>NW_028263382.1:28338712-30773712 GCF_051168715.1 Poecilia mexicana | reverse complement strand
AGACATTTCCATCCCTGCTCCGACGCAAACCTCGGACTATCCCGAGCTTTTTCCTCTCCCTTTTTTCCTCCTCTCTCTTTGGATTTGGCGGATTTCAGCTTTGCATCTCCTGCCTTTTAAGCCACAACCAGGACCCTACTGGGATTTTAGGTGCGGTTTTTGTCGTCCCGACACAGGTAACTAAAGAAACCTTATTGTTTTTTTGTTTTTTTTGTCGTTTGTGACATTTCGGCTGCCGGTGTATGTAACGTATAGATGCTCCCCACTTCCATTGGATTTTTCAGCACTGTGTAACTTAATAGGAAGGTTTAGTGCTTTTTTTTTTCTCCACTGGAATTTTTGAATTCCCAACACCAAGTTGTGAATTAGTGTGATTTATCAAAGGAAGCCAGTGTGTGACCAGATAATCAGAGGCACTGGACTCGAGTCTTTGGCTTTTGTACTATTAGTTCCACTTTTGGTGAGTCCAAGAATGTCAAATGGATTTTGACAGTTCTGACACATGTAAGGATGCAATCTATCTATCTATCTATCTATCTATCTATCTATCTATCTATCTATCTATCTATCTATCTATCTATCTGTCTATCTATCTATCTATCTATCTATCTAATCATGATCAGTTTGTGCATGATGGGCCCCATGCAGCCTTAATGCTCTTCTTACCTGTGCAACCCAGATGCTTAAACAGTGACAGATGAGCTAAATTTCCACAGACAGAGGCGCATATGGATGGTGGAAACGGTCCGGGTGTGTCTGCATCTCCAAGACGGAGAAGACTTTTTATATTTATTTATATAGAACTTAGCAGCAGCATGAGCTGAAATCCAGTGCAAGAGCAAGAAGCAAAATTTTCCTCCTATTGGTAAGAGAGTGGACAGGTTGCACCGTGGATCCACGGAGCCTGGCTGATGATCATGATGATGATGAGTAAAACTTGTTAGAGCTAACTGGTGAGTGGCGTACAGCCAGATGATTTGTGTAATAGGCTCCAGCTTGATGTGTGTATGTGTGTGTATCTTTGGTGCGAGTTAGTGGTACATCACATTTGGAGAAATCTGCCTAGAAGATTTGATGAAGAGCTAAAGCAACAACATAAGGCATAACATTACGATCACTGACAGGTGAATGGCATATTTCTTCATTATGGCGCATTTTACCCTTAAAACTAAAAATTGGATTTGATAGAGTTTGACAAAGATCAAAATGTGACGGCTTGTCGACTGGGTCAGAGGATCTCCAGAACATTACATGGTGGTTGTACCTGATCTACTGAGACTGGTAAAAAGGTTAAAGGATAGGACTGTGGTGAACCATTGACATGGTTCTTGATGTGCATAGGGAGCAAAAGCTGGTCCATGATGTTTGATCCAACTGATGAGCTACTGTAGTGCAGATTGCAGATTTGCTGAATAACGTAATGCTGGTTTCCGAAGTTGGTTGCTAAGGGGGGTGATCTGTCTGGGTGGTCTGCTGAGGCCTGTCCACTGTGGAAAGTCTCTTGATCATCAGAACTGGACCACCAAGCAATGGAAGACCTGATCTGATGAATATCTTTTTTTTTTTTTTTTACTCTGTTACTTGGATGGCTATTTGCATTTTCTTACATCTGTGAATCATATGGAACCAGGATGCATTAAGAGACAAGATCAAGCTGGTGGAGGCAATTTGACACTCTGGGCAACGTTTGAGTGGGAAACCTTTGGTCCTTTCACCCGTGGGGATGTTACTCTGATATGTACACTCTAATTAAGCACTGGTCTACCATGAGGCAAAAATGGTAGATCTTCTGATCTCAGTTACACCAAGTATCTTTTCGAGGTGCTGCATAAAGTCTGATTCATGCATCAGACTTAATGCAACAGTTGATAACTTTTATAAAATGTGTTTTTTAAATTATTTATTTTAAACATATTTCTTTCAATTATTAAACTACTACTATCTTGTGACAGTATAAGACAGGTAAACTGTGAAAAAAATCGAGCGTCCTCCCTGTGGTCCTACTGCCATCTGCAGAAATGCACGGCTTGGTTAGAACCAATCAGAGCCAGTAGGAGGGTCTTAGTACTGGCTGTCTATCGCTGTAACATGTGCTGCTCAAATGCTTGCTATCTGATGTGCTCTAACACGTTCTCCACAACATAGCCTCCCATGAATGCTCATGCTAGTTAGCATAGCCACTGGTGACTGTGGACAGTTTCCCTGTAATGGTAATTTGCTTCTACCCTATTAGCACATGAGCGTGATTGACAGCGCTAAGACCCTCTTCCTGGCTCTGATTGGTTGTTTCTCACCGGGAGCGGTGCAATTTTGCAAGTGGCAATAGAACCACAAGGAGCTCAATTTTATTATTTTTTCCCACAAAACTTATCTGTAGGCTCTTATAAGTTTGTAAAAACATTTTTTTAAGCTACTTACTGCAGCTTTAAAGGATCTGCTGGTAACATGTTGGTTTCATGAATACCAGCTAGAATTACCAAATTATTCACTGGATGGTTTTTAACTTTACAGAGGAATTAAGCACAATTAATTGGAATACACAGAAATAACCCTGTAATTTATAATAACTAAGGTCAGCTTCCAGCAGGGATTTTAATTTCATAGTGCAAAATACCCTTTGACATAATTTTGACTAAAACAACCAGTTTTTATGCAATTACTACCACACCCTCTACATCAGGGGAATTCAATTGAAAGCGTTTGTGTTCTGCAACTTTTAGATGAGTCTCTGCTTCAACACACCCGAGTCAAATAATCAGATCATTAGCAGGGCTCTGGAGAACTGGACTGCATACTGAGGAGGTAATTCAGCCATTTGATTCAGGTGTGTTGGACCAGGGACACATGGGAAGGTTTCAGGACGCCGGCTCTTGAGGACTGGAGTTGAATTCCTCCATGCTCTTATCGGCTCTGCGCTCTTCCATCATCGCATAAAAAGCCACGTTTTTGAGTCCAGAGCACAAAATCATTGAAGCAACACATTCATATTTGTGAAATACATAAAGTAAAGTAGGTTTTGATGATATCCTTAGGCCACTGTAATTCATTTCTAGTCTTATTGCTTATTCTTGTGGTTGTGTGCCTGTGACAAAAGAAAATGTTTATATTTTGGATTTGAGCAAACAACATGATAGTTTGCTTTAATTTACTCGGTTCCCAGTTAAACCCATTCCTCCCAATTCCCTTAAAGTTGCAGTATGCAACATTTATAAACAATGTTTTTTTTTTTTTTTTTGTTTTTTTTTTAACATATTTAAAACTCATTGTGTTGTGATAATATAACCTGAGACAGATAATCTGTGAAAAATGAGCTCCTCTGCCTCCTTTCTGTGGTCCCAAAAACAACCAGTCAGAGCCAGGAGGAAGGTCTTACTGCTGTCAATCATTCTCATGTTCTCGCTCCTTAATGTTCTGGTGGTGCATAAACAACTAAATGTCACAGGTAAACTGTTTACTTGCTGTCATCGATTGCTAAGCTAACTAGGAACTATTTGTAGCCTAACAGAGAGCAATCGGAGGGTGCGAGCAGCGCATACACGAGGGAGATTGATAGCACTAAGACCCTTCTCCTGGCTCTGATTGGTTGTTTTTGACCAAGCTGCAGATAGCAGAGGAGCTTGATTTCCCCCCCCCCCCACAGTTTATCTGTCTCATGTTATACTGTCACGACATGCTGACAGTTTTAACAAATATGTAAACAACATAATGTCTATAAAAACTACATACTGCAGCTTCAATAACCACTGAAAGCACCTCCAGGTTTCCAGTGGAGTCCTTGACAGGGTCAGGGCTGCAGGCAAGACGGTCATAAAATTATCTCTAAATCTTCTTCACGATGGTGATGTTATTAATGCAGGGAGTGAGCAACGTTGATTATGTGTGCAGCAGACATTTATTTAGCTGTCGTTATTTCAGGCCGGTATTTGAGGGAAGCTGGTAACGGTATAGGCTGAGTATCTTAATTTTAGAGCATGATGCCAAAGAGGCCGGCGCTGCTCTCTGGAATTATCTCTTTATTCCAAGGGGGGCATGGGGGGGACTCAAATGCCAGTGCCAAGAAAGAAACAAGAATAAGACTGTAAATCTGTTAAGAGCTGAGGTTAGATGTCAATATCTTACTGAAGTCAAGAGAGCTTCCCTCATCTAGCTCTGCTTTATTCGCACAATGCCTTCCAAGACCTCCCCCTGGGGATTATGTAGGTACCAGGCAGCTGTGTAGTTATATCGAGACAGGGAGTGAGTGTTTCTGCAGAATGCGGTGCTGTAAAGAAAAAAAAAAAAAGACACTTTAGCTGCATCTGCTGTATATGCACCATCTATACCAATGTGATGCAATCCTGGATGATCAATATCAGTCTTCATCACTTGATGTTTTGGCAATTACAAATACATGAAACATGGCTGTAAAATCGTCGTTTTTTTTAAATCGACTTAGCCTAATCAAATTACACAGCATCATAGAAATTTTGACATAAAGGACTATTAAGAGGAAAATACTGCTAAAAAAAACAAAGGTTAATGAGTTCCCCTCAAAGGAGGGTGGATACCCTTGAGCCTTATTGGATTGGTAATTTGAATTAGCGACGTGTGCAGTGGGACTCTTATGTATTTATGTGTTTTTTTTGTTTTTTTTCCCCCCACCTCTTTCAACCAGCTGTGTGATGCAGTAAGCGGTGATAATCACGTCTGTGGCTTGTCAGGGTGTTGCAGGATGTTACAGCAGAAGCTCAAAGCGCTTGCTGTCATGTGTTTGCCTAATGAAATCAGACAGGATGGTCATTATCATCATTGTGCATTATTGCCGACACTTCCATCTTCAGCACTGCTAAGCCAGGTAGAAAAAATAAAATAATAAAAAAAATCCTACTGTGCGGAATAAATACACAGAAACCCTTGCAAAGGCATGTATGCAAGCAGATGTGGATGTATAAATGTATATTTTTTTACTCGTACAGTTTTTACTTTCTGAGTCGCTTTATGCGAGCTACGATGTGCGATAAATGGGGTCCCTCTGCTTTGCCATTCTGCTGTATTGTGTTACAGCTGCTGCTCCGGTGCTGGTGTCATGTGTTCTCATTATGAAAGCGGGACTGGGAGAAGGTTATCAGCCACAGCAGGAATGAAAGAATAACTGAAACACAGGCTATTGATCTGTATGCTGCAGCATGAAAGACTTTATAATGCAACATATAGAAGAGCTTTTGTTGTATGTGCAATACATAAATAACTTTTTTTTTCTTCCCTTTTGCAGTGAGTCATGTCGAAAGCTTGACATTTTCACAGGGTGCATTATTTTCAGTAAAGATGACTTTTATGATTCCCTTGGCTTTGGGTCTGTAAATGGTAAGTACAAATCTCTGTTTGGCATGTTGTTACCATTAGATATTGCTTCGTCATACAATTAATATAAAATAAACAAATAGTTATGCATGTGTTTGGAGGACCATACACGTGAAAGAAAGATTAAGAGGAGTCGCACCAAATGGTTCAGTAACGTAGGAATCTAATAAATGGAATGTGTAAATTAGGTTACAAAAATAGGGTTGACAATGTTAACACGTGATTAACCTAAAAAATGTAACTTACATAATGCAGATTAATAAAACTATCTATTTTGACCTAAAAGCCTCTCTATTACGGAGGGTTACCAAGTTCACAGCAGAACGTTTTGGGCTCGACACACGGGGAGCGGCGAACAACTTCGAAAGCCGAAAAAATGTTCCTGATGGCGACGGCAGCATTAAAAGTCGAGCCTTCATGTGTCTCCTTGTTAGCCCGCGTGTGCACGACTATGAGCTCGAAATTTCACATGAACGAATTATGCCGCTCGTGCATGTCGAACGCAGGGTAAGCGATTGTCGCCTTGTCGCACGAGTTGAGCGCGGTGGTGACAGATGAGCAACTTTCACATTTTTATATAATGTTTCAAACAAAATGACTTCCTTTAAACTTTCCTGAATATGAAAGAAAACCCCTGATAAATTTCAGACTCGTTTTGGTTTTAGTCAATAAAACATTTTTTTAAACAGTGGCAGTTTTCGATACGGCCTATATGGGCAGTTGCCCAGGGTGGCATCAGAATGGGGGGGAGCACCTAAGAATAAGTTTCTAGCTGCTTGTATTTATGCGTAGTGGAGTAAGTTTCCCCTTAATTGCTGTGGAGTACTGGGAGACATAACTACCTGCTTTCTGCTACAAAAAA
The DNA here is from genome assembly GCF_051168715.1 of Poecilia mexicana. Lineage (NCBI taxonomy): Eukaryota > Metazoa > Chordata > Actinopteri > Cyprinodontiformes > Poeciliidae > Poecilia > Poecilia mexicana. The sequence goes on along the minus strand of NW_028263382.1, from coordinate 30,767,510 downwards.
CAAAACCAAAATCTGACAATAACTTGCATTTTAATTGGGTGAAGTGCAGCAGGAGGTTGGGCTTGCCCTGGGCACCATTCCTGCAGGAACCGAATCTCTGTGCTTAATTATATTCAAGCTGACAAAGTTAAGCATAGTGATTAATTGTGATTAAATTTTTTAATCCATTGACAGCACTATTAAAAAATACAAAGAAATATCACTTGGATACATATGTGCAAGAATAGAAACGACCAGGTCACCTCTGGAGTCCTTCTCCGTATCCCTGGAGTAATTCTTCTGTTGACATGGGGGATTTGACTCTTAAGGCAGATTACAGCATCTCCCAGACTACGACATCACCCAGCCGCCACACCAGGTGGATCGAGATGCATGCATAAAGATGCACAGAAGAGGTGATCTATCTCTATATTCTTAAACCACATTTATGGTCTCACACTTCCGTAGTGATAAACAGCCATGCAGCAGTGGTTATTGCTTTGTAAACTCCCACTGTCCTGTGCGGAGTAGAAGTGGGGGGTGGGGCTGCGGTAACCGCAAGGAGGAGAACTTGCCTTTTAATTCAAAAAAATCAACACTATCAGGTAACACAATCAAGAGGGCAACTTCAGCTGAACAATTAGGCCATTTGTCATTCTGACTACACCAGCGGCATGAGGTCTAACGCACTGACAAGCTAACTACCTGACCCGTGGCTGCTACAGAGACGACGTGATAATGCTTGCCATTCTTGGAACAGTGTGTGCTTTGAATAACTTTGTGCACTTGCGGGTGATGTCTATACTTTAATTGACATGGCTTGTTACACCCTTGCCAGCTTGGAAAGATAAATTAAATGTAGTATTTTGTTAAGTAATACTTTAATCTATTTTTTACCAATTCTATCCTCTTACCTAATTAAAATATCTGCTAAAGCTAATGTGTATAAGCTCATTTAATAAACAGCATTTCGACCAGTCAGTTTTTATGTCTATGTTTTCTGCCCATATTTGCATTTTTATATATCTTTTATAAATCTCTTTATGGTGAAAATATCTGCAAATATTGCCATGATTATTAATTGCTATATATACCTTTACTTAATATATATATATATATATATATATATATATATATATATATATATATATATATATATATATATATATATATATATATATATATATATATATATATATATATAGGCATTTTTGCCTATTTCATGTGCACGGTTTAAGTTTTTGCTGATCCTACTTGCTAAATATTGCGTCATCATGTTAAATACAACTTCAGAACTCTTAAAAATATATCAGGCAACAATTATTGCACTCCCGACAGTCCGTAATGATATTAATATTGCACACACTGATATTGCGAGGATGATATATTGGGCTGCCCTACCTTTGGTCACACTTTTTTCCACTGCAGAGCTCCTAAATTTAAACTATGCTGCTGAAAGGACAGGGGTAAAATGCAACATAGACTTTACAAGAAGGTAGCTGCAGTAAAAAAAACAGCTGCTGTTTTAAACATTAAGGTCTGTAAAACTTGATGCAACGGTCTAAGAAGCTGCTGTGTCCAGCCACAAAATGACTTGCTTAACATTCATTAAGCTATAACTGGTGCAGTACGTCTTTGCTCTTTGAGCTCAGTGTTTTCTGTAGATGGTTCCAGATAAATTACCAATTAAAATAATATAAAAAACTAAATAAATCAATGAAGTTTATTTGTATAGGACATTTCAGCAACAAGGTGGTTCAAAGTGCTTTACTTCATAAAACACAAAAACGCTCAAAAACATCACAGAGTTACCAATTAAAGAGCAAACATTACATTTGTGCCATCATCAAAAACATCAGTGCACATCACATATGTTGGTCAATGTTCCATTAATTATGATCCAAAGACCATTTGAACAGGTGGGGTTTTAATCTTAATTTAAAGGAACTGAGTGTTTCGGCTGTTTTGCATGTTTCTGGAAGTTTGTTCCCGATTTGTGGTGCATAGAAGCTGAATACTGCATCTGAAAAATAGGCTTAGAAGACCATGTGCCACATAATACAGATTAAGGGTCACACTAAGCACCTCAATGATGTAGGAATTTAATAAATGGAATGTAAAAATGTAGTCAAGGGCATTTTGTAAGCCATCTTTACCAAATTTACAGGCAATTAGCACCGACAGCAGAGGTAACAGTAACAGCAGAGTTGCTGTGTATTTTCTGCCAACTTGCATCAGTCTTCCGACCACCTGCTAACATTTCCAAAGCCGACACGCTCTCGCAGATAAAGGTTGGAAGCAACTTTACTGCTTTTGCCCATCTGGCTTATCTCTAGAACAGAGCAGGCTGCTGCATGAATGTTCCTCCAAATATTGCTCTGAGAATGCAAAACAACTTTTAAATGGCTATCTCACATTTTCCCTATCCATCCAGCGAGACACAAGTCCATGCTGAGCAGCCGACTGTCCGCTAGCGGTCGGCCCCGATAACCAGCTCAGCCCATATGCCTAAACCTCAACGTGTGTACCAAAAAGGTTATTATTGTTTTTACACGGTGAATGTGCAGATCAGCGTTTAACTGAAACATCTGCTTTGTAGTTTATAAGAACACTATGTACAATTAGGCCTTCAAAGACTAAGATACAGGAAATTATACATATACTTAGCACTATTGCACTAGGTATGATTCTTGCGCCGCATGTATTTCTCTCTTAAATGAAATCCACTAACTCCCAAAAAATTCTTACTACACAAGTAAACATCAGAAAAGGTAGTTTGATTTGGTTTCATGAGACCTGTGGTTGTTGTTTCTAAAGGATGTTTTACTTTAAGACTCTTTCCTGTCACTGCTCCCGCTTTAGTTGGAGATAAACAACAAAGGATCTGAGTATTATGCGATACAAACCATGAAAGACTTAGAATAAGTGGTGTCAGTGCCTTAAAAAAAAGTCGTTAATTCTGTGAATATTGGACCTTGTGTGAGGACGAGTGCAAGCAAAGAAAAGAGAAAATAAGTGCCAATTAAGTGAGTAATAGGAAGCAGGAGTGAGATAGATGTTCCTCCCTGGGCGAGTAAAGTTATTTAAGTGCTCAAGATGTTTAAGAAAAAAAAAGTTTAAGAAATGGCATTATCGCACCAGTCACAAAGATCAAAGGGTACGCCACCAAAGCACCAAAGCAATTAAACCAGAGCTACGCTTTCCGAATTTGCTTTCTAGGGTTTGTAACAACGTGACAGGAACAAAAGCGGAGGTGCACTCGCTGCACTGGAAACCTGAGGAAACCCAGGTAAATAACGCGAAGGCCTCGAGAGGAAGAAAACACTTTCCACTTCTCAACTTTTGCAGCATTATAAATTTCAAAAGCAGGGGAAACGGAAGGAGCAATACAATAGTACACTAAATGGTGCAGTCATAAATTGAACTATTTTTTTACTGATGTGACACATTTGTGTGGCCCATATAGATTCTTTCCTCGTTCTCATCAGTAAAAATGAAATATCTCGCGTGTTGTGGGCAGAAAACTCACATTTTTATTCATGCACCTTTGTAGGAAATGATGTTGCTTTACAACAAAATGATGCTGGTTTTGCTTTTTGCACAGCTGAGACACCGGCAGGCATCTCAGGTACATTATAAATTATTTTGTGGGCTTGACAGTGAAGAGTCTGGTAGTTTCAGGGCATAGATCTGAACTGTGCAAAGGGTACCTTGACTTTCATGTAATGCATTCGGGTGGGATCGAATGTTTCTGTCCGGCAATGCTCCGTTCAGTAAAAACGGATCAGCAAATTTTATTGTCTTTTGGGGGTTTTTTTAAAAGGTCTTTCAGCAGACACGATATCACATGAAAACGTCAATAAAAATAATAGAAATCAGCAAAGCCCACATAAAGTACTATTTAAAGACTCCATCGCTTTTTGTGTCTGCTCGTGTTTTGCTATAATCTCTATGAGATTCCTATTTTGACTTGGTAACCTCTGAAAATAATGACTGGAGCATGTTTCCTTTCATCTCCGAGGCTTTCAGCCTCTGACTACTGAGTGGTGTATCTGAATAAGAAAAACTGTCATTTATTGTCGCAGAGCATGAATGTGTGCCTGGAGTGTGTGTGTGTGTGTGTGTGTGTTTTTTTAATGACATCCCTAAGTTGCAGTTGTTTGCTTCAGACAGCTGCAGAGGAAAAGATGAAAAAGATTCAAGCTGACCCGCTTGGTGCTACCTGATTGCTGTCACATGTAGAATGCAGCTGAAAGGAAAGTTGGGAGCTGTTTGATTGCTCTAGCAAGAGCAAAGTAGAAGAGAATCATGCTAAATGGAAAGATTGTAGTGCTGGGAGAAGTACAAGATTGTTTAAATGAGGTGGTAACATGTTTTTTTTTTTTTTTTGTCTCCACTGCTGATCAGAGTCAGCAATTGATGTCAAGCTAGCAAAATTTGTTAGCTTTAAAATATAGCGGAACAAAACAACAACAACAAAACCCACTACACATAATCTGGATGCTACCGTATCTTTTTATCTTCACAGTGACAGATATTTTGTCCAATTATATTTTACCTACATCTAACTTCATACACACAGCTGCAGTTTTTAAATAAAGCCGAATGTGTTTTGATGATATGCTAGCTTGTTCGCACGCTAGCTCCCGAAATATTTCTTGCCTTTCCAGCTCTGCATGAGCAAAAAACAAACAAACAAACAAAAACTCCTACTCCTTCTCCCGCTTCTTGAACTTGGAGCTTTGCTCTGAATGTCATAAAACCTAATGTTTATCGTTTCAGCTGCTCGTCCTCAAACTGACGGTTGTGTGAGTAAAGCACAGAGTTGTCAGGTTGCATGACAGAAATAAAGGTATTTGCTGATGTAAATACAGACTTTTCTTCACTGCTAACATCATTGTAGGGGAAACATGTTAATTCTCAATGCACTTTGCAGACAAACATATCCGATTCATCTATTTAATTCTATATTTAATAAATTGCTTACATGTTGTCCAATCTTATAGGCAAATTGAAGTTAAATTGCTTTATTCTGACTCACTCCTGGCTTAAAATATGCGCAGGGCTGCAACTAATGGTTATTTTAGTAATCAATTATTCTCTCTATTTTATTTTTTAGATGATTAATTGATTAATCAGACAAAAACAAATGGACACATACTGCAAATGTTTTTTCTGTAATTAACTACTTAAGCCTCTTTGTGCATATCAAAAATACATGAATGATGCAATTGCTACAAATGATCAACAACCCACTAAAGAAATGCTATTTTTTCATCTGTTCATTAATCGTTAACTGTATATAAACAGTTACTTTCATAAATAAGAAAATAAACATTCTGTTGTTTAAATATTTGCATTCTGCCTAAAGTGTATTGTTGATCATTTGTAGGAACGGATGCATCTGCAGGTATAAAATACCTTTAAATTAGTTCAAATTCTGTAATAAATAACAATCATATCATATTAATCTATTCAGTTATTAATGAGATTTTTATTGTTTTTTTACAGAATTTGAACTAAGTGAAGTTCGCACTATGCTGGTTGAGGAGTTCTGGGAAGAACATATTTACAGAAAAAATGTTTTTTATTTTATTTTATTAATTTTTTAAAATCTTAAATCAAAATGTATAGATTATGGACAGCTTTGGCACGAGGCAACAGTGATCCGTTGAGCGCAATAAAAGCCCAACTTTTCTGTGGCTGAAATCACATGCAGTAAATCAACAACAGGCAGTGGGTGTTGAGTTCAGTCAGGGACTCCAGCACTGATTCAAAAATGCATTGATTGGAATCCTGACCTTATACATGAGATTGGCTTGGGAAATGCCTAGTTTGAGAAAAGAGAGAGGGAGAGAGAAACGCTTCTACAATGAAAACCAAGACCTCAAGGCAGAGCAGACAAATATTTCATCTGACTGCATAAATTGAAAATGGTGCTTCATGGTGCTATTAAAACATCACCTTGTGATATTGTCAAGTTTCAGCAAGCATACTGATTGTTGAGTAAGAGTTTTAAAAGGTGTGGGTTTAAGATCTAAACGGCCAGATACTGTTTATAAAAGTTTTAAATGCATGGCACCTTAAATGCAACATTCAAGCACACACCAACACTTTGCATATGGGACATATTCTTGTGTCGCTACGCATTTAAAATCGTTACCCTTTATTATTAAAAACACGACATGTTTTGGAATATGAATTCTCTGAGCATCATTTTGCATTTTGCAGCTCTTTCTAAATAACGGGGGGAAAGCCCAAAAGAAGAAAGTTTTCAAAATCTCTCAGTTCCTATCAGCGGTTCTGAAAGCACTTCAAAGAGAATGTCAAAAATCATTACTGGAAGCATTGAGTCTCCGAAAACGGATGCATGTCTGAGGGGGAAATACAGGTTCAAATGCAGATGAGAGCCGGGGAACTAATTCTGTCAGGAAAACTGTGCAGGAGGTGTAACAATGCTGAGCTTAGTGCTGCCGCAATTACAACATTTTATGCAAATTTCTGCACTTAACATATTGTCTGCTACTGATAGTTTTATGACTGTAATCATGTGTAAACTTAATAACGGCTTAACCATACACAGATACCTGAAGGGAACAAATCCCCTGGAACTGTTCCAGTGTGGTCTTGCTTTGCTTTTGCTTTTCATCGCCATCAAATAAATTTCTTTATAGCAGAAAAATTATAATCTTGAGTAAATGCAAAATGCACTTTTAAATGATTATATTGTTTAATAAGGGAGAAACGTTATGCAAACGGTTCTGTTCATGGTTTGAATATAATAAATATTGACCTCTAAACTTAAAAACCGTGACTTGCAGTTTGGACTGTAATTAGGTCTGAGTGTGACTCATGAAATGAAAACAGTTTGATTAATCACAGTTCTCATTAAAAAAAAGAAAAGGTGGAGGAGACCATGAGATCAGAGAAAGTTTTTTTTTAATATAGAACATTTGATTTGTGCTTTTTGTATTTTCCCAGGTTGCCGTGCAGCAAGATTAAGTTTATCCAACTTAACTTATTAAGTTTAACCAATTCAATATATTATAATCATCCAACTCAATTTAATTTTTTAAATAAATTTATTAAGTATGTTTAAGATAACAGATTTAAATCAGTCTTACTCAAATCATTTAGTGTACTTCAAAAAATGGTAAATGGACTGAACTTATATAGCGCTTTTCCAGTCATTTTGACACTCAAAGCACTTTACACTAGAGTCATATTCACCCATTTGCACTCACACATTTATACACCAATACACAGATCAGCTAAGTGCCTTGCCCAGGGGCACATCAACATGTGGCAGGAGAAAGCTAGAATTGAACCTACAACCTTGCAATCACAAGACAACTACTCTACCCACAGAGCCACAGTTGCTTACCAGGGAATCTGTCCCTGGTAAGCTTCAGTCATGGTGTCAGACGTGGGATACAAATATGGTATTGAACTTAATTATTTCAAGTAAAGTCAAAGTAAAAAGGTCATTTAAGGAAAAGATTTGTAACTTTTAAGTTAGAGTGTATTTAGAGGACATTGTAAAAAGAGTATTAGGCTGCAAACTAAGAAGTTTGCAGCCCAAAATATTTAGTTTGGAACTACTTAAAAGTTTGAGTTGACTTTCTGTAGAATTAAGTCAAAGATATTTTAAATGTTTATTAGAACAAAATAAATGATTTGAGTAAGAGTGACTTAAATTTGTCATGTTAAACCCCCTTATGAATTAAGTTATAAAAACTTACCAAATTGAGATGGAAGGACTTAGCGAATTGAGTTGGATGACCATAATAAATTGGGTTGGTCAGACATAGGATACAAAACTGGCATTAAACTCACTTGTTTTAAGTAAAGTCAAAGTGAAAAGTTCCTTTAGGTTAAAGATTTGTAAGTTTTGAGTTAAATGAACACAAAAAAGTAAGTTGTCATAGCAAAAGCAAAATAATTAAGTGAAATTAATGTAAATAAGTCCATAAGATGAACTGCAGCCCAAATACACTTTTTAGAGTGTATCTTCGGTCTAGTTTGCAAATACCTTAGTGCACTTGAAATAAGACACAACTAACTTACAAGTAACTTTTCAGCAATATGTAGGAGTTTGTTTGAAGTAAATAAAGCTGCAGTATGTGACTTCTACAAAGTTACATACATTTTTCAGCACAGCTTGTCCTGAATGTTACGGCTAATTAGCATGGCCATCGATGATAACAGATAAATGGTTATTTTTCTGCCATTTGCACATTTAGTAGCGCATTCACCAGGTTGATTGATAGCATTAGGACACAGTCCTGGTTCTGACTGGCACATTTCTGGCCCTGGAGGCAAACGCCAGACCATCCTCAACCCTTCAAGGACAAGCGCTTATAGTAAACGGATGGATGGACATCCTCGCTTAACGTTGCAGGACATAAATGAATACATTTTCACTTCCGCTTTAGCTGAAAACCAAACTGCCCTCTGACCTTTCTGCTCCTTTGATTTTTATTTACTTATTTTTCTCCACAGATAATCAGTGTTTACTGAAATGCAGAAAGACAGTGAAGGATTAGTGCCCTTTCATTCAGACCTTGATGTGATTCGCTCTCGCAGCCATTACATAACCATGGCCTATGATAATAAATAAATAATCTAACCTAACCCTAACCACCAGAAACCACGTGTCGTTTAGCTACGCTGTGACTGTCAAAAAAAGAGAGAAAAGAAAAAGACCTCAAAACAAACCAGACAAATAATCAATCAGTTCAATTCATTTTCTGAGATATGGTAGTGTTTTGGTAGACACCCGTCATAACCTGACCTTTCTGAAATGACTTAATCCCAAATTAATCTATATCAATATTCTCCTTTTCACACTACAAAGGAGGATATTTTCTCTTTTTGTTAACTAGAGGAGGAACAAAGTAACTACTGACACCTGTCATCCTAAATGAGCCTTTTTTTTTGTGGAGACATCCATCCGTAAATCATCGCCTCCCACTCGGCGTTGGAATGAAATTATATTTTGTAAGCAAAAAAAGACAAAAAAAGAAACAATTGTCGTGCAAAAACCTCTGGAAGATTGCAGCTTGTGATTTTTTTTTTTTTTTTTTTTTTTTTGCTGCTTACCTGAAGGTGACATTGATTTAGCTCTTGCTTTCAGCTGCTGCATCTGGTCATATTGATCAATAACTCCTACTGGGAGCTGCATTTCCCTTAAGCTCCCCCGAGCAAGCCAATTAAGAGAGCTGCATGCATCTCGTACAGAATCCGAAATGTGCACAAACACAATCTTCCCCACAGTCCCATTAAATAATGCATAAGGACGATATATTATTGTACAGCGCTTACAACCACGAGTCTCACAAGTCCTATTCAAACTTTCGGCCTCCGAGCTTAGAAGCATAGGATGCAATGTAGTGCATTTAATGCACTCCTCAATCTTGACTGAGGCATTAGCAAAAGACAAAAAAAGAGAGAAGATAATGCCTTTGTGAATTACTCCTCCCGAACACGCCGCTGTGATGAGAGACCATTCTGTCCCTCTCTTATTGATTTGTTTGTCAGAAAGTCGTATGGCGTGCTCTTCAGCAGACTGCGCCGGCCGCGCTAAGGATCTTTATGTCTGTTGGCTACTACAGGCTGGGAGACGACAGAAACATCAACTATTCCAGTCAAATGGGCATTTAGGTGGCCTCACGGTTTTTCTCGCCGCATTTTTTAAGTCTGATTTTACTAAAGCGACTCGTCATCTCTTGCTGCCTCGAAGAAAACAAGAAGGTTGTTGATGATGTGTTTGATCGAGGAGTCACCAGATGAAACAATCTGGTTTAATTTACATTATTCAGTTTCATGTTTGGCAACCACAGTGAGATGTGGTGCTTTTATCTTAACAGTAAGAGAGATGAAAAACGATCCGACTTTTGCCACGGGACATATTTGAATCCATAAAATCAGATGGAGGGGCAGTAGTTTGTGTTTTCAAGGCATATAGTGACATTTTATAGCACAATCAACTAACTATGTTGCCTTCAGTTCTAAAAATGGGGGATATATCAAATATGATTTCAAAGAAATTTGACTTTGTAATTCAACACCTCAAAGTTGGGGCTCTGACTCTTTAAAAACTCCTCCTCTCTTTGAAACTTCACCTTCAGGATGTCATTACAGCATGGTTTAACAACCTTTTACCAACATTTCACTCATTTAGAGAGCTCAGCAGTTCCACCAGCTGTTTACTAATTGCTAATGACTAGTCTGAAGGAGCTGGGTGGGGGAGTAGAGGGGAAGAGCTGCTGTGTGAGGCAGGAAGTTTAGAAACAACATCTCAAAGGAGGAGCTTTGTCGTCAAAGACGGCGCTCGGTCCAACCAGGTGTTTTGCACAGCTGAATGGTTGCCATGGGAGACTAAGGGATTTCTCAAACATACCTGAAAGAATCGAAGTATGTATTTGAGCTTCACATTATAAGATGATGTGAAGCTCAAAAGAGTCGATTTTAGATTATACTACGTCTCTAATTTTGGTGAAGTCTTTATTAAAAGTTCAAATACTATTGATTTATTGGTTTCTCTTCGTCCACTTTTACTCTGGCAGCTTTATCTTTGCGGTACAACTTCCCCACATTTGTATACAACAGCAGACTATTGCTATTGCTCCTTGGATTTAAGGAGCAATAGTCACAGGTTATAAACCTGTGACAGTTTTATAAATCACAAGGCTTGGCAAAAATACAGCACAAATAATTATCGATCACTGCTGTCAGCGGAACTGATTGATATTATTTCTGTAAAGCTCTTTGCAGGCAGACTACTTGTCCTCTGCACATATTTACTTAAAATATTAATATGAAATGGGGATAAAGTGTTGAGATTGTCTAAAACTAGAGGTCATTACAACATTCCTGTGCATAACATGTCGTCTGTGTGGCCGTGTTTTTCTTCTATGAGCAGTATAACATCTTTTTCAGCACATAGACCTGATCACACACTGCAAACATAATCCTAATAAAGCAAATATCTTGGATATAAAGATGGTGAAATACAGCTTAGAAAAATGCCAGCTTTGCAAATTTATTCCACTCGAACCTTTTAATATTTTGTCGTGTGGCAACAGAGCATTTCTGTGGATTTAGCTGATTTTTGGAGTGGATGAATAATTAACGTTTTGTTCACAGATTCTGTTGATCTTTAGAATAACATGTGCCTCTTGACCAACTCTCTGATTAGTGCTCTCTTTACTCAGCCTGCCGCTTTAAGTGGATGACCTCATCTTGGTTGGTTTGCGGTCGTCTCATCACTTTAAAATGACGGAGTCAACGCTTTGGATGGTGTTCAATAACCCAAATCTGCTCCAAACTTGTCCCTGATCTGTCTGATTAGTGCAAATTTGCAAATTTATTCCACAACATAATGCCGTTTTCTTTGGCCTTCATTATGCCGCTTTTTTAAATAAATGTTATCTAACAAATTCATGAGTTGAAATTTCTCAACCGCATGATATAATGAATAAGTACTGTATCCTTCACTTTACATTTTTTTAAAACATTTTTTAAATGCTTTGTGATGAATTCTTTATTAGAAAATGAGTCACGTAAAATGTTTCAGTGATGTGTAAGTGTGGTCATACTTTTGGTTTCAAGGTGTACAAATTTGACCTTTTTTTTTTTTTTTTTGACTAAACCCATCCCTCCTCCAAAACTGATTGTTTAACAGAGATGATAAAAACCTCAGAACATGAAATGTGTTTTTGTTCCTCTGGGTCACTAAACGGACTAACATAAAGAAGTTTGTGTCATGTGACTTTATCGACTGCATTCTGCAAACTGGTTGTAAGATTTGTTGCTAACATTTTGAAGGTTAGCCACAAAATCAGTAGTAATTAACCCAAAGTCCAACATGGTGGACTGATCGCTCACAGTGGGCAGTATGTACGGTTTTTCACATGGTGCCTGTAAAAACAAACTATTAAATATCTGCATGTTGATAATATTTCATAATATCAGGAAATGACACAGTGTTTGCAACAGGATTGCAGCTTTACAAAGAATATTAAGAAGGAATCTTTCTAAAAATGTTCTGGATGTTTTTTTATTTTTTGCTTGTTTTCTAAGACTTTTCTGGGGCTGTTATTGTACCATGAATAATTAATTTTCGTCTTATTTGGATGTGAACGGATTCTCATTTTCCCTTTGATCAGTGCATTGTATGAGGGAAAAAAAAAACAACACTTCCATCATTTTTCAGCTACACTGAAAACCAAACAGTGCCAACTGTGAATTTGACGTTTTTCCATATATTTTAGTTATTATTTTCAGATCGGAGACATCAGTGTCTCATTAGGAGTTTTTACCTGGCGTGCGATTTGACTGCTAATTATTTTTACATTGCCTAAAAATGGTAACAGATCTGGATGAATGCTTTGTTTACCCTCAAAGTCTGTCCCAGAAATGACTGTCAGATGGCTATTTTACTTGTAGCGCGTTTTGTGGACTATTTAATTAATTTAGTGAACAATCTGCTCTGGCCATATAGAAGAAGAATGAGGGTGTAACTATGAGATTGTTAAATTGCATTGAAAGCCACAATGCGATATGACTTCCACTCATTTGTTATACAATTTTCTAACAATTGACAAGAACACTTTTAAAAAAACAGAACAATAGGTGCTTCAGAGGAAATGGGGAAACAAAGCTTCTAACAGGAATCCTGTCAAAACCTTTTTCAGGGCGATTCTTTCTGTCTGTAAGGCTCTGACAGTATCAAAAATTGTATATTCCTCTTTAGTATTCCTGGAGCAGAGCGCCATGTGAAGTGGATCAAGTGCACTTTATTCCTTGTGCAGCTACCGGCAAGAGAGCTTCGGACAAAAATAGCCCTTTGCCGATTTCAGCCGCCTGATTCCAACCTTCAAGTAATTTTAGGCCTTTTATAGGGAAACAATGCAACAAAAAATCACACAAAAAGATTGTGAATACTTGTATTTCCTGGAATTTTTGTGGGTTTTGTGTAAGTGATGGGAATTTATTTTCACTCAAATTTTACAACATTTTGTAGTTAAAGACACACATTTAAGTGGATTTTATTTGGATTTTATGTTCTTAACAGAAGTTAGCACATAAAATGAATACAAATTACATCCATGGCTTTCAACATTCTTTAAAAAAAAGTTTAACTTGCATTTGTGGGCCTTTAACCTGCTGCCCTTAAGTAAAATCCATTTAGGATTCACCTAATTAGTAGATAGTTAATTTATGTGTAATTTAATATCAGTATAAATACAGGTGATCCTCTTTGTAAATCAAGTCAGTCCATTCAATCCACCTGATGCTAACTGATAAAACATTAGCCCAGTAAAAACAGAGTGCAGCTTTTAAATGTCAAATTGACTTTACAGCAATCTCTCATTGATTTCAAGCATGTGGTGACAGCTGAAAGAAATGACTCCCTTTTAGCAAGAAGGAAGCTACAGCTTTGAGAGGAGAAAGGTCAATAAACAACAATGAAAAAAAAACGGATGCTAGTACCAAGGTTATTATTATTATTATTCAAAGAGGTTTGGCAGAGTTAATATCAGCTACACAATGTGAGTCAAGCTAGTCTGACGGATATTTATTTTTCCTTGGATAAATGTACATCTGACTAAAAAAGTACTGTTTCTGTTCAGTTCTGCTGTCTTAAACCCTAAAACTTGGTCAGTTTTGATTAAACAAAATTTGGCAAAAAAAAGGGTAAAATTCAGTGGGGTTTTTTACACATTTTGTAGCATTGTCTGTGGGTCCTTGGGTGGAAGCTAATGCCTTTTGGGGGTCCATAGCATTGAAAAGTTTGGGAACCCCTGTCTTGATAAAATGCGAGTGTTGTGTTCGTATCTTAATGAAGTCCGACATCAACAGGAATCAGACCACCTAAATGAGTTGAACCTTGTTAGTCTTAACACCCTTTTCAGTCTCTGCTGGACTTTTACAATCAGGTTCTCTCAGAATAGCCCTCTGGATGTGTCTGTCTGCCAAACATAATAAATGTAAAGGAACCTTCTGCCACTAAACGTGTGCAGGGACTCCTCTAATCAACAGTAATATCCCAGTAAGAGTGTTTTTAAAATGTCCCTCTGGGGTGCTGCTAACCTTCAGCATCGCCCCTGGACTTTTTCTCAACGAGGTTTTATGAGACAGATCGGCATTGGCACATCAGGACAATTTGCATGTCATTTTCCCCGGCCGAATCTCTTGTGGCACGGGGAACCGTCCATAATGGCCTCCACCGAGAGGCACGTGGAAGACACTGACATTGAACCGGCCAAACATCAGCTAGGTCAGGTCCGTCCGTGCGTGTTTCAGGAAAACGGTAGTGACATAACCGTCTCAATCCTCCGCACGCCCATCTATCAAGATGCAATGAGACATCCCGTCCAAGCTAGTCAGAGGGAAACATCAGAAGGTCGGCTGTATTTCTGACTCTTGTGCACTGAGATGTGAAGCACATCAAGGGGTTTATGGTTTGATATTTATATCAATATATCGCAAGCTAGCAACCAGCTCAGCAATGTAGAGATAACCTTGCTAAAGAGTGATTATCTTTGAATAGCCTCTCAGAGTTATTGATGATGCTCTTCGACATGCTCCAGCGGTGTAAGCTCATTAGATTGGACTGAGAAAGTGTGTTTCTTTGTGGGGAAACTTGATAAATTAGGAGTTGGTGGAGTTGTGCGCCAGGCTTTGGGTGATGTTGACTAAAAGAGGCTCATTTATGGTGAGCAGGATTGCTGATGTTAGGACATTCATAAGGCCCGTCAGGCTCCTTCTGGGTGCCTGGGTGGACTGTTTTACATTAACTACGCTATTAAAATGTTTGATAACGCGACCTCAAGGTCATGTTTTGTCACGTTGCCCCAAACGTTAACATATTTTATTGGGATTTTATGGGGTTGGACAAAACGAGGTAGTGCATAAGTTTATGGTGGAAAGAAAAGAACATCTTTGACTAAAAAGTGAAACATGTACTTGTTTTCAGCTTGTACTGTGAGTGATACCTGTGAAAAATACCCAGTGCAACTACTTTCCTTTACACCTCCCTTCACTAGTAAGTACCAGAATAAAAGATAAAAATCTCTGGCATCCACTTGAATTTTGCCCTTTTTATTGTAATAGGAATATTTGTAAGACGAAATTCAAAGACAAACGCCAGACAAGTGATGCAAGTTATGGAGAAACTCTGTCTGTCTGGACAAGTAGAGTCTACAAGAACTGCAAGGCTACCAAGATATGGCCGTCCATCTGAACTAACAAACCTGACAAGGAGAGGGATACCTCCCGATGCAACATGAGTTAGCTTGGTAAAAACCAGCCTCTTGTTCTACACTTTGCTTCGTACAGATGGTCTGGAACCTTGGCTTTTGAGAAACAATTACTAGCTGGAGGTGTGGACTCTGCTGAGGTTTTAAATTTTACCCGGGTGCTAACGCTTAGCCGTGACTTATGTAAAGTTTGACGCCATCCTCCACTGTGAGAGAGAGAGAGATGTGCCGAGCCGAATGAGGCGGCTGTTGACATTAATTCAATATTTGGAAGAGTGACCAACAGGGACTCAACGGCTTTGTTCACTTCCTTCGCTACTATTGATGAAACTGTAAGGTGACTACAGTTATAAAATGGTGCAGAAAATCAACATCAGTCGTTCACAACTTCTCCTTCTGTTCGCTGACTGACCTAGTTGAAATTCAGCCAGAGAAATTGAACTCAATGGGAGAAATCCCATATGAATCACTGGGAGGAGATGAGAGTCGAACGGTATTGAGTTGGAAGGCAATGGTCAGGCTAAACATGGGTGGTAAACATACTAGAACATGTAGATGTTAACACTAAGCTACTTTTCTTATGCTACTTCTCTTCAGCAATCAGGGCAGAAGGTCAGAGTTCATGATCAGATGGACTGCGATAAACACAGAGCAATCCTTTGAAAAAGAACTACAGGCTCGGGTTGACGTTCATCTTCCAGGAGGATTGTGGTTGTAATGCGACATGAACATTCAGAACAATATTTGAGCTGATAAACCAAACGCTTGCTGTGTTCGCAACCTGCAAACAGCAACATGGGAGGAATTTTTGAAAATACCTGCATCTGTGCTGATAAATAGATTTACTTTAACTTCTTTTGGACTTGAAACGTGACTGAGGGGGCTGGCTTTGGTTTTGTCTGGTAACCTTTATTATATTTATCTGAGTGAGATTAAGAAAAGGCCCGTTGCGGTTTTTGAGAAAATGTCACAGTTATTAAATGGTGTGTCTGTCTGTCATTGTGAGTACACAGCTGAATTTTCAACCTCACAAATTTTCTTTGTTGTATGCTTTCAGCACATTGTGGTGCTACGCAAGAAAAGGAAATCAGCATCGGGAGTTGCTATAAAGATTACATTTTATGTGACATATATGTTTAAATATACTTTCAAGGAACCGATCCTCCTCCACAGTATTTCATTCAACGTAACCTTTAGATAATCCCACTAATGTACACAAGTAGGACCGTGAGAAAAGCTGAGGTGACGACAAGTTTGCATCACCTCCTTTTATCCTTCAGGAATTTTATCAGAAATACTTCAATGGAAGTAACAAACTATGGCGTATTTTGGGACGAATTTAGAAGTGTAAATTACTTTGTTGACATTTTTTTAAGACCGTTTGTTTGTTTTGCCGGGGGATTGGGCGCTGCTCCGTGTTTGATGTGTGTCTCGGCGAAAATAAAGCTCCAGCATAGGATGAAAAGGAGATAATGCCTGGGAAATCCTCTAACTGGCAGAGTGCATTGCATGAGCCTGGTAATAGCAGATGGATACCCCCTTTGATCCTGCGGTTCGGGAGGAGAAGTCGATGGAGAGACTGTGATAAGACATTCAGCAGTTAAGCTTTCTTAAGTTGACTCAGGTGTAATTAGACGGCACGGACATTTTCACAACACCGCCAGTCGAACAGGATTCCTAGAAGTGTTTATCTTACTACTTTTTGCTGGTTGTACATATTTAATGAGACGTGTTTATAAGTTTGGGGAGAAGAAAATTAGAGATGTTCAAATAAAAGGAACGTGGTTAAATATTAATCTTGTGGCGTTTCATAGTGAGAATTGTAGTTGGCATCTAAACCTCCGGTAAAGATCGTAGGATTTTGTGTGTCCCAGAGCTGAAATTTCACTTAGCGAAACAGAAATGGTTTCATTCGTTCTTACTTTCTAACAGATTATAGGTTACCGAGAGGTTTCTTCATGCTTTATTCATGATTTTTAGGACGTCTTATGCTCGGGAAAAAAACGCAGCAAATTGATTTTCTTCTGTGTTTTTATCTTTTATGTTCTGAGAAATAACCAAAATCTCTTTTATAGAAAAAAAAAAAGAGTGAAAAAAAGAGTAAAAAAAACCTTTGCCTCAAATACGACCTCAGAGTTATCTGTGTTCAGTGAACTTTGTTCCAGAGAGCATATTACCAGCAGATCCCTTAGTTTAAGTTCAACAAGGGTTTCCAAGTCAAACTGCTGCCGTATTTTATTTCTTTTCCTCTTTGGTCTACAAATATTTTTGCTTCCTGACTTTAAGTGTCAAGGATTTCTTTTATCTTATCAATACATCTGTAGCAACGGGTGAGGCAGCTTTAAACTGATATTTTTTCCCCCTTTAAAGCCCAACATTTATGATATTAGATTCATAGAAAAGTTTTTTTTCTTTTTTTTTTTTTGGTTTTACAAATGGCATTCTGAAGTATTATGTCATGGCTATGGTGAACACAACAATGACAGATCTACTATATAGGCTGAACTTTGTAGATAAGTCTACCAAAATGTTTCCAAATCTGCAAGTATAATAAAAATAATCAGCGTTTTAAATTTTGCCATCATTTACCTGCCGTACAGTATCCTGACCTTCAATTTTGCAACACAATGCAGCCTTTCAAGCGTCGCAGTCGAACATGAAATGAAAGAGTTCCTGTGAACATCTCCGCAGCTGTGAAACTGCTTGGATTCTGACATGTCAGTAATTTTGCGATTACACAGCTGAGCAAAGCGAAGATGCTTGACAGCTGGCTGTCATTTGGGTTGCTTAGGGAACGAGGCTTCGTCACATTAGACAGTAAAATCTACTGCACATTTAAAGGTTTCAGTTCCCTTGTGATCATCACACACTTTGCCCCGGGAAGTGACAATTTTACACTCTACAAGTCATTAATTTTTCTTTAGTTGTCAGTAAATTTGCTGCCATTACTTGCTGTTTTATTCTGATAACCTGGAATGTCAGAAGTCTTAAGTTTTCACCTCACTGTTTGAGTCTGAAGTGTTCTCCTTGTTTCACTTGTGTGGCCCGGTGACTTGAGCATTTTGGTTTCCCTTCTTTTGTGTGCTCACTAATAATACACATAGGTGTTATTTGCTGTGTTGCCATGGTTGCACACATCTTACAAATCTTTTTGTGACATCCCGGTGGCTCAGCTGGATACAGTGTGTGTATGTGTGTGTGTGTGTGTCATGAAATCGTGATATGCTATGTTTGGATCCTGCAGGGATGCTTTCTTAGATATCACAATCACTTCTTTCTCCGCCTGCTCTGTTTAATCACGACAAGAACACCGAATGTGACAACAAAGGGGAATTGGAGGGGGAATGAAAACACCGGACCTGACAAACGTTCTGCTCGAGCATGCTTTGTGTTAATCTGAATAATTAACAAAATGGTGGGTACATATTTTTGGAGAATATAATAGCAGAAATCACCGCAATTATATTTTATCGGTAGGAACAACAGTTTCAGTTAGATCTGCAGCGCGAGACTCGAAGGGACACAAGAAGGTGTTTACAAAGGAAAATAGCTGACTAGTATTAAACGAGGGCTGATCTACCCGCAAATCCGGTGTCAAAAATAGTTGTCGGATTTGCCAGAATAATAAATGTTTAAACATGCAGGCAGAGCTTGTTAGAAAAACCTACTGCTGGTGGACTGTCTGCTGCTCAGCGTGAGCTTCTTTGGGGATATTTTAGTGATGACAGGGAGAAAATACAAGACAGCTGCTACTTATGTGTTGTGTGCAAACATTTATAGCATTGACAGTTATGTTGGGTTATTACAGCTATGATGACTGGAGAGAAAACACTCGGTGTTACAGAGGAGGGACAACTGCAAAAGGAAGGTTAACCGGATAAGAGGAAGTTGCTCTCTTTTTTTCTTTTGAGTTTTCACCCTTGATTTGCCGTGGAGCTTGTAGGATCTGCAGCCTTTTGGTAAAGCAAACAAAACTAGGATTGTTTTGATGTGTTTTTTCCACGCCTGATAGCTCGGTAGACTCTGTTTGATTTGGGGATCAAAATTGCAACATTTGTTACATTTTCAGATGGTGTGGATCGCTTTCACACTGCTCTGTCTCAAACAAACCAAATCCTTGGAAAAACCCCTCGCCTGTGGTGGCGCTGTACCAAGAAACACTGAAGAAAACGACATGAAAACTTCTAAAGAAGACACTTAGCGCAACTTTCTCCTGTATGCAACTGTAAACCAAAATGGAGTAGCATCAGAGTTTAGCAGTTGTAGGATTTCTCTTTTTTGTCTTTGGTAAAAGACCACAAACCATTTCTCCTGCTAGCGTGTTTGTTTTGGTTGGATTTACCCAGAATGCCCCGCGCTATAACCCACTTCCTGCTTCTGGAGTGGTCTTTGTACCACTTGGTGTTGACATTTTCAACTAAACTGTGCCAGAGTTCACTTCAACCAAACTGAGACGTAGGCTTTTAGGTGGACCAGAGTTCGCATTTTCGGTCTGCATCAGAGTTCGATTACGCATTCACACTGTCCCAAACGAATCTGAGTTTCTACGCAAACAAACCAGAATTTGATTGAAGCGGACTAAACAGGTCTGATGTGAATGAACCCTAACTTATAGTTAGATAACTGTGCTAATGGTGCTAATTGTCAATAACAGTTACTAATAAGTGCTTAAAAATGTCATCAACACATGTTAACTAGTTTTTAGTAAAGCAGTGAAAAGCTATTTTATTTGGTGTAACGTTTGTCAGTCTATTGTGCTCACATTATTAAACTCAATTAATAATTCATAAAATAAAATATCTACCAATCAAATGACTAGAGATCGTACTTGGATAACTTTTCCTTAATTTTACTCTTGTGGTGATTAACATGCTAGATACTATTTTCCTCTTCATGGAATGCATTATGTAATTCCTTTGTTTTCTATCAGATTTAAAATCACTGTTTCAACCAAAACGCCTACAACACATCAATTTTTTTTCTCCCTCTTACTTTCATTAGAGAAAGTAATTGCAATCAGTCAAAATCAGAAAACTAGAATTGGCAGGCCATAAAGGGAAAAAGAAAGGGTTTTGGCTTAGGATATGCAGTCACTGCTTCTAAAAAAAATACCCCATTATAATGTGATTATTATTATTATTATTTTCCACTGCTGCTTTTCACACCGTTTTACCAACCCTTAACACCACAAGAAGCACCCAGTTGACAGAAAACTTTTTTTTTGTTCTGAAGTACTTTACGCCCCTGAATCTTACCAATTAGGTTATAGGACATGGTGGTTTTTAGCCTTTAAACTGTGTTTTGCATGAAAGAAACACTATAGAAACACTGGCATCCTTTTGGAAGACTTTGAGATGCCAACATATTGTCTACACTTCAGATTTAACTCCATAGCTGTGAATAGAGGCAGGCAAGTATTATTGTGAAACTTTAACTTATTCAATTTTGTAAACATAAATGTAGCTGAAGACAAAAAAAAAAAAGTGACAACATTGCATCTTTACATATTACCTTTAAAAACGTCAAGATCAGAACACGAAACGCTAAATGTTGAGCTAAAAGCTCTTTGGGTCAAACGTTATCTGTATTGGCAAGCTGACAATACACATATTTGTGAACGACGATTACAGAAATAACTTGTTGCTGTTCAGTGCAGGCTGCTCATTGTCAAGGCATCAACTGTCTGTTTCAATTAAATTTGCGGTGCAGAGGCTTGAAAGTGTAGAATAAACCTTGTTGAGAGCAAACACACCAACACGGTTGACTTGGGCAGATAGCATTAATCTCAGCATGGCTCCGGTCTAATCTGTGTCCTAACATATGGCTGCTGAGCATATGGTGCAAACGAGTCCAATTTATCTTAATAAACAGTGAATGACATGACGAACACTGAAATCGTTTCTGTCACTAAAAAAAGTCATGTTGTTGTGTAGACACCAAATGTGGAAATCATAGATTTTCTTGGTAATTGTAATAGTCAGGCAGTTATAAATGAAAATGTTTGTACAAGTTTTCTCCCTGGCTAAATTTGGTAAATCCTTTTATTTAAACTCTTTAACCTCCCCAACACGCACCTCATCCACTGTTCTGTACGTTTTTGACCCAAGAATGAACTCTTGACACAATCTTAATGGGAAGTGCGCTGGCTTTTAAAATTAATTGATAAAAATGTGACAGTGAAGCGGAAGCAGCCTAATTCTCACGTAAAGTCGCCGGTGGGCTCAGCACAGTGAGTGGAAGACAGCTCAGCTGTGAAGACAGCCACATAATGGCTTTCTGCTGAAAAAAGGTAGCGGTGAGGAGAGCTAACGCCAGGATACTCCAAGGATTTCTTCTTGGAAAGAGACCAGGAGTGACTTAGAGGATGTATGCGCCACAAAACCAGGAATATTGAGCTCACTGAGCTGTTGAATGAGGAGTCATCTCCTGGTGATGGCTTTGTTGGGTCATTTGTAGTAATTTCGGTTATTATGTGAGGTGAGTGCGGTAGTTTTTACAGCGCGCTTCCATACTCTGTCCTTTATGACTACAAAGCTCTCAGGAATGGGCTGAGAATGATTATTGTCCTTTATGATGACGAGACCGAATGAAGTGATTCAGTTTTTTTGACACCACAGCTTTTAGTCAGACCAGTTAGGAGAACAGCACAGTTGTTTTTTTTTCTGCTGTTGTGGCTTTGTGTCGACTCACCTTTCAGTCCTTCTAATGTAACACATTTTATAAGAGGTGTTAGCATGTTAGCTTACTTTTAAATTACTTCAAATTTGTAGTGCATCTCTGAGCTAAAGCACTGACTGATGTCCCTGTGTTTTCACAGTATTAAATGTTTCCTCAAAATACAACAGTAGAACGATTTGTCTTATTTCCAACAAAACAAATGAAGGGTTTTTTTGTGAACGCTAGAGTAAAAAACTACAACCTGTCTATTTTGTACATCTCACTAGCACTAGCAAAGCAGGTTTTCTAACATTCAAACAGTTTACAAGCTAAAATGAGCTTAGATGCTAAGGTTAGCTAAATTCTGCTAATAGGATATGGGCTATCACTCTTGATGAGTATTTTCAACATCAGGCTAAAAATGTGATTTAAAAATATGTATTTGACACTTGTCTATGTCCAAACTCATCAATATTGTTTATAATTTTTATGTTCATTTGATTATTTTTCTTGATCCTTCACATTTTTGTGGCGAGAAAAGTAGTTGGGAGAATTAATTTAAATTACCTTAGGCTTGTTACTTCTGTACGTTTCATCCCGACATTGTTTTTAAAATTGAACATGTCATTTAAAACTTTGGGCGTAGTAAAATGTTGTGGGATATCATTGAAATGTAAATTTATTTTAACAGTGGAAATCAGAAAGTGAAAGTTATAGATTCATTATACATGACAATATATTTTAGGGTTTTTTATTTGAAGAGTTCAGCTTACAATAAAACCTGAATCTTAGTTTTTCAAAGAAAAAAAAATAGACAAGAACAATAAAAAAAACTGCATTATACAGAAATGCAGCCTGCTGAAAAGTGCTTTATAAATGTTCCTTTTGACCAAAATACTTTTTTCTTCGAC
The DNA here is from genome assembly GCF_051168715.1 of Poecilia mexicana. Taxonomy (NCBI): domain Eukaryota; kingdom Metazoa; phylum Chordata; class Actinopteri; order Cyprinodontiformes; family Poeciliidae; genus Poecilia; species Poecilia mexicana. The sequence goes on along the minus strand of NW_028263382.1, from coordinate 30,744,697 downwards.
TCAACTTTCTATTAGTATGCAGTGATGCGTTGTTATTCAAATACCCAGACTTTTAAGCGATGAGATTTTCTTGCCGCACTTTTGTTAAGGGGTGCCTATAATAACTGCCTGTTAGAAAACTGTTAAGTAAGCAGTTTTCCTCATGGAAAATGTAGGTCATGCTGTTTTAAATCTTTTACTCATCTCATCTACATTCCCTAAGATTATAATCATCAAAATTAACTTACAAATGGAAATGTATCTACAATCTCTTTAATATGATTGTATTACGACTATAATCGTGTGTGAACTGAATTGCTGAAATAAATTAGTACTTAGTAAAGTATTACCATTTCATGTGTTGCACCTGCAGCAGCATCACACTGGTGTAAAATCATGGGTATACAAACAGCGGAGCCAGACGTGAAATCTGAGTGTCCAGGCAAGCAGCCAGCACAGGAAATAGTAGCCTTAAGTGAGAAATGAACTCAGCAAGAGGCCATTTTTCTGTTATTGGAGAGCAGAAAACGGCCTTATCAACCAAAGATGTATTCTCATGAGGGCGACTGGCTGCGCTGTGTGTACAAACGTAGTTCCTTCTGCTCTGTGCCGTGACCACAACCTGTCCTTTGTGCACCAAGCGTGTTAACCTGCTTTTCCGAATCTACGCCGTTTCAGAGATGCTAGAAAAAGGTAAACTTCTGGTTCACTGTGAGGTGGTGTTTGTCACAGAGGCAGTTCGGTGTGTTGACGTGTGTGTGCGTGTGTGTTTGTGTGTAAAGGATAAGGGGCTGGCTCCAATCTGTGAGCTGCTTTCCTCACTTTTTCATTTTTATTTATTTTTTTTATTAAAAGTAATGTGTGGTTTTGTGCACAGAATAAAGCGTCAGACATGCTGTTTAGCAACGGGTGAAGGCTCTCACACAACCGGATCATCTGGTTAAAAAGCGGAAGGGCTGCAGAGCAAAAGAAACCAGCAGCACATTTTTGTAGGCAGAAGAAAAAAGAGAGAGGGCAGGGGTCCACACACACACACACACACACGCAGACACACGCACACACACGCACACACACGCAGACTCACGCACACAGGCACAAACATTTATTGATGTTTCCTATGTTTTTAAAAAAGTCATAGAAATTGACTGTTTTGTATTAATAGCTTACGCCCACAGGAAAGTATTATTACCTGTTCAGGAAAGTGTTTAATGCACTAAACAAAAACATAAATATTTAATTAAAGCCTCCATAAAAAGAAATAGAAAGTAAAGTGAATAGATATTTTGACAAACTCTCATGCAGAATATTACAACATGGACTTTTCTACAATATGTATTTCAGACAATACTCTTAAAGTCAGGCTATCTGTACTGCGTATCAGTGTAGTGTAAAATAGTGAATTGTCACCAAAAAAACTTTGAAATTTAATCTGAAATTTTCTAGAAAAACACATGGAAATTTCAGTTTGAAAGTCAGGAATTTTGAGATTTGATCATTTTTTGAGTTTTTTCTAGAAAATTTGAAAACTTTTGGAACTCAAAAGATTTTTTTTTTCTAGAACATTTCTGAGATCAATCAATTTCAGCTCCTGATGTTTTATTTAATTTAGTAGTTCATCTTTGTAGGGGTTAGTGTTTTAAGTATCAACAAATATGGAAGCTGATTTGTGATTCCAGTTCTTAGTTGGGCTTAGTTTAATTTTAAACGATGCCAGCATTTCTAAATCTGCAGGTTTGTTCCTCATGCTGAATTCAGAAACAGTTTGTCAGTAAATCTACATCCTATAAATACACAAAGAATAAAAGATTGAAAAAATTAAGTCTTTATTTCACATAAACTATAAATCCAGTGAATGTCTAGACTGTTATTACTTAGTTTAGTCTAGTTTAGTTTTTTTCTGATGTAGTGAAATGTTTCCACAGCCATGGCTGCTCCATTCATGCTCCTCTTCAGAAACTTGTTTCACTGAGTTTTGTGCAGTCCAGCTACAGCCACACCATAAATTGAGCTTTTCTTTTTCTTTTTGAAACACTTCCTTTGACATCATTTGCCCTTTTCACTGTGTTTGTACAGACGCCAGGTCAGGACAACCTGTGTTTTCACATCTTATTGACCAGACTCTGGACAGATATAGACCTTTTCCTCCATCTTGCGTTAACAAAACGTAAATCTGCCCTTTGGTCTGATGTAAATGTTCCTCGCCTGTCATTTCTTATTTCCTGAATACAGATTTTTTGGGGGGGATTAATCTATGAGGAAATGCTGAAAATGACAAATACAGGATCTTACTTTAATTATGTTTTTTTTTACTTCATGAAGAATACTCTACAGTCTGCCTAACTTCCATTGTATCTTCCTGAGAGTTTTTAATTTTTAAGGTGTGTCATGTTGATGTGGAAAGACTAAACCAAAAAGGCAGAAAAAAGCAGAAAAAACCCAACAAAACTTGTAATTACAATTATCTTGTAAATCTTGAAGATATTTACTAAAAGTAGCTAACTTAAAAATACATAAATATTTTGTTGTCACTATATCATGACGATATGACATGAGTCAGATGTCTCCTCTGTGATCCTGCTGCACTATGTGGAGATGCATAGCTCCCAGACAGAAACAACCAATCAGAGCCAGGAGGAGGGACTTAGCGGTGTCAATCAGCTCTGCACACACTGCGCATACTGCATCACACCTCAAGTTTGCAGGTGTGATGCAGGTGTACTTCTGGCAGAGAAACAACCTAATGTTACAAGAAAGCTGTAGAATAGAAGAGAGATATCCTTTACTGTCACTAAGTGGAGAAATTCAGGTGAAACAGCAGCAACGCGACAAGACATCGAGGTATATAGGTTCCCACATAGATACAAGGATTAAAATATATAAAAAAAAGAATTACAAATGATATACTATGCAGTAAGGTCATAACATAAAATGCTGTGCAGTTATCAAAGTGAGCGTACTCTGTTCCAAGGAATGTCCAAAATGTGCATTTTTATTTGCATTGAAGACACCAAACTATTTACAGTTTATGGAAATAAAAATAGTTCAAACACAGAGATGTGTGCATCCCATCAGAAATGTTATTTTGTTATGTGATGTCAAATCCATCATGAGATTTGTGCCAACCTGGTGAGCTACTGCTGTCCAACCAAACCCCTTGGTAATAAATGTTTCTTCAACTGGAGAGGAGGAAACTTTTTTACATTTTATATTTTTACATACTTTTTTTTAATAGGTTTTTGGTTGATATCCTGTCTCGCCACATTAAAATGGAACTACACCATAAGTAATAAACACTCTCCGTTGATTTGTTTTTGAGCAAACTCGTTAGCTCAGCGGGGATCCAGTACTTACTCCCTGCGGTGTAACTGTGATTCCACATTAATAGTTATTTTTGTAAGGATCGGGTTGTCGTTTAAAGTAAAGAAACAGATTTATGTCGATGTTTAACTACGACCGAGCAACTTCTTAAAAACTTTGTGTTATTTAAAGTATATTTTTTGAGATGAAATAGCTCAACCAGGTCAACTAAACCTCTACTTTACAGTTTTTGGGACTAAAACAAAAGGATGTTGTTTAAAAAAAAAACAAACAAAAAAAAAACACCTAGGATGTTTTTACTAGTTTTCAGTGCAGTGAGTCTAGTTATCTTCCAGACAGGTGTTCCAAAATGTCTTGAAGGGCTTGCCATAGATCTGAGTCAGGGCTCTGAGGCCCTCGCCATCTGCCGTAGGACCCTGGTCGTCTTCTTCCTGCCTGAAAGTAGTTCACTCTTACTCCACCGAGTTTGGGCTCTAATTATCCTGCCACGTGGATTTGGACTTAATAACTTATTCCGTATGTGATGGATGCAAAATGTAAACATTTTGAAGATTATTTTTGCTTTTCAGCTTCTTCACAGTTGTACCCGAAACACATCAAACAACATGATTCATATTTATATTCCAACACATGGAAGACACTGGCCCCTGGACAGTTGTACGCAGAGTAAACTGTGTCACCCATAAGCAGTGCTGTTTACATCTGGCTTAGCTGGAAATTGCCTGGAAATTATATGAAAGTTTAAACTTTATGTTTTAAATGTGTGTGTGTGTGCGTGTGTGTGTTTTTTTTTTACCTCCTTTTTATGAGCTGTACATAATTTATTTGCAGTTCATACATTATTACCTTCCTCTGCTTTTAGGAGCAAACATAAGCTTTTCCAAATGATGTTTGCTTTGATACCCAGCCATGCTCCACAGCAAGGTGATGTTGATTTTCCTCCTTAGTATTTTGCATACCATTTGCATTAAATTTCTCATCATTTAGCATGCCATCCATAAAAACGGCTCGGCGCTCTGCGATTTCCATCATTTCGCTGGCCGCTCTCAATCAACTCACGGGCAGAGGGTTCCGGTGAGCAAGGTAATTGTTTCTTTCGAACTTTAATCATTTTTGTCTTCCACTCTCCAGTTAAACAAGTTGCATCAGACTGCTGTAGAGGCTTACTTAGACAATCATGTTTATTTTATGCAACAGTGATTTTTCCAGTTATAAGGTAATAACTGAGATGTAGTAATAAAATATGTCAGTGTGGCAGGTGATAAAATGCTTCAGCAAGCATGTTACATGTGTGGGGGGGATAAAATCAATGGAGATCTATGGAGAGAGAGAAAGTGTGTGTGTGTGTGTGTGTGCGTGTGTGTGTGTGTGTGTGTGTGTGTGTGTGCGTGCGCGTGCGCGTGTGTGTGTGTGTGCGTGTGTGTGTGCGTGTGTGTGTGTGTGTGTGTGTGTGTGTGTGTGTGTGTGTGTGTGTGCGTGCGCGTGTGTGTGTGTGTGTGCGTGTGTGTGTGCGTGTGTGTGTGCGTGTGCACGCGCGTGTGTGAGGAAGTGTTGAACTGGTGCAGGATTTAGAATATAAATGTAATGAGGTTCTCCTGCTAACAGTGAGCAATTTTAATGGGCCTGTTTTTCTGCTCTGGACAAGAATTCATTTACTGATTGCACCATCTTTAACAATACGAAAATATATGGAAATGAGAGAAAGAAAAATTTAAGTAATGGTAATTTATTTCAATGATTTCATTCAAGAACTCATAATATGTAGCATCATTGTGGTAATATAATGACCACAATAAGCTAATATTTGAAGTAGATGTAAAAAAAAAAAAAAAATCAGTTTAACATCAAGTCCCTCTAGACTAGTGGCAGCAGCAATTAACAAACACCTGGTGGAACTGTGAGCCTGCTGAGCTCATCATACAAACTTCTTCTCAACCCATTAACAATCAATCTTCTAAGGATAGTTGGTAATGGCACATTGAGGAGCAATGTCTTCTTAAAGGGACAGGGACCCAATTTCAAGGGATTGAAATGGACCTAGTTGCTTTTATAACAACTGAAGGTAATGTAGGTACTTGATTGTGCTATAAAATGACACTATGGGCCTGGAAGATACCTAAAAATGCCCCTTTAATGATCTAATGTTGTGTTTCCCTTATTAATAATACTGAACCATCAGAATGATCAAAGAGGATTACTCAGAATTTACCACGGTAATGAATCTGTACAGCACAAATGAAGCTTTTTAACTAAAACAAATAAATTAGCAGTAGGTATTCTAAGTTATTGGGATGCACCTGCATGCTACAAAACATCGCATTTAACGTTCACTGAATGTTAATTTGTAATAATGCACTTATTAAAAACATTTAGTCACAATATAAACTCTTGACTTCTCTTTAGTCTGATTCATTTATCGGTGACAGCAGGCACTCCAGCTGAAAAGCACAATGAAGCAAACTATGTCTTTCGAAACTGAACCAAAATGAACGCAACGCCCAGAAAAAGCCACATTAAGATGCATAACAGCTAGCAGCATGAGTCAGCTATCAAATCTTTGGGGATGGGAGCTTGCTTTGAAATAGAAGACATGAAAGAAATTCCAGCGCCAGCTGACAAAAATATCAAGATATCGCAGCTGCAACAATTAACCCTTTGTTGGCCAACAGTGGCGCAACTACACATTATTCAGGTGGATGCGAAAACATAAATCGGCGCCCCCCCATTCCCCTCTCCCCGGAAGGAAGGTTGAAGGAGCGTGGAAAACATACGCTGGCCAAGACAGGAGCTGAAGACTGTAAAACACCCATTGGGAAAAAGAGAAGATACTTTTAATAAAAAAACAACAACAAAACTTTATCTTTCTACTTGAATTTTATGAAGCAGGTAATTAAAAATTTTCCAATGTTCCAGTGAAAAAGTCTCAATTTGAAATATTTTTTTCTTATTGCTGTTTTCCCAAAGATTGTCCTGAAATAATTAGCTCAGTTTGAGCTTACTTTTTTAACAAGCTTAGGAGTGCTATGAGCTGAAGTATAAGCCGGCTTAGTGGGATAAGTCCTGTGCACCGACTACTGACCACATGCTTTTGTGGCTCTCTGATACTGTATAGTTTGAGAACGGGTAGGTTGGACTCGCTGGAGTCTGGTGATCACATCAGAAGAGTTTTCTGAAACTGAAGACAAAAGGCAGAAATGAAGGACTGAACAAACACCCACCACCCTCTAATTCTGGTTTTGTCGCTGCCCAGGATTTCCCTCATACTTCCAACCGTTGCTACGGCAAATCAAGTCTTTCTGATTGTGCTGGCTTTTGAGGGAACTGTAAAGTAATGAGAAAATGATACACTTGTGAATATACTTGTGACCCCTCCGTGTCGAGAGTGTCTCAGCTTGTGATGGTGCCGGGTTTAAAGTCAGGAATGCATAATGGCCTTGTAGCCGCCGCCGCCGCCGTCGTCGCCTTTTAAAGATTTCCAGATTTTCCGAGCCATTACCTTTGAGAAATGAGCGCCGGCAAAGAATGAAATATCCCGTTTGGGCGATGTGTTCCTCGCCAGGGTTGAGGCACGCAGAAGAGGGGACCTTGTTTTGTCAGTAAATCAACATGACCTGTGAGTCTTGTGGTTGCACACAAGGGGTGGAGGTGGGAATCATTGGCAGCCCCTCTGCAGAGCTCTCTGTTTCCAGTGGTTTCTCTCACATACCTGCAAGGTGCTTCAGCACCGAGATGCTTTTCCGCTCTAACATAGTGAAAGGTTTGCGTTACAATTCGGTTTTCTTGTAGTTGCTTTTCTAATTTGCCCACTACTCCAATTAAACACAATAAAAATAGCAAAGCTTTCTATTTCCAGGAGATGGAGAATTAAGGCCTCCCCGCCATTAGAGCTAATGGGCCTTGTCACCACCGTCTCCGTTATATACTGCAGCATCCAGCAAAGTGCCAATAAAATGCGTCTTTATTTGTAGAGACAAAGACGTTGCCATCCTCCGTTTCCCCATAAGGTCTTTATTTAGAACGATATTAAAGTTTTTCTTTGCATCTCAATGATTTCTATTACACTTTAAACAGTGAGTGTGTCTAAATCAAAAGCAACACAAAGCAAAATGTGAGTATTTTAGTATGTTTACATCGCTTTAGATATCTGATCTGTTCACTTTTTTTGCTACCTTTCTTTATCTCTTCTGTGACGAGCAGCTGAGTCCAAGTAGCGATTTGCTCTCCTGAAAGTAGAAGTATAAACATCCAATTTGCATAACATCTGCAGGTAATTATTATGCAGCAGGAGAGAGGAAAAAGTGAATAAAAACCACACTTAATAAGCATAAAACTTTACATTTTATTTATTTATTTATTTTTTTTCTTTTGTCAGAATCTCCTTTATCTGCCCTTGGGATTGGAAAAAGGGACCAAAAACATTTTTGATTTTTGTTTGTTTTGTTTTTGCTTATAATTCATTTCTAAATTTGTTTTTTATTCATCTTTGTTTTCTTACTTCTTGAACCACCCAGGAGTCTTCAGTATTTTTGACCACATTTTAAACTTTCAGTTTTTTCATACACTAATTCAGTTATCAATCTGAGTAGCAGGCTAAATGCCCATCATCCATATCATTATTAATCTCTTACAGTTGTTTTTTTCAATAAAACAATTGTAAAATGTAAGTTGATGAAGTCAGTTTAGATATTATCAATGTGTGGATGCATATAATTAGTTGTTTATTATGACAATTATTACTTTAGTACAAATAAGTCGATTAGTTTTGGTTGAAAACTACTTGCAGGATGTTGAGGGGTCCCGATTTCAGCTGGAAGGGACGGCTCTTTGAGAACTGTGAGTGCTTTGGGTCTGGGGGTGAGGGCCACACAGCAGCACCCAATTCTTCTTAAGGAGAGCAGGAACAGAATGTTCCCCCCTTGTCACAGTCTCTAATAGCCTCCAGTACATCTGAAAAAGTAGCTAGATTTGGTGTTGATTTTATGAAAAGTCACCTGAAAAGTTGCTAAGTTGAAAACGGTGCATCCCACCTCCTCTCTTCCTATAGTTCACATTCTGCAGCTCTGCAGCTTGCAAAAATGTAAAAAGTAACTCAAGGGTCATTTGTATCACTCACTGTATTGACCCTTAGTCACACAAAGTGCCATGATGGACGCCGGACGTGAGGGACGGTTCCACTGACCAGAAGTTTGGTTTGTGTCCTTCTTGGCGAGTCGGGCCAAATCCCAAGAAAACAAAAATAAAAATCATAGCAAAATCTAGACTTATTTCATGTGACTGAGGTCAAACTGTTGTGTTCACAGCCAAACAGACTTTAAAAAGAAACTGGAAGAAGTTAAAAGGAAATAAACAATATAAAAAAAATCTAAGAAAGAAGTGGCAACAATTTATCCATTGGTTAATAAGAACGAACCTCTTATTATTACAATAATTCTTTTAAAAAACAACGAAAATGTTGCATCCAAAACTAATAACGAATAACCAGAAAAACTAAAATGAAGTCTAATTTATGTTCAGGAGTAATAACTGCTTGCAGTTCTAGTTAATCTTGTAAATATAAACATTAGCTAATGCAGCAGCAGTACATCGAACATTCTGCTAAAATATCAGATCACAGATTTTCAAACTCAAATATTGGGATTAGAGCATCTCTAATATTTATATTCAATTATGTTTTTGGGTTATTTTTTTTTTTATACCCGATCAGCCATAGTTTGAGGCACATTATTTTAATCACTAATTAAAAAGCATTTAAAGACGATTTTCTTATCTGTAGACTTTCTTCTGCATGTATTCGGATTAGGAGCAGATTTGTGTGTGGTATTTGGGCAGCATGCCATACAAATAGGCCCAGAGAGGGGAAAAATGACATTAAAACTGTTATTAAAACAGCCAGTAATGTGATTTTTATTCTTTCTCTCAAAAATCTCACACTGCTGATAACATACCGGCATAACATCTCTAAAGATCAGGGAGGGCTTTATCATTCACTAATGAGAACATGTTAGCCAATATGCTCCGTTATTAGTAGCAAAGATGACATGTATTTTCCTTCTCTGTGTCCAGTTAACCGCAAGGGAGAATCAATTGAATATGAAAAACTCTTTAGTTACTCCATTTATTGTCCAAATGAATACAAAATGCTTTATGTTTTAGATGCAGAAGCCGAGGAAGGGCATGTTTTCAAACTCGATGTTGCAGTTCATCGTTCTGCAGCCTGGCCCCGGCCACGGGCGTAAAGTCACACTGTATCCATTATTAATCAAATGCCTCTCAAGGACGACGTCTGTGCAAATTGGTATGCAGGAGCTGCTGAACTTACTCACCAGCAGTGACTTTAAAATTAAGTATTAGAAAGAGATTTGGTGTTTTTCTTCCCCCTTGCCAAGGACGGGTCTCTTTACAGCACAAAAAGGCTGCAGGGAGTCAGCTGAGGATTTCACTATTCTCTGTTTTTACAGGAACACTGCATGAAAAAAAGATATATATTCATATATATTGCTGCAATAAAATAGTTTCTTTTATTGTGTGAATAGGATTAACAGGATCAGGTCAAACTCTTGATGTAAAATATGTGATTAAGTGTGATTGTAATAATTGTTATTAGAGCTGAAAATGTCCTTTACTGAGTGCTTTAAACCAGTAACTTTCTACGTAATCTCATTTCTGAATGACTAATCCAGCTCTTGTTGGAGTTTGGATTTAATCCCACAAATTTTAAAGATGTCTCAACTTTGTCGATGTTCAGACGTTCTTTCATTACTCCTCAGCCCGTCTTCTGCTGACATTTTTTTTTTTTAAATGTCTTCCCGGAGGGAAAACATGTTCCAATTCGGACACTGACATCTCTGGGAACTGAATGGCTGAAATGAAGAGCCATAGGCTTTGTGGATAAAGAGAAAAAAAAAATACTGGAGGACTTTTTGAAACTTCTTCTTATCTTCATTACCAGGCCTGAACTATACTGGAAAACGAAATCCCAACGAAAATGGAAAATATTTCATGCATGCCCAATTAGATATGCAAATTACAAGACTAAACATGAGCTGAAACTGTACAAAAAGTTTTCTTCTGCATCTTTATTGAACTTGAAATGAATCACACAAACGCTTCATCCTCTTTTTTTCCCCCTTTTTTGTTATTATCTCAGCAAAAGGTTTTCTCAACAGATACCACCCAGTCTGCCTACAAAGGCCTGCAGGGTGGAAAAAATAGTTCTTATCTTGCACTGAACTAAGTATCTAAGAAAAAGAAAGAACATATTAATTCGTGGAGTGGCCTGATAGATGGGCAAACTTCATCTGCTGGTGATCATTACAAACTATCTTCTGTCATTAACTCTAATTTGGCCTAATTGCCATGTAAGGGTTAACTAAGTGGAAAGTGAGCAGCTTCCAATTTTAGCTTTTTGCTATTCATGCTTTATTGCTGTGCAGAGACAGGAATATATTGATGGGAAAGCGGTGCACTACAGCCATGAACATTTATTTTTTTTATTTTTTATTTTTCCTCCTCTACACTTTCCTCAGTTACATCATCAAGCAAAATGCCAACACCTAACGACAAAATTTACCTAAAGGGAGAGTATTATGTTAAATCGACTTTTTTGAGCTGCACGACAAGTTTTTGTGTCATTTTCCTCATCAAATTCATACATAATATACATTATACCACCATATTAAATTGCTTTAGCAACAAAACATCAACACTTAAATTCCAAAATGAAATAACTTAATAGGATAACATCTCAGGAAGAAAATAGTTTGCTTGAAAAATGAAAAGTAAATGACTTGGAAAATTGTTTTATATGTGTATTTATTGCAACTTAAGACCCATGTGAGGCTAAAAGGGCAGGATTGTGTATTTTCCAGGCACATAGTAATATTTCATAGCACAATCAAGTATCTGTTACCTTCAGTTGTATCACACAATATCTATGTCCAATATGACTTAAAAGAAATTTGACTTCATAATTAGCACCTTGAAATTGGACCTCTGTCACTTTAAGAAACTTCCTGAAACTCCACCTTCAAGAAGTCATCATAACATCACAACTTTTAACCCTTTAAAAACATGTTCACCAGCGTTTCACTGAGAAGTGGCTCTTATAATAAGCCCAGCAGATGTACAGTTCTAACAAGTGTTTGCAAGTTGCTGCTGGCTAGTCTGAAGGAGCTGAGTGGGGGAGTTGGAGAGGAGGGCTGCTCTGTAAGGTGGAAGTTTGGAAACTGCAGCTCCGAGGAGGAACTTTGGCATCGAAGGCGGTTCTTGTTTTGCACACCTGAATGGTTGTCAAGGGAGATTAAAGGATTTCTTAATCAAAAACATGAGAGAATAACATTATAACATGTTGTAAAACTCAAAAAAGTTAATGTTACATAATACTTGAATGAAATGAAATTAACCGTAAAGGGAGGGAGGCCCTTAATTTGACCAGTCAAATCAAAGTGAGTGTTTTGGAAAGTGGGGGAGGCTACACACTCCATTTATACTGATATAGAAAAGAAAATGATCAAATATTCAAAGATAAATAGCACAACTGTGACTTTCTAATGAGGTTATACTTGATATGTACTGTGGTGATTTTTTGGCCTAATGTCCTTCTTCCTGTTTTGTACACAAAATCCTCTTACTGGTAGCAATCCATGATAAACTGGCAGCCGTCCTTGAGGTTCTGTGGACTCATGGATGAGCTCATTCACATCCAAACCAGTCCTCATTCTTACTCAAATCAGAAAAAAATAAAAATAAATAAATAAATAAAGTGTCACAGAGTCCTTTTACAGAGGCCAAAAGTTTAGAAGTATAGTTCTAGTATCAAAACACAGCCATTATGGCAAGTTATTAAATTATCCTTTGAGTGACTCAAGTCTCACTAAAGGGTCCTCCTCCATGCAGTGTAGCACCGTCGAAAGGCATGTCTCCGTCAGCGCACACTTACTGACTGACATTTAGATAATGGATCATTGTCCTGTTGCATATTCATCATCCTGCTGTTTCTGAGAACAGGTTGGATTTTGGGTATGAAGGGATTCATCGCTGGAGTCACTTGAATGTAAGAGTGGGAACACAGAAAAGAGAGAGAAGCGAAAGAGCAGAGAGTGACAGTGTGGTTTCTCTTTTTCTCTACCCCCCAAAAAAAGAAAAGGAATTTTAAAAAAGCGAGGAGTCAATTGACCAGCAGGCGCTAAGAGGTTTAGTGAGTTTGAGAAAGTAAAAGCAGTCTGGAGTTCACTTTGCCGTGGAGCTCTACCTTTCCTCAAAACGTGTATAGTGACACTTAAAGGCGCCGATGGGCCCTTAAGGAGCCTCACGAAAACACCATCTAATGGTGAAAGCGTCCGTCTTTTTGGCCCGCAATTATTCTGTGAAATTGCCACTGCAGCCTCTGACAGTGCTGTGACCTCTCACCTCTACATGCAGTCCACTCTTTCCACTTTGTGGTCGGGCAGCACTGTGCTAATAGGGCAATAATGTTTCCACATAATTTTTGAAGGAATAGTGGGGGGAAAAACCGGCCAAAAGCACAAAGAAGCTATTCACTCATCATATACGTAAATATTGATGAAGACACTTGGTCCAGTGGTAGATTAGATTATGACATGAAAGTTTTACAAAGTTTTAAGTGAAATAATCTGCCTGTGGGATTAGTACTTTTGCATCAATATTAAGGAATTATTGACTTAAAACAAGCTCATTATATGTTGCTGAAAGTTGCTTGCAAACTAGTTGTCCTGTTTCAAGTGTACTAAGATATTTGCGTTAGAAACCAAACCAAAAATACTTGGTTAGATTTCATGTTTTTGAAGTGTTCTGCCTAGTACATGTTCTCAATAGACCTCCTTGTGCATCTCTCTTACGGAGACAGTCATGGAAATGCCAGATGGCCTCCAGTAGGTTTCCTGTCCAGTCAGACTCAGTGCCATTAAACCAGGTATTTTGCTAGTGTGTGCGGGTGCCACGCCCTAGTGGAAAATGAAATGGCCGTCCTAATAAAGCTCATCAGTGGAGTGAAGCATGAAGTGCACTGAACTTTGCATTAATATGATTAGATATGGCACTGTATGAATAGTCAGGTTCTTAAGCAATGGTATTTTGTGGCCTCTCCTGTAAGAAAAAGCCACAAAGTAAGTGCTGGCTCTCTGTCAAATCAGCAACCTTACACATGATGCTTTCAGTGATACCATATAATTTGTGTATTTAATATCTCTCATTGCTCTTAATGAGAGGTATTTTGCAAAATTGACTTTTTTTTAACTGGATTTCACATTATAGCATACCTGAAGTATTCTTGTGATGCATTTGTACGTTTTTAAGGATTTCTTTCGTCTCCATTGGCAACCATTGAGAGGGTGCCTTAACGCCATGTGCTGCCTATTTACTCAAAAAACTGCCTTGGAGTTTAAGTCCACAGTCGAGCTCGTGCCTCACAGAGCACCTCTACCTCACACCTTCTTCCTCTCAGCTCCCCCAGACTAGCAGCAGCAGAAATTAGCAAACTCCTGGTAGAACTGCGAGACTTCTAAGCTCATCATATGAACTAGAACGGTTGTAAACGGCATAATGAGAAACGTTGTGATGACATGTTGAAGGGGGCGTGTCAGAGAGGGTTAGGGTTCTTAAAGGGACACAGGCCAATTCAGGGAGTCAGATACAGCTATGGTGCGAACCTTTTTGAGTTGTTTTTGATATACAGCATTTTCATATCAATTGATGGTAACATAGTTACTTGATTGTGGTGTAAAACAGTACTATGTGCCTGGAAAGTACACACTTCCCATTTAAATGATTGCAAGTTCCTGATGACCTTAATTTTAGGTTTTCATCATATTTTAGCCATACAGATTAACTGAGAAAATAGTTAAAATATATCCCTCTGTGTGTAATTAATCAATGTATTTGTTTCATCCTTTGTGTGTTTGTAAAACTCCTGAGCGGAGCAGCAACCCTCAGTATCTCCCACAGACTGTGAACTCTTCGAGGTTGGCGATCCAAATTGTTTTCCGATAAGTCGCTCTAATGGCTTAGGACTCACATCCTTTCACTCCCATGACTTAACCGGACGAGCTGTGCTCATTAAACTTGAATGTAGCCCACGAGAGCTTCCTTTAGTGGTCGCATTGTGACATTTCCGTCGTCCTGTGGAACTTTCTGGTGACACCGGCTCATGTCTCACCGTTTTCTCACGTTCAGCCACGTAATCACAAGCCATTGGCGGATGTGTCACCGCCGCTAGCTGCTCCGCTGACTTCAGAGATAACATTATGTGCTGAACAGGCCATTTGATACCAAGATGCAGATAGATTCATAGGGGCCTTCATGGTGCAAGACGCTTAACCTGGCCAGTTAATCACCCATGCTAATTATATCTGCTGTGACTCCATATGCTGTACATCAGCAGCCAACAACGAACAGCTTTCATCTAATCCACGAATTAATGTGTACTGTATAATCACAGCGTGCATGTTGTTGGATCAGGTATTTCTTAGTCACCTGATGAATTGCACACAATGACTCAAAGATGTCAGGAAATAGCCAGACTCCGTAATAAATACAGATGAAAGCTGGGATTGCTTAAATGTATTATTTTGCCACCAGCAGTCAGTTTTCATTTGTTCTTCTCTCAATATATTTTTTTTTTCCAAGGTTGTTTCAGAGACTCTGGAGTCATTGGTGAGCGTTTTGCGTTACTTTTTCAGATGGAATCTTTAAAGAACAGGATTTCTGTAATTAATGTTTGACCTTATATAAGAATGTGATAAAATAATGAAAACAAAAGAAATGAAGTGGCTTCTCTCTCGTCAGCAGGATTTCATGATTCCAATGAACAAGTGTCATCGTCAGATTTAGTCATTTAAAATGGGCTCTAGTTGGAAATTGGAGAGTTTTAAGGAAAAAAAAACTAAAAATTAAACTAAGTTAAGGAGATTTCTTTTATCACTGAAACAGTTTTTGCTTCTAGCTTCTGATAAAAAGTTAACCATTTTTTTCTTGGTTTAATACCGAGGACAAGATCTCAAGCTTCATACACACATCTGTTTGTAGATGTAAGATTTAAAAGCTCTGATGTTTAGTTTATTGCAGAAGTATAACACGTATTTCAATCTTCTCTTTTTTTTTTTGCGTCCTTGCTGCTGTGCCTGATAAAGTGGTTGAAAATACAATTTCACTTTTTTGTTTCTGTAGTGAAACCTGTTTAATTTAATGTCATTCAATGTTAAGTTAATCTACTGAGGCTATCTGGCAAATGTTATAATTTTGTCTATTACTGGCTTACTGACGCCATCTTGTGGTCGCTTTTATTACTACGACTTGTTTACCAGAAAGGAAGAAAGCCGTTGGTCCATGTATTCAGAAAGAAGCTCTCTTTGTTGTGTTTTCTTAATCTAAGTGCAGAAACGGCATCGTCTGTAAGTACTGTTCTAATTTGCTTGTCATATAAATCATAATTTGTAACCCGTTGACATGTTTTATGTGACGATAGATATTTTTACTTGTGTTAGCTCGGCGCGTTAGCCTAGCTGGCATTCATTTTCTGTACCTTTGTGTGTTACAGTTTTACACGATTCTCATTAAACCCTGCTAAAGAACCAAATGGAGTGCTTCTTGGTGGACGGATGGGAAAGTGTTTAGCTACCTGTATAGCTGAGTTACTGTTAAAAGTCACAGTGCTTAGCGAGGCCAGGACAGTAAAAAGACGTCCCATGCAGAAGTAGACGAAGGAAAAAGACAACTTCTGAGCCATGGACAACAAAGACAATGAACAGAAGGCAAGTGATGTGCAATCAAATAAGGACATGGATCAAAATACAGTGTACCACGTCCGTTCTGTAGCCTCACGGTCATCTACGTGCTCCTCAGTCAGTTTGGCAGCGGCTAAAGCAAGAGCTAAGGCTGAAGCAGCTAAAGCTAAATTGGAGTTTCATGAAAAAGAGACACATATTCAGATTGAGAAGGCTAAACTTGAAGCATCACTGCGTGCACTCACTCTCCAAAGGGAAGTTACAGCTGCTGATGCTGAAGCAAAAGTATTTGAGGCAGTAGCAGCAGACATAGAAGAAGGAAAATACAGTGAGGCATCCGAGCGCAGCCCTGTAGCCATACGAACACTGAAAAGGACAGAAGACTATGTAAAAGAGCAGTCATCTTACTTCAGTCAGTACAACTACAAGGATGAGGGGGCTCACTCACACCCACCTAACACTATGCCCAATGCTGTTAACATGCAACAATATACAGTACCTATCCCTGCTGCTGTAACCACGCAACAATATGCAGCATCAGATGAATTCAAGTCTCTTCCCATTCATCAGGCAGACATGATAGGAGGACACATTGAACAATCCCCCAACTTCAACTCTTACCATGGAGGTGACACAACGCACAATGTTAATGTGAAAACTGCTGTCCCTACCTCTAACGTAAACCCAGGAAATCCCACATTTGATCTGGCAAGGTTTCTAGCACGCAACCAAGTCATAACATCTGGTCTGGTCAAATTTGATGACACTGCAGAACATTATCAAGCATGGCGAGCTTCATTCATCAATGCTATAGAACCACTAGGGCTGACACCTAGTGAAGAAGTTGATCTGATGGTGAAATGGCTTGGCAAGGAGTCAAGTGACCATGCGGCCAGAATAAGAGCAGTTAATGTTAACCAGCCTATGGATGGACTAAAAGCAATATGGGCAAGACTGGACAAAATATATGGCTCACCAGAGGCAATTGAAAATGCTCTTTTCTCAAGACTTGAAGCTTTTCCCAAAATCCAATCCAGAGATAACCGCAAACTTCAAGAGCTAGCAGATCTTTTACAAGAGCTCCAGATTGCAAAGCAAAGTGGCAAGTTGTGTGGTTTAGCCTATTTGGACACGGCTAGAGGTGTCCAGCCTATTGTAGAGAAGCTCCCCTACCCTCTACAGGAACGCTGGATGTCACAAGGTTCTAGATTTAAAAAAGAATATAACGTGTCTTTCCCACCATTCTCCTTCTTCAAAGAATTTGTGTGCTCAGAAGCTGAAGTAAGGAATGACCCAAGTTTTAAGACTCTCTCACTTACGTGTGCTCCTCAGAGGAAGGAAAAAGGTGCACCAGTCAGACACCCAGTTGCTGTCAATAAAACAAATGTCACACAAGATCAAATAAGCACTCCTGTCAAATCAACAGAGAAAATTCCTGTTAACCCAGAAAAACAATGCCCTATCCATAACAAACCGCACCCATTGAGTAAGTGCAGAGGATTTGTTAAAATGACTTTCGATGAACGGAAAAGACTTCTCAAAGAACACATGATCTGCTATCGCTGCTGTGCTTCTACAAGTCATATGGCCAAAAACTGTCAAGCTCCAATCAAATGTTTGGAATGTGCAAGTGACAAACATGTTAGTGCCATGCATTTCAGTGGAACAAGCACTGTTCAATCCTCAAGTCAGCCCCCACCGTGTGCAGAGGACGGCGGGGAGGAAGAGACGAAACAGGAAATAAGCTCAAACTGCACTAAAGTCTGTGGCATAGGACAAAGTGGTAAATCGTGTTCCAAGATTATTCTGGTTAACGTGTATCCCTCAGGTCAACAGCAGAGGAGTATGAGGATGTATGCAGTTCTGGATGACCAGAGCAATCTCTCCCTGGCGAGAAGTGAGTTTTTTGATAAGTTTGACATACACGGCACTGAGGCTCCTTACAGCATCACAACGTGTATGGGCGCAACACAAGCCTATGGAAGAAGAGCCCGTGGTTATGTCATAGAGTCTCTAGACAAAGAAACGTGTCTGCAGCTTCCCACATTGATTGAATGTGACAATCTCCCTAACAACAGGAAAGAAATCCCGACGCCGGAAGTGGCCTATCACCACAAGCATCTGAACAAAATGGCTTCAGAAATCCCTCCTCTCGACCCCAATGCTGAGATTCTCCTGCTGATAGGAAGAGATCTGTTGAGGGTGCACAAAGTACGAAAACAGATAAATGGACTGAATAATGAACCATTTGCACAAAAGCTGGATCTCGGCTGGGTGGTAGTCGGTGATGTCTGTGTCAATGGAATGCATGGGCCTCCAGCAGTGAGCAGCATGAAGACATACATATCTGACAGTGGCAGACCTTCTACATTTTTAGAGTGTGAGAACAAAATAAAAGTAAGAGACTTGTACACAGAAACATCAGACACACTTTCAGTGTTTTCAAGAACAATTCATGATCACCAGTTAGCTCCCTCTATTGAAGACAAACGCTTCCTGGAAATAATGGAAAAAGGCTTTCTCCAAGATGACTCAAATAGCTGGGTCGCCCCTCTCCCATTCCGGCATCCTCGACGTAAGCTACCTAATAACAGAGAATATGCAGAGAAACGTTTTGCCTCTCTGGAACGCAATCTTCAGAAGAAACCTGAAATGAAAAGGCACTTTTTTGAGTTTATGCAAAGACTGTTTAATAATCATCACGCTGAGCTTGCTCCACCACTCGAAGAAGAAAAGGAAAGGTGGTACTTACCCACTTTTGGAGTTTATCATCCGCAAAAACCCAGCCAAATACGTGTCGTGTTTGATTCATCTGCACAGTTTGACGGTGTCTCACTGAATGACGTTTTGCTGCAGGGTCCAGACCTAAATAACAGTCTACTTGGAGTTCTGATGAGATTCAGAATAGGCCCAATAGGAGTTTTAGCAGATATAGAGCAGATGTTCCACTGCTTTGTGGTTCAAGAAGAGTGCAGAGACATGCTCAGGTTTTTGTGGTACCGCGACAATCAGCCAGGAAACGAAGTGGTTGAATACCGCATGAGAGTTCACATATTTGGGAACAGTCCATCACCTGCAATCGCCATTTATGGCCTACGGAGGGCAGCAAAGGAAATGGAGCAAGTCTATGGCAGCAAAATAACAGGGTTAGTGGAGAGACATTTTTACATGGACGACGCACTGCTGTCTTTCACATCAGAAGCTGAGGCCACAAAGACAGTAGAGCAGCTTCAAGAAATGCTGTCCATTTCCAACCTGCGACTACACAAGGTAGCGTCAAACAGTGTTAATGTCATCAATCACTTCCCAGCTGAAGACAGAGCCAAGGATATAAAAGACCTGGACCTGTTCACAGATGATCTCCCTGCACAGCGCAGCCTGGGGGTTATCTGGAACCTCGTGACAGACACTTTTACATTCAAGGTCCCAGAGAATCAGAAACCATTCACCAGACGTGGTGTGCTGTCTACTGTAAATAGCTTATTCGACCCATTGGGCTTTCTAGCACCCATCACAATAAGAGGAAGAATGATTCTCAGAGACATTACTACAGACAATATTGAGTGGGATGCTCCTCTGCCTCAAAGTAAATACGAAGAGTGGAGACGCTGGCAAGAGTCCCTCTCAGTTTTGAAAAACCTTCATATTCCAAGAACATACATCACATTTCCAGTGAGTCAAGCCAAGACAATTGAGCTTTGTGTTTTTTCTGACGCGTCAGTACAGGCTATCTCAGCTGTCGCATATTTGAGAATCACCCATGATGATGGTCATCATGAAGTGGGGTACATCTTTGGCAAATCAAAACTCGCCCCCCAGCCTGAGCTAACAGTCCCAAGATTAGAGCTCTGTGCAGCTGTCCTAGCAGTAGAAGTTGCGGAAACTATTATGCATGAGGTAGATGTAAAACTGGATGCTGTCAGGTACTTCTCAGATAGCAAGGTAGTTTTAGGCTACATTCACAATGAGAGAAGAAGATTTTACGTTTTTGTCAGTAACAGAGTGCAGCGCATCAGACAAGTGTCTCAGCCTAATCAGTGGAGATTTGTGCCCACCGAACTCAATCCAGCAGATTGTGGCTCGAGATCAGTTGCAGCAGAAGAGCTTGTCAACACCCTCTGGTTAACTGGACCAAGATTCCTCACAGACATGGACTCGACAAAGATTGGTTCAGACGAACAATACTTGCTTATCAATCCAGATGATGACACAGAGGTCAGGGTGAACGCCACCAATGTGGTAACAGAGTCATCAACTCACAAACTATTTTCAAGTCGCTTTGAACATTTTTCCAACTGGAAATCTCTCCTGAAAGCGGTTGCCAGACTCATTCACATTGCTCAAAGCTTCTCAAACAAAAACAATAACAGCTGTCGAGGTTGGCATTACTGCAACAACATTTCATCTTCAGAAATGGATAAAGCAGAGCGACTGATCATTCACACAGTGCAACAACAGTGCTTCTCACGGGAAATCTCTGAAGTCAAGAAAAACCAAAGACTACCAAAGAACAGCCCTATTCTCAGACTCAATCCATTCATCGACAGTGATGGGCTCCTGAGAGTTGGAGGACGTTTGCAGCATTCTATGTTACAAAGAAATGAGTCAAATCCGGTCATAATACCCAACAAACACCACATTGCAACTCTGCTAGTGCGTCATCATCACGAGAGAGTGAAACACCAGGGAAGGCATCTAACAGAAGGAGCCATTCGCACCAGTGGACTGTGGTTGGTTGGAGGTAAGCGGCTCATAAGCACCATCATTCACAAGTGTGTGTTTTGCAGAAAGCTACGTGGACTGTCAGAACAACAGCTCATGTCTGACCTACCTGAAGAAAGGCTCAAAGTGGACCCACCATTCTCATATGTGGGCCTGGATGTCTTTGGCCCGTGGGAGATCGTGACAAAACGTACAAGAGGAGGCCAAGTAAACAACAAGAGGTGGGCAGTGTTGTTCACATGCATGTCTACCAGGGCCATCCACATTGAGATTGTGGAAACAATGACTGCCTCAAGCTTCATCAATGCTCTCCGGAGATTCTTTTCACTCCGCGGACCTGCCAAGAAACTCAGGTCTGACAGAGGGACCAACTTTATTGGCGCCTGTAATGAGCTGAAACTATCACCACAGGATGCTAATAACACAATCAAAGACTATCTAACAGAACAGAGGTGCACCTGGGAATTCAACCCACCCCATGCGTCCCACATGGGTGGGACTTGGGAAAGAATGATTGGGGTTTCTCGCCGCATTCTAGATGCTCTACTCCTAGATGTGAAGCAACCTCAGCTCACCCATGAAGTCTTGGTGACCTTCATGGCAGAGGTCACAGCTATTGTTAATGCCAGACCCCTTGTGCCGATTTCCACAGACCCTGAAGCTCCACTGGTCTTAACACCAGCTATGCTTCTTACTCAGAAAACAGGAGCTCCTCCTCCAGTTCCAGACAACCTGACAGAGAAGGACGTCTTCAAGAGCCAATGGAAGAGAGTTCAAATACTAGCCAACAACTTTTGGACAAGATGGTGGAAAGAGTATCTCTGCACCCTTCAAGGTCGTCAAAAGTGGCTCGTAAAGAAAACAAACCTCAAGGAAGGAGATGTTGTCCTCCTGAAGGACTCCCCTGCAAAGCGCAACGAGTGGCCCATGGGACTTGTCGAGAAGACGTACCCCAGCAAGGACGGGCTTGTGAGAAAAGTGGATGTAAAAGTTGCAAGACATCAGGGTGTAAAGTCATTCAGCCGACCAATCTCAGAATTGATTCTTTTATTGACACCTAGTAATGTGGACATTTGATTTAGTGGCATCTCTTACAGACGCCAGGCGGGGAGTGTAGTGAAACCTGTTTAATTTAATGTCATTCAATGTTAAGTTAATCTACTGAGGCTATCTGGCAAATGTTATAATTTTGTCTATTACTGGCTTACTGACGCCATCTTGTGGTCGCTTTTATTACTACGACTTGTTTACCAGAAAGGAAGAAAGCCGTTGGTCCATGTATTCAGAAAGAAGCTCTCTTTGTTGTGTTTTCTTAATCTAAGTGCAGAAACGGCATCGTCTGTAAGTACTGTTCTAATTTGCTTGTCATATAAATCATAATTTGTAACCCGTTGACATGTTTTATGTGACGATAGATATTTTTACTTGTGTTAGCTCGGCGCGTTAGCCTAGCTGGCATTCATTTTCTGTACCTTTGTGTGTTACAGTTTTACACGATTCTCATTAAACCCTGCTAAAGAACCAAATGGAGTGCTTCTTGGTGGACGGATGGGAAAGTGTTTAGCTACCTGTATAGCTGAGTTACTGTTAAAAGTCACAGTGCTTAGCGAGGCCAGGACAGTTTCCCTTGCTCTTTCACGTTTTATGTGCACTCAACCTGCATGTGCAGGGAAAAAGTCAGGTCCTACTAGTGGAAAGGTTACTCTGGAGCCCCGGAGGAAACTTTTGCATCCCACTGGATCCCATTTTTACAGGATTTATCAATGTATTTATGTTAAATGGAACTCTCCTTTATTCATTTTGTCAGTGCCCGTCTTGTGCAGTTAGCATTAAACATTTCCATACAGACATGTCAACTTTTATATGCTTTTAATGTCTTTTTTCCTCCCCTGTAATCCTGTGATCAAGTGTTTGAGTGATTGGGATTTGAAATGACTAAAACTGAAAGAATGAGGCTGTTTGACGTTACTCACATCATTGTTACGGTTCGGGGTTAAAGCTGGCTGTGATCTTTTTAGACAGTGAATCAGGAGGATTTTCATTTGTTTTGGCAAAAGCAATTAAAAAGTTGTAGTTCTATATAGCCTAGAAAATAAACAGTTATCTTGGCTAAAGGAATGTATTTTCTTGTTGCAAAAATGTCATTAATTACACACAGATGGATATTTTCAAGTGCTTATTTCTGGGTGTGGGGATATTATGTATAATCGACTATTTTGAGCTTTATGTCATGTTACAATGATATTCCATCAGTCATCTTAAACATTTCTGGAGTGTTGCTTTGTTTTGAGAAATCCTGGAATATCTAAACGCTTGATCTCACAAAGCTCCACTTATTTCTACAAAACCCCTCCTTGGAGCTGCAGTCTCTCCCCCCACTACTTCCCCACTCAGCTACTCCAGACTAGCAGCAGCAGCAATTAGCAAACATTTGCAATTAGCAGACATCTGGTGGAACTGAGCATCTGCTGAGCTCATGAACTACTTCTCAGTTCAACACGCCTAAGAACAGTGGTTAATGGCATAATGGAAAGGCAGTTTTGTTATGTGTGCTGAAGGCGAAGTGTTGGAATGAGCAGAAGCTTCTTAAAGAGACAGACGCCCAATTTTAAGCCATCAAATTGCAGTCCTCTTTCTTCTAAGGTAGGTTTGATATATATACAACATTTTTATAACAACTGGAGGTAACAAAGCTACTTATTGTGCTTTAAAATGGATGGAAAATACATAATGCCACGCCTTTAATTATGACAATTTTCTATTTACAACTATTGAAAACACGACATTTAGGATAATATTATATCAGACCAATAAAAAACTTTTTTCTTTATTATTTTTTTAAATTTTATTTAGAAATGTGGGCTTAGTGAAGAGAATGCCTAATTCCTGATTAAAGGTTGTTGCCAGTCCATCGCAGCCCAACACAGATACTCACACCTAAAGACAGTTTAGAGAGTAACAGTCATGATTTGAATTATCTGTGTGAATTAATTATACACCATGTCTTGCTGAAATAGACTTTTCTAAAATATTCTAATTTATTGAACTAGTCAGCATATATGTGGATGTGTGGATATTATTGTATATTATGGACATATATATATATATATATATATATATATATATATATATATACACACACACACACATATATACATTTGCTTTCCTATTTACGTCTCTACAGTCCTTCCAGTCATGACATGTCCCATATTACAGTGCTGCATAGACAGACCCTGATTGTCTTAGGCTATAGTACTAAGTACTGAAGATTTCCTGCAGTGTAATGTGATCCTATCAGGTCGTAAGTGCAGAGGAATGGCTCGGCCCTGTCCTGCAGGGTAAAAACCCCATGGCAAGCGCTGTTCATTTCCACCGTTAAGGCAGAAACAAAGCGTGGAACATCGTGGTGCATTGCTGTTCAATGGTAAAAAACGACTGGAAGAAAATTACCCTAATTTGCGAGCGCACTTGGTCAATTAAAAGCTTGTTTGGGTGGCTTTTAAAAGCTGCTCAGTGTTTGCTAGGCTATTACAACAACAAAGGAATAGCCAATCTGAAAGTTCAACAGCTAGCTGTGAGTCCTGCAATGTGCATGATGCCAGTCATTTTGCTCTTTGCAGAAAAGAGATAATAGAATTGTGGGCAGTGAAAGGTTAGAGCATTGGGGGTTTGAATCCCTTTAGTGTCTGTAAACATGTGAGGAAATGAGAGGTCTTCTTCTCTTCCTCATCACCGACTGTTGCACAAGAAAGCCAGAGAAATGGTCTGCAGACAGACTGTACAATGTTCTCCTCTTTGTTTGTATCTATCTACAAATGTCTTGTTACTCAGTAAAAAATAAAATAGCATCAGTTGTAAAAACGGGTCGATGGGAGTTTTATAACCTGGAATAGAAATGTGAGAGATTTAGGATATGAGGCTATTTTGATTAAAAATATAACATAAAAATGTACTAAATAACCTCTTTGTGGTTCATTTCCTAAGGAAGACAAAACAGAGCATCTACCTGCAAATGTCTTGATACTCAGTAAAAAATAAAATAGCATCAGTTGTAAAAACATGCTGATTGGAGATTCTCACTCCAATCGGCCCACACAAGTGTGGGCTAGCTAAACAAGCAAGCCCACACTAGCTTGTTTAGTTTAGCTAAAGTTGATGAATTGAAGTTTTCGAGTTGTCTAGTGCCCTGGACTTTAAATTGATTAGGATGGTGTTATGCATTTATAAATTCTAATTTATTGTGATAAGTAATTGATTTATTGTTATTATAAATTCCACTTATTGATGTTTAAATTCCCCCAAAACTGTGTGGATTGTTCGTTTAACTTTTTTCTCCACTGTTTGTTCAATGAGGGTATCAATAAATATGAAAATATGATTAAATGCAATTACTGTGTGCAGTTTAGTGATACAAATCACATTTCTTTATGTGACTGGTGTCCCAGTAAAGCATATCACAAATTTTCAAGAGCAGTACCTAAAAATAGTAATAAACAAGTCTTATTGTGACAGTAGTACCACAAAATATCAGGATAAACCTTAAAGTCTATATCACGTACCACTATATGACACAATCTCTAACATGCTTATTGACAGTTGACTCTTGGTGGTGGATGCTGATAACCACAGACTACCTTTGCCTGATGAAAAATTTGGTAATGATCAGAGATCTGTTTGCCATTCCGGTTGTATGTATCTAAATATTAACAGTTCCTTCGGACAAAAAGGGGTAAAACCTCTGTAGTCCCCAAAAACCAAACAACAATTACGTGACATTATTTTTGTAAAAGGAGCGGCGATGATGCAGATGCTTAATGGCGTTTAGCAGAATCCTGCTCGGCTGCGGTATAATGGGTTCCCTGTGACCTATTTGAACAGTGTAATAACGTCCCAGTGGAACGGAGAGCACAGTATGAATGAGGTAACTTTGTGAGATGCCTGGACGTTCTGGGCTCCTAACACAGGAACATAAAAAGGAAAGTGTGTCGTTAAAATCAGAGATTGCTGTCGGTAAAGCTGTTTTCTCTTCAAGGATGCAATAAATTAGTTGTGTTGTTAGCACTGTGTTAAGTGTTAACAGTGTACAAATGAAAAAAAAAGGCTTAAAAGCAATCTTTTTTTGATGCAATGCAGCACCTTGCCTTATGTAACTTTTAAAACAGCACTGCCACACCATTTCTTAAAAAAATGGTGTCACTTTGTCCTTTATCTTCCAAAAGGTGCCAGCAGGAGTTGAAGTTGATTTATTTCAAGTGTGATCATGTGCTGTCCGGTTCAGTTTAGCTATTGCCAGGCTTGCAGCGCTATTCGATTTTGTTGTCAGTGTAAATCCACTCTCCCTGAAGCGTCTTTGGCTTCATCACTTGCTCTCACGTGTATACGTGTCTATCCTTTTCACACCTCCACATCAACTTCCTCCCCCTTCGGTCTCCATTAGAAGACATTTTGCTTTGCGCTGATCCGTCATCCCGCCGGCCAGCTCTTTGTTTCTGCTCGTTGTATCGCCTCTCCTTTTTAAGAAAACAAAAAAACATTTCTTCTGCGAAGAAAACTAAACATCAACCTCCTACTGTTTTTCTGGGTCAATTGCAAAATGAGATACAGTGGGACTAGTCAGGGTGCACCAGGGCTGGTTTCTATGGTAACTGCAGGGCTGTATTTAGTGCAGTTGTTCCAGCGTGCACACGAGTGAGCGAGCGAGCGGCTCTCTGTTTTCAGCCAGGCGAGGAGGAAAGAGTGAGGACCGCTCCCGTGGGGGGATAAACAGAAAGTGGGGCGATATCTCCCATCCCCATCAAACCGGGGCTCTCATCTCGAGGAGCCGGCGTCGTGTCAGGAATCCCGCACCTGAGACGGAGCCAGAATAAAACCCGAGGAGTCGAGTACCTGACATTGGTTGTCTGCTGGCAAAAAAAAGTTCTGACTTTTCAAATGAATGTCCGTCTGTTGGGTGACGTAAAAAAGCTAATTGCTGGAAGCTTTAATGGTGCCAGCATGTGCAGGTAGAAATGACTGCCGATGGTCTTTTGCATGTGCATAGCATGACTGGTAGTAGTAGAGTTCAACAGTTAAACTTTTTTACTGCTCACATATCAAAGAAATGTGAGGTTCCATATATGTATTTATATATGTATCTGAGTTTGAGACATAGAGAACCACAGACATCTCTGCTTGTAGCACTGCTTCAGTTGGATATAACTTAAAAAAAATCCTGACCAGATGCCCAAACCTTCTCAGTTGATTCATTTCATCATAGAATAGCAATAGTTCTACTCCAAACTCTCTGTGGATGAAGGAATTTTAAAACATACCACTGTATCTTTTTCTATGTATCTTTTTCTGGCCCACTGCCAAGGCGTCAACATACCATAGCACAAATTTGCTTTTCAAACTACTTCTGAGAAACCTTTCCGTGTTTGAAGTCCAGTGATCTTCTCCAGCACTACCTATAAGAAGTGCACTGATTGTAACTTTCTTGCTGATCATGGATTACCGATCTTTAAAAAGCCTGACCTGCTGATTACGATTTTGGCTGACTCCATTTTTTTTTTTGTCTTGTCTGAAACGTTGCTAAATGTAGCAATAAGGTCAGTGTCTGATTTTTAGACCTTTGTCGAGGTTGATGAAATCAGTGGAAAAGACTGGCTTCACATATAATGGTTGGCCAATCACCGATGTCTCAAAATTAAGGAAATCAGGGTAGATTTATCGTGCAACTCTACTAGGTATCCAACACATATATAAAGCACAAGTTGAGGTGCATCTATACACCAAAATCTTTGATTTTGAGACTAACACCCACCGACCTTAAAGGGGTGGATGTTTTCTGGTCAAGAAGCTCATCCTGGCTTCTTGAGTCAGGTGTGGATTGCTCCAGTAATAGCTGAATGTCGCTGCCTGGAGATGCGAAACAACCTGACTGTCTAAGAAGACTTGTTTCCAGTGAAGGTTCGGCTCCCTTAGGGCTGTTCCTTATCTCTAAACCAGTGGTTCTTAACCTTTTTTGAGGTACCGAACCCCCCAGTTTCATATGCGCCTTCACCGAACCCTTCTTATACCCCCCACCCTCCACCCCCGCCGACATACAAAATACTTTGCGGTGTTCTGATTTAGTAATGTAATTATATTAGCTGCGTTACCACCCCCACGCCACTAGAGGCAGTAGCAACCCCAAAAAGATGCGACTAAGGAGCAGATTTAGACTATAGAATTTGGTAAAAACGGTGAGTCTTGCTGAAGTAATTAAAGACACAAGCTCAAATCCATGCTGAGAGTGGAACTCCTTGAATCAGTGCTCCTCCGCAGCATTGATTGGCTAAGCCAGAGGTTCCCAGACTGTGGGGCGCGCCCCCTAGGAGGGGCGCCGTGTCATTGCAGGGGGGGCGCGGGAAGCCGTCTGGATGAAAAAAAAAAAAAACATGAACACTGTATGCGCTGGGTTTTTACCTTAGAATGGCCAACTCTCTGTTATTCCTATGTCAATTTGATACAGTAGAGGCTTCCACACTTCCCATATTTGTGTCCTCTGTCACTTTTATCAGCAGTTAAAACTGTTTAATCCGTTGTTAACATGTTGTAACCTGTTTTTCCGAGCCGCCTTTAAACGCAACATGAGCGCTACAACGCTTGTGCTGGGTTTACACCTGTGAAGGAGACCTGCTGCTGCTGTGCGGAGCTACATAGGTTTGTGTTAGAATCACGGCAGCAAACCAGCAAAACGCAAAGAACTTTTCACAGTTTTTCCCTCCAAACTAACCGACTGAGTTGAGTAAAGCTGTTGGATGCAGGTAATGTTAGCTAAAAGATGACTAGCTAATATCAATACAGAACCTTAAGCTTAACAAGTACCTTGTAGGCTACCGATGTTGGTGTCTATTTTCAGTTACGTACATTCATTTTGCCCCCAAAAAAGTCGATGCCCCCCCCCGTCACACGCGTCGTTTCAACCAGACAGCCATTTGTAATCCATGGGGGGGGGGCAGTAAAAGTTTGGGAACCACTGGGCTAAGCAATGTAATGTGATCCTCTGAGCAAGTGATGGCAAAGCGGGGCGCGTCATCACGACTTTACATTACTGTGCCTTTATCTCTGCGGCAGAGGCTCCTCCGAACCCCTGAGACCGACTCACCGAACCCCTGGGGTTCGATCGAACCCAGGTTAAGAACCACTGCTCTAAACCTATGTAGGGTTCATGAGCGACGCGGCTGAGGGAGAGAGGTGTCTCCCATGCAAACCCTCAGGGTCTCATCTGATGTTGGGCTAACAAACCGGGCACAGCTTTCACTTTGGCTGTACAAATTTTTTTCTGATTGTCTGACTCATACTGTACTGTCACGGCACAGTGACAACTTTAACAAATATGATAAAACATATTTCTTTCAATGAAAGTTACACACTGCAGCTTTAAAACTCAAGGGTAAGAATCCGAGCTATTCAATTTCTTCTGAGTCAGCTTTTTCTAGGAAGTGTAAGTGGTTGTAACACTTCTCGGTCCTCTCTTCTGTGCATGCAGCCATATTTACATCGCCTCTCGCCACGCAGAACAACAAAACGTCTAAAATTGTATATCTTAGCCTCTGGGTTATTCTTTTCAAACAGCACAAATGAATGATGCGCCTCATATCTGGCCAGCTTCGGCAAATGTTTGCCAACTTCAAAGCGCCGACATGAGGACAACAATTCAGGTTTAATATTACATAGGCCTTCTGCTCGCAAGACGCGTCGGACTTGGAACAAAATTCATATGTGTCAGAACACAAAGGGAGAGTTCGGTGCCAGATGAAAAAGAGAATTTCAAAGCTGGAGCATGGCGAAAAACTTTGGCTGGAGTCCGAGGTCAGGTGTTTGGAGTCCTGACCGCGTCACTTTGTAGCTACCGCACGAACAAAACAAATGTGCCGGCTAATTGAACGTGGAATGATTTATTAGAGGAGTCAAGGACAACCTATCACTGCAGTGCATCTCGATTTGGTATTTAAACACATACTTCCCTATAATACCAAACAAAAGAATGGCTAAAAAAGCAGAAATGTGAAACAGAAATGGTAGATTAAAAGATAAATAAAATTTGTCAGATATCCGGCAGTACAGTTTTGGGAAGAGCAGAAACAACCGCTTACTCCTTTTTGAATCTCTCCGGCGCACAACAACAAACACACACTAAATGTTTCATGAGTTAAGGAGAGCAAAGAGAGCTGTCAATGCATCTGAGTGGCGCGTGTCAAAGACGGGGCATGGCTTTGCATGAAAAATACATTCACCGCCTTGGCTTTTGTTCTCGCTTATGAGCATCTGTCGGTCCCACAGAGGCAGCTGCTGGAGTCGTTGTTCTACAAACAAAGTTAGAGTAGATTTTAAAAAAAAAGTTAATTTTGTATCTCCAAAATTGATTATGCTTAAATAAATTGGAATGGAATTGAGAAAGTTATTTATTCTGGTTATTAAATTCAGAGAGAGAGTAACTTTGTCACTACATGTGGGTGGTTGAACTTTGAGTTTCTGTTTATATCGTTTCTTTGTTGCTTAATTATCAGATCTTGCAATTTCAGTTTGTTTCTTTGTGTTAGCTCACTTGCGCAGTTTGGATATGTTTCTTTAGATGAATGTTTCTTTCTGTTTGTTGTGCATGGTGGCTTCAGGTTTCTCTCTTGGTGCAGCCTCCTGGTCTCCCTCCCACCTGCTCTGTTTATCTTTCACCTTCCCTCGGCCTGTCAGCCGTCTCCCCTTCCCAGCTATTTTCCATCTCCCAGCTTCCCTCTGCTTTTACTCTCCCTCACCCGTTCTCTATTCTCTGCTGCTGCATGTTAATGGAACGCTTAAAGCAGAAGTGTGCAAACGCTTTTGCCAGGTGGGCCAGAATCGTCAAGGTGGAAGTAGTTGAGTGCCACAACAATCTAAAATGAAAGTGCAGCTGCAAAATCATTGATTTTTTCTCTTTTTTTTTTTTACCTTAAAGCAACTAGGAGGTAGGAATTAAAGCTGCAGTATGTAACTTTTTATTAAAATGTGTTTTTTACATAGAGTTGATATTGTCGTAACAGTATAAGACAGATAATCTGAGAAAAATATCAAGCTCCTTTCTTCTCCCAGTGCTTCCAGTGCCAACTGGAAAAATACACCACTCAGTCATAAGCAACCAATCAGAGCCAGGGGGAGTGTCTTATTGCTGTCTATCACTCTCATGCTCATTCCTTCCTGTTTGCTCTTTGCTAAGCTACAGTTGGTTCTCTACAACGTAGCCTGCAAACAATGCTAGGGTTAGTTATCTCAGCTAACGTTGACGCTGGATAAAAGGTTTTCCTGTAACAGTAAGTTGTTTTTTCCGCCATTAGCACATTGAGCAGCAACTACGGGAAGTTGATTCATAGCGCTGAGACCCTCTTCCTGGCTCTGATTGGTTGTTTTTGATTGGGAGCAGTGGATTTCTGCTCTAGGAAGAGGTGCAGGAGCTAGATTTTTTTTTTTTTTTTTTTTGGAGATTATTTGTCTCATACAATACTGTGACAATTTTACTAAACGTAGAACATTCTTGTAAAAGCTACATACAACAGCTTTCACTGTGCTCCAATAAAATATTTGTTCTTTTACTTAACATAAATAATAATTGTAAGTTGCCAAGAGCCACAAATGACAATTTCAATCTTGATAGGATTGTGAGTCCAGGTCAGAGGTTCCAGCTGCATTTAAGCCACCCCAGAACCAGACACCAACTCTTCTGGCTTGGGCCAAAAAGAACAAAACGTTTCTGGATTTAGCCAAGTCATCCAAAGCACTCTTTTCAAATGAAAGCCAGTTTTGCATTTCTTTTGGACATTACTGTTCCCCAGACTGGAGGAAGACTTGAGAGTAACAGAATCCAAGTTGCCCGAGGTCCAATATGAACATTTTATTGTATTATAATTTACCATGTTTACCTGCTGGTTTTGGACCAGTGTGTTTCAGAGCAAAACCAGTGTAGCCGTCTCAGAGGAAATGTCTACAGCACTTTTCATTTTCCAGCATGACTTGGCATCTTGTCTGCACTGCCAAATATAGTATTTCACAATGTAGTGTCACTTTTGTGTAGTTGGAGAGTAAACTAAGCTTTTCAGAAAATCTGTACAATATTATCAAAAGCAATATGACACCAATCTCAACAATATAGACCATAATAAACAACATAAAACCTGTTGTTTTTAAGTAATCACATATATTATTATATTCTAAGTCTATAATATATCAAATATAGACTTAGCTGTATGAGTTGTAAGTAATAAGTTGAACAATTAACAAAAACATGTAAAATATATCACTTTTTTGCAATAAATTTATATAGTAGTACTACTTTAATATATTTTTAGTCAAGTAGAAGTAAAAATTAACAATCC
This sequence comes from Poecilia mexicana, assembly GCF_051168715.1. Lineage (NCBI taxonomy): Eukaryota > Metazoa > Chordata > Actinopteri > Cyprinodontiformes > Poeciliidae > Poecilia > Poecilia mexicana. The sequence continues at coordinate 30,712,572 of NW_028263382.1, read as the reverse complement.
AAGAAATTACTCAAGTAAGAGTAAAAGAAAATTCAGTAAAAAGGCTTTTCAAGTACTGAGTACTTAATCAAAAAAATCACATTTAATATTTAACAATGTCATTAGATGGACTGTGAATGCAAAATTCTGCACAAATTGAAAGCATTAATACAAACAAATAAATTCTTGTGCTTGTTTGGTTAAAATATGCTCATTCTTCATTCAGTGGAGTTTCTCACATTGAGAAGAGTATCCAGAAATCTCACTAAAGTAAAAATAAAAAGTGGAGTTGGAGTAAAACTACTTCTAAAAATGTGCTTGTTTGTTTTTTCTCCCCAAAACGTTACTCAAGTAAATATAACTGAGTGAGATGTGGGTGCGTCACATTGTACAAAATCTAAACAGATTTTTTACAAAACGCTGCTTAGAGGCCAAAACTGTGGCCTCCGTGATTCAGCCAAGTGGTTCTCCAGCTTCTTTGAATGTCCAATAATCAATCAAATTCCTATGTCTAAAACCATATCACACAATTAATAATATCCTTGGCCATGTTTCCTCTTCCCTGCCTTGTTCATCTGCTCCGGTACAAGCGAGCACCCATTCAGAACGCTCCCACCAGCCAAACATCTCAGGCGTTTAACAATAGATTTGTTAGAAAACTGCGGGAAGCCTTTGTAGTGGGGCCATTTCAGAAATAATGCCAATGAGCTCTGCTAATGTCGGGCAACACAATGAGACACTTCTAAAAAGGCAGCATGGCTTCAAAATTCAAGCAACAGAGGTGATCCCAAGAGTTAAATTAGACCGTTTTAGCTACAAGAACTTTAAAAAAAATAAATAAATCATTCACAGATGAAGTGGTAAGTTGAAGCATTGCTGACACACAATTGTGGACAAAACACTGTTCTTTGCTTCTCACAGCTCAACACTGCTAATATTTGAACTTGTGCGTAATTCTTATAATCTCACAATTGCAGCTCTGGGGAACAAACAAAACCAGAAATCAAACGCATTTTCTCGTAGGATTACTTTACAGATAATTATAAGCAAAAACCTCCGCAGCTACGTCGGAGCGTTCTTTTGAGAGACGGCTCTGTGACAAATGCTGTTCGTCGTTACTGTCTGCGCTCAAAAGACAAAGTGTGGAAAATGAACACAGTGATCATAAACCTTTTGACGGTGATGGCGATTTCAAATAAAAAAAAAGAAACGACAACAACAACAACAAACGATCCAAGTTTGCAAACAGGGCCGTAATTTAATACGGATTTAGATTTCTTCCAGTGTGCGTCGGCTGCCCTGTTAAATCAGCCCGCAGATGTGAGCATCAACACGGACAGCTGCAGAGATGAAAAATAAATGATTGTGGTGCAGATGCCATCCCAATGCACAGCTTCGAGGGTGGTCGTTTACTGTTACAACTTTGGCATTAATGTGACAATTTAATATCAACACTTTACAGCTCAAAGATTACAAATATGCTGCTTCTTACAATTGGCTGTCAAAACAAGGCTTGTTCATCTCTCCCGCTATCTGCAATTTGTGTCAGTGGTCTTATTGTGATTCTAATCCCATCACTATAAATCCAAGCAGCCCTGCTTTTGAGTAGGATATGGGTAATGAAAGAGTGCCGAAGTTCCTTCGAGTCGACCTAGTTGACTTCCTTCCTTCTATATGTGTGTGTGTGTGTGTGTATATATATATATATATATATATATATATATATATATATATATGTATATATATGTGTGCGTGTGTGTGTGTGTGTGTATTTAAAGGGGAAGTGTTATGTAAAATCAAAATTTTTGAGCTTTATATCATGTTTTAATTTTATTACTTCATCAAAGTCATACCTGGAGTGTTGCCTTGATTCCTTCATTACCATTTCAGAAATACGTGAATCTCTTGTGGCAACCATTCAGCTGCACTAAATGCCTGGGTGGACATAGATCCACCTTCAATGTGCAGCTCCTCCTCGGAGCTGCAGCTTCCCAGCATAGCTTCAGCCTTACATCACTCCCCCACTCAGCTCCTTCAGACTAGCCAGCAGCAATTAGCAAACACCTGCTTGAACTGCACATCTGCTGAGCTTATTATGTGAGATACTTCTCAGTAAAATGCTGGTAAAAATGTTGATAAATGGTTACTAGAGGAGTAATGTTGTGATGACTTCCTGAAGGTGGAGTTTCAGGAAGAGGTGGAGTTTTTATAGAGACAGAGGCAAAAATTTCAAGGCATTAAATTACAGTGATATATATATATATATATATATATATATATATATATAACAACTAATGTTAACATAGTTACATAATTGAGCTATAAAATGTCACTGTGCCTGGTAAATACATAACACTGCCCCTTTAAAAAATATATTCTCATTTGCACATTGTGACAATTCGAAGACTGAAGTGCACTGAAAGAGAGAATGGAGCTCCAACTTTAAAAATGTAATTGGATTTACTTTGTCAAACCTAATTCATTTATGTTTCTTTAACATGACGACTTGAATAAACTTTTAACAAATTAAGTAATTTTCTTAAAGTTGGATCAGCTGTTTTCTTTTTTCAGTGTGTAACAAGAAAAGGAATTTTAAAAAAATCCAAGTGAAATAGATTTCTAATGTGTTAATTTCTTATTTAATTTCAATGCTTTTGTGTTACCTCAGTTCTGTGAAGGCCTCTGAAAATCTCTTGAAATAAGAGAAATTGTTTAGAAATACATTGCAAGTGAGTCATAAGGGATTTATAAAGTTTGTTGAAAAGGATTTGTGTGAAGGAGATCATGCCAACCTGTGCAACACACAAAGGATGATTGGATATGCACATTTCTTACACCTGATACATTAAAACCCCAGCTAGAATGTTTCTCCTGCAATGAGAAACATGTAAATTGCTTTCTACTTCCATTTTTCCAAAACTCTGCTATCCTTCTAAATTAACGTCATAATTTTAAAGATGGAATCTAGGATGAAAACCTCAAAGACTTTATAACCTGCATATGAGTAACTGCTCTCCATGGTTGCATGAGTAGCATACTTTAGAGTCTGACATGTGAAGTGGCTCATTTCTTGTAGGGGGAAAAAAATCGGTTTACGCTTCTTCTTTTTGTAGCTAACGGCTAGCGGCTAACTGCTAAGTGGCTGCTTCTTTTAGCTTGTGTTCAGTTGGTAATTATTTGATCTTCAGTCTCATCCTATACTAAACATTTTCATTCATAAATGTCTTCCTCTGCATCATCATCAAAAGTTTTTCTGTCCCCCAGTAAAATTCAAGTCTTTCTAAGCAAAGAATCTTGATTTGTTGTGATTAGGAACCACACTGGGAAAGCCTTGTTTATTGAGAGTTTTTTTGTTTTTTTGTCTCATCTGTGGTTGGGATTGAAAATAAGAAAATAAAGATTGTTTCCCGCAAGACAGATGGTAAATGTGCAGGAATGTGAGAACAACTGGTGTTTGAATTTTGTGATAATTTTGGAACCTTTTGCAGAGATGGCAGGGACAAATAGGCAAAACTTACACTTCCTCTTACACACGCACACACACATCCACATACACTATCAGCAGGGCCACCCCAAGCAGGACAGAGGACCAACAACTTCCACACTTGCATTAGCACCGGCCCGGTGGAACCAAACACCCTGTGTCTAATTTGAACTCTGAACGTTGGTATACGGTATGTAGTTTGTGAAAGTTGATCAAAAATTAGCCAGTGCTGAATCTGGCGTTCCTTCATCAAAGAGACCCACATACGCCCAAACACCAGTCCAGAGTAAATTGTTTGATTTGAAAATTGTAATCCATTCTTAATGATTACCTGTCATAAAAACAAGCCCATTCTGTCAGCGTGCAGCTGTTTAGCTCATTTCGCTAGCTTAGCGTTAGACTTTTTTTTCTGACTGCTTTCTTCTGGCGTTGGAGACAGACTCAACATTTACCAAATAGAAATACATTTTTAGTTCAAGTTAATGTCAGTGACTTTCAAAGTTTTAAGAACCTAATTTACACGTTTAAAAAGAACCAGGAAGCTTGTCTTGCTAGCATACGTGGCTACCATAAAAAATGACCCTACTTACCTGGGCGCCGTCGCATCTCTTACCCTTTTTACGTTGAAGGCAGAACAGAGCAACTCTTTTATTGGAATGAAAAGAATCATCCCTCTTCCGACTATTAATGTGAAAAGCTAATTCTATTTGTCTTGTATGCGGCGTAATATATTTATTTCGCAAAACGTTCAGCCGAGGTTCAGACAGGGGAAGGATAATTCCTGGAAGTAATGTCAGGCCGCTTGATTTATAATGAGTGAATGTGCAGAGGAGTAATCTACTTTTGCGATGCCCAGGGCCGAGTGAAGAGCTGTATGACTGCGAATAAACACCACCTCTGGACTATGGAGCTGTCATTAATCAGAGCCTGGGCTGACAGTCCGGCGCCCGCTGCTGCTGCATTCCCTTCAGACCCCATTGCAGGATATTTATGTTGATTGTCTGTACTCTTTCTTTCTTTCTTTCTTTCTTTCTTTCTTGTCTGCTGCTCCCATTCACCTTCTCTTCGTCATAAATTCAGAGCCTGTAGCACGCTTCAAACTCGCAGTGCTTGGAAAAAAAAAAAAAGTAGAGGTAGTTTTTCCCATTGGGTGATCTCATGGCTCATTTCTTTTTTCGCTGTCAACAAGGCAAACCTATAAGTAGGGCTGAAGTGAGTTATCGGATTAATCGTGATGAATCGATTATTAAAACAATCGTCATCTAATTTAGTGATGGATGAATTAACTGGAGTTAAATGATGGTTATCTTATTTGAAAAGGGATTGAATTATTTGTTTATCTGCATTTTTCAAAATATATCTGATATTGTATTTAAAAAAAGGTTGATGTGGTTTAATGAAAAACCTGCATAATATGCCAATTTCTTCATACAATTCATCGATTAAGTAATTGATCAGAATAATCGATTACGAAAATAATTGTTAGCTGCAGCCCTAGTCAAAATATAGTAAGCCAGGACTTATAGTTTGCTAACTGAGGTTGTTTAGAAACAGATTAGGAACTCCTTGTCCTTGTTTGAGCTCACCTAGTCATGAATGAGTTTGCAGCCATGAGCCTGTGATCAGTGTGAGCTACTATGGTGAGATGAGCAGTATCTATGACAATGTGTGATGTTAGACAAGGAAAACCAAAGCGCTGCTTTCAAAATGTGACACATTCAAGTGTTTCAGACCTACCGGTGATTCATTATCATCAATTATTCAGAGCAATCATTTTTCCAAAAGTCTAAGGGAAAGACAGGAACAAGGTTGAAAGCGCACGATGCACTCCGCCTTAAAATATTCATACCCCCGAGAACCTTTTTACGTTTTGACATGTCATGACTACGAACTTAAATGAACTTTATTTGAAATGTAGGCGATAGATTGCATACCACTATAATGTTTGTCCATTCTTCTGTTTCCAAAATAGCTCAAGCTCAGTTAGCTTACTAAGGGTAAGTGATATGGACTGAAGGTTTTATTACGATATTTTATGATGATATTGTGATAACGATAAAAGTGATGATAAGAACTTTTTATTACTGTATTTTTCGGTGCTTGTGTAACTGTGACTGCATTACATTACATTTGAAATATGCTAAAACACACAGTATCCATATTTGATCGTGCTTTCAAAATATGGAGAAAAATAGTAACAACAATCGGCCAATTTTAGGGGTTCGTTTATTGGAACTCATCGTGACTATGATCATTTTCCATCCACCTTCTAAATTTGCGCCGCATTTAATTGATCTCTTAAAAAAGAAAAAGATTACGATGAAAAACATTCAGGTTTGATTTGTAATAGCACAAAATGTGAAAACATTTAAGGAGAACAAATTATTTTTGTAAGAAATAAGCAACACAGGAATAATAATCCTTAACCTGTTTGTGTTCTTCTGGAAACATGGCGCTTTACTCAGCTCTGCAGAAAGGAGAAGGAGAAAAAAGAAAGCAGGTTGCTTTCATAAGGCGACTGAAAGCTTCCTGTGAGAGGAGCTTTCCATTAGTGCTACTGTACACCCACACTTCTCTTTCCTCACACACACACACACACACACACGCACGCACACACAAACCGAGTTGGGGCCCTGACATTATTTACATATGCGGTAGCTCCTCTGGAATCTGTCGCAGGAGCAGTCAGAAGCGAGGATTGTTTCATTCGTAGTCGTATATTTTATTTTATTTTTTATTTTTTTTCAGACCTGAGCTGGGAATTTTGATTTCATGGCAGACAGATGCCAAATTTCATTCTTTTTTAGTTTCCTTCAGAGGAGCGCCGTGTTGACTGCCTGAAAACGAGCTGTGACACACAATAAGATCCAAACCACAAATGAAACGTTTTGATCAAATACGTGAATTTCTATCAAGATTAGCATTTACAAAAACTTAACGAGACATTGGTAGGGATTCCGTGAAAAAACTCATTTCCGTTCCCCCCTAAAAATGTCCAATTTTTCTTATCCATAGTCATTGAGACCACTTGTTTTACATTTCCATTTCAGACAGAAGTTGTATTGAGTGTTAGTGTAACCCAGGTTAAAATAGCCTCTTCATAAAAATAATAGTAAATTAGATAAATAGGAAATAAATGAATAGGAAAATAAATAGGGAATTAATCGATCTTAAAATTGTTATTCTCTTATTCTGAAGGGTCACATTTATGTGTAACCCACGTGACTAGCTTCAGCCAATCGGGTTGCTACGTTCTCTGACATGAGAGAAAGCAAGCAGAGAGCGTAAAGCAAGCAGAGAGCGCAGAAGCAAACGGGATTGTGCTGAAAAGAAAAGACAGATAAGAGAAATTGAGCACTCGTAGCTGATTTGCTGTCTAAGACGAGTTTGTTCTTTTTATTTCTGGAGAAGGAGCTTTTCCCATATTTTTCTCTCACCCTGACTGCGTTCGGGATCATTTTTTGTGTTGTGGAACTGGACTTGGTGAGTTGAAAGTGTATTTTGTTTCTTTTGTTTTCTTTTTTTTTAAAGATAATGTATTTGTTAAACATTTATTTAACTTAAATGGAAAGCTGAAGCGAAGGCTGATCAGCGGAGGCGTCGGCTGTTGCTCTTGGTGCTAACAGCAAGTCAACTGAAAGTCAACAGGAGTAACAGCTGATCCGCTGAAGCTAACAGCTACTCTTGTCAACAGAAATTCAACCGCTTATCAGCAGAGGAGCTAACTGTTGCTAACTGTCTCTCTTTGTTGGCAACAGGCTTTTTTTTGTTGTTGTTTTGTTTTGTTTTGTTTGTCGTTTTCGTTCGGCTGGGATCTGGACTAAGGAGTCTCGGATCGTCACTGAACTGAACCCTCCTAAAGAGTCTCGGATCATCACTGAACTGGATCTTCCTAAGGAGAACGAGATGGCGAGCCAACCCTGGAGCTAAAGACCATCAAGTAGGAGCTACGCCTTCTGCTGGACATTGCCAACCCTGCAACTTGGTATGACCTGCCCATGTTGTCATGCGTATTAGCAGTGGGTCACTGAAACAGAATTAACTGTTGGATCATCGGAAGAAACAAGACATCAATCTGAAGCACAGTTTGATCTGTCCTTTCTGAATTGTTCTGCTGTGTTGTTGTTTTGCTGTTATTTTTTTTTTTAACTCCTTAAGGGAAACACCAAAGAATTAAAAATAGATTAAACAGATTAAAACAAACTGTAAATCAAAATAGATAAATAGTATTAACTAGAATTTAAATAGAACTAAATAGTATTAACTAGAACCTAAATAGAACTATAACCTAGGTAAAATAAATAGTATCCTTAATTTAGATTTATAAAATACTTTGAAAGGAACTGGAAACTATTTTTCTTTTTTTGAATTTGTCATTGTGTGTTAATTGTGTAACATTGTTGTTGTTTATTCTTTTATTGTTCTTTAAACTAATAATAAGCCGGCTGTTTTAACTTAACTTTCTTTGGTCTGTGGTCATTAATTCAAACTACACTTCTCACTACTCCTGTAGCCGAACCTAGCTCTGGTCTTATTACAAATTTATTAACTGTAAACACATAGCGAGTGTTACATTAGCCCTTCTCCCTGCCTGGCTGCAGCGTTGCTGTGGGTCGGGTCGCATGGCTGCAGGGGGAAGCAATAAAATCATCAAACAAAAAAATGCGCAATATACTCAAAGCTGGCCGTTTTCCAGACGTTTGGAGGGCACGGCGTAAAAATATGTCTGCGGCCTGTTGAAAACACTGAGATTCCAAGGAAATAGTTTAGATTTATTTAATGGCGAGTCCATTCAAACCGCACGGCCATTTATCAGAGATGAAAATTTACTGCAGCAGTCAGTGTGGGGAGTAAATAACAGCACAGCATTTTCAGTATGCTGCTCAGCCCACTTCACGGGTCACAAGAAGCATGTTTCTTTTTTTTTTCAAGCCTTACTATACTCATCTGATTTATTGTTGTCTTCGACATGATCGAAGAGTGATTTCTTAAAATAGAAACGCTAAAAATAACTTGAGAACTTCCTTCAGTTCGAGGTAGTATACATTAACGTCATGTAACTTTTTTCAGTCTGACTTGTTTGTTTGTTTTTTTTCTATGTGAGAAGGGAAAACGTGGATGTTTTCTAAATTGGAACTGTGCAGGTCACTGAGATTTACTTCACGGAAAAAAATTCTTATCACAAGTCAAGCACCGATAAAATAATGAGTCCTGTTGAGTCAGAGAAAACTCCTGACTGTTTCCTAGCAATATGTGGTTCTTTAATTGCAAAGAAGCCATGAGCAAGTCCCTCTGTCGTCAGAAAGCTTTCAGAGAAATACATGAATACATGAATGTCTGGAACTGGAATAGGATTTAGATGAATATTTTGTTAGTTCATTTGTTTAGTAAAGCAGTGTGAGATCGTATAAGACATGATACACAGGTTTGGTTTGGTTGAAATTCTTACAGCTGTTAGTTAAGCAACTTAAACATGACTTGCTTTTGAATTTACTTTAGACTTAACCCACCAATTCATTAGGCTGTAGTTTTTTGTTACATAAATCATATTTTGTAATATTTTCACTTGAAGGAAATTGTATTAGACAGTAGATTGTAGCACTAGACGAGATAGTACACAATATTAAGCAATATGTACATCTGTATGTAAATACTTTTTAAAAAGTTTTTAAAAAAAATAAATCAAACTTTCAGTTTTTAACACAAGCTTTTGAGAAATCCCAAATTGCTATTTTAAAGAAGCTTTATTTAGTCTATAATATTTCAGTTTAGGTGACGTCTTCAAGTAGGATCCTACAGATCCAAAATGGCTTTTTACTTTGAGAAATAAAGATTTTATAAATCATAAATGATGTATAATTACATTTCTAGTCAGTTAATAATAAACCAGATACAAATTCTTTAAAAACTATGAAAAAGTACCTAAGTTTAGCAGCAAAATTCAAATATACAACTTTAAAAAAGCACTGATATCAACCTTTATGATCTGTTACCTGGTACAATATAGGTTTATGAAATCATAGATTTTGTTTTCAAGAATTGGATGCTAAAATATTTTAGACCTCTTTACGTCACTGCAACAATTTTAAACGATAGTTTTGAAGCTGTGAATCAGACGCCAGGTGCAGCATTGTTAGCCCGTCACACAGAACAGCAACATTTCTGTTTTGTCCGTCATTCCTTCACAGTGTTTTTTTTCCTAAACAGATACCATAATGCTGTCACACAAAAAGATTTAAAGACGGAGGTGAATTCTTCAGTTTTAATTTTGCAAAATGTAACCATACTATGGATTCCACAAAGAGTAAATTTCCTTTAGAGAAAATATTTCTTTTTTTTTTAATAGCCTGATACAACTCCTATCCTTTGTATTCTTTCTCCAAAGGCTTTTGTTTTGCTTAGATAGAATGCTAACATGCTAACTGCATCCTGAAAGTGTTTTTTTTAGACAGATTTTCTCTAGATCAAAGAGTTAGCCAAAAACATTATACTGACAAAACTGGAAAATGTTCCACAAGACAGATTATCGCTTAATGCTTAGCCATCTAAGGATAATCTTGTAAACTAAATGCAACCTTTGTTTATGGCTAGCTAAGTTTTTAAACGGGAAAATCCTGGTTCACTCATTTTTTTGTCTCCTTGTAATATATTCTACATTCATTCAAAATTGAATAATTTAATCTTATTACATAAGCTCAAAAGAGATTCGATAATTTTGCTGAAACGTAAAAAGATCTTCAACTTCTTTGGCTCCAGCTTTATGCCTTTCAGAGATGAGTTTCTTTTCTCTGCATTCTGAGAAACGGATTTTGTCCGGGGATGACCAAACCTTTGATTGCCATCGCATTATGCTGTATTCAAACTCTGATTCTTTGAAGCTGGGTGCTGAATATTCAGTGCCTTTATTTGAAGATGGAAGCTCTCTGTGCAAAACAGAGTGACAATTTCTGAATGTATGACTGATTTTCTAATTCTTGGTTTGAGGACTTGATGTGTTTGGGAAGCTGCCTGCTGTTTTCTAAAAACAGTGTTTCTGCAGCTGTTTTCACTGCATGTCCAGCTTAACTTTAAATTTATCCAGTCCTTGCAGCCTTTATTTAAGAAGATCCCTCTAATAAGTGAATATTTTCATAGCAATATCTGCATTGAGGGTCTTTGGTGTGTGACATTCAGTGGAATTTGTTTTGCAGCGTTAATAATAGATTAGGAATGCACAGTCAGAATAGCATTTGCAAATCCTCTGCTCTCTTTAAGCGTTTTAGATATGAAACCTTTCTTGTTAGCTGTAAATTAATTCCTCCTCATCCGCATTAAAGTTTGAAATAGTTCTCCCACACGCCGGCTTTCAGTATGAAATGACATTCTGCTCGATTATTTAGTTTGCATTATAATTGAAACAAAGGTTATATACAGGTGTTACAACAAATTATTAAATTGAGCTAAGTAGGGAAAATAAAAAAAATCATCTTTTTGTGGTGCTGTTATAGCAAACCTCTTAGAAATTTTTGCTGTGGAGTAGTTTTGTCATTTTTTACAAATAGGAACTCGCCACTACACATAATGTATAGCTTGATCCTATTGCCTTTATTTTCTACATACAATAAATGCACAATTATGTTAAATAGTATGCAGTAATTTAACTTAAAATGTTTCTATGATGTATTTCTTGTAACTATATGTATAGAACAATTTATACTTTAACATACAGTTTTGAATAAACACATGCTAAATTTTAGGTACAGTGGCATCTATGCTAGCTGCAATGACATCTATGATAGCTACAGTATACATGTCACTGTAGCTATGATATCCCACTACTGTTGCACCTATGCTGGAGCTAGCATAGATCAACAGTAGCACAGTGTCATGTATGCTAGCTGCAGTGGCATATCCACTCTAGAGAAGCTACTGTAGCTAGCAGAGGAGATTTTTGACTAGTTACAGACTCCTATGCTAGCTACAGTGGCATCTATGATAGCTACAGTAGCTTCTCTAGGGTGGCTGGCATAGATGTAAGGTTCCCACCTTTCAGAAATCAAAATAAGGGACGCCCACCAAAATTGTACTCCAATCAGAGTAGCATACCTTCAACACGTTTATACTTGAGTAGATTTACTCAAGTATAAACTAAGCTTTAATGAGGTAGGTGTAAAATGTATTTGGTAAAAATCTACTCAAGTACTGAGTAATTGATCATAACACCTGATTTAATATTCAAAATGTGTCCTCAGACAACTCGAAATATAAAAGTTTAGTGAACATTCTGGTATTAAAAATAGTATTACCAAAATATTTATACAAATAAGGAGTTAGGTTTGGAGGCTGGTTCTAGACCAAATGTACTATGAGAGCCAGTGTGTAGTCAGTGTTTTTTTGTGATGAGCATTTAAAAAAAGAATGAAACAAAAACAAAACAAACAAAAAAAAAAACAGAGCAACATATTTCATCATTTAATATTCTGAGCCAATCAGAGCACTTGTGTCTCCAGATTCAGATTGCAGATCCTGATCCAGCCGGTGCAAATGGAAAATGTGATCCTATCTCCATACAGCAGTTAAAAGTGCAGAATTCAATGTTTTATTACTGGCAATTGTTAATGTAAAATTGTGAAGGTTAAAAATATCTTCTACTCAATATAAAAAAAAGACATTTATTTAGTATAATTTCTTCAGTTCCCTGTTGTCCCCCGTCTAGAACCTACAGCTCCTGGGCTGCAGGTCTGTGTCTGGTGTAATCTTGGTTAGCATGTTTTTTCTTCATTGATAGGAAGTCAAGTTACTCAAACTGGTAAACCGTGTTAATAAAATAATAGTTAAATAATACATTAAATGACCGCTGAACAATTATTCATAAAATGTACCAACATTTCTAAATAAAACATACAGAAGCAAACCGTTTTGAAGTAGAAAATATTTAGGTATGTTGTTCAGTCAATCTATTAGTATGATTGGTTCGTTAAATTGCCATTCATATTACTTTGGCTGATACTATTATATATTAAATAAATTATCATACAAACTCAACACCTAAGCAAATAATCAAACCATAATAGTCGCTTAAAAGCGCAATAAGAAGCTGAATCAATAATAAAAAGTTCTGTACTGTATCAGCCTCAGGAGATGATTGAGGGATAAAGAGATGTGAATGGGTCTGCAGTGTTCTTCTCCTGATCTGTTCTGTCTGATATTAATCATGTCATACAGCAGCACACGGCACCACGATGGACACATTTTTTAAATAATTGCCTGTTTAACAATTATTTAAATTGCAGACATTGTTCAGCCTGGAATGTGCGTCTCTCCACTCACGTCTGTATTTTTTCCAGAGTTCTTACGTCTAAGGATGGTGGAGTATCTGGTCGAGGACATTTTAAAAAACATGGGTTGATAGCAACTCACTGCGGCTGCGTAGTGTCCGTCTCTAGGCAACCATTACAACAGCGTCGGACCGTAGCATTGCAGGAGGTTGAGGGGGGTCCTTACAAGACGTATTTATAGAAATATGTCCAAATCGTGTCCCGTATCGGTTCAAGACAGGACGCCGCGTTTATCAGTTAAATACGGGACGATTCTGTATTTTACGGGATGGGTGGCAACCTTACACTGTATATTTCTGAGGGCTTTTTCTTTTAACTGTATGTTTGATAACAAAAATTAAAACTTCTCAATGTTTAACATTCTCTAGCAAAATGTTTTACGTCAGTCTACAATAGAATGTTCAGTTCCAATGGAATCAATGACATCAGTAGTGATGTCATCACTCTATGATATCACAAGGGAATCTCTCTCTTGAATGTAGCTCACAGAGAGTTTTCTCAGAACTGTTCCACAGTTCTATCGCGACAGATCACTCTTCAGAGCACGTTCGAAATTTATCGAAACGAGTGGCATATCGATTCCAGATATTACACGCCTTTCAGAGAAGCAAGAATTTATCAGAATATCGACATGAAGCAACAACAGATTGCTTGTGAACATGAAGCTTTTCCAGCTGAGCTTTCATGGGTCGACATGATGGACCTCAACATCCAAGTCGACTACGACGCTATCGTTTTCCCTTTGGAAGATGACAGCGACGGCCCCATTGAGCCAAAATATAAATCAGCAGAGATCCAGGGGGAATCAAGTCCTTCCAGCAACTTGGAGAATCCAAGATCATTGAAAATTGGGCAGGAAATAACTCCCTCAGCTGACTTTGAGATTACTCCCTCAGTGGAAGACGTGGAAGAGACAAGCCAACATGTCAAAGATTTCACAAAGCAGGTAGACGATCTCAAAACAGAATTGCAGAATAAGATTTTTGATCTCCAAAGGAAAGAGACCGAAGGATTGCATATCAGGCTGAAGTCAAATTACAGCAGGAGGAGATTCAAAAACTGTAAGAATTGTTGGAAAAAGAACGTCACCTTCAAGTCAAACGTGAACAAGTTTCTTGCTCTTCCAAAGTTACAGTCGACACGAGCATTCTTCAACAGCTGGAGTACTTCAAGAGAGAGGCTGAAAAATATGCCTCCTGCCATAAAGATCTGATAGAAGTAATGATTGAAGAATACAGAGTGAGACTCAAATATGAGGAGCAACTCAAAAGTCACTTTAAGCAAGCTTGCAAATTCAAAGCACAGGAGGAAACTGTGAAATCTATGCAGGGTCAGGTTGCAGACCTGAAGGTGAAGTTGAAACTTGCTCTAGAAAATAACCATCCTAGAGTCTCCACCCAACCAAAGACCCCCCAGCAAACAGAGGACACAAAGGATAGACAGAGCTCCAATCAACCAGGGAGGTCTGAGGAAAGATGGACCTCCAATCAACCAGGGAAGTCTGAGGAAAGACAGACGTCCATGCGACCAACCTCCACAGGTAGTATAGAGGGCCTTCATGTTACCATTGGCGTGAAGGCCAATCTAAGCCCGGCTCGGCCTTTACACCGACCCACACCCAGGTGGCACTAACCTAGGTCACTATCAAAGCCCAGGTTTTGCCAACACTGGGCATTATGTAAATTCAATCCTTTACACAACTTTAGGAAATCAAAACAGACACAGACAAATAAAATTCATATCTCCAAAATCAATGGAGAAAACACAAGATCAATTTCAGAGTTAAAAACACCAAAATAAACATTATTAAGATTTTCCTATATAAATGCTGCAGCAGGTAGAATTTCTAAAAAATTAATTGGTCTCTCTAAATTGTCCTAAGTGTGAATGTGTGTGTGCAAGTATAGATATGTTAGATGATGAATGAATATTTGTTAAAAGTGTCTGACAGTAGCATATAAAACAGAGAATCTGTGAAAATTCCTCTGACTCCTCTGATTCTGATTGGTTTCTATTCAACGCATTAGAAACCAATCAGAACCAATGAAATAAATTGATTTCTAATGTTTTAAATAGAACCAGAACCAGAGGAGTCAGAGGAATTTTCTAATTCAACTAATGCGTTGAATTAGTAGACTAATTCAACGCATTAGTCTATTATTATGCTGCAGCTATGCAATTGGCAGAAAAACAACCTAACATTATGTAATTGTTATTTATAGAATGATTTAGAAAACAAAATGCTGTACAGGTTTGTCAAAACTATTTCAACCCATATTAGAACTTTGCATTCATTTCCCTTCATTTTAGTAGCTGCGATTTTCCCTAATCCTAACCAATACTAGTCTATTCCTAACCCTAACATTAACTAAACCTTAATTCACATCTTACCTCTAAACAGTACCCCTGACCCAAAGCAATGAGTTCATCATATTAGGTCCCAATATGATGGACATAATATGACACTGGACATATAATGGCGCGTTCACACCAAACATGTTTTGGACATCAGGCGCATCTGGTTTACATTCAAAGTCTATGTGGAGGCACATCGAGGACCATAGCAGCACGTTTCAAGCGTCTAGCGCGGAGTTGGACACTCCACATAGACTTTGAATGTAAACCTGAGTCGCCTGACACTGAAAACGTGTTTGACATGAATGCACCATTAGAATGTTCAGTTTCAATCAGCAGTGATGACATCACTCTTTGATGCATCAAAGGAATCTCTCTCAAATGTAGCACACAGTGTTTTTCAGACCTGTTCCTGTTTCAGACTTATAAGTTATAGGTTATGAAACTTCTCCAGGAGCATTGTTAAAATGGAATTACATTTATTAATTTAATCAAAGTATGTCATAACTATGCGTGCATATATTCCATCTTAAGTCCAGAGCATGATAGTTTTTTGTTGCTTTTTCCATAGATGATATGCATATAGCATATAACATAAATAACATTATTCAGAGATGCAATGAGTTTATAGCAGCTGTGCAAATGGTCTAATCGTCTGTTGATTTGCAGCAGTCCACGTTAAAAGCAAATATAGAGGGCTCCAAAATAAAATTTTGCTCAGTCCACTTGGAGGCTTGGGCTGGCAACCCTGATGCCAACATCTCCAGAAAACATATTAAACATTGTAGCATGTGTTACACGCACCAGGACTGGTGTCAGTGTAACAGATGGTGATTTTCCTGTAAAAAGTATAGAACAGGTAGGAGTGATGAGGCAGAAACAGGTCTGCAGTGTTCTTCTCCTGATCCGTTCTGTCTGATATCAATCACATCATACAGCAGCATATGGGACCATTTTTTAAATAATTGCCCGTTTAGCCTGGAATCAGACGTTGTTCAGCCTGGAATGTGTGTCTCTCCACTCAGGTCTGTATTTCTGCCAGAGTTCTTACGTCTAAGGACAGTGGAGTATCCGGTCGAGGACATTTTAAAAGATGCGGGTTGATAGCAACTCACCGCGGCTGCGTAGTGTCCGTCTCAAGGCAACCATGACAACAGCGTTGGACCATAGCGTTCCAGTGGGTTGGGTGGGGGGTCCTTTATCTCCTGCCACAGTAATTTAGCTGACCTTAATATTTCCTGTGTTTTATTTTCTTCCATTACCGTTAATGCGGCTCGTACTACTGCATGCCCACCCACAAAAGTGGTATCAAAACGTGCGGCTTGGTCCCGGCATTGGAGATATTATTTTTATTGGGAATCGGAGTTACGATGGCGACGTAAAAAGCGAAAAACGAGCAAAATTTCCAACTGCCGAAACGCAGAGTGTAACTGACACCAACTGCCGCTCTGTTAGAGTGAGAAATGGACTGGATTTTTGACCCCAAAATGATTTTGAAATCGCTCTCATGCGTATAAAAATTGGTCTATCTGTATTAAAGTCGGTCATGACATTGATACACATTCCTGCTCCCATAAAATGTTTTCAAAATTTCTCTAGGACTGACAGTTTTCTGCCAAGGTGCTTCAGAGCGAAATCAAGTGACAGGGTAAAGTCAGGCTCCCAGCCATTCATTTTCAGACTTTTCTGAAAAATTTCAGAGCTCAGCACACACCATCTTTCTCTCATCACTGCTATTATTGTGAATGAGCTACAGATATGAATCACTGTACTGTCGGAGACGACAAATAGCCATCTCATACTCTTCAAACGGTTTTTGGATCGCTTTTACGGATCCTGAACGGGAAGCAGTTGTTCGGACTGCTTTTTTCATCACAACCGACTGGGTGTCTCATAAAGATAGAAATCCTTCTCCACCTTTCTGTCTCAAACACACGGCAGTTGGCTAAGGATTAATCACTATAGCAACAGAATACAGAGAAAGGCAGAGCTGCTGGTTTGGACTGCAAAGACGCTGTAGTTCTAAATATGGCGGAACACTTTAATACAGAGGCCTGAGCAGAAGGTCAGAACTACAACATGGTGGAACACTCAGTTATTATAGAGGAGGGCTGAGCTGGCATTTAGAACTACTTGCTGTTTTGAGCATTATATAGCTGGATTAACCAAACCACTGTTACACATTGGATTAGTGTGGCCATTTAAAATGAAGCTTACTGAAAATTTTAAAATAAAAGCCCTGACAATTTTTACATCAGGTAATTGCTCTTTTTGGTTTTATGTGACTGGTTTAAATAAACCACTGTCACACAATGAATTAGTGTGGTTATTAAAATGAAGCTTACTAAAAGTTAAAAAAAAAAAAAAAAAACCTGCACATCCCTCACGTCAGTGCACTGCCTTGCGCAGGAAGGCAGTGCATTAGCATTAGTATTTTCCCTAAAGTTAGCTATTAGCCAAATTTCTTACTTATTAGCGATGTTTAGTATACTGAATTGAGTAAGTCAATGACAGACAACATGCGAGTGATGCTCCACATGCTGCTGATAGTCTTCCTGCTAATATTAGCATTTTGGCTAATTTTAGCTTATGCATTCATTTTAACATACTTAATGGTGTAGGTACAGCTTAGTGAACATCCTGCTTAGTGAACATGTTACTGAGTACATTGCCGTTATCTTTAGCATTAATGCCAATTTTTTTGCATCAGAACGCTTGATTAAAAACCGATGGGCACACTTTGGCATGCCCCGGTTAAATTTCTTCAGGAATTTTCTAGTTGTTATACTTAGTGTTGATGTGTGTGTGATGGACATTTATAGAAAAACGTCCAAACTGTGTCCCATATCGGTTCAATACGGGACGCAGCGTTTATAAGCCAATACGGGACGATTCTGTATTTTACGGGACGGGTGGCAACCCTATATAGACGCTAATATAGCTAGCATAGGAGCCTCTGTAGCTAGCAGAGCAAATTTCCGACTAGCTACAGTGGCATTTCTGCTAGCTACAGAGATGCCACTTGTACCAAGCTATTTGTAGTTTTCAGCAAGAGTGATTCACTGTTTTGGTGCCCTGACCATGATCACAAATCCAACCAGATATATTTCTGAGAAACTTGTTTGTGTTGCAAGGATATAAAAAGGAAAGCCATAGCTAGCAAGGACACACAGAAAACTTTAGCATTTTTTTGACATCACTTTAGGGACTTTTAATAATAGTGAAGCATTTTTCAAACTGTGCCTTTTTTGATCACATTGGAATGTATGTAATTGAATATGTCAACATAATTTGGATTAAACTAAATATTATGATTAAAATTGCTCTGATTTTAGCTGTGATAATGTATGAATAATTTAAAAATGCTTTCCCCAGGAGTTTTCATGTTATCAGTGAGGTTCATCTTTACTGTTCTGTAATTAGCATGTTGTGTGTAAATTAAGTGTTTTCTGCCCAGCATGATGCCATGTTGTTTGCACTGCTGCCTCAAGGCAAAAAGATTTCTGCTCTTCAGTGGGATTTCAGGTGTAGGACCCTCCTAGTAGTCAGATTTCCTTCCACATCCCCAAAACATGTATATTGGGTTAACTAAATACCATATTCCCTGGGTGTACATGTCTGATTGCATTGCTTTCTATAGCTGTGCCCTTTAATTAACTGGTGACCCATTTACTTCCCCAGCCCTTCAAAAAAGCTGAACAGGTTTATGGCGATACAGAAAATATACCTGGAAGAGGGAGTTAGTGGAAAACTATTGTGTAATTTATATTCTTTATACTCTTTGAAACACACAAATTTATTTATTTTTTTTGTCATTCAACAAGGTAAAAAATTATTATCCCAGTATGATTTTCTTGAAATCTCCGTGTTGCTACAGGCGATAGAAAGATTACATTATGACCAAAGACATATAGGCATGTTACCTCAATAACACAGAAGTGTTCCCCTTCTGTCTGAAAAAGAAGCTGCTAATGACATCTCTCTAAATAACAGGATGTGGTACTTGTAGCAGGAAATTTCATTTTACATGGGACAGATGACAGATCCTTCAGGATGACAGACAAATACTAAACAGAGTAATATTTTTTAGTTGTAGCATTGTTGCATCTTTCACAAAGTCAGATCATATTCCCTGAGGGAATCTTACACCTTTGTAGGATTTGTCTGGGAAGAAACCTGCTGAAACATTATTCATTTCTCATATTTTTAGTTTTACCCTAATGTTATAAAGGATTTGCAGTGGAGAATGACATGTACTTACTCCTAAATGATGTTGGAGATTCAAGACTACAGAATATCGTCATGCATCTCGACAGGATGTTTCACTTTCAGTTCTTGTACTGTAAATTTCCCCTGACACGGCTGGTTCTTCATTTTGAGTTAAATAAAAATTATTAGAGGAACGGTATGCAAATCTGTGCCCAATTTTAACAATATGTAAATGAAAAAAAAAATCTTTTGTCAAACGACTTAGCCTTAATTCGAGCTGGTAGACGTATTACTGAGAAACAAAGCAATTAGTGTCTTTTGTATCACGGGATGCATGTTCAGAATTGTGATGTATTATCTTGAATTAAAATTCATATAGCCACTTTAAATGTCACTTACAGTGAAACAAGCTGCGACAAATTCCTTTATTGAAATGAGCTTTTCAGTTATCTCCTGCACATGGCGCAGCAAAGCAAGCAGCTCCAACCTGTGTGCATTTTACAACCTGCCTCTTTGCATTATTCTTGCTCGGCTACGGAGGACATTAAAAATGCAGTGAAACCAGCCCTTGTTTATCCTCCCTTAATAGCATTTTGTGCAGACCAGCATTCGCAGAGTCCCCACAGTGACTCTCTGAAGACTTGCATCAACATAACTAAGCTTCTTTAAGCTTTGCAGCAGTGCTGCGAGCATCTGTAAGCATTTCAAGTCTTTGTTGAGCTACAGCCATTCATGTCGACTGTAGATGCTAGGCTCCAGTGATCGGCTGAGATCTCAAAAGTGTAATTATTTTTAACTTTCTTTCTGAGGTCAGGAGCTAAAGACAGGCTCAAGACTCTCTGTATTGCTTGTGCTGACTGGAGGAACTGATCAATTAGGGATTTAAAGGGCCATATGAAGTGTCTGTATGTTGTAATCAGTCAAATTACACCGGCTCTTTATTAACAGCAAGGCACACGACTTTCTAATTTGTTTGTATCTCGTATCTCGCAGTATAAAACCAGTTTACATAACTTACAGCTTCCATTTGCTTGTGGACACAGAATCTGTCTTTAATATTTATGATATTCCTGGTCACTGATGCTGCTTTGAAGATTTTTTATTTTATTTTTTATTTTTTATCTGAACCATTTGCTTTTGCACTCAATTAATCATAAAGTGTGTCATCCAGCTCATTAATCTAAAATATCATGTTTCACAAATCACAAACAAATAATCTGTTTCCAGAGTACAGTGATTTAGTTCAGGTTTTACAAGTTCATATGTTCATTGCATACATTTTCCATACACATTGTTATCATTATTGGTTAATCCTAAGGCGAAAAGTGAGTAAAGTATAAATTTCAAACTGTGTCTTTTAGAATCACTCTTCACTGCGGGATTATCTGGGTCAGCTTTTACAGCTATATAAATTAGCTCTTTATCTTGGCACCGACACCAAGAGTCCAATTACATGCTATTTCACTGGTTAGTCTGTCATAATTTGTTTTTTAAGCAAAAATACTGTCATATGAATAAAATAAAAGGGTTAGTCAGCAGCTCTGTCAAAACAATGGAACACAACACAAAAATTCTTTTCCTTTATTAATAAATATCTCTTGCTATAAGAGCTTACAATTTAGTTTCTTATTTGCTTGATATAGACATGGGCAGGCTACCTGTGATGGGGTTTACCAAGGTTTTTAAAACATATAGTTTCAAAACTGCTAAAAATTGTCCTGTTCATATCATAGCAGAGAAAATACCAGAGAGACCAGACATTCGCTAGGTCTTTGAAGCACTGCCAAAATATTTAGGGAATGTTCTGATCATTATGGCGCGTTCACACCAGCCCCGTTTGGGCTTTCATTCAACTCTTTTTTTGTTTAGAAAGTTTCACTTGTTTGGGCAGGAGAGAGTCAACTGAACTTTGATGCCAAAAAAAAGCTAACTCTGGCCTACAAACCCAGGTCTTGGTTCGGTTGAAGTGATGTGGATTCTAGCGGACTGAAGGCTGCCTGCAAGACTCTCTGCATGGCTTGTGCTGACTGGAGCAGGAATCAGACTATAGTGCAGGGCATTCTGGGTAAATACAACCTAGCCCTAGCTGAAGAAATGAGCTCATGGTCTTTTACCAAAGACAAAAGAGAAATCCTACAACCACTAAAATCTGATGCTACTCCGTTTTTGTTCAGATTTGTGAAGAAGGAAGTTGCACTCATGTCTTCTTTGGAGGTTTTCATATAATTTCCTTCAGTAGTTCCTAGTGCAGCGCCACCACAGGCAAAGGGCGTGAACAGGACTTCCAGTTGGTTTAGTTTGTTTGACACAATGCAATGTGAAAGCGAACCGGACCTGCTGAAAATGTAACAAAAGCTGCAATTTTGAGTCTATCGGCTTATGAGCTGTGAAAACACCCTTAATGTCCTCTTGGGTTATCCAGTCCTCACTGATGTACGCTTCTGGTATTTGACACAGGAAAGAGTAAATCAGTTCATGTGAACTAATATTGGATCACTTCGGGCCTCACATTGACAGTCAGAAAATCCCATATTCTCAACAAAAACAAGAAACAAGACACTGTAAACATGGACAAAGATGACTGATGACAAATTCCTGATAAAGGTTTTTTTTGGTTTTTGGTAGTCTTGTGGAAATCCATACCACAGCCTTCATTACATAAATTAAATAGATTCTTCCTACATTAATGTAAATTTGCATTGTGATTCATAAAGCTGACTGATTACATTAAGCCTGTTTTTCTCACTAATTAGCTCCACTGGTCATGGTAGGATGGTAATCGTTTTCACTGGAACAAGCCAACCAGTAAAATGCCCAACTGTGTATTGCATGTTGTATTTTTCCTCATAAATACTAAACCACAAAAGAAAAATGTTGCATAAAGACTAAAAATGATTTATTCATACATATATTTGAGAATAGTGCATACATGCCAGATAAAGTCATGTGTTCTCAAAGGTACTTTCAGACTTAATGGGAGAAGGGGCCTGTAACCCTCCGAGACGGGTTACAATGTGATCATGCAAAATGTTTTATTCAGCTTTTCTAACAATCATTCTAGTACTTCTTCCAAAAGCACAACCTTTTACATGTTTGCACTTTAAGATTTTAATGAGGACAAACAAATGCACGTCTCACCGTGGAGCTAATTGTATCCGTGTTGGAAGGTCTCGCCAAAAACTGCTTTGAAAAAAATCGGGTAACGAGGACGTCTGCGAACTTCTCCTTCCCGGGTTACCAGCCCCAGCCCTCTCCCACGGCTGCTGCCGTCACACTAGCATGCATCACACACTTGTCAAAGCACCTCTCCTCCACCCACCCTCTTTCCGCTGAGAGTCGACACCACGGTCTCACCACACATGTACGTACGCTCTCACAGACACCCTCGCAAATGCTTTGCATGTGGAAGAAGGAGAAGAATACACACACACTCACACACACATTTGGAAAAGAAGGCCCTCGTATGCGGACGTCTTCCCGTTATGGTGACAAATCCCGCCTGGGCTGGCTTCCCATCTGTGAGTCGAGGCATGGCGTGGTTGTACAAGTCATCTGCCTTCCCCCAGATGGATCAGCTGGGCGTCCAAGGGGTTTTATCTCGTTGCTAGACGGGGGTTTATGTTCGAGTCTCGCGCGATTCAATTAGAAAACGCAGAGACCCGACGTGTATTTGTCAAGCTTTGAGGCAGTGAGAGCGTACCTCTACCGAGGCGGGGTTAGGGTTATCATTACGACTCGCCTAGGCTTAATCCATTAAACTGTAATTTCACCTCTATGTAAGCTTGGATGACTGAATCTCATACCCTGATCCCCTTTTCTCTGCTTTTTCTCCCCCCCTCCAAACCATGGCTTCCTTTTTGGCCCTGTAATGGGATTAACTCCAGTGACACCATTCTTAAATATAGCTTTTAGACTCTGCAGGCTGACTCTTCATCACTTACTTTCAGAAGGGATAAAACGTGGCTTTGGTTTCATAATTAGATTCCTCTCCACAGCCTAAATTTAAATGATGACAAATTAGCGACAAACAGCTCGGTGCACGCACTCCATGTATTGTGCCAGTCTGGTCAAGAGGCCTCCAGCAACCTACAACACAAGTGACAAACCGTGATAATGAATGTGTCTGTTCGAATATGTAGAGAGGATCCTGCCAAAAAATAATGGACGGCGTCAATCACCGGTCAGATCGTCTAATTGGGTCAGCCGCTGTAAGTAAGGCAGCTTATTGTGACCAAAAAGAAAAGCGAATTGAGGTTTATTCTCACATGTTGTTGTTGTGGTTACCCATAAGATGGGGGGAAAAAAGAAACGGCTATTAAGAAAGCATATTACCCGGCTCCTTTCCGCTACATAATGAAATCAACGCGGAAACAATTGACCTTGGCAGAACGAAAAGTCTTTCATTCCACTCGCTTATCATTGCGCTCTAACTGGAAGGCGTTAGGGAGCTGTTTCTTTGCTCAGTCACCTCAAGTTTCCAGAACTATTGACTATTACAATTGTCAGGTTTACCCCCAACGCCCTGATCTCTGACTCTTTTGTGGTCGTAGGTGTCACAGCGCGAGTGCATGTAAATTTGATTTATCAAACCAAAATATGCAGAAACGAACGCAACTGAAAGCAAAGGTAAATGAGGGTCATTTGAATACATTTTTAAAAATCATATTACAGGCTTCCCTTTGACGCATCTTTGATTGAACAGAAATCAAAGTAACCCCAAATCTTATACGGTTTTGATCTCCATAGAAAGTGCTCCTGGCTCATCGGTTAAGTGTTTAGCTGGGCATGTTGCCTTGCCATATCCTCCATTTTATGCGTGTATTTTGCTCCCACTACACACTTGATGTTTGCACTGGATTCCTCAATTCCTGTTTTTAAATGTTTTATTCTGATTATATGGTCATAGGAATCAGTGAAATCAATGTAAACTGAATTTAGAATGAACTGGATCATTTATTAGCAAATGAATTAGTCCTGCTTATCCTGTAGCTCATTATCTCAACACTTTGTCATGATCTTACACAATATAAGAGAAAAAAAATGTCATTGAATATCAGCTGTTTAATGTTTACCTCATTGCAATAAAGACATTTTTTTAAGCTTAATTAAAAGTGTGAATGCAAACAGCAGAATCCATGGAAGAAATCTGCCTCGTTGCTTCAACAGTTAAAATGTTACTGCAAGCATCTGGCGAAACATCTGGCTATGAATTACAGTAAACGCTAAATGCTTGACTGGACCGGACTTGTTTGTACTGTACTTGAGAAAGCATTGAGTGATTAAAGAGGCTAGCGCTAAAAGACCAGCATTAAACACAACTGTTACTGAACTGTGAAATCATTTTTCGTAGCTTAACGTCAGTTTCGTGCTACTTTTGTGAAACGCAGGAAACAAAGGACATTTGTTTACTGCATGTGCAGAACAAATATGGAGCAATGCCTCTTACATTAATCCGTTTATTATTTATGAAACTCTGGATAAGATGACTTGTTTAAAATGGCAACCACGGCAAACATAATATACCTACTAAAAATGTGTGCATGTTTGCGTTAGCATGGGTCATTTAAGATCTTATGTAACCAATGCTGAGCTTTTAATTCTACAAATCTTAATGGTGATTAGTCTATCTTTTAAATATATAGAAGGAAAAAAGGCCAATTTATTTTACAGTCACCATTTCACTGAGCCATCTTGAGGATCCATTTTTACAATAAATTGCTGCTTGTGTGAAAAGCTGCTGGGATGGGATAATGGTGAGTAAAATAACATGCTAATAACGTAGGTAAATGCCAGCAAAGGAGAAAAAAAATTCCTGTCTTTACGCTTCTCCTTCATCCTATATGTTATTATTTCCTATTTATCACCTTTTAGTTTTTATTTTAATTCAGCCCCAATTCAGTCTCCCACTTCTGATAAGTAAGCCGTCTTCCTCTTGGTGCCAATGATTTGTCATCGAATCACAGCAGCCATCTGGATCCAATACCGTTGTGTTTGCAGGAAAGCCGATTACACCTTACAGTTTGACGATATATAAAGACCTGGACTGAATACAAACTGCATTTTTAGGACGGCAACAAATCCGCAGTGAATCTTTTCAGCTGGGATTGATGGGGCAACAGCATTTCCACCTGGGCCGGGCGACTTTTTACACTTTTATCGTCTGTAACACAATGAAATTCTGCATTAAAAATAAACATATTCAGATCTTTTATATAATGAAGAGTTGCTGCAAATCCTTCATCATTCATGTTAATTGGTGTTTTTAATGTTTAGATGACTCACCAGACTCACTATAAAACCAGGCAGTTTGTAGCAGGTGCTCCACACACAAAGACGAGTAAAGTGGAAACTCAAGATATGAGTTTAATTCATTCCGTGACAAAGTTCATAGGCCAATAGAATTGTATTTCAAATGAATTTTCTCCACTTTGAAATAACTCATTTTAATCCATTCTAGCCTTGTAAAACATCCCTCAAAATGATTTTTTTTTCCCATAATTTTTTTTCCAAATTATGGGAAAATAAATGCTTATTTTTTTTAACAAATATACATGCATACTTTACCTATGTATCATAACATATATAAAATAAATGAAAACATGTTTTAAGTGTTCTTACATTGGAAACAGACACACTGTACTGCCTTGCCAGTTTGAAAACTGACACTCATGTTTTTCTATAATCTCCTGTTTCAGATGTTCTTCTTCTTTTATGTACTTAAAAGAAGAAGAAGGGATTTTTGGCAGTTGACAAAAAACTTTAAGTGTACATTCCTCCCACCAGCTGGAACTGCTGCTTCACTTCAGTAAACTTCATCATGTCCCTACGCACACAATGATGATGCGCACACAATTCTGTTCTGAACGGAAGTCAGAAATCGTTCAGAAATCAGAACGATTTCTGCTCGAAGAGCATGATGACGTAGCTTCTCTAAGGGGGAATCTGACAAATAAGCAACAACAGGAAAATAGTCTTACTGCAATAGATCCTTGGGGGGGAAAAACAATGAAAGGTAAAGACTGAGGTACACATGATTTGGAAATGCTACATAAATGCATCGAAAAGATTTGCTTTATAAATTTATGTTCAGAAAACCTTAAAATAATAAGTTTATTTTTTTATTGCTATCACTACCTGTGGAATTTGAACTCAGTTGTCAACAGCACAGCTAATTATGCTATGACCTACTGATGACATTTAACTTCAATTGCAAATTTATGTTTTGACGTTTTGCTAGACACAAAAATGATCTACACAGTCCTTTAAATTTAGTTGCCAGGCCCTCATTTTGAGAGTGTTTTTGTTTTTTCTTCTGGTTTCCTGTGTTGTTGTGTGTCGCTGTTCGTCAAAGTGTGGCTTGTCATCCTGTTTATCATACAACAAACAATATGATTGAACCATTTCTTCTCGGAGCAATGGGTGCACCGTTCTGCTGCTGCAGATATTAACTCTCCTAGATCTACAATATTATTGCAAAATTGAAAGCTCAAGTGACACCGTTCTGCACCTGCAATAAGGCAGAAAATAAGCTCTGACATCATTTTAATAAATTTAGCCGTCTTTAGGATCGGACAGCAAAATGGAAATTTGCAAAGAGCAGCCATGCTAAGATGATGGGTTTGTATTAAAGTGGCTGGTATGTGAATAACATTGATCTTTCCCTTATAGTTTGACCATATAATCTGTTTTCGGGATGCAAATGTACACTGGTGGTGCCTTTGGTTGCTCTGTGGTGATCCTAGCTGTGGGTTCAAGCAAATAGGCATAAATTGCCCGAAAAGATGAGCTGTTTAAGGTCCATATCCTGGTGAAGTATAGTTAAAACATATCTGTCAGTGCCGTTCTGTTTGAAAACTTACAGACACTTTCAGTAAGTTAGAATTCAGCAGAATTCTAACTTACTGAGTGCTACACATTTTTCTGTGACTGTAAAAGCACTTCTGATAGAAATTGCGAACTTTTTAAAAAGGTTCATGTGTCATCATTAGCATTTGTTTTTTATTGAAGCAATCATAGATGGAGAGAATGTTGACCTGGTAACCCTAGATGAATACCTGCTGTCCTATATGACTGTTTTGTTTGGTTTATGTTGAATCAATATAAACATGAACAAAAGGGGAAGACGGGCTTAAAGCCAGAAATAGGTTAGCTGAACATTTTCCCAGTATTAGCTAATCACGATGGCGTGTTAGGGCCAGAATTAAGAAAAACAAAAATGAATGAAATCATACAATTACGGGAATAAAATTGCACGAGAATAGTCGTAATAGTCAAATAATACTGTAGTATTAAGATAATAAAGTCATATTTCATCTTTATTCTTGAAATATTATGACTATTGTCATGTTATTACAACTTTATTCTCATACAACTACTCATAGTATTATGACTTTATTCTCATATTATTTTGACTTTACTCTCATAATACTAAGACTTTATTATATGTATACTATAACTTTATTCTCTTTATCACAACTTTATTGCATTATTTGGACATTTTTCTAGTAATAGTATGATGTTTTTCTCGTAATTTAAGGACTTCAGACTCTGAATTTTATTAGATTTTTTTCCTACCATGACCCTATCTAATAGCATAAATCTTCTTTTGATAATTTTCCAAAACTGGAGCCATTTACATAATTGGTTAATAACTGTGTGTTGTTTGTTGTTTGATTCTTTGGCTGTAGAATTATACCAGTATCCTTGTTTTTATATTCATTTATTTATTTTTCCACCACTTGTTCTTTTCAAAGGACACAGTGTGCAATCAAGCAGTCTCTACCTGCACATTTTGACTGACATTTCTTTAAAAAAAAAACACACACCATGAACTCGGGTCCCATTTTGCTGCCTTTCTCTGCACCCTGCTCAGTATCTGCTGGACATGCTGAGAGCATCTGTACAATAATATCAATTGCTCATGCAGACTCATGCCCACAGTGTTCCCTTCTCCCCTCTTTCATTTTTGCCTGGCGCAAATGTCCTAACTGGGCTCGACTTTACATTTTATGAGAGGACTTAGCATATAAAAGAGGACATGAGTTTTCCCTTTGTCTCATCATAAGGTCCCATGAAAGATTCAGATCGGGTTAAAGCCTCAGATTGTACCAGCCTTTCCTCTAAGAAAAAAAACAATTCTAAACTGTAAAATTTAAGGAGTCACTTGTAATATATATATATATATATATATATATATATATATATATTTATGTATATATATATATATATACACACACACACACACGCACTGTTCTTTTTGTTTTGTTTTGGGTTTTTTTGTTTTTTTTTTACAAAACTGCAGCGGGACTTTTTTCTCCTGACCTTTCTGTCAGCACTGTTCTGTTTATCTTAATGGAAATCTGCAGCTATTGTTTTTCCTTTTATTCTTTTAACCAAGAAAGAACCTGTGATGCATTTCTGTTTAACCCAACAATAAATGAATGGCAAATAAATTACATTTCATAACACATCAACTCTCGGATCTAATCTGAACTATTTTCATCTCCGCCATTGTGTGTCCGTCACCGAACCGCCGTTGCTTATCTGCGATACCTTTTCATTCTGAGCGGGTTAAATCTGGTGCGTGGTCGTCGTTTCCACGTGAAACAAAGTCTTCTGAGTAAGGCGCGTCCATCCAGGGTGGCCATTGCTGACTCGGGGAACTGAGAGAGAGCCGTGTTTAGGGATGTTAAACATTAAAGAGTTGTCTTCTCATGGGATTATCTGTAGAAGAAGAAGAAGTCAGAACGGCGCCGACTGGCACACCAAGATCTGCTTCCATCCAAGTGGAACACTTCTCCAGGCGAGGGAGACTTAAGAGACATAATCCCTTTCGATATCGGCAAAGGGTGTCAATACGTCGATGCAAAATGGATTGGATGTGGTGTTATTTTAGGGCTCTCTCTTGTTGATCAGACGTTTACAGTTGTTGTCGGTTTGGCTTCTGTTGGCTCTTGTAGATCCTTCGACTCTTTAACAACAGAGAGCAATTAAGGCGGTGATAAAACACTTTGTCATGTCGGGTTTTGTTGTGTACACCCCAAAGATGTTGATATATTGTGCACGAGGCAGATATCGAAGGAAATAATTAGACATAGAAAGATTACGCTTCAAGCGCATCTCGAGGGTTGAACAAATAATGCTGCTGTCTGCAAGTTTCAAATGAGATTGCATTTAAAAAAAAACTCTGTTCTGTCAGCATGACTAAGCAAGAGTATGTGAATCTTGTTAATCATGTCTGAGCGGATATTTTGAAAAAAAAAATGGAGATGGTTTTGGATTTTTGAGGTAAGCTTCTCTTAAACGGTAGAGAAAGGTAATTTCTCACCTAAAGTAAACTCTCAAAACGTAATCTTGATTAGTTTGGGTGAAATCCTGAGAAGGAGTACAACTTTAAAAACTTCCATCTCAAAAATATTGCAGTTGCTTCACCAAATCCTATTTCTCTAAAGGGGATGTATTATGTAAAATAGATTTTTTTTAGCTTTACATTACATTATTCCCTGATCAAAAACATTCCTGGAGTGTTGCCTTGATTCTTTCATGCATGTTTGAGAAAACCTTTGATCTTCACGGCAACCAGCCTGCTCTGCAAAACGCCTGGGTGGAATTAGCCCCGCCTTCCAGGACAAAGCTCCTCCTCGGAGCTGCTGTTTCCATGTTTCTTCATTACAGAGCTTCCGTCCTCTGTTACTCCGCCACTCTGCTCCTGAAGACTAGCCAGAAACGATTAGTAAGCAGTTGATGAAGTAGCACATCTGCTGAACTCATTGCAGGAGCTGCTTCTCAGTGAAACATTGGTAAAAACATTGTTAAAGGGTTAACAAAGGAGCAATGATATGATGACATCCTGAAGGTGGGGGTTCCGAAAGAGCAGGAGCTTCTTAAAGTGACAGAGGCCCAATTTTTAGGAGTCAAATTACGAAGTAAAATTTCTCCTAAGTCATGTTTGATATATAA
The DNA here is from genome assembly GCF_051168715.1 of Poecilia mexicana. Taxonomy (NCBI): domain Eukaryota; kingdom Metazoa; phylum Chordata; class Actinopteri; order Cyprinodontiformes; family Poeciliidae; genus Poecilia; species Poecilia mexicana. The sequence goes on along the minus strand of NW_028263382.1, from coordinate 30,682,269 downwards.
AGCATTTTTATACCAACTGAAGTTAAAATAGCTCTGTGTGGCTGGAAAACACATAATGCTGCCCCGTTAGCAGGGAGAGGGGAGTTGGTCAGACAAATTCAGGTCGGTCCTATTTGAATCTTCGCCTGACCTCTGACTGAGGGCGAGGTTCAACTTCCAGCAGTAATGAAAACTCTGAACATACAACCTGGGATAAAGAGCAATAGTTTCAACCAAAGCATATTCATAAACTAAATGACAACTCCCCATAAATCTAATTCTGTGTCCACACTCAAAAACGTATTTTCACAGTTGCCTCCTCCTGTCCAACGTAGTCTGAAAAGGAGAGCAGGAGAAACTTCCAGCCTGTGGATGAGCAAAGCTCACTTAGAAACTCTTGAGCTATCCCTTTAAATCACTGCGGCAGAATCGGCTATTTACTGTTGTTAATGCTGCTAAAAGTTAAATAAACGATCTCGCTTTTGTTGCTCTTACACTGCAAAGTGTCTGAACCACTACATTTACCATACAGGAAATGATGCTCTGAGTCGTAGACAACGTATTTCAGGACATTCCTTTTATATCCAACATCAATATTTGGTGCTGCAGCAGCCCAGCTCTTTCGTTGAGCTCATTAAACTTTCATTGTGTCTCATCTTACAACTGCTTTATCATGGACCTTGGATTCTGCGGGTTATGGATGCTGATGCCTAAATGATTTTAAAACCTAATGTTTTAAGGATTAGAATACGCGGCCTCTTGAAATTTGAAATGGAGTACCTAAAATTTGTTCACCCATCCATGTTCCTTATAGTCGTTCCTGAGGCTCTACCAGCAAAAGCACTTATGCGCTGAAAAAAAAAAAAAAAAATTCCTGATCACAGTAGTTATGGAGCTTATTTTAAATGTTTAAATTAAACTAAAAACGTAGCTGGAATTACTATTTTAATCCAAATAACTTTTTTAAAGGATTGACAAGCTTATTAAACAGGTAATAATAAAGTAAAATAATCATTTTTACTGCAAGGATAATTAGCCTGTTTCCATTTGCATACTTGATTATTTGCCACGCTGGATTACGTCTCGGAAATTTGGAAAGTTGAAGCACTAACATCGTTTGCTTCATTCGATAAGTGCCAGAAAAGCTGCGGGGTAATAAATGGCTTCTTTAAAAACATCCTCAGAATGCCTTTGTCTTCGCCTCCGCCGCAGGACTAAAAGGAGACATTTTGACTTTCCATTCTGAACTCAGACAGTGCTGCAGGCGGTGTCTCATCAGACTTGTAATGAGACTTTGTTTTTGTTTTTTTTTCATGGAATGGGGAACATTTAATGTTAAATGGTACGTGTGATCAGTGAAATGACTTCCTGAGTCAAAATAAAGTTTGCAGAGAGATTTACTTTTTTTAATCACGTCCCCCCCCTCACCTCTGTAAACAACGATGGAAGAAAGTTGCCCTGGGGATTCTTTCTTGTGACAATACAAATGCGATGTTGTCTCTGTGATGCATGGTCCTGCTTTCTGTCGAGTTAGAGTTGCGACTTTGTGACTTCAAGCTGGACCGCGGAAGTTCAGGGGAAAGGACACAAAGTCTTGAAAAGAAGTTCGGTATGTAGGTGCTGAAAAGTCTCTGGAAAGATAAACTGCAAAATGCAGAAAGTGAGACTCAAAGGCTCAAGAGCTTTGTGATAAAATTTGACATTAGAATTTTACTCTCCCTGCCAAGAAGGCATCTGTATTAGAAAGTTCACGCCAATCATTCGTTTGTCTCCAAAAAGTTTAAACATCTAAATGTTTTCATTTTAACTTGAGCTATTTTACCAGCACAAGTAGCGATTGTTTTATGCGTCTGTGGAATGTGCATAGTTTTCCAGTCTGTGTGGGTTGGGAGACACACAAGGTCACGATAACTCTAAATACCTAGAATCAGCTTGACTTTCTGTCTCAGAGTAAGACATTTCACCACACGGCTTCTCTGTTTCTAAGGAGGATGTCTGTTGGGTGTTTAGCTCTGATGTGCACAATGTCACCCCTAAAACATTGCCTTTTATAAATGAACTGCAAAACACTCAACAGTGCCTGGTAAAAAGAAGAAGGAAAAAAAAAGAATGTGTAAAAAGCCTGAAACTAAATACATCTTTTCTTCAAGTTGCACAATCTGACACTCAAATTATGCTGTAGTCCTCTGCCAGTGAGCTTCCTAGAATTTCTTTAATGTCTCTTACCATTCTCCTTATTGTTCACAGTGGCAGGATTTGGCTCTTATCCAGCTTGGTTTGCTGATGTTTTCGTGGTTACACTGTTTAATCTTGTCTCTTGCTGCAGAAATGGCCTTTTTTGTTAGGTTGACACCGTTCCTTGTTGCTGTAAGCGGATTTGTAAAGACGGACATACATCTCGACACCCGGGAGGCGACCTCGGTTTACGTCCCATAGAAGTTCCACCATAAAGCAAGAATCACTTCCCTTCCTCCGGCCAAGCGACCGGCGAAATTCGAGTGTGTGTTGGGTTCACCCCTAAAAGGTCAGAAACAGTTGCTTTTAGCTGCCGTTCGTTGCTTCATATATATCTTATTATTTGTCTTTCCCAAATGGGACGTTTTTGTACCCTTCAGAAAGAGCACGACATTCATGGGGAGCGTGGCAACGCTACATTAGTCATACAGTGAGGAAGTTATCCCGTCAGACCGTCAGTTCCCAAAACCACACCCATACAAACAACCTCGTAAAAGTGCACATGGGGTCAGTCCAACCCCACCAAACTGTGCAGAGTAAAAAGCTTTGGGATCCAAATGAAACAGTCTCTGAAGGCCACGAGAGGGTTTAAAGTTTTTCCAAACATTCCAACATAAAATAGTGTAGCATATAGTAGGAAATCCGAAACATATTTATTTTTCTTTGTAGAAATTCTTCGGGATGCCACTAATTATGACACTGGATTAAAGACTAAGTTATACGCTGAGAAACCAACCAATGACCACTATCCAACGATTTTCAGCAATATAGAAAAAACACAAAAATCTTGAGAGAGAAGAAGACTTAAAGCAAGCTATTTTTAGAGGCTTTGAAATGTTTAAAAATAAATCAGAAGAAACACAAAAGATTCTGAATTGAACATATTTTCTTCAGTAGCAGGTCAGGTGTTTGTCCAACTTAAACGTTTAAGAGTTGGCTGAAATAAATGTAGTTTTGCTCCGTCTGTGGTTAATTGTAATGTTTGCCCAGCGTTTTTCTCCAGTGCCTCATTTCCCTTTCCAGCCTCTGCTGCAGTTCCTTATCTGTTCATTTATTTGCCTGTCAGATCCTCTGCTGTTGCTGTCGCCCTGTTGCCTTGTTTCTCTCAATTCTTTTCATCATTCAATCCCTATTAATCACACGCCTTCCATCTCATTTCTGCGTTTTGGCTTCTCCACTATGCCAGGGAGAGATTCGGAGACCTGAGCACAGCGGAGCAAAGATACTTCAGCCTCTCTCTGTTATGGAAAGAGAGAGACGTTTTTCAGAAATAGTCACTGATCTATATTCTGTAGAGAATAGAGGCAGGGACAGTTGGCAGTGCTAACTGCCACATTCAGAGTAATCATAAAAATTAGAAGCTAAAGACATTTTAAAAATGACTTGTTATGCAAAATTGTCTTTTTGCACATTTCTGTACTTCCATTTGGATTTCTGCTGCTTCTAGAAACAGCCCAAGTGCTAAAAACCATCCAACCACTTTTTGGCAATAACTAACTTGTTTATTGGTGTCTGGAAAACGAGCCCTTTCAAAATCCTCCCGATTATGACATCACCATGGGCGGGCGTTGCCCTCACAGAGCCCAGTCCCTCACTAACCAAAGCGGAGCTGTGCTCACTTGGTTAATAGAAGACGAGTACATTTGGTCGGTTGGTTTTACTACTGGAAAAGACGAGTGTTTCGTTGTCGGCTACAATAAACGGCTCTATGCAGATTCTCCAAGTCGCTTGGAACAGAGCTGCTTGGCTTCATTTCACTTTTTAATGCAGATGTCCCGGCCACATTGCCAAAGAACATTCTAGTTTGCACAAATCTTTTGAAAACAACCAATATTTCCTCCATGTTACAGGCGAAATAATTTACAAGTCATTTTTCGTCATTATGAAGGAGTTATTGACTTATAACAATCTCCTATATTTGCTGGAAACATACTTGTAAGTTAGATTTGTCTTATTTTATGTGCACTAAGATAGTTGGACTAGAAACTAGACAAAATTTACTTGGTATTGTGTTTTTGCCATGTAGTTGTGCAATATCCAAGTCAGTATTCAAAGTTGTACAGTCGTTCAATTGCACATCTGTTTGCAGCCATTTTCACGTGCATAAAGTCTGAACACTGAGTTGCTTTGCCGAGCAGTACCTTATTTGCATAATAGTGACGTAGCTCCATATAAGTGATTATTGAAGTAAAAATTATGGAAAAGCTTGATAAAATAATTTAAGGAATGATTTTTCAATCTTGTCAAGATAAATCAATTTTTTTCACATAAATATTCTGCTTAGAGGAGTTGAGAGATATAATCTGACTCATGAATACAGAGATTTTTCTGCTGGTCAGCAGCTTGGTGATAATCATGGCCACACTCAGAAGGAACTGGATATTCATGGTTCTGTACAGGAGGAAGGATGAGTCTAATCTGAGTCAGGCGGCAGCATTTCTTATCGATCATCTGGAAGGGAAGCAGAGTCTTCATCGATGCAAACTAATCCACATGAACTGCATTCAGGTCGTGTTGTGTTGTCACAGAGAGAACTGTTAGGCAATTACAGAAATATCTGGACCCACACAGAGAGGAGCGAACACAGAGTTAATCACCAAACATCGTGGCATCTTGACTCTTTTAAATTCTGCTGTTGATGGTGTTTCTGGATGTGAAATATGTTACATTCCTACCTGAAAACATGCATTTCTGTCATCTATTTCAGTTTTTTATAACATTCTATATATCATTTTTAAGTAAGTAGCGTCCTGAAGAAATGGGAACTGTAAATGGAACCGTTTATTAAGATCGATATTTGTGTTTGTGGTGCTATGAACAAATCAATCAATTTCAGCAACAGGGCAGTTCAAAATGCTTAACATCTTAAAACAGAAAAATTAAAAAGTAATAAAATACATTATACAGTTAATAATAGAAAAACAGTCACAAACATTCCTTTTCATCAAATCATCCATAAGCATCAAATATGTTGGTCAATGTCCCATTTATTATGGTTCAAAAGCAACAGGTGCGTTTTATCCTTGATTTAAAATAATTCAGTGTTTCAGCTGTTTTGCAGTTTTCTGGAAGTTTGTTCCAGATTTGTGGTGTGTAGAAGCTGACTGCTGCTTCTCCATGTTTGTTTTGGCTATTATGGTCTTTTATTGTTATCACAAAAGTACCACAAAGTATTGAGATAAAGTCCAACAAAGCAAACAAAGTCGCTCACCTCTATGTACACTGTAAGATTTCAAAACAAGAACTATGGTACAAACATGAAAAGTATATCGTTAGAACAATAAATATTTAATGAGGCCATAATTGAAAATGAATATGAACAAAAAAACCCAGCAAGATTTAAGTACCTACATCTTAGAAGAAAAGAACAAATTCAACGACAGCCATGTTCACATTCTGAAGAAAGATGATAAAACAAGAATAAGAAAGGTTACTCCGTTAAAACAGAAAAAAGAAAACTATTCTAAACAGGCGGCCTTACATTTCCAACATGCTGCACACCTCCTCCTCAGGTGTTTTCACAGCTATTCTCAGTTTGAAAGATGTGACTAAAACATTTCAGCTGATGGCCAGGTGAGTAAAAGAAGCCTCCAAACCAGCTGCGGAGGTTAAGGACAGTAAAGGAAAAAAGAGGTAATAAGCATGAAATATCTACCTTAACCAATAAATGAAGCCCTTTTTGCATCTCTGAGCATCTGCAGGATTTTACCATCAATTTAAAGCATGTGCTGTATGCATTCAGAATGAAATGACACACACACACAAAAAAAGGAAAAGCGGATGCAGCTGTCTAGATGAATTAAATTGTTAAGCACGGCAGTGGATTCTAGCAAAAGTGAAATAAAAAAAATTAAACATGTTTAATTTTGGAAAACTTTTGGAAATTTCACACAAAAATACAAAATCTTACACTTTAATTTTGGTTTAATTTCTATTACAAATATCTTACTAGACTTGGAAAAAGACAAAACTAACTTCTAAGTAACTTTTCAGCAAGATATAGGAGCTTGTTTTAAGTCAATAATTCCTTAATATTAATGGAAACGTGATGGTTCCAGATTATTTCACTATTTATGAAAATACTTTTTTTTTAGAAGTGAAATAATCTAAGACAGGTCCAGAAATACTAGGTAAGACTTTGTGTTTTTGCAGTTCTGTATTTATGGAAGAATATGTTGTAACAGTGTTTGTATTGCCCTCATTTACGCAGACAAACAGACATGAACTGCACGCACTTTACAAGTGCCAGCTGTGGCTATTATCATTAAATCTGAGTGATTAATAAAATCTGCTACTCATTTGTAGCTTTCACAATGATGTTTATCTTTTCCATCCTGTGCTAGTTTATATCAACTCACGCACGTCGATAAAATTGGCTTTTTTTTTCTTTTGTTGGAGTCATTAGAACATAATAACTTCTTTTGTTTTTTACGTTTTTTATTCATTTTCCTCTTGTTTTAAACCTGAATTTAAGCAGCTTGTGAAGTTCGCTTCAATCCAGGCGCTCCGAGTGAATCATTTATCATCATTCTGACATTTAATGATGATGTGTTAAAAATAACAAGAGTGATGGTTTTACAGGTACACGAGGTGCATCAGCAGCTAAATGCTATTAATACTGGCAGCCGCTATGTAAAGACGGATGCTTTGATGTGGAAGAACCTCATTTTAAGAGAATTAGGGAGGCTTGTGCACACTCTGAAATAAAAAAAAAAGAAAAAGAAAATGACATGAATACTTAGCTTTGTTTATCAATTGGAAAAAATGCTTGTGCGATGATTTCTTCATATTGTCAACGCTTTTTTAAACTGACTTACATTTGTGAACTAACCGCGTGGTAAGAAGGCTTCCATGAAAGGGATGCTAAATCTCAGGTTGTCACCCAGATTTCAAACAGGATGCATGTTGGGAATGCTGCATAATTGCATTAGCCGCGCGGTATATTTGTGATGCGGGTCTTGGCACCTCCTGCACAGGAACAGTTTCCTCACATGAAGCAGCCAGACTGGATTCCCCTCGCAGCCGATTAGGATGCAGTCTGCTGCTTTTAAATGAGACGCATATACACACACAGACACACACAAGCTTACGCCAATGCAACCAGCTTGTGGCGCGTTGTAGTAAATTTCATCTTCGTTTGCTTCCGTTTAGGATCCGAGTCCCATTCATGCAAAGAGAGAAACGGAATCTACTCCAGCAGTGCCAAGTTCAGTTTTTGCTTGAGATCATCGGAAGTTGCGAGAGCATTCAAAAGGTTCTGAAACCACAAACCTACATCTGTATATTTGGAATCTTGTACAATAGTCCAACACAAAGGACAAAAATTATGCTTTTTTTTTGTTTTTATAAAAATCCAAGAAATGAGGTAAACATTGGTATTCATTTACAAATATGACACCCCCAAATAAAATCCAGTGTAAACAGTTGCCTTTGCAAGTCACTCAGTAATTGAGTTGCTGTGTGAGGGCCTCAGAGGTTTGTTAAACAACATTATAATTCAAACAGCATCATGAAGACAAGATGTTCATCTGCAAAAACCACTACGTATTTTTTTTTTCTTGTTTCTAGTCCAAATATCTTAACACACTTGAAATAAGATGAAACTGACTTACACGTAACTTTTCAGCAAGATATAGGAGCTTGTCAGTAAGTCCTTAATATTGATGAAAACGTACCAGTTTCATTGGCAGATTACTTCACTAACACTATGGAAGTGAAGTAATCATTGTCCTGCTGCATAGCCTCAGGCCCGGCAGTTTTGCCCGCCCACGGAGTCAGACGGACTGGAAGCTGTTTGTTGTTTTTACCTTAAAGTGGCCAACTCTCTGTTATTCCTCTGTCAATTTGATACAGTAGAGGCTTCCGCACTTCCAATATCTGTGCCCCCTGTTGCTTTTTTCAGCAATTAAAACTTTAATCCATTGTTAACACGTCGTAACCTGTTTTTCCGAGCCGCCTTTAAACACAACATGAGCGCTACGACCCTCACGCTGGGTTTACACCTGTGCGGCAGTGAAGGAGACCTGCTGCTGCTGTGCAGAGCTACACAGGTGTGTTAGAGTCATGGCTGCAAACCAGCAAAACGCAAAGAACTTTGCACAGTTTTTCCCCCAAACTGAGTTGAGTAAAGCTGTTGGATGCAGGTAATGTTAGCTAAATGATAACAAGCTAATACCAATACAGCACCTTAAACTTGTTAACTAGTAGCCTGTAGGCTACTGATGTTGTTTATGTTCAAAAGTGTGGAGTACTTGTTACATTGAGTAACTTTTTTGGGAAAAAGATACTTATATGAGTAGTTTTACAGCACTGTAGCTTTTTCTTTTACTTGAGTAATATTATTATTGCTATGTATGAATTTTGCCCTCCCCAAAATAAGCCGATGCCCCCGTTAGACTCGTCTGGAGCCGGGGCTGCATAGCCTGCATGTTCCTGAGTGTCACAACATCACAGATTAACGTTCCACCTCAGCAAATTCAACTCTCTGCCAATTATTTGATTTCGTTTTGGTCCATAAGCAGCAAAGCAGCTCCAGACTGTAACTCTACCACTTACCCGCTACCCTACCCTAACCCTCATGTTTTACTGTAAATTGGACACCCTTCCTCTGAAATGCTGTGTTACTTTTACAAGCATTGTAATGGGACACACACCTTCCTAGAAGTTCCACTTTTATCTTAAAAGTCACCCAAAGATTATTGTGTAACCAAAAGAAAGAAAGAAAGAAAGAAAGAAATCAGGCATGTGAACAATAGGTTTGGCACAGGAATCATAATAAATATTAAAATAAAAATGTGTAAAGCATGTGAAGCAATGCTAAAGGAACAAATTTGCTCTAAAATAAAACGTGAATTTCCTCCAGTCCTCCCCTCTCCCTACCTCACAGGAGTCCGTTCGATTATGCCTGCAGTATCTTTTATTGATTTATTCTTTAAACTGATATGTAAGGCTGATACAAGACACAAGATATGTGGTTTTACAGAAGCAGAGGCTAAATCCACACAAGCCGGAAATGCATTTTTCCGCATATGCGACGATACTTTTCTCTGCAAGAAATATTAAGAAGAAAGAAAAAAAAAAAAAGCCAGATGTTGCTGTGTTAAAGCTAACACGTTTTCCTCTCATGCAGCATCTCTCCCACCTTCGGATTATTTATGTGGTGCTGGTAAATGTGCTGAGCATGCCGGAGTGTATAAATAGCTGCGTGGACATCATCAGAGACTGCAGCTCACACAGGGGAGAGAAAGGAGGGAAAGAGCTTACAACCAGGGCATCAGATCATTAGCAGCAGAGACTATCTGGCCTGACTCATCAAGAATTCAGGGGAACTCTGATCCGTGGCCTGTGTGTATTTTTTCATGGATAACAGGACCTGACCTTTTTGGCTACATTAGCAGGTCTTCTGTTGGTCTATATTCAATAATTACTTTTACTTGATGTCGATTCGTTCTCCAGGTACGACGGGTCATTGCAGATAGAAAAAAAGAGTATATTTTTCCCTCCAGAAAAACCACTGGAAATGTCTGAGTTTGAAAAGTCAAAAAAAAAAAAATTCTAGACAATGCTTAGAAACTTTGAGATCAACCTAAAAAAGAATTTGAGAAAAAAAAAAAAAACAAGAACATTTTTGAGCTTCAAAAGTTTTATATTTGCTTGGAAAATCTCAGCAATTGTGAGTTTAACATCTGGAATTTTCTATGAAAGGAAAAAAAATTGGAAAAGTTAAAAATTTGCTCAACAAAAGTCAGAAATTTTAAGATTAGCCTCAGAAATATTCTAGAAAAAAATATGACATGGACATTTTCAGAGTTTCAAAAGTTTTAAAAATTTGACTTCAAAACAGGAAATTTCCGAAAGTCAATTTAAAAAAAAAAAAATTTCTGGAAAATGTCCACGCTTTTTGGCAGAAACGTACTCCTCCTTGTTTTTGATTTACAATGGCCCTGATAGGTTGCCGTACTCTATGCTTTCCCTTTGGCTGAATCACTTTTTTCATCTGTGTCTCAGTAGAAACTTGGAGATCTTGCTGGGTTATTAAAAATAGCTACTTAACCAGAGGAATTATTAGAGCATCCCTTATTTGATGTGATTCTCTCAGGCAACTTGTATTATTGCTCAGCGTCATGGCGGTCACTGCCTGCACCTCACAGATATTTCCCTTCTTAACCCAGAAGTCACAACTTTCCATTCTGAGATAAACAGTTTCTCATTATTATTTTTTTGTCCTGATGACTTTAGATTCCCATTGTTGTCTCTGTTTACTGGAGTGTTTCAGCCTCTCTGCAGCGCCGGCCAGCCAGCCAGCCAGCCAGCCAGCTAGCTGCTGCCTTGCCTCAGGTTGTTGCTTTTTTTTTCCTTCTGGAGCTCTCTCAGCTCTGGAGGTCACATTGGCTGCCCTGAGGGTGCGTGTTGTGGTCAGCGTGCCAACTGTGGGCACGCTAAGAGGACCATATGCTGCCTTTGAATCCGTGTATCAGGACTGTCTGAGGAAATTTGGTAGATGGTGAAGATGTGAAGAAAATGAAAGCATGCAGAACATTGGACTGGATGTCTTGTTTTATCTTTAGCTTTCAGAATTTAGGTGAATGTTATTCGCATGCTGCCTTCAGATCCAAATCACAAAGAAGGCATAACCACTACTGATAAAATATGGTATAAATTCCATGTCTGTATTTGAAATTATGCTTTAAAATAAACACTTTTTTGATGTTTAGAGTATGTTGACTTTCAAAGCATGGAATCACAAACATAAAAGTGGAAGAAATTTTGTTCAGAAGCAAATAAAGCATAACTCAGGAGAAAAAACAGAACATGGTTTTTTTCGTGCTCTGTTCAGTTCGCATTCGTCAAACTCCAGTTCGTTTGCCTTTAAGGTTCGGTTTCTTTGTGGAGGTGTGAACACGCAATCCAACCCAAAAGAGTGAACTCTGGCGTTCAAAAAAACCCAAATCTTGGTTCGGTTAAAGTGAATTCAGGGTCAAAGCCAAAAGCAGGAAGCTAATTTTAGCACTGGGCATTCTGGGTAAATACAACCAAAACAAACGTGCGAGTCTGGCACTAGGAGGGAAAATGTTTTGTGGTGTTTTACCAAAGACAAAGTGTAATCCAACAGCCACTAAAATTTGACGCCACTCGATTTTTGTTTTAAGAAGTTGTGCTCATGTCTTCTTCTGAAGTTTTTGTGTCATTTCCATTAGGAGCTATTGGTGCAGCGCCCCAACAGGTAACAGGGTGAACAGCTTTTCCCAAGGATTTGGTTTGTTTGGCACAGTACAGTGTGAAGCAAATCATATCAGCTGAAATGTAACGAATATTGCAATTGCACAAAAATATCATGTGTTCACGGTCTCATGTCTTCCGGCTTTGTTTTGATAGGTCCAGTAGGTAAATGTATGACAGAGTGCTGCAATCAAATAAAATATGTTTTTGACTCGGTTTTATAACACTAAGGTTTTTTTTAGTTTTTTTTTTACAATGCATAAAAGCCTCAATAAATTCTGCTCTAAACGCTGCCTTGAACTCTCATTTGCAGCCTTCTGCTGTTAGAAATCAGAGATCATCTGGCCGGGATTGTAAAGTGTTCACAGAAAATATTTGTTGCTTGAAACAGCGATAATGAATAAAACAGGTGATGTTAGGACATCTGTTTGAAAGGAGGCCGAGATAAATATTCAGATTTGTACAGTCGTTGCATCTGTGTTGTATTCCTTTTACAGAAATTAGAATACCATAGAAGAAGCCTCCCTTCATTTACGTAAGGAACGGTTTTTAAAGATGGAATTTCATGGTTTCATGGTTTTTAATATAACTATCCACCAGCACTGGTGTAGCATTTTTGGAGACACTCTGCCAGGTTTAAAGGATGTGCTGATTCAGAACTGTATTGATTTGGACATTAGCAGCAGCCTTGGGTCTCACCCAGCACCAGATTCAGGAGACAAAAGAAGTGAGTTTTTCAATCAGAAACCGTTTGGTATTTGAAGGAATATTCCTCTAGATAAAAAAAAATAACATTGAAAGAGCATAGAAAGTAAACTTTTTATTCTGTTAGTCTTGGAGGGAAAAAAAACAACATAAAAGCTCCCAGCTTCCCAAATGGCTGCCCCATTCTGTGCTTTGAACTTCTGAAGTCCTGACACTTTGAACAAATAGATGTTTGTCCTTGAGGATGGCTGCATCCAAGAAGTCCCAGTTTCCACACTGGCTTTACAACCGCACTACCAAATGAATCATTTATCATGGAAAAGTCAGCAGCTGTATGAATATGAAAGACTGTGTGTTATTCTAAATATATTTTTACCATTTTTTGTTTCTTCCCTGGCTTGCTTAAATAGTCAAATCTACTGATCTTTTATATATGACGACATGTTTTGCGATGACTGTTTAATAAAATATTAGTTTTATTTGAAAAGTTCAGATGGGACATGTATGAAATCCCCACAGTATGATCAAAGTGAGTAGAAATATCAGTGTTTACTCATGAATTCAAAACAAAAAAATGTTTTGGATGGTGTGTGTATTTGTGTGTTAACATGTGTCATCTTGTAAGGCCAATTTTTCTATAAAATACTACATTATGAGGAGGATCCAAAGCCTGGACCCCAGAAGAAGATGGGTTAGGGGTTAGGTTTAGGTCTAAGGTGTGAATTAAATTTAGGGTTTGGAGTAGACTAGCGATGATAAAGGTTATGAATATGTCTGGGTTTGGCATAAATGCAGTAACTAAAATACAAAGTCCTCAGTTTGGCAGTCAAGCAACTTCGTAGGTTAAAGTGACCAAACCTTCATTTGTGCTGACAGAGAGTGTACACAGTTCAGCATGAGATATAATTGATATTTTTCGGCCAGGTAGGTGAAATCATGATAACATTTATGTTAGCTTAATAGCACTGGTACATTTTTGCAGCACAACATCTCAGTAATGAGATCATGCTGTTGAATTTTCAACATGCATAAAGCAACATATCTTCCCTTGCTATTGAGAAGAGAGGCTGATCAAATATGTCGGTCAATGTTTCATTTATTATTGTTGAAAAGCAACTCTAAACAGGTGGGGGTTTTTATCTTGATTTAAAGGAACTCGGTGTTTCGGTCGTATTACAGTTTTCTGGAAGTTTGTTCCAGATTTGTGGTGCATACAAATTGAATGCTGCTTCTCCATGTTTCTCCAGAACCAGAAGACCTGAGGGGTCTGGAAGGTTGATAGAACAACAGCAGGTCAGAGTCCTTCATGACACTGAGGTTTTGGGCCTGATTGCTGGTTTCTATCTGTGATAACTGAAGCTGTGCACTGACTCTACGTTGCAGCAAGCATCCAAAGTTTTATTTTTTGGAAATGAGGACAACGTTCGGGAGCGGTGTCCATAATAGATTTGGGGTATTTGAAGTGTCCCTCACTGGAATAGAAATCCAATCAGTCTGGCTTGCTCTCTGACATCTCATTGAAAGGTCTTAAAGAGAAATTGATGATGTAAAACTTTTAGAAACTGTAACTTTTTAATCATTGGTTCCGGTAATCAATCCAAAACATGCCACTTTTATTCTTTTATACATATATATTTGCATTCATATATTTTGAGAAACGTGTTTTTAAAGCTACAATGGAGGAAGCTTTCAGAGCGGCGCACCATGTGTGTTTGTGGCAGAGATAAAGAAGCAGCAAGAGACAGCGTGTGGGTTTTCATGACATTTGATCTTTAAAAGATGTTTTAAAACAAATCTGCTTTTGTGTTTGAGTGCAGAACCTGTTTTCTCTTCTCAACAATTCACACATCCTACTACTTTAACGTTTTTAAATTGAAAAAAAAAAAAATCCCCAGCAATAACCCAAACATGGATTATAAATCCTCCTACGGTCAACGTCTTCTCCCTCTATTTGAGCGTATGTGCAAGTGCTTGACGTGTGGGAGCCCGATGGGTAGGCGTAAGGGCCAGTTAGCATGCATTCACAACATGAAGCTAAAGCAACATGAAAAGCTCTGAAGTGAGAGAGAGATTGTACAGCGCAAACTCTTCCATTCCTGAGAGCCGGGGCCTTCGGTGGGACTTGAACACAGCGTGCTCGTCTCTTTGAAAAGTGACGTCCATGAATTTGTTCTTCTCACTCCGCTGCCGTGGATCAGCCATAACACTAACCCATTGCGCCGCATGATCCTTGGTTTACATGAGTTGAACTTGTTGGCCTAAATATGTTATAGCTTTCCTATTAATTAAAAATTTGCTGTTTGAGTTATATCAAAACTCATAACTACTTCACAAAATGTCTATCATTTGTTACATTTTTCACCCATGGAGTTTGCCTTTTTTTCAACAGCGCAATGTTCTGCACTGGAATCTACAGTGTAAACACAGGAAGGCTGATTTTACCAGAGTTGTTGTTTATCATACTGCATTTGACTGGTGTAAATGTAGACATTGCTACACTGTGTTGCTCTTGGCTGTAAATTAAAAAAACAAAACAAAAGACAACAGTGATGTGAGTCTGGATCGCTTCCCACATGAAAAAAGAGCGCTGTGGGAAAGAGCCAAACACAGCTTCTGAAGGATGTACATCTCAACATTTCTCTCCAGAAGACTTTGAGTCATTTGTACGAACAAAACTGAGGAAGGCCCTAACTTGCTTTTGTTTTTGCAAGCTAAAAACAAATGCACTGCTGACAAGTTTTATTCGCAAAGAGCCTAAACCTGCTGAAAAACGCTGGGAGAAACATCAGACAGGCAGCTCTGGCAAGTCTATGAAATGATAACAGAGCTTTTGCTACTGCCGCCGGTACTGAAATTGAAACCAGAGACCGACGCCGAACTGTAGACCGGACCCTTACTGGACTGGACACAGAGCTATAGAACTACTTATCGG
The DNA here is from genome assembly GCF_051168715.1 of Poecilia mexicana. Classification (NCBI taxonomy): domain Eukaryota; kingdom Metazoa; phylum Chordata; class Actinopteri; order Cyprinodontiformes; family Poeciliidae; genus Poecilia; species Poecilia mexicana. The sequence continues at coordinate 30,667,199 of NW_028263382.1, read as the reverse complement.
ATGGGACACTCTGACCAGAGGTATGCATCATTCATTTTCATTTATGCAACTGATGATGACAGCAACACAAATATTCATTTTCATTTATGCAGCTGATGATGACACCAATACAAATACTTCAGCCAACTCTATCCTCTTCCTCTGTTTGGTCCTCCTTATCTTTATCACATATTGTACATTTCCATCCAGTTCAATTTGAAAAAGCTTACTGATGTCACTCATTGCTGTTTTGCTGGACGGAGCTAGCACAGTTGGACCTTTAGATGTCATTCACCCAGAATGAATTGATGTGACAATATTTTTTTAAAATGTATAAAAACTAAACAGCCTACAGTATTATTACTGTTTAATTTTTTACATATAAAAGCAATATTTCTCAAATAAACTGTATTGTTGCAACTAATGGTGGATCCCTTTAAGATTTGATGTAAAATGTTTTGTCGGTTTCTTTTATTTTGGGGGGGTGGGGGGGGGGTGGGGGGGAAGGAGGTGAATGATGGCGGCGGTGAAGGAGGCATGTTTCTTTTTCATCAGCGCCCGGCTGAACAAACTCCGAGCAAAGCTTTTGGTGTCGAGGTTTACCTTGTTTGCACTTCGGGAAGAGGTTGGTAAATATGCCTGGCTTGGACAAACACACTGCAAAGCAATGACTGCTGCTGATAAAAAGAGGAAGAAAAAAAAAACAAAAAAAAGAAGGACTGTTGAGATTCTAATCGAGATTGCTGCTTTGGCAATTAGATTTGACGGAGGGGAATCGGAGCTTCTCCTCAGTTGTCATTATTAACGGAGATAAAGAAGTGGAAAGCAGCTCTCTTCTCCCCTCCCCTTATAAGCTTCAGTTAACTGACTTCCTCATGTTTGTCCCCAGTTTTCCAGCAGGGAGAAAAAAGGAACGGTTCCCTCGAAAAGCTGTAGCCTTCAGAGGCTTAAAACAAACACTTTTTTTCTACTATGACGCTTAAAAAACAGTCAGAGATACACTGAGAGAAACGTATTTGTGTTAAAGTGGCTCAAATCTAATTTAAAATCAGTAGGGCTTGAAAATTGCTGTTTACAAAATTCAATCTAACTAAGCTGAGCAGCAAAAAAGAAAAAATTCTCTCTTCAAGTACGAAGTTGCACACATACCCCATTGGATTTGCAGCCATACACAGAAATAGGCAGTTGCACACCACATATTTTAGTTTCTTTTTTTTATTAGTAGAGACTGCAGAAAAAAACAGAAAAAATAATTCTACTTTACAGTCATGTGCTACTTTGCGTTTTGTCTAAAATGCCAATAAAATACTTTGAAGTCTGTGAGGGTTGCATGACAAAATGTCAAAAAGTTCAAAGCTGAGCAATAATTTTTCAATGAACTGCACAGAAAATGTTCCAGCTGAAGCGACTTTTCATTATATCTACTAATATGATCAGAAAATTAAGTTGTGTTCAAAAGAAACTGCAAATCTCAGAAAAACTCTTTTCTTTTTTTTTATCTGCTCCTCCAAATGTGAGATACATGCTGAATATGTGGTATTATTTTACAAAATGGTTTCAATCAAAGCTAATATTTTCACTTGGGTTAGGTTGAGTGGAATATGAGTTTCTTCGCAACCACAATTGATGCCAGGAGACCCCATCAGAAATGTTTTCTGATGCCGTTTTCGCTGCACGGATTACCAGGGCACCGGTCTGAAAAGAGTTTCACGCAGAACAGAAATAAGTGCCGTCTTACAATTGAGTAATACCAGAAATAGATGTTATTTAATCAAGACCACATTGGAACATCAGAGTGAGATGAAACTGTTATGGCCTGCAAAAACCCTCCAGTACCTGTTTATGGATTTTAAACAAGCAAGATGCAGATTTCAGCCTGCCTCATACCTGCAGTCTGCTGCCTGTGGCTCTGAAGCTGCAGGTGACCAATATTTAAAATCTGTGCAGTGATTTTAAATGTAAAAAAACAGAGAATGTTAATTTTATCGCTTTTTTTTTTTTTAGATATATGCCTAGAATGTCTGCAGTAAACTAGTGTAGATGTTTTTTCACTTGATTTTTTTTGTCCAGTAAGAATAAGTTGCTCAATTAAAAAATAAAAAATATGTTACTGAAGATATTATATTCAGTATAATATAAACATTTGCATTATGGTGTGTATTTGTGAAAAAATAATCTTTATTTTTCAAAGGTTCTTGTACCTTTTGTTTTTCTGGATGGATTTAATTTAATGAAGGTCAGGATTGGTTCTTCGGATTGTAAAGGCGGCTTCTCAAAGAGGATGATTTACAATGTCTTTTTTAAATTGTTTTTCAATGCAGTGTTAAATCAGTTCTTAATAATTATCTCAAGGTTCTTTACAAGACAGGTGTGTCTAATTTATATCAGGTATACAGAGTTTGATTCAGATTTAATCAAATAAATTCAAGTATGGTTCAGTTGATTCTTCACTACTGTATCAACAGATACAGTAGTGTCAAACAAAAACTACTGTATCTGTTGAAGGGAACAGTGAGTCGCTGATAAAGCATGTGGTGACAGTGGAAAGCAACTACTCTCTTTTAACCTCCAGTGGAACCTGGTTAAGTTTTCGCCTTTATCTGGTATAATAAATAGTGTTAATATGAACACTAGCCTGCCACTCTTAACTTTAATTTTCCTTAAAAAAATGACAGATTAAAAATATAATGTGTATCTGCATCACAGCCAAAAACTGTGAGCTTTCGGATCGATTCTATTCTTAGAATCTCAAAAAACGGGTAATAAATCTGCAGCCTGAGAGTAAAGAACACGCAGTTGGGAACATGCAGAAAAATCATATTTTTAATAAAAGATGGGGCTCTGTTATTCAGGACTTCATATTTGATGAGATGGATTTAAAAAAAGAAATCTACTGCGGATTAAACAGGGAGCAATTGAAGAGAAGCTAAAATTGATCCCAATTTAATTCTCATCAGAGCTCTGTCTGCAGCATTTCTGCACCTGAAATAAGACAAAACTAATGTATAAGTAACTTTTTAGCAAGAAATAGGAGACTGTTTTAAATCAATAATTTCTTAAAATTGAGGAAATAGCTCCACTGGCAGATTATTCTACCTGAAAACTAGTATATTTTCATCAATTTTAAGGAATTATTGACCTAAGACAAGCTTCTATATCATGCTGAAAACTTACTTGTAAGTTAGTTAGTCTTATTTTTAGTGTACTAAGACATTCACAGTGTAAACTGGACCAAAAAATACTTCCAAATTAGTGTAGAGGACATTCTGTTTACAGTTATAGAAAAGCGAGAGCAGAGGAACATGATCAAACTCCACATCACCATGCATCGCTATAATGCTTACTCAGCTCTTGTCCAATTTGACCTCCACTAGCTTGTTTGTTAAACTTTCCAAGTGCATTTAATTGATCGCACTAAAAGCTTGTCGTCAGTCATTTCAAAGTGTAATTGCTATTTAAACCACAACTACTTATTGTTGCTGCAGTCTGAATTGAACGGCGACTTCAGTTGTGTCTGTATGTTTTCTGCTTAATGAAAACAGCAGCCTTTGCAATTAACGCCGGCCTACACATGCATATTTAACGCTCTTTAACAATATCCTCCAGATCCAGTTAGCCTGTTCTTAATTAGCTGGTATTATCAGACAAAACTGGTGTTTGTTTCGCTGGAGGAGGAAAAAATTATCTCTCATCTGCCCTCCGTTTGAAGTCAAAGATCCACAAAATATTGTTGTGGAAAATCTTCTTTTTTTTATCACCGTAAGCGGAGTTTCTACTGTGCAAAACAACAACAACAACAAAGTCAACAAATGAATATACGGTGTCAAGTTGAGGCATTTTGGAGTGGAGAAGATCATTTGTCTCGTCGCGCACCTCTGTCACTTATCATGTCGGATCAGAGGGGTGGAGCAGAAATGATCCCGAATGGCTGACTCTCTCCGCTCGCTCGCCCGCATGTGGAGCAAAAAACCAACGCAAAACAAATTCATTTAGTCTCCGCCGCAAGACAGGCGGCTTTCTCCGTCATCACGCTTGGACTGTGCTGACGCGGAGGTTGAAAGGGGTGCGGAGGGGGGGTTCTGTCACAGCACACATGACAAATAGCAGCGTAGTTTATTAAGATGAAATGCTGAAAGGAAAAGCGGCCTGGCAGGAAAGCGGAGGGTTGTGCTTCTACACCTGCGTTGGTGTATCTTCACAGCATCCCAGGTGTGAAGTTCTATTTCTGTGATTGACTGAGAAAACTGGCACTTTCTTCTTCCTGCCACTGCTTTTCTCAACATGCTGTTAGCGGTTGGAAAGGCCAGGCAACGGACCAAGAAGTGATGTGCCACATTATTATTCATTTTTTTCTTTCTTTTTTTTTTTTACAGAAAATTATCTGTCTGGCCATTACTTATCTGAACTCTGATTCTAACAGCTCTCTAGTAATGCCTAAAAAAATAGTTTCACAGTTTCAGTTCTTTTTTTTTTTTTTTTTTACATTTTTCATCTGACAGGTTACTTAAATTTCTACTGCAGCCATTTTTTATGTAGATCAAGTCATACTTACCTTTCTTGAAAGGCATGTTCTTTTATCTTTCTCATTTTGAGGAGTAGGTAAATAAAAAGGGCCTCTGCATGACATCATACATCACCAACCATGTTTTCATTAACGATAAAATAAATTAATTTAATGGAGACGCAACAATTTTGAAAGAACTCCCATTCTTCGATTCAGCCTTAGAGGTGATTTGTAAAATTGCAAAAAAAATAAAAAAAATCTTTTTTTCCCGGATCACACATGATCAGACTACAGGAAGTAGCAGGAAGATGATTGTGCCTGCATGTTTTTTTTAATGATTATTGCATGAACAAGTTTATTCAAGTGTGATTTTCGTTGAGTTTCTTATTTAATAGAAACAGCACTTGCAAAATTGTGTTTTTCTGACTTATGCGGGATCACAATTTTTTGTTGAAATATTCATACAAAAAAATGATGTCAACTGAAAATTTTGATGTTGACAAATTATATTAATACTACTCACAGCAGCCCTAGAATGAGAACTCACGGAGACCACAGACCTTGGCTTCCTGTGGCGCACGGAGACATTTCTGTAACATTTGGTCTTAGCTCCATTTAAAGCTTATTTTCCACCACAGGAGCCTTTTTTCCAGGAGCCAGGCTAGTTTTCTGGAACCATTATTACTCCCCTGCATTTCCACTGCATCTACTAGGGTAGAAATAAATAACCAGACACCAATCTCAGAATAGACCGTGACCGAGAGTTAGTCATTTTTATTTTAAAGTGATGGAGTCTCGTGACAGGAGAGTTCTAGTTAAATTTGTCAAAGTGATAATTCAGTCACTTTAAAACAGCCTTTGTCTTAACTTAAAGTCCAAAATATTTTAGCTATTCAATTTCTGTTTACAGCTGTCTGGGGGAAAAGAGGGAGGAAATCTTTGAAAGTATCATCTTAGTAAATTTAACAGATCGCACTATGAATCACAGACAAGATCAACTATGACTCTATATGTTTTAACACTGTTATTTTTTGGCCTAAACCAGGGGCCTGCAAACTTTACCATCCAACCTTTGACCTCAGAACAGCTGAATAAAACTCTTTAGGGTCACAAATGTTACATGTTAGCCTGTTGTAAAAAGTCAACTTACATTTATTTGGATAAATATCTACACCATACGTGTCAGGTCTTCTTGTGTAGCCGGGGAACTACCGTATTTCCCCCCTCCTTCCCGTTGTCCTCCCCATACTAAAATTTTCCTTTAAATTTCCTGTTTCATAATATAACTGAAGGAAAAAAAAAACAAAAAAAAACTAAACATTCCTGTTCCTCCAAACTGAAATTTTTCACTAGCCTCACAAGAACTACCACCCGGTCTGGTGCAGGTGCTGACAGCAGGAACAAACCAGGTGTTGTGCCAAAAACTGATCGGGTGAAATTGGGTGTGCTAAACTGTTTCTAATTTCTTTCTTGGTCGATAATACCAAGGAATTACATATAGACACAGAAGATCTCGCCCTCCGAGCTCCATGCTAGAGGGCAAGTTGTCAACTTAACGCGCTAAATCTTAAATGTATGCAGGATATGATATGTAAAAGCAAAAGGGATGCAGTGCTGTGCTACTTGCTGTTAACACTACAGCTAGATAACAAGGTCAGAAAAAAAGTTGTAATTAAAAAAAAAAACTGAGTGGGAGGGGGATGTAGGTCAGTTATGCTAGCTTTATTTTGACAATCGTAACATGTAGATGTGCTGCAGAATTCGGTTTGTTTCAGTTCTGTTAAAAAAAAAAAAAAAAAAAAAAAAAGGCCGACCTACTCACCAACTCTTAAACTAGCTAGTCTCTCACCGCTGTGGTAGATTATAAACTGCTAAAATCTGCATTGGTTCCATCTATGTCATTTTAGTCAAATTACTAGCAGCCATTTTGGAAGGTCCAAAGAACAACTTGTGGCTCTGGAGCCGCAGGTTGCAGACCCCCAGATTTTTTTTCCTCCCTAAGTAAACGATAAAAGTAAAAAAATAAAAGTTTGGATTTTTCTCAGTCTTTCAGTGTCACAATGTCTACTGATATAAAGGCTCATATAATTTCAAGGCCTTTTAGTCGTCTTTACCAAGGGTGCCACTAAATGTAGAGCAGGTTCTGTACTTCCTGAGCTATAAATGCATGTGTTCCTCTGCAGCAAAGAGAGTAGCTCTGTTTTATGACACTCATTTTATCGCCTGAACCTATATATAAACCTTTACACTCAGTGATTTGTGTGCTGTGTTTTATACCATCGGTGCTCATTGGATGATTGAAGGGTTGGTTTGCAACATTGACAGGTTGACAGAATGAGAGCAGTTGTTATTATTCACTTTATTAATGATCTGATCAACTATTTTAGAAAGTGAATAAAGGGAAGAAAAGTGAGACTGATTCAAAGTCGAGATGGGTTTTTTTTAGCTTTTGCTCTGTTGTGAAGGATTCCACGGAAACAGATGTTACGACTGTAGTCACGTTTAATGCATCCTATTTACCCTGTATAATATACATTTAAATTATTGTCTGTAATTTTATGGAGTTTTTTCTGTAACAAGCTAATAACATAATTGCCTCTTTGCACTAAACATCGCAGAGAAAGCATGCAAAACTCATAATAGTTTCCATCATTATTCATTAAATCATTTCACTGCATCTGTTTCCTGTGACAGAAGACTTTATGTATTGGGGGAGAAACTAACCCCAAGCTAACGATAGCATTCAGGTTGATTATGCTAGTGAATCAAAATAATAGAAAAGTATAGAAACCTGGGGTCCACAAACTACGGCCCGCGGGGCCCGCCTCCACATTTGGTCCGGCCCCCTGAACAATACCAGAGAGCATTCAGATCTTTTTTATTTTTTTTTCATTTATTGTATTTTCCGGTTTATATGTGGATTTTTCTTCAACCACCAGGGGGCTCTTTAGCAGGAAGTGTGTCCTGTAAACTGTGGGTGTTTTGTTTTGCATGGCGCATTTCTGCCATCTGTTGGACTTTTAGGGAACTGCTTGACTTTTATGTTATTTAATCAGTACGGTTGTTTGCTAGCGGTAGAGCAGATGAAAGCACGTGTCAGTTATGAACCCCCCATTCCAGGTTGAATTCTTCGAAGCAATGCCTGTAAATAGAAACCTGTACTTCAAAACGAGCCTTTATGTTAACATATGAGAAATTAATATAATTACATTCCCTCAATGGAATATATAATAGTTAGTCCCAGTGACCGTTTCACTCATGGTTTTTGCCTATGTGCTTTCTGGGTAAAAATCAATCGAGAAACGCACCCGCCGCCCCCGTCAACAATTTCCGGCCCCCCACCAGAGAAGGGAAAAGTTATGTGGCCCTCACAGGAAAAAGTTTGGGGACCACTGCTCTAAACCCACCGCCGCAGCCCTGAGTGTAATGTGTGTTCACATTAACTCTGAGCTGTTATTTCTCTCTGCAGACGGCTCTGAAGAAAACCCCGTGAGCGGCACCCACCACACCACCGCCCAGAGTTCGGGTGAGTTCCCTAACATAAATTACATTTTACCTATTACATAACCAGAAATTCAGACTCCAAACATGTAACGGGATGCAATTTTTGTTGTTGTTGTTGCCATTATGCAGAACAGAAGGACTTTAACCCCCCAAGCTGGCTGAAAGCCGGCTATCATCCTTCGACACGATCGATCACCCTCGGGGTTTGATTGCCCCATTTATCACTGGAGCTAGCTAAGCCTCCGGTTCCCGCCATTTTTAGTGCCTCGGCTCCCACGTTTTCAAAACTCAAACGGAGCTGCGGAGGGGAAATAAAGCGTTTTTCGCTCTAACCTCTGGAAGAGGAAGAGGAAGAGAAAGGGGCCTGTGCGAGGCCGACTCTGTCAGCCTTCCTCTCACGGCGTCTGGGCTGGCCCGGCGCCACGACTGGCTGCCTCGCGGCCCGCTCAATGGGAGTCGGCTCCATTATCAGAGCGGCTGCCTCGCCGCCCTGCAGCAGCCCCGGCAGTCCTCTGCTCCTGCAGATTTAATTCCTTATCTCAATATGGAAAACAGACCCTGAGACGGAGAGCAGAAAACACCCAGGGCTGCGTGTGAACACGAGCACGGAGCGGGAACGCATACAGTGAGATGCCTCGATAAAGTTGTCGTTTGCGGCGCGTCGAGAAGACGCGCGGTTAAAGTTCAGTAAAGGAATTTTCCGCGCACAGTAAGCAATTATTAAAGTTCATTGAAGGAACGGTTTCTGAGGCTCGCTTGCGATGCGCCAGATGTATTTGCAAAGACAAGCGAGTTGTCCTCGTGTTTTGTTTGCAGATTAATAATAGCTGCTACGACAGACTGCTGAACTCTCAGATGACAGAAACTCAGCGTGAACCCGGAGCCTCGCGTGTGCTCCTTTTGTTAAAAGTCTTGCATGAGCACTTTATCACCTCTTAGAAAATGGAACAGCTGGGTATTCTTAATGACAAGTTTTTCAAAAATGTATTTCTGAAAGGGGAAAATAAGTCTTCTCAGCGTGGCATCACTTTGGAGATTTTTTTTCCCTTACTGTTTTACCTTTCCCCCCCCCTTTCAATTTTATTTAAATATAGCTTGTGATTAAACCAATTCTCTCTTATGTGGCTTGGCGAACGGTCGCGCCTGTAATGGTAGCAAAAAATGTTTGACTTAGTTGCTTTTACAGACCTACGCTCACAGTCTCGTCAAAATGTCATGAAAAACCAGCAGTGGGCTTAATTTGTCACCTTTTGCAGACTTGTGAAGCCAAAGGTTTTTGCGTTGCCATGCTAATAATTTTTGTTTCACTTTATGCTAATCATTTGACAGACCTGTTCTTACCGACAGAAGTGCTTTTTTTTTTTTACCAGTTGTCTAATAAAAAATTACTTCTAAATAGCCAATTCCTGCAGAATAAAGTGGAATAGAAAGAAAGAAAACAACAATTCCTTATTACAAGAAAGAAAGAATTAGCCATGATATGAAGAGCATTGGTTCTGTTGTGGTCTTGAATTCTGTGCCATTTTGGGTTGAATTTATATTTTAGTAAATTCTGATGGATAGTCATTATTATACTACCTGTCTCAGTGGCTTAGCTTTTTTCCATTTTCTTGATTCTAACTCGTTTTGTTTAGATTTTACTCCCTTTGTTTCTCCCTCTTCTGCTGTTTTATCCCAGCTGCATCAGTGAAATCGTTGACCGGTTTTCACCGTCTCAATGCTTCTCAAGAGTACTTCCTGTTTTCTTTGGTTTAGTTGGCTAAACTCACCTCAAAATGACATTGCCTGTGTCCTGTGAGCATTTGGGTCCCCAACAACCACTCTGCCAACCAGAGTAAACTTGTGTTGCGCACAGTGGTAGCATAAAAATGACCTAAGTTAGCTTTAGCACACAACGTGACAGAAGCAAGAACAGCTCGCTCGATAAAGTTTGCATCACACAAATGCATGAAGATAGAACACATTCAGATATGTTTTTGTCTTCTAAACGTGATGCTATCACTGTTGTTCGTCCGTACAGCCTGGCCGCCCTGTAACGTGATTGCTGTGTAAATGAAGTGTGTACTGGAGCAAGGAGCCGCGGTGGTGCTCTGATCGACAAGTTTGTGCCTGTGAGTTTCTTCTGGTACTCCAGTTTCCTCTGGGGGCGGGGAAGGAAAACAGCATTCTGGGTCAATTGGTAATTTAAATTTTCCAGTCGGTGTAGAAACTGTGTACTGTAGGGACCAGATGACAGAAAGTTTTAGCCGATTTTAGGATCACAGGTGAGACGCTTCGTCACCTGCCTCCATTGACTGCACATCATTGGACCGTAAGCTTTAGCGGTATATCGGTCAGAAAGTTAACTTTTATCCTCAAAGTCGATGCGTTAGGATCAGGATGAACGGGCAGCTTTTAGGATATCCTCGAATTTGCCAGAGGCTAACTTGACTGTTGCCAGGCTGTAGCAGGTCAGTATAAGAAAGAAAAAAAAAAACGACCCAAGGAAGGAAGAGTGATGAAACAGCAACAGGGTCTTGAGTAGCTAAGGCTCACTGATGCATGTTGGGATCAAAGATTGGCCTGTACAGTCCAATCCAACAGATAGACTCCTCACGTTACTGACAACGTTACTGCTGAGGGTGATAGGAGTTGGAGTACACAGCCCATAGCACTTTGGTGTGTGTGTGTGTCTGTGTGTGTGTTAGGGATGCATTGGTGCAGACTAGCCAGCGAGCTGCTGTTCTTTGAAAATGCAAATCCAGAAAAGCGTTCAAAAAGCTCAGGAATACCACATTTGACGTTTGTTTTTTTTCTTTTTTAACCCTGACTCTCAGGTTGCTGGACTTTACATAACGCAGCTCTCTGAGAGGAGATTGATTTTTTTTTTTCCGTTGCTTTTAGCTGGCAGTCCTGCAGGATGCTCGTCTTGCAAAAGAGGAGCGCCTGTTACTTCAGCAGTGCACAGACCAGCAGCTCAGAGCAGCTACAATGGGAAATAGAAAGGTAATAATCCGTATTATAGGCAGCGACAAAAAGTCCTTAAAGGCAAAACCGTGGAATTAGAGACTGAACTCGCCTGGAAATGCACGAAAGAAGACGTAGCACTTTAATGATATCAGTGGAGTTCTTTGAATTATCTTCCATGCAAAAGATTTCAGCATGTGGCGTTGAATCAAACACAAGCCGAGCAGCGGTCATGAAATCTTTGTTTTCACTCACCCCTTCTTTCTTTTTGTTTTTTTTTTTTAACTTGTCAGTGTTGCTCTCTCTCAGTAATGAACTGCGTCCAGCAGCAGTTTGGCACCTTTGACATCTTGCTACATCATGAGATGTTGATGAAAATACTTTCATTAGGTTTCCTTAAAAGCTGCGACCGCACAGAGAAGGATCTCAACACCACAACTAATTAATGTAGCGGAGTTACAGTTCACAGCGGAGCTTCAGTTCATTTGGTTGGGATGTTCCCGTTTCTGCTAATGGACTCGGTTGTGCTCCTGACCTTCTACTGTCTAGTCTGAATTTTGCAAGTTAAATAGAGGATTGCATCAGCACCGCAGCGGCTCTGTGGAGCGGTGATGGCATGAAAGCTTCTAATTGTGAAAAACGTCAATTGTAAATATTTCCTGTGAGATCAGAACGTATCAAAGAGAAAGTCTTTGGTTTGGTTGATAAAGAGGGTAGGATAAAGGTAAATGATAAAATTATCAGCATTTATCCATCATGGCATCTTTCCTTAATTTCTATCTTTTTTTTCTTCTTTTTTTTTTTTTTTGCTCAAATGAAACATAAATTACATCAAAGTAAATATGTTTTAAACATGTTCATAGTTTGAAAATGGTGGGAATTCATCATTTGGAAGCCAGTCGGTTGCTGCTTCTTCTATCTGCAAAGGTTCACGTTCAACTTCCTGAAAATGGGAAATATTATTCTCGGGGTTGGGTCCTGTTGTGTTTCTCTCCCATTTATTTATTTATTTTTGGCCGCTGTAGGCGCGCCTCACGTCTGCGCGCTCGTCAACACAAACACAGTTATCAGTCAGCCTCGTCCCACACTCTTGACGGCTTGTTGTAAAGAAATAAACAGTGATTTTCATCCTTTTTGCATCACAGCCCGTCTCCTGTGCACTCAAGAGATCCATTACCATACAACACCTCATTTACGTAGCTAGCTTTCAGAGCACATCTGCGCCACAAAATCTCTTGCACTGAAGAGCTCGTCTAATGGGCAGCTCCAATAAAAAAAACAAACAAGACAAAACAAACACACACACACACACTCAAAAAATCTCTCTAAATTTTAGATTCCTCATGTGAAAACAGCTGTCGTCACGGTTTTTCATTTATTTGGGTTTTGAGGAGTTGGAACAGTCAAGCTCTGGTTTCCTTCTTGTTTACATTTAAAAAGTACTGACTAAATCCATTTTAGTCCGTACTGGTCGAATTGATTTAATGAAATATCTTTAATAGCTCCATATTTAGCAAGTAAACATGCAGCAGTGCTTCACTGCTAAATGCTGAGTAGGTAATTAGTAGACTTTAAGACAATAGCTTGCAGTAGCAGATCTCCACTTAGACTAATGGCAGCTGAATGGCATTGCTTGTAATGTTTACTGTGTAATTACATGTTAATTATGGTTCTTTAGATGGAAGCTGTACCCTGCGTTTTTATCAATTTACTGACTACAGTTGCTTCAAAATATAAGCAAGTAATTCACCCCAATAAGTAATCATTGGTAGTTTCATTTGTTGTTTTATTCCTTTTTTCCCCTCTTTCTTTTCTTTAATTTGAGAAATTATAGGAAACCTTTAGTATTTATATATCTTCAGTAGGAGAAAATCCCTGAAAATTTAGCCTGTTATGAATATTAAATAAGTTCTGGCTTTCTCTGACTGGTCTAAAAATAGAAACAAAAAATAGGGTTCAGTTTAAAAATGAGGGCAACTCCAGATGGGGGAAAGAATGAGCCTTCTAATAAACTGCAAAACTGCTGAAGTGTTTATTAACATACTTTTCTCCTTGATGACTCTTAAGAATTGCATATTTAACTCCCATTTAATAACTTATTTATACTTTACTGAATAAAACCATGTTTTCTCAAACATGAACTTCATGGCGAAAATGACAGACATGTCCAGCATCACAGCGATCAGCCGCTTAAATAGCTTTATCATTTCTGCTTGTATCCAACTTTTTAAGCAAAGAGGTTTTTGAGTTAAAGAGAAATATGAATTAAAAATTGAAGGTTACAGCAAAAAAAAAGAATACGAAATACTTTGAATTGAATTAGTGTGGCTGCTTTAGGACACTAGAATCCCTATTTAACTTCTAATTCTCCAAAATTTAACAAAGGCTTCATGAGAATTACCTGAGGTTATGAAAGTATCCGGTGTTGTCTGTGTAAAATATGATAAGTTAACATATTTATTAATAATATAATGAAGCAGCTCCGAGCAAAGTACTGTATAAATGACTGATTATAAGCAGCAAAGCAGAAGTTAATTTTAGGTATTTTATGGAATATTGTTTTAATATTTCATAATCAGCTGTGAAATAGCAGCTCCTGTGAATGTTTTCAAATATTTCTGTTTTGAACATTGGGAAAAATACAAAATATGACCAAAAAAAAAAAACTTGTTCCAGAAGCATGACTCTTACAAACTGTGATAACATTAACCCTTCCAGACCGAACGCAGCGGCGATGACACAGACAAATGTGCAGTACCGTAATTTCACCACAAGTTGCGCTGTCTGAAAACTTCCAACAGTTTTTGAAAAGGGAGACGTTGTGCTTTCCAGCCAATCTCGGGTTACTATGGTAATTTCACCCCGTAGCAGGGAGTGAAATTAATCTGAGGGGAGCTTTTTTTAATAGACTGTAAAATGTAAAAATAACTTAAATATTTAAAGTTCAAGTTGTTATGGATGAATTGGTGAATATATTTACTCACAGGACATTTTGCATACAATTAAATTAAGCCAAAACATGCTAGCAGCTTAGCTCTTTAGGATGGCAATGTTCGGAGATCTGAAACTTAGATTTTATAGGGTTAAACAAAAACAGGAAAACTGACCAGTGCTGCATCAATAGGTGTGTTACAAACAGGGTTTGCTTTTTAACTTCTTTGCTCCTTCGTTCTGTTAATAGTGTAAGTCACGACTCACTCAATTATAGGTAAACACAGGAAAATGGAGGTCAATAGTCAATGTTATGATCAATTTAACAGCTCAAGGTTCTTTTACCTGTTCTTCCATTACAAGTTTTTAAATTACTTTTTTTTTAATCCACCCCCTGCCTCTCCTCCTCCACCACCCCGTCCTCTGACCTGCTACCATCCTCAGACCTGCTCTCATATATCATTATTAAAGAGCGCCGATTCAGGTGCTTTATCAGAGCCAGCGGTCCGGCGAAAAGCTACAAAGGGGGCAGAAAACTGATCCCTCTAATGAGCCACTTTTTACCATGAAGAGGTGAGCAAGCTCGGCTCCGTTTGTACAGTCCAGCCAGACCTCCTGCGCCTCACAAAAAAGACAAACGGGGAAAATGGGATTTTAATCCTTTTGGATCCTCGTTCAGCAGGGGAAAGGTGAATCGTTTTCACTGTGAATACAAAGAGAAATGAACACATTTTCCTCCCGACTTTGTAATCACATTGTCAAACTTACATATTCTTTCAATAATTGCGTAATTGCATGCAACATCCATTGACTATCGACTTATATTTACATTGCTAAGACATGTGAGTTATGAAAGGAGCTGCAGCTTCCTGCGGCCTCACTTGTAATCAGGGGTGAAAGTAGTTTTACATTTTTGGGGTACTATGACAAATAAATAAATAAATATATATATATATATATATATATATATATATATATATATATATATATATATATATATATATATATATATACACACACACACACACACACACACACATATATATTGCTTCTTTGTGTGCTTTGGAGTTTCTATGCTGATTAATTTTTTTGCGAAGCGATAAAAGCTGGTTGGCTCTTGAATTGCTTCAAAATAAAGCTGTATTTCCCTCAGCCCACTGGCTGCAATGTTGACACCTTAAGATCCCATGAGACCTAAATTCTGAACATCATGGCATGGAGTGCATCCCACTTTTCCATGTCTGGCATATAATCATTAATTTTAGCTTTTAAACTGGTTATATTGATCCTGTGTCCAGATAGAGGGCTAATCAGTAGCCCAGCATCATGACCTGTTTGTTCTGAAGATCCTGCAGCTTCCACTTCTCTTCCTAACATGGCGCCTCCTCACCCTGACTCTCATACTGATAGGAGGAACCACAGAGCTCTGTTAGGTTAAAGCTCATCTTCTGAAGTTGGGATATTTTTCCTGCAACAGGTTCCAGAGGAATCACCTCAAACCAGACGTTGGACTGGATTTTATTTCACTGTCATTTGTGAATGTTAGCTTCTCATTTTCAACAGTGGAGCTGTAAAGGTTGAAAAAGGTTATTTTGGAGAAAATCTCAACATCAATATTTCCATTAAATGAGAAGCAAAAAATATTTTGTTTGATGAAGGAAAAGCCTCTCAGACTCTGAGCCCGACAGCACCAAACTATTTTTTTTATATTAGACAATTAATTTAATTTCACATAATTATCTCGGTAGAAGCCATTTGTTTGTTAAATACTTAATGAAACATATTTACCGTGTTTGATGTTTGTTGTAAATGACATATACTCACAAAGAACGAGATAATTAGTCCAAGTTTGTCGTTTATTGAACATTCAGAAACTACAGCACAGCAAAGGTAAAATAACCTGAACAGGTGATCAACTCAAAACCACTCGCACCTTTTTATTCTCCGTCTCTCTGTCGTTTAAGCACACCCGTTGCCATGGCAACCTCCTGCGCTCCACAAGCTGACCAGAGATTACGTTAAAAACATAACATTCAGTCCGTTACAATATTAGGTTTACAGGCTTGATATTTATTTTGCGATTATTAATAAGCGCTCTTATGAACACAGCGGTGGTTGATTAGTTAATTTTAAACTCCTGTTCTGATAATGGAACTGAAACGCACAGAATTGCGCAACACCTTGTTGAAACAATAATCACTGAGATTGTTCGTTGGGTCATTAATTTAAACACGTTTTGTTGATTTTGTTTGTTCGTTAATAAAGTTAGGAACGTTTTAAGCCAATCAGAGGAGGACGTGCTGGTCTCAGCCTCCTGGCGGCGTTCAGTTTGTCACCTAATGCCAAGATCGACTCAAAACCTTCCGCAATCGACGTGTTGCAGCCCTGCTCTAGCAAAGCACCAACAGTTCAGAAACGATATGAAATTATAAAACAGGTATTCATTAACTGATTAAGACGTGTTTTAGATTGTTCTTGAAAAACTAATCAGTCACGGCTGCACAGTGAACCCATTGATTTTTTACAGCAGATAGCCGCTCCTCTCTCTTGCAGGTACTGCGTACCCCCGCTAAATCTTTTAAGGGTACACAGTACCCTGCTGTACCCCCTTACTTTCACCCCTGCTTGTAATGGGACGCCTCAGTTGCTGCACTTAGAAACGTACTAGCATCTTAGCTCTTTAGAATGGCAACATTCATGCAGATCAGTGTCAACGGTGAGATATCAGTGTTGATGATAACTTTTGACTGCAAATTCATAGCTGTGAGAATCAGAAAGCAGTGATTTGTGCACTGAAAAAGAGAATGTCGCTTTAACCTTAAAAAAATTTAATTGGTCATAAGTAATTGAATGAAGTTTTACGTGACGACTTAAATTAACTTGGATGAACTTCCTTTGATCCCTAATGACCAGTTAACGCAGTATATTTAAGTTTGAGCAGCTGGCAACTGACAACAGTTGCTTTGATATTCATCACCGTGCTCACTTTATTTTTTTTAAGCCAAAATTATTCTTTTTTTTTTTTTTTGTCAAAGTTTCCCTAAGCAACAAAATATACTCTGTGGAATTTTATTGCGACTGCGGGAGGCGAGCTTCGTTCCCC
Source organism: Poecilia mexicana (assembly GCF_051168715.1). Lineage (NCBI taxonomy): Eukaryota > Metazoa > Chordata > Actinopteri > Cyprinodontiformes > Poeciliidae > Poecilia > Poecilia mexicana. Next base: position 30,650,232 of record NW_028263382.1, on the reverse strand, counting down.
CAGCTGTTCCATCTCCACACACCGCCAGACGTGGGACTTATGTTGTTTTCGTCGTGCGGCATGCCATTATTGCTTTTATTCAGCGGCGGCTGCTGTCGCGTGGCGCGGAATAAAAACAACGGACATCTTTGCCGAAATCAGAAATGACATCCAGCGAAGCATAGACGGAGGGAAGTGATGAGGAAAAGAGAAATGGGTTCCAAACAGAAAAAAAAAGGGGCTGTCAGAACAAAGGAGGCACGAGCCAAATCTCTTTTCAATCACCGTAAGACAACGTGTGATTGTTCATCTGTGCACAAACTGTTGTGCCACCCGAGTTAATGTGGAGGAACTTTGGAGCTGCTCTGTCTGTGTTTCTCTGGAGGCGTTGTTTACATCCCACACGTCATTTAAACGGCCGGCCGTGGGTGTGCCATTTTATCCACCTTGTCCCTGTTGGGCTCGGCATCTCGACGCCGAGTAACTTTAAAGTGCTGCAGAGCAAAAAATTCACTCCGAGACGCCGCGCTGAGTTGTTTCTTAAAGCCTAAAAAATAATTTCTGCTTTCGATCCCTAACTGAAAGCTTTGAACTGTGTGAGACGTTGTTTGGTAAATCTCACTAAAGATGGAGTTGGAAAAAAAAAAAGACAAATCTTTTCATTTCAGTTCAAATCTATTGGGGGGGGGTGTCTTTTTTTTTCTTTTTGTTACCTGGAATGTTACACTTCATTTCAGTCCCAGGGGATGAAACAAAACAATGAAACTAACTGATAGAAGGCAACGACTAGAGTTTCTTTTCCACATTCTGCTTCCCCTTGTACCGCTAATGCTAACTCAGCAGCGACATGCGGCAAAGACGGTGCAACCATCTTCACCACCCTGAATGCTTTTACAAAAACACATTTGTTTTCTTGTGCTTTTTTTCCCCTAAATGGCCATTGTGGATGTTTTCTCCGTTTCCGCTGGCAAGAGGTGTGCATCCAGTCAGTGAAATGCTCCGTGCGACACGGGGAAGAAGAGCATTTTAAACATGCAGCCACGCACAGGCAGAATTGACATGCCAAAACAACAAAAAAAAAAAAAAATATATATTGTTTAGTTAGTTTCACAAAAAAGAGGTATAAACCTGCTCTATCGGCAAAGTGACTTTTTTAAAAACATATTTTTACATATTTATTAAAACTGGCACTATCTTGTGACAGTATAGTATGAGATGAATAATCTGTGACAAATGGAGCTCCTCCTCCTTTCTGGTTTGTTCAGAAACAGCCAATCAGAGCCAGGAGGATGGCCTTAGCGCTGTCGATCACCCTCGTGTAAGCGAATAATTTTTGTAAAAGTTGCATGCTGCAACTTTAAATTACTTTTGACATAGAAAATAATTCAGCTTGCCATTTGGCGAAGTGTGTCCTGCTAATTTACTGCCCACTGAAGGTAGGTGGAATTTTATAATTTCACAACTAAATTGCTTTGATTTTGAAATAAAATGTCATTAAAAGACATAATTAATTTACAAAATAGTTTTGAAATGTTCACATCTCTGAAGATTACTTAAATTCACTAAATTTTGGGGGTAGGGTTTTTGGATTTATGAAATTATAGAAATTGTCCAGATGATTTGAGTGCAATACAATTTTAAGAAAACTTACACAAACAAAAGGCATCAATACGCTTATTTTCTAAGCTATAAATATTGTATGTTTCCAAACGGAAATGTTGTAAAACAAAAGAATGACTGCAGCATACTGACTGAAATGACCATCATCATGAATTCTCCATGGATTATTGAAATAGGATGAATAACTTCAAAGTAGGAAAAATATTATCAACTAATATTATCAATTATCTAACTCTGTACCGTGTCCCTGTGCTTTCAATGACATTTGTTTATGTACGTCAACATCTCTGGTAGTCAATGAATATTCATCTCAGAATGATGTTTTGGTTGAGTGAGCTTTTATCACACGGTAGAACAAAGGAAGAGCATCGATAATGAGTTACATCGTCGTGCTGAAAGGCTGCTTCCTGGAATGTCTTTACGTTCATCATAAGCGAAAGTGGAACTTATTAGAAAATGCTGACGAGTTTAACCTTGCCTGACGACGCTTTTTCACCAGAACTCCAATAGGTTTTCTACAGATAAGACTTTGACTCAATGTGGGACAGCACTAACAAAACAGAATCATGAATTGTAATGCGTGTTCATGTCGTAGGAACCCGATCATTAAATCCCAGCCCAAAAATGTTTGGGATATTTCCTTTATGAGAACCTCACACTACAGGAAAACAAATGTTTTTTTGGTTTTTTTTCTAAATGTCTTGTTAAAAATGCCTTGGTTCAGGAAGAGGAGTGTGCTCACTTGCATGGGAATTAATTAAACAAACAAAGATAAAAACCATCTCAGTTCTTTGTTTTTTTTTTTTTTTTTTTCTGGGATCCTAACTAACAAAGCTGATATTGTTTGGTGTAGTTCTTTTGTTTGTGTCGCTTCAAATTATACTCCCGGTGGCATCTACTCCTCCTGGTGCTTTGGCAGACATTAATATTCTTTCCGTTCCCAAACGTTAGGAATGTGTCCTTGTAGCCAACGTGCGAGAGAGACAGTTGTGAATATTTTACCGTACGAGGGTAAACTCACCCGATTTCATAAAAAAAAAAACAAGACTAGATTATTCGACCTTGTGCTCATGACACAGCAGTAATAGTCAAAGCTTTGACTAGCAGATTCGATCAACTTTCACATGGACTCTCTAACTGAGGCGTGTCGGTTTGTCGGGTGAAGACACAGAGGAGGGTTTGAAGACGATCAGTTGCCGAGAGACGTATGAGGCGACGGGAGCGGGGAGGCGGTGGGTGACGCCATGCGCCAGTCAGGCGGCCATCACAAAACTCCTTCCTTTGTGTGTAAGCCCACGGTGACATTACTCTGACCTGCCTCTGTTGAGTCTCTGCGAGTTACGAAAGAGGAACCCCACTGGGTTCACAAGGACGTTCTCTTTAAGCCAATAACTGAAGTGTGAAAAGGGCTTTAGCATGCCATGACTCACCAATCCCATCTGGGTACATTCTCCTGCACCGTGGCTCCTTTCCATGTGTCACTATACACTGCTTACAGATTTCAGGTGGTATTTTGGACGGCGTTATTATCAAATGAAACCCTCTCATGTTTTGTTCTTCCTCTTAGCACTTAAAATTTTATTTGGTGGTTGCGCTAAAAAAAAAGACAACCTTTCAGTCTTTCGTGTTCAATTTTATTTATTCTAAAAAAAAAAAATAAAAAAAATCTTGAAACGGAAAAGTTTGAGTTTACGGAGGCGATTCAGGGAGTAGTGCCAAACCTGGTGTCCGCTAAAATATCTCTGAAATTTTCTGGACAAAACTTGGACATTTATGAGTTTGAAAAGTCAATAATTTGCTAGAAAACTTTCTGAAATTAATCTCAAAGTTTCTGAGGTTTTTGGCAGAAGTTTACTCCACCTATTACTTTTCTATCTGCAGCGGCTCTGATACCCTGTTGCATATATTGGAGTTTATTTGATGGTCTGAAACATTTAGACATGAGGTAAAAGTAGAAATATGACAAAATTTAAATATGCTAATGCCATGTTGGCACTGAAGTACTTGGTGTTTTTTCACACCAAGTACTTCACTAAGACAAAATGAATATTTATATGTACATATATTTATTGCCTTGCACGATGGTTTGGCTGTCAAACTGTGAATACTGATACACTTGAAAGTCATGATTAGCATGTCTGTCAGTCACTGCACATCCAGAAGAGGTAATTCATATGTTCAACTGTCCTTGTAGCGCAGAGGAACAAATGAACTGTCTCTTTGTAGGACGTCTTTGAAAAGTGCCATATTTAATGTTTCATGCTGGGACCAGTGTCAGTGAGTTTCTGCACCTTCAGAAGGAGATATGTTAGGGCATTCTGTTCTGCAGGAAGGTGATTTATCGGAGTTAAACCACCCGAAAAATGTCGTTAAAAGCACCACCGGCATCCTGCATCGCCCAACCGCTGATCAACGGCTCGATCGATCAAATAAATGGAATCAAAGCGGAATGAAGATCGGTGGCGCGGAGACGCTGCGGAAACGTGTTGCCAACATCTTATTCCTTTTGTTTTGTTGTGTTGCACAACAAAAAGGGGAGCTATGAATAATTCAGGCTCTCCCCGATGGCTGCCCATTTGCAGCCGCTCCTTCGGCGAGCATACTCCATGCATATCCTCCTGCCGTGTTCCTCAACAGACTGCGTGTTTTTTTTTTTTTTTTTAAATGGCAGCGAGATACTTGTGACCTCTGAGTAGTAGGACTCCGCCATCCTTCCGCGTCTTAATTTATTCATAACCCTCCGCCTGCACCGGGTACCGCAAAAGCCCCTTATCGTAAAAACACTGTGGAATGTCAAAACGAATGTGTGGAGGATTATTACGGCCTTATGTAAATACCGAGGTGAAATACGGCTCCCCTCTTCATCAGAGCACGAGTCACAACAAGGCGGGAGGCGAGGGAGGAATAACAGAATGCAGTGGTCATAGATAATAACTCGATTTGCCGTACTGTAATCCATGAAGGGCATCTCCATCCCTCCCTTCCCCCCCGGGCAGCATGGCATGTCATTTTTCTTCACCGCTGGTTCCTTCAATCACGCTGATGTGAGGCTGCCTGCAGTGACTGCCTAGAAAAGAGACGATGCTTGATGGTTTCTCCGCGAAGCTTTATTTCAAGATTTAACGCTCGCATCTGCGAGACGAGCTGCCAATACCGTTTGAGGGCTCAATCAATTCATCCCAGATGGATGTTCATGACAGTGGAAAATGGCGGGTGACAGCTGATTGTCTGAGAATGTAGGACTGGCTGAACAAAATGTGTCTTGTAGTGTGTTTTTGTTGGCTTTCGCCACAAAAAGACAAAAAAAAAAAACTACAACAAAAAAACACTGAGTTTCTCAACAAAATATAACTTACGAGTAACTTTTTTTTTTTTTGTGAAATATTGGACCTTGTTATAAGTCAATAATTCCTTAAAATTGTGGAAAAAGTACTAGTTCCACTGGGAGAATATTTCACTTATAACGTAAAAAATGTCATGTCATGAGTTTATAAAATCTGCCAATGGAACCAGTACTTTTGCATCAATATTTACAATTTTCTGGTCCTTCTTAGAATTGGAGTTCATTTAACTTTTTCAGAGATATTTCAACAAGAGATTGGGTTGTTTTTACGATTTCAAATGTTAAAATTTCTCAGTCGCTAGTTGAAATAACTCTGAAAGAGTTAAATTAAATTAAATTAAATTCTGAGGAAGATCAAACAGGCTCGACTTGCTGACAGATTTGCTGCATCTGGGTGAAAAGTTACTTGTAAGTTCGTTTTGTCTTATTTCAAGTGCACTAAGACTTCTGGACTGTCAACCAGTTAATCAATCAACTTTATTTGTGTAGGACATTTCAGCAACATGGCAGTTTAAAGTGCTTTACATTATGCAAACATAAAAAACAGCATAAACATTTACAGTCAACAATTGTGAAAACCAGTAGCAAATGTCACACTAGAAACTAGACCAAAAATATTTGCAAAGACTTTGTGTTTTGCACTCTTCCATGATGCAATCATTGGATTTTAACGTTATAAAATAACCTCTTTATTTTTTTTATATATTCACCTTTCGTAATCACATTTTTTTTTTTTATGCACTATTCCGGTGCATGCTATCTGTGCTTCCAAAAGCAAAGACTCCGTATGAAAGCAACACAAGGTGCTGGGGAACGGTTCCCTTCCAGGCAACAAATCTCCTGTAAGCCCTGTAGTAATCATGAGGGTAAGCAAAGGCGGGAGAATGCAGTGATATTGTTACAAAGTGGCAAACTCTGTGCTGGGAGGAGGCAGTGGGTGGATGAATGCATCAACAAAACATTGTCAAGAGTCGGGAGACAACAATTCATTTCCAGTCTGGAGTCAATTTTGTTGACGCAGCACTTTAAACGCAACTAAAGTTGACCAACGCGCTGCGCAACCGGGCCAAATAACATAATAGAATATACGGCGAAAAGCACAATAAAGAGGAAGGAAAGACCTTTTAAAGGAATAATGCGCAATAAAAAACTATAGAGAATGTATTAAACTGAAAACCTTTGGCCCTGAGGGTTTGCTTCTCTTCCAGAATCTTTTTAAATCACAAGACATTTCAATTGAAAAATTGGTGGCTGTGCCTCTACTTAGTTTATTACCCAGTTATTTAAAGTTATTTAATGCGGGACAAAAAAATGATCTGCAAAAATACAAAATCTTGCCAAATATGTTCAATAAAATGAAACTAACTTTAAGTAACTTTTCAGGAAGATGGAGGAGCTAGTTTTACATTAATAATTCCTTAATATTGACAAAAAAAAATACATGTTCCATTGGAAGATTATTTAACTTATGGGAAAAACGCCTTGTTATAAGTGTAATAAGCTACCAAGGGAACTTGTGCCTCTTCATTAATATTAAGGAATTATTGATTTAAAACGAGTTCCTATATCTTGCAGAAATGTTACTTTTAAATTAAATTTGTCTTATTTCAAGTGTACTAAGATGTCTGCAGTAGAAACTAGATCAAAATAATTGGTAACATTTTGTCTTTTTGGAGTGAGCTCAAATTAAAGGTCGATGTTCTGTAAAAAAAAAAAAACGCTGTAAATTGATGTCTTTTAAGCTCTTTATCCCTATGCTGACATGAAAACAATCACAGGGACACATCAGATATACACCACAGAGCAACAACAAAAAGCAAGACGTGGTTGATGTGACTGGATGGTGTTTTGACTTGATAATTTGTGGTTTCCTGAGTTGGCCAGCTCTGGACCCATCAGTCACAGACAAAGGATTGGTTCATTTCTCCTACATATTGCAGAAAATCAGGTTTATTTAAGTCTGTACCCTTTTAGAAAGTATTAAAACCAATTTATTGCACTGACTGCTCCTTTTTTTTTAGAGAGATTGTATATGTGTAAGTTTGTTATGGGTTGATTCAGATACAGTCAAATGGAGTGGATATAATTAAGATATTTATGTTGAGTTTAAATTACATATTTACATACCCCATCTTAAAAAAACATTTGATCTTTGTTTTGACATTTCCAGTTTTCGGCCAGTTAGTGTTACTATCATATATTTGCTTAATGTCAGATTAATGAGAGTTCTTGTGAGATCAATTTTTCCATTACAATCTTTATGTTCCGTTATGGTAAGATTACAGTTCACAATTTGATATGGACAAATCACTATTGACCTGTGATAATGCAAGCTTCTCACTGAGGATAATTCAGAACATTTGAGTTAATCGGAGGATGTAGTTTGATGCAACGCCTCAGGCCTGATGCTTCCTTGTGTGACATTATGGGAAAATGAAAAGAGGTTCAGCCAAGTTACTTGTTAGAGAGCAGTGAACATTGTTTCATTTTCATATTTTGAATTCTGCAGCAAATCTACATAAGGTTGTCAAAGTCAAGCTAGCATAACTGACCTACTTCTATCTCATTCCCTATTTCTTTCTAATTAAAACTTTTTCCTGACCATGTTATCTAGTCATCACAGTGTTGACAGTTAGCATCAACGCACTGCATCCATTTTTCTTTTATATATCAGGAGTGCATTTAAGAATTAGTGCTTTATGTTGACAACTTGTCAGCTAAAACCAGTGGTGGTTGTCATCAGTGAGCAGTCTTTTGGCCTTCAGCAGGAACATGACGGTGGGATCTTGTGACGCCACAATGGAACGTGTCTGTATTTGCTGAATAGTTACTTGTAAGGTAGTTTTGTCTTATTTCAAGTATGCTAACATGTTTGCACTAGAAACTAGACAAAGAATACTGGGAAAGATTTTGTGTTTTTACAGTGAAGGATGCACAAAATGTCTGACCAAAATAGTACCAAACGGGAAACAAAAATTTGACAAAAAAAAGAAAAAAAAGGGCCATCTTATTATTACATTTTCCTCATTGATAAATGGTTGAAACTGCGATTGAATTGAGTTGAACCTATTTTTCTTCTAAAAGCCATTGAGATTATGTTTGTTGTGAATTAGCCATGTAAAAATTAAGTGACCAGCAGGCAATGAAATCAAAATCAGCTGTGCTGGCTAAATTTGTGCTAAAAACTGTACAGCCATGCAATTTGATGAAGACAAACTAGCAAGGAAAGAAAGTCAAAGATCCGACCAATGAATTTAAGACATTTTAAAAATGTCTTAAATTAATTTTGCATGTTAACATTTGCAGCAGCAGCATCAAACTGCAGACCAGGAAGTAGGATGAAGATGTGTCATTAGCTCAGTCTTTAGCCAAGTTCCTGCAGACATCATGGGAATTCCAAACACCAATGGAGGCCAGATTCACTGCCTGTACCAGGAAAGTTTGTTCAAATAAATGGATCAATAACTCCCCTTATTACTTTCGCTACTTGATCCTGTCTGGCTGCGATACTCTCCTTCCTGAATCCAAATGAGCTCCTGTCGTCCCTGTTGTTTAAACAGACCCGGCTCCGCAGGACAGAGCCCGAACTGTCTTCTGCATTACTTGAAAGCGACTCAATCAATGAAATGTTTGTCAACCAAACTTGTCTGCGTGTTATGATTTGAGTTTTTCTTGTCAGCCTCATTGATCATTAGTCCCGCTCTGCTGCCCACATTTGTGTGTGTGTGTGTGCCGTTGTGAAGCAGGCTGCTCAGCAAGGCGGAACCAGGTGTCGGCGTCGGAGTAACACTCTGATTAAATCTCTTGCCTTTTTGCTTGTTCCCTTGCATGCTCTCCTTTTGGCAAATAAATTAGAAAGAGGTGACCTTTCGTCGGGTGTGCACAAAAAAAAAAAGAAAAAAAAAAACTCAAGTGCTAAAACTTCAAGAACCAGATACGTTGACTTCAATTAATCGTGGCCGGCATAACAGCAGGTGACACGTACGAGATGGTTCGCTGCACCATGCACATATTTTGCTCATCGTCACTCCGAGGCATTGCACTTTTTTTTTTTTCTTTTTTTTTACCAGAAGAAAAGGATCTCACAGTCACAGACTGCTCTGCAGCACCTCAGCCTGTGATTAGACCTCTCAGCACCAGTCAGACGTTTAAATACACTCATCACGATGTGAATATCATATCCGTTTTGACCTCTTAATGACGCTTTTGAAGCTGCACTCACAACATCGTCAACAAGTCTTTGAACAAGAATTGGGAGTACACATTCATTTAATGATGTATTGTCAAAACAACATAGGCTGGAAATGTAGAGCGTCAATTATTTTAATTTATTCTGAAATTAGCAGGTTAAACATTAACCACAGGATTTTTGTCCACACCAACAAACTCCTGAAACAATTCTACACTGCAACAAAACAAAATCCTACCAAGTATTTTTGGTCTAGCTTCTACTGGTACAGTTGAAATAAGACAGAACCAAGTTACAAGTAACTTTTCAACAAGATATAGGAGCTTGTTTTAAGTCAATAATTCCTAAACATTTCTCCCATGTTTCACGTGAAATAATCTGCCAGTGGAGCGACAACTCTTCCATCAGCGTTAAGAAATAATTGACTTAGAACGAAAAAATTTGAACAAAAGATGTCAATAGTCAGGCTAGCTTAGGCAGTTATCCTAAAAAGCTCAACATTTAGACATCATTAGTGGCGTATATATTCATTTCAGTTTTCATCAGCAGTGTCATTTTGATCAGATAGAAAAGAATTTCTGTCCTGTCAAAGAAATTCATCTTGGAAGTTTGAGTCAGACAGTCAAACCTTGACGGTCATCGTTAAAACTAGTTAACCGGGCAGTATGATGATATTTGCACTAGAAACTGGACCAAAAGTACTTGGTAATACTTAGATTAATTTTATCCAAAAATTCACTCTGTTCACCCAAAATGTTATTATAGGACACTCAGAACTGTGTCTGCACTGAATTAGTGTATTGACCAAATTGATGCGATTGATAAAAATGAAGTGGCTGGAATGTATTATGGAAAGATGCAACACAACTTTTATTTTATTATTATAAGAGGTCAAACAAAGGATTAGAAGAAAAAAATTAAGTCATGGAGTTTTTTCTTATCTAGTCATGTATCTTACCTCTAACAACAATAATATTAATAATACATCAAATTTATATAGCGTTTATTAGGACCCTTAAAGATCATTTAATGAGATTAATACCTTTGCTATGATCATTTACATCAAGTGTAATTGCATACATTTAGGAAATTACTCTGAAAATACATTATCTGCTTTGTTATTTTTATAAGACAACTTTGTTAACCAAAGGAAATAGTAATAACAATAATAAAAAACCCTCTTTGCACCTGGTTGGGTCTGACTTGCAAACACAGTGGAAATTGGGCCTGAAAAATTGAGGAGGTAGGCATTAGAGGCAATTCACTCCCCTCTCTCACTTTCACTAGGTAAAAGATGAGTCCTGTACCAAAGGATATTGAACATTGATGGAACATTCCCTCTAAAATAATCCAATTATTGTCAGAGCCATATTGCAAACATTTCAAATGCTGATTAAGGGCTGTTTTGCAGGATGATAAAACCGCCCAAATCGAATGAAACGCCACGCCGCCGCGTCGTCGTTGTCGGCAGGGAGGGTTTACGCCACCTCCTGCAGCAGGAAAGGATCTATCAGCGAGTCGTGCTCTCATCCGTTTCGAAGGCAGCAGCTGTAACACAAACACGTTTTTGCAGCTTTCACGCTGCATGACCCGGTGTGTGGTGTCGACTGCTTCACTGGGGCTGAAATCGGGAGCCCAAACAGCAACAAGGGCGGCCCAAGGAAAGGTCTTAGATTCTTTTGGGGTGAAAAAATGAGTTTGAGACAACAGCTTTTAGCGTAAACAAAGCAATATAAAACGTTATGCTTAGGCTGCCACTTTTGCATCTTAAAATGAGAGCAATTTGGTCTAGGCTATTAAATAGTAACGCACAGCAGTTGTGAACAGACGTGCTTTTAAGAGACGCTTTTCATTGTGACTTCCTGAAATCCCTAAAAGCCAGACGGACCAAGATTGCGTTTTCACACTCCAAGCTCTAGATATTATTCATGGTAATGCGAGGCAGATTTTCAAGAGGTCCCATTTTAACATTTCATAAAGTCCCAGTACCTCACTGGAGGTGACTCGTTTCCACCCTGCATTACTCCGCATCCATAATAGATGGCTGGCTCAGCCTCGGCGGTGTACATATGTTTACAACTGTCAAATTCACCAAGAGGAGTCACTAAAAGTCCTGAAAAAAAAAAAAAAAACAGCCATCCATCTAAGTTGGATGGCTCCCTAAGACCTTGTTCCAACACCATCTCTCCCAACAACATCAATAATACATACAGAGATAAATGCGCCCGAGTGCATCGGATCAAAAACAAGGCAACAAATGGGGAGCCGGGAGAAATAAGCAGCTCGCTGACGACGGAGAGGCGGAGAGGGGAAATTCACACCACTATCGCTCAAATTCAGACGATCCTCAATGACAAGAACATTTTAATACATCAAACGTGCATCAAATAGTTAAACTGCCAGAAATGAGACTTAAATGCTTGAAATGTTTGTTTTAGTTTTGAATAGTATGATCAGAAGCTTGTGAAAAACATCATTTTAATTGCATACATAAAACGTTAACCTACTGAAATCTATGTCTATGTTTAATTTGGAAACGTTTTTGCATGAATTAAGGCGATTAGTCTGGTACGGCTGTTTGTTGACCATATGGGGTATATATCAGGCAGGTTTGCTGGCTATACAAGCATAGTGAAACCATGGTCATTAAATAATATCAATAACTTTACTGGTAACACTTTATTTAAATGGTTGTACATAAGAGTGACATGACGCTGTCGTAAACATGACATAACACCTGTCATGAACGTGGGGTCTTCATAAATGTTTACGACTGTTGTCATGAACCGTGGTTCGGTAAATAGTTACAGTTGTAATGTAAAGTTCCATTAAAACTTGCATTAAAAGTAAAAGTGTCAACTCTGCATTAAAAGTGTCATTATTTATGTCATGACACTGTCATCGACATGAAGACTCCTTCATGTCGATGACAGATGTCATGTCATCTTTATGACAGCGTCACGTCAGTCTTATGCACAATACCTTCAAATGGCGATTTCAAACAAAGTGCTAAACAATCACAAGGAGATAAAAATAAACAAATCAAAACAATACAGTTTAAAAATAAATAAAATATCAATAAAAGAAGTGAGATATGGAACTAAGGGACATATAACAGAGTGAACGAGTGGGTGTTTGACTTAGTTTTAAAAACTCTAGAATCGCTCTAGAACCCCCCCCCCCCCTACTGAACATTTGTCCTTTCACCTAATTTTCCATAAGAAGGTTTGCATCTTTCTGTCAAAACCCAGCCGCTGTAGCTGTGACGTGTTGCGGCTCGTTCTCAGTTTCAGTTTCTATCTACAGAACAACATTTTAGTCAGCAGGATTCCCAGTGACTGTGTGTAGGCCGTAACGGGGCATTTCTGTATTAGAAGCACTTATGTCAACAGGCTTTATGTAATCGTCACTTGACATTTTGAATTACAATAAAATATGTGCCCAATAATATTTAAACTTGCTGAGGCATACCTGTGCAACTTCAGATGTTTTTCCCACTCATATTCAGATTTTGTTTTTCTTCAATATTAATGTCTTGGCATCTATCAAACACTTTCTGCAGAGTAAAAACATGCAAAACATTTCATGTCGTGAAATGCCGTCACATGACAGCAGAGATAAAAATGACTGCCGTTGTGCATTGTCTAAAAACCCAGAATGAACGGGCGTACCTCGGACTGACAGCTTTTCTTTTGAAGGATGCCACTGAAGCATAAGGTGACACAGAATTGGAGATTACAGTGAAGTACTTAAAAGTTTTCCTTCGGCTGCGTCGACGCTCCGGGGTTCTGCACGACGCCATTGACTGAGTCGCTGAAATCCGGCGGACGATTTGATGTGTTATCAGTATTTCTCTTTTAAGTACATAGCACATATTTTTAATACTTTATGTTTTATGGCTGGTGGCTTTGAAGCGCGGTATTTTTGTTAAGGAGCTACGGAGATATTTTAAACTCCGACCACTTTCGCTTAGGTTTTATATATATATATATATATATATATATATATATATATATATATATATATATATGTGTCTATATATTTTTTTTATTCTAAGCTCCATATTATTTATTGAACAGCCGTAGAGTATGTTCCCATGTCTCTGAAAGATTTATCTCTCTTTAAATTCATTTTTCCTTGTGAAATTCTGTAACTCTGAGTGAATCTCTTCAAAGGTTAGTGGGTGAAGTCCAAATGGAACATGCTGTTAGATTTTATTTCTTTATGTCTGAAAATTGGATTAAATCCTATGAGTTTAAAATTATGGTGATTTACATCATGTTTTTTTTTTTTTTTTTATCTAAATCAACATTAAAAGAAATGCTGTTTTGCAGGCTTTTATTTTTTGTTTTTGTTGTTTTGTTCTTTTTGTGTGTTTTATTTTTTGTTTTTGTTTTGTTTTTTTGGGGGTTTTTTTTTTACCAAACCAGTTCCAGTTCAAAACCTGGACCAGTTCCCTCCGTTGCCGCAAGCCGGACATCAGCTCTGGCAGTGAAAAGCAATGTTTTCTAAGCAGAAACTTCCTTCTTTAATTCCTTCAGGGGCTAGTTAATGAAAATCAAAAACCTATTAAAGCATGGCTAAGAGACAACATGGCACCCAGGTCTTTAGCTTTCCAAAAGAAATGTGATTATTGATCTTTTGTTTAAATGATGCTAATTAAACATGCCTTAGCCCAGATATACCTTTTTCTGAAAACCCTCTGAAAACCCTTTTATTTTATGTTTGTGTTCTGATCTTCTTTGGGCTTATTTTTGTCAGCAAGGTGTTGCCATATTCAGTTTATTTCTCTGTACAGTTGTTCTTACCACAGTAGTTAATATCTTCCTTATTTCTTGTGTTTTCTTGTCTCACGTCAGCGTTATTCTTTTCCCCTGGTGATTTGTACATCTTTTCTGTGTCTTAGCTCAGCTCCTTCTGCGTTATCTGTGTTAATTATACTTATTTTCCTCAGTCTATGTCCAGCTCTCCCAGAACTGCTCTGAATCCATCTGTTTATGCTCATCTACGTTCATTATCACACTGCCCTCCTTTTCCTCAGTGTTTGAGCTTCTATTATACCTTCCTGCCTGACGTTGTGTTCTTTCAGTGCCATTTTGTGGTCAGTTTGTCCTGTTTTCCCACATTTACGTTCCCTGTCTGTCTCTGGTCTGCCTACACTGACGTCCTATCAGAAACCAGGAACGTGGAGATGCCCCAAGTGGCCTTTTCCTTTCTTTTTTATTGTATTCTTTTTTTTTCTTCTTTCTTTTTTACACATGCATGTGTGTATGCGTGTTGGTGGAGGCCTCAACAATAATGCTTAAATTTATTTGACAATAACATTTCAGCTAGATCTGGAGCCATAGTAGAGGGCTGTGGTGTGCAGAACTGAGCCCTTAAATTATAATATATATATAAAACCAGCAAAACAACTGAAACACTGAGTGCCTTTACATCTAAGCTAAAAACAAAAATGTTTAGTTACTTTTGAACCATAATCAATGAAACATTAATAAACATTCTGATGTTTAACTTGACAAAATATAATGCTTCAGATTGACTGTGTGTTGAATGACTTTGTATTTTTGTGTTTTTCTGATGAACTGCCCTATTTGCTTAAATGTGCTATACAAATAAACTTGACTGATTGATTGATATATTGATTTATAGGCAAAAATATATATTTTCTTTCAACATAGACCTGACTGTGAAGAAACTGGGCCTGATATCGAAGTTACATAAAACAGTTCAGAAATGGTCCAACCACAGACACAGCTTCTGACTTTGCGTCCATCAGGCTGTGCTGAAGGCCCGCTGCGCTACATACGCAGCCTCAGTCGGTTTCTCCGCTTTGGGTTGAAGCAGCCTCCAACTCTTTGGTATAAAGAAACGGTACTGCGGCGCAGCTCCAGCCGCAGCCCTGCTTTCAGGTCCTGCTGTGCTCCACTTTCACCTTACAGTTGGTATCGGGCGGGATCTGGGCTGGAGGTGAGCGATGAACAGGATGAACTCACTGCAGAAGCTGACCTGCTAAAGGAAGGTTCAGCCCGTGGCATTTAGAGCTCACATCTAATGTTACATAGTCTGTAACAAAAATAACATAACAGTTTGGGCTGCAGCCAAGCTTGCCACAGTTCAATTAATCAAGATGTCTGAAAGTTGACACTAGGGCTGTTGTAAACGAATATTTTAGTAATCGAGTAATCTATCGATTATTCTTACGATTAATCGAGTAATCGGATAAAAAAAAATTCTAAAATGAAATATTGGTAAATCTGGCATAATACCGGTGTTACTATCAGATATCAATATCAGTCCAATTTTTCATATTTGAGCATCCCTAACAGTTGCTTTTTTGTAGTTTAGAAAACTAGCCTGTAACAATAATAGCTCACTTTCTAAGTTAACCAGAAGAAAAGTTATAGAAAAATCTGAAATTATATTGAATTTAATAACAAAGAGGCAGGCTCACAAATGTGCTAATAAAAAATGTCTACAATCCAGCTTTTAGTTTATGTATTCATCTTCAGTGAGTTTAATAGATTAATTAAACTCACCTTGCCACCTAACCTGTCACGCTTTGGGTTTAAAAATACGGGAAATGCCGCCTGGAGTGGGAGGAGAGGGCGAATGAACGAACGTAAGATGGGGTGGAGGGGAGGAAATAGACCAGCGGACTGACGAACCGTTAGACCGGGGGACGAACACGGGGGGAAGCAATACGGGATATTTACGACACCTTCACTGGTCACACTCAGAAACTCATCTACCAGCCATGTACGATGCGCTCCGCCACCCGTTTCTTCAGACCGGGATATGAAATTTATTGTGCGGTTCGTCGGTAAAGCTACATTTACACGGTAAGCATCAGCTACTCAGCCGCCCGCCCTGTTCAGGCTATCCGCTCACCTCAACGCTCTTCCCGCCGTTCGCTTTCAACCAGCAGCCCCGGAGGAGAAATGCTGCCGTACTCCAGGCATTCCCCCAGTCATTTTAAGGATGCTTATTGGTTCCCCAAAAACGATAAAAAGTCGGGCATTATCATCAATCAATAAAATCCCCACGGGCCAATCTTGAAGATTGGACTTTATGCCGCTGAGACTTAGCTTTTGTCAACAACTCAGAGGCGGAAGTGAGAGCTCCGCGCAACGCAAATGAAGTCCCGGCCGGAACACGGTGCGCTAACTAATAAAACATAAATTAACGAAGCTTCGAGGCAGGTAAATTTTCCTCGAGGAATTTTAGTAATCGAGGTACTCGAATCATTCGAGGAATCGTTTCAGCCCTAGTTGACACCCATGCATGTGAAATTTTTAAAAAAATGTTGAGATTCATGTCAAACAAATTAAACTATTTTTACCTAATAAATACATGTTTAAATAAGATTTTTTTTAAATTTAAATTATTTGAAATATTCACATTTTTTTGCTCTGTGATGAAAACACGCCAAGATGAGACAGATTATTAGGACAGCACACTTTCAGCAACTAGACGATTTAAAGTGCTCTACATGATTAGAAGGAAAATAAAACAACAGACAAGCAAGAAAGAACAAAAAAAACATTGCACTGCAGTGGCAGAGTAAGAGGAAAATTATGACAGTTTGAAAAACATACGACATTTTATGATTTTCCAGGTGTTCTTAGTCGAAGGCAGCTCTGAGCAGCCCTGATTTACAGGAGCTCTGTGTTTCAGCGTCTTTGTAGGTTTGATCCAGATTCAAGGAGCACAAAACCGACTGGTGCTTTAATTTACAAAGTATTTTAAAGTCTATTCTCTGATTTACAGGGACCCAGTGGTATGGAAGGACTTTTGGTCTGGGATGATGTTCCCTGTCTTCCTGGTTTTAATGAGAACTTGAGCAGCAGCGTTCTGGATCAGCTGCAGCTGGAGGATTTAATTTTTAGAGGCAACTTTGAAGACCATGTTGCAGTAATCAAATAGACTAAAGGTAAACATACAGATGAGTTTCTCAAGGTCTTATTGAATATTTTATCTCTCCACCTTACATATTTCTGCCTTTCTGAGGCGGTAGGATTCCTACTGTACGATACTGCATGGTAGCCCCTGGAGGTATTTTGATCTTTAAAGCAGTCTGCAGCTGGGTTGCTGTGGCAGTTCACCAGTCAGATATTAGAGTTTATTCAGTAAGACACAGCAGCAGTTTTGATTATTCATTAATGTACTTCATAACTCAACTCTTGTCTAATCAGAAATAATCTCTCCTACAGTCTTCTCTTTAAGAACTACAGTCTCAGCAGCATTGTACAAACAGGGAAAACATTGGCTGCCTTTGCTTTGCATTGTCCCCACATTACGACAATGATATGACAGGATGCAACCCAATATTAGATTCTTAATGAATGTCTGTTCTTATGTTGTTGTAAGGTTTTTGTTTTTTTTATTTGCCCCACGTTTATCTTTGAGAACCTGCCCCTCTATTGGTCTGAACTCTGTCAGAAACTAGTTCTGACAGGAAGATCATGACATGAATTTTAACAACGGGACTAAAAGAACACAAGAACTTACAAATAACGAAGCAGAGGCGATGCAGACCAGGGCACAGGCGGCATTGCCAAGGGAACGCGACACAGAACGACTTCTCTGAGGAGTATAAATACTGAGCAGGGTGATTGATGGAGTGAAAGCAGCTGAGCGATTGCAGTGTGGGGGCACTGAGGGCTGGTGATAAGACAGAAGAGAGACACAGTGAACACTATCTAAAAGGAGGATGATAAACAAAATGAGTAATCATGGGAATTACTCAGAACTCTCCACCCTAAAAAACAGACCTTAGACTGAAGCGAACAAGACAACAAACCCAAAAACTGAAGGAGAGACGATGATCACTGCCACAATGTCACAACAGATAGGTTTAATCTTTCAGAATTCAGTAGGAATTAAACAACTTAACATCATTTAAATCACTGGAATGACTAAAGACACACGCACGCACACACACACACACACACACACACACACACACACAAAAACAGACCTCAGAACTCGGAGCAAACCTGATGAAAAACATGCAAAGTCTTCGTCTTAGACATTGTACTCTCTAGCTAGTGTTAACTTTTAGCTTGCAATTTTCAAACTTCGGTTGTGAAGCTACGACCACAGTGTCTGGAAAACAGCCAACTGCAGGCTGTTTGCATGACAAGACAGGCACATTAATGAACCTGCTAATATTGGGTTGTGTTACGCTATAAAAAGCAGAACTGCCATAAGTTATAATATTTTGCACAGGAAGAACTTGAAAATTCCCTCATTAGCATCTGTTAATTCTATTGCTTGCTTAAGTTTGTTTATAAAAAATGTAAACAATGTTAAGCTATAACTGAAAAAAAAAGTTAGTTTCAGCTGCAGTGGGAATGTTGCTTTGATTTTCACTTTGTTTTAACAAAACAGTTTTATTACCATGAAGTTATGATACTTGTAATAAATGTTATATCACCATAATGTCAGACCAGCCAATGCTTACAGTGTCTACACCTGCTTACCCATGCTGGGTTACGGGTGGATGCCTGTCCCCATCGGCCTTTGGGTGAGACGTGGGGAACACCCTTTACAGATCACCGTCACAAGGCTACACACACACACACGCGCGCACACACACACACACACACTCACACACAGAGTACTAACAGTTATACACTCATAACACATAGCTTATTTAGAAAGACCAATTTACCATATTGTTACCTTTCTGCTACAATGTACAGGCAACCTTTTCAGCAATGTGGTCCCTACATTGCCTTTGGTTGTGACAGTAGCTGAGTTTCCATTAAGCATAAAATTGCCCAAATTGAAATTACGAAAATAAATTAGCTTAATGGAAACAACAATTTCCATAAAAAGCTGCATATGTATCTGCTGCCACGTATGAGGGGTTGGTCGCTCCAACGCCTGAATAAAACTTTGACGTTCCCTCAGATAAGTACTAGCGCCATGGCTAAATTATATCTCATGTAACTGTTTACATCCATTGCTGCCATGATTTTGACTAGTTTATTCATGTGTGATTTTAATTTCACTTATTATTTAATGGAAACGCTGCAATTACAAAATTGCGCTTTTTTTTTCAACATTAGCAGAATGTAGACAAAAATTTGTGCACGATTGTAACGGAAACGCAGACAGTGACAAGTAAAGACAGGAATCACAGTGATGGCACTGTTGGAACTTTCCGTGTTGCAAAGTCAATTGGTGTTCAACAAATCTATTTCAGCTTATTCATCTGACATGTGCTTCAAAGTCGTTCACCCAAGACCCTCATAAAATGGAAAAAAAAAACACAAGCAGAAGGTGTTTTTTATACATCAGGTTCTGCATTTTATTCTACTGCATTGTTTGTCACACATTTTCACTCTCCATTGTCAGAATGTCCTGTGATTTTTCACATTAAAAAAACGAGCAAGACCAAGACCTTTCCGAGACCAACATCGTAGATAAAGTCAAAGCCAAATTTTACATGAATTGCATTCATTACAAATGATTTTAAGTGACTAAATTAACTCCACATAGTCACCTGAAAGAGTTTAGAGGGGAAACTAAATCAATGTTGTTTTTTCTTTGCTGATAAAACACAGCAGAGACAGGAGCTTCCTGTGTTTCTGTGTTGACATACTGGAAGTGATTTCATCCTGTTTTATTTTTTTCATCTCATGTTTGTCCTCTTCGTTCTGACCCTTTCTCGCGACAGACAAACCCCGTTCTACTGTAGTTGGCAATAAATCCGAAAACATAACACAAATTACAGAAGACCGAGTGTCACCCAGCGCGGAGAGAATGGAGATGTTTTCTGAAGGGAGAGGAAGTAAAGGGCGCTTTTTTTTTCTTTCTTTTTTTTTTTTTTAAACCTGTTTTGTTAGTGATTGCTGCGCCACCACCTCCCACCACCTGTCAAAGTGACAGCACTGACAGTCCTTGGGCACAACTCTGACATTATTTGCTGAAGGTAAATAAGGAAAAATATGTCGCCAGCGCGCATGATTCATAGTTAGTCCCAGCTCCTGTGTGCAGACATGTTTTCACGCTCGTTTTTGAAAACTTGGGGGGATTGCTGCAAAGATTCTCTATAGTGTTGTTTCCCCCTCCCTCTTTTGGCGATGTAGTGGGGATAACAAAGATAATCCCAGGAGTTGTTTTTTAATTATTTTTTTTTATCTTTTAGTTTGGAATTGTTCTGCCATTGATCTCTGTGAAGGAATTATGCAGTAAAGCTGTCTTTCTTTTCCCCTCCCTGTCATTCTTTTTTAGTATCTATTTAATTGTGCAAAAATTTCATCCAGCTGAAGCCTGCTCTGCTACTTTCTCATAACCCTGCTTAAAGGCTTGTATGGATCAGGATATGGTAATACTCGCCGTACTAAGCCCTTGTAATCTTCATGCTTGAATTTGTGAACAGAGGGCCGTGTCTTTTCGGCGTACTGTAAATAGTGGCAGCATTATATAGCATAGCTGCGTGGAGGAAAGTAGCTCTGTACCGCGCATTGAAAAGAAAAATATCGCAAAGACTTTTTCGTAGCCTCCTGTAACTGTGCCGCTTTGACACACAAGTGCATTAAATATGACTAAAAGCTAAAAAGATGAACGACTCCAGACTTATGTAATGTTGTCTTGGCAACTTTAATTCATTTCACTGCAACTTAAGACCATATATGTGTTACACTGAAGAGAATGATGGGCCGGGTCACTCCTCTGGTAGCACATTTATTTAGTTTAAACTGCAACAAGAAAATACAGCGGTTACAAATCTGCTCCGAGCATCTGCTGCAACTAGCTGTCCTCTAAGCACTGACGAGCTTCTTCCGCCCGCCAGAGCGTCACCCGCTGCCGCACACGGCGCCGATGGTGAAATACAAACATTGTTACATCTAATAAATTCTAATGTTAGTTTCTGGCTGAGACTGATCATCACAAAAACAAAATTGGGGGGGCTACTAGTTTTGTGACTCACTTTCATAGTGCCACACAAAATTAAATGTCTCCTGACATTTCTGGTTGCACAGTACATTCAACTATAGACTTGACACAGTCCCACAGCCCATGGTCTCCAGAAGGCATTACTCTCAATAACCTGAGTCTTAGTCACCTTGCAGTCCCTCTGAACCAAAGTCGGCTGACCTAAAGTGTCATAACTCAGTACAAGCGGTTTTTGACTTTGTCTATGGGGTCGCTGTCTCACAGAGTCAGTCTCACCTTTGTTGGCAGCTGAAATGTCAATCACTGCCTCACCGCTCTCTGACCTCCCAAGGTCAATGTCAGGGCATTCCTCTTCGCTCTGTAGTGGCACATCCTCTTCGCTCTGTAGTGGCACATCCTCTTCGCTCTGTAGTGGCACATCCTCTTCGCTCTGTAGTGGCACATCCTCTTCGCTCTGTAGTGGCACATCCTCTTCTTGAACGTGAAGACTTGTTTCAGGCTGGAACGGCTCCGCCAAAGGGTTGAGTGGAGTCTGCCTCCGTCTCCCTGGAACATCCCTGAAGTACCACTGGTACGTGCCGCTGTAGTCATCATCTGATGTGTCACTATTTCCTAGATGTTGCTCTACACGTGGACGTCTTAGTTTTTTCTTTGTAACAGCCGAAGCATCTTTTCGGGGCTCAACAGTCTGTGTTGGTGGCTTTTCAAGTGGTAGGAAGTCGCAGGGCAGTAGGAGGTTCCTGTGCACCACCTTCTCTCTCCCTTGACCAGTTTCAGGGCAGATTCGATACACCGGGCTATCATCTGCCTTTCTCTCCATCACTTTGTAGATCTGGTTCTCCCAATAAGATTGGATCTTCGCAGGTCCACCTCTGGGAGTGAGGTTTCGGAGGAGAACTCTGTCACCAGGCTGAAGATCTCTCCCTTTCAATCTCCTATCATAGTATGCTTTCCCTCGAGCAGCTTCCTTGGTAGCCGTCTCGGAAGCTACTGTGTAAGCCTCCTGCATTCTCTTCTTCCAGCAGCTAACATAGTCATCATAGTCCACATGAGTTTCATCTTTTCTCAGATTGAAGAGCAGATCGATAGGCAGGCGAGGGGAACGTCCGAAGATGAGGTAATATGGGGCGTAGCCTGTTGCCTCGCTCTTCGTACAGTTGTACGCATGGACAACTTTAGCCAATGACTCTTTCCAATCCTCCTTCTCCTTGTCCTCCAGGGTCCGTAACATGGACAACAGGGTACGGTTGAATCTCTCCACCTGTCCATTACCCTGTGGATGGTAGGGTGTCGTATGAGAACCCTGGATACCTGAGAGTTCTTTCAACCGTGCCATGAGCTTGTTGTCAAATTCTTTACCTATGTCATGGTGAAGTCTGGTCGGGAAGCCAAACTTGAGTGCAAAGTCATTGAAGAGCTTGTCAGCGACAGTTTTAGCTGCTTTGTTCTTTGTCGGGTAAGCTTGGGCGAACCTCGTGAAGTGATCCATGACAACTAGTATATATTCGTAACCATGCTTGCACTTTTCCAGGTGGAGGAAGTCTATGGATACCAGTTGGAACGGGTACGTTGACTGGATCGAGGTCAGAGGAGCACAGGTCTGCTTACTCGGCTTCTTCTTCTTGAGACACTCGCATTCTTCCGTAACAAAGTGTTCAATGTCTTTTGCCATCTGCGGCCAGTAAAACCTGTCTCTGATCAGGTCAAGTGTTCTTTCCACTCCTAAGTGGCCCATGTCTTTATGGAGCTCTTTGAAAACCAGGGGACGATAGGCTTTAGGGACCAATAGCTGCTCTCGGTGGGCTGTTTTACGGTGCAGGATACCATGTTGGTCGACGTGAAGCTTCAACCACTGCCTGAGTAATGTAGTTACTGCAGGAACCTCAGACTTCACCTCGATCCTACTTGGTCTCCTACCCTGTGACTTGTACCAGAGCACTCTTGACAGGACCTCATCTGCTTCCTGGGCTGTGCGGATCTCGTCTGGCGTAAGAGGCTGATTGGTGTTAGATTCTTTGATCAACTTCAGAGCACTAACATGGATAACACCAATGCCTTGACAAGGGTAACTCTGCTCCACCACCACAGACTCCATAGATGCACTTATGGCTTCCTGTCCCACTTCAGCTGTACAGCTCTTCATGTAACTGTCAATGTCCAATGGCATTCGCGACAGGCCATCAGCGTCTGTGTTAGTTTTGCCTGGACGGTAACGAATGGTGAAGTTATAGCTGGCCAGCTCCGCGACCCATCTGTGACCCGTGGCATTGAGCTTTGCCGTAGTGAGCATATATGTTAGCGGGTTATTATCTGTGTACACCACAAATGATGGTGCATGGTACAGATAATCTCGGAAACGTTCACATATGGCCCACTTCATTGCCAAAAACTCTAATTTGCCAGAGTGCAGGTGGTATTTTTCTCTGCTGGACTCAAGGTGCGGGAACCATACGCTACAACTCTCATCTTGCCTTGCTGTCGCTGGTATAAGACTGCACCTAACCCAACTTGGGATGCATCACAATGTAACACAAAGGGCTCTGTAAAGTCGGGGTACCCAAGGACAGGAGGTCTGGTAAGTGCATCTATGAGCTGACTCAATGTCTCTTGGTGGGCGCTAGTCCATTGAATGGGTGACCGTGAAGGTAAGTGGCCTCTACTTTTCTTCACCCCCTTCCTAGTCTTGTCATCTGGGACTGAAACAGAGTTCTCAGAGGATGGAGGACTAAGCAGGCTATAGAGTGGATGGGCTATGCGGGAGAAGTTGGCGATGAAAGGCCTATAATAAGAGAGAAAACCAAGCATTTGATGTACCTCTCCGACGGTTGCAGGTGTTTTTTCCTTTAAGGCCATCACCGGGGCCAGCTCTGCTGGGTCCATTGTGTAACCCTGGCCTGTAACTAGCTTGCCCAAAAACTTGACACTTCTCCTGAACAGGTCACATTTCTTTGGAGTCAGCTTAACACCATGCTCCCTGTAACGCTGGAGGACAAGGCGGATGTGCTCTAGGTGTTCTTCAAAATTGCTGCTGTGCACAAGGTTGTCGTCCAGGTACGGAAGGCAAATAGTGTCTCTGAGACCTGCCATGCAATGTTCCATGCTCCTCTGGAACTCAGCGGGTGCGGAGCTTAGGCCAAAGGGAATGCGCACCCATTGGTAGAGCCCCCAGGGTGTGATGAAGGCGGTTAAGGGGCGGCTCTCATCATCCAAAAAACCCTGGTGGTACGCCTTGCCTTGGTCTAATACTGAAAACCAGGAGCTCCCACCCAGTGCATCCAGCATGTCCTGAATTCTTGGTATTGGATGACGGTCCGGAACTGACTTGCGATTGAGCTCTCTGAAGTCACAACAAAGCCGAAGAGTACCATCCTTCTTACGGACACACACCACAGGTGATGAGTAGGGAGACCTTGATGGTGTGATCCAGCCTTTGTTAAGTAGATCCTGCAGATACTCTTTCACTTCATTGTGGAGAGGTTTTGGGACTGACATGTAGGTTTTCTTTACAGGACTTGTGTCATGAAGGGTTATATGCATTTTCAGGGAAGGGATGCAGCCCACATCATCACGGTCGTATGCAAATGCCTCACATTCTTCCCGCAACATCATCTTCACAGCTGTTTGTTGACTTTCTGTCAAGTGCTGAAGATCCACTGGTGGATCCCATGACTTTGGTCTCTGTTGAATGTTGTCTGACTGTGTGTTATTAGGGATGTGTGACTTTAACTTTGAACTCTGTTTTTCCTCTTGTGTCCACTCATTTGCTTTTGTCTGGATGTCTGCTGCATATACAGTCTTTATTGGTTCAAGACGTCCGATCACTTTACGACTCATTAGATAAATGGTGTGGTCTGTGGTGTTAGTCACTGGGATGGGCACATATGGCACTTTTCTGTCTGGAATTTGCACCAGTACGTCACTGAACATGACGCCCTCTGGTGGTGAGTCAACCATGTCAGCTAAAAAGAGCATGTCTTGACCCAGAGCATGTGGACTAACATGTGCCCGTGCATAGACTGTGGTAACTTGGTTTGCTCTCAAAGGCACTCTCTTTACTCCAGTCCTTACCACACCTGCCTCTGAGTCTTTTTTGCTGTTCTGCACCAGTCTGACAACATTATGTGCAGTTTGTACAGTTATTTCAAATGCTTTACTTACATAGTGTGCAAGTTGTTTTCTTCCACCTTTGGTCTTTACTTCTCTTCTGTTGACAACCGCCTCAATAACATTGTAGCCGATGATGGGATCACTGGCCACGGCTGGGTCACTGGCTACCAGTATTGGCACTTGCAACTCACTGGTTGGGAAACAATCACTGTCTAGTCTAAAGCTGACTTCTATCCAGCCAGTGTAGGGGATGGTTGTGTCATTTGCAGCAAAGACTGTGAGTGTCTCATTATCTAACAGTTCTGACACAGGTCTGACAACTGTGTGGGGAAGGTGGTTCTGCCGCCAGTTTTCATTTACAATGCTGGACTGTGCCCCTGAATCCCACAATACTTTGACTGGATGGTTGTCCATAAAACAGTTAACAGTACAGCGGTTTCCCACCAGGCTTACTAACCTTGACTTGTGTTGAGGGGGTAGATAACGAACTTCAGTTACAGCTGATAAGGCAGCAACTGGCATTTCATTGGAGGATGGTGGTGGGCTTGGCTGCTCTTTATGGGACCGTGGATCCTGGACTACTGCTGGTCCCACCTCAGTAGCCCTTCCTCGTTTCCCATCAACGGTCTCGGTGCTCGGCATCCACGAGAGTAGTGGCCCTCCCGCCCACATTTGAAACAGTGCATACAATTGTCTCCTTTTCCCTCTTCTCTGCACTTCTTACAGCCTTTTTGTCTTTGTTTTGGTGCCATGGTGTGGGGACTGGTTTCCATAGCAGCCACAAACATCTCTTTCATTTCTTTGCGAAGTTCTTCTATGATCTGCTGTGGGTCTGTTTTAGTCTCTTTATTTTTAACTGTTTTCACAGCCACTGTAATGGGGGATTCTTTGGGTTTCGGGTGGCTTTGAACAGGTGTCAGGGCTGTCTGGCACGCTGTTTGGAGCTCTTGTACCTTGGGAATCTTGACTGCAGTGGACCTTCTTCGTTTCTCCAATCTTTCATTTTCTAGCTTTGAAGCTTCGTTAACTTTCTCAATCAGTTCTTCATCTGTTATGGTCATATTACTTAGGAGAGGCAGCAACTGATACTTAATGGAGTCACTGAGTAGCCCAGTTTCATTGGAGCGGAGAAACTTACGCTGAATTGTGGTCCTGCTGTACAGTTCATCGGTCTCCTCATTTGCTGCTTTCCATAGAAGTTTTTCTTTGAGCTCGATAGCACGAAATACAAAATTTAGGGCAGTTTCTTTGGGTTCTTGGGAGATATTGAGAAGCTGATGATAAAGTTCAGTGGGGCTATCGACCCTGTAGTGTCCCTTTAGTATGGTGAGCAGTTTGCTGAGGGTTAACCCACGTTTTATCTCCAACATGTCTCTTAGGGGCATTCCTGGACTCATGGCCCTAATTACTGCTTCAACTACTTCAACCTCTGAGTGTCCTTTTTCAATCCCATTTTCGATCTGGCGTACTAAACTGAGGTAGGACAGCTTATCCTTCTGCCCACTCTCTCCAATCTGCCCAGAGATTTTAAACTCCCTCCTCAATGTTACCTCCTGCAGAGTTTGTTTTGGCTCTGGTTGGGTTTTGAGTGGATAATCTGTTGCCTGGACTGAAGTGGTGCATGGAATAGTGTCCTCAAGGTCTATCTGTGGCACAGACTTTTTAAATGAGGATTCCTCTTCTGACTGACACATTACTTTACTTAGTCTCTGGATATATGTGGCTGTTTCTTTATAAAACTGTTCCACTTGATCCTCTTCTTCGCTTTTCTCTATCTCATCAAACATGTCCTCTGCCAACCTGATGAGTGTCCTTTTGGTTTTACTTTGAGGCTCTCCGCTGTCCAGGCCGGAACACTTCAGTCGCCTGCAGACGTCCACGAGATGCTCTCTTTCCAACTGCCACAAGGTTGCACTCACTCGATCGCGCAGAAGCTGTGCTGCTTCCATCTTTTTTTCTTTCTAGTTCGTCTCTTGGGAAGGAAGGTGGTTGGTGATGGTGTTAATTCACTAGCGCCACCTCCTGGCTGGCTCGCCAAAATATGTTACACTGAAGAGAATGATGGGCCGGGTCACTCCTCTGGTAGCACATTTATTTAGTTTAAACTGCAACAAGAAAATACAGCGGTTACAAATCTGCTCCGAGCATCTGCTGCAACTAGCTGTCCTCTAAGCACTGACGAGCTTCTTCCGCCCGCCAGAGCGTCACCCGCTGCCGCACACGGCGCCGATGGTGAAATACAAACATTGTTACATCTAATAAATTCTAATGTTAGTTTCTGGCTGAGACTGATCATCACAAAAACAAAATTGGGGGGGCTACTAGTTTCGTGACTCACTTTCATAGTGCCACATATGCATGTGTGGCGGCATCCGGTAAAGCGTGAAATCACTTGGTTTTTCATGAAGCCCATTTGGATTTTGTGGTTAAGACTCAATGGGGCAGAGGTAGTCATAAAACCTTCATTTAGTATATCAGCACTGTCTTTTCTCATTATGAGCTCACAAAATGATCAGTGTCGGTGTTGAAATGAGGCCACGCGCTAATGCGGTGAGACCTGAATGTAGTCATGTTCGGTGTTCTTTAATAATCAAGAGACGATCGAAGTTTTTCTTTTTTCCACTCGTTTTTTTTTTTTTCCTCTACAAACCCTTACTCAGTGTAATCCAAAGCAATTGACATATAGAGTTAAAGGCTTAGCTTCTATCAAGGGATGTTTGAAATGATTGGGAACTTTTTTTTAACCAACATTCATATGAAAAGGCCTGAAGTTGTACAACTTTTCACTTTCAGTCATGGTTGGACTTGCTGATGCACTTGCTTGTCCACTCCTGAGAAATAATTAAAGACTGTTTAATTAGTGCTGGGTGAAATGGCATGTAAAAATAAATTCCTCCTCTTTTTTTTTATTCCAAATTTCATATCCAATTTTAATACATTTTCTTAAAAACAAAACAAAACAAAAAAAAACTGACAGAAAATCTCTTAAAATTTTGTTTTTATTTCAATGGTTAGCATCCCTTTGGAAAGCCAAGAAGTGCATTGGTAGAGAAAAAAACATCCATATTTTCCAAAAAATAAATCTTCTCTATTTTCCCAATTAATCGATTTTAGCGATTGATCAATTAGTTGATTTTGTCGCTTAATTGTCCAACCCAAAAATCTTTATAAAAGATTTAAGCACAAGGTAGGCATTACAGCAGCTAATAGTTGCATAATCAATCAAAACACAGTTGTTAATCAAAATTGCAATTACTGTAGCATGTCAGTGCTAAGATTTGAATCACTCACTTATCAGAAAACTGATTTTGTTTTTTCACTTTCCCACTAAACTGAAGTGACTCTCTTCAATGGAGCCTGTCGATTATCACTGTTTTAACTTCAGCTCATTAGTTGCATACAATAATCAGATTTGTTCCAGCGTGCCAGCATAAGTCAGAGCAAAAAACACACGAAGCACATGTAGAGAGGAAGATAGAGTCCCAACAACAATCAATTCTCACAATCTTTTGAACACAAATCATAGCAGAGCCAATCATTGCTGACGTAGCAAACAAACTTCTGCTCATCTGATTGGCAAAACGACAAGTTTTGGCAGGGAAATGGATAAGCTGAAAAACAAATGCACTAATCTATCTTGATTGAACGTGTTCAAAATGCAGCAGTTTATATGTCACTAATCATTAAAACTGCTGTCTTGTCTCACTTGCCCTATAATCTCCGTATGCGCAGAGCTTTAGTTTGGCTCTTGGTGAAAAATAATCTAGATATTCCCCATCTAATATTTTTAGAAGTATTGTAGTATCTGTACAAATGTTTTGTGTAATCAACTTTTGTTTAGCCACACTTTACACAGTTTTAATTAGGAATGCACCGATTGACTTTTTTCACTTCTGATACCGATGTCAACATCAGATCAATATCAGCCGATACTGAGTCCTGCTTAGTTTTTATCATATAAAGTGTTAAAGTTGAAGATTTATAAATGCATTAATATGTTGCTTTAATAAATGTGTTTTTTACGGTGCGAACCCCAGGAAGAGTAACGGTTGTCACGGCAATGGCGAATGAGGATCTTTATAAACAAACAATCTATAAAAGCTGTGAGAACCACTTTTAGATTTATCAATAAGAAAAGTATCTTAATCCATCTAAGGATATCAGTTTAATATTGTCAGAGTTTAAATTGTTGCCCCTAATACAAAACCCTCACTGGTCCATGGTAACAAATATGGTAGGAATTGTCAGCAGCTGGAAATAAATTTAGATCCACATGACCAGAACCCGCTAAACAACCTCCAGCGCCATAACATGAGGCAATAATTCATGGGAATGAATACTGGTTAGTATTTTCAACTTGGATTGTTATGTATGTCTGAAACCTATCTCTGCAGAGATGCACAATATTGTTTGCTTTTTCCATCATTTGTTATCACTTGTATCTCCCCTCCTATTGTCTGTTTTATAATGCTGTTATGATGTTTGAAAACTGATAAACCATTGCAATTCTCGACACACCTCGCTACGTATTCTTTGCAGTAGCTGCACACATTAAGGAAGTGCTGATATTGCTGTATTTCCTTATGATGATTTGTTGCAGGTTTTCAGCCTAATATATTAATATTCAAAACATGCAACACCTTTATGGCTCCATACTTAAACTTGTACGCAGGAATGGGAATTTATTGTATTGTTTATCATTTATCATGACAAATATCATTTTAAGATTTTCATTTCTTGTTATGATAATATCTTCCAGCTTATGATGTTTTAAAATCCCTAAAACTATTTTGTTCAACAAAGTTATATCAAAAAAAAAAAAAAAAATTCCCCTCTCACCCTTCGTGGGTGGTCTCTTTCATCCTCTGAGCTCGGGTCCTCTACCAGAGGCCTGGGAGCTTGAGGGTTCTGCGCAGTATCTTGGCTGTGCCTAGAACTGCACATTTCTGGACTGAGATGTCTGATGTTGTTCCTGGGATCTGTTTGAGCCACTGCTCCAGTTTGGGGGTGACTGCCCCGAGGGCCCCGATGACCACAGGCACCACTGTGGTCTTCACCTTCCAGGCCTTCTCCAGTTCCTCTCTGAGGCCCTGGTATTTCTCCAGTTTCTCATGCTCCTTTTTCCTGATGTTGTGGTCACTTGGTATTGCTACATCCACCACAACGGCTTTCCTCTG
This sequence comes from Poecilia mexicana, assembly GCF_051168715.1. NCBI lineage: Eukaryota > Metazoa > Chordata > Actinopteri > Cyprinodontiformes > Poeciliidae > Poecilia > Poecilia mexicana. The sequence continues at coordinate 30,619,907 of NW_028263382.1, read as the reverse complement.
TTCTTTATCCACCACCACAATGTCCGGTTGGTTCGACATTACCATCTTGTCTGTCTGGATCTGGAAGTCCCACAGGATCTTAGCTCGGTCATTCTCCACCACCTTTGGGGGTGTCCCCCATTTTGACCTCGGGGCTTCCAGTCCATATTCTGCACAGATGTTCCTGTACACTATGCCCGCCACTTGGTTATGTCGTTCCATGTACGCTTTCCCTGCCAGCATCTTGCACCCTGCTGTTATGTGCTGGACTGTCTCAGAGGCCTCCTTGCACAACCTACACCTTGGGTCTTGTCTGGTGTGGTAGATCTGAGCTTCTATTGCTCTGGTGTTTAGGGCCTGTTCCTGGGCGGCCAGGATGAGGGCCTCCGTGCTGTCCTTGAGTCAATATATATATATATATATATATATATATATATATATATATATATATATATATATATATATATATATATATATATGTGTGTGTGTGTATGTATATATATATATATGTGTGTGTATGTATATATGATAAACTGCAGTTACTGTGTGCGTTTAGTGACACAAATCACACTTCTTTATGTCACTGGTGTCCTAAAAAAGTGCATTATGACTGGGAATGTTTTTCAAGAACAGAATTTGTGTTGGTGGGACACGAAATCATGACCAGATGACATAAATAGTTGATATAATCACTTTTACCACAAAATATCAGGATGAAACTTTAAGTCCATATCATCCACCTATACTCATATGTTAAAATTAGGTCAAATATCACCTGCAGCAACACAGGAGCTGTGGATTGGTTGGTCTGTGAGCATATTAATAATAAAATAACCTGCCTCAATCAACACTGAAATGGTGTTTTATTTCAGCTCAATCCTCCGTTTAGTTCCTGTTGTTCTCCTGGTAACCTCTCCTTCCTCCACCAGCAGATTAATGAGTATCGATCGTCTGGGGGGGGAGCACACACGTACAACCAATTCATTTTTGCCTGACCTGTAAAGGCAAAGGTTTGTAGAAGCTAATAAAAAGCTAATTATTCAATTATTCTTCTCCGACAAGCCATTTTCCTTCAAACCATTTTATCTACGTATGGTTGTGGTGCATTGGGAGCTCAGATGAAAAACAATTGCTTGTCTGAAATAATTACCTCACTTTTGTGGTTTTAGCCTCGGTTTTTATTGCGAGAGATCAGACTGAGCAGGATATGTCTAATTTACTAAGTGACATATATCCCATTAGTTCGGCGTTTTGGGGTGTTGCTAGCTTAAAACCTCTATTAGTGGTGTAATTAGTGATTGAATGCGCGTGCACAGCTGGAGAAAACATGAACATGTACAGCACATAATTGATACTTTGCCATATAGTGGCCATGATCTCATGTGAAAAGGAGCCCATTAATCAAAGGGCTGACAAGCGGAGTTGTGACCACAGCCGGTAAAGACAGGAAATGGCCTGACAGGAGGCGACTTCACAGATATGCTGAGGACGACTTTAACCCCCATGGTTATGAAAGCTATCAGGCTATACTGAACTACTGAGCGGTGTCACTATTATCTGACCGAGTGGTTTGTCACTTGCGCGCAAATCCGATGTGACATTGAGATTGTCCTTTAACAAGCGTGTTACAGCTGCGCCCTGCTTTATTGCTCGTCTTTATCTCGACACCACAATCGCTGAAGTTGGAGAATGGAGCTCCTCCGTGGAGAAAAAATAATAATAATTTTCAATTCAGACCTTAACCTCCCGGTCAGGCGGTTTAAAAATAATTAAGGCCTGTAATAAAAACAGAGAAACCTCTTTAGGAGTCTGTGCTAAAATGAAGTTCTCATACCGCTGTGTGTGATTTATTAAAAATCATCTGGTGCTTACCCAGCTGCACGTATAAGCTCCAGAATTTCTCTTATGATTTTTGGATATCTTGTGTCCATGCACTCATAGATTTGCATTTCATATTACTTTGGTTACTTTGAAATTGATTTAAATTGTTTTAGGGTAAAATGATTATAGAACAAACATTTTACAAAAGTAAAATAAAACAATTTAATTCATAAGTTTGAAATTATTATAGTTTCTCTATCCTCTACGTTGTCAAAAATATATGTATTTGAAACTGGCTGCATGTTTCTCCTGAGTTAGAAGAATTAAATTTGACACTTTACAATTTCAGTATAGTTGAAGTTAGAATGACAAAGGATGAAAAGCTGGCTAGTCCTAGCTAACTGGGCTGGCAGCTGGTACCAGCTAGCTACATTCAGCTAGCTGCCAATCCAGCTAGCAAAGTTAGCCAAACTTCAACTATTTTCAGAATTTGTAGGCAACGCCCAAGAGGTGTTGCCTGACCATTGCCTTCCTATGCAACTCCACTTGATGTTCATCTCCCTTCAGTGCTATGCCTGGGATTTCTCCCATTGAACTCAATTTCTCCGGTTCAGCTTCAGCCGCTGAGATCAACGATATTGATTTTCTGCACTGTTTTACAATTTTATTTTGCCTCTGACTGTAGTTTAGCAAAGGCAGTGGAGGTGAAGTGAACAAAGCCGTTCAGTCCGTGTTGATCTCACTTCCAAATATTGAATCAACATTAACACCCATCAGGTTCAGCCTGGCACTTCTCTCTTTGCGGTGAAGGACGGTTGTTTGCAGTGCAGGCACTTTCCGGTAAACTTCATTGCGTCAAACTAGCGCATTACATACGTCACGGTGAAATGTTTGCGATGGTGTAAAATTTAAAACTTTTACACCATCTTGTGTAAAAGTTAGCTGAGGGTCCAGACCCTCGGCTATTAGACAATATGTTGGTATTTACTAGGCTTCAGAGCTGGGTCACTCCCAGGAAACAAACCAGTTTAATGAAACACTTTCAATTCTGCCTAGGGAGAGGTCAAAGGACCAGTAACAATTATGCTAGAAGTGTGTTGATAGCTACAATAATTGTAGGGTCAAAGTAAGACTCTTATGTTTTAACCAGAACTTTAGTATTGGAGTATTTGAGCCTGTATGTGTTAGTTTGCCTGTGTTTGTGTGTGTGTTTGGTTTGGGAACAAAGCCTACATCAAATTCAAACATGTGCATCCAACTCTTGCTTTTAAGCTAAATTCAAGACGTCGTGTCATCATCCCACCCTGAGAAAAGAACAGTTCCAAAGCATGATTAATAACTATGTAGTTCTTCCAGGTTTATCATTTGTTATGTGTGTTTTAAAATGTGAAATTATTTACCCTCTTCTTTTAGCAAAACCACCAGATTAAGATAAAAGCTTAATCTCTCTTGCATCATCAAACACGTCCTGTGTTGGGCCTTGGAGCCCAGCTCTTTTCCATTTTTTGCGCTTTTTCTAGGGAAGGTTGCTATAAAGCACTACTACGCTCACCGTTTTTCCATTTCCGATCACATTCAGAGACAACCAACAAAAACATTGTCAGGATTGCTCATGTCCAACAAACACATTGATATTGAAGATGAGTTTCGAGGTGGAGGTTATTTTGGAAGTAATATTTAGTACTGTTCCACCAGCCCAGCTGGCCTGCTGGATTCGTTTCTTCTCTTTCCCTCTTGTGATGCCTCCCACAGCCGTTCTTCTCCTGCGACAGAACGCGGCCAAAGACGGAAGTCTGAGCTGCTCCCATTGGCACGTTGAGTAACAGCTGACAGAACAAGAGAATGACTGTTTCCCTAACAACTGTCTTTGTCTGGCACAGATACGAAGGGATCACTCTGATGGATAATGACTTGATATAGTGTGTCCTTTGGCCAGAGCTGTGTGCCACCGCGGATCATTTTGCTTCATATACCTGCGGGGGGGAAAAGAAAGAGAGAGAGGTCAAATGGTGTGGCTGTAGAGCTTTAGAGGGTGGATTGTTTCGGAGATAAAACGGAACTAGCGTTTTCTAATCCAACATCAGAACGTTCTCTCTTGCCTGAGTGATGATTTGCTGGGAACCTCTACCTTTTTTAGTTTTTTCTTGAACGCCATCAACCCCCACGCTTTTCCCTGTATCTCCTTAATTTAATCAACTCTGACAAGTGTAGCCCGAGATGAAGTGGAATTGGAAGTGAGACTGGGACGATGTATCGAAGAGCAAAGGCTTTACGTCATGAATGCTTCATCGTCCGGATGAATAGCGGAAGGTGGCGAGGCTTCAGAGTCTGTCGGAATGCGAACCGATGCGCAGAAACGCTTCAACCTGAGTGCAGAGTTGTGTATTTTCATGCACGAAGGCTCACCTGATTTGGTAATCTCACATGGATTGCATGACGCAAGTGAAGCCGCGACTGTGTCGTGTCAATTGTTTTGAGGTTTTTTGGGGCAAAAGAGAAACTGACCTTGACAGTCACCTTTCTCTCAATGTCATAAAAGGCAAGACAAAAAAACCAAACCAAACAGGAAGCAGGAACGTTGCCATAAAAATAACCTCTCAGAGATCGTCTCCTATTTTTGTCAGTGGGTGTACGTGCTAGCGATACCCTCGCTTTACAGCATGCAGTAATTATCCAGAGGCATTAATCACCGATTTTTTTTAATTTATTTATTTTGGCACAAACCTCATCATGAGCAGAAGATTCGCCTGTTCCGTTTCGCACAGATGAATTCCAAAGCTTTACCAAAAGAAAGAAGCATACTACATTTTTCACCGCGCTCCTTTGTTCTCTTATAGCTACGGTGATGCAGTGAAATATTAATGACAGGACACACATTCATAGCCATGGTATCTTTGGCTGCGTTTCTCCGCTGCCTCCACTGCTGCTTATGTTGCTTTTCCTGTTGTTTCATAATCAGATCAGCGTTCATATCGCGCCCAAAGCTGCCAAGTGGAAAAAGGAGCAAGCTCAGTCAATGAGATTATGAATGTATGACAGCATCTCTGGTGTGTTGAGAAATGCGGCCTCCTTTGTTGCTTGAATATTGTTTGGAAGTGCGTTTCAAGGCCTGCTAAACTTAGCTAGAAAAAAAACAAAGCTCTCAATAATGTTTTGTTCACATTTAGCTATTCCCTTTGTAAAGAAAAGAAGAAAAAAAATGCTGTTGATCCATTATGTTCATTATATTAATATACATTAATGGATTCATCACATACTTTTAAAAAAATGGTCAGAAATGAATTATTTCTGTTCGACTGAACATATTTAATAACACATTTAAGAAAGCGTGATGGATTCTGTGCATTTCTCAGATTAGGATTTATTTCACGACAGTGAGAATAATAACATTTTAATAAAGAGAATTTATTTAAAACATCTAAATATAAATCAATATAAGTAAGAAATTATATAAAGTGATGACAGAAGAATAATGGAGTTTCCTTTATTTATCCCTACTCTTCTTTAGGGCTAATTATTAGGTTTGCAAAGCAGAAACTATCTACCAACATACATAAATTCAAGTCTACAAACGGACTACAAATAATCACCATGGCAACATTCCCTACTCAGCTCCTCCAGACTAGCGGTAGCAGCAATCAGCAAACACCTGGTGGAACGGCAAGTCTGCTGAGCTCATCATACAAACTAATTCTGAGTTCAAAGCTCCTAATGTGTTCACACCAAAAGCGTGTTGTGCATCAGGTGCATCTGGTTTACATTCAAAGTCTATGTAGAGGTGCGTCGGGACGCGTTTCGCATATCTAAGGCGGCACGATTTGAAGCAGTTGTAGCATTCAACTCATCCGACAAATAGGCCTGCAATGGAAAACAATGACTAGAGCGAGTTTGACCCATCTGACCCGACCTGGACGAACCTCCACAGTACTATGAATGTAAACCAGACACCCCTGACGAGTGAAATGCTGTGGAGCAAAATGTCAACCGTCTGCATTCAAAGTGCACACGCGTCTCGAAGTTGAAGCGTTTTTGATGCGCGTAACGCGTCCCGTGTGAACGCACCACTAGAACAGATGCAAACAGCAATGAGAGGCATGGTTATGAGGACTTCTTGAAGGTGAGGTGTCGGAACAAGCAGAAGCTTCTTAAAGAGACAGTGGCCAATTTCAAGGCGTCAAATTGCGAAGTCAATTTTCTTTTAAGTAATGTTTGATAAATGCAACCTTTTTATAACACTTGAAGGTAACATAGTTGCTTGATTGTGATTGAAAATGGCGCAATTTTACAGCACAATCAAGTGCTGCAAAATTGTCTCGATCTGAATATGAAAACTTGATGAGACGTTACAACAGGCTGGTCATCGAACAAGAACAGATCTCAGTTCAGCACATAAAGCCTGCCATGTTAAACAACCAGCAATGAAAGCAGCTAGAAAAAGACCAACATGTCAACAACGTATAATTATGGATAAAATGCATTCAAAAGCCTGTGGCTGTTTTTACATTCAAGGTTTCAAATGCTGAATCACCCAAATGAACAACAAGGCAAAGAAACATAAAAGATAGATATTATTAAAACATATGGCTTACCATCAACATGTTAAAACTTTTTAAATTAGCAAAATACAGTAAGACCAGTCATAAAGGGGAACATTAATATATTCAATGAGATTCAAAGCATAATAAATCAAGGACATAAACAAAACACGTTTCATAGATTGAGATGCATCTTCTGTGTGTCATAAGAAGGTCTGGTGGGTAAATAATCATAAATAAAAACATTAGGAACATTTTTAAAGGGCCTTGAAGGAAAGGTAGTTCTTGAGGTTGAGGTGTTTGTGTTGAAAATAACACACTATGTTGATTTTTTTTTTTTTTTGTCTCATAGGAGTTTTGTTTTTCATAACATTTGGAGTCCTTGGCATCGCCCTGACTGTCTGGCAGCTGCCTGTTCAGGATGCTGCAGCTGAACCTGTGATGGACACCAGGGCTTGATATTTGGTGAGTTTTGTCTGAATATCTACACACTGACAGTGAGCGGTTTCACGCCCCGTGCACCGTGAGCTCTGGCAGCTCAGAAAAAATAAATAAATAAAAGTGAAAAATGCAGTGTCAAGCTCCGGTGGGACAGTATGGGAACTTAACACAGACTGTCGAGCAAAACTGCAGGTGCCAGAAGAAGTGGGTCAAATGATTTTAATGCCGGTGTCCGGCGTTACTCAGCAGGTTGAGGCACAGAAAATATCTGCTGTTGTGCATATGAGGGGAATAAACAGACACAAGAGACTGCCTGGTAATAGATCCGGAATAAACAGAAATTAATATTCTGAAATGCAAACACCACAGTGATGTGCATTAGGAGGGGTGAGTGGATTACATCTGGCTAATTAAAGTTGATTTGTTCATAATGCTTCTTGCTTACGGCAGATTAAATAGCTGTTTTTAGACAGAATTCAGAGCTTGGTTTTATTTTCGTGAGTAAAACATGCTGCGTTACCCTTCATGTCATTAAGCAATAAACAGTTCCTGTGAAAACTTTTCATATATTGATTAAAAGTATGAGGTTTTATGTTTTATTAATTTAATTTAACATTTTTTTAACAGAAGACGGAATGATTATTCATAAAATAAATATTAATTTGAACAATGTACAGGTAAAAGTGAATCATATATGGAGATGATTCATATAATTTAATATATGATAAGATGGAGAGCTCACCGTATAGTGTTTGTTTTGTTTTGCTCTTTTGCAATGCATCAATGTTTGGGGTTTGCTTTTGTATTTCTGAAAAGATGGAAATTTAATGCAAAATGTTAATTGGAAAACAAAAAAAACTACAGTAAATTAACAAAAAGTAATAATTGTGCAAATATAAACTTGCAATGGATTTTCTTCTATTCCAAACAAGGTCAGGATCCATTTCAACCTCAGATCTTTTCTGCTCTTTTGATAAATTTTCAATACAGTTAAGGTGTTTGGTTTCCAAAACCCAAATGGTCTTCCTCATTTATTCCAAAATCAGTTTTTATATTTGTTTGAGGATAATTGCTTCACCGGAATATTTGATTACCTCGAAACTAAGCAGATCTTTAGGATGATTCTGACACTACAGTGCTTAATAATACAAAACTTTCAGGTCTACCAACTTCACCTTTATGCCTCTGGTCATTGCTTCTAAATACTTTTTGTTTTTCCCCTTGGAAATATGGACTAAAATATGTCCAAGCACAATGACCCTACAGACACTTCAGAGCTGGCTTTGGAATAAATAAATCGCTCTAACCTCAATAATTCTTGAGGTTAAAAGCCAATATGTGGCCTATGACTAAAAGTAAGGTCAGCAGCAAGAAACCAACTCACTTAATACACCTCCATCGATTCTAACAAGATGAGCAGACGGCTTTTCCTTGCAGGGTCGCTGGGAGTCATCGATCTATCTTACGAGCCAAATTGTTGTTTATAAAATTAATTGAAGTTGGTTAATGAACCCAAGAAAATGGTTTAAATAAAAGAAAAGCACATCATTAATTAGGAGATTAATGCTGGTGAGTGTATGTCATACGATGCACATAATGATGTTTTTAGTCTGTAAAAACGCAGTTAGTTTTTACAGACTAGATTCAGTGTGCTCAGATTTATGACAACTCGTGTTCCTTCTACGCATTCACGAAAGAAGGAAATGCAAAAAGAAAAAAGCTCCGAAGTGGAAGAGATGCTGACTAACTGCTACAAAGTGATCCTTAAATCTTTGGGATTTTGATGTAGTAGCTGCTCATGAAGTCTCATCAACTTGGCAGCAACATGATTTGTGGATGCCGGCTTTCAAGAGATTTGTATCCCACTGCGAGAGATTTCAAATATGTAAAGATTAAAGGATTTTCCTCCAAACAAACAAACGATGTCCAACAATACGGGATGTAAGCATGCTATCTATAAAATGAAAGGCAAATCAGTATGACTCTTCTCATCCTATAGTGTATTTTCCAAACTAAATTATCAATATTATTGGTTAAAAAAATTAGAAGAAAAACAAGGTGTCACTTATTCAGCAGACGACATACTGAATTAAAGAGATAAGATGAGATTGAGCTACATTCTGGGATAACACTTCTTTTTAATAAGAGAAAATGGTTTAAATAATTAGTCGTGTTTTCAAATAATCTAATCAGTAAATAATTACACAGTCATGGAGTAATCAGTCTAATTATTTTTTTTTTTAACTACTGGTTATCAAATGCAATCCAGACTGAAATAGCTCTTAGTTAAACGTTAGCATTGTTAGCGGCTAACTTTTTGTCAAATCATGATATTCTCCCAGAATTACAAATCATATCTTATCTGTCACTTAGTCACTATATTTTACTTATTACTTTCTACCATGCAAAGGTTTTAGAAGAGGAAGTTTCAACGATGGGTTTGTTGTTGCCAGCTAACCTAAATAGTCATTATTGGCTAATTTTGCTAATAACTAGACAATAGTGCAATCGTGTGACCTAAAAAACATTTAAATTCAAAATATTTAAATCTCAAACACATATGTTGAGCTTAAGTCACATGTTTTCACTTCAAGGTAATAACAATCACTGAGACTAACTTCAAAAGTCTAAGTCTCAGACTTATATGCAGTCCATATGCGGTGATGATGAGCTCCCTCGTAAAGTTGCCGTGCAACCGACTGTATCTTAGATTGGCTATAAAATGGGGGGGAAAAAGCCGACAGCACTATATAAACTCTATTCTAAATGGCACAGTACAGTGTAAAATCTTAAGTTAAAACTCTGTGCACAAAATGATAGAGTAAATGATCCTTGCAGTCTCTTCGGAGGCCAGTCAGCTCAGAGTAACCGTATGCATGCGAGGTACAGTGATTACGTGGATCTATGTCAGTGTTTCCCAACGCTGGTCCTCTGAGACACGCTGTCCTGCATGTTTTGGGTGTGTCCTTGCTTCGGCCCCAACTGATTTCCATTGACGGCATTTGCTGGACTGCGACCTGATTCAGGATAATCAGGTAATCGTCTGATTATCTGACCCTCCCCTGGGTTTCCCAACCCAGGGAAGGGTTGGGAAATGGTGATCTACGTGGTACACTCTGACCAGGTTCTGCACCGTTACCTTTCTGCTGCATCTGATCCACTTTGCTTCCAGTGACTTTGCATTGCTGAGTGTATACCCCGGTCTCCTGGGGAAATGTGTGAGGAATTGTGATGATGTGTGTAAACCTCTGACCCTCTGTGGTCTGGACGTTTGTGGTATTATTGGTCAGGGACTGAACAGAAAAATATGATGGCTGCCACTTGTCCTCCTCTGGTTCAAAGGGAACGCCAGAGCAAAGCTAATTACCCAGCTTGTGTAACAGCATTGAACATAACAACACTTCCCCCCTCCCCCTCCCTCTCCTCCTCCTCATTGTATGCATAGCGAGCAGCATCTACAACAGCCTGCATAACTCTGCATATTTTGACATCTTGCTGTTTGTGTGTCCCCAAAACCATTTATTCCGATCATTAAGTCTGTTTTTCTTTGATAAATTAAATTCATCCTTTCCTGACGACAGAAAAAAAGGCAACTCTTGCTTGTGCACACATTGGGCATATGCCCAGATGCTCTTTTAAGCATTTTTTTAAAATCCTACTTGTCAATTCTGAGGGCAGTAAGGCGGCCAGCAAACAGCTTCTCCACCTTTATCCTCCGTTGCTCACATTTAGGGCACTACAAACTGCAGTGACGCTCTTCTGCACGCATGCTCTGAATATTATTATTTTTAATAACGAGGGTGGGAGGAGGGGGTCAAGGTATTATCTTAAAATTCAAGTGCACATCCGTCTTCTCCTTCCCGAACCCCGTCTCGTGTCTCGGGGTCTACTTTTCTTGTCAAAGCGATCTGAATCTTCGCTGGCAAGTCTTTCCTGGAATACCAAGTGCCGAGATCAGTGACAGAGGGGGGTGTGGAGTGAGAAGCTCGGGGACATTCTTGAGGCTTCAGAAGAAGATATCACCTCCATCTCTGCACCTGATACTTGTTACCGCGGGCTCTAATCATCAGAAGAAATTAAGCGACACACCCGGGCGATTGCCGCCTCTTAGAACAACGTCTGTGAAAATCTAAATGGAGGGGTGGGGCGGCGGAGGGGGAAATCTGGCGAAATGACACGCACCTGCAAGCGCGCAAAGTGGCACGCAGCAGACGCCTGGCTCTGGGGGGAGCCGTGCTCGCCGTCTTGGACCGGTCTCTGTTTTTTTTTGCTCCCCTCCCCTGGCAGTCAGATATCTTTTTGTTCGCCGCAGACACTCTCAGCGTTGGCAAACACATTGAATGCTGAGTCACTTAAACATCCACATCTTGACAGGCAGCTGATTCACTGTCCATTGATTTCCTCGTACGTCATATTCTTTTGCCATCTTTGTAGCGTGCAGGGTGGGGGCTTTGTTTGAGCCTTTCTGCACACGTGTCTGTCTTTGAGCACTCTGGTTTGCACATTAAAAACGTGACGCCGTGCCTAATGAGTCATGGAGGTGCAACTTTATCCCATAAGTATCCTCATTAGTTACAAGGCCCCACAACTGAGTTTTAGAAATCCATTTACGTTCATGGCCAAGAATAGCACGGTAAGTGAGAGCAAAAGCAAGCCTCCGAAACAAAAAGGAGTGTGTGATCCGTGTAGACATCCTCAAACCCTCCAGTTTATTCATTCTGAATAAAATATGGATTGGTGTTTGATTTAAACTTGCACTTCATGGCTTGAATACAAAAAAGGCAAGTTTTTCATATAAGAAAGCAACAACAGATTTAATTTTTTTTTTTTGTATACTTGTGACTCACTTTTCATACATTTCGTTTTATTCGCCTGTGCAGAAATTGGTGGGGCGTCGCAAATTGCAGAGCAGGAGAGAGTCTCGTCTTTCAGACCCGGCAAATTTTCACCAATCATTGCAACTTTTCCGCAAACATGACCAATCACTTTAGCGCTTCCTGTATTTCCTTCTATCTGACCAATCCCCTTAGCTGCTTTCTAACTTAACTTCCTGTTTCACCAGGTCTTTTGAACACCAAACCTGCAAGATGAAAGCATGTGTGACACTAAACAACAACACTTGCCTTTTTGATTTTTGGGGGGGTTTGAGATGTAATGCTACATAAACAGTCTTCTTCTTTTGCACTTTGACAACTCCTCAGGACATTATTTTAATTCGATTAAGGATGCTATTTCAGGAAGGCACAGGAAGGTGTAAGTGTTATCGGCACTTTAGATGTTAACTTTGTTCAAATCTTGTGTCTTTTTTGTGAAGGTTAGCTGCAGCAATTCCAACCTTTTTGCAAGACCATGTTATGGCCTAAAACAAGCTTGCAACTTTGAACATAACTTTTTGAAAAAAGTGCTACAAAATCAGTCATATTAGGCCTCTGCAATCACAAAAAACAAATCAAAAAACATTGCAACACCCTGGAGGGAATGGTAATTAGAGTGCATGGCATTATGACTTCTATAAATACATGCCTATTATTATTCCATTATTGTCTCCTGATGTAAATTCTGTAGAAAACCTGTGAGATAAACTCAAGAAAAGTGAGATTACGTATTTAAATTTACACTCCCAGTAATACCTCACACCACAGAGTTCAGCACAAGCACCTCATACGAAGGTATTTCTGGCGCCTTGCAACTGAGAAGTTTAAGTCAAAGAGAAAGAAGAAGTCATAAAGGAGCTTTGCAATTGTGTATTTTTTCTGTCAGCATGGAGTCAGTTTATACAGACCGATTGATTTGATGCAGGTGTGATAAAGCAGAAACACATCTAAAAGTTGCACCGCATTAACCTTTGAGGACTTAGATTTTGAGATCGCACAAAGAGAAACTGTCAATTCTCTCACCGTTTTGCTTTCGCCAGTAGAAATGCTCTCAAACATTCGGGGCTGTGGATCTGGCAAAAAGGGCTCAAGCAGAGCATTAACAGCATGGCCACCATCTATCGCGCTTTCTGTTACTTTTGTGAAAATCAATTGTATATTAACTTGGGCTTACTTTCCTTACTGCATGAATAATGTAATTTAAAGCTTGGGTCTTTCAGATAAAAATCACAGTGTGAAAAATGCTGCTGCAATAAAAAAAAGAATGTATGTTAAGCTTTTGACACATTGATTAAAACAAAAAAAATATGTAGCAGTAATTCAATTAATTAGTGAAATTAAAATTCTTTGGAACTGCTATGTGAACACAAGTGGCAGCCTTTTTCAAAGTACGGTTTTATGAATGTGCAGCATATCACCACAGAGCGAAGCTCTTTCTACCTCCCGGTTCACGGCGGTACAAATCGAGTGTTCTCACTTTCATCGCAAATGTGAACATCTGGATGTCCTTCCTCAGGTTTCCACCCTTTGCTGTGCTCTGTAAGTGGCTCATGACGCACTGCTGCTGCTACACGCCGTCCATCTGCGCATTTCTTCCGAACAATGCCGTGACAAAGGGGTGGGAGGGGGGGGAACCTCTTCCTTTCACATGATCTACCAGCGTATGCAGCATATGGGCCACAGACCGCAGGATAGCAGCAGACGATATGTGCTCACGAGCTACGGCTCCTTCCACTGTCTACCGCGCTGCAGAACGAGTGGGACGGACCCCTGAAGAGAGAGAGAGACCTGGCAGAGGCTCCGCTTCCATCTGCCTGCATGCCTCGCAGTGGAGCCCAGCTCGCACCACTTGAGATTATGCTCACGTCCAAGTTGTTACTGTAATTTGCATTGGCTCATAGGCAGGGGAGAGCGAGGAGGTGGGGGAGTTGCACATGAGGCAGGGATCTTATAAGTGGTCCTGGCAGCACAATGAGCCTGCATGGGTGTACTATTATGGACAAGTGGCATGGGCAGAGCTATATTAAAGTGCAATAATGGGATTGTGCTGGTTGTCCTGCTGACTAAGATTATGGTTTGCGTTAGTGCATGAAGTAAATTATAGAAATGTGCAATTGGAAACCATCAGTCACATTCAGTGTTGGTGTTGCAGGCTTTACAGACGGACTGTTCAGTTAATCTGTTCTTCCAGCTCCCGGAGAGCCATGGCACTCAGACAAGAACAGGTGCATCAGTTCACTTTGATGCACCTGTATTAGCATGGATAGCTGTTTTAGAGATTCAAAATGTCAATAATATCCAGCTACTAGCATAGATGGATAGATAGATAGATAGATAGATAGATAGATAGATAGATAGATAGATAGATAGATAGATAGATAGATAGATAGGTTTTCCTTTTGTTTTGTGGTTTCTCAGATCTGCCAATAGATTTTTTTTTTGTCCAATAATTTTTTTTGTACTTTGCTTTAGGAAAGAAAAAAGCTCACAGATTTGTTAGTTTTTTTTCTGTTTATTATGTTAATAAATTACTAAAATATTTTGTAGTCGCCTTTAAATTTTGCCCTGTTTTTGTCCTAGGTTCGACCAAAATAAAAAACCCCTGAAGGTCAAACACTTGATGCTATGTCACAAGCTAAATAATAAAAAAGCATCGATATCGGTATCGGTATTGGTGATACTGGCCCTATATTTACTCGGTATTGGATCGATGCAAAAAAATATTGATGTCAGAGATGTCACTCTTCTAAGAAGCTTGTTCACTGCATGCAGTCGATATTTGGTTTTGGCTACATGTGCATTTGGAACTCTGAATCTGTGGATTTGGCTCTAGTGTTAAGAATTGTGGGTGGTCAGTATGATTGGTGAGTTCAGTCCATTTCCCACCTTACAATGCCAGAGGATGAAACCTAAAAACAAGAGCAAACATGCAGTACTGCCCTGTGTTTTTGTCGCTGTAGTTCAAAGCGGAAACATTATCATAAAATCTCATTAGGAAATTCATTAAAATTCGAGGCAGCTTTGTTTGTGCCATCGCCCTAACTGAATCTGTTTTGGCTTTTGAACGTCATGGCTGCATTTATTTGAGAGGGAGACAGTTTGAAAAACAAAAACACACACAAAAAGTCTTCCTGTTGTATAACTCAGAAGTGAAGTCACATTTCCCCACTAAGAAAAAAAAAAAAGGCCCTTTTAGCCCAGTTCCACAGAATGTTTTCTAATGTCCTCATTTCTCAGCCTTAATTTGTTTCCAGCTTGATAGCTTTCGGACTGCAATTGGTTCGTCGGCTAATGTATCAAATTCACTAATTAACTAAAGGCAGAAAATAAAGCACAACTGCTGATAAAGCAACCTCAATCAAATAGGTTGTGAACTCATTATTTATAGCAAAGCTACAACAACAGCGACTAGTAATGAACTTCCTGTAGCTGGTGGCAAAGTCACTACATGTGCAGTATTTAACGCCTTTATCCTTAACAATTGTTTCCATCAGTAGCCCCTTTTTTTAATTTATTTTTTTTATTAGATTACAGTTATTAAGTTAGATTGAATCTACCAGAGTGGTTAAGATTGGAGTTTTAATGCCAGATTAGTTTCTTATTAACGTTCATTTCCGCTGTAAAGTTAGTAAAACATCAGCACTTCTGCAAACCAGCTAATCTGTTTTGTGTAACTGTGGCCTTTTCATTATTGAAGGAAACGGCCCTACGCAGCATTCATCTATATTAATTTTTGCACAAAGCCATTTAAAAAGGGATATTGATAAAAGATAATTACGTGACTGATGTGAGCGAGAGTGATAAATACGTCGTTCACTCAAATACTGGGCCTGACAGGTTTGTGATTAGGGACTCAGCAAGTGTGGCACAAGCTTATCTTTAGTCACTCTAAACATTTCATTCCCATAATTGCCAGTTATACTGATATGTCATGGATTAAATAAATTGACCCCATTTTCCCTGCGAAATGTAATTGGAGGCAGAAAATGTCATATAAAGATCTAATTGGGCCAGAGGATAATGCGCGTTGCATCTGTTCTAATTACAGCAGTGTTGGATGTTGTTGTCTTACCTCTAAGATGTGCGCAAGCTGAGCAAGTAAATATGCGATGAGGGCAACAGCTCGGCTTTGTTGTATCCAAAAGTGGTGGATTAGTATTAGAAAAACCAAAGGTTTGGGACAAGAAGTCGTGAATCAGCCAATCACGCGGCAGCAACTCGTTGCATTTAAAGCATCTATACGTGGCCAAGACGACACGTTGGGCTTCAAAGCATCATCAGAGTTAGGGAGGAAGTATGTTTAAGAGGTTGTGGTTGTTCGTGTTTGGTTGTCTCAGTCTTGTCTGAGTATTTCAGAAACTGCTGATCTCCCGAGGTTTTCACTCATGACTAATTCTTGAACGATCGGCGAATGATCGAAAAGTGTCCAGGCAGCGGCAGGTGAGTGGAAGAAAATGCCTCATTGATGTCAGGGATCAGAGGAGTGCAGTCAGACTGAAACGGCTTAGAAATAAAAAGAAATAAGATAGAAATGCCTTGGTTGTAAAAAGTTACTTTTACAACCAAGGAATGTGGAATACGACCACTGAATGGACAAAACAAAATACCTTGGAGCAGATGGACTATAGCAGCAGAACATCATAACTCCTGTCCTGAGAGAACAGGATCCTGAGGCTCGGAGAGTCATTGAGTTTAGATCAGGCCGAGAAAATCCAACCCGCCTCGTCCTGATCCCATAGGCTTTGTGTCCGAGACCTATCCAACCCGACTAATTAACTTTATTTACATCCCTGAGCCTGAAATAAACCTGATATATAACTTTAATTACACTTTCATTTTTAGACCACTATTTAAGTAAGCCAATCTAACATCTCCTGTTTTCAGCTTTTGTTTAACGTCTTCCAGCTCTATCTTGTCGTGCGTTGTAGCCACAGGGTGAGTCAGGTGCGAATCCTGTGGGCTGCGTGATTGGTTGGATTCTATCTCCATGTTTGTTACAGTCTGATTAACTTCTGCAATGTATTACAGCCTTATTAAATGCACCACAAACCGAGCCCGACCCAAACCGATGATCGAGCAAATAATTCTGGCCCAACCTGGCCCAAATTTCGACTTGGACCATAAAGCTAAACTCCACTAACTCACAAAAATAACAGATTGGAAAAACATTGGCTAAATTCAAGCATAAATTGAAGAAAACATTGTTCCATCCTTCTAAAAATCAATGATATAAGTTTGTAGTTGGTGTGTAATGGTGTCAACCCACACTTTGGGTTATTTGGTACAAGTTGAACACTGTTAAATGCCTTCGCCTACCATCTAATGATGGCTTCTTTCACCAACTTCAGCTCAAAGCACCTCAAGTTGGTTTCTTAAGCATAACAATACATTCTCTGTACTCTGGTGGCCTCCAGTCACCAGATTTCAGTCCAAACATGGCATCTGGTAGAATGGAAGATTAGCAGCACCAATGTGCAGCTGTTAAATTTGCAGCAGAGGAGTGCTGCCATCATGTCAATATGGTACGAAATCTTTGAGGAATTTTTCTGAAACTTTGTTGAATCTTTGCCTCAAAGACATAAAGTGGTTCTAAAGACAAAAGTTTGTGTAATCTGGTGCTGGGAAGAAAACAGCATGTGGACTTTTTCTGCTCTGTCAGAGCTGCTGGTCCCCTAAACACCAGCTCAGCGTTCCCAGGGCTGCTATCTGTTCAAAGGGCCCAAGTTTTACAAAATGATGGCAAGTGACACCTGCAGACTCAAAGATGGCAGGTGTCAAAATTGCGTTTTCACTTTTTGTCCCACAGCAGGAAAATGTTATTGTACTTGTCAAATAAACCCATTTGTTAAAGTTAGCGTATTCTCTGCAGTTTTTGCTAAGCCACACACAAAAAAAGACACATAGAGCACTTTTCCACTGTAAACAATATGTCCCAACTGAGACACAACAAAAAAAATTATTTAGAAAAAAAACCACACATCTGTTAATTCTTAATCTGTTCAAAATGTTATTCAACATGCATGGTGGAAAAGATGTGAAGGAGATTTTTTGGGGGTGTTTGTTACCATCAGACCTCCTGGGACTAAAAACATTGTTGCTCCTCGTAGATATTTCTTTTATATATGTGCCTCTGCTACCCTAAGGGAATTAGGCCAGTGTGCTTCGACTTCAATGGATGCTTTTAACTTTCAACTTTAACTGCTTGTGGAATATTAGTAGAGCAGTAGCATTAGTATAACCAGGAAAAAACATTCGTTAAAAAAAAAAAAAAGACAGTCACAGAATAATTTTTCCCATTAGCTTTGAAAAACACAGGAAAAAAGGTAAGAGTGAATTCAGATCGGTATGTTTCTCCCATAGCTTGTGGTGTCAGTTCAAGTTAGCAAATACAGGAGATCATTACATATGTAGATGATTTCTTCTCATAAATTTATCACAATAAATGATACAAACGATGCGATAAATGGCCCACTGCTAATTTAAAGCTAGTTTAAATAGACTAGACATCTGACAAGGAAAAATAAATAATAATTATATTACAAGATATACTGACCTCTTACTCAGCAGATAAAATGAAGCAAGATTTCAATCTACTCTGCAAAAAACCGTGGAAAGAAGCTCATGAAAAGCTCATCAAAACCACTCATGGGGCCTCTCTAGCCCTTAATTACCTTCAGGAGGTTTTGGGGAAATGCTTAAAATACTTCATGTTTTTAAACCGAATCTTGCAAATGATGTTCTGCTCATATTTTCAACTTGGTCAGTTTTAAAGTCGGGGTATGAAGGACATCAAAGGGGATAGAGAGCGTAGGTTTTTTTTTTTTTTTTAAATACTGCTACCTTCCAACTGTACACAGCACATTGATTCAGCTCTTATTTTATAGATTACATAAAAAGTAGAAGTGGGGGAAAAACACACCAACATTTCATCACATCTGTGTGCTGCAGAAAATAAAAGCAAATCAAGGTCAGGACGGCGCAAACGCTCGAGTAAACACATTCTCGCATGAAGATGCAAATTGAGTATGCGAGTTTGCACGAAAGCAAACAAACAGTTTGAGTGTTTTGGGGGTCCCCCCCCCAATGGATAGATGAGCACAGATACAGTGGCAAGTTGATAATAACTGAAGGCCGCCACTTTGATTCGTTCATTTTCTAAAAGCCAATACTGCATAGATTAAAACTAGATGAGGATTTGCTCACCGATGTGACATTGCAATGTGCTTTATTCGACGAAGAAACGGGATTACTAAAGCCTTCGGCGGATGTTTGGCAGATATCCTGCGTAACACCGCTTTGCGACGGCTTTTCACCAAAGTGTGTCAAATTAAAGTTGTACAGTCCACATTAATGCACTTTTTTTTTTTCTCTTTAGCTTGTCAGCTTGTCAGAAAGGTTACAACATAAAGACGAGCATCGGAGCTTTTCGAGGTTTCGGAATACCGTCCTCTGCGTCAATTAGAGCCGTACATATATCCTATTATTGCATCCAGTTAGCACAGAAGATTTATTCATGTGGATCGTGTTAGTAATAAATCTCAATTGTTTTATTTTTTCTTTCTTTTTTTTAATTAAATGATACTCTGAAGGAGAAAGCCTGCGTTATTTAAAAATGATAAATGAGGTCATTTAATCTTGGGGGTCTGGTTGGAAAGAGGGAGGGAAAAAAACGAGTCCTGTGTTGATTTTAATCCTCTCAGATTGACATCACGATGCGATTAACGGGTTCACCAACTCAAAACTTTAGTTTTAGTGTTTGCTAATAAGCAATAAACGTAAAACGTACAGCTAAAAGATCATTCAGATACTAGGTTTTCGTTGGAAAACCTTGTTTAGACGCGAATCACAGTCTACACCAGGCTGTTTCCTTGCAATTTGCTGAATTTCCCTTTCTGGATCGCATGTTTTCTGTGCCTCCCATCAGTTTCAAGCTGTGGAAAGATCAATTATCAGAATTTTTTTCTTCAACTTATCAGCATCAGAAGATGCAGGTGTATGCATTTTTCTTTTTTTCTGTGGAGAACGCGGCGCCCCGCTGAGTGTTTGTGCAAGAACTTCAACCTTGACCCAGCGTTGTGTGAAAACGCATTCATCTGAGTGCAGATAGAGGGAATCATGCAGTCTGAGAGTTCTTTGACTGATCCCTCTGAAGACACTAAGGCTCTCAAGCCCAAAGGTGTTTCTGATGAAACGTGTTGTGACTATTGAAAGAATATGTAAGAAATCCTATAAGGAGCTGCGTCACAGACCAAGCAGCAAGGAACTAGGAGAAAGGTATACAAAAATTCAATTTAATTTTTCTAAAAATGAATAGAACTCCATGGAAATTAATATATATATATATATTTAAGTCTAGTTAATAAAGGGTAAAAAAAATGTCAAAAAAGATGTAGCTAAGGATTACAAAAGGATTGTAAACACAAAATCTAACCTACAAGACAGGAGAAGGGGTGGGACACTAAATCAACCAACACTGAAAAACCCAACAAAGAAATGCAAAATAACTAACTATAACTATAGCAAAAACCACACTAATGTGAACACAAAAATGTTCCCCTCATTAGAGTTTCAAGATCTTCTCCAGAGTCTAATCTTTTGCTTCCAGGATACTAATGAGTTCCTCCACTTCCTGGTGTTGCGTCACAAAAAGTCCTCTCCCCCAAGCCGGTTCCTTAATTAAATATCAGCCAAAAAAAACTAAATAACTTATGATTATCAGGGCTTTTTTTTTAGTAGTATTAACTCTAATCAGTAATTTTAATATGTTCCTGTTTTTCACCTCTATCATATTAGCAAACACTACAAATATTCAAAGTACTACACTGGACTCTTTGCCTGTTTTGCTTATTTTTACTTATTTATTTATTTTTGTCTTTGTTGTATTCCCAATTCTAACACTTGTATTTTCGATTTATCATATCACAAATAATAAAAAAGGAACATAGGACCCCAGAAAACATCTCCCAAGACTCTGCAGAGACCATTTAGTTACTAGCTAATTTGTATTCATCGTGCGTTTACTTAATCTGTTCTGAAGGGGGAAGAGATAATGTAATGTTTCTGTTAAAATGTATAGTCCTCCATTCAGTTCAAATTTTGTTTTATGTAAATACAAATGTCAACACACAGTCGGCGTGAGCCAGGAACTGCGATTACCGTGCAGAAACCCCGGCTGCTGGTGCAAAATTCAGCAGCTCTGGAAGATGTAAAAATCACCGATCTGCATTATTCATTAAACGAATAGTCGCTAAATAATAAACCAGTCAGAAGGAAAACCAGCTTTGCTACAGAAAACAGTTTATATTAATGATAGATCTGTGCTGGGGAGCCTTGTTGTACAATTAATTCTGTTCATTTTTCAGCAGGAAAAGTTTCTTAGTTTATCCACTTAATAAATGCTCCCTATAGGGCGTAAATCAACCACTTGCTTGAATTAGATGTGGCACCGAGGCACATAAAAGGCATCCAGAGCGGAGCACCCAGGCACCATAGGAGCCTCAGAAAGAAGATTTGAAACTAAGTTTGAATTCCTCTCTTGTGACAGAACAAAGTGGCACCGACAAAGAAAATTCATCTGATTTGTTTCTTTTTCTCTTTCAGTCTGTCTATTAAGTCTGTGAAGGACTCTCTGCTAATGAACCAATGAACAAGAGCAACAAAGCAGGAAGTCAATAAATGTAATGATGAGGACAGAGGACAAGAAAATATACAAAGCAAATGATCACATTATGCAGAAACTGCAAACAGACGAGACTAAAATAATGAAGTTTTGTGAATTACTGATTTTCGTTGCCAACAGTTCACAGTTTCCAAGGCTTACAGAGTCTAAAAATAGCAAGTTGCTCAGATTTATTGCCTCTTCGCTTATTGTTTGCTTGCAGCGTCTGACTTTATTAAAGTGTTTACAGCTGATCCTTGGTTGTTTTTTTTTTCCAGTGTGGGAATTTCTTTGGGAGAAATTTGGCAGCTACAGTTGACCTTGTAAGGTGGAGTCGTCACTCTACCTGCTGTTTGCTAAAAAGCTGGCCAGTGTATTCAATCATTCCGGTTCTGTTGGTGTCTTGATGTTAAATAATCTGGAATGTATTCAGATGTGCTTTTGCAGATTTGCTGTGAGCAGTAAGCACTTCACAAAAAGTTAACATAACTCCAATCAGACTAGAGCCACTTTGGGTTTCTCGCATTTTAAAAAAGAGATTTAAAAATTGTGCATTAACCAATGTTTTTAATCTGCTATGAATTTTTTCTGCGCTAAAGTGTCTTTAAGCTGTTATTTTTCATAGATTTATACGCTTATTTACAATTTGGAACTAGCTTTTCTCCATGCTTTTAACGACGTTACAGGTCAAACACACGCTCCGAAACGGAACGTGTTGACCAACATCGGAAACACTTACAGAAAAAGAAAGACATGAAAATAAAAATCAATGAATTATATTGGCTTGATCTGCTGTACTATGACCTTTTTAACGGCTTGTTTGTCTGCAGCTGTTGTGGAATTCCTTCTGAAATGTCGTACAGATAAAACAAACCTCAACACACTGACTGACGGCCTGTCAGGATCTACTGTTTCACCCGGTGACTGTGGGAATATGTATTTCAACTGTTCACTCTTTAGTGTCCACAAAAAAGTGCATGACATTCAGTAGCTAACAGGAAGGCTGAATTTTTCTGTTGGAGCAACTTTTTTTTCACATTAACCCACTGTTGTTTAATGGAGCATCCTTAATATAGGAATTGTGGCAGGCTTTGAAGTCAAAGTTTAGTAGAACCACTGATGGGACATTGACCAAGGAACTCTCGGTTGTGCTTTTTCGGCTTTTTCCTTTTGGAACGCCATTTTGTCTGTTTCCGCTGTAAAAGCGGACCAAACCAAAACAATGCCGCAACATTCCTAGGCCCCCGTTGTAGGTCCACAGGACAAATGGTACGGTTTGGTTAGTGTGAAACTTTTGGTGTCACAACACACAGTCCATTGACTGGGGGACAGAAAAACGACAATTTGTGACAAATCGTAGTAGTTTGTGGTTACACTTTTTAGGCAGAACTAGGTTTTACAGCCAGTTGTCTGTCTCATCAACGTCCCAGTGAGAGTCCACCTGCCAATGGAAACAATCTCCTGATTTCACCGAGCACCAAACTTCAGTGACCCGTGTCGTAGCGCTCGGTGGAAACGAGGCATCGGTGTCCTTACAGCTTGAATTAGAATTTATGGCTCCCACTTTGGAATGCATTAAGTACATTTTAGAGCACGGCTCTCGTTTTGTTTAGTTTTTTTTTCTTTTTGTTTTTGTTTCAAGTAAACAAATAAATTAAGAAGTTATCTTAACACAGCTTCCTGCTTTTAATTAAAAGCTTTAGGTTTTGAGGAGGGCTGTTAAAGTTAAAGCTGGAATGCATTAGTGCAATCTCACCGTACCATTAAACACTTGTGCCAATAAATCCAATAAAAGTGCAATTACTTTCACAAAACCCCAGATCTTTTGAGCTTGGAGTGGTGATGCACTTCTGTATTGTTGACAGCTCAAATGTTTGTAGTCACTAAATTTAGTTAACATCAAACTCCAAGGACCTAGTTAATAAATGATGCTTTCACAAAGTTTTTGCTCCATCACAGATTTATTTTGTTTTTTCATCATACTTTACTATGTCAGATCATCTTGAGACAAATATAACTAGAGTGAATACAAAATGCACTTTTGTCTGCATGGGGGGCCCATTATGTTTATGAAGGGAATCATTTGAGATCTTAAGATCAAGCTCGTTCGGGTTATGCAGCAGGACAATTGCCCAGTGCAAACCAGGAAGTGGTGGGTGAATTGATCCAAAACATCCGATTCTAAATGGATACCAGAATCAATTTGATACCGGTCTGGTAAGATCGATACCTTAGTTTCAGATTCTCTCTTGAAATTTTATTTTGCTTTTGCATTCTAGCTTCTCAAATATATATAATTTTTTACTTTAGATAAAAAATAGTGTATCATGGCCTAAAACAAGCCGCTGTAAGCCCGTCAACAGCTGCATTTCCATTACATATGCACGCAAAACTTTGGTAATATTACGCTGTTATCAAAAAAACACAATTTTGTAATTGCAGTGTTTCCAATAAACAAAAAATAAAATTAAAATCACACCTGAATAAGTTTGTTCTTGCAATGAGTCATTAGAAAAACATGCCGACGTCGACCTCCAGCTACTTCCTGTCGTATTTTTCTTTGTGTTTTCTGCAAGTGGCAAAGTCCGGTTGTTGGTCATGTGACTCATGTGATGCGAAAAAGTGTTGGCTAATATTCCTCCACAGCGACGTTCTTTCCACCAAGGATTTCACGACGGTTACAATCACTTACCAAGTTTAGGGAGCAATCATTTTCCCACGTAGGGTCAGCTGGGTTTGGATCGCCTTTTCCTTTAACAAATACATTAATCAAGAGGAAAAGTGTTTATTATAGCAGGATGTTTCTACTGTAGCTTGTTTGCCATCAACAAACCGTCTCCACAGCAATGTTCAACAGAACATAAAGAACATAAAGCAAAACGGTGTTGATTCCAGCCTCCAAATCCTCATAAATCCTCCCTCCTCTGAGCGATTTCCAACCTGAATCTCTGAATGAAAGCTCCGCCGATGCTGTTCCCATTTTAGACGCGACTTATGAATACATCTGCGTTTGGCTGCAGGCTGCAAGCATTCATAACAGACCTGAAACCATAATAGATGAACTATGTCACAGAGCATAAAATGGTAATAATGTGATGACGCCGTTAACGTCGTGATACCAAGAAAACAATGTCGTTTTCTGCTATGATTATTGTTTTTCTGAAAATACAGGAGAGAAAAGAAAAAACCCCGGGAGGCACTTCTGCAATAACACAGAAATATATTATGTGACACCACAAGCAGCCATTACTTTTACTTTATGGTACTTCTACCCGTATTATTTTATTACTTTTATTTAAGTATGATTTTGATGTTCGTCATCTGCTTTTTCTTTTTTTTTTTTTTTATGGAAGGCAAACAGTTAAACCTTTTCATTCCCACGAATATTATTTGACATAAAACTGTTTGTCACTGGCATTAGCGCTACAGTGGTTTTTAATTCGACACGTGGATCCCAGAAAAGGCCAGGCTCCTCTTTGTGCGTGAAGCGCCCTGGAAGCCTCTCACGCAGCACAAGCAGATCTGAAGTCGGCAAGCGGCCATTGTGAATCAGGGGGCTTCGCATTGTCTTGTTGATTCCACAAATCACAACAGCGAGCAGATGGAGAGTAAAAGGCTGCTTTTTTCTTTTTTTTTTAACCTCGTCTATGGAGGCAACTTGTGCATAAACCGTACCCGACTGGAACAAGCCGCATTTTATAATTTCATTACAAGTCCCTGTGATTAGCGGGGTTATTTCAATGAAAGGTATAGGTGGTATACAGTAATGTAATCAGCATTCAGCTGTTGGAAGCAAGAGAGAGAGAGAAAAAAATAAAAACACCAAAAACAAAACACTATCACTTCACATAAAGTGAAATTATTTGCATATCTTTTTTTTTTTTTTTTAAATCAAGAACGATTTACCTTTGATTATTCGAGTGGCTTGACATTTGTTGGTAGCGTGATATGGAACGGCGTCTTTTGTGAAGAGAACGCTTCAACAATGCGTGGACAAAAAAAATCAAGGATATTAAGTATCATTTCAAGCTCGTTTCAGTTCAGTTTCTGTTTAAACAATATAATATAACATGGCTTGTGTGCTTTTATTTTATGAGAGAGAGAAAAATAATCCATGTTGAGAAAGATATTTTTGTCAAATTTAAAGCCTTTGTACTTCACTTTTAAATTTCTGTCAGTTTCTCCATGATTCTAATTAGCAATTCCTGCTTTTCTGTTTCTGTGGCGTATAAATATGATGTGACTCAGAGGCTGTTTCTTCTAGCCTCTGCCCACTAGGCTGAATGAGGACACGTATTATCTTGCCACCAGGCACAGTAATCATATTGCTAAGGAAGGTAAAAAGCTAGTGATGGGGCGCAATTGAAACGGTATCTAATTAACTAGAGGCTTCGTAATTAACTTGCACCAAATAATCACGTTTCTCAAACCACAATACTTAGCACAGTAACCGATTTCTTTCCTTGTATTTTGATTGACAAGTGAATCGCCCAGAAGACGCGAGAGCTCGAACATTTACAGCAAAAATAAACTTCTTTTTTTCAGCCCTTAAGTTGCAGTATGTCACTTTTACACATATGCCTTTTTGCATACTTGTTAAAACTGTCACTGCGTCATGACAACATGGTATGAGACAGTCTGTAAAAAGATTGCTGTCAATCATTGTAGGGTATGCGCTGCTCAGTGTGCTTATGGCAGAGTAACAACTTACCATTAGAGGAAACTGGTTTGTCTGCCGTCATCGTTGGTCGTGCTAGCTAGCTTGACAAGAGGCTAGCATGCTAGCCTGTACACGGCATGACTGACAGCGCTAAGACCGTCTTCCTGGCTCTGACTGGTCGTTTCTGACAGAGTTGTGTTTTTATGCAGGTAGCAGTAGGAGGCAGAAGAGCTTCATTTTTTCATATTTATCTGTCTCGTCTTATACTGTCAAAGCATAGACGGTTTTAACAAATATGTAAAGAAATATATTTTTTAAAATAAAAGTTGCAAATTGCAGCTTTAAGTGGTTCCAAGACTGTGGTAGCTAACAATAGCTACAACATATTTGCATTTAACTGATGAGCTTTTGCTGCTTCTGTAATTGATACACCACCTGCTTCAACTTCTACTGTCTAGTCAACAACCCTTAGAGGCATAATGACCCCCTACCAGACTGGAGTGCTTCTGGTCTGCTGAAAGTGAGGAAACAATGAAAGTTATAATGAAATGGGTGCACACTTTTGTTTTTTCTTTCTGCGATTGATTGATTAATCAAAATGAACACATGAAAGGCACGCCTTCATAAAAACTCTTTAAATCTCAGTGTGAGAGAACTAGGATCGGACACTTTGAACATCCCAACCCGTTGGCATGTCCATGGGTTGCTTCTAAGCAACCCATGCCAACATGTTGCTTAGAAGTAGTGCCAGGAAAGGGAAATAAAAGTCTTTTCTGTTTTGCCATAACAAATGTAGCAATGTTGAACTTATTAATTTTACTTGGACTTTAACTGGGACAATATGCTTTAGTCAGGTTAGACTAAGATTGAGCTTTTCAGTAGCAAATGCTGCATGTGAGTTTGATGTAAAGAAAAGGACATTTACGTGAAAAAGCATTTTGAATGAGTTTACTGTTGCTGTGGGTGTGTTTGAATGCATCGCATCATAAAAATCTCATGGCTGCTGGCAAAAACCGAATTTTGGTCATAATTCTCAATCTTCATGCCAATGTATGAAAGTGTTTTATTACTGTGGCTGGGTAAATGTGACTCTAGTGTAAAAGCGCATTGAGCGGGTTAATAGAAAAGTGACTAGAAAAGCTACAGTACATTCAGTCCATTTAACATATGGCCATATTAACAAAGAAATGCTTCACCTGACACAAAATCAACCTTCTACATGGCGCGGTCTCTGTCCTGTTGACATAAATCCTCCACAACACCTGTGGAGTGAGCCGATGAGGAGGAGTAATGGTGAAAAATTCCTTTCTGTGTCCTCCGACCTTTTGAGAGATTATTGGAGACGACTTGGTGGCGTTATATTGGTAAAATGGTTCCTGGTGAGGTATTAACAGCAGAGATACCAACAATTCAGAAAGAAGCTGTTCCATTAAACACATTTCCTTTCCTGACTGAATAAACTTAATGAAATCTAATTATTTCTTTCATTTTTTTTTAGTGTGAGATTATGCAACTGTCTCTTTTTTTCATACGTATGGATATTTCAACAACTTTGTGTAATAATTTGATGGCGGGAAAGGGAGAAGTTAGTGGCTGCTGGCTGTGGTTGACGATCCAGAAGGCTGTGGAGCGAGTTTGTTCCTGGAGGAATCCAGGAAGTAACATCCTGGTGAAGCAGAGAGAGGTACATTCAAGAATGGAGCACAGAAGAATGTTAGCATAACGCTACAAGGAAAACCACGGTGAGGTAGAGGTACCGATAACACTGAGGCATTGAAGAACAGGCAGCCAGTTTGTCTACATTATTGATGCAGAGCAGGAAATAATGTCGTTTTATTTTAACGTAGTGTTATTTTCTAGCAGACCTTTTCTGTCAAGCAAAAGTTTGAGTCGCACCCAAACATCTTCAGTGCGTCTGGGACTCAAGGCAGTTGAAGCAACTGCTAGCTAGCTACTGTTAGTCCTTTGCTAGCTAGCTGGCCTGCTAGCCTTTTTGTCTCTGTAGTGGGAAGGTGCAAATTTATCAGCAGTTGGCTGGAAGACGTTTGTTTATGCCACTGGCTGACTTCTACTGCCAACCCATTCGAGGTTAGGTGCTAAAAAACTTTTTAAAATTAGCGCTATGGAGGTTAAAGCTGTAGAGAGCCATATGTAGTCTGAGAAACACAAAGCTGGGTCCAGAGTTTGAGCTGTGTTTGATTGTAATGCAGCATGTTCCTCCCACCATCACCTATATTTATAGTTTTTTGTCCTTAATATCATTCAAGGTGGATTTACAAAAGGTCTTAAAAGTCTTAAATTTGACTTGCTGAAACCTGCATATAACCTGAATTTCTATATTTAGAAAATTTGTAAGTTTTCACCTCGTTTAATCATGGAGTTCTCTGTTCAACTAAACATTTAATGAAAGTGTAACAGGTGAAACCAGCACTAATTACAGCTATATAATCCAATTTTACTTATCATTTAGCAACTAATATGTAGTTGCTTTCATTAAATATTAATCTATCAGACCTCTATATGTTGCTGTTTTTTTTTATTCTATTTTTTTCCCTTTTTAAATAATATGCTTTAAGCTTTTTTTTTTTTCATTGCAGTTGAAAAAATACCCTTCCCAATTTGACTTGTATATAAATTTACACCCTAGTTTGTTATATTTGCAGTTGGTTTTAGCTTCATTGTGATATGGGTGAGTTAGGGTGAATAACTCATTTCTTGTAACAGTTGCTCCTGTATCTTGAAACATATTTGTCTTACTGGAATGGCCTGTTCTTTTGTTTTCCTCTCTTTTTGGAGAGGATCGACATCAATTAGTGTCATATTTAAATCTCACTGAAACAAAATTATGGTTGACTAGTTAGAATCTTCTGGAAATTTAAAACTTAGAAATACAGCTCTTTTAGCATTTAGGAGACATGAATTGTTATGTGTTGGAATGATTGTGCCACTGGTGAATTTTTTAAATTAAATTCTTTTGAGGAATGAATTTGTACTTATTCAAAGGTTGGATGTTTAGACTACATTCCCAGTTTCAGAGATATTTCTTCTATATGGGAAGTTGCCTGTGTGCCATTTGAAAGATGAATATGTAAACACCAGATTAAAAATGTATATATACTCTATATGAGTAATCTATTAGATTTCCACTGAACAATTTTCCTGCTGCATTTTCTCACTGTAGAGTTGCCTTCCGCATATGTTCAGTAGGCGTACCCTGCTTGCTGTTGAGAACAGGGAAGCCAGTTTGCATGCTTGGTGCAGGACTGCTCTGCATTTTATCCCACTCAAAAATCTATTTTTGTTTTCAATCTAATTGATTGGAGGGTGACAGAAAGGAACAGATCCGTTCACAAGAGAACCGCCTTTGTATCCTCAGCTAAGGCACCAATGAGTGCGGAGGCCTCTGTAGGTGACAAACGTGTAAAAATGATACTGCAGTATTTTATACGCATATAATACGAATCTATAACCTGGAGGCTCTCTATCAACAGGCAGCGTGGGGAAGTACAGTGCACGCTGCCAGCGAGACCTTTAATTTATTTATTTTTTCGCTCTTCCCCCATTCAAGGAGACTTTTATAATTAAAGTTTATGGAGCCGCAGTGCTTTGTGGGATCTTATTGAGAAGACTGTTGGCATGCAGAAATAATTATAATATGCAAATCCTCCTCCTGTTTGCTGGAACACCCCCTACCCCACCTTGATGAGATGTGACCAGAAATCCCCGGGGCCCACGGCCTGGGTTCAGGCGTCCGCTGGTGGGAGAGCGAACTGACACCGATGAACTCTGCCTGTCAATAATTATGCCTGCTCTCTGACAAGAGTCACACAAGGGCACCTAGCTGTGCTCTGCCAGCCCGCTCTAATTGGCATTTACAGCTTCCTGAGTGACAAAGTTGTGTCAAGAAAACACTCTTGCAGCCGAACGGCTATAGGCAGATGTGCTTTTCATTAGGTATAGACGACGGGCAACACTGTTTGTCAGAGAGTCACTTCAGAGTTACATTTCTACATACGTTCCTAAAATAATGGCCAATGTCATTTTTTTTGCCAAAAGTGATTTTATATTTGAATAAAAATGACTAAAATTAATCAAATTAAAATTACAGAGAGGTGGTGATTTATTGGGAAAAATAACTTTTAGCAGAAAATGATTTGGGGTTTGGGGGATTGTTTTAAGAAGGTAACAATATGCAACAATGTCATTTTAACTTTATAGTGAAGCAGCCGCTAACGTAAATATTTTTCTGACAGTATGTGTGAACGCTTGTTAAAGTCTCAATTTTCTGTGTAGTGTGAAAAAATTAGATCACGATTAATAATCTCAACACTTGTTCCATGTTTGATGTTACATTCGCCTGGTTTGGGATGAGAAGATGTGAGAGTGAAACAGAAACTCAAAACTCTTGAACAGATTTTGAAGCACAGATTTTCTCTGGTACATATATTTACTAAATATAAAGTTCAGCCTTTCGTGTATGATTTCCTTGAGATTTATGTACTTTTTTGCAAAACTTTGCAAAGAATTTGAAGGATCTCATGCTGCGAAGGTATCAGTCCAGACAAGGGCACAAAAATAAATACCTAAACCACTGCATAAATAACAATACCTAAAAGGTTTATTGAAGCTGATAAAAAGCCAAGACAAAAACATGGATGATGTTACAAACGCCTCTAAATTTTGCACAATTTTGAACATTTGTTAGAAGTCTACTTACTTATAACTACTTCACTCTCCATCAATCAGAAGGAGAGAACCGTCTCTATATTTCTATCAAAGCCTTCTAGAGAAACACTTTCATTACCTTTGTAGGTTTGATTAAATCCAAGATAATTTGTGGCGTCGGAAAAAGACCAATTTAATTCAAGAGATTGAAAACGTAGTTGGTTGAAATGTTTCTGCCTTTTAACTCTTCTGCTACATTAGGATTTTTAGGACCAAAAACTTAAACGCCTAAAAAAACAAACTCAGCAATGCTGATAAAGAAACCCTCAAAATGATCATCATGTTATCACAATGAGATCCACTAAAGACATATTATGTTTAAATTTTACTTCACAGATGATGGCGCACTTTTTAAAATCTTTGTGCCACTTCAATTCCTGTGTTGGTCAATGCCCGTTTGGCGTTACGTTAATTCTGTCTTTTTAGTTTGCGTGCCCTAATTAAATTTCCAAAAAGTCTTAACGTGGTCTCGCACCACAAGCTTGCAACTGAAGGGGTGAAGAAGTGCGCTCTCCTTCTCCCAGTGAACGCCACAATAAAGATTGACACCTGAACTCCTGTTTCTTTTTTTTTCTTTTTTATTCTTCAAGAGTTTCAAAGACGAGCCGCGACGCCTCCAGGTGCACGTCTTCCCGGATCTGTAACTCTGGATGCTATCCATTTGGAAGGCTGCGGCGGCAGAAAGCAGCTACAAAGTGATAAATGGAGACAGCAACTTTCACTTCCTGTTTGATTCCTGCTGGGTTCTTTTATTTTTAGGCATTTTTACTCCAGCTGCTTAATGTTTCCAGATTATTCCTGCTTTTATAATCTAACGAATCCCCGTTGTGATTATATGTGAACCAGTAGGAGCAGTGTTTTTTTTTTTTTTTTTTTTTAAGATACAGCAGCTATCCTCCAGCACCAGTTTGAGCCAGAAAGCACAGCTAAAAGAGGCACGTGTAGCGTTAATTTATTCCCCCTTCTCTGTTCTGTCCTCTTGACAACTCACTTTGTTGTTGTGTGTGTGTGTGTGTGTGTGTGCGTGCGCGCGTGCTCTTTTCTCTTGTGTATATGCGTGGGTAGCGTGTCTTTTAACGTACCGGCGTATGTGTGCTCTGTGTAAAAACATGCCTCGTTGGTGAAAATTTGCATTTTCATAGATAAAAGTGCATATTCTAGCTTTTTTTAAAATTGATAACAATGTGATGTGTTCAGAATTAGAGATCAAGAGAGTAATTAGACACTTATGGATCTATTAGCATTCATTACATAATGCTAAGTTCTTGGTTTACTGGTAAACTTGGATTTTTACTTTGAAGAAAATAACAGAATGTAATATTCTATCAAGGTACAGTGAAGTATATTGATGCTTTGCAAAGTAAATATGTTTTATTCCATTATTATCATTTCTCTCCATAAACATTGCCTGTTTTGTGTTTTTGTGTTTATGACTTTTGAGAGAACGGGTAGACTATACAAGAATTTTTTCTACAGACGACCCCTTTTTGGCCAAAACATTTGTTTTTGTTAGCATGTCACATGTTCGTTTTAAACTCTAAATGAATTAAATAAACAAAATAAAAAGAAAAAAAGATGCACATTGCATGCAGCTGATTGCCTTAAAAACAGACATTTAGTTCAGATTCTGCTTCTGATTATTTGATTCATCACAACATATTTACACGTTAGATTTACGTTTTTTGATCAATTTACTGTGACCTTTTGGTTTTTTTTTTTTTTTATTTGTTTTTTTTTTAAAGACTAGTTTGGCACTCAAGTTTTAATTTACAATGGATTTTGACACTGATATTTGGTCAAACATCTCTTTGTATTTTTGCACCACGGATGATAGAAATCAGCAACAGCTGAGACATGAGTGCTGCCGTCCACAGTGAGGCCGGTTTCACATTAAAATGGACAGAGAGGCTGCCTATCAAGAGAGAAGCGCTGCTGAAGTTTTGACGAGCCAACTGTCTTCTGCGGAAAACCTTTACGGTCAGACGTAAAAGGAAAGATTGAGCTGTTTGGCCACAATAACAAGAAGAATGGACGGGTCAAGGTGAGGCTTTCGAACCTAAAAACATTGGCCCGGCTGTCAAGGAAGGTGATGGCAGCATGCTACCAATTCTGCATAGAAAAGTGGTCAGACATTCGGCTGACTGGAAAAAAGCATTTGGTTTGTCTGTCTTGCTCAGTGGGGCTTTTCTGCAAATTATAAGCGATGTACGAATGTGTTTGAGGGTTTATTTACAGTATGTAAACTTCTGGTATACTACACTATTATTCTAAACTTGAAGAAGTTTAGAATTTGACTTTTTTTGCTCTCGTTTAGCCCCTCCTGTAAATTAAGATATGTTGGGAGTTAGCTGTGCCAATAAGATCATCTTTTTGCTTTCCAAAAACATTGACCCAGACAGAACCTCCTTTTTTCCTTTCCGCAGACAGAATCTTTAACACCAACTTTAGTTGCTATTTCACAAAATTTGGACGGCTGCCTTAATCGACTGTACCTTTAAACTTTTATAACCGCCCTCCACATGCCTTATGTGAACACTTTTCTCCCTGACTTTTGGGGCTCAGAAGAGAGTTTCCTTCATAATACATATTCAATATGGCTCGGAGCAAAGATTACTGCATTCCCAGTTAATAAAGATGTGTCCGCGGTAAGTCCCGGGCAGAAAGAAACGCATGCCAAAGCCTGGTCTGTGACTCACATGAAGCTTTGTGAGGCTGGGGACTTTGTGAGATGTGGGTTTGCACTAATCTCAGTGATAGTAATTTCATGATTAGAATAAGTTATTACTGACATAATTCTATTAAATTTTAATTTATTACATGACTCAGGGCTTGACTCGGGTTTGGTACAGTAAGTCATTATTTCCAAATTAGGTTCTGGTTCTGTATTTCTCTCTTTTTTGGGCTTAATTCTGTGAGAGATCAAGAGAGTTAAGGAAAGAATCTAAACCAGTTTTTGTCACATGGGACAAAATCATCAAGGCAAAAGGACTTACGAGTCAATATTAATAATTTTAAAAATATGATTTACACACACTTATAGTGATATTTTTACCTACATAACTATAAACTAACTCTGCAATACCTTAATTAAACAAACAAAGCAGTCATTTTTTTGCCCTATTTTTCCCTTTTTTCATGCCTTTTGTTTTTTCAGGAAAGGCATGGAAACTATTAGGAAACATAATGACATTTTTGGAAGCATTCTTTATATGAAGAAAGGTATCCACCTTTTTGGGTTTTGATTGAAAAGAATAGGGAAAAATATGTTGTTTCTCAATGACAACAAAATGTGGGTCCCTCTTTCTTTGCTTTATCTAGCCACGTTTAATAAAGTCTGCGCCAAAGTCTGTTTTTGAGCAAAAGTCACTGAATAGATTTGGTCCATGCAAGAGAATTGCAAAAACCTTGGCTATGTAGAGATGAAATACTTTGTATTTTATCTCTAAACGAAGGGTTGGCAGCACTGGTGGTGCACAATGGCTGTGGACAATGGATTCAGAGATGACTGAAACACCTGAGGCACCGAATTTGTATAATTCTTAAATGATGCAAATTCTTAAATTTGTATCGTTTCGAAAATGCCCTCTGGGCCACATATAGTACAACCCTGCTCCACATTTTCTGGAGAATACACACAAAGACTGCGGTGCTACTAATGCTAGTCATGCTAACCTTACTAGTCAAGCTAAGGCTAATATACAATACTAAAAACTGTGTAAAACCCAGTTTTCACCTGAACGCCCTCTAACACACGTGAAGTGATGTTGCCTCTGCTCTTTAAATAATTAATAACTACTCTGGACAGGAAGGAAAGGCTAAACCTATTCTCAATGCTGTTCTTTTCTCTTTTCTCTACAGTTTCTAAAGAGAAACCAGAATCAGCTGAAATCAGTGCCAACAGGTCAAAGCTTCACCAAAAAGTCATCAACTGATAGTTTTTGTGTCGGGTTCGTGAGGATAGAAGCCGCATTCTTCAGTCAGTTCTCAATACATTTAATTATCCACATGGTGAAGGAAACAAAATGTACCAGGGCCAAACTGTCAAAGTAGTACATTAGTAATTACTTATGTATAAAAGACAGAGTGAAAGGGGCGAAACAAAAGATGTATATGACTTACTGATTTTTAATTACTTTGCCTGTGGAGCCGTCATCAGAGTGAGCATCATCTTCCCAAAGCTCCTAGTTTTCTCATTCTCCCTACTGTATTTAAATGAAGGTATTTTATATGCGTTTGTTTTTCCACCCACGAAAGCAAACCTATAATTCAGAAAGAGTTATGACTCACCACTGTCCATAGGTAGACCTGCTTAGCTCCCATCTCCTCCACATTCAGATTTATTTACTAAATCAGAGGCACATTATAGGTTAAATAAGTATATGGAGATGTAACTTTT
The DNA here is from genome assembly GCF_051168715.1 of Poecilia mexicana. Lineage (NCBI taxonomy): Eukaryota > Metazoa > Chordata > Actinopteri > Cyprinodontiformes > Poeciliidae > Poecilia > Poecilia mexicana. Next base: position 30,584,818 of record NW_028263382.1, on the reverse strand, counting down.
GTAAAACTTGCTTGAAATTTATACAAGCAGATGGTGAATGTATAGGTGTTTTATAGTAGGTTTAAAAAAGAATCACATTCACTTCCCATGCTTGTCAGCTTTTACAGTAGATAAAGTTTAGAAGACTTGTATCTTGCTCTGGATAGCATCCATTTCTGAAATATTTTGAGAAGTGTCAGAGGGTGCGTTCACACCAGTCCTGTTTACTCCGCTTTAATCAAAATCTGATTCGTTTGTCTAAAAATTCTGTTTGTGGAAGTGTGAAAGCACAATCAAACTCTGATGCGGACCAAAAAAAAAAACTTGAACCGTGATCCGCCTAAAAACTCGGCCTTGGTTTGGGTGAAGTGAACTCTGCTACAGTTCGAATGCATGTGTGAACGTCAAGCGGACCGGAGACCACTCCAAAAGCAGGAAGCGACCCGTAGCAAAGGGCATTCTGGGTAAACACGACCAAGACAAATGCTTTAGTGCTAGCTAGAAGTAGATTGTGGTCTTTCGCCAAAGACGAGAGAGAAATCGTACCGCTAAAATTTGACGCCACTCCATCTTTTGTTACATTTTGTGATGAAGGAAGTTGTCCTCTTAAGATGTTTTCATGTTGTTTCCATTAGCACCATTGCGTCGTTTGACGGTGTGAAAGTGAACCACACCAGCTGAAAACATAGCAAAGGTTGCAACCGAGTCTACCAGACTATCAGATGTGAAAAGCTGTTAAAATTTGAATAACGTGGTTATTTGTTTTAATCCTGGGGTTTTAACTCTAACAAGATAACTAAGGTCAAAAACCCTCTGAAAACCATATGTTATTTTATTATAAAAGAGTTCTGAAGAATGGTTTATCTTTTTCTCACTTAAAAGGTGGTATGAGGTTTTGATGACCAGAAGGAAAGAGACTTTTCCTCTGTTCTTATTCTGCCTGGTTTTTTTTCCCCTCTTTACTTTACAATATCAGGAGACACATTTTAATAAAGACTTCCTGAGGTTTGCCAACTTAGCCACTGCAGGCTAATCAGAGCATAATGAGCCTTGCAGGAGAAAGGCCCTGAAGCTATAGCTATTTCAGACTTATAAGTGGATAATACAGTGCAAAAGAAATATCCCTAATTTCTTCCTGTAGACTTTGTTGTAATATTTATAAAAGCGGTCTTGGCCAAGAGTTCATCTGGTTTTCTGAAGGTTTTACCTTTTTTAGTTTTTACTTTGGATTTTCAATCCGTGAGTCCTTATACGTGGAGGAACCTTGAAAACTTACAAAAGAGGAAATGTTTGCCCTCTAAACTTCATCTCCTAAAAATGAATTTGTGTGTTGAAAATAAAACCAAAAATGGGTTCCAGCAAAGACCTGAAGCAGGACCTGAACAATGCATCTTCCACTCTGTCAGTTTTTGGTAAATAGCTAAAAAGAAGTCCAGCAAAAGTATTCACACCTCTGAACCCCTTTTAATATGTTTCATCTTGAAACTCCAAGGCATTTCATTGATGCTCTATGTAATAGACCAGCAGTGACACAATTCAGGGGTGGAAAGAAAATAAAAATATATTTTTTGTTTCTTTCATAACCAGATTTTACCAAAATTACAGCTACAGGTAATTTGCAGGTAAGCAATTAATCGCATGATTAATTAAAATGAGAAGTACTTTCCATTCTGATTTTCAAGATTTTTTGAAGGGCAATTTTTCAGACTTTATGGTCTATCTTATTTGTTGTGTTTGGTTTTTATTTATCGTTTTTGGTTGTTGAATTTTATTTTGGATCGTTAAGATGATTTGCAGTTCCTGTACTAGGTGTTCTCTATGCAGGGTTTATTAGCCTGTGGGTGTGTGAACTTGCAGTTTTATGCCATTATCAATATTTTACTTGAAAATGGTCTGAAAATAACAATACCATCATTTATCACAACATTTTCTGGGACAGAACCTTTAAGTACAAACAAATTTGATAAAATGATAGCTGTAGGACAGCTGTAAGTCCATCTGCAGATGAACATTTTTGCCCATTCCACTTTGATAAACAGCTCTAGGCCAATCAGATTGCATGCCCCAACCACATCTCTCAAGCCCAGTCACAGAATCAGGTCTGGACTTTGACTGAAGTTCACAGTTTTTTTTCAGTTTTCTTCCAGTCTTGTTGTCCTGTATTCGGCTTCATCTTTTTGCGTTTAGAAGCAGACACAGACTAGTAGATGCAGCTTCTCCTTGATGCACAACTAAAAAGAGCAAAGTCCAGAAAAATCAACATCAAGGTGAAATATTCACAAGTTATACATTGTGCATGCAAAATATGTTTGTAAGATTTACAGAGGCAGCGTTGATCTGAACGTCCCACACACACACAAACACACACAATCGTCCTCAACTTGTGTTTTTCTCATCCTCCCCCATCTGGAAACCTTAATCTGTTGACAAATCCAGGGTCAGTTGGACATTCTTATTCTATGTGTTTTTATTAAAAGAGATTCTTTTGTGTGTTTTCTTACTGATGTTTTGTTTTAGAGTTTTTTTATCCTTTGTCATTGCATTTTTTTTATTTTATTTTTTTTGTGAAAGGTGATATTTAACTTAAATGAACCAATTTATTTCCAAAGACTGTAGACATCATGGAACTCCCAGCCCAACATGGTCACAGAACCTTTAAGTACAAAAAAGATTTTAAAAATGAAATGAAAACATCTTTCTCTAATTCTTTACATCTTTTATCCATCTTAATTTGTGTTTGGTATCAATTAAAATGTTTAATCAAGTTAATTGCAGGGTCAGTGATTAATTGATTGCAATTAATCACATTCGAAAACCATATATTGACCAAAAAAAGGCAGTATTTTCAATTAAAAAAAAAAAACATTTTTTCAGCTAATTTATTGAATGAATAGACGTGAGCTCAACAACAAACATATTTATTGTTTTTAATCTGTTATTTAGGTTATTCAACCGTCAGATTTGTTCAAAAATCTACTATCTATTCAACTTTCAGTTGTTTCATGAAGTCTTGATAAGTCATGTAACTACTTTGAAAAAAAAATACTTTTTTAGAAATAATTGTGGATGTTGACATTAGCTTTATGTGCTGCTGTGACATGTTTTGTTTTGAGGTGGTGTTTTAGACTCGCACATCTTCGCCGATAGGCCAGCTCCTTTTTGCACAACTTACACACAACAAGTTTTTTACAGGGTCCCTTAAATTTGTATATGTGAAACAACAATGAACCCGCAGTGGGCCAAGAGAGGTGGCTTTGTTGTCCATCGCTGTTGTTTGCAGATGTTACTTGTGCGCGCGCTCTGCGGGAATACCAGAAACGTGTGAATACTACGGTTCCAGCCAGAACCTTTGTGTGTTTAACAAAAAATAATTGTAATTAATTAATACATTAATAATTAATACACACCCAATATAACAAGGAAGCGTCATAGCAACACACATGCTTCATTTGCCTAACATGGGTTAATATTTCACATTATTCCCCTGATTTTCTTCATGTTTTCATCAACATAAAACATGTATTTAGAGATACACCAAGAAACATGGCAAGGCAAGAAAAAGTGTAAATGCAACATAAAATTAGTTTGGATAAAATTGTTTGTTTGCATGTTTTTCTGATGATTAGTTCTGCTTTGCCTGACTAGCAGATTCACACAAAACAGTAAGTTTATTTATTTTTTTATTTTTTTACAGGTTTTACACATTAGCTAATTGTACAAGGAGCCTTTTTGTTGTAACACCGTCTGTAGCAGTTTGTTTCACTGCTCTGTATGCTTGTGGGTGTTTGGCTTGTGTCACTATATAAATTGTTAAAAATGACTGTACTTCCTCGGGAAACTTAGGAAGGCTGAGCCCTGTTGCGACGCGTTTTGTTTTTAATTGCGCAGAGGAGTGACAACAAAAGCATCCACACTGGAGACGGAACAAACCTGGCTCCGGTGGTGCGCGGCCCGAGACAGGAAGCTCCAGCAGCGAGTAATTACGACTGCCCAGAACATTACCGGGGGCCCGTGAAGCAAACATCAATTATATCAGCGAGGTCATGTGTCTCTGCAGAGCCCAAAGGGCGCTGAGAGACAAAAGCCACTCCAGCTACGGTCTCTGCACCCAGCTGCTGTTTGATAAACCATAAAGACTTGACCACAGCCCTAACAGCGAACTGTACTTCCTGAAGCTGTAAAGGCAATTTCCTTCGAAACTAAGCGTGCTTTTGTTGTTGTTGTTTTTCATTTTCATTTTTAGCATTAATAATTTTCTTGACTTGCAGGGCTTTGCAAAAGTATTGACACCCCAACCTCACAGTGTTATTAGAGTTTTATGTGATAAAACCAAAGTCCCGTTGGGTCTAAGTGGCTCCCCCCCAAAAAAGCTTATTTGTATTCATTTTTATGTATTTCAATTTCTAAAGACTTGACATTCCCTCCAAAGTTGGGAATCCATGTTGGCGCATGTGTGGGCAAACAGCCAAACTACTGTCATAAATATTAGATCATTTTCTCTCCATACAAATTAACTAGCAAGTGACTATTTCAACTATTTCAGACATTGTTCCCTGTATCATAAACCAGGATGTGGGGGTCGGACTTACTGGGTCGGGCTCGGAACCCACCGATAACTGCTCGTAGTTCTAGTTTGATTTGAGTTGGACAAGAGAAACATCTGATACCTCCAAGACTGGAGACTGAGGAACAAAGTTAGTTGGCCACCCCTGGCGTAGGGTTATTTTTCTCTGGCAAAGGCTTTCTTTGGATGAATGTTTTCCTTCCACTTCGCAATTGTGTGCTGCTCAGTGTAGGATTAGCACATAAATTCAGAATGAAACAATAGTCGCAGCATGATATGAATGCACTGCAGCTCCTGAAAACAGACAAACAACGCAGACACAAACTTGAAATTGTGTCTGAATGTCATTTATTTGAAAGATTTTGTTCCCTAATAATGACCCTCAACTCTGGTTCATTTTGCCTGTTTTCCAGTTATTGGATTTAGTGACCGGCACTAATATCGAGTAATAAACCGAACGTGAGGCGGAGCTGCCCTTTTCATTTAACTCATTTGGCCATTTATACATCTATTCACGTCAACGTCAAGCCTGCTTTGAACCCATTAGGGCTGGAGTTTCGCTTTTTGAGCAGCTCGTCTTCATCTTAATGCAATTCAAAGACCTACATTTTGAACGAGAGTTGCTGTGGCAACAAAGTTTTCCCCCCCCTCTCCCGGAGACACGGAGAGCTCAGTGGAGTATCCTTGATGGTGTGGCGGAAAGTGCTCAGGCACAGATGGTCCTGTGAGAAACCACAAGCCTCGTGTCCTAGTTAGCATCGGAATACTAACGCGATCGAGCAAGGTCACTAATATGTCGAGGTTTAACACAGCTTAACCAGCTCTTACGAAGGCAGTCTAATGTGCAGAAAGGATGAGGTACACTCCAGTTCCCCAAGTCTCGCTCACTCTGTCACACTTTGCTGCCAGCGGTAAAACGCGTCGCAAATAAATTTATTCTAAAGGGGGTGGCTCATAAATCATCCAATACCAATAGTGTGTTTCATTTGCACGAGGCTTAATCTCACAATATTTGTAGCTGATTTCAGAAAACAACTGTGTGTGTGTGTATATATATGCATGTTGCAGTCCACTGGTGTAGTTTAAGAAAGTTACATCTCAATGAGTCAAGTAAGGTGAGAGAAAAGTGCACACACATAAATCCAAGAAGAGGTCTGCCTCCAGTTTCTCTCTCAACACTAATGGTCAAGAGAAATGTGGGCTGAAGTTGAGCCAGTGCTGCCAGCATTGACTAAATTTGATCAGCAGTCTTTGATAAAACTCTTCCACCAGCCTGAACCTGTGCTTCAAGCTGCTCCGCCGGCCTTAGATAATGATATCATAGGAGCCCAGATTTTAATGAGAGCTCTGATTGGGTGGCAGTATTTCATGGCTAACAAGATGCCCTGTTGTCTGTCTGTTAGTTGCCATCCAGTCTGCAGTGTGTTGTAGCATGCATGCGCGCGTGAATGTGTGTGTGTGTGTGTGCGTGTGTGTGTGTGTGTGTGAGTGCAGCAGCGTCTCGCGAATTCAATTTAGGTCAGAGTCAAATGATAGCAAAGCACTTGGAGTCTTATTTGTCTCACTGCATCATCAGATTGTTTTTTTTTTCTTAATAGAGACAACACATGAAAGAGGGAAGGAAAACTGGCCGACGCCAACTTTTTAATGAAATTTGATATGTGACATTTAAAATGCCGCATGAGTCATGCAGCAAGAATTCAAATCATGTTCAGAGCTACTGACAATCTGGGCATTCATTACTATTGCTTTGACTCCTTCAGTGTGCTGCACATAATCGATAGCACTTCTGGAAAAAGGATGTAAAAGTAATACGTTTTGATTTTACTTACTTATCCTTGGAGGATAAAGGGGGGCTGATGCCAGTCTCCAACAGTCATTGGGTGAAGCTGTGAAAAATCATCCCTTTCATTTGCGTACATTTATTCAGGGAGGAAAAACGTTCAATGAATGAAATGACTTATCACTAATGGGCACAATCTTTGATAACTTTGCTATCAGTACTTTTTACAACTACCTTTAGCCAAAAGGACATAATTCAGTTTTCTCTCATGATGATTTCCCATCTTGGAGCATTCCTCTTAACCCTTGCATGCAGAAATGGGGTCCAACCGACCCCACACACATAAAACTTGTATCATTTGCCATAGTCCTCTACGTTTGCCTCAGTCTTCACACACACAAGGGTTAACATCAACCTTTGTAGATCAGTGGTTTCCCAACCGTTGGGTTAATGACCAGAACCAGTGGTTAGGGTCTTTTGGTAACAATCGTTGGCATAACACTCGTTCTTTCTCACTGATCCACTCCAAACATACCTGTGGAGCAGCAGTATGACCTAACAGAGATTATCCTTACACACAACGCCAAAGTTTACAATACCTTGAAAGGACCATAGTAGACTTGCACAATATTAGAAAAATTTGACCAATGGAAATTACATCACATTGAGCAATCCTGTACATCAGCAGGGGTGAACTGATGCATGCATTAAAACATCCCCAGTCCAGTGGCTCCATTTTGTTCCCCCAAAAAGTTTACTACAACTTCATAATTTTCAAATACTTGAGTGTTATTTTCATAAAAATCCCCCCAAAAAATTATACAACTCACCTGATATGGATCTATCACTTTTATTTAAAGCATAATGTCAGCAAAACACACATTTAAAAAAAAGAAACTAAAAATCTGTGGGGCCCCGGTAAGCCCTTTGTACAGTCTGACCCAGCCGAGTGAGCATTAGCACCTCACTTAATAAAAAGAAGGTACATCAAGTCTGTGTATTAAATGCACTGAAAGTCCAATAGAATCAATATATCGATACAAAACTTGCAAGCATTGCACTTAAAATATTATGTTCTACCAAATATTGCACCTAAGCAGTCCTTCCCCAGCAAAATCCAGTATAAGGACCAGGATAAACCGTGCTGCCCCACCAGGAATCACAGCTGGAGCAGGACCACAACACAGCCAGGCCATGAGGACACCCAGCGGGCTGCAGGGAACCTGCACATACTTCTCTGCTTTTGTTGACTTTGCCCACACCACTTGAACGTGAAATTTTATCCAACATGCAGGTGAAGAACATGCTTCAACAAAGGACTGTGCGGTGTTTTATGAGGTGACCACGTATGTGGCATGAGGTTCTTTTGTTTGTCTCACGTCAAACCAAAATAAAGCGTTGGTCATTAAAGAGCTCCATCTGGTCTGACTACCGTTTAGCAAACATAATTTTTACATGTCTGTGAATAAAAAGGCTGTAAAATTACGGCACATAAGTGACACAAATCCTGAAAGACGCACAGAAAATCCTTAGACAACTCCTCCTCGGTCAATTAGAATAATTATACTGAACATGGCTTCAGATTGGCACTTCAGACCTGGAGAAGGAGGGGGGAAAAAATCACCTTGTGAGATTAGATGGAGTGGTAGGCTGCTGCAAACCTAGACAGGAGAAGTAAGTTGGCATCTCTCTACCTAATCAGCATCAACGGGCTCTCACATCAGCAATCAAGCTTAAGGCATTTGCAGTTGAGGTCTATGCCAAAGAGGCTAACGCGACTGGCAAAATGGCATCTGTTTATGTGCCATGTGTTGCTCCTGCAACCAAGGATCACTCCTTAACCCCTGGTCACCAGGGGCGCGTTCTTTCACAGGCTGAGATCAATACCTCTAAAGGGGGAATCAGGGAATCAGAACATCCCTAAAAACCCGAGAATCATCTAGAAAGTCCTTCAAGAGACGGATTCGAATCAACTCCTGCTCGCTTTGTTTTCACCTTTGCTTTTTGTTGTTCTGATTTACATGACAGGTTGCTGTCTAATTTCTCGCAGCACCGGCAGCGGAACATGAAAAGGTTATAAAAATCCTCCAGCTCTGTTTGACAAGTGCCTTTTTTTTCCTGCTTTAATTCCTCCAGCCCGATGTGAAACGCAGTCTGGGGAAAAACAAATACACTTTGTTAGATGATGGTATGGTTGCCTATTATAGGCACTGTGATCACTCAAGCTGTTATATTATATGGTGGTGATGCAGCTCCAAAAAAAGGGAAAAAAAGCAAAAACATTCTGTTATTTCCATTAAAAAGGCTTGCAGAGGCTTCTTACCGAGCAGGCCCAGCCTTTCATCATCTCAGGTGCCATTATTTCAGCAAAGCTCTATTTCATTTTGTGATTGATGGTTCCCTGGCAGTCTCAGCAATCTTGGTCAGACTCTGGATGTTTGCAGCAGGGTCTCATAAAAGGCTATGATGCTATTTATTAATTCAAAGATCTCTGTTTTTTTTTTTATTCACCGTCTCTCTTATTTTTATTTTTTTCTCCTCTGTTTGCCTCTCACACAGTGCCTGGAAAATAATCACCAATGGACCGGCTGGTTGTGTGCGTGCTGCTGTGTGCAGCTCTGGTGAAAGGCTACAGCTCCTGCCCCGGCCGCTGCATCTGCCAGCACCTCTCGCCCACTCTGACTCTGCTCTGCGCCAAGACCGGCTTGCTGTTCGTGCCCCCCACAATCGACCGCAAGACCGTGGAGCTGCGGCTCACCGACAACTTCATCACCATTATTCGTAAGAAGGACTTCCTCAACATGACCAGCCTGGTCCACCTCACCTTATCCCGCAACACCATCAGCCAGATCGTGCCCCACGCCTTCCTGGGCCTGCGCTCGCTCCGGGCGTTGCACATGGACGGGAATCGGCTCAGCGTCATAAAGAGCGATCACTTCAAAGGCCTCGTCAACCTGCGGCACCTCATCCTCGGGAACAACCAGATCCACCAGGTGGCCTCGACCTCCTTCGACGAGTTTGTCGCCACCATCGAGGACTTGGATCTGTCCAACAACAATCTGCGCAGCCTTCCCTGGGAGGCCATAGCCAGAATGACTAACATTAACACGCTCACCTTGGACCATAACCTTATTGACTACATAGAAGCGGGGACTTTCACTTTGCTCACCAAGCTGGTCCGCCTGGACATGACTTCTAACCGGCTGCAGAAGCTTCCGCCGGACAGCCTGTTCCAGCACGCCCAGGTTCTGTCCGACGCCAAGGGCTCCAGCTCGTCCACACTGGTGGTGAGCTTTGGCGGGAATCCCTTCCACTGCAACTGTGAGCTGCTGTGGCTGCGCCGGCTGACGCGAGAGGACGACTTGGAGACCTGCGCCTCGCCGGAGCACCTCATGGACAAATATTTCTGGTCGATACAGGAGGAGGAGTTCATCTGCGAGCCCCCACTGATCACCAAGCACTACTCCTCTAAGCCCTATGTGATGGAGGGCCAGGGTGTGACTCTAAAGTGCAAAGCCATGGGGGATCCAGATCCAGACATTCACTGGAGGTCACCGGACGGCAAGCTGGTGCACAACAACTCGCGCACCATCCTGTATGACAACGGCACCCTTGACATTCTCATCACCACGCTGAAGGACAGCGGGTCGTTCAACTGCGTGGCGTCCAATGCTGCCGGCATCGCCACGGCCGCCGTGGAGATCAGCATGATCCCCTTACCCTTGTTTGTGAACAACACCGGCCATATGCGCGAGGACCCCGGCCTCTCCGACATCACCACTTCCTCCAAAGCTGGCAACGACACAAAAGGCTACGACAAGCAGGACAAGAGGGTCCTGGTCACGGAGCTGACCTCGTCCTCTGCCGTGATCCGCTGGCCGTCTGAACGCCACATCCCCGGGATCAGGATGTACCAGATTCAGTACAACAGCACTGCAGATGATACTTTGGTGTACAGGTAAGCCAGGGTGGAGGCAGGATGGGCAGCGAGAGAAAAGTGTGTTCCAGTAGACCAGTGCTTCTCAGTTCTGGTCCTCGGGGACCACCGCCCTGCGTATTTTAGATTCTTCTGTTCCAGAACACCTGATTCAAATGATTGACCTCCTCCGCATGCCATCTAGTGCTGCAGAACCTTATAAATCACCCACTTATTCAAATCAGGTGTGTGGCAGAAGGGAAACCAGCTAAAACATGCAGAGTAGCCGTCCCTGAGGACCTGAGTTGAGAAACATTGCGGAAGACATTTGGAGTTGGAATCCCCAAAATTATTTAACAATGTTTATATCTATTCAGGGTCACTCATTAATGAAGTAAGGAGAGAATAAGTCTAAAATTCTTGGAGAGCAACTAAAGTAAAAAAAAAAAAACCTCAAGTGGCATCAGATTGATTCAGTTTATTCCCCACATTGACTCCAAAACTGAGTGAATTGTTGCAAACATTGCATTGCAAGTCCAAGTACCCCAAAGAGCCAAACGGTCTTAATCAGCATCATTAGAATGTAATATGACAGCAACAATAGCACAATAAGTATTTCACTCCATGTAACTGTATCATTAGAAAGGGTTGGAAAATAATTGGCTGCAGCACAGAAAGAAATTAGAAAAACTCTGTAAAGCTGAGGTTTGTCGTAGAGGATTCACATCATTTGCTTATTGCAAATTGAAAACAGAACTAACACATTACAGTAACAAGTTAAAACAATGAAAGAACAGACTGGCTTTGAGAGAATTAATAAGCTTTAGGTTGACAAATAGCTTTTTTTTCTTTGGTATTGTTCTCTAATGCCCAAAAGGTTACAAATTACAGCTTAAACCTTTAATATTTTTGCTTTCTGAGTTGGATATGAAAAGCATATAAGCTGCACAAATACCAAAGATAAGATCCAATAGTAAATGTTTTTCTTTGTCACATTCAAGCTTAGACTTTTTTTTTTTTTTTTAACATATTAAAATATTGCACGCACCAGTATCGGAAGGCCAAACCACTTTTTGGTACAACAAAAGTTGTACAGTTTTTGATGTATGGCTTCATGCTTCAAGCAGCTTTCTAAATTGCTTGATTTGAGAAAATATGGAAATTTTATAAATGTCTCTTTTCAAGTTTTGACACATATTTTCAGATGAAAATATGTTCCTCAGTCTCAAGTCTTATTTTTTTAACCTGTATTTAGTTTCAGCCACTGTTGTCTGAATTTTGGCTTTTTGTTCTGTTCCTGTAAAAAAAAAAAAAAAACGTTGATGATGTTGCCCCATCATATTTCAGAATCTAGATGTGTTATTGGCTTTAACTCTAATAATTTATTAGTTCAGCTCTATCTACCAATAAGGTGACTTCTGAAGGCATCTTGCTGCGTTTAATTTTATTCAGTAAAGAAGTAAAAAGTAAATAAGGCTAAATGCACAACATATTTTTTCCCCGTTTTTATTTGTAAAAAAAAAAAACTTGGAACGTTTTCCTTCCACTTCCCTGCTGTGCTCAACGTATTGTTGATCTATCATATGTAATCCCAGAAATAAAAAAAATTAAAAAAACACTTATGTGTGTAGTTGTAACATGACAAACTGTGATAATGTTCAATGGGTGGGAATACTTTTGCTAGGCAGTGTAATTACCAAAGTACAACACAGGCACTTAAAATTCAGACCCAAGTGTTTGCAATTAGCTGCGACTAAATTATAGGATTAAAACGACTTTGAAGAACAACACCATGTTAATACAGAATCCTAATTTCTTTCTGCAGTCTAAATGTGAGTGCATTGCTAATGTTTAGTCATAGTAAAAAAAAAAAAAAAGTATGCACAGTTGAATTTCATAGTAGACAGGATAAAACTGAAAATTGAATAGCTTTTAGTGTCGGCTTACAAAGGCTTATGCTGGTATAGAAATATCTCTCTCCCTTAAACATGGGGCTGAAAGTACCAATAGAAAGTCTTTTGATTAAGCTTCATGTGTTCCTTTTGAATTCTGTGACACAAATTTACTGTATTTCAGGATTTCATTTTGGCAGAGCAAACTAATAATAGTGGTTTACATGCTTTCATTCGCTCCCCCTTTTTTTTTTTTTTTTTTTTTTTTTAGCTTTTATCAGGTATAATGAGTAGCTCTCTTGTATAATTTTCTCATTCAGTTTCAGCATGGAGCTGAGTGTTATTTTGTCTTTAGGTGGTACATTATTACCCACCAAATGATAACCATCAAAGTCCGCCTTTAGGGAAAAGGAACAGGCTTCTAATTATATTAACGGCAACGTTGACCCGAAGACAATGCCTTTCTCCTGCGTATTTAGCGTAATCTTGCACTTGACCTTAGGTAATCACACAACAAAACACCCTCTTCCCAGCGCTCATCACTTGTCCTGCAGCCTGCAGCTGTTGTAGGGAGAGAATAAAGCGTTTTTAATACTTTAACACCTTTGCTTTCATTTTACAAACAAGCCTGAAAGAGCGTATGTTATTTTCTCATGCTACGTATGTCTTGCCAAAGTATTCATAACCCTTTAACTTTTTCACATTTTGTCACGTAACAACCACAAGTTTCAGTATGTTCTGTTGGGATTTTGTTGCAAATTATGGTTAGGTGGAAGGAAAGTCCCCATTACTCTGATACCCCTAACGAAAATCCCTCAAAAGTTTTCAAAGAGCTCAAATAACACAGCGGTCCAGATCAGGAATGAAGATGTGGAAAAGTTTAATGTAGGGTTATTGAACAATGTCACCAGATTTCAACATCTAACATAGCACTTCAGTCCAACCAAACCAGATGCCCGTGTTAACTCTGACGGTACTGTTAGTTTTGAACACCACAAATCTGATCTTAATGGAAGGGTGGAAAGAAAAAAAAGTCATAGTCAAAAGGAAGGGATTAGAAGCTTCCATCTACAAAAAACATTCTCTGGTCATGTGAGACAAAAAAATTAATATTTTGACTTTTGCACAAAACACCATGTGTGGCAGAGTACTAACTTCAGATAATCCTGGAAATACTGTTCTTGTGGTGAAGCATGATGTTGGCCGCATCGTGTGGTAGGTTGACTGGACATGGGATTATACGGGACATTATTTAATTTCTCTTTGGAATTAATCAAGTGTTTTTGAATTAAATTGAACATTGCATACATGGCAAATCTTGAAGAGATGTTGTTGGAGGCTGGGATGGAGGTTGATTAAAAAGGTGAAAGCAAAGTATATAATGGCTTTGAATGGCCCAATTCAAGTCCTGACCTAAATCTAACTCTTCTCTAGACTTGAAAATTGCTGCTCATTGGTATACTTCATCCAATCTGGCTTGGGTCAAATTATTTTGCCAAGACAGTAAGAAAGGTTCAGCAGGTAGAGGTTCACCCCAGAAGACTTGGAGGGGCTGAATATTAAATGAACTCTTTCGTGATTTCTATCACTCTATGCAAATCGAGTTTGTGTCGAGTTTCTGTTTTTATAAGGTCTTTATATCTTAACCACTGCATCGTTTCTCTCTTCCTCCGCAGAATGATCCCGTCTACCAGCAAAAACTTCCTCATCAACGACCTGGCTGCAGGACGGGAGTACGACCTCTGCGTGCTGGCCGTGTACGACGACGGCATCACGTCGCTGACGGCCACGCGCGTGGTCGGCTGCGTGCAGTTCCACACGTCCAACGAGGTCAGCCAGTGCCGCTTCATGCACAGCCAGTTCCTGGGAGGCACCATGATCATCATCATCGGCGGCATTATCGTCGCCTCCGTGCTGGTGTTCATCATCATCCTGATGATCCGCTACAAGGCCTATGGCAGCCCCGTGGACACAAAGGCCAAGGTCAGCTTCGCCATGCACTCGCAAACCAACGGCAGCCAGCAGCGGCTGCAGCACTCGGTGTCCAAGCAGCCGTCTGACGAGGGCGAAGTGCTGGCGCCCAAAGAGTGCATGGCTCTGGTGTTGAAGGTGGACAGCGAGAAGAAGGAGGAACTGGCAGCCGCGGTGGCAGTCCTCGAAGTGGAGCTGCCCCCAAATGCAGACAAAATGAAGAGAAGGAGCAGCCTGGATGCTCAGCGCTGCGGGCCGCCATCTGAGGACACGCAGACGGACAGCAGCCTGACCGGCTCCACCATGTCCCTCTGCCTGATAGGCTCCAATGCCGGCACTAAGGAGGCTCCCAGGCTTAAGGACAAGAAAAACGCCCTGGCCAGCGTGGGGTTACTCCCCAACGAGCTGGCACGAACTAGGCACAGATTCTCTTTCGATGGCGGGGATTACTCCATATTTCAGAGTCACAGTTACCCACGCAGAGCGAGGACGAGGTGGCACAGGTCCACCAACCAGCTCAACACAGAGTCATCGCCGCTCGCCAACAGGAGAGTTACATTCAGCAGCACTGAGTGGATGCTTGAGAGCACGGTTTGAGGAAAGCAGTGTAGCAAAAAATTTTAAATAAAAAAGAAACGTTTAAAAAAGGCACAAACGTAACGTAAAAACACAAAACGTCTACATGCCATACAGCACAACGATGATTAAAAACAAGCACATTTATGTACTCATGCTGACTTCCTGTGAGTTGCTGGAGGAGAACAGTATCCTGTCGTCCTGCTTCCCCCCCATCGTGCTCCCAGAGAGGTTTATTTGGGCCATGTCTCTTCTTCTTTGTTTTTTTGGGTTTTTTTTGCAGCGGTGCCTTATTCTTTTAAATGTATGAATGGAGGATGCTGCTCACTGTAGTCACAAACCTCCCACTCTTGACGGCGATGGGAAGTGTTGTTTTTGGCTTTTCGGTTTTCACCGTTTTCTGTGGCACACCGACGGGGAGGAGAGGGGTTTGGCATTTGGATGTGACTGTTTAATTGTTAAAAAAATAATAATAATAATCATTAAAAAAAAAAACTTCATTAAGCAGTAACTTGTAAAGTGAACAGCCAGGTACCCTGTTATGTCAATCATGTTTTTGTTTTTGTTTTTTGATGAAGAAAAAAAAAAACTTTTGCACAGAAGACACGAGATACAAGGACAAGTATCAACACCAGTCTATACAATATTAATAACAAAAAGAAGCAGAGTTTTCTTTTTTTTTTCCGAATGCTCATTTCTAATGTTAGTGGATAAAAAGGAGTTGATGTGAGAATCTGCCATGGACGGTCAGACTGTGCGATGTTGAATAGGTATTGTTCCAGACGTGACTGTATATTCATCGGTACTGTATCTGGCTGGTCTAGATAAAAGACGACAAACAAACAAACAAACAAAAAAAAGACATATATAAGTATATTAAAATATTGGTGTATGTGTACTAACTATGTAAAGTAAATAAGTCATACGTCACGTGACTTTTTACAGAGCATTTGGGTGTTGGCTGCAAGTTTTTACATTAAAAACCTGTCATCACACCTCTCAATATTTAGTATGTCCAAGTTTGAACCATTTATCCCCTCATGAAGGGTATTAAATTTTTTGTGTGGGTTAACTGTATCAGTAGTGCTTGTTTTTTTGTTTTTTTTTTTGTTTTGGTTTTTTTCTTTTTCTTTTTTTTTTTTTTTTTTTTTTGCTGCTGCTGTTGTGGTTGGATTATTTTATGTCTTGTGCTGCTCCAGTGTCCACTGTAGCGAGCGAGAGAGGGACACACGAATCGAAATGATAAATATTTGATTCCTCAGTGCTATTTTTGAGGTTTTAAGTGAAAGCGTCACAGCGCCAATAGAGTGGAGTGGGATGTGTGACTGCGAGGGACAAGCCAACTGGACGTGGTGCTGAATCCAAATGAAGCCAGCTGTTGTTACACAACGGCGTAGGAGCAAATGTTCACCACCAGGGGGAGACAAAGCTTTCTATTGTTTCTAATTAGGCGCTTTTCTTGAGAATTTATTAGTGTGAATCTGCATACTCCACCCAGGGCAGAAAGGTCTGGTTTATGGGAAAAGCTGTAGCTTTAGTTCTTATTTAGTTTTAGTTCTGAGCATTGAAAATTAGCAGGATTAACCAATCATGCTGTCAGCAGATGTGGGAACATAACAGTAAGTGATAATATCCTCTCTGCATTGACGTATAAGGTCCGGACTCAGGTGAATAAATCCAATATAGAAGCTTATATTTCAGTTTTGACCATAACTTTTTAAAGCTTTCAATACGTTAAATATTCTTAGTCATATGAGGGAGAGATAGAATTCTATCTGTGTGAAGCAGTCAGTTTTTCTGAAAAAAGCAGTCCGAACAACTGCTTCCCATTCAGGATCCGTAAAAGCGATCCGAAAATTGTTTGAAGCGTATGAGATTGCTATGTCTCATCTCCGATAGTACCGCGATTCATATCTGTAGCTCACTCACAATAATAGGAGCGATGAGAGAGAGAGATGGTGTGCGCTGAGTTCTGAAATTTTTCAGAAAGGTATGAAAATGAATGGTTGAGTGCCTGAGGCTACCCTGTCACGTGATTTCACCTTGACAGAAAACCGTCAGTCCTAGAGAAATTTCAAAAACATTTTACGGGAGCAGGCATTCGATGCGATGTTATGACCGACTTTCATACCAATAGAGCGATTTTTGTAGGCATGACGGCAATTTCAATATTATTTTGGGGGTCAAAACTATCGGTTAGTGTGTGTTACCCAGAAAGCAGTTAGGCACAATATCCCAGCACCGTGAGTGAAACAATGACTGGGGCAGCCTACTATATAAAGTACTCGGGGACTAATCCTATATTTATTTACACATTTGTAGAATACGGAACAAATAGCGTGCCGTAATACGGGACACTACATACGACAGCCACATACGAGACGGTTCCATATTTTACGGGACGGGTGGCAACACTACTTGCAAATCAAGGCGATCACTGTCCTCCCTATGCATTGCTATGGGCAGGCCCCAATAATAATAGGAATAATTGATGAACGGTAAAATTAGATTTTTTTTATTTTTTATTGTTTGAGTATTTTATTTGGCTGACCACTTTCTTTTTCTGATTAAGATTGAAATACGTGCATAAAATTATTCTTCATTTTATATGTAGACCTTCTATGCGAAAATAGGTGGGGGGGAGGGGAGTTCCCTTTGGTGAATGCAGCGTGCTGCTGTAATATCATTCAGCTGTATACAAGGGGAAAAAAGTCAATTTTAATTTAATTTTTTAAAATCTGGAAGCTTTAATGAAGATGACCACCAAGGAACGGTTCTTCTTCGACTGCATTTGTTGTATTTTACGATTATTTTCAGTCTTTTAGACGTGTAGAAGAAGAATGTTGGCTGTTGTGCCCATAGACATAATATAAGCGGCCAATGCGGGGCCTACTCTTATATTATGTCTATGGTTGTGCCTACGGGGCTCAGCACCGCCCTGTATCAGTGAGGAACGGTACTTTCTCCCACACCTGCGCATTTTCACTGCTCAAGAAATGACCGATTAGAAAGACTAAACATGTTGCTCGTATTCATTAAATACATCAGGCAGACGGTTGGAACGTCAACATATGTAGAACATGTGGAATTAAACAAATATATTGGCGATATGGAGAAAGATAGCAACGGGCAAGCGAAAACTTCCTTCCTGCTTCCTTCACTGTGTATGACACAGCGCCACCAGAGGTGAGGCGCAGCACTGCACTTATTCACTACGGTCTTCTCCCATACTTCAACAGCTATTTTGACCTTAGACATGTTGATATTATCAATAAAACAATTATAGAAAAGAGAAGTCAAGTGGGAAAATTAATTTTCTGTCATCATTGTTGGCATTTTACTCACCTGCCTCTGCAGAACCTGTGTCACTGCCTCTCTGTTACTCTTTGATATATAATTATAAAATCCCAATTAATGTGAACTACAGTAATGAATGCTATTTTAAGTACCATTCCGGGCAGAGGTTTAGGCACTCTCATTATAGGCATGAATCTCATCTTCATCTGCAGTTTATAGATTTTTTTTTCTCTCCACTGATCTTATTTCAGGTTGAACTGATCAGATGACAATGTTAAAGATTGTTAATAACTAGAACTGAGTTCACAATTTTAAATTAATTATGCATCGTCTGCAATAAAAACAGATTTGTACTCCCCAAATGATGTTTGGTTACCTTTTCTTTTGCTAATTGCATCCTGCTTCTTCTTAGTCAATACCTTTAAACCGGAAGCTTTTCAGGATTTGCATCACATCAAAGCTTCATTTTTAAATGACAAAAGCTAGCATCATGGCAGGAGTTTGTAAACTTTAGAAAGCCACTGTGCCTCCAAAATCGCTCAAGTCAACAACAACAACAAAAAAGACAAGTCAATGATTTGACATGATACACATTTAAATTGGGTTGGGAAAAGATAAACCAGACTAACTTTAAGCTTCTCCAAACTTCTGACTTCCAGTATACTTTGGTATACTGGAAAGAAATCATGGACTATGCCTGAAAGCCAAATAAGTGCCGAAATATCGCATATTTAGATGGACTCTACTAATTCAGTTTGGAAGAGAAGCTTTTCGTAGCTGTCAAGCATAAATACAGTGTTAGATGGCAACAAAAAGTTTGTGATTTCTCTGCTACTTGCTATGAGACAGTAAACCTTTGGTGCATAATCTGGACTCTTTGTGGATCAAATATGTGAATACATATCTCTCTTTTTTTCTTTTTTTAGAAATCATTTTGTTTCTGTAAGATCATTCCATGCTGAAATAACAATTGGATTGTGGATGTAAACCTCTGATTGAAACTTTGTGTATTTTTAGACACAAAGGATTATCTATTTTTCTCTCTGCTACATTTAGCTGTGTCTTACATCGTATTAGTTTGTCTAGAGTCAGGGATGCATGATGACAACAATGACAAATGATGGTAATTTTTTTTTGTTTGCAGCAGAAAACGGCCTCCATTCCTCTGACCCAAGCTGCACAGATTAAGATAAAAGCCAGGCTGCTCGGACAGTGAGATGTCGATGAGATTTCGCAGAAAGCTGGAGAGCATTTTGTACTCGATTTGGAGGGGGAGGGGGTTAACATCCACGGTGGTGGAGTAGATTCAGTGTAAGAACCAGGTCATCCTTCATCTTCCCTCATCACATGCGGCCGGTTTTCACCTTGCAGATTTTGCATTTCAAGCAGCCCTGAAATTTCCCTCCTGATTTACAGGAAGACTAAACCTTTAGAGTGAAAGTGCTTTAGCTGTCAAGTCCCCAGCGCAGTAACTTTGCAACTCCAGTCCATCTCGGCATTAGCTCACTGACAGCGAAGGCTTGGAAATTGTGCAGCAGACCGTCTCTCCCAGCTGGGGAAGTATTTCAGTCTGTTCCGATCTGTAACCATTATTCAACCCCGAATCTGCTTAGGTAAGAGGACGCAGAGATCTCACCCGTCCTGAAAAATTGGCTTGGACAGCCAAACTAGCAGACAGTAGGGTTAGAGCTAAGTGTTTCATCAGCAGTTCTGAGTGGCTGTAGGGGGGGAGGAGAAAAAAAAAGGTGCCTGGATTCAGTGAGAGGGCAATTATTATTTTTTCACTCAAGATCCAATTTTATGTCTAATGCATACTGATGTAGGTATGAAAAACCCAGTCTGGGGATGGTTTAGCACATGTTGAGTTCGAGTATTGTCTCTGTGCCAAGACTGTTAATCAGTAAACAAGCTGTGTTGAAACATGATCGTCTAAAGTTTTTAAAGTGGGAGCTATTATGTAACGTCAACTTTTTTTAAGCTTTATATCACGTTGTAATGTAATTCCCTTGTCAATGTTGCTTTGATTCTTTCATGCATCTTTGAGGAATCCTTGAATCTCCTGCAGCAGCCACTGGGCGGATGTCTAAATGTGTGTTCTCACGAAGCTCCGCCCATTTCCACAAAGCTCCTCCTTTGAGCTGCACTGTCCAGTCGAGCTTCCGTCTCTCATTACACCCCCGCCCCGCACCTTCCCCACTCAGCACCTCCAGACTAGTGGCAGCAGCAATTAGCAAACACCTGGTTGAACTGCGAGTCTGCTGAGCTCAACATGCAATCTGCTCCTCTCTCCAACGCTCTTAAGAATGGTTGTAAACGCCATAAGAAGCATTGTGATGACGTTTTGAATGCGGAGCGTCGAGAAGACCAGGAGATTCTTAAAGAGACAGAAGCCCAATTTCAAGGTGTCAAAATAGGAAGTTTTGTTTCTTTTAAGTAATGTTTGATATATACACCATTTTCAAAACAACTGAACATAACACAGTTACTTGACTGTGTTATAAAATAACAGAATGTGTCTGGGAAATACATAACATATTAATACCCCTTTAAAATCCAATGGGAAAATAAAATCAGCATCCTCTTTACAGTGACTTCTAAGTCAACCTAAAAAATCCTGACAATTCCTCAGTAAGTATTTCTTTAAAGCCTTGAAATAAAGTCATTTCTCTTACCCTACACACAAAGCCCACTTTTTGCCTGCAAAGTATAGCTACAGGTCAACTAACTGGAGGGCAGAGTTGCAACAGTTGCCCACTGGGGAATTTTAAATCTTGGACTTTAGTATTCCCAGAGGAATATCACAGTGAAACACTGACTGCACAACTGAGGAAACATTGTCTGCTACTTGGCATTTCATAAGGTGGAGCAAACACTTCACATAGGCAAACAGAGGTACTTGATGTCTCTTTTTTATTTAACTGAATCAACAAACTTAGTTGTCCGAAATGTTTTTTATAGTTATGGATATGCACATAGAGTACCTTATCAAAGTTGTTCACATTCTTCAGTCACTCAGCCAAAATATTAGTGTCACTTTGAGATCAGTGAATTATCATCAGTGTTAGTTAGACTCATAGCATGAGTAGAAGGAAATTAGCCAAAAAGTTTAGTTTTGATTACATTTCTCTGACATATTTACTGTTATTTTCGTGGTTTTTATCTCTGCAGTTGCTCCAGAGTCCTTCAGAGCCTCTCAGTCGCTTATTATTGATCACCATACCTGAAATGTTTTCATACTGAGATAAAATTACATAAAAATGGATTTTCTATTATTATTATTGTTGTCAAGATAAAGGCAGCTAAGTAAAACAAAATTATTGCTACACTTTGCAGAATTTAGCAATTAAAAAAACAAACTATCTTTTCCTTTCAGCTCATACTTTTGTGTTACAGTGTTGGATTAGCAAGTAAAGTCCCACCAACAATGTTGATGTTTGTGGCGGTAATGTGATAAAATCCAAAGGATTTTAGGAATACTGTTGCAAAAAGCGTCATCCTTAATACAGCCAATGGCTCCTGGAATCATGCATGTGAAAAACAATTTGTAATTTCTGTGAATGATCATATTTTTACTGGGAGCTGTAAAACACAATCAGCTGTGGGTTTTGGCTAAGCGTCTTTAAGCGGTTGCAGTGAAGGTTCTCTTGAAGAAACAGGCCTGTTTTCATGACTTTCATTTGCTTTTCTTTTTTCCTGTTTCAGGGATTCAGTCAGCTACAGACAAGCAAATCTCGCAGCTTTCCTCTGCTTGGAGGGAACGTTTAGCCTTTTGACACAGACTTAGCAAAGGGCTCCAGGCCTCTACAGTGAACACAATTTCAGACTGGTTTACAAAACACTTTCATTGGCATTAGATTATCTCAAAACAACCACATGCCATGGGGCTAGCTATTTGCTAACAGCTTGCACAGAGGATGATGTTAATAAGGTTAGAACAGTGGAGGAGGGAAAGAAAATCTATATTTTCAGGGTTGTTAATGGTGATACGAGATCTTTTTCTCAGTAATTACAAAGGCGGCAACACCTGACAGGATAGGGCAACCTGCTGCTCATCAGTTGAGCTACTTAGAGCTTTTTATAAATCATTAATGTATTTACTTTGATCATGAAACCAGATTATTCAATTCAGTTGAACCTATTTATTTATTTATTTATTTATTCATACTAAGCCTATAGCAAAATAGCTACAGCGATAGGTCAGGATAGCCTAAGCAGAGGTGAAATAAGAAAATATGGTTCGTATTGGATTTGAAGAACATGTCCCATTAAAAATAACACTGAGGTTCTTTACTTAATTACTGGAGGCCAATTAAATGTCATACTGATGAAGTGATTGACTTAGAAGCCTCTTTTCTCAAGGCTCTTGTCAAAAGATGACTACTTCGGTCTTGTCTTATTTTAAAAGCCGGAAATTTTAAGTCATTCAGGTTTTTATGTCTTCAGGACATGCCCATAATTTACCTAACCTCTATGGTAAACCGCAGGTAACCCTGGAGAATGAAGATTTCTCAGTTACCTGAACAAATTTAAATCTGTTGGACAGATAAGATTTAAAGCAGCCTGGTGCTGTTCCTCTGATCCCTACATGTTCAGATCTTTCTAAGAGAATGTTGTGATCGAGTTTGACAAAAAAAAAAAAAATGAATATCTAATAAAACAAGATCAGTCTGTTTTCTGAGGCCAAGATAATATCATTTGTAGTTTTCATCATTTCTTTTTTCAGTGCTATGATGAGCTTTGAAACCTGAGTGAAACCTTTCAGAAGGGTTGTTATTGGTTAGATGCTCACACACTTGATTGGCAACTATTTTTTTCAAGAATGTTATATCAGAAAGGAATAATAGCGATTTAGCTGCAACTTATCAAGTCTCACTTACGAACCTGTGGTACACATTTGTTTACCAAGGATGGATTATTCACATCTAAGCTGGAGATTACCATCTCCTTAGTTTGTTTGGCATTGGGTCTAACATCCAAGCGAATATTTCAGAAGAAGTGAATATTTTTGATAACTTGGAAAGTTTGACTGAATCATAACAGATCGAGCTCTACGGTTACATTCAATGCTGACTCATTTACTGAGAATGAATAATTACGTTTGGGAGGAGGCCAGTGATTCAACCAGTTTTATTTATAAAGAACTCCACCGAGTCATTACTGCCGAGAGCCGAGGGAAAGCTCAACTCAGCAGAACTGTGATTCTATGTAAGTTTGGCAACCGTCCTAAAAAAAGAAACCTAGGATTATTCTTATTCTCCTCCATCACTGATGAAAATAGGCTGTTGGTGAATTGTCCTTTTTTTAAAAATTTTTTTATAAAAATGGACTGTTTTTCCAGATTAAGTAGGACTCCATTTTCTCCCTAATTTCCCAGCACGGCTCTGAATCGAATCATAAATAATATGTTTTCCGTCTGAGGTGAGATTGTCAGTAGGTATTTGATCCTTCAGACCTTTTGTATAGGAAATTGCCCTGCATTTCACCCCCAACTTAACAATTGAAAAGAATCACAAGATGTTTTATCAGAATATGTCACAGCATAATGTCGAAAGGTTATTTCAAAGCGCTGGAAGCGAGAAGCACTCATTCAGTTATCAAATCATTTCCTGCTGTCAATACGTCTCTCTTGTTTGGCTCCAAACTGGATTGTTTTTTTTTTTTAAGAGATCAGCTGGAGGTAGTGCATTTCTTCACCTTTTTCATTTTAATATGCTTTAGTATCAGATTATAGCTTCAAATCTGCAGTAGAGCTTGCCTTTCTGCTCAAGATAAAGTTTTAATTTTTCCATATTTAGGTTGCTCAACATGTCTAAATACCAATTTATATGTCATCTCTCAGAGTCATCCAGCTCTGACATTTCTATTTTGTTACTGAAAGTTTTACAAATGTTATTAGCATTGACATTTGCCAAGTAAAATTATCTTCAATACATTACAAAAGGGTGGCATTTATTTTGTATTAGAGTAAGTGTTTTAATTATGAACCTACTTACAACAAGTGATTCACCTTTTGATGCATTGCACTATTTTTGAGAAGTACTAGTAATTCTTTTAACAGGATAGTGTCTGACATAAAAATCAACACATTCAAGCGTTAAATTCTTTCCCCTATTTTTGAAAAGGAGGCAGACTTTGTCACATGTGCACAGACACAGCTGGAACATCATGCATACCTATTTAAAATCAATAGCCATTTGCTGTCTTGGGCCACACACAATACACTGCAAAATATAAAAATGTAAAATTCAGAAGGGCACTTTTTTGTCCACAGGAAAAAAAACATTGGTTTTTGCTAACAAGCTGTTAACACATTAAGGCTTAAATGTATGCGATATGTAAAAAGAAAAAATGGAGGCAGTGCTTTGCTAATTGTCAACACGTCTAGATAACAAGGTCCAAGCGTGTCACATTTCACAGGTCAGGAAAAAAGTTTTAAGAAAAAAAAATAATAATTGGGAGGGCTATGAGGTCCGCTAAGCCAGCTTGACTTTGTGTGGGAAATGCTTGCATGTTTATCAGAATTGTTCTACCGCGGAAGCGAGGCTATCGCTCACCAATACAATATCTTTTAACCCTCCAGCATTGTGCGCATGCGCGAATTTTCCGGACGTAAACAACAATTACCAACACTTTTACTAAGACAAACTAAGCGGAAGTAGAAATGGAGGAAAGAGCAACAGTCAATGGAGAGACTCTTTGGAGAGAAGTTTTGTAGTAATACTGGTAAAAAGTACAACAACTTTGCTGTAAACTGGCGCAAAGACAGACAGACGAAGGGGCGAGCCGTTAGCTGGATGCTGGAGGATAGACTAGCTGCGCCTATCCTTAGCTGTTTAGATTTCGCTGCGTTTCCGACAAAGGCATGGATTGTCTCAACTTTGTTCCGGAAGTCATTAGGACCTCATATAAACCAGCCACCCTGGAGCGAGGAATGGTGGTGAGTTCCTAAAGGATCAGACCTGAAAGGAGCGTTTATTGGAAATATTGCCGACTTTTATGTTTTTAATTCTTTAGTGAGCCCACTAATTCAAAACTGTTCTTTTCATTCAGTTTATTTTTGCTAAGTCTAAAGGGCTCTGGTCGTGCGGGACTATTTTAGCGAAGTGTGTTTAGAGTCCTTTAAACATGCAACTGTAAAAAGTTAGTTTGTTTAAACTATCACCATGTCATGACATCACCATGTGACAAATAATCTGGAGTAGCGCTAACTAGAATCAACCAATCAGAGCCAGGGGGAGGATCTTAACCCATAAATCCCCTCTTTGTCTTTGTCTTTGTAACAGGCTCTGCTTGATAGCAGAGCCTGTTACAAATTCTAGGCCTAGTTAGCATGGCCAGTGATGAAAAAACCGGTTTTTCTATAATAGTAAGTTACTTATCCACCATTAGCACATTTAGCAGCAAGTACATAAGGTGACCGGCAGCGCTAAAAACTCTTCTCCCCGTTTTTGCTTGGGACTGATAAATTTCTTCAGAGGGCAATATTAGCTCAGAGGGGAATTGGAGGAAGTCAATCTTTTCACAAATTAAACATCTCATAAGATTATGATATGTTGACAGTTTGAACAATTAAGCAAAATTCATTCTTTATGAAAGTTATATACTGCAGCTTTAAGCACATTCCAAACGCATTTTAATTTTCTTTTAGGATTGCATACATGTTTTTAACTCTATTTACTTTATTCCCGTGTCTTCTAGAATTTTTAAAATTAAAACAGTCCATTATAAACTGATCTTTTTTTTCCACGCTTATATAAAAACAAATTTATTCAACACTGGAGTGAAAAATTGTCGAATATCACTAGGAATCATCTTTACAAATACTCCTGTTTTCTAGAAAAATTAAAAACAATTGCAAAATAACGGTTTATTTTAGCAACAAATGTATAAAATGTATAAACCTAAAAAGCTCTTGTAGAAAAACACAATTTGTCTCACTTGATTGAACTTGCATAATTTCACTCTATTAAATACACTTTTATAAAAAGTCACAATTTTAGGACCAAAATATAAGGCGACGCAGGAAACAGGTGATCATTGAGGCTGCGTCTTGTAGGATTCCTGATGCATTAGGCGGTGGAAACCGCTCCATTGTTTTTCATGCAGCCTGCTAAGTGAGCTCAGATATTTATCAGACTAAGGACCAACAGCACATGGTTGTTGGTGCACCGTAAAAACACAACACGGCCCTACGGTGGAGGCCTCCCTTGTGAATTCAAAACGGTGATCTTCTAGTCGTTAGCTCTACGTGTGTTTGCGTCTCAGTCATTCGCTATCATTGGAGCTCTCCTCGCCTGCTTCCTTCCAGTTTTTCCTCCTCTTCTTTTTCGAGTCCAATTCTGAATCAGAGTCCTTGAGGGAGTCGCGCTTTCGCTTTTTGCGACTGTTAGTCCGTCTCTCTTTTTTTCCTCCGCTGTTGCTTTCTTCCGAGCTGCTGTCCTCGTCTCTCCTTTGGGTTTTCACACTTTTCTTGTTTTTGTGTCGACCTTTGCCTCTCTTTTTTTTCCTTTGCTTGTCTTTCGTGTCACTTCTGTCGTCCGTACCGCTGTCGTCGCTCGAAGACTCGGCTTTCTTCTTCTTTTTCTTTTTCTTCCTTCGGGACGATTTTTTGGACCTCTTTGACAGACATGCTTCTGTGTCAGACTTGGATTTCTTCATTTTGTGGCGTCTGTTCTTCTTTATGGTTACACTTTTGTCACTGCAAAAAAATAAGTGAACAATGTTAAACTAGTCAAAACACAGCAACGTAAACACATTGTTTGCTTTCAGTAAATGTAATTTTTTAGTTAAAATAATCAATGTTTCCTATATTACAATAAAGCTCTGTGTTGAGTCAAACTAATTGCTTTGGAAAGTCCAATCAGTCCATCTCTACTTAAGACATTGTTTTTGATGGATTTGAGAACAAAGTATTCACACTAAATTGGCCCCACATATTGGTATAATGAAGTTATTTTTACAATGTGCTGATTGTTGTTTTGGTTTAGATGGTTAAATTTAAAGGGGCAGTATTATGCGAAATTGACTTTTTTAACTTTACATCATGTTTTTCCCTAATCAAAACATACCTGGAGTGTTGCTTTGATTCTTTTATCCATGTTTGAGAAATCCTCTCATCTCCCGTAACAAACATTCAACTGCATAAAACAGCTGGGTGGACCTAGCCCCGCCTTCAAGATGCAGCTTCAACTCTGAGCTGCAGTTTCCAACCTCCAGAGTTTCTCATATTTTTTATAACAGCTAAAGATAACATAGTTACTTATTTGTGCTATAAAGAGACAGAATGTGCTTGGAAAAATACATTACACTGTCGCTTTAATATAAAAGATAGAAATAAAATGCCCACTGTCATTTTTGGAGCTACTTTGATCTATGTCAGGTTATTAATTTAACTAAAACCTAACTGTTATGTTACAATTGGATTCGAAGCCTAATAATTTCCAAATTAACTTTGACTCTGATCACATGATATATTTAAATCAACGAGACCTCCATAAACAGTGACTCTTTAAATCAGATGATACATAAACAAATACAGCCATGGGACTCAAACTGCTAAACAGTATTTGTTTCAAAAACTCCCAATAGAAATGAGATTATATATAACATAATAGAAGAAAGGTTAGCAGTTAGCGCTAACCCTCTTATGGGCAAGATGGAAGGAAATAGAAGACAAGGTATCTGTTGGCATCCAGTATAACAAGAAATTTGTTGGATTTGGTCAGTAAAAAGATGAACATATCTTTAAGGACATGGTTAAAAATGCCAAACAAGTGTTTACATCCATCTATTCATCCATTTTCTTACACCCTTATCCCATTGGGGTCAGGATGGGTGCTGGTCCCCATCTCCAGCTATCAACGGTGTGGGGGTGGGGGGTAGACCCTGGACAGGTCGCCAGTTCATTGCAGGTAGTTTGCATTGAGAAATAAAATACAAAATTGTGCCGATATGATCTGGATTTAATCCCAATCTAACTGAAGGGCTGGGCCAACAGAGGATTTAAGATTATTTGCTTCTAGTATCTTTTTTCAGAAACTGAAAAAATGAATACAGTTAATAAAACCATATTCATTCAGATTCCTTCAGGTCTGTCCTCAAACAAATAATTTTACATCAGATGATTGAGGGGGATTTAAAATGACCCTCTAGAGTAAAAGGGTGATTCTCACGAACATGGTACAACTTACAACAAAAATAAAAATGCATTGTATGCACACAAAAACACACCTTCTTTATAAAATAGAATCTAATTTTATCTTTCAATGTAAAATTATAACCTCTATGCATATTTTTAAAGGTATTTTTAGACATTTTAGTCTGACTTTGAAGAAATAAATTCATTACCGTAACACAATTTTGATGAAGAAATATGAAACCACAAAAACATTTTTCCACTTTTTTTGGACACCATGGACTTCAGTGTCCACAAAGGAGAAGGTACCAACAAAGAATAGTCATTAATATAATAACAAAATTTATTATTTTAATGTAAACAATTATTTCATTACCGTAACATGAATACAATTTTAAAATCTATTTTTGTTCTAATTTTGTGTTAAATCATTAAATTGAAAAAACAACACAACCATAATATAAAAGAGTCTGACCATTTCATTGAGGAATTAAAAAGTTCATGTAATTCTTTTATCTAATCTAAATAAATTATCATAAAATGAGCATAGCGGTAATGAAAAAACGTATGTCGGTAATGAATAAGAATGTTTCGGTAATGAACACTTTATAATTACACTAACATTTAACTACACATAAATAATAAAATGGCATGTAACAAAACATACATCTGCAAATGTACCAACGGCTCTTTCCATGGCTCTACCAACGTTGAGCCATGGAAACAAACCCACAACTGACTTTTTTTCATCTCTGCTAATGTAAGGTTGGGCAATTGGACGAATTCATCAATCCTCAGGAATAGTAGGGCTGTAGTGATTCAATAATCTCACGACACAATACAATACACGATATTCTGCTCACGATACCATATATATTGCGATATTCAGCAAAGAATACAATTCAATACACTTTTGCAATTTTCTGAAAGATTTTAGAGGGACAGAGTGATTTTGGTGACATTTTGTGACTTAGAGTTGGATTGAATTAATTTAACTGAAAACTGATTAAAAGCACCAACTACACAACACCTGGCTCTAGTTGGACATGGACACAGACTTAAAGTCAACAGCTGGACAAAATGAATCAAAGAAGTGGTGAGAAGACATGTTTCTTTTAATTGAAACAGTACAAACTGTAGCTTACATGCATTTGTGAAGTAAATAAAGTGCACCAAGTACCTGCTCTGAATAGTTTGATACCTTTTTAACCTTGACACTTAACATCTGAAGGAATCACTCTAAGCCTGATGACCTAATCACTCTCCCGGCGAAGCAAGCAATGAGTGAACAAGACGACAGTTGGATGTTGCAATACTTGCATTACTATATCGATTTTTTCTAGGAAAGAAAATATTGATATATATCGCAAAAATCGATATTACACAGACCTGGATAATAGGCTATGTCCTTCACTGGGTGTTTTTTTTTTATTTTTATTCATTTATTTTTATGTAAGGGTGATTTATTTATTGAGGTGGCTCGGGCATCCTCACCAGATGCCCAAGCCACCTCAACTGGCTCCTCTCAATGTGGAGGAGCAGTGGCTCTACTCTGAGTCCCTCCCAGATGACCAAGCTCCTCACCTTGTCTCTACAGGAGAGCTCAGAGAAAAAACATTTTAGCCTCTTGTAGCTGTGATCTTGTTCTTTTGGTGATGACCCAAATCTCATGTCCATAAATGAGGGAAGGGTTGTAGATTGGCCAGTAAATTGAGAGCTTTGTCTTTTGACTCAGCTCTCTCTTCACCAGGGCAGACCAGTGCAACTGAGAAAATGTTGCATATTGCTGAACCATAATGGAAAGCCATTACTGCTTACAATGAAAAGCAGTATATGCTTCACTGTGGACGCTGCACCAATCCACCTGTCAATTTCTCACTCCATTTTCCCATCCATGACTACAGATATACTGGGAACTAAACCTGTAGATCATGACCTGATGAAGCCAACAGGACCACATCATCTGCAAAAAGCAGAGATGCGAAGGCCACCAAAACGGACCCTGTCCACATCTTGGCTGCGTTTAGAAATTCTGTCCATGAAAGTAATGAACAGAATCGATGACAAAGGGCAGCCTTGGCGGAGTCCAACTCTCACCGGAAACCAGCCCGACTTACTGTCAGCCCCTACAGGGCTCCCTGAAGGACACGGTCGAACACCTTTTCCAAGTTCACAATACGCATGTAGATTGATTGGGCGAACTTCCACGGACCCTCCAGGACCTGCTGAGGGTGTAGAGCTGGTCTAGTGTTTCACGACCAAGACAAAACCCACACTGCTCTTCCTGAAGCTTAGATTCGACTAATCCAGAACCACAGAATAGACATTACCAGGGAGGCCTAAGAACCCTCTGTAGTTGGAGCATACTCTGTAGGTGGACCACCCCCCCCGGGCTGCCAGTCCAGGAGAACTGCCCCCAGTATACATCTTCTTTCACTCATTCACCTTCCAAGTAAAATTTTGATAGTGGAATATCCTTAACTGAATCGAAAAACCATCAAATTGGATCATGAGCTGAAATGGGTCCCTCTGAATCTAAGCATTTTTGGAAATTTTAATTGATATCCAGCACTACTTCGTTTTGCCCTTCACATTAGGTAATTAATATTTGTTGCCATAAAATAGTATAACCATTTTTCATAAGTAGGAAGTAAATAAAAAACTGCTGTAATTGTGTAAAAAAAAACAATAAGAAGGAGCATTAAAGTTTAAATGCACTATGTATTTATCTATTTTTTCATTTCAAAAAGACACTGTTCATCACCGTAATCTTGTTTTTCATTACCGCAACAGGTCTAAAATTACGCGGTAATGAAAGTTGTGCATTACGGTAATGAGTGACAATCGCATGAGATAGCTTAAAATGGTAGCATGCCATGGTGAGTCAGCTAAAATTTTTTCACCTACAATACAAATTCCCTGATATCTTCTCTACAGAAAAATATCTAATCATTTACTTTTTAAGCACATGAGGTAATGCACATTACGGTAATGATCGCCTATGGTGTGCGAATAGGCGTATGCAAGGAGAAACATAACAATTATCATAATCAAAATATGTCAAACAATCTTATTTTTTAGCCATATTTTGTCTTCTCTTCTTTGTGGTACATTATGGGTCAAAATAACTCAATTTTAAAAAATTCTATAAATTTAACAGGACTTCGAACAAGGTGCTACGGTAATGAGTTTTGCACCTCTGGACACTCACTTTTATTAAAATATATTTTATTATTTAATAGGAAATCATTAGATATTACAATATTGAGCTAGTTTACATTATTTTACACAAGTTGGTAGTATTTTTTTATAAACCAGCTCGAATAATTACAATGATAAATTGAGGTGAAAGCATTTTTTTTTACTGTGGACGCATTACGGTAATGAATTTCTGACTCTAAAATTAGTTAAAAAACATTTAAAAAAATATTTTGGTAACTAACAATTAACTGTGCCAAATATTAGAAATGATGATTGTTCAAATAAAAGTGAATTATTTTTAATTTTCATGAGTATGACTTTAAAATCTTCTTAGACATTCAAATGACTGGGTTCGTGAGAATCACCCAAAAGTGCTTATAATGCAAAACGGGCTTAGAGTAATTTCCAAAATGTAGGTGAACCTCTTAGGAATTAAGACTAACTGTGAATATGAAGCAAAAATGGAAGAAGGAATCTAGAAGTCTAATTTCAGGGAAATGTTAGACAAAATACCTTAATTTTCAGTGAACAGCACATTATCATGGAGAACATTCAGTTTTTAAAATCACCTGTTCATTAGGCTCATTTTAAAGGCTTCCTGGCTCCTGGAGATACTGTGACTCCCAAGCAAATTATTTTCATTCTAGTTCTGACATTTTGGCATGCTATTCATACTGAATTGGTCATCTTATTAGAAATGAATGCACAATTTAATTGGGGGGAGAACTATGATTTGGACATTTTCAATTATTGCAGTTAGAAAAGCCATTACAGTAAAAAAGTAAGTTTAAAAAGGGGAAATTATGTATTTTCCAGGCATATAGTGCAATTCTATAGCACAATTAAGTAACTATGTGACCTTGAGTTGTCATAAAAACCCTATGTATATATATCAAACAAGGCTTAAAAGAAATTTTACTTTGTAATTTGCCTTGAAATTAGGTCTCTGTCTCTTTAAGAAACTCCTGCTCTTTCTGACACTCCGCCTTCAGGAAGTCATCACAAACATGCTTCTCATTATGCTGTTTACAAACATTTTTAACTGGAGCTCCAGGGTGGAGCTTTGTGAGAGCAAGTGTTTAGGCACCACCTGAATGGTTGCCATGGGAGATTGAAGAGTTACTCAAACATGCATGAATGAATCAAAGCAACACTCCAGATATGTTTGTGATGAGAGAATGACGTTATAATATAATGGAAAGGTCAAAGGTAAAAAATGTACATTATAACCATACTTTTATACAAAAAAGCAATCTGTCAAAGTCAGAATGGGAAAGCACTTAATAGAAAACTGGAAATTGATTTTTGCCCTGAAAACACTGATAGTTGCATGATTGCAATTCAAAACAGAATTACATAACCGACTTCTTTTTTTTTCTGTTGTTTTGGCTTTTGTTTTTTGCATACCTGTCAGTGTCAAACTCCTCAGGATAGAGCTCCTTGAAGCCACTGTGCCCCCACCTGTGAAGTGGAACACTGCGTTCAATTACAGCGCTTCTGGAGTGTCTCTGACAAAATAACAAAAGCAGAAAACTACAAATCAAAACGCCGAGAAACATCACGACGTCTACCTGTCTGGATCGCCTGCCTCAAATTCGTAGAGCCTGCGTGTCCAGTACCGAGCCTCTCTGTCGTCGTGCTCCGACGCTCGCTCTCTGCCGGCACTCATGTTTCTGGGATGGTCGGTCACTCGATCGCAGTGCATTCCTCCCCTGGAATGTGATCCATATTTATGAGTCAAAAAGGGCAACTGAAGTAAAATTGTCAAAGATTATTATATTTCTAAGTCAACATTCCATATTCAGGTATGAGTACTCTATCCTTTGGTAATAATCTATTATTATTTTAATGTAGGGAATAAAACGATTAATTGAGATCTTAGCTGTGGATTCATCCTTTTCTACAAATGATCAAATACACACTAAAGGAATTACATATTATTGCTTTTTAGGCAATAAGATCCTTATTTTCTGATTTAAAAAATTATTTCTTTGTATCTTTTAACATAATTCTAGAATTGTATAAAAAGGCTCAAGTGTTTAAATGAAAAATTGCAGAATGTGCCATTTTCTTATCCAATTGATTAATCATCAGAATAGTTGGTAACTAAAATAACTGTTAGTTGCAGTCCTGTTTCAATGTGAGTACAAGTCTCATCTTTATCAAGATTTAAACTGTGGGTCTTGAAAAATGAGAGAGGTATTCGTGCACAGAATAATACTTAAAATCAATTTCCACCTGGTGTAGGAGAAACGTATGACCCGAAAAACGTGGATCTGTGCGGCTTTTGCTCGGCTGGCTCAAATTAAACTGGGATGTTTTCTGCTCCCACCTCATAATGTCTGCGTTGGGCAAATGTTTGTGGTCGGATGCCTGGATCTCCCAGTCTCGCATCTTCCACATCTCCATCTCCTCTTGGATCTGTGGAGGGTCAACAACAATATGTACATGGAAAAACTGGACATTATATTACATTTAGGGCTGAAACGATTCCTCGAATGATTCGAGTACCTCGATTACTAAAATTCCTCGAGGAAAATTTACCTGCCTCGAAGCTTCGTTAATTTATGTTTTATTAGTTAGGAATGTTTTATTCCGGCCGGGACTTCATTTGCGTTGCGCGGAGCTCTCACTTCCGCCTCTGAGTTGTTGACAAAAGCTAAGTCTCAGCGGCATAAAGTCCAATCTTCAAGATTGGCCCGTGGGGATTTTATTGATTGATGATAATGCCCGACTTTTTATCGTTTTTGGGGAACCAATAAGCATCCTTAAAATGACTGGGGGAATGCCTGGAGTACGGCAGCATTTCTCCTCCGGGGCTGCTGGTTGAAAGCGAACGGCGGGAAGAGCGCTGAGGTGAGCGGATAGCCTGAACAGGGCGGGCGGCTGAGTAGCTGATGCTTACCGTGTAAATGTAGCTTTACCGACGAACCGCACAATAATTTCATATCCCGGTCTGAAGAAACGGGTGGCGGAGCGCATCGTACATGGCTGGTAGATGAGTTTCTGAGTGTGACCAGTGAAGGTGTCGTAAATATCCCGTATTGCTTCCCCCCTTGTTCGTCCCCCGGTCTAACGGTTCGTCAGTCCGCTGGTCTATTTCCTCCCCTCCACCCCATCTTACGTTCGTTCATTCGCCCTCTCCTCCCACTCCAGGCGGCATTTCCCGTATTTTCAAACCCAAAGCGTGACAGGTTAGGTGGCAAGGTGAGTTTAATTAATCTATTAAACTCACTGAAGATGAATATATAAACTAAAAGCTGGATTGTAGACATTTTTTATAAGCATATTTGTGAGCCTGCTTCTTTGTTATTAAATTCAATATAATTTCAGATTTTTCTATAACTTTTCTTCTGGTTAACTTAGAAAGTGAGCTATTATTGTTACAGGTTAGTTTTCTAAACTACAAAAAAGCAACTGTTAGGGATGCTCAAATATGGAAAATTGGACTGATATTGATATCCGATAGTAACACCGGTATTATGCCAGATTTACCAATATTTCATTTTATAATTTTTTTTATCCGATTACTCGATTAATCGTAAGAATAATCGATAGATTACTCGATTACTAAAATATTCGTTTACAACAGCCCTAATTACATTATTACATTTTTGCCTTATAATAAAAATAAATGTGTACTTTTCAATGCCCTGACCTTAATTCTATCAGATAATGTGCACAACCAATGTTTAAGCCCTGAGATAACATGAAACTCTATGAATTCTATTTTAAGGGATTCAAAAAATGTAAAAAAAAAAAAATAAAATCCCTATTGTGCAGCAGTGAGCTGCAATTTTACTCAGCTGAAGGAGGAGAGCGGTGCCAGGTGAAACCGGCTGGCACAGCTGCCGCACATTGTCTAAGCAGCTTCTCTTATCATATGCAGTTGCATGCTGGGAATTGAGAGCCTGTCAGACGCAGCCACACAGGAGCACCATCCGCCTGCCAGCCTGCACCAAATTATTCCTGAAAGTGTTTTCTTTTTATATCAACTGTTTAACAGTGCACTCCACTGTGTTGGGCAAACTCAAAAATGAAGTGGGTTTTGATGAGTCCCTGTCGGGAACTACTTAGCTTTAAAGGCACAGATTTTTTTTTTTTTCTGAAAACAGAAAAATAACTCCATCAGATGCTGAAATAATTTTTTTTACTACATAGCCTGCAGTTATTTGATATACTTTGGGATTATTAATCATGTAGAAGCTCTATCTTACCTTCAGCTCTCGGTGCCTTGCAAAAATTATTTCTACTTGAACTTTTTCACATTACAGTCACAAACTACCATGTATTTAAGGGCAGGTTTTCTGCAGGTTTCACCAATCAAAATTTAAGATCCGCATCATGACAGAAATGGCCAAAGGAAAAAACATCCAACAGTTTGTGTCGCATCAAAGGTTCTTAGATTAGCAGTAGTAGCAGTGTCGACTGCATTTTGGGGGAGCTAGAGGAACAAAACTGTGACATTTCTCGGGTTTTAACCCCGTAGTGCCAAGATGTTTTTTCACAGAATAGATGTTGCATAGTATGAGTTGGCAACGAAAGTGAACCAGTGGTAAAGATGAACATTGTCCTGCAAATTTGCACTTACCCACAGCTAGCTAGCTAGATAGCAAGGGCATTTTAGCAGTTTGTTACTGACAAAACTTAAGACCTATGATTAACATATTTAAGGCCAAATTATTATTATTTTTTAAGAATTTAAGGAATGTTAAGCCTTATTTTTTTAGATACATGAATTTAAGACTTTTTTTATGCATGAATTTTATTTGATAGACTAAAACAACGGTGTGAAAAAGAAAAATAATTATATTATTTTCCTCGTTAAGATTTTTTTTTAAAAATCTGAAACATGTTCCATGCATTTTTTTTAGCCCAACCCACGAATTCAATACCTAATGCTCCAGTTCATCTAAGAACTAAACTTTGAGTGGAGAGCATGCTTTGATCCATTCCATTGTAGTTCTTTCTGAATGTTTAGGGTCATTTTGGGGCTGAAGTCCCCCTCATTTCTTACTTTTTTCCTTTAAACAACCCCTCTCTTTTAACCATTCTTCCACAAAAGAGAGATGTGTGGAGTACATCACTAATAGCTGCTCCAGAGTTAGCATAAATAATTTTTGTACAGATGCGTCAAACTTTTTTTGTGCTGTAACAAAATCGATACCATCATGATTTAATTTATCAGCTACAGTTAAAAGTTGACATGCTGTCATGAATTCTATTAAAGTTTTACATCCATTTATAGAAGCTACTTTTAAATGTGCACTTCATTTAAAACACCCCTTGCTACCTCGATAATTACACGCTTATGTATAGGAAAGAGGGAGTTTAGAGCCTCCTACCAGCTTGACTGTACTTCAAACAACAATTAGGAATAAAAATAAAAAAAAACTTTTTTCAGCCTCCTGCTGTTTTAAAACGCACCAACCCCAATGTGTCAAGCCCTTGCTTTTCAGAGTGTTAGATCTCTTTTACTGTGATCTGTGCACTGACGCCGATTAACATACCGCTTATACTTTTTTTTCTTTGATGTTCGTATCATCTGATATTTTGACAAACATTAGGAGAAAGTAGAGTATAAACATATATTGTTGCCAGGGAAAATTACGTAAAGGAAGCACCAGTGAAAGTAGTTTTTATTAAGTTAGTCGCCTCCTAACACAAATACAGGACGCCACACGCACCTTGTTGTGGGCATCTGTGTGTCGGATTACATTCCTCAGCAACGTCTTCCCAAGCGGCTGCTTTGCCATGGCGACACCTGACGAGAGACCCACGTCCATCAAACACAAACGAAATAGCTATTCAGAAAATAAAGATCAAAAATAGGTATAAAAAACATTGCAGAAACAGACTTTCTCCATCAGCAACTATTCGAACAGTCACCTGTGTTAGCTGCTCTGCATTTAAGCTAACAATGCTGAATAAAAGAGTGCATGGTTTTTAAACAGCCTGCTATAAGTTAACAACGTTAATTCATTAAGTTACTAAAACTTCCCCAATGTACCATAAAATTGTACAAATTGTACCTGTCAGAAGCCAGCAGAATTCGAAAGGAAGAAAACACAGCCTAAAGTCTTCACTTCCGCAGTGTCACAGGACGTCGGGACAAACTGAATGCTGATTGGACCAACGGCCTGTCGACAGTAATGACGTTACACGGCTAAATCTTCCTCTATGGCAAGTCGCCTTTACATTTAATAGATGGGGAGCCTATCTTTGGGGAGCCTTCTGTTAAGTTGGCACCTGATAGTTGTGCAGATTCTTTGTGTATGTCATAAAATGCATATGTTATGTGCATATAAGTAAGGGGTATATGTTTTTTTTTGTTGGTTGTGTTTATACTTATATTTTATAATTTCATCAAAAGGTCTAAGAATCTTAAATTTATGACTTCCTGTCTCAAGTGAAAATATGGTCTGACATGGACTCTCATTTCTCTATCTGGACAATACAAGAGATTATGGCTTTCAAGTCAGACAGTTGTGTGTTGATATTCATAGATGTGACACCAACGACTGCCCTGCACTTGCTGATATCTGCTTTTAGAGCAATAATTAAAAACGTGAACTGTCAGAGACAGAAAAACATCAAAGTTTCTGGCAACCACACACAGTGAGGAAGATAGTAAGGGAGAAAAAAATATTTTGACATTTACTTGCTAAGTTTTCTAAGTGCTGCAGGACTTCAAATGTTGTACGGGCAAAAATGGCTAAAATTAGTGACAGGCAGATTGTACAAAGAGGAATGGTCCTTTCTTTGTATCTTTAAAAAGTGAATATCATCCTCACTCTTTGAAATATAAAGACGTTTTAAAAAAAGAAAAAGAAAGGAAACATGGAGGGCTCTGAAGAATGAATCTGAAAATGTACTGTCACTGGATATTTCAGTTTGTTAATGAATCCACACATTTGACCAGATAACCATATAAATTGTTTACCAATCAAAAATGACCTTCTCCCACAGCCATTTCAGTCTTTTGACCTAAATTTAATCAAAAACCTGTGGAGTGAGCTGAAGAGAAGAGGACAAAGGAAATTGCCCTGGACAGTAAACGATCTACAGAGATTGTGCAAAGAGGAATGGTCAGCAATTCTGCTATCTAGTTTCACAAACCTTGTGAAATATTATCGAAGAAAACTAAGTGTTGTCCTCTGGGGGGAAAAAGGTGGTTGTGCAAACTATTAACTGCAACAACATTGATTACTTTTTCTCTCTCCACTAAATTAACTCAAATTAAAGACATTAATTTTACTTTTTTCTATAGTGTGATCATTCTACTGCAATAAAAGCAGAGTTTATTGTGAGGCTTTTCCTACTACTACATTTCCTAGGTAAAATCTCTGTTGCTTGCACTTTATATTACAGGATCTCTGCAAAGCGGTTATTTAATCATAGGTGAGGATCTAAATACAGGCTAGTTCATGGCAAATAACAGAGAAGGACGTGTCCCAGTAATAAGAGAGAAATGTGAGGCAGAGAGGCTGCTGAGAAGTTAAATAAAGATCCATATGGGGACAAACAAGAAGGGCAGGAAATGGATTTTCTATTTTAGAAAACAACTAAAGGGGAAAAAAAGTGTAAATGATGCAGTATTATGAGAATTGTTTTTGCTTTTGAAACAAGAAATAAGAAGATAATAGTGCAACTCAGAATGCACAAAATGTTGGGAAAGGAAAGAAAAAGACATTGTTAATCGGGTTTTGGAAGTGAAAGTTACACATAAAGCTAAAATCTATGGTGACCCATTTATTACAATGTACTTTTTTTTTTGTCTTGCAATATAAACTTCTCATATTCCAGGTCATAAATGCCACAACTTCATAAAAAGATTCAGAAACTGGGAGTGAATGCTGCAGATCCTTACAAAAAAAACAAAAAAACATTGGTCTATCACATTTTCTTTAGGACAATGCGTCCTGCCACACAAACAAACAATGTCCAACTTTCTTCCTCATACTGAAAACATTTTAGCCCTGTTAACGTGAAAGACTTAAAGAGAAGTTAGATGATACTGCTGCTTACGTACAGCTATTATGTGAAGACCTCCAAAGTGTGTTAGAGAACATTATTAAAAGAAATCCTTAACAAGACCTGTTCGCAGTTTGCCACAAGCCAGCTACAGGCAGCATGAAGGAACATTCCACTGTCAAATTAGACTAAAACTTAACTTTCTGGCTTGCATTTGGGCCAGACAACCAACACACATCCAGACAGTCCCGCATCGTTCCGCAGGGATACTTCACTTCATCAGAGATGGAGAATATGGTCAGAGGTGAAAGGAAGATGGATGGAGTTAAAAACAGGGCAATGGAAACCTGTTCGAAGCTGCAAACCCCTTGAGATCCCGCTAAAACCCATTGGGCTTTATGAGAGCTTTGCTTGTCCATTCTTGACTGAAATCTGACCCAAATAAACCCAAGTTACCTCTAAAAGCAGGAACTCTTTGTGCAACCTACTTTTGCTAAATTGCGGCCCTCAGTGGGATTATAACACTACATGGAGCTCAGACGGGGTTCATCCAAAATGCTCCATGTCCTTTTCTAATGTAAAGTAATTAGGATAATTTGTTTGCAGACAACACACAAACAAGATGGATGACTTTGTGCAAACTAATTAGTCTGTGTTCAATTCAGGCTGTCCTGGCTGTGATTCAAGGCGTTTTAGAAGTCTCAAAATGATGGGCTTGACTATGACGTAACCTGCTTTAATATACTTTATTTCACGTTTGTTCTGTTTTTGAGTGAGATTGTGTTAGATCCTACGTCTCATCGTAAATTTAGTTGAGTATTGGGGATAAAAGCAAATATTATTTAACTAATTTTAGATCCAGTCATGGTTCACAGTTTGTCTTATAGTCTGAGCTGCTTATTCCCCATCTACTTTCTTCTTGTAGTCCTATTGCCATCTGCAATAATGCACCGCCCCTGGTCAAAAACAACCAATCGGAGCCAAGAGGAGGGTCTCAGTGTTGTCAATCAAACTCATGTACACATCGCAGCTGTTTTAATAGCAGAGAAACAACTCACTGTTAAAAGAATGCTGTTTATCTGCCGTAATCAGTGGCCATGCTAACTAGCTTGGCATCATTGTGATGAACTAGTTGTAGCTGCAGAAAGCAGTGGAGAGTGTGTGAGCATGATTGACAGGGGTAACACACTCCTCCTGGCTCTGATTGGTTATTTTTGAAGAGGGAAGTGCCAAGCTGATCAGACCTGACTGAATGACTTTGGTCATTTCCTCTGCTGGCATTGCCGTGTTACAGGCAGAATACAATTCATCATGGTTCCCAACTTCTCGTTCTGTTCACTGATTGGCCTGGTTGAAATCCTACTGGAGAAATTCACCTCAGCGGGAGAAATCCCAGACGGAGGGAGATGAGAATCAAGCGGAGAAAGGCAAAGGCCGGGTTAAAAAGTTATCTACTGCAGCTTTAAGCCACTTTAAAACTGAATACAGTGTCCATATTAACTTAGTTATCTGAGACATTTCAAATTTATTAGGAATTTAGCAGAAAAATTTGAGCTAGACGTGAGTGAATCAGGAATTTCTTGGACATTAAGAAATTAAATTATAATTAATTAATTATAATCAATAATAATAATTTAAATTAATTAAAACCAATCTATAAAAGCAGAGTAACAGAGAGCCTGTGAAACTTGGGTTTTTCTCTTTTACGCCTCCACTAAATATTCAATATTTCTTACCTCAGTAAAATTTGACAATAAATATAAATGGGATACCAAGGGACAAAACCTTATCAGAGGTGCTTCATGAATATTTGTTTCAAGGTCACTAAAATGAAAAAGCCTTGATAACTTATGTTTTGTAGCAGGCACAGTAATAATTTGCAATCAAAATTCCTTGTGAGTGTGCAAACAATCTGCTCTATTTTAGCGACTCATTTGATTTACAAATTGTCTGCCAGCTTGTTGTCCCTTCGGCAAACAGGCTTTCTTCTCCCCCTCCTGGCGGCCCCCCGAGTTCTGGAATGACTTTCCATCCACATTTTCGACACTGAAGTAAATGCTTATACATTCTCCATACATGAATCTTGAAAAATAAATATGGTGTCCCCCGCCCCCATCTAACCTCCCCGTTCCCACAGTAACATTATTGTCTGCCAAAATGTTATTGTCTTGCTCCTTGGGACCCGAGTTCGTCCTTGTGTTTTTAATATGTGAACAAAAACAATCAAAGTACCCCTGAAAGGAATGGAAATCAGTGTGTAAGGAAACAAAAACAACTTTATTGGGGCTGAAAGGCTTCAAGAGGAGATGCTGAATGTGTTGGACTGTTGCTTTTTCTGCACAAACTGCTTTTCTTTTCTTTTCTTCTTTTTTCTCATTAAAACGAAACAGCTACCCAAAATATTGCTGCTGTAATCGCAGCTAAATGTTTGAGCTATTGTCTTGTCTGAGAGGGGACTCAATACAAACACATGCGATTTTTTTTAAACTTTTACCTGTAAAAAAAAAAAAGAGGAAAAAAAGCTTTTGTAAACCGTACATTTTTTTTCTTAACTTCACAGTGGTGCTCTTCTTTACTCAAAATCTGACTAAAACACTCTGAAATTTGTGTTGACAAAGTGCAGAAAAAGTTAAATTTTTTAAAACTTTTACAGAAAAGCAAAGATATCATCAGATCTTGCTGCGAGTTAGACCCAGCATGATGCGTTATCATATAAAAACTATATTCCCAAAGTAATATTTGTACTTTTGTTGTCAAGTGACAGGCACACTCCTGCTTCTGCTGTTTTTCTGCCAATAAATCAGCTGCAGCATCAGTCTCTCTCTGCGTCACATACATATTCATGGGTCTGCAGCACAGTAGCTCACTGAAGCATGCGCCGATGATGCTTATACACAATTTAAGGCTGTCATTTGGCTCTGGACAGAGCTGCAAGCTGCCACATAAAGAGCTGCTTCACAGTTTAGTTGATGACACCAGCAACATTTTTAACAACTTAATGATAGTGTTCCCATGGCCCAAAAGCCTCTTATAGGGGCGATTACCATAAAAACCACACACATACAAGAAAGCCTTTCATTTCTGTGAGCTGTCACAGACATTTTAAATTAGACATTTTTTTTTTTTTATTCACAGGTTTGTCATTCAAGTTGGCGTTTGGAATCGGAGGCCCTTGCTTTTTAATGTAAGAGGAGCTGCAATTGTAGGTTGCGGTTTTCGGGAACCTACAATGTCGTATACGACATG
The DNA here is from genome assembly GCF_051168715.1 of Poecilia mexicana. NCBI lineage: Eukaryota > Metazoa > Chordata > Actinopteri > Cyprinodontiformes > Poeciliidae > Poecilia > Poecilia mexicana. Next base: position 30,542,284 of record NW_028263382.1, on the reverse strand, counting down.
GCCTGATGGCCTGAATTACAATTCATTTCTGCAGTTAGGCGTGTTAACTCATGATAGGGAACAAAAAGTATAAACAGTAAAATACAGCATACATGTATCAGCAATACTGTGTGTAAAATCACCACGAGTTTGTACTCTTCACCAGCTGGAAAAACAAGAACAAACTTATTTAAACAAAAATACATAAACTACAAAGCAACTCGTAGCATTCAGTGGAATAAATAAAAGTGCTAATGTAATGTGGAAGATTATAGCAAAATCAAGAGAGAAAAATGGATCCCATAAGCTGGGATGCAGAACCACAGCTTCCTTGTTTCCTTTGTGAGTTAGTCCCCTTATGAAAGGTTTCAATGATAGTCTCCAGGAGTCATATTACCAACTAGACATGGACTGATGGATTCACAATCCTGATAATATCGATACTAAGTTGGTTTCGATAGTGTGATAAGATTGACTTTAGTTTCAGATTCCCTCTTGAAATTTCATTTTAATGAAAACAAATTGCTATGATTTGATCTCAAGCTATTGTTTTTGCACAACTGACACTGAAATTTGTTTTGTTCCTTTTCTGTTTCTGTTTATCATGTAAATATGTTACTAAGGTATTTTGTAGACACATATATACTTTATCTAAATTTTGTCCTAGGTTTTAACTAAATAGTTGAATGGAAAAAAGCCTCAGTAACTCCTAGAGGTCAGACGTTTGATGATGTATCGCACTTGAATAATAAGTTGGTATCAGTATTGATGATACAGGTTCTGTTTACTTGGTATCAGATTGGTACCACAATATGCAGTACTGCACACTTCTCATACCAACATACATAAAATTGACATTTCAGATTAAAAATTCAAAAGGTAGGTTTTCATCTTAGCTAATCCATGAAAATGAACAAAATAACACTTGCTATACATGTACCTTTTTATGATAGCGATTTAATGTGGCATAGTAGGTATCTTTAACTGAACTGACAAAATTAATATAAAAGTTTTCAATTGCATTTTAATTTATCGAAATTCAGTCTCTAATAAAGCTTCTAAAATTATTTTTTTGGTTTTGGTGTGCCATCACAAAAAAAAAAAAAAACATCCCTGACATTTCCTTCCCTTATGCTAGTTTTGCAATGATATAAGGAACATAGAAAAATGAAAAAAAGAAGAAACCTCACTCCTCCTTCTAGAGATAGAGAGAGGGGGGAGGGTAAACACACCCAGACAGCCAGAGCAATGTCTGACATCTCTGCTCTCTGAAAGAAGGAAGAACTTATCACAAAGCCAGTGCGACGGAACAGAAAAGAAACAGAAGGAGGGAGGAGAGAAGGAAGGGGGGAAGGACGAGGGGGAGAAATGCAAAAAAGGTTCCGGCAGAAAAAGAAAACACAGGAGTGAAAGAGATGCACAGGGAACACAAAGACGCTGTGTTCGTGTTAGGGAGCTGGTGAGAGCGATGAGAAAACCAGCAGACTTCATTCGCTGGTGTTGCTGAGCTGCAGCTCTCTCTCTCTTTCTCTCTCTCTCTCTCTCTCTCTCTCTCTCTCTCTCTCTCTCTCTCTCCCGGTGCCAGCTTGGACCGAGCTTTGGTATGATTTAGGGGAAACGGGGTTTCGGGCTTTTTTCCCCTTCTTCTTCTTTGATTTGGATTTGGAGCGTTGTGCTGCAGGAGTGGATTTGACCGTGCTGTTATTTCTGATTGAACACAGTGTGCGACGTGGAGACTCCTGCGGCGGCTGCTCCCCTTCCCCATTCCCCGCAGCCTCCGGCTCTGTTTGGGCTATGGTCCTGACTGAGAACCGGGGCATCACCCAGATGCACAAGTCCGACTGTGTGGGAGGGTAAAAGGCAACAAACAACAGCATGGGAGCGAAGCAGATGAAATGGTAGGACGCGGCTATTTAAAAAAAAAAGAAACATTATTATTCCAACATTACACGCCAAGCAGCCTACAGGCAGCTATTTTTATCGACATTGCATGTATTCATCAGCGGCAGAAATACACAGAGCATTAGGCCTGCATTCAGAATCCTCTCCTGATTTACATGTGGATCGTATTTATGCTCATAATAATTTATTTCGTCGTAAATTGAAGACTTTATAACCCAAAGGAAGCCAGCGATTGCTGCATGTTTACATTGCAGTGGATGTGGGTGTGACCGTTGGTGTCTGGGATATGAGCCTCCAGTGCCTAGCAACCACTGATGTATGTAGCAGAACTATTCTGAGCCACGTTATAATTACCGTTGCAGTGCCTTGCAGAAGTTTTCACAGTGCTTGGAACTTTTTGGGAGAACAACAAATATCTGAATATTTTATTAGGATCCATATGACAGAAAAAAATAAAAATGGCACTGCTTAATTGTAAAGCGTAAAGCAGAAGGGAAGCACATGTTTTCACAAATCTTTAGAAATGAATTTGAACAACATGAGGTGCATTAGTATTTGTATTTGTTAGCCTTTTTGGGTAGGTCTCTGCAAACTTTTGCTCATTCATTTTTGCATAGTGGGTCAAGTTCTCCCTCTCTAGCTAGCGAAGGCACATAAACATCAATATTCGGAATTAGACAGATTCTCAATTAGTTTAAAGCATAGATTTAGTCTTAGTCTCAATCCCAGCTTCCCTTGCCCTGCTGCCACCATGTTTCACAGATAGGATTGTGTGTTCAGGATGATGTACAGTGTTAGTTTTCCAATGCAAATTACATTTTTGCAAACAGGTCAGCAAATAAAATTTTTGTCTAATCCGTCCAGAACATATTCTCCATCTACTGACAACAAGTGAGCAATACACACTTAAAGTCTTATCACAATATTTTGTGGTGCTGTTGTGATAATGATAAAAGTGATGATAAGAACCATTTACTTCTTTTTTTGGGTAGCTGTATAACTGCAGGGCTTTGAAATGTCATAGAACATCATTAAACTCGCATTATGTAAAAAATTGACCCAAAATGTAATAAAGTCATTGAATGCATTTTTGTCTTGAATGACATGCAGGTCAGTACCAAAGGTTCTGAAAAGGAAACTAACTGACCAAAAGTTTGACATTTATCAACCAAAGTTTCAATTAATTGGAATTTATCGTGAAATGGTAAATTAAATCATTAAGTAAAATAAAATCAGTAAGTAAATGATAAATAACACAATAACTATCCAAACCTACCACCGACTTGTTATTGTTAGCATCTTAAAAATACTTTCAAAGCGTGAGATAAATGCACTTTTAAGCTAAAAAAAAAACACAGAGTAATAGAGTAAGGTAACAAGACATTTTTCCTATACTACTACAAGGTGGAGAAGCTTTGTTGGCCACAATTAATTTTAATAGCTGAGCACCGCTGGTTAGAAACATTGAGGTCAGTTGTGAACTAGATGAAATGTTTTTCTTTTATAAGTAACAAAGTACCTTTAAACCACATATTAACTGTGATGAACAAATGTGCATTCTCAGTCATTTTCCTCCAGAGCTTATTAAATCCTGTTAATCTGATGCTACTAAAGCTCATCCTGTGCAAATCCCATGCAGCGCCTAATCTCCGGCTCAACCCATATGCTCCCGGTTTGCGTGGTATTTGTTCCGTTCGTAACACCAGAATGGCTTTTGGAGTAATGGCGTCTGTTCCAAAAGCGCCAACAGATGCAGAGACGGTATTTGCAGGAGCCAACAGCTCCTTGGTCTGCTCTGGAAAAAACAGTTGAGGATAATTACAGCAGCATCTGATAAGATGCTCACTTCCTGCTTTGACGTGGCCTCAAGAAACATCAGTGGGGATACTAAAATCTGATACTTTTATCCTTCTCAGGGAAGGCAGACATGTTTTAGGAGGTCATCATCTTCTATAAAACTGGATTAAAAGAGGACACATTTGAAATTGAGGCTCTTACATGTGCCCCTTCAGTTATTTCATCCTATATACACACATAAGGTGAAGTTTTTTTGTTTCTTTAAAAATAAAAAAAATAAAAAACACAATTTGTTCGACCAGGACCATCTCACATTCCATAAAGCATGTTCAGCTGATGGTGAACACTTCAGACAAAGGATGAACATAAGTTGTTTTTCTGAATCGTTTACATGCGTTCAGCTTAAATGTTATTCATGTTTTTTTTTGTTGCTTTTTTTATTATACCATTGAATTAGACTATCATACAACTTCAGGAATATTTTTAAAGATGCTGCCAGAACTTTAAATGTTTGGTTTTTAGTTTTTTATTTTATTTTCTCAAGTCAAACAGAATCAAAATTATACATAGACTAAAAAGCCAGTGCCCCGGTGCCCTGGAAAATGTTCATAGGGGTGGCCAGATCCCTAAGAAAAATTTTTTAAGGTAGCACACCAAAAGGAAAATAAATTATTAAAACCAAAAAACATATAACTACATAAGTGTAGATATAGGTCAGTCCATCCATCTTTATATCTGTAATCCACAAAAAACTTTTTCCTTCCCTTTGATTTCAGTTTCACAGTAAAAATGTTGACAAATCTATATTATAAATGTCAAAACCTTCACCTCGTTTGAAGAATTTTAGTTTTTAGGTCTTTATTTTCATCTTTATTATTAAACCGTTCTTTACCTTGTGGATTAAGAATGGTTTAACATATAACTAGGTTTTGTTTAAATATGTTTTGACTTGTTTTAAATAACATAACAGAAGCCTAAAACAGCAATTCAGTCACGTAGATAAAATAATAGTGAAAAGAAAACTCACTTCAGTTGAAACCAATAAACTCTGCGTTTTGTCTGCATGCTACTGTGCTAGCATCTGAAACGTGAGTGTTGGCTTCTCAGCAGCTTCCCTAGTTCAGTTTCACATGCTGCTGCTGGTTCCTTCAGGCATGATTCCAGTTTAGCTGAAGATATTGCAGGAATGTGCTCAGTTGGTTTTAAACTGGAGCAGCGTGAACTCCAAAGTGACACAAATGTTTGCTCTCTGTTGTGATGTTTGCTTGTGTTGAGTAATTCCTGCAGATAAGCATAAAGCCTGGTCATATGAAGTCGAAATCGTGCTGCTTATTTATGGGAAGAAACATATTTAACCGCGCAAATAGAATCCCTCGGGCCATTCTTTGGTTTCTCCGTACAGCTTTCTCCCACCGCTAAGCCGCTGTTTTTTTTGTTTTTGTTTTTTTTTTGTTCCTCACATTTTTTTCTTCCCAGCAGCAGGGTGTTGAGTTCAGATGGCTTTTTTTTTTGTATCTATGATTTTTTTCCACGCTGAGTGTTTCTAGATTTGTTTTAGTTGTCCCAAAAATTAGGTGGAAACTTTGAGGTGATTCAACTTTCACTGAAGTTTCCAAATTTTGGAGTTATTTGCCTTTAAATACTAGACAGGAATTCTCGCTGCCTTTTCTTAAGTATCTTTTGCCTGTAGCTTTTGGCATCGTCTTGTTTTTTGGCTGAATTTTTGTTAATGTTTTACTAACATATATTTTTTGGTTTTGTGTCTGTCATTTATCTTATTTTTGGACAGCCCCTGGGTGAACTTGTTTTAAATTTCTGTTGTACAACTTAATCTCTGACCTTTCTGATGTTTTTCTTGATCTTTATGTAGCTACACCAATATTTACTAAAATAAGAAGACTTGTGCTCATGCCTGTTTTCATAACAAACATCGCTGTATGATAAATTGTTCCAGTAATTATTATTGTTTTTGACATAATTTTCAAGTAATTTATTGATAATGTCACAGTAATGCAAGTTCACCCTTTCAAAAGCCAATGAAGTTTAATTTCGTAAAGCACATTTAACACTGGAACTGGAAGACATTTTACAAATTCGTAATAAAACACAACAATCAAAAACAAAAAATAAAAAGGAAATCAGACACTTGAACCAAAACCATAAATAGAATGGTTTCTGATGTCTCCTTAAGCAAAATTGCTTTTCAAAGAATATTAATCATCTGATTGGAAATCAGAAATGCACAATATATCAGCAACAATTTTCAATTATTGGCTGGTATCAGTCATTTTTAACATGTCAAAATAAAAAAAAAAATAAAAAAAAACTTGGTTGATGTTATATTTCCAACTTGTTGCTGTTTGTTTCTGGAATGGATTGGTCATTTAGTATTTGTTTGGTCATGTGAGCGTGACAGTCATGCAGCACAGGATTGTGGGTAGTTTAACTAAAGCAGAACAACATTGGTAAAGTCCAGTGGTGTGACCATTTTTTTCAGTGTTGAAATGAGAGTGAAACTTAAAGATATAATACATGCAATGTCTGTAAATATCGGTTCTTGGCCATAATGGCAATATTAATATCGAATATTGACATCGGCCCAAATATTCAAATCGGTGCATCTCCAACTACATGATGGTAATTGAATGAACTGAATTAAATTTTTTGGGGCGTTAAAGCAGAGGAAGTTTGTGCTTGTGATGTCAAAAAAAAAAAAAAGACGAAAAAATGAAACGCTGCAAGAAATACTTTTGCAAGACCGGATTTTATTTATCAAGATTATAAATGATCTGGGTTTAAATTGCTTTCTCAAGATGGGAGTAATTCAGATTTTCATCTGGCAGAAGTGAAATCACCAATCTCCATTTTTACGTTTGTAGGTTTGTTTACTGCTCTCAGCTTGCCTGTGTACAAATTTTCACCCCCCTGCCTGTTCTTACCATCTGTTTCAGCCTGAGCTCCGCCAGTCCTGCCCACTCCCCCAAAGAGGAATACGTTATCGCCCAGTCCGCTGAGGCCCCCGCAGGAGAAGCGGCCCCTCATCGGCCTGATAACCAGGGGGAAACTCTGGAAGACAAATCCGAGCCGACAGAGAGGAAATCTGTCCCGGGTCGGTCGGCAGCACACAAACTCTCGTAGAAGCCAAATATCATGTCATTTCAAAAACAAGCATCCGAGCTCATTCTCCCTGTCTCTTCCTCTCAGAGGATGTGCCGCTCTGTGGGTTGTGTCCCACACTCAGCCGTGATGGGCAGGAGGAGGAGGAGAAGTCCTGGGAGGAGCAGCTGGACGTCCACCAGGAGCAGTTGGAGAAGGAGATGCAGGAGGCCAGGAGGATGGTGTTCCGGCTACAGGTAACTCCGGGTGATAACGCACCGGAAAATGGGCCGGACTCGGTATGGAGGCAGAACAGCTGCAGACAAACGCAGCATGTGATGAGATTTCATCCAGGCCGAGCTAGACTTTTTCAGTGGGTTGAATCACACCAAGTAAACAGAGATAAGTTGAGAGAATTGGAGGATTGACCTTTTTTATTTATTTTTTTTGCATCAATCTTCTCAGATCTAAACTCAGAATTCTGAGTTCAGAGTGGGAATTATGACATGAAAGGTCAGAATTCTGAGATCAAAGGTCATAAGATAAGAGCCTCAATCCTTTTTTTTTTCTTCATTGTCCCTAATCCTTTCCTGCACTTAGATAATTAATCTAATTGGTTATTTAATTAACTGCTAAATTTGAACAAATTTGTATTTTTGGACTATCAGCATTCCACACTGTTCAGACACGATGTGATATAAAAAATGGACTACAAAAAAAAAAAGAAAATAATATGAATCATATCCTTTTTTTAACTTAACCAAACATCCACCTATCTTGTCTTTATTCATTTACCCATACTTTGCATACAGATATTAATATCTAAGGATGATTTAGAGACACTATTTAACCTGACATGCACATCTTTGGACTGCTAGAGGAAGAACTAAAGCATGCATGGGGGAGAACATGCAAACTCCGAGCAGGAAGAGTCTGTGCTGGGATTTGAACCCAGGACCTTTTAGCTGTAAGGAAACAGTGCCAACAAATGTGCCTCTGTGCAGCCTTAGCTAAACATAGTACAAGTACATTTACTCAGAACAGACACAAAAAACAAAAGCAGTGTTCTTCCTTTGTAGTTAAAAATAGAGACATCCATTTCTTCTGTTCAGCAGTGCAGCTGCAGAAATACATAATAAAACAACAACACTGTAAAAAACACTATAAATAAACATGTCTGAGGACTCAGAGGTGTGTTTTCTTCCACATACAGTAGTCAGTTTGATATCATTTTCTATTTAGCTCAGTTGTACTGCCTTGTTTCTCAGACTCCTTGCAAAGGTATTCATACCCCTTAAAAGTTTTTCACATATCAATTCTTCCAGACCACTGAACTTTTCTGGTTCTAGTCTGCTGTGCATCCTCAGAACAAGAACATATCACTATAGAAGAGTTTCATACCAGATGATACTGATAATTGATTCAGGTTTTTTTTTTTGTTTTGTTTTGAATATCTGAAATACTGCCAAACTTTGGCGTGACATTTCACCAGGGATGCACCGATCCACTTTTTTTCACTTCTGATACAGATACCAATATCTAAACTTTAGCATAAGGCAATACCAATCCGATACAGAAAAACATTGCTGAATTGACTTAGTCTTTCTTTTTTTAAACACAGGCATAAATGTACTGAATTATAAATTGATTTATACCAGTACAGCACACTAAAGTACTAAATAGCTTCACAAGCTTGGTGAAACATGCAAAAATAACAACTTTTATCTATTTAGTCATGGAATTAGGAATATAATATATGATAAAGAAACTAAAACTGAATAAAACAATAGGTTGGCCGTCTTGGTCAAATGTAAAAAATAAACTGCAACAATAATTCAGATGATTCAGAAAGCGAAATTAGAAATTTTAAGTATAATGTAAAATAAATAATAAACCTTGACACCACTCAGAGCACAAAGCATAGAATTAGACTGCATAGATTTGCTCTTATGTGTTGGGAAGATTGTCACCAATACCCGATCTAGAATTTTTTTCAATATCGGGGCCAATACAGATACTAACATCGGATCGGTGCATCTCTGGTTTTCTCTCTATGCCATTGTTTATTTCTAAGCAAGTTATGAGGCACGGTGGTGAAACCTTAAACCGCTGCTGCGCTGGTTACTCAGCAGGTTGGTTGCTTGGTAACCAAAAAGCAATGCCACTCACCTTGCTAGCTGACCGTGAGAGGTTGCGCAGCTAAAGCCTTTCCCTCTGCACATCCCCCAGAGCGCTTTACGGTTCTTGATCAGAGTTGTCCATCAATCCATTTTCTTTAACCCTTGTCCTTAGTGGGGTCAGGAGGGGTGCTGGTGCTTATTTCCAGAGAGACATTTTGGGCGACTGCGACCCTGGATAGGTTACCAGTCCATCGCAGCAGAGTTACCCTATATATTGAATATTCTGTCACATGTATATTGATTGATGTATTGTCCAGTCCTAAGACAACACCAACGCTGAATTTTGAGCTGCGTTCCTTCTCCCATGTTGTCCCCCTCAGGGTCTGCTGCTGCACGGCTCCCTCCCGGAAGAGGACCAGGACGAATCCGGGAGCTTCGGAGATGGCCGGACGACCGCGGAGCAGCAGCTGGTACGGTCCGGTTCCCTCTCTCCCTCTATTAACCTGAGAAGGCCTCGCTCGGTCGCAGATCTTTCGTGAAACGCCCGCGTCAGGCCTCTTCTCCCTGTGATGATATTTTTCAGCCGTCACTCCCTTCTGGGGTGTTGGTTGGAGAAGCCAGCGAGCCGATGAATTCTCTCTGATCTGCCGGCCCGCTGTCACGCGTTTCTGTTGCCTCTTCATGCGTTCTGACATTTTCTCCCCTTCTCTAATTATCCTGTTCATGCGCTCTTCCTTTGAAGGTTCTAATCCGCAGTCGTCTGGACCAAAGCATGGAAGAAGGCCTTGATCTGAAGGTACAGTGAGGAACTGTAATTGCAATTAATATAGATGAGCTTCCTTTTGTGTAATGAGGGTGTTCGCACGTGTGTGCGTGTGTGTGTGTGTGTGTGGCTCACAGAGGGAGCTCCTGAGGCACAAACAGGAGACGCGACACATTCAGGCCATCAAGGTAAAACCTCTTAACTTATCTTTGGGACTAAAGTGGAGTGAAGGACGTAAATCTTTTTTATTATTTTTAAATGGATGAGGCGATATGCACTTGAAGCTTTATCACAATGTTCTGTTGTGACCATAAAATCTATTGGTTGCATCTTTTTTTAGGTAACTGTGTGGCTGCGTATGTGTGTCACAGCAATTATAGCCCCACAAACACAAATATTGTTCCTGAAACGCATTCCCACTTGTAAGATGCTTCTCTAGGACACCAGAGATTAAATTAAATCATCATTTGAAAGCTACTTTTTGTGTTTACTCAGGTTATCTTTGTCTTATACTGCAATTTATTTGATGGTGTGAGACATTAAATTGTGACCAAAATGTAAAAACCTGAAGAACTCTAAAACTGAGAAATCCTTTGTCTTCACAGTCGCTGAAGAAATATATGACAGTTCCCACAACAGAAATAGTAGTTTTTAATGCAACAAAAATGAAAAAAAACAAACATATATATATATATATATAATATGATTCTTGCATACATATCAAAACATATGTTTATTAAACTTAAAACCAGTGAGTCGAAGTAAATGCTGTTTCTTGATCCATTTACAGACTTAAAATGGTGGAAATTTAGTTTGATTCAGTTGATTGTTGCGTCTCTGCACATATAAAGTTTAGGTTTGATTCCTTAACAAAAAGAAAAAAGAAGAAACTGGACGGCTGTTGATGAGATGGAAACAATTCACCCGCCTTTGCGCTCTGATCTCTCTGATCTTCCCATCTCTCTCATTAGGATGCGCTGCAGCAGCGCCTGTCAGTGCAGGAGGACGCCGTGCTGCAGCTAAAGCAGGAGCTACTGAGGTGCAACATGGCCAAAGATCAGTTGGAAGGAGAAAATGTGAGACAAGCGATGATTTCCTTTTTTGACCTGATAAAATATCTGGCTGGGATACAAGTGTACGTGGAAGAAATCTATCTAGAGCTTACCGTATTCCACACTCTGTCCGCCTGCAGGAGGAGCTCAAATGTAAGCTGAGTGAAAGGAACAAATTACTCACTGAATATGAGGTACAGCTTTTCATTATTTACACCGTAATGGATTTTCTTTTCGCATGCAGGTAATCACTTTTGTCGTTTGTATTTTTTATTTTTTTTTCTGACTGTCTGTTTTGTCAAAACCACATCAGCAGCAGCAGCTGGGGAAGAAGGACAGGCTGCTGCTGCAGCAACAGAAGCCCGATGAAAGTCAGCACAAAGCACACGAAGTCGGCCACGGACGGGTACGGAGGGCGCCGCGGTTGCAGCGTCGCCACAATCCAACATTTCAGCGTGAATAAACCTAACAATCATCAGAGAGCTTTCGCACATGACGGGGCGCGCATTTCTTCTTATCATAACAACAAATCATTTAGACAACGGAACCACTGATGCATTTAGACAGTGTCAAGCTTGAAAACAAAGCTGTGTTTTCTCATTCAGCTCAGCGTTGTAGGCTACAGAGACCAGTTCCCACTGCAGAATATACAGCGCATTAATCAGAGAAGGTTTTTTTTTTAGCCTTTTTTAATGAATTTCCTGAACTAGGGAGCTTTTCTTGAAGCAGAATTACTCAAAAATAAACACAAGTGCTCCAAGTTTTACTGTAACTTCAAACATAGCATGTAGAGAAACAAAGCGAGTCACTAATATGTTTATAATGAGTTTTTGACAACAATAAAGCTCTTAGTCTGGGGAATAAACTTTTATATAATTTTGTTTTAGGTGCATTCAGAGGTTTGGTATAATATTCCATTTTCATTTCAGTGATTTATTGACTTATTTGAATCGTTGACTTTGGAATAATAATGCTACATACAATTTAAGTGAAATTTAAAAAGAAGAACTTAGTGCAGTTTACATTGAATGTCTGGTCTTTGATACATAGTCAAATATGAATCTGAATTATACCAGATAATTAGAAAAACCCTGCGTCAAGATTCTACTTGTCGAGGAACATGATTGAGGTTGTAAAAATATATTAGAGACTACATAAATATTTTTAACATGTGAGTTAGTTAAGATAATAATAATTTTAAAAAAGCTCCAAATTAATTGTATTTTTCCCACTCTACCATGTCTCCATCTTACAGACATTTAGAGGTGAGAATGGTGGCTGTGACAACTTGGTGGTGTCCACTTCTCCTTCAACATTTCAGCACAATGCACAAGTACGTGTCAGTTTTTGGATTTTTACTACTTTTTAATTATAAAAAAAGAGAGAGATGTGCAGAATTCTAAATTCTACAGATTTCTGAATTTTTTTAGAGCTGTATAATGATTTTTATGTGATTCTGCTAACATGTTGCAAAATGTTATGCAGTGTGTGTAAAACTGGGACAAGAAAACGCTTTGGGGAGTCATTCAGAACACTTTATAAGGAAAATACTGGAAATACTAACAGTTTACAGGGACAGTAATATGTAAAGTTGACTTTTTTTAGCTTTACATCATAACATGTTTTAATGTTATGATGCTGTGGATATTTTATATCTGCTGTGGAGAGAGCAGTTCACTCTGCCATTATCTGCTGAGTTAGCAACATCAGAGCCAGTCATTAGAAAAGCTAACTAAGCTGATTGTTTAGAAGGCTGGGTTTGATCTGGCAATATTTCTTTACTGGTATTTTGATGATTTATTGATGGTGATGTTCTTTGTCCTGGAGGTTGAAAAGCCTCCTTGCCATCTCCATCATCTTTAGCTTCAACTCTGTGAAAGTGAACTGAACTGAGTCTGTTTTGCCACAGGGTGAGGAGCTGCAGCTCGTCAGGGAAGCGCTGCGCAGTTTGAGGGACAGTTTCTCGGGTCATGACCCCCAGCATCACACCCTGGACACTTTGGAGCAAGGCATAGCGAGCCTCATGGACCGACTCCACTCTTTGGACAACCAGCGGAGACAGAAGAAAGGAGTACGAGCAGCTACACACGCTGGCTCTGAAATGTTTTTTTTGTTTTGTTTTGTTTTTGTTTTCAGCAGGTGTTTACCAGGAGTAATTGTATAATATGTTTTTCTTCTAGGAGGAATTTAAATCGCCAGGACGCAGAGCCAACTCGACAGACCGTGACTCCTGGCCGCCGAGCTCCAGTAAGACGAGCAGAATCTTTGTGTTCTGTTCAGAGTTCGTCATCCCCAGCAACATTCTAACTTAAATCAAATGATCCCCTTTACTACACGTCCACATGTGTGAGGTGGATCATCAGAACCATTACAGAGTTAGATTTTTTTTTTTTTTTAGTTAAAGTTATTTGTGTCATTATTTTTCAGAAGTGGCGCACTCGCACAGCAGCCCGGGACTAGACGCTGTCGTCTCTACTAAAGTGCTCTACTTCACAGATCGCTCGCTCACTCCGTTTTTGATTAACATCCCGAAAAGGTACCAAAAAAAAAAAAGTTTGGAATAGTAATGATTTTTTTTTCTTTTTTTTTATGGAAGTGTATTAGGGCCATACTAAGAAAAAAATAACATAAAAAATAAAATTACAAAAATAAAGTCATAATATTCTGAGAATAAAGTTGTAATGTCACTTAATCCGTAAAGTTTGATGTCATTCTCATAATGACATCAAACTTTACTCTTGTAATTTTATTTTTTAAATTTTTTTAAAGTGACCCCAATGCTGTCATATATTCCTTTCCTGTAGGAAGATATATTTCTTATATCCAATTTCAAAAACAAATTGCTTCTGGAGAGTTGAAGCCTGATTGAGGCATGTCCAGAGCTTTAAACTGGGATCTTTGGCAGCTTGTGGTTTATCCTAGTAAAGCTTCATGTTTCTTGGCATGTATGGATGCATAGATCATGACTGATCATGACAATGTGTGTTTGCAGGCTGGGTGAAGTGACACTGCGAGACTTTAAGGCTGCTGTAGACAGACAGGGCAATTTCAGATACCACTTCAAGGCTCTTGACCCAGAGTTTGGCACAGTGAAAGAAGAGGTAGGTCACTCATTTTAACATCACTTTCAATATCAAAAATAATAATAAAAACTTACTCCACTTCTCTTCCAAAAATATCCATAAATTCTGTCACATGTTGTCAGGTTACAAAACAAAATTTAATGCAACTATTGGGATATTACATGCCCAGTAGCTTTCAAGAAAAGCTGTTTAAGGCTTTTATACATAAAAAAATCTAACCAGATAATTTTGGTCTAGTTTCTATTGCAAATATCTTTGAACACTTGAAATAAGACAAAATTAACTTACAAGCAAATTTTCAGCAAGATATAGGAGGAACCAGACATTTTTCACGTTATTACGTCTGGTAATGAAACTTAGCACTTTTTCATCAATATTAAGGAATTATTGACTTAAAAGAAGCACCTATATATTGCTGAAAAGGTACTTAGAAGCTAGTTTTGTTTTATTTTAATTATATAAATATATTTGGACTAGACTTTAGACCAAAAATACTTGGCAAAATTATGTGTTCTTGTAACGTCCAGGAAGAGGAAAACCTTAAACATACAATTGGAGTTACAATGTTGTTCTATCACCAGCCTAGCTAAAAACCAGTCCCTTGTAGGGACAAGGTGGTTCCATACAAGGGATCTGGATCCTCGGCTATTGACAAATTATTGCTTGCTGGATGTGTGGACTGTAAAATTTTTAAACGATTGGATCTGATTTTATCCAGTCGCTGATGTTTGCTATGACATGCGTAATGTGCTATCTCGATGGTATACAGGAAATATGTGGGTAGAAGGGGGCGATATTCAACATGTTACATTGTCTTGGCCTGATATCGCGGTGTGTGTGGTGTTCTCATGAGGATAAACAACAATGCCCGGAAACATGAAGGGGGAATTCAAAATATACAGAGACAAAACCACTGCCATGGCGGACCAGAAACAATATTTGCATTGTTTCTTTCCAGAAACCTTTGCCATAGCTTCTTCCTAGTCTACCATGTTTGTTTACTCTGAACTCACATTTGACCTTGAGAGGTTTTGAGAGATTTGACAGCTGGGAAATTTGGCTCAATGGGAGAAATCCCAGCCTGATTACTGGAGAGAGATGAGAATCAAGCGGAATTGCATAAGAATAGTACATAAAATTCCCCCAAAAACACATCAAAATTTGTGATTGTGAAAAGTCCAAGGGGTATGAATATTTTCAGTTTAAGATAACTGTAAATGCCGTTTTTGTTGGCTGTTCAGGTGTTTCAGGATGGAGCAGTGGTCCCCGGCTGGGAGGGGAAGATCGTGGCGTGGGTGGAGGAGGACCACGGCGAGCGGAGGTAGAGCCAGAGATCACCACTACAAACCTCAACCTACAGCATCAAGAATTTAACCCAAAACATTTGTTGTGCCACTAAAGGGGGAAAAAAGCTGTTAAACAATAACTGGGACCAAGGGAGATAACACTTTTCACACGCAGCAACGCTGGAAATGTTTCACACCAAGAAAATGACTCGACATTTGGGTACTGCTATATTTAATAGAATTGCATTTTACACATTGACACCAGCTTGAAAGTAAACATGTCCGACTACAGTGTTAACGGCCAGTAATGTGATACTTGAAGCTTTGAACGTTAAGAAGAAAAAAAAAATGTTGTATGAGTTTGTTTTCATGACGGTTGTAATCTGTTCACTGAGTGCAGACTTCAAAGATACAGTGTTGACATATTATACAAAGTTCCATATTGCCAAAAAATCTTGTTGCTCTGCATCAATTTTGACATTTTAATAAACTTAAATTATTGCATGGAACGTTTTCTTGACCATTTTCCCCCCTAAGTAGAAACACTTCCTGTCCTGTCAGAACTGCAAACCCCCAAAATCTTACCAGGTAATTCACTAGTCCAACTATCTTGATATAAGACAAAACTAATTTACAAGCAACTTTTCAGGACAAAACAGGAGTTTGATTTAAGTAAATAATTTCTTAATATTGATGAAAAAAAAACTAGTTATAAGTAAAATGATCTGCCAGTAGACCAGGACATTTTGGCTTCTAATAGTGGAAAAATGTCTTGTTCTACTGGTAGATTATTTCACTTATAACTAGTGTTTTTTCATCAATGTTAAGGAATTATTTACTTAAAAAAAGCTCCTATATCTTGCTGAAAAGTTACTTGTAAGTTAATTTTGTCTTATTTCAAGTGTAGTAAGACATCTGCACTAGAAACTAAACCGGACATATTAGATTTTGTGTTTTTGCCACAGGCTTATTGTTCAACGGAGATCACTAGTATCAAAAATCCTCTCACAAAATAAAACTAAAACATACATTCCTCATGTAGTTCTTCAGAACACAAATTGTTATTGATGTTAATAAATCTTTTGGTAGGCAGTGGATTTAAACTTGTTCCTGCACATCAGCCAACATAGCACACCGGGACAATCTAACACATTTCTCTGTAGAACATTCTGAAAATAGATCAATTTACAGCTCTGCCTCAAACTACAATCAAAACAGCTTGTTAGATTTTAGTTTGAAGCACGACATATGTTCCCACACAGTACGCGCTCTTAATTCTGACTGCATTGGATAGTGCGTTTCTTAAGGTGTGTTTTCTGTTGCTGTGAGAGTTCGGTCCTTACGTGCGTGACCCGGCGAACTCCTCTCCCTTTTCTCGCTGAAATTAATTGGTCACAAAACAGCTGCTGTCAGCGTGAGCCTCCGCTTTTTCTTGTTGAAGACGGCAGCGGCCGTGTCCTCGTTTACTGTTTTTGGAAACTCCAGAAGCAAATGGTAAACATCTTCCACTTCTAGAAGAACATCCTCCTGCAGAGTTATAAAATATATATATATATATATATATATATATATATTTTCAGGGAATTGTAAGACTCACAGGCCAATTATGCATTTTATATGACATCCAGCCATCCAGTGAAGCACAGCGGAATCAAAGCGGTTCATTATACGTGTTTGGGGCAGAGGGGGTGAGTAGCCGCTAACCTTGGACACTCTCAGCTGGCACTCTGACATGGAACGAACTTTCGGCAGCTCCACTGTCAGCTCCACGCTGCGAGGGACTCCCGCCGCATCGCTCTTCACCTCCACCACATACTCGGGCTCCTGAGGCCCCTGGAAAGTGCTGGAAATGACCTGGATCAAATTCGCCTTCGTCTGCTCCGCCGGCCTGCAAATGATTTGGGCCGCGCTGTCCTCCTCCGATCGCTGAGAAGAGGAGATCTGTCGCAGGAGGGCGGCTGGAGTCTGACTGGCTGTGAATGAGAGAAACTGGTGGGAGGATGCAGACGACACTCCCTTGCAGGAAGGGAGCCACGCGCCCTGAGTAAAGAGGTTTGCCGCAGCTTATCAGAGTAAGAGGAGTGAAATTTTGCTGTAGTATAAAGTAACTCACAACTTACTGTAGTAAACAATAATATTGTACTGGTTTGACACCATTTTGAAGTAGGGGTGCACTGATTGCAGTTCTCTGGCTGATTACCGATATTTAAAAATATGCTGATTCTGATTTTGGCTGATGCTATTTTTTTCGTTTTTGTCTGAAATGTCACTAAATATAGCAAGAAAGTCAGAGTTGGCAACAGTGGGGTCGCTATTGGTAACTGCAAACATGCAGACATGACCTAACCTGGTGGGCCGGTCTGACAATCAAACCTCTCACGGCAGAGCAAAAGAGGACAGTGTCTGATTTTTAGGCCTTTGTTGAGGCAGATAAGATCAGTGGATAAGTTCGGCTTCACATGTAAGTATCGGCCAATCACAGACCTCCCAAAATTAAGAAAATCAGGGCCTATTTTGAAGTAATGGCGTAATAATGCAAATAAGCCCTTTCACACACCAACAAACCTTAATTTTTAAAAGAAAACTTAGTACTGGAAGAGAAAGATATAAACATCCAAAATGAAATGATAACCAAAACCGAAAAATAAAATGGAGATGCAGAACACTCACAACTGAGACGACAAATAAAATACATTGATGTTTGTGTCACCAAAATTGCCTTTCACCAGAATGGAAAATTAGGGATGCACAATATACCCAAACTAACATTGATATCAGCCAATATTCATCACCTTTTAACATCTCAACATCAGCCCGATAAATAAAACCTGGCTGATATTAACACACGATATTTATTTCAATCTTGTTGCTGTTTGTTTACGGTCGGGTTGGTCATTTAGTATTTGTTTGGTGATGTGGCAGTGACAGTCATGCAGTGCAGGATTCTCAGATTGGAAAAATATTATTGGCCACAACAGAAGTATTAATATCGGATATAAATATCTGCCCAAATTTCTATATTGGTGCATCCCTAACGGAAATGAACAATCTCATTTGAATTACACATTAGTTGATTAATTGCTTATTTTTACAAGTTTGGGGAGGTTACTGGGTTACTTACTTGTTTCCAGTTGCTTGGAGATGATTGGCAGCTTCTGAAAGCCGAGCCGACACTGTAAGTCGTCCGGGTTACCTTTCGGACTGTGGCTGACGACGCTGTACTCCTGAGATAACGACATCCCGTGCTGTTGCTGGGCAAAGCTCAGGGCCAGCATATAGATATTATTAATATCTACTTTATCCTCTTTCCTCTTCTGTAGCACTGAAGGATTTAGCGCCACATCCAGCACAGCGAAACAGCCTGCAGGGGTTAAAACCTTTGAATGTCTTGCTCACATCGTGCAACACAGACGAAGGTCGTGCAGCTTACAGCCACCTTGGTCCTCGCCGTTGCATCTCTCTAGTTTTCCTCCGCACAAAGGAAGGGAGCTGCTCTGATCCTGAGGTGGAGGCACACGCTTCCAGCTGCAAATGTTAATGTAGAGCAAACCTGGCTTTGGCTCCTGGGAAGGACACAGATGAGCCTGAGACTTTTACATACATTTGGCATAAAAATCATACAAATGTACTGCTACTAAAGATGCATTTGATGCATTCAGTTCCCAGGGTGGAGTGATAATATATCAAATATTTTTCTGGGTTTAACAAAAAAAACAACAAAAAAACATGAAGCTGGTGCCAAACTTTGAATTTCCTGTGAATTTTGTCTAATGCACTTATGATCAAAATAACCCATAGGACTACAGGTTCCTATGGGTTATTTTAAATGTAATGGATAAACATTACATTTATCCAGTAATGTTTGGATAAATGGACATAAAATAAACCAAAATGAGCTTGATTATCTCCATTATAATGATTGATATTTTTTAAAGAGCAATCAGACAATCAGAACCCATTTTATTTATGGTATCAGTTGTGTGGTTTATATTTCTATTTTATTTACTGTTTTTTGGTTGTGTTTTATTTTGGATAATTAAAATGTCTTCTAGCTCCAGTGTTAAGTATTCATAACAAAATTAAAGTTTATTAGTCTTGGCAAGGGCAACTTGAATTATTATACAATTATCAACCTGAAAAAGGTTTCAAAAGAACAATTTTTTTCTGCAATAATCACTGGGACAAGTTATCGTCCATCAGAATGTGTTATTGTGACAGGCTTACGTGTAAGCACATATGAGAACCAGTAGAGTTTGTATGAATTGGTGTTCAAACCCAGCTTTTCAGTGGTTGTTTTTCACAAACTTTTAAAAACGTTAAAGTCTGACCCTTTCCACAACCTTAGTGTTAGCCTAATTTATCCATTCCAGAACTGTTTTGATGGGTTGTTGGTGTCCTGTTGAAATGTGTAATTGTTTACCACCCGAGTGTCAAACTCATTTTTATTTTGGGACATTCTCACTTGTCAACAATGACAAATTGTTGAAATATGAAGAAATGGCTGTCTTAACTAACAACTTTGCATCAATGTAATTTGGCAATGTAAAGATAAAAAAAACTGTTCTGATTTGATTTGTAAAATATTTATTACATAAAAATAGGGTGTTGGATTTAACCCTCGGGCCTTTAGTTTGATACATATTTCTGCTGTCTAGTTGCTTATTGAAGGCAAGATGAAGAATTTTGAGGTATTCTTCATTTTTTATTATTCCATCAACTTGAAATACACCATTCCAACTTTCCATCAGCAGGATGCTGCTGCCACCGACTGCTTCAAAGTTGATATCGTCTACTTGGTTAATAGCCTCATCATGACGTTTTCAAACGTACTTTTTTCTCCCATTTTGACCGAATATCCCAATGTTTTGTCTCCTCTGACTGTAAAACTTTATCCAGACGGCATTTGACGTCCCCATATCTGCAAGTGCAAGCTGTCCTAATCAATCAAGCGCACCTGCTGCTGCTGCCGACCGTCCAGGAAACTCACCAGTATCTGAGTTCGCACACACGAATGGAGCTCAGGCGGTGCGTTGAATTCAGCTCCTCTCTTCATTTGTTCCTCTATGAACTTGCGGTACGCTGCTGGGTCGCTTTGAGACAAGTCGTCCAGCATGACCCAAAAGTGGCTGACCTGCTGTAAAACATCTTCCCTTCCGCCGGTGCTGGACATCATACGAAGGTGAATGTCTTCCTTTAGCTTATAACTGCTAGCTAGTTGGTAGCTGGTGCTTTAAACTGCAACCTCCGGTTGTTTTTTTATTTGGTGTAGCTAAAGTATGTCGAATGTCTTATTAACTCCACAAGTAAAGCTAACTTTGTTAGTGTTGTTAGTTGCTATAGAAACTAGTTTTTAAAGTATCACACAGTCGCCACCTGGTGGTCAAGAGGTGTTTTTGCAGCGCAATAATCACAAGACATTGCTTTCAGAGGGGTACAATTTATACTCGGTACATAAAAGATATAACATGTATGTTTATATTTTCACTCTCGTTATGTGTAGGTCAGTTAACTGACATTTAAAGTATAAATAAAACACAGCCATAGTTCTCCACTATCCCAAATGACTCAGCAGTATCCTCCTCTTTTTTTGCATCTCTTGTTCTCAGTAATTCTGCAAAAAAGAGTGATCATCAGTCAGTGAAAACTACAATTATGTTTCATTGTAAGCAAGTCAAAATGAATGATAATGGTAGTGTATGATGATCATAATTAGGCGTCATGTTGTGAACATCAATTTTTACAGTGCCTTTCACAGTCATTCACACCCTGTAAATTTTTTCCACCCTTTTTTTTTTTGCAGATTAGTTACAAACTTCTCTGATAAATCAGTGAACATAAAGTAGGGCATAACTGCTAAGTGCAGGGAAAAAATGTGCACTGTACAAATAAAAATCTGAAAAGTGTGGTGTACTCCTGTGTGTAATTTAATCTCCATATACATAAAGGTTCAAGTAAGTGTAAAGTGGTGTAATTACAAATTTTGTGCCACAAGTTCTTCTACTAGGTTGTCTGCTTCTCCATTTTCTAGTTCTGCATCCCCAGAACCAGACAATGGAGAAGCAACATTCAGTTTTTGTACTCTTATAATCTGGAACAAATGTTCAGAAATCTGCAAAACAGCCAAAACGCTGAGTTCCTTTATATCAAAGTGAAAAGCCCACCTTTTCAGAGCTGCCTTTGATTCATAACAACTGGAACATTGATAGTTATATTTGATGTATATTTATTTAAATTTGATAATGGCATTTCAAAAAATTTGTTTCTTGTTTCACAATTGGCTATCATATTATGTTTTTATGGTGTAAAGCACTTTGAGCTCCCTTGTTGCTGAAATGTGCTGTATAATAAACTTGACTGGACTTCTGTCACATACAATAATTCCCAATGACGCCTTTTTAAGTTCCAAGTGGTATGAATAGTTTCGAAGCATTATAACTTCTGTTGATAAAAGTGTCTACCTCAATCATGTCGTAGATCCAGTCCAAGAATTCAGCCACTTTGCTGTAAACCCCGGGATGGTTCGGCTCAGCGCAGCCTGTCCCCCAACTTACGACTCCTGCAAGCCTCCACAAATTTTCATCCTGGCAAACAAGAGGGCCCCCGCTATCCCCCTGGTAAGGTACACAGAGAAAGCCTTCAGTACAACCGTACACAAATGAAACAGGGTGTACATCTTTATTAATGTTATAAAAAAAGACAACAAAAAGTACTTTCTAGTACATGCATCCAACCTGACACGCATCCACTTTTCCTTCCGTGTAGCCGGCACAGAGCATCCGTGGAGTGATCTCCCCGTTGTACATGCAGGAGCTGTTGCATTTCTTTGTGCTTATTATAGGAACTGGGGCTTCTTTCAGGGTGTCGGGCGAATGAACTGAGAGAGGAAACATGCATTCAGGGCTGGCCTGTCAGTACAAGTGTCACGCTCTGTCAACGTGCCTTTAAATTAGACTTGTTGCACGAGTGAAATGTAGGTCTGTGTGTAGCCGCAATTCACCGCCGTCGGGCTGTGTGTATCCCCATCCAGAGATCCAGCACTGCGTGCCACCTGGGAGATCATAGTCGTACGGCGGCAAGCAGATGGGTCTAATTGTGTCTATTTAAAAAAAAAAAAAGGGGGGGGGAGGAATTAAAAAAAAAACACTTAGCACTCTGATTAATGTTTGACAAATCTATATACACTGTTACAGATTTTAGCAGCCTTTGTAAATCCCTTTAGATACATTGTAAGTTTGTAAGTGCAGTAGCTTAATCTCACACTGGAAACATTTCCTCACTTTTGGACCTTGGAAGCCAGAAGGACCTCACTCAGTTTTCTCCTATGTTGCAAAGGTTGAGCGTACAAAAAGTGAGATCCTCTTAATCATCCAGAAATCTCAAGTCTCTCTTGTGTCATTTTCTCTTTTCAGCTCCACCTGTCGGCTTTTTATATGATTTACACGCGAGGACTGATATGACCATTGAAGAGGACTGATTGTGTGCCTTTTAAACCATTTTTGTTTTGATGTTGCCACATGTTTTGAATCATTATATTATGTGACCCATATCCAGTTTTCTGGTTGAATACAACATTTTTTTTTTATTTAAAACATCCTAGCATTTCAAACAGTTTGTTTGAAGAGCGTTATAGATGCTGCATGTAGCCATTCTTTCTTCACTCCAAACCCACTTGGAGTATTTAACGGAAGTGTCAATCTTTGTCTTATCTGTTAAAGTATGCTCTGCTGGTAAGAGTCCAGGGAATCTTCATGTGTTCACATTTATGGTAGGAGAACTGAAACAGCAAAGTTTACTTATTTATAGCTGCTATAAAGGCTTGGTCACCCTGAGGTGTCACTGTGTGCTCATGTTGTCTTTGAGCTTTGAATGTTTCTTTTTTTCCTCCCATCTCCTTTACAAACCTTTGAAGTGAGGGTATTTCCTTTACTATCTGATGTCTGATAAAAAAAAATGTTTAGCTTGAAAATAACCTTTTGAACCACAGTCAAAGGAGGTACAGAAAAATAGTACTTTGAAACAACTCTGACAGTACAGCAGTGCAGGATATGAAATAAAAAGGTTTATTCTGCCACTTTTAGACGTTGGACAAAAGTCAGACTTCATGAGGCATTTCAAAACTTGTTCAGATAATGTGGTCTTGTTAGTGGAAGGTTTTAAAATGATTTGTCTATTATTTTAAAAGGGGTGTGTAGACTTTCAAGTCATTGCACATTACTAATTGAACATGTTAATTAGTGACATTTATTAGTACTTTGAATTATTAATTGCATCTTTATCTGCTTGGTGTGTGGTGGCAAGATAAATCCAGTCCTACAGCCAGTGGCTAAAAGAAATAAGGCTTGGTGTTGCATCATTTTGATTCCCCAAGGAAACGATGTGACCATCAACTAAAGTTCCTAGAACCTGTGTCTGATTGTTGTATTTTCAGATCACAATTGTCCAGCGACTTACTCAGGCTTGGGCTGACAAAACAATTGAAAATCAGAAAAACGTATCCCTGAACCTTATGATTTGCATTTAAAAAATTAACAATTTTATTTGCTTCAATATAAACTTGCATGTTTTATTTTATTATTTAAGCAGATAAAATAAATGTCACATGAATTTTTGTGTTTAATAAGGGGGCGGGGGAAGGCCCACAAGTGCTTATGACTGATTTGACGTCAGATCAAAAAGTTCAGACTGTTTTAGAGATGCTAGTGATGCCAGAGAGTGTGCAACACATTTCTTAACATAGGGTTCAGTCCCCACTCAATACAAGAACCCAAATAAACGGATTATTATAATATTTAATGTTTAGCGTGAGGTTATGCTAGAGTCTAGCAGCTAGAGCATTAAACGTAGAATTAAGGCTTACGTTTCCACCGGTTTTTGTATGAAAACCTCGTCCTCAGACACACCTGAGAAATTGAGGGGTCTCCGCAGCTTCATCAGCGCTATGTCGCTGTCGTGGCTTCTGTGGTTGTAGTTCTTGTTGTAGATGATCTTCTCCACCACGTAGCCCGTGTGCTGAGCGATTTTTGCCGAACTACGAGTCACAATGCCCGCATAGACCACCCAGCTGGACACATGTGGTAGCCTGTAGCTGACATTTCAAATGGAAAACAGTCGCAGTATATGACTGACTGCTGCCCTTCAGAGGTGCTCCGACCTGTGACCCGTAGCGCTGTTAAGTTCAGCTGCCTTACTTGTGCACACAGTGGGCTGCTGTTACTATCCATTGACTGGTGATGATGGACCCTCCGCAGGTGTGACGATTGCTGTAGTAGAGGCTGACCTGCCAGGGCCACCTGCCCAGCAGGGCCTCAACGCCTCCTATTATCCTGGGCAGCTTCGCTCGGGTCCCACACTCTGCACAGAGGATCGTTTATCAGAGACCTGTTTGGTCAGAGAGCGCTCCAGCAGATCTAGTCACTGATTGTTCCAATATTGAGCTTTTCACAGGGGTTTTACAGAGGTTTTCATGTTGGGTGAAAATGCTGAATCAAAAGTTCAAGCTAATTTGCTTACCAAAACACTGCAAAGCAATAATCTTCCCTGTGATGCAGCTCTCTCTAAATGAAAATAAATGGAGTAACTAATGAGGCGTAATCAATATATTAGCAGTTAAATCTGTGTAAATATGATGGCCTGAGATTAATCACCTCACCTGAAGTACCACATGTTTTCTAAGCTGCTCTTCTGTTCTGAGGTAATTTGTATGAAACCATCCGTGTAGTTTGGCCCAACGTCTGTGAGATTCACTCCTTTATGCCTGGTCAGTCTGGTAAGAAAGCGAAAATACGAGTGGGAGACGCAAATGAACACGCTATGTTTATGTCTTGAACTCTTCCCTATTGAACTTCTTCATATGCTGTCATGCAAATCTAAATGCATTTACATTTTGTGTGATAGACCAACAAAATGTAGTGTGTGTCTGTGTGGAAAAGGACACAATTTATTTAAAATCTGTGCTATGGATGTGTGTCCAGCACTTCTGAATTAGTTGTTTTTTTAAAACTTCAAGAGACGTAAGCTTTTGTCTGTTATGCTTTGCAGAAAAGTTCAGACTGAACTGAATTGTATGGGCAATGTATGTGAAGATCAGTCTTCAAGATTTGGCCCAAATTCTGAACTGGATTTAGGTCTGGACTGTGACTATGCCATGGTGACACATGAATATGTTTTGAACTAAATCCTTCCAATCCTAGCCTGTGAGTTCACATGGTCGGCCATGTCAGTACTTCATCTCTGACATGTCTGCTGTGTTCCTTGGTCTGCATGATGCTGCTTGTTGTTCACTAATGTTCTCCAACAAACCGGTGAGGCAATGAATTTTATCAAGGGGTAACAGATCAAAAGGGGCTGGATACAAATGAACCCCATACAATTTTGTTTTTATTTATTTATTTTTTGTCTGTCTTCCCCATTATTTCCCACTACTTTGTGTTGGTTGGTTGCATAAAACGAATCAAACAATGCCGAATAAGAGGGGTGAATATTTGTAAGGAGTAAAGTTTAAAAAGCAGGTTTTAAAAAAAGGGGGAGTTGTCACTCTGATCTCAGTCTAAATGATGATGTTTGCGTGGTGTTTGTGCCGTCACACCTCAGATAGCCCAGCTGCCTGCAGACTAGTGTTCCCAATGATGAGTTCCACCTCTCGGAGCACACCGGCAGCCAGGTGTGCAGCCTCCCCAGCTGGATCTCCAGTAGGGAGTTCTCCGGGCTGATTCTGTAAAACACTGAACCTGATTGATTCAAAAATCCCTCCGGAGACAAACTCTCAGCCAGCAGTAATGAATAGGTGCACAGGGCGATAAATTTTGAAAATGCACAAGTACCTGTGTTAATATAGTTGGCACAAAGAGGTCATTAACCGTGATGTTTCTTTTACGTCAGTCAATGATATTCTCTCGCAAGCGAGGCAAAGGACAACAAGAAGCAGCTGTTGTGTACAGATTTAGCTGCCGCTGATGTAAAACTCACTGCAGAGGTGACCCTTGATGCCGTGTAATGAATCACTTGACAATAAACTGTGCAGCAACACACTCCTGCTCTGACTGTTAATTCATGAAGCCGAGGGAAACGGACACTTAAGAAACGAGAAGAGAAGCAGACCTTTCCGTGGGTGGGAGACGGAGACATCATCAGTCACGTTGCAGAAAGATGTCTCCTTCGTATCTCCAAGCCCGACCGAGGTTTGGGAAGAAGATGGCCTCAGCAGAAGTTTGACTGAACGCAGAGAGCAGTTTGAGTTTTAAAATCACCCCGGCAGATGAGCAGCTAAACCTTGTTTTTCTAAATGTTACCAGTCGTTCTGAATTAGTGCTTGGAGCAAATTAAAATCTGTGTAGTAATAAAATTGACAGAAATAAATGATGAATCTGGAAAGACTAACAAAGATCTAATTTAGCATGATTTACAATGCTATCTTTGGTGCAGCTGTAGGAAAAAAAATAGGGTAAGGACCAAAATACAGTCTGTTTTATTAGTATGAACCAGTTTTTTTTTTCCTACTTTTGGACCTGGACCTGAACTCAAGTAATCCTTATTTTTACACCCATATGTTACATTATCCGAGCGGCTTTTATTTACTGCCAAGCTCCCATTTTGCATCCTGTTAAAGGTTTTTAAATAAAAATGAGAATAATGAATCATTTGAAGACTTAAGCATAATTAGATTCTTTCTACTGGTGCCAGATGAATTAATTGGCCAGACAACAGTGTCAGCCCTCATTAGGTTCTTCCAGGGTTATCTGTGTTAAGATAAGTCTGCAAATAAGTAATAACAAAGTGCAGCACCCAGAATTGATCATGAATAAAACATGTGGTGTTAGTCGAGTTACTACATATTATTGGGCTTTTTGGAAATTAGCATTAGCTCTGAGATTGTATAAGCAGTGCTTTGCAAAAGTATTCATACCGGTATCTTCACATTTTGTTACACTACAGCCACAAGGGATGTAGTGTGATAGAGCACAGGGCCGGCCCAAGCCTTTTTGGAGACCTAAGCAGATTTTTATTTGCCCCCCCCCCCTCTCCCCCATACCAACATGTCTACACCAGATGCTTTATTATTCCTAAGCTGCTCTGTGTGTAACATACTGACTATCATTAGCGTCATTTGTAGTTAGCTTGCATCATAGCAGTGTCATTATGGCTGTTTCTATCCTTGTGGGAGTAACAAACAAACAAAAAAGATTTAGATTTTTAAATGCAGAGTAGTATTCGAGTGTGGCATATTATTTCAACTATTTAAAAGCAGATGAACACAAAATTTACAGTAAACAAGTTTGATATCTCATATTTCCTCAACAGCAGGAAGATAATCTATTTGTAACAACTGTAAAAATAATATAGAAATAGTTTTTCTGTGTTGAATAGCATTTAGTTTGTATAATTTACAATGTTATTTTATATATCGATATATTTTATCATGCTAGCTTGGTGCTCTTGAGGCCCCCCTGGTGGTGTGGGGGCCCTAAGCAACCGTTTAACTATTAAGCCCTGATGGAAAATAATTATGAAGCGAAAGGAAAAGCATGCATTGTTTTTAACTGTTGAAAAACTATGTCCTCTTATCAGAATTACTTTAATAAATTTTGATATTTCCAAAATACACATCTGATGAAGGTTCTAAGACAATGTGAGAAAATTATTTTTCTCTTATAGCCACATGTTGCTAAATATGAAATAAAATGCCTTCCAAAGTCACAGAATTGCTAAACAGAATCCAGCTGTGTGTGATTTTTCAGTGAACACGCAGCATCATAAAGACCAAGAAACACAGCAGGCAAGTTGGGGGGAAAGTTGTGAAGAGGTTTAAAGCAGGTTTGGGATGTAAGACGACGATCTGTAATCTGAAAGTGGAGTGTGGCACAACATGACTGAATTCACTGGCTTTGACAAGCTGGGTAAGGAGAGCATTTACTGAAGAACTAAAAAGAATTGAGAGCTCAACCACCCAGGAGACGAAATCTGTCAACAGTACAACTCTGAGTTTTGCACTCCAAAAAATGTTCTGTTTGGAACAATGGCAAGTAGAAAGCCATGAGGACAATATTAAACTTTTGACCTACATGCAAAAACACTATGTGTTGAGGAAAAATTAAGGCAAATTTCTGCAGAAAGGTTTTAATGTGGTCCAGCAGACTTCTGCAGACTGTTATTTGCAAACACCAATAAAGTGCCTCACACTGTGTCCGCTCTGGAGGGAAATGGCATATAGGTGGTTATGTCTACTATTCTCTGTCTACATTGGGAACATCTAAACTATACTTCCTACTTTGTATCAACCAATAGCATTTTTGGTAATGTTATTTGTCAGGTGAGAGCTTTTGTTTGTCTTACTCGATAAATATAGAATTGGCATGAAAAATAAAACTTCAGAACTCTTAACATATTGCACTCCAGACAGTCTTATAAATGGTACATTGACGATATATTTGCAATATTTTGTGCAGCCCTAGTTGGTGTATGAACAGAATGCATAAATTGCATCCAAATAAAAGTTCTTGTCATACATATGTTCTGTCTTAACATGCCTGTGGATCTTGGTGTTCATGCGGTGGAGCTCACCTATAGGAATTTTGAGAACTGGAGGTTTAAAACAACAACTTTTAAAATGTTGAAAGATGCTGTTTTTCCTTTCTGACTGAACTCTATTGTCAGCGCTCTTGGAGAAATACTCCCAAGAGTTGCAGCAAAAGATGACTCCACAAAATTTTAACTGAATATAATTTATTGCCACATCCCCCCCCCACCTCCCTTGGCATTAAATCCCAATAAAAATTCTGAAATCTGTGACTTTTTAATTTTATAAAACGTCAAAGTTTAAGGAAACTTGTCTGAATAGTTTTGTGAGGCACTGGATCCCCCTAGCAGTTTTAACGAGGCTTTTTATTTTTTTTTTTTGTAGCACATTTTATTTTTACTTTGTAGCTCCAGCTAAGCTCATTTAGTCATTATTTCTCAGACACATTGACTCACCTAGAAACCAGACACCTACAAGTAAGCCTCCCAGGAGTCCGACTGCGCACACCGCTGCCAGCAGCCTCACCAGCCTATGAGCTGCAGAAACAGTTAATAAAGGTATTTATGCCTTCAGAACCCTGATGTGAGCTGAAAGGTGCGATCAAATGTCAGCTGGTAAATCTGTGAACACACAGCACCAACACTAGAAGAAATTAAGCTCTTGTTTTTTTGTTTTTTTTTCTAGGAATATGATACCAAGGAATTGAAATACTAATATAAATGTTGTTGTTTTAATGAAGAAGTGATTTGTTAAGTAGTAGACTGTAGTCACTGGTGCAATCAGCTGCTGTTATAGGTCACCTGGTTGGTGCTTACCGTGAGTTGTAGAGCGAGTGCCCTTTAACCAGCCCTGCACCCCTTTGGTTGCCGCGACCCCTGCTGTTGTCTCCGAGTGAAAGGGATGACTGACGGCCACTGGATTTTCAATCACTGACAATGCGTCTCCATCAAGACTCTGCGGGAATTACAGTGGGGCATGTCAGGTTTCATTTGTAGCTTTTTTTTCCTTCTTCTTCTTCCGTATGACACAAATTTGGCAACCGCGCTGACCATCTGCTCCAGAGCAACAGTCAACCTGTCAGGTTCTGTCGAGTTTAATTAGGACCTCTGTAACGCTGAATATTATCTGCCATTAACCAGCCTCCGATGTATGCAGTCAGGGTGGTGAACATCTATGTGTGTGTCAACTCTCTCCCCCTGCTGATTGAGGCATAATGAGCTGGTGGAGGCTTTGGCTTGTCGGTTTTTGTTTCTTGGATGCACGTTGTGTTCAGTGCTGTATTTCTTCATCATTTTCAGACAGATTTTATGACTCCTGAGTGTCTGTGCACAGAGCTATCTTGCCAAGAAGCAGCTGTTTCTATAAGCAATTTATCGCAGTAATTATGGCCTGTTTCTCACTATATAGGACGTGCATAGTCAATATCTTACAATTACTGTGCACACTTCATCTGCATACATACAACAGTGCTTATTTGCATATTATAATTTCTTTAGAGGGCTTTTAATCATTCATTCGAATCGTTATTTTAGTTTTTTGAGTGAATACCCTCAAACTTTAAAAAGCAAACAGGATGCACAAATTGAAATTTATAGTAGATTATATCTAATCCTCATATAGTCAAAAAAGAATACAGGCTCAGATACATACAATCGAAACAATTAATTGAAAAAAATAGTGATGAATCAACTGTTGAAATTAATTTAGTAGCACTAACTGGAGTATGTAGATCAGTAAAATAATTACTGATCTGAACATATTCAGGGCAGTAATTAGGCCAAAACTGTTAAAAAACAACAACACCAAAAAAAAAAAAAAAAAAAAAAAAAAAACATTTTGCATTTAACTTTTAGCCAGAACTCCTCAAGTGGAATAGTTTAGC
This sequence comes from Poecilia mexicana, assembly GCF_051168715.1. Taxonomy (NCBI): domain Eukaryota; kingdom Metazoa; phylum Chordata; class Actinopteri; order Cyprinodontiformes; family Poeciliidae; genus Poecilia; species Poecilia mexicana. The sequence goes on along the minus strand of NW_028263382.1, from coordinate 30,511,811 downwards.
TTCACTTGGCTCAAAGGAATGCTATTTTATTCCATTTTAGGCAATAAAATGTTTATTTTCTTACTTCAATTATTTTTTTAAATATTTTATTTGCATATTTTACTTCTAGTATTCTATTTAAAAAGGCTCAATTTGTCAAATGAGAAATGTATGAAAATTTGTCTTTTTTTGTTATCCAAATGAGCAATAGAATAATCAATTATTCAAATAATTTTGTTGCAGTCATGCATACATGCATAGATAAATCCCCACTAATATTTGGGTAGCAAGTGTAAGAGAAACCATATGGTCTCAGTGAAACTACATGGTTCTTGTAGCTGATATGTTTTTGGTATAAATTTGGATATTTGACCATTATACTTGTCAGAATTGGCAGGATTCCCTTTAATTAGCTCTTTTAGTTTTATGTTCACTGCATTTTATTGCATTTGGCATCAAACTCATTTCAGAAGCTTAATATTATTCTGCTTGACCCAATCTAAAATCGAGCCCCATAGTTATTACCCAGTTTACGGATGTTCGTTTGAATTTAAAGTTGAGGACTTCAGATGTTCTCTATTATTCCTGTTGCTGGTTGTAGCGCATGTGAAACAGGCTTACAGCGTGACGCTGCCGCCATCGTTCCCTCCTACATCTTGTCATTGTCATGGGGGCAAAAAGCTCAGTCTGTTAACCATAACACTTTTTTTTCTGACTTTGTCTTGCTGTTGACTTGTTTGTTTTTTTGAGCATTCCTCCTCCTTGCTCAGCAGTGACTCAGTCCATGGTAATGTGAACTTTGCTTCACTGTGAAGAGTGACTCTGGTGTTATATCAGTTTTCAGTTCATAGAAAATTTGAGCCCAAGTTGTTGGTTTATCCTTGAACATCCGTAGGTTATCTCTAAAAGTTGACTGCTCAGGTCAGATGGTTGGTGCAAAATATACTCCGTTTTATGATCAGATGAGCATCGAGCCATTTTGCTGCAGTGACAAAAAGGCTGTTTGAAGGAGTCAAAGTAAGGCTTTAAAACATATAAACCCTGAAGCTGTTCAGCATGGTGTTGGATCATGGGGTGGGACTTTTTCTTGCCTTTTGCACTAAGCAGAGCTAAAGATAATAGAAGACCACATCTAAATACTCTAAATTAAATCAAGTTTGTAGGTTCAACCTCAAATTAATAAACCTGGATGGAGGCCTTTTCACTATAACAAATTTTGCTGGATGATAAACTGTTCCAGACGTTATTGCAATAAACAATAATGTTGTTTTGAGATAATTTTTAAGTGATATAATTGTAACGTCAAAATAATAATGCAAGAACACATTCTCAGAGATCAATAAACTTTAAATTTTAATCAACATTTAACACTGGGACTGGGAGACAAGTAAAATGAATTTAGAAGTCTTTGTAAATAAACATTTTCTTCAAAAAAGGGGCCTAGTTGAGACAAAAGCACCAAACTGAAGACTTTTGTCTTCCAGCTTTTGGTAGAAAGAGAGAAACGATAAATCATGCCAATGGAAATGAATGAGTTTGTTTTAATTTATCATCCAATTAACTGATTTGATTATTGTGACAGGCATACAAATGTAAATAGTAGTTCCAGGTGGACAATGATCCCAAACACAAAAACTGGTTTTGTAATAATGATGTCAGCTCATTCTCATAAAACTTTAGGAGCCCAAAGTCTGTGAGCTTCATGCCCAGTTTTCCACTGGGACTATAATTCTTGAGTAGGTTAAGATGCAGTTTTCTCCAGCAGAATGATCATAAGTCAAGTACATTAACCATAAGGCAGAAAACAAATCTACGTTATAAATGGAAGATGCATATAAAGGATGAAAAATCTGTAAACTAAAAGAGCAAATGTAAAGATATCACAGGAGTGTTGACTTTAGTAATACTGTTACAGATGGAGCTACAGTGTCCTCAACAAGTAGCATGTTTATTTTTTCTCCTACCATGTTTTCCTGGTGTGCAGTCCTGGTGGAAAAGCCGCAGCGCTGCTCCTGTTCATCGGTACGCCTGTGGCTGGGGAGGAATGGAGGTCCGGCCCTGTTGATTTGCCATTTAACAGAATGCAACTCTGGATTTTCCCCCTCACAAAGAGACAATGAGGTCAGCAGCGGTGAGGAGAATGAGGCTGTTGTTTGTCTGTGGGGTCATGGGGCCAGCAGAAGCTAGCTAAACCAGGTATTTGGTTTTTTCTAATGGAGGTGGAAGTGGGAGGGGGGAACATCTCCAAAGATGCCTCTGAGCTCATTATTGATGGCACTCCTGGTGGTTGCCGGGAAACACTTTTTACCTGAGCCAAGAGATAGTCTTTTCCTCACCTGAGACGTGCTGTGACCTGACAGTTTTCGCTTTCTGAGAAAAGGTCGTTATTGTGAATTGTTGAAAAGTCTCGCATCACGTCAAACTCCACGAGATGAAACCCAAAGCCATCGTCGCTCAGCACTCATCGGGAAAATGAAGTCCGCTCAGTCTGCCACTGACAGATAGCCTCTCTCTTTAATGGTGCTTTTTCACTTGTTGTTTTCCCGATTTCTAAATAAGCCCTTTGTCTTAATTAGCTCATAATGTGTGACCAGAGTGGCTGCAAAGATCCATTACCTCCAAGAAAAGAAGGAAATAATTAGCATGTTGAATAAGAGGGATGGGTGCTATTTGAGTACGGTCAAAAAAAAAAAGTGTTGAGCTTCATCAGAAAGAAGATCAAAGCCTGTCATTACTTCATTTTCTTGAACACGAATTGAATTTCTTCTCAGAAGACAGCTAATTAGATCCTTTCAGCAAAAGAGAACATTTGGTTTAAAAAAAAAAAAAAAAACTGTACTTATGTCTCATTTATGGTGCAGGATTAACGTCCAGGTGAGCGGATAAACTGGAAGGAAGAAAATTCCTCCTCGTCACACTGACAGAGCTGACAGAGAGACAGCCCAGATCTGTTTGACTCATCTAGCAGCTGCCTGAAAGTTTTTCAAATAAAACACAGAATAAGAAGAAATGTGGAAGGATTAATATTCCATTTGATGGAGTTACAGCTGCGTTGATGGTATTAATACGGTGCAGAAGCATGTGAGCTGTAGTTGGGTAATTTTCACAACCATTTCATGTCTCCCTCTTCTGGTGACTTTTTATTCTACATTGAGGATTATTTACACTGCTACATTTATTTAATTCATCTACTTATAGATACCTTACGATTTTAGGAAATCTGTTCAAGGATATGTCTGAATTCAGTTTAAAAACCTTCAATAATGAGATATTACAAACAAAGAGTTTCAGATTAGGCTTGTGCAGCACTGAACTAGCGATCTGTAAAAAAAAAAAAAAAACAGATTGACGTCTAAATATCTAGTCATTTATGCTCCTCTGTGGTGTCTGCAAACAGGCTACATATCAAAATATGATGTAAAGCCATGTTAAAACTGAATTTAATTCTTAGAAAATCTAATTAAACCTTTCTTTTTAAATCAAAAAGAAAACTAAATCTTAAAGGGAGATTGTAATTTTGTAAACATTGTGAAATACTGGATAAAAGATGAACATTTCAGGTTATTTAATTTAGTATCCAAAGAAATACCAAGAGGATCAATCTTGCGTTGTTTCAGAGTTTAATGATATGAATTGTATCATAATCACGTCTGTTTTCTGTGATTATAAATATCCAGAACCTTCCACAGACTTTAACACATGTACTGAGGTGTTGTTGCTGTTTTTTTTATTTTATTTTTATTTTTATGATTATTATCATTTTCCTTAAAAAAGATTGTTTTAGAAAATTTGACCTGGAACTGATGGATTCTATGATTGTAACTTTTACTATGAATGCAACATCCAGATTGTACTATGAGATTTAGATGATCTCTATTTTCTTTGTTCTTTTAGCATCAGGTAGCATGCAGTGCAGCGTACATAGGCTCTCACAGGCTGAAATCTTGTATTGGATGAGAAAACCTTTGTCTTTTGAACGTTGGAAGTGCAGCAGGTGGTCTGCTCGCTACCACAAAGCCTTAGTGCTGTGAATTTGGGAGGTGATGTAACTCGGTGGTAAACAAGCCTTTTATCTCCTGTTCTCGTTTATTTTCAAAGTCACCCTTTATGTTTTCTTCACTGTTTTCACTTAAATTTGAAGTATTTCCAATCTGTCTTTGCTTTCAGGGGCTCTGTACTTTGCTGCTGAAGATGTTTTATAGCTTCCTTGTATTGACCAGTAGTTTCCTTTATCATATAGAGAGACATCCAGAAAATATGTGGTGCACTTTAAGCTGCTATACAGAGTTAGTCAGTGTGGGGATTAGATTTTCGCTGCTGCTTAATTGCAGTATTAAAAAAGTAAAACATGAATAATTGGAAATTTTTCTTAATTTCATATCAAACAATTCAAGTATTTGCTGCATATCAAATAAGCTCTTGAATAAGCCTTGCTGTGGTGGCGCAGGGGTTAAGCACAACCCACATATGGAGGCCTTAGTCCTCAACACAGCTGTCACAGGTTCAATTCCCAGCCTTGGCAACCTTTGCTGCATGTCTTCCCCCTTCTCTCATTTCCCACCTTCCTGTCAATTAACTACCAATTAAAGGCCACTAGAGCCAAAAAAAATCTTTAAAAAGAAAAAAGCCTTTATGTACTGCTGATTGGACAAACCAACTGAATACTTAGAGATTTTCCAACACTGTCAACCTTTACTGGAAGCAAATGCAGTCATTTTCTTTTTAATTTCTTAATTCACTGTAAGAAACAGTGTAAAATCTGTTTTGTCCTGGCTAGACTTTGGCTTTATCAGAAGTTTAAAATAAAATGTCTCTAGTGCAGCACAGTCGCAGCAACCCCTTTGTGAACCTCCCAGGTTTCTTGGTGGTTCCCGGTCTGAAGCTGCTCTGTGAAGACGCTGGCTGCTGGCCAGTTTGGATCTTCATCTGTCAGTCTGTGCTCTCCCAGCTCCGTGTGCTCAGATTTAATCAGCTCCACTCTTATCTCAGTCATTAGTGTGTCTGCTTCTGTCCAGTGTCCAAACCTTAAACATCAGATGTGGTCTCTCAGTCGCCACATGGAAATCCATCATGAGGCTCAAACAGAGCCTGTTTTTTTGGTTTTTGTTTGTTTTTGTTTTTTTTTGTTTTTAATGTGTGTTTTTGACCGTCTTAGTCAACACATTCAAAATTCATGCCCTCATTTGCGGGCTTTTATATGTTTCGATGTTTTTGGCTTTGACTTCTCAGAGGAGATGGACGCCAAAGGTCAGAGAGAAAGGACAGTCGAGGCAGCAAAACACACAAACATAATTTTTTTTCTCTCTCTTTTACATATTTCATGACATTTAAGAAACTTCAATACTAGACAACCAAAAACATGTTAAAAGAATGAAACTTGTATAAACTATGGGTTTTCCTTTACATTGTTTTTCAAAAATGATGCGTAATTCCTAAATGCGCTTTGACATAAACTCCTGTGGAGCGATGTCCCTCTGAAATATCATATATGGAAGATGACCTGTTGTACGGAACCAGAAAGTGCAAATAGAAATACCTTTGGTCTTTTCAACATAAATATAATCACTTATCAAGTGAAAACACAGATTTTTCTCAGAATTTTCCTTACACAAATTGTTGAGATTTAAGGGCAGACTACACTAAATCCACCCAAAAACATTCATCACTTTTTGTTTTGGGATTATCAAATAGTTCTGGACTCCCACAGGAAATAACAGTTCATGCCACATTTTGCAGATCTGTAATTGCAGCAGGGCTTCAGTAGCCAGACCAACACAGTGACCAGTAGTTGTTTGTAAGCATAAAGTTTCTTCACTATGAAAACGCATTTCTCCTCCTGCCTCTGAAATAGTATTTCTTATGACTTCTTCCTTCTTGTATGCTTATGTCAGCCATATAACATAGATTGAAGCTTGAGGCTTTATTCCAAGTCTCTTTTTGTTTAGCCGTAATTTTATGGATTTCTGTTCAGCATATAATGTTTTCTCTCTGCCTCAACTTTTGACTACATTATTTCCTTCTATCTACGTATCTAATTTCTCAGTTCTGAACATCAGAAGGAATATAAATATAAGTTTGTACAGAACTGGAAATGAACAGTTGTGAAAAATTACATGACTTCTGGGTTAAAAGAAAAACAAAGATCCCGTTTTTAATTTCCCTCTAGTAATAACTTATGCAGCTTTAACATGATTAATCGGCAGCTTATTTTTCTTAAAGCTTTATCAGGCCGTTTGTCTATGAATGGTTGATCTTGTAAACATCCACCAGAAGGTTTTGGTGTTTCTCTTGTGATTTGAGTTTTCCTGCTCTCCCCTGACCTCAACATGACCTTCACCGTCTGCATTTGCTGCCATTTCCTAATGAAATTGCAAACAGTTATCTGAATCTATGTGCTTGGTAAAGCTTTCTTTAATTTGTAGACATTAATTATTTTAATTTTCAGCATGCTAGGTGGCTGTTTAGAGGAGGCGCAGCTGCTGATTATCAAAGGTACAAGTAGTCAATTTTCTAAATTTGCATCTTGTGACCTTTTCTAACAATCACTGTGAATAAGTCGCAGCCTTAACAAGGTAATTCATTCCTCTGACTTGAATGCAGCCATGAGAACTCAAATGAATGGGTTTTGCACCTTTCATCATTTTCATTTTGACTTTTCTTCACTCTTTTGAATTAATGTTGAATCTTTCCTTTTATTTGCAGATCAGTTTAGTCTCATCTCCACTATGGTCACTGATGAAGCTTTGGTCCAAATCTATAAACGCCTTTGTGCATCTTTACATGATATTGCTATGTGAAATGATAAAAATTGGTTTTAAATTAAATATTTAAATACTTTAATACCTAGCCGTCTGGGCATTGTTATAATGCTATGCTTTTTCAAACCTATTGCAAAAGAAAACATGTTTTGTGTTCTTCCAGTGTTGCTCTGTATAGAAATGTGGAAGCATTGTTTACCATATGAAAATGTCTCATGATCTCATTCTTTCATATTTACCAAAATCATCATTCTCTTCTTGGTCTCAGTTGAGGACACTATTAACTAAAACCAAAACATTGCTGTCCTTGTTGTGAAAACCTCCTATGCCTTATTATCATTGTGTTTTAGTGAAGAGTGGTTGGACAGTCGAGCACATTTATTCTGAGTCTCATAAGTAGAATCTATTTTTAGGAATCCTTCAGACTGATGTGGAAATAATTCTTGACTGGAGGGTCAGTCATTCAGCAGGCAGGTCGATAAAAATCCCATTGTTTTAGTCAGCTCACACCAAATATAGCTTTCAGTAAACGGGACCATAAACATCAAACAATGAATATTTTCTTATGAGAAATCCACATAATCTGTGTGAAGTCGGGCCCTGCTTACAGTATGAAGCTTGAGCCTTCAGACTGTAATGAAGATTTGAAGATTGTTTACTTTTTATTCAAATTCTGTCTTAATGCATTTGGTGATTATTAGGTGTGGGCATTTATCAGTTATTGTGAAAAATTTCTTCTAAGAATTTTTGATTTAGTGTTGTCTTGATAAGTCAGAGTTATTTTTTTTTAAAACCCAAAACTAACAGTATTATTGGAAATATTCATTTTTACAATTTTGTCCACAGTTTGTTCCATGAGAGCATCAATAAATAAATTCTAAAATATGAGTAAATGTTTGCAGTCTTGTGATATAAATCATAGTTTTAAGTTAGCTCATTCACAGCCATACAGTTATCAAAAAAAGTAATGGCCTGTTTATTACTTCTCTCAGTATCATAATTATACCACAAAATATCATGATAAATGTCAAAGTGCATATCGCCCACCCCTAGTGACAACTGATGTCATTATTATTGGATTTATTTTTCTTTTATGAATTTATCTAATTTGACATTTTAAAAAACTAAAAATTCTAGAAGATAAAAGTCAAAAATCTAAATAATGATGCAGCTTTATCATGTGTTTGGAAAACTTCTTTAATTAGGAAGAGCTGTCTTGCTTATCTTCCAGGTTATTATGATATTTGGTATCGTCTCTCCTGTATTGGTTTTGTCTGGCCCAAAGCTTAGCATAAAAAATGCAGCTATAAAGAAAACACATGTAATGAAAGACATATAAATCAATACAATACATAAAACAAAGTAATTAAAAATGCCTAATCCACAAAATGCAGCGCAAACACCATAGGTAAAGAATAACTATTCCTGGTTAAAGTATATTATCAGTGATATTATTATTGGACAAAGCCGTTGTGTCTGCAGGACATCCTGCAGCATCGTGCTGCGCTGTGGGGTGAAAAGTCTTAAGGCTGCATATCAGGTTCAGAAGTGGCTGAACTGACCTTTACAGGATGACATGGCGGAGCTATGTGAGTCGTTAGCATCACACACTAACACTGCATCATGTGCTGAATGTGAGGCGTCCATGTAACACACACAAACTCAGGAGCAGCCATCTACTGTAACATGCTGCCCTCTTGTGGTGGATATGAAGGACTGTGTTCATGTTTAAACGTATAATCTTGTCAAAAAACAGTTGATGTGAACGTCAACATTTTCTGCATTTCCATGTGTAGAATCAGTAATAGTAGTTGTTGGAGGATAGTTTGTTGTTAAAAATGCTGGAGTGTGTTTTGTAGAGCAGATTGCAGCTCTGGTGGTTAAACTCTGATGACTACTCTCATTTAGATGCTTTGTTGTGCAACATACATTAATCACAGGGCAGTGGCTTGTGACAGGTCTCAGCAGGAGAGGGCCTCTAAATGGCGTGCGGCTGCGTCCGCGTCGGCGCTGGCAGGATGAATAAACGGCTGTCATGTACGTGTTTGTATCTTGTCTTGTAGCGGCTAATGATAGTGAGTGTGGGTAAGAGCAGCGGTGCTCTTAGCAGATGGTGAGTAATGTGGTTTGCTTTAGCTGCCCACCACGCTGGCTCTAATTAAACAGAGGAGATTACATTAGAAGTGGCTCCCACGCAGACTCCGAGTGGCTCCGGCCCGAGAGCGGGGCCCGTGCCTGAGCTGGAAGTGATTCTTATCGCACGGTCAAAATCGCACGACTCCTTTCTGCTCGGATCTTAGATGATGAGATCTGGGGAAGGTTAGATACGCTCAGGTCAACAAGGCTGTTTGAGTTTTGAGTCCTGCAACTAAACTGGGTAAGGTAGATTAATCAAATTCTTAAAAGCTTGGATAAAATGAATGCTAGCCATCAAACGAAGAATTATTAAACCTCATGTTAATACATTTCCTCTACATACTTCATTTTTACAGAAAAAAAATGTAAATTTATTAATAAATTACCTGGGTCCTAGAATTAATTTTGAAGGCCACTTAATTATTGAATGATATTCCCCTTGCGACAGTAATTGACTTTGTCTCTTTAAGAGCTTCAGGCAGATCTGGAACAATCTGGACAGATGGAGGTAGTTGCAGCCCGGCCTGCGGAGCCGAAAAGGACAGCAGAACCAAAGCTGAGCCGGTTCAGATATGCTGCAGTTTCACTGCATTTTAATGGAAATTGTTATTCCAGTTTAAAAACCGTAAGAATACAGTATTAAGACTAGGCTTAAAACGTTTTGATAAGTTCTGTTGTGGAAACTATATGAATACTCTGAAGAAGAGCTGTGAATTATTACGCTTATAATAGAAGTTTTTAAATGGTAAATGGGCTGAACTTATATGGCGCTTTATCCAATCATTTTGACCACTCAAAGCACTTTACACTAGAGTCACATTCACCTATTCACACTCACAAACGTTCACACATTTATACACCGATATGCAGATTGGTAGGCAATTTGGGGTTAAGTGCTTTGCCCAGGGGCACATCAACATGAGGCAGGAGGAAGCTGGAATCAAACCTACAACCATCCGATCCCTTTTAAATCTCTCATCATTTTTTGCTGACCAGTTGTAGATAAATGTATATGATTGTTTTCCTTTACAGATGTTGCAAAGAGTTGTCAGTCCTTCAGCAAATATTCATTTTAATGCCTGTTTGGGGAGAAAAAAAATCATTTACTCTGATGCTATATTTTAAACAAAAATAAACTTAAATTCACTTTTATTGTTTTTGCCTGATAAGTATAGATTAGAGGTAGATAATAGAACATTTAAAACATTTAATCATTTGGATTCTGCAGAACATTGTGGCATTGATATAAATCTATGACTGCAGTTCTGTTGCCATATGTACCCAATCTGTCAGTCATGTTTGTTTTATTAACATTTTTATGATAATGTCACAGTGTCCAAAGCTTGATGCTAAGGGAATTTATTTGTTTCAACATAAATCAAATATTTTAAAATAAAAACAAGAGTGGTGTGGGAGTGTGGAGAGCTTAGCTAGCAATGAGCAGTCCACTGACTTCAATAAAATGCTTCTAATCAAAACTGAATTAATGACAATAAAATATGGGAACAAACATGCAGCTAGAAGCTAAAATGTGGTGTCAGAATAATTGAGGAAACCTGAGGATGGCATAACAGAAGCATGTTGTGCTGGTAGACTGAGCAGAGCGCTGCAAATCATTCAGAGGAGCAACAATCCTAAACATACAATTGAAGAGCTTTTAAGGGTGAAGTGCTTCAGCTCCGTCCAGCTCAGTGGTGATTCATTTGCAGGGAAATAGGGATAAAAGTCTGAGGACGGCTACATTTGCTTCAGGTGGTGTACAATCTTCAAAATGTCCGCTTGTGGTGGAACATCCGGACCTGATCCAAGGACGCCGCCCGTCTAAGATATCAAAGAAACGAGCCTTTCAGACGCTCCAGGAACTTTCTTTTGTATTTTCTGCTCCCTGCATGTATAACTAGTTGGAGTTTAGCTTGTATTTAGCAAATGCTTTGACTAATACAAATCTGTATTTGTTCAGATTGTTTACTGGGCGTGTTGACATTGACTTTGTTGAGATGATTCAACTGAATTGAGTGACTTAAACTGGATTTTAGTGAAATGAAAATGTGAAAGGAAGAACAACATGATACGAGAGCAAAACAGTGACAATGAATTAAATATTAAAGCCACTATAACATTGCATCTCTTTGAGAGGCAGTTTTAGTGGAGACACTAAAAAAAGAAGGGGAATGACTATTAAAAAAAAAACAAAGCTGCCAATGTCAGCATTACCCTGTATTCATTTAGCTTTTCTCATCTTAAATTGACCTTTTGTTTAAATCAACATGCAATTTTAAATATATTTTTAATACACCAAACTCCTGTGTTTAGTTCTGTTTTTGTAAATAGTTCTCTTTCTGTTCTTTCACTCTGGGTCTGCACAAAAGTTCAACTAATCGAGTGGAGGGGGAAAAAAAGAGTAATTGTTTCAACTCAGAAAGACTTTCAGAAATGATTATGTTTAGCTCCAAGGCCCAAAATTTCATCAATCCATAACTTAATCAAAATCCATAATTAAAATAGCCTTTGGCTAAGACCTTAACACATAACAGATGTTTTCATATGTTTGTTGAGGTTATCCACAAGGTAAAGTGTTGGTGCAGATACAGAAGACTGACACTTGATGAGAATAAAAAATTTTTCTGGCCCTTTTCCGCCTGCAGCTTCAGAGATGTGAGGCGTTGCTGCTTTGACTTTTCAAATGTCTCTACCTTTAGGTTACCATCGTTTATGCATTTTTCAATCACTTGGACAAGCAAACTGTCAACTGGTAACACTTTATACATTTTTAATGCTGGAGAAACTAAGCAAATAAAAAATGATCAGAAGAATACTTCAATCATTACAGGAGAAAAAACAACAAACAGAAAGGAAATAAATAAATAAAGTGATACGATAAATTTCCCTGCAATTTGATTAATTTTAGAACACAGGATGCCATATTTATTGACAACCCTGATAAATACTGGAAGTAAATGAATCATGTTGTATGAGGCAGAAAAAATCCAACATATTAAACTGAATTCAGGATTTTTCCCTACTGATTATAGTAGGGAAAAATCCTGAATTAAGAAACAATTTAATATAAAATCTCTGCCACTCTTACTGCTTCCAACACATTATGTAACGTCCTGCATTACAACACAAGGCTGGAACTAGAGTTCTACAGTATTTAGGTTTAAGGAATAAGATCACTAAGCAAAGTATATTTTTAATTCATTTGGCTAGATGTTTTGAAAAATTAAAAGCTTTAAAAACCTTTATGCTCCATGGGAAAGTAGAGATTAAAACTCACTCGGTTAGCAAATAAAATAACATTTTGTGCGTTCCAGTTAACTGCTCAGTGTTGCTTACTTGTAAAGCTCTGGAGTTTTTACCCCAGTTATTTCTGAAACAATTTCATCTAACTTCTACCACTTCAGACATTTCTCTAAAAATAAAAAGCCTTGTAACTATTTACAGTTCCAACTGCAAAATATATCCATGAAAGATGACGCCAATCAACAGAGTGCTCACTCTGCAGCAGCAGACTGCAAAGAGTTTAAACTTCTAAGCAAAATGCAAAATCTGAAAACAAAAAAAATCTCTTGGACACAATTTATGTGCCAACTATGCATGTGTAATCAAACTGTGCAGTTTATGTTTGACTGACTCCTTAAATGTGCAGAGTAAAATCAGAGAATATAACCTCCAGAAACACAAGACTGTGCTGTTCTGCACAGTATCCCATCCAACTATTGATAAGGATTAATTACTGATATTATATCTGTTGGGCTCCAGTTAGAATCATTTAAAGGGCAAATGTCTGGAGAGCCAGAGACTTTTGTATTGTTGAAACAACTTCTTAAAATAATAATAAAAAAATGTGATTATAAATGAAAAAACAACAACAACCCCACAAACCTTTTTAGATATGTTTATTGGCTGGCAATAAAAGTGTAGTTGTGTGGGGTTTAAGTATTTTTTCCCCCTTACAGGAGAGTGCTTTTATTATGGGGTACTATATCCAAAGTCTACGCTTGTTAGTCTCTTGCCTATTTTCACTGGCAGAAATAACAGGAACAGCTGAAATAATTAGAATATAGAAACTGCGGGAATGGCTTCAAGTGAACTGAATAAATTAGTTGTATAAAAAAAAATGGCAGGGAAAATCTTTAGCTGCTGCCAGCTTCAAGTGGTTAGAAGTACAAACTTGAGCAAACTATCACTTGATTTCTTAAAAAAGTCTAAACATATTATAGATTCTGTTTTCTATGGCAGTTCTGTAGGACGCCAATAAAAAGATGTCACATATTTAGAACATGTCAGGCAGGTGTAAATAACGTGCATGTTTGGTGCAGAGAGGATCAAATAAAAGCTCCGAAAGCAGACAGAAGCAACAGCAGGAAACCGAGACGAGGTGCATAAAATAGTAAATCGTTTTATTCTTTTTTTAAACCATGCCACTGAACACTGACGCATACAGAGTTGTGCCTGAATCCACACTGAGAAAACATTTGCACACACTGTGTTACAAAGCTGTAATGAAGAGGGATTTTTCTGATTTTTTTTTTTTTTTCCCCATTTTTTTTTCTTTTTCTTTACTGCACACATGGCAAGAAGAACAACCCTGATTGGATACCAGCTCGAGCTTTGATCTGGTCCTGAGGTAGACAGACAGTGACATAATCTAAACAATGCTAATCACATCCTTCTAGGACACATCAAATAAAAGACAGCTGCATTATCACAACATACAAAGATCAAAGAAAAAAAAAACCCTTTTCAAACAAAAGTGCTCTATTTCTTTTGGTCCACCGAGGAAATCCATTTATAGTGCATGTTCATGTAGAATAGATACAGTGACTGTGGGTTTTCATGGCACTGAGTGTTGTTGGCTACTTAGAGAGGCTTCGGTAATGCCTGCAGACGCCAAGATTTCGCTCATCGTCCAGAGATGTCAGTCCATTGTCACTCTGAAGGGAACGGCTTGAGACGAGCCGCGCCACTTCTCTTTTTATTTATTATTTCTTTCTTTATTTTTTTTTTTCACATAAAAAGTTGCTCAGGCCTTGCATCAGATTATCAGCCACTATCACAGTATGTTGCTTCCATTTGCAATGTTCAGACAAAGTGGATCTACATGGCAGTCTATCTTTAGTTTTAGTAACAATAAACAAACACCCAGAAAACACCAATCGACAGCACAGACCCATGTACTCAAGCACATTTATGCTCTACTTATAAAAGAGGCACGAGGGAGGGGTCTTAATCAAACTCATACAAAAACAAAACACACACACAAACATTAAGATGTCTCTCAAATCATACTGAATGTAAACAAATAGCAAATTACCGTAATACAAAAAAAAAAAAAAAAAAAAAAAAATTACGACATGTTTAAATCTAAAAAGCCGGCGTCGGGCTCACACAGGGGGAATCACATACCATGACAGTACGTTTACAGCTACACTACGACCAACGACGACCTGCACCTCATAGGAGTCGGATGTCAGAATTTTCTGCTCGTTTTATAAAAACACAACTTATTTTCATGTTTTGTTTTTTTTATCTTTTCTAATAGAAAATTCTGTTTCTGTGATTTTTATAAGACATCTATGTAGAAGCGATGATTTAAAAAATAAACACATTAAAGCCTTGCAGAGGCTTGTCACATTTTTTTTACACACGTTTGACCATGGAAAGTGTTTTTTTTTTTTAACTGAATCTTGCTGAAAAATAATTTGCAGTGGAAATTAAAAACCAGTAAGCGATAGAGACGCACCGATTGGAATCATGCCATAAGTAACCCATCTGTTTTTTTTTGTTGTTTTTGTAAAGCTTTGCCCTCCTGATGCAGAGTTTGACTGATTTTAATTTCTCTTTGAGAACTTAGAAGAAATAAGAACAATATTCTGAATAATTTTTTAGCTTTCTTGCCATGCAAGGTCATGTATTGTTTTAAACATTAGGAGCAAAGGTGACCTCGCAGTGTGTACGTGCGGGTGTGTGTGCGTGTGTGTGTGTGCGTGTGTGTGTGTGTGAGCAGGGTAGCAAAATTCCAGAAATGTTCTCAGTTGGAAAATTTCCATGCAATATAACAGGATTTTCATGGGAACGGAGATGAATAATTATGGAATTCAAAATAGAAAAGGTCGACCTTTTGAAAGAAAATTTTAAAATAATTGGGGGGAAATATATTTTAGCTTTATTTTGACAAAAAATCTAATTTTGTGAGTACATTTCAGTGTATCTGTGCTATTCACCAATTCGGTGCACATAGAACTACAGGGGAACCAAAGCCGTGACCCCGACATGCACCCTGCAGTTCTCCATCAGGTGCTCTGATTATTCCCTCCACCCTGGACTATTCAGGCCACACTGGAGCATACTTTCTAAGTCTATTGAAACCATATTCTCGGAATGTGTTCATAATATTCTCAGGTGTTTTTTAGTTTTTAACTCACAAGTACTACATGGATACTTACAATGAAACAAAATGTTTGCCTTTATCATCGGATATGTTAAGTTACATTCATACAATGTAAAGTTTCCAACTTAGAAGATTACAACAAAGGAATTTATTGCTGCTTTGCAACCCAATGGGTGAGAAACGACGTAATAAAAGAGGATTTTAGTTCTGTAATACAAGGGACGGTAGAAGAAGCACAATTAGTAATTTCCAAGGGGACCCCTGCTGGTCTGGAGGTCCCAAGAGAAAAATTGACAGAAAACGTTGTTTGTGCTAGTTGTACACATAAAAAAATGTGTATATATTAAGAAGCATGTTTTATAGATTTGATACTTTACAAGAATGGATACTCAAAACAGAAAATGCAAAAAAAAAAAAAAAGTTGATTTGCTGGTCACTGTTCAGCCTTACTATTATCTGCTTCAAGTCTTGCTCTCTCTCACTTTGTTGCAGCAAATTGTTAAATAGTTTCCTTTTAAATAGCTTTTTACATCTCTCTGCCTCCCCTGATTTTATTCTTAGTCACTTTACTAACACTAGACATGCCTAACTTTAAGGCTTCTTCGTTCATAACAGGATCTACTGTGAAGATTGGTGCTGCTATAGCAACCCGTTCTGAAGACAGTTTAACTTTATGCGGACCATCACTGGTCGGGGCCAATCCAGCTGAAATGTGCCCGGTGCCAGTCTCTCGGTGCGTCTCTAGTGAGGAGGTAGAGCTTGCTCTACGAGGAAACATCCCTACAGACACAGACCACGTGATGAAAACCAGCACATATATTTGGTAACACATAAACAACATATAAATAGCAAAAAACCTTTCATGGAAGCAACTCAGATTTGCGAGCGAGTCGCCTCCAAATCAACGCTGACTGCATAAGACAAGGCAATTAAAGAGATCAAGCTCATGAGGTCAGCCGTTCAAGTAAAGAAAAGAAAAAGTGAACATGCAGAAAAGAAAAAAAATTGACTCCAAACTGAAAACCCAGCAGGGAAACAAAGCTAAGTCAGAGGAAATTAGGAGAGAGAAGTTGCAAAGTTTAGCAAATGGAGCTTTTAAGGGTATATTTTTAACATCCACGGCACAACTGAAGACGACAGTCGCTCAAATCCTGCGGCTGCTGCAGGTCAGCGGTCAGTCACTGTGGTGTTGATGTTGTCACCACAATAGATTCTCAAGACATGATATCCAAACTGTGCGCACGGAGGGACGTGTGTTTGCAAGTGTGTGTGTGTGTGTGTGCGTGTGTGTGTGTGTGTGTGTGTGTGTGTGTGTGTGTGAGGACTCGAACAGTTAAATCATCAGGAATCTGTCAGCAGCTTTTCTAATTACGAGGACAAGCGCGCTCCCTGCTCCTCGAAATGTCAGAGTTTGAGATTTAGAGAAAGACTAAGTAAATCTCTTTGGATTTGACTCTCTTATTTATTTAGAATGTCATTGCCAAGTTGTCTCTACTTTACAGCATTCTTCATATTCGGAATAATTCGACTGCTAATAAAAGTAATCATTAGCTGCAGCTTTACTTTGTAAACACTTCTGTAATCCTGCTTTGTACGTCTTGCTGTCGGGTTACAAAACAACCCTCAAAAAAACCTTTTTCTTCTTTTCTATCTCTAAGGGACACTTTGCCCTAAAACAGCAGAATACTTTTTAACAGTTCAGCATTAAACCCAGCAGCCCCAGTTTTCACCCAGTCGTGACGGTTTTTGCGCCTGGCGTCCGAGTCCTGCTCAGACGTAGCAGACGTACAGGTACGTCTTCTCTATCCTCCAGTCGGTCGGCACGTCCTCGGGCTTGTGGCCCTTCATGTGCTTCTGCATGGCGGCCAGGCTCGGGCAGAAGTCCTGGCAGATGGTGCACTGGTACGGAGAGGCTCCGTTGTGCGTACGCAGGTGCTTGATCATGGCCGAGTAGTCTCTGGAGCGCTGGTGGCAAAGCTTGCACTCAAATGGCTTCTCACCTAAAAAAAGACCAAAAACAAACAAACAAACAAACAAATAAATGGAGGATTAAAATGAGTCTGTAGCTGGATTTTTGATGATGATTTGATGTTGTAGCTCACTGACATTTTTCTAGACTGCTGTCTGGAAAAATGTGGAAATTGTTTTCAGCATTTTGCTGGTTTGTATAAATGCGGAAAAAATAATGTAGAGAATATAAAGTGATTTTTATTTCCATATTTTATCCTTGTCCCACAGACTAAATGTCCTTCCCATTCTTTCTTTGTGTTCTTGTTTTGTCTTCCTTACATCTTCCTTGTTTCCTCCTTTCTTCCCCATGTCCACTCTGTGTTTACTTTTCTCTCCTTGCTTCCTTTCTCCCTCTTGTCCATCCTTCTTTCCTTGTATTGTTCCTTCCTTCCGCTCTTGTGTTCTTCTGTTCTTTCCTCTTATGACCCGACTTCTTTACTCCTGTTTGTTACTTCGTTCCTGTTCCCTCTGTTTCTCTCCTCTTCTTCCATCTCTCTGTCCAGGTTTCTCTTAATAATTCATTCCATTTTGTGTATACTTTTTCCTTCCTTGTTTTTGATGGAACTCCGTTAAAAAAAACATAATGTCTGTATTGGAACCTTGAAAAGTCTGGAGTATTATTTTTCATAAATGGGCAGTTTACCTCGCAAAAAATTAGGCTAAGTTATTGAGTACCACTAAAGGCAGACCAAGGGCCACCAGGGTACTTGAACCATAGCTTGAGCACCATCATGGCATCTCATATTATTCCAGACTGCATAGGAACCTTGTCATGTCAAGCACATTTAAGCAACAAGACAATTCAAACAAACTTGACCTGATTTCACCATGGTTTTAGAAGAACCGTATATTAATTTCTAAAAGGGAATCTGCAGTTAAATTTCCAGACTTTTCATCTGCAGTGTCTACCTTTTCCAGTCAATATCAGCTTTAAATGCATTTTGAACTTTTCTGCATTTAAATGGCTGAAAACTTAACTTGGAAGTCTGGAAAATGACAAAAGTTGTAGGAACTTTATGTATAAATCATAGCCAATGTATACTGAGCGGCACATTATGGAACCAAAGCAAACCACTGGGTGTCAGACTTGAGCAGCAGCAGCTACACCTAAGGAATAAAATTGAAACTGAAAACTTGTTGGATTAAATCATCTCATCAAGCTCTTTGTTTGAAACAAATGAACCAATATTTACTCTTGTATGCTTTCTATCATTTTTTTAATGTCCAGTTCAGAATCAAAAACTAATTTTGAAAAGGAAAATCTAAAACTTTGGTCACTTTTGCACAGATTCATGTGACTGGAACAGCCTGATCAGACAAGAAGGAAAATGACTACTCAGTCTCACATGGTTATTTTGCTAATACCCTGCTAAATAAGGTGGTAGTTTGAAGGATTGTGTGTGTGTGTGTGTGTGTGTGTGTGTGTGTGTGTGTGTGTGTGTGTGTGTGTGTGTGTGTGTGTGTGTGTGTGTGTGTGTGTGTGCGTGTGTGTGTGTGTTGCTGTACGGTTTCTTTAAGTCGGCTTACTGAATGGAGAACGTGTGTTAATGAAAAGAATCCATTTTTTCTGGCCTTAGTAAGTAGTACATGAAAGGTGCAGGGCCTTACATTAAATCTTCAAACAACTTCATATTTTTCTCTATTCTCACATCACATCCACAAGCTTCAATGGATTTTATTAGGATTATATGTGATAAACCAAAACAATGTACCACATGATTGTGAAGTGGAACCACAATTCATTCATTCAAAATTTTACCACTGAAAATACACAAAAATAAAATTTAATGCTGCTAAATTTTAAAAGTAAACCTTTGTTTACTTTTATCTCTGTTGCTCCACAAAGGCCTAAGATGGTTATGAAGGATCAAACATTGTAATAAAAGAGAACACGGAGCAGAGATCAACCAAAAGGCCCTTTCAACCAGCTGGAGGATGTCGTTTGCAGCAGAAAGGTACCACTGCTCAACACACTATCGCCTCTGTGATGGACAGATATGCAGCACAATGCTGCCACTACAGAGCAGAGGGAGGAAAACTGGTCATATTATACCAGGAGTAAGATTAAAGTAATTATATTTCAGCCCAGAAATAATCCTGTAAGAGGTTCTAGAAGATTAGAGGCTGAGAATGATTCTTACCTTCTGGTCTAGTCAAAGTCCAGGCATAAATCAAATTAAAATCTTTAAAAACTTTTAGAACATAATTCTAAAAGTTTTTAGTCAATCAAATCTGGCTCCACTTGAGCTATTTTGCGTAGAAAAATTGTCACTGAGTTTTGTAGAGACCAACACCAGAAGGTGTAGCAGGTCCTGTCCTGTGTTTCTTTGTGTGGCCCTGGAGTTACTTCTACAATATAAGGATGGACTAAAAACATGCTTAGTTTTTTCAGATCATTGTAAGGACATTTTTCAATTTTAAAAATCATGTTCCATCAACTACACTGTGAAAGATGGGGTCAGACGGAGACAGATGACTCACTGTAGCAAACCCTAGAGAGAAAAGCCAAAAGGCAAAGATGATGATTCCATCAACAACATGCACTGCTTTGTGTTGGTCTACCGCATAAAATCCCAACAATATTCAGATGAAACATGAAGGGGCATGAATAACGTTGCAATGCACTGTGTCGGTGTACGACTTCCAGCGTCTCACCTGTGTGAACCCGGTAGTGCGTCTCCAGCTGGTGTTTCAGGCTGAACCTCTTGCCGCAGCCATTGCACTCGTAGGGCTTCTCCCCCGTGTGGATGCGTTTATGGCCCCTGAGCGTTCCGTCGTCTCTGAAGCAGCTCCCGCAGAATTCACACTCAAACGGGTGATCGCCTAGGAGCACAGTCACATAACACACGCGAGCTGCCGTTACAAGAAGCATCACAGAACAACTTTGTCGCTGGCACTGCATGTCGCGGCGCAGGCGAAACGGCGTAGGTCAGATACTGACACAGGCCTGTCTGGATACGGCCATTAGGGAAACGGCGTGCTTTCAGACGTCGCTAATGTTTTGACACGAGGACACTCCTCTTGGCTGTATGCTAACAGCTAATAAAAGTCCTCCGGGCATGTGCTGCTCTGTTCCCTATACTGTAGTTAATCTATTTCTCTCCTAGGCTGAGGGTTTGACTCATCTCCAATGACCTATGTGCCTCATTATCTCAGTGTCCACAGCAACAGCCAAGTCAGAGGATACATTGCTCTCCTCATTACAGGCCGATTCTCCCCAATCCCCCACCCCACTGTGGAGCAGATGACATTTACAAAATGTTACTTCCAAGCAGAATGGCATACAAACAAGATACGGCGCCATGGCCAAAACTCCCTTCACTTCTGTCTCTTCACATCAATTATGTATTTCTCCCGTCTAGACATCAAGCCGTCCTGACAGCTGGTAGTGTTATTTAAGGTAGGAGAAGAAAAGGGGACATCTTTTCAGTAAATATCTCCCCGTCTCCCGCGGCACCGAGACTCACCCTCAGCAGCACACAGAGACAAGTCATTTCCATTTGCTTTTCCTTCAATATTTATTTGGGTTTCCTCTATCATTTTCCGTGAACCACACAAGAAGTGACAGCCATGAATTGCAGAGGCCCCAAAGGCTGTCTAAGAACCCGAAATATAAACAGGATGAGATTGCCCAAAAATACGCACCGGCCATAAAGGTACAGTGCTGTCATCGGAGAGGTGAGTCATCCTATAGAGAGCGAGAAGGAAGAGTGGGAGAGGATGCGTGCAAATTGACTAAAAACCTTACAGCCAATAACCTGAGGAAATTAACCTATATACAGAAATAACACAGCTCTTCATCTCTTTTCAACATACAGTGCTGTGAAAAAGTATTTCTCCCTTCATCCAGCTATTCAGCCTTCTACAGCCGCTCAAGGGACCGCGGCCTGCTTCCAGTGATTGTCGGGTCAGAGGCTGGACAGGTCGCCAGCCCACCACAGGACAAACAGCCATGCACACACACAACTAAGGGTAATTTATAGCAACCAATTAACCAAACATGCATGTTGTTGGACTGTGGGAGGGGGTACCCAGAGACACATCCACACATCCAAAGGATGGGCATGAAGAAAACTCCCAGTCAGGATTTCAGACCTTTATGTTGCAAGCCAGCAGTGCTGCATACTGTGCTAAAATTCAAATGGTGATCAGTTCTTAAGAGAAAAACGCTATCCAAACAAGCATGACGCTAAGTGAAATGGTAACCTGGCCCAGTACTAACAGCTAGTTGTGCCACACTTGACGGAACGATTGCTCTTCTTTACAAAACTACTTTAAGTCCACCGTGATGCAGGTTCTCAAGGACGGCCTATTTAAAGTCTTGTCATAGCATTTCAACCGCTGTCAAAGTTTGGTTTCGACTGAACCATTCAGTGTTTTGGATTGTTTACCTGCTGCATAACTCAAGTGTCTTTGAGCTTTAATTCACAAACTGATGTCTGATTATCTCTTCTTATGGTAGAGAGCTGAATTCTAGATTTAACAAATTGTACTAAGTCATCTTTATTCTTCTTCTGAGGACAAGAAGCTTCAAATATGACAAACAGAATCTTATATGACTGTCAATATATTTTTTATAAAATGTTGGTTTTAAGGAAGATTTACTGGGATGTACATCTTCTAAAAAGTGCAGTTTGTCTCAGAAATCAACTGAATTTTCTTTTTACATAATCTTTGAGATCATCATTAACCTGAGGAATAGGAAGTTTTTAATGTAAATATGAAATGGGCCAGGCTTCTGTGCCGCTTTTGGTCAGCAGTGGTTTCTGAAAAGAGATTTTTGTAGAGGCCATTCTTGCCCAGACTCCTGGTCATCTTATTGGATTTTGAACACTAAGTTAGTCAAGTGATGTCTGAAGTTCTCAGACATCACTTGACTAACTTAAGTGATGTCTTAAGTTAGTCAACTTAATGGATTCTGGTCATTGATGGATTCTTCGAATGATTCTGGTAGGTCGGCCATAACTGGTTAGCATAGTAGATCGCCACTGTTTTTCCCCAGTGGTAGATGATCACTCCAGCTGTGGTAAGACGATCTCAAAGCCTTGGAAATGTCTTCATTAGTCTTTTTCAGACAAATGCCAATAACTTTCTCTTCTGTTCTTAAATTTGTTTAGATTGAGACATAATGCGTTATTTTTATAAATCGTTTAGCTTATTGATGTTAGGCAAATCCTGGCCAAAGGATTTCTGTAGTGTGCAGGCCTGAAGGTAATACGATCTTGTGGCTAATATTGACTCAGCTTTTGAAAAAGAAAGTGATTTATATATTTAAATATAAATATATAAGAATATATAAATATATTGTATATATATAGTATACAATGAATATACTGTATATATTCATTGTATTTATAGAGATTACTTTTCACATAGAGCCTGGTTAGTTTGGACAGTTTTTTTTTTTTTCTATTTGATAAAAGCTAAAATGACTCCTTACCTGTGTGGGAGCGCAAGTGTCTTTTGAGGGTGGTGTGGCTGGGGAAGGGGCGCTCACAGTGGCTGCAGATGTAGCTGTGCATCCCTGCGTGGACCTCCATGTGCTGCTGCAGGGCCTTCTGGGTCTGGAAGCGCTTCGCACACAGCAGACAGAACACCGCCATGTCAGTCCCTGGAGAACGCACAAGACACAGACGCGCAGTTATTTCAGTACCATACACAGACAGGGCCTTAAGTGGGGAAACTGGGTCACTTCAACTTTGTGCAAGTCCTCTGAGGGAAAAGCTTCTTTCAAAGAGCAAGCGCCTCTACCTAAACTAACTCCCCTAAAAGCCCGGAGGCACTTTCAGCTGCGAGTCTTTATATGCTCTATTTTAAACCATGAAAGTGATTGTTTTCTTTAAGAATTTCCCCCCACACAATGCACACGGCATGCCAATCACACAATCATTCCTCCTTCCTGGCGTGTTAGATGTCTAATTATTCTCTTCTTTCCCCCCATCAGGAGTCGGCTTCAGCCTGTGAAGTCCTCCGTCTCTGTGCTCAAAGAGCAGCTGATAGTGGCTCCACCCTAAATGATGCCTACACTACGTGCTCCGTGCTGAATGTTAAGTAGCGATATCAAGCCATTAAAGGCAGGACTGCAGGAAAAAACACAATCCAGTTTAATCCTGTGTGTGACCTGGCATCTCTTTGGGGCTGCTTTCCTGTTGCATGGAGTGTGGCGAGGAATACAGATAGGGGAGTCGCTGGCAGGGTTGTTCAAGTCAAAATGGCTACGTGAAGAAGATCCATTGGCTGTCATACAGTCGACACTCGATCTACCGGGTTCGGGGGGTGGCAGCAGGCGCCAGCTCTTGAACCCTTTTCTGGCGTCCACGCCGACGCAAACTCACACGTGCGGCTAGCCAGAGAGACCGGGACTAATGGGCAGCATTGACATAATGTGCGTGTCCTGGAGAGCGATGCTTTAATGTGAGATTATGAGGTCCTTATTTCTCTGTCTGCTCAGGTTGCAGATCATTTACAATGTGAGCAGGTCCCATTGCTCCTGACTCAGATTCAATCAGACATCTCCAGCAGAGGATCATTAGTAAACAGAGGACTGTGCCAGCACTTCATTGGAATTCAAGTGGGGTTGCTGTGTCGCATTTAAAATGCAGTCTGATGAGGTCCACTAAATCAAATCATTTGTTACTGTTATTGAAGTGCCTTGAGGCAACTGGCAATTAAATTGGAATTAACGCAGGGAAAGGGATACAGCACACTCATACTAAGAGGGAAGAGTGTCAGACACTTGCTTTAGGTTCAATCAAGTTAGCAGACAGACGAGCCCGCTCAAAGAAAGAAGGAAAGAGAACGAGAAAACAAATCAAGCAAATTCACATTTTAAGGAGTAAATCAAACACATTCACATCGCATTGTTTACTAATCCATGCCTCCTGATTTATTCAAACAAAGCAAAGCTCAGCATTTTATAGATAACTATAGTTTGACAAAGCCTTTTTTTTAAATCTAAGGTTCTGAAAATTACAGCTAAAAATTCAACAAATGTAGATAATAGAAAAATGGTACAGGATTCTTGATGTGAAGTTGTGTTAAGGAAAATAAGCAGTTTTGTATCTTACCTTAAATGTATTATTTTAATAATTTGTATAAATTTATATTAGCTGCACCCTACTGGCCAGCCCAAGAGAGGCCATGACCAAAGAGCAGCCATCCTAAAGCAACCCCACACTCAAACTTAACTGTGCTTTATGGGAACGTTATTTTATGAACAGTTTTCACATCTTAAGTGGTAATTCAGAGAGAAGCTGAAGAATATTTACACTGCAAGTAGAGGTTGGAGGTGCTACATGATCAATAATCTTCCTGTGTAAAAAGCATTCTGCATGTGCAGGTCCTCCAAGGTGGAGCTTTGGTGAAATAGGCGGAGCTTTGTAGTAGCACGTAGGAAGCCCTGAATGACTGTCAGGGGCTATTCAAGGATTTACATGTAAAGGTCCAAATATTATTGTTTTTTTAATAATATCCCACATTAAAAAGTTTATTTATTTCAGTAATTCAAATCAAAAAGTGAAACTTTCATCGATTCATTACACGGTTTGATTTATTTGAAGTGTTTTCTGTTAATTTGGAAGATTATGGCTTGCAGCCAATGAAAGCTCAAACTATGTCAAACTATTGCACAAGACAAGTAAAAATAATTATTAGAGAAACATAATTTTATAGCTTACACATTAATAATGATGAAGACTGCTGGCTTGACAGCTGTCCAGGTTACAGTCACTGATATTCTCTACATAAAAGCTGAGCAACAAAAGTTAGCTGCTGAATAAGATGCCTGTTCAGAATGCTTCTATGCCAGCATACAAACGGAAAGTTGAGTGAAGGGAAAAAGTTACACCAGTAACTACAGTTTAGAACGGATAGCCTGGAGGAGATTCACCAAGCATGGACTGCAGCTGGTGTCACTGATTGAAGACCCACCACACACAGACCTGTCCTTGGGGCATAACTTGTGTTTATCATTAGAGGCATCTTGCTTACGTCTTTAAGGACCCATGTTTTAAACATCATTACGTCTATCAGGGAATTCTGCAGAATTTTTCTGATGAAGACGTTTATGGTAACAGTTTTATTTTCCAGCAGGACTTCACACCTGCCCACATGTCAAAATACCGATACTGGCTTTAATGATGATGATGATGCCATTGTGCTTGAATGACCAGCAAACTGAGCTGAACCTAATAGAGTATTTGGAGTATTAACAAGAGGCAGCTGAGGCACAAGACCCAACACTGCTTAGGACCTGAGGGCTGTTTGCAGAGCAACCTGGATTCCCAAACAGAACCACAGGCTTATCGACTCGGTACCACGCTGCATTGATGAAGTAAGTCGTGCAAAATGAGCAACACCCACACATCGAGTAGTACAGTATTTTTTAGTAGGCTGATTATTTCAGAATAAAACATTTCTCTTCTTTTATTGGTCTAATGTAATATTGAGGATTTCCGAGAAACAGAATTTTGATACCTCATTAGCTCTGAGCGTGTGTTTAATCAAAATATATTATGTTGGATTAAATTTTTTCAGTGATGTACCTAATTTATAAAGATGAACCTCCAATGTTGGTTTCTCCTCTAAGACAGTTATTTATAGCCAGAAAAATGCGAACTCGTACGGTTTTAACAGATCTTCACTTGAAAAAATACTGAACTATCCCTTTGACACAAAGAAGATGGGATGAAAGACATTCCCTGATCTCAACAATCCTTCACTGAGCCACTCTGGTGGAATGAGCTGCACCTGTTTGGGGGACTATAGCCCCCACAAAGGACACACAATAAGGTTCAGGGCCTCATTGACCGAGTCTATTAGTCATAGGCTCCACACACAACTTCAACAATCCCTGTCTTTCTACTAAAGCCTAATGACTAGGGCTCTTTTCTCACCCGCAGATCACAATATTTTAGTTGTAAACAAAAGACTTTCCATTTTGAACGCCTCTGCTGCCACCCCACTCCCTGCATCCGCTGACCGTACAGGAAATCATTGGAGTGTCTAACCAGCTTCCCTCTGTGCCTGAGTCATACTCTGCTAATTCTACTGGAAGCTGCAGCTGCGAGGCCTGGATAATGAGCCATCCAAAACCAAAGCAAAACACGTTAAAAAAAAAAAAAAGGTAGCAAATTGAATGTCTTTATAATCCGTGATTCATTTGATTTCCTCTTTTTGGTAGTTGCTGCGGCCAGCAGGGGGAGCGCTTTCTGTTCCTGTTCAAACGGTAGCTGCAGGGAGAACAACTAATCCAACGTGAATACATCAAAGCTGCTTTAATTACCCCGCTTTATATCAACCATCATACATCGCGAACTCCTGCCTTCTCTGCGGCTCGTGCACTTCTCAGTCTGCGGTGAAAGTTTAGTTTCTCTGCGCCGGTGAAACCGTCGCTCGCTGACACTCGCAGACATCCACAGATGTAGACCTGATCCTTCTGTCACCAACAATCCAGAAACTTGAGAATAGAAATGACAAATATTCTGTCACAAGAATCTTCACCCTTGATCTGCGGCTGACACACACTGACAAACAGCTCAGCGGTCGTTTTTATTCCGCGCAACTGACGGCTGCTGAAAATAAAAATACCGAATAATATCTTGAAGTGTAAAAAGAAGAGGAAAAAAGAAACCTAAAAGGAGTGTTTGTGTGTGTGTGTGTGTTAGTGGTGGCATTTCACCTCACCGCGCTCTGTTAACTTCTCAAAGGTTTTTCTTTTTTTCTTTTTGGTCGTGGATTTTTTTTTTTTCCTGTAAGCTTTTGTAATAAGTGCAGAGGAGCTTCTTTATGAGAAAATAGGCCCCTAAAGTTGGCTCCCGTTGCCCCCTGCTTTCTCAACCCGAACTGCACAATAGGTGTGGGATTTGGCCTTTTTGAGGCACAGGCTGACCCCTCTGACCTTTGGCCCACAGAGGGGTAAATACCATGTAATCAATGGGTTTTCTCAAAGCTTTGTGTTCAGTGGGAGGAAGGCTTTAACAGTGGAGAATAATGATTTACTTCTGAGCATTTCTGCATTTGCACTGTGCATTATATGACAGATCTGCCCGCCTAAAGCACGATTAGGTGTCCGAATGCGACGGGCTTGAGGTTCTAATGCCGCGTCGGCATATCTCTATCAGGATGGTGCCACACACATGATTTTTACACACTCTGCCTCTTTTCATCTGCCACTTAATTCAGTCCAGCTGAGGTGGGGAGCTGGCCTGGCTCTCACGCTGCCTAAGAAACAAAACCATGTGTCCAGGCAACCAGATAGGATCATGGTCCTTGCTGGGGTGAAGTGTTCGAGCTAATCCCTTCATTCACAAATAGGCGCAGCCTGTTTCTTTTCAAGCAGCAAACAAAAGTTTCCCACCCTGAGAATCTGGGAGCAAAACCCCGCCGTAGACGGAACAAAGGATTGTATCAGCAATGACCACAAATCGGGGTAAATTCTTCTTAACTTTCGTGTTTGGAGCCCATCAATTAATTGTCTGTATGTTGAAATGTTGGATGAACATGAAGACAAAGAGGATTCTGATGGCAGATGGCCCTGTTCAAGACATGGGATAGCTTTAAAATGAATCATTTTTTAAATGTTCAACTTTTGTTTGAGTACTTTTATTGACTTATGTTGTGAAATATTTATTTTTAACTGTTTATATTATTTGATTAGTTAATCTGATGTTTTAGCAATCAATGAATTCCTGTTTCCCTGAGATACAGATGGCCATTTTCTTAAAGTGGACACATATTAATCTGGCTACCAGGCACAATGAGGAGGATGGTGAAAGAGAGGAAACAAAGACCTGCACCAAAGAGTGGCGTCTTGAGGTCACCATGTGTCCATAACAACCATTAGACTCCATCAGCAAGACAGCTTGCTGTTTGGAGGTCAAACCAGGAAAGAAGCATTTCCTGTTCTACCATCACAAATATGAACGTGCGAAATTTACTAAAATCTGCAGGTTCTTTTGGAACTGTGAGCTGTGGTCAGATTAGACTATAAATGTCTTTGGTGCCAATCCAAGTGGCTTTGGGGTAAAAGGATAAATATGTGGTAAAACTACCTCATACCAATTGGAAAAAATGTAGGATGTGATGCCGTGTGTCTTTTTGGAATACACTGCATCATAAACTTCTTCAATTGAAATAAAATGAAAAATCATTGTGTGGTTGCCACTAGAAAAACCAATGTATTCCAGCAATGTCCTCTGTTTTGTTCCAATACAGTGGACTCTATTCGGAAATGTTGGCAGCTTTCTGGAAATCTTAGTCAGTCTGACAGGTGTGCAGCAATGATTCACAAACATTTTGTAATAAGTATTTCTCTAGTAAATGCTACATATTGGAATGTACAATACTATTTGTACTATTTCTATTTTATTTGTATGTGATTCATAATTCTACAAAAAAGAAAAAAGAAAAAAGTTGGAACACTTACCAGAAATGTAACAAATGTGCAAATTCAGGAGGAAAAGTAGGAGGTCTCTCTTTAACTAATACCTTGAAATGACTGAAAATGTTTCAAAGTTTTGATAATGTTTCTTTGAAACCCGTTCACAAAGACGCACCACATAACCTCCTTTAGTAATCATGTTGCTAACTGTTTAAAAGTACAAAATGCAGAGGATTGCTAGCTTGTATTGTTAATAACAGGTAACGTGCTGCTTACAAATAATTTCGATGAGGATTTGGTGTTATTCATGTTCTGACTGCAGAGGTAAATGGATCAGAAATGCGGAGCTTTCCCCTCCTTCTCATGCATTTCTAATAAATCAACCATCAACGACTTGACAAACAACAAGTCATTGTCTATGTCAGTATGCATTTTTTTTTTGCATACAAACAAGTGTCTGTATGCAAAGTATGCGTTTTTTTAATGCATGCCTTCAGAATTTATAAACGTCAAAGTCTATAAAATGTAATATATTTATTTTTAGAAAGTGCTGGCTGGCGTAGTTGGTAGAGCAGGCGCACTATGTGCAGACGGTACACTCCTCGATGTGGAAGTCCTGGGTTCAGTTCCTGATCTTGGGACATTTGCTGCACGTCTTCCCTCTTATCTCTTCAGTAAAGGTCACCAGTCTCAAACAAATCTTTAAAACAAATGAATTCAATTTGAAAAGAAGTCACAGTCTGTCTTTAAAGCCAGGAGTTTATGATGACATCAGTGTTGACATGTTCACCAGTGTGCAGGGGCGAAAGTGCTATAAACTGCATGGCCAAGCTCAGCTCAGTGTACACAGACTGTGTGCTGGCTCACATCTGCTCTGTCACCCAGTTAAGCATACAGTCATACAGGCTACATTATGTCCCAGCCCTCACATGACCCATGTGCATTCATGCTTACTGTATGTGCTCATGCACTAAGATCAGACACGCGCACACACACCAGCACACACACAGAAAGCTACAGTACCTTAAACAACCCCGGGAGCTTATCAGTAGACTGCTAATCTACCCGAGTGACGAACAACCGTCTCAATAATTAATGCAACAAGAGAAGCGTCGCTCGCATTTAAGCACCATTCCATGGTCCGGTTCATTGAGGTCATGCGACGGCTCCGCTCGCCTCGATTCCTAGAACATTTCAAAAATATTCTGCACGCAGGCCTCGGCGCTTCGCCTCACATGAAACGACAGGCCTGTCCCGGCGCAAATAAATAACCAGGAGGCATAATGGCCCGAACGGAGCCCGGCTCAGTTCAGTTTGAGGCTTATTCGAATTAAAACCGGGTATTACCAGGAGGGTGCAGAGCGGTGACGGACATGCAATTAGGCGAGCTAAAAGGTCTGCATTAGGGGAGATGCATTAGAAAGCCTTGGCTGTATCTGAATAGACTACAGGAGCGTTTAATTAGGGCTTGGGCAGAAGGTAATATTATTCACTTGATGAAGCAGCCTGTAATGTGTGGAAACAGCACAGCTGCTGCGAGTACACAAAGCCAGGGCTCTTATATGGCCCGTTCCTAAAGGCAGAGGTGGCAAAATGGTCAGCCAGCAGTGTTTTAAGCTAGTAGTCACAGATAAGCCACAGTCTCGGGGTTTTCCAAAAAAATGTAAAAAAAAAAAAAAAAAAGAAACCCGGTGAGCTCGGTGCCCCGGAGCCTCGCCTCGACTCGCCTTACTGTGATGAAACAAACGCCTTTGTTGTGAGAGCGGTTCGGAGACAGATCCATTCTTTTATTTTGGGCACTGACAAGTAGGTCAGAGGAGACGGTGACAGTGCTGTGGTGAGGAGTAAACAGCAGCACATGATGTTGTTTTTCCTCCTCTTACTCCTGGCACCCAACACCAGCAGCAATGCCTCTACCCTCAGGACACCACGCACACACACAGGCACACACACAGGCACACGCACACACCGCCCTCCCTCCTCTCCCTTTGATCTCAAACTTCAGTAACCCATGGCCGTTCACCCCTGACATATTCAAATGGATATAGAGACTTTCACTGTAAACTAACGTCGCTGCCAGAATTACCTAATTGCCTCAGATTAAGGTCTTCCCAAAAAGTAGGGAACATTTCCCCTCCGGAGGACATGGACAGTGCTGCAGCTGCTGAGGGCCCTGACAAGTGTTAATCTGCTCAGAGGAAACTCATTTGGCTCACTGGGTAAGTCACATGGCAAATTAAAGCAGGCACTGTTTGATCCCCCCCTCTCCCCCCACTGAAAGATCCCAGTGTGTGTTTTTTAGGAGGAAATGTGGTAAATGGGAGCATTTCAACTTCTAACCTCTGCAGATCAGAGCTGATTAAGTTACCTGTGGCTCATGTCATACGGACGTGGGAGTGCGTCACGGCAGGCCGAGCCAAGATCATGACAAAATAACAGAGTAATGCCCTCCTGTACCCAGATCCAGTGCCAAGCTGAAACCGAGCTCTGGGTGTTTACAACTCGCAGAGATGCGGGTAGAAACTTCTGGCCATCGTTAACACCCCTCCATGTCCGCATGCATTAAGTATTCATACTGCGTGTGCCACCTGGAGTTACAGTTACATGCCAATGCTCCTGAGAGGGTTATCACCTTTCTCTGACAGTAGCAGAAAAGGTGTGGATTCAGACACTGCTGGGCGTCGGACAATAAAACCACGGCTTGTTTCCGTCGCAAACATTAAAAACAAAAACAAAAAAAAGATTCGAACCGCTGTCAGTAATAGCCATGATAAAAATAAAGTATATAAATGGAATAAAACAAGTTTAAAATCTAGTACTCTACATAGTAAAAAGTCATTGTTTACAGATAAGCATTTTCTGTTTTTAATCATAAA
Source organism: Poecilia mexicana (assembly GCF_051168715.1). Lineage (NCBI taxonomy): Eukaryota > Metazoa > Chordata > Actinopteri > Cyprinodontiformes > Poeciliidae > Poecilia > Poecilia mexicana. The sequence goes on along the minus strand of NW_028263382.1, from coordinate 30,480,278 downwards.
AATTAACATACTGTGAAAATAAATGTCTTGATATCTTGATTGCAGTGCTCATCAACTGTGCTTTGCTTTCATTAGTTGTCTTTGTTTTCCTTTTCCTTTCTTGCTTCCATTTGATTCATTTTATCAACATTGAAAAGCCAAACAAGTGTCAAAACACCAGAAAGGTCATCGGTCAGTTCAGCCCACCAATTTGTCACAACCTACTGTCCAATAAAATCCAGATTATGTTGTTGTTGCAGATTAGAGGCTTCAGAGGTTGAGAATCCAACCAAACAGGAAAATCAGTTCCTCATATAACACATTCTCTGAGTATCTTGCCATGACCTCTTAGAGGTCTTTACTTGGTTCAATCTGTTGTTTTTGTTATATTTCAATCATATTTATCTTGTTTTCTAAAAGGGTTTTCATTCACTTCTATGTAGATGATATTTTGTTGAATGTAGATAGTTGTATTTTAGCTTGTCTTCTGTCAAGAGGCTAAAAACCTTTTCCTACTTTATGCACAAAGACAATTTTTATAAATTAAAATATGAGTAATAGCTGCTCTGTATTCTGGGTTAACAGTGTGTTAAACTTTTTCATGGAACCACCAGCCTCCAGATATTTTCAGTGAAAGTTTTAAGTTAAAAAAAAAAAATCTTATGTATTTCTTTTGTTTGACTCTGTTTTTATATTAATTTTGTATTTTTCAACTCCAATGCACAGCTTTTCTATATTGTTTTTGCCACACCACATTGATAAAAAGTGACATATAAGTAGTTAAATTCAGTAAATTAGAATATCTGAGTCTCGTTTGTCACATTAAAGCGCCTTTTGAAAATAACAACCTTTAATCAGGTATTAAACATGCGTTTCATAAAGCTCACATTCCTCTTTTTAAAAAGTTTTTTATTGGTCTGAAACAACATTCAAATTTGAAAACATGTTTTCATTAGTGGTACGTGGGAAATCATCATAATTAACAGAAATAAATGTTCTCAAATATCTGTATGTAGTTGATCTATATAATGTTTCACTTTGCAATAAACTTCGTATAAATAAATTGACTTTTAAATAATAATAATCTAAGTTGTTTATAATTGGGTCTTCAGTTTTAGAAAACAAAGAAATGTCAATATTTCTCAATACAATAATTGACATTCCTCACTACTATCTTCTCTTTTTTGTATGTTTTTCTCTAATCATGATTCCACCACCATTTTCCCTCAACTTTAAAATCTCAGTGACAAAGATTTAAATTGGAGACGAGCAAAAATAAATAAGGTTCTTTCAGCAGGCTCATAATTTCTGTAACATTTTACTATGTCAAGATAAGCTGATACACAGCTTTGAGTATTAATTAATGCAAATATCTGATTAAAGTGCTCTAACTTTGAGTTATAAACTCACAGGAGTTTCATAACTTTACAGGAGAGCACGAACAGACTGGAGCATCTGGCTGGTTGGGGGTCATCCCAAAGGCCAACAGGAGCATGCAGTGTCCTGCAACAGATCCTTACTTCTTGTACCCAAACAAACAAAACAAAACAAAAAAATCTCAGATGAGAAATGACCAAACAGAAAAAAAAAAATAATCCAGCTAACATAGGGGGAAAAGTACCTGCACCCAAGAAAACATGGCCACCCAAAAAATCCAAATGTAAAAAACAACACGCAGATTAATCAATAATCATTATTACCAGATGACTACTGATGTAATCCACAAATGTTCTTAATTCTCAATCATTTTTAAAAGCATATGGGTGTCGGGAAAGTAATTTCAAAGCCATGGTCAGGAGGGAAGGTGAGGCCAGTATGTCTGTGAAACTGTAACGCCGCATGGCGCTGCATGGCGCTGCGCGGCCCTGGCTGCGGCAAAGTGGCACGCGGTTGGTCAGGATGCCAGGAGATATTAGTGGGTGATATGTGAGAGGCCTCCCACCTCCCTGTTGATAAATTATGGAGCTTCATGACAGGAACAGTTTAACCCAGCCAGCATGACAAGCAAGTTTAGACCCACAATCACATGAGTGTCGTAGTCACGGCTTACTCAACAGCTTTAAACACACTCTCTCCGGGTGGAGCGGACTGTTGGTTCGGGTAAATACCTGTGTGTGTTTGCCTGTGGGCCTCCAGAGCGTCCTCTGAGGAGAACGTCGCTCCGCACTGATCGCACACCAGCGCTTCTGCAGGAGCTGTGGGTGACATCAAACCCAACAGAAATCAGCAAACATACGAATCTCTGTGTGTCACTGCTTAAATGTTGAAATGCAGACTAGTCAGGATTCAGTTTCTCAGATTTCTGCTTCTCGATCATTTCCAGTATTTTTACGATGATTTCTGTCTTACTGTTTGGATCTTCTGACAAACATTAAAAGATGAATAACTTTGTAAGGAACTTTGGAATAAATGATGCTTTTTTTAATTATTATTATAAAAAGAAAAAAAAAAGTTCCCGACTGGAAGACTGTGGTCTAAATCTGATCTGGGCTTCAATGAAGTCCCAGATTAGGCCACAGACTCCTGAATTTTGACTAAAGGCAAAACACTGCTTGGGTAGTCCAAGTTTTGTAAAAAAAAAAAATAAAAACTTGATGCCTTTCTCCTTAATGCATATTTTCTATCTTTTTTCATTTTGTAAAGCATGAAAATCCCTCAACTTTTTTTTTTACCTGCATTTAAAAAAAATAAAATCTTGAACAGAGAAATGAGTCTAGAAACAAAAATAGTTTTGGAATATTGTTTTGTTTTTTCTCCTTATCACTCTTGGTCAATAACAGACATATGTCCATTTTTATGTTTGATTTCTTGAGAGACTCCATTGATCAACCTTCTGCTGTCTGTGGTTTCATTGATAAATGCGATGTGAAAAATATTGTAAAGATGTCAGGACACTGACCAAAGAGTGAGAGCTAACTTTTAAAAGCTAAAATGCTTTTCACTTAAGAATGTGAAAAGTCCCATTTTTAAGAATACAGGCTGACAGTGCTGACATTTCTCAAAACTGACTGAAAAAGTAAAAAGTAAATTCCACACAATGCCTTGCAAAAGCAGATTTCAATGTATTATTGGGGGATTCAGTGGCTGCATTTCCATTAAAAATGTTCAAAATCTGTTTTTTTCTAATGTAAAAAAACAAAAAACTATTTTGCATTTGGAGTGTTTCCATCAGATTAGAAATAACTAAACTCATGCATGAATCAGCTTGTTTACATAAGTCATCAAATGCATGGCAGCGACGGATGTAAACATATGAGATATATCCATAATTCAGTCACGGTGCTGGCGCTCCATCAGCCGTCAGAGGAGACATGTCGTCTTCTTGTCCTCTCTTCTTCGTGGCTTTCCAAAACTGCCGTTTGTTTCCATTAAGCAGATTTATTTTTGGAATTTCAGTTTGCACAATTCTATAGTTAAAAGGAAAATGATGCCTCATTTTCCCAGTTTTTACAAAACCGTTTTAAAAATTGTGGCATTAAATTCATAACACAGTGTCACTAATTTGTAGAAGTACCTGTTACTGAATCTCTACACAAGTGAGACACCAGAACAAGTTGAACTCAGACTGGATGCAGAGTGTCTGTGAACGTTGCCATATATTAAATCAGATGGTTAGTTCCGTCTTTAAGCGTTTAAATCCTCTAAAATGTCCCTGTATTTTCCTCCATTCATTTTTTCCATGAACTCTATTTGGCCTCCATGACATAAAAAAACGCTAAGAAAAAGAAAAGCTTGTTACCCTTTGAGGACACCGTCTTCAGGGTAATATGCAACTAAAACTTTCCAACACATATAAGTTTTAGACATGCAGACCAAAAAAATTCATTCTGGTTTTATGTGACCAGAGTACCTTTGTAATATTTCCCGTCTGCCCTACCTGGCTTGTGGTGAACTGTAAATTTGACTTCTTATGGCACTTATTCAACTATGGTTTTCTTCTGGCCACAGAGTGGCAAGAACAGAGACTTTCTTCATCCACAAAGGCCTGAGTTAGTGGCTGTAACATGACAAAGTGTAAGAAAAACAACTTTTGCAAGGCTCTGTCCTTTTGGGCTGCAGAGGAAGCCTGGTTTAAGTGAACGCAGTTGAAAGAAAGGTAAAGAAGTCACCGGAGAGCCGCGTCTACACACTTGTGCTTTTCTGTTGTTTAACAAAGGAAGCAAATGTGAAAAACTACAATGGAGTACAGGACAGAGAGAGGAGGGGGGCCTGAGGGGGCAGTAGACAGTGTGCAACAGCCCATCTTTTTCTTCTTCCTGACAAAAAAGAGGAGAGCAACGCTGAAGAGTTTTATTTACCGTGGCCTGTTATCAGACTCTGAACAGTGAGCAGACTGTCTGCCTGAGAGGCCACAGAAGGACCGGGTGTTCTCTGTACAGCAGACGCTTCCCGCCTGCGGCGCATCCCTTTATCACCAAAAAAAAAAAAAATCCCACTTCAGAGTCAACATCCCAAATCCCAACGCATGGACTGTAACTTCAGGTCACCTTTGCAATGCCCTTGTCTGTTCTGATATAGACATGAAAGAGACAAGTATGCATACAGCTTACAGAAACATCCCATTCTTGTTCTGCACTCACCTCACACCTGCATTGACAGACACATTGGACTAATATGTGTGCTCACACACACATGCACACACACACACACAATTTCTCTGTTTCTCTCTCTCTCTCTCTGTGTGTGTGTGTCTCTGTTGCACGCAGCTGTTTGGATGTGGGTTGGCTCTCACTGAGATGTAAATCGGTTGCAGATCCATACTGGCCCAGGGCTCATTCACTGATCTATTTTCTGCTCAGCTGGCTTTAAATGAAGTTAAAATGACTCATTAAAACACCCACAAGCTTTGGGAACTCTGAGCACTACAGCCTAAATGTGGTCCTCTTTCAACTCTTCGCACAGACAGTGCACCACTGTTCCCAGAGCTGCACGCAAATAAAAAAAAAAAACAGCCTCAATCTGTTCATTTCTCAAAAAACCCCCGTTCTGCTTCGTTTTGTCTCGCACAACATATAAAAATAAAAATATATATGTATATATATATAAAAAAAACTCTATTTGAGAACGGTCTTGTGCGGCAGTAACAGTGGAGTTAAGTGTTGTAGATCCTGATGTTGTTTGACGCCGTCCAGCCCGGTGTGTCGTGCCCGCGTGAGATTGTGTGATAAGGGGGAAGAGGAGAACACAGTGCATTGTCTTGTGCAGTCAAAGGCACGGAGTGTGCTCTCATCCATAAACCATCAAACTGTCTCCAGACGCGGCTGCAATCGTCCTCCATCAAAACACTTTGTCTGGCATACCAAAATAAGAGCCAGCATCGAGCTGAATACCAAATCAGCCCATTAGAGCGGCGGAGCACTCGCTCCTTAGCAACCAGCGGGATCTGAGGCTGCTATACTGAAATACACAGTGACAAAGAAATGAGATCCACATCTATCTCTCTCTTTTTCACCCCCTCACACCCCCACTCCCCATCTCTTCCCTCCTTCTAGTATTACGGGGTTGACACGTCGGATGGGGAGAGTTTATGCAAAAAATTCAAATGCGGTTAAAGGTGCTGCTGTTATGGATGTCGGTGCGAATTGAAAATCAAAGCATGCTGTGAAGGTCTGAGAGTGATGCAAAACAATGTGTGTGTTCAGGGCTGAGCAGAACGGGGGGAAAAAAAACCCCCCAGGAAGATTCAGGTGAAGTTTAAAGGAGCAGATTCTCTCTCATCTGTCAGTGGCGTGCCATTCCTGAACAATCCTCAGAGAGGACAGGGGACTCTGCCTTGTCTCTAACATATATTCAAACTGAGCTTTGTGTGTGTGCGTGTGTGTGTGTGTGTGTGTGCGTGTGTGTGTGTTTTTTAAGTTTCATTTTTAGTCTCTGATCCCTCCTCTGTCTCTCTGCACCCCCCCCCCCCAACTTCTCCCTCCCCATCCTTTTTCTCTATTTTGGATAAAGTAGCTGGGAGAGCAGTCAGGTCTGATTAAGTCTGCATTTGGGTACAGTGTGTTCCTGGACACACATCTGCGAGCGAGCCATCACACACGCTTCGGAAAACGCTGGCAGAACACCCAGGCCTGCCGGCAGCTCATGATGTCATCACTCAGAAGGGGCAGAGCTGGCGAGCCGCCATTCTCTCTCTCTCTCTCTCTCTCTCTCAAAAAAAAAAAAAAAAGAAGGAAAAGGAAAACAGGAACAATTCAAACCGAGAAGAGAGGCCTGACGACCTCGGCGTGGAAAAGAGAGCGTGATCCAAGCGTTCGGAGTGGCGCTGACTGCTGAGGGAGGAACGGGGGGAGAAAGGGGGTTTGGGTGGAGGAGGGGGTGAACAGGTGCATCTGAAAGGCCGCAACCACTGTATGGAGAGCGCCGATGTGCAGAGGCTGAGAGTGCATGAGAGTTACTAAATACCTGTGTGAGACAGCATGTGCATCCTGAGCCGCATGCTGTCCTGGAAGTGTTTGCCACAGTATTCACAGCTGTTGCCCTTCTCCTCATTATGAAGCCTCCTGTGAAAAGAACGACACACTGATGTGAGAGCGCTAATGGAGGAGAAGAATGCAGCGAGAACACACTTGTAAAAATTTTTCATTTATTTCACGCGAACGGGCGGCTGCTCATTGATCAGCAGGAACAGAAAGCGGCTGACTGCGGTTTACCTGACTCCTTTCCCGCACTAGGATAGAGACCGTCAGCATTATGACGGCATTACCAGGTTCAGACCGGTCACTTGTTGATGAACATCAACGCCGCTTTTTACAGGTGAAAATGACATGGAAACAAGCAAACAATCTTGTCCAGGACGGTGAAAATTACTGACATTTTCATTTGACAAATTTGAGGAATTTGAGATGAAATCCAGTCATAAATATTTTAGTCCAGCAGAAAGTCGGAAAATGTCAGTGAAATTTAATCTAAAGTTTTTTCAAATGACAAAAAAAAAAAAGTATGTCACTGAACTGCAAAACAGAACATAAATATAAACTAAGAAAGTGGCAAAAATCCACATATTTTACCATATGCTTACGCTAAACTTAGTTTTGAATTGTAAGACTTACAACTTTGATGAAGTGTTTTCCCCTTGTGTTTTTTACATTTGTTTAGTTTTACACAAACTTTCTTAATATATTTCCATCTTCAAGCATTCAGCTTTCAGTATATTGGTTGTTACTCTGCATTGTCTTTATGTGACATCCAATGGCAGTCTCTGGCCTCTAGGTGGGACAAAAACAAGGAGGGGTAAAAAGGAAAACGATTAGTAAAAAAAATAAAAAATAAAATAAAATGCACTGTGAACATTAGCAATCATGGCGTAGAAAGTAAAACTTAGCCACGGAAACGCTATTTTAAACTACAGCCGGCAAGCTAGCCTGTATTTCTGTAAAGCAGCCAACTGCAGGCTAGTTACCCAAGTAGCCTGAATAATTAAGCGGCTGAGGTTTTTTGATAAACTTGCAGCGTTACTTTAAAAAGTGTGCTAACTTTTTTTTTTCTTTTTAGCTGAATTATGGTTATTAATAATCATAAGTTCAAATGTTAGGTTTCATTTAATCACATTTTTTGGGAGGATATTGCATGTAATTCTCCTTTTCCAGGTGATTCTAAACCTACTGGAATGGTTGAGGTTTATAATAAAAGACAGACTGTGATCACACCAAACGAGCAACCTAACCTTTTCCTTACGGTAAAGTCGGGATGGCCAGAGGAAACGGAGACGTTTTCATCATACTTTTTCTACTCTTTAAAGTCCTTTTTACTGAGAAAGCAGAGAAAGTGCTGGACTGACTGGAGTCTGTACTGCCCCTCCCCCACCTTTTGCTTGTCACAGCCATCTAGCTGACTGTGACGAGCTCTAAAGTTATTTGCTCACTTGTAAAATAAGCAAATCATTTTATTTGTGTTTTATGATACGAAATATTTCAAGAGGGTAATGCTGTGGAAACTGAAGGAATACTAAGCATCACTCTTATTAAGGAAGCTGTCAAAACCGCAATTACTGACTCGCTAAAACCAGTTTGCTATACAGGTAAATGGTAAGTAAAACGGTAGGAAACTACATTTTTTTAAAAACTTTATTTTTACAACAGTAGGATTCAAATAACATTTTTCAATTGCAGAGCATTAATCAATAGCGTTGAGGTTATTATACTATGAGAATCTGGACCACGTCTTTTCTTTAGGGCCTCTGGACTTGGAAGGATCGTTGTTCTTTAAAAAAACAAAAAAACAAACAAAAAAAAAAAAAACGGGAGTGTTTTAATTCCTGCAAGAATCCAAGGCTATATGCAGCATCATTAGTCTGAGAGGCCCTTGGAGTTGTGAATCAACGCATGAATGCTAAAAGCACACAGACAATAGGATATCTGGCTAATTTCAGAGTGCAGACAAACGCGTGCCTCCACCCGCCAGCACTTCAAGACAGCAACCACACACACAAACACACCGAGAGCACGCACACAATGTCACATCCCAGCTGAATAAGCTCTCTCTCTCTCACACACACACACACACACAAACACACGCAAATATACACACAAGCTTTTCCTGTGTTTGCAATGAAAAGATGATTCGCCGAAGCTCCGCCGGCAGCAAAACCTATCATATCATATCACACACAACCCAAGCATGCAAGGCATCTGTACTGTTATCCTTATATCACCCCCCTACAGCAGAGCACGTGGCCTGGAAAAGAGTCTGCGCTCAGGCACACGCTCAGGCAGCGCTCAAAATGAATGAAACCTGAGATGTTGCTTAACGCACATTAACATCAGGAGAGCAAAACAGGAACTCCGCCGTAAAGATTAGGTTTTATTTTGGCTGTGGAGAGTCCGTCTAATGTGACTTACAGAGCGTTTTTATTCTAACATGTAACACGTGGAGGTTTATTAAAAACACACACACACACACTAGAAATAGTCAAAATAAGTTAAATTATAAATAATTATAGGATGAGGTAATGAGGAAATAAAATGCAGCGGTGTTTAAAGCTGAAGTTCTCGAGTTTAACTTACTTCAATATTTATTCCTTGTGTTTTAAATAGTATTCAGTTTAATCAAATAATATTAGCAGCTACAATTAAATAGAATACAATATTTAAAGTAGTGAATAGGTAAGTTTTCAGTTTAAAAACATTAATACTCACATGGCCTGTGGGCTTCTCATTAAAGGGTTTGTAAGATGAAAAGCAAACTGAATCGGTTTGACAATGATCTTTTATTTAAAAACTAATGAAAGCAACTTTAGATCATTCTTACAATACAAAAAGCTAGGAAATCCAGAGACTTTAAAAGCAGAGTGAAGTTTGCTCTCTGGCTCTTGTTTCTGCAGCAGCTGTGTGGAGCAGATAGAACCGAGCTTTGCTTTTCTACGACCGACCAGAGAAAAGATCGTCGATCCCATTAAATATAAATGCATGTTCTGTTGTCCTTGCATTGGCATAAGAAACAAACTCAAGCGATGACAAAATGTATTCTTTACTACATTGTTTGTGTGTTCTTTATTACAACAAACAACGTTTGTGAACATGAAGTTTGACTCAAACGTGACGCTGAGGTGTATAATTTGGTCTAAATGACTCACTGACAGGCTTCAAAGTTGTCTTGCGAGTCTCTTAAAATGTGTGTTGATTACTAAAACTTCATCTTTGTCCTGGCTGAGCTGGGAAATTGTCCACCATTCATGACTTAATTATAACTTAAATAGTTTATAATGGGGCATTAATCTACCGTGGATCATCAGGAGGCATGTAAACGCAGAGCGGCGTTTTATCAGACCTCGTTGGTTTGGTCATTTCTTTCTGAACTTTTTCAAGTCATGAAGAATCTGAAACAGTTTTGATGAGATGATTCAAATTCAGCCCAGAGGTACTGATAGTTCAGGTTTTCACAATTATACATCATTCCTGTCGCATCGCTGAGATCTGTCTGTGCATTTTATTTTTTTAATTAATTTACCCCGTTACACTTCTATTACTACAATAATGAACCATTTCTAAGTTTCTAAACAATTAACTCAAGTTTCAACCATTTAAAATTTAAGGTATTTTGCAATTATTTTTCCACCACCAGGGTCAGACTTTAGAAAGGGGCAGCAGCCCAGGGCCCTGGTATAAGGGGCGCCACAAAGATTTTTTATTTGTTTTTGTTAGTGAATGCTATTGTGCAACCATTGTCCTGAACATAAAACTCACAAGCTGATACCAGATAAGTTTCATTAATAGTTTGGAATTTTTATGAATATAAACAATTCTGAAGTATTTGAAAATAATAGATTTCTTTGCAAGCAACATGGAGTTTTTGGCAAAGAGACGTATTGATATCTATCTACTAATGTACTCAAATTATTATTAGTAAAACATTTCTTCTGTAGTTGATAGGGCACCAAAACTGACCCCAGCCCAGGGGCTCAAATCCTTGTGAGTCCGGCCCTGGAGCACATATTCCTGGGGTTTGTTTTGGTGACATATTTAGGAGTTTGTTTACATGTCTGTACTTCCTACCCAGACCATTTGAATTTATTTAGCTCCTCAGTCTGAAACTGTGCCAGGAGATTCGAAGACGACAGCAGCAAATGTCAGTCTGCAGATCAGGTGAATGCTCAGTGACCTGGTTACAGACTTACAGCAACTTCATTGCATCCTCGAGCAGCGCCACCAACACAGCCCCTTCAAACCTGCGGACATCAGTCTGTCTCCATGAGTAAGGAACGCTCATCGCTACGTATCCCACAGGATGCTTTCTTCCCCCCTCTCACACCCCTGTTTTGGTGGCGCTTTTTGGAGTGGCATGCAGCTGAGATGTCAGCCGCAGGGGTGAGCAGGGGAAGGCTGTGATCCTAATCGTAGGTTAGCAGCATATTAAGGGCTTGTTGTGTTGCTAATGATTAATGATGACTCAAACACTGCCCATCTCGCACAATTAGAAGCATCTGCAATCAAGCTAATGAGTTTTTCATGGAAATAGTTGGTGGGGTTTTTACGTAGAGTGACAAAACACGAGCTGACAGGCTCATAAATAAAGCAAAAATAATAATAAAAAAACCCCACAACAACAAGAGAACGAGTCGCGAAACAGAAGTTATCCATCATGCTGCCGAGGCGTCCAGCCTGGTCCCCGCTGAGAGGCTTCTCTCGTTGATGTGAAGGAATGCATATCAAATAGCCTGGGAGACGGTCTGTTGTGTGAGGCACACGTCTGCGCAGATAATCAAAGGGAATTTAAGAAACGGGGCTTTGTAAATAACGGCGTTATGTGACATGGAGGCCTCTTTACATCAATCCCCCCCTTTCCCTCACAAAGACCCGATTCAAAGGATCCACTGTCAAAACATGAGCGCAGGTGTCCCTCTGAATAAATTACCATATTTACCGTTGCTTCTTCCAGCTTCTGGATCATAGTATTTAAACATCAAAGAGAAAAAGGATGACCTGTTATCAGAACTAAATCTTTCTCATCTCATTTTTTTAATAAAGTACATGAACACAATGACTGGCAGATCTCTAGATCACCCTCAACTATCTAGATGATGATTTATATTTGAATTCCCACACTTGTAATTTATACTTATTGGTTGTTTAACTTGTCTGGGCCTTTTGGGCATCAGGAGGTCGTGAAAGTTGGATGTTTGCGTGCTTACCTGTGCTGCTCCACAGCCTGTCTGCTATGCAGCTGGAGGCCACATTCACCACAGCACTGCTGGCCCTGAGTCTGGCCCTCGTGCCTCATTCCTGCTGCAAACTGGCCCAGCCTGCTCAGCAGCTCTCTGTGCAGGAGGCCATGGTGCAGCAGGCCGCCGTAGGCCCTGGGATCCAGCGGAACGCCCAGAGACGGCGCCACTGAAACGGACACCGGCAGCCCCTCTCCCGTGTGGTTGGAGGCCATGGAGTAAATGGAGGCCAGGTGTTTGTCCGCGATCCCGGGGAAACCGTCAAGAGCGTTTGTCGCTGCTTGACCCCCATCTTCGGAACCCGTGTTCAGCTCTCGGGCGCTGGTGATCACGCTGCTTCTGAGGGGCGTCCCCGGGCCCTCGTCTCTCGGCTGCTCGGATGTGCCTGTCGCCTCCCCTGCGCCGGATGACTTGCCCTCACAGCTTTCGTTGTCATCCACCTGCATACGCTCTGATTTGATACTTCTGGCATGATCCAGGGGCGAGTTGTTGCGAACCTGCTGGGAGCTTTCCATGTCGACCTCGGCGTCTAGTTTGGGACTCCGTTGAGGAGCTGCATCACACTCCGGACCCGGCGACGTTCTCTCTGCCATGTGGTAGAGAGCCAGGTGGTGGAGGGCGGTGGGAGTGCCGCACTTTGTTCCGTCCTGTAAGGAATGCTTCTTGGACATCAACATATGCCTCCAGTGCCTGGCCCGACCGTGATCGCCATGATCTCCAGAGCTGTGATTCCTCAACGCCACCTCTTCGGTTTCCTCCGCTTGGATGGTCTCGAGCACCTTCAGGCACTGCTCTTCCAGGTACTCTATCTCCAAGATCTCGGCGGCGTATAGTAGGTCGTCCAGGTCCTCAGCCGTGGCCTGGAGGGAGGCGGTGTAGGCGTACTCGAGGATCTGCTGAAAGGTCTTAGGAGAGAGGAAGTCTAGGGCGTAACGCAGGCTGCTCCGGTGGAAAAGGATCTCAAACATCTTGCTGGTGCAGGCCAGGACAGTGCGGTGCGCCGGAAACTCCTGGCCGTCCACAGTGATGATCACGTCACACAAGGTGCCGGTCAGGCGCATCTGATTGGCCCGCTGCAGGAGCGTGCTGGAGTGAGTGGGGTTGTTGAGCTGGAGAACACCCATGTTTGTCAGAGCAGTGTCCACCCGGGCCTTTGCTGAGCCCACGCATGAGGTGTGGCTGTCCTGCCTTCTTCTCTCACCTTTAGCCGGTTGTAGCTCTGTGGTTTTGGTGGAGGAGGGAAGACAGAGAATCAATTCTGCCTGATTTACACACAGAAGCAGCCCAAAGCATTCTATTTTAATTTATTGTTGAATAGTCCAATGTTTAGTATAGTAGCTGTTTTTATACTTAACATTTTTACCCAATACATGTACCTAAACAGAATCAAGAAAAAACTGAAAATGCACATGGGCTGCGCAATATTAGAACGACTTCTGATGGTAATTTTAATTTTTTAAATTGTGAAATCAGGAAACACATGTTTTCCTCTCCTCTCTCATTTCAACCATTCCGCCTGTCTCTATGACCTTAAGCATCTGATCTCTATCATGCGAGTTGTGACTAGCTACTGCTGTGAGACGCCACCTGACAGGTTTATTATTAGCCATCAAGGTGTGGATTTCTCACATTTGAAATTTATTGGCCCACTATTTTTGCATTTAATAGCCTGTGACGATATTTAATACATGGATATTGTGATTATGATATTTTTGATTTATTGTGCAGCTCTAACATCTGATTGGTCAGAAATTAGAATCAACAGGTCATATTGTAAAATAATCAACACATGGATGAAAACTAGAAATTCCCACCGGTTTTGGTTTTTAAATGTGTCAAACAGCATTGTATGTTTAGTTTACTAAAACATCAGTTAAAGGTTAGTGGCATGTACTTTAATGCATAGTTAACGATAATCTTACAATATTTTTTTATTTAAATGTCAAATTTAATGTCCATCAAATAATCTGAATATTTTTATCCCATGTTATCATCCATGCAATTAAAAAAATAACCCAAAGTATTGCCTAGGAAAAGTTTGATTTGTGCATTTCTGCTTCTTGACAATATTAGAAAATGTCACTTCTCCCCCCCTCATTAATTAGATTTTATTTTATTTATTTTTTAATTCTTGAGATACAACAATACTAATATAATGTGTGACCAGTATTACTTTCTAGTAGTTATATCAGATATATAAGGATAAAACTTAGATGAGCTGACTGATCTTAATTGGACGAGCCCCCATATCAAATTCTGATCAGGGCCCACGTGACTCCTTGAACCGCCTCTGCTTGTGTAAAGATTGTTAATTACACTCCAATGGAAACTTTTATCTAAGCTCAATCAAAAGGAATATTCTCTCAGCAAAACATTAAATATTTAATCACATTCAGTGAAATATGTTTTCCCGAGTGATGTCTTCAGAAGCCTTATTTGATGCAGCCTCCGTGTTTATGTATTTTAATTAAGAATCAAAGGCAGACATCAGGTCGATAAGCGCAGAGCAACAGTTTCCATTGCAGGTGATTAGTCTGAGGGCTCGTTGTGAGCGGTCACGTCGCTGTAATAGCGTCTGCATACTGAGAGGTGACGGTTCAATTTGTCAAGCTCCTCACACACATCTCTGCTCTCAACAGGTAGGCTTGTTTCTAACAAACGCCTATAACGGATGATTATCGGTTAATCTACGCGGCGCACGTGCGCCGGTGATCATTTAACGCTTCAACAAGTTATCAAACTCCCCTAAAATGATTCCTCCTGTACTCCAGTGTGTAATTTAATCCTTTTAAATCCTAACACTAGTGACATGTCTGACGCTTCTGTGTTTACCGGAGCACTTCAACGGCACCTCTGCTGATGCCGACATCCTCAACTGACCGCAACAACGGAGCGCATCAGGTGCAAATCCGCGTTCATTAGCTCAAACACGCCGAGGCAAACGAACCCCGAGTCTGCGCGCGCTCCTTCTGTCTGCGCTCCTGTGTGTGCGCGAGGAAGCGCATCCTGTCCGAAAATAACAGACCCAGTTTGCTGGAAATGGACCACTGACTCTGAACAGTCAAGTTTTCTAAAATCCCAAATCAGGCACAGGGATAACTTGTCTCGATTTCCACATCTCTTATGGAGCGAATCCGTTTGTAATCTGACCTAAACTGGTTTTATTTACAAAAATATACAAAAAGATATGTAAAACGAACTAGACACTAAAAAGTATTTGAGGGAAATTTTCGATTGGAATAAAATGAGAGTCAGGTGACAGAGCTTTTTTCTTACCTCCGTTTTCTAAAGTCCTCCGCTGATTATCCAGGCAACATCATGCTTACACATTTCACAGTACCCGCTCCAAACTCAGTCCTGCTTCAAGTAAGCAAATCATCAGCCTGCCACCAAACGTCAATTTAGCTGAGGGGAGGAAACGGGAGTTCCGAGTTGGGCTTTCAAAATAAAATGCCTTTAACCACATGTTGAAGCAGTAACAGGACTAATCCGAAGAGGAGGGGTGTCCCAAGATGACATTCATTAGCAGGTTGCTTGTCAACAGAGGTGGATCCATATGTGTCCTGATTAACATACCAGAGTATTTAGAGGTTTGTAATGCTAGTATGCGCGGTCTATGGCCAGACCACCTATTACAGACATTTG
Organism: Poecilia mexicana; assembly: GCF_051168715.1. Lineage (NCBI taxonomy): Eukaryota > Metazoa > Chordata > Actinopteri > Cyprinodontiformes > Poeciliidae > Poecilia > Poecilia mexicana. The sequence goes on along the minus strand of NW_028263382.1, from coordinate 30,464,998 downwards.
GAATCATCTTTCGGGTCAAATATAACTACGCTACAGTTCAAATTTAGCCCAAAAACCTGAGTTTGACACATCTTGGATGGAGTAAAGCAGACTAGTGTAGAGCTGTAAAATTTGTAAATTATAAAAACTTTCTTTTTATTTGAAGACTGGCCTGCATTTCATTTGAATTCAGGACAAGTGTTAGTTTTCAGTCCAGTTTTAAGTCAAACCTTAAAATGTTCTTCACAAACTGAGGGCTCAAATAAGTTTTAGAATAAAAATCTGTTAAAAAGTAAAGCTAATTTTAAGCTTTAGTTTTTTTTTATATGATGGTTATAACTTGGAACCTTGCCATGACTTAAAATTAGATCATTACAGATTTTAAGGTGTAACAAACATTACTCAGCAGAAAATGTGAAAATGCAGAAGTTGTGTGTGAAAGAACAAAAAAGAAAAACAGATCTTTATTCATTTTAATATGAATAAACTTCATACGTTGTTTTATTAAAATAAAAAAATATTTTTTTTCAAGTTTTAGTTTCCTCTAAATTTTTAGATTAATACAGTGAAACACTGATATTTTTTATTTATTGCCGTCGTACCCAACATGATTGAGAGATGCACCTTGCTGCTACTTTTACATTTCGACCTAGTTTTTGTTAAACTGTGACAGAATAAAACAATAAACGCCATGGTATTAATTTATTTATTAGCTAACTTTGAGCCCTTTTAAGGATCTATGTTCATGCTTGGATAACAATGGACATGATTGTATTTAGTGACGTTTTGCTCTCCAGTAAAAGCCCGTCTCTTGCTTTACTCTGAAGTCGGCCGTCCTGCTTCCTGTGCCAGCGGTTAGCTTGACCGGCTGTGAGAATGTCTGTGAGAACGTCAGGGCTTGTTTCTCCATCACAGTTTCTGTCAGGCGGATCTCCAGGACATCAGAACTGGCAACAGAGTGAGGAAATCCAGAAATCAAAAAGTGACAGGCCTTCTAATCAGTCGCCATCGTCTTGAGATTGTTTAAAGCGGAATAATGCACATCAGTTAATGAGTGCTTTAGTCCATCAGCAAAAACAAAAGTAACACGCCAGATTTACCGCGACAGGTTCATCTCTAACAGGCTGAGGGTGTGTAATGGATCCGTGTCTCTACGGGGAAATAAAACTTTATGTAAATAGATAAAGAGTGGCTGAAAGTGGATTCCAGGCCGTGTCAATGTGTTTGTTGACGCTCTGTTGACACAACACAGGTTATGTCACAACAGATACTGAAGGGAAGGAATGCCACGTGAAAATATCAAGGCCCCTACTGGAACATAGTTCCGACATCTGAGCCTCGATGTATCAAGTTTGTTCCTGCACAAACACATTTTCAAAGAGTAACATGGATTAGTTTAGTTTGCAGCCCAGCGTCTCTCTCTCTCTCCGAATAAAACATTCTGATAAGTTCTGAGGAGGAAGATAACCTACTTGTTCAGTAACATTTCAGTAAGTAATCCAGGGTGTTTGTCGTGTGGAAGGAGAAATTTGGAGGGGGAAAAAAAATACGCCATCACTGCCATCTGCTGTCCAACGCGTGTCACTTCATAAATGCGAGAGTAGAAAATAAAATGGTGAGTGACAGAAATATTAGAAAAGGATTCAGAAGTTAATTTGTCAGGAAATTCAAACTAATTGCATTCAGTAGTTATATTTCTCAAACATTTCTGTTAGTTCAGATATATTTGGCATACAGGCAATGAAAAAAGGAAACGATCAGCTTCTCAAAGAACTAGAATGGCACTTTTAAACATTTTTTTAAAATACAGAACTGTTAGTATGGCACACAATTATAAGTAGAACTGGTTACTTGCCAGTTATCCATCAAACACTCTGGACAGCAAGAATAGACTACAAAATGTCACTGGTAACGGAGCTGGCTGACCACAGGGTCATATGTCAAAGAATATTGATAAAAACTTGAGAGAGGAAAACAATCATCACATTCTGACATCTGGGGGAAGAGGGGAGAGGTCTACAAAGATGATTTGGGGAACCATGTGCTGTGCTGGTGTTGGTCCAGTGTGTTTCATCAAATCCAGGCAGTGCAGTCGTCTACCAGGAAACTAGCATATTTTATGCTTCCCTCTGCTGACGAGCTTAACACGGATGCTGAAACCATTTGCCAACTTGATTTGACAACTTTACTGACCTAAAATTCAAACATAAGATAAGGTATTGCATAACAGGAAGGACACCTTCCAATGATGTAGGCAAGTGAAAACATCTTTATTAAAGTAACCTCAAAGCCACTGGTGATGAACGCCTCCCTACACACTGCATGGATGCAGTAATTCATGCAGAAACAGCTGTGATTAACTGCAGTACATGTAGTGGAGAGTATGAGAACAGAGCCACGTCTTTATATATATGATTTATTTAGTCTGGTGTTCTAAAACCATGATAACAGAAATGTGTATGATGTTTCACTTTTGAATATTATTCAAAAGTTCACATTTTTTTATTGAATCAATTTGCAAAGTTATTGAAGACAACTGTCTCTCCATTTGTGCTCTGATATTTTCTACCACACTTTTTTCTTCCACTCACCTTTCCATCAAAACACTTGGATACAGTTCTCTTAACAGCCACAGTTATTCTGTAAATCCTAAACGTTATAAATGCTTGAAAAATATCACAGTTTGTAATGGAAATATGAGTATCATTTACGGACAGAGTGTGAAAATTCAGATTTATTGACACGTATCTGTAAGTAAATAAAAAATAAAATGTAAATACAAATAATAGGCTAGGAGAAAATTGGATTCGGAAACCATTTTTATTTTGTAAATGGGTAATCGCTCAGGCTGTACACTGATGTTTTCTGAGTTTTACCCAATAAAAACAGTTAGGAGCATCCAGAGACGAGAGAGCGAGGTGACGAGAATGAAACGGGATGAGAAGAGATCTGTACTCCGTTCTTTCTGGACTTTACATTTGATATCTGAAGCTTCATTAAAAAAAACAAAACAAACAAAAAAAAAAATAACACATCTTGTTCTGCTGTTTCAGGTGGCTCACCTGCTTCCTGCCCAACGGGATTCCTCAACTCATCAGGCAGCTGCTCTGGGTGAGAGATTCTTACTAAAACAAAAAGACGTTTTTTTAAGACAAAAAAAACAAAACAAAAACAAAATCCAAACGGCACATCAGAAAACACGGGCAGGGGAGAAGTAAAAAACTTTGTGTAGTTATGCCAGAAGAAGCTCCCCAGGGAATACACATTGATTCGATATGAGAACAGGTTTCTCCTGTACAGACAGAAGCACTGACTGAGTTCATGCCAAAGCTCAAAACACCTTCCGTCACTACAGCCGGCAATTATATAGCGCTGTGACCAGAGACGGACAGTTTTTATACACTACACTTGTTATAATGACCACACTTGATGTGCTTTTTCGTCTAATATTACACCAAATAAAAAATTAGGCTCCCTCACAACAAAGCTATACAGGTTATCATACAAACGGATGACGAGACAGTCTACTGACACACAGGTACAGTGCACGAGTTCGCAGGCAGGGATGGGGAGGGGAGAGGAGTCAGTCGTTTTTGAACAGTACGAAATGCTTTTTTTTTTTTAGTTTTTCCTTCTTCTTTAGTGTTTCTGAGCGAATCTCCAGACTTATGGAGCCAGAGCTGTGATCTCCACAAATGTCAAGAAGATAAACCGTCTTCGTCCTCTGGGCAGATATCGTTATTCAGCTGGCGGTCGCGTGACATTCACTTGATTTTTTGGAGGTTTTTTTTGTCCTCCAAACACTTGGCTTTAAGTCAGCTGCTCCACTGGCGTCTCGCATCTCATCTTCAGGACGTTCCCTTTTTTTTCTTTCGTTGAATGCATGGTATCGTGAATATTTAACAGCACTATTATAAGGCAGTGACAGAATAAGTTTGACAAATTGGTCCATATCTGATATGATCATGCACACTGTTGCATCGTAGAATATCTCCCTCCTGCAGCTGCAGCCTTTTTTTTCATTATTTACCAAAACAAATACTTTGCCTTGCAAAAGTTACAATCCCTGATTTTTGTTTTCATATTTTGATACAAATGTTGACGGATTTTATTAGTTTTTGATACTGATTAACACAAAGGTGCACATAATTGTGAAAAGTACAAGTTACAACATGTATGGCAGTGGTGTCCAATTTTTTTTCCCCCCAGGGGCCAAAACTGTTGTCACTATGTGTCGAAACAATAGAGCTATACCTAAACGACTGCAGTGAAATATGATCAAACACAATTTATGAATCAAGGATGGTTGAATACAAATAACTGCCATACAGTTTTGGATTTAGAAAAAAAAAAAATTGAGCATCATGAATCTGTTTTAAGATCGTGGTCGTAACAAAATGTGAAAAAGTTCAGGCTTGTGAACACTTTTGCAAGTCACCGCACGTCTAAACGCTGAAGTCGGGTCTCGGTTTTTCGATCGACGCCAGCGTTAAAAATCCCTGTAACAGACACAGTGAAAACTTTACAACCACTTGCAGGTCAGACATGCAGAACAAGCTACTTGGAGACTATCCCACAAAAAGTCAAATAATAATAATAAAAAAAAAACAAGTTTAGGTTTTGCACAATAGAACAATAAAATAAGAAAAATAATTTCTATTTATATAGTCATTTTCTCTTACATTTATATTTCTCATAATATTCCAGTATTCGTGAGTAGCTGGCAAAACTACGCACATTTTATTTATTTATTATTTTAAAGTTTCACACACTTACGAGGCGGTCCTTTAGTAAAAGCAGAAGTGTCTGGACTGGTTACGTAAAAATGAGAATTAAAAATAAATAAATCTCTTATGATCTAAAGATAAACTCTGCAGGGTGTGGTAAACATTTAATAAACGAAAGCAGTCAGAGTGCGCGCTAACCGATCCGCGGAGGTGTGAGGTGTTAAATGCGTTAAGGGCACTAAAAACAAAAGCTTTTCCTGTCACTGCTGCTGTAAAGCGTGACTGGGCGGCGGAGGGGGAGGAGGGGTTTTTTTGCGTTTCCCAGTTGGCCCATCATACTTTGCTCTCTGTCGTGTTTGTCTGTATGACACTGTTGTGTGCCGAAGTGATCAGGGGGTTTGGTAGGTCTCCCTCCTCCAGTTTGCTTTTCTCATCAGCAAATATCTTCCTGCAGTGGAAAAGGAGAGAAAGTTTAAAATTAGAAATGTTAACGTGTGCGTGGTAAAGTAGGAAAAAAAGAAAAAAAAAAGAAGGAAATCCCAGCAAACAAAACGGGTTTCTAGAAACAAACAATACCCAATATGTAAGACGACGCTGCAGTTAAGACGTCTTCTTACATATTTCTTCACCACCTTGACACGGTCGGATAAAATAAACAGATAATGACATTCCCACATCCCAAACTGACTCTCTTCCCTAAAATCAAACGTTGAGCAAATGTGTGATAATAATAATCAGCTTGGTTTTGTTTAACTTCTGAGCATTATTAATAGAAGAATAAATGCGCCCCAGGTTTGTTACAGAATGTCCCAGTTCCAGTTGAAGCCCGTTTTTCCAGATTTTTCCTTCAGCAGCTCACAGGAACAAACACCAGTTGGAATCTCTCGATACCTCTGGATAAAAGTTTGAGGAAATGCTTGAAGTTATGGAGTTAAAGCCTAAACTGATGCATCTTATTATTATGACTAGAAAGGCGTTTCAAAAATAATATAGATCATATTGCTATTCAAGTGATGGTTTCTATGCAGATGACCTCAGTTTGCTAAGAGACCGCTTTACTTTTGAAGACATTATTATTTTTTTTTTTTAGAAAAAGGTAATATTTGCTTTGATTTGTTTTATTTTTTCTACACGCATACACATTGCCTGTTTTATGTATATAAATTACATCTCTTCTTATATTCATGTTAGTTGCCGTTTTTTTTTAAATCATTTTAGAGTTGGAAAATCTAGAGAAGAAGCATTAAGTTGAGTTCAAGTAAAAGTCAATATTCATTAAAAAATAATCTCCAATATTTGAATGATGATATATTTTAAATATGTTGAATGCTGTTATTTGCAGCTCTTAAAGCTACTTTTATTAAAAGATTTTTCCATATTTGGCAAAATTGTGCAAAACGAGATAATCTGTGAAAAATATCAATCTCCTCTAGTTCCTCCCTGTGGCATTCCTGCCATCCGCAGAAACACACCGTTCATGATACAGGCTGTGAATGACTGCAACATTGTGATTTCTTACTTTTTTTTAGCTTTAAGAAATTGGCCAAACGCTACAAAAATCTTTCCCCACATTTTCATATTTAAGTATATCTATGTAGAAGTTTGAAGAAAGAGATGCATTTGATGCAATTTGGAGTAAGGCTGTAACAACACAGATGCTGTGAATCCTTTCCAGGTACACCGTAGATAACCTGTGATCTTTAAATCTCATCAAAATGAATCGCAGCAGGCAGACGTTCTCAGATGTCACACTATCCATTTTGTGTAATCACTCTGAAAATTACAGCACTTTTTGCGGGCGGCTGATATTTTTGTAGCTCCCAAAATAAATGAGGAGAAAGGTCTGGGACAAACAACTGTATAATTTCCAGACAGCGTCAGCTTTGCCACACTTGGACTCTAAAAATCCTTGTTTGCTTTAAAACATACGTTTCGTTTTAAACGTTGTAGGAACCCTGTACTTCTTAACATTTTTAAAAAGCAAATAAATATAGATAAGTCAAGTTTTGTGATTTGTTTCTAAATTAAATTCAATTTTTTTATATTATCACTTTTGCTAATTAATATAATTAATGTGAATCAGTAATATTGAATTCATTGTGACCCCTGTTGAAAATGACCTAAAATCTAGATTTTAATTTTAAAGAAAAACAAACCAGATGCTTAAACACTGTAATTGGGGACGGTGCTTTATATGTATTGAAATTTGTTGCATACAATATGCTGTGTTTAGCTGAAATGGCATTTTTTTAAGCTTGTTTTACTTTTCATTATTGTCATTGGGTTCTTATTTACTTTGAAATCTGTTTTGGGATTTTTTTTTTTCTGTTCTGACTTTTTTTTGTGTGTGTGAAAAACAAAAATGCACAATAAAATTGTTCAAAGCAAATTAAACCCATGATTTCCTGACCTCAGAGTAAACTAGAGCTATTTGAAGAGGTAAAGCCTGCTGCTAGTTTGTAAATTAGTCAGTAACGATGTCTACCATCCTTAAATTAAATTAATGAGTTCCAGATTTTGATGTGTGGAGTCACATCACTGTGGGCCTCAGCTTTGAACGCACACATGTGATTTAGGCTCTGGATGTGCTAATAAACATAACTGAATCCTTTTTTAACTTTGTTTAAAACTGGATGTGTATATCCAGATTGAGCTTAGTTAAAGAGGCAGCTTTATGTGGTTTCCAGGCACATAGTGCCATTTTATGGTACGATCAAGTAACTGATAAGTTGTTAAAAAATGCTATATATATATATCAAATATGACAAAACAAATTTTACTTTGTAATTTATCGCCTTGAAATTGGGCGTCTGTTGCTTTAAAAACTCCCGCTCTTTCTGAAACTTAGAAGTCATCACAACATCGCTCCTCTATTAACCATTTAAGATTTTTACCAGCGTTTTACTGAGAAGTGGCTCGTATAATGAGCTCGGCAGATGCGCAGTTCCACCAGGTGTTTGCTAATTGCTACTGGCTAGTCTGAAGGAGCTGAGTGGGGGAATCACAGGGAATGGGTGCTCCATGAGGCGGAATGTGTCTCAAAGGCCGCGCAAGGTCCATCCAGGCCGTTTTGCACAGCTGAATGGTCGCCACGGCAAATTAAATAATCTCTCAAACATGCATGACAGAATCAAGGCGACACTCCAGGCATGTTTTTGATGAGGCAATAACATTATAACATGATGTAAAGCCCAAAAGCTGATTTTACATAAAACTGCCCCTTTGACAACTTGCATTTCTAAAAACTTGCTCAACTACTCTTAATGTTTTGTTTCCAAATTACAAACCCCACATTGAATAACTGTCACACACAGGCAAAGAAAATGACAACCATCAGATCACTTCTATCTGCAACATTCCACTAACAATTAAAATTCACCCCAATGTCATTACCACAGTTTACCATTGCAATATCTGATATTGTGTGGTCAATGGCAAGATGCGGTGGTGAATGAATGAGCATACAAGTTACACGCACTCTCACACGAACGACACACGCACACAGATAAACCTCTAGAGGGAGCCGTACTCATCGTTGACAGGAGGAGCGGTCTTGAGAGTCTCTGAAGCCTCCAGAACTGGGCCTGAGGGAGGGAAGTCTGCTTGGTCTCCGCTGGGCAGAGAGGGGGCGGCGGACGGGCTCTCTAAGCTAATCAGGTCAGAGAGGGGCCGGGAGGGCCTTCCTGCGCTGTTTCTCAGCTCTAACTCTAAATCTGCATTTTTGTGCACTCCGTCCGGAGCCGTTAAGTCGTACAGGTCTGACCCCGGCGTCAGGAGGTCGTTTGGGACTGCTGAAGCGATTGCGGTGATGGGTAAAGGCGAGGGGATGTCTGCCAATAGAGTGATGGGATTTTTGAGTTGTGGATCTTCGACGGCATTGGGGATATCTGAAGAAGCGTTAATCGGCTCGGGTTTTGGTGTGGGGATGTTGTTACTGGTTGGATTATCTGTGTCAAAGTCAGTAAAGGTGTATGCGGTAGAATCTGGAAGACCAGGTTTAGACTCCGGGTCTGGTTTTGGGGGGGCAGTGTTCGCTGTAGTGGCGGCAGTTTGCACCGGTGTCTCTTTGCTTAAGGCTACGGCGTTGGCCCGTGGAGTGGGCTTGTTGACCGGTGGGCTCGGTGCAGGTTTCTTGCCATCTGGAATGAGAGGAGGAGAAGACACGGCGAGAGGGGAAACCGGCGGACTGTTTTTAGCATTCAGAGCAGCGAGTTTGGGAGAGTGTCTGCGCTTTGGCGGTATAGGCGTTCCGGACTTTTGAGGTCTACACTGTTCGGGGGTGGTAGGAGGATTGCTCGTCTTCTCTGGCTCTTCCGAGGTCTTATGCCCCCTCTCCTCGAGCAAAGGCGCCATTTTGGCTTCGACGGCGGTCGAGGAGACCACGGGGGTCGGAGGGGCCGTGTTGGACTCGGGGGTCGGGGCCGGAGCGGTGAGCGGGGTGGGTGAGGGCTCGTTGGCCAGGGTGGACAGGCTGCATGTGAGTGTGGTGGTCTCACTAGAGGGGCTTTCCTGAGCAGGATCAATGGTCGCGGTGGCTGTGTCTGAGTTGGTGGCTACGGAGGAGGGGGTGTCCAGTGCCAGAGAAGCCACCAGCCTGAGAGAGCAGGGAGAGAACAGAGACACACAGACTAGACACCAGGGTGACTGTGACAAGAGGAGGGGTGACCCGAACGAGAGCATGCAGAGGGATTAGTTGGCTTCAGAAAGTCACACAAACAGAGACAAAAGCAACTGAAAAACAGCAACTATTAAGCTTAGCAAGAAACAAAAAAGAAAAAAGGGGCATCATGCTGTGAGTGAACATTAAAGGATACATCCCATACACACACCAACATGGAGTACACTGACTACTCAACTAATGTACTTAAAAGGCACCAATCTTCTTAAGGTGAACTACAGCACCACACTGAACCACCTTCAAGGGTTAAACAGTACCAGTGACAGTCTTGTTCTGCATTTTTCTACAGTTTTTTGCTTTTTCTTCCATACTTCTGGTATGAGATGGCTGGCTGAGGCTGTCGAATGGCTTTATGAATTGACCACACTTGGGGGAGAAAAAAAAGCCTTTTTGTGTCTTTTACTGGTATTGCTTCAACCTTCACGTAATGAGACAGAAAATCTCCAGAGCTGGAGCAGAAACACAAAGTACGGTAATCCCCTTTGACCGGGAGGAGGAAAGGAAAAGCAACACAATCCAGTGGACTCCACTCAAGAATGAACTGAACTTTTCCACAGATTGAAAAGGCGAATTAAGTGTTGTTAAATAAGACGATTCTTTAAAGTGGAGTGCAATGTCGGACAGTTAAGAAAACCTTTGCGTAAAAGTTGCTGAGTGCTATTTGTCTGTTATTTACTCACTCTGGCTTTGTGAGAGGTGTAGTTTCGTTGGGCTCTATCGGTCCGGCTGCGTTGTGATTGGCTGTGCACTCATCCTCCGTTCGGACTTCCACTATGGGCTCTTTGGACTCGTCTTTCCTATGAGATCGAGAGGACGGCGTTATTACAATGGCAGCACATGATGTGCTGACCAACATTTTATTTTACTGTCATAGTGTGAGAAGATGCAATGAGAGCTGTGAATCTAGGCTTTCCAATTCTGTTATTGCACATGTGTACGTTTTGCTTTGTTAGAGGAAAAATGGTTATTTAGATATCATTTGAATGTTAAGTATCCAGCATTTTGTATGTAGATGGTTGAGTTCTGTTTGGCAATAAACTTGTAGTCATGCCTGATGGACGCAAAAACGCAAGCTAGTTAAGGTAGTACGGGTATATTAGCAGCTTGTTACCGTTGTGATTTTACACCGTTTGAATTTTTATTTCTTATTTTGGAAAGGCCTTGTAGAACAAATCAATAAGATGCTAAATGTAATGGAAAAGGGCATCTGTGTCATATACACATACACTAGGTCAACAGGAAGTCATCCATTACTAATCAAAGACGCTTTCAAATATAAAATATAAATACCTAATTAAATTACTTCATAAATGTACACAATTTAAGTACAATTTTACAACTTATCAATGTGAACTTAGTTAAAAATATAAACACAGTATCTGGATAAAAAACAGTTGGTTCATAAATTTTCTCTCGCTCAGAGCTGGGATGTTATAACAAATTTGTGAAAAAAACTTAAATGTGATCTTTCATACTCACACGAAAGCAGCTTTGGCCTCTTCCAACACGTGCCCTTTCGTCCCTGTGCCTGATTTTCCACACAGGCACATGATAAGGCCACATTTGTTGACAAAGTAACAAGTGACATCCACTGCTAGCAGCAGGAGTACAAATACTACAACAAGGATCCCTGCCCAGAGTATGATGTTCATGAAGAACGGGCCCTCATCACCCAGATCTGCCAGACAGGAGACACAACGCAGAGCAGTGAGAAACTGGAGCGCGACGCACAACAACATAAACCACCAAATTAAAGTGCTGCAAGGCTACAGGAGCTTTTAATACTTGTATGAAAATAAAGAACGTACCTGCTGAGGAGTGGTTACCGACAAGTTGCCTTGAACTGATTCTGAACATGAGTCAGCAGTGTGTGAGCTGTTAAATACTCCTCTAATGCTAATCATGATGAATGTGTATTTCATATGAAAAGATCGGATTTAAGGGGACAAAATTATATACATATTTTTATTTTCAAGCAATTTATTTGATATTAGAAAAACAAGCAAACCAAAGTTTACAGTGTTGCTGGTTACATGCGGGTCAACATTTCCATTTCCAAAAAAAGAAAAACCTGCTGAATCTTTACTCTTGATCTAAAACTATCTTTAGTTGTTATGGACTTCTAATGCAATATTTTAATATGTACATCGATCAGCCATAACATTATGACTACTGACAATTAAAGCAACTAAGACCCTGCACAACGTAGTGTTCTGCTTGGAGAAACCTGCTTTCTCACATACACAAACATGTTATTTTGAATATCTGCAATCTTTTATTTTTTGCAGATGACTTAATGTTTTATATGAGTGGGGTTTATTGCATGAATTAAATTTTGATTATACAGATTATTGGCTAAATTAGGCATGGGTCGGTATGCAGTTTTCATAACATATGTAAAACAGAACTGAAACAACTATTACTATTACTGCTGAAATAATAGACAATTGATTACACTTATGTTATCTATCATATTTGTGTTTTTGTTGTGATGCACAGATTTAACAGTAGGTATAGAATAAGAGCCTCATAAATATAGTGATATATGTTTATTGTGCGGAACACAATAAACATATTGTGTTCCGCACAACAGTTTATAGCAACAACGTTGCTATAAACTCTTTGCTGCTTAATTTGTCATGTTAAATTCCCACCTGACGTATTTCCAAATGCTTTCTTTAAACTTGTTTTATAGACACTGCACAACAACATGCGGGGGAGGAGCTGAGCTGCTTTACTTTATATCCCATACAGATCAAGAGAACTCTGGCAATGTCGACCATAGTAAGTGCTTCAAACCATAGAAGTGGTTCGACGACGGGTTTCTTTCTTTCTTTTTTTTTAATGAATCCTTTTCTCAGATTCATCAAAAGTAATTAAGATTGCTACCTATGCAACATTTCACCACTGCGATTCACAGAGTTTTGATTCTGCACAACAGCAAAAGATTAATTCAGTACAAAAAGTGTAAATGGCTGTTTGCTTGCTTTGCTTAATCCAGACCAGTAATTTGACCAATCTCAAAGAGTAAGAGTGCATGAAATATCAGCACTAGCAGCAGCATAGGAATGTTTTAGTATATCTGACATAAAACCAGGCCAATTTTAACTAATATTCATTGTCATGTTGTTTGTTTCTGTGGGGTGTTGGTCATGTGATAGTGATGCAGCAAAGGATTGTGGGAGGTTATCTGCAATAATTGATATTGTCCAAAATTTTTATATCAGTGCATCCCTATCAAATAGTTCACATGCAGAATAATTTTTTTGACTGATTCAAATATTTCTGTTTGAAAAAAGATGTTTGATTGATCAGTTCGTAAAAAAATTTAAAAAATAAAACTAAAAAAATAAGAAAAACTTGCTGCCTGTGAAATATGTATTTTAGTGCACAACCTTGTCTTTTACAAAAATTCCCTAAACCAGACCCATGCCCAAAGTAAATATGTCTGCCAGGCTATAAAACATGCAGTGCTGCAAAAAAGTAGAGCCTAGGTTCTGTTTAGGTTATTCCTGGATTCTACAGGTCGGACACGGACAAAGTTAGTGAATTTGAACATGGCTCTCCATAAAATTGAATCATAGTTCATCTATGATTTAGCAAACGGGTCAGTTACTTTTCCAAAAGGGTCGGTAGCTTTTATTATCCGAAAATACAGGTGCTGGTCATAAAATTAGAATACCATGAAAAAGTAGATTTATTTCAGTAATTCCATTTAAAAAGTGAAACTTGTATATTATATTCATACATTACATACAAACTCATATATTTCAAATGTTTATGTCGTTTAATTTTGATGATTACAAATGACAATAAATGAAAATCTCAAATTCATCATATCAGAAAATTAGAATATTACTGAAGACCAATAAAAACAAAGGATTTATAGAAATGTTGGCCAACTGAAAAGTATGAACATGAAAAGTATGAGCATGTACAGCACTCAGTATTTAGTTGGGGCTCCTTTGGCCTGTATTACTGCAGCAATGCGGCGCGGCATGGAGTCGATCAGTCTGTGGCACTGCTCAGGTGTTATGATAGCCCAGGTTGCTCTAATAGTGGCTTTTAGCTCTTCTGAATTGTTGGGTCTGGTGTATTGCATCTTCTTCTTCACAATACCCCATAGATTTTCTATGGGGTTAAGGTCAGGAGAGTTTGCTGGCCAATTAAGAACAGGGATACCATGGTCCTTCAACCAGGTACTGGTAGCTTTGGCACTGTGTGCAGGTGCCAAGTCCTGTTGGAAAATGAAATCTGCATCTCCAAAAAGTTGGTCAGCAGCAGGAAGCATGAAGTGCTCTAAAACTTCCTGGTATGTGGCTGTGTTGACCCTGGACCTCAGAAAACACAATGGACCAACACCAGCAGATGACATGGCACCCCAAACCATCACTGACTGTGGAAACTTTACACTGGACTTCAAGCAACGTGGATGAAGTGCCTCTCTTCTTTTCCTCCAGACTCTGGGACCTTGATTTCCAAAGGAAATGCAAAATTTACTTTCATCAGAGAACATGACTTTGGACCACTCACCAGCAATCCAGTCCTGTTTCTCTTTAGCCCAGGCAAGACGCTTCTGACGCCGTCTGTGGTTCAAGAGTGGCTTGACACAAGGAATGCGACAGCAGAAACCCATGTCTTTCATAAGTCTGTGTGTGGTGGTTCTTGAAGCACTCACTCCAGCTGCAGTCCACTCTTTCTGAATCTCCCCCACATTTTTGAATGGGTTTTGTTTCACAATCCTCTCCAGGGTGCGGTTATCTCTCTTGCTTGTACACTTTTTTCGACCACATCTTTTCCTTCCCTTCGCCTCTCTATTAATGTGCTTGGACACAGAGCTCTGTGAACAGCCAGCCTCTTTAGCGATGACCTTTTGTGTCTTGCCCTCCTTGTGCAAGGTGTCGATGGTCGTCTTTTGGACAACTGTCAAGTCAGCAGTCTTCCCCATGATTGTGTAGCCTATAGAACTAGACTGAAAGACCATTTAAAGGCCTTTGCAGGTGGTTTGAGTTAATTAGCTGATTAGAGTGTGGTACCAGGTGCCATCAATTTTGAACCTTTTGACAATATTCTATTCATCAAAATTAAACGACATAAACATTTGAAATATATGAGTTTGTATGTAATGTATGAATATAATATACAAGTTTCACTTTTTAAATGGAATTACTGAAATAAATCTACTTTTTCATGGTATTCTAATTTTATGACCAGCACCTGTATACATGTGGCAAAATGAATAAAACTGAATAAATCTGTTAGGGGGCAAATACTTTTTCACAGCACTGCAGCTGAATGAAGCACCTTCCACATATAAATATATAAAAAACATGATGTAACTTCATCAGATTAAAAACACTTGCACAACAGAAAAAATCTTACTAATCTGCACAAAAATAAATGTTCTCTAATATTTCAGTAAACATTTTGTGAATCTTTGCCAATATAAACGATAAAAATATTTGAGTCCCCCCCGCCCCGGCATTGTCAGTGTTATTGTTCCAAACCTCTAGAGTACAATTTTATGAAACAGAATATTATACAGTGTTTATGTAAACAGACAGGTTCAGTACTCGGCGCTCACTCGACTCTAAGTGCTATGTTTTGCTTTGTTAAAAAAAAAAAAAAATTATTATTATTATTATTTTAACTCCACATCTGTTCATAATTGTAAACTGGGAATCCTCTCTGTCAAGTGCTGATGGCTAGCTGTGCTAATGCTGAGCAGAGTGAATCTGTGGGAGGCGAAGGTTTTCCACTGCCTTTGGTTCATTAAGTCTGTCTGGTCTGTTCTGAAACCACACAACAGCCTTCTCGCCACCATGACAGAGGCGCATCGGTCATGGAGGAAGTCCGCTATAGTGGCTAAAAGCGTCCAGAAAGAAAGAAAGCCAGGCCAGAGAAAAGGCAGGCTCTCCTCCAACGTTACGATGTAGATCCCAAACATAAACTACGTCAGCAGAAGCGCAATGACAAGGGGCGAGATGAGTAGTACCAAAGTGTATGTCACAGATGAGCTGCCCTGAGTGGCTGTGGGTCGAGACAGCACAAACCAGACCAAAACGCACACAGGTCGAGACGAAAATGTTCACGTGGGCCCACCACACGAATATCCAGGATCAGGAGAGAGAGCAGGAACAATGAGCGAGGAGATGAAAAGAGAGAAAAAGAAAATAAGAGGAAATAAAAGCACAATAAAAAGGAAAAAAAAAGAGAAGGGTGGGGAAAACAGAGAAAGAGAGAGAGAGCGTGAAAAAAATGTTTCAGCTCTGAAAACCAAAGGTGAAAAAAAAATTAAGAAAAATGATTTCTCACATTTGAGGGAGGAAAAAAAAAAGAAGCAGCAACACATCAAAGCAAAAGCACATCACAAAGGGGGGGGGAGCACACTGTGTTGACTGGATGGGTGACTCAGTGGCGGTGAGTGGAAAAAGCTTTAGTTTGGGAAATAAATTAGAAAAAAAAGTGAGAGGAAGACATAATGGCCTGCTGCGATACTTCAGCGAAGCGCTCGACAGGGTCTAGCACTTAAAGGGAATTTGACAGGCTGTGTGGGTTTTCTACCGTTAGTAACAAGCTGCTTCAGCTGCAGTTAGGACCTCACTGAACATGTTAATTAAGAGTTATTCAAAAGATTCCTCTCAGAGGGAAACTATTTCATCTACTTGGTTAAAATTATACACAGGTTAAAGGGGGAAAAACAGGATTGGAGGAAGTCGTCCTCCTGTGAAACACAAACTCAAGCTTATTCAGCCACGGTTTTCAAAAACAACAAATAAAAAAATCTTTTTTATCCAACTTGGACGTTTATACCAGCTATGAGAAAGTATTTCACCTCCTAAAGAGTTTTGTTTTTGCTTTTCTGCCACTCCTAAATGTTTCAGATCATCAAGTTTCAGACAAAGATGCATCCAAAAAACAACAACAAAAAACAACCCAGAAAGCAGTTTTCAGCTCTTTATTTAATGTATTAATAGAATAGGAGAAGGTTATGCAGCCCAACCTGGCTCTATGTGGTAGCATGGCTGTCTGGGGCAGCTTTGCTGCTTCAGGGTCTGGACAATTTGCAGGAATTGACCGAATCCTGAAATCCTGATGAATATTTGGCCATCATGTTATAACTTTAGGCTAAAGGATTCTTGGGTTACGCAGCAGAACAATGATCCAAAGTTCCTACTCCAAAATGGTTTAGATTGGATCTAACCCAACTAATTAACTTTAATTTAAGAGCCTGAAACCTGACATGTTTTTAAGAGTTTCGTTTTCTTTCGTTTTTAGATTTTATCGTCTTCCTGCTCCATCTTAACCACAGGGTGAGTCAGGTGTAAATCATCTGGGATGTGTGGTTGATAGGATCCTATCTGCGCCGCTGCTTGAGCAGAGCCGCATGCGGTGCGCTGCACTTGTTTAAGTCTGCTTACTTTTTCCTCAACATATTAAACTCTCTACTCTTCTACTCTCACTGTAAGTAGATTACCACAACTTTATATCGTGGATTCTCGTTTAGCTTTCTCTGATCTGTATGTATCAGAGGTTTATTAAACGCACCACAGAAGCCTGAGCCCGACCCAACCATCAATAATTCTGGCCCAAATTCCAGGTCAGAACATCTAAGCTCCACTCTGAAACACTCCAATTAGCTAAATTACAACAATTCCGCAGAGAAATTATATTTTTTGCATTAATTTGAAGAGCTTTCTTTCCCTTGATGAATTACATAATTAGAAAACTGTATTTCTGCATTTTGTATCCTTATCTGATTTAAAGCTTTAAATGATGATCTGAGACATTTAAGTGTGACAGAAAACAAAATGAAAATAAATAAAAAAAATCTGTAAAGATGCACATACTTTTTCTCAACACTATTTTTCTCTTTACTAATGTGAGTTAAATTAAAGAATAGACCACAACACTCATTTTTCAGCTTTGAGTTTGGCTCCCGTGTTTCACCCTGTTGGTTTACTGAGAGCAGTGAGACGTCGCATACCTGGGAAGGCCTCTGGCTCTGCAGATGTTCTGAAGGACATGGTGGCGGGTGGAGACTTCCCCTTCAGGTTCTCGGCCACCACATACACGTCGTACTCCGTGTCCCAGTCCAATCCACGCAGCACGACGTAATCGCTGCCACTGGGCATCCGGATCTCAGGCTTCCACTGTGACGTCTGGATCTGAGGACAGAGACAGACATAAGCGACATGCTTTCAAGGCAGCAAAGCGTAAACTTCAGAAGAAGAAGAAAAAAGCTGTTGATGTAATAGAAAGCAGAATCGTATATTAACCTGGAGACGCCGCAAGAAAGGTGGCGTGGATGGATATTTGCTTAAAAGCATAATTATGCTGGAAATGTATTTTCCCCAGAGATGCACACTGGAGCCTAAAGTCAGGGTATTTTTTTACGCTCAACATGAATGAATTGTTAACTCACGGGTTTATAGCGGATAAGATAATGCAGGATGGGAGAGCCGCCATCATCCTGCTTAATCCAGCTGACTTTGAGGGAGTTGCCTTTAGGCTCCACTGACCCTTCAAGCTTAGGAGGATTAGGATTTCCTAAAGGTACACAAGAGCAACACAAAGATTATTTCAAAACTGGATAATTCAACTGCATATCGTATGAAGTTTGATTGTAAGCAAAGTCAGAGGCAATTGTTAGCTGACCGTTAAATTCAAAGTTTAAAACTAGCCACTCTTCCTGCTCTGGTCCTCTTTTATTCAGTTGACCTTTAATCACTTGTCCCAAGATGCTGTCAGGTTGCACTAATTGGCAAATGACACACAACCACATGCTTATTTGATTCATCTGAGCTGCTGCTGCTGTTGCTGAGTGACCTTCAGCTGGCATGAAGAATGCTAAGGGACCAGCTAGGATGAAATATTCACTTCCTTAAAGCTGCAGTATGTAACTAATCCTATCATCTTACATTTCATAACATACAACCTAACTGCTACACCAGTTGGTCATTATTTAGGAAAAAAAATGAATTACTGCAACCTGATTTTGTACAACTTGATACTATTAAACAGCAAGCTTTTTGCATAGATTAGAATTTAGAGATGTCATTTCATTGCCTCCAAAACTCAATTCAGTCAAGTTAGTAGATCTAACTGAAAGGCGTTGATCTTAATAGTGTTAACAATGACCAGCAATTAGGAAATTAAATGTAAAAATACTCAAGTCTTTGAATGAAAACCAGAGCTAAGGGATGTCGGCAGGAATAAATGGTAGCAAGAAACGACCAATGATTCTTTTGTAATTATAACAAACAAGTTTCATTACACACTTGATTTACTGTAACACATCCAACTGATAAACATCCGTCATGTGGCCGACTATCAATACTTCTACAGCGCCATGACCAGCTCTGGTTTTCCCTCATTTTTTTTCCCCCTTCAGGATGCCGACATGACTGATTAAAGTATTACATGCGAACACAGAAGCGCATAATGTGGTGTTTAATTGTCGTATTCATCAGCTGAAGTTAAGAATCTTCTTCGTCGGAGGAAATTCAACACCAAGTTACCTTCTGCACGGTTGAAGGAACCATCAGCACCATGCAAGTCAAACATGAAATGAGTGATTGAAACAGTAAAAAGACATAATTAAAGGACAAAACATTCAGACCTCTTTGACTTTTTTAACATTTCTCACATTGTAACCACAGACTTTGATTTATTTTTTATTTTATTTTATGACTGATTAATTGACTGATTGATTAATAACAATAAAATGCAAGGATTAGTAAGCTAGTTGCAATAAAACAAACAAAAAAAAATTGCAGTTGCAGCAAAAGGTAGTTTCCACAACGCATAGACTCAAGGCTGCTTAATATAAAGTTTTTTTGTGTGTTTTTATTTGTGCAAATGTTGGGAAACCCTTCGTTTTCCTTCCCTTTAGAATTATGTGCTGCTTTGTGTTGATTTGTCATAAAATTTCAGTAAAATCCATCAAAATGTGTGCTTGTTACATGTCAAAATGCTAAAAAAGTTCTGAAAACCTTGGCGGGTCTCTGCTGGGAGATGACAAAACAGAGGCAAGGGTAGAGGAGAGAAAAACTAAAGTGACCCTAAGGACAAACTAAAAAGAGACTAAATCACAGCAAAGCTATAAACACACTGTTAAAAGGCACTTTAATTCCTCTGTTTGGCTTCTCAATGTGAGAAGTGCAAGAGACATCAAACAACTTTACATCCTGATTTAGGCAGAATTAATCCTTCAGAAGGCAACTGATTAATCAATGCTGATGGGCTTAATCCAAATGCAAATATTCCCCAAACTCATCCCCAAAGTAGCTGAAACCAGAGGCAAAAAATTTAGCGGCTTTTGAAATACGAAGATTTCCCGTTAATTCATCACAGTGTCACTAAGCCAATTATTTTTTTTTACAAGCTCCAAACCCAGAATTACATTATTATTCATATTTGTGTGTATCAGATTGAAACTCATGGGATGAAAGTGAAATAATAATAATAATAAAAATCTGTTCACAGAGGAGTTTGCAGTGAAAATCGGGGCATGCGAGGTCACGAATGCAAGAGGAACTTATCGGGTTTTGCAATGCCTTCATGTTTCTAATCAGCAGGGGTGACTAGGTTATCCCATAAGACGAAAACGGCTACAGCACTAAGGGCTTCTATTAGCGGCGCCACAGAACAAACCTGTTCCGTCTGTGAAAAAATGAAAAAGGTCGTCTAGAGACATAAGACAAGAGAAGCAATCAAAATCAGTTTTCTACACAAATGACCATCTGAACCTCGATTAAAAGAATCTCTTGAATGAAGAATTTGGGAAGTCTAATTTCTGGTGCTGTGCAAGAGCTATTGTTTATGAAACAAAGAAAGTGATTACTTTTAAGAAGAGTTACAATTACTTTTTTTTTAAAACAGTGGTTCAAATTTACAGAGACTGAAAATATGGCTAAAACAAGAAAAAATGTTTCACCTTTTTGCTGCATCTTTAAGCTTTTCAATTAACATTAACTAGTGCTAAAACTAAACCTATATCTACAACAGATGAATCACTTACTCTTCTTAATGGGGGCTGAGGGACAACAGAGAAAAATGAACAATGGACACAAAAATTAGTCATTAAAAAATAGAAACGTAAAGACAAGACATGAAGTCATCATGGGAGGCTCTGCTCTATAAATGGACAACCAACAGAGGGCACTAAACACTAAACCATGAGATCAGGATTCAGTGAATTCTGAAAAGACAGTGATCAGATAAGTGGACCGCTGATGACACAATGCAAATTTGAGTTGAAAAATACATTAGCACTGGATTACTTTTCATATTTGTTACATGTCAAACCATTTTTGTGGACCAGTCGCAGCACCTACAGCATCAGCTGTGACACAGTCAACCTAAAAGTCTCATACAATTGAAGAGGCTCCAAAGATCCAACTCTGATCACAGGACTGAGAGGCGGTACTGGTCCAAATCAATATATTGGAATTTTACGTAAGTTCGTTTCTTCAATTCATAAAGTGAAACTCATATCAAGCATTTATTACACACTGTAATACTTTTAAAGAATCTTTTTCAAGATTTTTTTTCTCTTTGTTTTGATGATTATGGCAAATAATTAATGAAAACAAACAGTTTATAAGAAAACTGATTATAAATAAGTGTTTATTCCCTAAAGGGGCAGTATTATGTAAAATCGACTTTTCTGAGTATTACGTCACAACATCATGTTAGTCCCTCAATGTTTTTTTCTCTTCATGCATGTTTGAGAAATCCTTTAATCACCCGTGGCAACCACTCAGCTGTGCAAAACGCTTTCCAGCCACAGCGCCACATCAGAGCTGCAGTTCCACCTCAGAGAGTGTTGAACCCTGTACTTCTACTCCTCCATTCAGCTCCTTCAGACTAGCCAGCAGCAATTAGCAAACACCTGGTGGAACTGCGCATCAGCTGTGTTCATCATATGAGCTCACAATGTTGTTGGATGGTTAATAGAGGAGTGGTGTTGTGATGACTTCTTGAAGGCAGAGGTTTCAGAAAGGAGGTTTTAAAGCGACAGAGACCCAATTTCAAAGCTTTAAATTATGAAGAAAAGTTTCTTTTAAGTTCAATTTGATATATAGCATTTTTTAACAAATAAAGTTGTTTTATTGATGCTGCGAGTATCGACACATTAAATCCTACTCAAATCCTTCGTGTTCCAACTTGCACATGTACTGTAAAAATGACATGTAATGAAACAGTTACAATTAATAAAAAATAATGAAATGAAATAAACTATAAATAAATAAAAGTGAATAAGACAAAAAATATTCCTTTTCTGCATAACTAAATACACAAAGCTACAAAATTAACATTTAAACAAAGCAAATCTATAAAAGAATTTATAACAAAAGCATTTATTAAACCAGTATTATGCCATCAGTTCAATGAATTTAATCCAAATCTATGTGACATTCACAAAATGTCACCAAACACACTCTGTCCCTCTAAAATCTTTCAGAAAATCTTTAAAATGTATTGAATCGTACCGTTTGCTGAATATCGTGATATATATCATATTTTGAGCAGAATATCGCATATCGTGAGATTAGTGTGTCGCTACAGCCCTAGTTAAGATAGTTACTTGATTTGTGCTACAAGATGGTACTATGTGCACAGAAAAGACACAATACTGCCCCTTTATAAGTGTGCACTCGATATGCAGTCAAGGGACTTTTTGCATGAATTACTACATCAAAGCAAGGTGGAGCAGATCAGCCTATGGCACATCTGAGGTGCTAAAAAAGCCCACACTCCTCTCATAGTTGTATCTGTTGACTGTTGTGGTGTCTCTGATTTTCTTCTTGGCAATACTTCATAGGTTCCCAAAGGGAATATTGGCACTGGTACTTTCAGTATTTTGGACAGGCCAGCTTCTTTAGCAAGGAGCTTTTGTAGCTCATCTTTTCTGTGGAGTGTGTTGGTGACCAACTGAAATCAGCAGTATTTCTCTTTAATATGTTTGCTAAAAAATAAATGGTCAGAATTAAACACTTTTTTTTATTGTTCTATCCCAGAAGTCTGTGACCTTCACATCCTGAAGAGCCATTATTCCTCTGAGGCCAGCCAAATAAAACTTATTTAGAGCCGCTAATGTCACACAAATAATAATTTTAGGTAAAAATCTACTATAGTTTATTTTTTAAAGAACCGCCATTTCATTTCCAGCCAAAGTTATTGAGAGCCACTGTGGAAGGTGCAAAGAAAAACAGGTTGCATTTGTAGTCATTCAAATAACTACAAATACACATTTGAAATGCATTACTGTGTGTGATAATTCTATAAATTAGGAGTTTGACTTTTTGAACTGAGATACTAAGATATAATGTTTGACTTCAGTACAACTTCCCCTGATTAGTAAGAGCTGTTGTGATGGCAAAAGACTCATTCTTATCCATATCATGCTGCTGGTGATACTGTAATTCCTCACTGCAATTAGGGAGTAAGAAATTAAACCTTCTATTTTTTCAGTAAATTACAACATAATTAACATGAGAGTGCTGTAAAAATTATATCTATACTTTGTAACAAAGTGGGCATGTAATTATAGGAGTAAAAAATATCTGTAGATAGCTTTTAAAATAACTGCTTCATGAATTCAAACATCTCCCTGCAGAGAAGCAAAATCGGTCAGAAGAAAGGACTGAAATCACTCTGTTTTTGTGAAACTGTCCAAACATCTCAGGCAACCAGCCGATAATGTGTTTATAGAAATCCTCTGCAGGTAATATGTTTGTGATGAAAGAAATGAAGAGGAGGATAAAAGCTTCACACTGCGCTGTCAACTGTGCACTTACGGACAGGCTCGGTCTTGAACCGCTCCGTGGGGCTGCTCTCTCCTTCGCCCTTGCCGTTAATGGCCGACAGCTTCACCTCGTAGCGGCTCTCCGGTTTCAGGCCCGTTATCGTCACCTCGTTGACGAAGTCTGTTACAATATCAGAGACGGCGCAGGTTCTGTTGAGAGCACCTTGATCGTTTTGATGAGCACAACAATAAAATTCCCCCCCGTTCCAACAATACATGGATAATTAATCGGCGAACACGCAAACGCTGATTAGCTGGATTCTCATTTCGCCCAAACAATGTTTAGACAACTGATTAATCCATTTAGAGATGTACCGAAACTCGGCATACAGGGAAACAAGAGCAGCAGCCGTGTTCAATTATTTTGTCAACGTCACAGTTTGTATTGACAGCCAAGTGTGCCACGATCCAACAAAGAAACAGTTTGTCCAATAATTAATTACAAACTCGATAGTCTAATTACAACTGTAAGGAATAATTCAATTTTTTCATATAAATGTATACAGTTTTCTAATTCCATAAGCCATAAAAATTGAAGTAATTTAAAACTATACAGAAATAATTATAGATGGTTACAAGTACAATACATAATCATTGACTAACATTTAAAAATGTGCGTATTTTAATCCTTGCAAACATTTAAATAAAGAAGTGTTATTCATTTAACTGCCAGTTTCATGTACCAAATCTTTTACAGTTTTATTTGAATTTTTTTTATTTAAAATATTTATTCTTAACTGTAAATAATGGTAATTTTGGCCCAAGTAAATGTTTTTTAGTTAATGGCAGTTGAGCATTACCATAACATTTTCCTACCTTATTAAAATTTATCTAGCATTTGTATACAAAACAATGTATGAATATTGATTTCTACATTTGCACTGATATTTCTGACATTTTATATCAATTCCAACCAAAATAAAAAAAAGGTTTTATCTAACATTCATTGAAAAATAATTAAATCTTTTGTTGAACTTTTAAGTGAATTTTGCACAACTACTAATACCAGCAGTTTAGTTTTTATACGTGTGTTTACCGTCTTGGACCTCGTAGACTTTCTGCGTCCAGCTGCTCCTGCCCTGCATCCTCCATTCAGCTCTGTACTTGAGAACAGGAACGCCTCCAGTAGATTCAGGCTCTCCAAACTGGATCAGAGCGGTGGTGGAGAAAGGCCTCACTTCATCAATGACCAACGATGACGGAACCTCTGTGAAAAAAAAAAAAAATTAGGTCAGTTTAACTACAGAAAGTTTAAAATTTCACAAAAACGATTCTTATAGCCGCTTGTTCCTTTCACAGTGATACATTGAACTCTTAATGCATCTCATAATACATAGCAGTTGCAGAAGTGAATTAATTAGTGATTTATAGGTTTAAAGCTATGGATCTTACTCCAAACACTGTATTGTTCATTAAGTACAGCTAAATGTAAAAAGCATTCTTTGATTCCTGTAGTAAGCATTACTCATTTTGCCTATTTGTGCACAAATTGACTTCCAAGACTTGAATTCAGGTTAATGTGCTACATGCAGATTATAATAATTTTACATGCACAAAACAAACAGGCAGCAGAGAAACCGTCATCAGTAGTGGTGCCACTTTGTCAGCAGCTAAAACAAAATTTAGTCAGTCAGCATGTTATGTTCAAAGTTGGATAATAAGCAGAAAGTTGGATCCGATAATGAATGTTGCTGAGCAAACATCAACACCAATACAGAAGCTTTAGTTTTAAATATCTAGGCATGATGATGGATTCACAACTTTCATTTAAAAGTTTTTTTTAATTAAAAGATCAAATTAAATTACTTAAAAAAAAAAAAGTTTAAACACATAAGAAAAAATCTAACAAAAGAACCTTCAAACTCAGTAACACCACAGTTTTATATCATATGCCTTGTAGTTTGATGAGCTGATCCCAGGCCAGCAGGACCACTTTGAAGCATAAAAAAATAAAATAAAATAAAAAAAAATCCATATTATCATTGTAAAAATATTAAGTAAGCATAAATTTCTTAATTGGGGTAGTTTTATAATCTATTCAGATGACATATTTGTATACAAATTGCTTCATGGGCTGGCTCCACCAGTTAAAAGATTTTAATCAATTAAATTTTGTGTTTGTCTGTGTGTGTGCGTCTTTTTCTTTCTTTTCACCATAAACCTGCCATTACAAAAGGCTAAATCTGTCATTTTTTACAAGACTCTTTAATCTAGAAATGCTGATTAATATGCACTAAATCAAAATTTAAATTGCTCTTTGCACAACTACTAATACCAGCAGTTTAGTTTTAGACTAAACTAAACCAGCTGCTAGTATTTAGACAATAAACCTCATTTGCAGGGAGGGTTGAGCAGTAGTGGTCAAAGTGCACCTGGTAGATTTATTATTTATCTGTTGGAAGCATAAACACTTCTACAGGACTGGTAAGCAGGCTTAATTCACATAAAGAGCACAGTAAAAACACACACAGTCAGGGAAAGGCTAGAACTCTAGAAAAATAAGTTCCTGGAGAAAGAAGCAAAATGAAAACATGTCTTTTGATGTAAAATATAAAAGCAAAACTGTAAAAAAAATATATATAATAAATTAAAATAAGAAAGCATTAAACAGACCTAAAAACCCTTCAAAGAGCTTAAACTAAAATTAAATATGGATTTAAACCCTTTATCTCAGATAATTCAGTGTTTCAGAAATATGAAAACATTTAAACTATGAACAGAAGGGTTCAGGAATATACTGATACTAGTAAAATAAAGATTTATTTTACCCTTCCTATAAAAACCATCTAGGCTGCGAGGTGCAGAAGGAGCTGAAAACGCATTCTGACTTTCAATCATCCTTTGTTAAATTTACCAGCATAAAAAAATAATTGTTCACCACCCACTTCTTGATCCATTTTGGGAAAAATTACATTATTAAAAGTGTTTAACTAATTGAAACAGTAATATCCGAGTTCTGGTGGCTTTGCGGGATTCCTACACTCTAAAGCGAGCTCCATTCTTTCCTGCATCACTTTCACTTTGATCTGGGTAGTAAAAAGGAACACTGTAATTACTGTGGTTGCACAGGTTTCTGCCTGAAGTGAAAAATGCTGCTTTTTTTTCTCTAGTCACTTCAGATGGTGGCTTAAAACCTGTATTTTCTCCTTTCCTCTCGTCTTATGAAGACGGATGCATTCATATGAAGGTGTAACATTATTAACTTGTACTTTTCTCAAGAAAGCATTCAGCTGAATTATGCAGATGCAAAGTAAAAACACAGCAAAGTTTTATTTTACGCTGCACCGAGGGCTTTGATACAAGACACAGATAACCGTTGCTGATAGTTGAGCTGATGTCTTTTTATCTAAAGTTATCTTCTATCTAAACAAACACCGCTGCTTTGTGTAATCTCATGCTGGCTGTTACTGCAAAATATATTTTAAAAAGGAGTGTAAAATCTGTTTTACAGCCCAGAGCAAGACAACATCTAAAGCACTGCTCTGTGTTTTAGGTTGCTTTCACACCTGATAGTCCGGTAGACTGTTTGATTTTTGGACCAAAATTGCAACATGTGTTATATTTTCAGCTGGTGCAGTTTTTCGCACTGCATTGTGTCAAACCAACCAAACCCTATGAAAAACCTGTTCACCCTCTCGCCTCTGGAGGCGATGAACCAAGAACCACTGAAAGAAACGGCACAAAAACGTCTGAAGAGGACACTGAGTGGAACTTCCTTCTTCATGAAATATGGACAAAAATGAAGTGCCGTCAAATTTTAGCGGTTGTAGGATTTCTCTTTCTTTGGTGAAAGACCACAAGCCTTCTCTCCCACTAGCGCTGGACATTTGTTTTGGTTGCATTTACTCTTGGCGCTTTTGGAGTGGTCTCCGGTCCGCTTAGCATTCACATATGCATTCAAACCGCACCAGAGTTCACAGCAACCAATCCAAGACCTAGGTTTGTAGGCTAACTAGCTTGATTACTAGGGATAGTGTGAATGTACCCTTAAGTTTAATTCTGCTACAATGGTACTGAATCGCATCTGCACGTTTCAGCAAGTCAAATGTAAGACTTAAAACCTATCAACTCAGCTTTGTGCTTCTCATACTGCAGATTTTGCTCTCTACAGCTTTAACCCCTTCAGTGCCAAGCTTAAAAGTTTTGTTTTATCACTTTATCTCAAATTGGTTGGCAGTAGAAATCAGCCAGTTGCAAAAATGAACATCATCCAGCCAACTGCTAATAAATGTGATAGAGGCAAAAACGCTAGCTAGCTAGCTAGCCAGGGTAGTTTAGCGGCTAGTTACCGGTAGCCTCAACCTCCTCGAGTCACAGAACTCAATGAAGATGTTTCCAAACAACTTAAACTTTTGCCTAATAGAAAAGTACCACGAGAAAAGAAAACTACATCGAACAGTCCTGCCTCTACAAAGTTTAAGACCTGTGACTAACAAATTAAAGACCAACTTACATTTTTAATGAATTTAAGACATTTTAAGGTCTTAATTTTACACACACACAAACACTTTTTAAGACATTTTACGGATGTCCGTACACCCTGTACAAACTTAACAGCTATTACTGAAATATTCAACACACTCTGCTGAGTTGTATTTTTAGTATAATTACATGTGAAGGCCAAATGCTGTAAACAAGAGTGAGATTTAAACCACATCCTCATCACTGACCGGCCTGAATGAGCAGGAACTCCTTGGACTCGGTGCCCATCTCGTTTGAGGCGGTGCAGTTATAGCTTCCAAAATCATTTTCAGACTCTGGTGTAATCTGGAGGGGAGAAGAAAATATAGCAGTGAACATAATAAGGGAAGCATGGCTAAACAGATGAACAAACTTATGTGTCAATCACCATGGAGGTGACTTTTGTGTTTGTCCATCAGAATAGCCTATTTTCATGTGTTGCCGTGAGCCTTCATGCTGCTGAATTATTCATAGATTCCTCCCACCCCCGACAATGAGGCTAGAAGAAAATCCCCCTCACTTCTTAGTCTATGCTCATGAAATCTTGATGACACAAGGTGATGGGGGGTCTGGGATGTGCCTGTGCACATGGAGAAAACTTCATGCATGCATTATGTATGTTTACGTTGGAAAGTGTACTTTAAAGTCAGTACCTGTAGGTAACTGGATAAAGGAGTTCTGAAGATTTTGATGTTGGTGGTGTTTGAGTTTGGAAGCTGCAGTCCATCTCTGAGCCAAACAATTGACACATCTGTGGGGAAAGCCTTGACCTCGCAGCTGATGTTGACCGGGTTTCCCTCCCACGTGTAAACCGCCACTGTTCCGTGGATCTTAGGCGTATCTAGGAGTTGAGAATGTGATTCAGAAAACTCTTTCAAACAGCTGAAAATATTTTTTAACTTGTTCATAGTTCTGGTTGGAAATTCATACACATTCATTGTGGGGCTTTTAATGATTTATTTAATTTTGTAGTGTGAATATTTATGTTTCACCACATTTCTGAGCAGAATTGATTTAAATTAGTTGGTTTGTTTGCTGCAGAGAGGCACCATTCATGCATACTCCCTCGGCATACTCTTGACTTCCTTTATCCGTTCTAGTTTCAGTTTTTATAAGTATTTGGGATCCCAGTCCTTTTGCAACACCCAGTTAAGTCAAAGTATTGCCCAAGAATTGAGAGGATCCCAAACAAAACAGAAGCCCCTACTCAAAGTTTACGTCCTTCAACGACAGCCGAGTTTCAGAAAGTTCTATGATCAGAGGAGACACAAACTTGTTTTATCTGTACGAA
Organism: Poecilia mexicana; assembly: GCF_051168715.1. Taxonomy (NCBI): domain Eukaryota; kingdom Metazoa; phylum Chordata; class Actinopteri; order Cyprinodontiformes; family Poeciliidae; genus Poecilia; species Poecilia mexicana. The sequence goes on along the minus strand of NW_028263382.1, from coordinate 30,436,049 downwards.
CCAAAAAGTATGTTTGCAGCAGTCAAGTTGAGGCTTTAAAACCTAAGAGCTATATACCAACTGTCGAGCTCAGCGGTGCAGCATTGCCAGAGGATGGAGCAATAAAGAACAAGGAGTACCTCTAAGTTCTTCAAGTCAAATGAACAGCTACCTGGTTGAAACTTAGACACACTTTGGTTTTATAACAAAGCGGAATAGAACAATGATCACAAATGGAAGTCAAAACTGGCAGGAAAGGATACAGATTCCAGACAGGCTTCTGCAATGACCCTGACCTCAACCCTGCAGAACGTGTGCAGACTGTGGTTGTTATCCTGCGGTAGGATAACAACCAATTAACTAAACTCTATATTCACCTTGAAACTTGCAGATAGCTACAAAAATGTTGCAGTCAAGGTGGAAGTTACTAAGGAATATAGTTTAGATTTATGGCCTGAACCGAACTCAAACGAGACAAAAAGTTCAGGCCGGGTTGGGTCAGTGTTATTTGCTTGCCTGCGATCCATACAGCACAGAGAAAACCAACGATAATGCACAATATAATGCACAATATAAAGTTGTTTTAATCTGTCTATAGTCTAGAGCAGATAGCTTAACTTGTTGATTAAATAAACACAGCAAAGAGGGTGCAGAAGTTAATCAGATTGTAACAAGCACAGTAAACTGCATGCACACACAGCTCTGTCCTGCCCTGCCCTGTTTGAGCAGCAGAGGAGATGGGATCCTGCAAATCACACATGCCAGATGATTTGCACTTGAGTATCTGAACTTGACTCACCCTGAGGTTACAACAAACGAGAAGATGGAACTGGAAGATGTTAATCACAAGCTAAATATGAGACACTGCTTATCTAAATGGTCTACAATCGTAATTTAAAAAAAGTAGGCATAGGTCTATAAGTAAAGTTAATTAGTCAGGTTGGATTGGGACACATTGCCTACGGATTTGGGTTGGGTTGGATACTAAGGAACGTGTTCTCACTAGTCAGCCTGTATACAGAATTTTGACCCTGTGTAAATTACAGGTGGTTCCCCAATAGTTTAAAATTTGTTCTCCATATGCTTTACTTTTTTCCTTAAGGTTGATTATCTAATCATGCCAAATTTGAAAAATAATGACTCAAATAAATAATTAAAAGCCTAAAACATCCACAACCTACAGCCCATTGTGACTGTAGGTTCACCTAAACCTGACTCTCAGGAACCAGACTTATTTTCCAGCTAAGCTGAAGACAATGCAATACTCACAGCGGACCTCCAGATAAGCGGTCTGTTCATCCTCTCCGATGGCACTGCGAGCTGTGCAGAGATACTGACCGGCATCTGTATACTTGACATACTTCAGAGTGAGGGAGGACACACGAGCATCGCTCCTTACTACTACATTTCCATCTGGACTCTAAATGGTAGCAGAAAAAGGTTTGGTGTAAGGGGGAAAACAACAACAAAAAAAAAACAATAGGACTTCATTAATGGCTATATTGCATTGTGACATTAAACAATTTTATAGAAAGATGTTTGTAACCTGAAATGGAAAAATAAAAGTAAGCCAGCCTTTAAAAAAGAGAGTGGACATTAACTTAAGGAAGGAGGCGAACAGCGCTCGATAAAGACGTGGAAACATGGGGACGCTGATGACAAAGCAGGGGAGCTGGTAAATAATAGATGGAAGACAGCATTAAGAACCATCTAGAGCTTTTCACATGGCAGCTACTAACTTGTGAAACATGCTGATGCACAGTTGCAGACGGGGAGCTCCACGCTTGCACTTTTACACATTGGCTGACATATATGTTTTTTGTTACATCATCCTCATTTAAGACAATTTTTCTTTTATTTCCCCATTTCTAGAAATTATTCGTTATCAGATATGTTATGAGGCAGTGATGTGTACATCTAGTATTTACTCCGTTTTCAGGGATGCATCAAGTCACCTACCATTTGAAATCGTGACTGTTACAGCAGATGTTGTTGTGACTGTTTTTATCATTTGGTACTAAAACTGCCAGACAATAAGGTTTCTGCTTCCAAAGAGCCGTAGTGTAGCATATTACTGTAAAAAGTCCCATTAGCCACTTGAATTTTACGATGATGGCCGCCATTTTGAGCTTTTTAAGCCAATTATTGCCATAAAATGTTACCTATTTTCATGACTTGGATGAACTGTCAAATCATGTTTTCTTATTCAGGCAACTTTAAACTAATATGTAGAAGAATCAGCAATTGAGGACTTTGCTGTTTGTGAATCTCACACCAGTCGTCAACTAGACAGAGACAATGTGTGACAGAATTACAATCGTCTTGGTTAGTGCCAACTTCTGCTGATTTTTTAAATATGCTTAGTGGTTTAGCGGCAGCAGAGCTAAGATTCTTGCTTAGTGAATTTATGGTTAGTCAACCTAACTATTTGGCCAGCAATGGCAATAACTACTCCTGATTTTAATACAAAAGTATACATTATAACCACAATGGCCACTGAAAAATGTCCACCAGAAAAAGATAACTGCAAATCAACAAAATATAAATGATTTTTGGCTCAAAATGTGTAGGTTATGATTTGACACCAAACACATTCATCTATTTAGTGATTTTAGTGCAAACATGTATTTTCCATGACGACCATGGCGGCACTCTTAAAAAATTATTACTAGACATGAGTGATCAATGGGTCAAATTAAGCATGATTTAACAAAAGTAATCATCTGTGATAATCATTGGCACATTTAGTACAACATACACAATCCCTATGACCATCCTGCAAAATGGTGGCCATCTTGAATTTTTCAGTAGCTTTTTTTTCTTTTCTTTTGTTTTGAAAAAAGGAAGACCCATTGAACATCTATGCCAAGTTAACTTCTTGTATTTGCAAGTGAAAGATTTTTCTGAAATATTCAGTTATCTTCTGCACCAGTGTTTCAGTGCTTTATTCATTTAAAAGACGAAACAAATTAAAACATGACATCCTCAATATAATCAGATCCACATTTACCAAAACCAAATAAATTGACTTTCTTTTTCTGCACACATTTGTACAATAACATTATGCATCTGTTCCTTTAACAAGGTGCTAGACTTGAATATCTAAGCGTCTCTTACGGTTGCCTTCGTGGCTTTGATCCAAATTGAAAACAAAACAATGGCAGAATGCTTTTACATAGACTGAATTAGGGCTCAGCCTGGGAAGGCATTTAAGAGAAACAGTGTTAGTTTGTATTCAAATTGAACACACAAAGCATGTCATGGGCATTTATTATGCATAGAGGGTAGCGGGAGCAGGGAGACACTTACATAACACACACTACCCTTTTCTTCTGACCCCTGTGCAGATAGCTATCTCAGTCGACCCCTGTGGTGCTGTTTTCGATTGCTGCATTTATACAACATGCCACACTGCATCTAAGCATTAGTGCCTACTTTAAAGAAAGCTTTAAGTATGGATGGGCTTTTTTTGGGGACACTAAAGTCTCTGATGTAATTTGAGAAGTAGCAAAGTGTGTGAGAGATCCCAAAAATGTGGAACGTTTCTAAATATTCATCAACATTTCAGTAAATTAGATTATTATGAAATAATCTCAGCTAATTTAGTTATTTTGATTGAAAAAGCTAAACTTCTCCTGATTCATTACACACAGTGAGACATATTTTATTTTCTTTTAATTTGGATAATTATATCCTACAGCACATGAAAACCCAACATTTAGTTTCACTGGAATTACAAGATAAAAACGACTAATAGAAATGCTGTTATGCTCGACACAATCATCTTCTAAATTGTCAGTTGTCAAGTAGACGGTAGTCAACGCCCTCAACAACAAGTAGGGTGTGGCACAAAGAATAACCGCTAAAGCAGCTGGCTGTTCAGAAAGTGCTGTGACAAAGCCTATTGCTGGAAAGTTTAGTGGAAGAAAAACCTGTGGTAGTGAAAGTTGTAGAGTCCTTAGTGCTATATGGGCCACAATCATACTGTTGAAAGAACTCGTGGGCCACAAATATAATTTTCTTTTCTGTTCTTTTTTTTATTGAAAGGTTTAACAACTTTACCAGTTCCTATTTTTTCCTTGTTAATGTCCCAAAAATAAACTAAACGAGCAATATCTTAATGGACATAGATGTCTAGACAAGGAATCTTGAAATATAAAAGGATTTTTGCATGTCTTACATATAGCTAGCAGAAACAATATAAGGATAATGATTTTATCAAATAAGTTTGTTGTATTTAGCCTTAATTTAATGACTAGGTGATCCCAAGTCGGGTGTTAAGTGGAAATTGCACTTGCAGGATGTATGTGGTTGTACTGGCAAAAAAAAATGAAAGGGGCAGTATGAGCTTAGGTTGAACAAACATGGTGTGTTATGAGCGACATCTCACTGCAACACTGGTAAAAACATTAAGGGGTTAATAGAGGAGAGATGCTGTGATGATTTCCTGAAGGCGAAGGTTCAGAAGGAACAGGAGTTTTTAAAGAGACAGAGGCCCAATTTCATGGCATTAAATTACAACAGGGTTTCCCTCAGTATATTATAAGCCTGGTGGGCCACCAGGCTTTACTTGTACCCCCAAAAGGCTACAGATTGCATAGTTTTTTAAGTCTTTTTAAACTTTTTGCATTTTTTAATGCTTTATAGTTAATGTTCAGATATTAATCTTTCAATCTTTCAATAACACATAATTATCAAGTAATATTTTCAAATTTCCTGTCAACTTTAAACATTTTTTAACTCAAAAACATGGCAGGCCACTGGATGAATGATTGGCCTAGCGACCAACCACCCGGCTTAGCAGGTTTTCTGGGGGAAACCTTGTACAACGTGAAATTGTTTGGTTGTAATAACTTCTTGGTTGTACTATAAAATGGCAGAATGTGCCTGGAAGATACACAATACTTTAAAGCAAAAGAAAAAGCTATTAATCATATAAAAAACACTTTGAATTGTACATAATATTTTCCATTAACATTTGCTTAATTGGAATCTGCATCTTTTTTCAAATGTCTTGCTCTTTAGACATTTTGCCCACTATGAATCTCTGGGATAATAATAAAATACATCACCGTGTGTAATACATCTTTACTGTGCATGTTCCACTGCTTGATTTTTAACAACTAGAATAAATTAACTTTTCATACAACTTTCTTGAGATGTTATACGAAAAGTAGAGGTGTGCCGATCGATCGGCTACCGATCATAATCGGACGATTACCGTGAAAAAGTGTATGATCGGTGATCGCCGATCACGGTCTGTTATTGCCGATCACACAAACCGATCACCACCTGCATCTCATTTCGCAGCCTGCCTGTGCAGCTGGTCTCCTCTTTCCTTCACACTGCGCAAACGCGCAGCAACAAATCCAAAGCGATGTGGAACTATAACGCACTGAGTGAATGGGGAAGTTTGCGTGTTGCAGCAGAAAATTGAAGCACGTGGGGTGAAACACTTCAAAATGCATCAACACGACGAATCTAATATGGCATAAAAACAATGCCATACTTGATGGAGTTTGGCTACATCGAGGCTCATTGCAGTAAAAAAGACATATGGAGGATCAGACAGCAGGTAAAGCAGCGCACAGCTACAAATACTCACCCGGATTAGCGTGACGGTCAGAAAGCTAAACAAAATTATTTAAGTCTTCGAGCTGCGATGTAAGACGCTGGTTCTGCTCTCGCTGTTGAACCGCTGCTACGCTACAGGTAGTAATATTTCACAGACGGAGCTTCGCTTCTGCTCCACCTGGTAGTGACTCTCACACCGAACCTCTGCTTAAAGCTGCAGCATCTAACTTAAAAAAATAAATTTTACATACGTATTAAAACTTTCGCTGTCCAAACATGAGACAGATAATCTCTGAAAAAATAATCGATCTCCTCTGCCTCCTCCCTGTTCTGCATAATTACTCCGCTCAGTCAGAAACAGCCAATCAGAACTAGCAGTAACCAGCTAGCCGCCATGCTATCAGGAAGTTTTCATTCAGTAACTCTGGATTGTTTATTGTAATGGATCCTGTATTTGCCTTTGAATGTTAAGTTTTATACTTGAATTTTCTGGCAATGTTGAGAGGTTTTATTTTGACTCTTTGCATTATTTAACCTCTTCAGAGCCTGCATATGTTTTCAGTCTGTTAAAGATAGTATTAGCGATAGCAGTACAATTTGCACAATGCCTGTTTTGTTTTGTTTTTTTCTTGGAAAAAGTTATTAAAAACAAGTTTTTGTCTAAATTAAGGTGAATTCATGGTTCCTTTTTCCACATACTGTAATGCTTATGATTAAAAAATTAATAATTATGTAATCGGTATCGGTGATCGGCCGTGATCGGAATCAGAATCGGCAGGAAAAAACCTGATCGGCACATCTCTAACGAAAAGCAAAAGCTTTTTAAAAAGATTAATCTAAATCAGATGGTGGAGAAAAGACACAGACTTTAGCATCCTTTACTAATAAAGCCAAACTGACAGCAGAGTATGACAAGTAATAATTCTTCTTCTCAAACCAAAGAGCGACTTTGAGGAACCTCAGAGCATAAAATTGACACCACATACAGGACAAGTTAAACTCATGTCTCATCAAATATAAAATAGGCCGGCATACAAATGTACCTTCCACCTGCACGGCTTATTAAACGAACACTCAGTATTCTCCCAGTGCTTCCAAGCCTTCCCTCCTGTGTGATTTGTAATTGGATGTCTTGCAGAGAGACACACTGATCAACTCAGAGCGCAGGTGAACTAAAAAAGCATATCATTATGTCGGAAAGTGAAAATTATTATTGCCTCATCCATTAATGAAATCTAGAGAACTCATGACTAGAAACCACACATGCTGCAAAAAGGCCACCAGGAAGTCTTTTTTAGATTTCACTAAAATATGCTTACTACGGACAAATGTATGTGTCTATATGAATAAACTTGTTGCAGTTCGTCGGCCATGTGTATTTGTTTCTGGAAGAGACCATTTTTCTTAGTCTTATGTAACTGGGGGTGAACTGTTTCAGGTCTTAGAGTTTCCTGTTTTATTTTTTTAGAATAACTGCCTAATTACGGATCCAGATGGCCAGGATGAGTCATTCATTTTTGTACTGGGAAAAAAAAAAAAAAAAGAAAGAAAAATCCAGTCACTTTTTGCACAACTTATCGGTGACGCAAACATGTTCAGGTTGCACACCTGAAGAGGGATGCAACCCCCTCCCTCATCAGAGGTGTGCAGTTACTGTAAATATCTAAAAATTGAACCTGTCAAATTGCATTCAATATTAACATTTGACCAGACAAAATATTGACATTATTTGCAAACTCTGAGCATTAACGCATATTTGATTTCCAAGAGTATACTAAATTCTCCTCATTTGAAACATCTGTGGAAGTAAAAATAGCGAGCCTATTTCAGGACCCAAAATGATCTGAAAGTACAGCACTGATGTCAAAGTAAAATTATAAATAACTGTGGTAACTTTAATATTCAGCATTGCACATAAAGCAGGGGATCAGTGACGCACTTAGCAAAAAGAGAAGATGAATCTGAAGCAGTTCTGATCGTTTCACTCGGCGCTGCGGACGGCACAGAAATGACGGAGATTTTCTCACTAATTTTCACACATATGGAGAACACATATTTGATGGAGACGTAAGCGTCAGAGGGCTGCTCTTTTCTGCAGACGATTTTTAAATTTTATTGACTGGCGGTCCTTTGTTCATTTCAACTTTTTCAACCCAAGAAAGTCTGATCTACATACTACATGAGGATGGCAGTAATTTTGGAAGATGTACATTTAGAGCAGTTGCATGAAAAGGAAAAGATGTGGAAGAGAGAGGTTACCTCTGGATCATGAATGTCTGCAATAATGCCATTTCTGACATAAAAAAAAAATTAGCAAAAAAATCCAGCATTTGATTCATCAGATATATCCGAACAAAACTATGTTGAGGATTCGAGTTTGAGAAGAAAAAATCACAGATTTGAAAAGAAATAACCACTATGTAAAGTGCCTCGCAAAAGTATTCACATCCCTTTAACTTTCACACATTTTGTAATGTTAAAACCACTAACCTACTGTATTTTCCGCACTATAATGCGCACCGGATTATAAGGCGCACCTTCAATGAATGGCCTATTTTAAAACTTTTTTTCATATATAAGGCGCACCACTTCATAAGGTGCATAGAATAGACAGTACAGTTAGGGTTGCCACCCGTCCAGTATTGAACGCGATTTGTTCCATACTCTACAAATGTGGATGTGTAGTAAGAAAGAACTGGTCTCCGAGTATTTTATATAGTAGGCTGCCCCAGTCATTGTTTCACTCACGGTGTTGGTGTTGCGATATTGTGCCCAACTGCTTTCTGGGTAACACAGACCAACCGACACACTGCCACCGCAGTCTCTGTCTCTCTTCCCCCGCCCCACCCGGCTTTAAATGTATAGGGGCTGGTCCCTTGGTAACCCTAGTCGAAGCACCCCGGATGAAAGTCTAAAGCCACTTTGTTGACATAAAGAATATCAACAAAACAGTCCGACTCCGGTCAGCGAGGAGAGCCTTCTGCGACTGGGCTGGGGTGTGGCCGGACGATGGTCATCCTTCTCCGTTTGCGCACAGCATGTTCGTGGAGAACGTGGTGCTGAATGACCTGCAGACGACCTGATTATAGACGGTCGGTAGGTAGATAGGTTAGTCAAAGTTTATTAACAAACCAGCGTTTTGACAACTATCCCAGCATGCACCGGGTGCTTCTTCTTCTACGGGCGAAAATGAAGTCGGCGGCTGCTTACTGTAGTTGCTAGACCTGTTGTGGCTCAATATTGGTCCATATATAAGGCGCACCAGATTATAAGGCACCCTGTCGGCTTTTGAGGAAATTGAAGGTTTTTAGGTGCACCTTATAGTGCGGAAAATACGGTAATTATATTTTACTGTGATTTTATGTGATAGATCTCAGGAAGCACAAATTGAACATAATAGGAAAATGTTCAAATATTTTATAATTTTATTTCAATTTTATTTTCAATTTTTAACAAATATCTGAGATAACACTCCAGTTGCTAGCTTTAGCTTTAGCCGTCGTTCCATTAAGTCCAACTGAGTTCACTGCCGGAAAAAAAACCCAACCTCCACAGCATGATACTGCCACCAATATGTTTCAAGATAGGGATTGTATTTTGTTAAACACAATCTTTAAGTAATATAAAAAAACTTTATATTACTTAACTTCTTTTGGCATTAAGCAATATATTTAAAAAAAACACACACAAATTTCCTATTTTGTCCCAGTTATTTCCTACACTGTGTTAGCTTATCACATTAAGTCTGGATAAAACACACTAAAGTTTGTGATTCTAACAAGCCAAAACGTGAGCGAATTGAAGGTGTATAAATACTTTTCCAAAGCAACGACTGTGCTAAAAATGTTGCGGTCGAACTGGCAGAAGTGAAGCCAAAACGGACAGAATCCCACCAGCACCACTTTCTCTACTGCATCACTCTCAGCGCTTTATACTCTCGTTGACCCTTATTTGATCAAGAATTTTGATCTGCATCCATTCGGAATTGAATTAGACTTCCCTGACGTGAATGATGGATGGGTGGAGGAAAAAGCCATGCATTTAGAATACCTTGTGCTGCTCAGGCCGAGTCCATGATGCCTGCAGGGGACAGAGAAACAACAGACAGAAGGCAAAGCAATTCTTAGAAGGTAATCCTCATCCTCTCCAGAATGGGATGCAGCACATCGCATACAAGTATTAAGTGTCCACATTATTTACCTTGCATCCAAAGTGGCCTGGTCTGAATATCTGATTTCGTTAAAGCCTGCAGCTGCTGTCTTTTTTTTTCTTTTTTTTTTCTTCAGAAATTTTCTAACTGGAGAATTTAGTGAATTTTATGACATTTGCAAACCAAAACAAGGTAGGTCTATTGGAATCATGAAAGGCCTTCTTTTTCCCAGATAAGAGGGTCTTTGGTTTATCAGAAGGATGTGATTCAATTACAAGGCAACAACAGAGATAGGACGGTCTTCTTTGGTAAAGGAGATACAGCAATTATCGACTCGCAATCCATTTTAGTCCACTCCTGCTGTCTTTATTTGTTAAAAGCCTCTTCTCTGCACCAAAGCACACCGGTTAGCAAGCTTGTCATTGAAGTCACCGAACAACACTTTTGGGCTTTTCAATAAGCGATGAAGGATTGAAAAAAAGGCAATTTCATTGGAAGGTCTTCCAGAAAATAAATCTGTGCCTGCAAGAGTTCTGCAAGTAGCATTTTTCTCCCCTGGTAACAAGCTTTGTTCTCCAAAGAACAAAAGGATGACAGCTCCCTTTGTCACGCATTTAAGCCGCAAAACAAAATATTTTCTCTTTGTTTGTAAATGATACAATTAAAAATGAAATATAGCCCACGCTGCTTTAGAGGTTTTTCTTCGACTTTGAAGAACCACCACTTGGTTGACGTGCTCACGTCTTTGGGAAATTAAATGCAATTGTTCAAAAAGTTAATTTGTTTTGAGATCTGGCACGGATTTTACATATTTTCAGCAGCTATAAAGCTTAAACATTCTCTGTAAAGCTGCTCCTATAATTTCTAAAGCTTTCAAGGCAACGCCAGAGAGCGTTGTTTTCTCCAGCTGTGTGGGAAGAAGGGAAGTGGCTGTGCACTGCCAGTCAGCTGGTTGAGAAAACATGTAATTTCCCCCTCCTTTTATGAGTTTGAGAAAACTGAGTGAAAACTAACAACGCTACCCATCATTATTTAAATTAGAGATAAGGCGGACTGCCAACAGCCCAACTAATTGACCACATACACTTGTGTTGTTCTATAAAAAGCAAACGGGTATAACATAACGTACATTCAAAACTACTTTGATTTTGTAGATTAGTGGTGGGCACTTATCGTATCGTTTATCATTTATTGAGATAAATTCTAAGACTTTTGATTTATCATTGTCACAATAAATTCCAATTCATTATACTTAAAGTCTATGTTGTCTGGATTGTTAGCGTTACTATTTTCTCTTCTGTTTGTTCAATAAAAATGTCAGTAAATGACAATAAATGTGAAAATATAACAAAAGGCGCTTAATGTAGGTAGCCTAGTGATACAAATCAGTTTTTTATGTTTTCTGAAGAATCGTATTAGAAATGAGAATGTTTTTCAACAGCAGTATTTGTGTTTGTTCTTTTTTTTAAAGTGGTTCTGTAGCTCCATAAAAAAGCACAAAGAAATAGTTTTTATTGTCTCTATAGTAACACAAAACGCAAAACATTGTGATAAAACTTTAAATCTACGTCGCCCACCTCTACTGCATGTCTAATTATTAAATTTAGTTTTTATTTCATGAAATAAAATCAAAGTACATTTATGTTAAAATGGGGCTAATGAGTAACTTTTCACAGCTGATTGAATTTCTTATGATGCACAAAGCATGTCGTTTGAAAAGGCAAGTAATACATTTAACAAACTTAAATACTTCTCTTTAACAAATTAACAAATATGAAAAGAGTTGCCGCCAGTCTGCAGCAGGAATATGTAAAACACCCTGTATAGAGACTGATGATTTTTAGCAAGATTCTGAGAGCTATTTGTCTGGAATACATTTCTTAGAACCTTCCTCTGAAGGAGTAAGAAATGTTGCTTTTGAAAGAACATAAATGGCTCGAGCCACTTCAGCCAGAAAAGAGGGGTATTAACGTTTTGACAGAACCTGGCTGCAATCCTATTAGCTCAAAGAAATTGACAAAGTGGCAACGAGTTAAACTGTCAAACCAGACCATTCTGAAAACTGTAAGCATCTGTCTGAAAGGTAACTGACTTAGTGTCAGCTGCAGGTGGAGCTAGTGGAGTCGACAGGTGGGAGATTTAACTGGAGTTTGTTCTTTCTGCTTGTTGTACAGAGATAAACAGCCATCTTTATTCATGGGAAGAGACATGAAATGTTTAGCACTAGTGCTTCTAACAAAAAAAAGTAATTTAGTCACATGTGCAACCAATATTTTCTGAGCCTTCCATTAAGATGTTAATTATGACTCCAAGTTCATTTTTTAGACGTTTCTGTTTTCAAATTTTCAATTTTTTGCAATGCACAAATTCCATGATGGTCAGCATCTTCGTACTTCTCTAACATACATCCAATAAATCACAGAGTTGTATCACATCTCGGCGGATAAAGTCTCAAAAACAGCACAGACTTTTCGAACCAGTGTAGACAACATGCTACATCCAATTAAAATCACAACACTGAAAGAACTCCACGAGACAGAAACCTTTGTGGACAGCATGCTCTGTGGTGATGCTGACGAGAAAATGTTAAGCATGTCAATGAGATGTGATGGCCTACAAAGCAGGAACACACACACATATAAAAAAAAACATTATTTAGATGCAACAAGCAGAGTGATAAACAGCTATTTCATCAGATGCAGTGGCGAGAAAATGCAAGAGGAAATGGAAGCAATCTACTGGAATAATAATGGGGCAAAACAGTGAATCAAACCATCAATATTCACATCTAAAAGCACTTTTGCATCATCGTTAGTGCCTCGGTAGAAGGCTTATAAAAGACTTACGGCGTGTTTAAAGTCGACCGGCTTTACATTAGCTAATTCCTTTAATATCCTTGACAATCAGCACCTTTTCTCATTGCCAAGATAAAGACAGTAAATACTTATGAGCAAGAGTTTTATGCAAAGCTGACCGTTCATCATTAAGTGCGGCATTTTGGCCGCGTATTATCCGAGCGTCGCCAAAGAGCGGTTGCCCAATTAAAACGAGCGACTCGACAGCGTGGAACGTTGCCATTTCGTCGGCGTGAGCGGTAAGCGAGCTGACGAGCAGCCGCCGTCGTATTGGTGACGGGTGCTTATCTGAGGCAGAAAAAGGACAAGGAGAGGACACCTACCGCATTCACATCACGGAGGAAACACCAAGAACAATGTGCTGTTGGCACCCAGGAGAGTTATCAGGGTTTTTATTTTTCTTTTCTCCTCCAGCCCATTGTTGTTCCACAGACAATAATCCTCCTTCTGTTCTGACTCAAACTGTAATGTCAGCGGGTGGAAAAGAAAACAGCGACTAGAGCAAATAATTTAGACACGTTAACAGAACCTTGACTGTGTTCTTGTTTTTTTAATCTAAAACATCTGATTAAGCTTTCTGTCATTGTCCTGAACCATTTATATATGCTGAGCCTTGGAACATTTCTATTGTTTCAGGACAAAATGAGCTGCAGCCACCCTTACGCCACATTCCATCACACATGACCTGACACGTTAATAACAAGGATCCGGAACAGTCCGGCCCTGTGTTCCAGCTGGAAACACTCAATCGTAACAAGTTTCTTCACACATATTACTACTGTAAAATCCCCTCACTTGTCTTTTAGCATCAAAAAAAAAAAGCAATTGAAAATTGAAAAGCCGAGGAACTAATTCATAGTGCTTAACTTGATTTTGCAACAAAAAAAAAAAAATATATATATATATTTATTTATTTATTTATTTATAAACCTTTTCTGACATAAAGCGGACTGTCACGCACTGATAGCTATTATTTGCTTTTAGGTTTTATAAATATTGCAATTTCCCTGCATCTTTCCGCTTTTATGACCCAGAATGCTTTGAAAACACGGCATCAAGGAAAAATGTTTAATATGTATTCAAATAAGCCAAAACATTCATTATGTAGATAATATACAAAGCGTGAATAAAAACTCCATTTACATTTTTCAGTTATTAAACAGGCGTACTTATCTAATATGACTTGCAGCAAAAGCTTTCAAAGGATCGGGAGACCCAAATACTACAAGTGAAGTTGATTAAAGTTTTTTTTTAATTGCTTTTAATAAATATATTACTACTTAACTTTGATAGCAGCATAAACAAAAGCAAAACTATCCTCAGATAAGCTCTGATTGAACTCTGAAATGTAACTAAGCTGGTAAACTACCACAAGTCCACATGGTTATTTTTTTTAACATGGTTCTTTTATCCTCTTTCACTCAGTGAACAGAACAACAGTAATCCTCAATTCTCACACTGTGCTTCTTCTTAAATGGCTATGGGACAATCCTTTTTTTTCCCCGCCTACATCTCCAGTGGGTTACCATTGGTTTCTTTCGCTAACCTTTGAATTCCAAGCAGAAAAGGAAGCGACTTGAATGAAGACGTGTCACATTTACTATATGTCAGATTTGCATTCAGGTAGTCTTCCAATAAATATGCAACAGATTAGTTGTTTTGTTTATTGCATTAGTTATTAATAAAGCAAGCTGTGTCTACACAGGTTTTAGGTACAGTTAAGCCCAAAATGATTCATGCCTCTGGCAGATTAAGTTCTAAATCATTGGCATTCAACCAAGATGTTTTGTTTCTGGTAAGAAAAGGATATAGAGGATTCTGTTGAAATTGTATTTAAGCAATGCAACGTGTTACCTTTATAATCGCATTTGATCAAAATACAGCACGCCGAGTTACTTTGAATCTCTGCAAATATTCAATTAAAATATCTTCTTTAGAAATACCGAAATCAAATCCTTATAATTGCTGCGTTTCATCAAAATGTTGAAAACTTCTTGGAAACTTTGAAAGATAATACTTTAAATCTAAATATGCCAACGCAAAAGAATAATTATGGTCTACAGGCGCATCTCAATGAACTGGAATATTATCATAGTTATTTTATTTTAGTACTTCGGAAAGTGAAACTTATACATTATGTAGATTAATTCCAGAAAGTGATATACTGCCAGAGTTTATTAATCTTTTCATTTGATTCATAAAAAGCACTTTAAAACATTGAAATAAGGTGATTAAAGTGCATAACAATAAAACCATGAAGCCTAGCCTTAATTACCGAATATGATTTGCTTCACAGCCTCCTAAGCATGCGATTATCCCTGTTGCTTGTGCAACTTTTTTCCAAATTCAAATAAGTTTCTACTCAAAACTTTCCATTAACACGCTCAGGAGACCGAACACTGAACAGCTGGGTTGTTTAGTGGCTTGAATTCCCTGGAAATGTCCAGACAACTGCCATGTCAGCAGTCTTCACCACATATTTCTGTGATAAAACTCAATTTTATTAGTAGTTGAGACCTAATTATTTAAAATTAAGAGAAGAAGACACTTAAAACGCTTAGTTCTAAGCATTGCCAATACACAAAATGAAGGAACTTTTTAATATTTTTTGTGATTTATGCAGATGTACCCGTATGCTGTTGTACTCAAACCTGAAAAGAGTACATTGTCAAAGACATTAAAAACAGCTTTGAGGCGACATTATTGCTTAACATTGTGATTTACTGAATAGTTTTTTTTACACAAAGGTATCGTACTGTGAGAATATCAAACTGGCACATTCCTACTTTTACACAGAGTAGTTGCTAAGTGTTCACCAAACAAGAAAAAAGTGCAACATCTACAGTGTAACAATTGGACTCAGTTAGGTTTTTGTCAAATCATGTTGGAACACAAAAAAAGTATAAAACTGCTCACTAACCAACATGTCCACGAAAAATATATTCTCCAACAAGCTAGATCAGGATGCTAATGATGTTCAACTCTTCAACCGGACAGCATCTGACCAGTTAGAGAGAGAGAGAGAGAGCGCCAAAGAACTAAAGACACTTTCAGATTAACTGCTAATTAATTCAGGTTATTAATCAGCATCACACATCTGAAAACACAGCCAAGGATCTTTGCTGGTTCTCTGACCAAAATGAAAAATCTCACCTCGATTATGGTAATGAAAACATGCTTCCTGTCACTTCATCATGCTCGCCCCAAATGGCATTTGGAACATTTGTCGCACTGATCCCAGATGAAATGCAGCTGTTGTATGGTCATTACAGACAGACACATCGGACGGACAAACTGAACAGGACAGCGAAACAATTAGCAGCTGCTTCCTCATACAGCCAAAAGCCCGCCACAGGAATAGGTTGTTTTATCAGACCTATAAAGAGGCGATTCAATAAGGCTGCTAATCATTTATTTTTTTAAAAGACAGCTGTGAGAAGAGATGCCACAAGATACCCAAGCATACTGTACTCTACAGCACAAATCACACTGCCACCACCACGCAGCTGGCTGTCAGCTGATGTGTCATGTGAAAGCCCGACGCGGGCGGACGCAAAATGCAAAACGGACAGGGCGACGTTCGTCGTACACTTAAAAAGTAAACTGTCTGCAGAGCTCTGCCGAAACGATCGCTTTTGTGACACGAGCTCTGAATTATTCGCGGCCCGTAATGAGTCTCTCCTCGTCCGTTATCGCTGTGAGACGATGGGAAGCTAAGCCAAACTAGCAGCGACAGCTGAGGACGTGGACATGCACCAGCTGGGAGACGCGTTCTCCACACATGCTCCTCCTGGGAGCCTGACTGTGGGGAAAACAGGACCGAGGTATGAGCCGTTACTCAGCGGCGCGTCCATGTGCGCGGGGTGTGTAGGTGCGTCGTGGTGTGCGTCATATGGTGGAAGTGTGTTTTGCACTTTCCGAGCGAGGCTCCGATCAAAGTATGTATTTTTAAATATCCAACAGGCTTGACAGGTGGCTGCATTTGTGTGGACGGTATAATGCAAAGCTGCCGGTTTTTGAAAGTGACCAGATTTCATGATTAAAAACCAATATTTTTTTAAAGTACGTTTGCAGGTGGTAAAGGGCTGATATTTTAAAAGACAGACTTTAATCGGAGCGTCTTTAAATCAGGATTTTCAAGCGATACCGACATCTGTGTTAAGACAATCTACATTGTTATGAAAAACGACACAGAACAAGCTCGGCTTGAGACCAGGCAACCTCATGCTGTGATGGAAAGTTTGAAAATGATCAAGCAAAAAGAAAGCAACACAGAAATGATGTCTTCCCTTCTTTTTCTATTTTTTTAAAAATATATTATTCGACAAATTTTCATTCGATCTTGTGAAACGAGCTCTCTGTGCTTTCTATCACAAGATCAGTGAAGTTTTCAGGCCACATTTAGGAAAACATGCAGCAGTCAAATCAATTTCATGAACCCTGATGAGATCATTCCCTTTGGGGAGGTTTTTGAGGTGGAGGGGGGAAATTTTCAAGAAGCAACTGAGTTTTTTTGAAACAAAGAAGGTCGATTGGGTTTCAGTAGAGTTTTTGTTGTCGCTCAAGACATATTTTTACACACTACTCCGGGACATTTCTGTGCTACGCGGATTTCATACCTGATAGATCCTGTTTAGATGTGCCTGTAGGGAGAAAATGTAGCGTATGTAATGGACCGGCTCCAAAATTACTCTATGAACTGAAGCATATCTCTAGAGCATATAACCCCCGTTTTTCCTTTTATTTATTTCTTTATTTCTCGACTGCAGTGAGTCACCAAACACCTTGAAAGAAATAAGCCATGTGGACAATAGATGTATGAGAATACCCCACGGGGGTATTCGCTGCTTTTGATGGTTTAGCCATGTAATAATGTGGAAAATATTACAGATGAAAACATTCAGGAGATTCAGGATGTGATGAAAGATTAAGAAGCTGGCTCTCATAAACGAGTCTGAAAGATGGCGGGAGAATGTCCGGCGACACCGTAGCGCCATAATTGAAAAGTATTTCAATCACTGACATGAGCACAAAATGGCAATAGTGATTGAAAGTACAAAACACACATATGCTGAGTCAAGTGCTCATTGTAGCAAATAAGAAACTAATTTCAATCACATTAATTGGCATGCTTACTTTGGGGAGTGGTATAATTGAGTTTAGCAGATTGTTTTCCCTGCAACTGGGGGGACATTTGTCTCAAATGTAAAGAGTCTTGCAGAAGTATTCATACTCTTGTTGAATTACAAAGCAGTGCACAGTTATGACGCTATTGGGAAAATAACACTGTTGTTGAAAGTGTGTTTGTAATCAATTCACTTGAATCATTACCTCCTGGAACTTCATTTTGCAGCAAGTCTTATGGAGAATGTCTTGAACAGCTTTCCATATCAAGACTATAACTTTTTATGGATCTTTGTAAATAGTCTCAAGTTTAATTAGATGGCATGCAGAGTATTGTAACAACACAATGTTTTTATCTAATCTTTTCCATTGCAGCTGTATGGTTAGGGTTCGGGCTTTTCCTATTGCATGATGAACAACCTCTGCCCAATCTTCAAGTCTTTTTGAGCCTCTTACAGGTTTTATTCTATTTAATAGCTCCACCTATCTCACCATCAACTCTGACTAACCTTTCTGACCCTGCTAAAGTAAAGCTTCCCTATCACATTATGCCGGCTTGTGGCCAACTCCAAATAGGACTTTTTCACAACTTCCTTTCAGCAATGACTTACTTCTCGCCTCTGTTGCACAGATTTGGCCAGATTTGCAAAGTGCTTGTCAACAGATTCTCCCACCTTAGCTGGTGATTTGTACAGAGTTATTTACAAGCTCTTCACAGCTTCTCCAATTAAAATCCTCCTTCCCCTGCCAGTAAGTATAGGTGGATGGCCATGTCTCGGTAGGTTTGAGCCAAACTCTTCCCATAATCATAGAAAACTGAACAGAGCTTTGTGCAATCTTCAAAGCTAAGGCTATTAATTTATGAAATAACCCTGCTGTAAATTTCTCCACAACTTCCTCCATGACCTGTCTGGAGTGCTGCTTGGTCTTCATGATGCTTCTAGTTCTCCAACAAACCTCTAAGATCACCATGTAACGTGCAATTATTTAGAAAGACAGATAAATACGAAAGCAACAGATTCTTATTTGTAAAATTCCAAAATACTGTTTCTGCATCACAATTATGCACCGCTTTGTGTTGGTCCAAGTGTGAAATATAAACATTAAAGTTTGTGATGCAAAAAAATGTTCAAGAGGTATGAATACTTTTTTGCCAGGTATTATAAAGGCACTGAGTTTCACCAAACAATGCACTGGGCCATTCAAAACTAGCTACTGATTTAAGATTTAAAAAGCCAGTGAACAAGATTTAAACCCTGTGAAAGAACCCTGTAATGAATTTCAAAGTCCCCCATCTGCACCAAATCAATACATCATTTGAAAGTAGGTTAAAGGTACTCAATTCTTCTTCTGAAAACACCTGTTGCCCACAGGTTTGTGTTTCTCCCTGGTGGTTACCGCTCAATGTTCCAATTCTACATAATCCATCAAAAATAAAGTATGCTAAAGAAGGTAAATATGCATTTTTCATAATTCTGTTCACATTGGAAAGCACATAGGATGCACAAAGCTAAAACATTCAAAACAGACTACACTAGATAGACTAAATGTTTTATTTCCCCATGTTTAATTGTTGGCTCACTTATTAAAATTATGGTGGATTTAAGTTAAATCAAATCTGACTTTACCTGGTCTCCTTCGGTGAAGACTTGCTCACCGTAGCTCCAGCTGATGGTTGGAGTCGGATCTCCAGATGCTTCACAAGTCACAGTTACCTGCTCTTCCGTCTCTGAAGCGGTCCGGTTCACTATGTATGTGATCTTCGGTTTAACTGCAGATAAATAAACCTTACGGTTAACACCCGCAGATTTTAGCTGGGTGATTTGCAGCATAAATAAACAGAGCAATGTAATACACTTGATAGTAGGGAGCAGGAATTAAAAAGTAGCTGAAAAATGTAAAGATTTTTTTAAAAATTGAAACAAAAATAAGTTGGATATTGTCCATGTGCAGCAGTGGAATAAATGTCTGAATTTAAATGTACAGTCCCCCTGAAAATACAGCACAAAACCAAACTACTGCATTTAATAGTGGAAATGGGATTATCCTTCCAAGTAAAACATTTAATCTTTTGCTTAAGAGAACAGACAAAAAAAAAAGAGAATGAATCATGGTTAAATAATGCAAACCAAGAGCTACTTCAGTTCTAATTGTATTTATTCAGGGATTGTAGGAGCTCAAACTGTTTTATTTCCAATTTTAAATGCAGTCTTATTAAAATAATACCAAGTCTTTCTTTGTCTGCATTTGCTATTGGTTTGGAATTCTGAATACATCTAAGTATAATGTCTGGCTCCAGCTATTCTATATACTACCTTACTTCTAAACACATCAATAAAACTCACAGTGAATCCAGGCCTCTAGTAAACTTATTCATGATGGCCAAAAAACAAACAAACAGAAAAACAGAGATCCTCAGAGAAAGTTTTCCATTTTCTGTTACGGTAAATGTTTTTAGAATATACTTCTTTAAATGTTTAAAACATAATAATTGTGTTTTCAGAAACGGTATAGTTTTTCACTTTGTCACATTGCAACCACAAACTTCATTGTCTTTCAGTGGGATTTTATGATTGGTCAACACAAAGTGGTGTAGGATTGTAAAGGGAACTAAAATTGATAAATGCTTGAAGTTTTAAGAAATGAAAAAACTGAAAAGTATTATGTGCATTTGCTGTGATAACAGCTTTTGCTACAAGTACAGTAGCAAGTCTTTAGAGTTGTCTCTTCAACAGTTTTATACTTCTCTTAAAGAGACAACTCTTCAACAGAAGATTGACCTCTAGATTCGCTAGAGGTCAATCTAGTCTGACCTCAGTCAGTCAGTCAATCTAGTCTGACCTCAGTCAGACTAGATTGACTGCATTTGTGGAAAAATCATTTTAAAGTCTAGCAACAGACAAGAACGGTCATGCTTTGTTCTAAACTTTTCCATTATTGCTCTTGTTACAAGATCAATAATGTTGCAATGTTTATAAGTCACCTAAAGACTTACAAAGTACAAAGGCAGCTGATTCCACTGGATTTTATTAAAGAGTAGCAAAGTAAAAAGGGGCTGAATAGAAATACAATTTGACAACATTGTATCATGTTCCCTATAGCTCCCTACTGTACACTGCTTTGTATCGGTCATTTATGAAGTTTCATAAATTGAAGTTTTTAGTTGTAACTTGACATAAAGTTGAAAAGCTAGAAAGATCAAGAACGTACAGTAATGCTTGCTTACATTTGAGACTTATTATAAGGTCTGTATTGCATAACGGCTCCACATTGTATGAAGGATTATTATCAAATCAAACAGTGTAAAAGTTTTCATTGAATAATGAAGGACTCCTGTTGAGTTAAAAGTAAACCAAGGACTCTGTAAATCCATATTTGTGATTTGTACTTAAAAACAACACGGATGCTCACAAAGGAGCGTTTGATTGCAGCTTTGCACACACTGATGTAAAGCAACCACAGCTTTCAAAGACAGCGAGAGAGAGAGAGAAAAATCTTTGAAATAATGAGGCAAACAGTGATCTGACTGATGTCTTGAATCATTTTGAGATAATTGTTTGCTCTGAAGAAATTACAGACGCCAAGTCTTCTGTTTAGGGAAAATAAATTGCAGCAGCCAGCCCACTCTAAATTTTAACTGACGAGAATTGAAAATCCGGTTGTGACAGGACAAAATAGAGACAGGAACAAGCTAATGGGCGTAAATAAACAAAAGCCGAACGCATTCCAAGACTCAGACCGAGCGCATTCGACTTGCTCTCTAATTCCTTCGGTTTTATCCCTACGACAACCCACACAAAAACAACACCTTATTCTTTTCCGACTTAAAACAGACACAAACTGTACTATTGTTCTTCCTCCCCACACGTACACACTCATATGTGGGTTATATATGTATATAATTTAAAATTCCCACTCACTTGGAACCTTTCATCCTGTCACTAGTCCACGTACTTTCTAGAAAACAATCTGTCTTACCAAACACTCTCAGGCTGAGTTCCTTCTCGCTCTCCCCAGCCTTGTTCTTGGCGACGCACGTGTACTCTCCTTCGTCCAGCTTGGTTACATCCATTATAGTCATTTCGGAGCCATCTTCATTAAAGCCGTACTTCTCCTCGTCTCTGAGTTCTACTCCGTTCCTGTTGATAACGCACAAAGTGTTAAAACACTGACGCCAGTCAATCCCAACACCACTCTTCTGACCTCTTTGCGGTGCTCTGTCGAAAGCGTGTAGTAGTTCTTAAACCCACCTGGGAAAAAAGTGAGAAAGGTCAGGAGATAAAGTACAAAAGCGACGATGAAGAGAGAAGATGTGAAAGCTGAACATCTGACACAGAATGTGTTCTTTTTGTACAGCAGCACATTTTTCTTCTGCAAGCCGTTTGACACCTTTGATCCCAATTTATTGTCGGTTCTTCACTGGATCCAAGTCATATTTCAGCTTTGCTGTATTACTAATGAGAATTGTTGGTAAATTAGTAGCTAAAGGAAGTCAACATGGAGCTTCCATCCTGAGTGGACGCTGATGCTTTAATAAGATGGTAAATTTAAAAAGAAAAAAAAAATGGATAATTTAAAATTTTTTAGCAGCCTGTTGTCTATGTGGTTTTTAAAGACTGTCAGCACCCAGGTGGTGACAGGTGGGGTTCAGAATGGTGAGCCCGTCTATCTCAGCAGGAGTAAGAAAGCTGGTCTGGGTCACTGAACCCATTTTCTGGGGAATCGGACTGACTGAAGTACGAGTCTTTCATCACTTTCTGGGTTGTTGTCTGACTGTGATACTAGCCTACTTTTTAACACCCTGCAAATTTTTCTGCAAAGACTAAAGGCGAGCATTATGAGGACATTATACATTATTCTAGCTAGACGGGTGAGAGGTGTTTACATCTACCAGTGGAGCATGTGGAATAGCTAGGGTGTGGTGTGAGAAAAAAATTAATTGAGAAAATATCCCAGTATCACAGTATTTAAACCAAAAGGGAAAACAGAAACGTAAGCCATGATCTAATTGCTTTTATTTAAAACTGAAAATTAAAAATCACTGCTGCAGCTGCTAAGATAATACAAAACACTGATGATGGTGGAACCTCGGTTGATACAGTCTTCTAAATTAGTAGATAGTGCCTCTCTGTAGTCGACTGCTCAATGAAAATGTTTAAAAAAAACAACATACCAACTTTAGTTTTAAAACAGTTTAAGACTGATGAGTGAAGTTTCACACCTTTGCTGTCTGTGATTTTTTTTTTTTTTAACAGGAAACATTTCCAAACAGCTAAATTAGTCTTTGCTGTAAACAACTGGAAAGTGTTATAGCTTTTATCAGCCAGCTGACTTGCAGTGTAGTGAAAATGTCAAGCACCCTAACCTTTTTGTGGATTTTTATTATCTCTATTGTTATCATTTTGAGTGCATACATGAATTTCATCTGGATTTGACAAGAAAAAGTGATCCAGTTTTCCAAAATCACATTTTAGCATATAGCATAGAGAACTAAAAGCTTTCACAACTCCTAATTATGACACTTTAACACAGGGAACATGAAAAAAGTAAATTGCCAACTGTATAAATATGAGCTAGTGAAAAGTATCCTCTCTGAAAGCGTTCTATCAGATTTTCTTATGTGTGGCTTTGATGCTTTTCTGCTAGAACAGCGTTAAAATAACATTCACCAATCAGAGCAGCAGCTAAAAAGCAAAAAAAGCATGAACTTGAACATGAACTAAAGTGATGAAAAGAGAAGCAAACTCCAGTAAGTGGTAGGCTGGATCTATTGGTTGTTAAGCTCCACAAGCACTCTCGGCAAACAATCACAAACTCAAATGATTAATGTTGACATTTCAGCCCACCTAAAGCTCACGCACAAATTCTCTGAAAATATTAAACAATACATTCTGTTCCTTCATCATTTTACAACTTGCTCTCAAAGCACATTTTCCATCTACAGTATGTTTAAAAAGAAGCTACAAATCTGAACTACGACGAAAGGTAAAATGCACCCAATAGTTTAAAACCACAGTCTTGTTAGTAGAGGCTCTTTACTAACAAATTACATTTTCCAAGTGAAAAAGGGAATCAAACTTTATGTCGAGTTTGTTCAGGAAGTAACATCCTTGTCTAACAGATGGCAGGTTTCCTCTGGAGCGCACACACTTCAACAGCTGGGAGTGAAGTATACTTTGAGAGAAATACCTTGGACATAATTGAGGCATGTAGCCAAAAATGATATGCAGCTCTATTTAATTTGTGTTATCTGAGCAGCTTAAAGAATTGTGCTGCTTGGATCCTGTTAGGCTGTGATACTCCTCTGTACAATGCTTCATTACATGAACACACATTGCACTGTAATGTTGCGCAAAGTAAAATCAATTCAAGTCTTTCCTTGATTTGCCAGATTGCACTAAGGCAGTTCTTTCTGAGTTGTTTTTCATCCTTTGAATGTGTCTCTTGCAGGATTGCAAGATTGTGGGAATTTAGTCACAACGGGTACATGACCCCTCTTTTTTTTCCTTTTATCGAGGTGATGGCATGTCGTATTGGTTTTCTATTTTGCTATGTTGCTTTTGGCAAAAAACTAGCTGCATCTAAGGGGTGGACGAGGTAAAGCTGACACGTGTCAGTCCACCTCCACATGGTTAAAATACCAACCAGTAATTTTACTGCACTATTTAAGCTTACATTAAAAAAAAAAAAAAAACAGAATATAGAATGCATTTACAGTCAGCTTCTGAGACGTGGGTGTTGCTTAGTAGCATGGATGTCTTTTTTTAGTGGTTTTGACTTTTTATTTGTTGTCAGTACCAGACATCTGGTGATGTAGGCAGATTCAATCAATAACCGCTATCTAATAACCATCATCCTGTATGTGTATTCATAATAATTAGCTTCAGCTGGGACTAATTTCCTTCCGTGTTTCAGCCCAATAAAGAAGTGCGCGTCTGACTGCTGCATATTTTCATATTTTACCATCAAGCATTAGTGTAAAGGGAGTTTTTAGAGCAAATGCTGTGACAAAACTGACTCCAGACAGATTGAGTGACATTAAAATAATAAGATTTTCCCAGTTAAATTACTGTCCTGTTCTGCAAACATTAACAAATGAAACAAAATGATGAGTGGAAGAGTTAAATGTACACATTCTCTGTCTAATATAAAGTATGCTAATTTGGTGACAGCTGCAGTGAGAACAGGGAGAGCCGATGCCAGGTCACGTCAGAGTAACAGTGCAGGTCAGAACTGGAGCAGGCATTAAAGTATCATCTGTTCATCAGTGAAAGGTGCCTAATAATAATTTTATCACTCCACATAACCTGAATGCTGGCAGAGTTTTTGGGTTTTGAAACAAAGTTTTGACTTTTCCACAAGGGATCATTCCCATGTACAAACAGACTCTGTTAACCGCAGAGCAAGTGGAAGTCTGTGGTGTAGTACCAAACCAGTTAGTTGGGTCTAGTATAGCCTGTTCTAAGTTTCGCATCATCCAGAGGGTCTGGACCCTCGGCTATTGGAACAGCTGGAGACGTGGACACAGTTGAAGTTTTAAATGATTGGATAAGATTTTACCTGAGCACTAATATTTGGTCACGATTTATGTAATGCAAATGCTTGATCACGAAGGAAGCTACGCTATGAAGCTTTAACTACTCAAGATTTTAGGCATGACCAACATGAACTGAATGTCATTCACTTTAACCAACTACAATAGGCAGACTACAATTCAAAAACAGAGCAAAAACTCCACGTCACAACTCCTCCTTCTGTTTGCCTACTGGCCAGGATGAAATGCATCCTTAGAAATCGAGCTCATTGGGACAAATCCAACACGAAGCACTGAAAGGAGAAGAGAATCGAGCAGAATTGCGTAGGAAGGTAATGGCAAGGCTAGGTCTCCAAACTAATGCTCTCAGAAAACTATTCTCCTGATAAAATGACAGCATAAACCTTCATTTTCTGAAATCATTTGCTCCACTGTGACCAGATCAATCTGGGTTGAACAATGTTAAACATTGACGTTGTCGTTTGGTGTCATTCTTCTGCAACTTTCAGCTGCTTTGTGCTCTTTTTGACCCCTACATATTTCTCATTTTCCAACATGGAAATGAATATAACTTTAATGAGCAACAATTGGGAATACAACTGAAATGAAAATGTGTAAAAGTTGCTATATCCTCTTTATGAATTTTGACATTTCTTCAAATTAAGTTGTAATTTCCCAAATGACAAACATGTCAGAGTTGATAGTTGATTAGAAATCTTTGATTTACTTTGCTTAAGTGCAAATGTTTTGGTCTGCAAAGTACTGGCCAAAACACCCCTAGCACTTTGTTTGGATTCCCCCCAGAGCTGAAAACATCTCATTCAATTAGCAGCTCAGATTTTCAAGGGAATAGCACACCACTCTGGAGTGCTCACAATGAAGGAAAGGCTCTCAAATCTTTATCTGAATTAAACTTTTTCCATGCAACATGAACAGCTTATGAAACCAAATAGGCCAGTTTTCTATGTAATCCATGGTGTATACATTCAGCTTTATTCGAAAGTCGGTTTAATTTCTATCTTGTCATAATAGAGAACACATCCTTTGTCCCAAACACTAGCAATCTAAAAGAAGTGTTGTTTTCTAACCTTCTATTTGTCAGTGTCTGAAAGCTTGTTTTGTCTTTCAGTGAAGTGTTTAATAAGACATCACCCCTCTCTAACAGAGCTAGGATAAACCGAATCTATCAATAAAACCCAGAAAGCCAAGTCTAACAGTGTTTCTTGGGCTGTTTAAACTTTGTGACCCCGGATCTAAATTGTCTGTAATTATCTGCTGTCTTGGAAACAAGATGAATGGAAACAGTTTAACAAAGCAGGAGCCTGTCAATGGCTGTATTCATATACACAGATAATGTGGCTATTGTTGACAAGCAGCTCCTCAGGTTTCAGTTTACCTTTGTTACCCTGTGATTAAGTTTCCTACTGCAATGAATAAATCAGTCTGCAGAACATCACTAATAAGCTGAAGTGTCTTGCACACAGAAACAATGTTTTTATGCCTAGGTTCAGTCAGGCTTTAACTCAAATGTGGAATTTTTAGTGCTACATGTCATTCAATTTATGCTATGTATGGAATATTGGGCTCTAGTAATGATTAATACTGCATTTATTGAGCAGTTCTGCTATATGAATAACATCCCAGATAACGAGAATGTTTTCACTAAATCTTAAGCTGAATTAGCATCTTAAATGCAGAAGGTGATGCTAATCTCACACAAACCACTTGATGAACTTGTGGGAAAATCTTAAGATGTAAACTTTATATATAGGTAAATATATGTATTGATGATATCAACTCATACCGTTTTTGAACACGTACAATTCACACAGCTCATTATTTTTGATTAGCCCTGCCTCATTAGTTTGTTGCTGCCGGCTTTTACTTCACTGTTATGCATCAGCAGCCCGGTACCGTTTTAAATGACTGGCATAACGAAGTAGCAACCTAGATCCAAACCACACAGTGGGAATGATGTGTTGTGCTCTTTGAATAAATCATTATTCCTTTTTCTGTCAACTTTACGATAAATATTCAACAAACGTCTAACTGAGCTGCGTTGACATTTTGGACAGACTTTGATTATATTATGTTTTAATTGTTTTGGCTCATTGGAAAATGTCTTAAACTATGACATGAATTGCCTTTAAACATAAAATACATATTAATGCTGCTGACAAAAAGTAATCACAGCTTTGTCACCAGGTGAAATCAACGATTCAAAGCAGGCCGGCGTACAAATTTACTTTTGTTTTGGACTAATTTGCAAAGTAATACGCTGTAAATGTAATAGATGGCAAATTTTTCTCAACATGAGAACAGAACCATGACATTACAGAAACCTTTTGCTAAAGCTAACGCTAGGCGTCTGTGTCTGCCTGTGCAATGAGAAGCATTTGCTGATGTTTTCCGATTCATGAATTCCAGTCTAGACCACAAATATTCAGATCCTTTAAGAATCAGGTCTAAAGTGATTTTTTCATTTTAACATGTCTTCTGGAAGTAATATTAATGTTTTGGAACTCCAATTTCAATCTGAAAGAATCTCTGGAGGAGGCTAAAGATTAAGGTGAAGAAGCCCAAACAAAGATTTGGCGCTTGTCACCAAATATTAAAAAATCAAAATAGCAAAATAAATATGCAATACAAAAACTGGACAACAAATTAGAATAAGGCTGATGTAGTGCCGGGAATGTATTTCCATTGACTGAGAAGGCTATGACTCACATTTAGACTTAGACTTATTTTATTTGATAAACAATTTTTTAAAAAATGTAAAGATATTTTTTTTCTTTTACATAACTTTATTTTCCTTGAAAATAGGTCTGTCTCTGTTCAAAAAGTGCAAAAGATACATTATTCCTATATGCATGCTTATGTTAATTAAGCATTTTCGTGCCTCATAAAATTACTTTTCACAACAGCAATAACTGAATTGTGTAAAAATCTGGCAAATGTCTCTACGAGTCAGAGAGGTTTACCTTATCCAGGTCACCATGGGTTCAGGGTAGCCATCAACAGCACAAGTCAGAATGGCAGGTTGTGCAACCTCTGCTGTGGCGTTGACTTCTGACTGCCATATTCTGATGGTTGGGAGCACTAATATAGACAAAGAGAAATGGTTAAACAAGGAAAAAAATAAAACATGGAGATAGGTACATTTACAAGTTATCAATAGACATAGAGAGAGATTAAAATATAACACATTACTATTAATTAGCACCCTCAGTGAAGATGTTTAAAAAGCACTGAAATAAAAATCTTTTATTGCAGCAGTATAATCTCACATAGAATAAATTTTTTAAAACTTCAAACTTTATTTGGAGTACATACATTAATGATAACCGTCATTTTTATGCTGGTGCCACAGATTCCTTTTAGGAATCGTTAGCAGCATTGAAAAGAAGCCTTTTTCAATTACCATATTTTCTGGACTATAAGTCACAGTTTGGCTAGTCCCAGTGGCACAACTGCACATTATTCAGGTGGATGCGAAAACTTAAATCGGCCCTAGGAAACTAGTTGAGAAGCCATCGAAATACCTAAATAAAAATGTGGTGGACTCTACAAGAAAACAGGAAATATAATTTGGTTTTTATGAACAATGATACTAAAACACCAGGCCAAATCAATACAGAAACGATTCACTCAACACAAAATCAGCATTCTTTCAGGGCTACCTCACAGTCCCCATACTTTAGAAAACCGTAAGGTTGACCTGAAGTATGATAGGAAAAGAGAAACCCAACACTCTGGATTTGTCTGCAGCTTTCACCGCTATGCTACTGCAGTGTAAGATTAATACAGCCTTAAGCTTTTGACACATCTTCACCAGACTTGCCAATAAGAGTGGAATGTGACGTATGAACCCATTAAGAGTGTGCAGCTCTAAACATTTGACTGTTGTACATGTAAAAAAAAAAAAAAAAACTATAGCAGAATCCGAGACCGAAACAGTCACTGTGACACATTCAGAGTACTAATTTTAGTTGTGTTCTGTGTCTCAGAAATTGCAGGAAACAGGCTTCATTAGCATAGAACATCTTTGATAAGCGGTTGCTCTGGGCAACTCTCTCTACAATGACACCTAACGTGGTCCCCCCTCTTCTGTATCTACTGCTTTCTTTGTGCGTCATGGTACACCTGCCACACAAAACCATGAACCCGGGAACAAAATGGAAGAGGAAACGATGTGAAGAGGTCGCTAACCATTCACCACGACGCTGATGGGACGCAGATCAATCTCGCCGCGGGCCATGAGGCGAGCCTCACACATGTACATGCCCTCATCGGTCTTCTTTATGCCGCGGATTTGAAGGTGATTGTTGCTTAGCACCTTGAAACGAACTGAAATGAAAAAGAGGATGAAAGAGTTATTTGTTTGTTACTTTGACAAGTTTACAGTCTGGAGCTGTCGTTGTACGGCCAGAGCGGGAAAAAATGGGGAAAGTCTTGTCTATATTAAATGGTAAATGGTCTGTACTTCTAAAGCACTTCATCTAGACTAGAACACTCTAAAGCGCTTTTACACTGCAACTAGTCATCCATCCATCCATTCACGCACGCACGCATTCACACGCAACATTAATAATGCAATACATTATTAATACATCTTTATTTGTAAAATATTTAAATAATTCATGTTTTATTTCCTGAAAGCTCTGCCCTGTTGCATAAAACTTAGAGGCTTTCTGACCAAAGTTTTAGGAAGAGTTTTATGCCAAATAATTAAAACAAATAATAATTTTTTAAAAATATCCAAGAAACAGCCAAAACTAAAATGATGGTTCCTTTTTCCTGTAAATATATTTTTAAGATGTTTCAAACACATTTTTGCAGACTGGTTTGGAAAAAAAGAAGTCTTTTACACAAACCACAAAAACAACAGTCGGTTGTACTCAGTGAATTAATAAAGGACAATAAACTAGTCATTAAAAATAATCTAATAAGTGGAACCCTATAATCTGAGAGAAAACCTACATTGTGACTAGGCTGAACTGCATATTTAACGCATTTATTCACAACTAATCACAAGCTCACTTTTATCATGAAATAGTTTTAGTCTGGAAGCAGATTTTTATGCATCGGATTCAAAATATTTCTTAAAACTAAAACATTTCCATGTACTATATTGAATTACAGTATAGTACATGACTGAATTACAAATAATCACTGACTGTGGAACTTCATAAAAGACTTCAACTCAAAACCTGCTGCTCTCTACTCCTCCAAACTCTGGTACCTTCGAAACAGGGCTGCAGCTAACGATTATTTTAGTAAACTATTAATCTACTGATTATTCTGACGATTAATCGATTAATCGGATATTTGAAGAAAAAAATGGGCACATTCTACATATGTTTTATTGCTTCAGACTTTTTTTTTTTACACAGTATTAGAAATACATTAAAGTATCATGTTTAATTCGATTAATCATTTAGGTACCATTTTCTAACAGACATAGCTTTTAATTTTTAATCATTTGTTGTAAAATAAAAATAAAAAAAACTTAATTTTTCCCCATCCTTTTTATAAAGGTATGTCATAAGAAGGGTTTATTTAGGACATTACATAAGCAGTGATCTTTAAGGTGAAGCGGATATTTATAGACAGTGGTGTAAGCCATGCAGGAGCACATGTTTACTTGTGGATTTAGCTCTATGTACATTGCCTGTGCAGATATTCCTTTTCAAAGGTTTTCCAATCCTCTTGTATTCTGCCCACCTGTAGTGTTGTAACAAAAAGGCAGCTTACAGAGGCTCAAACAGGCTTACAACAATGATTGCTGCTGAAACCTCTGCAAGGTACAGCACAAGCCAGATGTTTTCTCCCCTCACTGCATCCAACTGCTCCACATTTCACTGTTAATAATAATTCAGATTATCCGCAGGTTGTTTAAATCTGCAAGCAATATCTTATCAAATCCAGTCAACTGTATACTGTAATAAATGAAATGTAGTTTTTTTCTTGTTTTTAATGATTCAAAGTTGCAAACTGTGAAACATTACTACTACCTAAACAGGATAGATATTTCCATTTTGTTAGAAGTTATTAACATGTCCTACATGTCTCCAACAAGCTGGAGGCAAATAAAAATATGCCCAAAGCAAAGTTTTTTTCACTTTGAAATGAAATATGAACCACAAAACTGTAATCCAAACCGCTGTTGCAACCCTCACGAGCATGTGTTATTTCCTAGTAAGCAAAACCAACACTAACGTTATTAAACTGCCGGTGTCGAATGAGACGAAGAGTGGATTTTATTTTCAAACCCGAGACCAAATTAATTTTTTTTTCTTTCAAAGCACAGATAAACCCCAGAGAAGAAAGCCATGAGCAGTGGTGCACAAGCAATTTTAACTTTGTGACACCAGCAGATCTGCATAAATATAATTAGGTAGCCTTTCTTTGGGTGCCAGAATGCGCTTTCAGAAATTCTCTATCTATCTTTTGACAGCTCTATATAGGCTGGGGAGATTTCCCTAATTATACCACACTGCAGAACAGAACAGATGCATTATAAGTCGCATGATAATAAAATTTTATTATACTGCATAGATTCACTTCACAAAACAGTTTATAATAGCGCTAAGGCTTTAGTGTATTAATCCTGACTAATTACATATGTTAAAAACTTTGACGTAAACAATCGACTTTTTACTTCTTTTTTTTTTTTTTTTACATAAAACGGATCCAGCTGGAACCTTCTTTTTCTTTTTTTTTACTCGTTTCTGGTACGCCTGTAAATCTGACACACAAGTATTTTATGTATGTATCCAATAATTATTCTTATTTTTTTATTTTATACATTTATTTGATTGAGTTTTACATTCATGTCTTCATGGAAGAGAATGACTGTGTCTTTCTATGACCTGAGCATGACTCTCGTTGGGGGCCAGTGAGGTAGCCAACGTTTTCGAACAGGGGGTTATGGCCCTCTTCTACCCCCCTTGTGGCGCCACTGGTCATTATCTCCATTAAAAGTTTAAACTGAGTTCATAAGCATCACAAGGATTACAAGACTAGTTCATGATTTAACTATCAAAAGATACCAACAGCTAGTAACAGGGACAAACAGCCTTACCATCTTTCTCCATCTGTATTTTGGCTCCCTTGTATTTCCAAAAGACTGTGGGCGGGGGTGAGCTGGTGACATCACAAACGATGTTTGCGTTGTCTCCTTCAGTAAACTCTTGGCGAGGCGGTGCATTTGTGAAGGTTATTCTTTCTGCAATGAAACACGTAAACCACAATCACACTCAGGGATTTGGTTCATCTAATTCAGTGATTGTTACAGTGAGGTCAGAAGAACTTTATGCATTTTTTTTGAGTGAGCAGTTTAGCTTAAGTTTAGCGTGCGAGGACTGAGGCCAACGTAGAGGACTATGGCAAATGATACAAGTTTTACGTGTGTGGGGTCGGTTGGACCCCATTTCTACATACAAGGGTTATGAAGTGAAGTGTTGTGCAAGATTAGCAGCATATTTTACACTTTCTTATACCATCTTCAGAGGTTTTGTGAGGTGAGAACGTTGCAGTGTTTTTTTTTTTTCTGGATCTAATTTTTGTGAAGAACAAATACGGATCATTTTGTGGCATAGAGTGAGGCAGATAGCTTGGAGGATTAAATGTGAGTGAAAGTCATAAGAATAGTTCCTGATTAATTTTGCTCTTCACATATTCATTCTCTATTTAATCTCTTCCTCAAGCCATTTTGTACCCATAAACAAAACATTTCACACCCTTGTACTTATGAGTTTATTTTTTGCACACATTTACTTAGTTGGCACATTTAAAAACAACCAAGGCTAACCAAGTTGCTTCACAGTCTAGTTAAAACAAGCAAATAAACCAATTTAGTGCAATAACATATATTTCAAAGTTAATGAAGGAACAAAACACATGTAGATATCTACTAAAATTTGCTACTGTAATGCACATGTGTCAAACTCAAGGCTAAATCCGGCCCACTGTAACTGTTTTTAGACTCTTGAGGACCACAGAAACAGAACTTCAAAATAAAAATATTTGAGCATAAAACTGTTTTGTCAAATCAAATCAGCTTTTATTTGTATAGTGCCAAATTACTTCAATGTTAAGTATTGAATTTTTAGAAGTACTCATCGAATGCAATGCAAATTGTTATATTTTAACAATTTGTTAATTGGTAGTTTTACCAATACGTTCTGCCACAACTGGCCCTTTGATGTCACCCAATGGGAATTTGACCCCCATGTTCTAATAGAATCAAAAGTCATTGTAAAGCAATAAAAGAATATATATATTATCCTTTGAAAACTTTGTATTAGACTCCCACTCGATTATTTTGTGCAGTTGGATTTGATCCACATCTGGAACAGTCAACTCATTATCAACTAAAGTAACCGTTTCCTTTCAATAAAAAAGAAATAGAATACAGAAAATTTATTCCAATGATATTTTCTGAGTTGATTTTAGGTTGATTTAGGAAATGCCCTCTTGGTAAGCACAAAATGATGCATAATCCACTGAAAACCTCCCCTTGTGGCAGACTCCATTTTGTACCAGAAAAAATTTGGGCTTAAAGCATTGAAAATCACAAAGGTATGAAGTGCTGAAAGCGTCCCTTTAAAGACTGAATGAAACTAGCCTCTGACCTTTTCAGCACACAACAGGATTTAGGCATAGACCACTACAATATTACATAATTAAAAACCTCATGTAAGTCATTTCTAATGCAGAACGACTGTAATGTGATATTGATGTAATTAGATGTAGCAATATGAAAATGTTCATATTCAGAAATTTATCACAATAATTAATATAACCAAAGCTTTGTAAAGATGTGTTGAAAATATTCAAAACGCATCAAACTTACAAAATACAAATGCTTGTCAGTGCAAAGAATAAAGAACATGAACAGGTTTTTAGTGGAATCGTGACCCAATCGGTGGGATTCTTGGAGTGCAGCTTCTGAGATCAGTTTGCTGCTTTTATTAGTATTTTGGAGGCGTAACAGTGTAGTCCATCGGCAGTCTGCTGCCTCTCCTGCTAACCTTTAGACTGATGACAAACCTTCATGGGACTGCGGTGGTGTGAGGAAGCAGGTGTAAGTTTTATAAAAGCTACTTACCTTTATGTTTTCCTGAATAAAAAACACAACTTTCTAAGTTATCCCAGCATTAACAAAGTCAAAATGAATATTTATGAAGCTGCATTCTTCTTTTGTAAAATATTGGACTGTATACTGCAAATGTGCATTTAAAAAAATATTATATATATATATATATATATATATATATATATATATATATATATATATATATATATAGATAGATAGATATATATATATATATATATATATATATATATATATATATATATATATATATATATATATATATATATATATATATATAACTAAAACAGCTAGAGGACAAAAAAAAGTTTTGAGTAAACTGATTTCATCATATGGATATGGACATTTGTTGATGTTTGGCATTCAAGCAAAATAAAACCCATTACTCAGAAGAGCCACACAACAGACAGGATCATTAAACAGCCCTTTAATGGTCTTCCAACACTTTATTGAGCTGATGGAAAAACCCCTTACTTGAAAAAACGACAAGAATAATGTGTTGCCTTTGAGCAGTCAATAAAATACAACAAACCCCATTCCTTTTATTTTTCATCCTGCATGCATGTTTGTATGATTTAACATTTTTAAAGGCTGCCGTGGAGGAGAGGAGAGGAGAGGGGAGGGGGAGGCAAGGGGGGGCCGGCACTTACGGAAGATTTTCACTTTAACGGTTGCCTCCGCTTGCTGGTCTCCGTTGGTGGCGACGCACTTGTACGTCCCGGCGCTATCGGTCTTGGCTTCATAAAATGTGAGGGTGGAAGATGACTCATCGTTGCGGGTTACAGTCAAGTCTGGTCTATTCGGGGCTATCCGCTCCCCGCTCGGGCCATACCAGTCCACGTGTTTGGCAACGCCTACAACTAGGTACACAGAAAGACGAGCAGGAGATGAGAAAAGAGACAGCGGTAGTGGGCTCACTCCAAGTCTAGAGGAATCAGATCCTGTCAGCAGATGACATATTGAAAGCGGGTGAATCGTCTTTTTTACTTCTTATTTTGTTTGTTTCATGTTTTTATTATGGACCTTTTTTGTGTCTGGAATAAAGATATGATGATGATGATGATGATGATGATGATGTATTTTTTTAATTTTAAAAAGATTTAAAGCTGATTGACATGATTTCATCATGACTGCATCATGTAAAGCTCTTTGCTGAACAACTCATACCCCCTTGAATCTTTTCAAATTGACATTACACCCAAAATCTTTAATGTATTTTATTTGGATTATTTTAGAATACGCCAACATTAAGCCATGCAACACAATACCAAAGCAAAACTCATGGAAAGCATGTCCTGAATTTGTACACAGCCACTCTGACTTCATTGTAAAACAACCTGCCATTCCGATTTAAGCTCTTCTAGTGTATTTCTCTACCTTTGCAGTGGAGACTGAAATGTTTGACAATTTCTATTTGCAAAATAGCTCCAGCTCAGGCAGAGAGTATCTCTGAACATATATTTTCAGATTCCCTTTTGGTTTTAGGTCTAGTCTTTGACATATTATTCTGCTCAGAGCTAAACTATTCCAAAGTATCTCTGGCTGTATGCTTAGGATCTGTGCCCTGCTGGAAGGTAATCCTTCATTTTTTTTCTTTGCCTCAAGCAGGTTTACTTCCAGGATTGTCCTTTGAACGCAAACTTTGAACAGATTGCCTGATCTCTTAGCAATACTTTTCTTCTAGCACTCTTTAATGAATGCAGATTTGCGTAGTGCAATAATAAGGCTATCTGTAGTTTGAACTATCATGTTGCATGTTATTTGACTTTTGCGTCATTGACATTAGAGATGCATCATAATTCTGCACCAGAAGAAGCCAGACATGGTAAATGTGGAGGTAAACAGTGGCTGATAATTATGACTCTGAACATTCTGAAAGAAGTCTGTCAGTGAAGTGCTTCACTTCACAATCCAACGGCACTTCCAAACAGACTTCGCTACAAAAGGTAGAGTCAGTGCTTTGCAAAATTAATTGTACTTCCTTTTATTTAGCAGTGTTTCACTTTTATTAGCTGTGCTTTCTTTTTATTAGCTTCCTTTGTTTTGTTTTTGTCTTGTGACAATACTGTTGGCTCCTGTTACTGAATGATATTAAAATCAATCCATTGACGGTGGCGTCCATTATTCCTTCTGGAAACAATGCAGTGCTGTGTGACATCTATGCTCTTCTTCTGCTCCTCTGGGTGGCTTTGGGGTCGTAAGCTGTTCACACACACATCTGACTGCGGTCAGTAATTAGTAGTGTGAATGACCACGCAAAAAAATAATAATCTGATTGGACCCAAATCTTTGTGGAGTCCAAAGATTTTCCTACCTGATCTGTGGATCTCTGAAGCTCCTACGTCAACATGGCCATCTTGGCTACTTCTCTGACCAATGTTTCCATTGCCCAGCCTGTTTTTGTCCCTTTATCTTTTTATTCTCAAATGATGGACTGGACAGAACTCTGATAAATTATCAAAGCCTAAATTTACCTAACCTAGACTTGCGTTAAACTTTTCACAACTTTATCTTTGACTATTCTGTCGTTTTAATTTAGGGATATTAAAACACACTGAAGGTTTTTGCTGTAATGGTTATTATTAATTAAGTAAGAAAAGTAGATCCAACTTAAGCATCTAACCTAAATGGAATAAAATAAAAAAAATAATATGAAAAGTTGCATTTTTTTCAAACTAGTTTACACAACAATGTGCTCTTATTTAAAGCACAGGCTAGCACAAAGTGTGTCTTCCTCTGGAAATCAATGCAGGTTTCACTATTTCTCGTGTTTCCCATTTGAGTCGTTTCATAAAGTAAGCCTAGAAAACATCAAAACTCTA
This sequence comes from Poecilia mexicana, assembly GCF_051168715.1. Lineage (NCBI taxonomy): Eukaryota > Metazoa > Chordata > Actinopteri > Cyprinodontiformes > Poeciliidae > Poecilia > Poecilia mexicana. The sequence goes on along the minus strand of NW_028263382.1, from coordinate 30,398,893 downwards.
GCTGCTAACTGTTTTAGGGATTAAAAATGTCAAGTTTTTTCTTCATTTTGACACAATCTCATTTCACCAACAAAAGGACTACTGGCTCGCTCAAATTACTAACTTCACACTTGAAATTCACCAGTCTTTCTCAATCCTGGTCCTCAGGGACCACCGCCCTGCATATTTTAGATGTCTCTGCTCCAGCACACCTGATTCCAATGATAGCATTAACCCCTGCATGCCACCAAGTGCTGGAGAAGCATGTTAATCACCCATTTATTCAGGTCGGCTGTGTGGCAGAAGGGAAACACCTAAAACATGCGGAGCAGTGGTCCCTGAGGACCGGGACTGAGAAACACTGAGATACTCCAGTTATCTGGCCAGAAGCCGGAATCAGACGATTTTAACTTGATGGGTTCTAGTTAAGTTAAAGTGATCAGAACCCATCAAGTTAAATTTTGATCCAAACCCAATCAATACATACAGAATGCAAAACTAAGAACTCTCACTATTTTTCTAACACTGCATCTTCAATCAAAAGAATACTGAAAGACGCATTTTAGTTTAAGATGAAGATTAGAGATGTTTGCTTTGATGTTACAAATCTTTGCCTTGGAATTTCTTTAATTTTTAACAGATTTTAAAATAGCACAAGTAAAGTGTTGAGTCACAGAATAAATAGCACATATTTTGTCATTTTAAAGTTCTTACTATTCAACAACAACAACAAAAAAACTGATGCCCAAGTGGAGTTTAAAGACATTTGAAAATGCGTATCATCTGAGCAAGACCTGGTGCAACTTTACATTCCAGTATAACCTGCAGTATTTTTTCCTAAGTACATCAAATTCAAATGTTCTGCTGAGCTCAGAAATTGAGCCAAAGTAAGATAGTGTCAAAATTGTTAAGTTTCAAGTAGCGAGTAAAGTCAAAATTTAAAGATTACAGTAAATTGTTTCTTCTGTCAGTATAAAGAATCTTAAGTACTTTGGGCAAGGTCGACTCATTTTTAAATGATGCAGATTTCAAAACAAACTTCTTTTTTTTTCTCTTTATCTTCCACACAAAATTAAAACCAAAATATAAAATGAAATGTTATTTAAATGAAGTACCGAAAAGAAAACATATGAACTCTGTAACTTACCATCGCACATGAAGAATTTGGATTCTCCAAGACTAATCTCACCATGGGTTGGTGTGATCTGGACCTCCAAGGAAACTACAAATAAAAAGAAAGTCACACAATTACAACATTTACAAGCAGTAATCTGAAATATGATTAGCAGAAATAAAGGATGCACATAAGTTATTTAAAGACTACTTGGATTCGTCACTGTTGACACACTAATGTGCAGCATCCATTGGAAAAGACACCTGTAGAGAATATCTCAAGCCTTTTTAATGGCAAAGTACTTAAGTCCCTGTAAGATTTTAAACAAGGTTTCCCCCAGAAAACTTGCTAAGCCCGAGTTAACAAATGTTTAAAGCTGACAGGAAATTTGAAAATATCATTTGATAATTGTGTGTTACTAAAAGACTGGAAGATTAATATCTGAACACCAAATATATAGTCTTTAAAAATGCAAACATTTTAAAAAGACTTATAAAAATAAGCAATTCTTAGAATGTTTGGAGCCACAAATAAAGCCTGGTGGCCCGCCAGGCTTATAATACACTGAGGGAAACCCTGTTAAGTAAATATGTTCATCTAAATGAGGACAAATATATTTAAATGTAATTCTGATAACTTTTGATAAAGTTATCAGCCACTAAAAAATCCTAAATCCCCGTGTGGCCTTGGAAGGGCTGCATATCTGTAATCTCCTTGAAAATATGTAAACACAACGCTCTTCCCTCCTCACCCCCTCCTGTATCCATGGAGTTGCAAAGCTGAATGCTCCTAAGGACATTCCTAGATAAACAACACCTTTATCGGACTCTGCCAGGACGCTCAGTAACGTTCCTTCGTGGCCCTTTGACGTCACCGCCTTCACTCATGTCTTTGTTTTGCCCCTTTGTTTTGTCTGAATGTTGCCACCTGACCTACTGTGTCCATTCCTCTTTTTTGTTTAAGAAACGGTGGAGTACTCCCTATTTAACCCAGAAAAGGATTATTTTAGTTTATTAGTAATATCAGAAATTGTGGAGTACGCACTATTTAGATCATACAGCCCAGAAATGGAATCAGAATTAGAATTAGAATAACTACGAACTTGGAATCCAGAAATACTTAACAGGAACAGTCACTGCTTAGTTTATATTACTTTTAACCCAGAAAAGGATTTAAAACAAACTTAGAATTGTGGAGTACTCACTTTAACCCAGAAAAGGAATTAGATCAGTCATTCTTTAGCTTATTTTATCAGAAACTGTAGAGTACTCACTATTTAGAAATTGTATTAGATACTTAGCAACCCTGAACAGGAGCACTTAGTTTACATACTTTAGAACAACATTAGATTAGTTTTCTTTACTCTTTTTTCTTTCCTTTGGTTTGTTATTTTGTTTGTATTTCCTTGTAACTCATGTAAAGCATTTTGAATTGCCTTGTTGCTGAAAATGTGCTATATAAATAAAATCACCTTACCTTACCTAAATATTGTTTTTTTTAACGTTAAAGAAAACAAAAAGGTCTTTTATACAAAACAGAGTTCTTGTACTGTTCAAGATCATAGTTTCCTTGTGGTATCAACATGTACTGCCTGTATGTAGAAGTGGTTGCATATCCAAGACTACATTCATACTTAATTTTTCATTTTTTTTTATTTTTTGTTCTTATTTCTTGCAAGACTGAAAGAGCAGTGAGAATAACAAATCTGTGGAAAGCAAAGCCCATGCACATCAATAACTGTACCAATTTCGGCTCCTTGCAGACCTGCTACCAAAACATGACTAACAATCCCTCCCTCTCCACTGCCAGCAGCCCTGTCCTTTCAAGAAAAATAACATCAAGTTATCACCACAATTAATCAGTTCCACACACACAGAAGGAACTGGTGCAGCTGGAGAAGAAAAACAGCTCTGTCACGATGTGTCAAGAGGAAAGAAATGTTTAGTTACTTTAATAAACGATGTCCACTTGCAACATGAGAAACTGTAAATTATTTCAAAAAAGGATGTGTGCCACAATGCCACAATTCACAAAGAAATACAGTATAAATAGTAACCTACAGTTACCAACACTTAAAAATAAGTACATAAAATATATATCTAATTAACCACATATATAATTTCCAAAAACAATCATCTTTCAAAGCTGAACTTTGGTTCTGGTGCGGGTTAACCAAACAGACGTTAGCATCTGTCTGACAAAACCCAGAGAAAGTCTAAGGCCAAAATTGCTCTTTTTTGTGTCGTTTTATAAAATGCATTATTTCTTATAATCTTCTTGTATATTTTTAAGTGATGTGTGATTTTCATTTTAATTTTTAGGCTGGCTTTGACAACTGTCAATGATGAAAATTTGCCTACTTTAGCGGTTAGTCTGTCGCTGAATAATGTGCACTGTCCCTTGACAAATAAATCATTTAATCAGTTAATTAATTTGATTATGGGCTGTAGCAGAAGGACCATTAACTGAATAAGAGTAATGAAATAAATATATTTCATTTCAAACTATAATCACCACACATTTTTTTGTGGTTAATTTTTTTTATTTATTGTAGATGCACACTTTTACAAATTTCCAGATTTATTCAAACTGTGATTGGTCCATGTATTTATTACAGCTCAGCTGTACTGCGTATAGTGAAATGCAAGTCTCCCCCTCCACCACCTGTTTCTAGGCTCTGCTGTTAGCAGGCAACAAATAAGCTATGAAACATTTTCCTTTGTTTACAAAAAGAAAAAAATATCAGGCTGTTTGGAAACGTATCCGGTCTGGAAAAAGGGAAAGTTGGGCTGTAGAAATTAAAATTCACATTAGTTCCATTACAGCAGCTCTGTTTTAAAACTACAGCTGGTAAATTATGAGCAACATGTCTGTGGGCTGATTACTGTTACACACAGGACAACTAATTAGATCAAATCAGCTTGTTTGATTCGTTTTGGCAGTAAGGAGAAAAATGATTTAAAAAAGTTTTATATTTTTTCACAATTCTCACAAGTAAAATACTATGTTAATTGGTACGATATATATTTCCCTAGATATATAGGTATGTTTTTTTAGGAGAAACAAAATAATACATGTTCTAGTCAAAGACAATATACATGTGGAAATCAATTATTGATTTTCTGCTTAAAATAAAAGCAGAAGTGTTCATTTTTTTGTATAAAAATTATGTGTAATATCACATTGCAAAATTCTACTGGAGTGACAGTTTCAAGTTGGCCTTACTATGCAAAGTAAGGGCAAAAAGACACATAAAGTTATGACTTATCAATAGGCCTGTCGCGATAAATGATAAATCAATTAATCGCAGATAAATTAAACCTATCGACCTCATTTTAATTATTGGCTTTATTGTCTCTTCCTGCCGTTTTTTCTTTCTGTTGGTGACACTGAATGAAAAAGGCTCAACTCCGGTGCTCTTCACTGACCCTCCCTTCCTATTTCCTTAGTGTAATGCCCAGCGCACACTAAGAGTTGTCGGCCCATTTTCAAAACCTGAGAGACCACCATTAGCCGACAGAAATCCTAGGTATAGCGGTTCGATCGGGTTCGTCGTGCTTTGTGGTGTCCAGCCACATGGACACAAAGTAATGGCTACAAGTCCAGTTAACTAATTTTAAAACCAGGCATTAATCAATGCTTTACTAGAATCTACCTGTGATGCATGTGGCTAGAGTCAGTCCTGACTGAATGAAAATCATTATAACCTATTTATGTCATGTTAACAAAGAACAGCTGAAAAGTTACCGGGTTTATCAACTGCGGTAGCAATTTGGCTTCAACTCCTCCCCTTGTCATTTCTATATTCTTTGTACGAAATGTTGAATAAACATTAATGTTGTTTCCACATATTATCTCCAATATCCGCTGGATTTTGAGTTGCGCTGTGTCAGCTGTTTGGGATTCCTCTCGTTATTTCCCCTCAGAAAGCACGGAGGAGAATCCGCGCTTTCTGATTGGCTACCTGTCACATTCAGCGTTAAGCTCTCAGTCGGGGAAAACCCCTGATTAGATCGGAGCGGCCACGACGATCTAAATCACACTACAGGATGATCGGTTACGAAATCACCAGCGACAATCTTAGATCGGCCAACGGTAAGGGGAAAATAGGGGCAAAAAATCGTGTAGTGTGAACTACTGCACTAGGTAGTCGGATGTGCCTGTCTTCTCTATTTAAATCTAGTGATTACTGAAGGGCAATATAGTATACAGATTTCATAATCTGCACTCTTTTGGTTGAATGCAGTATTTATTTCCACGTTGGCTTTATGTTGTTTAGTATTTATTAAAGTACGTTTTTTGTTAATGGAGACTGAGAATCCATTTTATTTTTGTTTTTGGTTGTTTTGTTTATTAGTTTATCAGTTCCAGTGTTATGTGTTCTTTTGAAAATAAAGTGTATCTGTCTATGGCAGGAAATCGCATGCATTATTACGTCATTTCCATTAAATCAGTGCCAAAAGGTCTTGAAACAAAATAGCAAAATTTGTTATTGTGACAGGCCTACTTATCAATGGAAAAAAGAACACGGAGTAACTAAAGAAAATGGGATTTTTTTTTTCTAAGTCTAAGTCTTTTAAATAAAGTAACATGAATTCCCTCTAGCATGTCAAAAGAAGATGGCTCCATCTGAATAACTAAGGCAGTGAAAGATAAAGGATAATTGGCATGCACTTTTTAATTTTACTGCACAATTTAACAGCTGGTGCACAGCTTTGGCAGAATTAATTTGAGTCAGATTTAAAGCAGTTTTCTATTATTTTCAATCAACTTTACTTGATAGTAAATTATATAAAAACATGGCCTAAAGAAGTAACAGAAAAAAGTAAAAGACAAAAAACTCAATTTTGTGAGTGGAATGCTAAAGATGACTACCTAAAACGTATAACTTATAAAGACAACATGTTATAAATTATTGCCTGGAAAGACACAAGTTACAAACAGAGGTCTAAATATGGTTTGGCTGCAAGTACTGAAAATTTTATTTTGCTGATTGATGAATTCATCCCTAATTTAATCCAAGCAGTCATTGAGTTAGTCAAGATGAATTATCTGCAAAAGACCTAAAACTAAACAAAAGAAAGATTGTTCCACTTCCAATTACCTGTGTAAGGAAAAGACTTACTATAAAATAATCGCTTTACCTTACAATTCATTTTTAGTAAAAAAATAAAAAATAAAAAAAACACACTCGAGTTCCTAGGTAACAATGTATTCTTGATGAAATACTCAATCTTCCCAAGTTTTTTTTATTTTAAATTGAGCCAGATTGAATTATTTTCCAGCATACTTAAATGTTCAAAGAGAGAGAATATAAAACCAACACATCAATCTCCTTGAAGAAAACACCAACAGATTTATGTTACTGAAATGGAAAAAAAATATTTAGCATTAAGTGGGTAGAGAAAATGAAAGTGTTTGACAAAATGGAAACTCCACCATTCAGCTGAAATGTTGCTGATTATAGATTTAAAGCCCAGAGATTTATTTCACCTTCTCCTTCATATTCTTTGCTGACTTTATGAAGAAAAAAACAGTTGTGATCCAAAACTCTTTTTTCGTGACTGTTATTCCCTTTGACAAAGTACAAACAACAATACAAACCACCACTATTATGCGGACATTGACTAAATATTCAATAACTATGTGTAATCAATCCTTTTGATTCCTACAGTACAGATCCAAGTCTTGAGAAATCCTATCTACAGATGGCACTCAATACATTTTCTTCCCTAATGACACTGAACGCATCATAAACTCAGTGAAACATGCTACTGTGTCATCTCCCTGAGGGAAATGTCTTGTGTTGATTTTGTTTAGTTCCAATTGTATTCCTTAGAGAAAAACATGCTGTGTGTATATAATAGGAGGCATAACAAAGAAAGCAACAAGTTGATTAGCCATGCGGTATTTACCAACTACAAAATAATTCCATAGATGACAATAAACAGCAATCAAGAACTCGTTCTCTGTGTTTTGATAGAAATGCAGAATGTATACAATTAAGCAGAACACAGATGTTTAGAGCACTAGTGTCAAATCAAAACCTCATTTGATATTTTTTTGTTGTTGTTGTTGCACATGAGTTAGCCTACCTTTGGGCATTGCTACATGACCAAGCATTTTTTGACCAATCTGTTGTCATTCCCTTTCACTTCTACTTTATTTTAATCCCATTGACCACTAAAAGCATAGCAGTGGGGTAATTCCACAATCAGACTTCATGCACAGGTGGTATTCTGACATTACTGAGCTTGGATTTACTGACCTCCAGGGGGCAACCCTTTTTTTTTTCATACCTAGGTGCTTGACGTTTTCACACCTGTGGCCCTCTAAGTGGCTCTATCCATCTTTCCATCCATCCATCCATCTCTCCCCACACACAAACTTAGGGAAATAAAAGTACGGTAATTGTTGCTTGGTTGATTTATTTATTTGTTACACCTAGGCTTTTTGAAAATAAATAATATGACTGAATCCTTTTCATGTCCCCTCAGATGGCACAAAGTCTGTAAGAAAAATGAATTCGTGGGTAAGTGATAGAGGGGAGTATGTGGGTTGCGACCATGAAAAACTTGCCAAATTCCCCATTGCCGATGGCAAACAGCGTATTCTGCTACTGACTCATGTTTTGTGTCGTTAATTGGATTGGATGCTTGATGTTTAGAAAACAAGAAATACTGATCATTTAAAAATGTATTCATTTAATACACAAGGGACTCTGTTTTGCATGAGACAACCTCACCCAACCACAACGGCCTGGCCTACCTACTCATACTGATCCCCATTTTGGTCACACACCGCCGTAATATGGCTTTCACAATCTTCAACTAGACGTTGTCATAAGTCAGCCAATGTGGTTGTGTTGGTTAGTCTGGCCAAGCTGATCCCAAATGTGCTTAATGTGGGTTAGAGGTCAGGACTGCAGACAGGCCATTTCATTTCCTCCGCTCCAAAATTGTGGAGGTAGTCTCCGACAAACCCGGCTCTGAGGGGGCGACGGTTGTCATCTTGGAGGAGAGAGTTGTGGCATCTAATTAAAGGGATTTCAAAAATGTAGGGAATGTTATGAGGGAAAAATTTCAGCAATTACGGTTAACTGGCCCAAGCCCGACTGCGGCATACAAATGACCAAACTGATAAAATAAAATAAAAATTAAAAAATGTGACAATCAAAATCTTTAGGAGCTCTTACTTTATGAGTCAACTGAAACGATTTGAATTCCCGTCGTAAATTCAGACAGCAGTAAAGAAGGCTCTATAATCCCCGCTCCGCTCCAAAACCAGCAATGCAAAGCCGTCGTTACACTGCAGACGAGCTGACAGAGGGACAAGAGTTCCACAGGGGCTTTCCGAAAACTGAACCCTATATCGGTATCCCACTCAATCACTAAATGTTTTTTTTTTCTCTTTATTGAGCTGAGTGCTTTAAAAAAAAAAAAAAAACAGCATCACACTTGCACAGTCTGAGAGTCTATCAAATTAAATCACGGTTAGCAAACCGCTAATTGGCTTTCTAATTGAAGGTAGAGCCGAGCTTCCTCTTCACTAAGACCTATGAAGGTTTTATAATTGCTCTCCAACCAACAGCTCACTTTTCACATATTAAAGAGAACTGTAGCTCCTGCAGCTCAATGCCTGCAAGAGAGACTCTCTCAAAGCAGGGGTGGGGGGTGGCCAAATTACAAGAAGCAATTGTGAGGTCTGGAAATGTAATCCGCATGTGAACTTCTGGTAGCCGATGTGTTTGAAACCCAACACATAGACTGTAGAATGCAAACCGCTCAGCCACAACATTACAACTTCTGCCAACTAAGAGCTCTGGGTAAAAAAAAAGAGGAGTAGCTTTTGTTATCTTGTAATGAAATACTTTGCAGGAGAACCCTTGATTTTGGAATTGATATGCCAGACTGATCATTTGCAATACCAGCGATACACCAGATCCTCCAACAACATTTTGTATTTAACCAGACCGCAAAACCCTCAGAGTACCTGCTCAAAAATGCAATAAACCCACCGGCCTAGATCCAAAAGAGGAATGGAGGAAGAAAAATTTTAATTTTCTGTTTCAAAATAAATGTTGCAAATGTATTAAGAAATTACAATACCAACAATGAATATAAGAAGTTGACATACCCATGTAACGCAGAGAATAGAAATGTCAGAATTAGTAAACCTTTAATGTGAACAAGAATCTAAATGAACAACAAACTTTTTGGGAAGCAAAACAAAAAAAGAAAAGAAAATACAATAATATAGTTGCAGAAGTTGGCACGCTTTTAAACTAGCGCTTTATTTGAAGCATTATGATTTTCTTAAAGCACTGACTTTTCAGAGGAGTTTATTTGCATGGCAAATGCTGACTTGATCATTTCTTGTCCGTTCTGCAAAAACACTTCAAAGCTATCAGACTGTGAGGACATCTCCTGTGCACTAAAAGAAGAAGACTCAAGGTTAGGTGTGATTAAAATCAGTGAAGCACAAAGTGCTGGAAAAAGCTGAAAAGATCAAATGTATTTTGTGCACACTGAGATGCATCTTGCTCTTTTTAGCTAATATTTTATCAGCGTATTTAGTTGAGCAAAATGTATTGTTTCGTTGCAGAGTTATTTTTTTGGTTTTATCAAAACAAGTCTCTCTTGTAGATGAGATGATGGATCTCATTGAGAAAATCTGTACAAATAAACGCCAAAAAAAATAAAATATCTGGAGCTCATAGTTAAAAAGAAATTGAAACTTCAAACAAACACCAGGAGATCATTTTTACTTTTTTTTTAACAAGTTGCTTCTTCTGTTGCTTCATCCTTTTGTTGTCTCAGATATGTTTTGGCTCACTGTTGTGCTGACAGATAAAATTCCTTTTTGTCATTTAGCTGTCAAGCAGAGGACTGAAAGTTTGTGTCCAATATTAACTCGTGTTTGGAACAGTTATTAACTCCCTCTATCCTTAACTAAGGGTCTCAAATCATTATGCTGCCAACACTGTGCTTCACTGTAGGTAAGGCCTCATTATGATGATGAGCAGTGTTGATTTTGCAGTAAAAATATCTTTTGTAATCACAACCAAAAAGATCAGACGCATCTTCACAAATGCTTTCGGAGACTTCAGCCGTCGATGTTTGTTCCTATGTATAAAAAAAAAAGCTTCGATCTTGCCACCTAATCTCACAATCCAGGCACATGGCGCTCTGTCGATCGAGATTTGCTTCCCAGCTACAAAGTTCGGAACCTCTTTATAATCACACAACGGTTACAAATCCACTGCAGAACGAACGTACATTGAAAAACGTAAATCAGCTGATGGACCAGTCAGCTACTAAACAGTGGAGCTATAAAACAAACCACTGCGGCCCTCTTGATTACTCCTCTGTGTAGTTGTAAGGGCACTGGAGGCTAATGTGGCTAACAATAACAATGGAGCCAGACAATTGGAGCAGAAAATGTAGGAACCCCTAGCAGCCTATGCTGCTGCTTTAGTTGGTCACTAAACTAAATATTATACAAGATAACCAGAAATATTGAATAGTCATATGAGAATAGTCAACAAATATTTGTAATTCTTAATATATCTTTATGTATTTCAACTGTCAGATTGGTGTAAAGTGCTTTCATACCATTCAATTTTCAATTGATTGATCCTTCATAGCACTTTGAAAAAAGTCCTTTATTTGTAATATGGACTGTGGATGCTGACTACTAATGGTGCTGCAACATGTTTAGAATTGAGACGCTATTTTAGGCTTGAATGGCTTCATTGATAGACTAACTCCTTTTTGTAAAACATACAACATATTTTGCAAAAAGTCTCCAATCAAATCGCTTTTTTTCAAGCAAAATTCAAGCCCTACTGGACCAAAAGTGGTGTTGTCCAACACTGTTGCTTGTAGACGACATTTTTCTTTTACATTCATACCAGAAACGAATGTTGCTGGAATCTCTGTATGAGAAATAAAAAAAGATGATTAGTTGTGCTAATGCATTTGAAAATCTGTTAATGATTAATTAAAATTAGTGCTTTAATATCCCTGCGCTGTTTTAAACACAATTTAATTTGCCATAGAACAATACTTGGTGACCCGTTGGTAATAAAATGCATTATCAACAGCAAATTGACAAATAAAATAACGCACTGAGACTTGAAAGATAAGCAAATATAATTGCATGACTGGAATATAGGAACACATCTATAAAGGATGTTAATACGTAGACTAAGTGTAATCTAGTCTGTTTAACAAAGCCTGGATGTGACACTTCTACACGGTTGTTGAAAACGGTATTACGCATTAAGTATTTTTCATATTACTGGAAATGAGTTAGAAAGTTGTGCATTGTTCAATCGCTACAGATTATAGGTCATATTAAAAAGGTGTTAAAAGGTTTTGACATTAACCTAAATTTTTAAGCCACAATAATTTAGCATTGTAACCGGTTGTGTGAAAACTTCTATCCATTGCGTATGTATATTTGCTATTACAGTGGAAAGATTTTCAAGATTACTTCTCTGTCTAGAGAAATCCAATCAACAAGTTTTTGTTTATTCTGTTTTGAGTATTTTAAGCAATGAAATGTTTTTGTACGAAAACCCAGGAAAGGACACGAAAATGAGGAAACAGGAACTGAGCCTGAAGAGCATAAGAGAGACACAATGTCCCACTAATTGGCAAACCTAACCTTGAGCTCATGAAACTTGTATGCAAAACAGAAGTAGCAAAATCAAACGCATGTTAGGCTTCCAAGTTGTTAAGGCACCTCTACAGAAGACGGGGCTGAGAGACCTGGAGAAAAATAAACAATTCAAGCGGAAAAAGGAGTGACCTAGTTCTGGAAGAACCGCAATTAAACTTGGCATTTCTTGGACGATTAAAAAAAAAGAAATCCCTTAGAGTACCAGATCTAAAACCAACCTGCATTGACAGGCTATAATTCAATAAATCAAATCTGCTACAAAGCAACAGTGTTAGGTGGGAGAGTATAGGCACTTACAAGAGTTTAAAAAATATCTTCTTGTCTTTCACTTATTTTTAAAGGTTAAAGAGCCAAAGAAAGGGAAAAATAACAATTATTTAAAAAAATATTCAATCCGAATTATTGATTCAAAATCTTGCCAATTACAAGCGCAGAATATTATTGGGATCTGATGGCAGCCCAATGACAGACAGAGCTCGCAGTGCCAGCCACAAATCTGAGCTGCAAATTAAAAATCCTAATTACAAGAAATAAGCTTGATAATTTAGGAGCAGAGCAAAATAGTCTTCCAATTGTGCACAACACCAAGGGAAATGTGAAGAAGAAAACAGCAGGAAATCTGGATGTTTTTTTTTCTTTCTTGCCTTCTCTCAGGAAAACAAAAGGGGAGGAATTAGATCCGCCAATGTGGCTCACACGCTGGCACTTTATTTTAGATTCACCAGTCAATGTAGCTGCGGGCAATGTCGTGTATGGACACAGGCTTGTCATGACTTTACGAGACAGCTTGCATTGTCAATAATTCAAGTATCTGGAGGTCAACAAAAAAAGCCTTTTGTTTTTCTGACTTAAAGATTATTAAACTCAATTGTGAGGTGAATATAAATGTCACATTACACTGGATAAATGCCGTGCGATTTAAAATCAAATGCATGCTTTCCTATTAATTGGCTTATGACCAGGTATGACTGACTCGTTCGCCATTCTTGCTTCACTCCAGGCTTTGTTATGCATTTCCCCCTTTTAGAGACTGTAGTCGTTCTTTTTTTAGCATAGCCATGAGGCGTTGTACTACAGTGCTAAATACCAGTGCATGCACATGGGTCTGCACGTGCATGAAAGTGTTAGCATCTTATGTGTAAACATGGTGATGGCAGGAGGATTATTTCATGAATGAGAACTGTGTACATTGATGTCCTTGGGCTTAAGCAATCACCAGATCCAGCCGCTGCACCTTAAAACAGTCTCACGTTGCCTAAACCCCAACCTTCCCAGCTTATGTTGCCCCTTTAATGCAAGTTCCAAACAAGAAGACGCTGGTATTTTAGAAGTAAAAGATAAAATATAAAGAGAAGGGATAGCATATAGTCAAGAATTTATGCAGAGCCTTGCTGTTTTATATTTTCTCTTCTGGCCTTCGCGGTTATCTCAGAACACCTCGGATGCTGCAGACTACACTTTGGGGCGTTGCAGTAAGCCTCAGCCCAAGACGCGATTCAGCTCACTTGCCATGTGGGATTATGCTTATTATCTGTTCTCCCAGTGTGAAACACACACATAAACATTCATAGCTACTTAAAGAGTTTCAGCCTGCCACGTCGGCGAGCTTGACGTAAACCCAAGCTCGCCGATCGTCGAGGTAAAATAAGCAGATTTCTGATCTGTCCTTCACACAAACAGTAACCCCACAGGAAGTGAGAATCACTGAGTAACTGAAGATACATGACACATTTTTTATTACATTTTTAGATAAAACACAAGCAACATGGCATAAATCACATAAAATAACCCACTGCCTGATGCTATACATGTTCCCTGTGTGCTGCAAAAACAGCTCTGACCCACTGGGGCCCAGAAGGAGGACCTCGGAGAGTGCTCAGTGTCTCTGGCAACAGCCTCTTTAGGTCCTGTGGGTAATTGGGTGGAGCTTCTGTTGATCAGACTTTCAGCACATCCAACAGATGCTCGATCAGATTGCAATCTGGGGGATTTGAAGGCTGACTCAGTGCCTGTAGCTCTTTGTCGTGTCATTCCAGATCTTCTTTTTCTTATATTTTATTTATTTTTATTTTTTTGCGATGTGGTGGGCACAGGGTTACTTTAGTTGCTGAGTCCATTAAGTGTTGTTTTTGTGTTTTTTGCTTGTAGAGGCACTTGGTATGCAACAATGATGAGGTGGGTGGTGGGTGGTAGTTAGGATGAAACGCAAGGCAAAAAAAAAGTGATCCTTAAATTCAGACTTTCAATGAGTTTACTATATTTCTATTTCGCTGTGTCTCAGGGAAAGTGACATATTATTGCATTTCTCTGACAGCCTAATAATAGTCAAGCTAGGTTTCTGACACGCAGAATGTGGAAGTGGGTTACGGTGCCCTGTTGAATCATTCATATGCCTTGAACTTTTTCAAATTTTGTCTTGTTACAACTTTGAAAAACAGCTCGAGCTGAGTGAAATTTAATGAAGAGCGTCTATGAGTAGAAATTTTCAAACTTTGTCACCAACTGTCAGCTGAATTTAGCTGCAGACGTTTGAGGCCATTCAAACACATGAATAAGCTTGGATCTAAATCATTTTATTGCAGCAGCTTAAAGAGTTAGGGGAATGGAGGTTAATGGGCGGGCTTCTCTCCTGTTGGTCAACATCAAGATCCAAGTGTTAAGTTGGGAAAGTTCTTGTTTTTGTGGTGCAATATTTGACACATTAATTACTTTATTAAGCCATTCATTTATGTCTACCTTTATTGCCAGTTATCCTCAATAGAAACAAAGGAGCTGTTAAAAATGGGCTGATTTGTTGCATGAGTAGTTAGTAGGGCTGTAACATTTCATCGAATGATTACAGCAACTTGGTTTTTAAAATCCCTTGAGGCAAATTATGCGTCTTGAAGCTTCATTAAATTAGGTTTTACTATTTAGCGCCATGTGTTCCGGCCGGATAATTATTTGTGTTGCGCAACGCTCTCGTTCCCAAAATTGAGTTGTTGATGAATGCTAAGTGCTAGACTTTCTCCCTGAGCTGCTACCAGAGTTTGTCCATTAAACTGACTAAAGACTGGAGTATTCTTTTTTTATAACAGGTGTCTTTGTTACTCTGCTGCTTTGTTACTTTTATTATTAAATTTGATGTAATTTCAGAAATTGTGTGTAATTTCTGTCCAGGTTGACATAAAAACGACCTGTTTTTGTTACAGTTTAATTTTCTAAGCTACACAAAAGTTAGTCAGGGATGCACAGACATGAAAATTTGGGCCAATATTTATATCTGATTTATTTTATTAATTTTTTCATTTGGTTGCTCAATTAATTGTCAAAATGATTGATATGTCACTCGTTTACTAAAGTAATTGTTTACAACAGCCCTAGAACAGAGTCACAGATGTGTAAAAATTAACTAAATGAAAAATAATTAATCTCCTCAAAGAAAGAATGTGAGGATCTATCTGTAGTTCTAGTACCATCTCTTCCTTAATTTTCCATGCTGCCAAAGATGTTCCACCTTTAAGAAAGAGACAAGAAATTAGAGTAGTGAGTTAGATAATATATGACCTGCATATCATGAAAAGAGTATGTCTAATACTCGTCGTAGTGGACGACCAGCCTAGGCATTAGCTTCTCCAATACTAATGGCAGCCAATTCAATTCTAATCATTCGATAGGCTTTTTTTTCTGACTGTATACCTACATATATCCTACATATATACAATCTTCAGACTGTTGTGTGGTTGCACAGAAAAGCCCGGCATAACTGAGGGACATGAACTGTAATTTGTCTAGACTTTCATTTGATTTATTGTTACACAGACATGCGAGGATACACAAAAAAACGATTCAGTACAGAAAAGTGAGGCTTCAAAAGTGGGGACAAAAGGTCGGCGGATCAATAACAAAAACATCAAGCCGTCATTTAAATCTATCGAGGCATAGAGCTTGTAATCGATAGTCCCTTATTTTGTTTTTAAATGATTTTGACCATTGCATGTAAGATTTTTAACAGGATCATTTGTTCTATTTTATTTTTTTTTTAAGGTTTATTTTCGCAGACACATGAATCTTTTTTTTCTGGTGTAGACCTGACATTCATATCAGTGATTAGACAAGACTTCATACTTTATATCGTCATTTTTGTCCTTAATGCTAATTTTTTTCATTGTGTGATGTGATTTGACATGTTTGAAACTCCAGTCATTCATTTTACTATGTTCTACATATTAAATCCGACATTTTGTGCAGAAGTGGTTATTAAAGTTGAAATTATGTTTTTCTTTTTTCATCTGCTTTCCAATCAACTGAAAAACTGTCATGGGGCAGTGAAAGCTGATTACAGATTTACACTGCACTGACTCAACTGCTTATACTGACTGCTATCAGCTGTGGTGGTTCCTGTAGTACCACCACTCCAGGCAAAATAACTTCCTTCTAATGAGAGTCGAACAAAGGAGGAGGAATTCTTTGAACCAGAAAAGGACAAATGCAGATTGGATTTAGATAGTGTAAAAGAATGCAGCAAAAGCTCTCTAGTAGTAGCGTCAAAATGTCTTTATTTTTGCTTCCAACATTCATATCCTTCCAAGTTGACAGTCACATAGGGAACTGTTGACTAGCCAACTCCAACATCTATCTTGTCAAATTTAGGTTGTTCTAATTTGACAGTAGTTTGATCATTACTTTAGCTTGCTAAAACATGTTCTTCCTTCTTTAACTGTGCATTTTCTTTAAAAATCTAATCTTATCTTACATCTAATCATACAAATGACTTCTCAGTCCAACGTTCCTAAGTACTGTAGTAAACAACCTAATGGACGAAAACTGTTGTAGAAGACCTGCTGAAGGTAGAGAGTCGGAGCTTCTTAAAGAGACACAAGCTCAATTTCTAGGCGTCAAATTACTTCTGAGTCATATTTTATATGTAAAGCATTTTTATAACAACTGAAGGCGATATAGTTACTTAATTGTGATATAAAATTGCACTTTAATTTTTTTAAGTTGCTGAAGTGGTTTGTATATCTAGTTGGCAAACTTGTCACACCACAGGCATAAATCTCACTGTAATATAAATAAGTTGCTGAATATATATGGGCAGCACTTAATATTCTTGGACAGTCCAAACTCCAATAACTTTGGGAAGCCCTGATATGTGTGCAAGTTCTTCTTTTAAAAACCACTTTGGCTCCTGCGGAAGCAGAGGCCGGCTCATAAATTCTGTGTTTTGGTCCACTGCACACAAAAGACTTCACACGTATTCCTTCTTTGTTAACATCAATACAAAAGACGGCACAAACCCAAAGCTTTTAATTTTGTAAACACTCACAATTAAGGTCCCCACTAACAAGTTCTTTTTTTATATAATAAAATACTTCTATTCTGGACTTCCAGCTTTTAAGGAAGAAGTAAATATTTGCTTGCTGCTCATGTCTCTCAACCACAGTTAAACTCAATTGTACTAGTTGCTATGGAAACATGTCCCTCCACCCCCAGCCCTCCCTCCACTCCCCTCCCCTCTCCCCTTATTTTGACATCACTACTTTCTTTCCTCTGCTCTCTCCCAACTCTCTTATATGGCTGATTGGATGCAGCAGTACAGCCTGAGAGGAGTGCTATTTACATTGAAGAGGCTGTCAAAACATCACGAATGGTTTCAGTTGATCACAATGACTAGTGAATGGTATGATCTCCCAACTTCTGCACCAGGAAACTCCAGGTATTCAGGAAAACCGTTTTGGATTGACTCCTCTAAGCAGAATCGGGATTTTATCACTCGTGATGTTAAGTAGCACTTTTTGATGCACAGTTAGTGCCTCCCTTTTTATAGCTCAAGGCAGAGGCACTGGTATCTTCCAGGCTTTAGATATCTCATCTGTACATTACTGTTGTGCTTTTTTGTGTGTGTTTTTTTAAATTACAAAGACCATAGCAGATGGCCAGCAGCTTTATATATAATCTCTATGCATTAGCTTTAGAAGAAATGGTTATGTACCAACCCAAAAGGAAATGGTGGTGTTGTGACACTCACTGGAACCTAATTAGATGTGTTCCAAAGCTTTTAGTCCAAATTACCCATGTAGAATTTAAACTTAAATCTTAATCCTCATCATAGTTTCGGGGCATCCATTTGAAGTTGCTTACAATGCAGTTCATGTGCTTAAATCACTTTTATGAAATAATGATTAGTTTTATCTGGAAATTACAGTATTTTGCTATCAGAGTCTACAGATAGTGGGATTTATTTTAATGGACTGTTACATTTTGCGAACTGAAATCGCTGACATAATGGTGATGCTTATATAATATTATAAGGCAGCACACATTACATTAAGAGGTTAGAGACATAATAGTTGGCTGCCTCACTGCAAAGATCAAGTCTGAAAAATATCTGATCAATCAGAAAAATTGTAGTTTTCATAGTACAATAATTACATCATCAGTTTGTCTAGTTGCTTTTTTGTCAATTTGCAATGGCAGGCCATCAACCTATTTGTTTAACTTTCGAAAAAGATACAGTTTGAAGTTTCAAGTGTAAGGATTTTTATGTTACGTTTGGGTCACTTCGTTTTTGTTTCCTCAAAATATACCATCATAGTCTGCTACAGTCCTAATTTGCTTGCCATTTTCATAATTTTATTGCATGTCATTTTATGATTTCATGCAGATTTATAATAGATTTAAACACGTCATTTCTTGGAGATGCAACACAGAACAAGACAGGAGTTATTTATTGCCAGACAGACAGACATTTTAACAATAAATAATGTTTCTAATGTGGGGCGCTGTGTGGTAGTGGCAGAAAATAAATGTTCCTAACAAAGTTCTTAAATTTTGCAGAATCAACAAATATCTCATATTTTAGGAAAAGATCCCACTCTCATCAGTTTTAAACTTGGGATACAACGAAACTGCAAACGTTCTTCAGTCCAGGACATCCAATCCTACGTTGTCCTTGCAGTGCAAACGAAAGGCAATGTGGGTGGTGTTAGATTTCCTCTTTTGTAGAGGAAATCATCTTGCTGCAGCAAACCTGTGATTCACAGACAATTCCATTCTGCTTGCTCTTCTGGTTGCACCACCTTTTTACTGCAAAACAATGCCTAACCATGTTTGGTGGATTTAAGTTTTTACCACTTGCTTTTTCTTCTCAGCCTCAAAGATTTTAACAATAATTAAATGGTAAAATGACTTTAACAGGAGATTTTTTTTTAGCTTCAAATATTATTCAATAATATTCTTCAAATAATATACCCATATGTATATGGGTATATTATTTGAAGAATATTGGATACACACACACACACAGTACAGTTTAGTACTTAATCATTATTCACAGTGTCACAGTGTGTTATTTTTTCAGTATTTGACCTTTTTTTGAGTCTGTATACTCCAGTTACAGATTGATTACTAAATTAGTTGACCATCATTCCAGCAATTGATTAATCATGTTTGATCCTAGTAATTGTTTCAGTTGTGGTTATGATAGTCGCATTGTTTTCACTTGATTTTGCTCAAGAATGGGGTTTCACAAGTTGGCAGCAGTCCCTCTGGTCAGGGAATCAAATATACTGTCATTGTTTCCTGCTAATCTTTTCCCTCCAGCTAACACGATTGATTATTTACAGCTGCAAGTTCACTTGAATGCAACATGTAAACATAGATATGAGAGACTGCTGTGCTTTTGTTTTTGACAATCTACATAGCAAGGTGTATGAATGAATACGAATGGACTTACTCCATCCAGGCAACACAGTATGTCTGATGCAAAATCTATAATCACTATGCAGTGGTGTGTGTCTGAGTCCAAATCACAAAGCAGTAATGGAAGTTTTCGGGACTTTTCTCACCCACTGGACAGAAGTAGTTGCTAACCACAGGGACTTAAGAAGCAGGCTGGTGTCCTAGGCAAGTCCAACTGTTGCTTTGGCCACAAGACATGATAACTGATACTCCATTCCTTAGTGCTGTTTGACGTGCTGTGGGTTTCTTTTCACACTGTCACTTCTAATTTAGATTACAGGACAAACGACTTGTTGTTTGCTATAGTAAGACATTTTATTACACTATATTAAAAAAAACCCATTTGCCAGGATTTTAATGTCCAAAGCCATAAAGTAGCCATTTATATCAACATTTGAGATGTGCTGAAGAGACTGCAGCCCCATTCAAAACAGCACGTCTTATTATGGAGGAAAACAATACTGCTGCACAGCAGGAATTTCACTAGAAGTAACCATGGAGGAATTTTCTTTCTTCAGACACAAAGTTAAATACTGTCCACACCACCGAAACCAAGGTCAAAAATGGTGTGCTGCTTAATGATTTATTCAAAGGGACCCGCTGTTGGTATTTTTACATACTCTGAGACACAGTATGTCTGCATAGCCGCTCAACCTTTAATTTCTACTGTATTTGAAATCAAATTTGATGAGCACTAACACTGGGAAAGCCAAAAAGATCCATGAGTTGTTCTCTCCATTAATATGTGGGATTTTTGGGGGTACTCAGATTTAAAGAAAATGGATGGGTATGAGAAATAATAATTTGAATTTGTCACGGCAAAACTTCCATCTGATCCCTAAAATTACAATTATTGTGTTTGTATATTGCTTTCTTTGGAGTGTTTTTTTTTCTCTAATCATCATGCATTACTTGTACTCCCAAACCCAATTCAATTAGAAGTGTTATTCAGCTGAGTTTATCCAGCTGTGTGTAAACAGTGTGTGCTCTGAGACATTTTTTCTCTCGAACTCATTTCTACCAACTACTGAAAGGAATACAAAACATATACACATCTTTAGCAATGCAGGAGCTACAAAAAAATCTAAGCTACCAGCAAAAGACTCAAACTGCAGTCAAAATGTGAGCTACAGTGATCGGCCTGTAATGGGTATATGCCTCTCTGAGCTGCATTTCTCTTCCTCTCCACGCTGGAGATAAACTGCGACTCAATGAGCTGCGGTGCACTCCACTTCAACGGCCAACAGAATTTTGCCCTCGTTCAGGCAATTTAGTGTGAGTGCCCCTCAGCATCTGCCTCAGCTGTCTGCCACACAACAAAAGCCCACAGAGGCAGAGAGCTGAGCAGTCTGTGACCCAACATGCCACGCTGTGTACTCCTGTAATGAGTCACTGTTTAGACGGTAGAAAACAAGGCCAGAATAAAATACAGACATTGTGCCGGCGTTACACTTCAATTATGTTGGAGAGATGGGTGCTAAAGAAATAAAACCACATGAAATAGAGCAACTGTAACATCATCTGAAGTGTGTTTTCAGTTTGGGCTCATAGCTCACAGTACTTATTAATTTTTAAGTCCAGAATTGAGAGAAATGTAAAAAGGTGGAAAAGAAACAAAAAACAAACAAGTGAGGCAGAGATGCTGAAGAGTGAAGATGTTCTGTTTTTGAAATGCAGATTTTCGACATGCGTGACACAATGAGCTCTCAAAATAAAAGTGGTGATAAAGTCTCCAGCTCCAATGCAAATTCATAAGGGGGAGAGATTTATACAGCAATTATTCAGAAAGGAAGCGCTGTCTAGACCCCAGTCTGCATAAAAGTGAAGTCAGTGGCGAATGATTATAAAATTTGTGACTTCTGTACTTTTGTTTTAGTTGTCAATTGTAATTGTTTAACTGTGCTAAATAATGTAGCTGTTAAAATGTTCCCCGGGTAATGCCTGGTATGCCACTAAAACACTACAAGTCTCACGTTATTTTGGACCAAAGAGTCACTTTAAGATAAGACAACACATGACAAGGGTAAGTTCAGTTAGAATACTATCGCTACAGTAAAACAAACTCCCCTTCATTTAGCTCAGTCACAAAGAAAAGAAAGTCACAGCTGAAGCTCAGTCACAGCTTAACAAGCAGGAGGACTGCTTGGAGAGAACAGTTATTGATTTAACATGATATGTAGACATCAACTCATACCTGACACTCTTATCTGGTCCAAAAAGAGATATTCCAGTTAAAATATATTTTTTGTCAAAAAGCAATCTAATCTGTGAGTATTGTGAGAGATTTCCAGAAAATGCCTTTACAGATTCTACGGGATCATCCATAAATATAAGTGCCTTCCTGTTTTATTGGAAATGACTCAAAAGTTAATTATGTTCCAGAAAATAACTTATCTGCATTGATAATATTATGGAAAGACTCACTGTGAATTTTTATACAATTTAGAGACTTCAGCTAGAAAAGTTAAATACATATGTCTTTAAAGGCAAAAGGATGTCAAATGCATTGAAATATTAACTGTATCTGAATGTTCATGTTGCTTTTCATCTAGATTAAGGCTCCAGCAGAGCTGTAAAACCTGTGCAGAGACTGTGAGCAATCTGTCACTATGTCAAAAAAACGCATACATAATCAGTGAAATGGAAAGACTCTCGGGGGCTGACTTCTGGGGAGTCTATGAAGATTTCTGTTTTTTGGTTTTTTTCTTTTCAAATCCTGGATAGAAACCATAAACAAGAAAAGGGAGTCTATGTGGCAAGAACAATGACCGAAATGTGAACATCACTGTGAACACAATGAATCACCACAGTCTGTCACTCCTACACACAAAAAGGTTATTTTTCCAGATTAATCACTACAGTGGTTCTCCAGTGACTTCCCCGTTATCGCTAGTCACGACACACTCTCTTGAAACCTGCAAAACGCCATTTGTTTCAGGCGACGTAGCTATTAAGATTAAGCGGGGTGCGATGCGACAAAGCTGTGCTAAACTGGAACGGTTTTCAAAAAAAATCCTGAAAAAAAGTAAGTCAGAGAGTCTGGAAAGAGGGAGCCAAAATGACCACTCAGTCACAAGATGCCTGAGACTGCAGCGAGAATCGAAGCCTGGCACACACACACAGCTCTCTCTGTGTGTCCATTCATAAGGCAGACACGCTGAGACGAGCCGGATAAGCCTGCCTGTGATTCCACCAGGAAGAAGATCAATAGGAGGGAATGCACCATTTCGGATATAGACAGACAGACTGAGCAAGGGCAAGGCAAAGAGGCAGAGCAGCACTCGAGTGCTTATTATGCCGTGTAGGGCGTCCACGGTGGTGTGCCGCCACTTCTGGAGGTGTCCAGGAACACAGGCGGACAATGCAAACTCCTTAGAGATTAGGACACACCACGTGGTGGATTAAAGCCCTAATGAAAATCAGAAGTGGCATAAGCGTCTCCTTCAGCAACATTGCAAAGCTGAGGACAATTGCTTGAGCAGGCCAACAGACGGAAGAGAACCCAGGTGCCAGGGGCCCAAGCCTCTCCCGCGACCAAATAAACACTGAACATTGTTTGCCTTGACTGTCTCTTTAGCCTCCCTTGCTGGCATGGAAACAGTTGGCTGCATCTGAGCATTTGGACATCACCACCGGCAGTCAATCACAATCGGACGCCCCGCCTCCCGTGCTAACAGAGTCCAGCCTGCTTGCCAAGTATCAAACGCCTGTAAATAAACAAGGGTCAGCCTCAACGGAGGCCAAAATGATGATGCCTCTGAGAGTCTTTTCCTGTCCTCTGATTATTACGCCTCTGCTCACATCGTCTCCAGCTATTACCCAATTTAACCCCAAAAAAGAGAAGAAACTAGGCTTTGGATTAAACAGGTTATTGGGGAGGGAAAAAACTTGCTATGCTGTCAGCTGAAAGTTAAAGTACCATTACAACACCAATTTAAAAATAAGTGAATATAGTGAGTAGGGCTGAAACGATTCCTCGAATGATTCGAGTACCTCGATTACTAAAATTCCTCGAGGAAAATTTACCTGCCTCGAAGCTTCGTTAATTTATGTTTTATTAGTTAGCGCACCGTGTTCCGGCCGGGACTTCATTTGCGTTGCGCGGAGCTCTCACTTCCGCCTCTGAGTTGTTGACAAAAGCCAAGTCTCAGCGGCATAAAGTCCAATCTTCAAGATTGGCCCGTGGGGATTTTATTGATTGATGATAATGCCCGACTTTTTATCGTTTTTGGGGAACCAATAAGCATCCTTAAAATGACTGGGGGATGCCTGGAGTACGGCAGCATTTCTCCTCCGGGGCTGCTGGTTGAAAGCGAACGGCGGGAAGAGCGCTGAGGTGAGCGGATAGACTGAGCAGGGCGGGTGGCTGAGTAGCTGATGCTTACCGTGTAAATGTAGCTTTACCGACGAACCGCACAATAAATTTCATATCCCGGTCTGAAGAAACGGGTGGCGGAGCGCATCGTACATGGCTGGTAGATGAGTTTCTGAGTGACCAGTGAAGGTGTCGTAAATATCCCGTATTGCTTCCCCCCGTGTTCGTCCCCCGGTCTAACGGTTCGTCAGTCCGCTGGTCTATTTCCTCCCCTCCACCCCATCTTACGTTCGTTCATTCGCCCTCTCCTCCCACTCCAGGCGGCATTTCCCGTATTTTCAAACCCAAAGCGTGACAGGTTAGGTGGCAAGGTGAGTTTAATTAATCTATTAAACTCACTGAAGATGAATACATAAACTAAAAGCTGGATTGTAGACATTTTTTATAAGCATATTTGTGAGCCTGCCTCTTTGTTATTACATTCAATATAATTTCAGATTTTTCTATAACTTTTCTTCTGGTTAACTTAGAAAGTGAGCTATTATTGTTACAGGTTAGTTTTCTAAACTACAAAAAAGCAACTGTTAGGGATGCTCAAATATGAAAAATTGGACTGATATTGATTGATATCTGATAGTAACACCGGTATTATGCCAGATTTACCAATATTTCATTTTATAATTTTTTTTATCCGATTACTCGATTAATCGTAAGAATAATCGATAGATTACTCGATTACTAAAATATTCGTTTACAACAGCCCTAATAGTGAGGGTGTGTGTTAGAAGTCAGGAAGTAGGGAATTAAGCAAAAAGAATGCAATGAATTTATTTTTTACGCTTTTTCTTGTTAAGGGCGTAACACATAGGATTCGACATTGTTCCCTTTTAAGGTGACAACTGCTTGCCAAGCAATGCTAAGCGACATGACACAAGAAAGTTGAAAAGCATTTCAAGTTTTATCACTGTCGCAAGTCGTTCCATGTATTGGGATCGCGCCAAGTAGCAAAAACACTCACATGAAAACACTCACATGTTCTCCTTATGGAACTCATCAGTCCTTGTGTGTCGAGCCTATTAACATTAGAAACTTGTACTTTTTCCCGATTTTATGTGATAGACAAAATGGAAAAAGAAAAATCTGTTTTCAAAAATGTGACAAAGGGCGTCATTTCTGCCCCTCTAAAAAAATACTTTGTAGCATTACCTTTCACAGCAATTACATCCATCAGTGTTTACGCAAACGTCTTTACCAGCTTTGCACATCGTGAGGTTAAAATCTGGCTAAAAATCACTTTTCAAATCTTGCCGCAGATTCTCAATTGAAGCCTTTAACTGAGCCTGTTTAACACTTGAAAACGCCTTGATCTAAACCATTCCACTGCAGCTGCCACTGTATGTTTATTGATGTCTTGCTGAAAGGTGAATAATCACACCAGTTTCATGTCTTTTGGAGTTTCAAACATGTTTTCTTCCATGGCTGCCCTGTATTAAGTTTAACACTCCTCGCCGCCCGTCCATTCTGACCAGCTTCCCAGTCTTTGCTTAAGAAAAACACCCCTACAGCATGACACTGATCAAAGGATATATGATGCAAAATGACCAGAAACACAGAAATTGAATAGGGCTGGTCCAGAATACATTTGCATGGATCAGACCCTTGTTTATGATGTTGTCCAGCTACTTGCACATCTAAAACCAATGTACTTCTATCAAGGATGCAAACAGTTAAGGCTTAACTGTTACCAATCTTAAGTATTATGCATGAAAGTGACATTTTAAAATGTTTTTAATAGGTGCTCAATTGCACACCATTTTATTTCGCACAAACTGAGTCAACATATTGTCATGTTTGGTTACTTTTTTTCATGTCATTATAAAGAACCATATCCTTGGAATGATTAATTACAGTATAGAGCACTGAATATTTTTCACAGTATCTGAATTGTTTTAAAATTTTAGCATTGTGATAAACCGTGATTTTCATTTAATAAATTGTACCCATTTAGGTACAATTTAGGAATGTGGGGCTATGCATTCATCTGCAAGGAAAAATTAAAATAGTTAGCACTTTTATTTAAAATCCTCTTAACTACTGATCTTCATATTGACTTTTTTTTTTACAACAGTGATAAGTTGAAGCATAAACTGAAAATGAGGAATGCTCTAGAAAGCTGTGTTCTGTATAAGACCTTCTTAGTTAGATGTAGAATTTCAAGCCTGCAGTCCAAACTGCGTGTTGATCCTAGCGTTGTTCAATTGTAATTTGAAAAAGAGGCGAATAAAAGCCAAGGCAACAACTTAAAATGCCTGTGAGGGGGGTGCCCTTCTCCTTCCAACAAGTTAGCTTCTTCTTCAGTCCCACAGACAGAGACACTGATGTTTCTCCCCTCCTATGGAACCTATAGGGCCTCTTTCTCATCCCTTCAAACCACACTGCTCCTCCTGACGTGCCTTCAGTCCGATTCCTCTCCCTGACGTATAGCTGCAGTGCATCTCTTTGCTGAAAGTCTGCCCGCATGTTAACCATCAGAGGAAAGCCTATGATCACAGTACAAGGGGCCATTTATGCATGACAAAGAACCTCAACTGCCTTATCCCAATTTGCACATGCTCCTTCGCTTCCCCTTGAGGAATATGCCCCTCCAAATGCGATCCATCTTAAGACAGTTACGGGGACAGCGCAACCACCGGGCAGTGCCATGGGACCGACTGCTCTTCTGATCAGAGGGAGGAGGCAGAAGTGCCCGCATGACTAATGGGAATGCCTGTCCTGTTGGGAATCGGCGGAGGAACGGGAAACAGCAAAAAAGCCCCATACATTTCACGGCTAAACAGCAGAGTTTGCAATACTCGCCAAACAAGAAACACTGATTGATACGATCGGCTTGTGGACTTTACAGAATGTTGCTAATTTTTGATGATGAATTTTCCCATCCTGCAGAGCCAAGAGAAAACTGTTCACTGATGGAGCATGGCTGGACTCCAACCCAGCTTTCATTGGGTGAGAGCAGGGATACACCCTGAAGAGGCTGCCAGCTTATCACACAAGCCAACACCGACACAAACGACCATCCTAACTCCTAGAGCCAATTTAAGAATCACCAACTAATTAAACATGCGTCTCTTTGGCGAAACTGCAGAACTCATTTCCACGCGACAACCTGGGTTTGAATCGAGAACCTTCCTTCCATTAGGTGACGACCTTAAAGACAGCAGTAAAAAAAAAAAAGCTCATCTGCTGCCATGACCCATACATTTGAGTGGCTGTTCTTCAAAAGGTCTGTAATTGGATTCACAGCCATTGACATCAAAATGCCCTTGGTCTGAACTCCATATTGCTGTTAAAACGTTCATTGCTACATATATAGGGAAAGGGTTGTATATCCAGCAGAATATGAAAGCTTTCATGAGTGCATTTGCAGGTGTCCTCAAGAACGAGACGGTGAAATACCTTGCGTACCTGAACAAGGTTTCTTTACGCTCCTCATTCAACAAGTAAAGAGCCTTTATTTATTTAAAAGCCCTCCGAACTGCTATATGTTATTTATTTATTAGAAAAATGGGGGAGGAGGGGAACAAAAGCAGTATTTTTTTGGACAGGGTTTGAGCTCATTTATATAAAAATCATTCAAATGAATGTCATGTTTTGCTTGGAAGAACACTTGAGATGCTTTCTGACAAACAACAAAACAGGGTTTTCAGGCGCATCTTTGCATTATTTAATGACATTTACAATCTCACATATTTTAGGCCACATCTAATGTTGCTAAGTCATGCTGGCTAAGATGTAGCAAGACTTTGTAGCATAAGATCCCTAGTTCCTATAAAATGACTTTGTCAGATGTAAAAAGTATAAGTTAAAAACCCAGGATATGAAGGTGAATGCTTTCAGACTGACAACATGTAGCTATAGCTTTTGCAATGCGCTGCTGCCTTTGTACACTTACAGAATAACAATGGGAGTATAATCCACTGCCTTTGATTGAATATTAAGTTGGATTGTCTGCACTAGTACTAAGACTGCACTTCTCTCCCTTACAGACATGTTGCTTGTAGCTTCCCAGCTAAAGTTTTGCTGTTACACACTTGGACTTTTTCACGACAGGAAATGTTTGGAAAGGTTTTCAAACAGTTATTTTGATTAGGGGCGAAGGAGAACATTAGAAAACTTCTTGCAGCCACCTGACGGGCAGTGTGCAGGAAAGAGCGGAGTAAAGGAAGCACACGTTACATTACGTTAAGTGTTGTCCCTCTAATGGAATAATCTTAGTACATCTTGATAGCTGTAATTGACTCAGACCTTGTTGATGGGGGCCGAGTGGGACAAGTGACAATTTATGATATTTTAGCTGTTGTAAATGACAATGCATCCTGGCTGCCAATAAATGTAATAAATAGTTTCTGTTTTTAATTCCTAGCACAAAAGTAAAAAATAAAAAGGAAAATAAGTGAGCAGAAAAGTCAAATAAGTGCATTGCTAAGAAGCATTGTTACCACAAAGAAATGATCAGCCAGGCACAAATTTCCTTACATTTTCTTCTAAGTTTACTTCTTCTGAGTTCAAAATATTAAATACTTTCACTGATCACACGTAAAATATTAAATTCTACGTTGAACAGAGATTTCTTAAAACAGTTTGAGGTTTGTGAAACTTTTTTTTGTGGCATTTGGAGGAGGAGGTTGTGACAAGTTGAGGTCAGTTTACCAAATGTAATCTTCTGTTTCAGTTAGTCAAGTCCCTGCCGCAAGTGTGAGCAAGTAATTTAGCACTTCTGGTGCGAGAGCAAATTCATATTCAATTCATAGACTAGACAAGCAATGAGTCACAAACCACCTGCTACTACACCTGCCAGATAAATCTGTTCTTGTTTACAGTTGGCATTTGAACAGGTATTAATTTATTTACAAATCCAATACAGCAAACACATGAGAAATAGTGAGCATTAAACATGCATTTTTTATATCACATTCAGGTACCACTACTCAAGAGAGCAACACTAGACGAACCATTTTTCTCTTGGAAAAAAGTGTGCTCACTTTTATACTTCTGATTATATTAAAAGCATAATACCCAAAGAAAAAATCCAACCATAGCTGGCATTAAAAAGAAAAAGAGCAAGAAAAGCCCAAGGTTGTGTTTTGCATTCTCTGTGAAGAGCAACTGCCAAGGCGTGGTCAGTTTTCACAGCAGCTCTACTAAAGGCAACAGATGGTACAGAGGCACCTTATGACATAAACATGAGCTTCCACACACGCACACACACACACACGCACACACACACACACCTTACTGGCCAATCAGAGACTGGACAGTAAAAATAGACACTGGGACAAGGCTAGCCTCCAGAGAGATTGCAGCACTACTTCTTAGGGCTAGAGCTTCCAGAGAGAGACGGAGGAAAAAAAAGGAGGATCACCAGTTGCAACCACATCATGGTCTGGACTAACACAAACATCGGAGAAGATTAATTTTGAGGCTAAATGATACGGCTAACTATTAGCACAAAGTCAGTCAAATGATAATGTCATTTATTTTTAGCAGCTTAGCACAAAATACTTCAGGTAGATTCAAGGGTTGAGCTTGACTAAAATGCATTTAATCAAGTCTGAAGAAGAACAGAGAGTATAAATTTCAAACTGAGTAGAAGGTCAATTGAGTTTCTGTTTTAAATTATGTGAGGTGAACGACAGGAATAAAATGATCAGAGGAAAAGCAAAAAATGCATTCAGGAAAGCCACTTTTTGGGCAAGATGTTCAAACTTTTATATTATACTTTCTCTAATTTATTCCATCTGTTTTATGTCTATATATTTCCGAACTGTACACAAGATCTGAATTTCCAAGGCAGAGAAAAACAATACATATAGGTAGGAATCACAGGGTGCTGCACAGTTTGAAAAATATGACCCATTATATTGATAGCACTGAATGTATAATCTACTTGGGGAATGGATGATAATCTGTCTGCTGTTGGCACAAAATCTGACGGTCACAGCCAATCAAAAGTGCACATAAACAGATTAATATCAGAGGGCCCCAGCCCCGGCTACTCGCTGTAAGTAAGCACGGCGTTTATTTCAATGCTTCATACTTCCCCACTTGTTTAGGGCTGCAGCTGTCAGTTTGTTAAAAATGAGATCACTTTGGGACCGGCAACCTTACAATAAGTCCCCTAGGCCAAACAACCGTGCTGGAATTGTCGGAAAACATGTCACCCTGTCATTAGATAATATCTGGAACCCGAAGCAATGCAAGAGCAACACTAAAGAGGCCTCAACTCGCAATTTCAAATTACAAAAATGATTTCAACACAACCTTCCTCTAAGCTAAGAATTTAATTAAGTTCCATGAGAAACTAATGTTGAAAACAAGGGTGGATAGTTGTTGTTTTTTTCCAAAGGTATTGAAGTGTTTATTTCAACACATACCGAAGTCCAGCAGACATTAAAAGTCTATTTATTTCTTACCAATATGATAGGTGTTCCATATTAACAAACACCGTTTTGGTTGTAGTAATTTGGGGATAAAAAGCAATCAGAAAGCAATATCGACAAAGCATTGTAAGAATGTTGCAGAAAACAGAGTTTCATTACTATTAAATGTCTCAAGTTTTTAAACATTTTTTCTAATAATCACAGAAATCAAACAGTCCATCTCCATCAGACCAGTTTTTTAATCTCACAATTGCTCTACATCATTGACTAAATACATTAACAAATTAAATGCATATTGTTAGTGCATTGTGGTGAATGCATGGATAATTATCTTAACAGAATAAAAAATGTGCCCACACCGGAGCATTTGTCATGTATCACTGCCATAACACAATGCATTTCTCCATGACATGCAAACGCATAACTCATGAATAATTCTTTAAATTAGTTCATTTTCTTCAGAAAGTTACAATTACATGTTTCATACTAGAGTTACCGTATATGAATTCATCACCAATCTTTTTCTTTAATCCAATCATTCACGTTCACACCCTTTATTTGCTCTGCTTGACTGTTATTGACTTTAAAATCCCATTTACTTCAATCCAGTTTTTCACTTCTCATTCTCATTAAGTCATTTTTCCCCCAGTTTATTTTATTGTT
Organism: Poecilia mexicana; assembly: GCF_051168715.1. NCBI lineage: Eukaryota > Metazoa > Chordata > Actinopteri > Cyprinodontiformes > Poeciliidae > Poecilia > Poecilia mexicana. The sequence goes on along the minus strand of NW_028263382.1, from coordinate 30,367,977 downwards.
TATTCTCTAGTATCGAGGCATATTGTTTCTAGTTTCCCCGACATGATGCTTTGGCATTCTCGTCTGTTACAACCTCACTGTTTTGTTTGCACTTGTTCCCAATTTCAGAAACATTAGCCAGGAAGGCATCACCATCTTTTGACATGCAACATTTTCCTTTTTATTGGATCACATGACAGTACTCTTGTCGGTGTCATGTTTCCTGTCAGTCAGCCAGGTGAAAGAGCTTGTTATGGTCTGAAATTATTTTCTGTCAAATTTAGACTGAGTTCTCCATTGTATTTTTGCTACAGTACTTCTATGTAGCAAATGGTACGCAGTTGGAAAAACCTCTCCCTTTAAATGGTGCCCGATTTGTAAGCAAAATGCATGTGTTGGTTCCATACTCAATTATTGGACTTAGTTTGAGTAAAAAAAAATCTGAATCAGGTGTGATGGTTTTGTTATTTTTGTGAGAAAAGCCCCTGTGAAAACATGCATGTAGCATTCATCCTTTTCTGTATAAAATCAAGAAGCGTAAAGTAAATTAAGGCTGGACAATAAATCAGTATCAATATACAACACAATAGACATGTGATCAATATCAATAGATAATACATCTCATAGAATATTCAATATATACATCTGTCAACTCTGATCCAGAACCGCACGGCATTCTGGGATATGCAAACAGAGGAAAGACTTTAGCTCCTTAACTTCTTACAGCTAGCTAATCTATCTTAGCAGCACCAACTAACTCAATCACTCTTTAGTTACCTAGCAACAAACTATTGAGCTACAGCAGCATTTTCAGGTTTCACCACTGTGCCTCATAATGGCAAAAAAAAGTGGATAAAACAGGAATGCTTGGCAGTATATCAGACATTTACTACAAAATACAAATCAATAATTATCAATATTGACAATTATCGATATCACCTGATATGAAACGATTATATTGCGATACATTGCATCACAATTGCAATTGTAGTTGCAATTGTAACTACAAGAACTCAAAGCTAACTCTCACCTATATTTATACCCAAACATTGTGTGAATATAATTACCAACACTGGAGAGTCATGCGTACTGTTACGGCAATATTACTTGCGATATATCCCTACTTCCGTCTTTCTTCTCTTTTTCATCTGTGCTTTCACTCTGTGACCTTTAGCATTTTGGGCAATGTCACTTGTGTCCAGTTTGAGCATCTACTGCTGTGAGACTCTGTCCAACTGGCTAAATATAGCTTTAGCATGAAAATGCAAGCTCACAATACGTCAAATATAGAAGTCAAGAATTGTGTCACTGCAAATAGTCCTCTGTGATGTGAATATTGCAATTGCAATAAATTAGCGATAGATGATGACTAAATATACAACGTTTGATGTCAAGCATGCCGAATGTTCCAGCATGGTGATTTAAATCCTCCCTGACCCTGTTCAGTCTAAGTGTGTTCTGTGTGTTGCTGTAGCCACTGAGGCAGACAAAGCAGCCATGTGCTTTCATAAGGTAGAGAACAGTCCTTCAAAGACACATCCCCCCCCTCTCTCTCTCTGCTAATGATGGTTGTTGTAAAAGAACCTCCAGTGGGAGTAGGTACACAATTCACCACAATGCCACAGAGAATAAGGTAGATTATTACAGTTTGCTAAAAGCAAAGATGCTGCACAGTCACAGATTTTTCATTGTGTGTAACCTGTACAGATGTTTAATTAAAAATGCAAAATCCTGGCAAGATTTTTTTTTGTTTTTGTTTGTTTACCTTAATCACCTTCAATTTCCTTTTTCTGTGAAAGTCATACGTAAAACCAAATGAAATTTGTCATTATGTAAATACTGATATTTAACTAAAATCGTCTTGAATTGTAAATCCCTTTAAATAATGCCTCTCAGACCAATACTATTTAAAGTTTCCACTTCTTTTTACTTCAATGAAATGTAGATGGATTTCATACAACACAACCTACATAACAGCTAAGTTACTTTATAAAAGAGAGATGAGAAAAAAGCAACTTTTTTAAAGAAAGTTCCAAAAAGTTTACTTTGAAGTTTGCCGAAACTGTTTCACACTGTGGGAATGCTTTTCTTTAGGAGAGACACAGAATCTAGTCAGAGTTAATGGGATGAAGGATGGGACTGAATAAAGCGGAATAGTAGAGGAAAACCTGTAAGAGGCTGTAAAACACTTGAAAATGGGGTGAAGGTTGACCTTCCAATGGAGAATCTGGTTCAAGTCTTAAAAATTGCTGTTCACAGATGTTCTCCATCCTATGTGTCTGAATGTGACATATTCAGGAACAAAAGTCTGTCTTTAAACGTGCAAAGATGATTGAGACACACCCCAAAAGGTTTGCTATTGCAATTGCAACAAAAGGGTTGCAAAGTATTAACTCAGCTCGGCTGAATCAAAGACGTCTTTCATATGTTTGTTTAAAATTACATCTGAAAAGCATAAATATATACATTTATTTGCTTTATATATATATATATATATATATATATATATATATATATATATATATATATATATATATATATTTGTTTTATTTGGATTTTGGAAGGAAGAAGATCTCCTTCCTTCCAAAACCTAAATAAAATGCATGAAAGTTTTGTCTTTTTTTTCCTGCATGTCACTGCATATAAACTAAAGAATAGAGACATGAGATTTCCTGTTTTGCTTTATCTGCATTTTTTTTTTTTTGATTCGTTGAATAGTTTAAATGTGAACTGTGCAGACAGCTTGCGAGGCAGTGAGCTGCTTCTTACTTGATTAGTTAAGATAGTTTAATTTGCTTCACAGGCCTTGTCATCTTCTTTTGGTTTTTATGGCATTAATGTTGAAAAGCCGGACAATAGGGCTCATGACACATCCGGACTGCTGGCAAAGAAAGCAAGATGGCTTTCAGGCAGCTGAAGTCAATGAGTCATACTCCATGGAGCTCCTTCAGGGGGGTATGAAAGCCATGGTAAAATAGATCATGACAGACGAGCAGTGTGATGCCAAATTTACAGTGGATACAGAGAAGCTAGGTTCAACTAAATGGCACAATGTGTAATTTTTCTTTCAAATATTAACAAAATTCTGATGCAAACAAAATGCCAGTTGCTTTTGTTTTAGATTTCTGTGTTATATTTAAGTGGAGTGAAAGATCAAATATGAGTATACCCTAAAACTAGGCTGATGAGTGCTAACTGTAAATATTCTGTGACATTTAACACAAAAATGAAGAAAATTAGTGAGCATCAACACCAAGGTCAATACTTTAAATTCATCAGGGATCACTTATACTTTGGTTCACCACATAACTGCATCTGAATATTACAACTATGAGCTGCTAAACCTTTATGAACATACTTTCTCTGTAATAAAAGCCCTTTTTGGTTACGTTGGTTACGAAAACTTGGGTAATTATCAACGACAAATGGTTTGCTCTTTTTACAGAAAAAGAATATTTGTAAAACCATAAATAAATTCTCAAAAGCAATGTCTCCTTATGAATATATACAGGGTAAACTGACAGGATGCATATTACATATAAAAAATATGTCTAGATGATAGCAAATAAAATAATTTCTCCTGGTGCAGGAAGGAGGCTCACTGTGCTTTAAATAGTAAAAGATTAGCAATCATTTCAAGCTTTGCTAGTCTTGTTTGAAATGTAATAGTACTTCTCCCATATGTAAAGATAAATCATCACAAATTATATTGTTGAAAAGTTTCAGTAATTTGATTTATAATGTGAAACTTTGAAATTATATTGTTTTGGGGGGGGGGGGGGTTACCTAGAGTTACCTATTTCAAGTGCTTATTTCTGTTCATTTTGATGACTATGCCTTAAAACTAAAGGGAAAACAAAATTCAGTTCTCCCCAAAAAATGGATATAGCAAAAGACCAATTTAAAAAAAACAACAAAAAAGACAATATAGGAATTTCAGCCAACTGGAAATAAGTTCATGTTCTGGACCGCTATACTCTTAGTACTCTGCTGGAACTTTTTCAGTGCTTAAATGGTTACACTGGCCACTCATAGTGCTTTTACGTGACAGCCACATTCACCTAACTGCAATCACAAACAGGGACATATAAGGGTTTAAGTATGTTTACGTGAAAACCCACAACATTCTGATTGCAAGAACACCACTCTTCCCGCTGAGCCACAGTTGCCAGATACTGCATCATGCAGCATTGGACAGATGTGATCAGGCCTGTATCAAACCATTTCAACAAAGGTCTGTGCAAAGTCTTGTCTGACTGGTCTAAAGTTTGTTGTCGTGCTCTATACACTCTATGCACTCAAACAGCAATGTTGACATTGTTTTCCAACTAGTTTGCTTCCACTATCTGGTTTTTGTATCTGCAAGGGACATAAATACTTTTGAGGAACAATTATCTGACGCATTGACGAACTATGTACATTTGCATAATACTTCACCAAATAAGTCCTATAAAAGAAATAAGACAGGCAAATGGCTTATAGTTCCTGGATGGAAATTGAAAAGTCGTTCACAGAAGAGGCTGTCGGCAGAAAAGTGTGGCACTAGCTCCGTGACCGTTTCGTAAAAGTAAACCAGAGAATGCATGACAGAAGCGGAAATCTTCGCGTGACGCACACTAAAACATGTGCCTCAGGTGGTCTTCATGACTGTATGAAATGTGTGCGCGAATATTAACGTCCCAAAACCATGTGACTGTGCGTCAACTGTTTGATATATATCTTTTTTTATTAGTGCTATGTAATATTCCATTTCCTAAAAAGTTGGATTATGAGTTATGGGTATTAGATATAGGCAATCATGATAATGAACAGGAAAAAAATGCTTGAAATACATCACTTTAGCACTGTGTGATGAATCTGAGGTTCAGTTTACAAATTGAATTACCTGAATAAATTTAATTTACTTTTTACTTCAATTTATTGAAATTCACCAGACAGCTTTAGAGAGGGGAATGGGATCACCATGTCAACCTGACAGACGGAAAACTACTCTGCTCTCCAGACACAGCCAACCAAAAATGTACAATAACATTCCTCCATTCTCTAATTATGCCGCTATAAATTGCAGGCGCATTGTGTTCAGCTCACGTCTTCATTCGTTTAATTTCTAATTACCACTGCCAGCATCTACTCCAAAGCTAAAGGGTAAAGTTGAAAATGTGAGAAGCATTTATAACATCACAAAAGCGTGGCTTGCACCTCCTCACACTCTGTGCATTGATTAAAAGCTTGTCAAGTGTTTCACAGAGAGCTCAATCTGTGGTTCAACAATAGCCCACAATTGATTTTCATCACTAAACCAAAAGGTTTCAAGATAAGCTTTAATTTTCATTGCATGATGGTAATCTTTGCCCGACATGGATTTAGCTTTAGGTTAATGGCTGCTGAGCAATATAAGATGCCAACATGCAAAAGACAAATCTTAATTGAAGTTGTATTGCTTTCTGCATTGTCTTGTTTTACTTTTATAGAGAATTTGTCCAGTGTAAAAAAAAATAAAAAAAAGTAAAAGAACTAAGCTAATTAAAAACAGACTGTAATTGTGTGCAGCTCAAAATCAAATGAATATAGTGCTGCTAAATAACCACATTATGAATTATCTAAAAGGGTAAAAAGTCAGATTCATCTGACAATTTAATTTGTATGTTACTTTCCAAGGCAGCTGCAACAATATCCAGAAGCTTTAGCATTTCAAAACAACACCCAAGAAATTGAGTCATGCAGGTGTTTTTTTTTTCTTTTTTTTTTTTTTCTTTTTTCGTTCTAGGTGAGCTGCTACCGAGCCCAGCAATATCCAAACAGCCTACAGGCTTTCAGAACGAATCTCATCCATCACATCCACTCCAGCATTGTGGAGTTAACTGTAGTACCTCTGCCTCTTCGATGGATACTTCAGCTACACCTCCTGCTCAAACGGGCGAGAGTGCCAGGTTCATGAATTCCACTAAGTACCCAATGCAGCTTTAGATGATACAGCCGGTTAATGTTAGGAATCCACAGGCCTAAATAAGAAAAATACAACCTAAATTGGTTCTTCATAGCCTCTGGAGATTGCTTGCTTCCACGCCCAAACGTCACTGGCTACAGCTGATTAGTTATGGCGTCTGCGTGAAACAAGGAATGGAGTCTGCAGTAGATCAACTAAATGTGTTTTGTCTGGGGCTGGCAATATGGTGAAAAAAGAATTTTTATAATGATAAATTTTTGCTTTGATTATAGTGCAGAATTTAACTGTGGTGTCATGGTGTATCTGTGTGCATTTGGGAGGTTAATTTGGTTGTGTTGACTTACTTTTCAGCTGCATTTATGTGGTTAGAGTTCATATTTATATGCACATAACACATCATTACATAAGCAATGGAGGGCCTCGATTTTTCACGTCTCACTTACATTCTGGTCCCCGTCAACTGGCGAGCAGCTGGACTCAGTAAAGATGCCACGGTCAGATCCATTTCAAATTTCACTGAGAATAATCAACCCTCATATTTGAGAGTGAGAGGCTATATTCACTGTTACTGTCATATAATATTCCCAGTGCCTTATTCTATCTGCCTTACAACAAACACGCAACCTTAAGTTACCTGCTAAAAATTATCAAAATGTTCCAATAAAGTACTTATGTGACAGATTACCAACATGAGACCGGAAAGCTGAGCTGATGTTTGTCTGCTTGTGGGAGATCACTCACAGTAAAACAAGTTTCACAATGATTTTGAAGAGAAGACAAAATCATTGTGGAGTTTTTGCACAATTATTTTGTCTTCTCAAGCCATCATTAAACAGAAAACACTGTCTCTGTATTCCTTAGAAATGTGGCTCTTTAACCTCACTGTGAGATTTCCAAAAAGTTCTTCTAAATCCAGAATATTCCATGATAATCAGATGTTAATGGGTGTTTTTTTTACACTTTATAATCTGGTAGACTTGATTAGATTAGGGACCAAAATTGTTACAGTTTCAATTGGTGCAGTTCCCTTTCATACTGCACTGTATCAAACAAATTAAACCTTTCAACGAAAATGTTCACCCTCTCGCCTGTGGTGGCGCTGCACCAAGAAACACTACAGGACACTGAGCGCAATCTTCTCCTTCACAGGATGTAAACAAAAATGGAATGGCATCAAATGTTCGTGGTTGTAGGATTTCTCTTTTGCCTTTTGTAACAGACCACGACCCAATTCTCCCTCTATCGCATTTGATTTGACTGGTCTTACCCTGAATGCCCTGCACTAGTCCACTTCCTGCTTTTGGAGCAGTCTCCGGTTCGGCTTGGCATTTACAAGCATTCAAATTGCGTCAAAGTTTGCTTCAACCAAACAGAGACCTAGGTTTTTAGGTGGACCACAGTTCAATTTTTTCGGTCCCATAAAAGTTTGATTGCGTATTCACACCTCCCCAAATGAATGAGACTGTCTAGGCAAACACACTAGAGTGCAATTAAAGCAAACTAAACAGGGCTGGTACGAAAGCGTCCGAAAGCTCAAAAGGAACCTCTGCTGCACTTTGCTCTGCCTTCTTATTATCTCCTGAAAGTCACACTCTCTCACTCACAAGCTAAATAAACTACAGACATGTCTTGATATTGTCTTTATAATAACTTGTTGCTCATCTAACCTTCCTCTGACTTTTTAAGCACTTCCCTAATAGTGAAAATACCTAGCTTTGAGTTGTCTCCACTCAGTTTTAGTACCCTAATTGTTCACATGAATGTTCAATAATCAGAAAAAGACAAAAGCTTTTGAAATTTTGTGTCTGACAGCAATTAAGCTGAAAATCAGTGAAATTCTATCAACAGCCAATTTCTAGACGCTCCAGTAAAAATAATCAGTAAACTCCATAAAAGCACCTCTTCGGTTGGAGGTTACAATTAAAAGAAATGAGGGAAAAAAATGCTAATGTCACAAGAGAGCAAGCAGTGATGGGGCAAATGTCAGGGAGATGGTGTAATTTCCTTAATTACTTATTCATTATTCATGCGGATCAATCACCAGAGGCCTTTGTGTGCAGTCCAAATAACAAAGGTCACAGTGGATGTTAAGATTTCAGGCTGCCCTGTGTCAAAATTATCAACCTGCTACAAAGTTCATACTAAATTCAGAGAATCATTGAAATATTTCAGTGTCTTGCCTGTGATTGAAAATAAAAATTGAGACCGCAATCTAAATGAATTCAAATCAAGCGATCAGTGTGTGACTGATGTGCAAAAAAGCATCTGAAATTCTGTACTACGAAACAATTCTTATTGAATATAACTGTACCTAAAGCTCCCTAATTTGTAGATATTAAACAAATGTGAATAAACAAATGTATCCGCCTTGTTAAAAATAACAACATGATTCAATCTCAAGAAAGGATCAATGAAATATAAAGTCACAGTAAAGTGCAAAGAAGCTTAATAGCATGTTTCCCCAGGTCAATCATAAAAATAATAACAATGTAAAGTGTTTTTCTTATGGCACACAATTTTCTTAACACTACATTTTAGTGCTTATATTTATTTTAAAAACTATAATGGTAACGGTATTTGATGCCTTTAAAACAAGCTTGTGTATAATTTGCAGTTATGTTCCGTAGAAAAATGCATCAGACAGAGACTCCGGCAGAAGAAAGTGCTGATGTCTTTTGAGAGCCTGACACAAACATCCCTTGTAAATGTTAGAAATTTAAAATGTGATTTCCAAATATTAATTCCTTTCACTCAAAGCAAATCAGTCTACTAGAGGTTATGATTTTGTACAGTATTCTCTAGGGATTTTTTCACACAACTGGTGAGTGATGTGAATAGTTCTCTCTAAAAAAAGAGTGTGGGTCTCGACAAGGCTAACCTCTAAAGGGGTAAAATAGCATTTGGGAAAATTGCATAAAAAAATGTCTTGTATGCTATGGCATCATCTCACACTGGGAAAAAAATCACTTTTTCACACAGGGCCATATAGGTTTGGATTTTTTCTTCTCCCTTAATAATAACTCTTATTTATAAGCTGCATTTATGTTTACTTGTGTTGTGTTTGACTAATGTTTAAGTTCGCTTGCTTTCTGAAACATTAAAGCGTGAAAAATGTAGGAAATCAGGAAGGGTGCACACCGTATTACAATGTGTGCTTGCATTTCAAAAGACATTGCACGTAGGTCTAATCATGAGAAAATGAAAGACACCTTATGGAACATGAAGTACTGTACCGATTGTATGTGTCTTGTTTGTGAATTCACAATGCCCTGCCACATTGTGACCAGGTACTTTACTTTTCTGACATCATATTCTTTTTTTTTTTATTACTTTTTGTCCATAAAGAAACAACTGACCATCTTTAAATCAAATTTAACTCCTCCAAGATTGCCAACAAGAATTTATTAGCTAAAACAATCAGACAGTAGATGATCAAATAGGTTTGTGCAGTATATGTGGCGTTTGATAAATGCGGCACTCAAGTAGCTGAGTTTTTCAACAGGTTGGTTTATGTGGTGATAAATTTGTGTAAGCTAGCATTAAATGCAGAGGAAGGTAATGTGGGGCTTTATTTACTAATGGTATGTCTTTAAACACCCATAAAATGAAGCATTGAGACCCAGTAATGTGGCGTAAGTATAAGGCAGATGTGGGTTGAATGTCTCAAGTCAGGAAACTGCAACAGGAAAACGGCTCCTTAAATAAACTTGCCAATATCTTGTCTGAGTAATAAAACTGGAACAGACACATAGTAAGGCTGGAATAGGACCTATGTTTAATTTGCCACTACACACTGTGAGGAGGATGGTAAGGAAAAATAAATAAAAAAAGTTGCTGTTGTCAGAAAAAAGTCACAGCTGGAGAACTGCAGCACTTTTTTTTTCCTGTGGAGGGTGATGCTACTGCGACAAAAACAGAATAAAAGATGAAAGCCTTTTTTCTAATCTTTACTATGGTTACAAATTATGGATGGTGTTACACAATTTCAACAGGAAGACACATTTATAATAATAATTAAAAAAAAAGATTAAGGAAATCATTACCATGTTTTTACCATTTTCAATGTAATGTGAAAGAAAGGAGACAATTGGGTTCAGTTAGCAAATACCATTCACATAAAAAAATACCTCTGACACAAAATCAAATTCATGCAATAATCACTGTTACCATTTCAAAGTGGATCCTGGATGTTGGATGGAAAAGATGGAGCTGGCAACTCTTCCCTGGAGATTGTGTCTTATTAAAGTGATCTAATTAGATTGTTATAAATAACCCAGTTCTTACCAGAATGACTTTGAATGCACTACTTAAGTCGCAGACTTTTTTTTGACACAATTTTGGCTTCGTTATCCTCTTATCAAAATAATTTAAAATAATTTCCCTGACATTCAAAGACACATTCAAAGTACACTGAACAATACGCTTCAAACGTACACTCCATTTTTTCCCCCCACATTTCATATTTGTCTCTAAATATAGTTTTCTCTTAACATTGCAGATCCAATTTGCAGTATTTGACAAGAATGTTGAGTAGCTGCCAGATATTGTGAGGCAAGTCAGCAGAATAGCACATAGCAGAATCTGAGTTTCATCGAGAGATGAAACTTCAATAGATCTCTGACCTGAGAGAACAAGTGGGCGTCGTTTCTTCCCAACACTTGGGAAGAATTAATTACCCAGCAATCAGAGACAAAAAGATAATGCAATTTCATTTTAATTTCTACAGAATAGCATCCCTTAAGTGCCACTTCAAAAATAGCTTTTTCAGGAGATGAGCTGAGAGGCATATGGAGCAACCTTTTGAAGAAGAGCTGACTTTTAAAAGTGGAGCATCCAAATATTTTGACCAGGTTACAACAGTAAAACCATTTGAAATAAATAAATAAATACAAACACTTAATATTTCTGATGTAATTTCACTCTAGTTTCGTTGAAAAATAATCATCGGCTTGAAATATTCTTGTTTATTCTGTGTTATGAGAAAATATGTCTTGTTATCCTGTTCTGGTTTCCATTTTTTTCATGGGAAAAAAGCTGTTAAAGTAATCTTGGATCATTGACCTCTTTTTAAATAGATCATGACCCAGATTAGCAGAAACAAAAGACAAAGTAAAGACTTAAATGGAAGAACTGGTTTCTAACAATGAGCCAGTTACCAATAAGCCAGATATACCGTGCTAAGATTAAGAGTAGAGAGGAACTCAACAGGGTCAATGTATAGAGAACTATTCATAAGATGTGTGTCGGCCATTTCCCGTCCTAAAACCTAATGGCTGGATTGGCAGTTTGCACTTCAACCCTTTAGCAACTTTTAGGTGTAACACCCACAGGTTGACTTCAAGCCCCTTTAGCCTCTTTCAAAAATCACAGAGAAATTACAGAAGGAGTCTTGGTTTGAACTTTAGGAACAAAAAGCTTAAACATCTTCAAAGTTGTAAAACTGTAGTGCACGATGCCAGCTCAATATGATAAAATCTAACTAGAAACTCCTCACACTGCATAACGGAAGATGCCAGACCTCACAACTTGTTGCTACAGCACAATCTCATTAAACAGAACAAACGGTGACATCGGTGCAACGATTGATAGACAGCAAGTTTTGGGTGTGAACACTCACTCAAACTCTGTGGATTCTGAACAGAGAGAATCAGGAAAATGAGACAGATGTGTAAACACTTCTGACAAGACATAAAAGGACAATTTTCAGATATCTCTTGCAGCAATAACGATGCGCAATTTCCCAAGAAACTTTCTGATGCTGCTTGAAATTTGTAGTAGGCTATCTCAGGAAAGTGGTAAATTGGTGGTTGGTGAATTTGTAACCCCAAATGACCACAGACCAACAATTTAACCCTACAGCCAGAGATTTTCTACCAATTCTTTCATAGGAAAAGACTTTGTTTAAGACAGCCGATGCTCAGGACTGAGTAAATCTATGTCCATTTTACTCAGTTCTGGAAAGTTGCTTTTAGCTATGATGATATTTTCCAACATGCATTGTCCATTTGACTCACTACCGCTGAATTAATTGCAATATTAGGTAGGTAACTAATGTAACATTACAAACTGCATCACTTGTGTTTAGTTTACTGATATAAATCCCAATCAGATTTTCATGAACAAATTAGAATTAGAATTCAATAGAAATTAGAATTCAGAATTATTAATATAAAATAGTATTCTGTAACAGGAAAAATATTAATATTGAACAATACATCTTGTCAATGTCAAACTGTAACATTACTTGCATTCCAGATGTAGGGTTTTTTCCTGAATGGTGCTCTACAGATCCTTTTTTGCATAAAACATATGATTTAAATCTCATCACTGTCATTTATTTATCCTAGTTCATTTTTAATTGTTCATTTTCTGGATCAAAAACTAGCAGTCAACAGACGATTTGTTCAGAGTTTTTAGTTGTAAGGCCTGTGAGTGAAAAGCCACTCAAAGAGAACAGAACTTTTAATTGCTAAAATAGTTTCTATTTGAACTCAAATTAAAAGGGCTGAATTGCACAATTATGCTCAATTTATCTCTGAATGCTTAGAACGCTTTGAAGATCATTTTAATACACATTATCACTGTGTGAAACAGAATCATCTCCAAGTTCCCAGGCAATCGCTAAATCTGTAGAGAACTGTAATATTAGACAGTTTGCCACATTTTATGGAGTACATAAAAATGCCCGAGGCGTAACAATCCAAATGTCCCTCTCCTCTATGCATAGTGATGCATCCTATAGTGTTTCAATAATGAATGCACCATGATGTGCATACATGAAGGGACGCATGCTGCTTCCCTTCATACTACACAAAAGAAAATGAGCGGTATATCATTGCCAACAGCATGCTGCTCTATTACAGAAAGATAAGACACCATTTTCTTAAATCAGACATACTTTAAGCTCGGAAATACTGTGAGCTTCAGCTGATAAGGCTCATCTGTATCACTTGTAAAACCGGGATGCACTTCTCTCTGTTGCAGACAGTGGCACCACCATGGGCTCACCTCTTCTTTTAAGGGTCACTTGGTCTACAGACAAGACAGTGATGACTCAGTTTAGTCTACAAGGAGCCCGCGAAGGTGCTTTCAGTTTATAATAGCTATTGGAAAAAATAGGAAATTAGTCTTTATTTGCAAGTGAATAGCTTTGAGAGAAAAGCAAATACATTTTGTGAGCGCTTCGAGCATTTACATAAAGGGCCGGTAAACAGGAGCGGCAAAGAAAACAGCCTTGCTGAAATGGTTGAAGTTGTTTTGACCAACGTCGTCCTTATCAATGGATATGAAGAGGCGGACCTCCTCAAATCTTTTGCTTTGATATCTGGATTGTATCCAGATGGTTTTATAAAATATGAAAAACCGTATAAGACATGGATTAAACAAACTTACAGAAACCAAAATATTACAAGGAACCCAGCTACACATGGCAAACAAAAGTCTCCAGCTCTACAGCGACAGCAGAAGTTAATAAATGATCAACAAGAGTCCCTTTTAATGAAACCACTGCCATACAGGAAATAAAGAAAGATGTGAGAGGAGGTGATGTGCACCACTGTGGAATTTCTTCATGGTCTCTGGAGCTTTTAAAATTAGAAAACAGCTGAGGCAGAATGCAGGTAATTGCATTAGCAAATGAGCAAACTTGATTCAATAACAGCCTGTTCCATTTTAACTGTGCATTATGTTTGAGTAAAGTAATATACTGAGTAAACGCGTTGTGCATCCACCGACCACAAATGCCAGGAAATGGAAACGTTATGTAGTACAGACTTTTTGTCGATGTGACAAAGCATACATTTTTCCTAAATAGATCCTTTCACTTTTAATCTGGGCAGATACTGAGCCATGACAAGGCAGTATCCAAAGATTAACATACCAAAACAATGGTCAGAATGTCATATGAACACACACGTAATTGTCTAAAATACAATTTGTGTGTTGATACACCCAATAAATGAGCATTTTGACCTATTCGTTTCTGACTTTGGCATCCTTGAACTTGGACTACAAAATTGCTGAAAGAAATAAAGATGCCAGATTTGTAAAATTTGCTAGCCAGTGGACCATGACCTTGATTAGCAGTTCTGCAACAAATATTGGGACAAAACAGTTAAAAAAAAATCTGATAGGGAACAGAAAAGATTCAACGGATTGAAAAATGCCACCCAAAACCCAAACAGTTGTATTTTGATACTCTACACATGTGTTGGTATGAAATTTACAAAATCTTGGTCTTGACTTTTATCTTAAGGCTATCCAAAACTACAACTGTAAATCCTTTTTAAACTGCAACCTAACTTCTGGCTCCATTCAAACAAACCAATAAGATTTTTTTACAATTAAACTGTCAAATGTGGCTTTACACGCCAAAGATGAGACACATCTTGTAAACAAGGTATCAAATTGTAAACTTGAAAATATTTAATTTACAGATGTTTATCTGTTTGTACATCACACAAGAAGAACAGGTGCTAAGTGAGTTCAGTCCTTCACCTTCACTTCCTCTGTAGGTAATTCTAAGTCAGTTAACCTTTTAACAGGATAATAACTTTAAAGATGCAGCCAGAGCAACAGTAAAATAGTTTAGAGGAAAACATGTTTTGGTTCAAAGTACTGAGATCTGATTGAATATCTGTAACAAAAAGTGCTGTTTCTAAATGTACTCTAGCTCAAGCTCTTTTGCTAATAAAAAAAGGAAAAAGCTAGATTACACATAATCCCAAAGGCTTTTCATTGGGAAAGTATCTAGAGGTGTGAAAACTTTTGAAAGTAACAATGTCTAATTAAGCTGGTTAGCCGAGGAACACCTGATAAGCTTACTAAAAGGTTATTAAACACCTCCGCCACAAAGCATTATTTGACTGCTGTACCTTGTATATAATGTAAACAAGGGGTAGCAAATTAGAGAAATCTACATGGGGCCAGTGCCAATTTTACCTCAAGCTGTCCACTAACCGTATAATTTTTAATTGCTACTTGACCAAAAGAGATTGAATTAGTGCCTGAGACAGCAAAGGAGTGGAGGAAACATCAGCGGTCTACAGCTTTCCGTTGCTATGTATTGTCCAGCTCTAAAGCAGAGAAAAGCCTTTTAATACCAAAAGATGTGCCAGCCTAACTAAGATTCATTGCCCAAAGGGATCGTGTATTCGCAGGGTGTGCCTTCCGTGGGTTCCTTTGATAACGGACAAAGATGCATAGCTCTAATTTCATGACAGAGACGAAATCTTACCGGGTTTCCAATTAAAAGAAAAGCAGGAGGAATTTGACATTAGAATTGCATTCTTTAGCAAACAAGCCGGTTTTCATTAATCACACACCGTAGGAAAACACACCATCCTCTCCCATGTACTTCTTATTCTGTGCTGCATTTAATCTACTCTATACTCATGAATTAAAAGTCATTAATATTCATCCCTAATATGAACCTCAAAGGTTGGACTTAAGGACACCATCGCCACAGAGGCTAAACATTTACAAACAGCCGCTAATCCCCCGTTCTATCTCCCCTCTGCCAGGAAAACCCTGAGGAGACAATGTGTATGTTCCTCGCGTGGTGCCACATGGGGTCACGCGCTCATGTAAAGTCATCTATTTAGTATCCCGAGGCAACAAATCTCCTCTGAACTCTCTCAGACCTGGATCTGTCTGTTCCGGTCGCCATCACCCAGAGACTCATGTCCTGACCAGAATGATTCCCAGCCTCCCTCACACTTCCTTATTCCTGATGAAAGTCTTTGTTGTTTTCATGTGTCTTGGAAGTGATTTTAGTTTGATTCACATAAAACTGTTACTCAATTGACTTTGTGATGGTAAAGATCACTAGTCTTAACTACTGCTCAACAATATAGTTGTGATATGAATGTGTGCAATAAGGCAATTGCGAAGGGCTGTTTGGTCAGCTATCATATACGATGCGTTCAAACTCTGCTTGCCAATAACACCTTTAACCAGTTGGGTGATTTTCACTGTCCACACCTGAAATTAGTTACACAGCTGTGAAAAAGTAATTGCTTCCTAAACCTAACAATTGATTCTTTCATTGTCCCTAGCAACAAGTGTGGTTTTTCGTGAAACATTCAAAAACCATCCTTTTGTCTCATCAAAAAACTCTCTTAGCAGTTTCCTAAATGTCTAAGGGAGAATGGAGTTGTTGTTTTTTTTTTTTTTTTTAAATTGTCACCTTTGACTGCTACCATGAATGCCATGTTTGTCCACTGACCTTAACTGAAGCAAGTGAGGCTGGCTTTAGTAGTTGTTCAGGGTCTTTTTATGACTGTATGAGTGAGTCATCAACACGTTCTTGGAGTAAATTTGATAAATCGGAGGACCATCTACTGTTTGGAAGGCTCACCTTTTTTCGTATTTTTTTGACTTGTGGATAACGTGTCGAACTGAGATTTGCTATCTCTAAGCATCCAAAGTCTTACAGATTGTCTTTTTGTTGTTTGAGGCCTCTTAGCCTGCCTTGTGTTGTCAAATTATTAAATTTCAGTGATTTCTTCATTCTACAGGTTTGGGAGAAATCATTGCCTGACTGTTGCCTAAATTGTTAAAGATAAGGATACCTTAACCATAAATAGATGAAATTGTGTCATTATTAAATGTGCATCTATATTCTCTAGTACTCCACTGACCTACCACATAAAACAAATGGTTAGATCTTCTAGTCAGGTCACCTTTATGTTATTCCTTTAGTTATGATGGGAAAAACAACAGCAATTGAGTTGAAACTACAATATTTTACTTTTGGTTTGAGTTCTCTGTCAGGCTTTCTACAGCTACAGGCTTTTTATTCAATTTTACAGAGTTGTGCTTGACAGTACAAGACACAAATCTCATTAGTTTTGTAAAGTTTGCTGAAAAACAGAGTGACATCTTTGTTACAGAGTTGGTAAAGAGGTCATCACTACCCCAACTGCACTGTTACTATTATAGATTTAGCCATATGATAAATTCTCGGAGTAATTATTGAAATAAACAATAATATTGTTGTTATTGACACCATTTATATGTAATATGTTGATAAGGCATAATATAATGCAAGCTCACCCTCTCAAAAGACCAATAAGCTTTAACTGTGTAAAGAAAACTTAATTTTAATTGCTACTTGACCAAAAGAGATTGAATTAGTGCCTGAGACAGCAAAGGAGTGGAGGAAACATCAGCGGTCTACAGCTTTCCGTTGCTATGTATTGTCCAGCTCTAAAGCAGGGACAACTGCGAACTGAAAGGATACTTTAAATGTAAAAATATAAAACACAACAACCAAAAATCATAAATAAAATGGAAATAAAACAAAAAAACAAGCGAAACTGGAAATAAAATGGATTCTGATGTTGCTGTAAACAAAATTGCCCTATCACAATGAAAATTATCGAGCTCATTTTAATTTGTCACCCGACTGATTAATTGCTTATTGCGATAGGCTTAACTGCAGTAACTTAACATTTTCACGTAGTTGCAATTGGTGGTAACAGAAGTAAATTATTCCAAAGAGGATAATTATTTAATATAAAAACAAATAGATTTTGCCAGGGACAGTTAAATCACAACGATTAAATAGATGCTCTGCTGCTTGCTTTAGGGGGGAAATCTAGTTTATTTTTGCCTCTGCAAGATATGCACGCTAGTCTGAAATCATTGCTTTTTATCAAATTGGAGCTGCTGGACTCGCAGCCGTTGCTTATAGCAGCGCTGGCTCCCATCCTCACAAAGATAAAGTCAGTCGTAAGGAGGGCTGGAGCTTTCCTAAGTCAGCCTGCTTCCATCTTGCTTTAAAAACAGAGCAGCACGGAGCTACGTCATAATTTCCACATGACTGATGATGTAAGACAGCCTCAGTGAACCAACCCTACTGTAAAGCACAAAGCCGCTTTCTCCTATTCAAAGGTGCCATATGGTGAGACACAGAGACGTCCCACGATTTAAAGACGTTTAGAACTAATCTCTTATCTAGTCTGGCTTCGTTCTCTACGGCTGTAATTCATCTTTGAAAATGGATCCACGTTAGCAGTTATCAGTTGGAAGAGGATCAATTACAGGACAGGGAACAGAAAGAGGGTTAATCCCTCCTGAATCTCAGTTCAGTCATTAAAGCTGCTAGCAGTCCTGCCCTACAACCGGCAGTTTAAAGATGAGGATTTTATTTCGTTTACATTCAACTACTTACAGCAATGACTATTGCTAACGAAATGTATGGCTGTAAGTAGTTGAATACATGTAAAGGTAATAAGGTAATAAGTTGTTCCTTATTACTTTGTAAGGTAATAAGGAAGAACTTCCATGAAAAGTTTTGTCATTAAGGAAATTACTAAATCAGGTTTCTCTCAAAGTACTCTAGGATAGTATTTTATTTTAGGTTTTTAAGAAAAGTGAAGATTACAAATATTAACATTACTTGGCACTATAATATATTAAATAATTGGTTAGTAATTTTAAAGCTGTGTCAACTTTACATTGTGCAATTTTCCACTAACTAATAATTCTCCCATAAACACTCATCTATAACTCTTGATTTGTGATCATTTTTTACATTATGGCTCACAGCCCAGAGTGCCTTCCTGTTAGGGGTGACACAAGTCCTTCAAAAAAAAAAAAAAGAAAGAAAGAAAAGGTTGTCTTTCATTTGTGTTTGAACTGTTGTCTATCTAGGTGGGCACACAGGTCGAAACAAAATATGGCACAGACAAACATTCTCTTTGACTAGTTATTATTTAAAAAAAATATTGTGTTAAGAATTGATATTTATTATGATGATCATCCATGAATTCTCAAAATATGCATTATGTTCAGAATGGTTACTATGTGAACATTATTTAAAATATCAACTTATTTAAAAAATAATCAGTTATGATTTGTTTTTGTTTCTTTTTTACAATTATGGTCTGCTGCTTAGTGGAACAATTCCTCTGGTGTAGTAAAGAAACCTACTTGATAATAATGAGATATATACATTTATATCCTCTTTTTTGCCAATTTTATTACTATTACAATAATGATCACATATATTTGAGTCTGTGTCCCAGGCTGAATCAAGCAAATTTAACTATTCCCATGGTTTTTGACAGATTTGGACTGCATTTGATCCTCCCCATCGTGATTTTCAAATGTTTACACAAGTTAAACCTGATGTGGATCTGGATTATCATACACTAATAATTTACTCTACCAAACATAGTTTGGAATGTAGGATAAAACTATGTTGCTGTAAATGCAAATTGGCCTTTGAATCACCTCAGAATGGGAACCGTGAAAAACACAGCAGCTGTATAGATAGGCAGAACTGGAATGGAAATTTCTATATTAAATTCAGGTACTAAAAACACTGTTTTGATTTGTAAATCTACTTTTTAACAGATTTCCTAACTGACAGACAAACATAAAAATTCCAGAACCATTCAGCATGCTATATTTATTAACTGCATATTATAATGTATTTTTGCTCTTACTGTACTGTACATCATTCTTAATTCTATTTTTTATATATTTTATATTTTTATCTTTGTGTGAACCTACATGCTTTGACTGCCTGTCACTTTACTGCTGTTACGCCTGAATTTCCCCACTGAGGAATATATAAAGGATATCTATATTCTTCTATTCTAACTAAAATGTAAAAAAAAAATGTGCTTTTGAATAATAACTGAATTATTAGCTCATGTGCATCAGTAAATACCAAATTCTTAATAGCACATTTCTAAGCCATTTATAGCCCCAGAATATGTTTGTTTTATTATTATTTTTTTACCAAGCTTCCTTTCAATGAGAGAACTAAATCTTCAAAGATAAACATTTTTTCATCTCAGCAAATTTCCCCTTGAAAAACTAAGTTTTCTTCAAAAATTCACAAGTCGTCAGCAAATTACTATGTGGGTTTCCAAGGGGTGTGTTTGAGTGTAATTGGTTCTAAATGGTTTTCAAAATAACAGCTACAAGAGTTAGACCATTTAAATAAATGTACACAGTGATACCCAAGAGGTTATTGCAGTGTCTTTTTTTTCTTGATATTGTACCAAAAAAATTATGCAATGAGGGCTGTATTACCATGACAATGCAGTGAGAGCTCCACTCCCACTGCGTTTTCCTCTCTAGCCCGAGGAACACCCCTTCACATCGGATTGTACATGAAGGATTAAAAGGCTAACCCACGGAAAATCCTGAGCCTGGTGTAGCTAAGAGCACTACTTCAAACATAAGCACCACACACGCACACTTCAGAAAAGGCAGAGAGGAATAAAAAAAATCACCGGCGTTAATCAAAAGAGGGCGTGCAAAATGTCATTAAAATGTAATTTCACACAAACTCCCTCAATTAGACTTATGTAAGGGCGCGTTTAACAACTTAGAGGATCTCATTTCAAAGCCTGCATCGTGGCGTCTGATTACACAACAGATGATTCAGAGTGGAAGTTGTGCTTGCTGTGCATCTAGTGTAACCCACGACTGCCCCTGACAGACCCTTGATGTTCATGTGCATTGCAAGCCCCACCTCCAGGATGTCACCATCGTACTGCAAACGGACAGGTGCACGTCAAAACACGTTTTATTTCTTCATTTATTACACACACATATATAATTTTTGCACAATTTGTATTCTTAAGAGTTAGTGACACGGTGTGCTTGGCGTGTTCGTTTCCGCGCACTTGTGCCTGTGTCCACACACACACGCACACAAGGGAGCCCCAGCATCACTCTCCATCAACAACAAACACGTCCCATCTGAGCAGAGAGAGCAACGGCCCACGTAGACACGACTCTCAAAACACAAACCCCAATAATCCCTGAGTCACACTTCGCTACAAACACCGCGCTCGCACACGATTTTAAATCCCACTGCATCCTAATTTATTACAACAATGCAAAGTCAGCGCAGAGGCTGTGCCACGCGAGGAGCAGCGGTTTTTTTTAGCAACCAGCTGAGTTGTGCTTCCGCGCGCGCGCGTGTGCATGTATGTTTGAGAGAACATGAAAATAGCAACAACAACAACAAAAAAACATTAGCCAGCAAGCTGTCTTTACTGGACACACAGCTCGCCTGGAAGCTAATTAGCAGCAGTCGCAGCACCGTCACACCTGCTAAATAAAAGAGTGCCTGCGGGCGGAGGAGGCAAGAGAGTGCCTGCGGTCCTGGACCACAAATAAAAAGAATGGGACGGAGTATTCAAAATAAAATAAAATAAAATAAAATAAAAACACGTGAAAAAGAGCATGTTAAAGATTCTTACCTATACTGCCCACAAGAAGCAAGGCTAAAAAAACATTCCTGGTCTGGACCATCTCAACTCCCGAGCAACGTGAACGTTAAACGGCGTAGCGAACGTTTAATCCCCGCTCTGCTCCCTTACAGTGATGCTCTCCGGGCTTCCCCTTTTTTTTTTCCTTTTCCTCCTCTCTGGCTCGCGCTCTCTCTCTCTTTCTTAGCAACTGTTCATCCTAATCTTTACATCTGAGCTCGTCGATTTTAAGTGTCAGTGGCCGGCGTCTTTGATGACAAGCAGCGGTCAGAGATAAGCAGTGATGAGCGCCAGTGCACAGTTCAAAGTCTGACTGACAAGTGGAGCCTTTTCACATCCGCAAATTACTCCGCGCGGGCGGAGAGGAGAATCTGCCGCTGCTAAATAGTGCGCTGGGCTCAAAGACGGGGGTTGTGGTGATGATGATGATGATGATGAGGAGGAGGAGGTGGAGGATGATGGGGAATCCCCAGTCATTGCAATAATAATTCACTTAGCCCATTACACATCAGTAGCATAAATAAATAAATAGATAGATAGATAGATAGATAGATAGATAGATAGATAGATAGATAGATAGATAGATAGATAGATAGATAGATAGATAGATAGATAGATAGATAGATAGATATTGAAATATGTTATTTACAAATTGGGATACTTATAAATCCATTCTAAATCTATGAGTAGTCTGTTATTAAAATAAGTGAATTTTTCTTTTGAAACGTAGACTCTAATACGGGATTGTTACCTACAAGTATCATCTCTTAGAAATAAAGGTATTTTATATGTGGCATACAGTATAACCAATTTATATAAACACTAAAATTATATATATATACATATATATATATATATATATATATATATATATATATATATATATATATATATATATATATATATATATATATATATATATATATATATATATATATATATATATATATATATATATATAAACACACACACACATACATACATTTCCCATTTGGAAGCAATATTGAATATTGAATTTGTACCAGAAAATATAGAGCCAGGGGTAGGCAGTGGTTTTTAAATTATCCTCAATTGGTACAAAATGGCTGAAAATGTGCCAAGAAAATATCCCCTCCCTACAGCTCCTCACCTCACTATCATCATTAGCCTGAAGCAGGATGGATCCATGCTTTTATGTAAATGCCAAATTCTTACCCTTGCATTTGGATATTGGAGTGGAAGTTGAGACATATTTGAAAAAGCTAAATCTTCTTTCAATCTGTTATTGTCCAATTTTAAAAACTATGCTGAAATTGCTTGATACTGGTGATGGTGTTCTGAATTTCATGTTAGTCAATCAGCAATATCTAAACTACTTAGATCAACTCAGGCCAAAACAAATGATCTACTATCTATTTAAAGTACCAAAAACGGGCATGACTAAAAAAACCCCAAAAAACAAGTATTGCTTCATCTAAACTATTTTCAGGTGTAATAGGATCATGAGATGTTTTGTAAATGTCTACAGATGCACAACAAAATGAAGGGACACTACATGCCATAAAGGTTGGTTTGTGATTTAATAATAATAATAATAAAAAAAACAATCTTAAGTATTTAAGTAGACTGCGCTCTGTTTTACTTTAAAGGGGGGAAAAAACACATTCATAACTCACCACATTTTACAGTCACCGAATTGCACTCAGCCAAACCAGAGCAATTTTCCACATTAGAATGTTTTACAGCACCGCTTTCACTCACATACTTCCCAGACCCCTCTCCTCCAGCCATTGACCTACGGACGTCTCTTGCGGCATTCTTTCTCAGGGTGGAAATTGAGTGAAGAAACAGAAGTAAGAGAGGAGAGTGTCTGCAGTGTCTGCACAGCAGGACTAAATCACACTGTAACATTTGGACACCCTGAGAGGGCGGCTTATTTTTATTTTTTATTTTTTATTTGCACTACTGGGCTGTAGGAAAAAAAAAAAAGATCCAATGGTTCAAACTCTGATAAACCCAAACCAATCTGTGGGCTGGGTGAGAATGCATTGTGGATGAAATCTCACCTATTTGTCTCGGCCCATCTTTGCACAGAAATGTTCTCTAAATGTCCCAACACATGGAGTGTGGCCCCAGATATCTTCTACTAGAAAGTTTTTTTGTTTTTTTTTACTAACGTTAAACTTAAAGCAGTTGAAAGAAAAAAAGTTAACTGTGTGGTGTAAAAGGGTAAAGTTTTGACCGACGTTTGCACCTCATGAAAAAAAACTTTTGAAAAAAACAAAAAAAACCAAAAACAGTCGTGACGTACAGTACTGTTTTATTTAGCGCATGTTGAACTTAAAACGCATAAGAAGGTCATTTTTGATTAGAATTTTTCTTGTCATTGTGAAAGATGCTGTTAGCTAATTTTTAAAGAAAAAAAATGTTTCTCTTTGAGGATCGCTGAAGTTTTTGGAATGATGTGTGAATCCAAATCGTATTGAATTATTCAGAGCTGTGGGATCTCCAAGGTCTGGTCAGCTAAATTCTGTATGAAAAGTCCATCTGGATGTGTCACTTTCTGTTTGTCTGCGGAAAAATGAAGAAAACTGCCTCTCCCACTGAGAAATCCGCCCTGCAGTTCAACAGTGTTGGATTAAGTAGCAATGTTTCATTTTCTGCGAGGAAACGGCCATTTGTCAAAATTTTCTCACACGAAATATATTTATTAAACAGTCTTGGGCGAAAGTTCCCTTCATCCTATATATTTCTTCTGTTTTTTAAGTTTTTGACACAGTTAAATGTGTCAAATTACAAAATAAGGTTTAATATCAGACAACGATGACAAAAGTACATACAAATTAGTTTTCAAATGAGAAAAATAACAATTAATCACATTTTTCCAAATCAATTATACTTATCATTCCTAACCCTGACTACCAGATCTTGCAAATAAAACAAAATCACCTAAATAGAAACTAACAGCATGAAGCAGGTTAAAATATTTCAACCATCATTTGTCTCAATTATTCAAGAATTCAAGAGCAGATGGAAAAACTCACCCGTTGACATGTTTCAGTCTGGACATGTTTACACCGTTTCTAAGGCTTTTAAAACTCCAGTGAACTGCAGAAAAAAAGTCAATATCTACAAATTGAGAAAACATGGCAACCTTCCCAACAGTTACCAGAATTTCTCCAGGAAAAAAAAAATCAACAAATAATCCTGGAGGACCCAGAATAACAGGCCTCACTTGAACCAAATGAGGTTAGCCTTTGTGGATACAGAGGAGTGATGTTGGGCAAAAATAGCATTCGACCCAAGTGAAAATGATTAACCCAAAAACCATTTTATAGCAGAATCATGTAACTATGTTACCTTCAGTTGTTCTGAAAAGGCTGTATGTCAAATATGACTTAAAAAGAAATATTACTTAACAACTTGAAATTGGGCTTCTGTCTCTTTAAAAACTCCTGCTCTGTCTGAAACTCCGCCTCCAGGAAGTCATCATAACGTTGCTCCTCTATTAACCCTTAAACAACTTTTTTTCTTTTTATTTTACTGGTGTTTCACTGAGAAGTAGCTCGTATAATTAGCTTAAATTCCACCAGGCGTTTGCTAATTACTGCTGGCTAGTCTGAAGGAATTGATAGAGAGAGTCGGAGCAGGAGCATTCACAACTGAATGGTTGCCACGGGAGATTAAAAGATTTCTCAAACATGAAAGAATCAAGGCAACATTCCAGGTACATTTTTGATGGGGGAATTACTTTATAACATGATCCAAGGCTCAAAAAAGTAAATTTTACATAATATACATAATAATTTAAGAATGAAAAACTAAACACATTTTTCAGTGATATTCTAATTTATCGATACAACGGCACAACCAGGTATGATCTTATCCTTGAACTACATTTTGATACTTATCATCTTTTATGTGTTCAACTATCTAGATCTCAGCTAAAAACATACCAGCTTCTACTTAGACATAATATCTCTTGTTGAAACTGGTTCATATTGGCGGTTCTAGCAAGCTACATCTAGAAAATTAAGCTTTGTTTCCTTACAACTCCACATGTTTGTATACTGGGATGTATTTTCTGTCTCTTCCTGTGTCAGGATCTCTCTCTTTTTTCCACTTCTCTGATTTCTTTTACACCCATTAGCACCACAAACACTTGTGTAGCACTGCATGTTAACACACAGCCTACTATGCTGCATCCGTCGATGCTTCAGCTGTCCGTCCATTTCTGCATCTACACATATAACCATCTCTCCAGCCTGGTCTACATTTCATACATCCAGCGGAGGTTTGCATGATCATCCTCCACTGCATGTTTTAAAATAGCCTCTATTACCTCCTCCACTGCTGGAGCGCAGGGCCTCATACAGTACTGATGTGAACATTGTTTTCTGGGTCATGGGAGAAAAGCAGAGGTCGACGGCACAGAGAATAGAGCAAGTACGACATATTCAGCGGGTAACAGTGCAACTAACGAGAGAAACAAGGAGGCCGTGATTACTTGATGGCACGGCTTTGCGGGCGCAATTTAGCATTTTCTGAGTAGGTTGTAATTTTTTTAGGGTTATTATTCCTCAGACAGTTACTGGCAGACATGTGAAAAGCCCTCTTTTTTTTATTTATTTAGAAGGAAAATTTTGATGCAAGATATATTTGTTATCCAGCAAAGTCATGAGTAAAGATTCCTATAACGTAAAAAGGGCTACAGCTAACGGCTATCTTTGTAATACAGAATTGTCTACCAACTATTTTGCCAAAAGAAATTGCCACTTTTTTTAAATCAAACTGCTTAAGCTTATTTCATACATTCAAAATTCATAAGAAAACGTAAATAAACAATTCAATTACATTTTAGTATAGCAAATAATAATGATGTTTTTTAGTGTACACTTGGTCAAAGGATGCACCTGCAGTTAAAAATAAATACTTTTAAGGTTATCATGTGAAAAATTCAACCTTTCCTACTTGACTTACCATTAATGCAGTGTAGGGACAATCTGTTCAATTTATTGATTGACCTGTTAATAATTGCATAGCAAAACATGCTTAATAAGAGATCGTTTTTACAGATTTTGAACCGAGCGAAGCTGAAACTATGCTGCTTGAGGAGCTTTGGACAGAACATATTTACAAACGAGGAAGGTATTTCATTTTAAATGCTAAATGTTTTTTTTTTTTTTGCCGTTTTGGCTTAATTACGATCACGTACAGTAATGAGGAGAAATAGGAATGGTTTTAAAAGTATATTTTTGCCGAAAAGAAGTACCATCTTTGGGCTTCCAAAACTCCGTGACAATTTATTTCAAAGCTGCAGGTTGTAGATTTTCTTCTCCTCTTCCCAGTAAAACTGGCCCTTACATAAAAGAAAAAAAAAAAAAAAGAAAAATCTTGTGTCAGTCAGATCAGGAGCCCTGGCAGGTTTGCTCCATTTTCGCTTTCTTTGCTGCTCACTTTACTTCGCAAGACATCTGTTCTGCCTTCCTCGGCGTTGCTGTGTGTTACAGCACAGCGCTGTTCAACAGGAGGTAAAGGTGTGCAGACGCAAATCGATACTGTACAATATGGCACCTCGTCAAACAGATTCTGCATAGTCATTACGCTCCGTTTAACGGCCTCAGTCACCCTTTGCTGGAGACGAGGGGCTGCGGAAAACAAACCAAAGACACACACGTCTAAGTACGCCCATTTCGTTTTAAAGGTGACACGTTTAATGAACTGCTAAAAAAAAATAGGAGGAATTTCACATTTGATCTTTTCCAAGGCTTCTCCTTTCACTATCTACTTTTTTTGTTTTGTTTTCTGCTTCACAGATAAGCCGCTGGTTTCATCAGGGAGTTGTTTTTCTCTCTCTCTTGTCCGTTTTGTCCTCCTCTAACAGCGTCCTGCTTCCTCACATGTCATCTTCCAGCCTGCTGCTCAGGGTGTCATTGTGTCTTCAAAAAATAGTAGTGTGCTGTGGGCAAGCTATGAGCTGCACATTCACAAGCTTGATTGGGCGATTTGCTGATTGTAATTCCTTACAAAGGTAAATTTTTCCATTTAGAAGACATCAAATGAATTCCATATCTTAAGGATTTACAGAATTATAGCTACAAAATTAAATGATTTTTTTTTTATGATTACTTTGATTGCAATGACTCAAACATCCTTCAGCTGTTTGAGTCACCTCAGTTTGTTGGAGTCAAATTTTGAGGTGTGTGTGATGGTTTTGCTCATAGTTAGCTAATCAGTTTATTTACTTATTTTTTTACCAACAAGCCATGTGCAAGTGGTTATTGTGCAAATGGCAATTAGTCCTCCAAGCGGAAACAAACACAAATTACTTAAGTGAGTGAGAAATTAAAAACGATTGTGATCGAAATGAATTTTTGTCAAAAAGGATTCTAATTAAAGAGCAGAGCAAAAGCTGAGTTTGTTGGGGGGTTTTTTAAAGCAGAAAAATGAACGGGAATTTTAACTCAGTCGAGTTCTGTTGCAAGACTACACATCCTACAGTGCCTTACATTTCCAAAAGTATTCACACCTCTTGAACTTTTTTGACTACATATGTAGGATGACGAACAATTTATCAGATTCTGATTTTAGGTGACAGAACATGAGTCGGTATCCTGCGGCGTTGGGAAAAACTAATAACAGTAGGTACCGGCAGCCAATTTTTTTTCTTTAGATTTTTGGTACTCTAAATGCATTTTTCTACTAAGTGTATTACCAGAAAAGAGCAGAAAAAATTTCAGCCCATTATCTCTAACGGTTTTTGAGATTTTGGGGGTTAGGTGTACCTTCCCACAAACGCACCTTGGAGTAGAAAAAGATGTGGTTTTTGAAAGTTGATTACTCAAAAAATAAATCAATTTAACACTTATTTGTAATTACATTCTTTAAATAGATATAAATTATATTGTAAAACATGAAAATGTGCAGTATAATTAGCTTACTTTAAAAATGAAGGTTCTTTAAAAAATTGAATTTTTAAAATAACAGAAATTTCAATATTTACCCTGGCATGTTTGGGATATGATATTAAAAAATATATATTGAAACTAAGGCCCAAAAGCCATTTTTCCCAGGCTGCTATGTGATTTTAACAAGCCCAATTTTTTGTAGGGGTCTGGGACAGTCAAACAAAAAATTATTTGGCTGCAAAAATGCTTCCTAAGCTAATTTGACCGACGGAACAAAATTTCAAAAATAGACAAAATTGAGTATTTTTTGACCACTCGTCAAATTTGTATCTTTCATTGGATTTCAATGAAACTTCTTTAGTACAAGTAAATTAGGTTGCTGAACATTATAAAGACATCCATTTTTGGCTACCTTCAATAGTTTCCTTAATATTGCAGGTAGGAAAGATGGATTTTGAGGCGTTTTTTAAAAAATTTGTATTTTAGACAATTTTTGACTTGCTCCAAAATGTTTGTTGTTTTATGCGTTTCATAGAAACTTCCTTCCTAGATGTCAATTAGGCTGCTGCATCAGATAAAGACATTTACTTAGGGCTATCTTCAGTAGTTTTCTTAATAAAGCTGGCACAGAAAATATAGATTTTTCCTTTTTTTAATGGAAAATTCACTATTAGAGACCATCTGAAAAAGTGCCAAAGAAGGTGCCATTTTTCATAAAAATTGTCTAGAGTTTATTCTTTTTGGACACATCCACTGAAAAACAAGAAAGCAGCAATGAATATTCTCAATATCAAATTTTTTTAAGCTTTACATGTATTTGAGCTTCTACTGAAATTAGATACCCTGATTTTCTTTATTGCTCACGTTGATTTTGATTATAAAAATGAACACATCTTATTGTTAAAAAAAAAACACAAAATAAAACTAATAAACATGAAAAAACACCATGTTCATTTGTTTATTTTTTCATCCATGAACTGTCATGTCGGATGTTTTTCTGTACACAGACATTGGGAAATCGATCGATTTCACAGACTCTTGTCTGTGAAACCTCGCACGTTTGTGCTGCGATGTCACCAGACAAGTAAAATTAAATAGAGTCTATAAAAAGAGTCCGATATGAGAAATGAAGTAACAACGTATCTTTAATAACTAGCATGTATAATGAGCATTGGTATTTTTGTTTCTTAACCGCTGGTTGTAGCGTAAGCGGCACACTAATGAAAAAAAAAAAAAAAATCCGCTCCAAGACCGAACCCATTTCTCTGAGAATATACAATCAATATTATTTATTTTATTGACCAGGTATCTAAATTCACACATATACGCTCCATCTTCTACCACTCCGTTTTGTATTTTAAGCGTAAGCTATATAGAAACCCAGCTAAAAACAACCAGCTTGCTAACAGGACGGCGAAGTTAGAGAAAGCCCGACCAGATCGGCAGAAACCGCCTTCCCACACCGGATTAAATAGCTACAATCACATATCAAAATAACGCTAACTATTATCTTTACATTACTTTAAAGATATCTGATGTAAGAAGGTGTGTCTAATTTACCCAAGTATGGAATTAGTACGTCCGGAATAGAGCAGTGATCCGAACAGTCAGCAGCGGCCACAGAAGGCGGCTCCATTTGTTTATGCTAGAGGGGCGACGTGCCTTTCGTTGATGATATGCTCGGCGCGTCACGCACATTGATTCTACAAGTGTGATTCCTGTATTATATTAAAGCTAACAAATTAATCTTTATTTTGATACCCGGTTTGTCTGGTTTATTTTTTTATAATTCGTTCGCTATTTGACGAAGTTTTGATACTTTTATGATTTACAAAAAAACTAAAAAAATAATCCTTGACAAACCGGGTATGTAGAGAAAGCCTATAGTTTAAGGTTTAATATGATATCACTGTTGACTCATTTGGTCATATGTTCGTGACGCGCCAACTGATTTTCTTGAACTATGTGTCAGGAGGGGCGTTCGAATTAGCATAAACAATGCGGCTTTTCGAAAAAATTATGAAAATTACTGGGAAATTTAAAGTGTTTAATTTACTTCAACATACATAAAACTGGTATCATTGGAAAGGAAAATCAATGAACTTTAACACAGTAGTGTTGCTTTTGGAAAAAAAATATTCTAAAAAGGACTTTTGATGGTGGGAAGTTAGGGCATTTTCTATGATCAGCGCGCGTTCTCTCCCATTCCTGAGTGGAAAGAGCGTCGCTGCCGGTACCTAATAACAGACATAAAAATGAGGCTCATCGAAATGACTTGGCAATTTCTGTGGCACCATTTCTACAACAGAAGAAAATTAGTGGAGCTATTAAGATAGCATGTTTTTAAATTAAATCTTGAATTTTAGAATTCAAGAAAGTTATTTTATTCAGCAATTGTAATATTTGCTATATTTAATTATTTATTTTAGAAAGTCATTTTATTCAGCATTTGAAATATTTGCTATATGTATTTATTGTTTGTCTAACATCTAAAAATAAATGCATTTGCTGTTTCTTGATTTCTAACCCCTTAACTGTCGCCTCCAAAAAGCTTTTCCAAAGGCTGGTGTGACTTTGTGACTCTACAAATGTATGTGTTCAAGACACGTGGCAAAAATGAGTCTCTAGATGATAGAGGTGTCTGACCCCTGTAATGCAATAACACCAATCTTTTTTTTTGTTGTTGTTTAATCAATATCCAGAAAGTTACTCCTGCTTTTATACTTTTTTTTTCTTCTTTTTAAAACAATGTCACTTTTACCATTCATTCATATAAGCTAGATTTGCAGAGTGGCCAGCGAATAGCTTCGTTGTCAACAAATGTTCCCACCTGAACTGTTGACCTTTGCAGCTCCTCTAGAGTTCCAATCGTGGCTGATTGTCTGCATTGCTGAGTGTCAGATGGCGTAGCGTCGACGTGGATGCACATGGAGGGCAGGAAATAAATGCAGCCCGTTTACTTCTGTTGATCCAGCATCAAAATGTCTAAAGTCTGTGTCCTTCCCAGTTGTTCCAACCGTTATAGAGAGAAATATGAACGTTATTTTTGTGTTTCGTAGGTAGTTGGTCACAAGGGAGTATATTTTAAAAATCTTACCGAAAAAAGAGGAGAAAAGTGGATCAACAATCTATGGTTAAAATATGCAGAAACTAATCGCCAGAGTTTGCGGCACCACTTTCTAACAGGTAACGATCACATCGTTTAAATTGTATTTCCAGATATTTTATTGGACAGTTACTTAGAAAGACAACCATTCATGTGTAAAGTAAGATATTTCATTTTTACCCCCTAGCTTGGTAGTCAACAGAGTGCTAATGTGTTATGTCTGAATTCAGTGCCGAGTCACTGACAGAAAATATAATGTCTATTCAGTGGGACTTTCATGCTTAAAAAAAAAGTAAATAAATTAAGTATAACCTACGCAGCCATACAGTCACAGTAAGCTGTGACTATTCCCCCACATGGTTAGTGTCTCACGAACTGTATTCGTGTGACATGAACATCGAGATTTCTGTAGATCGCTGCGAATAGTTGACCTACATTTGACCTGAATCCAGCCTCCTACAAGACTCAATACAACTCCAGCATGAATTTGGGTTCACAGAAGCTAAATAACTTAATTACCAGGAAACCCAAGCTCATATAAATAACATGGGTTAATTCGTTGTTAGCAATAGCATAGTTATCATAGACTAATACTTAAAATAACTCACCTGGCATAAACAAGTCCACAGCCATCTAATGCTTCTTTTGATCCTAACTGCTTGACCCAACCTGAAGAGAAGTCTTTTTTTTACCGAGATAATACGGATCATATCCTAAATATACGCGCATTTTGTTTTTCGAGATGCCTCGTCTGTTTCAGTCTATTTAGGGTATTAGCGTACTCGTTGTGATCCACTTTGCTTTGTTTTGAACCGGAGAAAGCCACTTCCGGACCTTCATCTAAACTTAGCGCGTCATCTGCAACCCACCAATAGTGGCCTGACTGTGCACGCAGTGGCACAACAAGTGTGTGGCACCATTAGCATATAGCATAGTGCGCTAGGGGCGCCAAGTCAATGACAAAAAAATTTTCTCATCTGCGTTTTTTCAGTATTTAACAGCTGTTTGTGCATGTGTAATAACAGAGACACGCCACTGGTTATTCCGTCACCGTAATTTCACATTTCCACAAGAGAAAATGTATTGAGCACTGGGCGCATTTCTTTATGCAAGTATTTTTTTGTTTTGTTTTTGACTGAGCTCATCACCTAATGTAAAACATAATATAAAAGTCTGTAATAGAAGTCTTATTCTATAAACCCCTGGTGGGGGGTCGCCTTTTTAGAACAAACAGTTCTGGAAGTATATATTTGTGTGAAGGATGTCAGCTTAACTGGCACTTTAAAGTTTCAAGTTATGCCATACTTATTCAGTATTTATAGAATACACAGTGCTCTCTGTTTTCTTTGAAAATTGGGATGCCATTTATAATCATTCTGCTGTACACATTTTCACAACATCTTAAACATTCTCCCTGGCCTAGCCGCCGTGTTCATTGGTCGTCATGGTGCCGTTTGTTCACTAATGTTCTCTTATAAACATCTGAGGTCTTTGTGGGACAGCTGGATTTATACTGAGATTAGATTACCAGTGATTCTTGAGAATAGGGACAAAACAGGTCCTATGGATAAAGCATGAAATTTGAATAAAATATACACAAAATATATTTTTTTCAAATATCTAACTAAACTACCCTGGGTCATGTGAGCACAACAATGTATATTTTTCTTTTTTTTGCTGAATATTTTTTTATTTTAAACATTGTAGTCGGTGGATGATGCCTGTAAAAGCCCTTGTCCAGGAGCAGAACTCAATACATCCTTATAGTTTAAAACAATTAAAGAAATACTAAAATTATATATTATGACAATTAAGTATAAGTAGTCATATAAATAATTATAAAAGTATCGATAAATTGAATTAAAAATAATTTTTAGATATTTTCCAACTCCGTTGAAATTTGTCCTTAGTTTTTGTCAACACCGTCAGAAATGAAAAGAATGTAAAAAAATCAGGCATTATTGGGGGGCACCAGAACTTCTGAGGACCCCATAACGTTGTCGTTTCTCTTCCTTTGTTAGGAGGGCTAGTTAGCTCCGGTTAGCTTAAGTTATTCTTTAGTTTTTTCTTCTGTTTTATTCCTAAGTTGTTTGTCACAACCATGCTGTGTCAACTCCATAACTGACAATTTACAAAACTTTGATGAAATTTTGCGAAATAAAAGCTTAATTTTGGTAAACTGTAAAGATTTCATGGACCTGACGAGCTACAATATGGCCTCCTTCAGAATAACATCATATAAATTGAGGTAGTTTGGCATTTCATCAACTCCGTCAGATGTCAACTCCGTCAGAGTTTTTCTGACTCTTTCAGTGAAATTGTTGTCAAATCTCACTTAATTGTGCAACTAATTCATTTTAATGTATTTTACATGAATTGCATTACTTCACATGTACCAAGTTTTTCATTTTACTCACTAGTTTGTCACCACCTTCAGTTCTGTGTCAACTCCGTCATGCACTGTCAACTCCATCAGATGGACTTTTTCTTGTTTTTTGTTTTAAATAATATTTATTTTATTTCTTGAGAAGCATTTGTCTGTAAATTGAGTAAAAATATCACTAATGGGGTATTTTAAAAATCATTTTAGATTTATTTTTGTCAGATGGTGATGACAAAGTTCTGGGTCAGGTCGATTAAAAATGTAATTTTTAAAAAAAAATTCGCAACTGGGAGCCTGTACCTTGGCATCTTCATATTTTCTAAACATTATTTGTCATATTTGCATACATAAGGTTGAGAAATAATAAAAAAAAAATATGGGAAAATTAAAACCCATTTTGTCCCTATTCTCAAGAATCACGAAGGATGAGTTCCATTCAGTGATTCCTCAAGGCAACGCTGCAGAAAAACATAAAATCTTACAAAAATGAATTTGGTCTGGTTTCTAGGGCATATATCTCAATTCACTTGAAATAAGACAAAAATAACTTACAAGTAACTTTACAGCAAGATATAGAAGCTTATTTTAAGTAAATAATTCCTAAATATTGATTAAAAGTTCCAGTTCCATTGGGAGATTATATCACTTAAAACATGGAATTTTTTTTGTCAATATTAAGGAACTATTGACTTAAAACAAGCTCCATATCTTGCTGGAAAGCTAATTGCAAGTTAGTTTAGTCTTATTTCAAATGAAGCAAGATTTCGCATTTTTGTGGCGTAATTAGCTCCAGTCGGTTTTGTTTTCGGAGCATCAGAATAAAATAGGGCTGAATTGAAATGTGAGAGAAAAAAAATAGCTTCGAATTTTTCTTCAACTTCACAAGCGTCCACTCTCTCACAAACACCGAAAAGTGAGAGGGCAGGGCAGGAACGCTCTTCCGTGGCCACGTTGCTGAACGATGCTGACAGCAGCTGTGAGAAAACCTGGACAAGTATCATCATCTTTCGGTTCCCACCTTCGTCGCAGAAGGTTAGCGGCTTCCTACGGCCTCAGGATTAAGAAGTGCACAGCAGATCGCCTTCGTAGCGAGATGTCGTTGTCACACAGGCCACTCATTGTCCGGAGAGTCTGTCTTGTGAAGCACACAGAGAGCGCCTTTGTGCACTGCTGATATTAATCTGTAAAGGCAGAAATCTGGGGGAGTCTGACTAAGCTCACACGTAACCACACACACACACACACACACACACTCAACCATATGCATATTCATTATGTAACAGTGAAGAGAGGAGAAGCCTTGTCCGGTCCGTGCAGATCTTCGCCGTCATAAAGATTTCATTCTTCTGAGTCGACTTCCAGAACACGACTCGGTCTGCTGGCCTGTTGTCACCAACAAGCAGACGGTAGGTGCAACTTGGGGACGTCATAGTGGAATGCCAGCTGACTGTCATCATCGTGGAGGACAATGGAGGGTAACTGTACTTTGGACAGGAGACAACACTTTACCCTGTTCACATAAACCAGAACCCAAGAAAAAAAAAATCTAGAGTGTGAAAGAGCTCAAGAAAGTCTAAGAAGAATCCAATTAGATTAAAAAATAGTCAAATTCTGCAACAAAATAAATGCCACTTGTCTTACTGCTTGTAACTTTATTCCAACAACTTATTTATACTACTACTATTAATAATGATAATAATAATAATACTGCCAAATATGTCTAAAAACAGTCTTCCAAAGATAGGATTGGATTTTTTTTTATTCTTAAAGTTAAATTACCTAAGTTGTGTTCACTGCTTCCCTGCTTTTATGTCGGCTTTCAAACTTTCAACCCACAGAAGGTCAAGAGGAGAGACGCATAAAACGTCAAGAAATGTGGAACAGGGCTAAAATAAACTTTGTATATATGCTGCCATCTAGAGATCCAGAACTATTACGGCATGCAAATATATAATGTGGGGATGAGAAGTCCATGAAATTACACTTTACATGTAATTTGCTCTCTTTAACATTTGGGGGCAGCATCTCTCTTCTTCAAGAGTTCGTCCGCCTTGCTCCTGTGATCCATGCGTGGGCTGCATAGGAAGGCAATTAGGAAGAATTATAACTAATGCGGATCACTTTTGTGGCGTTAAAGAGGTGTAATTTGGAAAATGGCAAATAATAGATTTTCTACCAACACCAACTGTGTGGCCTCCCAATTGTCTGACTCTGACCCAGCCCTCCTGCTGGACAGGAGAACCCACACTGAAAGTGCTGCAGATATTTGGACTGAAAATGCCACTGTTGGTGTTTGATGTATCTGAAAGTGTGAAAATATGAACACAGCCTCTTTTTTTTTTCTTTTTGTTCTTTATTTCATGAAATGTTCTCACGTTTTGTTTGCATATATGCATAATAGTCGATTAATCAAATACTTAAAATGACAAAATGATCCCGATTTGCCTTACATAATGTGCTCTATCATCATTTTGAAAATTAAAATATGTGCAGATGTTCTCTGCCAAATTTGATTACAATAACTGAAAAAAAAAAGCAATTCTTACAAGACCCCCAAAAGATGGCAAAATTACACTGTTAATTACATGTAATGAGTTAAAAACACAGATGTTGATCGAAGCTGAAAATTCGCTGGAAACAAAAATGGAGCAGCTCCTCTTGGACTGTCATTCATAAACGGTACGTGTGGCTACAGCACTCGAGTGATTTTAAGATTTTCACCGCAGACAAGTCCTACAACTTGTAAAGTGACTTCAGCATGCGCCGGCTTTCGTAACACACGGTGACAGTTTGCATCAGATCTTCAGTCTTTCAAGACTCCTGTCACTTTGGATTTTGCTCGAGATGTTTGACAAGCCTCTGACACACTCGAACCCCATTTTAAGCCCGGCACTATATGCAGAACACTCATCTCAGCCAACAAATCACTTTCAAATGCCCCCTGTAATACTGAAGCGCCGCAGGACATCTAAGTGTGAAAATGAGACAAGGAACAATCACTGTTTGCTCGGAGAGTCTTGTGTACGATGTTGTGTGCTTCGGTAGATGAGGTAATAAGACTATTTGACCAGAAGAAAAGCCGCTCCTGGTTGTTTGTGTGTGTGCAATCTGCTGCTTTAAAGGGCCACAGCTATGTGGTAACCTGCCACTTTCACTGCATGTCTGTCTGCCTCGTTCAAGTTTACTGGTGTTTAAAGTCCAGCAGTAAAATAAAAGCCATTGTCTTCTTCTTGGTAGTTTCTTTGTTTTTTTCTTTAGATATTTTGATGTTTATGTGACTAATGTCATCTTGAACAAGTTACTCCAGCCCAGCTGGGCCACTTCCTTGTGACCTAGCACAGAAATGAACATGAAGAATGGTGGCAGATATGATAAGTTCTATGATAAATTGATTTTATTTTGATATCGATTGAAATCTGTTGTTGTCTAGACGACTACACTGGCAGTCTAAAGCTGAAATTTTGCTTGAAATTAAGCTGAATTTGCGACATTAATGTTATTCCCATTTAAATATTCCCATTCATAATAAACAATAAGCTATAAAACATAATCTGTTCTATTATGATATGATATGGTGCGCTATGCTATGCTCAAATATCCTCTGGAACGCTACGTTCTGATATGCCATGCTTTGGTATGCTAATATGCTACAATATTATGTTGAGCTCTAAAATGTTACATCATAATATCCATGTGATAATATGTTCTCATGTACTTTGCTATGCTCAGACATGCAGTAGCATATAATATTAGCATATGTGTATAATGTCATATGTAGCATTTACTTTGTAATAATCACATTTTTTTATGCCCTGACATGCTATGCCATACTCTGATATGTTATGTCATGTTATGCTTTAAAGTCCTCATTATAACACTATTCTATGATATATTCACATATAATACACAATGCTGTTTTCTGATATGCTATGCTATGGTGTTTTCTTATATGGTATGCTATCAAAATAGCATATTCTCATAGCCATTTGTGGCATTTGGATATGCTATGTATATCCTTATATTCTATGCCAGGATAAATGATGAAGTAGAATAAGGATTCCCTACAAAATATCCATAAGGTTGATTATTCAGCAACATTTATTTGTTAGCTTCTTGCAATATGATTCAGTCATCCATTTTAATGTCTTATTAATAGTGAATTAGAATGTTATAATTGGTTATTGTATTGTAATTATTTTATTTTGAAAAGCCAAATAACACTACTTTCATGTTTGAAATGAGATTTGGAGTTAGAGTTCAGTGACTCAGTTACGCTAGAACAACATGCCAAAACTCCAGAAAATTATTGCTGAAAGATTGTGGAAACTGAAAATGTTTTATCCAAGTTTTAGAATTTAAACAGCAAATCTATCATGTAGAGATGGAGGTAAGTATATGAATTAGAAGAAAAAAAATTACTCATTCTTCTTTAGTTAAAATGGAGAGGGACTTTTGATATTATTTCTTAAAATTACATCAGTTATACCAATTAATATTCCAGAGCTGCGGAGTAGGTCTATATACTCCATAGGAGTTTTGTGATATATTATTATGTTTGCCATTTAGAATAAGTGACTGTGTAGAAGATTTTATAAAAATAATAGCATTTACTTAGAGCTGTACCTGGAGACAACTGAAGCAGGTTGCTAAAGTGGAATATTCCAAAATTTACAGCATCAAAAACCATCTTTTACCATTCTTTGCCTGATAGTTGTTGAACAGTTATTGCACTACCTTTCTTAAAAATAAACAGTTAAATGAATGTTTTGGGTATTTTTGGTAACAAAAGACACTCCAGACACAAAAATAAAACACAGATATCGCCACACTTGCCCTGTCATGGGTACACAAGACATTAAATGGTTTTGCGTAAACATATTCAAACATCGGGGAAACACCCGCCTGCTTCTTTAAATTTCAAAACTAAGCGTCGGTTTCTGTGTGCGCATTTCAAAGTCTAAAAGAAGCTTACGGCAAAAGCCACAATATGAACTTCAAACGGAATGAAATGAACTTTCATTTGTCTCCCCTCGCTTCCATTGATTGAGTGAGAAAAATAAGAACAAAGACTTTTGCCTCTCACTCATTTCTTTTCTGACCCTTCCCTGCCTTTGCTTTTCATCTTTAAAACAACATTAATTGATGGAGACTCTCACATTGTATCTGCCCATACCAAGCAGACATGGGAAAAGCAGTGAGCATAAATCAATCTCCCTCCCTGACCAAACACCCTTAATCTATTTGGAAACAAAACATATCCTGATGTTGTGTTTCGGTTTTGCCCAACAATTTAGGACTGAACAACTGGGTGACAGCCCACTGTTTGTTAGCATGTAGCATATAGCATGTGGAAGTGACACGTTTCAATCAGTTATGGTCACTTTTATGTTCCGCACCTCCAATTAATTGACCTGGTTATGATAATGATAATCAGAATGTTATTGTGCACCTGTGTGTAATCTGTATGCTGCTTGCATGAATACATATTTCTGTTGAGAAAAGTTTAATGATGGGGAACAACACTGAAATAAAGCGCGACCAAGTAAGGAATAAAGACCAAGGAGTTTTCCTAGATAGATTAGGGGAAATGCAGTTTAGGGTTGGACTGAAAAAGTAATGAAAATATATTCTATTAAAAAAAAAAAACCCACACAATTAAAGCCACTATTTTGAGAACAGACCAAACAAAAGTAATTTGAAGTAGCCTGTTCCGGTTTGTAGTTATTTTGTTACAGCCCACTTCCATTTTCAGGTCATGAACAACCAAAGTCTTTCACAGCCATGTTCCATTGCTAATTACTTTATTTCTATTGGCAGTTCAATATTGTAGCAAGTTAAAGATCAAGTCAAGTCTTAAATCATTGGTAGGCAAGTCCAACCCAAACCTCAGTTTTCTGACTAGCAAGTTTATATTAAGTCAGATCTTCAATACTTTGACTGACACGTTTCTGAAAGGTGCTCTCAACCTGATCTAACAAGTAAACTTTTGACATCGATCTGTTGTCCAACTTAATCAGATTCTAGCAGCTTTAAGCAGCAATAAAGTGGAATTGTACCTCGTCTGAAACCTTAACATGTGCTCAAAGACGAGTAGCATAAAACGGATCGACGCCTTTCTACGTTACGTTTCTGAATTAAACCAAAGCGATGTGTTTTTATTTTGAAGAACTGGATGTGTCTATTTGATCACCTCATGTTCAAAATATATAACAGAGCACTTCCATCCATCCATTTTCCTACACCCTTGTCCCTCAGTGGGGTCGGGAGGGGTGCTGGTGCCAATCTCCAGCTCACGTTCCGGGCGAGAGGTGGGGTACACCCTGGACAGGTCGCCAGTCTGTCGCAGGGCAACACAGAGACACACAGGACAAACAACCATGCACACACACACTCACACCTAGGGGCAATTTGGAAAGGCCAATTAACCTGACAGTCATGTTTTTGGACTGTGGGAGGAAACCGGAGAACCCGGAGAAAACCCACGCATGCACAGGGAGAACATGCAAACTCCATGCAGAAAGACTGGGGCCGGGAATCGAACCCAGAACCTTCTTGCTGCAAGGCGACAGCTCTACCAACTGCGCCACTGTGCAGCCCTAACAGAGCACTTCATAGGATTTAATTACTTTAATTTACTTTACT
This sequence comes from Poecilia mexicana, assembly GCF_051168715.1. NCBI lineage: Eukaryota > Metazoa > Chordata > Actinopteri > Cyprinodontiformes > Poeciliidae > Poecilia > Poecilia mexicana. Next base: position 30,327,794 of record NW_028263382.1, on the reverse strand, counting down.
TTTAATTTGTTTTTTTTCCTTTTCTTTTCTTCTTCACTTGCATGTGATTCAGGCGTGGAGTTCCTACTGTAAAGGTGACAGAATCTACCCAGCAGTGCTAACACAGTGCAGCCAAATAATGACAAAGCAGTCCGACTGGTACACTCTGTACCGCAATCATTAACATTATCATCATCAGTGGGAAAGAAACAAAGCCTAAGATGTTCAGAATATCTGGACATAAAAAATCCTTGTTCTGCTGTTGTACTGAATCAATAAAGATGCATCAGTCAAGACAAACACTGCATAACAATACCAGCCCCCAAGCCCTCCCCTCCGGCTTTATTTATATTCTTTTATACCTGGCTCTGTTCCCATTTCACAGTGCAAAATGTCCTCATGTCACGGTTTTATCCCTTTCCGACAGAGAGGAAACAGGAATGCAAATGCTGCGCTCTAACTAATTACACATCCTGATGGCTTGGCTGCCTGTATGTATCCACCTGGCCCATTAACTTTCAATTCAGGGAGTGGATTTTCCACACCATTTCTACAATTAAAGCAGTCAGGACATATACATCTCAATTCTGGCTCCTCTAAGTTTGTAAAATTGATGGACATCATTAGGCTAATAAGATTTTTTCTTTTTAAATCTCAAAATTGAAAAAAGAAAACACAGCACAACCTTTTACCAGCTAGTCGATGCTTTTAGCTGAAAATGTTTTGCTGAATTGAAGCTATCCCCTGAATGTTTTTCTGTCTTCAGATGAATATTATCTGGCTGTCAGCTCTGCCTAAAAGCATTAATCTGAGGAGAAAATGACAAAACTGTGACTTGTGGGACTTTTGGCCAAATGCAGCTTTGCATTCATGCTTGTTACCCTTTTCACATTTTGTGATATTACAACTGCAAACGTGTGTGTACTGAAATATTATAGTGTTTGATCAACACTAAGTAGTGCATAATTATGAAAAGGAAGGAAAGTGATGAAGGAAAGCAGATGTAATTTGTATCCCAGACAATACCTGGTCTACCCCCTTAACTTCATTTGTTCTCTAACCTCTCTTTTGCCCGGCTCTTACCCTCATTTCCTCCCTTTTAGCCCTCTTGCAAATGTTTGACTTTTTAAATTTAGAAATTTCTGTTTTTTCCTAAAAAAAAAAAAAAAAAAAAAAAAAAAAAAACTTCAGTTTTTCCTCTAGCAAATGTTCAACTTTTTTAGGTCAGTTTTTTTTCTAAACAATGTAAATTTTTCTAGCAAATTTGACTTTTGAAATTATCCATTTTTTCTAAAGTATAAGATTTTTTTCCCCTAAAAAAGTCTTTTTTTTTCTTTGAAAATTTTTTATTTTATTTTATTTTTTTTGACAAAACAATTTCAGTTTGGGACCTAAAAAATTTTCTTAAAAAAATTCTGAAATTTTTCAGAATTTTTTTTTTATTACTGACAAGAAAATGTATACGTTTGAGAAATCAAAAATCCACTTGAAAAAAGTCCGTTTTCGTAGAAAATGTATTATTCCAAGAAAAAAAGATTATTCTAGTTTTTTTTTTTTTTTTTTTCCTTACACACTCGAAGGGGACCGACAGCACGAAGACCCTCCTCCTGGCTCTTATTATTGGTTTCTGACCAATCGTGCAGATGGCAGTAGGACTGCAGGTGAGTCATATATTTTTCAGATTATTTGTCTCATGTTAAAACTGTCATGGCATACAGTGACAGTTTTAATAAATATGTAAAAAAAAAAAAACAACAACAACATATTATTTACAAAGTCCCATACTGCACCTTTAAAGCTTGTTGTGACAAACTGCGGACAACATAATTGGGTAGGGCTACTTTTGCAAGGCACTGGAGCTACACTGAACTCCTGCGTGATACACAATAAAACAAAGCGACATAAAACACTGAAGAGAAACATGAGCCTGGTTTGTGATCTGTATATGACTCACACTAGCTTCTTTTCTTCAGCGTTACACAACCAGCTCATTTAAAAAAAATAAAATAGCACCCTTTCACAAAATGTCACATTATACAAAGAATAACAAGTTGGCCAGGTTGTTCTCATTTACCTTCATCTGCGACTTCACTGAACCCGGCCACGCCGCGTAACTGCATATTTACCAACGCCAGACGCAGCTGGCATCGCTTTTCTCCAAGAGTGTGAAACCATGAAGTTGTCTAACAACTTTTGCTTTAAGACGCTTTTAGATTCCTCGCGGATAATTCATGAAGCTGCAAAGAAAGTTCACCCTAGGCGGCGTAATAAAGGAAACGCAGAAAAAGGGGCCCATCTCCCTGTTGTGGCTCCTTTATTAAACTGCAGACACACACACACGCACGCACACACACACACACACACACACTTGGAAAAAAAAAATCATAACGGCTACAAATACGTCTTGTGCGGCGTGTCGTCGAAATTCAAAGCTTCATTATTTCGCATCTCGCCCTGCGTGAAGCCGCGTAAAGCTGTTTAGGCGGCAGCGGCCATGTTTACCGCCGCCAGAAAGTGTGACAAAGAGATATACTGCAAATCTAGGTGTCTAACTGAGACTGACAACAACGCTTAATTGCAGTATGTTATCGCATTGTGGCATCATACATTCAGATACTTGTCGCCGGTGGGAAATAAATTTATGATGCAATGTTTTCTTTGTGCAATGCAAGCGAGGATATGCGACTTATGTCTTTGTTAAGAAAGCGTGGCACCTTGAGGAATTTGTTTAAACCATCATTACTGCGGAGCAGGCGTGGGGCTTTCTGCTCCCAACTTCACAAAGAAGACTTTGAGATTTGAAAAACACATTTGATGTCTCTTCGAATTCGGGAAGCCCGTTGTGCTTATTTTATTTTACTTTTTCAATTATTATTATTATTATTTTTTTTTTTGGGAAAGTACATTTCTAATCTCCCAAGAAATAGTCAGTGATAATCTTTAAACCAAATCATGCAAAAGTTAAATAAATTGCTGATTTCTTCTTTTGTGACTTAATAACTGGGTTGCGACGCCGCAGACAGGGAAAGAGGTCTCATCTCTGAAAGGCTCCGACTGATTAAGACCGCTCTTGATTCAAAGAATCGGGGAGCTGAAATTTGCACACAAAAAAAGAAAAAAAAATGTTTTCCTTCTTCATTTAACTGCCAAAGGAAGCTGAAATAAGAATGCAGCTGATACGTTTCCTTCAGACGGAAATATCTGAAAATACCAGGTGAAACGTAGGGAAACCAAACGAGCTTCGGCTCGTCGTCTCATCCGGTGCCGCCGCTCAACACTTCAAAAGTTGATGATTTTAAATTTAGAAATCAGTTGAGGTCAACTGCATCTGTGAACATCATTACAAATAAAAAGTGTGTACCTGTCATGTGTTGTGCTCCAATAAGAAAACCACAAATTGACCAAATCCTTTCATAACAGGCTGTGAATTGGTGTTTTTGTGTCAACGCCAGAGAAACAGAATGACTTCCTTGGATATCAGGATCTTTTACATGTGGTAGTCTATCTTTTTCAATGCATCCATATAAAAGCTGAAGTCTCATTTTCTATAATATTCTTGTTTCCTTAAACCTGTTGTAGGTGACTTTTATAAACATTGTTTTTTTTGTTTGTGTGTTTTTTTTACATACAGCTCTGGGAAAAATGAAGAGACCAATGCCAAATCACCGCTTTCTCTGATTTTACCTTTAATAGGTCTATGTTTGAGTAAAATGAACATTGTTCTTTTATTCTATGAACTTCTGACAACATGTCTGAAATTCCAATCAAAACTTATGTATTTATTTGCAGAAAATGAGAAATGGTCAAAATAACAAAGAAGATGCAGTGCATTCACACCTCAAATAACGCAAAGAAAACAAGTTAATATTTGATAAAGAAACAACAATACTAATATTTTAACTCAGGAAGAGTTCAGGAATCAATATTTGGTGGAATAACCAGGATGTTTCCAGTGGGCTCCTGATTATTTCCAGAGCTGTATTTCTTAAAACTGTTTCTATGCCTACGGTTTAACAACAACTAAGTGCTAAGATCCTCCTCCTGGCTCTGATTGGCTGATTCTGACGGGAAGCTTTGAATTTTTGCAGATGGCAGTAAGACCACAGGGAGCAGGCCGAAGGGATTGATATTTTTTTCAAAGATTTTCCATTTCGTATTATACTTTCACGACATTGTGAAAGTTTCAACAAGTATGTTGCCTACCAAAACCTTCAAGACCTTCAGCTTCCAAGCCTCCACCTCACAGAGCAGCCCTCCTCAGTGTCATGCCCACTCAGTTCCTTCAGACTAGCCAATGGCAATTTGGAAAGACCTGCTGGTGGAACTGCGAATCAGCTGAGCTCATCATAGGAGCTACTTCTCTGTACAAAAGGTTGTTAAAGGGTTAATAGATGAGCAAAGAAGGAGTTTCAGGAAGAGGAGGAGGTTTTAAAGAGACAGAGGCCAAATTTTCAAGGCGTTAAATTAGGAAGTCAGATTTCTTTTAAATCATATTTGACATATGAAGCATTTTTATAACAACTGAAGTTACCATAGTTACTTGACTATGCTACAAAAGAACTGACCATCTTATTTCATGTAAATTTCCCGGCCTGTGCCGGCCGGTCACCCCACCATTTGTGACACGCTTGTTTGCAGAATTAATTGTTTGAAATAAAAGACCCCAACAAGAAGGAGCAACATGCAAACACTTCAACAGCAAATTGTCTTGGTGACACAGTCGGGCATTTCAGCGCCTGGAGCCAGACAATATGACAGGCTGCACTGTGCGAGTACGGACTTGTTGTTAATACTTTTTTTTTTTTTTTTCCTCCTTCTGATTAATACAGATTGTGTTGTAATCTGGGAAAGCATCGTGGCATAAAGAATGAAGGATTACATTTCTTTTTTTGTATTCATCTCAGAAACTAATTGAAAAGACCCACCACAGTGGTCTTATCACTCGTGTCCCCAGCTGAGCTGCAGTCGGGGGGTGATATGAATGACAGGGAAGAAAAGGGAGACTTAATGAACAGCATGTGACCGTTGAATAGACAGGTGCGGGTTTTTTTGGGGGACCTTAGGTGTTTTTCTTTTTTAATAAACCAGTGTTCAGGCCGTCAGATCCAACGTTAATATTATGCCGTGTGTGTTGTAAGCACCTTTTGTGACGGATGAATGATCAGAAGCGGCAGTAAATGCAGCATTTCAGCCCTCGGAATAACTTGATTTTGTTTATTTTTTAATGTATATTTTAAATAGGCTTTTAAAACCAAGAAAACAAAGCAATCAGTAGGACAACAGAAAACATGCGCATGCACAGCCAAGAACAAAATAATTACCTTACTGCGACTTTTCTGTTTGAAAGGCAGTAGGAAGAAGCAAACACTTTATTCAATCCCTCCCTTTGTCTCAGTTTAATGAAAAGCGTCGCTTACCAATTCGGCAATGATCAGAAGTTTGTAAATAAAACCATGTTGTGGTATTCATACGCCTTTTCAATGTACCATGCTGAAGATGCAGCAAATAATTATGTTACATAAACAAATGATTACAAACTGACTCTCATCACACAAGAAAATCTACGAACGCATAATAATAATAATAATAATAATAATAATAATAATAATAATAACAGTAGTAATAATGACATCTGTTAATAACAACCGGACATACAGCATCAGAATAATGACCAACTCCTTGTCAATATACACACTAAACATTCTTCATATTCTGTGTTATATAACCAGCAAAAGTAGTAATAATAAAATAAGGATTAAAAAAACAAATTATAATGATAGTTACAAAATAATAAACTACTAGTAATAATGGTAGTAGCTTAGAAGAAAGTAAGGAAAGAAACCGTATATTTGTGTTAACTCCCTTCTTCCCTGTACACTGTGAGTACTCCACTTTCTAAATATTACACCTTAAAGTTTAACTTGTTAAGATATTTGCTGGCCTTGAGTTGTGCCATAACATCTCCATACCTTAATTGCATTATATATCAATGCAAAGAAACCCAAAACTGCCAACTGCAGCATTTTATAAAAAAGATGGCTGCAGTAAAACGGTGGACTTTTTTTTTTTGCACTTTTTCCTCCATCTGTCAGCACGGTATATAAAATATACCACAATTTCTTGAGAGACGGATTCGGATCAGGGAATAGCATCTAAATGACTAGAAGGTCCCTGACCTCTTTTCCCTGTGACCCCTCAAAGGAATGGTTTGATATGATTTTATTTGCTTCCCTGCCAAGAGACAGATGAGAAGATCTGTATCATGTTTTTTTGTCTGGAGGGTAAAAACGAGCCAGCAGCCAGTTTGCCAAGCTAAATATATATATATATAAAAAAGAAACTGGATCCAAGGGTAAATCTTCCGGTCAGAAATGTACATCTATTCTTCAAGGGCATTAATGTTTGGTCATTTCAGGGATTTAATGATTTGTTTGGAATTGCGAATCTTGTTGAATCTTGTGAGTTTCACCCACACCAGCTTAACAGATTTCTCTAATATAGTTACGTGAATATCTCTTAACAAGAATAACTTCTACCACACACTTGTTGTAGACATCTGGCATCATTTTGACTTGATATTTGAGCACTTCTCTTAGCAGAATTGAAGGAGCTTATTTAAGTTAGTGGGTTTCCTGGCGCAGTCCGGGCTTCTGGGATGACAGTGGCGTAGAACATCTCAAAAGATCTCTAGAAGATCTAGAAGCCATGTGGAGAAAACAAGATGAATAGACCAAACAGTCAAACCCGTGATACCTAGCATAGCGCTATGTGGTAAGCTCATGATAAAACTATGCATACAAGGATACAATTCTCATTACACATCAACAAAAGACTCCTTAAAGAACATAGGGACAAGGTATTTCAGCTGTATCTGTTATAGTATTTTGCTCACTTCCTCTTGCGCAGGTTTGAGTCACACATTTTCCTCCAGTGGCACAGGCAGGTAGTAAAGAGACAGGCATGTGACCATTCACCCTAGCTACATGAAATTAGTATTGCTTAGAGCAGACAACCTATTATTTTTATTTCAAAATTTAAATGACCTGCCCAGAGCCAAAATAACACTTTTAGAGCTTCCAGAAGTAAAAAAAAACAAACAAAAAAAAAACAACCAAAATAACTTATGGGAATAAGCATGCTAGCGTTCATGTGGAACCTGTAGACGATATTCAAGACTCTCAATTCTCTTATAGAAGAATATCCAGTCAAAATTTGCTGATATTTTCGAAAAATGTCTGCGACTTCTCTTCAGCATGTTCAGGGACATTTAGCAACAAAAATATTGATAGCTTTATCCAAATATAAGTGTGAGTGTTGGGTGTTGACCAAGATCAACGTGCCTGCTAAAAAAAAAAGCAAAAACAAAGAAACATTTTATAACTGGACTAAAATTTGAAACTTCTCACACAGACACACCAGCTGCCTTCTGGAGGTAAGTTTTAGTGTCAGACTAAAATTGAGCCCAATGAAAAGGAGGATATTTGGAGGAGTCAAGGTGAGACTCTCAGAACCATGACGAATGTAAGATCTTCAAATTTCAGTAATTCTTATGACAAATTTGACAGTGTATGTTGTTCTAACTGGAACTGTAGACATATAGATTTTTTTAAACCTACTCTTTTATATTTAAAACATCATTTTGACCTGTTAGATGTAAAAGCTGCCGTGACTCAATCAAATAGGCATTTTCCTCTTGGTTATTTCACTGAAATGTTTTTTTTTTTTTAAAATACATGGACTGAAAAGAAACAAACAGCCTCAGTTATGAAATAAATTGCAATACATCGAAGTAAAGTGAAGGTGTTCACAAATACCTTTGAAAGCTTGAGAGCTTTTGGTGGGTGTCTGGGGAGGAATAGCAACCCTTTCAGAATAACAACGTGGCATTTGAGACTGACATTTGTACAAAATGTATACCAGCGTTCTGGATATTCTTTTGCAACCGACTGTACTTCATCCCACTTAGGCTTGAATCTCTCACTTTCTGATCATTGATGGTTCCATGTAAAATACAGGGACAAACAAGTAGCAGGATTTTTTTTTTTTTCGTTTTTCTTTTTATTTTAGGCAAGTTCTGTGGCAGTTTTTAAGTAAATGGCAAACTAGTCATCCATGCCCGCAACAGTGACCTGTTATCAGACACAGAGGGAATATAAAGCAGAACATTCATCGATGGTGTGTTAGCAACAGTAATGAGTTTTATTAGGTTCCACTTGAGGGAGAAAAGCATATTTAATTTAATTGCATTTTCTGACTCCACTGTAGATTATGGTACTGTGCCGATTCTCTCTTTGTCGAACCAGAAAGATACGGAGCACTGAAAGTAGGAGAAAACGCAAACGACAACTTTCATCATCTCCTTCACGACGTCAGATTTCAATGCTTTAGTTTTATTATTATTTTCTTTTACCTTTGGTTCAACCTTATCAGCCCAGGATTAAGTAACAAATTATTTTTTACTATTTTTTTTATTTTGTCTGGACATTCTGACTGGTTTGCTCTAAAAACCTGAATCCTTGTCTTTTACAGGCTTGTTTCTTTGATTATTGATACCTACTTGAATTAGTAGATGGAAATCAATCAGTCAATCAATCAATCAATCAAATTTTATTTGTATAGCACATTTCAGCAGCAAGGCATTTCAAAGTGCTTTACATAATTAAAATAAAAACAGCATGTGACATTGAATAGACAATGAGAAAGAGAGAGATTATAAAATAAAATAAGAAATAAAAACATTATCTACATGAGGACTTGCCCTTATGGTGTCTCCTCCAAAATAAGAAGCTCTACAAGCCTTTCCTTCTGTAGGACTTTAGTCAAACCGCCATTTGAGAAGGACTCAAACCTTTAAAACTTCTTTACATCAATGGAAAGTCTGCTTCAGACTTACCATCTTTAGAACAATGTATGGGAGATACCAAAAACTACTGAAAAATGCTAAAAAGAGAAAAAGAAAGTCAAACTGTCTTATAAAGTATCCAAATACCAACCCAGTGAGACTGGATGCCATACATGGGTAGTACTATCAAGATTCAAACCCCACTCTGCTTTACAGAAAACCATTTATTTTTATGTCTTAGCATTTGACACCGAGTGATCTGAAAAACTGAAACTGTCAAAGGAGAACAGGCAGGCAGGGTGTTTTAGAAAGGACAGATAAATAACAGTTGCTCAAATAACCAGGCTTCATAAGCAAGCTATGCAGAACATCACTAACCCTAACTCACTCAACGGAGAGAAAACCTCCAGTTGCCATCGTGAAAGGTCGACAATTCTGTCACCTAAAAACAGAAAACTAAGGTTACAGGTTTTTTTTTTTTTTTTTTACAATTCCATATTGATAATAAAAATTGGCCCGACCAATGAGTCTCGATTCCAGCAGGTACATTAATGCAATGCTGATGGGGATATAATGGCAGGAGGGATATTTTCTTGGAACACTTTTTGGCCTTTTTGCACCAGTTGAGCATAATTGGGACGCATCAGCAAACCTGAATATTGTTGTTAAAATATGAAACTATGGATCACTGACATGGTTGACAAAGGATTGTTTAATTTATTTGGGATGTAATTAAACCATAACCTTAACATGACTCCCAAAAAATGGTCATAAATGGCAACTTGGAAGAGCTTCTTAAAGAGCCAGAGGCCAATTTTGAGGCGTCAAATTGCAAAGTTAATTTTTTTAATTTATGTTTGACATATATAGCATTTTAATAACAACTGAAGGTAACTTGACTGTGCTATAAAGTGGTGCTATGTGCCTGGCAAACACTTTATAGCGCTCCCGTAGGACCTTTTGTTCACTTTTTCCCGTATCTGCAGAACTTTAATCGAAGACACTGGAGTGTTTCCGGTGAAAGTTTTTACAGAAATCCTTCTTGCCACTGGTGCCCACAGAGCCCCATTTGGTTCAGTCATACTTTAATATGGGGTGAAGCCCTGTGGTCTGTCTCACAGGCAGCTCTGACTAAATCTCCTCTAACCCACACATGCTGAAGGAGTTTTAAAACTGTGAAATTTCCTCATAACTTCCTCAGAAGTGCTGTGTCTCTGAAAGCAGCAATTTTGATGCACTCACACAACTCTCCTCTCCACGCCATTAAAAAACCCCAGAAGAAACGGGGGCGGGGGGAACTGTGTATGTTTTAATGCAGTAGAACTTTCTTGGTTAACTAAGCACTAATAAATACTGAAACAAAGAACGATTTGAAGAAGTTAATTTTGGTGTTCAGTAGACATTGATCCCATTGATATCTTTTTATTAGTTATTAAAAAACTTTTCACATTTTTGGGCCATAAAAAGTCAGTTTATTTGCATTTATTTCTTCTTATTGATGGCACTAGTTCACTGTTAAATGACATGCAAAAAGTTTAAAATTAAAATAAATTAAATTCAGTTTCAAATGACTTGTCATAAAGGGAAGTTTAACGTCTCGTTTAAGAACTCGATCAAACCAAATAATAAGACAAGTCTAAATCATTCAGGTAAATCAAGCCAAGCTAGCTTTGTTTATGTAGCATTTCTATGGCCTGTGTGGGGCAGCACCCATCAGGACTCAAACACAAAACACATGCCAGCAGGGATTCAAACCATCATCCCACCTGTTACTGGACACGGGCCGTCTGCCACGTTACCTGAACAGTAAAAAACAAAACGTGATTCATCCGTGAAGAGTGACACGTCTTCAACGTGCCAGACGTCATCGAATGTGAGCACTTGCCCATTCAAGGCGGTTACGATGACGGCCTGCAGTCAGGTCGAAGACCCCGGTGAGGACACCGGGCGTGCTGATGAGCTTCCTCGAGACAGCTTCTGACAGTTTGTGCAGGAATCCTTTGGGTATTGTTCAGAATAAATAATTCTGTGTTTTTCCTCCATCTGTTTTAGCTATCTGCAAAGCTAAAGCTAAAGAAAATGACATGTTAGGAAACGCCCTCAAAGCTAAGGATATGACACACTAGGGAACGCCCTCGTTAGGGTGTAGCTTAGATAAAGGCTAACAAAGGGAATTACCAACTGTTTTTGGGTACCAATACCAAAATACCAGCTGTATTTTGGTATTAATAAATGGAATTCATGAATTCAACTCACTGATTCTTTTTCACCCTCATACATCAAGAACTTAGCATGGAGAAAGATAATTCTCCACAGTTTCCAAACAGATTGCTGCAGTAGCTTTGTGGGCGGCCGGTCTCAGATGATCTTGGAAGCGAACATTCTGGATATGGAGCTCTATGATTGTGAGCTCGGTTGGATGTACTGCCAAATTCCATGAGACGGCTTATGGTAAAGAAGTGTACTTTAAATTCACAGGCAACAGATCTGTTGGCCATTCCTGTGGTCAGCACGACTCAAAACCTGTGACGTCTGTGGGATTGTGCTGTGTGATAAAATTCACCAGGAAGGAAGTTGGAGTCCTGGGAAACTGAGGAAATCCCAAATGCCAAAGATTTAAAGGAGCGGTAACCACTAGAAAGCAACAGAGAGACTTTTGTTAATGTAACACTTCAATTGTTGCCTGTGTGTTCTATGACTTTGAATTTTTTTTAATTATAATTAATAATTAAAGCAGTGATCGTCTCATTGCACAGATGAAAGAAGTTCTGGCTGTTCCACTTGCTTATATTATGCTGACTTCAGGAGCGAAGCGACTGTGGTCATGTTTTACACAGAATATAAACTGGTATGTTATCCTCAAAGATGTAGTGTAATTTGAGCTAAGGGAAACATTATGTATATAAATGTGACCCTATCTTGGAGCCTTGAGGAACTCCAAATGAAATCTTTGTTTTGTTTTGCTCAGTTTTTTGTTTTTTTTATTAAAACTGAGAAACTTTGCTGAGAAGCAACCATGTTCCTGCTCTTTGACAAAAACAATGTTAGCTGCTGTATGGGGTGAAGGGATTTTCATTGAGGTATCCGGGTTAGGCTTCTTGAAAAGAAGTTTTAATCAATGAGCCTGAGGAAAATATCCTGAGTGAAAAGAGGCTCTGACAGGCTGCAACAGCTCAGGTTCAACGCAGCTCAAAACACAAACAAACTTGTGAGCACCACCGTGTTACCGAAACCCTTTCTGTCAGAGACGCAAACACACAACCAGCACCAGCAATTTAGCAAATTAAAATCAGCTGAAGTTATGGGTGAGGGTAAAATACATGTCAACATTTACAAATGTCTTTTTAAAAAGCAAGACTTAACAGACAGTTTACAAAGCGAAGAGTAAGTTTGTGTCTGACTGCACCTGCACATATATATATGTGCTTTTTCCTTCAAAGGCCGTCCACTGGACATCGAGGTGGAAGACATCAAATCAAAGGTCAGGTTTGAGGCAGTAGCTTAAGGGTAGTCTGAGGATGAGAAAAGGATGGGAGAGGCGCAGAGGCCAGCATGGTTTCCAATCTAAATTCAGATGGCCTCCTTACCCCGGTGTTTACTCAGAGTTATTCGTTTTCCTCGAGTAAATGTTTTGGGAAGGAAGCTACTCTTTTGAGACTGCAGCTGTGCACCGGGTGATTTTGAGCAATAAAACCAAACACAATTTTACGTGCGCTTTAAAAGTCGGACTTTGAAGCTCCTTTAGAAACCTCCTCTTGGGTATGAATGATTGATTTTTTTTTTCTTTTTTTATATCAAAGTAAAATGAAAACACTTAAAGCTGAAAAGCTATTCTTACTCTTATATTTACACCCTTCAGCCACTGAGTTACTTTATTTTTATGGGCTGATGGTAGGAAAAGTGATATTTATGGTGGTAGTGGAAGCCTGGACATTCAGCTTTTCAAGTATATTTTTTCCCCCCATCAGCACCATAACATTTGCATTTTACAATATTATAGAAAGAGTAAACGCTACATTTCATCCTGTCTTAAAACAAGCAGTCGATGGGAAATCCATGGAGGCTTATTGTGTCTAAATTGATTATTTTTGACCTGATTTTAATCCGATGTGCCGCAAAATATGTTTCTGCAGACGACAACAGCATGAGGCCGACATACCAGGACAGCACATGTTGTTAATGAAGTATTTTCTTTTTTTATAATTAAGGTCACTGTTTAACAGAAAGTACCCCTCCACCCCCCTCTGCATGTAATTTGAATAATATGTGTCAATGAAGCCAGCTACGTTGGGAAATCATAATGTGGTTCATCCCCAGCGTGGCCTGTTTTTAATTCACAGTGATTTCCTGTTAGGTCGATCGACCCTTTGAGCAATAATTAGAGACTGGGTTGCAGATTTTACATTACCGACTCATCAAGATCAAGGTGCTTTTCAAAAAAAAAAAAAAAAAAAAAGGAATGAGCAAAACAGTTTTTCTTTTCTTTACATATACAAGTACAAAAGGAGCCTGTGACGGTTCTTTATTGTAACCTTCAATTTTCTGCCCATTCTTCCCTTGAATCCCCTCCTACAATGTGTCACCAGCCTCTGCGCTGCCCCCTCCACCCGTAATGACACAGTGGATGCTGCGTGTGCGTGGCAAACCTCTTTTAGAAACAGACTCTGTGTTTGCAGCCATGCTGAAACACTGCGGCGGCGCGCGCCGTCGTGCTTCGCCATAAACTTCTGCTGCACGTGACTTTGAGCCGCGACGCCGTGAAGGAGATGAAGTTCTTTTATTTCACTGACCTCATTCTCATTAATGACGGTCCACTCCAAGGCCCCAGAGAGTGTATGAAGAGTATGTTATATATATATATATATATATATATATATATATATATATATATATATATATATATATATATATATATGTGTAATGGACAATATTGATGTTTTAGCTGAAGACGCATGTCCTTGAGGTGTATTCGAAGGATCTTTTGAAGCTGTCTAAAGGTTTAATTTTCCAACAGAAATTGCAGGGAACAAGTCTTTGAGTGACATTTCTTTTTCTTTAGAAATATACTTTATGATATTTTCTGCATTTGAAAACTGCACTTCACAGAAATCCAACAAAGTTCTTGCCAGTAATGTTAGGTAAAGTGTAAAGGCTTTCAGCATTGATGAAAGCAAAAAAAGAAATGCGTCATGTTGTTGAGTCTTGACCTAAATGTGATCTTTTCAGTTGGTCTTGCTTTTGTTTCTCCAAGTTATTGAGTTATTTAGATGTGTGAATATCTTAAGTAACACTAAGAAATCCAAGAAAAATAAACAATCTATTTAAAACAATGCAGTTTTTGGTAAGGAACAAATTAGGACACCCAAAAATGAGAGGTCCATGGCCCTAAAGTTGAACTGGCTCAAAATAATTTGAATTATAATGTTAGGATTATTCTTAGTAAACCAATAATATAGGTATATAGAGTAATTATACCTTTAGGAAAATATATAGATATATAAATTTAAATTTAAGTCCGAAAGAATAGAGGAAATTTTTTTATTTCATGCAACTCTTTTAAGACTTCCTTAATGAACTCTCCATACCCACGGAATAAAAATTGGAGGGAGAGAGTAGAAGAGAGAGAGAAATAAAAATATGAAACCCAATTAGGCCTGGCTAAAACATTGCTTTTCACACCTGATGAAATTCTGTCTGTTTTCATAAAGACTCTCATCCCGCACTCCCCGCTCATTCATTAAATAACAGAACTTGGTAAGCACAGGGGAGGGAAAAGTAATCTGTGATGCTAAGGCTGTTGCTTGACGAGCTGTGTCTCCTGCGCAGAGCTGATTTGAAAAGTGAATCATGGTCGCCTGGAGGAGATATTGAAGGCGTTTCACTGGCAGTCGTCTCTTCGTTAGCTTATCCTGAAAGACGGGGATCATGAAGGAAAATGTTGTTGACCGTTTTGTTGCTTGACTGTTGTGCAGGAGGAGAATTACAGTTTTTCATTTTGTAGCAACAAGTAAGCGGACAGTAATCCTGGGTATGATGTGTGTTTATGTCTCCAGTGATATTTGGATTAATGAAAGGCTTCTGAGCAAGCTGTACTTTGGCCAGTGGCCTCTGGTGTAATTCTGGCTAGATATTTAACCGCTATTGTAATGTAACATCCTGAAATCTGGGTGTTTCCAACTCTCCTACTCATGACACTCATGCTATTCACCTGTGTGTGATCTTTGCCGTCTGTCTCTCACTCATGTTTCTGCCTATATAAGCTCCTTCCAGCAAAAGGTTTTCTACCAGATTATTTTAAGCCTTACAGCATTGCAGATGCCTAGCAATTGTTGTCTGGCCTTGTCTTGCTAGGCTAGGCTAACCTCACCTCTCCTAGCCTAGCCATGCCTGGCCTTGCCTTGTCATCTTGTTTTTGACCACTGCGTGTTCCCTTACCCGGCCAATAACAACATATTGAATACCTCTGCCACTTTCGTATCTGTCGCATCGAACTCGGACCAAACTGAAAAGTGCTTCTTTGGATTTTCCCAGGCTGATTCCCTAGCGCTCTCGTCTGAAGGAACAGAGCAGATCTGTTTCTCATGATGACATTTGTGGCGTTTACCTTTATTTCCCCTTAAAAGACCCCAATTTCACAACAAGCCCTCATAAGTTAATGTGAACTTTCCAGAGGGTTATTTGTAGCCCATTTGATCAATTCCAAAGCCAATTTTGACTGTTATATGGTCCTATTTTATAAAGGAAAACCATCTGAACCAAACTGTTATGTTTTGAACAAAGATTATTGTTTTTTTTTTAAGTAAGGAAGAAAGCTAATTTTACAATTTGATTGCTGAACAATTCCAAAATCAACATCTTCAAGCTCGCCAATTTTTTGGTTTTTGTTTTGCAGCTGCCCAAATTGACAAGGAACGTTTTGCTCATTTGTATGAAGCTAAATGTAGTTCAGCTTTATCATTTAAGCATCGATAATGAAATGATAAAGAGATTGACATTGATTCTTTTTGATTTGAGCAGTTAAGATAACTGCTGAATTGGAAGAAAATTAAATAAACTCTGCGTAAAAATCATTCCAGCGTCTAAGAGTCAGAAAAAGCTTCAACAATTCCAACAGACCGAAAATGGAAAAGGTGATTTTAAACTTAAATCTCACTTTTAAAATATCTGATTTCAACAGATACTGGAGCAGTGCATACGCAGATTAGAAAACGTTCATGACAATCAATAATTGTGAAACGGCCACGTCTCAGAGACGTTGTTAGCATCATCATGCAAATCTAGAGGGACACTTCAAATTAATAATTTAAAGCCACAATATAATGACATCCACCCCTATGATAACTACATAAACGTTTGACGCAAACTGCCTGAGCTGCACATACTGATGCTTTGCGGAGTGCGGAGTCATAAATCTGTGTATCGTATTAGAGAAACAACAACAACAAAAATCCCCCACTTGTGGTCAGAAAATGACATGTAAAATAGTGTTTAATTTAATTTCAAATCTCAATCAGTGATCTCGCCTCCCTGAGGAAGCGGTCGGCATCCCAGACAGCACAAGACAAACGTGGCGTTGTATCGTCGTAACAATGCAAATTAACATACAAATAGGGACACAGTAAAGCCCGGCTAACAGTTTACAGGCCAGTAACTATCTAATTAAACAATCTAATTAAAACCCATTCTCATGTTTCCATAAGACTTGCTAAAGGAAAAACTGAAAGAAAAAAAACCAAACAAACAAACAAACAAGTAAAATAAATCAGTTGCCAATTGAAAACTCTTGCGTCACTTTAATCAAGACGGTGAGATTCGCCAGAGGGGGCTTGTGGGAGAGTCTGAAAGCTCTGGTGTAATCTGTGGGGTCAAACAGTCACCGCTTCAACGGCAGTCAATGAAATCTATAAGAAAAGGCGCAGTGGAGTAAATAAACCGGCAGATAGGATCTCTGCAACTGAAAGCATAATGCTGCTATATGTACGAGCAGTAAAATCTAATTTTCGGTGTGGTTTCACTTGGAATAAAAAAAGAAGGAGAAGAAAAAAAAAAAAGAACGCTCTCAGCATAATGGCTCACACTGAATACTGTTTCTATCTCACTCACTTGGAGGTCTCAGTCTGTTTCTGTGCATTTGTTTTTGTACTGAGGAGGGGAAAAAAAAGAAGCAAGTTTGACAGCCCTTCAATACAAAACTGTTGGTAAAAGTGTTTCTAAGCCATATGCTTATCTCTTTTGTTGCTGTAATTGAAAAAAAAAAGAGTTTGATGTGTGAAACCAGAGTGTTAAAAACTAATTTGTGCATCCAATAGGATTACAGACGACTGCTGTCTGCCGTGTGGAGGTTAAAGTATCCTGTTGGGTTCTGCCACATTCCAGTCGGCTTGTTTTGTGATTTATTTATTTATTTTTTTAAACTGCGGCGCATGTTTGAGAAAAATTCACTCTTACTCCGATTTGTAAACAATGCATGAGAAAAGTTTTCACACCTTTTGAATGTTTTTTTTTTTTTTTTTTACATTTTTTCATAACAACCACAAGCTTACTGTATTTTGTTAAGATTCTGTGCGATAAATTGACATATAGTAGTGGATTTGCAAGTCTTTTGTGGGTTTGTCACCAAGACAAACTTGACGGAGAATGTCTGTGAAGATTTAGCACAGGTCTAAAAAAAATTAAATATCATGAAAGTCGTATCAAAAGGTAAAACTCATATGTTATAAATATTACACATAGAGGGAAATATTTCAAACCTTTCATTGTTGTAATTTTGATTAATATGTCCTATAAGACAAAATTCAGTGTTTCACAAAAAGTGTATACTGTGGAAAAGTGGCAGCATATAAGCAGAAAGTTGAGAGGAAGGAAAAAGTGTGTATACATCCTTAGCTACCATGATTTTTAATGACGTGCTGCATGAACGAGCTCATTTGCGTGTGATTTAAATGTTGTTTCTCACTCAATAGAGCCACCGCAATGGTGTTTTTTTTTTTTTTTTACATTAGCTGAAGATAGACAAAAGATTTATAATGAAAATGCAGCTACTGACAGTTTATGGTGCCGGGTCAACTGCTGGCGTTGATCCACTGCTGAAGTCTAACACCTTCCAGGAAAACTGTGCAGTGCTTCACGCTTCCTTCTGCTAACAAGTTTTATAAAGATGCCAATTTCAATCTGGCTCCTGTCCACTCTGCCAAAGGTACCAGAAGATGGTTTAATAACCACGAGGTTACCGTGCTTGATTGACCGGCAAACTCGCCTGACCTGAGCCTCAAGGAGAATCTGTGAAGTATCGTAAAGAGGAAGGTAAGAGGCACTAAACCCAACAAGGCAGATGACATGAAGGCCACAGTTAGAGCAACATGGGCTTAAAATCTCACATCTAGCAGAACCACAGGCTGTTGCCATGCCGCACTTCAAAATTAGCTCAGTTTAGATTTATATAATAAATAATCATTTAGATGCATCTTTAGGTTCCCTTCAGAATATTTTGGTCATAATTCTGACCTTAACTTCATTAAAAAGTCTCGAAGTAGCCACAACGTTCAATCAACAACGATCTTTACCAGTTGACCTTAAAATTGGAAAATAAATAAGACAACAGGATTTGCTGCTCGGACCTATATCGAATGCAAACATATGATGCAAGATAAGAAGCTTAAAAAAAATATTTGCAAATCTGAAAAGAAAGAACGATTGGAACATTGCTACGGTAGAGTTGAGGTTTCTGCTAATGCTACGCGGTAATTTAGCTTCTATGCACCAAAAATCTGGAACAAAACTTCCAGAAAACTGCAAAAAAAACAACAACAAAAAACACAGCCAAAACACTGAGTTCCTTTAGATCTAAACTAAAACCCCACCTGTTTAGAGTTGCTTTTGAAACATTATTAAGTGAAACATTAATTGACATTCTGATGTGCAAAGACGACTCGTGACAAAACTTAACACTTCAGCTGTTGACTGTGTGTTCTATGACTTGGTACTTTTGTGTTTTTTGATGTACTTTGAACTTTCTTGTCGCTGAAATGTGCTATACATATACACTTAATTGAACTTGATTGATGATTTATGCAGAAAGAAGCCCAACAAGAAACGAATGTACTTTTGTTTTTCTGCAAACTGATATGTAGGTGCCGATGGTCGCCATGTTTCCCATCAGTTAGTTTTCCACCACATACATATAGCATTTTGGATCGAGGCTACAAAAGTTGATTTTTGTTGCTTTTATCAATGGGTTTTCCTCTGGTCACTCTTCCACAAAGGTCAGATTTGTAAATTGCACAAATAACAGTGTCTCTGTTAAATCCTTTCACATAAATCGTGGATCTCTCCAGCGTCACAGTTATGCACCATTTTGAAAACCCTTTGGAGATTTCTCTCTCTTTTGTGATGAAATGTGAAGACGTTAACGTTGCGCGCCTGCTTTTTGCAAGGCACCGTGACGGTTCGCGATCGGTTTTGTTAAAGGCTCCGGCTTGCCGATTCTCTCCTACAGAAGGAAATGTCACCAACAGGCATATGAGAAATCCTTTCCCAAAAATATTTTGTAGAGATTAAGTGTAGGATAAAGGATTCTCTCCAGTAATTAATTTGCAAATCCACATGTGATTCAATTATCAACGTCTTTGCAATAACGCGACTTAATCTGACGCTCCATGCAGCCCCGTTCCTAAAACTCGCCCCACGTTTACATTTATTTGCCCAGCTGGAAGGTTGGATGGTGAAACATGGCTTCCATATATCTCTATTAATATAAGGCCATTACTGGTGTTATGTCATCAGTTTGACTTTGACTTTAATGTAGAAAATTATAGGCATGGTATTCTTCATTAACAGTGGGTGGCCGCGGCCGTTTGGCTCCTGGCAGAAATAGACACGGACAGTTTGATGCTAATGATCCTGGATTTGCATTATGATGATAGTTCTACTGTACGCCAGTGTTTCGAGCGCGCCGTCTCCAGCTGTGCTGATAATTGTACCAAACCGAACGTACCAATACTTCGGCGGCACAAAACTTGCTCCTTTGTCAACTATTTTCCGTCCCCGGCCCCCATTTTTTAGTCATGCAAAAGCTCGTGTTGTTTTTTTTTTCCTGTTATACATAAAATTGTGTTTATCAGGTTAATATAATTTTCCTTGCAGAATGAATCTACATCAAACAACCTCAAACAACCTGTTGTGACCTTGTCTGTTACTCTCGATGAGGTTAAATTAGTAAGAACTGTGTAGCCTTCATTAGTTTGAAGGCCTTAATAAACGTAAGCATCTTTATATAATATAATTAAAAGTTGTTTTTTTATGTTAGAAAAAGCTAAAAGCCTTCTATAAGCACAGTATGGATTTGGTTTTATAATGTGTTTGTTTGCTAAAGCTCGCGTAGCATTACCAGAAACCTCAACTCTACCGTAGCAATGTTCCAATCGTTCTTTCTTTTCAGATTTGCAAATATTTTTTTTAAGCTTCTTATCTTGCATCATATGTTTGCATTCGATATAGGTCCAAGCAGCAAATCCTGTTGTCTTATTTATTTTCCAATTTTAAGGTCAACTGGTAAAGATCGTTGTTGATTGAACGTTGTGGCTACTTCGAGACTTTTTAATGAAGTTAAGGTCAGAATTATGACCAAAATATTCTGAAGGGAACCTAAAGATGCATCTAAATGATTATTTATTATATAAATCTAAACTGAGCTAATTTTGAAGTACCTAATGTTGTCAAACTGAGACCTAAGCACCATCAAATGACATCAGTTTTCCCTTACATGTCTTGATGAGGTATTGTTGGTAGTTGGAGGTGAGGAAGACGCCGGTGAACCCAGGTAGTTATGATGAAATGATGATTTAATTAAGAATCAGGAACAAACTCAGAATGACAGGCAGAACTGGAAACAGACAGACGGACAATTGACGGAGCAAACGACGAGGACCCGATAAGGAACAAAGACAACAGGTGGGTCTAAATACACAGAGGATAATCAGGGAAACTAGACACCTGGGATCATTCAAGACAGCACAGAGACTCAAAGGGGAAAATGGGACTAGACAGAAAGAAACTAAAACTCAACACAAAACCTAACATTGCAGTTGTCACTAAAGTGTAACTGAGCCCCAAACATATAATACCTCTGTCAAGCTTAGGTTTAAAGTAATCTTTTAATTTCACCAACACTATTTTTCTCCACCTAGAAGTTTTAAAATTTCCCTTGGAGAGTTGACACCTAAATCTGATGAGCGAACTAGGGATTAGTTCATCTCAAAGTGCAAAAAACAAAATGTCGATACATTTTCAACCTTTTTTCTTCACCTCAATCAATCGTTCAGTACTAAGAAAAAGTCACTGGACATAATTACGACTTTTTGTGTGTGTGTGGAGTACGCTTCGTTGTTCTGTTTTCTTGAGTCAGACTGATGATTTCACCCATTTCTAATTATTGATTTGGATTACAAACTGTTATGATCAAACAACGTCTCTTCAAATATTTCCATATGAGACAAAGGACACATTCACTGCACTGGTTTTGGTTGAAAAAAGAAAAGAAAAGTAAAATCCTAACTTTCTGCCAGTGAAACATAAAAGTCAGCACAGTACTTTCTAAATTGGGGAAGGTGACTCTTCTGTTCAGACACTGTGCTGGCATCCAGAATTTAAATAGAAAATACTTTGGAGTTATGCAATGAATTTATTGGACCACTTGGGTTAATAGATCATTTCGAGCCTCGAGAGGAAGCGAAGTGGCCAAAAGAAATGCCGAGTACAGGGCCCCATCAGTCCCTCAGAGTTCAGACTGGTACAAATGGGGGGAGACTGAAACAATATTTCTCTTCAGCACATATAGAGACGGCAAAGTCGAGCTCAGGCCTCTCCAGTCAACTCGACACACACGCACACGCATACACACACTACTCCTTGACAAATTTCTTACCATTAAGCATCGGCGAGGTGCCGTGTGAGTCATGATTTATTACAATCACCTGCCGCATGTCTGGGGATGCAAAATTGCCTGTGCATGGGACCGGCTGCTAAAAGGTGCAGGATGTGCTGTACCAATAACGGTGTTTGCCCGTTTTCATGTTTGTGGGGGATAGAAGAGGGAGAATAATGGCGATTGCTCCCGCGTGTGATCAATTTTTATGATTTGAAAAAAAAAAAAAAAAACAACTTCAAAAGGAAAATAAAAAATAAATAAATGAACAAGCACTCGTTCAAGTGGGTTTGCTTTCTAAGCTGTGTGAGGTTTAGAGGCTTAATGCTAATGTCTAATCATTAACTTTAATGCAGAATTAAAGATTGCTTCTCTAGCAACATGGAGCATTTTTTATTTTTATTTTTTTTTACAAGCGTTCCCCACATACATGTACGTAAACGTGACAAGAAACAAGACAGGAGGACCAGCTGAGCGTACGTGTTTCTGTCCCTCAGAGGCATGAAGAATTGATGACCCGTGGCGGCATATTTGGAGTATCATTTCCTGTGGTAATTTACTGCGGAAGGAAAATAAAAAGAGACTGCAGGAACACCGTCCTCCACAAACGCTGCTGTGATAATGCGAATTGTGATGCGTTGCTGGGAACAAAAACACATTTTGGCGTTCATTGCTAGACGCTTGCTGTCCTGTTATGTCACGTGCGCCAGGCGGATGTACAGTGCCTTACAGAAGTGCTGGTACCTGTTGTTGTTTTGTCATGCTGCAAACACAAAACCTCTGCATTTTATTGGCCTCTAATGTGAAAGACCAACACAAAGTGGAGTATTTTGAAGAGGAACGGAATCAAATGTTTTACAAATAAAATTTGAGGAGAGTAGTATGATTTGCTATTTAATCCCAAATACTCCGCTGCACCAAAATTAAATCAAGTTCCACTCCTTTCTGAAGTCTATCATCTTCGCCTTGAAACATATTTGCAACATCAAGGTGTGGAGACGACTCTCTTCCTGGTCAAATTTGAGAATTTGACTAGCTTCTCCAGCCACTGCTAAAGTAATGATAACTTTATAAGGTGCTGAAAGCAAAAGTTTCAAAGTGGTGAATGACTGCAAGGAGATAAAAAAAAACTACCCCAAAATAAAACAATGTAGCTTAAAAACACGTAAAATACCAAAAGCACTAAAAACAATAGGTACGGGTAAGTAAAGCATCCCAACATCATGATACCGCCACCACCATATTTCACAGTTGGTGAGGGTATGTTCGCTGTGATGTACAGTGTTTCTGATGTGGCCACAGAGATTTTTGTTTTTAAGAAGAGTTATTACTTTGAAGAAACTCCTTTTGCTACAATTACAGCTGCAAATATTTTGGACTAAATCTCTACAAGTTTCACAGACTTGTAGAAAGTGGCACCTGGCGCCTCCTGAAAGATTTCATAGTGATGGGCAGAGCAGGTCAGTAAAAATTCAAAAGCCCCTGCAAAAAAAAAAAAAGATAATACAATAAAATCTAGTTATGTAATTATGTATTTATATATAATATTCACCATATGATTCATATTTATTTATTGTGTTTTACATTTATGTCTCAAGAAGACTACGTATGCCTATCCATGACATGAACATGACGGCTTAGCCAACATTTCCCAGATGGGTTCCTGGCCCTCCCAGACCTCCCAGTTGGGGGCACCTCTGTTCATAGAGACCTGACATTTTGTCTACTTCTGCAAACAGCTCAAGTTTGGTCAGATTGTTAAGAGCATGTGTTTTTAAGTCTCACTACATATTGATGGGGCTTATTTCAGGACTTTGACTGGGCCGTTTTAAAACACAGACAATTGCCGATCCAAATTGTTCTATCGCACCTCGGGCTATGTTTTATGGTGGAAACGATGGATATCTAACAAAGGTTAGTTGTACTGGATTTCATTTAGGGACATCAGAGTAAATATGAACACATGCCAATTTCTTCTATTTTTATTTAAAAAGACAAATTAAGCCATATATCCCTTCTCTCCCCCCCCAACTAATCATGTTGTAGTTTGGTTGCATTATGAAAAACATCAAGGGATGTAAATACTTTTGCAAGTGTGTATATTGTAATAGAGTAAAGATCCATGTTACATTGCTGGATTATGGGGGCTACACAGTGTCGCAGTTGGTAGAGCTGTTGCCTTGCAGCAAGAAGGCTCTGGGTTCGATTCCCAGCCCCGTTTGCATGCTCTCCCTGTGCATGCGTGGGTTCCCTCCAGGTACCCCGGCTTCCTCCCACAGTCCAAAAACATGACCATCAGGTTAATTGGCCTCTCCAAATTGCCCCTAGGTGTGAGTGTGTGTATGCATGGAGATAGGCACCAGCAACCCTCCCGACCCCACTGAGGGACAAGGGTGTAAAGAAAATGGATGGATTCCTGGTTTATGTTGAGTTATGTGTTCAGAGTTATTCTTTTTGGGTGGGGGGGAATTTGGGGGGTGAACCTATATTTCATTCCAATACGCCTTGCTCTGTTTCAGCCACTGGGGGTCACTTACGAGGGTCTGATTCAATTATTCTTCCTTTCAAAACAGGAGGAAAACATTTTCATGGTGAATGGTTTGCCTAAATAGATTACCATCTCAAATAATTCAATTTCCGTTAATTTGATTGATTTCATACCGAGGGGGGATGGTGGGGGTGGGGGTGGGGGGAAGAAATCTTAATTTAAAAGCATTGCATTTCTAATCAAACATTAACGGAGAAGCGGCGCCAGGCGAAAATCTTTTATTACCCGTTTCTGCACTAATTTAAATAGAAAATGCTCATGGCTTCCCCTATTAAATATCACCATCGCAATTCAGAGCATGCACTCATACCCAAGATCTCCTAAAAAAGAGAGAAAAATTATGCTTTTTAACTCTTTGAAGACCGTTTATCGTTCCCCAAAAAGTGTGCCCTCCATCCCGGGCGTCGTCATGAAAACAACAGGGCCGTCCATACGGGCGGCCATTACAGTGGAAGATCCAGATGAAGGAGTTCGGTCATGATCCGATCCGTTCCCATCCATTATTCATCCCAGAAACACCGGGTTTCTGGGGAAACCTACAAAACCAATCTATCCTTGTGAGCCAAAAAAATATAGAGAGGGAAAAGGAAATGCCACTTGGCAGCGGAATGAGTCACCGAAAAGCTGAAGGAGATAGAAAGACAAGGGGTGAAAACAAAAGTTGGGGGTGGGTTAGAGGCGGTGAGCCACAGGTGAAGTGAACCATCAAGCAAACGCCAAATTAAATTATCACAAACCTGCAGAAGAAGAAGAGAGAGAAAAAGAAAGTCCCCCCACACACAAAAAGAGAATGACATTTTTGACTTATTGAAGCACTTCTCCACCAGGTGCACTCTGCAGAGAGAGAGAGAGAGAGAGAGAGAGAGAGAGAGAGAGAGAGAGAGAGAGAGAGAGAAGGGTTGCCCACTGGTGCTATGTGCTGTCAGAAAATACAGCATTTTGGCCACTGCTGCGAGGAGAAAACACCTTGCGGAGACATTGTGTGAGTGGCAGGCAGAACTGGCAGGCTGCCACAGATAATAACATCTGAAATAAATTTGATGTGTGGAATTCAATCTGTAGTGATAGGGACGGCTGCAGCATTAGAGCGAAGTTCTAAATGCTATCTACTCATCCATGGAATGAGGACTGACACGCAGCCTCAGAGAATAGATTGTGCAATTAGCAGCCTTTGTGCTGTTTTGACACAATGAAAAGGGGAAATGAGATTCAACGTTGTCATGCATGGCTCTCTGTGGCTCCTGCGATCCTCATAAGATAGTCGTCCTGTACTCCAGGTGAGAATAAGTTGAGACATTCGGAGACGTAATATAAGCACAGAAAGAATGCACCGGGGAGGGGTGGTGGGAGAGAGAGTTATTAATAATCTCGAAATATTTTATTCAGACTGTGTGATTTTTCTAGAGTGTTTCATTCTGATGTGATGTTATTCCCAAACTGTGAGGCGCAATACGCGGATCAAGGACAAGGGGGCGCTATTTGAGTAGACATTGAGCGGGAAAAAAAATGATTGCAGAACCTGATTTTCTCCCAATCTTATTGAGAATTCCTTTACTTTCTTTTTTCTTTTTCTTTTTTTTTGCCTGAGGTGTGGATAAAATATTTAAAAAAAATAAAATCCAGGAATATTGGTGATTGATGCAGATAAAAAAAATAAAAAATAAAAAATAGAAAGCTGAAAATCCTGATAAATAAATAATGGACATCCTGAAAGAGGGTGAGAGGTGAAGCATGAGCTTATAAATGCCAACAGTCGTCACAAGTCATTGGTATTTTTCCGACTAAAAATACTCGGAATATAGTTCTCCGGTTCGAACCAGAAATGAGAAGAACGGTCCAAACACAACTGGTTACACATTAGACAGTTCAGTTTCACATTTGTTGTGTCAAAATCTTTTCTTCCCCACATGCACACTGATGCACTTCTATGGAAACCATTGGTGTCCTCACTAGAGGTTTACAGAGCATAAATTGTAAGTATTCAAAATAATGCTTTGTTTTCTATTCAGTTTAAGCTTGAAAATCTACACTGGCAGAATTTTAATGCGTCTTTTATAATAAGTAACTTGCATTTTCTTGATGGATTTAAGTTTAGATACAATTCATATAGCTGTTTAAGTATTGCTTTTCGGGGATTATGTTTAGTAAAGGAAGCCTCAACTGTCCTGTTAAAGACTCTTCAGTCATAAGCATGTACAGAAACATTTGAATATCATAAAAAATAATTGATTTAAACAATTCATTTCAAAACATAAGACTCAGACATATTGAAACATTTACAGAAAGAGTTTTGCTTTGCTTATGGGGATGACTACCAACTTGCCCAGCAGTCAGCTTGCCTTTCCACAAGGACAGCATATCCATGTAAAGTTGAGTGGAAGAAAAACATATAGTAGGGAAAGATGCACAGGGCAGCAGGAACAACCGCAGCCTCGTGAGGATTGCAAAGCAAAGCCCATTCAAGTGATTGAAGACTTTCGCAAGACGTAAAAGAGCAGGGATAATCAAAGCTCTGGGTGTCTGGAGTGAAAATTGGGAGACACAGAATCCAAGTGGCTTGAGGTCTTTTGTAAAGTTTTCACATTAAGTGCCGATTTGGAGAGCCATGTCACCTGTTGGTGTTGGCCCACTGTGCCGTTTAAAATTCAAAAACGGCACCTTTTTCAGCAACTTTTTCCTTCCCCTAAACTTTCTAAGTGGCTAATGAAGTGGCCACTTCATTAGCAATAACAATTTGTACTGCTTAACAACAGTCTAGTTAGTCGTCTTCCTCATGACTGGATAGTTGTGAGTAGTGTTTATTTTAATCAGCTGTAAACCAGTCATTAAAATGAACAGAAATGCCTGATATGTTACAAACCTGTACATCATCATGCGTTCACTTTTTGAATTGCTGAAATAAAAAAAAAACCTTTTTGATCATATATACATATATATTATATGTTTCTCCAAGACTGTTTCATGAGCTTTGCTGCATAATTGCTGTAATGGTACTCATTATTTTCTTTTTTTCAATTTTGTACCGTCCCAATGTTTTTCTTCCACTAAACTTTCCATCAATATCTTTGGATTACATACACAACTTGCTCTTTAGTCATGACCTTTCTGACCCTCAAAAAATCTTATCATCCAAATAATGGTATTATTATTTGGATAACATAGTGATACAAGCATATCACTGTGTGTAATTATTCTGAACTACTGATTAAAAATCTGTTTTAGAACTGAACAATTGAAGAAGAAGAAAAAAACACTTCCACTATGTTTTTAATTTCCCAACATGCACCTGCGTAATGAACACTAATTAAATGCAGTTTTATCAGAGGATTTTATTTTTTTTTGCGCTGCGGCTATAAACAAGTACATCCCAGCCAATTGAGCATAGTTCGGTTTACCACATGTGAATAAACAGCAAGATAAAAGAAAACCCATAAAAGAAAATTACTATAATGCCACCATAAAGTATCTGTGGTCCTCTGTGGTGAATTTACCTCACAGCACTGCTTGGCATTTCACGCTTCCCATGGAATCACGTTTATATTCCCTCAATTCTCCCACTGGGAATTACAGTATGTCTTAGCTGGCAATCTAAGGAGGCAATAACACAACCTTAAACATTTTAAAAGTCTCACAAGGAAGCGCTGTATTATGTCCACACCAGCCTAGGTGTCATTGCAACCTAACGCAGCTCCCATGCAATAGCGAGCAGCCCCTCGATGCCCCCCTCCCTCGCTCTCTATCTCTCTCTCTTTCGCTCTCTCTCTATCTTTCTCTCTCTCCGCCCCTCATGTGTCTACATTTCCATCCCATGGCCGTCTCTAGGTGATTTAGCGCCGCCAGTCTCAAGCAGGTATCCAACATGGCGATCACGGGGAGCGGATCTCTCGCTATTTCTTTCTCTGTTTTCATGATTTTGGCGGCGTTTCTTCACAAAGGTGAGTTTTTTCCCCGGTTTTTATTTTTTCCTTCTTTCGCCGCCTTGTGATAGAGAATTACTCGTTCACAGCAATCAATGAACCAAACCAAAAATAATAATAAAAAAACGGAGGGACAAGCGGAGTACAGAGCTGCCAGGGAGAAGTTGTTGGTGCGTATGCGTGCTGGATGCGCACGAGCTTCCCCCCTTGAATCTCAGCATCACTTACTAGTTTGTTTAATACTAAAAAAAAGCTGTTGTTGAAGACTTGTATTGCCGCTTGTGTCGTATTTTTATTTTACATTTCTTAACTGCCGAACGCTCCAGGAGTTGCCATAGAGGGGGGAAAAAAGTAACAAGCGGAGATAAAGTGAGAGTAGTGAACGAACGGTGTTTTTACTCAAACGAGTGAGGCAGTGGATTTCCGGAGCATTACCGGGAGCACGCGGCTCTAGTTCCAGTTCTCTACCGCATCCTCAAAGACACACAACTCCTCCTCGCGCTTACCCCTTCAGATCTCTCTCAGGCTCTGCGCTTCAGGTGCGCTTTAAAGGAGAGGGGAGAGAAGAAGAAGAAGAAGGAAAAAAAAAACACGCATTGCAGCTTGTGTATCCTCTGGCCGTGGCAGCAGCTGCAGCCTGGATACATGCGAGCGCGTGTCCGCAGTCCGCACTTTCTTCTCCCCAGTCAGCCGATGAGGCTTTAAGTGAACATCTGCCATGTCGGTTTAATAAAGCAACTGCAAGGATCCTAGATGGATTTTTAAGAAAAATGTGCATAACATTGCATCAGAGTTGTCAGATTTTTATTTATTTTTTTTGCAGACACTTTGCCAGATAGGGATGAACATGCCACCCTTTAAGGGTGTTAAGCAACAGTTGGGGTGACAGGGGTTACACTTAGTGGCTTGATTATGGTCCATAATAACACATCAGTGGTGTATAGAGCAGTGCTATCTGCAGCACACACATCAACAGGTCTGTATGCATGCGTGTGTGCGTGTGTGTGTGTGTGTGGTGATTGCTCCCAAAATGAGGGTACTTGTTAAAGAAATTTTTAGACACATTTTTTTTCCGCTTTGCAGTTCATTGGTTACAAGGCTTTCATTTCACAGCTGCTGAATGTATTATGTGCCATGCTGAATAGCAGCTAAATGACATTTGCAGTAACGTCTCCTTGTCACATTAATTTAATTAACCTCTTAGCTGAATAAAATAATGCATCCTGAATGGGGAATAACCTCTAGGCCCAAATACAGGGAGAGAGCTGTGTGACATATGGAGTAGTATAGTAGGCGTTTTTTATTCTTACATACTAGTTTTTTTTAAGCTAACCTCAGGTTAAATAAATAGTAAATAGTAGTCAAGTCAGTGATTTGGAGGATTATTTTTGCTTCTGGGGTTATTTCTCTACCGGATTTGACTTAGAGACTGACAGTTTTGGCAGTTCTTCTTAGCAGATTAGCTCAGGTTCAGTTGTATTGGATGAAAAGAATCTGCAAGGTCTTTCGACTTGGACTTTGAGTAGGCCATGGTGTCCAAAGTCAGTCCTCAGCAATGAATATCCCACGTTTTAGGTGTTTCCCTGGTTCAGCACACCTGAATCAAATAAGGGCTTGTTAAATCTGCTGTATTTTAGCAGGAATGCCTCTAAAACATGCAGGGCCCTGGGGCTGGATGTCCCCGACCCCTGGGACGCTCGGTGTTACACCTTCCAACATTCCCACAACATTGTACTGACACCATCGTGTTTCATCATGGGGATAGTTTGCGTAAGGTGCTGTGTCGCCTCGTGTTTTTCTGATCTGAGCCTCATGGTTTTGTTGTTTGTGGTAGTTAATAATAGATGTGAAATGCGCTTTGAAAAACTCGGCCTTTTGGATGTGCTTAAAGTTTGTAATTCCTAATCTAAATACGCAGGTCCTTATGTTATAAATGAAAAAGAAGTCCCAGACTCATATATTGGAAATTTGTGAATTAAGATGAAAAGGAAGGAAAGGTATGCCTGACAGGCATAGGCCTGTTTCACCAAGGTATGTCAAGCTTTCAGAGGTCATAGCTATGATCTCTGGGTGTTTGGCTTTTGTGTTTTGATCATTTCTGAGTTCTTTATTCATGTTCAAAAGGTTTTTCTGCATTTAGTTCACTTCTCCGTGTTCATTACAGCTACAAAGTTGTTGGCGTATTAGCTTGTTCCATTGTGTTTAGTTTGGACTTATGTTCTGTTCTTTGTGCATTTAGATTTATTTCTCCCAGATCGGCGTTAGCCTTTCTCTCCTTGGTTTGTCGGTTCTTTGTGCTTGGCTTAGCTTCCTTTGTGTTAATTATTCTCCTTCGCTCAGTCTGCCTGCTTGCTTTCTTTCACAGTTGTTCATAATCGCCCCTGATAAACTCACCTGCATTCATTGTCACTTTCCTCTCTCACCTCAGTACATAAAGTCACTGGTTTTCATTGTTCTTTACTGGTTCTCTCCTGTTCTCCATGTCCTGTTCCTCTTTCTGTAATCTCCATATGTTTGCAGTTTTAGTTATTAAATCTTCATGCCACGTTCACGTCTTTACTTTGGTTCTACTATTTCCCACCTCTCATTTCTTTTTCTTTTTTTAAAGGTTTTGGCTCTAGTGGCCTTTATTTGAAAGTAGTTTGACAGGAAAGATGGATATGAGAGAGGGGGAAGACATGCGGCAAATGTTGCCAGGCATCGAACCTGCAACCACCGGCATGAGGACTAAGACCTCAATACATGGGTTGCGCTTTGCCCCTGTGCGACCACAGCACCCCCCACCTCTCATTTCTTATGGCTTAAACTCCTCCATTAAACACATTGAAGTGCCTTTACAATTCTTCCTTTCCCCAACTTCTTGCTGCACATTGTGCATCAGCTGGCTGAAATGAGGCCATTACATGTTGCCATCAATTACATGTAGGGATACAGTTGACAATTATTTTGGTAATCCACTATTCTATTGATCATTCGGATGATTAATCAAATAATCGGAGAAACACATTGGCACATTGTGCTGATTTTTTATTTAACCACTTAAGCCTTTTTATGCAATATTAGAAATAAGCAAATAAACAAATCAATTTGTTTTTTAAATAAGAAACATTTTATTTCATAAAATTCAATAAGGGAGAGAGCTGTGTGGCATATGGCATATGCTGTGGCATTTTTTCATTGGACGCTTGATCAGTCGTTGTAAAGGATGCATCTGCAGTAAAAATAAATAAATAAATAAATAAATACTTATAGCATCAACATGTGAAAAGCTCAGCCATTTCTGCTAGACCTTGACATTGATAGAGTGTAGGTCTGAGGCCAGGGGAAGCTAAAACTATTCCAGTAAAGGATTTCTGGGTAGAACATGTTTACTGACAATGCAAAATGTATCTTAAATGCAAAATTTATATGTTTTTTGTACAGTTTTGGCTTAACTACTTCTCTGAATATGTTGGTTTCTTTTCAGCAAATTGCCTATTTTTGACTGTGTACTCCACTTGACATTTAATCGATTACTAAAACAGTCGACAATTATTTCAATAATCGATTCATTAGGATTAATCCTATTAATTGTTTCAGCCCTAATTACAAGGAACAGATATTTCACTTTTTGGAAATATTTCTGTGTGCAGAGAAATGAGGGACAGTGATTTTTATGGCAACTCCTCAAGAGTTGCCACAAAATCTGATTTTTTTTCTTTCTAACTGCTGATGGGAAGCTATAAGCGAAATGTCTTTGAAGCACCCGGCTGCAGGGTGGCTACCAGAGCAAATAGCTTGACTAATTAACCAGCTGGTCTCAGTTTGTTGCACTTGTGTTACTCTGTAAAGAGGAGAATGTCAAAAGTTGCAGTACTGTGCACAAAATGCACCATGACAAACTTCAACCAAATCTAAATTTTAGCTTTGCTCTATGAATGAAGATCAAAATAAATATAACTGTTTATTTTAGCTACAGCTTAGGGATAATTTGTAGTTTTTCTGTGTTAATTAAAAGCAGCTAGGTCATGTTATGCAATTTCATTCAAAAGGCGTATGTAAAAACGGCGACGCTGCGTCATTTTCGCTTCAAGGTTGCCGAATTGTGAGAACCCCACAACCAGCCCACGCCTGGTCCCACTTATCAAACGAGAACACGGCTCCTTCTCCGAACGTTGGCAGTCATAAAGCTAAAGAGCTGCCTCGGCTGAGCGTCCCCGTTATGAAAAATTGAAGGAAGAAAAGAAAAAAGGGACTCTTTGCATTACAACAGAGGAATCTGTTTAGTAGTGTGTCTCTCCTTCCGTGTCTCCCGGGGCCCCTGCCTGTTGTAGCGCATCAGATGGTTGAATTTCAGAGGGTTCAATGATCCCACTTATTGCCAGTTTAAAGCCATTCGTCAGGACTGAGTGATGGTGAAGTGGATCAATACGAGCTGTCATGAAGCCTCGAGGCGCCGCTGAAGGACAGGATCTCAGAGAAACAAAAGGAAACATACAGCTGTTACCGAGCTCTTGGATGCCAGTTGGCGTCTGACCCGGTGAGTGATTGACAATGTTCGGCTCAGGCTGCCTACGGTGGGGTTTGGCTTTGAAACAGACACTGCTGAAATCTGCTCACAGTGTGCCGCTCTGCCCTCAATTTGTGTTTTGTATATTTGTATTCTGGTGGGTGGTTGTTTTTTTTTTGTTTTTTTTTCCCTCTCTCTTCCTCTGTTATTATACAAGTTTCCCCTGTGTTTTATGATTGTCCTGTGGCCATGGTGGATGTTGGTGCCTGCGGGATGTGCTTCCATGCTTTTCATCCATATTTTAGTTGTACATTGGAGATAAGGTCATTGAGTTGGTGGAAGCGGAGATGCGCTAAGCAACACGAAAATCCAAAAGTCTAAAACATTAAATGTTTCTAAACCAGAAACGGGTCAGGATTTAGACTTTTAAAATTGCAGTTTGTAACTTTTATAAATGAATGTTTTTTTTTTACATTCTTGTTAAAATTATGATCATGTTGTGATAGTATCAGACAGATAATCTGTGGAAAAAAATCATCTGCCTTCTCCCAGTGCTCGTACTACTAACTGCAGAAGTACACCACTCAGTCAGAAACAACCAATCAGAGCCAGGAGGAGGGTCTTAGTGCTGTCAATCTTGCTCATGCTGACCTTTTCCCCCTTACTTTCTCCTACGCCACAGCAGGTTCACCACAACACAGCCTGCCACCAGTGCTAATGCTAGTTAGCGTGGCCACTGATGAGGGCGGATAAATGATTTTCCTGGAATGGGGAGTTGCACAAAGAGCAGCATTGATTGACAGCTCTAAGACCCTCCTCCTGGCTCTGATTGGTTGATTTTGATTGGGAGTTTCTTCAGACGGCAATAGCAGCTTAGGGAGGAGGAGGTGGTGTAGTTTGATCTTTCCACAGATTCTTTGTTTCGTACTATAATCCCACGACATGGTGACAGTTTTAACAAATATGAGAAAAATCTTTTTTTTTTGTGTGTAAAAGTTACATATTGCAACATCAAGGCGCTGCTTACACGGAGCCACCTATTAGTGAACATTTCTGCTGCAATCCAGCTGGTTGTTTACATCTTCTATAGTGAGAATCTCTGACACCGGCACTGTTGGAAACCAGGTCTCGGGGCGAATGCTGCAGTACTCCGCAGGTGTGAACGCGCACAGATAACAAGAAAAACAATGGCATATAGCATTGTGCTGTTTGCTTCAGCTTATCACAACTTCTGATAAGAAATGTGGTACATGAGCATTTGGTTAATCAGAGATGGGTTCCTGTTTTCTAAATGAGGTGGAAGTTAAGGCTCAAATGTGCATGCGCGTTTTGACTACGTTCTATATTCACAGCGCCGTATGGTGACCCGGCATGACAATTCCAGCTGATTCAAGGTGTCTTGGCATTGCTGTCTTAAAGTGGAGCATTTCCCCAATCGACATCTGAAAATGCCAGAAGTTTCCAGACGGCAGTCTTGTCTAAACATAGCCTAAGTTTGCATTTCAGGGAGCAAGATAGTTTTACGGACTCCAAAGGAAGTCCTTGTGTTGTTGGAAACAGGCTAACGTCAGTGTGGTAGCTCAGGACGAGGGCAGAACCTTCTCGTCTGCAGGGTTCCCTCAGCTCCCTACAGACAAAAGAGAGCAAAGGTGATCTTAAAGGATGGGAAGTCAAAGCACATTCTTGGTTTGTTGTTTGTCAAGGGTTCAAAGTTTGTTTGTTTTTTTGGACTTTGCTTTCTAGTTCCTTAAATATGTCGAAAGAAAGAAGAAATATGAACAAATCCAATAAAAATGCGATACCGGACCTGAGTAATGCATCACTCTTCAGCTTAGTTCAAATTTGGCAAGATTTCATCAAACAGCTCTATTAGTATAATTTTTATGCTACAATGCTATTTTGTTGATATTAAGCTGATCAATGCTTAATGTTTTTCAAAGACTCTATCTAGTATTTGTTGACACAATCTTGGTTCTCTGGAGTGTGGGGAGCCATGTTTTTAACTCCCAAGTAATTTTAGGTCAGACAAAAACAATGAAAATATTTATTTTAAAAGAAAGCCTGGTAGATCTGGTAGAGGTATGACCAAAAAATGAAAATGATGCAAAAAAACAACAACAAAACCTTGACAATTAGTAAGCTTATACAAATATGAATAAAAACCACTTTCAAAGAATAGTTAGATAATCTGGGTTATTAGAAAAAAACATGTAGAAATTAAGTATGACTTAAACTCTTTTGCACAGTCCTGAGTTTCAGCATCAGTTGGGAAATGTAGGGTTTGATATACATCTCCATGCAGTTTCACTGCTCATCTGCAGCCATGCTGTCGCTTAAAGTTCTCAGATTATTTGCCAAACTTACAAATTACTTGGCTCTGGCTTGACCTATTTAATTTAAACTGCAGCTGGTGATTTTGCCCCTTGCTATTTACTCATTTTGCAGGTTGGTCTTTTCATGCTTGCAAGAAACATTTCCTATACGAGTAAAGAACTGATCATTCAAAGTAATTTTCTTCATTCATTCTTCCTGCTGTAGGGAAGCTTCTCAGAGATATCTTGGATTGACCAGGGGTCATAATCTCTCATCTTTCAAATGAGCCTAAATGAAGATCAAAACAATAACCAATGAAAATATGTTTGATTTAGAACCTTTGAAAGTACAACACATACACTTTCACCTGCTCAGTTATTTTTCTCACCCTAATTTTTTTCTTCTAAATGTTCATCTAAAGAGTTTTCTGGGGTTTTTCCACAGTGTTTCTAACCTTTGGATTGTGGTCAGGGGTCACACAAAATCGAGTTCGGCAAATTGCCTGTGGAACAGACTTTGGTCACAAAGGTAGAAAATGGAAGCAGGTTGGGACGGAACGGAGACGTATTTGTGTGAAATGATAATTGGTGGCGAAATTGGACCTGGAACTATCATAGCTAACACAGCCGGTCTGTTGGTTACGTGGAGGAATAATAATGATGTGATGGCAGATAATAAGAGAAGGCAGACAATGCCCAGAGGAAACTTTTGTCAGGTCTTCTGTAAGTCTCAAGAAATAATGATCAAAAAACCACCTAAAAAAAAAAAAAAAAAACATCAAGAAAGTTTGGGATATAAGAAGATAAGACGAAGAACGACTAAAACTTTTGCACAGGAAGTAATGTTCAGGTCTGCAGGAAAGCTAAGCCACATAAACCACATAACCAGAGAAGGGTTTTCATTAGTTTGAGTCATATTAATATGAAGTTCTGCTACAATGACCATGTAGTTCTCAGATCGTTTGCTGAAATTGATTTTTAATTTGCAACCAAGCAAACATCCAAACGTTGTCTGACTTTGTTTTGGGCTTTGTGATGTAAATGAGTTCTGGTCATAGAGACATTTGGTCTTTGTGTGCTCTACGTCCTCGGTTCGTACCGACTGTGCATCAGTTCATACCCACCATGCGGATGTTTCTCACCCACACTCATAACTGCTCATTTAAAGTAATAGTGTGCTTATAGTCTGGTATAAGAAAACACATGTATGTAACTCCAATTCATATTTACCAGCAGGAGCTTGCTCAGAGTTATTGTACTTTAATTGGGGTTTGTAATCTATACTGTTTCATTTGAATAATAATAACCTAAACAGGAATCTGAAAAAATAACAGTGCAAAATCTGAAAAATAATAATTAATAAATGAAAGTATGACATTTTAGCATTTTATTATAATTATTTACCTCCATCATTCCCAATAGTGAAATATGAAAGGGTTTGTTTAAAGGTATCAAGACGAACTGATATTTCACCAACAAAACTGACAGCTGAAGGGTTAGAGTTATTGATTGTTGATAGATTGGTAGATTCCTTCCAATCTATCAACAATCAATCAATCCAGAGTGTTTCAAATCTAATCTCCACACAGTACTGCTTTTTCTAAAATGGCTTTTTTCTCCCCACCGTCCGTATGAAAAAGCACTTATAGAACAGCGCACGGTAGATTTAATAGTGCACTTAATGGCCCATTGATATGTGGAGTATTTCATCGCCTGCACTATGAGATCACCATTGTACATCATTTGTAACAATAATATACTCTTCTATTTAAAGAAATTGGATTTATTGCTCATTAAATTTACATTAAGCTGTGCCTAATAAGCCTCCGTCTAATTGTTGGGTAATGCATAGCACTATTTTATGCGGTGGCAGCTAATCGGAGCTGCTGGAAGTGAGCGTCTGGCGCGGAATTGGCAGCTGAGGCATGTAAAGAGTTTTGCCACTTGTAGCGGAGTTAACAAAGAAAGCGGTGCAGGTTATGCACCTCGGGGGTGTGCAGTTCCACTCCATCGGCTCTGACTTCTCCCGAAAAACTGTTAAATCCATGTTCTTAGCTGTAAAATGCCTTTTCTGACTCGTGTGTGTGTGTGTGTGTGTGTGTGTGTGTGTGTGCCTGCTATCAAACTTTACACTCTTTTTCACTAAGCTTGTAAAAGCACATATACCACAGGTAATGTGTATTTGCCTCCAGGTTCCTTCTGTTTTTGCTTCGTTTTCTTTTTTTTTTTGTCACATCTAAGTGTTTCAGATCATGAAACTCGGTTTATTATCAGACAGTGATGACTCAAGTAAATACAGAATGCACTTGTCAAATGATGACTTCAGTTGCTCAGATTTAAAAAGCGATCCTCACCAGTTTCCCCCTAGACCTATAGCAACTGGTTGAGCTACAAACGCCACCAAGTGTTTGTGATAACTGGCAGTGACCGGCATCCTTTGGATCACCCAATTCCACTTGAACTTGAAATCACAAACGGATGGCTGGAGACGCTCTCTTATGCCACATGAAACTGACTGCGTGCTCGCCTTACAAAAAGGTCCACTTTTGCCTCTTAAATCAAGAGAAATTGTTCTCTGACGGTTTGTGGATCAAAAAGATGTCTTTTGGCAAATATGAGAGCAGGCTCTCTGTGTTATTTCTGGACAGGGAACGCTCCAATTAATACAAGTTTTGCCAGGCTTTCTCTTACTGTTGAACCGTGAACACTGACATGTGAAAATGAAACTTAAAAGGCAATATTCTTTTAGATTTTGTTCTCGTTTTTTTTTTTTTTTGGGTGACCTTTCGGATGAGTTAGGTAATCTTGGTAGACCTGTCAGTACTGGGGAGTTTCACCACTGGTCTGTATTTAATGGCTCTCACCTTAGAAGTGGCTTTGTAACTCTTTCAAGACTGATAAATGTCATTAGCATTTCATAAAAGAAATGACGTGTTGCTTTTTTTTCTTTTCCAAATTTAAGCTGACTTCATGCTGTCAAACAGGTTCTTTGTAAATGATTTATCCAGATTGTAGGCAAACATGTTCTTCTACACATACGGATCGCTTTAGGGTTGTAAAACTTTCACACATAGGTGTGATTGCGGTCGTATTTCATTTTAAAAAACAGCAATGGAGCAAGAAGACCTGCTGATTGAACTTGGCCAAGATTGGATTGTGTTGTTTCCCCCCATCCCCCGGTAAATTGAATCATCATTTGAAAACTTTTTTTTTTCCCTTATTCGATCTTTGTGTGCTAAGTTTTGTTTGATGACCCAAAACATTTACTTCTTCACTGCACTTTAGTGAAAAATAAAAATAAAAAAAAGAAACGGTATGGAGGCAGCTTAAAGCAAACAGGCTGATTTTTCACTTTTGCATCTGACCTTTTTAGAGTCCAGTGTCATATCCAGTCATTCGACGTAACATCTGACACTGGGAAAAGAAACACCTCTCGACGTTTGTGTTAAAAAAAAAAAAAAAGAAGTGAAAATCTCTTTCTATCCTTGACTTTACCTTCCTTTCAATTTCTGAAATACTTCAGTCTCATTTAAAAAAAAAAACAAAAAAAAAACACGTTACCCTGGATGCTGCTGGGCATAAGGGTTCTTACTTTTTTTTCTTTTCCTTTTTCCTCTCCGCATACTAGATAGAGGGACCTCTGAGTCAATACTGTGTCATGTTGTTTTGTCAAGGTCGCCGAATACAGCGGCAAACATGCTATTACTGCGAGTCTTGTAGTTAATACTAAAAAAGGAGAAAAAAATATGAAAAAGGAAAGAAAAGAAAAAAAAGAAGTCAGAGGACATTTCCATTTGTGCCGCAGTGCCACACAGAAGGACAAAACTGAGGATGATCAAAAATCTGTCTGTCTGTGTCGAAATGTAGTAAACAGTCAATTAGGGGAAAGAGACAGATGACAGGTTCTTTTATGGTCGTGGGGACAGAAGCTCCCATTCACAGTGCTGTGGTAATGAGGAGGAGAGCTGATGTCTCTGCTTATGAATATGACATTGTTCTCTCTGTTCTGTGGATCTGAGAGACCTCACTCTATTGGCTGCGATGTTTAGACACCGACTATCAAGCCCGCACGGAGAAAAGGAGGGGGAGCAAAAAAAAAAGAGAGAGAGAGAGGGGAAATAAAATGGAAATGCAATGATTTTGTTTTGAAAAGGGACAGAGAGTGCACATTAGTATGGGTGATGGAGCAATTACAGGCCATCATTAAGGCTCACAGCGCAGCACTTTTCCAAATGAAAAACTCCAACGGGCACATATCCACCCTAACCAGCACCACGCGAAAAATAATATTCACCATTACCAAGTTACTCAAAAAAACCCCAAAAAAACCAGTGGTGAGACCATGACATGTTGATCCCGGTGTGTGTTGCGGCCCTCACACACACACACACACACACGCACACACACACACACACATAACGTCCAGATGCCAATAACCGCTTTTTCACGAGTGGCGGATGAGGTTCGGGTTTTGACACCATTAAACCCTCCCGTCGTTTTACTGCTTCTCCCTTATACGTTATAGGCGGGTGAGAGAAAAAAGCAAAATGCACTGACTTGCAAATCGGCAATTACGTTCATGTGCATTAGCCGGGAGTGGAACAAAAAGCTGCATTCAAATAGAACTTGACGTCGCATCCACAAGTGGTGTTTAAATAGGTCCGACATGAGATAAAAGAGAGCTAAATGTGAATGGAAAATAAAAAAGAGGAGAAAAGGAATATGGTTTTTCTTTAAATGGTAAGTGGATTTAATAATTTATGTAGAACCCAAAGTGCTTTACTCTATAGTCGCAAACATTCATACTTCCATACATCAGTAAATAGATAATTAACATTTGTAGCCATGTTATTTGTAAAAAAAAAAAAAAAAAAAAGTAACTGTCACCTTCTGCATACATCATTTTTTGGCAAAAAAAAGAAAAGACTTTTGCCATTATTTTAGGAAATGTGACAATATATATTCTTTGTTTTAAATGTTGCTTGTATTTTTAGGTAGTAACATCTCCAAGCATGTCGAGAAACAAACGGCGTTTTCTTTAACTTTTTTACGAGTGTGCTCACTAAACTGTACCAGCGCTTCTGAATCCAAACAGTGTTAAAGACTTACTAGAGAAAGAACAAAAGTGAAATTAAATCACGTTTTTCACCACAGAAGTTATTTGACCACGTTGTAGCAAGGTAAGTTTCTGTCAAGCTTTTTTTTTTTTTTTCCTCTAAGTTTCAAGTGCGCACGTTTTTGGCTGAGGCACAAAGTAACAATGAAACAATGAAATTCTTCTTTTTCGTCTAATTGGTCAAAATTATCCACTGCTGGTTGCTTCTCACATGCAGCAGTTTCCAAGCAACATCATCATCATCATCCATTTGGAGTCGTGTTTCTGTCGTTCTGAGGAGTCCAAGTAAAACATTTACTTTCCATTAGCAACTTATTTTTTTTGTTTTTTTTTTGTTTCTACCCTAGTTGCTAACTCCAAACTGAAACACCTTCATCTCCCCTAAGTGCTCGTGTGTTTGCTGTTGAGTAGCCAGTTTGAGATTTATTAGAGCTTGTTTGCTGGAGCAGCGAAGAAAATGTCATCGTTCCATCCAGCGAAATTTTCTATTATTTAAAGAAAAGATAAAAACTCAACACATACCAGGAAAAACAAAAACTGGATTGCTAGTTTCTATGACAGAGAATCTGTCAGAAAATGGAGGAATTTCAAAATTATCCCAATTCTTGAATCAAATCGTGTTTCCAACCTTTTTCTGTTGAGCAAAAAGGCCATGCTGCAGGGAGATGCTTTTATATGAAATTGTCTCTGATCTGCTGATCGCTCAGCAGAACCTATCAAGGGAGAATTTTTAATTTCTAATCTTTGACTGATTGAGGATACATCACTATATTATTGATAACTTTCACATGTCCACAGTTATGGGCTGCATCTATAAATCACCTGAAACCAACAGATTATTTGGTTTTATGCCACTGCTTTTGGTTAAAATGAGGCACGCAGCGTTTATTCTTTTGTTGACTTTTATTGGAAGTTGAGGAATTATTTCGCTCGATCAAATTTTGCGCTCGTTGTCTCACAGGATCGCCTCATAAAATGTGTGCACTCAACCATGTGTCGTCTGTGATATCTGAGATTTGATTCTAAGAAAACATCAGATTATGGGAGTCATCAAAGCATTAAAGTGTTCAAAATTGCATTATTCAGACCAAAGGGGGAATCAGTTAAATACTCTTAAAGCAGACAGATAAATACCAGAAACTGCTCACACACCTTCGTTTTTTTT
Organism: Poecilia mexicana; assembly: GCF_051168715.1. NCBI lineage: Eukaryota > Metazoa > Chordata > Actinopteri > Cyprinodontiformes > Poeciliidae > Poecilia > Poecilia mexicana. The sequence goes on along the minus strand of NW_028263382.1, from coordinate 30,286,504 downwards.
TCTCCCCTCTATTTTGTCACGTTGGGCAAACTTGATCTGTAAAAGATTGATTATTTACTTTCAAACATCCATGCAAAGTACCCAGTAATGACGAGGCTAAGACATGTTCTTTGAAATATCTGCAAGTTTTTTTTTGTGATTGCCAAAATCCTGTTAATCCAATAATCTATCTGAATATTTTTTTTGCTGAAGCTCTTTTGGCAGCAGTCTTCTTGGGCATGACTCAACAAGCTTGGCACACCCGTTTTTGGGCATTTTAAACCATTCTGCTCTGCACAGCCTCTCAAGCTTATTCAGGTTGGACGGACAGCGTCGTAGACAGCCACTTTTGGTTTTTATTTAGGTATTTCCAGTGATATTTACTTGGATTTAAGTCCAGGCTCTGACTGGGCCAATCCAGTGCGTTCACAGACTGCATCTAAATCCACTCCTTTGTTGTCTTGGCTGTGCTTCAAGTCGTCGTCGTGTTGGAATGGGAATTGTTGCCATGGTCTGGGTTATTTGTGGCTGCCTTCACTGGCCCTTTATGGTCAGAGACAAACTGCATATGAAAGCATAAGCAACGGTTGTCCGTCAAGATAGTTTTCCCGCTGTCTTAACAAGAGAACCCCGGAGCCCCAGCTTTGGGACTATTGGGTTTTTGTTCACCTCTCTGACCGATACCCTAATTGGAAGGTCACAGGAAGGTTCTGATGGCTTCAAGTTTCTTTCGTTTCCAAAAAGTGGAGCCCACATTTCTTTTCAATGCTGGAAACAGTTGATGCAAGGCAAGATCACTAAGAGTGCCGGAGGTCTAATATGACTCTTTTTGACTTCTCTTCTATATATTCTGTTCCAAATTATGTCCAACAAAGTTCATTTTAATCCAGGTGGACTCCAGTCAAGTTCCAGAAGCAATTTCATTTACGGTCCCTGGAAAAGAAATGTACTTGAGCTCATAGTGTCATTGAGAAGTGTTTGAATACTTACATACTTATACATTTTTGATATCTACACTCTTCGTGAAGCTAAAAAGTGAAAGTGTGCTCAAATTGGCTTCAGAATAGCTAGGAATACGTTCTTGTTGTCATCTGATTTCCACTAAAGGCAAATGGTTTGAAAATATTTGGTGAAATGTTCCTTTATGTCGATTGAGGCCTAAGCTGAGATGTCCAACAAAATGACAACCCTTGACCGTGGCTGACAAGAACTTGCAACATTAAGGGTAAATAAAGGGTGATCAATAAGAGAGAAGAAAGGACGGTGTGAGAACGAAGAGGGGATCTTTAGTTATTGAGCTCTGGCTAATCCACTGCTTGAATCAAAACGAAAAGGGTTCTGGTTCACTGATCGGCAGCTGCAGCGTCTGGCTTTCAAAAAGGAGAGTTTTGTCTTTTCTACCGCACAAAAGGAAAAATGACATAGAGGAGATTTGTCAATACAATATCTACTCGTTCCCTCTGTGGACAACTGCTATCTAGTACATCCGATGTGGTTTGATAGCAGGTTACTCACTTCAGGAGTCCAAACTGGAGCTTTTCTTTGTGCAACAGATCTGTCAGACAACAAGGAGAGGAGCCGCTGTTTTTCTTCTTTTTTTTGTGTGTGTGTGTGCGTGTGTGTGTGTGTGTGTGTTCTCCTGGGCTTGCTGGGGCACATTTGAGCCTGATAAAATAACCACAGTGCACAGTGGTACACAGTGGAAATAATGCAACGCTACTGTACTGAGCCAAGGCATCGACAGAATGCAAACAGTGCAGTGATCAATAAATCTAAGGCTGCTAATAGAAACGCAGTCTGCTTGCAGCTGGCACATTTTAGCCCTGTGATAAGAGTGAAGAGTGAAAATATGAAAAAAAAAAAATAATAATTATATATATATATATATATATATATATATATATATATATATATATATATATATATATATATATATATATATATATGAAAGTCTGGCTTATATGCAGTCGGACGTCGGAGGACAGGCCTGTTCTTACTTTACACCGTCCCGAACAATCAGTCGCTCTCGTTCTCGCCCGGGCGCTGTTTGCAAATGCATTTATGCAGGCATGAATGAAATATTATTCCCTTACACAGCAGGACACAGCCAGTTTCGGGGACAACATTACAATAGTCGGGTCCCTCCAAGTTGCTGTGTTGCTTTTTCGGCATTGCCCCCAAAAGCCCCCCTAATGTTTCTGTGATTTTATTTAACAACACACCGAGGGACGCCAGCTGGAAGGAACTCACAAATCTTAAGGAAAACAACGAAACACGGGGGCGGGGGGAGCGTTCGGTAAAAAAGGGGGCCGGGGAAACAGAAAGTCCGGGTTTTTTATATAAGCAATATCCCTAAAATGAATTCTGTGCGTTTTGAAGATTTATTTATGCAACGCAATTTTCCTTGTGGTTAAAATAGGCTTGTCTCCGCATCTGCATATCCGCCATAAACAACAAGCGCGTGACTTTCTTCCTCTCCTTGTGACTGTAAAATTAATATGCTGAGATATTGGTTTTCATACTGAAGTTAAAACTAATAATACTAGCTCTTTTTGTTTAATTAAATTGAATAACTTATGTTTTTTCTCCGTTAAATATTGAGCTCCTGATAGTAAGGCCTATTCGTGGTTTAATTGTGTGGTTAGAGTAAAACATATCTTTGCATTTCACTTCTTTTCACAAACAAAAACAAAGGGGCAAAATGGCTGACACCCCGTTCCAAATGAACGTGTTCCATACGTTTCATATCAGTGATTTGAGAATGAAGTAAGGATTAACAGATTTAGAGCTAGCTGATATGTTCTTATCAAAGTGGGTCTGAGATGTATTAGAGAATTATTCTAGTTGTTAAAAGGTAAAAGGTCCATTTCAGTGGCCGTAAATCCCCACTTCCTTCTCTCCTGTCTTTATTATGTGGGCCATTAAGCCCCTCTATGACTTTCTCTGTTATTATTGGCATGCTAAGGGTTAATTCCTTTCACTTTGAATATGTAAGCCAATAAAAAGTGCGTTCCAAATATTTTTTTGAGATATGAATATTGAGTCGATTGATACAGTATGTACTTCTTAAAGTGAAAACAAAAATGAATTTATCTGATTTTTGCTGATTTTCTTTTCTTTTCTTTTAAGTTTTGATATCCAATCAGAGCTCCGGGTCATTTCACTCACTCACCAAATGATTTTTGTCCCAGTTTATTTCCGCGTTGCGCCTTTTAACAAACCTTTTCATATCTCCTATAATCATTATGTTTCAGTTTATCTATTTTCACAGGCAATTTGCTAATCTCAAAAGATAAATAATAATAGAGATCTGTTCTCTATTCAAGCGTTAACATATTTTTATGCTCAATGACTGGAAGACCAAAACTTTGAAGGTATGAAATGTCAAAGAGTAAAATGACATGCACACGCTCCAAATATTGAAAAATATATTTTTTGAAAACCACAACAAGACAACTATTAATTCTGTTCCACAATATCTTTACAAGATATTTGTTCTTTATTCTTTAAATATCTAAGCAAATTTGTACCTAAAAACTTTCAACATCTCCATTTTAAACCAGTTTTATGTGCTCAGCTATTCTGCACCGGTTAATTTCTCTTAGTAGTTTAATATTTACAAGAATTCTGGCGATAAATTATAACCATTTACTGATAGTTTCATATTACTCCCTGTCGTTTTTGTTTTGTGGCTTTAGTCCTTTTTTGAACCAGTCAACTTTAGAAATATGACAGATTATGAAACACAAAGGAACATGAAATTTATCAGAATCACTTAGCTACACGTTTTATAATATGCCATTAATAAATCAATTTAAAATGATTAACAGCAATTATCAAAGCAAAACAAAATGGCTCCTGAGACGAGTACAAAAGGAAACGCTGACTCGACTGACCAAAGATGCATAATTACAAAATAGTGAATCAGTGAAATAATCAGCATCCGTGCTTATTTGTAATAACTGCCTATCCAAATTTTGAATAAACTAAATCAGTTTGTTTTAATTTTATTTTAAAAAAATAGCATTCAGCTAAACATGATTATTAAAAACTCCACCAAGCAGTCAGTGTGTAAAAGGGAAATGGATTGAAATGGAACCAAATGTAGTTTTTAAAGACACATAAGATATTTTTCTTATGTGGAGTTTTTTTTTTTTTTTTTTTTTTACTTTGAATTTCTACTTACGGTATTAGATTCACAAAACATTTTTTTTGCCTCAGGACGGTCGACATTTTTATTCTACCGTAAAGATGCCATTGCGTTGACAGAAACGTAACCCGGTGAAAAGCCTGCGGTCGTCTCTCTCGCCGTTTGCACTGAGGCAGTGTTTGTATCCAAGACGAGCAGAGACTGAAGGAATTCCCCTGATGAGATTTTACCCATCATGAATTGTTTAAAAAAAAAAAAAAAAAAAAAAAAAGAAGGCGGAATCAATAGGTGAATGGGTCAAAAACTACACTTTTGAGGCCGCTGATTTGCCTGAGTGCTTGCCAAATAACTCTGTGTGGGAGAAAAAAAAAACAAAAAAACGCTGGAATTCACACTCCGTTGCTTCGGCGCTGACGATGATGATAATGACTTCTGTGACTTAAAAGAGCAGGAATCTATCGGAAGAATCGTTTACCTTTATGACTAATGTGGTCATGTTCTACGTAGGCTTGAATTAGACAAATAATTTACCGCTGCTCCCATTTCTGTCATCAGCAGGAGCTTAGCTGGAGTTCGTAACGTCAGCTTGGCATCCTGACAGCGAGCCGCGCTCTTTGAACTTTCACTAGTCATAGAGTGTATTTGTTAAATGCTAAAGTACTTTGTTAAAGTCAGGAAATGGCACACAGTTAGTCTGCATTGCTGTGCCTAAGAGAAGTATTCGCACCACTCTGAACTTTTCTTTTGTCACATTTTGTCACGTTAGAACCACAAACCTCAGTGTGTTTTCATCAGCATGTCGTATGATAGACGAAGACAGAGTAGCACATAACCATGAAGTGGAAAGGAAATATTTTTGAAATGTTCTTTTTTCCCTACGACTACAAAGCTTGAAAGTGTGTTTTCAGGCATCCTGAAGTCGTTGCAGGCTCAGCTTTGGTTCTAATTACACAAAGTCTTTTTAAGCATGTCTTGCACATCCAGAAACACTTTTTCCCCCCATTCTTCTTTACAAAACAACCCTAAGTCAGACTGAGTAGAAAATGTGAAGATTTGAAGTGTTTCTTACATGACTTGCAAGAAACTGCAAACTTTTCTTTAGATTTTCTTTGAGCATGACTAATAGTTGCTGTGTTGACAATTTCTCCAAACTGAGCTTTGGATCTCCAGACTATTAGATGTCTTTCTATTTGTGTTGCTTCACCACAGTCAATTTTATTGATAAATCAAATGTTTGGTTTTTGAAGATTGAATTTTTGGAAATCCAAAAAAAAATTTTTTTCTCCATATTTCAGAGTGATGTCAGCATGACAAAAGGCGCCATCTTGTTTGACAAAGCTCGTTTTAAAGCTCGTTTTACTTTGAATTCAGGTCAACTCTATGGCAACATTTATTGGACAGGCTAATATTTATTTATTTATTAATGATATTAGTTTTCCAAAAATAAAGTCATAGTGTTCCAAGAATTCAGTCATAGTTGTTGGTTTATTTTCCTCTGTTTAAATACGTTTAAATTCAGCTGGTCATCTTGTCTGATTTGAGGTCATACGACAAGAAGGTCGAAATAATCTGATGACCAGAATAATAAAATGACCAGAATGAAGTCGAAATATTAGGAGAATGAAATAGTATTTTTCATCAGAACTTCCAACACAAAAAATAGCCCGACTTCATCACACAGAAGATTGTAGTGGCTTCATGACAACACATAAAAGTCCTGGAGTATGAAACGTTGCCTAGGTTACCACATCATAGTGAGGCTCTGAACTGTAGTACGATTTGAACAAGCTACTTTCATGCGTTCTGATGTTGCGTCCCTTTGCCGGTCTTGCTGTTGTAAAATATATATTTTTTTGAAGATTTTTAAGAAAGCCACACGGTTGTAGAATCGAGCCCCTTTCAAGGTGAATCCTGCCAGATCCTGATGCTGTTTACTGAGAAGTGAGCTGCTGTTTGACATGTTGGTGCTGGTTGGGGGGTGGAGGGGGAAGGGGGGTGGCATGGTGTTCTTCAGCTATCGGCGCAAAGATAGACCCATCTTAATTACTCTCGCATGCCGCGCTGTAATCTGTCATTGTCAGCCTGATCAAGACTGTGCAAACCAAGCACTAAGGCTCATTCACCCAAACCGGAGGCCTATTGATTACTTCTCATACTTGACTCATTGCAGTGCAGAGAGACATGCGAGGCAATAGAGCTAATGGAAAGGGTGGTGGTGGTGGTGGTGGGAAACTCAAAGTCACATTGTTTACATCTAAGATGACAGGTAAATGTATTTGAGAGGAAATATGAGCTTGATGTATCGGCTCCCAAATAACTGTCTTTCTGTCTGCTGCTAACAAGCTGCAGTACAGGTGAATGCAAAACAGTCGTTTTGCCCCCCGTTAGTATTCAAACAAAATCAAAACAAAACGGGGAGAAAAACCCAAAGCGGGTCACAGTGAGATGATTTTTCTTCATCTCGGCAGATTTTGAAATCATCTCAGATCATCAATTATATCCAGGTGCCTAATTACTTTCGCAAGCTTTCTTCCATTTCTACTCACTCTCGCGCTCTATTAATGCATTAAGATTAAATGTCTTATTCCGAGGATGATTTATAATGTTTCATAACTTTTTTATTTCACGGGCTTCTGGGTGTAATTGTGGTTGTGAGAAGAAAGTACACCGCAATTCGCTTTCGGTTTTTCACGTACCGAAGCCTTCCGTGGGACTCAGAAGGGACTGCGGCGGAGCCGAAGACTCGATGTCAATGACCTTTTACCCGTTTGCATTAGAAACCGAATTTTCTAATGCTGGGATCAGTTACTTAAATCCATCTCCAAGTGCCGTTATGTCCGAACCAAAAAAGTGAGGTGAAATCGAAAAGTTGTGTGAAAATTAAGTGTACCTTTATGATTTTGAATTTTTAGCAACAATATGGTAAACTAGTCATATATCCTGTGCAACTTTTAGCTTCTGACATCGCTGTGGTGGAGCTCTGACCCGCTCCTTGTTTTAAAGCTCCATTTCATTGCTTGCATGACCCGATTTTGGCAAAGCTTCAGCTCACATTAGCTTCCTGTTTGACCCTTGAATGCGTCGGTGTATGGAGGAGATCATGGTTGACTTGGATGACTGCAAGGTTCCAATGTCAGAACCCCACCGTGATTTTTATTTTATTTTTTTGTGCTGAAGTGCTGGATTTTCTCTTTAGCAGGTAAAAAAAAGACAGTTGTCAGGAAAAATGAGGTGAATACCTCTATAATAACAAGTATTTCGTTTGCTGGACTGCTGGACTACATATATACTGTACATGTGTATATGTATATATAGTATAGTATTTTCCACCTGTTTAACACCTAACAGGCCAAGAAAATCAGCATTGTCATCCATTATTGTTGCTTGCGACTGCTGCCTGTGTGTCAGAAACATGTTAGCATTTATGTAATGGAAAAAAAAAAAAAAAATCTAATTTAACATGTTAGGGTCTCTGCTCCGAAAAAAAAAAAAATCCCTATTTGAAGCCTGTCGTTCTACTCTTTGTGCATTATTCACATAATGTGATGTTAAAGACTGACAGAGGTACAGAGAATAGTCACTGACTTATTGCTGCTGAAGACAGTCAGACAAGCTATAAAACCAGACTGTAATTAGTATTTTCACAACTTTTCCATTTCTGCTTAATTTATGTTTAGAAAAGAATGGCATTCTAAAAATGTTGGTTATTTTTGTGCTCTTGAGGGCGTGACTCAAAAACTTTCATTTTTATGACGTCAGAAATGAAACCCTAGAATTTCTGGATGTTGATTAGCACCATCTTTAAAGCATTTACATGTTTACAGGGCCCTCAAAAACTGTGTTATGTGTAGAAAAAATAGATGTACCATCTTTAGTTAGCTGCTAGCTGGCTCTGCACAGACTGGGAGTTTGCCACAGTTTATACGACTTTCTCTACTGGTGTGTGAAAAAAAAATAATGAAAAAGGAAAGTAACTCAGATTTGTTCCTAAACAGGGGATTGTGGTTTGAAAGTGCTCCATTAGGACCCAAAGTGCTGCTTAAACAGTGTTTATTTCTTCTTTATGACTCTTTTTTTTTGGCTGTAAAATAAAAGCTAAATTGCAAACATGCCAAAGCTTTAAAACAATACAGAAATGAAATGGCTGCTTTTCGTTATCTCCACATTTTCGGTGGTACAGCTTACGATAAACACACTAATTATGATTTAAAAGACAAACAAAAGCCCTTAAAGACATTTAATTGCAAAGCGTCTATCGCCTCTTCTTATAATGAGTTTGTATTAGGCTTATGTATTTTTCTCCTCTAACTCATCTCGAATGCATTTTTCTGGTTTCGTTTTTCCCCAGTGGGGTCTAAAAGAGGTGTTGATTCTTCTTTAACGAGCAGCAAGCCTTAATGGAGTCAGCAGTTCGCATTCCCCCCTTTATCATAACGCAATGTTGTTGTTTTTTTGTTGTTTTGCCTCCTCTTCAAAGCATTTTATGGTCCTTCTATTAATAATCCTTTGCATCTTACTGTAGACCCTTCACCAAAATGTATGTAGAGATGAAAGCGCTCACTGTGGATGGAGACTCCATTAATGTCTTTTGACTATATTCTAGTCATTAGCTTAATTTATCATTTTCCCCCCTGACAGTTTTAACATGATAGTACATGGAAAATTTGATTGTATTATATGTAGATTAACTGTGATATTTGATTTTTTATTATTATTATTATTACCCCACCTATTACAACTAAAAAATGTTGTGGTTCTTCATTTGTTAGATATAAAGAAGTGAATACCATCTTTTCTTAATGTTAGTATATTGTTCACTGTTCACTAGGGGTGGGAATCATTTGCTGTATTTTTATATTCTGAATTCATCATCTCAAGGTGTCTGTGTTCCTGGGCATTTGGTAAAAACCAAAATGTTTGCTATTAACAAATACGGGACCAGTTGGATATTTGTAACCGCCATTATTGGTGCTTTCCTTGCGTCCGTACGCTCCAGGACCAGAACATCAGAACGTCCCATGTAGCTACAAAGTGAAGGTTGCCGGTATCTATTTTGGAACATTTTATATCGATTCTTAGTGGTAGTAAATGAGAAAAGTCATTTTTATGTGAACCAATTTAGTTTTTGCCACACACCTACCATTTACACAATCTGTTTGTGCTTATCAAGATTCACTCACTTCAGCATGCAGAATGCTTGAGCTTGCTGACACAGCAGGGGTCGTTTGACCCATTTTCAGATCATTTCAGCTTGTGTTCAATTGCAGTGATATTTGTTCAATGTAGCTCAAGATGGTAAAAAAAGATTTAATGAAAATTATTTTGTACATGTTTCTTTCACTCCTCTTAGAGGGCTATATGGGATGTTATGGATATATCCCATAACTCTGTGTGTATGAACTTCATCTAAAGCTCAATGTAGAAAATGACATGCATCATAAACACAAAACAAGTGAGGAGCTACCTTCTTCACATTTATTGCTCTTGTATGCAGTCAGGCCTTGTTTTGCTAGGATTGTCTATAAATGTAATTGCTTGCTGTAAAAATCTGGCAATGAGTTTTCTTTCACTCACTGGAGTTGATATGTGAAAACTCATTAGTGTGCAGCTAACCTTTACAAAAAAATCTGTTCTTGAATTATTATTATTTTTTTAACTAAATCTTTTAGTGTCCACGGAGGCTCATGCACACCAACCGTCCTGCTTCAGTTAGCATGTCGTTTGTGGACACAGCTCCTCCACACTGAACCTTTTCGACCAGAGAACTTTGCTCTTTCTCTCCAAATTGAGCATGAACCAAGTATGGATTTCTTTCCTCATATGTTCCAGTGTTGGACCGGCGCTCGTCAGAGCTGTCAGTCTAATAGCTGGAGGTAAAGAAGCCGTGTGCGCCGTTGCAGCGCAGCTATTTTCTGTCTGTGAACTATTTAATGGGAGCGCACAAACCCAAGAAAGTTTGCAGCTTTATTTTTCTTGAAGTGCTGCGGCTCATAAACAGGATGATTATTTGTTTGTCATAAACGGGATCGTTACTGGAATTGTCAGTTTATGCAGCGATAAACACATTTCATTCCGAGTTTGGCAGCATCGACTCGGCTGCGTGTAAAGTCAACCAAATCTAATTGAATACTTAATAGTGATTTAGGTGGAAAATGGAAAGACAGAGTACAAAAAATAGAACCCTTTTATAATTATTAAAATGTCTTGTGAGGAATATTACTTATAAATGCAGGTGTGTGTGTGTGTGTGTGTGTGTAGCCTAGTATCCTGAGGGAAAAATGTTATTACACATTTTTAGAAGCCTGGGAGTCATTCATTTTTAAACATTATTTTCTAAACATGTTTCTACAAGGCAGTAAAAAATGCACCTCTTATTCCACATTAACATTTATTAAAGAATCAGCATCATTCAAAACAAGCATGGAGGAGAGATTCTCATAATACGATGCACTTTAGTATATCTATCTATCTATCTATCTATCTATCTATCTATCTATTTATCTATCTATCATTACTTGAGTAAAAGTAAGTAGCTCTCTCAAACTAATTAACTTAAACTGCTGGTGTATGAACCTTCAAAAAAATACTACTTAAAATTCTCAGGTTTTTGTTTTGATGTAGTCAAGAACAATTGGGAAATTTGTCTGCTAAATTGGACATATCACACCGATTATCAATAATAATGCATTAGTCTTATATTTTTGTAGCTTTTCTAGACGTTCATTTTCACGTATTGTGCATTTACATCACTATCAGTAAGGCAACACTGGGGGGACAAAAATGATTTTTCTTCTTCTCGCAGCTGGTTTAAGACTGTTTATCGCCACCTACTGTCAAGCGGCGCAGTGTGTCATTTTACTGTGTGTCGGTGGAACAAAATGGACACAAACAAAATCAACGAGAGCCTTTAGAAAAATGTAGTGGAGTAAAAAGTATGATTTTATTGTTGAAATGTAATGCAGTGAAAATGTCAAGTTCCCCACCCCTGCCAAAAACATGTATATATTTACACACAAACTTGCTACGTTAAAACTGTTGAGTCAGCCACTCCTTACGGTGCCCCTGTTGGAAACCAAGAGTATCACTTGTTGTCAAATGTAATCAGATAAATCTGAAAGGCCTTCCAGTTGACCCCCACTCATTCAGCCCCAGATATTCCACAATTACACAAGAAGCGCATTAATCCCAAACAAGCTTACTGGAGCTGGTGGGATTCATTATCAGTACAAGGTTTCTCTAAGACTTTTGACCCTTGGACGTACAAAGAAAATTGGAGTGGAAAATTGGAGTGAGCGTTAAAATCTCAGCACATGCTCTTTGATAATGACTCTGTCAGAAACCAAAAACTTGTATTATAAAATGATAACTCAAGAGACGCTCTAGGATTTGGAAGAAGAATTGAAGGAAGATTTACTAAATGCAAAAATCAGAGGTCCAACTTTCCATAATGGAACAACATACCGAACGGCAACCAGAAATCCAAGCCAGCACTGAGTGAATCTACTAACATCAGTATTTATAGACACTCATATGAGTAAATATGCAAGAAGTTGAAAGAACAGAGAATTATCAGAAAACGAGGCCCGTGTCTCCGAGCACAGGGAGCATGTGTTTCTGACCTGACCTGCCGCTCGCCTTATAAGGAGTTCCTCTCCGTCTCTGTATCTCACTTCCACCCATCTCCTTGGATACGAGTTGTGGGAAGCTTCTTGGTCCACGACTCCTCTGCTTGCCCGACCTCTGCAAGCAGGTCCCTCGTCTCTGGCCTCTGCTTGAACTCAAACGGTTTGAAGGACACCTTCAGATTCCAGCCTGGAATCTTCTTGTATTGGACAGATAGCTGACCTCTGACCCTTCAGCAGCGTAAGTTGGTTGTGGTTTGCTTCTTCTAAATTTCCACTCTTGGGATTCATAGCAAAACCAGGAACAAATGAATTGTTTTGAGTTGATTTGTTTTGGTTGATAAACTTTCAAATTTTAGGTTTCTTCATTTTAATTGTAAGGAAGCCCAAAAGAGTATTTTTGTATTGAGTTGTCATGTGAGTGGTAGGTTTGAACTGTGTTAAGTTCAATGTGTTTAATGTATTAAAACCATCATAAATAAGTTAAAGCGGTTGGTGAAGACTAAAATCAGACTGAAATAAGAAGCTTTGTTTGCTGATCTTTATTAGTTACTATAAGTTAAATTTTGTTTAGTTTTAGTTTAGATTGTATTAGTTGTTATGGTAGTCATTTCAGTTTTTTCATACTTCGGTTAATTTGTTTAGGACTAGAGTTCAAAAATATGAAAGTATTGTGATTGTGTTTACATAGATTGGGTAATGAATGCTCAACAGGACATACCATTTTCAGAAAATATATTAAATTATTGTTGAACAACAATTGACTCGGGGGGCGGGGGGGGGAGGGGTGTTTATCCTGACTTTTGGTGTCGCCATTTTGCGTACCAGCGTAAGCACCGCCAGGAGTAATTGTAAGGACATCTGACGAAACCTGGTTGTGAGAGGAAAAAAAAAATCTGTTTCACATCAATTTGAAAGGCTAATACATAAACCCAGAAACACAAAAATAAAAGACACTGTGTCTATAATTTCAGTAGGTTTTAGTTAGCTTTAAGAACGCACAATAAAGTTCCTGTTAGTTATGGTTTTCCCCCATTAATTACTGTCTATATTCATCTCTGGTAACAATTTTTCAATTACATATCTTGTTAGTTTTAGCTAAATATAATATCCTTGCTCCTCTGATTGGTAACAAATACAGTGTTAGGTACATTTAATTTTTAAAATTTTCAGGGCATATTTAGCATTCACTCTGCTAGTTCTGAGCAAATTTAGCTCCTTGTACTTACCCCATAAAGGGCCAGCTGAACAAGGTCAATACATTTAATTCACAAAGTATAATGGTGTTTAATAGTGTGTTGGTGGTCTTTTGAAATTAACTTCACGATTAAAGCTGGATTTGCTCCGAATTATAGAAGCGAAGCTAGCATGAATCCCTTTTCACAGAGGGCTGTAAGCTAAAGGTTTAGTGCTAACCTGCATCCTGAACTGGAACAAAGACTCAGGTGAACTATTCCCACATGACATTTGATCTAAACATGAGCTTTCTTCTTTTTAAATTACTAAAAAAATAAATAATTTACCAGCAACACAGTGCTTGCAATTAAAACCTTTTAGGGAAAATTGGAAATACCCCGTAGCCTTCATTCCGTAGCCTTCACTAGAGCCCTTTGGGGAATATCCGGCAATTTCCCTGATTGGGCCTCAGAATGTCATTATTTAAAACTGCATATCTAGTCACTGCTTGACATTTGCGCTTTAAAACGTGCAGGCTTTTTGGCTTTGGGCAGTTTATCTCTCTCGCCGTATGCTTGTCAGTGGCGACTCTTTACGAAGCCCGCAGTGGATTTCCTCCCGGGAGGTGATGGAGAGCGGGGTGGGGGGAACTTCTCCGAACTCTCCTCACGTTGCCAAATGGTACTTTGCAGTAGGGAGGGCAATGCTTTTAAGAGATGAGAGGGCCTCGTGTGATTAACCTTGATTGTAACCAGCTCCAAACACTCTCTCTTTGGTAATATATGATGATAGCTTGGGTCTAATTCCAGCCTGTTTTCATGTTCTGGACGTAGCGGCAGCGGGCGGGGGGAAGGGTGGAGAGGCCTGTCCACTTCAGAAAGAAGCACAGACAGACATCTCACTATTGAAGGTCCTCTTCATATATTAATTGCAGATGCTGTAATCATGCAGGACCTTGTGGTTCGTGACAAGAAACTGATGTCGGGGTCCTTCAGGCTGAACGCAGACGAAACACGTATTCGTCTTTAGACGTGCCGGAGCGTATTTACGTTTTCATTCACGGAGATATTCACCTGCAACAAAGTCATTTGTGTGTCAAATGGTGTTTTTAAAACGCACACAAATCCCCCCTTGAAGCACGAGTTATTTCTCACCCTCAAACTCGCCTTTTTTTTTCTTCTTTTAATGCATTTTAAAACAGAATTAAAAGGCGTGAAATCTCAGCAGAATTCTGCAGCCAAGCAGGAAAATGAACTACATGTTGTTTTTGTTTGTTTGTTTTTTTTTTTTTTTAAAAAGCCCCGCTCTGTGGTCTAAACTCTCCGAATCGAAAAAAAAAGTTTGCTTCTTTCGCACAAGTCCGACTTAACTCCGCACTGCAAACCTCCGTGGAAGACGGAAGCCGTGCCAGTCTAGAAAGAGATATCAATAAATGTAAACGGCGCCGGCCTCGGGGACGTCATTAAAAAGAATAGCGTGTCTAGACCTCGTAAAACCCTAAACATATTGTTATTTTGAAGCAGCGGGAGTTATTGCCTGTGAGCACTAAGATGACATCCATCAATTTGGGGGGTTTTATTGGAAAATGTAGATAGGCTGCATAGGAGATGTAAATGATTTACTTAGCATAAAGTTTTGCTTGAACAGACAGGGAGATAGCGTAGTTAGCGAGGGTACGGGGGGGGGGGGGGGGGAAGCATGTGTGCGTGCGTCTGTGTGTGTGCATGCGTGTGTGTGTGTGAGACGAAGAAAAAAATGGGAATGCCGTGAAGCCAAAGCTGATTTTCTGAGCCTGGAATCACAATCTGTGCATGAATAAATAGGCCGGACCTGAGCAACGTGGATTATTCTGGTTCAGATATCAGTAGACTTAAGGCTTGTCAAATGGCATACATGTGTAATAGGATTGTCGTACATGATTTCATTTCGCCACTCGTGCCCAAATGTCACATCTTCTAAAGGTTTATGCTGATTGTTTCTCACTCTGTGTGCAAATTACTGTTTTATTCCCTCTGCCTGTTTGATATTGTTCGTTCAGACCAATTTAGCAGGAACCTCTCCACGTTTGGAATTCCTTTTTTTTTTATTTTTATCATTATTATTGAATTTCTAATGATGTAGTTTCAAAACGGGGGAGAAAGAAAAAAACTTTCAGCAATGAAGACGGCTTGATATCAGGGCTCGGATAAATCACCATTACCTTTATTGGCGCCTGTCGGTGCGACGCAGCAACGAACCCGAATAAATTAAACGTGAAGCCCCGGTAGCGGATTTCAGCGTCGTCGGAATCCGGATCGTGGAAAAGCGGCAGCTTCAAAGCGTTTCGGGGTATTTGCATTCGGTTGTGTGTCACTCTTGACACGTTGGCCTCATCTTTCGGTAAAATCTCAAATCTGCATTTATTCAAATGTGTCGAGCGCGCTGAAGGTTGACACTGCATAATCCGTCAAAATGTTCCATTTGAAGAAAGAAGTTAGAATGATTTGAATCATAAGAAAGTTTCTTTTTTTTTGGTGCTTCCGGTGAAAGCGCTGATGTTAGAAGGAGGGGACGGTGGGGGGTCAAAGTTTTAACTCACGAGAAAAGAAATGAAATCCAAAAAGTCTTTCATGCACAAACATTGTCTTCTGACTCTGAAGTGAGACAGCAGCCTTTTCTCTGTCTGATGTTCCCTCTCTTTTTTCTATGTTAACAGCATCAGAATGTTGTGAATAATGTATTATGTGCCAGATGCAGAAGAGAAATAAAAGAAGGTTTAAGTCATTATTAGGAGCAGGGAAATTGCTTCTTGAATAACAAAATGTGTTGCAGCAACCCGGTCTTCTCCGCAGTTAGAGCCTGTTAAAGCCCAAAGGACCTCAGACAGCTGCAAACTTGTACATCAAAGCCATTATGTACAGTTTTCAACAACGATCAGTTTCCTCACAAACACAAAAATACGTGTCAGAATGAGGAGATTGGAAAACAGATGGTAGACAGTTTTAGTTTTAAAGTTTTTGATTTGGATTTACTTTCTGTTTTATGTACCGCTTGTTCACACATGCACCGATCAAGGAGCTTGATTTGATCCGGGGGTCAAATTTCTCGAGACAAATTTCTCATTCGCGTTAATCTTCGATGTGTCGAAGTGGAGTACTGCAGAAGCGGTAAGAGCGGTTATTATTTTATTCGCAATAACACTGTTTTCCTCACCATCAAATCTTAAAACACAGTAGAAATATCTTATTTTTAAGACATCCATTTGCATGTTACATGACAAATAGATGGATGCAGACTGACACGAGATAAACCTACTGAAAAAAAAATCTACAGCCAGACAAAACAAATACCATGGATTAATTAAAAATAACACTGAGATTCGAAGAAATGTGTAGCCAATTAGGATAGTTTAAAAAAAATCACATCTGTGAAAAATGTGAAAAATGTCTATAAGTAAGGGAAATGGGGGTGGATGTTTATCGTATCGCTTATCGTGATAAGAATTTTGATTTATGATCAATTCCAATTAAGGATGCTTAAACCGTCTGTATTGGCTGGCTTGTTAGTTTTACTATTTTCCCTACTGTTTTTGCGATGAGACGGTCAACAAATATCAATAAATTTGAAACTATGATTAAGTTACAGCTACTGTGTGCAGCTTTGTGATACAAATCTCACTTCCTCATGTGACCGGTGGCCTGAAGAAGCGCGTTACAAATGGGAATGTTTTTCAAGAGCTCCTTTTGTGTTTATGGGGCTAGGATTGCTGTGACACACAGCAGTTACCTACGTAATGGTTATTATCATCACTTTCAATCGTTCCATAAAATATCGTGATGAGTCCATATCGCCCACCCCAACAAGTGAGTCACGAATGTCCTTCTATGCTAGAAAGAAAGTCCTAAAGGAGAGTGCTAAAAAAGCCAGCTGGTTTTAACCTTCAAGGTAATGTTGCTGAAACTAAATTGTACTTGTAAAGGTTGCTTTCATTAGAAATCAGCCTACCAGCATTTTTCCATCATTTGGTCTGGGGAAGAGACTCAACTCTAATCTCTTAAGCTGAAGACCATGTTTGAAAGGCCGGGAAAGCCGTCATATTTCTGCATTCTCCGTAATACACAGAATCTCCATCACATCCGGTCTGATTGACTTCTCCTTCAATGCCAATCATGCGCTTTCCCAAATATCCAGTTGTCTCTCCTTCTATTTTCTTTTGTGGAACCTTCTGCCTCCACTGCATGGCGTTTTGCTAATAGACTGCTTCATGTTAGCTGTGTTTTTCATCCAACTGTCATGTGAATTTTAAAATGCAGCACAAAAGATTTTTAAAAAATGCGAATTAGGCGTGTTTCCATCCTCTGTTTCGATGTGAATCAACAACTCGAGGCGTAATTTCGTCAGATGTTGTCATAAACAAGAAGAAGAGGTTGCAGTAGATGTGGACCGCGAATCTTAGAAAAACAGAGGTTTACAAAGAATGGGTTCCTGTTGGGAAAGTTGGAATTGTTCTGTCAGGTCAACTAGCATCGGCAACGTTAGGCGACGTAGAGAAAGAAAGCCGGTTCTGACCAGCGGTTCGAATTGTTTTGGGGTTTACTGTAGCTACAAAGCGTAAATGACAATTCTTCTGTGGCTAAGACACCAATTTTGGCTTTTGCCCAGTGGCTCACACTTTCCTAAATCTGTCCCTAACTGCAGGTCTTATAATGCCATCTAATAACCTCTCCACAGAAGCCTACAGTTAAAAAAAGCAACTTATCCCCTTTACCACATCTGAATGTGGTTAAAAAAAATCACAGTGGTAAAGTCACAATTAAAAGCTTAACATGCCATCCCCCTCCTAAGAGTGAAAGGAGAAAATTGCTTCCAAAACCACGTGAAGCCTTTCTGACAATTATCATGCTCAGTTTTGTTATTAACCTCTTGTTCACGTGTTCGTTGGTGCAAGATTAGCTTTGAACCCGGTGTACTTGCGCAAAGCCTAAACTATATATAGAACTGGTTAATCTTTATTTATTATTCTTTTATTTTATCCTGCATACTCTACTGTGACTGTTAGAAATGTTTTACAGAAACTGCATCTCATCTCCAGATATAAAATTTAGCTAGAGACGTTCCGTATCTGCATCTGCAGCACACAGAGATATTAATCATTCTTTACTTTTGTTACGGCCTCATTCTAAGCGACTGCTTAGCATACAGTTTTTGCTTGAAGAGGCAAGCGGATGTTGTAGTTAGCCAGGGCAGAGGGAGTATGTGTGCCACAGGCGGTAGTGAAGCAAAAACAAAAAAAAGCGCTTTTCCCG
This sequence comes from Poecilia mexicana, assembly GCF_051168715.1. Classification (NCBI taxonomy): domain Eukaryota; kingdom Metazoa; phylum Chordata; class Actinopteri; order Cyprinodontiformes; family Poeciliidae; genus Poecilia; species Poecilia mexicana. The sequence continues at coordinate 30,268,292 of NW_028263382.1, read as the reverse complement.
ATCCGTGCATGAATAAAAACGCGGGACCTACGCTACGTGGATTATTCTGGTTCACGTATCAGCAGACTTAAGGGTTGTCAAAAGGTATAAATGGCATGCTTCTGGAAAGTTATTAAACTCTCAAGGAGTTTCATCATTTTAACGCTCGATACGGTCCTGTCACATCATTTATTCATGTTTTACAAGCAGCACAAAAAAAGAAAAAGTTTTTAAAATCAGATGTCATTAAGAGAATTTTTTAAAAAAGAAAACATTTTTAAAATCAGATGTCATTAAGAGGAGAATTTTTAAAAAAAGAAAACATTTTTAAAATCAGATGTCATTAAGAGGAGACTTTTTTTTGAGTCCACTCTTCATTTGTTGCAGTGAAAATTTGCGTGGGGGAGGAGAACAAAGACGTGATTCAGAAGAAGTTATCTTCTCAGGGACTGCTGTCAAGGTTGTGGTTTGGGCCGGCGTATTAAGAGATGCTCGCATTCATTCAGGGCTTCTCGTTCGTTGCGTGTGGGAGAGCAGGAATCTTGTATTTTTCATCCCCGTATCCAATCCCAAGGTTGGAATGTGCATGCACGGGCTGACGCACGTGTAAAAAATGAATTAGGCGGTATTTAGCTGTGCCTTGGCTAAGGTCAAAACTGTACCCTTAATCTCAGTCACACTTTATCATTAGGGTTTTGGGGGAGGAGAGGATCAAAATGGAATTTAGCTGCGACTTCACAGAGCTGAGACGGAGGTAATTACCAGTGTGTCACAATGGATTTTTTTAAAACTGTGTGGTGTCTCTTTCCTTTCTTTTGGAGCACAAAAACCAAAAGAAGGAACCTAGATGACTTGAAATGACACTAAAAATGCTCCTCAAAGTAATTATTATCCATATCAGCCTCACCTTGTGATGCATTGAACACTTTGGCACCAATAATGTGTAACCACAGCGGTGTAATAATTTTTGCACCACAGCTCTCACACATTATCTATACCACTTTGTTGTGCTACTGCTGCAGCATTTACCATTCAATTATGATAAAGGACCCAGTAATAAGCTAAAGCAACACTATGCAGATGCTTTGTCTGCACTGGGGAAAACATTCCACTAAGATTCCTGACCACTTGGGGTCACTTATAGACTCGAACAGTTGAACTTTCATCATTTAACATGAAAAAAAAACAAAACAAAAGGGTGAAGAAAAGGACTGAAGTCGTGGTACAAATTCTTTATTCCTTTACATTCACAACATATGTAACACGTTCCTCAGGTGACACTTTCTTTTTCTTTTTACGTTTTTAAATGTGTTTCATTTCTGCAAACTTGAACTCGTAAGCAGTGTTTCTATGTATGCCAGACAGAAGAAAGTGTGACTGCAGCTTTAGTTCGAACCAAGGTTGAACTTGTTATAAAAATAAATGTGAGAACCAACGGTTTGAATCTCTTGGAGTGTTATTAGTCATACATTCATGACTAAGAACAAGTCAAAAAACATGTTTATGTTTTCCCCCAATTATAGTTCTATAGGACAAATATAACAAATATAATAAATCAGAATGCTAATCATTTTTCCCCCAACATGGGTTCATCCACTTTTTTTTTTGTATAAGCCATGTGTACTCGCATTACAGTTGACCATTTTAAGTAATTTTGTGTAATATACCAATATTTTTTTAAAGGAAGTTTTATATTTATTTTCATTGGGTTATATAACTTTAATAAAAAATATCTATTTTCTAATCTGCCATATTTAATAATAATCAGCTGTCACTTACGGGGACCAGAACAAAAATAAATGGAGATAGGAGTGTAAAACAAAGTTTTAGATAATATAAAGTCAAATATGAACACCATGATTTAATTCATGAAGTTGAAAGGATAACATTTCAACAAGAAGGAGCAAAAATAAACAAAAACAAAGAATTAAAGATTGCAAATGGACTTAGATTTTTTTTTTTTATTATTGGCTTTAAAGAAATCATAACTCAACCAATATAAATGAATCATATTAGGTGTGAATGTACAAAGACACAAAGTCACAACGCGATGCTAAATGTTTAAGTTGCAAATAGTGAATTCAGAGGACAGCCGTGGTTGGATATTCTTACCTTCAGCCGAGCGACTTGCATAAAAGTATGTGGAGGAACTGCGAATGACACGAGAGAATGTCTGTGACCCAGAATGTGAGATCGGCCCCAACATGGTCGTCTCTGGTTTTGACACCTCTGCGTCAAAAGCAGATGGAAAGTAAAAACCACAAGACTTGATGAGTCTATTTTTAACCAGCCATTTATGATCCTTAGAAATAAACATAACTCAACCAGAGTTAAAAAACAACAACAAAAAGATATGTTTGTTGTCTCTCGGTGGATTAGTCGATGATTAGCGGCGCAGGTTGTGTTGAGGAACCGCACAGGGAGCCTTTATGGTTACCTGTATGACACATTGAGCCGACGGCTGATGAAATGTTGACTGACAGATGTTTGGCATTCAGGAGGGCTGCTGTCTGTCAAACATATTGTAAACATGACACTGTTAGGGAAATGTTGTCACCTTGCACCCATGTAACACGCAGTGTTGGGAATAATAAATTCCTTGTAAACATAGGATTAGCATAATGGGTGACATGTTATTTTTTCCCCCCCTGATTCTTCCGCATAATTATATTTAACGATTTCCTCAATACGCAAAGTCAATCTGATTGTCCTGTCTCCAGCCGAAGGTCTCCGTTTTGTTTTGTTTTGTTTTTTTTGTATATTCGTCACGTCTCTTGACGCACAATTTGCCGCGCGTCTTCCTTTCCTCTTCATCGCCGGCCCGTGAAAGCCTTAGCTATCAGGCGCCTGCAATAGCATAATTGCGGAGTATTAGACCATCACAATGACACATCAGTCAGAAAAGATATGCAAAAAACGCCCGGCGAGGCCCGCCCCGGTTTTTACGTTTCGCTTCTCGTCCGAAATGGGCTGGAAAAAAAAAAAATGGGGAGGTTTGTTTCGCGGCCCGATCATAATTACAATCGGTGTTTATGAGAGCCGTCAAGCGTTTTGTCGCACTTGAAGGTGACTCTCCGGAAGGCGCCGCACATCAGTGGCGTCGGACATGCCGAAACAATGCTTTCAGACAAGCCGCCTCCTCTCGCCGGGCCTTTTAAATCATCATCACTTTGGGCTGGCCGCATGATGGTTCACATGATATATCACCTGTTAGAGCCGCGGCACACACACACACACACACACACACACACACACTGCCAGCGCAAAGTGACAATGAGTCTGGCAGCAAGCCTTAGCTTGTTTCAGCAGTAGCACTTTCTTTCTTTCTTTTTTTTCTATTTTTTTCTTGGTATGCTTCTGTTTCCTGTTATTAAGCTATCACCTCCATGCTGTTGAGAGTCAAGCAACACTTGAGCCAACTACCACACCCCGGTTCGTTTTTCTCTTCTTTTTTTTCTGGGTTTGGACCAGCTGGTTCAGTGAATGTTTCATAGTTTCAGACATCTCGAAGCAGCAGCTTGTTAAGAATCGAGTCTCTGACAGTGGGGTGATGCTTCCGTCTCTCCAAAGGGCTTTTTTTTTTTTTCTTCCACCCAACGCTCGGCTGTCTTTGCATCCACAGTCTGTGCAAATTTGCTATTGATCACAGTTAGGCCAAAGGGAAGAGCCTTTTGTGTAAATTAGCCTCTCCAAGCTGTTGATCAGATCACAGTAGCGTCACATTCACAAGCCTAATTACTGACATAATGGCACTGCAAGACGGGCAGAATTTATGAGCACATTAATTAATTTGGTAAATTGGGTGCCACTTTTTTGTGTGTGTGTGTCTTTGTTTTGATAGCTGATGCAGAAATGTGCAAAAATAAAAATTGACAATTTGCTCTCGTGAAACTGTGGAATCTGAGATTTTATACATTTAGGTTGGTTTTCAGGCTTCAGGTGTGAACGTTTTACATGCTTCAGTGAAAGTGGAAAGTAATTTAGATTCTGTGCGGTTTGCATTGTAATGAAGTCCTGTCTTCATTTGTGGAAAAGAAACGGCTTCCAGAGGCTATTTCCTAGACGTTTAATGATAATATTATGTTTTTTTTCCTTCAAACTGTTGCATCTAAAACCTATTTTTGCTTCATAGTTAGTGTCACTTTCACTCATCACATAAAAATCTGTTCCCATTACCAAGCAAATGATACAAGACGACAAAAGAAAATGAACACGGACATATTGTTTCCTTATTGATGCATATTTCCACCGTTTATGTGCCAAAGTGATTCTGTTTTAAAAAGTCAGAGTTTAACATAAAGCATAACAATAGTTTAAGGGAAGATTTAACAAATGGGCATCAGGGAAAATTGAATTGAAAAAAAATTGAAGAGCAATAAATATACTCGATAAGTAAATAAACTATGATGATGATATTATTTGCCATATTATTCAATTATTATGTTTTTCTTAATTGAGCAGTCCTAGGTCTAGACTTTACAGCCTAAACAGTAACAGTAACTCTCCATGACATGCATTGCCAAGCTGCATAACTGTTAGGTTCCGTGTTTCTGTGTGCTTATTTTTGAGTTTCTCTGTGTTCAGTCCTGTGTTCCTGTTAGTCTCTGTCCTGTCCTCCCCGTTGATTGCTCCCCAGGTGTGTCCCATTCCCCTGATTACCCCGTGTGTATTTAAACCCTCCTGTTGTCTGTGTTCCTCGTGGGGTCCTTGTCTAAGTTTGTCGTTTGTCTCACGTCTAGTCGCCTCCAGTAGAACTGTTAAGTCCTGGATAGCGTAGCTCCCCGTTGTATGTCGTCGTTTGTCTATGTCTGATGTTGTTTCACTCGCCAGTAGAACTGCTAAGTCCTGGTTTGAGTTTGTTCCCCGTATAGTCCTGTTTGACAGTTGCTACCGGTATTTAGCTGCGTGCTTGTTCCTGCCGTGCTGCCTGCCTTGGACTGTTTGTTGAGCATCATCATTAAATATATTCATCATCTTCACTATAACCTGGGTCTCAGCGTCTCTCCTCACCACTACCAACCACACCTCATGACAATAACTTCACAAATAGTAATAAGTAATAAGATCTCTGGGATAATTTTCATTTTATCCTAATTGATTATTTCACAGGAGCAAATGATTAGTAGTTGTGCTTCCATTGACCATATAATTGCACAATTTGGCATGTTGAAAATGAATTCTCTTAATGGAAACCTGCCAGTTGAAAAAAATTGTTTTTTTTATTTAAAAGTTTTGTCGCTAGGAAGAAGTGTTATTTATTTATTTATTTATTTATTTATTTATTTATTTTTGTCCTTATCAAAATTGCTTTACTTCGCAAAACTGCAATGGAAACACTTTTTCCGCATCACACACGTCACATGACCAACATGTGACGTGTGTGATGGAGAGACACGTTGTTGACGCCACATGATGGCAGAAACAACAAATAACAAGACGACAGGAAATAGGTGGAGGATGATGATGCGTCATGTTTCTTAGCGTCTTATCGCATGAGCAAACATATTCATCTCATTTGCGTTTCCTATTTAATGGAAACGCCGCAGTTGTTAAACTCAGTTTTTTTGACATTAGCGGAATATTGACAATTTGTAATAGAAACGCAGTCAATAATTATTATGTGTACGAAACAAAAAGTACACATCGAGACATTGGCTATTTGGAAGGAAGTTATAGGAGGGTCATTTCTCTCAAACAAAGGGGCCACCACATTCATTTAGCACTCAGCCTTATTCTTACTAATGACATTTAGTTGTATTTGTCATGCTGCCTATGAATAGTTGAGATGGAAAAGTCCAAAAGTGAAAAGGTCAGTGTTCAAAATGTGCAAATGACAGAGAGACGGTGCCTTCACTTGATGTTCCTCCATGTTCTTTTTAAACTCCTTATGCTTTTTCGTGTAGTAGTGCTTGAAGCGGCCACAGAGGACGTCGATGCGTTTTAAAACAAAGGTTGCACGCGCTCTCTACTCATACAGACACAGAAAAAGACTGGGTGGACACTCGTCTTCAGAGTGTGTGATGATTCTCGGCACTTTGTTGCAGACTTGAGTATGGCAACTATGCATGAATGTAAAAGATATAATTATGATCCGGCAGACATAAATATGAGCTAAAAGCCTCTTTTTTTTTTTTGATTCAGCACGGTGGGAAAGAGAGATTGAACATTTTTCGTATTTCTGTTTAATAGTCGCCGATTTTCAAAACGCAGGTTAATGGCGCATATCCGAGGATGTGTTGAGTTATTTTACCTTACCGTTCGGATCAAGCGTTGAACCTTACGTTTCCCTTCATTATGTTGAAGATGTGTCTTCTGTTGTACCATAACATTCCTGCACATGTAAATGAATGCAGTGTTTGGGGAATAATGGCCCCTAACAAATTTACTTCTCCTTGAAGAATGTTTTTTTTTTTTTTTTTTCTGAAATTACTAATGTTTTTGCTCATTTCTGGCACATTAGATTTTTGCATTTGTGAACCTTCTTTAATAGATGTAGAACATTATTAGAAAGCAGCGGGAAGGCACCCAGAAGGAGAAATCAGAGGGTAATAAGACTCATTTTTAAATGTGGCACTAAATATTTAAAACATTTGGGTGATTAAATACAGTGCCTTGAACTTATTTTCCATTTTGTCACATAACAATCAAAAACTTTCAAGTATATACCAATAAACACCAACGCATTGGTGAGACAGAGAAGAAAAATTGGCTTGCTTTAAAAATTTGAACTTGAATTCAGCCTCCTTTTTTACCCTAGTTGTGCCAAATAATCTTTCATACATTTGTTGAGAGGCAGAACAGCAATAGAGTCACTAGAAGCACCACAAATTATGACTGTAAAATACCATTATCCAATACTTTTGGATGGACAACCCTCTATATTATGAGTTGCAAGCTTTGGAACTCATTTCCATCTCATTTTAGGAGCATAACAGAGATTAAAACATTCGTTTCAAGGCTTAAGAAATGGATAAAAATGAACCGGAACTGTACTCATTCTTAAATATCGTCACCGTTTTGATTCTGTAGTTTCAAATAGATTTATTTTATATCTCTTTTTCAACATTTTATCACATTTACTGTTGAATTTAATGTTTGATTTTAATCAACAGTTTAAGGTCCTTCAAGGGACGAGTGTCACAAATTCGCTATGGTTACGCACACGGCGATACAGGCTTTGGGTCGTTTTGATCCATGTTTTTGTATTCGTCCCTATTAAGTAAACTATAAAATGAACAAAATTTAAGATTGTCGGAAGGGGGAAATCAGGACAGAAGTTGGTCGTGTGAATTTGGCACTGGCACTAAAAAGTTGCGTGATGCTACATTTTCATTAGCTTCCAATCCGTTTCGGTAAAGACCTATAACTTCTTTGATAAACGTCAGTAGGGTAGGATTCCCAACTCTTTTCAAAGTGTCTTTGATATCGTACTTTTGTTTCCTCTTCCTCATATTCTTCTGCTTTTGTCTTTAAACCCTTCTCCCTTTTATCTTTTCTTGCCACATCCACGTATTTCTAGTCGGGGCCAGCCGTGTCTGATCTCAGCTGGGCATTATCCCGGCCCGTATTGTCCTTGGATCCCCGGTTCAGTCTTGTGACCTCTTCTCCAACACCCGGCCACCGCCCCCACATACATCACCGGCTGTTCTTAAAGCCATCCTCAGCGCTGATTAATCCACTTTGGTCTGGTTCGGAGCAGATCAAAGGCGAACGGAGCAAAGTATTTTATGGAAATAATCTCTCAGTCATTAGCCATATGTTTGACAAGTGCGCTCTCCTGACGTCGGCGCCGCTCTATAAATCACTAACAGGGATCCAACAAGGGGGAGACGACGAGAGGGAAGGACCGAGAATCGACGACGATTTAAAAAAATATATATTTTTTTCTCTTTATGACTGATTGATCACGGCGCGGGCCGCCGTAAAGTAGCCCCGTCTTTTCTCTTGATGTACGACTGCTGAGAATATATTTTGGGTCATCGTCGCTGCCACCATATTTCTTCGGAAACCACGTTGCGGCCGTTGTTATCACCCCGACCTGCTTCGAGGATACGCCCTCCAATTCAAACACCCAGATGTCAACACACACACACACACACACACACACACACGGGTGGTGGTTGTTATAGCGGAAAACAATCGAAACAAATGATCTCGCCGACCACCTAACCGTGTTTTCCTCCACATAATATGAAGTTGATACCCTGCTTCCCCCCCCCCCCCCCCCCTATCCCTCTCTTCCTCCGTCCTCCTTCCCGTCCAAACGAGCCGCCCACTCTCCGTCGCCTGTCTTCCTCGGCCATCTCCCCCGGCTACAGGGACAAGACAGGACAGGAGAGGATAAATTACAGCCACAGAGCCCCGGCTCTCTCTCTCATGCTTTCATTTGCACCGGCAATTAATCAGCCATCACTGGAGAGCTCTTGCATGTCAGGCTGAGGATTTTATTAGGAATGTCCTTTATGGGCCTTAATGAGACTTATGTCTTCCTTGAGTATTTCATTTGCTGCACATAGCTTGGCTGCTTGTAACCTTGAGGTGGGGAATTTTTCTTTCTTTTTCTTTTCTTTTTTTTATATTCTTTGCCTAAAACAGTAACGCCATTGCAGAGCTTTGCCACTCAACCTCTCAGTGATCTTGACTTGATTTGCGCTTTCATCCTCTGCCTCACTCAGCATTACAAATCCTCGTGTCTTGCAGTCTTCTAATTTTAGATACAATTAGACCTAATTTGTTTTGTTTATTCTGACATCCTTTCTCCTCGCTCCAGTTTTGAAATGCAGAAGTGCATTATTGAAAATGCAGCCCCTGTGTTGTTGCTTTTTTTTGTATTTTTTCCCCCCCCGAGATGCTCTGCTCGACATATGTTGCTCTCAGTGTCTGTTTGTGAGAAAATTATTAAAACATAATAGGGGCAAATGACACATCATTAGAAGTAGTATGATCAAACATTTCCACAGCATAAATGATTTGATCTGAGTTAAAATAAATGCTTTTTGTTTTGCCAGGTAATCAACTTCAAGTATATGAACATTTTTACAATTCATGGTGTTAAAATTACAGACTGTGGTTTGTTATTTTGACATTTTACTTGTGGAAAGGGGTGCGTAATTTTCAATTGGAAAGTTTTCAAAAAAAATTCTAAATAATAATAAGAACCGGTGAAACCAGGGAATCTCCGTAGCTGTTTTCGTGTTTCAGGAGCGGACCACTCCAGTGCTGCTTTTGTCTTTTCTGGACCTGTACCAACCAACCTGTTTGCCCTCGAAGATGTAAGTCCAGAAATGTCACGGATTTCTGATGAAACTCACTTTTTTCTTTTGACATACAACCTGTTCTCAAAGAAGTACTGGACGACTTGGTGGAAATGTTTCTTGTGATTGGGGAGAGGTTTTGAGTAGATGAGGATGTCGTCTAAAAACACAAAATGAAAGGTGTCAATGAAGTCATGGATTATATCATTAACCAGAGCTTGGAGATGAAATTAGGATGCAGACAGGTTCCACAAAGACCAAGAATAAGGATCCTGTTGATGACGATCCAGAGGTTATGACTTGTTGAAGGAGTGAAAGTTGAGGAAGGTTAGCGTTAGCCTCACAGACGTAAACACCCAGATTCCTGACATTCACAAGGGTTTCGGTGAACATAAAATGTTCGCTTTTGTTTGCTTTTAGTGTTTCTTTGATGCTGCAAATTGGCAACCAGAAAATTCTAATATGCTAAAAAATATATATATAAATTACTTGCCAAACCTCAAAACCTTTCATATAAAAAAAGGCTCCATTTACCGAGCAATAATGAAGACTGCTCGGTTATCAGATTGCTCATCTTCACTCAAATTCAAACACAAATTGGACTTGAAAATGGGGAAACATTTTCACAGCTTGGATCCACATTAAATTGCTGTTAATATTTGATGCACAATAGCAGAGGTTTTTTTTTTTTACCTCATTGTTTCTTTCTTCCAACAAGCATCAGCATGACATTGTGAGTTTTAAGAGTTCATTCCTAAACTTGTGTTTTCTGACAGAGAAGCTGCAGTGAGCTCTTTCTTTTGGGTTTTGATCAGTTTCCATTATTGAATTTAAATCTGCTTGTACATATCAATATAGAATGGTCAAGCATTCATCTTGAGCAGAGACTCATATGGACACTGAGTGGTTCGCTGAAGTATTAGACAGGATTCTTTAGTTCCTGTTTCCCTTTTAAAAGCTTATCTTTTCCCAGTGGCCTTTGGCACAGTGTGAGTTCGCATACTCTTTTTAATTCTTCCCGTCTACTTTACCTACCTCTGTTCTACGTTTTCGCTTTAGATCAGGTTTCATTTTTATCATTTAAGACTTAATTAATCTTTTGTGGAGTCTGCCTCTCTGTTTTAGTAGCAAATAGACCTTTTTGATGATGTTAATTCATGCTAGAGAGCAGCCCTTTTTTTTTTTAGGCTGCCTATGTGACACGTCTCCCCGCCCCTTCCCTCCGACATTACCACACAACCCACATTACACATTTTGATGTGCAGCCTGGCTGAGCTGCAGAGGTTGGAAATGTTAATTTTGGATTAGCAGGAGATTTGAAGCCACTTCTAACACGGTATGAAGACACAAACACGCGCGGCGAGTTCAGTCAATCTACATAACAGCGTGAAAATAGGAAAAAAGACAATCAGCAATTAAAAAACAACAACTACTGAGTCAGAAATAGCTATACCTAGGATTGTTTTTCTGTTATGGTCAAAATATATTAAAGTTTATGTGACGGATATAAGATGTATTTGCTACCTGAGCCCTTATGTAAATAGAAATCTCCTTGTGTGCGTGTGTGTGTGTGTGTGTGTGCGTGTGTGTGTGGGGTAGCTTTTTAGTGTGCACCCAAAAGTAAAAAAAATAAAAACTGCTTGGAGTAGGCGTCACTGAGTTAACCCGTAACCACAGAGTCAGGCGGTAAGAGGATATGGAGGCCATCTGGTAGCGTTTTTACAGTACGGTGTGGCGGTTTGCCCACGTGTGTCTACGGAAAGGGTCGGCCGATGGTCATGAAAGGGAGATACTCCCCGGATTTCTCTGCAAGGACGCACGCGTGAATATTCTCGGCCCAATTTTCCGGCTCGTACGTCAGCGCGGGCAAAGTGTACGCGCCCCGCTCACATCTGTCGCCAGGGCTGCTCAGCCCGACTGATCAAACGCTGTGACCTTAAAAAAAAAAAAAAAAAAACCTTAAATGGTGTCTAAGCAGTTCTTTAAGCCACTTTTTTTTTTTTTTCTTGCTGCACACGATGAAAGCGGATGTCGAGGAAGGGCGCTTTTTGAATCCTGGTGTCTGCCCTAAATTTATTTTATTTTTAAATTATTTTCTAAGAAGCTGATAAGTAGGACGTCTTTCTGGGCTGCTGTGACGTTTGGAACCGAAGTCACACTGGGAAGTTCAATGTGATTATTTAATATACAGGTTATTTCACAATAAAATAAAACAAATAAAAAAAAAAACTTAATGTTAATCACAATAGTAGGAGTAAGTCTTGGAGGTCAAACTCCATTTTCGAACGCATTTCTGTGCAACTATTACTTTCGAACTTGTAAAATCAAAGCCACATTATCGTATAGCTTCTTATTGTTTATCCACTCAGCAAGGTAATATGTGGGTTGAATATAACTCGAAGCAGTTTCCCTGAAAAATAATGTAAGTGATTTAGACTATAAACTGAGATCATTTAGACGCCTACAAAGAAACACATCAGCCATTTCTACCATCCTCTCACTTCCACCTTTATATATATAAAGATATATCTCATAATGTTCGGTGCAGATTGTAATCCCCTTGTGTACATTTGCAAACTTTTTAATTTTCATGCAAAATTCTATTTTCATAATATTTTTGTCATTTCAAAAAACAGTTTTTAATTGTTTTCTGCTTACCCGTCATGAAACACACACAGACACACACACATGCAGTCAGTCCTGACAGAGTGCAGAAGGGCCAGCTGTGCTCCCTGTTTGACAACCAGGTGGTTCAGACTTTGAGCAGAGCAGCTTCAGTTAATTAAGGTTACCTATTTGAATTTTTTCTCAATCCCTAATTTGTTGTGTGTGTGTGGGGGGGAATATTTATTTAAATATTCTTTTACGTTAGCCCTTAAAACATTGTCAGCTCCTCTCACGGCTCAGGCCCCGCAAAGGAAACTTTTGACGAGGAGCTCCTGACGCCCCGTTTAGTTTATTTTCAGGACTGCGGCAGCTGAAAATCAATATTGAACTTCGAGAAGCTGTTTGCTTTACCTTGAAAAATGTTTAACAGCGGCTTATCGAGCGGTCTGTGTGGAGTTTGTGTGATGAAATCACCAGCCCGACAGTTCCTGTTGACTACGCTCGACCAGTAATGTGGTCACTGGTCTAACTGGGCAGCAGAATCTCTTACTGCAACTGTGCTGGTAATTAATTCAAGTAAATGGGTCAGAAATATAAATAGATAAAATGGCACAACATGGTGAAATAAACATTTCCTATGTGATTTTTATGTATTTCTTTTTATTTTACATTGATTTTAGACGTTTATTAAAAACGTATTTGTATGTTTTTGAAGATAAAACATGACTGCTCTGCATTCATACATCACACATCAACCACCATCTATTGGCACCCCTGGTAACGGTGTGTATGTAGCTGTAAATATATACAGTGTTCTGCAGCATCATGTTAACATAATGAGAAAATCCAACTGTTAATGTAACATGAGGGCAAATATTTAATAGGCAGGAAAAAAAATCCCCATTATGAAGTCAGTTTCTTATTCTACAAATTCAATTATTTTTATTATTAAGTATTTACATTGTTTTCTGTTGCATAAATGAAACAAAAGCATCAATTTTTCTTAGCCTAAAGGTCTCCGTTGTTATCGATCCATTTTTGCCCTCAGTCAAGTTAAACAAAACTTATCTAGCGCCTCAAATGTTACAGCACTTTTTAAAAAAATGACTAATTCCTACAAAAGAAGCCAATTTATTTATGCCGTTAGGTTTTGAAACAAAGAAAAAGCGAAACTTTTGCAAAAGGGAGCATGTTGACGTTTGTGGGAAACACCGTGAAACACAAACTTCCCCGTCCAACGACAAGGAAACAGATTCAAACAAACGTCGCCGGTGCTTTTAGCGTCCTTCTGCTGTGAAAATGAAATGCAATTATTCAATGAAAAAAAAACCTAACTAATGCTAAAATCTGCATTCATTAGTTGGCACTTAATCATTTTTCGCCAATAAGTCATTAAGAGGGAACCGTGGAGGGATCCAAAAAGCCACTCGGTCGCCGACTCGGCCGGTCCTGAAAGCGCAAAAAAAAAAAGAAAAGAAAAACACACACACACACACACATCGAGACATGTGTGAATCGATCTTTGTGGGTTAGGGAATAGCTACAAGAAAATATGTACTTGTTTAAACCATTTCCAGCATCGACGGCAATAAAGAGTTCGAAACGGCTAAAACTGTGACAAACAAGGCTGGACGAGAGCCAGAGGGAGGATGTGAAGGAGGCAAAAATAATAAAAAAATAAAAGAAAGTCTCCATGGCTCACAGTTGGGGAATAGGAGAAACATGAGAATGGTTTTATATCTACTGCCAACAGAAAGAAAAAAACTAACTCTGTTTTACCACACGCACATGATGCTGTTATAATTTATTCCCACAGAATCTATATGTTCTTACACTATAAATATCTCTCACAATTACTTATTTGCGCTGAAGTTGCTCAGTATTTCTTCATCGTTCTGAGTAAATAAATCATGGACAAATACACGTGTAGGTTACAGGAGCCTTAGGACTTGGATCACTTGCGTGTGTGTGTTTTTTTTTTTTTTTTTTACACACATATATACATAAAAACATCTCAGGGGGGAAAAATGAGGTGCAACTTATTTTTTGCATTTAAACCCAATTAATTTGTAGTTTGAGGTGTGACAGTGGTAAGAAGCAGAATCATCAGATGAATGCCTCCATGGGATTTAATAACCAACAAAGTGCTAATTTCACCTCTGATTGCATGAGGCGTTTAACGCCTAAAGAAAGTATATCTGACTTTTAATCGTGTGCCCAGTGTGTCGTCGTCTTCTTCTCCTTCTGCTTCGTGACACTACATTTAGCAGCAGAGAACAAACAAGACCCTGAGGAGGAAAAAACATGGTGGTGATGTTTAAACAAGGACATTTTTGGAATCCGAAAAACAAAAAAAAATACAAAACACTTTTAAACACCCTGCCTCCTCAATCATGGAAAATCTCTTAAATGTTTAATAATTCTCTGTTGCAGTATCACCCCCCCCCCCCCGTCACGATAACTTCCAATCTCAACAGGCAACAATATTTCTTATTTATTTAATGGAAGTCTGTTGAGATGAATCCACTTGTTGTCAGCACTGTTGCCAACTTAGCAACTTTATCTCTTCTAGCAACTTTTTTCTTAAACCGACTAGCGATGGATCTAGCGACTTTTGTCCTCTTATCGGAGACTTTGCCAACGACACGTGAAAGCACCAATCGCTCACCCTGAGCGAGCGGTGAGTTATGTTATTAGCCCCTCCCACTTCCTGAACGCTGTAGTCAGTCTCCCGGTCTGCAGTCAGAACAGAGAGGAGACCCGGTTCACTCTGGTGTCAACACTCAAAATGATCAAAACTACCACTGGATTACAAATCAGGATGTAAACAGAACCATTTTTTTGCACTAGATCCTTACATTTCACTGATTAAATGATGAATGGATGCATCAGCATGAAAACAACTTTAGAAATGAAGTGAAATTTCATATAAATTTTAAACCAGAACAGCAGGGTTTCCACCAGTGCATTATAAGCCTGGTGGGCCGCCAGGCTGTTCTTGCACCCCCATGAGGCTAAGTGTTGTTTGTTTATTTATTACTATAGTAACGGTGGTAGCAAAGGTACCACAGGGAGACTGAGGTCAGGTGTTTTTATTTACTGGAGCTCTGTAAACGCTTATCGTCTTTGCCGTTCTACATGCTCACAACTTCAGGAAAAAGTGACAAGTCATGGATAAAGGTTCAAAGATTTTGGACATGTTAATGAGGATGAAACAACCAAAGTGCAAAAAAATGCATATTTATTAAATACATTTTTATGTTTGTCTGTTTCTAGACTTCATAGTTGGTTTTCAAGTTTTGTTACCTTCCAATATCTCATACTGTCGCCGTGACATTTTCAAATATCTTGTCGACTTTAAGCATTATTCAACTCAAAAACATGGAGGACCGCTCAATGAGCGCCCTAGCATCCCTACCAATGAGTTTAGCTGGTTTTCTGAGGGAAACGGTTTGTTTCCCGTATGGCAGGAAGTAGCAGAATTCAGTGTTAAAAAACAGAATCAAGAAGGCGGTGACAGAAACAGAAATGTCCTCGCATGTTGATGTTCAAGCATCAAACTGCTGAAATGACAGCATTTAGTAACAGCGTCCTCTATGGGGCAAGACGTAGCTACTGGAACAGCCAAGCCCATTCTCCAACTGCAAAAACACAAAATGTAACAAAGTATATTTGGTCTGTTTTCTGCTGCAAATATCTTAGTACACTTGAAATAAGACAAAACTGACTTACAGATGACCTTTCATCAAGACATAGGAGCTTTTCTTAAGTCAATAGTTACATAATATTAATAAAAAAAAGTTCTGGTTCCAAAGGCAGATTATGTAACTTATATCAAGACATTAATCTACCAGTGGAAAGTAGTACTTCTTCACCAATCTCATCCAATCATTGACTTAAACCAAACTCCGCTATCTTGCTGAAAACTTGTTTGGAAGTGAGTTTTTTTGTCTTATTTCAAATGTACTAATATATTTGCGCTAAAAACTAGTTTATCTAGTTCACCGATAAAAATGAAAATACATATCTGTAGAGTCGTGTTTATGGCTTGTGTCTTTCAGCTGGAAAATAAAACTCACCCATCTGCACACATTCTTGAAATCTTGAACATTGATTTTGGTAAAAGAGTAAAAAAAAAAAAATAAATAAATACGCTGACATTTAGCATTTTTCCTTTACATTACGTAAAATGTTAAGAGTTGTACTCGCTGTTCACTCAGTGCTCCAGCCTTCTTGTAGAGTTCATCATCATCATCATCAAGCAGCAGCAACAGAGCAGGAAACATCAAGCTCCAGCTGAACTACAGCAGCGAGTCTGCTAAGGAAGCCATTTGCACAATAAAGATTTTTCGCATGTGCAGCGGAGCAACGTCTCTGAGCCATCAGTCGACTTGCGAGAGGCATTTACATCTCAACCAGCGGAGGCATTTTGCATCCAGCTGAACTTTATGGTGCCTCGCAAGATTCAGGGGGCAAAATAAAAAGGGAGGGAGATTGAGTGACTTTTTGCGCACAGCCACCCACCAGCTGCCGAAACATAAATAGCAGCGTATGATTATGGCTGGCCGAGAGGGAAAACACCCTGTGTTTTAGTGCTTTGCGGAGGTCATGTGGCAGTCGGTGGGTGTGTTCCTGCAGCTCCCGCTTAGAAAAACAAGCTAAATTAGACCTTTATGGATGCAGCCACGTAAATCCTCGGAATCTCACTGCGGTGGTTCTGGAGATTCTTTTTTTTTTTTTTCTTTTCCATTGTTGTTTCTTTTTTTTCCTGTTCGCAGCTTTAGCATAAGCAAATCTCTCCGTGCTGCTGATGATTGTGTCGACACTTGAAGCAGACGAACGTGACCCTGAAGTAAATTAGATTTCTCTGCATCTCTTTTATGCCTCGCGAAATAATACTAAGGAGATGACTCTTTTTTATTGTTGTTGTTGTTTGTTTATGTAATAGGGAATAAAACTGATCTGCGCATTGTTTTGTTGCTCATGCTCTGCAGTAGGTTTGTCTAGGAAGAGCTTGCTTTCAGATGGCTTGGTGGTGTGCCCTCTACATGATGCAACGCGCCGCAAGTCCATACTCCTTTGAACTTGGGCTTTCAAGCTAGTCTGCCAAGTTTTTTTTTTTTTTTTTTTTTTTTTTTCTTTTTATGTTGTTATTATTTTTCATTGCCTTTCTTTTGTTCTGGAATAGAAATGAAGAGTGAAAGTTAAAAACACATTACGGGCTACAGATTAGTCCAGCTTCTCCGATTGGGCTCTTTATTAGTCCTAAGAAATCTGTTTCAGTTCCGAAGACTACATTCCTGGTATCGGCATTTTTTCCGTGCCCCCGTCCGCCTGTCCATCCATCTGTTTCATTTTTCATATTTCTTAAAACTGTAACAATGTTATGACAGTATAATATATCAGACAGGTAATCTGTGAAAAACTCCGGCTCCTCTGGTTCCTCCCTGTGGTCCTACTGCCATCTGCAGAAACACACGGCTCGGACCAATCAGAGCCAAGAGGCGAGACTTAGCACTATCAGTCTTGCGCGTCTGCTAGGCTGAATCTGATGTGTTTTGCTAATGCTAGTTAGCATAGCTACCAATGACAGCACAGCAGATAAACAGTTGTCCTGTAACAGTAAGTTGTTTAGCATGTTAGCAGTGTGTACACTAGCTTGATTGGCAGCACCAAGACCCTCCTCCTGATTGTGATTGGTTGTAGTTGGAGATTGATTTTTTTTCACAGATTACCTGTTTCATATAACATGACGACAGTGTTAACAAATATGAAAACAAAACTTTAAAAATAAATAAATTAAAGTTATATACTGCAGCTTTGAGGTTTACTTTCTTTAGAAACATCTGTTGTAAAGTCTCTGGATAATTTTGGACCTGAAAATTGACTAAAAATGCATTTTTAAAAAATTTGGGGAGAAGTATAACAGTTTCAAATGAAAGCTGCTTATGAAGCCTGCTCAGTCTTTCCATATTGGCACTAAACCAGAGTTGATTACTCTGCTGATAAATCTTCAGAGATCGAGAGAAAACAGGTCGCGTTTCGTGTACAGTTGCAATGAAGTCGTTTGTCTTCACAGCAGCTGAGTTTGTAGTTCGTCTCGTAAATATCCGAAAGACTTCTTAAAGACGAGACAGATTCACCTATTTAATATTTGCATTTTTCCGCCGCATCGTGCCTTGAGTGGTTAATCATAACCGTTTTTTTTTCCCTTACACTGTTCTCAGTTTTTTTTTTTTTTTTCCTAATGTGTTCCTGACACAGAAATATTTGGCTGTCATGTTTTCTGACAGCTGATGAATTCATGGAGCAAGTTTCATCAAGTGGCCCTGCTTCTCCCAAGCGAGAGCGACTGTTAAATATGCATGGCAGAAAAATAAATGAGGCAGCCTTCTAAGGAAATGTTGATGCTCAAGAGGAACTTCTGTGGCTGTGATTTACAAGTCTGTTTTATTTGCCACTTTGATGCTGCGGTTGTTGGAGATCCAGAGCTGCCTCCAGGTGTGCCCACTCTTCTTCTTTTCTTTTCTTTTTTTTTTTTTTTTTTTAACAAAATGGAGGCCCCTGTTCACCGGCGCGACCACTTACTTCCATCTCAGCCAAGTCTGCTTTGCTCATGCGAACATTTTGTTTTTAATGAGTCTGTTTTGGGGTGGTCAAAAATGACTTTTTTTTTTTTTTGATGATTCCTTGCCAGGGAGAGAAACTCTCTTTCTACCCCATTGGGTTTTTTTTTTCCTTCCTTTTTTTTTGAAGTAGGTTGAATGACTTGTTGCCTCATTTGGAGTTTTCTTTCTTCTTTTTTTGTGCTCATTCTGACCTATTTTAACCCAAAATGTGTCTTCAGACGGAGGCTGCCAGGATTTGTCATGTTGAGGCAATGAAAAAAAATCTGACAGTACGATCTGGATAAGCTGAAAATAAAAGTTTGTTAAAAAAAAAAAAAGAAAGAAAAAAAACTGGTGAAGTGTGGCTAAATACTTCTGAAGAGATCCAGGTTTATTTCCTGGCAGCAGCCTCGTTTGCTTTGTGGTGCGATCCAAGTCACACTCCTGTCAGCGTTAGTGGGTGGGAGGATTTTGAGGCGCCTAAATTTGAAAGGTTCACCTTCTCGGATTTGACATGCATTAATTAATTTTCAAAAACAATTTGTTTCTTCATTAACTCAAAGCAAGTCTGAGGGAGATTTTTGGGAAGAAAAAAAAAACACAACAACCCAAGATAATGAGACCAAATTATAGGGGAGCGGGTTCTGACACAGAGACAACATGGACATCCACAGTGTAACTCTGCTTGCTGCTAAAAGGCACAGCAATGCAGGAGGATTGTTTTCCCCACCAACGTTTGTAAATCTCTGTTGGACAAAAAAAAAAAAAAAAAAAACTAAACTGGTTTGTCGTTATTAGCTGGATTCATTGCAAATGAAATGAAAGGGTTGAATGTGGTGATTGTTTACATGGTGAAGCATTAATGTTGAGAATATTAGTAAAACTGCATGAGTTATTGTGAGACGCTACTCTGCACACAATTGATTTTAGTCTGATTTCTATGTAATTCAATTGCAGTGTTTACAACAATTTATATATTTATATATATATATTATATATTTATATATAAATATGTATTTATATATAAGATATATTTTTATAAGAAATATTTGTCAAGTTAGAAAGACAAAAAAACAATCTATTAATAATAACAATAATATATTTCCCATACTATTTCTCATAATAGCACCATTTTAATTGCTGGTTTTTGTTTTTCTGGGGTCATGAAAACATTAAACTCAGAGATGAC
Source organism: Poecilia mexicana (assembly GCF_051168715.1). Taxonomy (NCBI): domain Eukaryota; kingdom Metazoa; phylum Chordata; class Actinopteri; order Cyprinodontiformes; family Poeciliidae; genus Poecilia; species Poecilia mexicana. The sequence goes on along the minus strand of NW_028263382.1, from coordinate 30,248,655 downwards.
AGCAGCTTCATTTCAGCTCATTTCCATCTCATCCAGATAAAAGACCTGCAGACCTTTGCTGCATGTCTTCCCCTTTTCTCTCTTTGTCCATTTTACTGTCTGATCTCCTTGAATGAAAACCTCTAGCAACACACACACACACAGACACACACACACACACACACACACGCACACGCACACACACACACAAAAATCCCAAAAATAAAATAAAAGCAGAGCTCAGGATCGTTGTGAGTCGCAATTACAGTCGTGAATTTTTGTGTTATGAGCAATAAAATGCAGAAAAAACTGCTAAATGACTTCTTCTGCATAACATTTTTATTTAGTTATATGTACATTTTTATTATGAAACTTAATGATCGTGGCACAAACCCATATAACAATAATAATATATTCTCCATGGAATCATATTTTATTTTTTTTTTTAAAAAAGAAGAAATAAATAAATGCAGCTCCATCTTGTGGCGTTACGTTAGTGGAGTGTTAGCGTTAGCACTATTAATTAAAGGCTGAATAATGACTTTGCATTTCCTTATTAATAGGATGAGTAAAAGCAGTTTTAATTTATTTATAGTATACAGCAAATCAGCAAACCCATTGCCTCCAAATCAATTAGAGGTATAATTCCTGCAATAATGGACTATTTCAAACCTAAAATATTTTTTTTCTTATTATATATATAATATATATATATATATATATATATATATATATATATATATATATATATATATATATATATATATATATATATATATATATATATATATATATATATATAAAACAAATTCAATCAAATTACTGAGGGAAAAAAAGCTTGATATATTCAAAATGCAAGAATTGAATGTTCCTACTCTTCAACTTATCTAAAAGGGAAAAAAAAGAAAAGAAAAGAAAGAAATGAAATTCGATGTGTCATCCGTGTTGCTACGCTGTCTACACCAGGGGTCCGCAACCTGCGGCTCCGGAGCCACATGTGGTCCTTTAAGCCCCGCAGAGCGGCTCTTAATAACTTTGGCCAGAAATCATATAGAACTGAGCAACGTGTTTAAATTTAAAGCCAAATGAAAGCCTTAATTTTAGCAGTTCTTTGAAGTCTACCGCTTTCTATTTTACCCTTCATTTTCCGTAAAGATAGAAGTCTACTTCAAAGAACGAACGGATTCCATCTTTATGTTTTGTTTTTTTGTTCGTATAAAACCTAAACAATGAGACGAGAAAGACTAAATAGTTTAATGTAAACACATTCTATGTAGTAGCTTATAAAACTTAAAAATATGTTTTCATGTATAATCAGTAGCAAATTGTTTGTTAACATTTTTAACTGAGTCTTCAGATTTTTTATTTTTTATGTTTTTGATTAGCATTTCACACAACCTGCTTCCCTTTTCAGCTGTAAGTTTGGGTTAGAGCTGGACGCCATTGGACTGATGATTAAATATTAATCTAACAGCGTGTGTTTACAAAAATCTTCATAGCTTGACATTAATATTTTCTGCTACTTGCGTCTAAACATTTGATGCTCGTGTGATCGGTGTCTCTGTTATCATTCATTGATTGACACTGAATTTAGCTCCTGCTGTGGGATGTAGAATACAAAAGTAAAAAAAAAAAAAAAAGGGAATAAAATGTCGGACTCAGTTTGAGATTAAAATCTGGGTCGGCTCCGATCGACACACTCCAGAGAGACGGGCCTTTTCATCGCGCAATAACTGAGAACGTGGATAACAAACTCCAAAACTTTTCTGACACGTGTTTGTTTATTCCAGCCAGAAATCACTCAAATTCACACTTTTTTTTTTTTTTTTTTTTTACTTTTAAGGAAAAAGGTAATAAAAAGTTTCCTGCATTTCCTTCAGGCTGTCAGGCGTTTAGACAAGAGTTCGGGAAGAGTTTTGAGATATTTAATTCTGAGAGAAACCAAAAAGATCAATTTATTCTCACGTCAGAGCTCGCCCATCACGCCGCGCCTCACGCTGAGCCTCACGCTGAGCCTCAGCTTTCATTTCAAACGCTCCACCTAAAGCTCTTCCCAGGTCCTGCATACAGGATCCAGTTTTTTTTTCTTCTTCCTTATAGACTTTTTCTTTTCTGCTAATTTTTAAAGCCTTTTTTTCCTCCCCCCCCCCGCTCCACGTTATGAATTAAATAAGACCAGATCTGATGATTTATGTCTGGACAGGAATGGCGCAGAAGTGCGAGCATATGCTTCATAAACAGGACGTCTGTTCTCTCTTCATAAATATAATTTAACTGTCAACGAGAGAGCAACGTTTAGGCAGGCGGGGGAAAGCCTTTTCATCAGACAAAATCTTTTTTTTTTCTTTCTTTTCTTTTTTTTTTATCACCGGGCTGTAAAAATATTCACTGCAGGTATTAAACTTGTAATCTTCAGCCTGTGGGGTGTTTTTCTCAACAGGCCCTCGTATTATTTTTTTAATTTAATTTTTTTTTTTACAATCATTCAATAGTGTTTCTGATTAATTATTTAATTGTTCACTCAATAAATTTGATTAGTGGTTTAAATATTTTTGATTTGTGTCATAAACAGTGCAGGATGACTCAATCCTGGCTCCTCAGTATGATTCTAATTATTATATTATTACATTCAATTTATTACAGCTGTCCCTTTAGATTTATTTATTTATGTTTTTATTTTGTATTTTTGCAGGCACCAAGTGATCGTTTTAACAAAAAAAAAAATTATATATATATATATATATATATATATATATATATATATATATATATATATATATATATATATAAACGTCTCCGTGGAGGGAAAAAAAAAAAAAGCTTAATCCGAGGCCAGAATACGTCTTCATTCTGTTAAAAAAAACGGACAATATGACACATCATATACATTTTCTCTGCATTATGAACATGTCAGTCATTTCTTTGAAACCGCAGACTATCTAAATCCTGATTTGTTGCTCTCTGTTGCCAGAACAACCGCAGACGACAGGACCCAGCAGGGGACAATGTTAGACATGAAATCGGTAACATGTTTACCATTTTTCAACGGATTCATGTCGCATCTGGAGAAACTGGATGAATCACTTTGCAAGCAGGTGTTTTCAGATTAAACGGGTTAAAAAGCTATTTGATGTTGTTTAAAAATCCCGATCATTTTAAACAACCAGAAGCTTCGAGACACTTATATTAAACGTACCGTCCTTTATTCAGGACGTATCGGGTCGGGACCGATCCGGACCGTTCCTCGGTTAAGACCTGGCAGAATGAGGTCAGGTTAAGCCGCCGCCCTGAGTTATATATTTAAGAGCCCAGACCCTTTGGATCACCTGTCACTTTTTTTCCCCTCCATCTTAAAATACCCACTCAATTTTATTTATTTGTTTTTTAATCTTCTGAACTCACTGTGTAAATTTCCAAGCTTATCAACAAAAAGCAAATACGAAACCGGGACAAAAACCCAACAGCACAACAAAACACCATCACCGACCTTGTTTTTTTTTGTTTTTTTTATATATATATATGGCAGCCATTTTGACAGGTCACAGTGGGGAAAGCCTGTATGAATAAGTGGTGTTTTCCACTTGGAGGGGGGTCGTGCTTTGGTCCCTGCTGGCCGGGCTGTCGCGGCTCACCGGGAAGCTTGATGGAACTGAACCATCAGCTACTCCACATGTGCCGCGGCGCTGTGACGAGCCCGAATGACCGGCGTGACAGCGGCCCCCATTGTAAAGACAGACGCCAGGACTGTATCAATTGGATTTGCCGCATGTCTTTACAGTACGCAGATGCAGATTGAATAATGACATAAATGTATTCCTGAATAGAGTCCATGAGGCGGACGTTTGGTGGGGGGCCGGTACTGGAGACCGGGCACAGTGCAGATCACTCAGATCCACTGTGAAAGCGACGCGTCGCGTCGTTTTACTGGGACGCGCTAATTGAAAACTTTTGCTTGTCAGAATGTCTTTTTTGGATGTTTTTTTTTTTTTTTCTTGTGGCGCTAGAGGCCTTTATTTACAATAATCAGACAGGAAATGAGCAGAGAGAATGAAGGGGTAGAGCTGCGGGAAAGGTTCAAAGGTCAGGAATCGAACGGCGGATTAGACTCTACATGCGGGGTGCCTGTGCTAACGCTACGCCACGCAGGCGGCTAACGCTTTCGCTGCTGTAGATTTACAGAGAAAATATTGTAGAATTATGTGGAGATAAAAGCAATAAATTGTGGGGAACAAATAAAGAATATGTGTTTTACTAACATTTGATCTCAGTTAGTCTTTATATAGCACCAGTTATTGATTATTTCTGGAAGATTTAATAAAAAAAACTAATTTAATTTATTTAAGTTTGTCTGTATGATTAGCTTTTATTGTTTTGAATATTTCTGGAACTCTTTGTCCTACACAGTGTTTTCAGATTATGAGTTGTGACAGTGGCTACTGATTGGCACAATCTGAATAAACGCAATGAATCCCAATTATTCAAATTTTACACATGTGCACATACTAAGAAAATGTTAAATATATAAATTATTTATGCTATTATTAAAGCAGTGTCAATAATCAAGAGAAGGAAGAGATATTAAATATTGTTTCTTGTGAAATTTAAATATATTTGCGGATATGGTCGGATAGTTACTAACTTTTGACTCTAAGTTTAATTGGAAACCCCTTAAACTAAAATTTCTTCATAAAAACAGTTACAACACAGCGGATAAATAATCTTTTAATCACGTTTTGCATTATTCTGGGAAGGAACCACGACTATTTAACTTCATTCCAACTTATATTTTGTGGAAAGTTAATTTGTACTTATGAAGATCCCAAGATTAGCACATTGAGTTTGTTGGGAATTTTCTCTTCATTGGGATGCAGCATAGAAACAAAACCACATCTAGTTTCTGTCATATATCAATATATATTGTAAAATGAATTGGAATGTATTCAGGTCATAATTCTTATAAAGAGGATTTAAAAAGGCCAAATGTTTGTGAAGAGATGTTGGAAAAGTCCTTGCCTCAAATCACATTACAATATGAAACATTAGGTTACATTAATGGAGAAAAAAAAAACTCTTTCCAGGAACAAGATGAGGATTTTATTCTTCAAATATCAACCATCATTTTTTTAAATTGTGGCTCTAGTGGACTTTATTCATTAACAGGTTTCCAAGAAGAAGGGCATTCAGAGACGGTGAATACATTCAGGGAACTGAAGCAGGAACAGCTAAGTGAGGATATATCTGAGACGCCACTGATAGCAACACATCAGATTCCCAACAATTCCAAGAAATTTCACTCAGAATGTATTTTTAGTACATTTTCTCTTTTGACTGGAGACAATAAAATTAGCTTTAAAAAAAAAGTCATTCAATTATGTGCTAGTTTTGTGCTCCTAACACCAATGGAAATAAAGCTTTCCATTTATACTGATCCATCTGACTCCATGTTACCTTTTGATTCATTTTAATTAGGTTAGTGGTTGGATGTGAGTCATATTTGATGCAGAAAAAGTTAATATTTGATAAATACTTTCTATACACCTCTTCATTTTCAATTAGCTAATAACAGATAAGCAGTTAAAGCTAATCAGGCTGTCCTATAAAAACAGTGTTACCAAAGATATAAATGGGAAATGACTAAATACATTTACTGTGTTTTTTTTTATTTTAAACATTTGGGCAAAAATGATCTTTGGTATTTTTATGTTAAACGGCAGCAGTCACCCTTCAGAGGTTTATGCCACTCTTTTAACTCTGGCCTACTTGGGCAATTGTGCTACAGAAAGAAAGAAGAAGAAATTAGTGCTAGTCCACCAGGCTGCATAAGCGCTGGACTCTGGTAGAGGCTGTTAAGAGACGCTCTTTAAAGTTTGACAAAAGACACTGTCAAAGTTATGAGTCAGCCCCCAGCTTTAAAAACGTAAAATAAACTGTCTGCTTAACTTTTCACCCTGGAATATGGTAAACAAAAAAAAAAAGTACGTGTCACCTTGAAAGTGCTCCACTCAAACTGTCTTATTTTCTCATTATTTTGTCAGAGTCCATTTTTTTCAGGCAGTTTTTACTGAAGCAAATAAATACAATCAAGTATTTGTCATAACTGCCTATGGCACTTTGGGAATTTTGTCCCTTTTCTTTTTTTTTTTTTTTTTTTCCCCAGAATTGTCTTAATTCAGTTACACTGGAGGATTTTGAGCAACGACGATTCCTCCACGCTAAAAAATAAATAATAATAAAAAAAAGCTCAGCTGTGATATTTCAGTCAGATTTAATTAAATTAGCTTGGTGATTTGAAACATTAAAAAAAAAGAAATCTGTGAAAACTTTTTCATCAGCAGGAAACATGACAAAATCCTCATGTATAAATAATTTGTGAACTAACTGCAGGGGTGCTTTTGTGCTACCGGAGTAGTTTTTCCACATAAAAAGAAAATAATTAATTTATATATATATATATATATATATATATATATATATATATATATATATATATATATATATATATATATATATATATATATATATATATATATATATATGTACACAGTACGCTGTCAAGTGCTAAGGAACTCACGCAGAGACATATTTTTGCAAAATGTGTGATGATTCATTTACACATGAATGGTGTGAAACACGGCATCGGCAGAAAGAGTTTCCTCTTTTTTCTTTTTTTTCCCTCCTGTTATGATAATATGGGAAATTGATCTCAATCACATTACCTTATTGTCCAGGTCTGCAGTCGACTTTCCTCTCTCTCGTTTCATCCTTTTAATGAACAAAAACCACACACATATATATTTTTTTTCTCCATTTGTTTACAGCGGTGCGTCGGATCTGGCCGGCTCCTCTGTGGCTTTTTAAGTTCTCCTAACCCCCGTCGTCCCGCTCCTTTGATATTCTGCCCCATTTCTCTCCTCTGGATTATGAATAAAATAATCATTGTTTGCCAGCTGAAATCTCTACTCTTTTCCCTCCCCGGCTGATGATTATCTTGTTTAAACCATATCAGCTGGAAAAAATATAATGTGTAATTTGAATGCCAACGATTCCAACAAACATATTCTGGGGGAAAAAAAAAATAAAATCCTCCGAGCTTTATTTTTTTTATTTTTTTTATCTTATATTTGCAGTCTCTGTTGAGAAGCTCAAAACTGTATGAAAAGTGCAATTAGACCAGCGTTGCACCTGTGAATGTGACCTTTTATAGTGTGAGAATAGACTGTGACAGTCTTTGTTTCTTGATAAACAAATATGGGGATGTGTGAATGTTTCCGCGCAGTCCTTTGGATCTCGTGTGTGTGGAGTAGCGGTTAGCCTTGCTCTACTGACCTACAGTCAATTTTGCTCTGTGAGCGACTTTAATGAAGATGGCCAAGTGAGGGTCAGTAACCCCCCCACCTCCTCCCGTCAATTCAGAGCCCACAAAAGCTTTTGCCTTCCATTTATTTAATTTTTTTCTTTTTTGTGGGTTTTATTTTGTACACACACATTATTTTTTTCTCTGTATGTGTGTGTTTCTAAGAGAAGAGGATGTGTATGTGTGTGTGTGTGGTTGAGGTGGACAGCCAGGTCAGTGGATGTGTGAATTGGACGACTGTCAGGTTTCAGACTCCAGCCTCTCTTGCGGATGCCGAACCATTTGACTGTGATGCACGACTGAGGCGCTGAACTATTTCCAAACTGTTTTCCATACAGACTTTGCATAAGATAAAAAAAAGGGGGGAGGGAGGGGGGCGGCAAAGGGGCGACGACTCCAAAACATTTCATTCAGCAAGTCGTTCCACATTTTTGCTCTCTCTCTCACTTCCAGGAACATGAATAATGTGTTCTCAGGCTATCGTTTCAGAAACCAGAGGTCATCAACGACGTGACCTCAAAGTCATGTCATCGTCACCTTATATTTTTTCCAGCTAGTCAAGCAAAGACTAGTATTTACTTGACGTGTCATGGATGGGTTACTTTCTGTTATACATAGACTTTTTGAAGTTTATTTTTCAAATATGCATATATTTTTTTTTAGAAAAGACACAAACAAAATCCCAGCACATAATGACAAAAACATAGACGGTTGAAACCGAAAATTTACCTACACTATACAAATTAGTGTCTATACAAAATATGCTCATTTTCTCACTGACTACCGAAATTAGTCCTACTTGAGATTAATTTGATAATATGAAGAGAGATCACTGAACTGAACACACAGTATACAAGTCGGAAAGCCATTTAGTATGTAGAAAACACATGTGAAGACGGCTAGCATAGCGGTTAGCTATGCTAGCTTATTGAGCTAATTTTTCAATCTGTGTTAGCCACAATTTTGTTCTGCTCTGTTCTCCTGCTTTTATGGCAAAACACCTTCCCACAAAACTTTACAGAAGTTGTGCCTCTGTTAGCATAATTTATATTAAAAAAATAACCCATTATCTTACAACTTCTTCTTTGAGTCGTACTTTGGATTCTTTAACATAAAGGGTCCAGGAAGCTTGGATGGGAGTCACTCTGTTTGTTATGCTATCATCTGATTGGCTGCTGCGTAACTTTTCATTAACCTTTTCTAAACTGGACTACAACTGTCTCCTTAATCAGATTCAGAGTAATTCGTCAGTAATTGAATACTACTTGAGTTAAATTGCATTACCTCACCCTCTGAACATGGTTCAGGAGCTGCCAGTTGATCGTCCCGACAATAAAGGATCATTACGTAACATTAGGACTCAATCACGATAAACCTGCCTCACCATTGGCTAGGGGAGGGAGGATAAAAAAAGAAATAAAAAAATCAAATTCCCAATGTGTGTTTACTTTAAGAGCGGAAATGAGTAATCTGTCCCCAGTCGTGCTTGCCTGGATCTCCGCAGTGAGTTAGACAGATGGTTATTGCTGGAATTTCAAAGTGATGGAGTAAAACTAACGTTGCCTGCCTTTGCCAGCTCCGATTCTTTCATCCCGGCGAGATGCACTTAACGAAAACAGCCCCTTGTTGCCTAAATGAAAGTGCACAACAAAGCAAATCTGCTGACTGTCACTACTCAGCACATCAGCCTGCGCCGGGTGCCGGGCCGAGTGAGCGAGGCAGAGGAGAGGCAGCTTTCTGCACTCGACCGCTCCTTCCTCCGGGCCGGTGCGGCCCTGCATCCTGAGAGGTAAATGGATGAATAGGAGAAGGGTGGTGGTGGTGGTGGTGGTGGTGGTGATGCGGGGCTTTATGGAGATGAGGAAGTGTAATGGTACTCACCTCTCAGTCCCAGTGGCTGGAACAGTAGCTCTTTGTGTCTTTTATCAGGGACATGAAAGGGGGACAATGAGCCTCTCTGCTATCAACAATATGGTGTCATTTGAAGCAGATTATCCCTCTGTTGAAGAAGAGGAAAATAAAAGCCCAGGAGACAATGGATGGAGCTACGAGCCAAGGTTCCTCCTCCCATGAGAGGATCCCTCATTCTGCTTTGTCTTATTTCTACAATCTAATCTGCCAGTACTCCCACTCATTATCATCTGAGGAAACAACGTTTTGCAGATATCTTTCAGATACGAAAGGGTTTCTTTTTTTTGCATTTTAATGTACTCGTCGAGCAGCACATTAAAACTTTCTGTTGTAGTCGAAACCAGCGACATCAAACTAATGTGTAATGAACTCTGTCACCCCTTCGACATTTTTACATATTGTAATGTTACAGCTGTAAAACTCTTTGTATTTCATTGGAATTCTATGTGATAAATTAATACAAAAATAGATTCTAATTGTGAGGTGAACAGGGACGTCTATGTAATCTGAAGTGTGTGGCCTGCATTTGTATTTAGCCAACAACTGCCTTTCTCTGCAATTACAACGGCAAACCGTTTGGGGCAACAGCTTTACTGAGACTGAATTATTACCCATTGTTTGCGTTGTAGGTCATGCTGTTGCATTGTTAGCCTCAGCCAACATTAAATAACATTTGCCTGGACTTGAACATTGTATTGCATGGTTACAGTTTGAGCTGAACCATCACATTGTAACTCTGGTTGTACATGTATTATTGTTCTCCTGCAGGAAGGAGAACCTCCAACCAGTCACAAAGTGCCTTGGAGCTTCTGAGCTTTTTAGGTTTGTCTTGTGTTCAGCGGTTCCTTTCCTTTCAATCAGCTCTGAGCAGTTCGTCTTTGCTGAAGAGACACATTTCACACTGCTAACTTTCACTTTGGTGTCGTCAATGTTGGGTTGTATGCTAGTTTACTGCAGAGTTGGGTACTGACTAGCTACATTTACTCAGTTATATTTACAAAAAAAAATTTTTTTTACTAATCCATACTTTGTACTTTTACTTGAGTAACTTTGTTACAAAGTATTATTTTCACATTGGCCTTTAATACACCAACATTTCTATGTAACTTTATATTTTGGTCCATCTGAGGATGTATTTTTTAAATATTAAATTATCAGTTGCTTTTTACCAGGCCCTTGTTTTTTTTACTCCTACTTGAGTCATTTCTTGGATGGCTGCTGTTAACTTTCACTTGAGTGAAAACACATGGACGTAGTTCTACTCGACGTAGTTGCGTACTCTACCCACCTCTGATTTTCTGCTACACATGGTAATTCTGTTGGCCTCATCAGACAGGAGGTCCTTCTTACACATGTTGGAGTGTCACCAGCATAACTTAAGGTAACCACAAGTGGAGCTTCTTGTGGCTTTTGTTGCTGCTCTTCCGAAAAGGCCAGATTTGGGGAAGGCAGAGTCGGTAGTTATCCTGCTAACAGATTCTTCCACATGAGCTGCAGATCTGTCAAACTTCTCTAATTAATGGATCTCGTATCCCAGCTTGTCAGTTTAGGTGGACGACCACATCTTGGTCCACTATACCCTTCTCAAAGCTTGATATATTGCTTTAATACCCAAACATACTTTATTAATTGCCGCAAGTTATCCCTGACCCACACGGTGTTGGGAATTTCTTTGGTCGTCATGACGGCGAAGTCTGAATTGAACAGGACCAAATATTCACACCAACTACTTTTAGTGCTTTGCTTCCAATAAATAACTTGCGATATTTTGTTCCATATAGCTAGCTTTTTCTTTACTGATCTTGAACTCTTATATCTCCAGTAAAGTAAACTTGTCTTGTTGCAGTGGCATCCATCCTTTGTCTTTTTGGCGTCTTTCTAGACAGAGTGGAACCCTGCGTTCTTCCTTTGCCCTACAGCAAATACCAGCTTGGCAAATCCTGGTTCTTACATACATTTAAGTTACAACTACTTTTTTTTTTACTATGGTTGCAAAGGCTCAGCTGTTGGGTTTAATGGTGCTGAACCATTAGTTAATCAGCCGCAACGTTACACAATGCCAAACATAAAGCCAGAGTCATAATGAACCAACTTCCACCTCTGGAAGAGGAAAAGTGCTCCTACAGCAGATGGTGTGGCCCCCGAAGAGCCTTGATCTGGAAATCACAGAGGGAGCCCACTGAGGCAGGATAACCCCACAGAATATCTGCTGCAAACTCGAGATGATTCACTAATTCTGACAGCCGATTACCTTGGAAAACAATGCGTGGGAGCTGTTTCTGCTTTGGAAGCAAATTGCATTTTATTTGGACAGTTTTGGTTTTTTGAAGGCCCGAGCTTGCCCGATCGCTTCAATGACAACCTGGTTCAGCTTGGCTGAATTAAAGGCTTATTATTATTACTTTTCCTCTACAAATGGGTTTGATCCCCTTTTGATTGGTTCGGTCTGCAGTGAAAATGTTTAAAATCTTGTCTAAATGAATTAGTAAATAACTCTGATCAAGTGATCTTTTTAAACATGAGAATGTTTTGCGTCAGCAACAAGTAACCGAATGACTAATGCAAAACTCAAACAATTCAACTCATTTTAGCTGTAAAATTTGCCTCCAATAAAACGATAATAGCCACTAGGAATATTTTGCAATATCACTTTAAAACGACTTCTTTTAAAGGGTGGAAACTAGTTTTGAAGGCTTATATGTGAAATATATTTAAGCGTCTCATGGAATTTACATCAGCCTTTTTGCATAGTTTTAACTTTTTGTTTGATTTCTGATACGCTTAATTAAATCTGCCACAGACTTTGAAAATCTAATTTTCTCTCTAAATTTGCTAAAAAGAAATTAACAGTTTTTATCTTCCCATTGGTTATGAAACAGTACAGTAGGACATGCACACATCAGATTTATTTGCAAAGCACATTTCAAGAAATTAGACATTTCAAAGTGATTTACAAAAGAAAAGAAAACAAGCAATATACAAATACCGTCACAAATTTTTATTTGATTCATCTGTAATTTTTTTACTTGTTTATTGACTTTTCTTTTACTGTCATAGTTAATAAATTGGTTACTCATTTCATTAGATTTTTTTCATAAATGATAAAATAAGTGGCAAAGATCAACCCTGTAAAGATATTTTTGTTCCGTTTCTGTGTAAAAACGATGCTCTTTTGCTCATTTTGAGAGCAAAGGTTGGCATTTTTGGAGGGTAACTAAAAATAACCGTCGATTCAAACGGCATATTGTTGCAGAAACTCATCAGTTTACCCTTTCCACTGCTCTGATTGCTTGTTTGTTTATTCATTTGCAAAAGGACAATGCACATTAATTGAGAAGCCTATTGTTAGAATTAGAGCGTTATCCTTTGTGTCAGTTTGGACCAATCAGCCTCCGTGGAGGCAGAAGATAAACAACGCTTCGTGACATTAAGAGCCTTGGCTACCGGTGAGCTGTTCGAAGAAGCTCAGGAAGGACTGCAGTCAAAAACTTTTAGGTTTCTTAACTGACATTTCCAATGGAAACGTAACATGTAAGATGAGGAGGGAAAAAAAGCACACGGTGTCCTCTTTAAATATTTATCTTCTGACCTTATCCATAGTCAACATGTAGAAAATTAAAGACCATCCTTCCATGTGACGGCTTTTCCCCCTGAGAGTAAAACGTTCTTTCAAAGACAAGGACGTAGTGTGTACCAAAGTGTGGCTCGGGTTTATTAATCTATGAGAGGCAAGCTATTCAAAAAACCTTGGACTTTATGTTATTACGTGTCCCTTTTGACTATGTGACCCAGAATGTTTTCCCTCCTGGATCGTACTTTTCCCAGAACCTTGTATTTTCCCCTGTCCATCAGCTGAGGCCGTTTCGACAGTGGAGTCCAAAAGTGGGCCGTTCAAGTAAATGACGTCCAATGACACACTGCAGACTAACACACTCCGCACTAACACACTGCTGTCAGTTACAGTAACCTGCAGACGCAGTTCTCCACACACAGAAACAGTGGCGTCCAGAATACCATAAAAGAGCAAAACAAAGAAATCAGATCACTTTATTCATGTATTTGAAGTGAAACACTGTGAAACCCTTCATATAAAACACAAGTCAAAATGTTTAAATGTTTTGCAAACGAAAAATATCCGTTAGCATTAACGTCATTTTGATGAAATCCGACTGCTTTTACTCATATAACGTCGATCCTCAATGGTTGTTCTTAAAAATGACAAATCGAACACATATACAGAAATGCATAATCCAATAAAATGGATAGTTTGCATATATGCTCTTTTTAGTCCTACACTGTAAAAAGAAAACGGGTGATCCAATTTTTTAAAACTCAATTAATGTTACCAAATAAAATGTATCCAGGTAAATATATTACATTTATTAAGCTGTGGTAAAGTCATTTTATTTATATAGCACATTTTCAGCAACAAGGCTATTCAAAGTGCTTTTACACCAATTAGAGGAAATACAAACAGGATACCAAAGGAGACCAAAAGGAGAAACAAAAAGTACTCCACAATTTATAAACTAATTGGACTTTTTCTGGATAAACTAATAGAAAAGAAAAGCAAATGCATAAAACTGCATGCTGGTAAATTTGACAAACTTAATAGGATCACATGTAACAGACTAACTCTTTTTTTATTTAATTTGGAGCTCAATTCTCTTTTTTTGTGCAGTTAAATGCATTTTAATTCAGTTTATGCTGCAGATTGAGCATTCAGTCTCTGTACTGAGCAAGCATGTGGTCACAGTGGGAAGGAACATCTCCGTTTTAACAGTAAGAAACCTCCAGCAACATCTGGTCTGGTGAAAGTGGAAAACAAAGTTAAACATCCAAAAAGTATTTCATCTCTGCTGGGGCCGTGGGATAACATCGATACCGCTTTCCCGGATTGGAAACAACGTAGATAAAAGATTTTGCGTGACATTCTGCGGAGTAGTCCTTTCAATCAGGTTGCGTAAAATTAGTTTTGGTCATGAAAAAAAAACTTCATCCGAATCAAAACTTTGGTTTAAACTCTTGGGGGGGAGATTTCATCCTGCCTGTGACTCTGGAGTGTGAAATTTAAAATACGGCAGTTGTTATTGTAAGTCTCAAATTGTGAGGTGACGTGTGGAATGTGTGCCTGAGCGAAGAGAGAGAGAGAGAGAGAGAGAGAGAGAGAGAGAGAGAGAGAGAGAGAGAGTTCATGTAAAGAAACTAGTTTAAGAGGAGAAAAAACAACATGAAAACAGCCGAAAACAAATTATTGGGATCAAGCCAGATGCTTCAGGTCTCCATAGAAACTCCGCACACTTCACACACTCGTCTCTCTCTTTCTCTCTCTCTCTCTCCCGCTCTCTCTCTTTTCTGTCTTTTCTCTTTATTTTTATTTCTACAGTTCCCGAATAACTTAATTAAAGCTAAGGCAGGCGACCATGCTGTGAGAGATGACGGGAGGCCTGAGATGATTTGTGATGGATTACTGCATTTTATCTTCCCTTTATTTACTCGGTGGAAATGCACTGAGGCTTGATACAAAACAAAACGAATGTGTGATAAAGAGTGTTTTTTTTTCTTCTCTTTTTGTTGTTGTGCGTGTTTGCTCAAAATGACTTGGTGAAAAACAACTCTTTGCAAACATGAACAACACTTTATTTTTTTATTTTTTTTTAGTCCATATATATTTATATATATAACGCATGTGTTTGTTTTGAACTGGTGTCCTGCTGTCTGCACAGATAAAAGTGGTGGCAGCAGCAGTAGGTACCTGTAAAAAGCTCCACTGCCGAGCGCCAGTGATAAACACGGCTCTTAATTGGATATCATGGGGGGAGTAGAACACATCATCTTCACTTCAACTGATTAATTAGCAAAGTTTGCCTCTCTGTTTATTCTCCCCTCTTCCAGAGCAGCATCTTGACAGCGCACAAGGTTATCCAAGCACAAAGGTTGGCATCAAAGTTGAGAAAAGTTGAGCCGAGGCGGCCAGTGCCGGGGTTACGAGGGGTTGCGTTTCGGTTTCTTTACATGTTTTTGGAGGCTACGGTACAAGGTCCTTGACGTTTTTTTGAGCAAAAACACAACAGGATCACGGTACCAGTGCACTCTTCCCTGACCTGCACTCAGAGCAGCTTTTATTGCAGACTAATTAGGAGTGGAATGAGAAAGTTAACTCCAGTCTCCGTCTTCTCTCTTCTGCGAGACGCTTTGTGCGAACTCGAAATTAAATCAACTCCCTTCAAAGATGTAATTCACCGCTCAACCTGGCTCTTCCCCAGAGCACCTAACAAACTGACAGCGTCTTACAATTCATTATAACAACGCGCCAAACTCTACAAAACGATATTGCGAGGTAGTTGGTAAAATACCAGGCTCTGCATTGTAAATTTTCTCCTCCATTTACTCTACGCTCCTCTGCTTAAAGATATTTTCAGACGACCAACGGATTCAGATTTGCTTGAATATATAGATTCTAATAGCTCATTGTCACAAACTCGTGTTTTTCATGAAATGCCATTCCATTATTGTAGAGGGGAGGCTATCAGTGCCTTAGGGTGCATTCACACCAGCCCTGTTTGGTCTGCTGTAATCAGACTCTAGTTTGTTTGTGGAGAAAGTCCAGTGTGTGGATTCACATTTGAAATCTGATGCGTATCCAAAAAAAGCTAACTAAAACCCTCTGTGTGGTTGAAGTGAACTCTGGCACAATTCGAATGCATATGTGAATGCCAAAAGGACCGGAGACCGCTGCAAAAGCATTCTGGGTAAAGACAATCAAAACCAAAGCATGAGTCTAGAAATGGGTTGTGACCAAAGACAAAAGAGAAATCCTACAACCGCTAAACTCTTACACCACTTTATTTTGTCTCCATTTTGCGAAGAAGGAAGTTGCGCTCATAACTTCTTCAGAGGTTTTTGTGTCGTTTCCTTCAGTGATTCTCGGCGCAGCGTCGCCACAAGAGTGGGTGAACAAGTTCTTAGGTCACAGTGTGGTGAGAAAGTGAACAAACATTTCAATTTTGGCTCCCAGTCGACCCGAGTCAACCAGTCTATCATGTGTGAAAACACCCTAAAATGCAGTGATTGTTGTTCCTTTTAGAATAAGGGAAGATTTTCTAACAATGGAGAGAGTGAGCACACCTGTTGTGCAAGTCGTTGATATGAACTGGTACCAGTTCAACATGTCAATGCTGTAATAATTTTGTCTTCGTTTTAAAATAGTAGTAAAGCCCGGTGTAAATGTTGCAATCACTCAAAGTTGATATCAGCAAATGTGCTGAAAACCTAAGACGATCTTTTACAACTGTGGTTGTTCATAATGGGTCTGAAATTTGGAGGTTGGCGCTAGTAATGTGCTATTGAAGCTAGCTGCTAGACAACAGGTTGGACACTTGTCTCTATTTACTAAGCAGATCAGCAGAATTAGCTGTTTTTAAAAGAAACTTCCCTTCTCCATAGTACATTGAATCCATGTAGATTTGATGTTAAAGTTGGCTGCAGATAACAGGGACACTAGATTTTATCACTACGAACTGCGAGTACAACATTACAACAAATCCAAAAGGCTCAAGCGAATGAACCAAGCATTTTAACTTAGTGGTCTCAAAGTGCAAAGGTTCTGTTTTTGTTATTTTGAGTTAGTAGCGACTTCAAAAACCGCAGTGTGTCCTCTGAAGCACAGGAGGAAATGATGCTTTGTCAACTTTATCGCAGACACAAAGGTACCATACATCTTAAACCTTAAAGGTTTGGTCCTCCAGGCAGATTTCCCTTCTTTTTTTTTTTGTTTTTTTGTTTTTGACACCCACACGCCCTTTTGAAACTCCAAACACGGAGCTTGTTCCAGGCAGTCTTCACAAAACAGTTAAACTTCATCTGATATCAAACAGTGTCTGGGCTGTCACCCACTGTCAATCAGTGGACTGTATCAAGAGCTCAGTCAGTCAGAGCTGAAAGGTTTGTTTTTGCTATTTCAGGGATACATCTAAGAACACGTCTTAGATTTTTTTATTATTTTTTATTTTAACTCTACTTTGGATTGAAGGTTTGAAATAAAGTGGATGCTTTCAAGCCACCACCAGTTGCTCCTAATTCTGCCTGTGGGCAATGCGGCCAACGCCGGGGTTAGGCTGCAGTCGCCGAGACTTTCTGCCTGGTTAAGGTTCGCTAACCTGAAACTATGAGGGCTCCTGAGTGGTTAACTGGGTCGGACATTTGTACCAAAACAGTGTACCTTTTTATTCCTTTGCAGTGCAGTAAACAGAGCTGCTATTACTACCTCCGAATTGAACTCAAGACGGCGGAGCCGGGCTTTTGGCTTTGTGGTATTCTCTTTCTCCTAATGGACTGTCTTCAGCCAGAGGTGCTATCCATCACGCGCACTACCTGAAGTCTGGAGCCTCTATAAAGATTAGGACTGTTAAGAGAAGATGGATGGCCCCTGTCGCCGCCAAGCATCATCCCCAAATGCCTAAATTAAATCTAGAAATTCCCATGGGGAGGCTAGATTAGCCTCGTAATAGCCGGCATGAGCCAGGACTTCCTCGATCCCCCCTCCACACCGTTATCGTTCCACTGGTATATCTTTAAATATTTATGAAAATTGTGAACATTACCTTTAAGAGTCATTTAAGGTTAGTTGAGGAGCACTTTAGAGGCGGGCGAAAATCTCGCCCGAGTTGAATTCAAGGTGGCAGAGAAGAGCCGAGGGAATCTTTTCCCCTCTCTCTCTCTCTCTCTCTCGTTTCCCTTTTTTGCCTCTGGGAATTAGTCAAAGAGAGAAACAATCGTTAAGGAAGTCCATATTAGATTGACCTTTGTATCTCGGCTTACACCTCTTCTGGTCTTTTAAAAGGTTTGTTGGTCCTGTGGCCTTTTAAAGCCAGTAGTTATGGATGTTTCCTCTCACTGAGATGGTTCTGCGTTATACTTGGAAAGCCTTTTATGAAAACACCATATTTTATCAGACAAACCACAAAGAAGAGAGCAAAATGACACAAATTACAACTATATATATATATATAAAAAGGCGTATCGAGCTTAGCATTATAACATTATATAGAACCCCGACAAACGTGGACAAAGACGCAATTGATTCAGTAACGATGAAATGGAAAAAATAAAAATAAAAATAAAAATTCAGTCTAAAAATTGAGGATATAAAGCAGCAGGACATGTGGAAACCAGTATTATTGGTTTAGTTTTTAGTGAAAATATCTTAGTATAGTTGAAATAAAACTAAGCTAATGTACAAGTAACTTTTCAGCAAAATGTAGTAGGAGCTTGTTTTAAGTCAATAATTCCTTAATATTGATTAAAAAGTACTATTTCCATCAGCAGGTAATTTCACCTATAACTAAATATTTTCCCGTGTCATAAGTGAAATAATTTCCAGTGGAACTTTTACTTTTTCATCAACATGAAGGAATTATTGTCTCAAAACAAGCCATTTCTTGTTGAAAAGTTACTTATAAAAAAGTTAATTTTGTCCTATTTCAAGTATACCAAGATATTCACACTAGAATCTGGCCATAAATACCTGGTAAGATTTTGTGTTTTTGCAGTGAAATAACAAGGGAATTGTTGCAGATGATGCAGAAAAGCAGATGTACACTATTCAGATATTTTTTTGAAAATGCCTGAAAATATCTAGGCTCTGAGAAATGATCTGTGATGTTTTGATGTAATGTTTTGGAGTACAAATTTCCACTAAGACCAGAGGTACTAAGGTAAACGTTTGGCAGGAAATATTCAAGACTGTGATAAATACTTAGTAAAAATATTGTGGCCAATAAAGCAATAATGAAGAACTGGAGGGAAGTGGAAACACCATGGAAGAGCCAAAAGGATCGAAATAGTGGAAGAAATATTTCTAATGGAGAAACTGACATACAGGTCGAAACTACAAGAATCACAAATGGACAAAAAATGGACAAATTTGACAATTTGTATAGAAAAATAGATATAAAGGATGTTATCAGGCAATTAGTCGAATGTGTTGTGTGTTTTCTGTTTTAATACAATGTAAAATCAATAAAGAATAAGTTACAAAAAAAATCCCATCTCAAAACATTCAACATTTTAGATGAAAATCGAATACCAAACAGATTTTAATGGAAATGTGCAGCGTTATGAGCAGGTATGGGGTTAGTCACCGGTAAGTTTTCTAAGAAGTTGCATCACTCCATTCTTACAGTCATTTTAATGAGATCTTGGGGAAACTGCTGGATCTTCCTCAGACTGGATGGCTAAATATGTGAATACAGATTCATCCCCAGGGTCACAAGAAAGGCAGCTTTAGCTGTTTAGAAATATGTCTCTCCACAAAAAAACAAACAAACCGTGAACAGTTGTGATGAGAAAATTTCTCATTAAAAACATTATTTTAAAACCACAGATGGTAATCTACAAGCGTCATACGTTATGCGTATCCCTCTGCAGGCTCTAGCTGAGCTAATACCAACTCATTATGCTAGCAGCTCTTACTCTACAAAAAACATCAAACTAGATAAAAAGGTTGGGTTCTTAAAAAAATACTAATGATTGCCTTGCTTTTGTTCTGTAGTTATGCATAAGTTAAAATCAAAACAATGAATGTTATATATGACATAAGAAGTTGTGTAATACGCTATGATTTCTTGGGAATCACATTGTGCTAATTTGTTGTAAACATAACAAAACTGGCATTTTTCCTCAAGTTTATCATATGGTGAGTCGTTTATAGTCATTATTTATATTGAGTTTGAATGACCAAAAGATAAGAAAATAGTGGGAACAGTGACAGCTACATGGTAATTGGCTCAATGTGCTGCTTTGTAAAACTTAGTCGTGTTTCTCTAAATTCCTTAAAAGTAAATTGCACACGTTTGAGTCTGACTGTAGAAAACCGAAAAGTAAATGCAAATATAGAAAACTAGTGTCAATTCTAAAGAAAAACACCAGAACGTGAGGATAATTTTGAGAAAATTGCAGTGTGTGTGTGTGTGTATATATATATATATATATATATATATATATATATATATATATATATATATATATATATATATATATATATATATATATATATATATATATATATATGTAATATTTATTTTTCTTACATGAACAAGCATGCCAACAGAACATGAGGAATTATAAATAATTTGTCTTGTTTAGGAGCTTATTTCATATAGCCTGCAGGCCCGACTCTCTCTGCTCTGAAGGTTAATGGAAACTATGTTAGAAATGAGAAATCAAAACACGAGCACCACACAGTCCAAGCCGCCGAGCTCCATAATGGCTTCCTGCGAATGTCTTTTTTTTTTTTTTTTTCCCTCCCCTCAACTGGACATTTTCCCTGCATTTAGTGGAGTTGTTTAACAAATAATCAATAGTGAACACTGCAGGTGTTATGGGAAGCTGATATCACCAATGCCTTCCATCAGGGTTCTTTCTGTGTATGGCTCTCCAGCTCGCTGTCGATCCTTTTTTCTATTTGAGGAATAGAAAACTGCCTCCGATCTTTCTTTTTTTTTTCCTCCACGGTTTTTATTCCAACATTTAAATCTGGCATCACGAACGTCACCCCTGCTGCTGCGGTCCCTGAACCTCGTCTCTCTTCCTCTCATGTCAATGCATCACGAAAAGATTTTTACAATCTTTTCTCTCCCCCCCCCTTCTCGCTAGCAGTGCAAAGCCCCTTGTGTATCATTTCTAAGTCTGGCAAAGGTGAGAAAGAGGAGCTTTTCTCATTTCCTCAGACTGTTTTGGAACCGAATCACATTAGCACAATGATGGGGGCTCGTATGACTGGGGCCATATAACATCCCGCTTTGCCTCGGTCCAAACGGGAGTTGTCTGCTCGACACTGCGGGTGATTTGCAGTGGGTTTGAATGATGCAACAGGAATTTTGAAAATTACTCTCTGCGGCATTTTCACTAATGCTGGAGTCGCCACCACCGCCGCTCCCGGGGGTTGCCACACATCCGTTAAAAGACGCAATCATCCTGTATTTGATCAGTGGGCCCAATTTGAACTCGATAAGGGACAGGGTTTGTCCCATTCTTCCCAGTCGTCTTGAAAGCAATATCATGCTGCGTATGCCTTAAACAGTGGCTCAGGGAATAGACTTTAAAATGCTTCTGTTAGTTTATGAATCACTGAACGACTTGACACCAAAATACATTAATAGATCTTTAACAATAGATTCAAGATCTATTGTTATTGGATCAACCCTCCGGAGCTCTCAGGTGTTCTGGTTCAGTTTTTATCCTCCACTAATCTGGAACAAACTTCCAGAAAACTGCAAAACAGCTGAAATGCTGAGTTCCTTCAAAACAAGGCCGATCTCCGTTTGTTTAGTGCTGCCTTTGATTAATAACTGGACCACTGATTAATTATTGTCTTCATTCAATATTTGATAATAATTACTCTTGATGATTTTGATGACGGTATTTGGTAAAATGTAATGTTTGTTGATTGCTTGCCATTCCTAATATAGCTGTTTACTCTGGTGTGTTTTTATCATGTGAAGCATTTTGCTAACATTGTGCTACACAAATAAACTTGACTTAACTTATGAGTACATTAGCCAACAGTTTTAAATGCAACATAAATTCATGTTTACTAGCAGCAGTACATGATAAAACATTTCATCCCATTCTAGTGCAAGATTATTTTCATTTTTAATTAGGAGTTTGAAGTATAAAATTCCTCGTGGTTACCTAAATATTTGGAGAAAAAACATTTTTCTCTAAACAAAACCACCAGAGTACAGCGGGTGTGGCAGAGTCACGTTGTGGGGGTGTTTTGCCACAGGAGGGACCGGTGCACTGCACCAAGTGAATAGCAACACAAAGAAAAAGGAAAATTGTGGAAATATTAAAAAAGAACTTCAAAACATCAGCCAGGAAGTTAAAGGTTGGGCACCAGTAGATCTTAACGCTGAGCATAGCATCAAAATCAATTTAAAACGTCAAAGTCAATGTTGTGACGTTCCAGCAAAGTGTTGAAGAAAACCTGAAATATTTTAGCCAAAATTTATACTGTTTAGGAAGCAGATCGATCGAAAAGATTTGTTTCTAGAGATTCTGAATTTGAGAAAAATGAGAGAAATTATCATTATGTTTGCATTTATAATTTAGCCGAACCTGACGGACCTAAACAGGAACAGCTACATTTAATTTCATGATGTTTTTTTCATAATTTTACATGGTTTATTTAAATATCTGGTTTCAACAGTATTGGAAATTAAAGAAACATATACACACTACCATTCAAGACTGTGTGTAAATTCTAGAAAACCACTTTAGCCAAAACCTTGTTGTTGTTTTTATTATTATTATTATTATTATTATTATTATTATTATTATTATTATTCACATTCATCATGCGTTACTAATCTGATGAAGTTTAATTATGGTACCTAAACATCATCTAGGAACTGATTTCAGTCCCAATTAGTCCACATCTAAAAAGCACTTCAGAAATTAGACGTGAATAACAACTAGTGATAAAATTACACTAACATAAGTCTTCCAATATGAACAACAGTCAGTCTTGCCCTTTCAGGAGTGCTTCTATTTTCCTTCTCGAAACGTAACCCCCCTTTCCTCCCCCTGGCTGCGGCTCGCTCTCGGTTCGCCGGGGCAACATCAGATTTAGAGCCGCCATCACAGCGTCGAGTGCTCACCGCTTTGTGGCGGCGGCGTTGTGCACCAGCTAGCCGCGTTAGCAGACCTGGGCACCACCAGTGTTGTGGGTAACAGGCCAAGATGTGTCAGGGGAGCAGAGTGCTATTATCTGCAATGAAAATCCATGCTATCCTGACTGCTACAATTAGTGTCAGCTGGGGTATTGAGTCTTTAAAAAGGACTCCTGGCCTTTTGGCTCTCAGCCTGTCTGGCTATAGATGTCTCTAATGAGTCATTAGCTGCATGGCCTCTCCTCTCATGAGTCCACCCCATAATGGCACACCTTTCATCTATTTTACAGAGAGGCTGTCGTTGGTCATTAGCGCGGCTCTGAAGTCCTATTACCTTTACGTCAATGATGAATGAATAGAATGCGGCTGCCAAGAACAATATCTCCCCCGTATCCTCTGGTCAACCATGACTCTGTTTTAATTCAATTTCTCCTCCGCCATTAAATGTAATTGATAATTGATGCGGTCGGACTCGGTCGCGGGGAAGACGTTAAGCATTCGAGCTGAAACCACAGGGCGCCCCGTCGCTCCCCGCGTGTTTACTGGGAGGTGTGTTTTGCTGTCTTCAGCAGGCGGAAAGCAGCAGCAGCAGTTTTGCTGTCACAGATGATGACTTGACACTGATGTGATCCTCCGGGGAGAGAGCTGTGGCTTCTTGGAAAGAGAAACCTTCAGAAATAATGAAGCTGCTTCGCCGGTCTAAAACGCTGCGCAAATGCCCACAAGTGCCATCTCGGCTGTGCCGCTCCGTGTTGCCTCGGCGCCCCCCTTTTTTCCCCCTCCCTCTGCGAAATTATGCAGCTTTGTATTGTTGCTTCTTTTTTATTTTTTTTCTTTCCCCGCTCCATTCTTTGTTTGTGTATTTGTTTGTAAGACAGAAGCAAATTGTAAGTGTGTTGCTATGGATTGACAATCCTGGGCAAGCTCAAAGTCTTCGGTTCAAAACGGAGGGCAGTATCGACGGGGTTCAGTGGCATGTTTTGCATAACACAGCCTGAGGAAACATTCAAACAAGCACCTTTTTTTTTTGTTTCTTTTACTTCGACGGCTTACAGCTCTTCCGTTCGTCCAAAATGCAGATCCACCGCTCCGCGTTCTCTCTCTCGCCCTGATGCATCGTATTGATTAGATGGTAAATATGTAACTTTGAAAAGAGAACGGTCATTACGCATCCAGGGGTGTCGCCCACAGTGATTAGGTAATTACTTTAGATTTGAGGTTAATCAATTAGCCAGTTGATTTATTTCTAATCAATAGTCTTAGCTGACAAGCCGTTGCTCTTTAATTGAATAGTCATGTTGCGCTTTGCATAAATTACCTAAACAATGAAACTATCGCCTCCCCGAAGCCACGCTGATTGCACTGCTCTTTACCAAATATTGAAATTATCCGAAATCCTGAGTCAAGAACTGATTGGAATCTTGAAATGGACAGAAATTATGTAGATGTAAAAATATCTACAGAAAAATATTGTGGAGGTCGAAAACTTGATGGCTGTTTCCAGTCTCCTTTAAAAAAAAAAAAAAAACTTCTAATATGAATAATGATGCCATTTTTGATATTAGAAATGTTTTAGGAATATCCTAGAGAAATGACAAATTCAATAAAGTGGACAGAATTGACATTTTTAGTTATGATTAGCCACTGAGATTAGCTATTAGCATGGTTAGCATGGCTAGTATTACTAAAACTAAGGTGGGTATGGAATCCATTCCCAGATAGCACAGAATCATTGAAACAACATTGAATCAATGTCAGCCAGAAACATTGAATCAACGTTGAACGCTGACATTGAAACAACATTGAAAGTGGTCGGTGACTTGTATGTTGAATCAACGTTAGGGTTTCAACCATTACTGACATTATATCAATGTTGATTCAACCATCATCTGTATGTCAACTTACATGCCTATTTGTGTTGATATTACATTGAATCAGTGAGGAATCCACGTTGATTCAACCATCATCTGAACGTGGATCTGCATGCAGATTTGTGTTGATTCTACATTGAATCAATGTTGATTCAACCTTCATCTGAAAGTGGATCTGCATGCATATTTGTGTTGATTCTACATTGAATCAGTTAGGAATCAACGTTCATTCAACCATCATCAGAACGTGGATCTGCATGCAGATTTGTGTTGATTCTACATTGAATCAATGTTGATTCAACACTCATTTGATTGTGGATCTGCATGCAGATTTGTGTTGATTCTACATTGAATCAATGTTGATTCAACCTTCATCTGAAAGTGGATCTGCATGCAGATTTGTGTTGATTCTACATTGAATCAGTTAGGAATCAACATTTATTCAACCATCATCTGAATGTGGATCTGCATGCAGATTTGTGTTGATTCTACATTGAATCAATGTTGATTCAACCATCATTTGACTGTGGATGTACATGCAGATTTGGGTTGTTTTTATATTGAATGAAAGCTAAGGATTTATGTACATTTTACGTCTGATAGGTCTACATCATAACATGCCACTAAAAGTTTCTTCACTGTGTTAAACACTATATTATTGGCAGATGATGCGTAAACTGTGTACAAAAGTTTAAAAATGACAACATGGGTTTGATTTAACATTTTATTTAAGAAAAGAGGGACAGATCTTTAAACATATTTGATTCCTTTTTGACTGTCAAAACAACAGTCTGTTGTCCACAGAAGAACAGAGTCCATGAAGTTCCCTATGAAGTAGGGAAACAGTACAAGTTGTGGTAACCCCAGTTTGACTCTGGTTGGCGTCACTTTGATTCCTTGTGATGTCTTCCTCTCATTTTGGCGCATAATGAAGCCACTTCTTGACAGTTTTGCTGCAGTCCTCAAGAGTCAGCTTTCGGTCAAACTGCAGAGCAACAGCTGAAAAAAATAAAAGTGAGGAAGGTGCCAGTTAGAAATATGATAAACATTTGAAAAGTTCTGAAACACAATGAAAGATTAAACACTGTACTGGTTACAGGTCTGAGAACAAATACAAACCATATAGTTCCCCATGTACACTCACTGTTAAATTAATATCTTAATCTTTCATTGATATTTATCTTAATGTTTACATATACAACTGCATTTACCCATCAAGCTGCAGTATAGTGTAGGATTTATGATATTGATATTAAATCAATATTTAAAATAAAGGGCTGTTTATCAGAAAACCTAACAATAAAACTCAGGGAGGATCAGGTTTATTTAACACACCAGAAACAAATAAATCGAACAAAAGGTGATTTATAGTGTAGTTGGAAAAATTATAATTTATACAGAATAAACTTCCAAATAGCTGGTTCAATCTTCCATCAACTACAAATATTTCCAAATAAGTTGATTAAATTCCTTAAAAAGTGTCTATATGCTATTAAAGATCCCACACAAGTAACAATAGTCCAGTTCAATTTAACCAGTTACCAATCCAAGGATCAACAGACTGAATCAGTCATTAGCAGGTTTAGTTCAGTGTTTCACCTGCCTTACATGTTAAGTGTTTCCCTTCTGCCTCACCTGGATTGAATCTGTGGATGATTAACAACCTTCTGCACTTCTTGATGGCTGCAGACGGTCATGTAATCATCCAACTCAGCTGTTCTGGTACAGAGGCTCATTTAAGCACGACCCTAAGCATATCATAATAAAAAGTTAAAAACAAGTGATTACTATCACAACAATTTAAAGCCTACCTGGACCAGCCAGCCTTACACTTCACACTCCACCACATGCTCTCCCAGACCAAACAATAGGCCCCGCCCTATTTTAAAAACTCAAATCCCACAAAATCTCGCAGGATTTCATACTTAGGCCTGGAGTGGTGGGTAGGATGAAAATAATACAAAAGGAGACATGACCTCAATTATTAAAAATATCCGTTTTGCCCCAAAATAACCAGGATTACTATGGGCACAAAACAATGCCCTTATTTTTCAATAAACACATTTAAGATCAAAGTAATATTGAAAAACTTACCATAAAACTGCTCAGAGGAGAATTCAATTCAGAAGCCGGTAGCAAACAAGCCAGCAGCAAAGTGGCTTTTTGGTTGGGACAAACTACAAGTGTTTGTCCCAGTGCTGGGGGTGCGGTTTCAAGTCGCTTAAATGTCTGATTATAGACTGAGAAAGTCTACCGCCTGTTGAGAAAGGTCTATTTAATGTTAAAGTTACTTTCCCTCAATGGAATATATACTAGTTAGTCCCAGTGACCGTTTCACTCACGGTTTAGCCGATGTGTTTCCTGGGTAAAGATCAACCAAAAAACGCAGACCAACCTCCCCGCCCCTCGCTCAACAGTTTCTGGTAGTGCAGGCGATAAACGTCAGGGGCCTGGTGATTCGTTAGGGGTCCGGTAACTAGCCCCGCCCCCCGGCCCAACGCTGACTTGTTCTGCTAGTGAATCTGGGTACAGAACGGAATCACAACTCAGTGTTGTCAACACATAGTGCTTAAGTTAAAACGTGATTAACCCTCACCTAAAAGGGGTTGTGCTGTGGTGGCGCAGGGGTTAAGCACAAACCACAATCAAGGCCTCAGTCCTCAACACAGCTGTCGCAGGTTCAATTCCTGACCTTGGCGACCTTTGCTGCATTACCCCCCCTCTCTCATTACCCACTTTCCTGCCAATTAACTATCAAATAAAGGCCACTAGCCAAAACAATCTTTTAAAAAATGAAAAACCTTCACTTAAAATTAAAGTTGTTTCACCCGATTGAGGGGTAGATGGGCCCAGGTGGGGGGAAAGAGGCTTGTGTGTGTTTTTGGTGGGTGGAGGGAAGGGGGTTGGGCGTTTGAATGGCAGGCGGTGGTGAGGGGTGCAAAAAACACCTTACATTGATTGAACACTTTGATTACTAGTTTTTCCCCAAACCTTATCCTCAAGGCAAACTGACCTGCATGCTTTCAGTTCAGCAAAACCTTGTTAATCAAATGTTAATTAAAATCATGTGTGCTGAATTAGGGAAATGGCTAAAACTTGCAGGGCAGTGTGCCTGGTGCCGGTGCTGAAAAACACTGGATTCGATGTGGCATTTCAATCAATGAATGTTAATTGGCTAGAATTGAATGGTTGTTTGATGGTTGATCCAGCTTCTGTCGTTGACCTGAACCATACATGCAGCCTTTGTGATCATAATTCAACATTAAATTAACATTGTGTGCTGTCTGGGTAGTTCTTCCCCAAACCTTGACGTCAATCAAACTGACCTGCGTTTTTTCAGTTCAGCAAAACCCCGTTAATCAGACGTCAATTAATATCATGTGTGTTGAATTAGGGAAATGCCTAAAACTTGTAGGGCCTGGAGGACCAGTGCTGAAACACACTGGATTCGACGTTGGCATTTCATTTATTTGATGTCAACCACAAAACAACATTGATTCAGTGACACAGTTTCAACATTAGTTAATTGGCTAGAATTGAATGGTTGTTTTATAGTTGATCCACCATCAGTTGTCGACCTCAACCAAACATGCAACCTTTGTGATGATAATTCAACATTGAATTAACATATTTTCCAACAAGCCAACAGCGAAGCAGCTGTGTGGTTGGGCTATCCCACTCATGTAAACGGTGGGGGTGGACCGCTCCACTCCTTTTAGAAGTTGTAGATGTTTTTGTGTCAATATATCACACACACACAGTCAGTGAGAATTGTTATGAACAAGTAAGAAAATGTACAGAAAGGAATCAGCACCCACTATCCTCTACAGTGGTTAATTTAAATGTGATAACCCCCGCTCAGTAATAAAATACTCTGACCCAGAGCGCTGCTGAGGAGGAGAGGAGGGGAAGGGGTGAGGCAAAACAGCTGACATTGATTCAATATTGATCAGATGTTGATCAGACATCGGCATTTCAGTCATTAGATTTCAACGACAAAACAACATTGATTCAATGACACAGTTTCAACATTGGTTACTTGGCTAGAGGTGGATGGTTGTTTGATGGTTGATCCACCGTCATTTGTCATCTTCAACCAAAAATCAACCATTAATCAGACTTCGGCATTTCAGTGATCAGATTTCAACCACAAAACAACGTTGATTCAATGTCACAGTTTCAACGGTTTGATTGGATGGTTGTTTGATGGTTGATCCACCGTCATTTGTTGACTTCAACCAAAAATCAACGATTCTAACTATTTTTCAACGTTGATTTAACATCATGTGCTATCTGGGTTGTTAGCTGATGGCTAACTGTTTTGAAGGACTTTTCTGCTTTGCTAATGTTTTACATAAACTAGTATCTACATGTTTTAACATTACAGAAACCATAAAATAATTTCTATATCTTTGATATCTAAGTCGAATGACCGGAAAAAGAATCCACCTTCATCTGCTTGATTGGTTCGTGCTACATCAGAGGATAACCAATCAGCTTTTGTCTCATCTGTTCACTAAATGTAACAAACTTCACAACTTCCACAATTTAAAAAAAAATCTACAAACACAAAAAAAGCTATTTATTTCCCTCTAATGGAAATATGTATGAGGTACATGTTTTTATTTCAACCTGAAGCCCATGCAAATCTCAATTCTACAACCCATCCTCAATCTCTTTCTATTATTGTAGTATTTTTATATTTTTGTGCAGTAGAAGTGGTTGAATGACCTCTCTGTCAGCATTCATGTAACTTCATTCAAGCTTGTGTCCTTGCTCGGTAGTTCAGGTTTGGTTTGCAGATTTCTAAAGCTGCGAATGACCTTTGGACGCACCACTTCTCAAGGCTGAAACAAAAGTGACAACATGCGCGCCTCCTTTTGTCGGGTGGCTTCACGAAGGCTGCCGAGGGAAAAGCAGAAAGACTCGGACCGGACTCTGCATCTGTCGCCAGCAGAATGCGCTGGATGTTTTGCAAATCATCTACGGGGCAACTAAAAACCTGAGAGATTGTTCTACCTGGAGATCATCCGTCTTCACTCAGCTCAGAGACAGCTTCTGTTAATTCTATTGAACTGGACATC
The DNA here is from genome assembly GCF_051168715.1 of Poecilia mexicana. Lineage (NCBI taxonomy): Eukaryota > Metazoa > Chordata > Actinopteri > Cyprinodontiformes > Poeciliidae > Poecilia > Poecilia mexicana. The sequence goes on along the minus strand of NW_028263382.1, from coordinate 30,218,783 downwards.
TGGCAGCTCCCACAGACGGAGAGCCACCCAGGTGGACGACTTTAAACTCCTCCTAGCCATTGACCCACACCCTGCATTTTGACTGATTATCAGTAGCAGTCTGGAGGATGTGTGTTTTTGGTCTTCCAGGCTTTGTGTGGGCTCTCCTGTCTGTATGGGTCGATCTCTATGCTGCTGCTTTACTAGCTGTCACAGCTCTGCCAATACGGAGAGAATAACTTCTTAGCAGCACCTGCCGACTCCAGTCAGATAAAAAAAAAAGTGTAGGATTCCTGAGATGAGCCAGGTGTTAACTCCATTCAAAGGAATATTTTAATCTGGTTGAAAGGTTTTATAGATTTTGCAAATTAACACCTTTTTATAGGTTTGTTGTCATATTGGTCAGGGACAGATATCATTTTCATGATGGTTCTAGACGAGATTGGTGGTTTTAAAACTTAGTTTTTATTTTTTCCATCAAAAATGGGTAAAGATATGAGGTCACCAGTTGTGTTTTTGAAAATGTTTGGTGTTGAATCCAGACTGGATTCTGAATCTTTGAGCTGATCTAAATTGGACCATTTGCTGTGAAATTGCCATTTGCAACACTGACTTAAACAGTCACCAACTTTACTTTTGTGCTTTTTTTTTAACGATTCAATGACTATACACAAAGATATCTGGACATTAAAATCAGAAAAAATAATGAATTTTTAAATAAAAAATTGTTAGATTTTTTTTTTCTACCGTCTCATTTAAGGCAGGTGGACGTCAGTAAGTTTGGACATCATTGAAAAGTTAATTCATTACAGCAACTGCTTTCATACTCGTATTGCTATTTAATTTCAATTAAGTGTTTTTTCTGTGGATCTTGATAGGTATGTGTGAAAACTCAAACTATTTCATAAGAAAATTTAAATATTACATTAAACAAAGTATTTCTGATGTTGGCCATTTGAAAAACACAACAGGTGACCTCATATTTTTGCCCATACACACAGGTGCATCTAAAAAAAACTAAATATTGTGTAAAAGTGCAATATTTCTTACCAGTCAGAAATTGAGGCGCCCATTTTATAGAGATTCAGTACACAGAGTAAAAGAATTAAAGCATTTATATATTTATAGGGTTTTTTGTTGCAATATTAATAATTGGCTTACAAGTAAAGAAAATCCAAAATTCTGTATTTCGGAAAATTAGAATGTCACATTAGACCAAATAAAAAAAAAATGTTTTTAGCAGAAATGTCATATGTCATCCCTGCTGCTTCTACATTTTCCTTCCACTAAACTTTACATCATTGTGGTTGGATCGATCACTCTAAACAACCAGCTTCTTTATAGTTTACCTTCATTTTTGGGGTTTTCATTGACTGGAAAAGTTTTCCGTATGGCTTTTGTTTGGCCATATTGTAACATTTGTGTATCAATCATCACCTCTCATGGGTCTTATGTAAATGTGCTTTTTCATGAGCGTGTAATTTATTGAGCTGCACCTGGAGAAGTCATCCTACGAGCAACTTTCCTTTTCGAGTTCCATGAATGGAAATGAAATGTGAGTTTTGTCAGGGAGGGAGACGTAAATCTGCAAAGCAAGGTGCGCAGGACGTGGCAACAGTCTGAACCCCAACATGAAAAAAAAAAAAAAAAAACCATTAAGAGACGAGAAACCTGACAAAGGTTGTCTGAAAGCCATTTGGAACTGAGCTGAAGGAGCTAAAGATGATGCAGCAGGTGTGCTAATTAGTAATTGAGAACAGGTGTGAGCAGAGCAAAGAGCAAGAAACGGCTTCTGAAAAGCAACCGCAGATACAAAAGTGCAAGGAGCGACTAAATGAGATAAACAAAATCACGCAGAGCACAGTTTGTCTACACAAACACACTGTGTACGGAGAGGCTGTGTGTTAAATACTATTTAGACAAAAATACTCTCAGCACACAGTGGCTATGGACTTATTAATTCTGATTTTGCATTAAGAGCTACAATTAGCAGGATTTAAATATTTCCTGCTGAATTGAAAATGCTTCCTCATTTACAATAAAATATCTGCAGTAAAGTGAACATTGCCTTTTCTCTGAATGTTACAGAAATCTATTAAATCAGTAAAACAAACGTATCGGTACCAAATAAGCCAAAAATAATACCGCTGACACTCCTTGCATATACATTTACATTTATTTATTTTTTACACCCCAAGCCATAAAATTGCGATATATGGATTAAAAATAGAACAGTTGTCCCACGATTCATATTTCAGATAAATAAAACCCTCTAATTTATACGAAGATGCTTTAAATTACTAAACCGTTCATTCATTTATCGGGGCAGTAATGGAGCCATAAGGAGCCATTCTGTGGTGAGTGGATATTAATTATTTACGGTAGGAACAGAGGTGACGTCACAGCATGTTTCTGTGAAAGGAGTCACTGGTTGCAGCTCTGCAGTAAAAAAAAAAAAAAAAGGTTTTTCTTTTTCTTGTATCTGGACTAAAGCTGGTCTGGTTCCTCTCATCATATGTGTTTATATTTATCGGATAGAAATGACCCCGCCTGTTGGTCCTATACTGTATGATAGTAATTAGTGGTGAGACTCTGTTTAAATTTTTATTCAAGTCAATTGGGGGCGGAGGGTGGTCTGCAATTAATTATTTACATTATAGCGAAAAATATCCCCAAAATAAGCAACATTTTCAATTCATAAACCTTTTGTTGCTGTTTAGTTTCTGAATAAACAGACATATGAGCTAAACAACACAAATATTTATTGGTCTCCATCTGTTATTTAGGTTATTCAACCATCAGATTGGTGCAAATGAATTTCAGGAACCTCTGATCATCCATGGAACGTCTTAGAAAAATGACTATTTTAGAAACATGGACTATAGATGTTGACATCAGTGTTAGAGACGTCTGTGCTGAATAACTTCAGTGATAGATAAGCTCCTTTTTTGGACAACTTGCACACAATAACAGTCTTTTCCAACAGTCTTTTTGTGCATCAGATTTAAGGGCGTACTAGAAACAGCCGGAAATGAAGGTTCTGGCCGGAACCTTTGTGTTCGCGCCTGTAAATGCGATCGATTGCGCTCAAATTTTTAATGCGAGTTTCAAATCTTTCCAAATAATTAATCAAAATAAAAACATTGAAGTCCCTATACATTCTACTAACTGTGGAAATATCATAAAACTTGACAAATTTTGCGTTTGCTTTGAATATTTAACGGATTAGGACTTTCAGATCCAGGCATCACATAGACCTGTATAAAGCTAGCATGGTGTTACATTCTGATTTTGATAACTGTGAGTAAAAATATCGCAGTTTCTCTGATGTAATTTACACAAAATATCTACAGTTGCATAAATAACAATGCCTGGATTATCACGTGTATCTATAACATTTTCATTTTGTTATTTTGATGTGGACATGAGTAGACATATGGTATAAAGGTCTAAATATAGCTACATGTAGCAGTAGTTTCTAATTAGTGTATCATTTTGTATATATATTCGCTGTTCTGCATCACATAGTGTAATAGTGGGAGTATATTCGCTCAGGTTGCATCAAGCCTGCAGCTGGCCACTTTAACAGGCATGCTGCTCATGTCTTGCAGCTATAGCTTTAAATAGCATCAGATTAAAAACAGCGATGGGAGATGCTTGTTCAGTGTCGACAACATAACTGTTTTCACACCTGGAAAGATTTCTAAAACGTCAAATTTCTTAATGGAGTGAAATTCAGTAGCACTTTTCTGAACACTCAGAGTGCCCTTGAAAATTTTAACCAAGTGATGTTCAAACTTTTTGCCAGAGGACCAAAGTCGGGTTGAAAGCACGTGGGGCCACAAAAATTGCATAAACTTTTTTCTAACATTTCTAAAATCAGCTTTTGGCACATTTTTTTTATCTGCTCAATAATAAATGAAACTATTTTATTTTTACTAGAATTAAAAAATATTCAGATTTTCATGAAAAACGAGTCTGTAAATCATTGTTGATACAAAACATCAACATTGCCCAGAGTTTCCAAACTTTTTGGGCTGATTTTATTTTTTTTTTTTAATTTGACAATTTATTTTTGCTTTTGAGAAAAAGTAGGTCAATGTTTGTGGTTCCAGTTACACATTCATTAAGATGAATGCAAAAACTTTAATAAATGGGAATATATATATGTGTGTGTGTGTGTGTGTGTGTACGTATATTCTTCAAAGAGGCAGGATTGTGTAATATTGACTTTCTTAAGCTTTACATTGTGCTATAATGTGACTCCTTTATCAAAAACATACCTGGATTGTTGCTTTGATTCTTTGTGTGCTTGAGAAACACCTGAGTGGACATAGCTCCGCCTTCGAGGCACAGCTCCTCCCCAGAGCTGCAGTTTTCAAGCTTCCTTGCCTCTTTTTCGCAGAGCAGCTGTACCCCGCGACTCATCTCAGCTCCTTCAGACTAGCCAGCAGCCATTAGCAATCACCTGATGGAACTGAGCATCTGCTGAGCTCGTTATAGTTATCTCAGTGCATCACTGGTAAAAACGTTGCTAAAGGATTAATAAAGGAGCTATGTTTTGATGACTTCCTGAAGGCGGAGTTTCAGAAAGAACTGGAGTTTTTAAAGAGACAAAGGCCAAATTCAGGGCATTAAATTACAATATTTAAATTTTTATTAAGTCATGTCTGCTATATGTAGCATTTTTTAACTGAAGTTAACATAGCTACTTGATTGCGCTATAAAATACCACTATGTGCCTGGAAAACACATACTACTGCCCCTTTAAGCCAGTTGACAAGTGTGCAGCAACAGGTTGGGGAGGGAGCAAAAATCATTTTACTTCTGGCATCTTCTGACCAAAAACCTCAATAAATGTGTCTGTCTTATGTGTGTGTCTGAAACAACCACACACACACACACGCACACATGCATGCAGTTGATCTATGGTAGCTCAGGCTCTTTTTAATTGATTGCTCGGGATCACGGAAGTCCTTCACACAGACGCGCATCTCCATTCACTCTCTCTGGACGGCCGTGCAGCATTCCCTCCTCTTTATTGTCCGCCGGTCCTTCTCTGTGAGCCTGAGCCTGGCACGGCGGAGGAGCCGGTGACGCAGTCCCGGGACTTCAATGGGTACAAATAGGCAGAGAAATGGATGAGAGAGCGTGGTGAATCGAGCTGTGTGATGTAACATCCGGCGCTGGAAAGACAACCTTGTCTTTTGATCGGGCCAAGTGGAAAACACTTCACACGGGGGCCGCGGGCTGAATGTGGGGCTCAGTTCCTCCTGGAGCACAGAAAACCTTCACAACCTGCTGGGTTTGTTCTCTAAGTCTCCCCCCTCCCCGCTCCCGAAACCCCCCGGCTCAGGCGTTCACCCCATGAATATTAAGACACACACGGGACAGCCGAGCTCCACGAAGAAGCGAAACAAGAAGTTGCAGCCTGCATTAAAAAAAAAAAAAAAAAAAAAAAAAAAACTCAGAGAAAATGCTGAGCAGCAGAATGTGTGGGATAATCTCTCCCCCCCTCTTCTTCATTTCAATTGAAGCTAGAGAGGGTTAAAACTCCGTGGCAGTCTGCCGTGCAGAGGAGAGATTGGCTAATCTGTGAAAGCGAGCCCGGCGCTCACTGGAATATTATGCTCCCTGATTTAATGTCCTCTCTGTCTTTTTCTCTTAGGTAAGCACTTTCCTGCTGCTGTGGGGCTCGGGTCGCCAGCCGCGATGGCTGCCTGTGCGAGGGCTGGGATAACTGATTGAGGTGATGTACTGCGGTGTATCCGCTGACAACAGAAGAGCTGCCGGCCGGTCGCTCTATTTCTTCGACGCGTCAAAGAGCGAAGACGAGGGGCGGGGGAACGAGACGGCTGATGCTCAGAGGATGTGGATTTAGGTTGCTCTCTCAAAGTAAATACTGTGTGAATCGGTGAATCGTACTGAAGAACAAAAAGGTTTTTAATCGAGATCAAACCTTGAATTCCTTGTGACTTAAAAAATAAGCAAAAATATATATTATTAAATGGGATATTGAAACTATAAAAAAATATATATGCACAGCAGCTTAAGGAAATTGTAGCTCGTAACGCTTACAACGCATTATGCAATAATGTAATAAAATCAGGCTTTAAAATGTAATCGATGCAAAATGAAATCAAATCTTGAGCACATGTTGAATCGTTTTGCCTTGAACTTCGAGGGTTCTGGCAACTAAACGACCAAAGGTTCGTTATTTATTGACCAAAGATTCAGTTTAAATGCGTATAGCATCTACAACATGATTGTTACTAGAAGTATAAGAATGATTGCATTATATTTTGTGCAGATTATTACGTAATGTTTTACTAGGTTTTGAAGCCCACTTTTATTACATTATTACATAATGAAGCGTTGTTAAAAGCGCTGCATTGCACATGTAGTAAATTACTTTACAGATGGGCGATATGGGCTTCAGTTTTTATCACAGTATTTTGTGGCAGTATTGTGATAATAAAACCTGCCTGTTGCTTCTTTTTTAGGTAACTGCATAGGTGCAGCTGTGTGTCACGGCAATTATAACCCCACAAACACAAAAGCTGCTCTTAGAGAAACATTCCCATTTGTAATGCACTTTTTTATGACAGCAGTCCCATTTTCTACGTTTCATCACATTTTCAAATTCCCTGATGTTTATTGATGCTCTCATTGAACGAAGAATGGAGAAAACGGTGAACTTAGCAATCTCCATGATGCAAACAGTTTTGGGGGGATTTTAAACATCATTAATTGGAATTTATCATAACGATACATCCAGACTCTTTGTGATAAGAAATTCATCAGGATAAAGGACAAACGATACGCTAAATGCACAGCCCTACATTACATCTGTTTATTTTTTTGTCACATTTAAAGTTTCAGATGATTAAACACACGTTAAAGTCAAAGACTGTGTGAGTAATCTCTGACTTCATACAGAAATCAGTTCAAATGAGGTTTTCATTTAGTACAGAAAAAAAATGTATCCAAACCAACTTATTTTCCCTATTTGAACATTGAAAAGTGTTTAACTTCAATAGCATAAGAGCAACACAGTTTATACAATGTAGTGCTGGACTTTAAATAAGCCACTCCAGATTCAACTTTAATTTGAATCTTTTTTTAGTCGTTCAGAGCTGGACGTGGTGACGTAGTTTGAATCCTGGTCCTGCTGTTGAACATTTTTGCTAGTGAGCAGAAATCATGACTCCATCAACAACAACAACCCAGATCTTAAAAAAAGCAAAGACATCCTCGCCATGTCTGATTGTTATGATTCCTTCCTGTTTTAGTTCTTTAGCCAACTTCCTGGTGTAATACAGGAAGTTGGATAAAGAAATCTCTGTAAATGATTTCTTCAGGTCCAGCAGCAGTCAGGCTAGCATTGGCTACGTGGCTAGTCACTGTTCTTTTATATTTTATCACCCCTGTCAACATTCGGTTTTTGATGTGTGACATAAGTGTGACAGAAAAACAAAATAAAACCAAAAAAAACCCCAGAAGAAATCTGTTAGGGAGTGAATACTTTTTGCAACACCGACACACAGATGAAAGTTCAATAAGATAAAACAGCCGGCGGTTTCTCCTCCCGCTGCCTGCCGTATATTTTGGGAAACCTTGAAGTTGCCGTAATCAATATTATGTCTTTGTAGTTCACTCTCAGGCTCTCCGCTGCCTTTCTGAGTCTTTCACTTTGCTCTCTTGGTTTTATGGATGCAACTTTCTTGTCCTGGCTGCTGCGGTTGTTTTCTGCAGCTGCTGTTTTCAGGTAAAAAGCTCTGATAAATGCACTCTGCACCATCTGCCCAGCAGCTGATGGCAGGGGGACAATGTTAGCAACTTGCTGGGTGGACAAAGTGGAGCTTTTATCTGCTAAACAGTGGGATGTTCTCTCTCTCTCTCTCTCTCTCTCTCTCTCTCTCTCTCTCTCTCTCTCTCTCTGTCCTTTATTTTTCTGGAGGGAGAGAACATAAAAACAGTATGTATATTACACTTTCAAGCCTTAGGTGGTTGCTAATGTTATTCTGATCTGTGAAATGAAAATGTTTGTTACCCAAATCCGTATCCTGTAATGTGTGAGGCATTTTTAGGCCCCTACCAAAAGATTTGGTGCTTCAGATTTGCCTTACTTATTACAGATTTTACGCATTTTTGCATCAAATAAGAGATTTTTTTTACTTCGTAGAGCTATTTCTTTTACACCCTATATGGCTTTGGAAAAAAAAAAAAGAACAGTTTTAGCACGTATAACAATACCCTCTTTACATCGCGGACCACTTATGACATCGGCACAGCTTTTAGACCGTAGCTGCTTTGCTAAACCTGTGAAGATATTACATCTGACTGTCCGAATTTACTGCATGACGAGACGTTACAGCAATCAGCTGACAAGCTAATCAGCGGAGGCTTTAGGAAGACGGCAAAGTTTTCAGCGCCGGCTTCCTGTCAAGACAAATTAAAGCCTCTGTTTGACTTCAAAATGTTAATCAGACTCTGGAGTGTTGCAATGTTCTGCTGAATAGAAATTTCCTTAATGGAAGAGCCTTCTTTTTGGAGTCTCATCAAAAAAAAAAAAAAAAAAGTTCAGATAAATGATGCAGGATGAATGCCTACATTTGCTCGAGAGCTTTTGGAAACAAAATCAGCGAATGAAGTGGGGACCGTTTTCAGAGACGCTCCGATGACCCATTTCTGGTCTCCCGGCTTCTCTAAAGCGTTGACCCACTGATGTGGATTTCTCTTTAACTACTATCACGCACAAGGATAGATAGATAAACAGCATCAAGAGTACGTTTTCTAGCCTTTCGTATGGGAATGGTAATCTGTGTTAGGATAGGAATCAATCTGGTCTTGTGTGTATGTGTGTGTGTGTGTGTGAGAAGAGTTGCAAAAAAAAAAAAAAAAGATAAGGTTTTGGTATTTCTTAATCACAGGAAAATATTATTACTGAGTTGTAGTTGTGAATTAGCTTAATTAGCATGATTAGCATTACTAGTTCAACCAATGCTGGTTACACTGTAGATACCAGCACAGCTTCAGAAACAATGACTTTTTCTCTCGTTGGGATCAATCTGCACATTTTGCACCAAAACTATGAATTCTACGATAGCTTTGCATTCTGATGCTATTCATGGCTGCATATGAGATAAACCAGACAATAATTATCTTCCTGACATCTTGATTCTTTTTTTGTTTTTTTTAGATTCCTTCATTGTGCTAGACAAGGAAGCGTTCTATTTTTTTTTAATCCACATATGAGCGTCAAATTAACTTAGATAATAAAAACAGTGGTGAGGTTCTCTACAATTTCAAAACCCACATTTCTGCAAAATAAGCAGCATTTTCGATTCAAACCCTCTTTTTGCTGCCTCATTATCGAATAAACAGACATACGAGCTTACCCACAAAGACATTCTTTGTTTTTAGTTTGTTTATTTATTCTTTTAAATTCATTCAGTCATAAGATTGATACAATAGTGCTATTACACCCATTCAGCTTTCAAGTGTTTCAGGAACCCCTGGTCATGGAACTGCTTTGAAAAATTAATCTTTCTTTAGAAATGTGGACTGGATGTTTGTTTTTGTTGCGACATGTTCAGCATTGAGATGCTGCTTCTTTGTCAGGCCAACTCCATTTTCAATAACTTGTACACTAGAATAGCCTTTTGCACCGACCTATTAGGTCGTATTTTGCAGCAAAAATGAACTCGCAGTCGCTGAAATCGCGTTTGCGTTGGTTTTGCGTCCGTACCAGAAACGTGTGTAAACAAAGGTTCCACCTTGGAACTTTTTTCTGTAAAAAATAAGAAAATCGGATCCACTGTGTGAACATTTTTAACACTTGTAAAATCACTTTTAGTTAACCAACCAAAATGAACGCAGCAAAGTCGAGTTAAAAGCCAACCTGGAATCTTTCCCAGATTCCCAAAAGGCACGCAAACCTTTTTGGTTGTAAGCTTCTGACTTTAAAAACAAACATCTTACTGATTAGTCTGGCATCTAGCAGAAGGAAATGCTCATGATGAACATAACTAACCTGCAATAAAATAATTTTAGTCAAATTTAATGTCAGACTATAGAAATACAGGAAGCTTGTCTGTTTTTTTTTTGTTTTTTTTTAATGTACGCCTGTGATGATAAATTGTTCCAGCAATTATTGTGATAAACAATAACATTGTTGTTTTGTGAGACAATCTTCAAGAAATATAATGATAATGGCATTATAATGCAAGGACACGTTCTATAATTTCTAATAAATGTTTAACACTAGAATTTGAAGGCATTTTAAATATCCAGTATAAATAAATAAAACAACAGAAGCAAAAAAATAAACAAAATTGTCCTCCAGGAAAAGGAGCCAGTTGAGTCTAAAGCACCAGATTGAAGACTTTTATCATCCAGTTTTTGGTAGAAAGACAGAGAAAAAAAAAGAGAAAAACGATAAATCTCTCAAATGGAAATTATTGAGCTCACTTTAATTTCCGTTGTGATTTATTCCTCATTGCGACCGGCCTGAAGTGTACGTAAACATCTGGCTTCAGCTGGGCTGTGACCACATCACACGACGCCGCAGCCAACCAGCCCAAAACGGAAATCAAACACGCTTCGAATGAAAAAATGAAAATGGCGACCGTCCGACAGACGGAGTAAAAAAAGTTGAATAAAATCGGAGCAAAAACCGCTAGCAGGGCGTCAACCTTTGTAGCGGCGCTTGAAATTCCAGCGAGCCCTCCGGTCCTGACACGGAGATGGAGCCACTTCCACATCAGTGCAGCGGTCTCGCTGCGCGCTGTGGTGTTGGAGGCTCCATTATGCATGAGGCCTGACCGGCCCTTCACCAGCTGTCACCGAGCTGACCACTGAATCCCATCTGGACCCTGGGGGACATCGGCGGTGTCCGTCAGGGGAGGCTGTAAGACGAGCCCACTGGTACGGAAACTCCCACCACGGATCCCACTTACCGCAAACGCCCCCCCTCTCTCCTCACCCTTCGCTCTTAACTGGAGTTTCTCTCATTCGCGGGTTCAAAAGGTTGGCCCGCTGCTCTGATCTAATAGCTTGAAAGCCGTATTTCTCTGTCAGAGTCCTGGACGTTTCCAGCTTCAGCTGGCTCTGAGGAAGGAGCATCAAACGCATCCTGTGGATTTGATTCTTTTCAACAAATCAGAATTAAAAGGACAGCAGTAAAAACCAACGCGATAAAAACTTTTTTTTTTTTGTTTTTTTAAACATTCTTGTGTTTAAGCAAATTCTAATAACTCCCTTGTAAAGTTGCAGCAAAATGTCAAGGTCTGGCCCATATAACACATGAGCCCAGTGGAGGCATCGTAAAGGGGTTGTAATGGGTTTTCCCTGCATAGCTGCATTTCGTACAAGCAGAAATGTGGTTACATATTTGTTTGGTGGAAGGAGGCGGGGAGGCGGGGAGGGCGGGGGGAGGGGATAATCCACTTAAAAGAGCATTGCAGAACAGAAAATGGAAAAGGAAAACAGGAATGGATTTATTTGCATCAGATAGAGCAGGATGTTTCACAATTTCTGCTCCGGTGTTTCTACAGGAGGGGAAAAAAACAAAAAAAACAACGGCGTCTCACTCAAAGGGTCTGAGCGATCCGGATCAGACGATGCGTTTTCGTGACCTCTTTGGAAACCTGCGATATTAATAGTTGTTCCAGGGCGGCTCGGCGACTTATCGCTTAAGATGTGAGGATGTAGGCAAACGGTTGTTGTGAGACGACGTTCAAGTGATGCCAAGCAAGAGCAAAGAGAGGTTTTAGCAACAGCACAGAGAGTTTGCTGCTTTCTTCGTACGCTGGGTCAAAAACAACTAGATGATTGGTTTTGTTTTTGTTTTTTTTTATTTTGCTTCTTTGATGTAATATAACATTGATGTTCCATTTGGTAATAATTTTATTGAATACTTTATTGTAGTTTCCTCTTATTGTTATCATATCACGGAGAATTTCATTAAGTTACTTGACGATCATAGATTAATGAAATATTTTAAGTCCAATATAATTGCATCGACAAAATGCGATTTTGAAAGCAAATATTTTGTGTTCAGTCACATAACTGTTCCACAAAAGATAAATACAAGTAAGTCATTTACAGAAGAATGAAGGAACAGTAAGAAATATCCAACGCCGATGAATGCAAAACACTTTATACGATCTAAAATGACACCTACAAACTAAACTTTAAAAGTTGTGAGCTCATTATGGGACGCAGCGGGTTGGACTGCACACGAAGCGACGCTTTCACACGGAAACCTGCAGATGGTTTAAAGAAACGTGACACGTCAGTCCGCGCTGTTGCTTGTTCGTCGTCTCTAACACATTTAGAAACGAGTTTTGACCTCCGGTGCAACTTTAAGAACGTCTCGCTCTTCATCATGTTGTACTTTGAAGGCTCTTATCTTCAAAGAAAGTTTCAACTTTCTGTAGATTTTTCTTGCTGGTCATGTATTGCACTTTTTTTTTTATTTTTTAGATATGAATCAGTTTCAGGTTTGCATTAAAGTAGATGTTGAACTTTTCGTGAGTCTTTCTGAAAAATGGGAGATAAATCATGAACCAAGAGGTGTGAGGACTGAGTTGGTAACGATGAGTCTAACCCCATACAGATTCTCTGTTGACTGTTTCACCTTCCTCTTTTTTTTTTTTGTTCACACTCTATTGGCTTTACATACTTGAGAAAGTTTTGCATCTTCTGACTAAATCCCTCCAGAAATCTCCAGTTTTTTTTTTTAATAGAGCAAAGTTTGGTTTATCAGTTGAGCCCCGTATTCAGCCAGTCGTCTCCAAAAAGAGTAAGTCATCCTTCCCTCCTGTCCATATTGATGATGTAATTGCTCTGATAATCACCACCTGTGTTCGCGAGAGCTGTATTGTCTATTCAGCATGTCTAAAAGTGTCCTTTCTGGAGCAGATGGCGCTGGAGGCAGGAGACCAGCCCTTCTCTCACCTCAATCTGGAAGGCTGGGCTCATCATCGCTTCCAGCCTGGATGGGGATGGAAAAATAGTTTGCTTAAGGCGGGAAAAAAAAAAAAAAAAAAAAGCCAAGAGACAGGAACCTCGCGAGCCCGGCAGCTGCGCTTTACGTGCGGATACGTACAGCTGAGGAGATTATCTCCTTACATAACTGTCAGTTGCGGGTTCAGGGTGGTTGTTACAGCAAAGTGCTCCCCTCTGATTCCTTTCTGCCAGGGAGCCATATGTTTAAATGAGCCGCCCGACTCCAGTGGCCCCTCAGGAAGTCTATAGATTACTGTTAATAAGCACGTAGCGCGGCGCAAATACACATCGCACACAGTGTGTCATCATCGAAACATTTCAGAAATAATCCTTATCAGCCAGCCTTTGTGTTCCAACATCTGATTAACCGAAATTGCCGCTCCGCAGCTGTGCGGGCTAATTGGAAACGTGACCGGCTCCTCCAAGACATCCAGCTATCTCTGCTGCTCCTCTCCAGGCTTCACGGGAGGCTTCCATGGGGAGGGATGCGTCCGTGCGTCTCGGCGTGGGAAAAACTGGTTAATAAAAGTTTTCGTTGTGGTTTGAGAAGTCGGGGTGGGGGGTTGAACGTGCCCGTTTCGGCTCATTTAGATGGATCTGACGGTAGCGGCGAGCCGGTTTGCTTGAAAAACGCGTTGCGCTTTGGGAACATGTTGAAATGACCCAGAGACTGAAGTTTCACACAACAGGAGTGAAGAACAACATGCGACGAAAAACTAAATAAATCTGAAGGTCAGATTTGTTTTGTTTCTTTTGCCCTTCAGAACAGCCGAAAAGTTTCACAACTCAAAATGTTAGTGTTTGCTGCCCCTCCACCACCTGTTGCTGCGTCGTGACGGTTCGCTGGCTAAAAGAAAGCTAATAGACATTTATTTACCTTGCTTAGGAACAAAAAAGACAAATTTGTCTCTTTAGAAACATTTCTAATGACTAATATCACAGAGCGTTACTGTGTGGGAAACTAAGAATCTCTTTTTAAGGTAATGCATGCATATCAGTTTGAATAATGCATGCATTACTTTTGGAAAAAAGAAAAAAAAAAGGTTGGAAAAGCTATGAGCAGAATATCTTTTAAGCAGCTGACTGCAGCGAAGCTGCCTGTGCAACAGAAATTAAGCTGCTTATTTTTAGGGATAAATAATCATAAAAATGTTGACTTCTACAGCATAATTTATTTTCAAGGAATACTTGTGGAATAATTTAGTTTTATTTTCCATTTTTGTGGGTTTGAGTCCCACAAAAATGGGACTCGGACCAATGTAGAATATATGAGCGACCCAGTGCTGGTACATGTTACTAAAGATGCTCCGTAAGCTCATTTCCCAACAGTAGGTTTTGAGCAGAATATGAAAACAATGGCTTTATTTTGCAGCTTCATTTTGCACCTGAATGAGTCGGCCATAAAACAACCAAAACTACACAGGCATGAAAAGTGAAATAATCTGCCAGTGGAACTAATACGTTTTCATAAATATTACGGAATTGTTGACTTAAAACAAGCTCCTGTTTCTTGCCAAAAAGTTACTGATAAGTTTGTCTCATTTCAAGTGTGCTATGATATTTGCACCAGAAATTAGACCAAAATCCTTGGTGAAGTTTTGGTGGGGGGGGGGGTTTGCGGTGATTTGAGTGGTGGTGATTTTAGTCAGGATTATAATAGAGTCTGACGTCTGGTTAGCAGCATATTTTTGAAATTAGAAGTGTTAACTGTATTCAGTATTCAGTGCTAATTGGTTAATTTCTTTTTGTTCATCCATGAAGACGTGGCAGCTGCTCTCTCACCAGCCTGTGTTTCTACTGGTGTGTTTCTCGTTGGTCTGCGGTCAGTTTCAATACGCTAGAAATAAATCCAACAAAGAATGATGAATCACTCCAAGTTTTTTCTCTTTTTTTTTTCCTTTTTGTTTTTTGCTGATCTGTGCTACAGAGCCCCTTTCCACCCCGTGTAAATAAACATTGCTTGACCTTTCCTCTGAGTCCATTTCACTAATCTTAGTCACTCCTGCCACTGCTTTTAACTAATTATCTTAAAGTAATTTATGGCCTTCAGCTCCCATTGATGCTCCACACAAACCCAATTACATCACATAAACAAAGGACAACTCATAACCGACTTTGCAGTGATTTAGTAGTGGGTGTTCAGGCTTTTCTAAATTACTGTCCAACTTTTGCTAAATAAATGAGCAAGAGGATTAATGAACAAATGTGCACGCGAAGTGTAGATTAAATACCGTTTCTTCTTTATTTCTGACCCTCAGATGCACCCACCATCCATTCACAGTCCACTGAAGATTGTCAGACTTTTAATCTGTAATCACAAAGGCACGAAGCTGAATAATGGCAGGGAAAAAGAAAATGCGTTTAACAGTTAACATGCTAACTTATGAGCCTCTGGCCCGGCTTTAATCCGAGTGTCGTCCTGCCGATGACCGGTGACACCGCAGATTAAATTTGCGAGCAGAACATTTTGACGAGCTCGTGAAATTTGTTGCACTGCTAAACCCGGCCACAAAGATCCTCCACCTGTTGATATTATTATCATAACTATAACTCTCTCCTGTGGAAGGGAAAATATAGACGTGCTGTTTAGTTATGAGCCAAACAAAGAAGTAGAAAATACATTAAAGATCGGACATATTCACTCCTGGTTTAATTTGCTAAATTTGAATGTGAAAACTGCATTCTTTTTTTTTATCCAATATTTAAACACTCTCAAAATGTAGTTTAATTTTTTTTATTTCAAGTATTTATGTCAATGTGTTGATTTGCACGTAATATTACTGAAGGGGAAACACTTTGTATCACCTTATAAAACCAGTTTTGTTGAACCACAGCAGTCTCTTTTATACTATTATACAGCAAATGTTGACCTCCATCTATTTACTAATTCATTTTTTTTTTCATTTACACCATAATTACATAGTTTTTGGGGGCTGATATAATATGGTTAAAATTGAAAAAATGGAATTCAGAAAAATAAGAATTCAGAAAAAATGTTTGGAAAATGAAAAAGAAGGTTTCCATATTGCCATAGTGATGTTTTTGAACTCAAAACAAACATTTATTTATTTATTTATTTATTTATTTATTTTTAACCATTTTCCAAAAATAACATTAATTAGTAATTTCCAGCTGCACATATTCGTATTATTCTTTACAGATTGAACCTAATACCCGCTGTAACAAACAAAATAAAAAAAATTGACACTGTTACGACGTCCCTCTGTTACCAGCGAGGAGAAATAACCTTACAGCATCCGGCCCACTCAGCAATATTTCCTACACATTCCTGCTAATGAAGTAAAAATATCTGAGCTGGAACTCGTATCATAACTCATCTCCATTCGTCTCCTTTTGTTAATCCAGCTTCCTATTCGCATCTCAACGAAAGGCTAACTTCAATTAACCTACTCCGCTCACACTTCGGGAGCTGTAGGTCCGCTTTCATGGATATAGAGGATATGCTTCATGTCTGCCAGCTATTGAATTTGAATCTCATTCATAATTTTGTTTCTAATATTAAAGGTCACATTAGCATTTGTGTTGATAAGCGGTTGGTATGCAGGGCCCGCAGCACATCCGCTGGTCCTGTTGTTGCTGGGGTTTTTTTTTTTATTTGGCCGGCCCTTTTAATTTTTCAGGATAAACACACACAGCGCATTACGAATTAAAAGAAAACTCATGTTGGGTCATGGATTAATGCGCCAGAATGTGATATCGGTTAGAAACGTTTCGTTTCAGCTTCACAGCTAAATGTGTTAGCAGTGATCAGCAACCGAGCGGAAATGCCTTTTAATTGTTTAAGTTGATTAAAGTCTAAAATTAAAATTTCTTCTTAATAACTGGAGCTGAATTCTGCCTGTGACTTCTGTAAAAAAAAAAAAAAAAGGAAAAAAAAAACTACCTTTCAGATGTTTAGGTACATTTTTAAATGATTCAATGTCGTTAAACACATTTTTGCAAACATTTTCCAGGGTGATGCAAGTATTTTTTTGAAGCTTTCCATATGTTTTTATTTTTATTTTTATATATTTAGGGAAAGAAAGGCTTCACTTCAAGGATGAAATATTCATCACTATCTTCTGTTTTTTGCTTCTTAAATAAAGACTCACTGTAGTTCAGTGTTATACAGCGTTTCTAAACAAACAAAAAAATATTCTTTTTTTTTATTATTATTTTGACACAATTATTTACCAGAAGTCTCCATTTCATCTGCTGGAACAGTTTTTTTTTTTTTTTTTTGTTTTGTTTTAGAGCTAATTCTCAGTTCCAGTCTCTTGGGACGTCGCAGTTAAAACACACAACCCTGAATATAGCATGTCTGCCTCTGAATGTTAATGAATCAGATCTGTTATGCTGCCTCTCGGCTCGACGTTGTCCCACCTGAGTTACGAATACTCACATTTCTCAGAAGGAACAACCTACAGAGCCGTGAAAACGTATTCGGCTCCTTACAAACTGCGCCTCGTTTTGCGTTTTCGCCCCACCAGAATGTTCCAGATAATCAAACGGATAATTAATATGAGGCGACGATAACTTGAGTAAACACAACGAGCAGTTTTCAAATGAGAATTGAATTTGTTAAGGGCGGGGTGAAAGGAAAAATTCAAATCAATCTGAATCTATGTGGACATATAATTGGGTTAATGTTAAATTATGAATTACTGTGATTATTATTATTTGGTTCAATTTTACTGGCCTAACCAAGAACTCATTATTGCTTGACCTGTATTTTATTTAGTTTCTGTGTAAGTTGATAGTACAAAAACAATGTTTCACAGTTTTCGTTGATGGAATTAAATCTTCTGTTATTAAGTGATTCATTCATTCATTCATTTATAGTAAAATGTTTTTTTATGTTTCAGGACCTAAATGACTGCAAAAGACTGTTCTCCGCCAGAAAATCCTACAAATTATCTTTTCTTTTTAATACATCCTGAAGCTCAAGCATACTGAGTCTATGCAGTCGGACAATGACCCAAAATCCACCACCAAGTCCACTTTTTAATAGCTCAAAAAACACAAAGGCTTTGGAGTGACCTAGTCAAAGTCCAGACAGCTGTGATGCTGTGGCATGACTATAAATTGGCTGTTGATGCTCAAAAACCCTCCAGTGTGAAGGAACTAAAATAATTCTGTAAAGAAAAGTGGGTCATAATTCTTCCACAGTGGATACAAACGACTTGTTGCCATTATTTGCAAAGCTTTATGACAGTTGTTGTTGTTGTTGTTGTTGTTGTTGCCAAGCCTGGCACATGTAAGCATCAGGTTTACGTAGGCCTGTCGCATTAATCAATAAATCAATAAATCGCACCATAAATTATTTTCTCTCTCTTCTACCTAAAACTGGATGAAAAAAGTTTTCGGTTTGGTGCTTTGGTCTCATAACAATTTTGAATTTATGATCATTTTTGCTTACAGAGACTTCATGATTTATTTTATTTGTTGTCTCTGTTGTTTTTATATATTTTTTTTTAATATTTAAAATGCCTTCCAGTCCCAGTGCTAAATATTCATTAGAAATGAAAGTTTATTTGAGAATGTGTTCTTTTCATTACCGTGCCATTACATTATGTAAATGCGGCCTCAAAACAACAACATTGTTGTTTATCGCAATAAAGTTTATTGTCCAGCAAACTTTATCACGACAGGCCTAGGTTTACGGTGTAACTACTTTTCCTACATCTGGTGTTTTGGGCAGATTTTCTCCCGACTGTCGAAGGAATCATGATTTGAAAACTACACTCTGTGTGAACTGAGTTTATCTTTGTCTGAAACTGGAACTGGTTTGATAATCCGAATCTCAGAAGTGAAAATTAAAAAGAAAAACACCAAAAAAGGAAAAAATCTTTAAATGGGAAAAATGCAAAGCACATCAACAGGTGACAAGACAAGCAGGATTTTGAATATGATAAGAGAAAACTGCTGACCGAATACTCTGTGTTGGATATTGAACCGGTGTGTGGGAGACAAATTGAACTACAACAGACCCACTGAGTCTCCAGGTCCCATAACCTTGCAGGTCATTGGGAAGCGGGGCTGAGACGGCAGTAACTGCCACCCAGGAAGAAATAACTGGTACAATAACTAACAGGAAAACATGCAGATTGACAGCGTAAGCCGTTCCCGCACGTTCGCCGCTCTGCTCTGTGTTTTTATTTTCCCAGTAAGCTTTTTTTATTGGAGTATCTGCGCTTTCCCAGATCTGGCTGTTACTACAATAAAGTCCTCATGGGTTTTATTGAATGCGTTTGTTTCCTACCCCCAAGAATTATGGCTTCCTGCAGTATTCAGTCCGTGTGTGTACGTATGTGTTTTCTCTGGCTGTAAGCGCTTTCCCCGTTCTGTGTCAGAGCGCATAGAGGCATGGAGTATATGTTTTTTTTTATTTTTTATAAATCAATTTTCAGTGGTTGTCAGCACTAAGGCTACTGTCGGCAGCAGTTGATGGAGCTCCGCTCTGCTGTAAGACTCTCTGATCTATCAGCTGTGACGTAATGCCCTCCTCAATCACCAGCTCTGGGAACTGTAAATCAGAGTGCTGCTGCTCTGCGTGGCGCTAATGCCGGCTTCCTGCTCCCAGCTCCACCACTGAGCTCATCCACTGTCCAAACAGCGAGAGAACAGCAGGATAAGTGCCGGACATTTTAATTGCTCCTAATGGCCTCGACATATCAGCGTCTCAATAATGCACTTTGAGCTCCCTTCTCTGCCCCGCCCTGCCCCCCCCAAAAAAAATAACAAAAAGTGGGAACAATCTGGATGTTTTAGACTGCGGCTGCCCCCTGAAGCTGTAACTGGTGTTTACTGCACAGCGTGAAAGTTCACTTTTTCATACTTTGTTTCCAAGGAGTCGCACTTCGTTGTAATTGTCCTCTTAACTCGTTGAGGGTCCTTCAAAGACTTCAGTCACCTTGTCATTCCTAACATGCTCCAGTCTTTGTGTTTGACAACTGTTGTCTTATCTAAGTCCGAAACCTCCCATCTATCAGCTGATCCGTTTATCCAGTGGGAAATGTAAATTCAAAGCTTGAGAGATCAGAACCACAAGAAGATTATTATTTTTTTTGCTTCTGTGGTGTGAAACTATGAAACAGATTGACTGTGGAATTGCAGAAACGTCCGAACATTAAATAATTCAACCATCTGCATGAATGGCCTTCACTAAATACAAGAAATTATCCTGACATGTTATGTTGTGGTTGTTTTTATAGCATAATTAGCATCAATATTATCATTACTGTTGTTGTTAATACCATTAAAGCCACTTTTATGGCTATTGCAAGCAGATTATTGGATGTACTGGATTAATAAAGAATCTGAGAGCAAAATGGAGGTAAATTGTTACAAATAGGACGAAATAGTTGCGTTGTTGCTGGAGGAGGGGCGGGTTTTAATACAAGAAATTGACAGTTGGTCAATTTTTGCTAAAGTAAAAGTCAGATGTTTACTTCCTGGCACTTTGGTTGCTAAGAGACGCGGTCGTCTCTTAGCAACCAAATTGTTATTGTTCATAAAACATAAGATTTATTCTGCTCTTTTGAAATACTACGTATCTTATACTTACTACTTAACAAGAATTGTGCAGCTGGTGAATTTTGCAGAAAAGTGAAAATGTTTTCTTTGTCATTGGTGGTGAAAATATTATAAAAGAGACATTTAACACTACAGTAAAAATCAGATTTTTACTTCGTGGCAGTTTGTTACCAGAAAATACGCTCATTTCCAAACATCAAATTAATATTATTGTTGTGTATAAAACATAAGCTCTTTTGAAATACTGCTTATCTACTTAGACACAAGAAATTTACAGTTGGTAAATTTTGCAAAAGCAAAAATCAGAAGTTTACTTCAAGGCGGACTTTGTTCCCACAAAACGCGCTCGTCTCTTAGCAACCAATTGACAACAAATGTTGTTGTTCATAAAACATGAGATTTCTTCTGCTCTTTTGAAATACTACGCATCTTATACTTACTTCTTAACAAGAACTGTGCAGCTGGTGAATTTTGGCAAAAAGTAAAAATGTTTTCTTTGTCTTTGGTGGTAAATATATTTTTAAAGGAGACATTCAACCCAAAAGTAAACATCCGATGTTTACTTTGTGGCACTTGGATACCAGAAAACGTGCTCATCTCTTAGCAACAGATTAACAACAAATATTGTTATTGTTCAAAATACATAAGATTTCTTGTGCTCTTTTGATATGCTGCTTAACTTACAACTTAACAGGAATTGTGCAGCTGGTGAATTTAGTAGAAAAGTGACAATGTTTTCTTTGTTATTGGTGGTGAAGTTATTATAAAACAGATATTCAACACAAAAGTAAAAAATCTGATTTTTACTTTGTGGCAGTTCGTCACCAGAAAACTCGCTTGTTTCCTAACACAAATTAAAAACACGTAATGTTATTCTTTATAAAACATAAGCTCTTTTGAAATACTGCTTATCTGCTTAGACACACAAAATTTACAGTTGGTAAATTTTGCAAAAGCAAAAATCAGAAGTTTACTTCAAGGCGCACTTTGAAAACAGAAAACACACTCGTCTCTTAGCAACCAAATAACAAATATTGTTCATAAAACATAAGATTTATCCTGCTCTTTTGAAATACTACTTATCTTATACTAGTTACTACTTAACAAGAACTGTGCAGCTGGTGAATTTTGGCGAAAAGTGAAAATGTTTTCTTTGTCATTGGTGGTAAATATATTTTTAAAGGAGACATTCAAAACAAAAGTAAAAATCCGATGTTTACTTTGTGGCACTTGGTTACCAGAAAACGTGCTCATCTCTTAGCAACAGATTAACAACAAATATTGTTATTGTTCAAAATACATAAGATTTCTTGTTCTTTTTTGATATGTTGCTTATCTTATTGTACTTACTACTTAACAAGAATTGTGCAGCTGGTGAATTTAGCAGAAAAGTGAAAATGTTTTCTTTGTTATTGGTGGTGAAATGTGAAATTGGTGGTTATTATAAAACAGACATTCAACACAAAAGTAAGAAATTAGCTTTTTACTTCAAGGTAGTTCGTCACCAGAAAACTCACTCATTTCCTAACACCAAATTATTGATGCGTAAATGTTATTGTTTAGAAAACATAAGCTCTTTTGAAATACTGATTAGACATAAGACGTATGTAGTTGGTAAATTTTACAAAAGTAAAAATCTGATTTTTACTTCGTGGCAGTTTGTTACCAGAAAACGCGCTCATCTCTTAACACCAAATTAATAACACATAATATTATTGTTTAGAAAACATCAGCTCTTTTGAAACACTGCTTAGGTTTACCCACTCCTTTGGACATTTGTTGTTTATTTCATTGTTGTCACTGCAATTTGTAGTTCATAAAGTTCAAGAAACATGGAAATATGAAATAAGAATGTCGGGTAAAGTCAAAACCTTTTATGGAATCATCTTTTTGATGAGCTATGTTTGAGATTTAGCACTGATTTAGCCACAGATTGACCAAAAAGTTTCTTGGTGTCTGGTAACTCGTCAGTCCAAAGTTGAAAATTTGGATCATTTTATGACCCGTAAAGGCACCAGACAAACTTCTGACGACATGTTTTTTTTTTTTTTTTGAGGAAGAAGCAACATTAGCAAGGTGTATAAAATGAAAATGAATTTTCTACATAACCCAAAATATTAATCTCAGAGGGAAGCCAAAATGTTTAGGAGTTTTAATGTCAGCCCTGGAGGGTAAAAATAAAAAAAGAGTGTGCAGTTCTTTTTGCTCCAGTATATCTGTCAGCAGCTGTAAATGATTGCAGAGAATGGAATTTAAATACATTTGGAAAAACCTCAGATCTGCATAGAGTAGTCACTACCACAGAATGCTCTCTGTTAAACATGGTTATAGTAAAACCAAAAGTCCAGCTGCTGCTGCTTCAGTTTCCGTGGTCAGTTCTGATCGGTTCTTGTGTTTATTTGGATGGCTGACTGTGCTACTGAAGCTATCACCTGAAATCCAGGTGACTGGACAATTAGGAAATAATGATTAGGAAATAATTGATCAGTATTAGATGCCCTTCATATCATTCAGCAGTGACATACCTCTGCTAATGCGCTAATTTTTCATTTAGCGTTTTTGCTCATTTTGAAAACATTTAGCATACTTAGCTAATTTTCTTAGCTGTTTGGTAAACCTGTAGTTAAATCCAATTTGAAGTTTCTGTTTTTGACTGTTAAAAATTAACAACAGGCAAAGTCAATTGCCATGTACTATGTTGTAACATCGTGGCTGAATTTAGCGCGTTAGCACTCAAGTATTAGCTACTCCTAAGGGATGTTGGTGTGGGGCTTTAGCATTAGCAGAACTAATATTTATGACCAGTACTTTAAGGTTGGCTCGGTTGGCTTTTTAGTTAGCATGTTGCTAACTAAAAAGCCTATTGCTAGCACTACTCGTTTTTTTTTTCTTTTGTTGTCTCAGGTTCCATCAAAAATAAAACTTACCGTATTTTTTTATGTTGGTGTCTCCCTCTTCAAAGATATTGTTGAGAATGAAAATCTCAATTGATGAATCATAATTTGTATTGACACACGGAGCATAAAATCAGCCAAGAAAAGCATTCAGACTTTACTTATTTTATTAACTTTCAGCGCTGAAAGGAGACGCTTTACCATTACATCCGAGAAGAGTTTCTAAAAGTCTGTTCAGGGTCTGAAGAGAAAGAGGAGGGTAGCTGATTATATGAACTGAAGACACTCCCTGAAATCACACCATGTCTCTGTGGCCTGAGAAAACGTTTCTTTTTCGTGAGAAATGAACCTTGGTGTCTAACAGAATCAAAAATGTAACTCTTTACTATGGGCCCTTTGTCTAACAGCGTGTGACTCTTTCTCGGCCTTGGTAAAGCGTCTCAACAGTATCCATAAACCTGCCCTGAATACAGATCTACACCAGATCCAAAGATTTCTCCTGGTTTGTTTTTTGTTTTTTTTGTTTTTGTTTTTCAGATTTGCAGGGGGGGGGGGGGGAATCTTTTCCTTCCACTTCACAGTTATACATTACTTTACGTTGGTCTATCATATAGAAATCCAATAAAATACATTGAACTAAAATACATTTTTGGTTGTAACATGAAAACATTGGAAATGTTCAAAGGATATGGTTAATTTTGTAAGGCTATGTGCATCTTATGAATCCTGAAGTTGTTTACAGTCTAAAATTACCAATGCGCCCTCCCAAAATAAGCAACAATGGACACAGTTGTCCACATTAACATGAAGTATCTGTCCTAAGGCATCGGTCTGCAGAGAAAGACAAATTGGCTCTCTGTCTTCTTCAGAATATCATAACATATCAAAGGTCTCATCAAATGGCATATCAGATGTCAGAAACAGACCTTTGGATGAAAATAATGACACAACTCCGGTGGTTCTCTGGTTGTGGAAAAGCCCAAGCGCATGTTTCAGGTTACCAGAAAGGCATTAAAAGCGAGTGACATTCTAAAAATGAAAGGCATGTGAGAGGCCTAACCTCTGTAAATCAAGTGCACTGATCCTGACAGATTTTTCTGGGTTTATAAAGCCAAACCCCAGCGTAAAAAAAAAAAAAAAAAAAGCAACATTAGCTGTCAACACACAGCTGAACTAAAATTCAGCAATTGAATCCAGCCAGCGCCGTTAAAGTTGCCCCGCTCAACCTCCCCGAGCTACTCTCCGACTTTATGATTGCTTCCATCTTTCCTCCCAGTGGGCAAGAATCACTTTGTCACTTTAAACAGATGTTGCTTTTGGCAATATGACTAATGCTCTCATTTTGCTTCCAAGGTGTATAAGCGCTGCAACCCACAAGACAGAGGGGGGGGACTTATTGTAGGTGGCGGGGTTGTTGGATAAATCCAAAAGCAGCGATGTGACAGCAAACGTATGAAAGAGATCATGAATAAAGAGAGGTAAAAAAAAAAAAAAAAAGAAAATCCAGAGAAGTGCTCTGGTAATATTGTGCTCCGGTGGCACGGTGACCTCTTTCTGCTTTAAAGGTGGAGGCAGAGCTTGATAAGGAAGGTCAAAACCTGGGATTTATTTATTTACCCATGAGTTTGAGGATTTCCTCCAAAGAATAGCTTGCTGACTTGGAGAGATAATGATTGCTGAAGTTCGAGACGTTTCCCTATCAGGAGGACACACACACACACACGCACACACACACACCCCCCCCCACACACACACACACACACACACACACACACAAAAGGTAACAAACCCTACAGAGATGTGCAGAGTTCAACAGATGGAGCCGGGAAGGGCAGATGGAACGAGCCTCACCAGTCCTCTCGCAAAGGGACGTCGTACTGTAAACGTCAGCACAAGAAAGTCAAACTGGGGGGCGCGGGTGGGGGGAGAGAGAGAGGAAGGACAAGACGTGAGGGTTTGAAGAGGATCCTCTCTGAAGGATTTAAGGTTTAGAGCATGGAGTTTGGAGGATTATTGGCATGGTCAGGATTTTTCAATGAAATACATGATCTTCTAGTGCTACGGGAGTCGCGGCTTAGAGGCAGAGAGAGGCTGATGTCAGGTCGGTCAACATTTTAAAGAAAAAGACAGACTACAGGCTCCTACACAGGTGTTCACTGCAGTAAGAAGGGAAAGAGTGGCATAGGGTTACAGTGGCTAAAAACTAGATAGAGTAACAAGATAAAAAGAAAAGGGAATTTATTTCAAAAGCAGGGTTATCCAAATGTATAAAGTAAGTCTGTAAAGTCACAGATGTAAGGACTGAAACAATGGAAGCTAACAGCTGAGAAGGTATTTTTATTACCTAGTGTTCACTAAAGTCAGCCTAGTGTTGGCTTTAGTGAGCACGAGGCTGAGGAATGCAACTCAGATGCTGATTAAAACAATAAAGGTCAACATATAAGGTTGACCCCAAGAAACGCTACTGAAAGTGTTTGTGCACAAGACTGCACATTCCCCAGACTCAGTCCCATGCCCTCCTGCAAGCAGCTGCTTCTGGTTTTTCAATGTGTGACCGTATTCAAAAAATCCGATTCTTGAAAAGTTCATGTGAAACATGCTAACATGCTAAGTCGTTAATTACACACCGTTTGATGTTTTCAAACCTTTATTTCTGCTAATTATGATGATTTACAGGTAATGAAAACCTGTAATATTCTACATTTGAGAGTAGAATATTACACCAGGCCAACAATACCTCCTCATAGATTGTTTTGAAAAAGTATTTTTGAATGAATATGAGCCTCATTGGAATGGATGTTTAAATTTATTGAGAAAGTCTGTGGAAGAGCTCATAGACAGCACCACAGGAGACATAGCTACACATTGTGAGGTAGTGTAGTCAAATGGACAAAAAACATAACAAACAGGTGGAAAGTTATTGATAACGTAATTTACAAACTCATCTACCTAACTAAATAGTCAAACATTTCACACTCAAAATGTTAACACAAAATACAATACAATAAGGAAACCCCTCGATATGGTAGAATCCAGTGATGCAATCGATGACATCATTTAACAGGAAATGCTGGGCCGGCCCCGCCCATACACCTGCTCAGGCCACAGCATCTAAAAGGTCAAACAGTGGTGAATAACAAGAAAACAAACTGTTTAACAGAAATGTGGCTTTGAGGAAAAGAAACGTTCATATTTACCAAATGCTTTAGAAGTGTTGGCTTTAAATAAAACGTATACTTGGATGTTACACTTGCCAAAGTTACAACGGCAGTGTTTAAAAGAAAGCATCATGACCTACTGTAGAACGATGAAGTAAATCAGAAATATATTTAAGGGACACAAGTGGTTAACACAAACTAAAACTCTTCATCACACACCTATCCGAGGTTTGGCACTCAGACTAAAGCCATGCGCCACCATCCAAGGTTTATCTATTAAAACCACAAAAATCTGTGTTGCATTGAATGACGGCAAAAGAAATAATGAAAAAAAGAAAAAGCAGCTTGTGAACTTCCCTAACCCTCCCTAAACTCTCTCTGCATTACTTTGAGCACCAAAGTATCAAATTGTTGAGCACTTACACAAAAAGCTTCCCTTCACTGTTAAAGGCCGCCTTTTTTTTTCTTTTTTCCACAGACTACACGTCTCGCATTTCGTCGTTCTTCTCGTTTGTGACTCCGCCGTAAAAGCCTTCATCGAATCTATAACTAAATCCTAAAGCAGAAAAACTAACAGGCAACATGGATTTCTCTGCTCACGGCTCTCTGGTCTCAGAATAAGTCCCTAAGCAAGATACCGGTGCCAGATCAGTTCAGCTCTGTTGACAGCTCAGATGGGTCGTCTTATATCAGCCCCCTCAGTTTTGTTTGCCAACAACTGTGCTTACCTCCACCTGTCAAATCTCAGTGAAAATCTTCATGACGTAGCAAATTACTGCTAGTTATCAGCCCCTTCCTCACTGTTTTGACACTGTGATTGCCTCTGGGTCTTTGCCCCTGATGCAACATTCGGTTAGCTTTGGCTACTTCCATACGAGTTTTTTTTTTTTTTTTTAAACAAAACTAGAGCTCTAAGTGTTTAATGTGTCAGAATTGTAATCTACTGCCAAAAACGCCTCCCGTCTTCATGCGACAGGAGCTTATAGTGCTTATATTTGGGCTTTAAAAGCCGGTATTTTCTGCGCGGCATTGATCCCTAAATTAAATTACGTGCGGCTTCGACACCTGGAGTGCTCCGAGTCGCTGTTTGATGATGACCCCCATTTCAGCAGAGGGTAAATGCAAAGAGGTTTTCGCACACCTGAGGATATGTTGGTTTGAGCTGCAGCCTTTTTACATTTTGTTACACTTACATTTCATCATATTGAAGTGATGCAACGTCATGATAATGACTAACAGTCGCACATTATTTTCTTTCTTTATTTTTTATTTTTTTCTAATGGCATAAAAGTGATGTTGAGTTTAAAATTGTAAATTGTTAGTTGCTTTCCGGTCTGACACTTCGACATATAATTGGCAAGGCTGGTATACGGTTTGGATAATACTTATGGTTTTGGAACATTTTGAAAGACAATGAACATTATTGTTTATGATATGAAAACAGAATCTCTCCGGTACAACGCTAAGAAACCTGTCGCTGTTTCATAGTGTGTGTTTGAACACACAGCAGTTGAATCGAATCAGTTTCCTCCTAAAACATTACAGCTTTCTGTTAGAGCAGTCAGAGCCTGTTCATCTTGACACATTTTAAATTAAGAACTGAAATATTTTAAGATTTATAACATCAAGTCTGCACTCGTGTCTAGTTTGAAACGCATACAGCATCCTGCCTGCAGTCATTGTCAGCGTTTTCAACATGAAATGCGTTTCTTTGTATTAATCAGAGAGCTATGTTGTGACATTAGACACATCAAAAAGTACTAATAATGAGTTTAGTGTTGCGTAGTATTTATTAGCTCAGTTAAGCTAGGTTCATAGTATTGGTATAACATAATTAAATGTGAATTCTTTGTAATTGAAATGCTCTGTTTAAATCTGATTGACTGGACATTTGGGCCCATATCTGCATGATGGCATGATGTGTTTAAATATAGTCTTTTATTATAAAAGCTGCTCTGACTTTCTGGGAAATGTATAACTTTCCTGCTCATGTGATCAAATCACGTCTTCCCAGAATTGCGCGTTCTCTTCTCGTTCCCATTTTGAAAACGGGGGAAGAGAAATGGGACTCCATTTCACATCATATCCAAGTATATCATGGAATAATGATTAAAGGTTTTTAGACACTGTGGTCAATTTAAAAAGTAAAATATGGTTTACAAAAAAGGCTCCAGTCAGATTAATTTTGTAGGAGTTGTGAGGGTAACCAGTAGGGTTTTTTTTAGCAATTATTTTGTGTTTTTACAATAACTGAATATACTATAAGTATGTAAATAATGATTGGATTTTTTTAAAAAGTAATTGGCCAATAATGCTACTGCGAAGAACAGAATATATATATAAATGAATAGATACATATTTATATATTTTTGAGGCTTTTTACACATCTTTACTAGCTAGAGTTATTGAAAGCGTATGGCACTACTTATAGTTTTTTATATTAGTCATTTGATCTGACTGAAATAATTTCTGAAAGTCATTTGTTTTCATCTTTTCTATCGTGTATTTCTCCTTTTTCATACCAGCCTACAATAAGATTTCTATCAGAAATGGTGCCGTGAAGCACAGAACCTCGATAGTACATACCACTTAAAGTGAGTGATGAGAAGAAAGAAGATCTGCTTGAGAGACTCTGGCGTTAAAAAAAAAAAGTTATTAAAACTTAAGGAGAACTAAAACTACAGCCGTGACCTGGACAGGATCCATCTAAAGGTGTTGCTGTCCTTTCAGACCAAGTACTTTTCACATCAGTGAGCAGCGTCTGAAATGCCCAAGGTCCTGGAAGATCCATTTAGGTCTCATATACACCAAATAATATATGTGCACGCACAATACTGTCTTGTAAAAGGAGATCAATAACAATAATCTTTCAGGACCTCTGGGCTTTCCTGGCAGTTTTTGTTGGAGGGCAAGTTAACTTTGTCATTGTTATTGGGACTAATGTGTAAATCCCATCTCAACTTTAGACGACTCCAGCCTCTGCACAGCTGAAAGCCTGGCGTTGGACATGCCGGACCTTTAATCAATAAACGCTGGAATATGAAATGACAACGATTTCCTCTTATAGAAAGTTAGTAAACTCCAGAGATTTTTTTATTTTATTTTTTTTTCCTTGAACAACGCACTGGGGTAGTAGAAGCGCTTTAAAAACCTATGGTAAATATCAGAGCACTGCAAAAGTAACGTCTGTTGATCTTTACCAAAATGACGACAAAGTCCTATTGGGGATTCTTTGTGATAGTCTAACATAAAGCTGAAACTGTGAAGTGAAAGTTGAATTAGAAATAAAAAGTGTGGTCTGTATTCAGTCCCTTTAACCCTGAAACCCCTAAATAAAATCCAGAGGAAACCTATTGTCTTTAGGATTAGCAAAATTAGTTAACAGTCACTCTATAAAATTATGATCTATTAGGCATAAAGGTAATCCAAAGGTTCAATGATACTTATTAAAAAGAGACACAACAAAATATTTTTAATATATTTATGACATTTTTGCGCTTTAAATGAAAGCATGAAAACAAAATGTTTCACACCACAAACTATCCACGCTATTTTTATTTGATTTAAGTAATGTGAAAGGGCCTAGTTGATCTTTTATGACCTTTCCTTCAACTTTTTAATATGTTTAAGATGATAGCTGCATTAAAATAAGATAAAAAATGTTATCAAGTTGTATTAAAGTAGCCCACCGCACCCTTTACACCATCTTTGTTAAGTTACACTGTTTGGGTGTTTTCACCTAAATCATGTAACCAAGGGACGTTTTTAAAAGTAGTGACTATTTTGGGCTTAATACAGATGTACATAATATTTTCACAGTTTCAACAAATATGAACCTTTCATATAGGCACTTATTTATCTCACGGCTTTTCTCTATCATCTATATCAGACCTCAGCAGCCTGGGAGCCAGTTGTTCAGACGTAACAAAACCAAGCGGCTGAGATGTAACCTCTTTAACGTCTTTATACACGTTACATCACCTCGCCTGTGATCACAGCAAAGAAATATCCTATTTCAAGCCTCCACGTGTGTGCCTCTGTCTGCCTCCGTCTCTCCCCACCCCCCACACCCGACGCTGGGCGAGACGCGAGGCACAAAAGCGCCGACGCGAAGCTAATGCTGTGATCCATGATTCGGAGGTAAAACGCTTTATCAACATTTCCTCGGGGCACCAAGGTCAGACGCATCCTCACAAAGCGAAAGATGAATGGTCCGGGTTTCCACGCCACGCAGACTTCAGGGCCTAGCCTCCCCTGAAACCACGTAAACACAGGCTTCCCACCTTAACTACAGGCTGCCAGGTCCGGCGAGCTGCTGCAGAAGGTGGTTTGACGTAACCGCCGGTGACCGAAGGGACACCGCAGAGGATTTCTGGGAGCGACCTGCTGATTTCCTGCTTATAGTCATTTGGATGAATATAATTATGGCGATCAGTGATTAGAATAAATTACCTCCTTGTTCTGATACCTAAGGAGACCGAGCTCCGCCGTATAAGTTGTGAGTGTGACACAGTGTTTGCAGCTGCCGTGTGACTTTGCACAAATTTGCACATCAAAGGGAGATTTTTTTTTTTTCTTTTTTATGTGCTGCCGTATATGAGGCAGCTTCGTTTTTCTGAAAGATATTGACAGGAAAAATACAGCTCATGTGTCTGTATCCAGCTGACTTGCTGTTGCAACAGGTGCTACCCACAGATAAAAATTTACAGAGAGAAATAGGATTTTCAGTTGAAGGATAGACGTTTCTTATCTCAGATAACCACTTTACTCCTGTCATAACCTGTCTCTGGCACTTAGTTCAACTCTTCTGATTGTGTGTGTGAGAGCCAACGAAAGTGTGGCGTTTCATTGTTTGCCATGCATATGTTGAGATGGGCTCTGTAATTGCAAAATTTTTTTAAAATTTTTGCTAGAAGGGAAGGTAAAGCAAATTTATTTCATTCACAAAGCGATTAAAAGGGCCCTACAGTAAAACTAAAACAGCATAGGTAGATATAAATGGCATTTTAAAGAAGCTAGATGCATTAAATGAATAACGGGAAGACCTTTATCAGTGAATGCAGCTTTAATTGTTTCTCAATTCCAGTCCTCAGGGATCATTGCCCCGCATATTCTGATCCAGAACACCTGATTCGGATGACCGCATGACCTCCTCTGCATGCCATCCAGTGCTGCAGAAGCCCGTTAGTCACCCACTCTTTCCAGTCAGGTGTGTGGCAGGGTGGGAACGCCTAAAACATCCGGAGCAGTCGTCCATGAGGGCAGGAACGGAGAAACATTGAGTTAGATTGAAGAGAGTGGGAAAAGAGGAGCGTATTCATTTTCATACTGATTTGAAATCAAAACCTTAACTGTAGAAGAGTTTTTACGAAGTTTTTTCTTTCCACAAAAAGACCTGCTAGCTCATGTTGAAAGATTCCTAAGTATTCCTGGTCTAGGTACATTGTTCCTCTGTCGTATTTTGGGTTTGTCCCAGAGTCTCTTCACTGTGTGATTGGCCCAGAAAGCGTCCAGAGGACGGTTGGAGGCTGGAACGATGGCCACTGTGGCTACTATTCAGGCCACCATCAGCATGAGAATGTGTGTGTGCATGAATGACTGATTGCAGAGTAAAGTGCTTTTGATAAAGCGCTAAACAAGTACAGGCCATTTACCTTTCTGGGCTTGAGGTCAACTGACTTCTTTCGGTGTGGAGGTTTGGGAAACGCTACGGCTCCCACTGGATGACAGACTCTTCACTCCACATGTGTGAGACAGTGGGACGTTCCACACCGAGGCAGAGAGGGGGGCTTGTGTTTAGGATCTTGCCTTTGCCAATAAGTGAGCGATGGCACATAGACAGATTGGTAAATGAATAGCTTAGCTTTCTGGCTCACACTGGAGCATCCACATTATCCCACTCCACTCTACAATTATTCATCCTTTCCATGAATAGCACAAAGAGGATTGGGGACAAAGGGCAGCAGTAGCAGGGTCCAGCACTCACTGGGAACAGACTTGACTTTGTGGCAGGTTTGGGGACACGGCTATTTTCATACAAGCACCAGGTAACCCAGGTGTCACAAACTTTGACAAACGTACCTTAAGGGACAGAGCGATGAGCCCTCTTCAGGTCCACAAAACACATTTGGGAACATAACTCAACTCCAGTGACCACTTCAAGGGTAGAAAGCTGGTCCAAGTGCCACGGCCAGGACAAAACCAGTACGCTCTTCACGAATCCAGACATCAGCAACTGGTCGAAGTCTTCTTTCTAGAGTAAGCTTTACACACGAGACTGAGAAGTGTGATTTCTTGAAAGTAGTGTATCTACTCCCTACCTGCCTTTTCTTAAAGACTGGAACCAAAAGCCCAGTTCGCTACTCCAGAAGTGTTGTCCCTATCCTTCATGCAAGAGTCAATTACTACAACTCCCCAACGTCCTTCAGCATCTTAGGATGAATCTTGTTCACATCTGGGGAGATTTTTAACTACCTCGGCGACCTCTGCCATGGTAATGGACTCACCTTTACCCAGAGTCTTCACACAGAGGACATCGTGACCAGATTGACGGATCCTCAAAGTGTTCTTCCTCATCTCCCCCTTCCAAACGTCACACAAGTCGTGAAGTTTCCTGCTTTTCCTTTTCTGGGCTGCGAGTTGCTGAATGGCTTTCCTGAATTTTGTGGAGTGCAACCTAAAATATTTTTAAATAGTTTTTTTTTTATTTGTTGATGAAAATTGCTTGAAAACCATTTATCATTTTGTTTCCTGCTCCGCAATGATCTACAACATTGTGTTGCTCTCTCACAAGGATGTCCAACATTTTTGCAACATGGGCCCAAACTGTCAAGTCAAAAATTCACACTGTAACACTTTTTTTAACCTACTAATAATGCAATAGTTTAATTGAACAAAAAATTATTTTATTTTTTTTTTTTTTTGTGGAATGAGATGTACAGCCAAAACTTAAGGTTTTTGTGGGTTTTCCCTATCAAAAGAATATTTGTTTTGTGCCTAATTAAAGAAAAAGCAAAAATATTAGTCAGTTTGGAGCAATAAAAACAGGATTTAAGTCACTCTATCTCTGGAACCGCATAGATGTTGTCATTGCAAAAGATTGCAAAAATAAAATGGGGTTATATTTCAAGAGACTAGTTTAAAGAAGATTTCAATTCCTCCATAATAATTAAAAACAAAGTTTCCATTTGCGCCAGCCGCCTGTTCTGGAGGGTTAAATTTGTATTATTCTTGAATTTCAGTGGACAGCCACACAAAATCAGTCCCTGCAATGGTCACACTTTGGACACCGCTGCTCTATTACATACAACGCTTTGAAGTGTGTGATTATAATGTGCCAAAATAGAAAAAGAATATATAGAAAAAAAAAAACTTTTTCCAAGACAAGTAAGTAAAGCGAGTAAATCTTAATTTACTGCTTACCCCAGCAAACTACTCGGTGTCCTCTATGCATGGACGACACAAGTTCTTTCATGCATAGCATTTCAACACCTGCTGAGTTGTTGGCAGCTCCCCTACAATCAGCGCCTCGCTCATTATGGGAAAAAAGATACCTTGAGCCCGCTTTCTCCCTTTCAGCCTCCGTCTTTTGAGTCCATTTCAAACATCAGTGCACCAGACAGCCACAGCAATTGGTCCGCTCCACAACCTCAGGTCTCCCCCGTGTGACTCTGCCTAACAAATTATACCATTAAATATCAAAATGCCACACAAAGAACGCTCATATTTCACATCGTGCTTCGTACGTAGCGACTCCTGAAACGCCGCGCGTGAAAGGGGATACAGTAAGCGATGCGTCTGCTGTATTTTTAACGGCAAGTTTTAACAATTCGATTCTCAGGCTCAACTTTTTTGTGTGCATTTTATGACGTATGGAATCCTTTTCCTAATGATGGGAAGTTGGGTTTATTTCGGAAATGTCCAAGCTGCTCTGAAAAAGAGCTTTACCGCAAAGCTAAAAAAAAAAAAAAAAATTAAACAAAGAGCTAAAACGGAACATGAAAATGAATCAACCCCCCCGGCAGGAAGATATTTAGAGAGCCATGATCCTACAGGCTGGTCTGTGGGTGTTTCTTCTAGAAATATTGGCAGTGGCTCTTCCCTGTTTATGAAACCCTGCAGGTCCAGAGCATGGGGTGAAGACTGTGGAGATCTCGGATATTTGGCAAAGTCACCGGTGGTAACGGGAGGATACTTCATCATAGTCACAGTCACTGTCAGGTGGCTGAGACCTTGCCAGCTTTTTCAATTTCTCTCGGCCTCTCAGCAATTTGGCCAGTCGAGAAATGGCGGCTGCATTGCAATCTGCGCGTAATTTTATTTGTATAACGCACTGGAGAGAGTGACCTAAATGGGGCTGAAGGACACCTGCATTGAGATGGCCAATAATGCAGGCAGAGGTGCTATATTACAGCTGCCACTGGAGAAATGTCTCTTTAGTTGCTCTGGGGAGGTCACCAGATGGCTTCAAAGTCACCAGCCTTCATCTCTCACATTCCAATAGGCTATTAAGTGAGCACTGTCTCTACATTATGGCTGGGAAAAGTGTCAGGGAAGAGTTTTGGCTGCCTTCAGACCTGGCCTCGACTGTCGCAAGGCTTGGAAAAGGTGGGAGGGAAG
Source organism: Poecilia mexicana (assembly GCF_051168715.1). NCBI lineage: Eukaryota > Metazoa > Chordata > Actinopteri > Cyprinodontiformes > Poeciliidae > Poecilia > Poecilia mexicana. Next base: position 30,183,583 of record NW_028263382.1, on the reverse strand, counting down.
CGTCCAAGTCCAGAGTCACAGCTCACCAGTGGCTCGGAGATGATGTGGAAACAGCAGCCTCCGCTTGAACTTAATGGTACCGAAACCCGCAAAACCGACAAGAATTCAAAGTCCAAAGAGAAAAGCTATTGAAGTGATTAAAAGTAATGAAGGCAAATATCAGCAAAAAAACAAAAAACAAAAACAAAACAGGATTAAACTGGAAGCCACTGACAAATAATTACCTGGGTAGCAAATAAGCTTAAATACTGTTGGGATAATGAGGTGATTGAATTTAAGCGACTCTTAAGCAACAAGCGATGGGGGGAGGGGGGCAGGGGGGAGAATGGGGGCGATTATCTAATTATTAGAAAGGGAAACTTTTAGCGTCAAATGACGATGACAGAAAAATGGAAAAGCAAACAGAGATCAGAATAAATAGGTTCCTTCCTGACGAAACGTGAACAGAATTTTAATTTCAGGAGAACAAATGTGAAATCGCTGCCCAGTACCAAGCAAACTGCCAGGAGAGAAGAATCGGAGAATTTTATTTTATGGTTAGTGTGTCATAATTTAAGTCAATGGGGCAAAACTTATATTTAAAGGTATGTTTCCTACAACCTGAGATGTGCAGTTCATTTAGACTGTGAGAGAGGACGACTTTCAGAAGATGATATGAATTTTAAGTTGCTTTGTTTTATAAGTTTTGAATCTATGTCTGCTGTCAAAGATGCTGGATTTGAAAATATCAGCTTCTTGGCAGTTCAAGAGTTCAGAATCATAACTCTGCAGAAAAAAAAGATAGAAATCATCTTTATATTGTATATCTCTGGAAAACATGCAGTCAATACACTTCTATTTTAAAATATCCAAACCTCTTTAAATATTTTGACATTGGGTATTGCTGAAAGCTGAGCTATGTAACCTTTATTAAAAACTTTATTTTATGTATTTTTTTTTACATATTTATTGAAACTATCACCATGTCATGACAACATAAGTGAAAAAAAATTCAATCTCCTCTGCCTGCTGCCAGTGCAAACTGTGGAAATACACAGCTCGGTCAGAAACAACCAATCAGAAGCAGGAGGAGTGTCTTAGTGCTGTCAGTCATCCTCATGTGCAGAGTGTGTTGTTGTCAGCAGAGACTGTTGCGAATGCTAAGGCTAGTTAGCATGGCTAAAAGCAGATAAATAGTTTTTCTAAAAAGATAACTTGTTTCTCCGTCATTAGCACATTGAGCAGCGCGTGTCTGAGATTGATTGACAGCGCCAAGACTGCCATCCTGGCTGAGGAAGTGGAGAAGTTTGATATTTTCACAGATTATCTGTGTCATGTCACACAGTCACAACAGACTGACAGTTTTAGATAAAAACATTTCTCTAATAAAAATGACATCCCCCAGCTTTAAAGACATTTTAGAGCAAAACAGGAACGCAACACATCTTTCACCTTTTATTACTGCATGGAAACAGGAGTCTGGTTGGGATCATTAGCCTGAAAACACATCTTCATTGTCTATTTCAACTTTACGGGTATGAAAACCGTCAGCGTTCCTCGCGGTCGTGCGGCATTAGGCTGAGTGGGCAGCAGCGTTTCAAAGTTTACTAACAAGTTAAGTCCAGCAGGAGCGACTGAAAGTTTCTGCATGAGAAAACACCGGCAGCAAAGACGGCCGTTTCCTTTCCCGTTCTTAACAGCCCGCCGGGGTGATTCTGGTATTTATCCCGCCGCGGTGCCCCGGGTTTCACTTGGTAATCCAGTCATGGTGGCGTGTCAGGATAGGTGCTGTTCACTCGGAGCATGTCAAACAGCGGAACTAGGCTAATGGATTTCCTGTGTGTCCCTCTGGGTTGCTTCACTATTGACAGGAGAGTGACTCAAGTCCTGCCATTCACAACCCTGGGAGCTGATAACGCTGGAAGGCGAAGCAGACGGTGCGACGGCTCACCTGTCACTCCCGCTTCGGTTCCAAGCGGCTACTGTTGATTTAGCTGATTGGAGGCAGGCCCACTTAAACCAAACAGAGCAGTCTGTGTCCCACCGAGAGTGTTACGGAGACAAAACATGCTGGTATAATCGGCCTCTTGTTTACTCTAACATGGCAGACGTGACCTTTGGTGGGAGTTAAAAAAAAACAAAAAAAAAAACAGAGGGACCCAACAGAGACCGAGTCGGGCTTAGGAGAGGAAGCTCCTGCATGTGTTGACATTACTGGCCATCTGCTTTAACTGGTCGACTGGGATGTAAGCTAGAAGCAGGTACTTAAAGCTCTGCAAGCAGCTCTGCAGCTCTAAGCCCGAGTCATGTGGGCTTCGTTAAGAAAAAACGGCAGTTCAGGGGCTTTAGATAGGAGGTGTAAGGAAGACACCCAAATGATACAATATGACTTTTTTGTTTTGAATAAATATCCCTGACAGAGTTCGTGTGTTGTACAACAAATGCTAAAAAGAAAAAGATTTACAGAACCTTTTTTTTTAGCTGTAAAAATTCCAGATGCGTTCGTTTCTCTTGCTTAATAATTAAGCAGCTCAGAGGATTTTATATTCTGCCTCAGTGTACAGAACACAAACACCAGAAAAGTCCTCACGTTGTGGTCCGACCTAATCTTGGCAAATTCTTCAAGGTTTCAAAAACGCTAAGTCGCCTCAAGTAAGTTACATTTAGAGATTTACATCATTTGCCATCGGCATCAATGTCGTATTAATGTTGGGGTGTGTTTTAACACCCAAACTTTTCCCAGTGAGATGGTTAAACAAAAAACAGCACTTTTATCTGTGCTACCAACCTGAGCACTCAGCCACCGATCAGAGCGATCAGTGAGACCGACGTGAGCGCGTATATCTGTGTGAACGAACAATCATTTGTGGCTTGTGCATTTAAATCTCACACACATTCTGTCCTGTGTCTGCGCTCAAAATTTAAAGTGTTTGGAAATTAACACCACAGGTAGTTTTTTTTTTTTCTTTTTTTTTTGTCCAGTCAGAGTATTCCTTGCAAATACTGCTTTGGAGACAGCTTTTTTATTTCCTGTGTTATGTATGCATGTCGCGCTTTAAGGAAATGGAAAACCATGTTGAATGTGGAAGAACTGATCACAATCAGCATATCCAAATACTGCACAAAGTGGCAAAAGTTACAAAACAAAAGGATTTAAGATAAATGCAAGAGAACGTCTTGTAGCCTAAGAAAAAAATTAGTTAGGTATAGATAGATTGTGCATTTTAGACCATTTGTCTTTATTTCTGCAGCTACTGAGAATATATCATCATTTTACAGTAGATTTTAAGAACTAGGCCGACCGGTAGCTCATGACTTCACCCCCTCACGCCTCCTCATACCTTGAAAGCCACAATTCCTTCCAGGGCAACTTGCATCCTGTTGCGAAGCTTGAGACGCCACTGTGAGGTCGTAATTATACATTTCAACTTGATTCTCCGAGGCACGCTGATTCCACAACAGCCAATTTTAATGAGTTTTAAAAAAACAATCATTTGTCGCACGTTTGGATTTACACCTACTTTCCTGATTACGTGGGTCAAATTCCTCACTCAGGCTAAAAGTACATACATCCAGCCCCAGCAGTGCTGCTGCTCTCCTCGAGTTGCACTTCAGCCGCTCATCTTTTGTGGCCAGCAACACGTTCCTGCATTCCCAGCCGGATATTTGCACACTTGGAATAGCAGGGAGAGCTTATTTTAATTGACCTGTTTTTTTTTTACATGGACTCGGCTTTTAAGCGCAGTCCATAAATTTCTAATAGGGTTGAAGCCGAGGTCACTTCTGGACCTTAATGCTGGCTTGGCTTATCTGCTCCAAAATGAGTATTGATCTGGATTTCAGATAATTGTCAAACTGGGTCCAAATTTCAGTTATTTAGTCGTTGATTTGAGGTGGAGATGATGTTTTTTTTTTTGTTTGTTTTTTTTATGCAGAGTACTCGGCCCTCATCACATCGGTGCCACCACTGTGTTTGACAATTGGTACAATCTTATGTGGTTTGAAGACCTAGGATAAAACTTTGCAGCTTAGGTCCTTTAGGTGGTCTCTATGGGCGGTTCCATGTTTCATTTGCAGTTAGAGGTGTTTACTGTTGAGCTTTTTATTCATGTTCTCAGTTGTGTTTGATTTAACTCACTATCAACAGTGACAATGGGCATAACTGGAATCAAAGTACAGAAACTCAGTTAATCAAAGACTTCTGATGAGGTAAAACATGAGACTCCTGGTGCTAATCTGATTTAAATAGCAAAGCGGAACTCCAAACTAAGTGTGAATTAACTTAAGATTTTTTTTTCCACTTGGATTGTAGAATCTTTGACAAGTCGCCGGTGGAAGTAGATAAAAATAGCGAGGCAAAATTTCTTCCTATGAGTTAACCGGCGCTAACTTTTCGCTTGCACGTAATCGCAGAAGGACACGTCTCAAACAAAATTAGCAAAACAAAGGTCCAAGTTATGTCCAGTTCTGTGTAACACCAAAAGAAAAAAAAAGAAAAAATCTGTTTTCCATGTATGCTTCCATGTATGATTTAAAAAAGAAAAAAGTCATCCTCATCATGGAAGTGTCCTTTCTTTCTTTAAGATGTCTTCAGTGATGTTCAGTAGGATTTCATTTTGTGCGTGTTCTTGTACAGAGGTGTAAAATCACATCGCTGTCCTACTCTGAATTAATAATGGCTGCAATTTCTCAAGGTGCTTCTGCATCAGTGTGGCTCTGTTCCAAGATGTCATTTGGCCATAGACTATGAACTGCCATCAGAATGAATGACTCCATATCCCATTACCCCCGCTGCTGGGTTTGCATTTTGTCCTCCCTCGTGGAGCTAAACTAAAGTTGTTTTTAGACGAAAGGATGGAGGGAGGGAGGAAGAGAGGAAAAAAAAACCTGCCAAGAGTGTGTTTGCAGCAGAGAGAAACAGTGTGACATTTTTTTTTTATTTTTTTTTTTTTTCCCCCTTCAGCACCCTGCTGGTTCTGGTCTGTGTTCCTCCCTAAATGAGAACGAACGCTCGTGAAAAACTAGTTATTGCCAGTCGCGTAGCTTGCAGCAGAAATAATGCACTGTAATGACATGTTAAGATCCAGAGTGAGTGAGTCGGGTCCAGCAGGACAGCAGAGGGGCCTCGGTCCAGCTAAGTGATGGTCTCAGCCCAGCTCCATCTGCCCATTGTGTTTGCCCTTGGCAACCCAACATAGTGGCTGGTGATGGTGAGTTAATGAGGACTGTGTAAAGGTTAAGTAAACAGGAGTGGCCGGTCTAAGAGGAAAATTACTACTGCCATCATCATAGAGGGCAGCTCGGCGGAGCTGGGGCAGCTCTCATCATTATGTCGGTTATCAGCTCCGCTTTTAATGAGGCGTGGGTACTATTGAACTGTACAACGCAAGCAGCATGCCACCAGAACACACTGGAACCTACGGCTGCTGAGATGTTTGAAACCATATGACACTCGAGGTTGAGGCATTTGGGTAAAATGGTGAACACGACCCCCACCTACCCACCAATCCCACCAGCTTTTGTCTGTTTTGAGTAGGCAAGAGCTGGTTGTCAGTAGCAATGTGTTGAAAACATTCCTATGCCTTAGAATTGTTTTTAAATGTGTAACTTTTATGAAGAATATGTTTTTTTTACATATTTGTTAAAACTGTCACTATGCCAATCGGTGAAATGATCAATTGCCTACTTAAGAAATTTACAGCTCCCGACCAAAAACAACCAATCAGAGCCAGGAGGAGGGTCTTAGTGCTGTCAATCAATGCTGCTCAATGTGCTAATGGCAGAAAAGCGACTTACTGTTTACAGGATAACTGATTATCTGTTGTCATTGGTTGTCATGCTAACTAGCCTTAGCATTCACCTCCTGGCTCTGATTGGTTGTTTCCAGTTACCACTGGGAGAAGGTAGGAGAGCTCAATTATTTTTGTCCCACAGATTATCTCCCCCATACCATACTGTCAAGACATAGTGACAGTTCAATCTGGAGAGACTCAAATGGAGAAAGAAGGCGATTAAAAGAGTTTAATGACAAAATGAACATGAAAATAAACAAAGCCCTTTGGCGTTCAGGCCCCGGCCGGGGACATCAAGCTGGACTTCGATGAGCTCGATGAACATTCCTGATGCAGCATAGGAATGTGGACCCCCCCCGGGGCCTGTAGTGGTGGCGGCAGTCGGAGGAAGATGAGGCCTGAGAGCCGGGAGCCGAAGGTGGAAATGGGGTGGAAGTGGGTTGATTGCAGCTGGTGAGCAGAGGAGGCTATGGGTGGAGGTCCTTTTGAACTGAAGCCCAAACGATGATTGGCTGGAGCGAGGCTTGGTCCACGCCGATAGGTCCAGGTTGCAGAGAGGCGGGCGCTGATTGATGAGGCAGTTGCGACTAGAGTCTTCCAGACTGAACTTTTGTCAAGACTCCATTTTCAACAGATACATACAATAAAAAGTGTGACATACTACAGCTTTGAGGAGATGCCAGAGAAGAGTTCTGCAGCTGAATGCAGAATAGAGAATCATGTCCATGACCTTTCCCCACCTTTGGCTGCACATCACAGCTAAGCTGGCTGAAAAATGCAACTCCTTTGTTTTTTGTTTGTTTTTATTTTCTCCTTTGCGTACAGGACAGACAAATTTATTTGTTTGGAAATTCTTCTTGTTGCAAAAAGACTCGTCAGTCGTGCTTTTTAAAGGGATAAATTGGGTTTCACAACATAAGGTTCAGTGAATTTATCATCATTCATCGTCCCCCTTACCTGCTGTACCACTGTCTCAAGCTCACTGTCGTATCAGTGAGTTTGCAGTAACATTGGTGCAGAATAATGACCCCTCCATACTCGGGTATTCAAAGCGTACCCCCTGATCGGTTTTGGCTAATGACTGATGAAACTATTTTTCCATGGCATGCAATACTATTTTACAGGTTATTAACCATTTTTGCGAATGTTTGTATTTTGTCCTCTGAACAGCATCGCTGTTAATACACTACAATTATACTGACAGAGTCTCGGCTGCATCAGTCCATCCCATCAGTTGACCATGAATCCATTAAGGGTCATTTATAAATTACAACAAGATCTGGACAAGCAGAGGAACGTTCCACCTTCAATGCCCTTGCAAAACAACAATGGCTCAAGGTTGCAAAAAAAAAAATAATAATAATAATAAAAATAAATAAATTAAAAATGCCCTCTATTAAGGTATTCTAATATTTCTAAAGCTACGGTTGCAGTCAGTTATGATGTGGGAGCTAAAAGACCTTTTATGACTATTAAGCTTACTTTGTTTTAAAACCACAGTTGGCACGTAAAGGGCAGCATGTCTGCCTAGAAGCCAACCGCAGCCTCTAATTAACCAGCTAATATCAGCTTGTTATACTTGTGGTACTTTATAAAGAGCAGAAAGGAAATATGGTAAAAAAAAAAAAAAAAACCTGTATAAACCATAAACACTAATTAATTTAACATGTGTTTGTTCTCTGGTTTGCTTAAAGCTGGGAGATGTCACTTTTTAAATAAATAAATAAAGCTCCTGTAGATCCTTCCTGTGCGACTACTGCAATCTGAAGACACTCTCTCCCAAAAAGAGCCAATCAGAGCCAGGAGGAGGGTCTTAGAGCTGTCAGTCATGTTTGTGTACGTGATGCTAGGTGTGCTACAGGTGGAGAAACAACTTACTTTTATAGGAAAACAATTTATCTGCCATAATAAGTGGCCATGCTAACTAGGCTCTGGGGATGAGGAGAAGCTGTAGCGTAGCAGAGAGCGTACAGAAGCATGATTGACAGCGCTAAGACCCTCCTATTGGCTCTGATTGGTTGCTTCTGATTGAGGTGTATTTCTGCAATTAGCACTGGGAGCCCTAAAGCAAAGGTTCAATTTTTTATTTATCTATTTATTTTTTCTTTTTCAGCTTATCTGTTACAACATGGCGACAGGTTTAGCAAATACGTAAAACTTTTTTTTATATAAGCTTTTATTTTAGTGGCATAAGTGTATTATTTAAGATACAGTAAACAAAACAAATTAGACTGGCTATGCATTTGTTTCAAACAGTCGTTGTACCGCGAGACTTTCATACCGATCGATGCCAAGTTTGGAGCTTCGCTCGCGTCCTGCAGTTTTACGGGGAACGTGGCGACATGCTGCCGTTCCCCATCGCACTGAGCTGCTTCTCGGAGCTTCTGCCTGCGACGAGCGGAGCTGGCCGACTCCCTACGCACCATGATGGATGATGGGATTGTTATTCAGCATTCCTGGGCTCCGCTCCACTGCCAAGCGCCTGTCTCCTCCGACGGCCATTGTTCTCCTGTCGGTTGGAAGAGTCACCTTTATCCGATTGAAATAAATGAGATATACTCAAACCGAGACATTAATTACAAAGTTTATCTCCTGGCTAAAGTACACTAATAAAGGTCTCTAATAAGGCATCCATCATGCCCAGGCTCCGTGGATGTGGCTGAGGGCACTGGCCAGAGGTCACCTAATGTGATGAATGACAGTCTGTGATGCAACCGAAGATATTACACATCCCTCCGTCGGTCACAGAGACGTGGAAATCGGAGTTAACTTTAGATTTCTCAGCAAAATCACAACTCAATCCTTCAAGTAAGCATTGGGTATGTCCACACCCACCCACACACACACACACACACACACAATGTGCTTACTTGTCAAACAGAAAGCCAGCATAACTGTAACTACTGTTTTTGTGGGCTTAGCCTGCAGACAATTATGACAAATGTGCAGTCAGCGCTGCAGGCTCTCACTGCTGACTGCTGCGGGGCCAGCTCCGAAAATTGGCCCTGCTGGCTCAAAAGATAAACTTAAAGAAACAACCAACAGGATGGCGAGAGCTGCTCGGAATTTATTTATCACTTTCCGCGGCCCTGACTCCGGTCCGGGCGGGCGGGGACGGTGGGAGATTCTCAACCGTAAAATTATATCACAAAAGTCGTGTTTTTTCTTTTTTCTTTTTTTTTTTTTCCACATGATCCATTACTGTCAATAATTGACTTTGAGCTATGTTTTTTCCCCTCGACGCCTGCGATCAAGCGTGATAGCACGACGACCTCTTGCTTGTTTATTTTTTATTTTATTTTTTCGCCTCTCCGAAGCGAAGTGGATCAGCGGGAAACCGCGGAATGCAGAGCATGATCTCTGCTCAAGGATGCATCAGAGGAAAACCTTGACTCTTTTTTTTTTTTTCCTCACTAAGACGCAGGAAATGCATGTATTTTTGACAGTTATTCAGCAAAGCGCTCCTTTAAGCATTCACCAGAGGCTGCATCTTCCCCTCTCTCTCCGTGCAGCGGTCATGACCATGATCCATAATCAGGATAAACTCCAGTCGTGTTTACCGTCTCTAAACATCGGTTTCATTTTAAATTAGATGTTATGGCTCAGACGTTCAAACACTTGGATTGCAGGTGAAGTTCAAGGTGATTATACATCATCTCTTCTCTGAGACTGGCGATGCAACAAAAAAAAAAATAGAATTAAAATGCGCAGGCCAAGCAGAGCGCTGACACCAAGCTAAAACTTCTGGGAGGAACAGGCACCATTCTTTTTTTTCCCCCCGTTTTGTTTTTGCTGATTTGAGTGATTGCAAAGAAGTCGAAGTTGGGAGCTATGAAAAGAACTCGCCATTGTGCTCATCCAAGACTTGAAGAGTCTTTTTTGTTTCGCAGAAAAGTAAATCATCCGTGCAGTGCAATTTCGCTGACCATATTGTGGCTTTTGGCGGCGACTCAGAATGACTGTCTGACATCTCTACTTGTTTCTCTGCTAAGATTGCGCCAGCTGTCCCCCGTTAGCTTTATAATGTGCTCTTTGTTAGCGTTTTATCGAGTGTCTTGATAATGGCAAAACTCGAGGGCAGGCTCCATCCAGCACTTGGCTGCAATAACACAGAATGTGTTCAGAGAAGAGCCGCCGTGTGCCTGTGTGAAAGAGGAAGCGGCGCAGAGACGAGACAATGTGAAATCTGCTGTTAATCGGTGCTGAATGCGACGCCGACGGAGTACAGCAAGTCGGACCACGTTATGGAGTAACGGCCTCAAAAGTCCTTTGAATTACACGCTAAAGGAAGAGCCGATGACATCATGTTAAATTACTTTATATAAGATCAGGAAGCAGCTGGAGTCAAAAACTATTCATTTTGATTTTGTCACTGAGACAATCTAAAGAGTTACATCTCTTACTGTTGAGGCTCAGGATGCAGGAGGAACATTTCTGTTTTTACTGACAGAGGACTTAAAAAGTAAAAGTTTACTCACTGGATTAAAATGCTCACATTTGCCTTTGTGGTCTGACTGGTGATTGTTTGATCGTCAGTCGTAGCTGTTACTGGATCGGGGTCTGTCTTCATCCCAGGTTCAATTTGCGAATGTCCCTTGAATCCAAGATAATCGAAATGGCAAACTTATTTCCAACAAAGACAGTTTTTTTTTTTTTTTTTTTTTTTTTGACGCACAAGGACAAAACCGTCCTCTTCATGTGTTTACTTCCACAGAACCCAGCCATGTTTGGTGCACAGATGGTCCTTGTAGCCAAAGTACTTAACCATCATTGTTCTGTTCTTGCCTCCATTCAACATATCCCATTTCAAAAGGTTTTTTTTTTCTTTTGTTTTGTTTTTTTGCTTTTCAAGAAAACATTTTGTCTGTTTCAAAACATGCTACATCATCATTATCATCATCATCCATTTCTAAAAGAGGATAATCAATCTAGAGATTGAGACACAAAAGAAAAAGCTTCATTTGTGTCAGGAAAATGTTTTTATTTTACTATTTTACCTTTTGCTTAGAGGAACAGTGGAGACTCTAATTTTGGTTTTTCTGTGTCACACTTATCAAATTTTAGTATTTTTCTGGTTATAAAAAAAAGTTGACATTTTAGTTCAAAACCAAATATCAGTAAAAATAACAATAACTCCTACAGTAAAAGTAGTACCTGACATTATTTTAGCAGCAATAGGTGTCACTGTTAGACCTGTTGCAACAAGCAGTAAATCAACTGATCACACAGTAAAGTAGCTTTTCTTGAATTCATTTTATTAGTTATTTCTGTTGTTTATTTGACTTTATTTAAATGTTTTACAGCTCCAGGGTTAAAAGTTTATTAGAATTTAAACATTAGTGATATTTGAGGATGTATTCTTGCATTATGATGCCGTTACCATCGTATTACTTGAAAATTGTCTCAAAACAACAACATTATCGTTTATCGCGATAACGTCTGGGACAATTTATCGTCTCTCAAAATTAGTTACTGTGGCAAGCCAAATCATAATCATTGTTAATTTTATTGCTTAGATAAAAACAAATAGTTCATATTATATGTTTTACTTTAATTTTTTTTGTAAACACAGCAACAATAAGATTATCCAAGATCATCAAACTTTCAGGATCTCATCCCAGTGCTTGCTTGGTGTATACCTTTCAAACCGCACAAACAGGGCATATTATTTCCATGTTTGTCTTTTGTAAAGTTGCTAAATGGTTACATGTAATAAACCGGTGAAGTGTTTGGGGCTCGCACTGGGAAACACAAGGCAGTCCTTTCAAACACAGATTCAAAACATTTGCAATTAAAAATGCCTCTTAATCATTAAACAGGTGTCCTCATGCATGTCATGCATAATACAAACATAAAAGCCCATTCATGAGTGAAAACAAAATGACCAGCATACTTAAGTGTAACCCTTGCAATATGCAAAGCAGCTGCTCCCCCTCATATGCAAAACAGCCCTTTTACTTCTTGAGATCTATTATTCCCTTTCTTGCTTGCATATCCAATTACTAAATGAGCTCTGCCTCATTCCAGCAACTCAAAAAAAAAAAAAAAAAAAAAAAAAATTCTGTGGTAGCAATTAGTAACACCAGAGGGTAGCATGGCTTGTCTTGTTGTTGCACATATAATGTCTCCCTTTGGTGTCATTAACCATTGAATATGTGGCCTGTTGACTGCACTGATCATCCAGTTAATTGTAAGCGTGTTCCTGTGCAAGAAAAGCGCAGTATTCGTGCTGTGTTTGTTGCACTGGTGTGTACAGGTGACCGATGACTGTATACGGAAAATAAAAAAATTAAAAAAAATTCAAAATTAAAAAATTAGCGTACAATTCCTGGTTGCCTACAAAATGTGTTGTTTGGGAGTCAGACGACAGGAAACCTTCCCCGAATGGCGACAATCTCGCAACGCGTCCTGTCTTCGGAGGTCGTCTTTAAAAGGACGGTGCCGTATTGTCGAATAAAAAAGAAAAATCTAAATAACTTTCCGCTCGCGCTCTCCTTCCTCTTGCTGTAACAGAAGTTCACCCCTGCAGGCTGACCAAAGCTCTGTGGTTTGCCCTGGGCAAGCTGCCTTGCTTCTGCCTCTGCAGCTCATCTGTCACTGGCCAGACTTAAAGCTGCTGGATCTTCGCCTGAAGACTTTTAAAACTTTCTGGCAAGAGGTCACACATTGAATTAGAAAGCCAGTAGGAGAGGAGGGGGCGGTGGGGGGAAGACGGGCAAATCTTGGTACAGTAGCAAGAAGCGAGTATTAAACTGCATATCTATGGCTGCAGAGCCTTAAACGCCGCTTGCCCTCCCTCCGTCAGCTCATCATAAGAGACTCCAGCTTTTCAGAATGTCTGAGCATTCAGACGTCATGCGCAAGTTTTAACTGACCGATCCGACTTGGTTTTGCCTTGTGGTTTTACTGTGTCGTGTTATTTTTCTCTCATTTAAAGATTTCTTCCACCACTTCCAAAGCATAGGACTTTTCAAACAAACATAGAAATAAATAGAGTAGGTTTAGGAGTTTAGAAACCTGACTTTTTTTTTTTTTTACTTATTGCAGCTTATATGAATTTGAGTAAATTCATATGAATTTAAAAAGCAGACTCTCACGTAGATAAAAAAAAAGATAATGAAAGCTAATCTAAGCAAAAGTAAAGGAACAGTCTTGGTTTTTTGACGCCCTGGGATGAACCCCCCTCCGCACCCCAGAGCGTCCCGGCACCCAATGCACACCCCAAACCGAAACACATTCCCTCGACAAATCTCTTCCTGCAAAAAACATTAAATCATTTCAAGTAATTTCTTTAGTAACTTAATTCATTTCTGACCAGACTAAATACTTTATTTGGTTTTGAGCAAGAAAATTTTGTCTGAATAAATTAAAAATATTTGGGGGCAAACAAAAAAACAACAACTTTTTTTACACATTTGTTGAAACTGGCTAACAGAGCCTGTTGTTAATTATCATGCTAGTTAGCATAGTCGCCACCATTGACGGCGGATAAACGATTTACCTATAACTGTAAGTTGTTTTACCTCCATGAGCAGTACACAAGCTTGATTGACAGCACTAAGACCCTCCTCCTGGCTCTGATTGGTTGTTTTTGGGAACAGTATATTTCTTCAAACAGCAAAAGTCGCTCAGGGAGGAGGCAGGGGAGATCAATCTATTCACAGATTATCAGTTTCGTAACATACTGTCACGACATGCTGACATGTTTTAACAATTATCTTAAAAATATTTATTTTATAAAAGCTACACACTGCAGCTTTAAGTCAGGCATGTTTTCTTGCAACACAAGTGGGCATCAATTTCTCATTGCAACATATTTCCACCTTTAAGCTCCAGAAAACACATTCAGGGTACAACTGATAGATCACGTGTGTAAATAACGCCCATCAAATTGTGCCACCCTGGGTGGTGAGCCATTTCGTTCACATTAAAACATCTACTGACAGTAAACATATCGGCTGTGATTTAATACAGTTGCAGTTTGTCTTTGTATTCTGAAGACTGGAGGTCTGGTAAACACCGCAGACTTATGATCCATGACACTTTCCAGTGCATTTTTATGACTTTCATTATTGTTGTTGTTGAAAAAAGCAAAAAGCAAACTTGCTCCTGGGTAATTCTCATGGATGCCCTGTACCTAAACCCTTTACAGCTGTCAATCTTTGTTTCTAAAAATGTACAACCTAAGACATCATTGCCGTCCTCCCTGCATTTCCTCCGTAACGTTTTGCCACCTACCTAAACATTTTCAGGCCCAATTAAAATCTCCCACATTGCAACAGCTCCCCCAACCGATGCATAACAGCGGGACTTAATCCGTCCACCCCCAGCTCCTGCTTTTTTCTCAGTGGGACGCCATTAGGTCTCAGAAAATCTTCTTAAGATTTCCGCAAAAGAACGTGACAAAGAATCAAAGATGTCAGCCCCGGCCTTCAGATTTGGTATTCATCTGTTAACTATACCTGCTCATTGCATGTTGGGATCAAGGGGGCGGTTGGGGCGGCCTGTCCAATGTGTGTGTGTCTGTCTATCACAGGGCAACATAGGGACACATATCCAGCTGTCGCACATGTTTGAGGGTTGTTGAGGATCTTAATGTTGATGTTTTTTGAATGGTGGGAGGAAGCTGAAGTACCAGGAGAGAACCAATCCATGTACAAGAAAGGCATGCAACCGATTCTGCCCCCTGCTGGGATTCGAACCCACGACCGTGCACGCCACTGCGGCACTGAACTGTGATTGCCGTTTTTAAGATAAATTGTATATTTTTAGTCATATTTCAAAGGTTTGTAGGTCTGTAAAATCTTGTTTGATAATTAATGGACCGCTTATTGTTTAATTTGTTGCTTTTTTAAATCACAATTTAATATTTCGAATTATTAAACCAGCTCTAATATGACACAAAGTTAGCTAAAGTAAATATAACATGTATTTTCCAAATGATCTTTTTCATCAATTCTGTGAATTAGTGATGTCCAAGCCTTGTAGGACACAGTATTCGCCACACTTCTTTAATTATGAATTAACCGTGATTACCAAAATATTTTTGCAAAACTGACAGCCCTGTCACAGTCCACACAAGGCCTGATTTCCCTGAATCATAAAATCTCTCCCCTTGGACATCCATCGGTTCGGCAAATGATTACAGAAGCATTTCAAAGGCCTTTATGTGTAACCGAGGATACCACGATAAACAAATAGAGAAAACATGAAACGGCAGGAGACGTTAACAACTTATTCATTAAGGTCGCCAAATAACAGAAAACAACACCCGAAGCTCCGCAGACAAGCTCACTTGTCTAAATTAAAGTCGATATTCGTGACTCAACAATAAGAAGGAAACAAAAAATATCTTCAGTGGAAGAGTTTTAAACTTAAAACCACTGCTGACCAACACAAAAGCCTGAGGGAGAATTGATTTACTGTAAGACTGAAAATATTCTTTTGACTGACGAATGTGGAACTTTTTAAAGATGTGTTTAATGTTACTGCTGGCGTCAAACTACTGGTACACAAGAAAAAAGGACTTCATACTGACATGCTGATGGTGCTTTAATGGTCAGAGGGACGACTCACTTTAATTTCTGGTACTTCGAATACTTCTCTCTATCAGAAAACTGAGCAGAACAATAATCTTGACTCACACCAAAGTCTACACAGAGCATGGTAGAAGATTAACTGCCAGTTATAAATAGTTATCTGATGACAGTTAGGTTATGGGGCTTTTATTTTTATTTTTATGATGAAATTTATTTGATGAATTCAAATATTTAAAAGACAAAAACACAAGAAGTCTGTAAGAAGACAAGTACTTTTTCACAGTCAAATCCACTCTGATAAATAGAAAGGCTAAAGGTGCATAAATAACATGCATGTGAAGGAAATCCTGCCAAAACCATCAAAAGCAAAAGTCGTCCATTCCAAAATGTAAATTGCCTTCCACCAGCAGCCCGACAGAAGTTAATAAATGGTCTGCAAAGCTGGTAATTTGCCCGGCGATGCTGCAAAAAAAAAACATAAAAAGTACTCAGAAAAGCTACAAGTGGGTGAAATGTGGGAAAGCACGCACTTCCCCCCCCCCAACACCCCCTCCGCACTTGAGCTGCTGAAGTGTTTGTCATTCAGCTTAATGGGGAGGATTCAATAGGGAACGCCTCAGCAGCATCTTCAGCGTGGAGATGGTCGGAGCCCGGAAGGACTAGATGCTACGCTTTCAAATTCAAATTCAGGAATACTGTATCGATCCCAAAGGGAACTTAAAAAAAGTATAAATCTGGCCAGTCTAAATATTTTCATTTAGATTTATTGAAATAAATTCAGCCGACTGCAGGTAGTAGATCTGCATGGAGCTGTGCTTGAAACTCAGTGCAGTTCTTACGTTTGGATGACGAATGATGAAAATACAAAACAAAAGTCCGACTAATTTTTATGTGTATTTCTATTGTTTTTCTAAGGAATAATTTTGCATTTAGCATTTCCTGTCCTCCCACCTTAGGCAACTTCATTAAACTACAGGCACAATAAATGACGCCTGGTTCAGACAGTTAGCATCTAATGAAAACAACAACAACAAAACAGAAGAGTTTAAAAGGAATTATAAAAGCAAAAATAATAAAAACTAAACATTTTAGGAGCACCTCTGCACCCATTAAAACAGCTATATGTTTTATTTTTCAGTAATTATTCATCACAATCACGGAATCTTCAATATACGCACATAAATAATTGAAGAAGAGCTGATGATTTTTTTCTTTTTTTTATATTTCAGAAAAGCATCCATGTGGTAGTAAGAGTGTTAATAATTAATACAGCTGCCCTCTTGTGATTACAGAACTAGGGAGAAGATAGAGAAGCTCTTAGTTCGACTCTGCAATTCAGATGAGTGACCCTGAGGTTCATTCACCAGCAGGAAAACTTTATAAATTGATTTCTTAGCTTCAAGCCTCCGTTTGGCTTGCGTAAGACTATTCCTCTGGGATGTGTTGTTTTACGCAGGTTATCGTCCAGGCAGTGGGACTGTTTATCTCCTCTCACATGAGTCAGGGCGACCAGATTGTTTTTGTAATATGATAATGCATTAGTTTCCCCCCCAAACTTGACATGAAATGATATGATCTCTTGTCCACATACAACTCATATTTATTAGTAATTTGATCAAAGCTTTTATCAAACGAAATTAAAGATTCCCTTAAGGGGTTTTCCCTGTTTGAGTCTCATTGAAAAAAATAGTTTCACAGACAATGAAAGGATAACACGGAGAAAGAAGTGATGTTTTCTAAATGAAACAGAACATTATTGTCAATGCCTTCATGTAATGGCTTTTAAATTAATAGTATTTCAGATTATTAATATGTGTCACTTGCTTAAAGCAGCAAACATAATGTAGCCGAGTATAAAGTTGTAAACATTTGATCCTGAGTTCATCAGTGTAGATGGATAAAGTCACAAGATCGTCAAAGTAATTTGAGACGCAAAACTAACATGTTGTTATGCCACCATAAAGTAGCAAGTGTCGTGATTCCCCAAAACGTTTTACTGACAATAAAACATTAAGAGTTTCATGGACGTATGAAACACAACAAGAGGAATGCTTTGTCCTTACAACATTTTCCTTTGTGAATGTTAAGGATCATAGCCCTTAAACCCAAGCGTTAACTTTCTGACAGAAGTCTTTAGAATTTGCCATAATTTTTCTCTTGTTTTTTTCCTCATGATGCCATCTATTTTGTGAAGTGCAGCTATCTAGTTATCTAACTAGCTAGCTCGCACAGATAGATAGCTAGTTAGATAACTAGCTAGATAGCTAGTTCTAGATCTAGGTTTTGCTAGAACTAGCAGAATCTTTTTTCCTGTGACTCCTGGATGTAGGCACCAGCCTCCCCACAACTCAGCAATAAGACGATGGATGGATTATTTAATCCCAGGCACCCTGATTTAGGATTAACTTTTATTATAAGGAGTCTAGTTCAGTCAAAATTTTTACAGGCATGTCTGGTAAATAAGTGAAGCAAGAGGCAGTTATAAAATGTGATAAAAAAAAAAAAAACATGTCTTGTTAATGAAGGTAAGATAAAAGCCTAAAGAGAGCAACATGGTGGCTTATTTTCCCCCAAAACAAAGACAGTTGTGTACAAAATCTCTTGGTTTTATTGAAAATGTAGTTGCTTCCCATTTCGGCACGGATTCTGTGAGGCCAGAATGTGCATGATAAATGTGTAAAGAAAAAGACAGAACTAGATGACATGCAGTAATACTCCTCTGTCAGGCTTATAGATGTTGATAAATGCTGTGGTTAAACTCTGTCTGTGACCCTGCCTGGAGTGGGTTGCCCTGAGAGAGGCCTCCCTCTCATTTCACGAGGAATCCTCACAAGACGGGAACTTTTTGACATGAAAAATGACACGAGGTGAAACACAAATCGGATCACAATCAGGAGGAAGTAGTTTATTCTGGAGATGTTGACAAGACAAATGTTTGTTCATTGGGTTGTAATAATCTGTAATCAGAGCACAGCAAATGCGTTTTCCATCAGACTGTTTTGTAGTGCAGATAGATTTGAAAAATTGCCTCAGGACTGTGATCAAACACTGGAATCGCATCATCTCCAGCAGCCAGTATTAGAACATTTTGTAAACAGTGTTTATCTATAATCGCTGTCTGTTTTTTTTTTTTTTTCTGACATAGCAGAAAGAAAAATGCATCACCATACTATTTTTTTTTCTTTTTCTCCTTTCTTGGAGGTTGGCATTTGGAGTTTTCTATAAAGAATATGGACTTTAGGAAGCAATCCCCTGGGAGTCGGTCCTTAAATAGACATAAAGTGTTTCCCTACGGTGAAGGTGTGCCCTACTTTACACTAGATTAAAAGAAGCTCTTAATACTTCCGTGTGAAATGCATAGGTGGATCTGTGTTAGCTAGGATATTATTAAAAATTATTTTAAATAATTCAATGTAAAAAGTAATGTTCCTGATTAGTTTTGAACATATATATTTATTCTATGAAACAGTCTGTTTTTATATTTCACTGCAGTGTGACCGGGATCATCTGTTGAGTTTTTTTTTTTTTTTTTACTTTGTGTTGGGCTCCAGAAGGTCAGTCCAGAGTAGGTCGCCTGCATAAACAATAAAACAATGCTTTCTAGGTGCGAAAATCGACACATTTGCCAACTGTTTGCCGTTCTCCTGTACACACCAACACTTCCAGTCCAGAGGTGTTGCGTTTTTTTTTTTTTCTGTACCAGACAAAATATGTGTGGAGGTGGTCCGGGTGGGAGGAGTGTGAACGCGGACATAAAGGACCATAGCAGTGTGTTTGCATGTTTTAGCACAATAACAACAAATTCATCTACACTTGACATTTCCACGTGAAAGCAATTTAGCTTTACATCTCCTAGGTTGCAGTTTAAAGATTTTTTTTTTCCTTAAGATTGCAGGCAGCTATTGTTTTCCATTCTTTTCTCCACAGTATAAAAATCAATGGGATGACTCTTGAAGCTCGAGCTGAGTAATTTATCAGTCAGCGCGTGAACATGAAGTTTGCTTTTTGTGGGTTTTGTCTGCGGTACGTTGTTCCACGTAACCTTCAGACTTTCTGAGTCTGCGGTGGATTTGAAACAAACGGCTTCACAGATCTGTGGCTGAGCTGCTTTCTGAAAATGGTGCGCTTTGATGGCTAAGGGCGTGATATTAAGTAAATGCGCTAACTCCTTTTTAGCATTTAACAAAACCAGCAACGTAAACTTATTCGGATATTAGAAACGGCACCTAATATTGTATAATCGTGTTTAAGTTGATCAAATCTAAATAAGTAATTAGACTCCTGCTCGTTATTGTGTTAAATAACAAAACCTATTGAAGCAGTGTTTGAATTAAATTACTTCATTTTAGCTGTTGAGTAAATGTCAAACAAATTATTTGGCTATTTTTGGTCACTTCTTCTGGATTAAATATAAATTGTGGCCACAGATAAGCTGCTCTGCTTTGCTTCGCTTCAAAATCCATAAAAGAGGAGGCTGAATTGGCGGCATTGGAGCGCATTTGTTTTACTCACAGAAGAACCTTGAGAGTAACACACGATGCCAATGCAGCGTAGCAGAAGGTTTCAGTGCAAAGCAGACAAAATGTGGAACTTGTTTTAATTTATTTAAGCTATTTATATGCTTTATTAGTCTTTTTTCCCCTCCATTTTACTTCAGTGTTTGTTTTTATAGCACATTTAATACATGTGCTACCAAAATTGCTTTACAAAATAAAACAAAACAATCTGGTAACACGTTATTTGAAGGGGTGTGTGTAACACTGACATGATCTTGTCATAAACAAAACACTGGTTATGAACATGAAGGAGTCATAAAGTGTCATTCTGTAAATAATATTTTTAATGCAAAGCTGCATTAAAAGTGTCGACTTTGCATTATTTGGTAAATGATGACACTTTTGAGGAAAGTCGCATTGAAATTTGCCTTAGAAGTTCATTAAATGTGTCAAGTTTGCATCAAAAGTGTCATTTTTTATCGAGTGATCCTTCATGACAACAGTCATAAGTATTTATGAAGACTCCTTCATGTTCATAACAGGTGTTATGACATGTTGAAGACAGTCTTATGCTCACCCTTTCGAATAAAGCGTTACTAAAAATCCTAACACATCTTCAACCGGATATAATAATTTGTAACGCATATCTTGAAACCATTATCCTTTAGTAGACATATGAGAAAAGGTCAACATTGACCTTCAGTATGCAGAAAACATGAATAGCCAATGATCGCAAGAGAGTTGCTCTGCTCTGGACCAATCATGTGGCTCGAACAGAGCAACGCGCTAACGGCTAATGTTTGTGCAGTCGTAACTTCTGACTTCAGCTAACAGGCAGGACTTCACTGAAAAAGACGAGGGAAAGAATGAGTACCCCAAAAAGGAGAAGTGACCAAATGACATGGTTGATAATTTGGTTGAATGGAGGAACTTTGCCTGTGAAAAATCAGACAAAAAGACAAAGTATTGTGCACTACAAACTAATTCCAGCACCGAAAACCACCGACCTGGTGGACTACTTGAACCAGTAGCGACTGCTGGAGCTCCCAGGTTGCAAAACTTTACAATTCCACAGATTGTAATGTATAAATGAAAAACTTTAAGGGTGACAGAAAAGGAAAAAAACAGGATAAATCTGAAGTAGATTTAGAAACATCAACCTGACAACATGTCTGCAGAAACTGCCTCTCTTCCCCATTATAGACATCAAACCAACAAAGCGATGCATTTTATACACACCTACCTTTCTAACCCCATTCAAGTGCAAAAAAGAGTCAATATGTAGAAGAGGAACTGAAATCATTAGCTGATAAGGAAAAAGACTGAAGATTTTCAAGTCTAAATCTTGAAACTTCTGAGGATAAAATGAAAACTGAATGGTCTGAATGTCGATGCATCAGTAATCTTTCAAATCTTTTAAATCAGCAGACTTTACACATATATTATGTATATGATGTGCCCAATATACTAATCGTAAATTATATTGAAATTAGCTCAAACTTAACCATTAATGCTATGAAAATAACTTAATTTTTACTTCCTCAGTCATTCTTGCACACTGAAGCTGAGCGCTGATGCTAACTGTGTTCAGCAGTAGTACTTAAAGTTAAATTTAGCATCCTTAAAAATAGATGCTTAATGAAACCCAGTGGCTAGGCAAAAAAAAAGAAAAGAAAAAAAAAGGCAGAAGACTTGAACTTTACTTCTCGTCATTTATTTATACGCGGGCCTCTGCAAGGCGTGCCATTTGTAGAAAGAAAGGGAGTACATTAGATTAATCTGACTAATGAGCTATCACATTGAATAAATAAATCTACAAGAACAATAATGTATTTTAATAAGAAATGCTAAAGGCCGCTCCCGTGAAGAATTACCTCTCAAAAGCCCCGGCCTATAGAATAAATCTGACTTCCCATTTTTGTTGACACGTGGGGGCCACGTGAAGTTGATTTTAATAATTGATCACCGCAAAGTGCTGCAAGAGAGCTTTGCTGATAAGCAAAACAATAGGTTTTTGCGTTTGAATCACAACATCCTATCGATCCCCCCTTTTGAAGAATGCTTAGTGGAAGAGTCGCGGACTTGGAGATTATTTATGGATCCTTCGTGACCTTAGCAATTCCCTCCCGAGATCGCGTTTAAGGCTATGAAATTGACTGGCAAATGTGCGCGCACGCAACGGCCAAATCCAAAGTGACAGCAATAATCAGAGTGGAGAGATTAGCAGCCCTCAGCTTTATTTTTCCTTATCCTACAAAGGCATACATCATCATCATCAGCAGCAGCGGGCCAAGGTGGAGCTCCTTCACCTGCGGCGCCAGCCGTCGCTTGGTTTTTGGAAAATTTTCTCGTTTGTCGCCTTTGATTCATCAACGCTTATTTGCTTTAAAACAAAGGCAGCACAGGCGTCTTTTATAGAATGGAAATCGGAATAGTTGAGGCTTAAAGCCTCTCTAATGCCAAAAAGAGAGAGAGAGTGTAAGGGGGATTTGTTTTAAAGTACAGTTCCTGCATTCTGATTGTACTTGCTTTGAAGCATTCAGAATACAAATTCCCCGTCGTAGAACAGTGGTAGCTGCCTTTAAGGAAATTAAAGCGTTTTATTTTTATTGATTTACTTACTAGTTTTTAGAGCCTTTGCAGCACCTTGCAGAAGGACTCACACCCTCTAATTTTTATCACATTTTTTATCAAAAACAAACTTCACTAAGTTTTCGGTACCAACCTCAAGTAGTGCGTAACTGTGAAGTGAAAGGAAAAGAAAACGTGGTAGTTTGCCGTTTTTTACAGCTGCGATTATTTTGTACATCTAGGGATTTACATTTTACCCGTTTTTTTTATTTTTATTTGCATAATTGCAAATGGTCAATCAGATTGATTGGAGAGCTTCCATAAACCTAACTTTGAATGTTATAACAAAATGGGTGTATACAGGATAGTTCTCCTTCTGGAAGGTAAAACTCTTTCCCAGTCCAAGTGTTTTGCTGTCTCTAGCAGGTTTTCTTCTAGGAAGGCCCTTATGTGTTTAGTTGCATCCATCTTCCCATCAACTCTGACCAGTTTCACTGGAAATCCCCCCACATGCACACCAATTACGCCGCCAACGTTATGTTTCGTGGCAGGAATGGCTGGTCAAGGCTGGAACGCCGAGCTCCAGTCTAGCTTTCCAGAAAGTTCAATTTATATTAAAATATTTTCTTCTATTTATGACTTTCCTTTAACAACTTAATATTTTTCTGAATGTGACTGAACTGGATTGATCTGGAAGCATTAAGTAAAGGGTCCTTAATTTATATTCACAGCACATGTTCGGGAAATCTCACTACTCATGTGTCCCTTTTTCTTCCAGTTTAATTATTTCCTATTTTGTGTTGGTCTATCATATAAAATCCCAATAAAGAAAAAAAACGATGAAACTTGTGGATGTAACATGGCAAAAATTTTAAAAAGTTGAGTGAAATTAATACTTTCGCAAGACTGTGTGGACACGGACTCCATAATATCCACCGCAACTTCACAGAAACTAGTCTTGGCATCGCGTCTTCGTTTCTGAGTCATTTGTCTTTTCACACAATCTGCTGGGTTTCGGTTCAAGGTGAAGAATGCCAAGAAACAAATAAGTTTCACAATTTTTTTTCCCTTCTTTTTTTTTCCATAGAGTGGACTCGATCTGCCTTTCGTGGCAGACTAAATACGCAGCAGTTTGAGAGAGCGATTGAACGGAAATAGAAATTTGAGCGGCTTAAACGCGGAGTTCGTTTATTTTCTTTTCAGAACCTCGTGAGTGCCGCTGCCAAAACGTGAGGTTCTCTTTCGGTGGCGGCAGCGCTGAGGGCACACTGGCTCACGCTCACAACCTCCTTCTGTTGTTCTCCGTTTTACACTTTCGCGCTGCCTGATGCCTGGGATTGCTTTTCAGAGGACAATGGTGTTCAAGTTTCTTTGTTGTTTATTCAAAACAAACAAAATGAAGTGTCACTGAATAATAATACCCACATACTTAGTGTTTTTATTACAGCTGATATGTAATCTTTAGAGGCACTCTTTTTAGGCAGGCTACAGACTAAACCTTGGCTCCCGTTAAAGTTACTCTGAAGTTTGAAAACTCGAGTTAGACCCATCGTGCTTCAGGTTGTTGGATGTTGGTGTCCATTCATGCAAACCAGCAGCAGAAGTCAAATCAATATATTTATTTTATCTGGATTTCTACTTTAATTTCTTGTTCATTTTAATGTGTTGCTTTGTTTTGGAGCTTGTATTCTGCGTATATTTTTTTCATTTTGCTTTTTATATTTTTATATCTTGCTTTGTTTTTGCTTTAAAGCACATCCTCTCTTTGTGTATGCCATTCAGTTTTAATTTCTGTTCTTATTTTAGGTTGAATGCTTTTTTTTTTTTTACCCACTCTGTTTAAATCTGCTGTTTAGCAGCAGTTAGCATACCGGTATTTGTTCTGAAAAAAGAAACAGTGAACGACTGTGGCTTTGTTGAGTGATATAACCTTAACCCTTGTGCGTGCGAGGACTGAGGCAAATGATAAAGTTTTACGTGTGTGGGGTCGGATGGACCCCATTTGTAAACACAAGGTTTAAGCTAGCACTATGCTTTCAAAACCAGTGCTTTAAGCTTGACTACCTGTTAGTTGCATTGTTTCAGGAGTTAGCTAAGAAAGTCTGCCTGTTGTGCTTGCTGTCAACACTTGTGTAGAAAAGCAAAAAAAAAAAAAAAAAAGAAGGACCCACTCTGTTTAAATCTGTTACTTAGCAGCAGTTAGCATACTTTT
The DNA here is from genome assembly GCF_051168715.1 of Poecilia mexicana. Classification (NCBI taxonomy): domain Eukaryota; kingdom Metazoa; phylum Chordata; class Actinopteri; order Cyprinodontiformes; family Poeciliidae; genus Poecilia; species Poecilia mexicana. The sequence continues at coordinate 30,158,994 of NW_028263382.1, read as the reverse complement.
AGGAAAAAAAGAAGCAGTGAAAGAGTGACAGACAAGAGCCAAATGTTTTGTAGGCTCTGTTAGAATGTTGCCACAGGCTAACTGTTGGCTGCTAACAATGCTAAAGTTGCTGTCTTTGTCAGAGTTTTCCATCGCTACCGTTAGCCACTAATTGGACCAATTTTAGCATTTGGCTCAGATCTGCCTGGTGGTGCTTCAAGACCGGAGATCGGCCTTTCATTTTCCAGTTGCATTGTATCAAGAATGTTTGTTTTTTTGTTGTTTTGCTGTACTTTGATAACCAGACTGAAGGCAGATTATTTATAACATTGTTAGCAATTCCCCAAACTTTGTGAGCTCAAAAAATAGCTTCCCCAAAAATAATATTTTTACTCATCTCTTTTTCTTGAATCTCATAAGGTGGAATAGTCGGAGCTCTGGTTTTGTGTTTTCTCTCCCTGTCGTGCTCTTCTTGTGATTCTCTTGATTGTTTCTACAAGTGTCTGTGTGTGTGTGTGTGTGTGTGTGTGTGTGTGTGTGTGTGTGTGTGTGTGTGTGTGTGCGTGTGTGTGCGTGTGTGTGTGTGTGTAGAAACACATGGCAGTTTTTCCTTCTCTGTTAGTTTCTTGGTTATTATTTACTAAACTCTGAAACAAGCCAGTGGGATGCTTTTAGTTGAGGGTAAACCCTTTCTTTCATCTCAGGCTTTTTAATGGCTTATTTATCTAATGGCTATAAGTAATACAAATAGTCATCGAAGGTTTGTGGCATCCTCCTCCCGAAAAAGAAAATGATTCAGTTTTATGCAACTTTTATTTGTGAAGCTTAGATGTTGTAAATCTGTTTCATTTACTGCTTTTTATACAGATAGAGCAGATAATAATAGATAATAATAAGAGTGTTCATTTCTTAGTTGAAAAATTCTCAAAGTGACTTTTTCTGCAAGTTGTGAAATGTGCTGGGGTTTTTTTTTTACTTTGCTTATCTGTTTTATGCTGCTTGTTTTGGTTTTTAACATATCTTTTATTGTTTTCTTAATAAGAGCAGAGATTAAGATCTTTGCTATCTTTATCAGAGACAAGTGATAATAGATCTGAGGTACGGAGACTGTGCTTATGAACTTATTTTGTAAAAGAAAAAAAACTGGAATAAAAAATTAGTCTATAAATGTACGAAGCTGACCCCAAAAACGGTTTCAGAAGTAACATCCAGCAAAATGTGACTCTTTTCAAACTACAATTTCCATGGAAGTACTTTCCTTCTGCTTTTTAAATACGCATTACGTGTTGGTCTATCACCTAAAACAAAATACGTTGAAGGCTGCAGGTGTAACCTGACAGAATGAGAAAAATCAAAGGCATATGAAAATTTATTCAAGACCTGGATAGAAGTTTTGCCTTTTCTTTATAGCATTGTGCCTCACCCGATTCCTAAATATATTCATATTACTTTAACTATCATACAGACAATTGTTAGACAGTCACAATGAACATTGTTTACATTTTTTTAAAATAAATTGCAGACAAAACCCCCCCGTCTGTACTTTGATATCACCCGCGACTTGTAAATACTTGTTAGAGTTACATAAATAACTTAGTAGTTACTTCTTAAATTTTCTAAAAGCTTCTGTTTCTTCACAAAAAAAACAACCTTTGAAGGTACAGTTTCTTTCCTGTTTTATTCAAAAGAAAAAGGCTGTTTTTCCTCTCTAAAGCTCTTCCTTTTTAATCATTGAACTTGCAACGACTTTAGGAGGCGAAGTCAAAGAGGTGAAGTGATGAAAGAACGAGACACCGAGAAGAACGGCAGCAGAGGAAGGGCGGGCGGGCAGGTGGGGGTTAGGTGTCGGCTAACGGGCTAGCTGTCACTGTAGTTCAGCGGCTGATCTGCGGTGACACTGATGTATTCACAGGATAATCCTCGTGCTCGTGTCTAGATCTCTGCCGCATCCTGAATCAATACAAACAAAGTGACTACAAAACATCACTGAGGAAAACTCTTATGTATCTGTTTTGTTGGCTGAATATTAAGGCCCCTGTGCGTGTGCGTAGACTGAGCCCGGCGCTTGTGGCGCGCATGCTAATATGCGGTTTCAGGGACCAGGTATTAGCAGTGGATTACAGGTGACTAGCGGGCTTTTGAATCTCTTTTCCTGTGATACTCTTTGAATGTGTTCATTCCCTTTGAAGTGATGTCAGTTTTAAAATATCTCAACCCTTTTATGTATAACCATAGGTTTTTGCGTTCAAGATTTTTTTTTCCCTCCTCCCCACATCCCCCCCCACACTTCTTTTTAAGAGGGAGGAGATGAAAGCATCACAACAGTCAGAATCCTTCAAAGAGTCTTGGAAAAAAAAAAAGTCTTGGAAAAACTCTTGCAAGAGAACGAAGCGCAACTTGTTAAAACGCAACGCCGAGGCTGTTGTTGTGTCTGGGCGATCGGGGCGCCACAGCAGGTTGGAGAATCTGAACGACAGCCAGATCCAGACGGCGCTTGCTCGTAGCTCCTCTCTTGTCATCGCATTTGATAGACTGATTGTGTGTTTTGCAGCAGTAATGAGCTTTACAGTATGTGTGTAATGTCTCAAGACCTGATTCGTATGCTGGATGCACCAGCTAATTGTTCGCACTGCACATTCCCCCCTCGGTCCCACGGCTCCTCCTGATTTGGATTCATTTAGCCTCTATTTTGCCTCATTATAAAGCCCTTTGTTATTGCCAGGTTGTATGTGAGGTGTTTGGTGTCCCTGTAACTAACTCCAGTAATTTAATTTGAAGAATCAGCAGTACGCCGCCGTACCTCTCTGCATAAATACAAAAGAGGAGTGGGAAGGTGCTAATTTAAACTGAACGGTGAATTATGAGGGTATTTTCGATCAAATGTATAAATTTGAAGAAAAGAAAAAGCAGGCATGTTTTCAGGTTATGTGCTAGCTTTCAGCAACTACAATAGAATCAAAGCAACCCTGACCTTATTAGTTCAATTTTTGCAAAGTATAGATTTGCATTTCAATTTTTTGAGCCCAATCTCTAATTTTTTTGTAAAGCTTTGATCAGTTCAAAGCTTTGATCATGTGACGTGCAATTTGAAATAAGAAATGTAAAATGTGATTAAAAAAATACATGTTTGTGTTTATTTGATTCCTATTCAAGACACTTTGATAAGATTGACTATATATATAATACAGGCAGCTACAGAGTATCTTTGTTTACATTTTTGGTTGTGGTGTGCCTTGTGATTTTTTTCAATTAAAACGGTGTACCGTGGCTCAAAAAAAGGTTGAAAAACACTGAGCTAGACGATGATGGTCAACATGCTAGCATTCAATCTTCTTCTGTTATTAACAAAGTTCTCACTGAAGAGTGTCTGTAGCCTGAGCTGGTAATGTTTAAGGTATGATGAAATCACTAATCAGATATACGTAGATCAGACTTTGTTTAGGCCCTTTATTACATTGTATATTGACATGCAATAGGAGGAGAGACAAATTGGGAAAACATGGCCCGAGACTGAAACCCAGGACATTTGAATCCTGCCATCAACCAATTTCTCAATGCATCTCTTGTTTTTTTTTCTTCTTTTTTTTTTAAAGGGAAAGCTGGCTCACACCAAACAGTGGTAATGACAGGACGAACATGCAGATTGCTTACACTGTCATTTTTTCTCCCGGATGCTAAACAGCGGCAGAGAGAAGCGGCAAAACCAGGATATTTACCCCGGCGCTCCGGTGGCTGTCTTTTGTCTGCCCAAGGCAAACAATGCCCTGTGCACACACTCGGATCCTTCCCCACCACCACCGCGCCGTCGCTTCAGCAGGTATTCTCAAGTGTCTGGCCATTAAAAGTTCCAAGTGTGCCTGCTGCTGTTTTAGCGCCGCAGTCGAGCCCGCAGTTTAAAAGTTTGCATTTACATTTGAAAGAAAGGAAACTCCTCAACAGTTACTCATGAGAAGTTCTCACTGCTGCGACGGCTCTACAAGCTCGCCTGAACCTTTCTTCTTCCCCCCCTTTAAAGACTTCCTAGAATTTTCCTCGTCAATCATCCCTTTCGATTCATCTTTATCTCGCTCGGCGTGGCTGTGCGATTGAAGGTGCTCACAAGTGTGTTTGCATGTGTTCCTCCTCTGCCGCTTGGCGTCTACCATTGTGTGGGTAGCGCAGCCCTGAGGGCAGTACCCCACAAAGCAAGTAATGGGGCCGAGCACGCAGAGAGAAAACTGATTTAGAATGAGAGGCATCTCTAATCTTCTGAGGTGTCAGTATTGTGTCATGGATTAGTGGACTATTTATGCTATGACCCTCTTCTCTTTGTTCCCTCCCCCCCGGCAAAAGATCACTGTGTAACACTACTTCTAAATGGTAATATTACTATATCTGGCAGAGGTAATAACTGCTGTTATCTCCACTCGTGTGTCGGGGTTGCTTCGTTTGTGGCATTTCTATTTAGGTACGATTGATAAACACTGAACACCCCGACTAGACGTTCCACGTTTGCATTAAAACTAATCAGAAGGTGAAAATGAGAGTTACGAGAAGACCGGAGAGGATCTTAACTACAAGCTGGGGCAGAAACGAGGACGTGGCGGTGGATAATGGACGACAAGGCGACTGTATGCCAAGGGAGAAGACAACCAAAGGTAATGCAGGTGTGATGATTGGGTGATTGATTGAAACCTGGTGTTTAGGGAAGCAGAATATGAAAGCCACGAAACACAAACCAGACCACAGCCTTACAGTGGCCAAAGCTGCCTTTCCATTGACCGTGTAATTGTGCAGTTTGACATAAAATAAATTTGTCAGTTTTGAAAGAAAACTTTGGCTTTTCAATAAAACGTTTGGACACCAGGAGGAGGTTTTTCTTTGGCCGTATCAAAATTGTTTTATTTCGTAAAACTGCAACGGAAACAGTTTTTTTTCCCTGCATCACGATTCACATGACTTACAACCGGATGTTGGCGTGGCTTGTTAGTTAATAACTTATCATGTGCACATCCTTATTCACCTGTGATTTTTGTCGTGTTGCTTATTTTATGGAAACACAGCGATTGGGAAATTGCATTATTTCGACATTAGCGGAATAAGGACAGAGTTTTGCGCAGATCTGCAACGGAAACGCAGCTCATTACAGCAGGTCTGTTCTTTACCACTCGCCTGTGAATTACCTGCCGAATGGTGAAGGAGAATAATCTGGGAGGTTCACTCTTAAACAAAGAAAAACCCACTTATTAATCCGAAGAGCCAAAATCAGCTCTCATTGACGACGTCGTGTTCGCAGAGAGGCATCTGCCTGCAGACGTCGACACCAGGCCTGAGTTGAACTATTTCAACAGACGTTCGTGCAAAATGCTGTGTGATTGGATCACTTCAATCAAGGATGACCCGTTTGATCAATTTAAGAATAAAGTCTCATAACAAACACCCCATCTGAAGTTTAAACAATATTCCATTATGTTAGTCAATACATCAACTATCAACTACAATTTTTTATGGTCAGCCAGTTCTGACTTTTTTCAAAAGAATAATAAAATTTTTGGCACTGAAACAATTTTTGCCTTCCCTTTCGTGATGTGTAAAATAAATGGCTTTAAAATAAATTTAATTTGTTCTTTTAGTCTTTCATTTTTTTCACATGAAGAAATTTAGAAAAATCCAACTTTAATTTATTGAGTAGAGAAAAACAAATCAAGTTTTAAAAATAGATTTTATTACTGAAGAGTGGTTTGCTCTATGAAGCACTATTTTAAATAACAGTGCTTCAGTTTTCTTTTATTTTTATACTTTTTAATTGTGTTTCGGTGTTCACGCTTTCCCCCGATAAGCGCTTGAGGATTTTTATCTGGGAAGGGTACTATAAGCGTAGCCTTTACTTACCTGCTCACGTATAACCCGCCTTCTGCCAATCACGGCGTTTAGTCCTCTCCAGTATTAGACTAAATGCCAGAGAGGGATCTTTGACCATTCATCTTTGCACAATCTCTCCAAAAGGTCCAGAGTCCTGGGACTGCGCCCGGCGCTGTTCTATAAGATGTAGGTCTGGGCACCGACATGGCGAAGGAAGATGATTTGCTTTGTGTTCTGTGTGGTTCTGCGTTGAACCACACAGAACACTCATTCTGTGTGAAAAAAACAAACAAACAAAAAAACATGTTTTCAGTTTTTTGTCTTTGATTCTTCTACAAAACTCACTTGGTGTGAAAGCAACTCAAGCAAGGTTGGGGTGCTATGACGATGATTCCACTCCAAAGGTCCCAGGGTGCATCGCAAACTATTTTACCAGTAGAAGTGAGTATTTATTGTTGAAAAGCTCAATCTTTGCCTCGTCAATAAGCACGTTGTTGTCGTAGTTGCGTCCTGCTCATGTGAACTCCACGTGCTTCCTTTGGTGATGGTGTGAGAGCAAACAGCATTTTCCTGACATGCCTCCCAAACAAACAACATGCTGGCGGGTAGATAGTGTCTGATTGTTGCTGGTGACCCCCTCCCCTCCCCCCAGATGCCATCTTAGCTGCGGTTCTCTCACAGCAAGCTTGGGAGAGTGTTTCACCTCCATTATCAGCCTTCTGTGCCTGGTGGAAAGATAAAAAAACAACAAAAAAAAACAAACAGACAGAATCCTCATTCAGCCTTGTGGCCAGTTGCTGAAATAAATGGTTTTCTGTGTCACCGCATGTTTATGGCCTAGGGAAGCAGAATGTTGTGTGGTACTAATGAGAGAGGTTACTTATGAAAAATGGCTTCAGGAATTTATTCTGAAGATTGTAAGTATTTTACCAGAACCACATGGTCGAAAGGTCCTACCGCGGTTTTACCTTGGCGTCCAAAACGTACGAGCTAGATGATGTTAGGCTTTACGTGGAAACTTTCCTGGTTCCTTTCGCATTAAAGGGGCAGTGTTATAAAAAAAAAGACTATTTTGAGCTTTATATTATGTTATAAAGATATTCCCTCATCAAAAACATACCTGGAGTGTTGATTTGATTCTTAAAGGCATCAAAGCCAACATTCGGCTTTGCACAATGCCTTGGTGGAACCGAGCGCCGCCTTCGACAATGAAGCTCCTCCTTGTAGTTTCCAAGCTCAGCACTCCTCCACATCTCCCCCACTCAGCTCCTTCAGACTAGCCAGCAGCAATTAGCAAACCCCTGATGGAACTGAGCCTCTGCTGAGCTCATCATACGAGCTACTTCTTAGTGCATTGCTGGTAAAAAACATTGTTAAAGGTTTAATAGAGGAGCCATGTTGTGATGACTTCCTGAAGGCAGAGTTTCAGAAGGAGCAGAAATTTCTTGAGGAGACTTGGACCCAATTTAAAGGTGCTAAATTACAAAGTTATGTCATTTCATACCTCATGTTTATAACAACTGGAGGTAACAAAGTTACTTGATTATGTAAAATGACACTTTGTGCCTGGAAAACAAACAGCACTGCCCCTTTAAAAATGAAACTATGTATTAAAAATGGCTTCAGGAGTTTATTCTAAAGTTTTTAAACAAAATGGTCGATATGTCCTAAAGCACTTTTCCTTTGGGGTCCAAAACATACAAGCTCAATGATATGTTGCTAAAATTTAACTGGAAACTCTCATGTTCATCCTCTTGCATTAGTAATCTCACGGTTAGGCATGGATTGGATGTGAAACTGTTGTGCCAATTCATGTCCGTTCCCTTTCTTGAAAACATAATGTAACGAACTTCTCACACTTGCCCAAAAAAAAAAAAAAAAAAAATGCAGCTGACTTTTGTTTCAACTGCAGAGATGAACTTTTTAAGAAGGTGCTGGAACGTGCATCTTTTCCCAAACCCGAGGTGAGAGGCGCAGGCAGCGGTGATCAAACGGGCACCGACCATATTTGCTGCCTTAAAGGGAGACACAGCATGCTGTGGCGCTGCTGAAGCTGCACAGATGCAACGAGATCCTGTGCGAGTCTGTCAGTCTGTTGGCCTCTGGTATGTTTATTTGGTGAGGAGTCTTTGATGTTGTGCTGCAAGATCTGTTCCTCTGATGACACAGATGACATTACGTTGGAATGCATCGACGCCCCTGCTGGAAGCCGCACGGCGCCGTTGCCAAATGTTTGCTTTGTCCTACGCGTCCTTCCCCCTCGGCCTACGTTCCGAACCGATGGACTCGTTCCAATCAGGACGAGGTTCAAACATTAGCCTCAAATTGACACCACGACGCCTTCCATTGCTACCGGAGGCGATTGTGCCACATTCCAATACCTAAAAGTAGTTACAGAGGTGTCTTAGCTGTTTCTGAGACAGGAGGGGGGTAGGAGGGGAAAGCTATTACAGCTCAAAGTGCGTAAATTGCGGCAACCGAATGTGACCGCGGTAACGGATGGCGGCGGAAACCTCCGAGAATAGGGTCAGCCTCACCCTAGGGAAGGAGAGCAGACATTGAAATCGGTTTATGCTCCCACTGTCGTACAACGCTCATTTGTTTTCTCCACCTGCATCCGGTGTGGACATCGATTAAGACCCGACTTTACCCTTACGGACGCCGAAAGCGGCAGGGACATGCCATTTAGAGGGGAAAGAGCCGCAGGGGAGGGGAGGGGGAGCGTGGCACAAGGCGGTGGAGAATATGAGGGCGCCAGAAACTGCCGGATTGATCATGAAGGTGCTGATGTTCCTCTTAACAAGCTTCACGAGCGGGGTCTCGGAAGATTTCCCTTTGAAAAACACTGACCGACTGCGGCGAACCGTTGGACGCACGGAGGAAAACAACACTGACAGCATTTTTAAGCAGCTTCCCTTTGTGAGCTCCATGGCATACTTTGGCTTTTTTTTCCTTCTCCTTTTGCGTCAAAGTCGACACGTCTTGACTCCGTATGGAGCCGGCCTTACCGCCGGTGTCCTCGCAGCAGCAGCGTGGCTTTTAAATGAGCCGGTTATGAAAGTTTTATCTGATCGCTGACTTTGAAATTGCATCCCCTGTTTCCACTCAATTACAGCAAAGTAGAGTTGAGTCTTTTTTGATTCTCTGTTTGTCTTGTTCGCACAAACAAAATACTTGATTAAAAACTCGACTGTTTTCCAAGGGGAAATTGAGGGGGGGGGAAAAAACAAAAAAAAATAAAACAGCATTGGGTGTAATATTTCCAGCAGAGCCTCCGCCTCCTGCGTTTTGGATTTATTTCCAGCTCTGGCTTCACGTTCAGCACCAGCATTCATCATCAATGGAGAAATCTAGATGTCCTTTATCCAGCGAAGCAGATTGTAAAAGGCTTAGATGGCGGATTAAAGGATAGACTTGTGCAAGGGACTGGACTTTCCTCTGATTGCAGACCTTCTGATTAATCAGAACCACAACCTTTGCAGCGTACGCCAGCCCTGTAACCCTCAGACTGTTCAGGCTGAGCTGCCTTTGAGCTAGAAAATCATTCCCAGACGCTCCTGTCACTGCAAAAACATGAAATCTTACAAGGTGATTTTTGTCTAGTTTCTAGTGCCAACATCTCAGAACACTTGAAATAAGACCAAATTAACTCAACAGATAAGAGCTTGTTTTAAGTCGATAACTGTATAGTATTAACAAGTACTTGTTCCATTGGCAGATTATTTCACTTATAACAAAACATTTTTCTCATAAGTGTAATAATCCGCCAATGGAACTAATATTTTTTCATCAATAGTAGGAAATTATTTATGGTTTTTGTTTGGTCATGTGACAGCGATAGTGACGCAGCAAAGGATTGTGGGAAGTTTAACTGAAGCAGAGATGAAGTCGGTGGTGTGGTCATTTGTTTTGTTTTTTTCCATGGTGTCAAAACGGTAGTGAGATATACAATATCAGTAAACATCTGTTATTGGCTGCAACCGCAGTATTGATATTGGAATTCAATATTGGCTTTTCTGCTGCTCCTCTTGTCTCATCCTCATTTTTTAAATTTATTTTTATTTGCAAAAAAAACAAAAAAAAACAAAAAAAAAACAGAATTAAAACCATGCATCACTTTCCTCCTACTTTGCCATTGGACACTACATCATGTTGATGTAGCTCATGGAATCCCAGAAAAGTATATTAAAGTTTGCGGTTGCGACTCTACAAAATGTTAACAGTTCAAACTCCGTGCTTCACAGTGTTAGTGGCTCACAGTATCAACTTTCAATTGGTACTGTGAAAATGAAAATTAATGTGAAAATGAAAATCTCAAGCAGCCTGAGGGTTTTTTTTTTTTTTTGGGGAGAATTTTGCAAAAAAAACAGCAACAGTGAGAAAAGATGGAGAGTCACAACACTGATAACGTGTTATCAGCACTAATGAAGAGACTAGATATTCCTGCTGAAGACCTACACTTCATTTTGTCTAACTTTTTTTTTTATTATTTCTTTAAGGAGGAAATGTTTCAACGTCTCATTAAATTTGTTGAGCTCCGTGATTTCAGCAGTCAGACTCGGCACACGCGTTCCCGTTCCTTGTGTTCTAGCAACAAAAGTGTGCATTGTCAAATTTCTGTGCGGCTCCTTTTTATCTCTCCGTCCTCGTCTCTCAGTCGCTTCACACAGTAACACACTGAATACAGATAAATACTCCATTGTCACTATTTAGGCAGTAAACACCCTCCCCCCACTGCCACCACCTGCGTATTGTCAGCCAATCAATACACAGTGGGCTGAGCAGGTTTCCCCAGGGATGTGTCACACGTCACCATGGCGATGCTGATTCGTTGATTGCGTAATGTAAACGCACACACATACATTGGTCTTTTAAAATCTTTTTTCTTTTTAAATACGTCAGGAAGGGTCATCCACTTTGAAAACCACAAGGTTAGTAAGACAGTTGTCATTTTTCATGTTCCTGCTGTACTGATCCCAGCAGCGTTTCTATTAGAAATTCACACAGAATGTGTTGATATCCTGCTAATGTGTCGAAAAACCTGAATTTTGCAATTGTGGCTTTTCTGTTAAATAAGAAACGGAATTAAAATCGCAGGTGAATAAGTTTGTACACATGATAAGTCATTAAAAAACAAGACGCTCCATCATCCTCCTCCCACTTCCTGTCGTCTTTTTCGTGGTTTGTGCAGCAGTATCACCAGGTTGTTGATCATGTGACTCGTGTGACGCAAAAAAAAATTTCCCTTTGCAGTTTTGCGAAATACACTAATTTCCCACACCTTGACAGTTGTGTGCTTGGCTTAGAATACAGGCTATTTCTATTAGTAAATCTTAAAAGCAAAATGTTTAATTTTTCAGCAGTTTTGCTGCATTTGCTGCTCTGACTGCATTGTTCTTTCAGCAAATGGCCTTTTTTTTGAGTCCAGCTAATGATTAATCGACTGCTAAATTAGTTGACGATTATTTCAATAATCGATACATCCTGATAAAATCGATAAATTGTTTCAACCTTACTTGAATTTTAAAACACTTTTGTTATTTTTTTATCATCATACCATAAACTATGATGAATTTTTAAGTCTGTGCTTCATTTGTAATCAGTTTTAAGTAAACCAAGAAAATCATACTTTTGGCTGTTTGTAAAGACTTGAAAGGGATAAAGGAAGTTTACTTTGTGGTGTAATACAAAGACGCAGAAGCTTCTTCTTTTTTTATTTTTATTTTTTTTACATAACAGCTGCTGTAGGAACAAAGTAAGATGGATGTGTTTACTGGCTGCGGTACGCCCGCTTGAGTGTTGCTGTTCACTCAGGAAGCTCACAGTCTATATGTTTCTGTCATGTCTTCCTATTAGTCGGCCAATATTCACAGCGGGTCGGGGAAGACGTCCGCCGGAGAGAGCCAAATAAATGAAGTCGGACGAGTTTGTTCCCTTTCCCGCTCACTTCCCGATAGCCCACTCCCGCTTTCGTTTGCGCGCGCTTCCGCATTCGGCGAACAAACGACAGCGACCACACCGGCCGGTGTGTAAACCCGCACGGTGAATGTGAACGCGCGTGGGCCTCACCGTCGCCGAGGCTAATTGGTATCCAAATATAGAATAAAAAACTGGCTTTTTTTTTTTTTCCCCTCCCTCAACTTCGCTGGTCGTCATGGTTATACATCCTTAGGGACGAGTCTTAAAGCCAACACGAGTCAGACTCATAGCTGTGGCAATTTTTTTTTTTTTTTTTGGTTTCTCTTTCTTGATGTGTTTAAGTTTGCATGTGTGTTTCTGGCCTGTCAGTACGGCACATCATCAGTCGTAACAGGCGGTCCCTGTGGAGGGCAGACTGACAGGTAGGTAATGATCAAAGAGCCTGTTTCCTGTGTTTCATGTTGGGGCTCACAGAGAGAAAGAGAGAAGAAAAAAGAGAGAGAGAGAGAGAGAGAGAGATGCATCTGTACTGCCAGTTCCTCAGACTTTAATGGGCTCAGGTTGTAGAAAAACTGATCTTGTGTCTTGCATGCACATATGAGCACAAGCTTCAGTCAATCTGGTGGACTTTTCACATTAACATCCACTAACACATTTCTCAGGCGTACTGTAGCTCTCTCCCTCCTTCCCACTACTGCCAGGCTCCCTCCCATTTAACAAATGGATGAACTCTCTGCCGCCTCCTCGTCGACGCTCAGTCATCTCGCACCGTCATCCGAGCTGTATCGCACGTCCATGAAATATTAACCTGAAGAGGGAAACACAGGCAAAGCCACCTCCATCACCTTCTCCTCCCTCCTCTCCCCCCCACCAGCTTTCCAAGTAAGCAGGACTATCTCCTGGAGTCAGATGCCAGGCCACTCACACATATCTTACCCTCCATCTTGTGTCCACAGTCGCCCGGCGGCTGCGTGGACAGGTTCACGCTCCGCTCCGTTCAGCATGCCACTTTCTGTTTAACCAGTTGAAGCGATTCAGATTGTATTTGAAGGGTAAAAAAATAAATAAATAAAATCACATCTCAGGCCGGACGCTCCTGAAACATGAAATGCATCCTCAAGGATAGATGTAAAAAAAAAAAAAAAGAAGAAGAAAAAGAGACTCACTTTATCTGGGAGATTAAAACTTCAGGGTCACGGTAATCTGCTTTAATGAAACTGTCATGTAATCTGAGAGCGTCACCATTTCAGGCACAAGGTTGTGCATATAGAGATATGTGGAAAAAAATTTGACTATCATATAGGTAATTTATTTCAGTAATTCAGTCCAAAAAACCCAGAGACACCTATAGCCGACTGATTCATTTATAAAGATGAAACCATATATATATATATATATATATATATATATATATATATATATATATATATATATATACATACACTGAATAAAAAACACAGGTAATCTTTTTTTTTCCCCCATTGTGACTGATTATGATTAGCCTTTTTCCATTTCAAGTCAGCTTTGAGTGGCCAAAATAATTTCCATTTGCTAAATTTTAATATTAATATTTGTTTTTAGTTTTTGGTATGGCTTTCTTCAAATCCAAAGGTTTAAATGCCAGAAGATTACAGTCCTAGTTATACCAAAAAAAGCACAAACTGCAAGACTACTGTTTCCAGTAATTATAATATCTATACAAAATAGATTGGTTTTGTTTTTTTAAACAAATGAAATATGTTAAATACGTTATTAAATGAAATATGTTTTTGAAATATAATTCAGAAGAACATTTTGAAACAGGTATGTAGATATTAGGCTGAACTTAAAAAGTCAAAAATTCAGCTTCTCAAATAATCAGAAAATTTCTTAATGCCAACAAATATGGACTTTCAGATCATTAATTTGTATGGTATGTGCATATTATGGCCTTGCACAATTATTTAGAAGACTGCAGACTTGACAGTTCTTCACTAGATAGTCATTGGCCAAATACCAAAGTTGAGACACAACAGGCAACTGGAAAGCTGGTTGTTCACAGACAGCTGTATTTAAGCTTAGCTACAGAAAATTGGGTGGAAGGATAAAGGATCTGAATCAGAGTATCGTTATTTGCCAGTATTGTGAACAAATGAGCAATTTGACCTTTTTTCAAGTATTCGCAGCATAGAGACATAAGTATAAATGTAAAATGTTTAGGAAAAAATTAAATAAGGATAAACAAACTAAAAGTTGGGCGAAAATCGTAAGGTGTGGACCACGCTGTCACACTTTTCCCTTCATCTAAAATTTCTATTTGTCTGCAGAGTCACAGCACAAAGTGAACATCTGGCTTCATGAGCAACTGGCTTTTATTTTTTTATCGTCCTGGTTGAGGGAGTTAACGGTTGTAAAGCCACGGCGTGACGTAGCCATGAAAAACATTTCCAGGTTTAAATTATTTTCCTTTTTAAGTCATATTAACATGTTTGATGAAACTTAATTTGGCTTCTTCATTAACTAAAAGCCATAATCATCAAATCAACAGAAAGAAACCCCTGAAATTCATCCCTTTATGTGCAACGACTCTGTACGTGACCTTCACTTTTTTTAAATGACTAAAATGATCTTTTGCTATTATTCAACTCTATTGAGACACGCCTCTGTATTTGAGTTATTCCATGATTCTAGACATGTTTTTTTTTTTTCCCCCTAGCCTTTGATTGGCAGGGTAGAGGGTTGGGTGATTGCTATGTGAGCTAAATTAACCAGCAATTAACCAATGTAAGGATAATTGCTTATCCAATCAAATACAACTCAGAGCAGGTAAGGCAAGCATGAAGAACTGATTTAATCACCTATCAGAACTGCTCCTTACGGCACTCCGAACGTTGGATCTTAGTGCTCTTAATTTTGCCCGTTTTCTTCCATTTTTATTTGAAGTATTCACGTCTTTTTTCCTCCTGCAGTCTTGGCAGCGGTGTGCCAGGATTCATTAAGACCTTTCTCGATCCTGGCATAATTTCAGATCAGATATTCCAATTGATGGTTCACTCAAAACATTTGCCTGAAACCTTCACTTAAAGTTTATCGTGGAAACAACAGAAATGCAGGTTTTCTTTTGTGCGTGTGTGTGTGTGTGTGTGTGCGTGTGTGTGTGTGTTATCTTAAAAGCGAGGGAATGCAGCTGCTGTGGAAAACAGAGTTTTTCACAGCGTCGAGGTTAAAAATAGGTCATACAATCGCTGAATCATACTTGACTTGATTCTGATTAAACATTTAATCAGGCACTTGTGTAATTAAACTTCACATTCTGACAAGAGTGTGCAGTTGACGGTGCAGATAAACCCTCCCCCCCAAAAAAAAGTGGAGAGAGAGAGAAATGCAGGTTTATCTTAGATAGTCACTATCTTGGTGTTGTAGTAAAATGAGGGAGACCTCCAACCAATCCCCGGCGAGGTGGAAAGAGATATGTCAACATCAGATCAACACGAGCTGCTGGTGACACAAACTGTTATTTTTAGGTAGATGGCGAAAGATTTAGCGGTAGACTGTTTTTAAAGCGATGTTTATGAAAATCAGTAATCTAAATAACTCGTTTTGATCGTCTTCAGTTTTTTTGTCGACTCGCTTCCACGAAGGAAAGCTAATCTTGGGCTGGAAGCAAGATGGCCGCCGCCAGAGGAAAAAGTCTACCACAAACATATATATATATATATATATATATATATATATATATATATATATATATATATATATATATATAATATGTATGTAGATGTGGATATATATACATGTGTTCCTTGGTCTTAATGAGGCAGTTTGTTTACTAGTGTTTTCTCTTAGAGGTTGATGGTTTCACAGGACAGCAGTTTCCACATTGAGCATAAATTACACACAGGTTAACTCTGCTTACCAATTAGGTGACAGGTGAAGGCAATTAGTTGCTTGGAATTTTATTTTGGACATTTTTAAGGGGTTTAAACACATACGCACTTTTCAGGTTCTCAGTTGAGAAATTAGTGAAACAAAGGCCGCCGCCTCCTCTCTCTAACCAATTACGCAGAAGTTCTGCACTCTCACAGTGGAGAAAGTGCAATATAATCTGACGCTGCGATGTGACGAAACGTGCAAAAGTTAAAGGGGCCAAATGTGAATTTTACATACTTGATCTCAGGCCACGCTTTCCAGGTTGGGAAGTCCTGTGAATAAAACCGATCTCTCAAGATGCGCGCGAGTCCGCGCAAGATTAATTGCTCCTGGTTTTATGCTTGACCCCAGCGCTCCTCTGATGCCTCGAAATGGTTTATTATCACAGCTGATACTGCTAATGCCTTCAGCAGACAAGGACGGCCATTATATCTCACGGGCTGTGAAATGCATCCTTGTACACAATATGTACCAGACTGAACGATCAGCTTGGTGTGTTGCCTCCACAAAGCAATCGATGCATACAAGACCTGCAAGCGCTCCAGCACAACAGGCACCAGGAAACAGAAATGCGCGGATAAAGGCGACACAAAGTAGCAAATAGCTTTGTGTTCGTTTTGGCCATAGCATGACTCTTCTTCTTCTCTAAACACTAGAGCACCTTTATTTACCGAAAGTGGCGACGGGACGCACATGGCCTCG
This sequence comes from Poecilia mexicana, assembly GCF_051168715.1. Lineage (NCBI taxonomy): Eukaryota > Metazoa > Chordata > Actinopteri > Cyprinodontiformes > Poeciliidae > Poecilia > Poecilia mexicana. The sequence goes on along the minus strand of NW_028263382.1, from coordinate 30,142,644 downwards.
CTCCTCCAAAGACGCAACAAAAACGGCGAACTCCAGGCTGACCCTTTTCATTTTACACTCCCAAGGCTGGCAGCTTGATCAGCAACCGAATCTCTGGAAAAAAAAAAAAAATGCGGAGATGCGTGGCTGGCGACCACGGAGGAAGGCTTCAAATGATTGATAGCCATTTGTTTTGCCTGCTTAATACAACATAAACTCTCCAGCAATTCATCACCGGAGTGAGAGTTTTTCACGGTGCCTCCGCAAAGCCCACTAAAAATAATTCATTTTCTGTGAGCGACGAGTCGGGGCTCTAATGTTAAATATTCATGCGGGGCCCGGTCTAAATGATGTGGCCATTGGCACACAGTTAGAGCACACTCTGTGGAAGGAAGGAAATGTCAAACTGTGAATAAATGAAAGCGGTGAAGCCGTATATTACCCTGCCATTGTGAATTTACTATAGTTGCCATTTTGTCTGGCCACTTCAAACAAATCTTTTTTTTTTCTTTTTTTCCCCCAATCAATACGCTCGGAAACAAACATTGAACATATTGCCAAGTTGGCGAAAATCTGGACTTCTCGTGTTGGCTCGTTTGGCTTCGTTTCCCAGTCTTTGTATCGAGAGTCTTAAATTCCTTGTTCAGTTGTGGAGAAAATAAAATTTTGACATCTAGCTAAACAGAAAATTACCAGTGCAAGGGACGCAGAAGTAGCCAAACACTTCCCTTAGGTTGTCAATTGGAGGTTGAATATGGCCCAGCTAGAAAGCTACGAGAACTGCAGCCAGGATGCTGGATTATTTCTGGAGATGGACCAGGAGCAATTAGGAAGCTGTTAATGCTGTTCTCATGTTTGAATGAGCCACAAAACGGGGAAGAATTGAGCATGTTGACTCAGATTAGTATATTGTGTTGCTTGTAGTAATTTTGGTCAATATATGGTCTGAAATTAGCCTTTTGCAGTTGTTATACAGAGACATTATCTCCTCAGAGGTATCATGTAGAATTGACTTATTTGAGCTTTGTATCATGTTACAATGTTAAAAGGTTGCTTTGATATTTTTTCATGCATGTTTGAGGGACCTTTGACCTCCTATGGCAACCATTGGCCTAGCACTTGCTCCCACAAAGCCCCGCCCATTTCTACAAAGCTCTTCCTCATTGCCCGTTAGCAAACACCTGCTGGAACTGCACATCTGCTGAGCTCATGAAATGAGCCACTTTTCAGCCCAATGCTCCTGAGAACGGTTGTAAGTGGCATAAATGGCATAATGAGGAGCATTTTCTATAAAGTTGGCTTGGATTGGCTAAGGTTTATTAGAGGAGCGATGTTGCGATGACTTCTGATTTTCAGAAAGAGCAGGAGCTTCTTAAAGAGGCAGAGACCCAATTTCATGTAGGAAATTGAAAGTCCAATTTCTTTTTTATGTTCTGTTTGATACGTACAGCAATTATATAACAACTGATGGTAACACTTGATTGTACCATAAAAAGGCACAATGTGCCTGGAAAATACATAATACTAAGCCTTTGAAGACATTATTGTTATTTTAGTTGATACCTTACATATGCTAACATAAACATACAGCAATGTTACATCATCCATAGCATTGGAGGCATTCACAGAAAACTCACAAACTAAGTCTTTGACTATATAAATCTAACAAAGATGAGTATTTTATCATTTCTGTATGAAGCACAGCTTTTTCCTACTGGTGTGGCTGTGATTTGACTTGAACACACAGGTTTTAGCTAACATCTTGCTATGCTAGCAGAAAAGTTTTATTTTAAGAAATGCATACCTTTTGGTTTTATTACGTAAATAGCTGCAGCTTTTTACAATTTTAATTCTCTGCAAATAACTTTGTCTGTATTGACTTGAAGCTTTCACATCAAGTTGTCTGTAAATTGTTGGCATTGAAAACATTCCAAATTGCCATAAAAGTTGACTTTACCAGCTGTTCTTTATAGGTTGCAGCAACAGCATTTCGGGCCATATCTCCTTTGATGTTGTGTTTGGCGCCATCAAAGCGACTCGGTTGACTCTCTTCAAGGATGTCGATGCACTTGGAGCTCCCCCTTGTCAGCATAATCAATAGAGTTTGTGCCTATGCAGCTGTTGGGGGTTTGATTCGTATCGACTTCCACGTCAGTTCCATCCCGCGTTGTTTCCCTTTTTCTTTTTTTTTTTCTAGAGACAATCCCACTGCCGACCGCGACAGAGGAGAAGTTGGCGTGGCTGCTCAGAAATTGTTTTGGTGGAAAATTTCGGAGACGTCGGTGAGCGGAGAGGAGGGAGAAAGAGAAAGGGAGGGAAAAAAGAGCAAAATATATAATAGAACTTACTCGCCTCTGAGTGTCCATTTAGAAGAACTCAAATAGAGAGCATAAATGTCCGCCGTGCATCATTTGGATGGAATAGGAAATGCTAAATGGCCTCATATTGACAGAAGCACTCTTCCAGAATTCATTTTTATCACACACACTCACTTCCACACACACACACACACACACACACACACTCAGATTTCCTCCTGCAGTCTGACTAATGAGGCCTGGGGCTGGAGATGGTTCCATCAAGGAAATACCCCCCTACCCCTTCCTCCTCTCTCTCTCTTTCTCTCTCTCTCTCTCTCTCAAACATGCACCTGATTGATAGCAGTGATTTGACTGAGAAAAGGGAAATGGGAAATTGAAAAATGGCGGAGGAAGATTGGAAACAACGCTGCTGATTATAAACTCTGCGCGAGAAACAAAAGGCCCCCTTCTTTCCTCCCTCTGCCTCCTCTCTCGGCGTCGGAGGTAGCAGGTGTGTGTCTGACAGGTGCCTGATTGAGGCGCGCGAGAAGACATTACAACTGCAAACAAATAGATGTGCTTAGCGTCCCAGGATGCAGTTAACGTTTTGGGCTGATAGAGGTGATTATGGACGTATGAGCGGAGGCGGCCCGGAAGAGCGGGCCCAGGTGTTTTTGGTGGAGAGTCGGGTCTGGAAGGAAGCCGCGTTGTTGTTGCCGAAGATAATAATCCATCCGCACAATTAATGGCATGTTATTACCAAGGTCATCAGCCTTGGGGGATGCACTTAATACGTCTCATATTGTGATAATAGAGCTCCTCTCCATTGGAGACAAACACGCAGGAGGTGTATGATCATACAGATTTATCATCATCATCATGAAGAAGAAGAAGAAACGTGTAAAATGAGAACAACAGTCATTAAGCTGCAAATCCACCGAATTACAAAATAACCTCAATTACCTCATTGCCATCAGCTTTTATTTCGGCATTCGCTTTGCAGTCTCTGTTTATGTTCTCTTGTTTCAGGTTAGGGAAAAAAACAACACACACACGCACAAAACAATAGCACTTTTATAACACTGGCATAAATTAGCCGCCACCTCTCCGCGGAAAGGCTTTGCATGTTCCATAAACCATGGAGGGAGAGAGAGAGGAAGTTGGCCGACGCTACTGCGGTTTAATATTCTCTGAGAGCTTCCAGACAGTGAGCGGCGGTGCAGCAGCTGTCTCTTGACCCTGCCGGACCCCCACTTACCCCCCCACCCCCCGACCACCTACTCTCTTCTGAGGGAGGCTACAGAGATGACAAGTCTGTCAAAGGCTTCTCCTAATGTCCTAATTACCCCCACACAACCACAAATACACACACAACCACACACACATAAACTCTCAGTGAAAGTGATGCTGATGCATTTCTGCACCCAGTGACGGAGCAGATATTGTGCCAAATGGACGCTTTCACATTTAGTAGCGTCACAACCGCAAAACTTCAAAGTGTTTTATTGGGATTTTATGTGATTGACCAGCACAAAGCCGCTCATAATCACATCCTTTGTATTCAGTCCCACTGAGTCGATATTTTGTAGAACCAAATTTTGTTGCGATTACTGGTACAAAGCCATTTGTTTTTGTTTTTTTCTCTCTCTCTCTCTTCCAGCTTCGCATGTCTAGAGACAGAAATTTTTACGCTTCCTTCTTTACACCAAAGGTTAATGTTATGAAAAGCATCGATGGATATAACATTTCAGCTGTGGCCACAGATTCTCTATTAGACTTTGACTACCTGGCCTGGCTATCACCTTCCAATTCTGCTCAGTTGTGGCTCTTGATTATCTGAACAAAGATATGCTAAGACAATAATCAATCAATCAAATTTTATTTGTATAGCACATTTCAGCAGCAAAGCATTTCAAGGTGCTTTACATAATTAAAAAACAAAATAAAAACAGCGTGTGACATTGAATAAACAGTAAGAAAGAGAAAAGAAAAGAATAGAAAAAGATAAAAACATACTTTTGTTACAGAATTTAAGCGTCTGTCGTCGCTGGACTCCGCCGTCCGTTTAACATGGGTATTATCCAGGCCCCGTCGCCTAACGGGACAAGGTCTCCAACCTTGCAGCACCAGGCTCCGTCCACCTATCACGCGAATTTTTGCGCTAGGACTTTGCCGTCCTACATGGATTTTTGTGCACTATTTTTACCTGTTAGAGTCTAGAATTTACAGGGTTTTTCTGTGCGCGCAATGACCCTCAATCACTCGCCACTTTTACATAAATAGATAAAAAGTGAAGATAAAAACATTAAAAACATTGATAAAAACATTAAAAACATCAAAGACATTTTGCTGCTATGCTCTCTAACCCTAATTTAGCCATAAGCAACTCTAAACAGGTGGGTTTTAAGTTGAGATTTAAAGGCACCCAGTGTTTCAGCTGTTTTACAGTTTTCTGGAAGTTTGTTCCAAATTTGTGGTGCATAGAAACTGAATGCTGCTTCTCCTCGTTTGGTTCTGGTTCTGGGGATGCAGAGCAGACCAGAACCAGAAGATCTGAGGGGTCTAGTAAGTAAAAGTTCATCAAGACAAAGACAAAAACAGTCGAGTATTTCCAGAAGCATATGACCCACACCCACTAGAGCAGGGGTGTCAAACTCAATTTCACCGAGGGCCACTTCAGCATATTGGCCCCCCTCAACGGGCCACATTGACAGTACAAATCAGGAGTGCATCCCTGCTAAAACACCCCAGACAAAAGGTTGACTTCCCTCATTCAGTTCTGTAGAGGCTTATCAATGGTCCAGGTGTGTTAGAGAAGGAACCATCTAAAGTTGCAGATGGTAGCTCTGGAAAACTAGACTTGGGCAGCCCTAGCATAAATGTATAAAAATACAATGTTAAAAATAAATTAAACATCTCATATAGTTAAATAACTGATTTTATGTATTGAAGTTTTAAATATTACATTTGAGTTTCCATGGATGTAAAATTACTGCTCAGTTTAAAAATTACAATATTTAAATCAGTGTTTAAAGGTAAGCAAACAAATAATAAAAACAAGTCACATGGGCAGACATTATAGACTTTACGCAAAGATTTAGTCTCAGAGGCAACTGAAATCAATTAATTAAAAATCCTTTCTGAATATCATCTCATGGACTCTGAACTAAATGCGTCTTTCTGACCGGGAGCTGACAGCGTGTTGAAGAGTTATGGACCGGACGGTTTGGAGCGTCTGGTTAGGAAGCGCATTACAAAGCTTTGGTTGAAATGGAGCGTTAAATTCAAGTCTCCATTACAGAGAAAACTAAAGAGAATGCAACGTTGAGGATCCATTTGAGGAGCCGGTACTTTATCTTGAGGAAATAAATGACGATGCAAAAGTTAATTAGACTGTAACATACGGAGTCCGCTGCTCACAAGACCGGGAACCAGGAGGAAGTGCGTTCAGACCCCAGCGGGTGAAGTAACATTAATTTAAGTGAAGTTGCTTAGATGTAGATGCATTTGTCTGCTTAATTTGTGATGGGATCTGGATTCACGGTGAATATTAACTAAACCACATAAAATGCGACTAAATAGCCGATGTTAATATGATTGTAATTTCACGGATAAAAATAGTGCATGACCGATTCTTTTTATGTTGTTGATCAAGATAACGGATAACAAAAAAGTCTAGCGCGACCTGCCGCCCTGACACCAACTCACACATCTTCATTCACAGTCTTACTTGTAAATCGATTTTTCTTTTCTTGGACGTTTTGATGTTAGCTTGTAGACATCTCAGTTTTATTTGCTCGGAAAATCAATAAGCAGCTTGAGGTGACTCTGCTGCTCTCTAGTGGCGAGAAGCCGTAATGTTGGCTGGTAACAATCGGAATGCATTGTGGGAGATGTAGTTTGTAGTCAATTCGTGCTCAAAACCTATTTTAAGTCAATCATTGGCTTATAAAATGCTGGGGGGGCCACATAAAATGGCATGGCGGGCCACATGTGGCCCGCGGGCCTTGAGTTTGACACATGTGCACTAGAGCTTATTTCTGCTCAGTTCTCATCTCCCTTTACTGCTCCATCTGGGATTTCTCCCATTGAGCTGGATTTTCAAACTTTGAACTTGATTTTCTGCCATGGTTGTAGTTTGGTAACGGCAGCGGAGGGAGTGAACAAAGGCGTTCAGTCCAAATATTGAATTAACATTAACGGCCGTCTCATTTGACTTGGGATCTCTCTGTTTGCGATGGAGGACGTTTTGTTTTCAGTGCAAGCAATTTCCGGCAAGCTTCATAGCATCTGGCTGGCACGCTACATAAATCATGGCCAGACGTTAGCAAGTGGGTAAGATTTAAAACTTCGTCAGAGCCAACGCCTCCATCTGAGGGTCCAGACGCTCTGCATCACGCGAAACATAGAACAAGGGGGTGCTTGTTTGCTAAGCTATTGACTACCCCATTCAAACAATAAATATATTTTAATGTAAATCATTTCATTGTGTCCCAGTCTAAAAACAGGTTTTCTTCTATTGTTGACATGAACATGTGCTGTTTTACAACTTAACTATTCTTCAAACTTCTCATCTTTCTACATGTTCGTTTGTCTTCATATTGCTGTTTTATTTTATTTATTTTTACATAACTCAAGTCACACAGAACTGTTGGATACATACTGACATTTAGTCACATAATCTGTATCCTTCCTATTTGAAGAGACTTCTTAATGCAACTGGATGCATTTGATTTTTATTTAGGGGTATCACATCAAGGTACAAATCCATGCCAAACACTTAAATTATTCATTTGTTCTGTAAAAAGAAAATCATCCCTTCAGAATTATTCAGTACTCGTCCCCCTCACAAAATTCCCACAAACATGCATTAACTTTCCTGGACATAATGTGACAAAACAGAAAGTTTAAAGAGTATGAATACTTTTTGCACAGGGAGCTGCAGTGAGCAGAAACGATCGCAGACGTTGTGTGAAAATAAAAAAAAAAAATCACACTAGAACCCCTCCAGAGTATTGTGAAATTCCCACGCAGGAGGCCCACACCATAGGCGAGGCATCGCAGTTTTTCACCAGAATAGCAGAGATTCTTCCCCTCAAGAATTCATCGCGGGTCTTTGATGCAAAACACTGTGTGATCGTTTTGATCCCGCTTGAATCGCAGCATCGGTTTCTCTCCTGTGGTAGCGAACGCAGCTCTCCCTCCTAAACTTTCTTTCAACAACTGAGGCCGAGTTGGGGGGGAAAAAATATAACAACAAAAAAAAAAGAGAGGAAAAAAACCGCAACAAATAAATAAGAAAGAAAAAAAGAGGATTTTGTGGGGATTTCATGTCGGCTTCTGCTTCTGAGGGGGAGAGACATGAAGAAGTTGCAGCGTCACCTGAAATAGATCGTCTGAATGAGGCGTGATGTGTCACTTCGCCAGAGGTTAAGCTTTGCCTCGGCTTTAAGCGGGAATCTCTCCGCTGCTGCTGCTGCACTTTAGTCCGCGCTCACTCAGCCTGTCTTGTTAACATAACAGAGTGGATTATTGAGCCTGCGACAAAGAAAGGGGAACTCTGTTTACCTCCCGTCAAAAAAAAGAAGAAAGAAACAGGAAAAAAACAGCTGCTTGCTGATTTATAGACCTGTAAAGTCGCTACATTCGTCACAATCAGCGCCTCTTAATTGCGTGTCACGTTAACGCTCTTCCTACCTCATTTTACGTTGAATTGAGACGTTACGCCTGTTGGAGAGGAGTGTTGTTTCATCACGTTACCTTGTGATAAATGTGCCAAGCCGAATCCCAAGCACTGACAGCTTTTTTTTTTTTTTTTAAACATTTTTTATTTATTTATTTTCTTTATTTATTTATTTTTTACTTTGAGTATCAGGTGGAGCTTGGCACCTATCAGCAGCTTGGCATCGTGAGTTGTCGGAAATGTGCTAGAGCTTTCCCTTTTTTCTCCACACAACTGGAAGAGATGAATGCAACCTAAGCAGTGGCACTGATGTCACTAAAGGTTGTTAATAACTCTGTGGGTTGTTTTTTTTTTCTTTCTTATCAACTGTAGACAGCAAACGACACACTTATGATCCTACATGTCTACCGTTTTCAAAGCCAGTCTTGAAACTGATCTGTGTCGGGTTTAGCCTCTAATTTGCACCATTTTTTGCCTTTATTTATTTATTTTTTTTTAACAGCAAAAGCCTCAAACTAAAAAGAACCTGGATACCAAAACAATTTCAATATATCCACCTTTTTTCTTTCTTTTTTTTTTTTTTAACTCCTGGCATTTTTCAAGGATTTCCCCTTAATCTCCGAACATGAAGGCTCTCTTCAGCTGCACATGTCCCTCTGGCTTTCACACTCATTCAAGCCAGACATCGGACAAAGCGCATCACATTAACAGAAAGCAATTACCCACCTCTGAGGGGATGTATGTAAAATCTCCTTTTTGTTCCAGTTTATCGAGCAGAAACATGCTTTGCGTCTCCTGTAAGCCTACCTGATTATTATGTCCTGATTGACTCTGGGGAGAGTTAATCTGAGTATTCCCACTTGTGTTCGCAGGTGAGCGTGTGTTTGGATCGCTTGTTGCCTGTTTAGCCTGGATTTAGTGGCACGTGAGCGCTGATAGCAACAGTTTACTGAACCTTCTTAACTTCCTGTACTGTAAATGGGGAACCTCAGGGTTTTTCAAGTGAAATTCAGTTAAACAGATTGTAATCCGTTATTATCTTACCTTCAGTAAGTACCACAAAGGCAGATAAGGGAATAGTGCCACCATTAACATTCTTAGTTATATCTTTTGTGGTAATGGGTTTCACCCCTTTTACCTTCAAAAGTGCCTTTCAAGATAATGTTGGGAATATTCCTTTGTGTTTTTGGTCCATATTTACCAAAAACACTAGGGAATGTGTAATAAATTTCCCAAAGATTTGTAGGCTGCACATCCACAAAGTGAATCTCTCAGTACATCCCAGGATTTCCTCCATAACACCTGCGAGGCTCGGTGGTCACGGCGTCAACTGTAAACCTCGCCTAGTCTGTCATTACTGTCACTGTTACTGGTGGGAAAAAACTAACAACTATTTAAAATAAACAAACAACGCTTAGCCTGGTGGGGTGGCAAGTAAAGCCTGGAGGACCGTCAGGCTTTCAATACACATTGACATCCCAATGTTGTTCTATGGTTTTACTGGATCTAACTCTGGTGGCCATTGGATGCCATTGTCCATTGTTAGTGTCCTAGTATGTTGTCAGCATGAAGAGTTAAATGTTTTTGAAATAGTGCAAAAAAAAATAGTCTACAGACACTTGCAGAGAAACTCTTGTTTGTGTGCATCTTCCTGCTATTGATGTCCAAATCATTGACACGCCTGATCATTCTGAAAACTTCATGACATCTAAACAAATCTGATTTGATTGCTTGCAAATAAGAACACTCTATGGTTTGCAAAATAAATCAGAGCAGCCGTAAATCAGCAAAACGCCCGACTGAGAAGACTTAAGTTCAGGAAGCTAGCACCCACTCAAGAGTCGAGAAGGCAGACATATGCCGCGTATGCTGTCACGGTATGTAATTCTGCCAAAACATGCACATATGAAGCTTTGCAAAGTCTTCCTGGAGGCACAATATTTATGATTAACTCTGAATAACACTGATAAGGACTTAAAGAGAGTTGTGCAGAGGATAAATTATCTTCGCTGCATGCTCTTCAGATGTTAGGATGGCTTGTTTTTCATTTTTCCTGTGAGGTCATGCTTTGATCAATAAAAGCAGCGAAGCACATGTAGATGAACTAAAGAGAAAGAGAAAGAACTGCTAACATTAATGATGTACATATGGCGGATATTTCAACATCTCCAGAATGACTGGCAGCAACGACTTCTTTTTAAAGATGGTTCCTGATGTTCTTCTTTTGTAGTGTTGGGGCGAACACACGCACACACACGCGCACACACGCGCACACACACACACACACACACACACACACACGCATGCACACACACTTTAAAGCTCCAGGCCAGGAAATTACCAGAGCTCCTGTTTTTACAGAGGTGATGCTCAGTTAATCAAGTGGATTTGATTAGCTGGACTTGGCCGCTTTCTCTTAATTCTTAAGGGAAGCAGTAAAAATAAATCCCTCGGTATTCCCCCTCTTCTTCTCTTGGAAAGAAAAATGCCATGGTTTAATTTGTCATCGGTTTTTATTCGTCTAAAGTTGTATTTACTGATAGTTTTTACTGAGACTAGGTGAAGTCCCTTATGACTGAAATTAATATTATTTCAAAGATAAAAACTAATCTGTCTGTTTTATTAAAACCCCTACACTGTCTTACCAGATCTTTCTTTTTAAAGAATTTAATTTCACATACTTGTTCATACTGTTGAACAAATATGTGACTTTAATGTACTTTAAGGTCCCTTTCCTTTAAGTACATAATCACAATTCCCCATTGTGACCATGGCTCCAAGGATCACTCTTTGCATACATGAAATTTACAGTTTTTTGGGGTAATGTTTTTTCAACCTGGTCGTAAAATAGTTTAAGAGGCATTTGGTTGAATTTTTAAATGAAACGAACAGGAAGGTGGGTTATTTTGAAGAACTAGACATTGACCAACGCTAACCAACGTTGGCTAGCTAACCAAGCTAACGTCTGTTAATCGCTGTGATCAAATTGTCCAAATTTGACATGAAACTGGCACATTAAATATAAAGTTAAAGCCTTTGCCACCAGTTCCAAACAGTACACACGTTGCAAGAAGAAACATAAATGACACAGATTGAGGTGGAATGTAAAAAGAGAAGAAGTCCTGAATGAATGCAGCAGGAGGCTTTAGTTTTGAAGAAATTGTTTAGTTGTGAAGGTGTTTAAAAGTGCAGAAGTAATAAGCTGCTAATGTAAAGTTAAGATAATATTGTTTTGAAATCACCTGATGTAATTTATACAGAGCTCGCCGGGAGAGAGACATCCTCTGATCCTTACAGTGAAAGCAAAATCAACAAGAAGAGATTTTTATTCAGTGTTGTTTCAAATGTTAAGACAAACACTCTTTTTTGTTTGTTTTTATAGTGACATATGTTTATCCTTGTTAAAGCTATGGTCTACTAAATGTCTGATTTTTACTCCTAATTACATGATATATTATTTTAGTATCATTTTATTCATTTATGGTTAGGGTTAGTCGAAACTCAAAGACTTCTATTTCTTGCTGCTTCTAATCAACGCGGTCAAGGGAGGGGTGTTTGCACTGTAAATTTAAAAAGAAAGTGTAAATTTTAGTGTAAACTTTAAAGTGATTAGCACCGAAAAGGAGTTACTTGAAGTGCTGGAAAATGTTTTCCTCCCTCTTCTTCTTCTTCTTCTTTTTTTTTTTGGGGGGTCGTTCTGCTATGGTTTGATCAGTTTCCTTTGTGAATCCAAGCTGACCTCTGAAGTCGCCCGTGTTTATTAGGTCCACTCTGCGGGAGCTCACGTCTCGATCCGATTGAAGAGGGGAAAAAAAAAGTTTAAAGCCCACCTCTGATCCCTTCTAATTAAATGAAAACACAGTGGGATACCCGCAGCAAGACTGCGTTCCTCCAACCACGTGCGCAAACACAGTTTTGAAGGTAACCGATGTGGGTGTTCTCAACAGGGGAAGCAACACAGAGCTCCAGCAATACAACATCCGTCCTCTTGTGCAGCGCAATCGCACACCAGGATGACATGCAACACGCCGCAGTTCATGAGCATAAATAAGCGAGGGAATGTTTTACCTGAAAGAGGGAACTTTAATTCAAAGGCATCACTCCAGCACTGTGAAGAAATGTTGCCTCATTAGTGTTACCCCACTGCTTTTACCGAGCAGCAGTCATGAAGGGAGAGAGAGAGAGAGAAAAAGAGAGGCAATGTGCCACTCTTACCGCACCGACATCTCCTCTCCTGAGATCTTAGCATGCCTCAGCAGCTCAAAAATACTGCACATTGTTATGGATCCATTGGCATGGCTACAGGTTTAACGGAGACACTCGAAAGCCAAGAATCCGGCCTTTTCAAAACGCCCGCAACGAGCCAGGCTCCAGCAGGTAAATGCGACACAACTGCTGTTGGAGTGCTGCTTTGCCGGCGCTGCTGGATCATTGTGCAGAGCGGGGCGGAGGATGAGCACCGGGGCGACGTTTGGATAGAAGGGAGAAGAGGTGAGGAGACAAGGACGGTCATCATTTGGAGGAGGGCTGGCCGCGCCTGCTTTCATCCGCCGTGATTGACGGATTGGTGCAGCGGGCTCGCTCGCTCGCTCGAATGCCGTCACACACGCATTCCTCTGGAAATCTGTCTATCAGTATTGGCTAAGCAGAGCGACAGCCATGACATCTAATCACAGGCGAGCTGGCACCTCATAACTTCTACCTAATGTGCTGCAGGTACAGAGGAGCGAAGGGGAGAAGGCGGCCAACACGACCGCAACCATTACCAGCGCTATTAATAGCCCCCTTCAGAGGCCACTGGCAGGAAGTGGATCATACCGAGGGGTTAGAGACGGTGTCCCCCACTCCATCTCAAGCTCCTGTATTTAGACATAGGTCTCCGTTGACAAGATTAAACAATGAGGTGTCCCGATATCTGGGTGATACATTTTTCTGTGTTACACTTCTGACAGAGTAACACAAAAAGAGGGCAGAGAGACTACACGTACAAGATGATAATGAGTCATTTACATAATGTTGCTACAACATTATAATTACCTGGCAATTAAAGCGGCTCAAAAGCCTCATTATGGGCTGTCCCGAGGCCTGGTGAGACTGGGACAGGCTCGGGTCGGACTTGTCAACCACTCTGTGTCTTTTTCCTAGATCACCCATAGGCCTCATTATGTTGAGTTACAGTGCTTTAACCGCAAACCCCATGATTTAATGTGATAGATCAGCACAAGGTAGTGCAGGAAAGTGTGAAGAGGAAGGGAAAGGATTGCTAGGTTTGAACTTTTGTTCACAAATAAAAATCTTTAGTTCCAATCTGTTCACGGACTTCAAACTGGTTTCTCTAAATAGAGTTCGGTAGAATCTATTACACCAATGGTCCACTTGTGTTTAAGCAAATATCAGTATCAGTGCTGCACTTCAGTGAAGGCCTATGTGGTTTAGTAGAGGCCAAACAAGACCAAGGCAAACAGGTCACAGATACAGTTGTGGGAAAGTTAAAGCAAGTGTTTTTTTAAAGGTTTTATTATTGGCTCCTGTGGCCTCTGTTTGATAGTGAATTGACAGGAAAATGGTTAATGAAAGAAGGGGTAGGACATGTGGCAAAGGCCACCAGGCTGGGAATCAAACCCGCGACAGACCAAGGCGTCCATATGTGGGCTGGGCTTAACCCCAGCGCCACCACAGCACCCCAAAAGAAAGTTTTGTTTAAACAGCATTCAAAGCTTTAAACAACTCAGAGTAATCTTCAAATTTGTCATCCATAAATTGAGCATATGGCACAACTGCATACCAAGACATGTCGTGTTGGTTAGAGGGTCCAGTGGCATCCTCACTCCTGTCTCCTGTAGCACACATACATTCACACACTGATAGTGATTAGTGTGTGAATGTATGTGTGAATGACGGTGTAGTGTAAAGCGCTTTGCGGTCCTCTTGACTAGATAAAGCGGTATACACGTACAGACCAGTACCATTTGTCATTTACAAGGTCATCCACCAAAACATGGGAACAGTGGAAGAGATCCACTACTACCATCAGGTGGAAGAACCACTTTGGACAATACAACTATTTGTCATGGAGACCATGAATATAACCTTCATGTCAAAGGCAAAGTCATTAGAAGTCCTATTTAAAGTTTTTTACATGCCATGTTGGAGATACATCAGTGTGGAGGAAGGTTCTCTGGTTCAAGTTCACCGTAGACGTACAAGCCAAATCTAGGAAGGAACGCTTTTGATCAGCATGCTTTAGATTGGGAAAATAACTAGATCTAAAACCAATTGAAATCTGTTTAAAAAAATAGACATTCACGTAAACATTTGATCCTATGTTTACTGAGTTTGAGCTTTTTTTTTTTTTTTTTTGCAAAGATCAGTTGTTAAATACCATGTAGAATTATAATAAAATACACGGACAATTGAGGTTTTTAAGGGACACAATACACAAAGAAACAAGGGCTACGAACACTTTTGCATGGCATCGTGTCACGTAATAGGAGTAAAGTTTTTACCCAAACTTAAACCTTGACAAAAGGCAATACTTCATCTCCTGAAGTATTGCAGCAGACACAGGGGCGATGTTTTGAATTTCTTTCCCATTGTGTGGGATTTGTCAGTTTCTTCAGTCCAGAGGGACTTTGTTGACACACCGAAAAAACCCACAAAAGGACATAACAAGGACACGTGTCATACCTTACACCCTTATTATACCTGCAGTGACAAGTGAGACGAGCTGCCGCTTCAACATACTACCGCGCATTAAGCTCGGCTTCCCATTGCTCACAATCTTAAGTCAAGAACTGCTAACATCTCGTGTGAAGTGTCAATGTAATAAAGCATCGTGTGTGAAATATAAGGATTTGGACGTGCGTGGGTGGTTCGCAGGGGACGGGGGGGCTCTTCATGAATGGCAGGCGATGAATGATGGAGCTGCTCCCGAGGGTGCAGAGCCCTGAGCTATGCTGCAGGGACTCGGGAACACGGCAGTCTTCCATGCCCTGCGAGATGACAGTTTGGGTGGGCACCGTTCCGAATGGGTGCCCTTCTCTCCAGGATACGCTGCCGGGTCCCCAGGGGAGAGTCTACAGGCTGTGGCTGCTCCACAGTAGGGGTGGCCGGGAATCTCAATCAGGGACATGAGTGGAGGCAGGGTGGGTGTAGGGGGGTGGAAAACAAAAGACACTACAAAAAATTAAAAAAAAATAAAAATCAGTCCTTAGGTTCATTGTGTTTGTATTTCTGGAAGAAAGCGGGGAAAGTGGCTCATTATATTGAGATCAAACACGGTCTCCGGCTCACTCTGAACTCTTTTTCTGTGTTTCCTAATTGGTGAAAAATTGCACAATAACAGGACTTGAATTTTTATCGATTTTTAACCTGCTTTTTCTGCAATTATGAAAAAAAATTATAATAATAATTAAATATGGCTCTTTGCTTGCAGGCTGTCTGCTTACAACCTTTCTTTTTTTCTCTCTCTCTCTCCTCTCATCCTCGCCTGCGCTGCAACAACACAGGAGCTGCTGAAACCGTGACAGGTACTACTTCTTCCTTCTACCTGCTGTTCATTTGGAAGCGCTCGCTTCTGTGCGTCTGTTGATTGGCTGTCCGTCCCAGTCTGTTCATCTGTCCATATTTACACGCCTGCTTATGTTGTGTGTTTGCTTTCGAGACGGTTTAGAAAGCCATGCATTTGTTGTCTTCCTTTAAAATCAACCTTTGGCCACATAGTGTAATTAATTAGTCTGAGTTCCTCTCGCATGTTTCTTAGTTGTTGTTGTTGATGTTGTTGTTGTTTTGCCACTCGGTATTCTAACAGTATCGCTCCTCTAACCCAGTTCTTTACCGGCTCCACAATGTGTTTGTCCGCTCTGTTTCCATTCTCAGCCGATCGTTACCACTTATAGCATCGGGAATGTTTTTCACTGTCTGCTGTTTGTTTGAAAAGAAACAGAAAAACAACTGTAATTCATTACGTAATTACATGTAGCTGCTTAATGGAAAGTAAACCTAAATGACTCCGTTTCCAAGGGTAAGTAATGCTGATGGCCTCTCTGGTTCTCGATTAGATTTTGGAGACATTCGGTTTCCAGAAGCCACTCCTTCTTATCGAATTATGTTTGCCCTAAACTCCTCGGTTGAACTTCATCCTGGAGTTTTTCTAATTGGAACAAAAGCGCTGCGCTCCGAAAGTAGCAACAGTCGGCGTTGAAAACAAACTCAGATTTTTATCTGGTTATTTACGGTTACTGTCAAACATCCATATCAATTGAATTCAATTAATTCTGACCAACTGTCCTCAATTATTAATTTTCTTCTTTTTTTTTTTTATTGATGTTGGGATCTCTTTCCATGGATGTAAGATAAAACATTTAAGGGCATAAGAATAAACTTTATTTGCTTATTTGTTGACAAACGACTCCATCCAGAGTGTTAAATATTAGCAAATACAAATGTTAACATAAGAGCTATAAAATTAATAAAAAAATAAAGATGTGTGTGATATTATAAGTAATTTCAATGTAAATATAATATAATATGTACATGGAAATATGTTAATCTCAAAATAAATCTATAAATGAATTCTTAATAAACCTAAACATAGACATTCAGAGTTGGATGTTTTAATATTTAAAACATCTATTAAATATATTGTACAACAGGTGTAATATTTCCAGTGTACAGTAAAAATAATACATAAAGTGAGTTTTAGTTGGGATGTTACTGAGTTGTTTTGTTTGGTTTGTTTGTTTGTTTTTACATATTAATAATTGAAGAATTAAAGTTAAATGTTTTGTCCAAATTTTCCCAAATTATGCCAGAAATTACAAGTTGAATTAAAAAGTAAATAAATTAAAAAAAAAAAAAAAAAAGGTCAAACTGCCTCAGGTGCTGGAACCACAACAAGTAATTTGAAGTGACTGATTCTTCATCAGAGCAGACTGAGCTTTTGCATATTGTGGCATGAGGAGTTTATACCTCTGAAAACTTTAATGACATTTGTGGCAGACTGCATAGAAATATGATCATACAGTATTAATAACTTATTAATCCATATCTTCATGTTATAGAAACAGCAGGTAGATACACAATATTATTACAGAGCACAATTAAGACAAAGGTATTTTTGAAGCATGTATGTTTTTCACAGTGTCTGTGCTTACCACACTCACCATAGAGAGCTTAGGCTGAAGCGAAGGGATGCAGACCGTGGTCAACTGATATTGAAGTATTAAAGTGTTTAGACTTTTTATTTTTAATATAAAAACAGGCTTACTTGAGAAGAAAAAGTGTTTTGGCAAAGTCTTTCTGACCACAGACAGGTGTACATTTTTAAAGACATTCAGTGTCTTTATATCTTCCTGTAACTTTAGTTCTAAATGAGAAAGACTTTTCTGTGATGTTTTATGTCTGAGATATGAATGAAAAGCATGTGGAAACTTTGATTTTGATGCACTAGTTAAATGTGAAGTCAATGTTTAAATTAGCTGTTATAGACAAATCCTGACTGACGTTTCAGTACTCACAGAGTCTCTATTCAACAGCATCGGTAATATGAGGGGAGAATGATTGTGGTTGACAACATAAATGTGAACTTACAGTCTTCGTGTAAAACCTCCCACTGGCTCATTGAACGCAGGGGACAAAAGTCAGCAGTCCGACCTATACTTCCAGTTTCAGTAGGTAAAATCAATGGCTAGAACCATATTGGTGCTTTTGTTCTGTAGTGTGAGAAAACAATAATCCATAAATCAGGCAGCATCAGGCAGCCGGGTCCAGCTTTGTAACAGCTACTGACATTTGGATTTTAATATACGGCTATAGTGTTGTAAAGAAAAAAAAAAGTTTGTGCCCCCAATAGATTTCTTCTGGTTTTCTTTTTTTTTTTGTCATCAAACTAATTTTAATATCAGTGACAGATATTAACACAAGTCGATATAAAATAAGGTTTTTCAATGCTAATGTAATTTATTAAGCTTATCACATAGATACGCATAGAGTTGAGCCTCTAAACCGAAAAACTGACTAGTTCAGCTGTGCGGCAACAACACCTACAAGGCAGTTGCTGCAACTGGCAATGATATTTGTACATTAATTCAATCATTAGTCAGTGTTCTGGTGATCATTGTCCTGCTGCATAGCCCCAGTGAGTTTGAGTTTAAGGTCATAACTGAACAGAGGTTGTTCTCCTGCAGGATTTTCTGACAGAGAGCAGGACTCTCCGTCTCTGGCCAGTCATCCAGGTCTTAAAGCAGCAACATAGCAACAGGACATTACATTGCTACCATGTCATCTGACTATTGATCGATACGATGCTTTTTTTTTTTCTGAAGAGTGAGATCAAGGCAAGATTTAATGAGACAAACCTGTCTGGTCAGTGTGGCTGTGGTTAAGCTTCAGGATCTCCAAATGGACGCCATTTTTGACCAGTCTCTTGTCTCGATCACAGACTTTAGCTGAGGAATTCTGAAGAGGATAATTTTGGTGGAAGAGGTTCAGCACCTTTCCGTGTTTCTTCTGTTTGTGAATATTGGGTCCACTGTGGTTCACCAGACCCCCAGCATCTTACAGGTGGTGTTGTTAGCCTCTCCGGACTGATGGATGTCTGTGGCGTCTCATCTGTTCTTTAGATCAAGACCTGACGGCAAACGTACTTCCTGTTGAGAGACAAGTTATTTCTTGTTTCTCTCCAGTCTGACAGTAATCCTGCCTGGGTGTGGCTATTGAGATTGAAATCATCTTTCCAAAAAAAAAAAAAAAAATTAGTTGATCACAATTAATTCATGATTGTGTTATTTTTTTACATGTTGTTTTGGATAGCTGGTTTCCCCTAATACATGAATTTATTTATTTATTTATTTATTTATTTATTTATTTATTTATTATATTTTCTCAGGTTATCTCTTACCTTATAAGTTGTTTGATGGCCTAAAACTTTGAACTGTGACAAAAAAGCAAAATCAGAATAACTCTGTGGGGTGTTAGGCCAAACAATTTTACCACAGTGTGATATAAAAAGTCGCAGTAACTAATTGGTGCCTTTTTCTATGCTGTGAGACAACATTAATACATACAGTACAGGGGAAAGTTGTATTTTGTAAAATTGCTGGCATTTATAATTGGTCAGACATTTTACTTTAATCTGCACTAGAACAAAAATCTATTACTTTCATACAAAAAAACCTACTATACAATAATTTTTGTCAGATTTATGAGGAATTTATAAAAGAAGTACACTTTTAATTATTACACAGGAGCAAGTTTGGTTAAATATATGAAATTTGGTAATCCAAAAAAGAAAGTTTCATCTGGAAATTAAGTCAACATCAAAGTGATTTTCTAATATTTTATTTATTTTTGCTTGATTAAATTGGAACACAAGTTTCAAGCCGTGATTTGAAGTGGCACAAAATAATTATATGATAATGAAACTGAATTTTTAATATTTGCAGCACTTTAAAAAAAAAAAAAAATCTTAACATTCCTCTTTTGAAGTTGTGTTGAGTTCCTCTAAGAGTGTTTTTGGTCAAATCACCAAACTTAACCAATACCAGATTTTTTTTTTTTTTTTAAGTAACGGCACAGCTCTAATTACACCCTTCTCATTTGTGAACACGTTAAGACGCCGTTTCATCACGAGGCTCGGGATTTAACGGCTAAGAAGAAGCGGAATCACAGCAAGAGGAATGAGAAACTTTATGTTGTTAACACTGGTCTGGTTTTTCTCTTGAGAGAACACGACTGCTGCCGCAGAGACCGTTGACTCATGGGAGAGAAATCAGGGAGTTGGAGGGGTCGGGGGGTGGATGAGGAGGGGGCGCTGACTGTCCCGCATTTTGCTGCCCCCCTTTCATGTCTTTTGATGTGAAAACAAGAGAGAAAAGTTCAAAGAGCGAGCCAACGCGATTCAAAAGGTGCCGGTCTCTGAATTTCTGATGGAGGAGCCAATCCGCTGAAAATTTCTAGATTTCGTCAACTTTTTCCCTGAGAACGGTTTGTGTGTGTTGCGGAAGGGGGGGGAATGAAGAGGGGTGCGGGGGGGATGGGGGGGTGCCGTTTTGCATTCTGAGTACGGCTGATGAGCCGCGCCTCCGTGCCAGACTCCTTTCGCCAGATTGTACATCCCCTCGGAGAGTGCACAGACTTTTTGAAGGTCTGTATTTTCCTCAGACTGTTTCATTCAGTATGTTGTGATGCGGGAACAGGAGGGCAGCCATGTGTAGAGATACAGGCACTTTACTCTCCCAGACAGCTGCTGGAATGAGTGTGAATTTATCAGCCAGTCATCTGTGCTATATCTCTGCCCACTACCCCCGTCCCAACTCCCCCACCCTCCTTCACCACCATCATCCCCCACCCACCACGGAGAATTAATGACTGCCTCTCCTCATTTGCACCCAATCATGACCAGGATGCCGAGGCAATTGAAAATGTTTACTTCAATTGCGAAAACCCTCCATGTTCCACAAAGTGGCCTGTTTTCACTTTGATGGGATT
Source organism: Poecilia mexicana (assembly GCF_051168715.1). Lineage (NCBI taxonomy): Eukaryota > Metazoa > Chordata > Actinopteri > Cyprinodontiformes > Poeciliidae > Poecilia > Poecilia mexicana. The sequence goes on along the minus strand of NW_028263382.1, from coordinate 30,122,193 downwards.
GCTAATCACAGCGACGTTATTTATGTGTGTTTTGAATTGGAGATGAGCCGAGGCTGGGATGTTGGAGGGGTACCAACCTTGCTTGGGGGCTGCTAAAACCTTATGGAGAATTTATCTTTTTTTTTTTTTTTTTTCTTTTTTTCCCTGCCGGTTCTCTGTCTCTCAGTCCAGCAGATTGGGAGCAGAGTAACCTTGCTTTGAGGCTGCTCTGTTGCTGTTTTGACTGCCAAATATATTGCTCTTAGTGCGATGAAATAAAATAGACATCAAAACTACTTTTTTTTTCTTTATATTGCTTTCCGGCTCATCTTTGGCAGTATTTATTACGAGGCGCGGGGATTTCGAAGTTGAAATTGCTGCATGCTTTTCCTAAAAAAAAAAAAAAAAATGTTTCAAAAGTACTGGAAAGATTTACACGTGCACTGGTGCTATTAACATACAGACTCAATATGTTGTAAATATCAATCTTAATCATGTTTTTTTCCCATATTTATTAGTGTTTTGGATACAGTATATACAAGTCAGGGTAGAAGTTTATCGTCTGTCTGAATATTGTATTGATTTTGGGCTTTTGATGTCTTATTTGAACCAGAATAACAACACAAGAGACAACTTGGAGTAATTTATAAAAACATATTTTTCTTTCATTCAAGCTTGTTGAAAGTCATGAATACAGGCTCAGACGTATTCATGACTACACTAATATGTATCTAATATTTAACGCATGGCAGAGGAACCACACATTTTTTGTACCTATTAAAAAGATTCTGGTGTAACTCTGGCTTGATTTGACTGCTTCTCTTATGGGAACTGAGCACCAGTATAACTTTGAAGGTGGATACTGGTCCTCCTGCAGCTCCCAGTTTGAAAGTTATTCTTGATGGTGCCTAGGTTTTGCCCAGAAATAATTAGCTTTTTTTTTTTTTTGTCAAATGAGAGAGTTGGGTGTTCAACAAATGATCCCAAACACAAATCAAAGTTAATCTTGAGATAGACAAAGCTGACTAACTTCTAACTTCTTTGTTGTTCCTGTACTCAAATCTATTTATCTACACCAAGAAGTCAACCAGTTTAAATTAGTTTGACCAGTTTTCCTAAAAAAAAAAAGAAAAAAAAAAGAAAGAAAGAAAATAAAGATCAATTATCAAACCAGACTTATGCCAGAAGCTTGTTGATGTTTACAAAAATGTGTGGAATCGAAAAAATAAAGAGCCCTCTGCACTGAAAGCCTCCTGGTTATTCCACCAAATATTGATTTCCGAACTCTTCCTGAGTTTAAACATTAGTATTGCTGTTTCTAAATGAATGTGAACTTGTTTGAATGTGATCTTAAAAAGGATGCCAACATTCTAGGAGTAAATTTTAAAAAAATGCGCTAAAAAGGTTTTGATAACTTGGGAAGTTGTTAGTTCATTTTGTTCAATAATAACTGCAAGACCATGAAATACTATGATTATGAAATTGGGTGCCGGAGAGTCAAGAAATCAATAGAAGTATATTGTGATAGACATGTAATCAGTATTAATAGAAAGTACGTCTGATAAAATGTTCAATAATTTCACTGAACCACACAGCATTCTGGGAGATGTAGGCAGAGGAAAGGCTTCAGCTGCTCAGCCTCTCTCAGCCAGCTAAGAAAAATCTGTCATCGACCAACTCACTCACTCTCCGGTTGCCTAGCAACGGCATGTTGAGTAACTTGCACCAGCAGCAGTTTCAGGTTTTACCCCCACAGCTGCTTAAAAAAACAAACAAACAAACAAACAAACAACGGGGTGGAGTGAAAGGAGAACGTGAGTTTATCAGATCAAGAGGATAAGACAGGAAAACGTTCACGTCAAAAGTTAGGCCAAATTTCAGATATTTAAAGCAAATAAAATGAATCCAAAAGTCGATTTAAATGAAATGCTTATTTCCTTATATGTTAAAATTGTGTTTATTTACTTACCTAGCTGACTAGCAGATAACACAGCAACAGGTGGGGGTGGGGGTCACAGGTGGGGGACAGCGCTGAGTTGGTTTATCCTCCAACTGTTCCTCTTTACATCATATCTTTATTTTCTCTATTTATGTATGTATGTTTGTTTTTTTAATTTTCTTTGAAGATGCCTGACAAGTAATTAAGCTGATCAAGCTTAAGGTGAAACTTCTTATCAAATTAGTCCTACTTAAGCTTTACTGAGCGAGTCAGCGCATCCTGGGGGTCACAGAGAAATAAATGTCGCCGTAAGGTGACATTTATTTTTGCTCGTAAATTGAAAGCAAATTTAAATAATTTCCCATTTGTCGTTCTAGATCTCTGACCTTATCTGAAAATCAAACCTGGACCTTCTTTTTTTCTTTTAAAACAACGCAGTTCGAAATGAATTGATTAAACGGGACCTGATGTATGAAACGAGTATTTAGCAGAAACGAATTAAAGCCCATTATGAGGCAACAATAAACTTTTAATTGCCTACATTGTGTCCTCTGACTCATAATTGTTTCTTTTTTTGTTGTTTTGTTTTTTTTTTGTACCTATTACCCTTCTTTTGTCCTGAACCTGAGGGCTGGCAGAGGAGTGGAATAAAATGGGTAGTTCATTGCATCAGACAGGTCTGAGGAGCTTTTCTCCACAGGAGGTTAATTTCTTATTGCTCGCCGCATTTGCAGAGTTCATTTTGAATCATGTTAGTTTGGCTGTCTATTCCCATTATCGCTATCGGAAAACGCAGGCATTTCTTCCCCCCCCCCCAACCCCCTTTCCACTTTGTAAATGTCAGAATGCAATAGAGGTGTCTGACAACTCAGGCATGCAAATGTGCTTTTGATGTTTCTCTTTTTTTTTTAGGATCGGAGGGGGGGAATGAAACTAGGAGTGTTGTTTCTCCGCTGGTGTGAATCTGAGGCATTAAACGTGTTTCCTTTATGTTTTTTTTTTTTTTTTTTTTTTTCTGGCTCCTGCCAAATAAATATAGCACAAGGTGACTTTTGACTTTCTCCTTCTTCTTTCTTTCTGAAGACAGGGTGGGGAAACAAAGCCAGGCGTTTTGTGTGTGTGTGTGTGTGTGTGTGTGTGTGTGTGTGTGTTGGGGTTTAGTACGGTGTAAGTTATGATGACAAGGTCCAAAGTCTTGTCAGGGAGGTGGGCGGGGGGGCGTCAATAATGGCCGGCGTACAGACAGTGACTCAGATGCTTGTATTTCCTGCAGACGGGGGGAACAGAACCGCTGAGCACACACCGACCTCAGATGGAGAGCTTCGATTAAAAAAAAAAAAAAAAGCTTAACCAGAAACGCCATCCGACTCCTCCTCTCGCCGTTCTCGATTTAACCGTCCTCCATCTTTCTCACCTCCAACCGCCCCGCCCATATCTGCCGGGTTTCCACTTTCCTTACACTTGTTCATTGTCCCTTTTTTTTCTTTTTCTTTTCCCTTCATATCCTTTTCCTCTCCCGGCATCTTTGTGGGCAGCAGAGCTTACAGCCCATCTGGCATTCGTTCGCAGGGCCTACTCTGAGCTGTGGGGGGAGATCAATAGTGACAAACACTGCACATGGCTCTTATATTAAAAGGATTAGACATGGCTGCAAACTGACAATCTACACAGCCTCTTCACATAGCTTTGCTCCGTCTGTTGACATGGAGCAAAAGAAAAAAAAAAAAAAACAACAACGTCTAAGTATTTAATAGACTCTAGACATCCAGCAGGGAAAGTTTCGCTAAAGCAGCAGTGTTGTGTAAAATCAAGTTGTTGTTTTTTTTTTTTTACTTTACATTATGTTATGATGTTATTCCTTCATCAAAAACATACCTGGAGTTTTGCTTTGATCCTTTAATTTCCCGGGGCAACCATTCATTTCAGACCTGCGGTTTCCAAGCGACTCCCACCAACCAGCTCCTTCAGACTAGCCAGCAGCAATTAGCAATCACCTGGTGGGACTGTGCATCAGCTGACTTCATTGTATGAGCTACTTCTCAGTGACACACTGGTAAAAATGTGGTTAAAGGGTTAATAGAGGAGCCATGTTGTGATGACTTCCTGAAGTTTCAGAAAGAGCTGGAGACAGAGGCCCAATTTTAAGGTGTTAAGTTGCGAAGTAATATTTCTTTTGAAGTTGTATTTACATTTTTATAGCATTTTTATAACAATTGAAGGTTACTTGACTCTGCTATGAAATGGCATTAACACATAACACTGCCACTTTAAGAGTTGTCTTTTTTTGTGTTTGTGTTTTTTCTAGTTGACAGCCAGAACCTGGCGACTGACAACGTGTCGGTGATCGAGGGAGAGACGGCCACCATTAGCTGCCGAGTGAGGAACAACGACGACTCCGTCATCCAGCTGCTGAACCCGAACCGACAGACCATCTACTTCAGAGATCTGAGACGTGAGTGCCGCTCCACCTCCCCTCCACCTGCCCCTCCCATCTGCCCGAAATGCAAAGCTGCATTCGCGATTCCTGGAGTTTCTTAAAATGCACAGTCATGCCCCCTTTTACTGTAACTGAGAGAAATATTGTTTGCCACAACAAAAGGGATGGAGTAAGTGGAAATCCAATTTTCTCCAATTCCGGCTGCCTACAGAGGTTTGATTTCTGCCTCAAACCAGGAATATTTCTTTCAGAACTTTAGGTGGAGGAGGAAGAAAAAGTTATTTTATGTATTTTTTTTCTCAAATAGTTTCTTGTTTTCTTAGTTTTTCTGACAGCTGAGGAATCTCTGTTCCTTCTTAGTGTTAACTTTTAGAGCTAACTTTTGGGAGTGAGAAGGTGGGGAGAGGGGAATGAGACAAAGTATGCAGGCAGCAGCTTTGGGACCATAACAAACATAACACATTGTCTCACTGCTCTGCACTTCTCTTCTGCATCAGAGTTTACCAAAGCAGGATTAAAGGGCACGTATCTTAATTTTTTTTGTTTTTACATCTTTTGCTTTTCAACTGCGTTCGGTTTTGTACCTCGCAGTGCTTTTATTTCCATGACGGCGAGACATATGTAAAAAAGATGCACCCTAGCATGAAGCTAAATCTGCCAGAGCGGTGACGTTACATAACAAACGCAAAATCCGAGCATAAATGTATGACACGAGGGCCACGCGAGATGACAACGGTCGTGGTTAAATCTCCAACTCCAGTGTGAGTGCATGAGGTAAAGATTTACATGGTAATTTATTCAGTGAGGAGGAGAAAGTCAGGGCAGATCGGCGTCTCCTCCCGGGATTCAAAAATGATCTGTAGAGAGTCTAGTTCACCTGTAATTCACCGCAGTGACAAATTAGTGCTTTCTGCTCCGGTTCTGACCAGCATTATGATTCTAATACACATTCATGTAATATATTGATAATGCCATGAAAATGCAAGACCTATAAACTTTAATTTTGTAAAAAACACAACACTGGAGCTGGAAGACAATGCAAATATCCGAAATAAAACACGACAACCAAAAACATTAAATGAAACCAAAATAAAAACCACTTAAAGCCGTAACCATAAATAAAATGGATTATGATGTTTCTGTACGACATAATGCCCTTCAAAAAATAGGAATCATCAGAATGGAAATTATTTCTGGCTTGTTATACTGAGTTTGGCATCGCCCCCTGCTGTACGGGCATACGTACTACCCACAAGAAACAAATCGGTTTTGTTTCACTTTCAGTATGACCAAGAAAGAAAAAAAAAAGGCTCTTAAAACAGAATTTGTGATTTGCAATACCAGTTTTGTATAGTTTCAGTCACTGACTTGTATCTGTATCTGTGTTAAGAAGAAAAATATTTTAAAAAATGTTTATACAGGTGTTTGAATTGGCTTGGCTCCAAATGTACCGAACTTAGTTTGGGAAAAATATTATTACAAAAAAAAATTTATTACAAGCCTTTTGCACTTTGTGATTTGTAGAACAGAATCTGTGATCCGCACTGAAGACTCTGTGAAGGTGTAACAGTAGTTTTGTGTCTGAGTGATGAACAAATATTCACAAGTTTTTTTTTTTGTCTGACACAGGTATGTGGATTTGTTTTTGCACCATTTGTTTGGAATCATTTAGGGGCAAAGCTGTCCGTGTGGGATTTTTTTTTTAAGTGCGACTCAAAGAATACAGTTTGTGCTCTTGCACTGAAGAATTTGAAGTGATATAACTGCTGCTTTGTATTTGTGAAAGTTTACAAAATGTACAATTGAAAAACTCCTGTTGGCTTTTTCTCTCTGACTTCGACTTCATAATTAAAAGGTACAAATACTTTTGCACCAAAAATACTTCCGTATTGTCACCGTTGTACAAATTGTTGTTTCCTTTTCCTTCATCTTTGAATTGTTCTCCTGGAGAAAAACAGCACTTTGAACAGTTTGTGTCTTTACACATATACTTTGATCAAGCTAATCTACTTTTCCTGTGAAGGCGGATCTTTGGAGTAAGAAAGAGCGATCACTCTGTCCTTTTCTGTGTTACCAAAAAGCAGGCACACATTTATGTGAAATATTCCTGCAAACAAAACTGTCATGTTAAAAAATCTCATAGTGCTATTTCTTACCAAGTAATATTGTCCATAGTATACACCATTTGACAATTTTATTGTAGAAAATTATGTTTTAGGGTACTTTTCTTCTTTGAATATCAGTTGCTAATTATTAAAAGTGCATACTTTTTTTTTTTTTTTTTAGATTTCTGGCTGCAAAATGTCTTAAAAATGTCAGATCTTAATTTAGTTTTGCATATGTAATACATTTTAATTCTATTACCAGCAATTAAACAAGAAATTGTTACTAGTTATCACTCATTACCATGGACGAGGTGTCGGACGAGGATGCCGCAGTTTATATCGCCTCACCCTTAAATTAACATTTATCACCTACAATTAAACATAACCAAGCTGATTTGTCTTAATGTATTAGGTGGCATACAGAAAATGAGTCAGCTGCTGCTACTTTCCCAAATGTGGCAACACAAAATGTCACAAGTATTTTAAACTATTATGCTTTATAACAAAAGCAATTAACCGCTATTAAAGAACACACACGCACACAGCACTCTCTGCAATTATTGGGACCTCTGTTGAAATGATGTACAAAAGCCTCGAGACGAGACAAATTTGGGTCCTTGTTCAGCCCTACTTGTCACACTTTCAATTACTCAATTTTTTTTCTCTGCCTCTAAACACAGAAAAGGTTTGAGTTTCTTTCTGTATCACACAGCTGTCCTACTTAAATTGTAGATGATTTTTTTTTAAAGCTAACATCCCACTGTTTGCTATCTTGCCACGTTTATCGGTGGGTTAAAATATGTAGTACACAGATCGAACGGTTTTGTGAAGATAAAAGCTTGTCATGTCTTTCAGGATTGTGTCGCTTTGCATGTGTCTTGTTTTATTCATTTTTTTTATATATTTAAGGATCATCAGAAAATTTATTTTAAATGTTCTAATAGAGACCCTAAATTGTCACTTAATCATTTATTGGAGCTAATCAGAAAGTATGCTTTCTGATTAGCTCCAAGCTTACACCAAGCTTTCTGTATGCTTGGTGGCTTTCAAGCATACAGCATGCTGAGGTGAGCGAATCCTAATTATTGCAGTTAAAGTGTATGCATCACAAGTAGGCAATATTATTGTGTATTAATGTTTTATTGCGACATCTGTCGCTGTGTCACTGATGCAGTTGGACTATAGACTTTTGCCCATGACTGCCTCCCTTAGCAAGGGCTTAAATTGTGTGTTATATAGAGTTCAATGTGTAGTAAAGCATCACTGGAGGATTATTTACCAAAGATAAAACAATTGAAATGTAAGGCAGAGGCAGATATGACAGTGGCTGTAAGTTACCAGTATTTTTTATTCAGAATTATATTTAATTAACTTAATTTTCAATGATTTTTGCACTCAAATTAAAGATTGGACTTTTGCTAAATTTCCAGTGTGAGGTTATTACATGGCAATAATAAGTTAGCTTATTATGAATTGTGATTTCTTTTTAAGCTACCATTTTTTAAACATACATTTTAAGAGGTGTGAAAACCTGGTGTGGATGGTGACGTTTCAGAACACAAATAAGTTACAAACGTCTTTACCAAAGTATTAAAAAAAAAACAAATAAAAAACAGCTTAGCTTATAAACCTAAATATTGTCCATAACCAAAGTGAACTTTATTATTTGTGCTCCTTTGAGTACTTATATTTGTTTTTCACAAGAGGAACATTAAGTCAGGCTTATTTGAAAAGTACATTTCAGCAACGAGGCAGTCCAAAGGGATTTCCACCATGAAGACATAACAGTAATCCATTATGAAACGAGCAATAAACGTCACATTTTGTCAAATACCGTCATCAAAATCATCAGATGAATGCAGATAGAGCATGTCGCGCGGCGTTCCATTTACCACTAATTAAAGTCATCTCTAAACAGGTGGGTTACTGTACAACCATCAGTGCATCCTGGTACCAAAGGAGCTGTTGTGGTTTTACTACAGTAAAGGTGTCAGACACGACGACAAGATCAGCTGCGGCTTTCGCTTGGATTTGGTGTGCAAACACGATTCCATCTGTCCTTGACTCTCTGGCTCTTTTACACATGTCATTAAGCTTCGAATGCTGCGAGATTATTAAGAGATAATTCACAGCGCTTATGTAATGGAAATACTTTCGTGTCCTTGTCGGGTTTTTTTAAGATAATCTCTTAGATTAGGGATATTGGGCATTATGATTATGCATGAGCATATGGGATACTTATGCTTTAAACCAAGATTTTTTTCTTTCTTTCTTTTTTTTTTTTTTTTTGTCTTGCATTTTTTTCACGTAGCGCCTTGGATCCAAGCCAGGATTGAAGGTGAATGAGAGCCACCGTTCATCTCAATCTATATTGCTTCCCAGCTGTTATTTCGCAGGCCCAGGTAGCCAGACGTGCGTTCGGTCCTCTCGCCGGGGGAGTCTGAGCGCACGTCTTTGTCACATTTGTGTAAAACACCCACAAAAAATAAAAACAACAAAAAATTGTGGCAGAGAGAGAGAGAGAGAAAAAGAGAGAGGAGTGTTATGAAAGTATAGATCGGGGGCTGTGCTCCTATTTACTCAGACAGCAAAGATTAAAAGAAACAATAATCAGGAGGCTCATCGTGCCCGCTGATCAATGATGAGTCTGTACAGTTACAGAAGTCTTGCCAGGAGGTTAGGACAACCTTTCCCTCTTTGTTCTATATTGAGCGGCGCCATGTGAGCCTGCAAACATGTCATTTTCTCTGCCAAAGTCAATACATCTCCTTCGTCAATAACAAAAAAAAAAAAAAGAAAAGAAAAAACCAAACTGTGTTGTTTATCCACCGTTGGATGTGAATATATGTCAGACTTTGCGACGGGCGGATTAAGTGTTATTGGGTTTCTGCTGCGTATTTGTACTTCTCGTAATGGGGTCTGGCGAACTCCCCCAGTCGACAATGCTATTCTAGGCCCCCGGCTCCTAAAGGACCTCCAGTTCTGCACAAACCAACCTGCCCCCCCTCCCTCATCCTCACCCCCCTAACTCTGTACCCTCCAAGCCGGTGGCATTGTTACCTGTCATCATGGCTGCCCTGACACAGTGGCAGATCTTTGTGCGCGAGGAGGCAAACAGCAGTGACACAGAGACACACCGGGAGCTGACAAGCCGAGTAGTCGCCTCGGAACAAGACACAAACAACAGCAGAGTATCGGCTTTACAGTCGCAGAGGAGGGCTCTTTTTTTCTTTTAAACAAATTCCTGCTGCAGCAAATAAAGATAAATTATGTCACGGGTCGGTCGGAGCCGAGCGCGCCTTGTTAGGGTGAGACGTTTATTCCTCCAGATATATCCAAAATGACATGTAATTCGGCAGCGGTTGTCATCCGGAATGAAAAAAATGAGTCTTTTATCAGTGAAGGTGGACTGCGGCTCGGACAGCAACATGGCGCAGCATTTCCCCCCCCACCCCCCCCGCCCTTCCGGGAGGTTTCCGGGTTTGTGTTACAAAGGCTTAATATTTAAAAAGTGGTACTTCACAAACAAATGTGATGTTCAGCATTCAAAGCCCTGCAGGTTAGCTCAATTTCAAAAATGGTTATGGCTGGGTTTTGTTTTTTTTTTTTGACATATTCAGGACACGTGTTGGCTGAACGAGTCCGTGCAAAATTTGTGGAAGGTTATGGTAGAAAACTGATCATACAGTGGATTTAATTAAGTACCAACTTAGAGAGCAGGAAACATGCAGCAGTTCTGATTGTGTTGAATCTATAATATCGTGTGGACAAACAAATTCTCACTACCATATCATATTTATTTACCCTTACAGTGGATCTGGAGGGCTGACCTTGGATGCCATTGGTGAAGTATGTAAAGGCCTGTGATGATCTAAAAAAGCACAGCAATTGTATTTATCTCACTTTGAAAGAATTTCCTTTGATCTTTGAAATATATTTTTGATTAATTCCTCTGAAGGTCTTTTAAAGTATTTCTTTAGACTCATTGCAGTTGCAGTGACCTACACCAAAGTGTTTCACTTAGTAAGCATAAAGACAGGAAAGCTGTTTTGAAACTTGTGTGTAAACCACAAAGACTTTAAAGGAACAGTATTATGTGCATTATGCTATAATGATATTCCCTTATCAGAAACATACTCGAAGATATGCTTTCATTCTTTCATGCACGTTTGAGGAATCCTTGAATCATTCAGTGGTGCCTAAACACTTGCTCTCACAAAGCTCCTCCTTAGAGCTGCAGCTCCCGCCTCACAGAGCAGCACTCCTCTGTGACTCCCCCACTCAGCTCCTCCAGACTAGCCAGCAGTAATTAGCAAGCACCTGGTGGAACTGCGCGTCTCCTGAGCTCATCATATAAACTACTTCTCACTCCGCCACAGTTATTGTAAACGGCACAATGAGGATTGTTGGGATGACTTCCTGAAGGGGGAGTGTCGGAGAGAGCAGCAGATTCTTAAAGAGATGGAGATCCAATTTCTAGGTGCTATGTCTCTTTAAAGTCATATTTGATAATATGCAGCATTTTTGTAACAACTGCAGGTAGCATAGCCACTTGATCGTGTTATAAAATGGCACCATGCTTGGAATAAACATAATTCTGCCCTTTTAACAAATTTACATTTCTAAATAAAATATATTCCAAACAGAAAAAATCCAACATTTTCCTGCCTAAGCTAAATGATGTTATTTGTTCAAATAAAGATAACATTTTCAGATCACAGCCACCAATGAAATTCTTTGCAAAAGCTACAAACAACTTCTCAACCTCAGATATGGGTCTAACAAATCAGACAAATCATGGTCTTTTGAGAGCTATCATTTTTTAAATCACATCTTATTCATTTTGTGGGGCAAATTGGACAATATTGCATATTAGCGCCACCTACTGGTACGTTCATACCTTCAATTTGTCATCCTTGGGACAATTTTCTAGGAGACTTCAGGATGCTGTGTCATAATTTGCCGAATCTACAAACATTAAGACAATACTGCTTTTGAAGTACATTGGAGACTGACTGTGAGGATTAGAGAAAACACGAAATACACAGAAAAACCTCTGCATCCAGTTTTTGTGTTTTAAAATGACTGAATTAAAATCAAAGGTACAAATAAATCATTAGCACCCCACAGTTAGCATCACATGTATGCGCTTAATGAATGCATGGACAGGAACTGTATCTATTGGCGCTCTTATCTAAGCAATCAACCTCTTATACGTCACAGAGTCATATGCTGCAATCTGCACTCATCATTTCAGACATGGAGTGTTTCCCTCTGCAGCAGATGCTCTTGCCTCTCAAAGTGCAGGCTTCCAAAGAGCCTTAAGATAATATTGAGGGAATAAGGTTTCATATCGACGCCACCCGGAGACCTCAAGTAATGATCATAATGCAAAGCGTGAAGCCTGAAGGGAATAATAAACTCTTTCCCCCGCTTCAAACGGGGGCCGAGTGGCGTTCGTTAGCTCAACAGATGCGGAGAGGACTTGATAAAGAAGGCAGGTCAAGGCATCAAAAGGCCTCCCCAATCAAATCAGCCCAGGCTGTTTATGTAAAAGAGCTCTCGGGGACGAGGGCTGACCCAAAATGAAAAGCGGCGAGCATAAGGAAGTCGGAGAGAGACGGAGTCGGCTAACCCAGTTTGACGACGACGTCGAAAGATAGGAAGTCCGGAACAATCCGTGGAGGCATTTAGTGCAGAGATTGCCGGCTGCTTTTGATTTGGACTTTGGGGCGTCTGTGCTTCCTCTCTGTGATTTAATTCATTATGTATGTTTGAATGCCTCTCTCCTTTCAGAGGACTGTGTGTGAGCCCGGCGCGGCCATCCGTGACCGGCCTCGGCCCGGTTTTAAGACTTTCTTAGCTTGTTAGGACTCTTCATGAACACTCCTTGCGCTTTTTCCTTTCTTTGCGAGTGCTCCATGGACTGTAAAGGTACTTTATAAATCAACTCGTAGAAATCGTTCTGAAACTCACTTTTCTTTTACTCAATTAAGGAGAAAGCCCCGCATAAAGGGCAGTGCTCTGCCTCCCTCCTCCCCACAGTTCCCTCCTTCTGTCTGATTTCCTGATAGAGTCTCCTTCGTCATCCTTCAACCCCCTCATCCCTTCCTCTCTTCTTTCCCCCCCATCCCCTTTGTTTTCTTTCTTCTCACCCCGCGCATCTCACACTTGTGTCCCTGCTCTCTGTATCCCCAACAGCTCTCAAGGACAGCCGGTTCCAGCTGGTGAATTTCTCTGACAACGAACTCCGAGTGTCTCTGTCCAACGTATCGCTCTCCGACGAGGGACGCTACGTGTGCCAGCTCTACACAGATCCTCCTCAGGAAGCCTACGCAGACATCACCGTCCTGGGTAAGGTGTGAGGACACACACGGGTGTGAAGAAGGAAAAGAAAAAGAAAAAAGAAAAACCCACACTCTCGTTGTGAGCCGCTCCATTGTGAGCGGTGAATATGAAATAATAGTTATCTCTGATCTTGTTATCTTAAGCAACTGAAACAAAATGTCAGCCAATTAGGCTCTCGCGGTGCTCAACAGCATAACGAAAAAGGAGCAGATGCTGAAACTGATGGCTCAGACCGCGTTGGTTTGGCAGCTGTGTTGACTCTGTGAATCCCGGTGAATGTTGACTTGGCTGCTCCCAACGATTTCCCATTGAGAGTCAGCTGTGCCACACTTTGATGCTTTGGAGAGAAATTACTTTAGTTAAGCTTTATTATACATGCAGACATCCTGGGGGATTGAAAGGAATTAAAAGCACTTAAAAGTAATTACTCCAGTTGTACGACTGAAACCTAGCCCCCTTTTTTTCTTCTTCTTCTTTTCTGAATCAAGGGGGTTGCATTCAAGAGTTCTTGAAATAAGCACCCCCCTCCTGCCCTCACCCCCTAAGTCCCCATGTGACGTTTTGCTTTCAAGTACGTGAAGTTCGTGAAGTTAGCTGTGATGACTAATACAAGGCGGGGTCGGGAAATGGGCCTGATTCTGTGTTTACATCCGAGTGAACACAGGTTGCAATTACATAGGGCTGTTTGACTGTGCCTTAAAATCTTTTGGCAATGCCTTAATAAGAGAAACTACACAATTAATACTGTACGTGATTTACTGTGTTATTGTTTCAACGTTTGTATAACCCTCCAGATGTGTCGCAGTTCAACACTGGACCGATTTTAACATGAGTTCTACGTACAAGAAATTGGGCTCATTTTAGCACAACGTAATGTGTGGGTGCAACATTTTTAGCTTTTGCCTCAGTCTCCCAGCTCTGACCCCATCTTCAGTCAAGTATGCAAAAGCAAGTTGGCTGATCCTGCGAACCTCGAGGTTGGCGTCCTGACTCCACCAGAGGTCAAGAAACACCAGATGGAGGATCTTGAGATGACTTACAGTCTTGGAAAAATAATTAGGACATCCAGTTAAATGGAACAAAAACAGTTTAACTAACAATGGGTGGAATAAGTAGCAAGCAATGTCAACATTTTGGAAGTTTAAACATTTATGATGCTTTAAATGAATCATTTTCAAAAAGTTCTTTTAATCGGACAAACATGGCTTAGCAGAACCTATGTAGGTTTTATTTTAATATTACTGTTTAAAATATGAAGGTATTGGTGAAATAAATTAGAAAGACTCAAGGAGTAACTATCAAACACATTAAATAATGTGTTGGCGGCAAACAGTCACATGCATTACTCAGGTGTAGTTTTGACCTGTTCCTTCTGATAAACATTCAAATGTTGAAATTTCAAAAGGATCCAGTCAGGCGAATGACTGACCCATTCCAACAGTGTTACTCTCTCTCTAAAGAATCTTGAATTAGTAGTACAACTTACAACAACATTTAATTTCCCTTTGGGATCAATAAAGTATATCTGAATTGAATTGGATCGAATCTCTCGAACCAGTGAAAACATTTCATTGGGGGTTTGTTTGGGACTTTGGTCTTACTAGTTCAGATTCTTGTCAAGAACACAATTTATCCCTTATTTCATTGTTCACCATTGTAAACAATGAAGTAGTTTACCATCACCATACGACAGCCCACGAGTGATTTTCACCTTCAAGCTTCACTTTTGGTTTGGTGTTTTTGAGGACCAGACATGTTATGTGCAGTGCCATTCAAAGAGTTCACATTTAGATTCCTCTGATCCAGACTTTATCGACCTAATGGTTTACTTGCTAGCTGATATCCTTTGCTGTAAAATTTAAAATGTCCACACTGGTGTCTCATGCAGTGAGTATGCATAGGGGCCATTGTGATTGAGTGCACTACTTAATGCACTTAACTATTTGAATTTACTGTTCCTTGGCTTTTAGGCAACTAATTTTATTATTTTTCTTTCCAGTTTAGGGCTCCACTATTACTCACTTGAACATGCAGAAGTTTTGGAATCCAACTCTAGCCATTAAAATGTTTGGCAGCAATAAGATTTTTTTTAATCTTAGAAAAGTAACAGCCCTGCATGTGTAAAAATTGAAATAGAACTGATTTCCATTCAAAATACTATATTATGTATTATGTTGCTATTGCTGCTTATTGAAAATGGTCAGGTTTTAAGATGTAAAAACTACTGACTCTAAGTCAGTCCAATTTCTGATCATCTATATGTGGTTATTATACCATACAAAGATGAATATTTCAACAAGGAGTTATTTCCTAGTCATTTTTAAATATATATATTTTCTATTTAAAAAAAATGTCTAACAAGAATGAAAATACATATTCAGTGCATGCATCATGTCTGTTAAAAAACAAAAAAACTCAAATGAATGTTCTGGAAGTTTTCTCTCAACACATTTCATATTTCAGGTGAAATATCCAAACAAAAAAAAAGAAAAGAAAAATCCCATGAAATTTACCTGGCTTTCAGTGAAAGTCAGAAGGTTAAAAAGGATCTCGCCATGGCATTTCAGGTATTTTAATTCCTGCAAAAGAAACACTCCAGTTGCAGTGGTGACAATATACCCTGTCTGGGAAAAAAAAGGGGGAAAAAACCTACAACAAAGCCAGTGTGAATCCAGAAAAGCATTTTCTGATTGCTGTACCGATCGATCTTGATCACATTAATTACAACAGATGTTATCCTCCATTTCTTTAACTGGAGAAACTGTAGTAGTTCTGGACAGGCGCAGTGACCCGTGTCCACAGGGCAACATCGTGTTTATCTTCTTGCTTCGCCACCCACACACAACTGTTGGCAGCGTGAAGTGCAGGAAAGCCTTGTTTTTGCATCTTAATACCATCGTTTCACAAATATATACAAAGGATTCAGTCTGGATAAGCAATTGTGTCAGGAAGTCCATTAAAAAAATGTTTTCCAAGTTTAGCTAAAATCTGGACACAGCTTAAATATTTGTCACAAATTCTTTGTTGACCTTTATATCTATGTTTTAGAAAATAATAACATTAAAAAAGACTTAGTGAAAACTTGTGAAACGTCAGTCACAGTATGGAAATTGAGCCCCATATGTGAGTGAAAATTAAATCTTTGTTTGCTGAGGCATTGATTCCAAATTAAACTTCAATAACTTCCTGATGGTACCAACTGAGAAAATAAAGAGGAAAAACAGAAATGTTTGTAAAAATGAAGCCTTGAAGTTTTACCATTGTAAGACAGGGCTGCAACTAACGATTAATTTAGTTAGCAATTAATTGATTGATTATTCTGACGATTAATCATATCAAAACACTGGTACATTCTTCAGATTTTTCATTTAACCGCCTTAACCTTTTTGTACTATACTGGAAATACATTAAAATATTAAAATAAACAATTCAGTTCCCTTTTTAAATAAGAAAACAAACATTTTATTGCCTGATGTGGTAACGTGGCATTCCTTAAGCGATTTGAATCGGGTGAAGCTAAACTGTGCCACTTGTTGGGATTTTTGTAAAACTTTACAGATAAAGGTGTTTTCATCTTTAATGCAAATGTATATTTTACAGTTTTGATTAAATTACTGCTCTGAATGTGTTGGGGTTTTTTTCAGCAAATTACCTCTTTTTTTTTTTTTTTTACTCTGCGCTGCAAAAGCACAAAATCTCACAAGGTGTTTTTGTCTAGTTTCTAGTGCAAATATCTTGGTGCACTTGAACTAAACTGAGCAAGATTTAGGAACCTGTTTTAAGTAAATAAAACAAAAATTTTGCACAAAAGTGCAAATATCTCAGTTTCTATTAGAAACTAGATCAAAAGTACTTTGCAAGATTTTTTATTGACGTGTGTGTACACCAGGTTAACGATTAATTGAACGCCGAATTAGTTGACGATTAACTCAGTCGATTCACTGCGACTGATCCGATTAATCGTTTCTTACCTTACTAGAAAAAACAAAACAAAAACAAATGTGTGTACAAGCGCTGGCCTGATCACGTCTGTCTGAACGTTTGTGCTGCTGTGTGGTCAGTCCCGCCAGGCAGCCCAATCATCGAGAGCAGAGAGGACGTGGTCAGCGAGGGGAACGAGACGGAGCTCACCTGCATATCCATTGGCAGCAAGCCGGCCGCCTCCATCAGATGGATGAAGGGGGAGGACGACCTGACAGGTTGGTGGAATAACAGCCTCCCTCGGTCAGCCTCGCGTTCTCCTGGCCTGTCTGCTCGGCCTCTCTGGAGGCTCCTGCTTTGCGAACAAAAGAAGGAAGAAAAAAAAAGGAGTTTTTCTAAAAACGCGTTGTGTACTGATGATGTTGACTGGCGTACGTACACGTGAAGATCATCCCGTCTGTCACACCGAATACGGCTGAAGGCGCCACGCTCAAGTTGCTGCTGCTTTGCATTCCTCGCAAATTCAGCTCTGCCTCAAAGTAACTTTTGCACTGTAGTTTTCATTTCAGAGATCAATGTTTGGATTTAAAATTGCTTAAATATTTACCGGAAACATTTTTGCTACACCTCGACTGGCTGATGGAATATGTTTTAAAAAAAATTCAACTCTTAAGTCTTTCCGATTTGCATCCAACCAGCCGCTCAGGGTAAACAAGCTTCATTTGCACATTTTATCTTCATTTCAGCGCCTTCTGTTGCCTGCAGAAAAAGGCGGTATGAAATCCGAGAGTGGCGGGGAAAAAAAAGAGAAAAAGAAAAAATCTTATTACCTCTCAGTTATGATTAGGTGTTATCAATTATTCATTATAAACTTATTGTACGGCAACGGCGAGGTTCATATTAGTCACATTGTACTGACACGGAGCGAGTGTCTCTGAGCTTGTTGTCAAATTATATATGTATTAGAATGGAGAGGATACATCGCGCTTGTTGAGAGATGAAATATTTAGACAAGAGCAAATCTGAAGCTAAATGCCATCTGTGCCTCCAGTGTTCCCTACAGGAGTCAAAGTCAATTTCTGTTTATGAGTTGTAGAGGGTTGTGTTGGGGAGGGAGAGACAACAGGATGGTTAGATCAGCAAAATGCCACTGACATGCTGAGCAGGGCTAATCCACAGTGGCAGTGGATACATAAAGCTAGCCACAAAGTCACGTCCCCTTGTGCCCCAGGAAACACAAATCACTTGTTATTACTGACGTGCTAAACAATTCATTAGTCCCCACACGTACTCGGACTCCACAGCGCACATGGCTCTGGCAGACTGGAGCTGCTAGCTAGCAGGATAGCTTTAATGCTAGTAAAGAAATAAATTGACCAAATTGACCTCGGATAAGCTGTTTTTTTTTTTTATTTTTTTTTTAATGTGATGTATCCCATTCAGTTAGAATATAATCAAAATTTAATTTAAAAAATACCTACACAGAGTGATATATTTAAAGTATTTTTTCTGGTCTAGTTTGATGATTATACTGGAAACCCAAAACTATGCTAGTTACAAACATTTTAAACATTGCATAACAATCACAAGTCACAAATGACTTGTTATTAAGGACGTGCTAAACAATTCATTAGTCCCCACACGTACTGTGATTCCTCGGCACACTTGGTGCAGGCTTTATAGGCCCTGGCTAACTGTAGCTGCTAGCTAGCAGGGTAGCTTTAATGCTAGCAAAGACATAAATTACTCAAATTGAACTCAAATAGGTTGACTTTTTTTTTTAATGTGATGTTTCCCACTCAGTTAGGATATAATCAAGCTTCAGTGTAAAAAGTGTTTATACAGAGTGATATATTTTAAACATTTTTTCTGTTTAAGGACTATTTTCTACTAGAAAACCCCAAATTATGCTAGTCAAAAATTTTAGAACATTGCATAACATTATTTTTAAAAAATAAATATTACGTCATGACCATGTTATGGTTTATAACAGGGTCCAACAGACATTCTCCACAAGCAGTGGTACCAAATTTGAGTTATGTCAACACTGTGCCGAGTCCTCCTCAACTGAACTCTTTTAAAGTTACTTCACAAGTAATTTTAACACTTAGATTAGTTAAAACTAAACAGTCTCTTGTTGAAATAACACTGAAAGTGTTCAATTAATACCATTTGAGAAAAGGACTAAATGGACTTGGCACAGCGTTGATTTGTGGAAAGTTGAGTGGAAGGAAAAAGTGGGAACAAAATTCCACACAGAATCCATGGAGCATTGTCAGAAGGAATTTAAGAGACATCTCAATGAGGATTACCTGAAGGTTGCTGTAAAAGGCTAATCGCCTCGCAGTAATTAAATACATGGAAGTCTTTATTCACTTGTTGGCATTTCATGCATTAATGTTATTTCTTATTGGTCCTGCTTGATATTTTAAATTTTCATAGAATGTGAATTTTGGATTGTTTTTCTTTAGCCACAATCATCAAAATGTACATATCTGTAGTAAAACAAATACTTCAAATATGTCACTCTTTTGTGAATATTTGTTTTTTATAAGTTATACCATTGGAGATACATTTGCATATCACTACCGCATGTCTCTATCAAGTTTCTTGGCTTAATAATGATAAAATATAATAAAATAATGGCAAAATAAACATGATAAGAAAGGACTGTAATAATGAAATCCACTGGGTTTACATATTTAATTATTTAACTTCTGTGTTTCATCGTGAAGAACAGTGTCTGGCATTGATTGAGTGACATTTGTTTATGACATAAAACACTTGCAGCAAAGCAGCTGCATAAGAAGCATCATCTGTTCCTCACTATGATTATTCAGAACATCGTTTGCCTTCAACTAAATAATTGAAAAGAAAAATGGAACAGAATAAGAATGGAAACAGGCTTTATTGACCCACAAAGGGGAAATTCAGGCGTAACAGCAGTACCAGATGTAAAGAATCACACAAAAAGTTCCTAAAAAAGTATGTGTATGTACTTTTCAGTATACTCAGCACAGAGTCAGATCAATTTGGTTGCAATTTCTCAATAGCACACCTAGCAAAATGGTGTTGCTGTTCAGTGACATTACAACGTTTGCACTTGTAGCTTAGAGTTTCTTCTCTTTCATCACTGAGTTCATTTATTTTATCTTTCGATGCTTTTCGGTTAAATTTTCAGCTTTTTCCGGAAGATGCCTGTCTTTGACGGTTCTGCCTCAACTAAAGAACACTGTTTACTACATTGTTAATTATCCTTTTACAACTCAATATTGCTTTTACAGACAGTGATTAAAAATGAATAAATAAAAGTAATGAACCGTCCAGCCAACTTTTGTGCTGTTTGCCAGCTTTATAAATCATGTTTGTATTCATACCATTCATATTTAACAGTATTTGTTTTCCTAAGCTCATTATTACGGCAGATTACTTAGAATATTTTAGTAAATATTCCATGCCAATATGTGTCACTATAAAGTTGCAACTGAATACACCAAAACAAAGGAGGAGGCATGAAAACCTACTTAAAAAGTGCATCTGGTTTGCTCTAAGTACCAAAAAAAAATGGGGTTTTCTTGCTACTATTAGCAATGCGAGCAGCCAGCAATACACTTCACTCCTTTTTATGAGTTTAAACACTAAAATAATGATTCTCATTATGTGTGTCTCTTATTTATTGAGGTGCAGACTCTCAGACGTGTAAATAGAAAGTTTAAACCTGCGACTTTCACTTTGGCTTGCATAATCACACGCAGCCATATTTAGTACTCAAATATTATATTTCATTGAGAGGCACCGGTGCTGTTTGCAGGGAAGGAAGAAGTGCAGAACTGGTGGCCCAGTACAATAACTGATTAAGACTAAACCATTTATCTGATGCTGCTATTGTTAAAGGTGGAAAGAAATTGGATTAGACAGCAGCGTTTAATTGTTTCTTGTCCTTGTGATCAAGGGTAACGGTATTCAAGAAACTGTGTAAAAAAAAAAAAAAAAAAATCGAACTAAAGCTTAAAAAACCTGCAATTTCAGATTGAGCCGTAAAAGAGTTTCGACTAACACGACAATTAGTATTCAGTAAAAATCCTCAAGCTATCAAAAGGAAAGACAGAAAAGAAAAAAGAACCTTGATTAAAAATTTTCCGACTCATTTTTAATTCAAAGAGCTGGAGCGTGGTTTTGTATTTGACCTTGAGGAATCATATTTTAGAATAAATACACCAAACCTAAGGTTGACCTGCTCCCCTTGTCTTAAATGAGCTTGCTGACATTTAAACTCACTGAGGAAGACCTCTGTGGGATCCAATCAGAAGCTGATTCAACCACAGTCACTGAATGTTAATCTCAGAACATCTTGCAGCCTTGTTGAGCTTTTGTTTCACATTTTCTCATCCTGGTATAGATGTTGGCGCATAATCAAATTATTATTTTTTTTTTCTAAACCTTTGAAAGTTTCATTCACAACCTTTGGCTTTGTCAAATATCGGTATGTAGGAGTTGCCATCACAAACCTGACTGAGTTACAAGAGGAATGCGACAAAGTCCTGCAAAAATATTGTGGGAATCTTGTGGAAGAAAACCCTAAAACTGTTTGAATCTGGCAGCCCCACCCAGTACCAAAGACATGAAAATAACCTCTTAAAAATGAACAATGCAGGTCAAAACTGTGAAGCAGTTTTGTTTATCCTAATGTAGGTAAAAATGCAAATGCTCGATTTGATTTAGTACAGCAAAAGTACTGTATATGTCTTTTTATATAAACAACACAACCAAGTTCGATTGCACATATTTTGAATCGAATTACTGAAATTAACTTTGAAAAGAAAAATCAATCTGAAACTGTTTTCACATTTTCATTCTTCTGATTAGCTCTCCTGTTATCTTTTATGTCTCTTTTCACTCTGCTGACTGCATTGTTGATCTCACTGCAAAAACACAAAATCTCACCAAGTATTTTTTTTGCCTAATTTCTAGTTCAAACAACTTATTACACTTGAAATAAGACAAAATCAACTCACGGGTAACTTTTCAACGGGACGTGGGAGCTTGTTTCACGTCGATGGTTAATAAAATTTACTTGTTCGATTGACTTAGAACAAGACATTTTGCCCATGTTACACATGAAATAATCTGCTAATGGAATTGGTTCTTTTTTTGTCAATATTAAGGAATTACTGACTTAAATGAAGCTCCAGTATCTTTCTGAAAAGTTATTCGTAAGTTAGTGTTGTCTTTTTCAAGTGTACTAAGATATTTGCACAAGAAACTACATCAAAAAATAGATTTTATGTTTTTGCAGTGCTGCTAGAAAGTATTTGTTCTTCCAACATGTTCTTTCACATCTAATATTTCTTAAGTGTGCACCTTATTGTATTAAATTTATGTTTTTAAAATATGCTGTTTGACCTCTGTGGGTCTTTTGTCTCTGCTAGAGCCAGTTTACTCGAGTTCAGCATTATCTAACTTTACCACCTTCCTGTAAAACTCCGGCTCTACTGACACGACTCATATTCTCTCGTTTCCTCTCGGTGGTTGTGGCGAGTTTAATTCCGGAATTGTATTTATTTTTGACGGCTTTACCGGCGCTGGAGTGGCGCTCATCTCAGCCGTCTCCAGACAGCTCGATCACAGACGGGGCCCCGGCAGCGTGTTGGCAGCCAGACGACTCGGGTTAGAGTCTGAGTGAAAGAAAATGTCACCCTGAGAAGACGGCCATGCTTGATTGCTCTGGAATTGATCAGTGCTCGATGCTCACGAGAGCGTTTGATTTGACGTCTGCTGCAACTCCAAAATCTCCCTCTGCATTCAGATTTGAGTCCTTCTCTGACCCGATCCGCGCCGCTTCTCCTTCGTCCGGGCTTCGGGGCGAAGCCGTTAATTGATAGAAGATGACTGGCTTGAGGATTGGGGACTTCCGAAGTTTTCCCTCTTTGCTATTGCCATGGTCAAAAACGAATCGGGAGAAGATAGAAAATCAGCACCCTGTAGTTTGTGGAGCCAGCGTTTGCAGCTACAGCGGCTACAAGTCTTTTGGGGCGGGTCACTGTTTAGGTCGTTGTCTTTTGCAGCATCTAATGGGTTTTTCTTCAGGTACTGCCCTACATTTAGCCCCATCTAGCTTCCCATCGGCTTTGATCTGTTTGCATGTTATCCACAAATTTCCATTTTGTTTGCACCTGATCAGAAACCCCTTTTCCACGTGTTTGCTGTGACCCCTATCTCGCCAGCGCTAAACCGTAAGCTGCACTTCATAGGACTTTCTGCAATGAATGGCTTTCTTTTTCTTACCACTCGCCTGTTAAATCTAGATTTGTGGAGTGCACAGTTTTCCTTCTCTTTACCAGATAAATGACATCTAGAGGCAGTTGGTTGGGCTGAATTTATTTAAAGTGGGAGTACTATGTATTTTCCAGCTTTTAGCACAATCAACTAACAATGTTACCTCCAGTTGCTATAAAAATGTTGCATATATCAAATATGACTTCAAAGGAAATTTGACTTGTAATTTAACACCTTGAAATTGAGCCTCTGTCTCTTTAAGAAACTCCTGGTCTTTCTGAAACTCCGCCTTCAGGAAGTCCTCCTTCATTTAACCCTCTACCAGTGTTTCACTGAGAAGGAGCTCGTTTAAAGAGCTCACCAGATAGTAAACACAGTTCCACCAGGTGTTTGCTAATTGCTGCTGGCTAGTCTGAAGGAGCTGAGTGAGGCGGAAGCTCAGAAGCTTGCAAACTGCAGCTCCCAGGAGGAGCTTCCTCCTCAAAGGCGGGGCTAGGCCCACCTGGGCGTTTTGCACAGCTGAACGGTTGCCACGGGAGATTCAAGGATTTCTCAAGCACGCAGGAGAGAATCAAGGAAACACTGGTATGTTTTTGATGAGGGAATAACATTATAAGATGATGAAAAGCTCCAAACAAGTTCATTTGACATAATACTGCCCCTGTCTGACAGGGATGTGCATTAAAAGTTGAATGTAATAATCAGTAGTTACTTTCTGCTGTCGTATCAGATTCATTCGCTATAAAATAATTTTTTTTTTAAAACTGACAAGATGTGAAAAATGGGTGATAAAGTGAGAGACGGTGCTTTAAAACAGCAGCGTTCTGTGTGTGTTCTCACTCAGCGTTATTAGCTGTGCTGATTGCAGCCTGGTCAAAGTAGTTTTCTTAAGTAATGCTCCCATTCAGACTGCTACGTTTAACAACCAGAGCAATAAAACATGAAATAACACAAACACTTTATGACTGCGGTAGAGTATGTGCTCCGTGCTTCTGTAATGTCTTTCTTCATTTTGGGGAGGAAAAAAAAATAAAAAATGAATTTTTTGGAAACATAAGAGATTTGTTTACAGTTATTATTCCGCCAAGTGTGCCTTCCAAACGGCGCGTTCTCTCGCCTGCAGTCGGCAGAGTCGTCAAATTTAATGCCTACGAGCGCGGTGGCCTCTCGCTGATCCCGGCGCTTTAAATTTTATGCCGGGCAGGTTCCTTCACGGGGCCGGGTGTATGTTACGCAGGGTTAATATCCGTCAAAGGGGGCCACATATGTGTGTGTTGGCGGTCATCGGCTGTGGAAGAAGACGTTTTTTTTTTTTTCCTCTCCTGCCCTCCGTAGGTCCCGGCCGGGCTCTCCCCTGTGACGAGGCTGAAATGGAAGTGTGCTGCAGGGTCAACGTCGGGCTGTAATTATTTCCTCACTTCATTAAGTGCGGGTAAACCATCACACTCAGCACCGCGGCTAATGCGATGCCCCTCTGGCATTGTAATGCTCTCTAAATGAATGCCCCTCTGACAGCCTCGGGCCTAGTGGGCAGCAGATTACTGCGGGGTTAGCCCCAACAATGCTGCAGCCTCCAGCGTTCATTATCGGACCCGATATGACCCGGACGCTCCTGCGTCAGAATCGAAGGCCTCGGGGCTCGTCTGAATCCTCTGAAGTCTCGTTCGGGCTACCGCATCACCGAATCATAAATTAAATGTAAATGCCATCTTAAAGTACTTCACTCTGACAGGTAATATGCTCTTAATAGCTATGACTATTTGCCCATTACCAGCTGCTGCTGCTGCTGGGGGGATTGGAGATTTGATTTTGAACTTTTTTTTTTTTTCGGCCAGTAACTTTTATTTCCTCTTCTGTGTGCGGCGGCTTTTTCCAGCTGAAACAACAGTCGAGGAGACGTATGACAGGATGTTTACTGTCACCAGTCGGGTGAGGTTTTCTGTCACCAAGGAGGATGATGGAGTGCCGGTGGACTGCATCGTTGACCATCCAGCTGTAAAGGACCTTCTGGCTCAAAGACACTTGGAAGTGCTCTGTAAGTGACCCAGAAATGCATGTTTTTTTTTTCTTCTTCTTCTTCGTTTTTTTTTCTTTTTAAAGGGCCAGAACCAAAGGGTGCTATGCTTGGACTCTGGAGGGCTGGCCTTCTGTAGTGGAGAAAGTCCTGGGTGTTTCTGTGCTTTAAAGGTTTAATCTAGAAGTATTGGAAAATGGAAACTGTGAAATAAAAGAAAGGTTTAACAACTAAAGCGACAAAGGCAGCACAGAGATATTTGAGATAGAATCATTTTGTGCCAAAAATATCTTGGCATTTTGCTGTGTGTTCAGATAGTTAATTTAACCTTTGTCCTTACTGATTCTACACTCAACAGACACTGTAAAAAAAAAAGAAAAAAAAAATCTCTAATCTACGGTAAAATACCGGCAGCTGTGTTTGCCAGAATTTTACCGTATAAATACAGATTTTACCATATTTATACGGCAAAATTTTGGCATTTTACCATAAATTACAGACATTTTTTTTTTACAGTGTAGACTTAATATTTATTAATTCAGACATATTTTCTCCAGGTTGATGAACAGACAGCACACTACTTTAATTGATTTGTACAAAAACATAAACTGGGTTGCCAAGTTTGCATTTAATACTGACTTTCTTTTATTTAAATATGTTCAAATATATAAATATGACAGATGTATACTTTATTGTCCCCATAAGGGGAAATATGTCCAAGACAAATTCCCCTTATAGAGAAAATAAAGTATACATCTACAATCTATCTACCTCCGTAGATAGTAGGCTCCGTACTTGTCACAGTTTTGTTTTCGTCTTACTGGATGATGTTTTTCTGACCTAATTAGCTTTCAAAAGCAGTTTTTAATTCTACTTTGAAAATCCACTCTTACATCTCTGCCCTAAACGTTTTAGACGTTCTTGTGTGCGCCTAGTTCTTTTTATTTCTGTATTTGGTGTGTGTGTTTTGTTACAGTCTACCCAGTAGGTCAGCCTTTGTGCTTGATTATTGAGGTTTTATTACATCATTTTGGGTAATTTATTATTCTTCGTCACAGAATTCATACACTTAGCTGGTTTGTTTTGCATCGTCAAACATTTTAGGAGAGATGTTTCAGGTAGGATGATCCCAAATACATGTAATAATTGATTTTGAACGGACTGAACAGTCTTACGTTAAGCGTATTGATTCGTCCTCCATAAACAATGACCTCAACCTCTCTACAATTGTGTTAACTATGTTGAAAAACAGAGTCTGTACCAGAAAACGTAATATTTTAAGTTTATTCTGTAATTTCTGCCAAGAATTCAGAATTATTGAGGAATTCTAAATTTGCTTTGAAGTGTACCTTTCTTTGTCGGTGTATATTATTCTCTATGTTTGGTGAAAATCAACTATAAATTCAAGACTTCCTGTGCACTGTATGTAAACTTTTAAGCAAAACTGCACAGAATAATTATGATTTATAATCATTTTTGTCTTTGACACACAAGCAGGAAACAGCTTTTCTATTTTTAGGCCAGAACAGTAACTCTCTAGATTACTCTCACCAAAACGTGATAGACTGAAGCTGCGACTCCGTTAATGTATGCAAATCTTTAACATGTTAATTACGGACTAATCTTTTCACCGCAGACCAATCAAATGCATTGCGTAACACTTTGCAAAAAGGCAGAATTGGTCCAACTTGTGTCAGCCTGCATGCAGAAGGTTTTTCACAGACTGAATGGTCGCCCTCTGCATTATGGTTCTGGTAAATAAAATTATCTGAAGTCTTAATGCTCAGTCTGAGGAAGAAAAAACAAAAACTACAGAGATCAACTAAGTGCTTTGTTTGGCAACTCGTCGACGATATGAAAAAGAACCCATGTTTTTTAACGATTTAGGTAATGCATAGAAAAAAATAAAGCATTTTCAATATGTAGACAGTGGATTCATTAAATGACAAGAGCCCAACACCCAAATAATGAGTTCAAAACTTGTTCCAAACATAAATAACAGTTCTGTTAGATTGGACAGAATGAAAAGATCGAAACAAATTCATTTTCATTTATTGAAATCTTTGATGTGTCACGTTGTGTACTTGAAACATATTTGACGCACACTATTTCTCCAAAAGTACTTGGTCATCCCTTCAAATCTTTGAATTCAGCTGTTTCAAACATTTCCCTAGCCACATTAAATGTAAAATGTAGCTCCTAGAAAAGGTTAACTGAGGACATTCCGGCATACCACCATGATGAGATGCATCCTGGGCAGTTAATCCAGGGTGGAAATCTTCTGGCCACAAAATATTCCACGGTTGCTCGACTGTTGTTGCTGCTTTAGCAAAGTGGAAGCAATTGGGGATGACGGCAACGAAGTGGTGAGCCACACCAGGTCACACAGTTGGGTCAGGGCATCTTCAGTCACAAAGAGCAGAGAGGTAATCGGCTTTTTGTAACAGACTACAGACCTGCATAGAGCGGTTCAGGAAGTGAGATTTTATTGAGCATTCAAGGACATTTATCAGCAAGATTGGTGTGGATCAACTTGACCTTCTCGTCCAACATTAGTGTCTGACCTCACAAATGTGTTGGAAGAACTTTTCAACAAATCCAATAAGACACGCTCCTTACCTTGAAAGGATAGGTAGACATTTTAATTTGTGGTTGATATACATTAAAGATATGCGATAATTGGATAATTTGTGGTTCATCGTCATGACAACAAACTGGTGATGCTGTTAAACTCCAAAATCTGAAGGTTTGATTGGCGTTACCACTTCTACTGTAACATTCCAGAGGTTATCAATAAATATTAGAAATATGACTTTATTGGATAATTTTATTGCTGTTCATCACTTCATGTATGAATTGAAGATGCCTCAAGATTTTTTTCTCACAGATGTATTTGTAAAAACCTCATTGTTTTAAAGTTTTTTTTGTGTGATTACCTCCAGTAATCACAGGAAGTACCACAATTTGTTGTGACAAGTTTTTTTTTTTCATAATCTTCCCTGTCCCTAGTGTAAAAAGCTGAGCTCCATTGTAATGTCTAAATTTAAGCATAAAGTGCAGTTCCTCCTTAATACCCATAATGTGCCCTCAAAAGCTCAGCATATGCTCTTACCATTAAATCATAGCTTTAATTAAATCTTTGGAATATAATTAAAATTCAGTTTTTATGTAAGCTGCTGCCTTGTCTAATAGCATACATTAATTTCAGGTAAAAGCAAAATTGCTTTTCCGATAATTTTTTACGTTTTTTTATTTTTATTTTTTTTATTGTCTGACGCATTGATTAAAGAGGTAATACAAGCTGCCTACCACTGTTAAGCATCAAAGAAAGGTTAGGCTAGTCTTTTGTAGTCTCTGTCGAATATTATTATTATTTTTTTAAGGTAGATAACTGTTTTGTCTGACCTTTTAAGGAAAAAGAGAAAGGTTGACTGTAACCGCTTGACATTTTGGTAATCTTTTGCGTCCAGAGATAAGAGAGTCAGGGAAAACACACACACACACACACACACACACACACACACACACACACACACACACACAGACACATTTTGCTGTAAGGTAGGGCAAACTGACTGGATGTGTAATGAGAACATAGAACAATCATTTTATCATCGTCTGCGTTTCACTCGTAGCTGGATTTTCTTTTTTTTTTTTCGTTTTGGTGTGAATTTCACTCCAGAGTTCACTCTAGAGATAAATCGTATTTTACTTGGAGGTGAGGAGAAAATAAAAATCCGTTACTTTTTGCTTCATTTTTAGATGTCATTTGCTGTTTATTTTTTGTTTGTTTTTTTCCAGATAAACCTGAGGTGAAGATCGTGGTGACATATCCTGATGGGTTAACAAGAGAGGGCGACAATCTTGATTTGACATGTATCGCTGAGGGGAAACCACAGTGAGTTGTTTCACACACACACACACACCCACACACACACACACACACATGGATGAACTTAAGCACTGGAGATTGCTGTTTACTCGGCGGTACCATCCCTCTCCAAACATCCTCTTAACCTTTCCATTTCATTGTACCATTAAACCAGTTGTTAGCATGCCGTACACCATTAGGCACCGCGCCCTCCGCCGTCGATTTCAGATCTGACCTTTATTTCGGATTTCTAGCATGGGATAGACAGCGTCTGAGTGATGCGTGTGGCATTTGTGCTTTCAAGCCCCCATCAGATCAACTGGCTCAGGGTGGACGAAGACGTGCCGCCACACGCCGTGGTCACCGGCTCTGATCTCTACATCGAGAACCTGAACAAGTCGTACAACGGCACCTATCGCTGCGTGGCGTCGAACGCCGTCGGGGAGGCCTACGACGACTACGTCCTCTACGTGTACGGTACGTTACGGCTCACGATCGCGCCAGATCGTTGGCGTCCTCAGGCGTGGGATGCTCTGTAACGTTGCTCACATCAGTACCGAGCCTGCATGGCTTTGTTGTTCTGGAAATGATCACCAAACGACAGGCATTTGTGACAGCAGACTCCATGCATCAAACTTTCATTTGTTTTCTTTAAAAAGTAAAACGGTGGAAAGATGAAAATAAACTCGCAGAACACAAACCTTTTCAAAATCGAAGAGGTGTTCGTAAACGTTTTTTTATTTTTTTTTATGCTGTAACAAGTGACGACCGCTTGTATGCATTTTAATGAGATTTTTATTTAACATAGCAACACATTTACACATACCTCAAGTGTAGGGCTGGACGATACAGGCTGGAAAAACGTATCACGACATAAACCTTTTGTATCAGCCAATATCGATAATTATTGATCAGTTTTTCATAAACGGCTGCACTTTATTTGAGCTGGGTGTGCATATAGGACTGACATGACAGTGTCATCAATGTAACACCTGTAAATGTTTGACTGTTGTCATGAAGTGTCATTTGATAGATAAAGACAATTTTAATGCAAGGTCGGATGGTAAATCAATAAACATATGTATCGCAATAGGCAAGTGATCAACAGATAAAACACCTGATAGATTATTCAACATTCACCAAACTCTGATCTAGAACTCTGCACAGCATTCTGGGAGATGTAGGCAGAGGAAATTAGCTGCTCAACCTGTCAGGGCCAGTGACGTCAGCTAACTCACTCACTCTTTGGTTACCTAGCAACGTCCGGTCGAGTCGGTAAATGATTACATCTTTAAAGCAATGTAAAACTCTGAAATATTACACAAAGGGCACCTATGTGCATCGATTTTGCTCTTCAATTCTAGTCTTGACTTTAACTAGGCCATTCTAATGCAAATATATGTTTTGATCAAAACTATTCTGCCTGGATATTTAATCAGTGTGAATTTTTTTTCCACAGTCTTTTAGCAGACTCCAAAAGGTTTTCTTACAGTACTGTCATGAATTTAACTTTTGGACTAAAGGTGCAAAAATTATCCTTGATACGGCAATACATATCAGCTACTTTCTGCTCTGTAAATTGAAGTATGCAGAGCAGGAAGTAAGATAATGTTTTTTTTTTTTTTTTTTGCCAGTGCTGGGTTGAAGAAAGCCAGCTTGATTCTTGAATCTTTAAAAAAAAAAGAAAAAGAAGGAGAAAAAAAACAGACACGGAACGGAAGAAAACCCAAATATGTGTTTCTTTTTTTGACGTCAACAGAAGGGCAGCAAATAAACCAAGTGGAACTGCTGCACCAAACAGCATGTCGTGCCATATGCTCTGCAGTTAGCAGAGCCAGAGGGAACGTGAGACGTGGACAGGTCAAATTTATACGGAAATATGGAAAGTGCCTGTTCGCCGCCTTCCAAGCACCACCTCAGTCTGAAACTTTTCAGGCCCCACAAACACCGCCCCGCACGACTCCAGGCAATTAATCAGAGTTCACACGCTTCCCTCTGGAGCTTTATAATAATTAATATGACTGTGCACCTGTAATGGTTTGTTTATTACCATTTGGATTGTTATAATTTTATTTATTTATATTTATTCATTTATTTTTGATTTTCCTTTGGGGCAGTTTGGTCTTTTTTCTTCTTTTTTTTCCCATTTTGCTCAGAAAATGGACACGTTGTTGCTATTCCTATGCGTTGCTTTTAATCAGGAAAATATTTTTCCCTGCCGACAGAGCCGATGCTTTTTGGCAATTGACTTTTTTTCAAACTTTTAATTAAAATGTTGTGCAGATTCTTGTTATTTCATTAACCCATATAGGTGCACAGCAGTAAACTATCATGTGTGGTAGAATATCACATCAGGCTAATAAAATATGATTTTTTATGTTTTAAAAGTATGCTCATGTGCTGCACAGTTAATGCGCTCAGTATAAGACTCTTTTTTGCAAGAATGACTGCGTTAGTGCAGCATGGCATGGACGTGATCAGCATGTGGCTCCACTGGTGTGCTAAGGCTTAAAGGCCATTTGAGCCTGATCCAGGATCATGGACATTTGTGCTAAAACTGCAGTATGTATATATGATTATTATTAAAGTTTTTTTTACACATTTGGTGAAACTGTCAGCATGTTGTGACAGTTTTGTAGGAGACAGATAATCTGTGAAAAAACCAAGCTCTTCCATCTTCTCCCAGTGCTAACAAGAAACAGCCAATAGGAGGCGGGTCTTGGCTCTGTCAATCACAATCTCTTGTGGCGCTGCTCATCCTCCCTTCCCCCGCCCCTCTTGCTCTCTGCTAAGCTTTAGCTAGCGTAGACTATAGTGAACAAATAGGCTAGTTAGCATAGCCACCAGTGACGGCAGATAAACGGTTTTCTTGTAACGATAAGTTATTTTTCCACCATCACATTCAGCAGAGAGTACACATGATTGGTTGACAGCGCTGAGACCCGCCTCCTGGCTCTGATTGGTTGGTTTTGGTCAGGAGCGGTACACTTCCTCACACAACAATAGTAGCTCAGAGAGGAGGTGGAGGAAGTCAATCTCTTCTGCTTCACATTGTGCTGTCAACATAATAGCAGTTTTAACAAGTATGTAAAAACATATTCTTCATAAAAGTAACATGCTGCAGTTTTAATGCTGAGACATTTGGCTTTGGGAATGATTATTGCCAGAAGACGGATCTTAAAGAAATGGAAATCCTCTGCTGCCTCCTCCTTTCAGATGTGGATCGTGGACATGATGTCATTAATACAGATGGAAAGATCCCGAAATAAAAAATATTCAAGGACTTTTCAAAGTGCTTGGAAGCCATTCCTTCCTCATCTAGAGACGGCTAATGTAGACTGATGCCCTAGCTGCTAACCCCAACTGCAATTACTGTTACATTTATTTATTTATTTATTTATTTATTTATTTATTTATTTCACTGCTTCGTATAACCCTTTATGAATTACTTCCTGTCTAACTGGCAGAACAGTTTCTTGTCTGAGCCGCTGTTCGCTTGTTTATGTGAAAATAAAAAAAGTAAAATTTGTGGTGGAAAAAAACCAGCCCTGGCTTTGGATTTGATAGATCAGTGGATCTATAACAGCAGATTATAAAAACATTACTCCCCCAGTTCATGACTCAACTTGCACTCTGTGGTTTGTACACTCTTACTCCAGGATGGGGAACCTCGGTTTCCAAATGAAATTAAAATGTCTTCTCTCTGCCATCTGGACAGAAGACTTTAGGGCACGGACCAACACGTTTATTTTTTATTTTTTTTCCCTGACGTCTCTGATTCAGGAGTGTAAGAAATGCAAGAGTCATAGTCTATTTCCTGTAACTGTGAGTGGTGGCTTTCACAGCTGCAGTCACTTTACTGCCCTAGTCTGGGCATTCCTATATACATTTTCAGTTTCTCAGATTTTTTTTTTCCTGATTGCTTTTTTCCTGATTGCTTCACAGTTCTATCAAAACTGTGATTGTGCATGTTTCTGTGCCACCTTTTCCTTCCACTAAACTTTCCATTAATGTACTTTACTTTTTTTAGCGATGCTAGGAGTCTACCGTTTGGTTAAGTAACATAACCCTTCTTCTCATAACTACTGTGAATGGTCTCAAATAATATTCACATTTTCTGAAGCTGAACAATCATCAACATTAGCTGTAATAAACACAAATCACTCTGAGTCCTAATAATGACCACGGATTCAACTGCGGTCATAAATGACATATTTTATTTTTTGTTGACTTAGTTTTTGTTCCACAGATAACTTTTAAAGGGCAACACAGAGGCCGTCTCTCCAGAGGCATGAATTTCAATGAGCTGACAATTGGCTCACCTCTCTTCATTTAGGCCTCATTTTCTCTTTTATCCTAACATGACTGTCATCATTTTCACAGCTGTGTGCATGTTAATGTTTTTTTTAATTATTATTCTTTTTTTTGTTGTTGTTTTTCAGCACATAACTACAAAGCCCATTTAAAACACAACCAATTAATCACTGGAACAATTACTGTGATCTTCGGAGGATTTACTTGATCAATTTTTGCACGAGCAACGTTTGATTTTCCTCCGATGGCAACAAAAAGTTTTTCGACAGCCGCCAAGAACCTTTGCACTTGAATTCCCAGAGGGGAGCGAACAACAGGAGGTGATTATCTGAAGTTTTTAAAATCACAAAAATAAAAAAATTTAAAAAAAAAAAGAAATGAGACGTGACACACACTCTTTTCTTGGACCTTAATTTCCTGTTTTTTGGGGCTGGCAGCGGTGTATGGTGATCAGTGGGGGGAAAAATAAATAAAAAATTTCCAGCAGCTGCAGCCCGTTGTTGGCGAGTTTAGTTTTTTCTCTCCGTGGAGCGTCGTGCTGTTTTGCATTTTTCTCCCAAGTTTCTGCCAATGTGCCAAAACCGTTCTGTGCCAGTGACAGTACCTGGTACCGGCGATGAAAATTTATCTGATGTTTAGACTCAAAAAAAAAAAAGAAAGAGAAGAAAAAAGAAAAAAGTTGGGAAAGATTTTGAACTCAAGTAAAAGTGATAAAACTGATTTTCACTTTCACCTCCCTTTATTTAGAAGCCATGATAGGAGACAAATTCATTTATCTTTAAAAGGCATGTTAGAATTACAACTAATTTGCTGATTTTTAGCAAAACCATGCTATGAAAAATTAATATGAAAAATTTCTTTCACAAAATTAACAGATTAGATTTTAGACCAGAATGTTTTTAGCTTCAATATATCAAACGTCCATCTAAATTTAGCAGTAGTGGCCTCATTTGAAAAGAAGTTATTCTTTTAATTGAATCTGTTACATTTTATATTTTAGAAAGTATATTAAAGATTATTTCTGGGCCTAACAGAAATATGAGCTTTTTGGGAAAATGGCACCTTGCTATAAACTAACACTAGACCTGAAAGCTGCGGTGTCCAAACTTTGTATCACATGGCTAAAATAGATGAGTCAAAAGTACATTAAGGCCAAAACATGTAAGTAAATAAAATCAAGTCAATAACGTTTATTGTTGTTTTTTGTAGAAAAGGAATGTCGTTCACTGTAGATTAAAAACCTAGAAGGGACTCTCTAATTTTGTTTTTTATTAAACAGTGTTTGTCTAGTTTTCAAATTCTTTTGAAACAAATTTATTCTGTTATGCGTCACTTTCTGTCGAAACAATTTCTGTATTTAGCCAAGTTTAAGAAATGAAGTAAAAGTCGATTCAGGTGTAGAAATGTCGGCTTTTCAGTTACAATCTATGGACATACGTGGTTCTACTTATTATAAGAGCTTGGTTATGAAAGACAGTAACGTTTCCCATTGTGGTAAAATTATGTTACGTAGCCTATTTAAAAATGAAAAGTTTGTGTCTGCTTCAGCCGTCTGTGCTGGACGGATCAAATCTGAAATCATTCAAAGCACTGAATTCTTGAATTTTGTGCTTTGGCCCCCGGGCCGCGCTTTGAACAAACCATCCTTAAGGTCAATAGAGACAAAGATGCGTCTTTTACTTAATGTTAAATTTTTAATCAACAGTAGCACCCTCATTTTCTGTTATTTATTTAAATCCTGAAACTTATGTAAGCTGTAACATTATGCAAATATTGTCACAATAAGATTTTTTAAACCTTTTACTGATAGAAAAACAGCCCAATATCCTACAGTGATGTGTAAAAATGTATCTCAATGTAGAAAAATCCACCATTTAGAGTGATAATAACAGGATCTGCTGCAAACCAGGCTGGATGACACACTTAGTGAGGGAAGAATAAAGCACCAGCAATGAAAGATTTTATTGTCACTGAACAATTGTTAAAAGAAAGTAAAAGTAACTCATACATAGCAGTTAGAAAAATCAAAACACGACTATCAAAAAACACAACTAGGACCAGTAAAAACAAAATGACGTGTGATGTTAAATGAAAATGGCGCAATAAGAGACGTTAAATTCAAATTCAACGTACGTTAAAAATGTTAGACAACGGCGGCAAAGAGAGGCATATTGGACGCCTCAGTAACGCTCACTAGACCCTGTCTCCATGCCAACCAGCGGTTTGGAAGAGGTGGCAGGAAAAGGCCTGGTCTGGAACGTGTTCTAACTGCTTTTAAAACGTAGTACGGGATCTGTGATGTAGGGCGTCTGTTTGTCCCCCGAAAAGTTTTGGGAACTCTGTGTGACACGCCGCACCGCAAACTCCTTTAAAAGCGAGACGTTTCACATGGAAAATAAACCTTTATTGGGTCTCTCAACTGGGTAACGATTCAAATTATTCCCCACAGCTATAACCTTTTTGCACGTTTCGATCAGAACTGCTCACCACACTAACATGGTCCTCAAAAAGCTGACAACAAGCATTTTGTAGGATTTTTATTTTGTTGTTGTTGTTGTTGTTGTCCAAAAGCGGGGGTTTTTGTGCCGTGTCTGAAATAGCTTTAATTGTTATTCAGTCGGCGTGTTCATCAGTTCTCGCTGACAGCTGTAATCTCTTCGTCAAAAACAACCAGTATAACATTTTATTGTCTGACTCATAAGCCAGTGTTTAGGGAGGTTGCTGAAAATGTCCATTTGCAAAACAGAAATGCATTTGTAATTGGGTTTTACATCAACAAATAAAAAAGCAAAAAAAAAAAAAAAAAAAAAACAGCAACTGTTAGGCAAACTGTTAATAGGAATTTACTGGAAGGAAAAAGTCTTGGAGAGAAACATCGAAAATCCTGTCAATGTCAGGAATTTGATGATAATATATATATATATATATATATATATATATATATATATATATATATATATATATATATATATATATATATATATATAAATATAATTTCCAGGGTTTGTGGGAGAGGCCAGTGACTTGAGTTTGGGGACTTTTTAAAAACTTGTGAAGTTATTGCCTCCTGAATGGTTTGCAAGCGTGTTACTGACGGCATGAATTTGCAGTCGCGTGGGGTTTTAGGAAATGTCACAGCGGAGCACAGCGGGATCTCACTAATCCAAATCTCTGGGGAATAAATGGCATGGAACAGCTATGGGATTCAAGTTTGCCCTTGCCGAAATCATTTCAGTGCCTCCAAAAAAAAAAAAGAAAAAGAAAAGAAAAAAATCCCAAACAGAAACTTTGTTTGAACGAGAGTGATTATCAGTATATTTATATCAGCTTAGCCCTTGGTTACTTGTGTTACATCAGCAGTTCAAAGTGTTTTACGTCGTAAAATCATGAAAATAGAAAGTCATAAAAACAACATAAACAGTCGCCAATTGAGAAACCAACAACTTTCATTACATTTTGTCAAGTGCCATCATGGAGACACATCAAATATGTTGGTCAATGTTCAAAAGCGTCTCTACACAGGTTTGGGTTTTAGTCTTGATTCAAAGGAACTCGGTGTTTCGGCTGTTTTGTAGTTTTCTAAAAGTTCGTTTCAGATGTTTTTAACAAAAAGCTCATTTTTCAGCACAGCCACGTTGCAATTAATTCAGGGGATGATTTATATGACACACCAACTCCAAAAAGATTCATAATTATGAGATGAATTCAAATTATGCTCGGGGATTTTTATACTTCTAATAGAAATTTTATGTGGCCCTCCTTGTTTACCCTTCTAAAGGGTGAGCCTTAAAGGGGCGGTGTTACTTTATTTCAGGCACCAAGTCTTTTTGTAGGATGACCAAGCAACTATGTTACCTTCAGTTGTCATAGAAATGCTGTATATATAAAACATGACTTAAAAGAAACTTGACTTACCAATGTGACATCATGACATCGGGTTTCTGTCTCTTTAAGAAGCTCCGCCTTCAACCTGTCGTCACAACAGCGCTCCTCGTGATGCTGTTCACGACTGAACAGTAGCTGGTATGGTGAGCTCAGCAGACTCCACCGGCCTGGAGCGCCATCCATTTTAAAGTTCCAGCTAAATGAGAGTGCTACAGAACAGCTGCAACAAATTAAAGTTTGCAGTTGTAAGTTGGGAGCAAAAAAAAAAAAAGGGAACACTCAGAGGGTGAAAACTGCGCTAACATCTTGAAGCACTGCAACTAGAATCACACACCTGCAGCCCCCCCCCCCATTCTGAATGACTTGCTCACACTTTCAAAAGGTGCAGCTAATGAAACCAATTAGTACAACCCGCCCGAGCGCTCGCACTGCGTTGGCGAGCGAGGCTACGGCTCTGCTGGGCGTTGCGCAGGTATTCCGCTGCTCCGCCGGGCGGATGATGACATCTGCTCGTTCCCAGCGGACCCCGCGACGATCGCTTCCAAACAAAAGGACGACATATGCTGCCAAACAGCTCACTCACAGCCGATCATCGCGCTATCAGGACCACGTTCCCATTAGCCGAGCAAAGATCCCCACAGAACCCCCAAAATAGCACCTTATATCGCGGACAGATTTACAGAACTGCCTGCGAGCGCTGAAAAAAACCCATGTATAACGCGTGTCTTCTGTTGTTTTATGTATGTATCATTTGATTCATGCTCTCCCCCCATTACCTCTGTAATACTCCCATGAATGAGTAAAAGCAGTGGGAACCGAATGTGCTCTGCTCGCGCCGTGAAAATGCAGAGCGTCTCCGTTATCAGCGTTTGTGCCTTTGGCCATGACCCCTTCAATTAGTAACTTTGTATCCACATATTTTACCAATTTCCATTAAACAGATTTTCTCTGGTGTGTGAGCTTTAGAGGCTCTCTGACCTCAGCTCTCTGTAATGAGACACAGGAGATTGATAAAAGGTGCTCAAAACTGCATATAATTGCAGCCGCGACTCCCACTCCTCTTTCTGGAGGATTTAATGCCAGACGAAAATCGCGTTGTGGTCCATGTGAGAATTTGTTGTCCCAGACTAATCATGCCTGCTACAGTAGCTTAATTAGTGTGTTCCTGTAACATTGATTGGTCTTAGCGTTATAACCTTGTGCAGTTTTTTGTTTTGTTTTTTTCCTCCCTTCCTGTTTGAGCCGTGTACAGCTTCCAAAGCCGGCAAAGTTTTTCTAAAAGAAAAATCCGGTTTTTATAACTACTCAGTCTCGGATTTAGAGTTTTAGGGGGTTAAATTAACATAGTTTCTGAAAGAGACCAAATTTGTTTCAGCACAGTCTTGATTTAACTGTGTAGTATAAGAAGACCAGGCATGCTTTCATTTTTTAGGGTTTTGTGCACTTTACTGTGCCATCTTAGGGATTTGACATTTTGATGTCACAGTTAAAGATTTTAAATGAAACTTATTTTGATATCTTGCTAAGATAACCACTGTCATTTATTTAAGAAAGCATGATTTGATATCACACAGCACACTTCACTGCTTAACCTGGGTAGACTTTCTGTTGTGTCTGACATGAAGGAGATTAAAAGATCTGTTTAAAAAAATAAAAAATAAGTCATTTCCCAATCTAAGGAAATTCAGGAACAGATGGGAAGCAAAGTCGTTGACATCCATCAGTCTGGAGACTGTTACAAAGCCATTCCTAATACTTTGGGATTCCAGTGAACCACAATGAGTCTTTATCCACAAACAAAGAAAACATTCAGCAGAATCTTCCCAGAAGGGCCTCATGTGTTAAAGTTACTCCAAGAACAAATCAATGAGTCAACTAGGAGATCACAAGAAAGAATATCAGAGGGTTATCTTGTCTCAAGTAAGGTTTTTGGTTCAATGTAGCAAAAACAAGACTAGTCAAAATGGCGTCTGGGAGAGAGATGGTCCCTAAAATGTTTGTGAAAATTTCCTGTCTAGACAAAAGTAGAATGTGCTGGAAATAGTGCATCCTGTGGTCGTGTGATGGTTAGCTGCTTCTGGACCGGGATGACTCGCCATCACTAACTGCGTTTCCATTCACCATGTAATTCCGCAAAAAAAAAAAAAAAAGACTTGGTTAATGGAAAAACGCTGATTTGGAAAAATCTCACAATGTCCGATAAGTGTATTTTGCAAAACTACAATGGGAACTCCTTTTTTGTATCACACGAGTCACATGATCAACAATCAAGTGTTACAACTGAAAAGACGAAGAAGACAAGAAGTAGAAGGAGGATGACGGCACATGTTTTTTTTAACGAGGCTTCATGTTTTTATGCGTGAACAAACTTATTCACACGTCATTTTAATTGCATTTCTTATTTAATGGAAACACCTTTTTTTTTCTACATTACCAAAATACTGACAAAGTTTTGCACACATTTGTAATGGAAACGCAGCTGTGGATGGAATCATGAAATGTTCTCTTGACCAGAAAATCTGGAAGAAGAATGTCCGCAAATCGTGACATTATGCTTTATAACACCTGGGTTATACAGCATGATAATGATTCATAACACACCTGCACCTGCTAGTCCACATGCGAAGGACTTTAAAAACAAATATTTGTGAGTGGCCTAGTCAAAGTCTGAGCTTGATTCCAATTAAGATACTTTTGCATGACCTTGAAAAGGTTGTTTAAAATCTGCCAGTGTGGCTTAATTTGAAGAATTTTTCAAGGAAAACAATTTCTTCATTCAGTGACTATTGTTGCTGTCGTCCTGCCATCCAGTTAGTTACTT
The DNA here is from genome assembly GCF_051168715.1 of Poecilia mexicana. Taxonomy (NCBI): domain Eukaryota; kingdom Metazoa; phylum Chordata; class Actinopteri; order Cyprinodontiformes; family Poeciliidae; genus Poecilia; species Poecilia mexicana. Next base: position 30,082,283 of record NW_028263382.1, on the reverse strand, counting down.
TTCCGCAGTCAGGTTGATTTAAAGCATTTTTTTCCTGTATAAGCAAAACTGTTTTTTTTTTTAAAACTGCATTTTGTACAGTCAGGATGTCGTCATCTGATGTGGAAAATTTTCTTGATATTCTTAAATGTTTAAGCATGGGAAAATAGCAAACACAAAAGAGAGCTGTAAAAAGTGCAGATGATTTTTCATTACAAGCTCCAAATAAAGCTATACCACTTCTATCAAAAAAAAAGAAAAAAAAAAAAAAAGAATTGTTCAGCTTCCTCTCTCTCACACAGGATCTGTTGAATCGCTCATCAGTTTTATTTTCGCTCCTCCTGCCACCTTCCACCTGTTCTGCTCCTTCAGGCTCGTCCTGTTTTATAACAACTAATGACCTTTCAACTGCGCGACAGGCCGGACAGGTGGGAGGCTGATGTAAATCCACGTCAAATCAAGTCCCATTGTGCAAAGCGCCGCATTGTGTGCGGCCGGTCGAAAGGGGCTCCGGGAGAGAGAGGCTTCTCACGCTGTTTCTCCACGAGGGTCTGTCTGAGACGGCCTTTAAATTGTGGCCCCCGGCTGGCGTTCGGTTTGTGAGAGAAGTGGCCAGAGCGAAAACCTTTCTCTCTCTCTCTCTCTCTGGGGCAGCAGCAGCAGACTGGCAATATATAACCCACACATACCGCCAATCCTTTTACCACCCCACTTCAGCTTGCAATTGACTTTTTGACCTATAAATCCTCAACGGACGCAGAGTCAAAGACACGCGAGCTGCTGGAAATTTGGGGTTTGTCGGCGGTTTGACATAACATGAGCGGACGGGACTCAGAGGTCTCCTTGGTCTTATGAGGGCCTGTTGGAAAACTGTCCTTGTGAATTGAACTTCATATTCACTGTCAACGCTTCACTCATAAAAAAAAATAAAACAATCATTCTATATGTCTCACTTCATTGTCTCGCAAAGATGCTTCTTTTCTTTTTTTAAATGTTTGTGTTAAACCACCTCTTGAGTTCAGTGTTTGTTTGGGGCGAGACATAAATGTGAAAATGAGCTTTTTCACATTTTGTCACGTTTCAGCCATAAATGTCGATGTATTTTATTAGTTTTATGTGACAGACACCAGGAAGTTGACAACAGTGAACTAAGAGGAAAATAAGTAGAAAGAAGAATATGAAGAGGGTGGGCTGAAGTTTTCTTCTGCCCATTTTACTCTAATCCCTGAATTAAAATCCAGTGCGCCCACTTGCTTTTATCAAGTGCCGTCATCCAGTTAGTAAATCACGTTCACTTGTGTGTAATCTACTATAAATGTTGCTGTTCTGTGAACGTATCAGATTCTTGGAGAATATTGGTGAGCAAACAGAATCAATGGACCAAAGAAATAAAGCAAAGTCAAGATTACAATGAACAAGGACAACAACTGAGTCAAAATTGAAATAGAATTAAAGTAAAACTAGATTCAAAAAGTAAAAATGATCAGATGATATTTTATTATCTCAAGTAAACGGAGTTGTAGACTATAATCCTTGAGTGACGTTCTGGTGCACACTCCATGCTAGTCGGTGGCAGTAGTGCACCAATTCACTGTTTGCCAATGTCAATAATCACAGAGGAAGAAGAAGAAGAAGTAGAGTGATTGAAGAAGGGTTTTTTTATGAAAACCTGTCAGCAGGGCAACTATTAGTCATTCTCTGCACAAATTGGACCTTTAGGTGGCAGCAAAGTAAACCATTATAACATGGAGCCCCATTTCCAGTTTGCCACAAGCTATGTTAGCAAAACACATGAAACATGTAGAAAAAGACACTCTGGTTAGATGAGATGGAAATGGAACTTTTGACCTATATGCAAAAAACTCTCTAATATTTCAGAAAACTAACATAGGACTTCTAAACATTCCCACTGTAAAACATGACTGTGGCTGCATCATACTGTTCAGGTGCTTTTCTTTAGCAGACGCAGAGAAACCTTCCAGAGGTGACGGGAAGACTGAAGGAGCTACAAAAGACTTGAAACGAGGGACGAATTTTAACCGTCCAACAAATTGACAACCTGAAATGTACATGTTGTCATTTCAGCATTATTGTTGAGTTAGGATGGCCCAGTCAAAGTACAGGCCTCTAATTCAAATGAGAAGCTGTAGAAATATTGAAAGGTTGATTTTCACGGATAACTTCAATCCAGTCCGTTGAGCTGTCAAAAGACAAGTGGGCGAAAGTGTCAGCCTCTGGAAAGCTGGTAGTTAATTCAAAGATTATTAACTCAGGGAGGGTTGTATTTGTAAAACATTCGTTAAAATTTAAAATTCTGCATAATTTTCTTTTACTTCATAACGTCGCATTGGTCTATTGCAGACAATCCCCCCAAAAAACAAACTTTAATGTGACTTTACGATGAAAGCTTCAACAAAGAAAGAAAGAAACAAAGAAAGAGAGAGAGAGAGAAAAGCAAAGGGATCACTGGAGTCCTTTGAAATTCCAGACTTTTCTCCGTGTTTAGCAGACCCCTTATGGAAAAGCAACTTTTAAGCAAAAAGAAATAAGCAGACAAAACAAAAACAAGCAAAACATCTCCCCCCCTCTCTGCCCCCTGCTGTCATGTTGGCAGGCAGATTTAAGCAGGCGTGGATAAACAATTTCTCAAACATTGTTTCACTTTATGGTTAAATTTTCTCATATCAAATTGTTCACAGATACAAATGCTCCCTGAAAATATGGCATCTCCAAAACACACTCATATTTCAGCCCTCATAAAGCCGAGCCCGGAGTCATCCAGCCTGGAAATTGCCCATGGAGAATTCGTGTTCGCCTGGATATTATACGTGCCACATCCCATCCCGGGCTTTGTGAAGACCCTCATCCCTGAATGGCCAATTTCGCCCCCCACTCCCTCACCCAACTCTCCTCCACACACTGACATTTCAGCTATCACACAGCCTTCGGTCATAGGGAAGGAAATCTAGCCCACCCCTCTCTTCAAACACTGTCAGAGGAGAATCTGCCGCTGATACCCCCCTACCACCATCAGCACCACCTCTGCTATACACTCCATCCCTGGCAGCAACATTATGCTGTCCTTGATGTTTTATCATTAGTTTGGGAGTGTGTGGTCCCCCACTGCTGTCTTTTGATGGAGTGCAGACAGTAAAGGCATGGAAACAGCCAGCCAATTTCCCTTGCTGCAGTTCTCCCTCAGCAAGGGGCCGGGCTATCTTCCCCCCCTACCCGCCCAGCACCACAGCCTGGCAAAATAATTCCCCTTGATGAGGCGGGCTTTCAGTCCTCCTTAGTATAGTTGTATACCTGAATTGGCCTCCATTTTGTCTTCCTGATTATTTTTGCGCGAGGTTAGCAGCGGCTCTGATTCGTACAGTGAGGAGCAGAGAGAACAGTGAATGTTGGGAAAGAAGCAATGTCCTCAATCGGTGCCAAACGTCTTTGCTCGTTAGTCACTAGTTGTTTTTCAAAAGTGACATTTAACAGCTAACGTAATGAACTGTAATGCAACCCCAGAGTTTATTTGTCATCTCCTTTTTTTAAAAAAAAAATGTATCCATAAAATCAGCTTTATTTTCGTAACAAAGGTTCTGTCATGAATGCTACCTTCGTTTTCGTTACAAATGTGCGCAAAACTTTGTCAATATTCTGCTAATGCTGAGAAAAACACAATTTTGCACTTGTGATGTGTTCTTTGAATAAGAAAAGCAATTAAAAACCACACATGAATAAGTTGGTTCACACGATGTCATTAAAAAAAAACAAAAAACATGCCGCGCCACCAACTACTTCCTGTCGTCGTTTTCTTCATGGATTGCACCAGTAGCAACATCTGGTTGTTGACTGTGTGACTCGTGTGACGTGAAGAAAGTTTTTCGGTTGGAGTTTTACGAAATAAACCAATTTCGATGTGACCAACAAAACCCACCTCATTCTAGCACTAAAACATTATCTGAGTTTTACTGAAATTGCCATATTGCATTCAGCAAATTTATTATCGAGATGTCAAATTCTGCAATTATATAGTCAATGGAAAATCAGTTACTGTGTGGATCACTTGGAATTGACAGGTGTACCTAATAAAGAAATGTTGGCCTCCTGCAAAGTGCGTCCATCTACTGTATAGTAAAAGAACTAAATTCTACTTTTTTTCTACCACTCAACTTTCCATTAATAAACTAGAATGCAGCATTTTGTGAATAACTCAGTGGGCCACAAGCAGATGATATGCCCCCCAAATCATCACCGACTCTGGAAACTTGAACCATTTCCTCCACTTCTGAAGATTATTTATTTTAATCTGAATGGAGAATTTGGGCTTTTTTTCTCCTTAGCTGAGGCAAAATACTTTCAGTTCAGGAAACGCTGGACCAGACATGTTGCCATGCGTACGTCTATTTGTGATGTCTCTAACCACCCACTCTCCTCCCCTAAGGATCAAAACTTCTCTCTGGTTATCCTTGTTGCTTGTACACCAATGTCTACCACACTTTTTCCTTTTCCAATAATCTATCAGATGGTTGCAAAATAATCCACTAGATTGGTGGATTAGAAAATCCACTAGATTTTCTGATCAACGTCCCAAGATTGTAGAGGCCATTCTATGGTCAATACATAGCATTTACATTCTAAAAAAAATCTATTGGTCTTTATAATATTCAAATATTTAACTTTAAGCCATAATCATTTAAATTTACAGCTATAAAAGCTTCTATTACATCACCAGTTGCAGATAGAAACTATTCACGAGTTTCAGTTTTTGAATTGAATCACTCCGTAACCTTTTAAAGTGATTCTAAGCTATTTAGATGAGTGTATAGTTTACTTACGATTATTAGATTTGTTGACATTCGTGCACGTCTGGATGGATGACCTTATTAGATTCAGTCATTTGTGGTTCCCTACAGCTAATCTACCTTTTTAATATTTTAATACCTCTTTAGAAAACTGCACGGAATATGTCCTAAAAAAGCACATGACTAACGCTGGATGCTGACCGAAGCTGTTAGGCAACAAGTGGAACAACACCGCTTTCTGGACACTGTGTGGAAATAACTAGATTTTTCTTATTTTATTCTTTTTTATTTACCGTAGACTTCTGAGAAATAAAACACACAAAATGAAACTTCTACAGGTATGACGGATTTAAAAGAAACGTAACAATAAAACGAGCATTCACAGCACCACAAGCAGTGGTGGAGAAAGTGCTCAAAAAATTTACTTAAGTAAAAATACAAATACACAGACAAAAATGTACTCAAGTAAAAGTAAAACTACCACATTAACATTTGTACTTAAGTAAAAGTAAAAAAGTACTGGCTTTTAAAAATACTTAAGTATTAAAAGTAAAAGTATTTGCTGAATGCATTACCTAATACAATATCATTAAATGAACCGATCATATTTACATTAGAAATGTGCCATTTTAAAGAACAATGCCACAGATAAAGCATGTTTTTATTATGTTTACTCTTTGTAACATAGTTTAGACTTAGATATGTGATTCTATGCATCATAATTTCAGGGATGGAAACATCTTATCTCCTGTCCTAACATAGCATGAACTTCACTTTTTTTTGCCACTAGTGGCTTTTATTTGGAAAGAAATCCAACAGAAAGGGGATGGAAAGAAGGTGGGCAGGGGAGGACATGGAACCGATGAGCCAGTAGCAGAGTTGTAGTAAAGATCACCTACCCAAGACCAAGTCAAGACCAGCACCCCGCACTACGTGACACGAAAAAATTAAGTTTTACCTATCAAAATTGCTTCTCAGATTGATCTGAAAGATCCACATTGTCCTAAATGTCATATCAATGCAGACTTTGGTCACAGCGTTGTCCCATATATGCGACACCTCAGTCAACACCTCCACACAATAATTCAGCGCATGAGTGACAACTTTTTTTCGCAGATGCAACATGTGTGTCTCAGTACAGCTACAGCTAGCATCACGTCCTCAGATCTTACCTTTCTTTAAGCTTTCCTTCGAAGTGACGCTAAAAGTTGGACGAAGTCCCCACCGTCTGTGAAAGTGAAGCGCTGCTGATTTTACATGTCGCCATATCTTAAGATTTATGCAGCGCTATTATATTACTGACGATTAGACAGACATCTTCTCCCGCTCAGAGGAAACCACTGCACATGTCTGGAGCTCCGCGTGCGAGTAAAGGTGGAGGCGATGGGTGACAACAGACAGTAAGTCACGTTATTGCTTGGATTTTACGTCGCCACCTTAAGACCCTGAACTTCACATTTTAACGGACAAAAAGCGCAACGCGAGTTGGATGTAACGAGTAACGCGACAGTTTTGTAGAAATGTAGTGAAGTAGAAAGTACAGATACTTACTGTAAAATGTAGTGGAGTAAAAGTATAAAGTACCCATTATTAAAACTACTTAAGTAAAGATACACGAAAATTGTACTTAAGTAATATATGTACCACATATATATATATATAAAAAAAAAAAAAAAATTCCCTTCTCACCCTCCGCGGGTGGTCTCTTTCATCCTCTGAGCTCGGGTCCTCTACCAGAGGCCTGGGAGCTTGAGGGTTCTGCGCAGTATCTTGGCTGTGCCTAGAACTGCACATTTCTGGACTGAGATGTCTGATGTTGTTCCTGGGATCTGTTTGAGCCACTGCTCCAGTTTGGGGGTGACTGCCCCGAGGGCCCCTATGACCACAGGCACCACTGTGGTCTTCACCTTCCAGGCCTTCTCCAGTTCCTCTCTGAGGCCCTGGTATTTCTCCAGTTTCTCATGCTCCTTTATATATATATATATATATATATATATATATATATATATATATATATATATATATATATATATATATATATATATATATATATATATATCACGTTAGCTATATATATATATATATATATATATATAGCTGACTGTATAGCTCAGTGGGTAGACACCAGTCTACCACCCGGGAGACCGGGGTTCGAATCCGGGCTGGGGCGAGTTACAACAGTGCAATTGTGCAATTGAGCTATGCAGTGTGGGTCCTTAGGCAAGACCCTTGGAGCTATATAGCCTACCTCATAACATGAGAGACATTGATACGCATAACATGCCGGCTCAGACGTCGCCCGGCCAAACAAGGTCTGCGTCAGGTGCTGGGGAACCAGAGCACCTTGATGAAAAATGGGCTACTGGAACAAGACGGAAATGGGCGAGAGACGAAAACATGGATCTGTTGGAATGCTACTACTCAAGTAACCCTAGTCAGAGGGGTTACATGCAAAGACTGAGGGTGGAATGGTTACTTCGACACCCACAGTCTACAATGACTGCCAAACAACTAGTAGCTCAGTGTTCCAACATCCGCAAACGGCAACTGCTATCACAACTTGAGATTGACGAGGTACAACACAAATGCTACGGCAAAAGGGAGGAGCCCAAAGATAAGGTCAGGGGGGAGTTAACTACTCCCCACCCCGAGACTGGGTATGCAGCCCCAGTAATGAACGAACTATCAAAGCTGAACGAGACAGCAACTGACCTGAGAGAGAGAATCGTGGCCCGAATGAACACCAGGCAACCCCGACGCCAATTACAACGGCTGAGTGAAGTACCATCAGAAAGTCTCATTGAAGATGTGAATGCAGCATTGAGAACAATCCCTACCAACACCATAACAGAAACCAATGAGCTGATATACAACTCAGCATCAGTGATCCTTGAAATGCTTGGCTATAAGAGCAACTATGAGACCCAATATCCATCATGGAAAAGACGGTTAGAGGCTAAGATCAAGATAACAAGGAGGGAAGTGAGCCAACTGTCAGAGCTCCAAAGAGGTGCAATGAAAAGACCAGTACCTAAGAAGTACAGCCAGATGCCCATACCTGAAGCACTCGAAACTGCCAAACAAAGGCTCCAAGCCTTGGCCAGCCGCCTAAAGAGATACACAAGAGAGAATGAAGCCAGGAGGATTAACCGGCTCTTCTCCACCCAACCAGCTAAAGTGTACTCTCAATGGCAGGGTACTAACAACAGAGCAGACAATACTGGACAATACTGGAAAGGACCACAGCAACCTCCCTGAACAAGCCCCGGTAACCATCACTGTGGCAGATGTCCAAGAAAGAGTCTCGGGTATGAAAACTGGACAGCACCAGGGCCTGACATGATCCATGCCTACGCACAATCCTGATCCAGAAGGACCCCTCAAAGGGTTCAGTCCCATCCAACTATCGGCCGATAACCTGTCTCTCTACAACATGGAAGCTCATGTCAGGCATCATAGCAGCTAAGATAAGCGGGCACATGGATAAATACATGAACACGGCACAGAAGGGCATCGGCATAAATAGCAGAGGAGCCAAACACCAACTCCTTGTAGACCACACAATCACCCGAGGGAAAGCATACATGGAACGACATAACCAAGTGGCGGGCATAGTGTACAGGAACATCTGTGCCGAATATGGACTGGAAGCCCCGAGGTCAAAGTGGGGAACACCCCCAAAAGTGGTGGAGAATGACCGAGCTAAGATCCTGTGGGACTTCCAGATCCAGACAGAAGGTGAAGACCACAGTGGTGCCTGTGGTCATAGGGGCCCTCGGGGCAGTCACCCCCAAACTGGAGCAGTGGCTCAAACAGATCCCAGGAACAACATCAGACATCTCAGTCCAGAAATGTGCAGTTCTAGGCACAGCCAAGATACTGCGCAGAACCCTCAAGCTCCCAGGCCTCTGGTAGAGGACCCGAGCTCAGAGGATGAAAGAGACCACCCACGGAGGGTGAGAGGGGAATTTTTTTATATATATATATATATATATATATATATATATATATATATATATATATATATGTGGTACAGACCAAAAGTTTTCAAAATTCAAAGAGTTTTCTTCCTTTTCATGACTATGAAAACTGTAGATTCGCACTGAAGGCATCAAAACTATGAATTAACACATGTGGATTTATATACTTAACAAAAATGTGTGAAACAACTGAAAATACAGCTTATATTCTAGGTTCTTCAAAGTAGCCACCTTTTGCTTTGATTACTGTTTCACACACTCTTGGCATTCTCTTGATGAGCTTCAGTCACCTGAAATGGTCTTCCAACAGTCCTGAAGGAGTTCCCAGAGATGCTTAGCATTTGTTGGCCCTTTTGCCTTCACTCTGCAGTCCAGCTCACCCCAAACCATCTCGATTGGGTTCAGGTCCGGTGACTGTGGAGGCCAGGTCATCTGGCGCAGCACCTCATCACTCTCCTTCTTGGTCAAATAGCCCTTACACAGCCTGGAGGTGTGTTTGGGGTCATTGTCCTGTTGAAAAATAAATGATGGTCCAACTTAACACAAACCAGATGGAATAGCATGCAAGATGCTGTGGTAGCTGTGGTAGCCATGCTGGTTCAGTATGCCTTCAATTTTGAATAAATCCCCAACAGTGTCACCAGCAAAGCACCCCCACACCATCACACCTCCTCCTCCATGCTTCACGGTGGGAACCAGGCATGTAGAGTCCATCCGTTCACCTTTTCTGTGCCGCACAAAGACACGGTGGTTGGAATCAAAAATTTGGACTCATCAGACTAAAGCACATATTTCCACTGGTCTAATGTCCATTCCTTGTGTTCTTTAGCCCAAACAAGTCTCTTCTGCTTGTTGCCTGTCCTTAGCAGAGGTTTCCTAGCAGCTATTCTACCATGAAGGTCTGATTCACACAGTCTCCTCTTAACAGTTGTTACAGAGATGAGTCTGCTGCAAAGTTTTCCCAATTTTTCGGACTGACTGACCTTCATTTCTTAAAGTAATGACGATCACTCGTTTTTCTTTACTTAGCTGCTTTTGTCTTGCTGTAATACAAATTCTAACACTCTATTCAGCAGGACTATCAGCTGTGTGTCCACCTGACTTCTGCACAACACAACTGATGGTCCCAACCCCATTTATAAGGCAAGAAATCCCACTTATTAACCTGACAGGGCACACCTGTGAAGTGAAAACCATTTCAGGTGACTTCCTCTTGAAACTTATCAAGAGAATGCAGAAAGTGTGCAAAGCAGTAATATAAGGCATATTTTCAGTTGTTTTACACTTTTTTGTTTAGTACATATTTCCACATGAATCTACGATGTCAATAGTCATGAAAATAAAGGAAACTCATTGAATGAGTAGGTGTGTCCAAACTTTTGGTCTGTACTGTATATATATATATATATATATATATGAGCTGCTCAGTGCCTGAGCACTTATCTGTGCATCTGCCGGTGCTGATGATCCATCTGCCCGTCGCTCCATGTCCTCCTGCCAGCACACCCAGCCTCCATCTCTGCGTCTTCATGGTTCCATGCGGCCAATTGGCCGCCCACCTCTGGCTCTTCGGTGGTCCAGTCTACACCGTTGCAAGCGTCTGGACTGGCCACAACTCCTTGACAATGACTCTGTGTGGGCCATGTTCCACCCACTATCTTTGTTGTTGGCCAGTTGTCACTTTGACCCCAACGCTGTATTCGTCCTGTCCTTCTGTGGCCTTTTCATAGATGAAGATGTACCCATTGCTGCAAATGTCAGCTTCACAGTTGATATTAGCCAGTGATACCTGCTCATCCTCTGCCTTAAACACCAGCTCTCCACACATCAGATATGTGCAAAGGCTGCTGGTGTCAGAAGTTGTTGCCTGTTTCCAGCAAATGACTGAGGACAGATGGTATATCTGACTTCCAGTTTTTACAGGAACTTCAAGGGCTGCTTTAGGTACCACAGGATGTCCTTCTTTAGAGGAAACTTCATTGTTTGTAGCGTCCATGGTCTCAAAACTATCTGTGGAATTTTGAATTCCATCCTTAAAGTTTTCATCAACTGAAGATTATTCCTCCGTTGAAGAATCAATAAAGATTATTTCAAAATTCATCAGACTTTTCTCGCTGTCACAGCTTGCTTGAACAGCCAGGTCCACGTGTTCATGGGGAACATAAACACTTTCAAAAGCATTAAAGTCTTCAAAAGTGTTTTCAGTGTTTACTTCAGTATCCCCAGCGCAAGCTTCCAAGTGCAGCTTTGTTTTGATTTCAGTAACACTTTCCAAATCAACTGTGTCCTCAGATGTCAAATCCTCCTCGATGGTTACTTCCTCAACTTCAGAGGAAGTTTCCATGTCTTCCGGCATAATCTCTTCAAAACAAAAGTACTTCCATCTATTGTCCTCTTTGCTTTCCACTAAAAGTCCTTCATCTTGTACCGAATCATCTCTGTGTTTTAAGTTTTCTTCGGTGACATCCTCAAAACAAAAGTACTTAAAACTTTCGTCAGAAGGGCTCTCTTCTGGAATTTCTTCATCCTTAATCCTATATCCCAGGAGTTTTTCAACTCCCTTCATCACGAGATAGCCAAGGCCCCAACCGATCGTAAGAATCATTTTTACTTTCTAAAATCACTCTTAGAAATTGTCTCTCTCGAAGTGTTCTGCCTCCAACGAAGTTGAAAAGGAAACTGAGGATTCTTGTATTCCAAATGATGATAATAATCTTTTGAACCTTTATGACATCATCGATGAGAACATTGATGACATGATGATGTCAAACAACCATGTGTCAGGTTCTTGTTTGCTTTAGTTGCTCTGGAAACACAATGAATTATGTATGATGTAAGACTACTGTCAATTAAAAATCAATTCGTAGACATCTAAATTTGTGGATGTAAGTCAATAAATGTGCATAAATTTAGGTTTTGTATTTGTCCTGCTTTCCAATTCATACATACGTGTAGAAATCAAAGATTTTACCTATGAGAAATAATAAATAATATTAATAATAAATAATAATAAATAATAATAAATAAGCAAATAAATTAATACAAGTGTTTTTGATAGGTTTTATAGAGAGAGTAAGTATTTTTCCGGAAGTTCGACACACATCAGTCACATTTAGAAACTGGCTCTAGGCCATCGGCTTGATCTATTTTGAACTGAGTGAGGAGGATCCTCTTAAACTTATCATGTCTTGCCTTAATTGCTTGGTCTGTTCATAAGGAAAACATTTAACAACATCATACATATATTAACATTTGCAATGGAGGTTTTATTCTTAGTTTGTTTCTTTGATTCGTCTCCAGCTAATGTTCCGGGCAAGAGGCAGGGTTCACCCTGGACAGGTTGCCCGTCTGTCACAGGGCCACACAGAGACACCTGGGGACAATTTAGAGACACCAATTAATCTGACAATCATGTTTTTGGACTGTGGTAGGAAGCCAGAGTACCCAGGGAGAACCAACCATGCACAGGGAGAACATGCAGACTCCATGCAGAAAGGCCCCAGGCTGGGAATCGAACCCAGATCCTTCTTGCTGCAAGGCAACAGCTCTACCAACTGCACCACTGTGCAGCCGTGTTATTAAGCATGTTGCGATAAAAAAAAAAAAAACATAATAAAAATAGCAGCATAGCAGCAAGTGTTCAGTCCTTTGTGGCACTTGAGTTTAGGTCAGATTTCAATTAAGACCAGATCAGTTTTTGGTCTGTTGAACAGAAAAATGTTTTTACTCTCTTACCATAAAACTAGGGTTTGATTTCCTTTCACACCTGGACTCAGTGAAAGAATGTCATGTAAATTCCATCTTCAAACGATATTTACTTTGAAAATTAGTGACATGTTAAATTCTTGTTAAATATTTTAGGCTATACGGATAATATTCAATACATTTGTATATTATTGAAAAGTTCATTTATTTCAGGAACTTTATCACTAATTGAACACATTATGTAGATTAATTACACTCATGGATATTTGATTTCCTTTATTTCTGTTAAGTGTGATGATTTTCCTCTAACAGTTCATGAAAACACGACATTTAAAATTAGATTATAACCCCAGACCAATGAAAAATTTTACTTTTAAAAAACAGAAAAGTATGCCAAACAACTACTTAAAGGTTATTATTTTCAAAATCACAAAACTCATGAAGACATTTTTAATTATTGAGTATGACTGTCGTATCTGTGCTTTGAAAATGGCTGAACAGAACAACTAAGACTGGGTGAGTTTGAGAAAATATATTTTCAGGAACATAAACAAAACGTAGGAACATAAACAATGTTTTTATGAAATGCTGAGTGTAATGATTCTGTGTAACGACAGGCTGTTATAACCAAATGTATTTTTACATGAGAACATGTCAACCATTCATGAATGCATTAGTGTGGATTATCAGTCATGAGGACAAAACCATCCTAATGCTGGTGTTGGTCATGTCTTTAGCTGGACTGATGTTATTACTCCTGTGCTGCTGCGGTTGTTACCACATCTTCTTGTTTTCCCTTTCTGAGGTCGGCAAGTAGGACAGGGCTTGTGCAGGTCCACATGTGGTTAGAGCTCAGTAATCATTTATTTAACTGATTTTATCTATTTCAAAGAGTCCAAACTCAAAGAAACAAACTTAATTCACTGTTTATCCCAGTTTGTAAACAAGGACAAAGTTTAGTTTTAGGACAAAAAAGTCAAGCATCAGTTATTTCCTCAGGAAATTCAAGGCTATTGCTTCAAAACACCAACATGAGCTCAGTGTAGGAGGATTTTAACCCTTGCGTGTGCGAGACTGAAGCAATACAATTGATGTCGCCTCGGGGCCCATGCGGACCCCGCAGAGGTGAAAACCACACAGTTGATGCGTTACAGAGGAAGCCAATCTGCCGCTGCAACGGTGGTGTAGAGCAACACAAAACACAAACACCAGAGTTCACAGTAGATGCCGGCATGCAGCCGAGTGAACGCAGCTAGCTAGCTATCCGTCAGAAGGTTCAGCAAATCTGTTGTGGAAATCTGAGTTCAAGCTGAAATTATGTTAAATATTTTTGGATTTTTGATTAGGAAATAAAGAGGCGAACAAAAAACAAACATGAAAAACGTCTCACCTCAAAATAGAAAAAAATCAAACTTTTTATTATTTCCACCCATTAATCCAAAAACTGACATCTGATTATCAGCTTGAAAAAAACATAACATTCATAACCATGATAAAGAAAATGTGCAGCAATTGATGCTAGGAGCAATTAGAAAATATATAAAGATCCAAAAAGGTGTCTTTAATTAACATTAATGAGTAGATAGCTTTTATGTTTTATTTAATCACCAAACAGGGCATATCTCCATATAAAATTACCATTTAAAAAAGCACTCAAAGCTGATAAATCAGTTCTCTAAATCAGTGACGTACAGAATTTCTAAAATTTTACATTTATTTCTTTCAGTGTAAAATATTTTGTGATGTTTGATACTTTAATGAAAAAAAAACCTAACATTTGCTGTACATTTATTGTTAACATTTATTCTGATAAAACAATAAAACAACCTAATAAGCAATGATCATCAGCGGTCATTTACAACAAGCATTAAACCATTAAACATTATAAAAACCTCATAATAATATCAGTGATCATGACACTATGCAAACTCAGAACACTTTGATACAAATACAAACTATTATTACCATGACATAATAAGTTTTGCTCGAAGAAGGAAAATCAAACCAACCAAAAAAAAAAAGGTTTGCTTATTTGCTTATTAATAATATCAGCCAAAAATAATACTATAATACTAATGGTCATTTAAAGAACAAATCATACAAATAGACATCAATATTTCCTACTTTAAAAGGTTTGTTAATGCTTTCTGTATGCTTTATTTTGAAATGCTGATATATTTTGACTAAAATACCAGAATGTTCACATAACTTTTATACTTTTGGCTGTCTGACAACACATTTTGAATATTAAATCAGGTGTTATGATCAGTTCCTCAGTACTTGAATAATTTACCAAATACTTTTTACACTTGCTTAATTGAACGTGTTTAAGGTCTGCTACTCTGTTTGGAGTACAATTTTGGGGTACTCTAACCGACCTCTATGCTCTATGGATCACCTTTTAAAAACAAAAAACACCGCCATAAAATAATGTCTATCACTGCAGCAGACGTCCCCCATGCATGGACGACGCGCCGTGGGGAGCATCTCTTATTTTTATTTCTGAAAGGTGGCAACCCTAGTTGGCATGAAAAAATGAACAGATGGCTAACAGGATGTAGCGTTAGCCACTTTAGCTTCATGCTAACATCAGTTCCTTGCTGATGTTAGCTTTTGGCACGAGACACTACTGCTTCAAAAATGGGTTTATAAGTATTTTTTTTAACCCCAAGTCTGTTTGAAAACAAATGTCAGATGCCAAGGTGTTCATAAAAGCACCAACAAGTTTGGAAATTTAAGCGTTCACAACGTTTTTACTAAGCTAGGCTATTAAAAGCATCAGGGATTTATTTATTAAGCAAAAAACTTGTTAATAAAATCGAGTTCTTCTAAAGAAAACAAAATGGTTGTCTATGGAAAAAGTTTAAAGTTCTTGAAGGATTCTTTCTGAAAGGGTAGGTTTATTTTATTCACGGTTATTGGGTTATTTATTTATTTACATGTTTTTTATGAGAAAAAGACGGGGGGGGAAATCATTTCCACCTGCATTTTTTTATTCAGTTCCTCACAAACATGTTGAGAAATGTATTTAAAGCAAATACAGGTGAGGTTAGTAACTGTAAACAATTCATTAGAGCAATGTAAAAAGAAAAAATGCAACACAGTTGCCATAGATATAGACCAGGGATGATTCAATAGTTTCAAGAATGTTTTCTAAAAACACAGCTATTGATAGACTTTTTTCAATGTTTATTTATTTTATTTATTCAAGGACATATGTCATTTGCAAATGTATTTTTTGAGGTTTAAAAACAGTTTCCATGGACATTGTATGTCAAGCTCTCCACGAACGAATACGAAAACCAAACAAAAAAGATGTTTGGTAGTAGTTGATAGTATTTGGAGTTTGTCATCTCTGCTGACATCTGACACTTTTATTGTTTAAAAACTTGGGGGGTGGAAAAAAAAAAAACCCTGAACCTATCATTTGTAAATGCAGCCTCTCGCCTACTAACATGTACTTTAGCTCACACAGTAGCTTCAACATGTGCATGTTAGGATTTCTTTGGTTTGTTTGTTTTTTTTATAAATAGTGCAGCTTCTCATCTTCAGTGACTTTGTCTCTTTCTTTGCTCTTGTCTTTATTTCTTATACATGTTCTTTATTTTTTTTCCACTCTTTTCATCTAGATGCTCCCACCACTATCCCCACACCCACCACCAACCCAGTCAACACGCAAGGTACTGTATTTCCCCACTACTGTCCCTCTCAGCAAAACAAATGTGTGTGTGTGTGACAGAGAAAGCTTGCATGCATGTGTGATGGGAAGAAAGAGAACAAGGGCTCGTACCTACAGTGGAAGGGAGACAGTGGCTAGCCAGTTTAAATTAGATAGTGCTGTTGATAGGTGACAGTGAGGACGCGCGGTGCGGGACAGTCGGAGACACCTGTCACGGCCGTCTCCCCGCTCGTGCTTTTGATCACAGGGAAAATTTGCGACGCTGCTTCGCCGCTGTGTTATCTTATCGGCATCTGCAGCTATTTATCTCAACTGGACCCGTCCGTCACGTTGTAATGCCCGTTACATCCCCTCTACAAATGCCAGTCACATTTTGTCTCGGCGAGCATCAATAACCGTTTTCCCGCGGACTGACAGAAAGTAGCTTGTTTTGCCGCGCTAACGGCGTAGCAACCTCTTGCGTCATTTTTTTACGCTTAGGTTTACCTCTGCTGCTGCTGCTGCAAAAAAGTGTTTCAGCACAAACCATTATTTTCTTTTTTTTTTTAAGGCTATTATTTCAAAAGCAGTGTTAAGGCTAGACAGATGGTGAGGCAACCTTGGGAGTTGACATTTGGATATGCCAGAATGTGACATTTTAATACACAAAAAAAATCCTCTTTAAAGAATAGATCGGTTTATCAATAGCCGCTTTATAGATATGGCAATTTTTCTTTTGTCGTGGGCACTCTGGAATTCATTTAGTTTAAAAAAATAAAAAATAAGAAGAATCCAAGGCGACCAATAATACGTTAAAAGAAAAAAAAACTCAGGAGTGAGACTAGATCAAAAGCAAACGTATTCTAATGAGGCGACTCTAGATAACATTCATTTACGCTTTCATTTGATCAAAGAAAAAAAAAAAGCTGACATTTTAGCTCTATTTTTGTGCGTCGGATAAAAATAGCGGCAGGTAAATCTCTCTTGAAAATGAAGCAACTTTTTTCCCTCTGGTTTCTCCTTCAGACCTGCCTCTCCTCTGTGACAAACGGCAAATCCGAAGTGCTGCAGATCAGCGATCGTCCTCTAACGGTTAAAGCCTCAGTCAGCTTACCGACTCTCTCTGGGAGTGGCGGAGTCAAACGGGACGCTGCTTTGCACATCTGTTACATTACGCTGCAGTTTTCCATAAGCCTCTCTCCTTTTGAGTCACCGTGATGCTGCCGTCTCTGTTTTGTGCTAAAACATTCCGAGGAGACGGGCCCCAAAGCGGATTTGGCGTGATTTATGTGAAACATGCTGGGAGGCTGTAATTGAGCTTCCTTGCAGTTCGCTGCTCTCCTAAATACTCCCGTGTCACAGGGCAGTTCTGAGCTAGCTTGTGGTAGATTGCTCTGCTCTACCTTAATTAGCATAACGCCACAGTGTGGCATTTCTGTCCTGCCAATGAGTAAACATAGCTTTGTTGGAATAAACATGCCACCACTGAGGAATTGTTCTTCTTAGAGAGACACATCCACAGCTACTCGGAGATCCTGATTTTAAAGCCAGTGTCTGTACGTCCTCTGGTCCAAATTTAGTGTTGCCTTAAAAATATTTAAGGCAATGTTGTGTTTTCAACAAAAAGTTGCCAATTTTCATCTTTGATGCTGTGTCTCTGTTTCAGAGGACTTGATAAAAACTTTGAGCTACATGTAGTGAGTATTTGGATATCTGTACTCACAGAGTCCATTGGGTAAATTCTTTATCTTGGTCACGAACCACTAATGTGAGCGCTTGTGCCACATCTCCATGGCAACCCCTAACATGAGGACACGACATGAGGAAGAAAATAAAACAGAGCAAGAAAAGTAACAGCAAGTTGACCAAATCTATGCCAAAGACACAGCGGATAGATTTTTAGTACCTAAAGCTGTGGTGGTTTGATAGGGGTTCCCAAACTTTTCCGATTTTAGTTTCCATTTTAGCAGGTTTTTTTTTTTTTTTTTTTTTTTTTTTTTGCAGCAGCAGCAGAATCCTCCACAGGTGGGCTACTGGATACTTCCTTAAGTCTTTTCCATGTCAGAAACGTTTCCGTCTCTTGCTTGCTACGCCGGTCTGAGGAGCAACTCGGCAGAGTGATAAATTTGGCAACCAATAAAAAACGAAAAAGAAAAGTAAGCATGAGCTAAAAACATGTCAGTAAGGTAAAGCACGTAAACCGCACAGCAGTAAAACATGTATCAATGGAATATCAAATATAGCAACAGCAAAAAGTTATATAAATAATAGTAATAGTGTAGTTACAGTGGGTGGGGTGGGTTAGCAACATGCTACAAACTACCTTAAGCTACCGAACCAGGCAAAGACAACATTCATGTCAGGTTTGTTTGTATAACAATATAGCAGTTGTATAGATGGGCTTTCAGCCTTGATTGAAAGGAACTCAGGGCTTCAGCCATTTTGCAGTTTTCTGGAAGTTTGTTTCAGATTAGACGAGCATAGAAACTGAATGCTGCTCCTCCATGCTTGGCTCTGATTTTACAAATGCAGAGTAGACATGAACAAGAAGACCTGGTTATATTTTGTGCTGAGTCATGATGACCAGCTTACAAACCGCACACAAGCGCAACTGCTACACGGTTGACGTAGCAGTAACTCAATAGCAACGTTACTTAAATCGAACGCGACACCATGCAGATGCTCTGTCTCCACTAATGAAGATTTGCTCACCTCAGGATGCTGAATGCCTGATTGACCTGCTGAGTAATTCAGATAATCGTTTGGCCAATTGGGGGAAATCATGACCTTTATGAGCTTTGAAATGTCATCTCAAAATGATAAGGATTTTAAAAAGACAACTGTTACATGATAGCATAAGTAAACAATATAAATAAACCTGATTTTTAATTGCATGCATGAGATTTGATATGTGTTTTCCAAATATTTAATTCACATTTTTTTCTCTATTGTTTTTATCTTGTTTATTTGTTATTGGGGGGTTTTTTTTAGCTTTGGTTGAACAAACACAACCTCATCACAGAGGTGAAGGACACCACTTTCCCACTATAGAGTAAAAAAAAACATATAACTGGCTTTTTAGAGTTAGTTTCTTTTTCTTCATAGTTCTTATATGGAAATCTGTTTGTTTTTCTGAAATACGATTCAAGTCGCTATATTTATATCTTGCTTGCAATTTTCTCCTTTAGTTGTGACTTCAGAAGTGTCAGTGCCAAATCCTAATATTGTCTTGTGCAATGAAAGAGCAAATGTCATAACAAAGCACATAAACTCACAGCGGTTTGTCTTCTGCGTTTGTTGTTTCATGTTCAGAAAGTTTTGCTGGAAATTATATCATCAGGTCGCTCGGAGTCTTCCTAGATGCAGAGAGTGTGTGTGGGCGGGTAGACCACTGGGGAGAGATAAGTCACTGTTTTAAAAAGAACATTTCTTTCATGTGTTTGAAAGTTTTCAGGCCTCGTGTCTCGACATGTGTCGCCGTTGAATATTTAAAGAAGTCTGAAAAGCTTCTCGCTTCCGACTTTGTCTCAAGTCAGAGACGACGCGAGTGTGTTTAAGGTGTAGCCGCCAATCCGAGCAGCTTAAATGATTTTTAGCATCAGATCCAAGATGGAGGCCGACATCGAAACGAGCATTAGCAGGCCCCGATTTTCTTTTCTTGCGGTTGCGTTCCGTCCGGGGAGAGGGGGATATAACCGCGGATCTCTAGCTCTGAAGGAGAGCAGAGAGTCTGTCGTGATAATGCTTGAGCTCCTCAGATGCTCACAGACGATCCAAAGCAGGGACATCATATCCTAGGTAAGCCTCCAGTAAACCCGAGGCGTTGAGGAGAGCCAGAGGAGGGTAGGCATGAAAGAGGGAAGACACGAAACAAAGACTTGTGTTGTTGACTTGATTGAGAACACCCGTTTCTGCAGATCGTGCTGCTGTTGGACCTCTCCGGATTAATCCGACTGACAGAAAGTGTCTGTCGCCCCTATAGATAAATTTCCTTTTATTTCTTATTCTCCTACTGGTTTATTTTTATTTCTAATATTTGACTTGCTTAAAATGGCTAAGTAAAAACCAAAGTGGGCTTGTAAGACGCATTTCCCCCCTGATAGACTTTGTTTTGTTTGGTGCTTCTTGGATGCACTTTATTGTTTCAGCTAAACAAACCCTTTTTAAAATCAGCCTGAGTGAAAGTAAAAATGTAGCTTTCAAGAGAAGATTTCATTTATTAAGGGAGGGAAAAAAAAACCTCTCCAAACAAACCTGGCCCTCTCTGGAAATCAAATCAATTGTTGCTTAATCCAGATAACAAGTAGTGCCACCAATTGCTAACATCTCAGTATGATTGAAGTCCAGACCTCCAGATAGACACTTTATAACCAATATTTTTTTCCTGTATTGTTACTTTTGTATGTTTTTAAGATGTTCACAGTGGAGTATTTCAAATCTGATGGCTGGACTTTCTCCTTCCAAGCATTATGTTAGAGAACTGAACTTATGGCAGGGATGCAAATCTGTCAGCACCTAGTGATTCAGTTTGATTCAGATTTTTAGGGTCATGATTTGATTTAGAAACGCAGTTTTTATTATTCAAATGGCCAAGAGATTTAGTTTAAAATATGACTGACAAGAGGAAAGGACAGTGCAAACAAATAGGCCATTTATTAAAAACAATTCAGTAGGGTTGTGCTGTGGTGGCACAGGGGTTCAGCACAACCCACGTATGGAGGCCCTAGTCCTCGATGCAGCTGTCGCAGGTTCGATTCCCGGCCTTGGCAACCCTTGATGCATGTCTTCCCCCTTCTCTCATTACCCACTTTCCTGTTAATTAACTATCAAATAAAGGCCACTAGAGCCAATAAGGAAAAAAATAAAAATTCAGTAAAACTTCCATTCTGTATCAAGTTTATCTTTAAACAAAAATAAGTTTGTGCATAAAATCCTGTAACTTAAACCACCAGGGTTACCGTGCATTCGCACCAAACTCGTTTCATGCGGCTGCTTTACGTTCAAAGTCTATATTAAGGCGTGTTTCGAGCAACTAGAGCAGCACAGTTTGAAGCCTTTGGAGCGTTTGATGCGTCAACACATCCGACAAACAGGCCGGCAACGGAAAACAACCATAGAGCGAGTCTGATGCGTTTGGTGTGAATGCATCGTTAGGTTAGCTTAGCTGCCTGGCTTGTTCCTAAATTTTAAAAAGTACCAAAAACATAATTTTACAAAAAAAAAAAAGTAGACTTTTTTTTAGATTTTTAATTGATTTTAAATTCCCAGAACCAGTTCATGGCTCTGTTAATGAGGGGATGTTTTCCAGGTCCGACGGCACCAAAGCAACTCCAGGCTACTACGCTACCACCAACATGTTTGACTGTGGGTAGGTTTATTTTCTGAGAGGGTGTTTGGATCATGAAGGATGTAGAAGAACATTCACCTTTTACTAAAAGCTCCATTGTAGAACGCAGGATAGTTTTCCAAAATGATTGTGGATTGCTGTGATATTTCCTTTGGCAGTGGTTTCCTCCATCCCATTTTTTCTGCCCAGTTTCTCTCTTCTGTTGTTGGATCTTGACTATTAACCTGAACAGAGGCAGGTTAACATCCTGGGCTTTCGATGTTGCTTGTGTCTGTTTTGGACTCTTTTGACTGACTCGTCAACGCACTTTGGGGTAATTTTGGTAGACTGGCCACTTCTGGGACAGTTTTCCTTTGTTAAATGTTTTGGGCATTTAAGGATAATGACTCTCTCTGTGGTGCGTTTGAGTCCCACAGCGTTACAAATGGTTTTGTGAACCTTTGTAGACCAATAGATGTGAAGAGTTTGTTTTTCCATCTGTTTTTTTTTTTTTTTTTTTGTTTAGTTTTTTTTATCCGGGCTGGATGCGTTGCTTCATATTCTCAGGTTCTATTTAACCAATTTCTGCAAATATCCAGCCTGGCTGATGAAAATGAATTTAGGTTAGTTAATTCACGCCTTGACTAAACAAGAACGTCAGTGTAGGTCACCTCTTTTCCTTTAATCAGCAAAAGCGTCATTTGAAAACTCAACTTTTACGGTTTCACACAAAAGTTTTTCAAATTTTACACTGAACACTTAGGAGAATGAAAATTTTACAATGAAAGATGATCGTATTTATGAATAACGAGCATTTAAAAAATTTAAAAATAAAGAGCATTTATGGTGACTGATCGTTTTTCTTTGCTCTTTTTCTTTTCCATTGTGCAATAAAATAACCAAGTAACTTTTTTTTCCTCTTAAAAAATTTCCAAAGGCTGCACTTCAAGAGTGTCAAGTGAACTATTTCACGTTGCGAATGTCTGAATTTACACATCACCCACTGCTTTTATTAACTGCCTGTAAGAGCTTTGCCAGCTAACAAAGTAGACATGAATTTTACTCGGGCCTCCTCGGCTCGCCCTGCGGACCTAATCTGTGAGCGGCTATATAAATTTCGTTGCTGTTTTGGCTAAGCCGTGAAGGATTGTGCGGATCCTCGTAACTTTCGCAAGGGGTGCAGAGAAACATAAATGATTTCAGGGTCATTCTCATGACTCCTCTGAACAAAATGTACTTATGCTCAGACCAAACCCGTCTTGTGATGGTATTTCAGGAATGCACAGGCTGTTTTAAGGCTGTGGTTAACTCTTTTTCTTTCTTTTTTTTTCTCAGTCCTGAGGTTTCCACTGGAGTTTATTGGCTGGATGCTTGACTGTTTAATCGCTATAATAACTTTTTCAATGCTGACTGTGGCACATGCTAAGTAATATAGCGTATTACCTGCACAAACAAGTGCTTAGTTGTGTTATGAGATTATTTAGTGTTCAAAAGTACCAGATAAACTTGTTTATCTGGTTGTTTTTTATGTGTTTTTCACCATCATCATCACTGTTTTAGAAATTGTAGTTTTATTGTCCTCATTTTTTCTCCCTTTCCTGATAAGTTTATTTTTCAGTCATGCCTAGGTTCTTAGACAATTTTTCCCCCATTATTTATTCAGCTTTTAATGGAACAACATACTTTAAGGTCTATTCTAATTGGTCTCCAGACAATTCGCAGTGAAATCTCCCTTAAGTTAAAACAAGCATTTTACTCCACCAGGGTGAGTGTGTTTGTGTGTGTGTGTGGTTTTTTTTTAACAGAGATAAAAATGCTTATCCAGATCTCCTTTTTTTATACCACATTTTACCACAAGGTTGAACATAGAAAGTTATGTGCCAAAACACTAATGCTGTGACCTCATTTTTCTTTCCTTGTAAAGAATAGTTTTAAAACACCCGTACCTTGTGCATCTTCAAGAAAATAACCTATATCTCTTATTATTATTATTATTATTATTATTATTATTATAAGCTAGTTCTTTGCCTGGATATTTTCTTGGTTAAAAAAAAAAAGTTCTTGCTTTTTTATTTTGTAAAATCTCAAAAGACACTGGCATCTCATGGAGCAGTTCAAGCTCACATCCGCATTTTCTGTCATAAGGTGTGGTTGGTAGTGGTGAGGAGAGAACGCAGAGACCCAGGTATAGAGATGATAATGATGGTTTTAATAATGATGTTGCTCAAAAACAGTCCAAGGCAGGCAGCACGGCAGGAACAAGCACGCAGCTAATAGCCGGTAGCAACTGACTAACAGGAACATACGGGAGCTAGCACTAACCAGGACTTATCAGTTCTACTGGCGAGTGCCGACAACGTACAATAGACAAGGACCCGACGAGGAACACAGACAACAGGTGGGTATAAATACACACGGGGTAATAAAGGGAATGAGACACACCTGGGGAGCAATCAACGGGGAGGACAGGACAGAGACTCACAGGGAAACAGGACTGAACACAGAAAACTCAAATATAAACACACAAAAATACGGATCTTGACAGTACCCCCCCCTCAAGGGCGGATACCAGACGCCCACAAAAACAGAAAAGTCCAAAAACACAAAACAACCCAACAGGGTGGGCGGAGGGGCGACGGAAGGAGGGCAAGAGTCCATAGAAAAACAGTCCAACAAAAAACAACCCAACGGGGTGGGCGGAGGGGCGACGGAAGGGGCCAGAGTCCAGAAACAGTCCAAAACCAAAAACAACCCAACAGGTGGGCGGAGGAGCGAATCCGGCGGGCGTCGCCGGCGCAGAAACCGGAATCCCGGAGGCGGGTCCGGCGGTCTCTTCCGCCGGCGCAGGAACCAGAGACGTGGAGGCGGGTCCGGCGGTCTCTTCCGCCGGCGCAGGAAGCAAAGACGTGGAGGCGGGTCCGGCGGGCGGCGTCTCCGGCGCAGAAAGCAGAGACGTGGAGGCGGATCCGGCGGGCGGCGTCTCCGGCGCAGAAAGCAGAGACGTGGAGGCGGATCCGGCGGGCGGCGTCTCCGGCGCAGAAAGCAGAGACGTGGAGGCGGATCCGGCGGGCGGCGTCTCCGGCGCAGAAAGCAGAGACGTGGAGGCGGATCCGGCGGGCGGCGTCTCCGGCGCAGAAAGCAGAGACGTGGAGGCGGGTCCGCCGGGCCGGCAGGAAGGCCGGCAGGGATCTCGGGCGGAGCAGACTCAGGAAACTCGGGCGGAGCAGACTCAGGAAACTCGGGCGGAGCAGACTCAGGAAACTCGGGCGGAGCAGACTCAGGAAACTCGGGCGGAGCAGACTCAGGAAACTCGGGCGGAGCAGACTCAGGAAACTCGGGCGGAGCAGACTCAGGAAACTCGGGCGGAGCAGACTCAGGAAACTCGGGCGGAGCAGACTCAGGAAACTCGGGCGGAGCAGACTCGGGGAGCTCTGGCTCGGGGGAAGGCTGCGCTCCGGCAGCAGGCTCGGGGAGCTCTGGCTCGGGGGAAGGCTGCGCTCCGGCAGCAGGCTCGGGGAGCTCTGGCTCGGGGGAAGGCTGCGCTCCGGCAGCAGGCTCGGGGAGCTCTGGCTCGGGGGAAGGCTGCGCTCCGGCAGCAGACTCGGGGAGCTCGGGCGGCTGCGCTCCGGCAGCAGACTCGGGGAGCTCGGGCGGCTGCGCTCCGGCAGCAGACTCGGGGAGCTCGGGCGGCTGCGCTCCGGCAGCAGACTCGGGGAGCTCGGGCGGCTGCGCTCCGGCAGCAGACTCGGGGAGCTCGGGCGGCTGCGCTCCTGCGGCAGACTCGGGGAGCTCGGGCGGCTGCGCTCCTGCGGCAGACTCGGGGAGCTCGGGCGGCTGCGCTCCTGCGGCAGACTCGGGGAGCTCGGGCGGCTGCGCTCCTGCAGCAGACTCGGGGAGCTCGGGCGGCTGCGCTCCTGCAGCAGACTCGGGGGACTTTGGAGCGGCCCACGCCACTAATCGTGCCGCCTGCCGCCCGGGCGCCAGCCTGGCTGCTTGGAACCCCATCACCATGGGGACTGTTGTGGCTGGAGACGGGCAGACGGAGGTGGCGGCTGGAGACGGGCGGACGGAGGTGGCTGGAGCGGATGCTGGAACTGGCGGAGGTCTGACAGGTGTGGTGAATACTTTCTTTGCGAGAAACTCTTCGTAGAGTTCTTGAATAAGGTCCAGCATGAACGGATCGGAGTGAAACATGTTACGGAGATGACTGAAATCCTCCTCAAACTCTATGTTATAAATGTCCGGGGATTTGAGGAATGGGTATACGGGTGGAGCTGTGGTGGTGGTTGCTGGGTCCATGATGAAAGCGTTCCTCACCGGTTCTTGGTCGGGTCCTTCTGTCATAAGGTGTGGTTGGTAGTGGTGAGGAGAGAACGCAGAGACCCAGGTATAGAGATGATAATGATGGTTTTAATAATGATGTTGCTCAAAAACAGTCCAAGGCAGGCAGCACGGCAGGAACAAGCACGCAGCTAATAGCCGGTAGCAACTGACTAACAGGAACATACGGGAGCTAGCACTAACCAGGACTTATCAGTTCTACTGGCGAGTGCCGACAACGTACAATAGACAAGGACCCGACGAGGAACACAGACAACAGGTGGGTATAAATACACACGGGGTAATAAAGGGAATGAGACACACCTGGGGAGCAATCAACGGGGAGGACAGGACAGAGACTCACAGGGAAACAGGACTGAACACAGAAAACTCAAATATAAACACACAAAAATACGGATCTTGACATTTTCAGAGGCCTCGTCACTTCCGTCGAATGTCATTATGTTTATATATCAAATAGTTTCATAGGCTGTTCAACTTCTTGAATGTATTTAGTGATCAAGCCTTTGCACTGAGTTTCACCTGTGGTGGTGTGGAAGCGTCCTTGGGGGACCAGGCCGTTGTTCCTGAGAGGAAAAAGTCTTGCTTAGATACAGGTTGGGATGAATGGGCCAATTAGAGGCACGTTCTAAAAGGAAGCGTGTGATGAGATTAGATAACTTTAAATTATCTATTTGTGTAATGGAGAAAGGGGAAAAAAACGAAGCATTTTTAGACTGCTTTGAGGCTTCGCTGAATAGCCGTCCTTGTGCAGCAAAGATGTCACTTGTTCAGTGGTTTAGTTTTGAAATAGTAATGTTTGCAAGCGCCTCCGTTTACCTTGAGCGCTTCCTTTCCACATTTTACGCGCTCGCTCGTTTCGGTCTGCCACATAAAATTCGAATAAAACAAGCCGCGTGTTGGTTGTAGTGCGAGGACGCGTTGGAAAAGTTCAAGGGACGTGAACGCTCTGGTTTTGCGAAGACGTGCGACTTTCCCGTGAGAAGGTTGGGTGTGTAGCATTTGCTGAAAACAAAAGGATAAAAGAGAGGAGAGCTGAAATGATACGCCCCTGTAATAAACCTGGGGAGAGCCGCGGCGGTCTGATCTCGTCGCTGACAGCAGACCCTCTAATAGGATGCTCTGCTACTGACCAGAGCAGCAATTAGTCATTCCGGCGCGGAGATGGAAAAGGTGCGACTGTAAAGCATGTGACAGTGGGACTTGAGCGGAGCAGATCTCCCAGCCGCGCAGACACGGGCATCAGTTGCAAATCCTCTTTATTCTCCCATAAATCGCCACGGTTGCGCGCATCCTGTCAGGACGCCGGTGTGGACATGTCAGCGCTCTCTGATCGAGCCGCTAGCACAGCGAGGGAGAGCGGGAGGGGGGGAGAGAGAGAGAGAAGGAGAAAGAGCTGCACCGGGGATGTGGACAGCAGCCAGACACATTACAGACATAATCAAATTCTACTTGATTCAAGTGCGAGGCCACAAAAGGCTGCCATAATGATACCGTCTCTCATTTGGAGATTTTCTTCCCACTCCGAGCACCTTCTGTTGTTATAAATGCAAAAACAGTTCGGCGAGCTGCAGGGAAACTTAATCCTGGATTTGTTAGCGCGCCAAGTGACAAACCGATCCACATAGGAAGAAGGATAAATGACAGTAATCATAATAAAGGACTATGCAAAGGGTGCTAATTCGGTTAAGGCTTGATTTGATTGTGACTGCGATAATATATCTGCTGGCTGTGAGCTAAATAACTGTTTTAAACACTGGCCCTGAGAAGACAATGAAGGAACGACACTGTTGAAACATGAAAGGCATGTTTACACCGAGATATCTAATGATGTGTCTCTCAAAACCCTTTCTTTTTAGCTTAAACATAGACGATGCATAGTGAAATGTGTTGCCAAGTATACATTTATGTAGAAGGCAACATGTTGATCAGTAGAAAATATGTAAAAGGCCAACTTCGAATATTTATTTGTCAGATTAATGTGATTCTAAAATGTTTTTCCAACAAGCTTTTTCAAGAACTGCTCCATTGTTAGTATCAAGATCACTGATCAAAGTAAAAGAGCAAAACTCAGCTAAATTCAATAAATTAAAATATTCCTTCTGGTGATGCAAAATGATTCCTTTTTCTGTTTTTCAGATGTAATATTCCAGTCGTGTTTTTCTCAGCTGGAAGCAGAAAATAATCAGAATCAGCAAATGTAAAGACTACAACGATGTGAAAATATTAGTATTAGTATTGGCTTTTAATGTTTCTTAGTGAATCAAGTTACTTAAATAAATTAACTTTTCAACAACGCTCTTTATTAAATATCAGAGCACAGCTGAAAATGGAACAACTTACTTGAGTTTGCTTATTTAATAAATTGAATCACTTGTATAGATATGCTACTATGAGATTCTTCATTTTATGCCACAGTGAAGTACCTGTTACCTTCAGTTGTTGTGAAAATGCCATAAATATAAAAAACAGCTTAAAAGAAATCCATCCGTCTTTGCGCAGAGCCTTACCTGACAGCTTGAAAGTGGTCTCTGTCTCTTTAAGAGCCTCCTACCCTTTCGGTACGTCGTCATAGCAATGGTTCTCCACGCCCATTGATGAAGTTCACAGCCGATCTCAGGAGGGTTGTAGTTCACACAATGAGCTCAGGCGGTGTTTGCTAATTGCTGCTGCCGCTAGTCTGGAGGATCTGAGAGGGTGAGGGTTGCTGAGTGGAGCACACCTGAACGGTTGCCACGGGAGACCCAAGGAGTCAAAGCAACACTCTAGGTTAAAGCCCCACACTTTAACGTTTTGACGTTAGATAATCGCGACGAAAAATGCCACAGATTCACGGTTCCATGACGTGTAAAGAAATAATCTGAAAAATGATCTAAATAAGATTATTTGAAACTTAAGAACCCTTTTTGGCATTCAAATTTGAGCCTAGTTTTAATAGAGTCTTAATAATTCCCGGCCAAATGTAATGAATCAATGACAGCAATCTGCCTTCCTGAGCAAACATGTGGAAAGAAACTGTTTTCAAATGACAATATCATACTGAAAGTGACTGGAGGTGCTTCTTTAGTTATTTTCTTATTAATATTTTCTTGTTGCTTGATTTGAACCAGCTGACTGGCAGTGATGGTGCTGCATGACTTTGTTTTATAAAGCTCCAGAAATGTCTAGCATCTATGTTTTTTCTTAAAGTGTGAATATCATAATTATCATCATCACCTTTTATTCTTTGTAAAGCACTTTGGCCAATGGTAATATTAAAAAAAAAGGCTTGTTTGATTAACTTCAATCAGTAATTATTTAAATGTGTCATTTAATAATGATTGCATTACTTCTACATAAAGGAATTAGATTAATTTACACTTTGGATCTGTTTTTTTTAAGTTAGCTACCTGCACCAGATGATTAAAGGTTCAAAAAATGAGTTTATTTTACAGAATAATTCATATTCGACAGAGGTGCACATGGTAATTAAGACGTTGTTTGTCACAGTTAATTTAGGAATTGAAATGACCAAGCATGAAAAAACAAGTAAAGCTATCATATTAATGTGATAAAAAAAATAAACATATTATATGCAATAAATGAGAAAATTCAACTCAAATCGTAATAATAAAAAATTAATTACAACTTTTTCTTGACAAATTTATGAAACAATCTCAATAAACTAATTTACAGAACAAATCAACTCACTCTTCTTAACACAAAAAAAAGACAAAAAAAAAAAACCGTGATTATGGGACTTAAGTCCTCAGAGAGCTGTTGAAATGTTGAAAGTTTCCCCACTGGTCCCCTTCTGCTCTGGACTGTGTCTTTTCTGCTCTCACGTGTTAATCACAGTGGAGAGTTTCCTCCGGTGATGCGATGTCACCTCTGGATTTGTTTACAGCGCGCAAACAGCAAGCACTGCAGATAAAACTCACCGACAAGTTTCTGTGTCCAAATCAATACCACATATATCTGAACACATCACCTACACTGTTAAACAAATGGTAGACTGTTTTTTTCCTTCTTTCTTTCCTTCTATCTTTTTTTCCCGCTCCTACACTTGCTCCCAATAAAAGCCTGGGAAAAGTTGCGGTGACGTTCGCGCGCCGTCTCGTTTGGCGATCTTCCAGACGCCCGCCGTGCTGCGGCGCGTTCAGAAACCAACGCTTTTAAGGCTGTAGCTGGTACGTCGCAGTTGTAAATTGGAATTGTTCAGCCGTGAAGGCTTACAAAGATTATTTTGTTAATGAGACATCCTCCAATAATAATAATAATAATAATAATAATAATAATAAAATCCCTGATTTACATGTTATCAGTTAAAAACCTTCTGTTTAGTTGGAACACGTCCATGTAAAATTCATGCATGGTTCACAATGACTGAAGATGGGTTCTACCAGGTTGCTATCAGTAGTCGGTATCTTACTAGCAGTGGGTAACTGTCTGCCTCATTTTAGACAAACAGATCAGTCTTTGTCAAGCTAACTACTAATTAAAGTGAACCAAATAACTTTAGTGTGAACAATAGCTGTGTTTATGCTTGTTTACAATTGAAATCAGAGATTTATAAATGAAAAGACACAACCATTTTTTTTTCACATCATCATCATAAGTCCAACTTAACCAGTAGTTGGCTAAATTATTTGTGTTTGCCAAAGAGAGAATAATTGTTTTACTCTTTTTAAATTCAAAAGTTTAAATACATTGCCTTAGCGTTTGTTAGAATTATCTTCAAACTCTAATCTTTGACTTGAACATTTTGGGTATTTTTCCTGAATTTAGTTGCTGTAGTTTGCTGGATATTTGGCTCATTTCCACTGAGTATATATAAGCACTTTGTTTTACACACTTATTTTTTCTAGACTTCATTGAATAGAAATAGTTTTTGTTACTCCATCTAATAGAGCAGAAGGTTTAGTTGGATACAATGTCTCACAGTGAGAGGAAAACCAGTTAAATAAAACAACATGACTGGTCTTAACACATGTGACTGATTTTTACTGTTGTTTTAGGTGACCTGCTTGGACAGAAATGGCACTTTGAAACATAATGCAACCGACAGTCTTCACCTAAATGTTGCAGCTTCAGCCGCCTTTCTGCTGTTACTCCGTTATGTGCGGATGTTGGCATTTTTCTCCCAACTGTTGTGTCGACCAGATTGCTGATTTTGTATTAGCGAGCCGTGCTCTGGTTATGCAGGTCTCACTTTTCTCCACATAAAGGTAATCAGTTGTGATGGTGTAGCTGCACTACAGTATCGTGGCTCTCAAAATGTCTTTTTTTTTCTTTTTTTTATGCAGAGAATAGAAATATGCTTTACTGCCTCACTGTGGGGAAATTCATCAGTTGATCTTTATAGAGAGAGTTTTCATTTCTTCTGATTAGAAATGTTTTATTTTTACTTTAAACGGTGCTGTAACAGTAAAACATCATCATTCATAGACAGTGATAACTTCCCGCTAAAATCAGTGCAATGCAAAAAATTATTTTTTGCCGGAAAACGACTAAAGCGCTTTGAAATATAGTCAAAACGCATATTTCTATGTATTTATGTCTGATTCTGATTATATACAGTAAGTGCGTATAAATATCCACTTGTAAACTTCTATTTCATAATCTTTCCTGCAAATTCTATAGATGATAGTTTATCCTGACCTTTAGTCTTTGACATAACTTAAACTCCCAAATTTCCTGTGTGACCAGCAACATAATAAACCCACATGCAACAGTGAATATTTCCACATAGGAGCGCAGTGACCAGGAGACTGAGTCAGCACTCCTGGTCACTGCTGACCTTTACATCTGAAATCATCTTGCAGCACACTGAAGCCCTGTGCTTTTGGCATGCTCTGTAATTCCCTTTACAACAAAGTCGGACGTCGCGAAAACGAGCAAAAATTAGAGATTTTCGGCACGCGCCCGCGTCGGGTTTTTGGGGTCATGTTTTGTCCGCTCACCCCGGCGGTAAATACAGAACCGATGAACAGGAAACCAGCAGTGTTCAGCAGTGTGCCTAATGCGGGCAACACGAAACGCAGCCAACCATAGCCGTTGATACTGCTGCCGTTAGGGGATTTTAAGTTATTCTCTGACATTTTTGTGGTAGTGTCTTGCTGCTGACTCCGGATGAATTTTTTTTTCTCTCCCCTCCCCTACTTGTTAAATCAAACTCTCCCTCGATGCGCCGAGGCAGCCAAGACCTCCGCGTGTTTCCCCCAGGATGTGTCAAGCGAAAAGACAGGGGGTGAGCAAGGTGAGGGCAGGAGGCTGGGAGGGAAAAGAAGAAGAAGAAAAAAAAAAGGGAGGGAAGACGAGACAGGACGGTGCACAGGCCATTTAGCGGGAGCATGTTCATTAGCATGGAGCACGGGCCGTTTCGTCTCCTCCGGGGTGTGTGTGTGTGTGTGTGTGTGTGTGTGTGTGTGTGTGTGTGTGTGTGTGGAGGGGGGAGCTGTGCTATCCTGACATCCTTGATACAGTAAACAAACTGCGCCTTGTACGGGCCTCAACGCGCAACAGCCGTGCCCTCCTTGTTGAAGATGAATCCGTTTTAGCGGGGGCGCTCGGCTGAAACGGAACTTTTCCTATTAATTACGCTCATCGTAGGAATCGATTCTGACAAGCCGAGCTACCGAATGAGGTGTTTTTCCTTTCTTTTCTTTTTTTATTATTATTTCTCAACTTTTTTTTTCTTTTTTTTTTTTTTTTCTCTAGGTTGAGATGTGACTGCCACGTCTCAGACCCTTCAAGTCGACTTATTACGCCTTTTCGTCGCGTCGAGAAATTCTGCACCCTCAGCTCGTCTTTTATCAAAATCATTCAAGTTTGGAGCATGACTGGGGAGACTGATGGAAAATTGAGCTGCTCTCTCATGCAGCACAAAGAACAGTGCAGCCATTCCCCCTCGCCCATCACTCCTCAATCAGACCCAATGTGCACAGATATAGACTATTGATAAATGCCTCTGAACTATTCTGAGACTGGAAATTTAAGGGCTTCGGAGTTTCGCCTTGTATGTCGAGCGGCGCATGGATAAATCTGGCTAAGTGCCGGACAGCGATACTCGCTGACACCTGAGGCAGTTGAGTATTTCTCGGTTTTGGGGGCAGAGGAGGAACGGACGCCGGCCGCCAATTTATCTCCAGACGCGTGTCTCTTTCTCATGATTGAGCTCTATAACTTCCAGAAATGGCCCCTTAAATCACGCCGCATCTTACAGTGTGTGAATTCTCGCCGAAATTGCAGACAGTGTCTGCCGTTTCATGGTGGAATGACTGTCTTAATATTTTCAGCGTCGCTCGCTTGAGGAGACCCCAGGGGGAATGTCTGAAAGCAAAAGTAAAAAGAAAAAAAAAAGTTAAAAACTGGAGTTCTGCAGTATGGCGCGACGACAGCTCCTTCTGTTTGTACGTTTCAGTCTGCCTAAGCAACAGAAATAATTATACAATTAAAAATCATGTTTTTTTTTCATATAATTCTCCTTTAAGGATAAAAGATTTTTTTAAAAACAGGGATGAAAAGATGATTTTTTTTTTATCAATTATGAACCGAAACCCACATGATTTCTCATAACAAGAACCCTTCATATTTATTTGTGAAATGTGGAGGAAAAAAAAAAACGATACAGAATAAATTAATCAAACAAAACATCGTACTGAATCAAACCTTAAACCTGAGTATTCAGCCAGTAAATAAGTCCCATTAAAAACATTTTTAACACTCTTCTTTCTGTTACTTTGTGAGAAAACAGTTTTTACTGATAAGACAGAACTTTTCACAAATTTTGACCACTTGTTTGCACGATCTCTTTAGATCGCCCACAGTCTTGGGTTTATGTTGTTTTCTCCTCTGTTGGTTTTCTACAGGACAGATTTTCATAACCCAAGAAATGTACTCAATATAAAGTTTATGCGAGGTTACGCCCCTGCAGTTAGACATTATATAACTTCAAGGCTTTTCACACGTTTCTACCAGAGGTGCCAAGTGGTGTGAAAGCAGCTGTGTATGTTCAGAATATTTCTCCTCTCTTTAAAGTTTTCTGGTTTGCTCACTCTAACGTTGGCTTGGCACTCTGATGGCCAGAAAACCACGTGTGTGTGGGCTGCACTTTTACCACAGTTCTCAAGCTGAGATTGTATCAAACCACGATATTAACTTTTGGTTATTGTGTTTTGTTTTTTCTTTTTTTTTTACTTTGTTTTGCAAAGACTCCAGAGCCGGCGAGGGCGCGCCGCAGAAAATCGACCACGCCGTCATCGGTGGAGTGGTCGCCGTTGTGATGTTTGCCATCCTCTGCGCGCTCATTGTGCTCGGCCGGTACTTTGCCAGACACAAAGGTAAGCCAGCGCCGCCGCGCTTGCTCGCGAACACATTGTTGAGAGTTTAAGTGCTTTATTTGAAAATGGAGTGCAGCAGAGTTGAAGAGAAAAGGTGGAGAGGCGGAGCGCGCCGGGCGCTAATTCGTTTGTCCCCCTTTTTTTTTTCTTTCTTTTCTCCAGGAACTTACTTCACGCATGAAGCCAAGGGAGCGGACGATGCGGCCGACGCCGACACAGCAATCATCAACGCAGAGGGGGGCCACAACAACACAGACGAGAAGAAGGAGTACTACATCTAAACCAGACGGGCCTGAAGTGATGGTTGGGGACGCGGTGGGAGCACTGCGTCCAGCGTTGATTGGGTAGTAGGACGGCTTGGGTTAGGGTAAAAGAAGAAGGGGAGAGGAGGAGGGAAGTAGGAATGGCGTAGCCGTGGGAAGAAGAGGCGTCGTTTAGTCTCCTGTCCGACCCTTCCTTGGACTGCCGGGTCCTATTCTGTACAGTATAATTATTTTACAGACAATTTTGTGCCTTGTTCTATTTCTTTTGTCGGTTCGTTGGTTTCTATTCACATGCTTGTTGGATTGGATTCTTTCTCCACGTGCTCTACTTGATCCTTTGTTGCGTTTGGCTTTCAGAGGAGATAGAAAGGGGTCTGGTGTTTGTCAGTGTGTGCTACAACTAGCTTTTAGCTCATGTAACCAGATATATGAGAGGCCAGCTCACTCACACTTTAGTTCACTTTTTTTTTTCCTCTTTTTCTCCAGTTGCTTATTAAATGAAACCCAGTATCGACATGTTTCTCCCCGCTGGGTCAAAGTCCTGTGGTGCCTCCCAAGTTCATCACATTTAGATGCAGGTCTGATTGGTTTTGACGATTACCTGCACACACACACACACACACACACACACACACGCACACACACACACACAACCCCCCTTCAAATTCAGACTCATTGTTGATTACTTGCGTAACCGTTTTGAGTACTCATGCCTTTCTTTGAATGTATTTGCTAAAGGAGTAAGAGTCACATGCATATGTATATGGGGTTTAAAATCTAGTTGTGAGATGCAACCGATCCCTCAAAAGCTCCCAGATCCAGACACAAGCGCAGAACTTTATTTTGAACCACATTCCTAAAAAGTCTTGAGCAGCTACCGTTTCTGAAACGTCTTACTATATTCATCAGATTTATTAGATAAACTCTCCAATGTCAGTGGTACCTAATTGCATCCGTACCTGCAATCGATGCCATGTTGTTTCTACAAAGGGATGTTTATATATCTTTTTTTTCTTTTTTTGTCCCCAGGGTTAATCAAGATGAAGTATTTGCCAATACAGAGTTTTGATCTAATACTTGCATTTCTTTACAGCCAGATTTGAGTTGCACACTGCCTATCTCTAGTAAAATAAAGTTCAAATACATGCCGTGTATGTAACATACATCTCAGCAGGTCTACAGAAGTTTGAAGTGCTCAAGTTGACCAACTATCTTTCTCCCATATCGCCCATGCCATGAGGACCAGCGACTGCACAAAGTAAAATCCTAAATAAATAAGGCTAAGTTTTCTTATTCAGCTCAGGTCAGGAGGGGTGGATGTACCACGAAAAAAGGGAATAAAAACCTTTATTTTCCACCACATCAGTGGGCTGGTCACCCAGAGTGGTAAATTGAATCGCTGTGCAGTTGTTTCTGCCTCATCGCTGTCACTTTGAATCTTTTCTACTTGTAGTTTCCTGTTGGAGTTAGCATCATCTCGAGAAATACTTGAACTGCCAAGTTTGCGGGATACAGCTGATCAATTTTTGTTTTCCGCTAAAAGATAGCTGTTGACTGCAAACCTTTCTTCACGACATTCAATCCTGGCCTGTATAGTAAGGCGAGAACATGAACAGCTGAGAGCAACTCTGACTTAATGGTTAAAAACCATAATCAGAATCCCAGACCAACGGTTGGGATCGGATCGGCGGTGTCCCTTGATTTTGAGAAAGTAATCATATGAATCTGTGTTTTCATCTGTAAAACCTTTCATCTCCTGCTTTATGAGTCCATTGTTGGTTGTTTTTCTTTGTTGTAAAATTGTCGGTTTCATTTGAAAAGTTAGTCTTTATCCTCTTACCGTACCCAACTTTATTTAATATTAATCCTGCAGTCTGTCAGGTTTAGTTTACAGAGGCATTTGCCAGCTGTATTAATACCACAGCAGACTGCATCTTCTCAAATACATTTCTGGAAGATAGTTATCTTCTAAGCGACACTAATGTGCCATGACAGTGAGGCAAAGGTTGTTCAGTTTCTTTCATTTTCGTGTTTTTGTCTGGTATTGACAAAGAAATGTGTATGAAGCAACAGATAGTGAAAGGTTAAGATTTCTGGAAAGACACTTTTCTGTAAGAGACTGACACTGTAATATTTAGTAGTATCAAATATGTATATGTTAGACCTTAAATACATTAGCAACATTATTTTAATTAGCTGTAACAAGTAGCTACCTATTTAAGTAGCAAATTAGGATATTTATCTAAATTAGCTAAGCAGAAAACTCAGTAAATCAGCTAGCTAATTTAAGTACATATATTCGAGCTAATTTAGTTAAAAAGGCAAAGGAGCTGTTTAGCTAAATTAGCTACACAACCTGAATACCTGATTAGCTAATAATAATAAATAATAACAATAAAATAATAATAGTAACACAGTTTGGTAGTTTTCTAAATCATCACTTTAGCTAATTAAACTAGCTAAACTGATTTATGTTTGACCTATTGAGCAGATTATTTTAATAAAATTAGCTTAGCAGCTAATTTTGCCATCAAAGTAGCTAATTAAAGTAAATAAGCTGCTTAACTATCCATCCACATTGCCTATAGGCTACACGCTAACACCAGATGTGTTAGCTAACTCGCCTACACTCTTAAACATCATTTATTTTGTTGGCTTATAAAGTCCGACTTCACCCAAGTATTGCGTCACGCTAAAACAGACAGCTAGCAGTTCTTTGCTAGCTTAAAATATTTCCCATTTTCATATTTCCATTCCATGCCGACGAATGGCACCAAATATTATGAGTCTTTGTGCATATTCCATAAAGAAAGTTGGAAAGTCTTCTCTACAAAATGTCCCTCCTTATCTGCTGGAAGAAAACAAAACTGATGTCACTCTTTCAGTTAAATAAAAACACAAAAACTACATTTAGCTTTGAAGTCCTTGCAGAGCCATTTTTGTTTCTTATGCTGTTGTTGTTCTTGTTGGTTTCCGACTTATAAGACCTTTCAGTCACTGCAAGTATGAGTCCATTAAATTTTCCTCTGTGCAAATACTTTATCTTTGGGCTTTCTTTGATAACTTCTAAGGCCAAAAGATTTCACTTGGGGAAGCTCCTGTTTTAGTTTTTTGTTTTTGTTTAGTTTTTTCTGTCATCTTGTAGCCTCAAACCGCAGAGAAATGGCATAGTGCTACAATTTATCTCTCCTTTTCGCTAACCCCAATCAAACAGTGTGAACTTTACACATTCTACGCCTCTTTGACTCACAGCTAGAAGAGCAAAACTTGTTTGGCAATTAGCAGGACACTTTATTGTATTGCCTGAAGAAGAAGAAGATGAGTAAGGAAAAAATAAAAAAAGACCAGATAAAAACGAATAACCACTGCCTTAAACAGACCTCTTGATACATGCGATAATAAAATAAAAAAAATGAATAAAGAATAAAATGAAGGACATATTGTAGTGCCTTCTTCTGATCTCCAGGCATATGGTTAGAATCATACTCTAAGCTTGTACATATATCTGTCCTTTCTAACTTTCAGGCCAATACTCAGCCAAGTTCTCTGTTCATGCACTATAAAGTCACATCCTGGTTTTTGGATCTAAATAATAAATAAATCAAATTCATTCATTTTGAAAATAAAATATGTTGAAATCATTTTTGGTGATTTTTTTTTTGTGCAGTGGGGCCAGTATTTATAAGAGCAAAATTCAATTTGGCCTTAAGTATTTGTTGGTCGCCTTTACTGCGTTTGCTATTTATTTGAATATTTCCTGTGTGAAGGCTAAGCAGCTTTCAGAGAGGAATCCAGTGCTAAAGGCTAGATAATAAGCTAGAATAAAAACAAATTAATATATCGCTCTCTCTTTTTGTTGTTGTTTCTAGATTGTGGAGGTGCGGTGTCATGGAAACAGCTACGCGCATGACAAATGTTATTCTGGGCTTTGATATTTATCTTAAATGGTAACTGTCGCTTTTGATGGATTAACTTTGAGAAAGGCTGTGGTGGGAGGGGGGGAATCATTTTATTCCAATTTTTCATTTATGTTTCTTACATGATGTGTAGTATATATTTTTTCCTTCACTCTCTCAGGTTCATGAGTGTTATTATAGTTGTGTTATTTTTTATTTTTTTGCATCTCAGGTAGATTGCAAATTTTAAGCCCCGAGTATATATATAGGTACATATATATATATATGCTGTAGTACCACAGGTATCGGAAGACGTAACGAAAATCACAAGATGTACATGTTCCTCTCAGTTGTACATGTTTCTGTGTTTAATATGGTGCACTGTTACGGTAAATGTTAAATATTATTTTGCATAGGCCTAGTTCACAAAGAAAACTAGATTTGTTAAGCAGCTGAAAACGATGTACAGTCGGTGTTAACGAAGTCACGACGATGTTCTCGACACTTCTTCCACCGTTGCGTTCTGCTCACGCGGTGCTGATCAGTTAGTAACCCTAGGATATTCTCACAGTCCTCAAGCATCTGTTTTGCATCATGCATCGCTTTTCTTATTTAGAAGATATGGTGTATTTACTGTGACATGAAGTTTTATGAATGATCTGTAACCTCTTGGATATTTGGACGAAACTCATGTTTTTAAAGCCTGGGGAGGGAGGAAGAGGAAGAGACCTGTGGGGGAGGTGATGGTTTTTAAACCCCTAGATTGGTTGTTTAGGTTGTTGAATCTTGAATTTAATTTTTTAATATATTTTTTTTGTTCCCAAGTGACGTTTTGTTTTCTTGTTTCTTTTTTTTTTTTTTTTTTTTTTTTTTTTTGTGTGTGTGTGTGTAGTAAAGAGGATGTTTTTTTGTTTTCATTTGACCATACATATTTTGTATTGGTTCATGCCAACATTTTTACAAAAGAAAAAAAAAATCTGAAGAGTACTTGTCTTAATAAAAAGATATCAATGTTTAAAACGGTGTGCAGCTGTCGTTTGTTTAAAACAACGCTTCCACTCATGATCACTTTAGAGGTTAGGAGTCAAATTGCACTAAAGTTTGTGTTAAAATGGCTGAATTCTAGAAACGGGTGTAGATCTTCACATTCTTAACGTCGCTTTAATTTCCATATCCTAGTTAGGACCAAAACGTTCAGAAAGATTTGTTCAATTTTAGTAAAGCCAAAACGATGTTGGCTGTTCAACAACATAATAATGTAGATTATTTTATTTACA
Organism: Poecilia mexicana; assembly: GCF_051168715.1. Lineage (NCBI taxonomy): Eukaryota > Metazoa > Chordata > Actinopteri > Cyprinodontiformes > Poeciliidae > Poecilia > Poecilia mexicana. The sequence continues at coordinate 30,042,738 of NW_028263382.1, read as the reverse complement.
AACCCAAACATTAGCTGTATAAATTATGTTTTTTCTGCAAATAACTGATCTAATAATTTTAATTTCAATTCACTGGTTTATTTATACAGCTCCAATTCACAGCAAATCTTGTCTCGAGTCACTTTACAAAAAAGAAAAAAAAAAACATTTTAGTTTGATATCTCATACATTTCCCTGGTTATAACAGCACAGCATGCTCAGTTAATTACTCGACATGGTTTTAAAAAATGTAGAACGTTGATGACTTTACAGCAATCCCTCAAAAAGAGGACGCACAAGGAAGACCTCCCCTTTAACAGGAAGAAACGTATTCCACCTCAAATCTTTTATATTATCAAACAACTTTTTAATCTCAAAGACAATATTAATAAATCTGCTTTTTAAAGCTGCTTTTAAATGCTTTAAATTTCTAAGTGAAAACAAAACCTTTCCAAACCAAGCGTGGCCTTGTGATATTTGCTAAATTATGAATTAACTCCACAGTTTAGTCAGCTCAGTTAAATTTTTCTAATGCCACGCAGGCCTGGTTGCTGCCAAACTTGTAGAATTAAATTAAAAAGAAAAAATCCCTCGATCTGTAACAATTTAAGCAAGCGTTTAGGCACCTTTGAATGGTTGCCGTGGGAGACTCAGGGGTTCCTCAAACATGCATGAATGAATCAAAGCAACACTTTGTGATGATGGAATCACATTATAACATGATGTAAAGCACGAAACGTCTCGCTTAAGTAACATCTCCCCCTAAACATTGACATAAAAATATAAGTAGAAGAACTCTTAGGAATCTAATACATGATAATAATTATAATGCTCTAATCCTCAGTGTTGCACTGGCTTAACCAACTTCTGAATCCTGTGATCATTCAGATTTCCTCTGCCTGTTTAGGTTTTGCTTCAAAATCAACATTTCTGATGTCGCCTCACGACAGCTTGGCTTCACGTTGCCGTCTTGTAATTGTTTCAGGTTGATCACCCTGGAGCTGGTCAGTGGCTGAGTTTTTGTGATTTTCATCTTTTTTGTTTTGGTTTCTAAGCATTCGAGATATTTTTAGCTGAGCAGACAATCATTATATATATAATTTTCACCTCCAATCAACTTCCTTTCAACCTTGTTTTCCCAAATATCTGGATTGAAATCGGTTTCCTCTGCTTTTCAACGCTTTAATAAAACGACCACCATCTTGAACAGGTTTTGCATTTGTCCGCCTTTTTGCCACCCGCTTCTCTTTCTTTGAACCTCCACGGCATTATTTTAAACGCAAACCCTTGAATTAACGACTCAGCCGTGCGGACGCCGTGACTCTTGGTTTCCTCTCACTCCGCTGCGCTCGCCGCTAAATTATTCACCATTAGAGAGCGAAGAACTTGAGCGGGACTCGGTAACGAAGAGACTCGAACCATGTCTGAGTCTTTCTCAGGGCGGGAGCAGGTGGAACGTTTTGCCTCGTATTTGTTGTCAAATTCACTTTGCTTGTTTAACAGGGTAAAAAAAAAAAGCATTAGGTTGGATTGATCCTTTTCACTTCATTCTGCCCTCCTGGTGCTTGTCAAATTTACAACAAAAAAAAAGAAAGAAAAAGAGGGAGAGAGAGCTTTTGACATGCAGGAAAAATATTGTACCGCTGTCGATTGGATGTTGGTGAATGGCAGCGGCGGCAGCAATCTGGGCTCCCATCGGTGACTGACAAGCTCGTTGTGGCGCAGATAGAGGCGAGAAACGTTTTAAACGACATGATGACTGACACCGACAGGCTCAGGGGCCCTGTTAAAGTTTCCAGCTGAACACTGGATGCCGGTGATTTGACAAATTGATAGGCGTTTTGGGGAACAAGACCTAATTCATAACCATAAGCTATTCTGTCATCATAATTCTGTCAGTACCGCCATTTCCCATTACTTTTAAGTGATCCGTTCCAGGTAAAGGTCAATAACATTATTCAAACTTTAATGGGAGTAGTCTAACCTTCAAAAACCAGCCACTTTTCTCTCTTATTCACACAATCATTTGACTGTAATGCTTCTCTCGAGGAGCATTAAATAGCTGCACAAAGACCGAGTCCCTTTGTGAATTGTGATGACTTCAGATTTGTATCTTTTTTTTTTTTTCCTTTTTTTTTTTAGCTTAACACAAAGTTACATGCAGCCCTGGTTAAGATGTGCTGAACGCCTTAGAATAAATTAATCTTTTTTGAGACATTAGCGTTGTCTACCACTGGAAAAAAATGTATTAATCCGTCCTTTTATTGGTGGAAAACCTAAACAATAAAGTAAGAGGTTTAAAACATTTTTCTTCAAAGTATTAAAACCTCAGACTATTTCTATAAAATAAATTCAACTGAACCATTTTGTAATTTAAACTTATTCGGCGTTTAAATTTTTAGAGATATTTTTTTTTCATTCATGAACGTTGTTAGAACAAATAAATGTAAATGAAACTCGACGTCGGTGTAGAGAGCTGCTACGGCATGAAATGTGACGACGCAGAAACAACCAAAACAGTCAAAGAAACTAGCGTCACTCTCCACACATATAAAAACATAGTTATCTATATTTATTAAAAAAAAATAAATGTATCTTTTGCTGCAGAAGCTTAATCTATATACAAAAAAATGTAGAACAATCTAACTTTTTGAGACATTTATTCTTTGGGACTAAAATAATTTGTAAACATGTCGACGTCGTTCTCATCAGTTCTGCTTTTAAGGTTTCTCCTGAAATGAAATTCACACTTGATTTCAGTAAAATGTAAAACAACCCAGACAAGCCAAGCGCTTAAATTAGATTATGTGTAATAAGGTGGCATTGTGGAGAAAATAACTGTTCTGTTTTTAATGTAGTACAAGTTGAAATAATCCACTCAAACACAAAAAAAGCCAACTCTGCTGCTGAAGGGAAAAAAAGTATGTTCAACTTTGTTTAAAGTCGGCACCAGCAGAACCCTGGAGGCGGGAACGTTACGGTCCGAACTGTTTTTTATTACAGGAAGTGATGCGTGGAGAGATGGACCAGGAAGTTCCTGATGGGAACCTGAAGACAAAACAAGAGCAGACGTCCAAGAAAGATTGTAGTCTGAGACACAGAGCCAAGGAAACACAGAGTACAGGACTCCAGGAACCCTGGAGGTTTGAAAACTGTTTGTGTGGGGGAAGAAAAAGGTGAAAATAACATCTTGACAATGCAGGAGTTAATACCAAAAATGCTTTTGTGCAAACAATTTGTCAAATTCCAGCAAGTCTTTTCAAGATGTGTCCACATGGCAATGCAATTTTTTTGGCTCAGAACTTAATTTGTGGTATAATTTGCTTTTATAACTGTTAGTTATTTTCACAATTTCTGCTTTTTTTCTCTCTCTCTTTACACTCTTTTTGTAAAGAGAGCATAAAGAGAAAGGAGAACAAGCATTCAAGTGACGCAGAAGGAAATAGCTACAAGTAATGGCCACTTGTCTAAATTTGCACTAAATTACAAAGAAATAGTTCCAAAGAATAAAATAATTGCTCCTGCAACAAACAAGGCTGGGGGAGGAATTACATTGTTCTGGCCTCCATACCCACAGGAGGGGAAAAAGAATTCAATCCAAAGTTCACGAATGTAGCTGCAAAGAGTGTAACTATTTATTTAATTGTTTATTTATTTAATAAATAATTGCTTCGTTGCAGGGCTGCCGATAACAGCGGTGCCACTGGTGTAATCTGAATTAATAATACATTTTTTTAAAAAGTAGTTGCATTTTCCTGTTGGTGGCTGTCCAGACACAGCCAGCGTCTGATGTTTCAGATTAATATTACTAATCCTATTTAAATGTTCAATTTTAATTTGGAATGACATGTTTAAGTATAATTAGCACAATGGGGAAATTAAGAGTGGACGAATGTCTGAGCGTGGCCTGTTTAGCTGACTAATTAATTGATTAAGATTGATGGCATGTACCACTTGGCTTGGCTGAGGTATAATTAAATGTAGCAGGAATAACTAGTGAGAATGAACAAAGGCGAAATGCAGCCAGGTCTGACTCAACATCCCTGCTATTTGATTAAAAAAAATAAAATAAACTTTCTACCACTTTTTTTTTCTCTCATTAATAAGTTATCAAAGAAGAATAAATGTTGACAGATTGTCAAACTTTTGTTCGGTTTATTCTAAGGGCAGCTGAAATGCCTTTTTACTCACCAAGATGAGACAATCTGTGGATTTTTGTCTCTCTTTGACAGAAGCCAGCTTGTCGCAAAAACGTCTCGACTGGCGAAATATGAAACAATAATTATTCATTTCAAAACTTTTTCTAGAGAGATTCTTCCTGAAAACACAAACAAACCTGTTTAAAAAAACTCATTCCTTCTTTTTTTTTACTTGCTAATCTTTGCAGGTCTCCTGATATTCTCTGCAGAAACCTGCTTGCATAAAAACGCACGGCTAGACTTATACTTTGCTGAAGTAGTAGTTTTGATTATATTTTCGTCATTCATTCTTCTTGGGGTTGCACCCGTCATCGCATGCAGTGAATTTATGACATTTGCTCATTTGTATCCAGTAGCACAAACCATATTTTTGTGGGGTTTTTTAATGTTTTTTTCCACAGAGTTTAGACAGGATCTTATTGTACAAAGGAAGCAGTCAGGAGAAGAGTACGAAACATCCCAAAACATTGCATTAAAATCATTAAAATTCCTTCTCTGAGAGTCTCTCAGTAGCTCGAGGTCATGCTGCACTTTGTCCCATTTCTGGGCAAGATCTGAGTCCGAACGGATCCCCTAACCCAGAGGTTCCCAAACTGCGGGGCGCGTCCCCTGGGGGGGGCACTGTGTCGTTGCAGGGGGGGCGCGGGAAGCCGTCTGGATGAAAAAAAAAAAAAACAGGAACACTGTATGCGCTGGGTTTTTACCTTAGAATGGCCAACTCTCTGTTATTCCTATGTCAATTTGATACAGTAGAGGTTTCCACACTTCCCATATTTGTGTCCTCTGTCACTTTTATCAGCAGTTAAAACTGTTTAATCCGTTGTTAACATGTTGTAACCTATTTTTCCGAGCCGCCTTTAAACGCAACATGAGCGCTACGACGCTCGCGCTGAGTGAAGGAGACCTGCTGCTGCTGTGCGGAGCTACGTAGGTTTGTGTTAGAATCACGGCAGCAAACCAGCAAAACGCAAAGAACTTTTCACAGTTTTTCCCTCCAAACTAACCGACTGAGTTGAGTAAAGCTGTTGGATTCAGGTAATGTTAGCTAAAAGATGACTAGCTAATATCAATACAGAACCTTAAGCTTAACAAGTACCTTGTAGGCTACCGATGTTGGTGTCTATTTTCAGCTACGTACATTAATTTTGCCCCCAAAAAAGTTGATGCCTCCCCACCCCCAGTCACACGCGTCATTTCAACCAGACAGCCATTTGTAATCCATAGGGGGGGGCGCAGAAAATGTTTGGAAACCACTGGGGGGGCGCAGAAGAAAAAGTTTGGAAACCACTGCCCTAACCTATCAAATTTGACCTCCCCGTCCTTCCAGTCACAGGTGTGTTGTGCCTTCCGGTAATAGTGGTGGGGAGTTATGATTGTGGCCGACATCTGTTTCTCAGGTGGACGAGACAAATTTGTTGATCCTGGAGAGCAATAGTTACACTTGGCTGGACTCTCCAGAGTCACCTTGACGTATCTGTGGCATTTCTTCAATCTTGTCCAGAGCAATCTTTGCTCTGTGGCGGCAGGCTTTCATCCTGCTTTTAAAAAAAAAAAGAAAAAAAAAAGGCCAAGTGCCATTGCCAATGCTGTTGAGGTCCAGGTGGTTTGCAACAGTCTTCAGGTATGTGGTGTGTGTCAATCAAAAGGAGAACGAGGCTTCACGTTGGCTCCTCTTCTCGCCGGTGAAGCCAGCCGCCATGACGGTCCGAGCACCCGGTCAAGCATGGTGTGAGAGAAATTGGGATTTTTCTGATCATGCCTAAACTTTTCACGCCACACAGGACAATCGAAGGCGAAGGTTACATTAACTCAATCTTCATATGTTGGTTAAATTTGTTTTACCTTAAAGATGGAGAAGTCAAAAAGCTCCCACAGAAAATCTCTTAGGGTTTTTTTTTGTGTTTTTTTTTTAAATGTATTTCTGGTATGTAAGTTGAACAAGTAGACATTTGCTGAATGAGTTAGTAGTTTGTCAGGCATCTTGTGTGAACAAGTGGGAGATTTTGTTGATATTTCCAGTGAAGTGAAGTACGGCACATTTCAACAACAAGGCAGTTCTACTTACTTTTCACCATGAAAACATAACACAGGAACCAATTATGAAACAAGCAATAAGCATTACATTTGGTCAAATGCCACCGTCAAAATCACTAAAGGAGTAGTGTTATGTAAAATCAACTTATTTTAGATTAATAAGATATTCCTTTATTAATCCCGCAGTGAGGAAATTTGCATCGTTAGAGCAGGACAGAGGACAGAGCAGAACCAATATCAAAAATATAAAAATCTATAGATGCAAAAAATACAAGTGAATATCGAAATACTGAAACAGTATAGTAAAAAATAAGTAAATTCCAGGTGTCTGATGTTACTATGTTATTCCCTCATCAAAAACATACCTGGAATGTTGCTTTGATTCTTTCATGCATGTTTGAGAAATCCTTTAAATCTCCCATGGCAACCACTCAGTTGCGCAAAACACCAGGGTGAACCTAGCACCGCCTTCGAGATGCAGCTCCGCCTCGGAGATGGAGTTTCTGAGCTTCGGCCTCGCGAAGCAGCTCTCCCTCACAACTCCCCTATTCCACTGCTTCAGACTAGCCGGCAGCAATTAGCAAACACCCTGAACTGTGCATCAGCTGAGCTCATTAGAGGAGCCACTTCTCAGTGAAACGCTGGTAAAATCGTTGCTGAAGGGTTAATAGAGGAGCCATGTTGTGATGAGCCATGTTGTGACGACTTCCTGAAGGCAGAGTTTCAGAAAGAACAGGAGTTTCTTAAAGAGACAGAGGCCCGATTTAAAGGTGTTAAGTATCAAAGTTAAATTTCTTTTAAGTCATGTTTGAAAAATATGGCATTTTTATAATAACTGAAGTTAACATACTTACTTGAATGTGATATGCTATGGTACTATGTACCTGTAAAAAACATACAGGCCTTAATGCCTGAATATCCAATTACAAGATTATGTTGATATAAAAGACATACATCTTAATAAACAGATGATAATATCAATAACCATTGTGAATTCACGTTTAAAATGTTGCTTTTTACTTTCTTCACTTCTTCATATCTCGTTTGGAAGAGACTTCAAAGTAATAACTTAATAAAACGCATAGTTAACGTCTTAACATGACTAATTATCACTATTTATTGGACTGGTCATGCCATTTCCGTTTGATTTCCAATGTAGAAATAACAGCATTTCTGAATAAATAACCTGACTCTGAAGGACGTGTGTTTACCTAATCACTCAAACGCTTAAAAACAATTGTCTTTCTTTCATTTTCTCTTGACAAATCCCACATGACTCGAGTGTTTGGAAAATGCCAAGTCATGTTTCGAGGAGGAGAGGGGGGAAACAGATGAGCTGGTCGTTTCAAACGATGTTGAAGGACGAGCACCTGAAGCCTGTGATAACCACAACACAATTATCTCCAACCGCTGCCGCCGGATGACCCAGAGAAATCTGCATTAATTAAAGGCACACGCAGCCGGCCTGTTAATCCTGTACCGGAGTGTCAGGGAGAAAGAGACTCGTGTTTGGGAGGTGATTAACTTCCCAACCTGGAAGATGCTGCCAACAGCACTACGGGCCCTAATTTCGGCTGCGTTCCTGCTTGATGTTTTATTGCTCTGATATTTAATCGCAGATTGATGTTTACCAGAGGGAGGAAACACGCTTGGATGTTGATGTGGATTTTTTATTTATTTATTTTTTTTCCCGTTTAGATGCGATTAATGAGAAAAAGCATTAGGGTAAGAAAGAAAAAAAAAAGGTGGGAGGGGGGTTTTACTCGTCTCCTTTCAAAAATTAAATGCTTCAGACAGGAAATGTGTAATTATCTGCTCAGTCTCAGCTTGAAGCTCCATCCTCTGATGCCCCTCCCCCCCGCTCCAAACCCCACCAACAACCAGATCTCAAGGTGACTTCTCTCTTCCGAGGTTTTCTTCTCCTTTTTTTTTTTTTTTTTTTTATACATATATTTATTTATTTTTAGCAAATTTATATTGACGTTCCGCTTCACAGCCGCCACCCACATACAATGAGCAGAGCGAACGCTTCCCAATCTTCTCCTCTTATCTCTTACTGCGCTTACGACTGCATGTAATCTTCCTATCTTATTTAGGGCTGCCAATGCATAATTAATTTCAATTTAAACCAAGCTCTTAATGTGAATCACTTAGTTATTTGCGATTATCTTTTAGGAGATGGTTGTAAAGAGGCTATTGTTGAACCATAATTTTATTTCAATCGTCTGGCTTCGGTGGGAGCTGCTGTGTGACTGTGTTTTTAAGAAAACATTTTATTGAGATTGAAAAGTAGTGCTTGTCAGACAGAAGAAATATGACACAAGTCTCAGTTTGTTGAACAATAAACCGTGGTTTGTATTTTTGTATTCGCATTCACTCACTAGGAATCTTTTTTTTTTTTGCAAAACCACATTTTTTGCAATTACATCTGCAGGTTTTTTTCTTTTACTTAGGTATTTTCTGCCAGTTTTGCACAAACGAAGAGGAAATTATTGCTAATTTATCCCAGAAAAATGCCTCAAGCTCAATCAAACTAATGTCTTCAAACATCAGGTTTCAAGTCTTGCCACAGATTATTAGACATCGGTCTGAACTATGATTGAGCTGTGCCAAAACGTGGATTCATTTTATTTTTTTATGTTTTATTCTTTGGTGCTCTGGCTCTATTAGGTGGCTTTCTTTTCCTACTTTATTCCCTTCAGTCCACACAACAATTCACATCCTCAACAATCTTGATGAGCTTCACTGTCGCTAAGAAATAAAACTTTCCACAGCGTGAAGCTGGATGGTGTCGGCGTGTTCAGGGTGTAATTTTTCACCACGCATGGGGGTTTTTCTTGAAGAACATTTGAATTTTGACCTCTCCTGACAGCCTTATGCTACGTGTTTGTTGTCTCCTCCATGTGGCTTGTAGCACATTTTATGGTTTTCTTTCAACAGTGGCTTTCTATTTGCCCAGAAAAACAACACATATTTATGGAGGGCACAAGTAGAAATCTTCCTGTCAGTGGATTCTCTCAGCTCAGTTGTGGATCTTTGTAGCTCCTCGCAGGTTGCCAAGGTTTTTCAGTGAATGATTTCCTCCTTTTCCAGATGCAGTTGTGCAACATTCATAATATTCAGGTGATAAATCAGCTGTTGCCGTGTGAAATGTCCATATTTTTGTTTTATAATAAAACCCTAGTTTTAACTTCTCTATAACTTAAAGTCTGAACTGTGCTGTGTTTTCTGTTTTGTCTTTTTTTTTCCATTAACGTTCTCTAAACATCTGGTTGCACAGAATCTCACAGGTTTGGGTGTAAAATGTGCTAAACACAAATACACACCAAATTTTTCTGTACTTTGTGTTGGTTTATCAAATAAAACCTCTACAAAGTCCATGAGGTTTGTGATTGCAACAAAATGTGAAAAGGTTTTCTGCATTTAACTGGTGTTAGCATCTATTTTTAATAAAGAAAAAAAAACTCATATCTTTAGATTTTCTGCATAAAGCCTTTACATCAAACAGAAGCAAGCGGCTGGCTCGCTGCAGGAACAATGCCACCTTAATAATTTATCACTCTGAGTCTATTTTCACTTATTAAATTAATTAGTTAGGTAATTAAAAGTTACATATTTTAATTAAATTGCCATTGAATCCCAACGTTGGTCCTCCACCTGAAAAGACGGCATCGTGGGATGAACTTCATCAGCTTGACTGAGCTCCAACTTAAATTCAGTCCCATTTGGGAAGACGTGGATGAATGGAAAATTATCTGTTTCATGCTCTGCAACCCATTCAAGTCACTCTCTTTATGACAAGAATTAGAGATAATAATATATTGTCTTATGAAGACAGAGGAGCCTAAAACGAAGACGAGGGGAAAATGGTTTAAACTTTACAAGAGAATGAATATAAAACTCTCTATTTAAGGTCCTATTTTTACAGTTATATAATTTTACAAACAGAAAATAAGAAGACACATGAAAACTCATCTGACTTTTTTTTAAAAAACACATTCATATTTAGAATGAAATTTGAAGTGAAATCACTTTGAAGTCCAATGAAATTAAGTGATAAAGTTCACTGTACTCAACATTTACTGGGATGGTTTATGTGACAGTTTGTGTTCATAACCTATTTATTCTTTGCATTAAATGGAACTGAATGTTTAGTGTATGAATTTAATACGCTATTTCAAAAATGACTGTTATCAAAGCCTTGTGGTTCATGAACTGAGAAAAAAGTAGTTTTTTTAATCATAAAAAAGGCTTTTTTTTATGAAAGACTAATGAACAAACAGCAGGATTTTGATGTAAGTTAAGTGCACTTTCATGTATCATCGTATTATGGAGGCGTGAAATATAAATAAATAACTACAGTAATTTGTACTGTTTTTCAAAGCAGATGGGTAAGAAATAAAGAGTCACAGGAAAGCCATATCATTACGGCATCATATGAAAATGTTTCACTTTACTTCTGTTTTGAACTGTATCTTGACCAAAAGAAAAGGACCAATGGAGTGCATCTTGTTGACAGTATTAAAAAAGAATCGTCACTGCCTGACCTCTGACCTGGATGGAGCAGTTTACCATTTCTGGGTTAGGGATGGAACCAGATCTGACTCGATAAACCGTCAAACTGAATGCAAGTTCTAGGGACACTGGTGACAAAAACTGAGTTGTCATGAACTCTTGCTAAATAAAGTGGTGCTATAGCTGACACAGACTCTTCCCTAGCAGCGCTATCTGAACCCATTAATTGAGCCTTTTTTGGATGTGATCCTGCCTCAAATACTTTCACACCAAAACATCAAGTTTAATAAAACCTTGCTATTGACCCAAGTGCGACCTTAAGAACCAGATTTGGGAACCGCCAATATAGAAAAAGGTGTCTTGTTAGCGTTAGCAAACCTTGTTGTTGATTGACAGCGATGAATCAAAATGGAGGAGGAGGAGTGTGTTTCTTCAACCCAAACATCAGAATTCTGGCTTTCTGTCATTTTTAGCTTCAAGCTAAAAACAACACACTTGTGTAGAAAGTCCAATTTTATGCTAAGATTAACCAAGAGTAACTGTAACCACTCCTTCCTGGTTTGGCAGCAGAGCTCCTGGAAGGTTTTGGATCGAGAGGTTTACAATGAAATGTTTGTCATTCCCTTCCTTTGTTCAGCTGTGCAAAGGATCCAGTCTTTGGCTGGTAAAACATTGCCGAGCGGCGCTGTTTATACAGTTTGGCTTGTGTGGCCGCTACTGCGCGGCCACGCTGAGTCTACATTGACACAACAGTTAAAATTGCACACGTGCAGCGTGACAAAGCACCCCGAGACGAGGCAAGCCGTCATCTGAAGAATAACACTCGCGCCATCGCCGCGTATTCATTTTAAGACATAAAGCCTGAGCATGAGATCTGTGAGCGCCCTGCATTGGAAGCACTCTCACCGACTCGCCGTGAACAAAAGACAACAGAGCTGGTGAGACGAGAGAAATGTGTGCAGAGAGGAACAAAAGAGACAAGTTAATGGAAACAAGATGGAACGCACTTTTTTCCATCTTTTTTTTTTTTTTACTGTGGTTAATTAGTGTTTTGAGGAATGGTGGCAGTACCACCGTGTCATTTTTAGAATTTCATTACAGACCACACTAGTAATTAAGGCAATCGTAAGGGTGAGCCACGCTCTACAGTTTGGCTGGTAATTACCTGTAAACACACCCTGAGATCCTTTAGCTCTGAACAAGACGTGTTTGTTACGTTACTCTTCGTAATATGACAAAAAGTACCAATATTCACGTAATCTGGGGAATGTAAATGCAGCTGAAGCTGGATATTTATACACACCATAACAATCAATCGAGTAAGTTTACTTGTGTAGCACATTTCAGCAACAAGGCCGTTCAAAGTGCTTTACATCGTACAAACACGAAAACACAGTCATCAACAACAGAAACGTTACATTTTGCCAAGTGCCAACATCAAAACGTTGGTTAGTGTTTCACTTCATGTGAAAAGAAACAGACGTTTGTTTCTCTGTTTGACATCAAATCAATCATTTCCTGTTTTAGGTCAGTTTGGGGGATTTCAAACTGACGAAGAGATTTCATTTTTTAGAACAATCTTTAAATTCAGAGGTTGACATCCTTTTCGTTTGTGCTTTGCTGCATTGTTTCGCTCAGCGGTTTCGGGGATCCTTCGGCAAGCAGTTTGCTTGAATGACGGCTCATTCATACAGAGCGCTAAGATCCGGCGCAGCTGGGTTGAACTCGTGGGCCACCATTCTCCCATGCATCATATTTTATTAGCTCTGGCAACAAATTTTCTCAGTTCAGTTCAATTCAGTGTATCTATATTATACCAATTAACAACAAACGTCTTCTCATTGTCTTTTTCAAAAGCCTGTTGGGTCCAATCCTGCGGACAGACTTCAAGTCAACATGCTTTCCAATTTGATCCTAGTTATCAAACAATGCTGTCGAATTGGGTAAGCGTTTTCTATCTAAGGAAACCAAGCCATTTGTAACTATCTTATCAGTTTGATAAGGATCGTAGCTCATTTGGAAAACCAATTTCTGCCCAAACTGTCAATCCCTCAAGCTTTCAAACATTCCCTCAACATTTCCACATGATCTTATTCCCTCATGATTGTGTGTTCAATTGTACCAAGACACTCCCATTACATCATACTGCCACCACTGTACTTCACTGATAGAATTATGTTGTCTGCATTGTACTTCCTCATTTTTCCTTAAAATGGTCAGACATTTCAATTCTGGTTTCTTCAGAAAACAGGGAATGCCTCCAAAAAGTGCAGTCAGTTTCACTGAGTGTCTTGTTTTTTTATGTTGTGTTTGGAATAATGGCTTCTTCCTCACTGAATGGCATTTTAGCCTATGTGTGTTACTTTTGTTCTGGAGCTGATTTGTACATTTCACACCAAATCACATTCATTCCTCAGACAGAGAATCCATCTCCTTCACTCTTAGTATAAAGATCAGACATTACCTTGCTGTGTGTACTTGCAAGTAGTTGTGTGAAAAGATCTAATTTGGACTTCTAAGTAAGAAACTGCACCTAAACAATTAGTTCTCTTTCCAAAATTGTGCCTGATTTCTTTAGATTTTCCATAATGTCACACAAGACAACAATGTGTGTGAGATTTTGTCTTAAACTGGAGCCTGAATTTAATTGAAATAAAGTTAATTGGTCCATTGGGATCTTTGAGACCCACTGCATCATTATTTGGAATTTTCAAAATTCTTTAAAGGTACAATTTAATTTATAACTTTATTTATACTTGTTTTATTGAAACCAATATTACAGATGCAAGAGACAAAAAAAATCAGAAATTACGGTGGAAAAAACAATCAGCATGAATCATTTCTATGCAAACTACAAGGAAAGGAATGGAGAAGCAAGGTTATATAATTAGCTTACCGTTAACCGCATCGCCTTTGGTTCTGATCTCAAATAGATGTTTGAAAAACATTTTGTCTCTACCATAAAGCATATTTCACTTAAGACCTTTTTTAAAGAAAAAGAAAAAAGAAAAAAAAGAGCATTTCAGCCTTATAACACTTTGTTTCCTATTGCAGAAATGAGCACAATAAAACACAGAGAAGCTAAAAGCTATCGAGCTCCACAAAATGAACACTTTGTCCTTTGCTTCTGGTTTTCATGGCCCAACAAAAATAAAATCTCCACAAATGGCGTAGCCATTTAAGGTACTAACTCGACAAAATGTAGAAAGGTTAAAGGGATACTAATACTTTTAAAAGATGCTCTGTCTAAGCTTTGTTTTGAATTGCCAGGTGGCAACATATTTATATGTTTTATTCCAGCATAGCACACACTCTCTCACCCGGTGCGTCTTTGTCTTACATGACACGTTACGCAACCCGGCGGACTCGAGGGTCACTGACTGACCATTAATCAGCCGCTGCATTATTTTACCGGACAGTATTTCCACCTGCGGCTTCAGTAGCTACGCAACTGATTGGGAGCTTTTGCTTCTTCGAGCCCTTCACGTCGTGATTGCACCGACTGCTCAGCCAGTCCAGATGGGCGGAGCTTAAAACAAACATGACGGACTTGGCTTTCTCTCTCTCTCTCTTTCTCTCAACCTGTTGAGTCGTTTCCCCGTTTCTTCCTGCTTTTTCATTAGTAATGGCTTATGGCTTTCAGACTTTGCATAATTCAGACTCAACGAACTGTATTCAGCACCGGAGAGCCAACGAGCGCCGAAAAGAAAAGAAAAAAAAAAAAAAGCTAAACAACAGATGTATCGTTTACAAGTGACTCCCGTGGCTAAAGCCCGCTCAACCGGTGGTTACCGTTTGAACCGACTGGTGATTACGTTTCTGTTTCCCAGGCTATTGTTCATCAGTTAAAGGTCAAGAGCATTATTTTGTAACACGAACCGAGCCCTCGCATTGTGTTGGCAGCAGTTGCTTAGTCACTTTGATATGCATGTGAATGTGGTATTAAAGAGCCGAGCCCTAATAGGCAGCCATTATTGTGCGCGAGGATCCTTTGTGTTAATCTGAGGTCTAATCACTTATTCAATCACTAAAGCATTGTGTTGGTGCTCCCCCACCACCCTGTCGTGCGGCTGCACCCTTGGAAAAAATAAATAAATTTAAAAAAAAACACCACAAAATTTTTTATTTTAATTTCCAATACCATGGATACACTCGCGCAAAACTCACATTTCTGGCCATAGGCACGGCCCTAATTGGTTACCCAGGGTGCTAACGAGGTTTTCCTACTCGCTTTAATTAAATGTGAACTCGCTGCCATGTTAACTATGTAATTAGGTGAGAGACGCATATGATCTCTGAGAACTGCCTCCCGTCACCGGCGCTACTCTACCTTTCACATGCAAGTTTACAAAAAAAAAATTATAACAGTGACTACAGGAGAAAGGAGCTACAGCTTTGCCTATTATCAGCTGAAAAGATAGATTCCCGAAAAGCAAATATCTTTTGTGCAGCACTTGTGAAGCACATCTGTGAACTGTTACCACAAAGGACAACATGTCGTCAAGCCAGCACGTTGGAGGGAAGATTAGACTTCTTCGTTGCCGCATGAACGCAGCAATGAAGCAGATATTGATGTTTTAGCTCGTAATGAGCAATGGCACTGCGTTATATGCTCACAGAAAAAAAAAAAAACCCAGACACTTATTTTAAAGCACAATTTATATCCATTCTATCCATAATCTACCTCTAGATTATGGTGGTACTGATGAAAATATTTTTTGTAGAGGCAGTCCTAGCCTGTTTGGTGCCCTGGGCGAACCACCACATTGGCAGCCCCCCATACAGAGTTGCAGACCAAGTGGGGTTGGGAGGATGAGTTTTTTGTTTTGAATTGCCAGGTGGCAGTTCAAAACTGTCATCTGGCAAGTTTTGAACGGCACTATGGTGCCTATAGTTTTTTGCACTATAGGCACTGTTGACATTCAGATCCTCTGGTTTCATATTTTGTTACATGATTCACCATCTTTATTGTGCTACAATGTTTCTGTAGTACAATAGAACCAACTGTCCTAACTTGGGTAAATTACAGCCGTAATGTTGACATTCTCCTTTGCAAAATCTTCCTCGGTAAAGTTTTTTTCTGTGATTATTCTTCACTTGATAGGTCGCAGTTTAAATGTTTTTGCTGTTTTCTTAGTCAAGAGTTTATTTTTTCGATTCATTTGCTTGCATTTGGACATCTGGGGAGCTTCTTCAGTCATATATGGATGAAGGGCTTATGCGGACATAAACTTTCAGTTCTTCCTGCAGATTCTTAATTGGATTTAGGTCCAAACTTTGACTGGTCCATTCTGAGAGTCACGTTTTGCCGACTGTCTAGTGTTGTTTTCCAGTCAACTCTAATCAGCATCTCCTCAGCATAAAAACACTTCAAAGGAATAATGCTGCCACCTCCGTGTTTCACAGCGGGGGTAGCTGTGTTTATGGTGATGTTGGTTAGTTGTGTGTGCGTGTGTGTGTGTGTGTGTGTGTGTGTGTGTGTGTGTGTGTGAGTCAGACCAGATGGTTTTCAGCATTGTTTTTTTTTAACAAAATATATGAATAAAAGTCAAGTTTTCCCCTATTTAATTTTAGCTCCTCATAAAAACCCAATAAAATGCATCGACATTTGTTTTGTAAAATGACAAACTCAAAGGGCCATTAACGATTCTGCTAGTCACTGCACGCTGATATGAATTCCAAAAATAAACTTGTTTTATTATTATTGTCTTTTCAACAGGAGCTGCCACCGCACCGCTTCACTTTAACGCTTAAATATGCCTCAGCACTTCTTCGTCAAGACCCATCGCAGCAACAATGAGAGAGAGTCTACATTCATAAAGTTCCAATAATGTTTTGTAATGGAACATTACACTGTAATGAACAACCAAAAATTGTTCTTTATGGAGCCACTAAAGTGCCGTGAACCAGAGCAACACAGTCACCGCTGTGCTATAACACTAACAGATCTGCAGACCTCAGTCAAAGTCAGAGTCATTAAGGGTTGTAAATTGTTCCTCCTGAATTTAAGGAGTCATAATGTTCAATTTTGTCCAACGCTAAAGAGTCATCTCTGCGTACGTGGAGGGCAGCAGATTTCCCGTCCCGTGAAAGAAGCCGCGGTTCTTTCACCGTGCACCTGCTCTCGTTTTGGCACCGCACACATCCCCGCTTCCCGCATCTTGCGCGAAACCAGACAATTCCTCTTCCCTTTTCTCTAAGTCGCCTTAAAGTTGTTTAAGTTTGGACGCGTCCCTGACTGTTCCCCCGTTCGGAAATCTTCACAGGAGTTTGAAAACCTACTCGTTTTATTTGCCTCCCTCTGGAAAGATGAGACTTTAACCTGATCCTGATAGGTGGCGTGTCTCAAATGCACCACAATGTCAAAAAAAAAAAAAAAAAGGCAGAAAGCGGTCTGGCAGGGCAACAATTCTCTTTTTCTGAAAAGCTGAATAATACATGCATATTTTCTCCGTGATCCGGCAAATTCAATAGCCCATATGGAAAAGGATTTCTCTCAACGTAAACCGCTTTTTTTTTTTTTTTCCTTCTTTAGCAAGAGAGGCCTTCCCTTTTACTTTTCCGTAGGTCCGGTCTCCCATAAATAATTTGCCTTCAACCTTCACATGCATAAAAATTGCAACTTGTTGGTTATGAGAGAGGAACAGTGAGGATGCACTTTGAATGCCAATGTAGCGATGAATAAACAATGGCTCACTGCTCCAGGAGCAATGCAAGAGCTGCCAGAAGACATTGCTTTGAGTCCGCAGGCTCTCTTAATGGGTTTTTGCCCACAGACCGAGCCTTTCAGTCAGCTGTGAATGGGAGACTGTTTTGATCTAGGGGGGAACACTTTAATAATTTCTAACAAAGCGGCAATTCCCCGGGTGCCTCGGACAACCTTGGTCGATTCCCTCTGATTATCTTCCAGCCACTCGATGCTCTTTAAACCGTAACTGAAAAGTCCTTCAGTGGCTTAAAAGTTGCGCGGTACGTGAGAAATGACAAATCACATTCACTTCCAGAGCCTCAAGTCGTTGTCGGCAGAGGGAGCTTTGGAACTGGGCATTTGTAGGATCCATCACAACAAACCAGGCGTTGTAGTGTTGGCACTACACCCTGTGGGTTTTATAATAATATTTAAAAACCATAGAGCTAGTCTGGCTCGTCTGCATCCTATCTGAGAGGATATGGGATGCTTGAAAGGCAAATGAAAGCCTGTGATTTCCTTTGAAAGCAGTGGGGGGGCTGGGAGACGTCTCTGCAGTGTTACAGTGCCACCTGGTGAGCGGTTTCCAAACTGCAGATCAAAATCTGTTTTATTCATTCAGTCAATGTTCTTCTAAAATTATTTATTGTTTTTTGTTGTTGTTGTTGCTTTTTTACTTTTGGGTCTGAAATTAATTATATACATCTAAATAATTTGAGACAACAATTAAAAAAGTTTAAAATTTTCATAAAATAGTCAGAGCAATTCAGGTATGGGAAGATTAAGGATCGATTACAGATACAGGGGTTAATTAAAAAAAGAATTTGATGATGACTAATATCACATAAGTTGCAGTTCATGTGGTAATATAGGATTTCTATTGATAATTTTGACTAAATCAAGTGTGATTTCTCTTTATTTCCACAAAATATTAAAAGAAACATAATTAAATTGCTTTTACACAATTTCAAAAGTGCCATATTTTCTTCAGCTCAGATATCTTCAAGTTTATAATGTCATCGATAACATTTACATATTTTGATTTTTGTATGTCAACTAACACAAAAATATAGAACGGAGAGCTGGTTTGTTAAAGAGGGATATTATGTATTTTCTAGGCAAAAAGTGGAATTTTGTAGCACAATCGAGTAACTACTATTTTACCTTCAGCTGTAATTAAATTGACGTATATTAGAAATAACTACCAACAAACAAAATACTAACACAGCACTGAAATAACTTAATCTAACTTTGTTATGAACTAAGAAACTCTGAAGAAATAAAGGAACTGATATACAGAAAAGGACACTGAAATGGCCTAACTAGAGTCAAAACACACTCAGATCATGACCACACCACCTCAAAGGTTACATCTTCTCTGCTTTGTTTAGTAGTCATTGTATATTCCCTTTCCAAAATAGGAACATTTCTTCCTTTTCACTTTCATCACAATTTTTTGTAAAGTTTTCGCATGATATTGGATGTCAAAAGAATACTTAATAATAGCTACAAGCCACAAAACGGTAAATAAGTATAAGCCACAATGCAAAATAAAAAAAAAGAAAACATCTGACATGTCCTAATTATATGGTATTAACCCACATTTAGCTATGTTTACTATAAAAGGAAGCAGCTAAACCTTCATGTTGTGTTTTTTTTTTTCCAGTTCAAAGCTTACATTAAACATTTTTGGAATTCATTTTTACTGACAGTGTTTTCTGACATATTCGAAAACTGAAAATAAAACAGAATTATGATTTTCGCTTGTACAACAAGAAGAAACTCAGGATTTTCCAGCCTTGCTTTCATCACTCCTCCCCGGGAGCGTGGTTTCAACTCCACAGCAGAGCACTAAAAGGCACTTACCTCATTGCACTTGGGCTTTTCAGCCTCTGACAAGTCAAAATGTTTTGTGAAAAAAGGTAAAAAGTCTAAGCAGGCCCTGTGGTTTTGGCAGAGGAAGCCAACAAAAGAGGCTCAAAGCAAGGACTGCCTATCTCAGTTGATATTTTTGGTGCTGTATTGATGTTGTTTCGGAGTTATAAACATGTCAACGTAGCATTTTTCTGGTGTAGCATTAGCATTTTTTAAATTTATAATATATGAATTGACATTTGTTACTCTACTGTTTTGTTTACATGTGGCATTATGTAAAGATATACTAATTTATGTGTCACAAAATACTTTTAATTAATGTAAAAATGCACACATATACTAGGAATAAACGTGTAGAGTATTTTAGTGTGCCACATTTAGCCTTAAGGCTAATTATCACCTCTCCTTCTTGGTAGGTTGGTAATAAAATACTTGCAAGAATGAAACAAGTAAGCCTGAAAGCTAAAAACACTTGGCCAAAAGAAAAGAATAAGACAAAAATGTGCAAAATTAGGCTTGGAGAATAAATCAGTAACAACATATATCGTGATAGTTACGTGACCATTAAGAATCGCACGGCATTCTGGGGGATGTAGGCCGAGGAAAGGTTTTACCTGCTCAACCTCTACCAGCCAGCTAAGCAAGTTGGGTCACATCAACTAATTCACTCTTTGGTTACTTAGCAACAACTTGTTGAGTTTCTTGATTCGTCACCGTACTTCATAACTGTTTAAAAATAATAAAAACGTCATGTAGTGAAGGCTGTGGATAAAACAGGAAAGGTTGCACCAGCAGTTTGGTAGAATTTCAGATATTTAAAACAAAAAAAATAAATCAATAATTATCAGTATTGACTGATATTGTGATATTTTGTTAAGGCCATATCGCCCGATGTAAAACTGAAGATTAAACTTTGACAGTGTTCAAAAGCTTTAACAGGACGCTGAGTACTCATAGGTCTTACCAATCTACTTTGAAATAACCTCAAGCACATATTAAACAAATTCAACCAACTCTTTTAACTGACAATATAACTTTATTTTTTTTATTTGTCACTAAAATAACTCGTAACATGTCTTAACAGAACGTCCTCATTAACATGTTTTAAATTGATATAGCATCTTGAGTAAAACTTATGACAAAATGAATGAAACATGTTTCCATGTAAAACACCACATTGTTAAAAGTTTGTAAAGAGGAAGGATTTTTTTTCTTAATTTTATGACAAAATCACAATGCCATATAAAATACACTTTTTTATATATATATATATATCTAAAAGCATGAGCTGACTTGCCTTAAATCCAGCATATTTAGCCACGGTAGCTTTGACTTGAACAGAAATCATACAGCACCCACTGCTTTTAGATAGCATTAAACAAGAGCTTGTGTGAGCGACCCCTGAAGAGTTAGAAACCGTGAGGTTATCTTTCGATTTTTGCCCCCCGAAAAGTGCCATTTAGCATTAAACAATGACTGAGCAAGCTGTTTCTTACAGAAAAAATATAAGCTTTATGTCTCCATCTATACCATGTTAAGACAATGTGTTTCATACACAGTTATCCTGAAAAGTGCTTGTTGAAGTCTGAGCAGACTGTTGGATAGAAAACAAAAAAATATACAGTACGTTGGCCACATGTTAGACGTGTGTTACTCCTATACAGTGCCGGCCAAACGTATTGGTACCCCTGCTAAAGGCGATTTAAAGCCTTAAAATAAAATTATCTTTTTAGGGCAGCAGAATATAATCAAGCTGAATATTTTAGAGAAATTTTGAGAACATTCTTAATATGTACTCAATAGTTTTGAGAACTTATCATTTTAAAAGTATCACAGTAATTTTCACAGATGTACATTGCTTCCTATTTGTCTTTTGTTTGTCTCAAGGTCAATTTGTTTCATTTTTATTGTGTTCATGCTTTCTTTCATGCTAGCCTAGCTTATTTGTTGGCTAGCATGAAACAAGCTAACGTAGCTTGTTTTTAAAACAAGCTAGCCTAGCTTGTTTCATGCTAGCCATGCATGAAACAAGCTAGGCTAGCTTCAGTTAAAGTCCAAGTAAAATTTAGGCAACTCCATATAAATAAGCTTTTTCCCTGTAGGCTCCCTTCAACAACAAATCAGTCTTTACATAGTTTCCAGTGGCTGTTGTTGTCCAGACTTGGTGACTCCAAGTGACTCTTTGTTGCAGTTCTTTAAGATGCTCTCACAATGTTTCCTTTTCTAACAATGTTTGCTGGCTTATTAATAAAATGCGTTTAGAAAAATTAGGAAATGAATGGGGTTTTGTGGAAACTTAATTGTGTGTTTTTGATGTGTGTCTTGTTTCTGATGTGCTCTTGTGTAAAACAGTCTACGTATATTGGGATCAAGAAATTCAAAGTGTTCTGCTGTGTCGTCACCCTCTCAACCGCGATTTCCTTGAACATTGTGTATGTGGCCTAATTAAAGGTTAGTATTGTGGAGTAATATTATGCTTCTGCAATAAAATCTATATTTATTTTCTAGTTTCTTTTCCACATCTTTACCAGGGGTACCAATATATTTGTCCACATCTGTATATTACATTTTTAAAAAAGTTTTTTATACACATTCCTTAAAAATCATGTTATTAAATCACATGAATTTACCTTGTTATTCCTTGTTATATACTCAAAACATATATACCTTTTTTTTCTTCAAACATGCTTCTTACACCTATTTCCAAATGTTAAATGTTAAAACAATCCGTTTGTTCCCGTTAAGCTTTTCTGGAAGCTAATGTAACAAAAAAGTACCAACGGCACAGTCCTCACCATCAGCCTCGCTTCACACTTCTTTTAGCAGCTCGTAAAGGTTAAAAACAAAAAGCGGTCTGTTGGTCTGGCTGAGGATAAAGTGCAGGTGTCCTTTGGCCCCAACATGGAATCAGATATAAAAGCAGTGGTTTAAGATCACTCTTAGACCCCAGCTTCTGATCTAAGAGCGGGGTGATAAAAAGCCTCGTGACCCAGGACATTGGACAGGAGTCTCTGTCCGTGCGGAGACATGCAGCTCTGGCCAGGTAAATATCCAGCGGCTGCTTTGCTGGATCTGGTGGATTTAGATCTTGGCGAGGCGTAATACCCCTCCATGTGGTCGTAGTGTGTGGGCTTGACTTTAGTGCTCTGAGTCCGTCTGCTGAGGTGAGCGGGGAAGGGTTCCAGATGTTCGGGATCCAGGGGAGATTTGGAGTGGTAATGATAGTAGTGACGATGTTCTCTGGTGCTCTGCGAGCGCACCGGTCTTCTCAGGATGCTGGGTTTCGCAGCGCTAGCCAGCACTGATGGATTCTGTTCAAAGCCTCTCGTTTGGCATCGGTGAGTGTGCTCGATGCTTTTCAGGTTGGGGCAGCCTCGTTCTGGCAACGAGGGGACTTTGCGGAGGAGTGGCTGCCTTGAGTAGCCCTCTTTGATATGAATCCGTCTCATCGGCCCAAATTCTGCGCCAGACCGTTGGCCATAGCTTTGCCTGGACACCTCAGGGTATTCTTGCTGAGACCTTATTCTTGGGGTGGTTGGCGATGTGGCTGCGGCTGTTTGGCTGTCGACGTTGTGGGCAGAGAGGAGGTTGGCGTTTCCGGGGTCTGACTTACTCCTTGTGTGGATTATGTCCCTTGGTGAGTCTGGGGCCTCACAGGGAGACACGGAGTGGTACGTGCTTTTGTGTCTCTCTTGCTGAACTGGTTGATACACAACCCTTTCAAAAACCTCTGCATCTCGAGCCTCATAAACCACAGTGTCTCTGCTTTCTATGTAAAGCTCCCTATTCACGGGAGAGGCGTGGCGTGGAGAGTAGTTGTAGTAATCCGACTGATCACCTTCCCTTGTGGAGTGGACTGTGTAGGTCTGATGGCGATGGATGCCACTTTGCCGACGGGGATCTATGAAATAACGAGGTCTTGGATCTCCCGAACTTGAGTCGGAATAGGGGCCATAGTGGTGTTCTGGGTGTACGTTCTCAAACTGCGTCCGTCCAGGCTTCAGGACGGCCTGGATTCGCTCTGGATATGGCACTTCAGGGCTCAGTTTCTGCTCCACATAAAGCATGGAGTCAATCGGCAGGATTTCTGTGTTCGCCAGCTCGTAATGACTGATCTGTGGGGAATGAAAAGAGTGTGCCCGCCGGATGGCCGGGTTTCTCACTGCCCTGTCCTCAGAGCTCTGCCATTGCCCCTGCTGCCTGTGGAAGTCGCCCTGGTAGCGCCTGTACTGAGGTGACAGCGGTTGTCTCAAACCTAGAGAGCTGTAGCGGCTCTCTGACGACTGCCTGTACAGGCCTTTATGCGCAGAGAGGTGCGGCGGCAGAGCGCCGGGCCGAGGGTAGTGAGGCGTAGGTGTTCGACCTGAATGAATCGGCCGGTGATGATACTGCTGCTGATGATGATGATGATGATGGTGATTACTGAAGACATCCTCAAGCATGCCAGGAGGCCTGTTGTCCTCTGGGCTGTAGGGATGGGCCGAAGAGGTCTGGACCTGTTGTGGGAAGACCTCTTCGATAGAGGCAGGCATTGACGACTCCGCCAGGACAGATCTGAAATTAAAGGCATCCACAGAGTCCATGTTGGCGTACACGGGAGAGGCTGGCGGGCTCCTTGCTGAGCCGATAGGCTGGCAGGGCGTCGAGACTCCAACACTCTGGTAAGTGTGATGTTCCTGTTTGACCTCCGACTCTCGTTCCTCTCTGTGCTCCCTCCCTTCAGCGCTGCCTTCCTCCAAACTCCCCGACCCGAGCGGGCTGACGTTAGGGGTGAAATTGCACACGCTTTCCTGACTGTCGGCAACCTGCAGCGGCTCCGGGTAGAGGTGCGAAGGCGAGAACTGGCCAGGGTGAAGGCAGCGGTGGGCCTCTGCAGCCGCTTGCCACTGGGAACCCGGGCCGGCGTGAGGACCGCGGCACTCCTGAGGATGCACTTTGACGTCGAGAACGGAGGGTCGCTGTGGCCTGCAGTCATGTGCGTGGCTTCTTCTTTGGGACGCGTTGCTGGCCTTCTGGGCAGATTCCGCCAGGGCCAAAGCCAACTTGCGCGCAGCACTCATCGAGGGAGGGTGAGGAGGGAGAACAGAGACTGAACTCATAAGTCTATCTGTTCCTGGGGAGGGATAAGACAAACAACGCTACAGTATGACAGGACAAACAAAGCTATGGTAAGACATGATGGGACAAGACACAAAAGCTTTCATAAGAAACTAGAGTGCATTAAAATTTGCATGCTTACTAACTATACAGATACGGATATAAAAAGGAATAAAGAACATGCCTTGCATATTTACTGAAACCGCTTAAACCTTTTCACATTTTGTTCTGCAACAAAAATAACCTTGGTGTTGATGGGAGGTTTATAGATTTTCTGTGATCAACACAAAGTTGAAGGCAAATATGTTTTAAAATTATTTTACAAGTATGCATTTTTACTGCAATTCCAGCTGCAAGTCTTTGAGGGTATATCCTCCAGTGCAGAGGCTAAATGTTGCTAGTGCTTTTTTGTAAAATAGCTCAAGCAATTTTTAAGTCCAGCCTAAAATACTTTGTTGAATTTAGGTATGGATTTTGATTGGGCCATTCTAACACATTAATATTTTTAGATCTGATCTATTCAATTGTAGTTCTGGTTATACTTTGCTTACGGTCTTTGTCCTGCTGGAAGGGGAACCTTCACAAATCTTTTGCAGCTGCAAAGAAGTTTTATAAAACCTACATGACAAACGTTTAATAGAACTTCCTTCAGTCGCCAGGTCCACATATTCTCTCACGTTAGATGTGGATATCTGTGTCACTATGGGCTTCTTGGGTGCTTCTGTGAATAATGTGATCCTTGTTTGTTGCAGATCTGGCATTTGTGCCGTCCTCTTTCAATGAACAAGGCTCTGTAACATGGTCAAAGTTTGGATTTTGAAACTTACCTACTCTTTAAATTTTTCCACAACTTTATCTGTGATCTGTCTCGTGTGTGTTCACAGAATAACTGGATTTACACCAATAAAACAATATCCGATATTTACCAGTATGATATGCACTATATTTAATTCAATACTCTTTCAACACCTTAAGAAAACGACCACACTGCTGGCTTTAACACTGCTTCACAATCCTGCGCTGCATCATTATCACTGACCGACCTCCTTCCCTAAGCCCTCTAGGAACAAACGGCAGCAAGATGGAAATAAATATCGGTTGTTAATATTGGCTCTGTTTCATTTATTTTTGAGTTTCCAATATGTTACAAAGTTACTAATATCCTAGCCGATACCGATGTTAGTGCCGATATATCGTGCATCCCTAAAATAAATGTACCGGTAAAGATTTTGAAAAATTATTTTTTTCTCGGATAAAAATACATTTAAAACATATTCAAACTTTGTGTTTGTAACAGTACAAAATGTGAAAAAGCTTAGAGGGTTTGAATAGATCTGAAAGGCACAGCACAGATTTAGGATATTGAGAAACTAACCTGGATCAGGGAGGTTCTGGGCAGACTGACTGAGGTCTGTCACGCCAGACGCCTGACTCGCCGTGTTGATGGGGCTGCTGTGCTGAAACAACGCTCTCGGCTGTTTCCCGTCTGCTGCCGAAGCCTCGCACTTGTCCACGTTGGGAGAAGAAGAAGGCACGGGAGTCTGACCATCTGCCAGCATTTTTAATGATTTCTTCCTCACTTTGGGCGAGAGGTGCTTCAAGGCGACTTTTTTTCCACTTTTGCACAGAACCGGGCTGTCGTCCGGAGACCGCGAGCAGCCGACGTTGTTCTGGGAGGAGACGGGTTCGGATTCGTTGGGGCACCCCGCGCTCTTCTTCCGCCTGTTGCCACGATGCATCGCGGGAGTCTGGCTGCACTGGAAAGACATGGGGTCGAAGTCTAAGGTCGAGATGCCCGCAGCCGGCGGGGAAAGGTCGAGGTCGTCCTCTGAGTAGTGAGGGGAAACGGCTGCGCGGCCTCGGTGGGCGCTGCGTTTACTGTCGTTCAGCTGGTGAGCGCGGCGGTCGTCTTTGTTTCTGGAGTTGTGCAGGTCGTCCCTGCTGGTGGCAGAAACGGCTTCGCTGGTCGAACGAGGTCTGAGGGGACGGTAACTCGGAGGCCCACCTGGGTTGCATAGAAACAAAAAATATATATTTATATATATAAATGTAAGCTGCTGAGAGCTCAGTGGAAGAATTTTTTATCATCTCCTGAAAGATTACCTCCTAAATTTTGCAAAGAAGTGAGAGATTCTTCGCTTTTAGTGGACCGCAGTGTGCCGCTATCTCCTCGTCCTCCTGCAAGAAAAAAATTATTCCGGATAAATCACACAACTTCCAAGATATCCTAAAAATAAATAAATAAATAAATAAAAAAGGGAGAAAAAAAAGCTGTGGCTCCACAGCAAACTGACCTGGCAGTGCTATGCTCTTTATCTCATTTGGTTCACTGGGGTGTCGCTTTAGTTTACGCTTGGACACGGAGTGGGACTTGCCCAGGTGGAAAAAGGACAGCCAGTTCCCCACAGGAGACTTCTTCGACTTCACTAGAGGTCGCTTGCCACTGAGACACAGAGAACAAATCGTATTTAACGCTTGACCCTGAAAGTGTGCTGTGAAGTCTCAAGAATATCAAGGACAAAATGGTTCTGGCTGTTGCTTAGGCAACATTTTTATTTTTGTTTAGTCAAGGAAGTTGAAGGGTTTCTGCAGGTTTCACCGACTCAAATTTAAGACCTATATCCACAGAAATGTACCAGCTTCATCCAACCAAGTGGTGATAAATTTGCCTAGCTAGCTGCTGGCTTGTTATCAGTAGCTTCAACTGTGTCAGGTTTCACCAGAGACATGAATACAGATTGGGACATGCTCATTAAGGAGTTCATTCAGTCATTTGATTCATCAAGCTAAAACAGAAGAGCTAGCTCCGACTAGCTAGCTAGTAGGAGAACTAGCATTTAAAGAGATTTTTTTTAAACTCTACCTCTCCATTGGCAGTTCGATGACGGTGTGAAATTTTCCCAGTAGAGCTTCGGGTCCCTCCCCGACCTCGATGTAGTCGCTGTGGGAGAGGCAGGGGGTTGTGGCTGGAGATCCGAGCTGCGTCTGGGTCCGAGCCTGGGCCTCCTCTAAAGACAGCAGCTTTGTGGACGGGGAGCAAACCATAAGAGACTTTGGTCTTGATAAGGTGTTGTTACCTAAGATTGATACACACACATGCACACACACACACACATTAGCACAGATACATACACGCATTTTGTTTTCCATTTCTTTATCCCTTAAAAATCCCTACCAGTGCTTTCTCTTAAAATCGAATTTAACTTTGTGCTGAAAAGGGACTCCGTGTTGTTGAGGATGAACTCCACCACCACCGACTGGATCCGCACCTCCATGAAGGCCGCCGTGCCACTAAAGCAGGCCGACTCAATCTGTCTGGACCTGAAACGGAGCACAGCGCGACCTAGTTCAGCGCTCGGCATCACTGAGATGTGCCCCAGTTCGCCGCGGCGGAGCGGCCAAAAGGAAGCGGTGAAATTTCCGACTGCGTCGCGGCCGAGATACAGTCACCTGAGGAGGTTCGGCGCCCAGACAATGGCCAGGTTTTTAGTGTGCATGTTGGTGACAGAGCTGAAGGTGGCCAAACGGGAAAGGTGCCTCATGAGGTACTCCAGAGTCCTGCGGATGTAAAAAGAAACCCTTGTGTCTGAGATCGTTCACTATTGCTCTCTAACAAACCTGTGAGGCATTCACAGAACAACTGTTGGTGATTAAATAAAACAGAAGTGGGCTCCATGTATTTGACTAGTCAGTTGAACTGGATCTTATTTACACTCACCAACTATTTTTGGTAGATATCCTAGTACACTTGATATAAGACAAAACTAACTTACAAATAACTTTTCAGCAAGAAACAAGACATTTCCCCACACTGCATCCTGCTGAAAAGTTAGTTTACAAGTGTAGTAAAATATTTCCACTAGAAACCAGACAAAAAAAATACCTGGTTAAGATGCTCATATAATTCACAATGCACCGATATTCTCTCAGTTACTAGATCTTAAAATATGTCTGATTTGTTCTAGTGAATGGATGTCGGGAGAGAAAATGACAGAATTTAGCAGCTTAGCGGAGGATGACCTGAGCTTGGCAAGATAAAGATCAAGATTAAGCAGAAAAACACGAGTTAAGCAAAGTGTCTTTCACCAAAATGAGAATCTAAAAATGATCCATTCCACTTACTGACAGCAGGGGGCAGCAGTGAGCTGTAAATCTGACCTGTAATGAGGAGGCGGCAGCTGCTGGATGACATTGTGGATTTTTACCAGCCTCTCCTCGTCTGTGGCTGCAGACACAGCTTCCTGTGACGAAACGGAGGACAAAAGCACGGAGTCTAACAACCGAAGCAGACGACTTAATCGGACTCTCGGCTTCAAAGCGGTTCTTGGAAAGCTTGTCACAATGCAACCACCTCATTTTAAGCAGCACTTTGAAAATGAGATAAATGTCTCTTTCATTCAACCAATCAAGGAGCGACCAGAAAGACGTTGCCTGCACATCGACTGACACAAAGCTGAATCAGCTCCCGTGCAATTTTTTAAGGACTGTGCTCACCGAGAACCGGTCGTAGAGCTGGTAGGTGAGCAGCGGGTTGGGCAGCTCTCTGAAGTACAGCTTGCACAGGGAGCCCACAGAGTGGATGTCCTGTCGGAACAGTTCTCGGCTCAGGTCTGGGATCTGCTCAGAGTCAAACTCGTGCCTGGAGACGGAACAGAAACACAAGAACCCATTCGGACATAAAATATTGAATTATTTTTTCCCCTTTCTTTTGGAGGAAATATTAGTTTGACTTTTAAAAAAAGACTCAGCATTTTTAAGCCCAGACTGCTATTTTAATAGTTTATCCTGACAGTGGATTCTAGAAGTTTAGCCAACAGGATTAAATTATTATGTAATTTTATAAAGTAACATTTTGACAGTTTTTAGGTCTTATTTGTCCATTACAAGCATCTGGTCTGTGACTGCCTACATATGGAGGAGTCCTTAGTCCTGCTTTGTCTTATTATGTTGTAATCAGAGTCTTTTTCAGTTTGTTGATCACAGTCAAGTCTCTCTCTACAATAACAGAAAAATGAGCAATTCCTTCTTCTGTATCTCAATAATAATAAAACAGAAGTTTAAGAGATCAAACTATTTCTTCAGATGTCATGAACATGTCTGAAGACGTCACGTAAAAGCTTTTTACTTTCAATTTTATCTTTATGTTTTATTACAATTACAAAATCAATTTTTTATCATGTTCTTATCGCACCTAAGCAAATATTCCTACTGTCATGAGTTTATTGTCCTGGTTTTCTTTTGCAGCATTTCATACATATTTGTTTTTGTGCGGTAAAAATAAATCTGACACTGACATTAACTGAATGATTTCTTACAAAATCAGTAAATATAAAAACAATAAATCCATAAAATCCCTTTGAAACAAAAAAAGACCAACAGATCTTCAACATGTCTACATCTTTGCGTGTGCCGTATTTCCTGAGCTGTTAGAAGGAGGCGTGACGCGGCGAGAGCCGAGCTTTTCCCATTAAGCTTTTTGATTGGCTGCCCAACCCCATCAGCTCGTGTGCCGCTCAATTTATCCACTGATGGGAGTTTGTTTTATGGAAGCAGCAAAAAATACAGCAACGCTCTCAGAAGCTGCACAGCGTTAATCAGATTTCCATTGATAGATTGGGGGGGAAAATCTACTTAAAAGCACTAAAAGTTAAAGACTTGGACAGCAGCCGCTTCAGCCGCCGCTAATTGGCTGCACACTTATTTATGTAACATATCAATATATCTGCAATTTTGCCAAAGTGCCACATTTATACAAGTAATTTATACAAATAAATAAGCCTGAAAATAAATGCAGTTAAGAAGTTAAAAAAAATGAAAATAATAATCACATTTTGTGAATAATAACTGCGTTCTTCAACTAAATGTGAAATTCAGTAAAATAAAATAATAAAAAAAATACTCTGAAGTTCCCAGTCGTAATATATTCATACCGTGTGTAATTATTTCCGTGCTTTTATAAATATTTAATGGTTCCTTTTACTGCAGTGCACCAGGAGCAAATTCAGCTCAACAAATGAATCCTGGCATCTGATTGGCTTCAGACCAACCAGAAGCCCCGCCCCCTGACACAGACAGGGAAGGACTGCTGATACAGACTTTCTATGGTGAAGTAGAGAGGAAGCACAAACCTCAGTTTCTGGATGTTGGAGGAAATCCCTGAGAGTCTGTAGATCCCATCCACGACGCCGATCTTCTCGATGAACTCTGCACAACTTTTAACGACCTGCGGGACTGAAGGACATAAAGACGAGACACAACGTTCAGCCATTTTGTCTGTGTCTTCTAAAAACATCTTGTTGGGTACTAAAAGATGACATCTTCTGCGTTCTACATTCTCCACACTAATTATTTAAAGTGTTTTCGGTAACACCTTATTCAAAGGAGTGTGCATAAGACTGATATTACACTGTCATAAACATGACAGAACAACGGACACGAACATGAAGGCGTTTTCATGAATGCTTATGACTGTTGTCATGAAATGTCTTTTGGTAAATAATGACACTCTGAATGCAGAGTTGCATTAGAAGTCAATTAAAAGAGTCAACTTTGCATTAAAAGTATAATTATTTACAGATTTTTTTATGAAATGAAAACCGACGTGTTGAACAATGGCAGACTGCAGATTCGATAAAAACCACAAAGAGGTTTGTTTCTGGAGAATCCTACAATAAACAAGCCTCAGGCTGTAAATACCAGACCTCCCAAATGTTTCTGCATTATTCATCACATTTCTTCAAACACGCAAGTGATTCTAATTCGATTAAAATAAAAATAAGGACATATAATTTTAAACGCTGCCAAATCTTACCAAGTATTTTTGCCTAGTTTCAGTTAATAAGGCAAATCTAACTTGCATGTAATTTTTCAGCAAGACATAAGAGCTTGTTTGAAGTCAATTATTTGTTAATATTGATGGGAAAACAACCAGTTCCACTGGTAGATTATTTCACTCTTAAGACATTTTTTCCCATGTTATTAGTGAAATAATCTGTCAATTTTCCCATCAATATTAAGGAACTATTTACTCCAAACAAACTCCTATATCTTGTTAAAAATGTACTTGTTAGTTACTTTAGTCTTATTTCAATCATACTATGATATTTGCACTAGAACAATGGTTGATATGAACATTATGGAGCTAAATAAATCTGGAGATTCATGATGTTAACGTGAGACAAGATGATCTTGAATCAGTAGCTGAGAATTTACTCAGCGACTTCATTTTTGTTTCAGCATGGATGATTTTGCTTATACGGAAACAACAAAGTATTTCAAAAACAGGTTCTAAACTAGACTAACCTGGCATTAGTCTGTTTTTATTAAGTTAAAGCATGTGGGATATTCTACCGTCGTGTCCTGAGTTGTGGAGATGCTCCCCCAGGTCGCAGCCAAACACTCGCTCCCTGAGGATCCCGCGCTGCCGCAGCTTCTGCGGCGGCGGCCGAGACTTCATGAACGACCTCAGGAAGGTCACCAGCTTCCCGTGCTTCTTGCACACTGAATGCGCACGAAAACACACACGGGAGCCACGTTACAAAGGAACCTGACTCGGATCCCGGTGAGCGAGTCTCTGAAAACTGGCCACGTGCCAACGCACACCGACTAGTACCTGGCTTTGGCACTGAGTTTTGAACGCTGGGTGGGATCTTCTCGTTTATCAGCTCCACGCAGTCGCAGGGGAAGAACCCGACCTGCAGGAGGAGAGGTGGAGAAGAGAGCGAAGAGGTACAAACGGAGTGAGTGACGAGTGGGGAGAGGCGATGAGGTCAAGAAAAACCTCAGACTGAGCATTGATGATATTCATGACTGAATCAAACTTTTGAGGTTTGAACAAACTTTCCCAACTAAACTAAACCTTTTTTAAGCTGATCTGTGCTGATCTCATCACTGGTTTACTGCCGTCTCTGAAGACGACCTATGAAGTTTGTTTTTAAAGTAGCACGATCAATTTTCACTTTCTTTTCAGATTCAGAAAAGCTAAAATACTAACAGTTTGGATCCAATTTTGCAACATCAAATGTTTTTTTGCGTATTCTTTTAAGCTTTATTTTGAAAAACCAACATAAACCCTTTTATATTTTTCAGTTTACTTCCATTGGTAACATGATAAGAAATATTGAGGCTTTTATTTTAGAAAGCATCTTTAAGGCTGCACTTTATAAAATAAAAAGAATAAATAAAAGAGTTGTGATTGGTTCTGGATTTCTGCAAATGGCCGGGAGGAGATAGAGGAAATACATTTTTTACCACATTTTTTGTCTCATATTGTACTATGATCACATGATGACAGTTTTAACAAATATAATTATTATTATTTTTCAAAAATTACATTTGATTTTGAAAAGCCGATACAATACATTTTTCAAGACTCGTTTAGCTTCAGGAATTTTTTTTAATAATCTATGAAAACTTGAGGATATTATTTTGAGAAATAATTTTGTTTTGTTTTATTTCAAGTGTAATAAGATTTTTCCAGTAGAATCCAGACCAAAGGTACTCTAGGACTTTGTGTGTTTTCCCACAGCAGAAGGTTTACCTGGAAGCCATGCTTCCCTCTCCACCAGCCCGTGTCTTCTTTAGGCGGCATGTCGATGACAGACACAATATCCCCGACCTAGATCAGAAAGAGCTCTCTCTATGACGCTCATCAAAACTAAGTGCAAAAATATGCAGAAAAAAAACATACACCTGACAGACTGGTCCACGCCTGAGCATGTCTCTGTCTCCTTACCTCGAAGGTTAACTCGTCGGTGGCCTGAGCCGTGTACCGTTTGGTGACGTGGGCGGCAGCGATGGCGGGAACGTTGATCGAAGCTTCTTCAGAAACCAGCAGATGGTTGCCCTTGTTGTCGATCTAAAAATAAAGACAGCAGAGATGCTGTTGGCACATCTTACGCCCAAAAAGCCAGAGCAGGGAGTGGGAGCTGGTCACGATTTATCATGAGACGACGGATGAAAGAGAAGCAGAGAACAATGGAAAGTTAAAAATGTTTTGTTTTTGCCTCCACTTGAGCTTCCAGCGTTTTTAATGTCAGTGGAAAGTAGAGCAGGTGAATTGGCCCCAATGTTCTGTCTGTTTGTGTGTAACGAGAAGGATGTACTTTTTTTTTACTTATGTTTTTAGAAATCAGATATCTGCTTTGCTGCCAGTGGTGCTGCTGGACTCAGACCTGAACCTTCAGAGACGCATAAAGACAGTTACAAAGTCGGCCTTCTGTCACCTGAAGAACATCTCCAGGATTAAAGGACGAATGTCACAACAAAGAGAAACTCATATAAAATCTAACTGATTACAGTGTCCTCACATTCTGCCTACAAAAATCAATAAGAAAACTGCAGGTGATCCAGAACGCTGCTGCTCACGTTCTGACTAAAACCAGGAAGATAGACCACATAACACCAGTTTTAAAGTCGCTACACTGGCTCCCTGTAGCTCAGAGAATAGACTATAAAATACTGTTGTTAGTTTATAAATCACTGAATGGTTGTTGTATCAACCTTCCAGACCCCTCAGGTTCTGGTTCTGCATCCCCAGAACCAGAATCAAATGAGGAGAAGCAGCATTCAGCTTCTATTTGCCACAAATCTGGAACAAACTTCCAGAAAACTGCAAAACTGCTGACACACTGAGTTCCTTCAAAACTAGACTAAAACCCAACAAGCTTAACCTGTCTGTGGATTTATAATAACTAGAGCATAGATTAACTCAATTCAAGTGGCAACTTTTTACCACTTGTCTTTATGTTATGGACTATATATGTTATGTTTTCATCACCATAACCTGTCTTGTTGCTTAAATCTATAAAAATAAACTTGACTTGATATAAAAACGTGTTGAGGAATGGATGGAGCAGGCTAAGATATAAGAAATAATCTGCAGTACTAATATTTTTTTTTTACTTACTGAAGTCGTGTGTTGTACTAAAAGCCCAAGGCAAAAGAAAAATAAATAAATATTTTTTAAAAATCATTCAAATCCACAAAATACTCTACAACTTTACCACTGTGGCTGTGATTGTTAAAACAAATACAGGAAAATGTCATTCAGCTCCTTTTTGGAACTTCAGAGTATGAAAAACATACAACTCCAAAAATAACTTCAGATGAGAATCAAACATGTAAATACAAAGCCAACCCCACCGGTCAGATAAGTAAGATCAACTGAACTCTGAACACATTTGCACAGTGCTTGAAATTTGCTACAGAAGCTTCACTTTCTGTCACCGATCATTAGCTTGCTACTTGAAAGTCGCCAGAAAAAGCTGCACACCTCTTTTTTTTTCTTGACACCAGTGCTGTCTGTCTGCTTCTCACACTCAGGCAAACACTCCCTGCCTTATGAACCAGTGCAGTAATTAAGTCTTTGACTCAACATTTAGAAAAAAAAAGAGCTACACTGCAAAATGTAGGAGGATGTACTTTGGCACGGATGTGTAGGATTCCCAGCAGGGAATAACAATTCCTTCATCTTATCTGCGATATTCCAACCATAATCTCATTTTACTGACTGTTCCTTAGATAAACATCAGTCATGTTAGCGTTTCAGATCATCACAACAGAAAAGCACAATAAAAAAGAACTCCTACCTCCATCCATGTTAACACAGGACCACAGTTGATTTTGTTGTCCGCGATGGCAGAGAAGCGTGACAGGTAGCTAGTCAGCATTGTGGTGACTGACTGAAAGGAGACAAAAATAAAATAAAATAAAAAAGCTAGACCTCAATAAAGCTCCAAAAATAAACATGACGTCACACAAGCCAGCAGAGGTACAAGAATTTCTGCAAACGAATTCATGCTCTTGTATTTTGCTTTGTTTTTATAATGTTACAGCCACAAACTTCAAAGTTTTTCATCAATATTTAACACAAAGTATTGCTTTGTTGTGAAGTGGAAGGAAATGATACACTGTCTTCAAGTTTTTCTTCTTTTTTTTTTCCAAATAGGTCAATATTTAGAGAAAAAATTGTTCAATACAATGACAGCTGAAAGTTTATTAGGGTCTACTTTTTCCCTTCCTCTTTACAAAATAAGTCAGGCTCGGTCAGGTTCAGCTTCTTTGAACACCAGTTTTAGTGTTAAACTGTGTCTTTTTAAATAATTATTTGCATGGCATTAGGATTATTATGCAAACAAATGTAATGGTTGGTGCTGCCTCTTGGACTCCAAGAGGACTCACTTGTTTTTGTTTTTTATCTCAATCCTGGTTAAATGAAGGTAAAAAATAATAATTCAAAAGTTGAATTTGGACTAGGCCATTGAATACGCTTTGGACTGGTAGATGTGTCTGCTGAAGAAAGTAATGCCCAAAAAATATCAGCAGTGAATCTCTACAACTCTTCTAAAATAAATACATAAAAAAATGGAGATTATATCTAAATGGAGGAAAAAGTTTCAAAGGTGCATAAATGCTTTCATGAATGTGGAGACGATACCTCAACAGTGTCCTCTAAGGTGTCGTAGCGTGGCAGTTCGGTGAGTTGGGAGTAACGGCGGTCGTAGATGCACAGGTGCAGGTGTTTGTCCAGCACTCGGAAATCCTCGTAGGATCTTTTCACCAGCCAGTTTCGAGCCTGACGGGGACGACGCAAAGCAAATCAGGACCAAACTGAAGCGAAAGCGCCTGCTGCTTTTGGGAGAAGCCAGAGCACCACTCGGATATTCAAGTAATGTTACCTGGCAAGTGATCTGGACGAGAAAGACGAGTTCTTTGGAGTCCAGACCGGGCTTCGGTCCCTCGCTTTGCCCCTCTGCCAAGGCCAACTGCACAGGGAGACAAACAGGAGGAAGGAGACACAGAGGAGCTTGGATTGAGGATGGAGCATAAATAATAGATGAGTATGATACAAAACCCCTCTCTGTTTTTGGGACTGGGCTACTAAAAGTGCATCGTGTCCCATATTAATACTGGATTTACCACTTACATTGAATGCCAGGCGTTTCATCCTGCAGTTTTAAATGTTTAGCAGATTTCCTTTTTTTTCTTCTGCGAAATTATAGATGATAGGAAATCAACCCTTAAAGAGACCAAAGACGTAAATGGAGAATTGACTTCAGAGGCCTCCGTGCTGAGGAAGTTTTGGTTATTTATAACTGTTAGCAACCCGTCCAGATACACTGTTACACAACATGCAGCGACCTAGTTACGGCAAACCAAACCGATGAAGAGAAATTTGTTGTTGAGTGAGTCATTACGGTCAAAACGCAGTTCATCGCAACGCTTTCCTTTTTTTTTTACCCTAGTCCAAACTACAAAGCTAATTAAGCTGTGGAGAGGCTGAAAAGGTCAGTGGTCCAGTGATGGGAGAGAGAAGAGGGCAGATTTAGAGAAATACAGAGAAATTATGAAAACATTAGGCAACAATGCAGCTTTTTTTCTCCCGCACTCTCTCTCTAAGTAAAAAGCATCTCCACCATTTTTCCCCAGAAATATGCCCCACGTCAAACAACTAACCCACCGTCACGTCACGGGCCTCGTTCAGGTTACCTCCTGCTAGAGCATCTCAGATGTCCGACAGCGGATGAAGTAAGAGCTTCCTCTTTGTGTGTGGGACCACAGCGAGCTCCTCAAAGCAAACAATAAAAAAAAAAGAAAAGAAATAGCCAAATCTAGGCTGAGAGCAGAAGGGTTTAAAGGTTCTCCTGACTCGCCCGTTTCTCGTCCCAACAACAACAACAACGTTGCACGCGAGAAGCTTATTTGCAGAGCAACCAGCACCGGTGAGCTACAGAAAGCAGAGAAAACGAGACGCTGATGCTTTCCCTCTGCTCCCTGCCTCCTTCTTCCCCCCCTCCTCCTCCTTTTCCTCCTGCCTCTCCTGTACTCCATCACCCTCCCCCCTGTTCCTCTCTTTCAACCGTTCTCTCTCTCTCGTGACAAAAGGAGGTTCGCCTGTAAACGGGTTCATCTGGGACACACGGACACAGATGCTCATCCGTCACATAGCAACATGAGACAGATGAGACTTCCTAATCTGCAGACGAATCTGTCGGGATGCAGATGGAGGATGTCTGCTGCTCTGCAGGCATCACACCCAAGACTCGACCTCTGCTTTCCGTCTTTGTCGTTAAGACTCTGCGGCTTATGGCGTGATCCGAGAACACAGAACAGAGACTCGTCTCCCAAACCGAATCAAACGCACCCGGGGCGTCCGGCGGAAGCGTCTGAATCTGCATGTATGCAGCTCTGCCTTCAGCGTCAGTGTCGCCTCAAAAAGGACGTTTCTGCTTTTGCTCACACTGTTTTTCTGCACATTTAATGATGAAGACACAAAACGTTCAGCCAAACAGAGCGAAAGCGTCTCAGATCAATGCTCAGCCAGCCATAGCGTTGCTCACTGATGCGGCCGTGCAGGGGGTCGGCGCCGCCATGTGCATCACATGCACCGCTCAGGATGCTTTGTGCTAAGCTAAAGCAGCGGCTCCCAGCTGTGCAGAAACGTCTGACGCCCTCTGCAGGCGATCAAGCAGAACTACGAGAGTTGTAGTTCTGCAACTACAACTGGCTAAATGCTTACTTCTGCACATCACTAAGCCTGACGCAATAAATCAATTAATTAATTAATTAATTAATTAATTAATTAATTAATTAATTAATTAATCGCATGATGAATAGAAATAAGCTCAGTAATTTCCATCTGCATTATTGATCGTCTTTCTTGTATCTCTCTCTCCTCTCTACCAAACAATGGAAAGTCTTCAGTCTGGTGTGTTGGGCTCAGATAGCTCCACGTTTTTGAAGGACAGTTTCCATTTCATTTGTTGTTTCAGGTGTTTTGTTTGGATATTTAAGATAACAAAGTTTTCGAGAAGGTCTTATTGCATTATTATGCCATTACATTACTTCAAAATGATCTCGAAACAAAAACTGAAAAAGTACAAGAAAGAGCAAGAGAGAAAGGTAAGAGCAGCCGAGAATGAAGGTGGAAATCACCAAAAAATGATAAGTTTGGAAATGCTAAGCTAGAGTCAGGGTATTCAGAACAATGTCCACTCAGGACAAAACTAGTCGAAATGTGTCTTCAGATTGATTTGAGTTCATGCAGTTCAGTCCTAAATGACATATCAAGTTAAAAAGAGGAACCTTTATGTTTCAACTCATCAATATCGAGAAAAACTGCTTTTTTGTAAAAGATCAAGAAGCAGGTAAAGCATAAAATAATGTAACCTACGTTGTCTATGCGGAAAACGAAACTCCTTGTTAAGAATCAACTTGCTGTCTGCATCCTGCAAGGTGAAAAACAATTTCCTGCCATTCTCCAATGATAATCGTTCATTTGTGCTATTTGACAATAAATGTTCATTTCCAGGACCAGCATTAAGTTCATGCTGACAGCTAATAAATGAGTCTGAAGGTGGCAGCACTAAGCAAATCCAAGTTTAGGCAACCTGCCTGTAGAAGCTGAACAAAAATAAGTGTAGTAAGTGCAGAATATCGTCTGTGAACAGATGCAAACATGGCACGTCAAGAATACGAGGGAAAACTGCTACAGTGATTGTCCAGAAAACACAAACAAGGTTATTGGTTATGCCAAAAGTGCAGCAGCGCAGTCTGAGACAGCAGCAAATATAGCAGCTGAACGCCGGCCAAGTGCACAGTTATGAAAGCTAATAACTCTCTGCAAAGTATTTTTAGAGCTCACCTGAACGTTGCCAAAATCGACAGTCTCATAGTGGAAATGGGCACACTCTGCCAATCTGGGGAAGTGACCTCTGGGGAACGTTAGCCTAGAACACACAGAAGAGCGGCTACTCATTAACATTCAAGACACACCGACGCTGCGATGAGGAGCGGAAACAAAGAGAAAGAGGAAGGGAGAGGTCAGGCTTGTGCGGCGAGAGACAGAGCGCCGTTTAAGATTCAGACCGGCTGGTCGGCGTGAGAGGCGCCCAGCGCTGGAACACAGGCTCCCCCTTCGCTTCACTGGCCTGAATAAGGAGCCTTATATTCAGGCCAGTGAAGCGGCCCCTAAAAGCGGCGGCAGCGTCACTGAGAGCACCTACTTTTTCATGTTCTTGACCTTCATACTCGCCGTGCTGACGCAGGAGCGCAGGAGGGGCTCGGCCTGGTGTTCTGTGATGTCATCACTCTTCACCTGCCAAGAGCAGAAAGCATTAACGGGGTCGGTGATGGAGAAACCGATAGTTTATGACGTTGGAATGTGTAATGGAAGCACATTCCTGCCTCTGACGGCTTTTAAAATAGGAGTTATATCATTTTTCCTCAGTGGATTACATATTGTGAAAAAACAGAGTCTCACCACGTATTTTTGTCTACTTTGTAGTGAAAATATCTGAATACCTTAGAGAAACTACAAAACTACAATACAAGTAAATTATCAGCAAGATGTAGGAGCTTAAGTTAATAATTCAACAAAAGTAAAACATTTCTTCTTACGAGTGAAATAATCAGTCACTGAAACTAGTCATTGTTTATCAATATTAAGAAATGATTGACATAAAAGAAGCCCCTACTTCTTGCAGAAAAGTTACTTATCGGTTTTGTCTTATTTCAGGAGTACTAAGATATTTGCACTAGTAACTACACGAGCTGGCGTGGTTTGATTTTACGATGCACTGTGTCAAACGATCCAAACTAATTGAGAAACTTGTTCCTCTCTTTGCCTGTGGTGGCGCTGCACCAAGAACCACTGAGAGAAACAACATGTCAGAAGAAGACACGAGCGTAACGTCCTTTTTCAAGAAATGCAAACAGAAATGCAGTGGAGTCAGATTGTAGGTTTTCTCTTTTGTCTTTGGCAAAACACGAAGAGCCATTTGTCCCGTAAGCATTAGATTCTTGCATTTGTCTTGGTTCTATTTACCCAGAATGCCCTACACCATAGTCTGGTTCCTGCTTTTGGAGCGGTCTCTGGTCTGCTTGCCTCCACATTTGCATCAGAATAGCACCAGAGTTCACTTTAATCAAACCCAGAGCGAGGTTTTTAGGTGGACCAGAGTTCACTTTGTTTTTGTTTGACTGCAAATTCACACCTCCCCAAACAAACTGTACAATCAAAACACATGGACTAGAGTTTGATGAAACATGGCTGGTGTGAATGCAACATAAGTCTTTCAAACCTAAGAACACATCGCCTGGTGATGGCCTTATCCCTTATCCCTTTACTTACTCAAATTTTAGCAAATATTAATTGGACGTATGACTGTATTTGAGGCTGTATGTGTAGTTTTGACCATTTTTTTAATTTGCAGAAGACCAGGATGAATTTAAAGTCGTCAACTGAGACCTTGTGATCTGTTGAGGCGACATTAAAGTGTGAGTCAACTAAAGAAGCAGAGCAGAGCATCCTCATGGAGGAAGGACAACATGTCTGATGGGTTTTGTGTATTCTCTTGCATCAGCTATGAGTCAGTGCCATGTGTGTGCTTATTTATAAATATATATGTGTGTGTGTGTGTGTGTGTGTGTGTGCGTGCGCGTGTGTGTGTGTGTGTGTGTGTGTGTGTGTGTGTGTGTGTGTGTGTGTGTGTGTGTGTGTGTGTAGGCATGTACCGCGGCAGTGGATGTCTCCTGTGGCTGCTTCTCCTCTGGAGGATTAATGTTGGTAGCTTGAGGTAAGGCATCGTTTTTGTCGAGGTCAGCAGGTGGGGTCGGGTCACTGTGCAAGAGGTAAAGAAAAAAAAAAACAAGGTTGGAAACAGAACAGAAGCTGAACTATTGTTATGAAAATGAGGCCTCTCGATATATTTTGTTTAATTTTCATCCACCAGAGGGAGCAAGTGAGGGAGAATCACTGGAGTGGCTTGAGCTGGAATCATGACATTGCACCAGCATGCCTCAAAAAAAACAAAAAAAAAAACAGAAAACATGTCGTACTGAAGCTGTCACCAAGAAAATACACATTTATTATTTATGTTAGCTGTAACTATGAACAATTACTGAGATCAGTTTAGAAAATATCAGCAGTTTCTGCTTTAGTAGAGAGGGGAAAAAAATGAACCCTGATCCAGTGGTTGTTTTATTTGCACTCCAAAGCTCACGTGTTCAGTGAGGCATAAAGACAATCCACCCACAGGGAGAGCTTCACAAAACCTTCACTTGAAATGTGATTCAATGTATTGAGGAGTGGAGGGTGAGGCCCATTCAGGCAAACTTTGATAAGCAACAAAGGCCACAGGGAGTTTGGGAGTCTTACAGATTCAGCCTGATCGAACCTGGAAATGTGGCAAACAAACATCGACGTTTATGTGCTCCAAAATTACATGAGCGAGCGCAACAAATTAGTGGAGTCTGAAACTGATGGAGGTTGAAAAAGGGATAGTTTGTCTCTCTGCTTTACTCTGATAACTGGGTCATTTTTTTTAAAGCCTCACTTCTGGTTTTATTCATCTCAAATTCAAAATTCCCATGTTCCTTTAAAGCAGCACGCCACACGCTATCTGGTCTTTTCATCATCATCCAGGTGAGCAGACACACGAAGCCAGGGAAACACAAAAAAATAAATAAATAAGAGTAACTCACCCCTCAAGGACGTCACTACTTCCTGGTTCTCCCCGGGGTCCTGAGGCAGCATTCTCAATCACCGCGGCAACCACGCATCCAGCCTCCATGATGCCGCCCTGCTGCAACAGCCCGCTGTAGAGAAACGTGAGTGGGAGGAGAGAGAAGGAGAGAAAGTCACGGCGGGAGGGTAGGAGGGTCCGAAGCTGCGGAGCCACCAGACGTTAACCCACTCGAGGCCGCCATCCACCCCGGCTGTAATCTGGGATGACATCATGCCAGAGTGCCGCGGGCTGCCACGGCGACCAAAACGTGTCAGGCTGTGAGTTCGCAGGATGGATTTCAGCTTCTGTTTCCTCCTAGATCTGACAGATTTCGGTTGAGAAGCGACTCTCGCGCTCTCCAAGGAAACGGCAGGTTTTTCCCGGCAGCCAGAGATTTCCCCTTTACTTTTTAAATTCCACTGCTGTGAAAATGTATTTCCCAAAAAACAGATTCCTTCTGTTTTTGATATTTGGTCACGACAAAGATAACTTGGGTGAATACAAACATCGGTTTTCAGATGGTAATTT
The DNA here is from genome assembly GCF_051168715.1 of Poecilia mexicana. NCBI lineage: Eukaryota > Metazoa > Chordata > Actinopteri > Cyprinodontiformes > Poeciliidae > Poecilia > Poecilia mexicana. The sequence continues at coordinate 30,000,316 of NW_028263382.1, read as the reverse complement.
TATTTGTTAGCAAAGATAAGGAATCCCAATGAAATATTTGCCTCCTTGTTTAATCATAAATTAATGGTGATTTACATATTGGGGGGTTTAATTTCATCAGCCACGCCCAGGCTGATTACTGCTACGCCTGGAGAATCAAAAAATCACTCAGGTAGAAACTGTTTGTCAACACAAAGTAGGCTGAAACAATCTTAAAAAGCAACTTGTCGTGCTCCAATGTTCAGAGATCCAACAGATGTAAAAAAAACAGAAACCGTCATCCAAATACGTTTTAACCGTACATCTCGATTAAATGTGCCTAATTATGACATAAGATAATAAAATATTAGAATGTGTTGACAACCTGCCAAAGAAGACACTCTCAGATGGCGTATAAGGCTTATTCTATGCAGTGCAGTTCTGTGTTTGTATAGTACAAAACTGTAAATTTGCGCCAAAAAAAACTTAGAAATTTTGAGATTAATCTCTGAAATTTTCCAAAACTATATATATATATATATATATATATATATAAATTTGCAAGTTTTTCTAGTAAATTTCAGATTTTTCTCTAGCAAAATTTGACTTTTCAAACTCAGAAATTTCCAAGAGAATTCCTAGAAAATTTCTGAGATTAATCTCAACATTTTTGAGTTTTTCAGAGGAAACGTACCCTTTTTTTCTATCTACAATAGCCCTAAAACACCCTAACAGTATTGAGTTGCCTGTGTTGGTATTATCCCGTACTGTAATGCAGAGGAAGATGAATAAAGTTTTGGTTAAGCTAAAACACAACACTGGCTCATATCGTCCGTCCAAACGCAAACTAGATGTAGACATAACAGCCTGTTTCATTCAGCTTCATAAATAATTTTTTAATTTTACATCAAACAATTACTGTTTTTTATCCACTGCCATGGAATTGGTAAAATATCAGTATTTAGATAGGATTACACTTTAAACCTTTTTAATTTATGTCAGTTTTGTTCTCCAGTCCCAGTAAAAACCTTTTGTTTTTCATTCATATGCCTGCTTCTACTGCTTACCCTCAGTTCAGTAATGAAAACACTAGGAATGTCCTGATGAAGCAAACCTGGCTCTCCCTCAATTTTCCCATAACGTGCTTCTGGAATTATGAGGGTGTTTATCGGTAAACAACGTCTCACGGACAAAAACAGGCCCTTCCCAAAGCTCCCACCACTGCAGCTCAGGTAGCAGAGAGATGGGTCACCATCATGTGTAAAGGGTTCTGCTGATCAACCACAACATGTCTGGTCCAACAGGTACGTTAACTAGAGTCCACTGAACGCTTGTGCCGTAGTAGCAGTTTCCCAGCAGCCCCTCCAGCTCGGTTATCCACTGCTGGTTCTGGACTTCCATAAAGCTTCTTTAGTCAGCAGAATGCCAACAGGCCGACAGGAATACTGAGCAGGTCCAACTCGGCTCCATCCTCGTCTCGCACTGTGTCTCAACTCAACCTTGCCGAAGGGCAAAAAGTGCATTACACAGATAGCAGCGATCCAGAGACCACATTACATAAAGTTATGTTATGCAACGGTCACTTGGATCCAACATCTATAGTCTTCTTATATGACCGGACAGTGTCTTGGAACAGTGTTTTGTCACGTTGTAGCCACAAACGTTTGTGTATTTTGATGGGATTTGATGTGACAGCCCAACACAAAGAGGATGTTTACAGTAGATTTCAAATTGTGTCATAAATAGAAATATGAAAAGTGTTGGCGGGGGCATTTGTTTTGACCTAGTTAAGTTTCCACTTAATTCTCATTTCCCTTCAGTGCTGCATCTGAAATTTCTCCTATGGACCTCGATTTCTCCGGATGAATTTCAACCCGGCCAATCAGCGAACAGAAAGAGCTTTGAACAGTGATGAATTAGATTTGAAGTCTGCCATGATTGCAGTTTTAGCAATGACAGTGGAGGAAGTAAACAGAGCCGTTAAATATGTGTTGGCCACACCTCCAAATATTGAGTCGTTTAGTTTAGGACTTCTTATTTCGTAGTGGGGTTGGTTGTTTACAGCGCACTCAACTTGTACATATATCAGGACCAAATGTTAGCGATTGCCTCCAGCTACCAATTATTTCTCAATAGCTGAGGGTCTAGACCTTCTGTACGAAGCAAAGCGATTAGCGACATGAGACTAGTTTTAAACCAGGCCAGTACAGAGTCAATCTTTACTTAAGGTCTTCTTTCACTGCAATCACAGCAAAAAGTTTCTTTGGGTATTTCTCCTTTAACACCTTTCCACATCTAGGTACTAAAAGTTCTGTCAAAAATTAGATTGAGGTCCAGGTCCAATAACTAACCAAGTCATTTTATTGTAGCCTTTTCTTTATGTTCTGGGTCACCACCTCAAAACTTCTACAGCCACTGCCAGGGTTTCTTGTGAAACTGGTGTGAGTTGGGATGTACACACCATTGTCTCCACCGGCTCTGTCCACAGAATACTATCTCACATGTCCCCAACATGAAGGAACACACAAGTAGGTCCTCTTAAGGCTTTCTGTAAACAACAGTTTAGTTCTTGCCACTCATCTATAGTGAGCAGATCTGTAGAGGGCACAACTAATCATAGCCCCATCCATAGCTTAGGATCTTTTCTACTTCACCGTGGATCTGGTCACATGACTTTTATTTCACAAAGTGCCTCGAGATGGTATGTGTTGTGAACTGGCGCTATAAAAATAAACTGAATTACGCCCAATTGAATTATTTGGCTCCTCTTGCTCAGTTGAGGATTAGGTCTGGCACTGTGCCATACTATTTCCGTTTTTAGATGAAGAGATTTACACAGTACTCTGAGAGACATTCAGACCTTGAGATATTGTTTTGATTCAAGCCCAAATTTATCCTTCATCTGTGTTTTGTGTTCCTTGGTCAACATGATGCTGTTTGTCCCCTAATTTACAGTTTTATCTGCGCAAGACTGTGAACAGCGTGCATCGTTTACTTTCTACTTTACAATTATGCATTATTAGAGCCACACAAGTAACCCAAAAACAATGTTAAGGTTGTGGGTTGCTAATGGGGTAAAGACTTTTCAATCAGCTGAATTCTTTCCATGTAAAAAAAAAGGGTTTTCTGCGCATACAATGGTACCTGACCTTGCTGATTATAGCTCATCAGACAGAGTCTGTTTGAGTGGAGGAACATGTTGTCCTGCACACAGCAGAGCGGACGAGCTCGCATATGCACCTGCATCATAAAAGACTTGCACTTTTTTTTTCGTCTGGAAAACCTTAGAAAATCTGACGAAAGAAGTGATCACCAAAGCAATCACTTCTTTTAGCCCAAATACCGTAACAGTGGACCAATTTAGAAATGCTCCAAATAGCGTACACTACAAACTCGAAAGGCTGTGAAGAGACATGATGATGAGTGATCTTCATCAGCGTACCACCTTTTGGTGTATTATAGGTGAGAAAATGAATATATAAATATGTCTCAAACCTGTCAAAGCAACATATTTTTTTATTTTCCTGTGGATTTTCTTCTAGAAACATTGAAGTCACACCGAATCAAGCAGCAGTGCTGCTTCCACAGCTTCTCCGTCGTCATTCATCTCCAAAGTATCAAACGTACTATTCTGGATGTATGAATAAAGAGGCCCCCTTTATCTGTCACAATTAATGGGGAGGTGCAGCTCTGATCTCAGGAGACCGGAGCGGCGAGCACAAAGGATGTCGCCTGGTATCTGATGGCCTACATGGCGTTTTTGCGAGTAAAATGGAGCGGCGCGCACAATCCTGCACGCTGTCTGTGGGACCGGCATCAGCAGACATGTTGACAAGAAAATGACTGGGTGAATTTAATTTTTTTCCCAGGTAAAATTTGGTCACAAGTCTGTCAGTCACAAGTCCTTCATTTAAAAAATGAAATGAGGGGGCGGGTCATAGAGGGAAAGCTATGTTGCACATATCCCCACCATTTATTAAATATTTATTTCATTTCTCTTTGGATCAATAAAGTATTTTTTGAATTTGAATTCTTGTAAATGTATGCAGTATTTATGGAGTTTGGACTTTGAAAAGTGATCAAAAACTTTGAAACCTAATGAAAAAAATTCCGGAGTTAAGTGGACGTTTTAGGTAAAGCCGTCAAATTTAATCTGGGAACTTGCAATTGAAAATGGAGGATAATACCAACTTCCAGGGTTCTGTTTCAAGAGTAAATGCAATGTCTGCAAATATAACCAGCTTCACAGATATGATTCTTATTTCAATATTATCACATTCTGCCATTATGTAACTAACTAGACGTTTAGCTTTAGACCAAGTGCAAACTCCTAGTTTAGTTTTAGTTTCTCGTGCTAATCAGTAAATTGTTTGTGTTAAAAAAATGACATTTTTTAAAGAAAATAGTTTTAGTTTTATTGAAAATGTGTGAAAAGAATTTGCACCACCACTCAGTTCTCACACACTCAACACTGCTTTGTGAACTGAGCGTTCACAACAAGAACAAAGGTGCTATTTTTTAAACTATTTTATTACTATTGTCCACACAACCTAAACTTAATGCTAGCAAACTGAATTAATGAGAGAAAAATGTGACTTAATCATAAGTACTACCGGTTACATTATGTGGAAAAAGGAACCATGAATTCACCTTAATTTAGATATAAAACTTGTTTTTAATAACTTTTTTCAAGAACAAAACAAACCAGGCATTGTGCAAATTGTACTGCTATCGGTAATAGAGGTGTGCCGATCGATCGGTCACCGATCATAATCGGGCCGATTTTCGTGAAAAAGTGCATGATCGGTGATCGGCGATCATTGGCTCTTGTTGCCGATACCGATCATCTCATTTCGCAGCCTGCCTGTGCAGCTGGTCTCCTCTTTCCTTCACTGCGCAAACGCGCAGCAACAAATCCTAAGCGATGTGTAACTATAACGTACTGAGTGAATGGGGAAGAAGCTAATACGACATAAAAACAATGCCATACTTGACGGAGTTTGGCTACATCGAGGCTCACTGCAGTAAAAAAGACATATGGAGGATCAGACAGCAGGTAAAGCAGTGCACAGCTACAAACAATCACCCGGATTAGCATGACGGTCAGAAAGCTAAACAAATAACCCGCAAAATTATTTAAGTCTTCGAGCTGCGATGTAAGACGCTGGTTCTGCTCTCGCTGTTGAACCGTTGCTACGCTACAGGTAGTAATATTTCACAGACGGAGCTTCGCTTCTGCTCCACCTGGTACTGACTCTCACACCGAACCTCTGCTTAAAGCTGCAGCATCTAACTTAAAAAATAGATTTTACATACGTATTAAAACTTTCGCTGTCCAAACATGAGACAGATAATCTCTAAAAAAAAAAATCAATCTCCTCCCTGATCTGCATAATTACTCCGCTCAGTCAGAAACAGCCACTCAGAGCTAGCAGTAACCAGCTAGCCGCCATGCTATCAGGAAGTTTTCATTCAGTAACTCTGGATTGTTTATTGTATGGAACCTGTTTTTGCCTTTGAATGTTAAGTTTTATACTTGAATTTTCTGGCAATGTTGAGAGGTTTTATTTTGGCTCTTTGCATTATTTAACCTCTTCAGAGCCTTCATATGTTATCAGTCTGTTAAAGATAGTATTATCAATAGCAGTACAATTTGCACAATGCCTGTTTTGTTTAGTTTTCTTCTTGAAAAAAGTTATTAAAAACAAGTTTTTGTCTAAATTAAGGTGAATTCATGGTTCCTTTTTCCACATAATGTAACTGGTAGTGTTTATGATAAAAAAAATAATAATAATTATGTGATCGGTATCGGTGATCGGTATCGGTGTATCGGCCCTCATGGGTGATCGGTATCGGTATCGGCAGGAAAAACCCTGATCGGCACATCCCTAATCGGTAATACTATCTTTAACAGACTGAAAACATATGCAGGCTCTGAAGAGGTTAAATAATGCAAAGAGTCAAAATAAAACCTCTCAACATTGCCAAAAAATTCAAGTATAAAACTTAACATTCAAAGGCAAATACAGGATCCATTACAATAAACAATCCTGAGTTACTGAATGAAAACTTCCTGATAGCATGGCGGCTAGCTGGTTACTGCTAGTTCTGATTGGCTGTTTCTGACTGAGCGGAGTAATTATGCAGAACAGGGAGGAGGCAGAGGAGATCGATTATTTTTTCAGAGATTATCTGTCTCATGTTAGGACAGCGAAAGTTTTAATACGTCAATAATTTTTTTTTTAAGTTAGATGCTGCAGCTTTAAGCAGAGGTTCGGTGTGAGAGTCACTACCAGGTGGAGCAGAAGCGAAGCTCCGTCTGTGAAATATTACTACCTGTAGCGTAGCAGCGGTTCAACAGCGAGAGCAGAACCAGCGTCTTACATCGCAGCTCGAAGACTTAAATAATTTTGTTTAGCTTTCTGACCGTCATGCTAATCCGGGTGAGTATTTGTAGCTGTGCGCTGCTTTACCTGCTATCTGATCCTCCATGTCTCTTTTTTACTGCAATGAGCCTCGATGTAGCCAAACTCTGTCAAGTATGGCATTGTTTTTATGCCATATTAGATTCGTCGTGTTGATGCATTTTGAAGTGCTTCACCCCACGTGCTTCAATTTTAAGCCGCAACACACAAACTTCCCCATTCACTCAGTGCGTCATAGTTCCACATCGCTTTGGATTTGTTGCTGCGCGTTTGCGCAGTGTGAAGGAAAGAGGAGACCAGCTGCACAGGCAGGCTGCGAAATGAGATGCAGGTGGTGATCGGTTTGTGTGATCGGCAACAAGAGACCGTGATCGGCAATCATCGGTCATACACTTTTTCACGGAAATCGGCCGATTATGATCGGTGGGCGATCGATCGGCACACCTCTAGTTACAACAGTACGTTATTAGCTATGCCGAATATCAGGTCTCAGGAAATTTGCTCCTTCTACTTTTGTAACCTCATTTTACACCGATGTCATTTCGTCTCTAATTAATTCCAGTACAAACCACTTCATTCCATCATACCAAATTTGTTTATTTTAGTTGCATTTTTTTTCTGAATCATAGAGACAAATGGTTATAACAATGTTAATTTAGCTCAATATCATAATCTAAAAACTTTTTATCATATTTTCCATTTATTTTAGTTCTAGTCTCTGTTTTGTGAGTGGACTTTTACAAAATAGCCTAACCAGCTGTATTTATAAAGCACCTTGAAAAAGTGAGAACTGCCCCAAGTACTTTTTGTCCCTACAAAAGGACAAATTGTGATGATTTGATGAAAGTAAAATAACTCTACAAAGTAAAGTAGAAGAATCTCCTTCTGGTAAATATTTGCTTGAGTCAGGTAATTACATTTCTTTACATTAGACTCTTAATAGAATGTAGAAAATGTCTACATTCTATTTGACAGCTGTTAAAGGAGGTTTTCTGACTCTCTGAAACTATAAAGACATTGTTGACGATCAAACCAGATCATCGTCAGGTAATGTGTGTAGACTTCATGGATCTCCAAAACCCAGACCAGACATTGACAGGACACAAACGTTTGGTTTCCTCGAGGCTGGTCGTCTTTTAGCTCCTTAGCTTCAGTTTCTTTGCCATTTGTTGTTGGTCAGACTGGCTGTATCAGGTTTCCAGTGACTTGAAACAACGCAAATGGAAACTGTCAGAGTGAAAACATCAAGCCGAAGGGAGGCTAAATTCCCAGTTTATGGAATTTAGTCACGAGATCTTCGACGCACTTTGACTCTCTTGTTAGTACCAAAGAAAGACAGGCGTCGGTGTGGAGAAAGTTGGTTTCAGGCTCTCATTCTGATTGCAGTCAACAGAAGCTGTAAATGCAGAAGGGGTAAAAAAAAAAAAAGCTCTACGGTTGCCATAGTAACTCATCTCCCATCCATCGTGACTTGACGCTCTTCCAGAGCGAAGACGAAGGAGACAAATGAAAGCCTCCGAGGAACTTTTGACCAGATGCTCTGACACATCATCAGCCTGTCTGCCCGAGGCGCTGCCACTGTCACCACACTGCAGGTTTCAGCCCGCCGCCTCCCAATTGACCATGTGCTACCCGATGCTTTGTGACTCATGTCACCTCTCAGAGGGAAGGAGTTGAACTGGTTGGCGGCTGGAAGTCAATTTGATTCTCTAATCTTCTCGGAATCTGCCAGACTGAGATTATTTCATCCCGCACAGAGGAGATGTCACGGCTCAAATCTCTTAGTGAGCGATCCCTGATGAAGGCCAGGATGGGCGGATGGAGCGGAGTAACAGGGGGGTGAACAGCAGGCCGACGCTGATCCAAACATTTAATCAACAATCCAGTCTGTCACTCACAAAGACAATCCAAACCTTGCCACAAGGCACAAATCTCCTCGTGCTAAAAATAAGCCAATGGCGTACCACAAATAGTGAATGGGAGAAAATCTCATTTTGCAAGAAAAATATTTTAGGGAGGGCAATGTTTATTCTCAGAAATACGACAGACAAGCAGCAACTTAATCCACAGACAACCGGAGAGTACGAGCTTGGAGACGTTTGTTCAGTTTAAGATACTACACAGAGGTGTTGACTCAACAATGCTCTATTTCTTCTGTGACACAAACATAAAGGTTGGCTCTACCTCATCTGAAGAACATTGAAATTCTGAACATTTTGTTCAGAAAACTTAATAGTATTTAATCCTTAAACTGCTGTAAAGTTTTAGTTTTCTAGGTGGTTGTCCAATGCGTTCTTTAAAAAGAAGCTACATCTCTCTTCAAGTATTTTCTTAAATATAACTGTGACTATTAGACATAAGAATAGATTATTTTCTGTCAGTTCTCAATTGAAGACCAAAGTGGAGAAAAATGTAAATCAATATTAACCTAAAACTATGGGCAACAACTTGCTTTGTTCATAAAAAAAACTTCAGTTTTTAAGCCCATCTACAAGTTGTTCCCAAAGAGCTGGAAGTAGGGAATTGTTCAAATGCTGCAACATTAAGACTTCCTCTCACTGTAACTAATAGATAAAGTCTAAACCCTAATCAATCAGACATTATAAACCCGAACTTCTCCAATAGATTGCCAAACAGAGAACTGTAATTTCTACAAAGAAAACCTTTACACCACTGCAGAGACCATGAGGGACACGCTTTACACCACTGAATTCACTTGCTGATGCTGTATGAAAGCTTAGATGCAGCTCCTTTGCCATGGAAACTCGTTCTATGAAGTTGCAGTCGCTGCTCCCCATCTTCCTCAGAATGCAGTTTTACTTAACTTAATAGTCTGCAGCTGAGTTGTTGTTAATCAATTGCTTTCACTGTGTTAAAATGCCACAAACAGATGGCAAAGAAATGACATTACTCTAAAAAGTTTTCAATGCCTCCCAAAAAGTTCAAAATATATTTTAAGAACAGGGATTATCAGGAATCCCTGAGTCGTTTGGTCTAAAAAGCCAGAGAGAAAGAATGCTTTTATAAAATAACAATGACTTGTAGCGCCGGGTCTGATGCATCAGCCATCGCTGAGTTATAACCAGAAACGGTAAGAGTGCCCAACAATCGTCCAACACAGAAGTTGGTTACCATGGAGACTGGATGAAGACTATAGGAGAGACATTGCTGACTACACACCAAGGTTTCTTTTTGAACACAAGTCCCCCTGCATCTTAGCTATCAAGAAATGTGACAATTTCTCAATAATCCTCTCCAAGTGGTTTGGTCTCCTATATCTGAAGCATTTTACTTTACCAATGTATTCCAAAAACATAAACTTAATTTCTTTATGTTATTGTTTTAACAACAAATAAGCTGCTCCATATCCCGAAGCATGCCAAAAAGTCTTATTGTTTGTGAGTAGTATGAGGGATCCTCACATCTTTTGGTCTAAATATGCTGGAAAAATGATTTTATTTTCTCAAAAATTCTTTTGCTAACTTATCTGCTCATATGACAGTGCTCTACTCAATTATCGTGTCACACGTTGAGAAATTATATTATGCTTTACTGGCTCGGTCAACAAGCTCTTTTTTCTTTTACGGCCTTATATTTAAGCACTTTTGATTGTTGCCAGAGTCGACCCCATCCTGTACGAGGGACATAAACACAATTTGATTTGAGGACCTTTCAAATACCATCAGTCACTATCACATTTAAACTGACCCCTACATGCATTTCAAGAGAAACCCATCAACCATCAAAATGTACTTTGATAAACCTTGTTAAGAGTTTACTGAGAAAATACATTATCTGTTGGATTCAACTCTATTACCTCTACTAACGCATTGACATTTTTTTCTGTGCTTTGAAAAAACAAATCTCAATTAGGTCAGACTTTAAAGAGATGGTATTAAGTATAATCGACTTTTTTGAGCTTTATGTCATGTTATGATGTTACTCCCTCGTCAAAAACGAACCTGGAGTGAAACTTCGAAATCCTGTTTGAGAAATCCTTAAATCTCCCATGTCAACCATTCATGGGTGCCTAAATACTTGCTCTCACAAAGCACCGCCTTTTCTCCAAGTCGAGTTTGTCTCAAAGAGCACATCTCTCTCTCTGAGTCTGACAATAGTCTGAAGGAGCCCCACTCAGCTCCTTCAGACTAGTGTCAGCAGCAATAAGCAAACAGTGCAACTGTCCACCTGCAGAGCTAATCATAGGAACTACTTCTCAATCTGCTAAGAAAGGTGTTAAAGGCTTAACAGAGAGAGTTGTGATGAAGTACTGAAGGGAAGTTTCAAAGAACAAGAGCTTCTTAAAGAGGCAGAGGCCAAATTTCAAGGTGTCAAATTTCTTTTTAGTCATGTTTGAGAGATACAGCATTTTTACAACAACTGAAGGTAACAAGTTTTCTTGATTGCACTATAAAATGGCACTCTGTGCTTGTAAAATACAGAATACCGCCCTTTTAAGGAAACTGTATACCTTTATAAGTAAAATAAAAACTTTCAAGACTGATTAAATTACACTATACTTTAAACATCAAGGATCACATAAAATCGCAAAAACAGTTGGTTTAAGCCGCCAGCTTAGCTCGCTTTCTGTGACTTCAGCCGGCAATAATTGTCATTTCCTGGATGACCGGGAGAGTTCAACCACGGTCGTTACAGCCGACATTTTAATCACATGACATAATAAAATGTTGAATACATCTCGCACTTGTTGCAGGCCTGTTGCTAAGCATTACGGCAGACTCATCATTTCCTGACCAGACAGCACACCGTACAGATAAACTACAGTCTGTTTTTTTTTATAACCTCTGATGCAACATAATGCGCACTAAATGACCAATGGGAAAAGTTTACCGGCGGTGTACTATGACCTGTTGGGCCTGGCGGATACCAGGCGCATTAACAGCGCGCGCGCGCACACACACACACACACACACACACACACGCACACACACAGACACACACGCAAAGAGGGAGAGAGGCGAAGAGAGAGAGACTATGATAATCGATTATTTCACAGCTTCGGCGTGAACTAATCGATTTAATGGGCAGCAGCCGGTGGTGGTCGCGCGTTGGGAACAGCGCGAGGAGGGTTCACCTGTCCGCTCGAGGCGACGGGATCATCCGGCGGTAAACTTACCTGCGACTGCGCGCGCTGCTCTTCTCCGCCGCCTCCTCTATGCTGCTCGGTGCTCGGCTCCTCGGTTAGGAAGCATTCTGCCAGCCAGCATCGCATCGCACTGCAGACCCACGCAGCCCGGACGCTCGGTCACTCAAAGACAGGCCACGGCTGATCATCTGAGGTAGATGGTGTTGGCAGGAAAGCCCGCGACCAGGTGCGGCATCTCGCTCTACAAAAGAGAGGCTGGCGAGTGATTCCGTGGCTGGAAGACAGAGTGAGAGAGAGAGACAGAGAGAGAGAGAGAGAGAGAGGGGGTGAGTGAGAGTCCGGGTGTCGGGAGCGCGCACTGCTGAAACTGGATTCGTGCTCGCGCCTGTTTGAGCCTCAGGGGTTCCCAGACCTTTTTTTTTCGCTCTCTCTACCCCTTCCTCTTCCTCCTCCTCTTCTCCCCAAACCAGGGACCCAGATTTGATGTAGGCGTGAGGGTTTGCAGGCAGGCGCTGATTCATTACATTCGCTAGCATCGAGGAACCGCAGTTGTGCGGTGTTAGGTAATGCTTTTGGTACAACAATTACATAACCCCTCCACTGTGGGTGGGCGGTAACAGTGAGAGGAGTGAAAACTGGTGTTGAGATCGCTCATAATCATCATACCTTTTTTTTTTTAATATCCACCTTAGAAAATTAAGCGGAAATTCAGGTTTTGTTCTGGCTCAGAGTCCACAATGATTCTGATCATTTATAAACTTTATTCATCTAACTAACATAGTCATGTTCATTGAAGTTTTAATACATTTTATATGATATTTTTTTATTATTATTATTTAAATGTATTTTACCAGCATAAAAACCCATTGAGATTAAAAATCTCTTTTTCAAGGGAGTCCTGGCCAAAAGGCAGCAACAAATACAACACAAAACAAGTAGGAAGCTGTCAAGCTATAAAATAAAATAAGAAAAAATAGTCCATATTTATGTAGTTCATACTTGTGAAGTAGGACGACTATGATACGCTCTTTTCAAAAATATTATCATTTAGAAATCGGAAAAGCTTGATGCTTTACTAATCCCGTGAAATCAACTTTGTTCAGACATCACAGTTAGTAAAGAGTCCAGCTGAATGTGATTTGATATCAGTATAAATACAGCTGTTCTGAGACTGTCGCAGAGATTTTGTTACAGACCATTAGTAAACAAACATCTGGAGAACAAAAAAAGCACAGCTGCAGGGTCAGAAATGACTCTGCAGAGAGGTTTAGAGCTGGGCTAGAATTCATTTCGATTCAGTTTGAAAATACTTTATTAATCCCAGAGGGGAAATCAAATGTTGTTACAATTTTCTTCAAAGAGATGTTGGAGATTCAGAAAGGCTCTCCTGTAGCAGTCTGTGTTACAACACATCTCACGCAGCCCAAGAGCCACCAATGACACTTGAACGGCAGTTTGAGAAACATGTTTTAAAAACTGATGCTGAAATGCCACGGACTCCTAGTTGGACCAGCTCTTACACTGGCTTACCTCATATACCAGATTAGCAACCGGGCTAATATTTAAAAATCTGCAGGTCAAATCTAAACTGCTCCAGTTTGAATGTACAAAAAACGGGGATTCTCCTGCAACACGGATGTGGAATCACAGCAAGAGTGAAAAACACGGCGGAGCTTGCTTCTTCTTGCCTCTTCCAGTTGTCTGTTGGCCGGTTGCCATGGCGTTTCCAATCTTGTTTGTAAATATTGGTTTTCATATCATCCGGATGCATCCGTAAATCGTTGTTCTAAACAGTTTACGAATCCCATCAGTGGCGTCGTTCATAAACACCAGCCGGCATTTAAAAATGCCGGTTTGAGCACGAGCCCCAAACAAAAAAGCTCTTTGCTCTCGACTTGACCAAAACGATTCTGGAGAAATTATGTGGCTGTAGAAGGCTCAAGCTAAAGGTTGCTTTAATGCTTCTCCTGAGAGATAATACACCAGAGAAACGTTTGTCTCCAAAATGTGATGTCTGACAACTCTTCGGTGTTTTAGTGAGGTCAGGGATCTATGCTAGAATTCAGATCTTCTGCAGCACACACCAGTTTTAAAGAGCAAGACTTAGCCATCATTCTAAAGCCAATTAAAATTTATCAACTAAGTAATCTGATATTCGAAAGAAAATGTTTTTGCCAATATTTTTTTAGTGTGGATTGAGAAAGTTGGAAGCATCAAAACAAAAATTCCATTAATATGATTCAATGTCATTCATGACTATGTGGTGAAGGATCATCATTCAAATGTTAATTAACGATGATTCAGTTAACCTTTGTATTCCATGGTAATAAAGTGATTTAGGAGGTATGAGTCATAATACTTTCTTGAGACAATTTTAAAAATGTTAAAGGGGACCTATTGTGCAAAATTCATTTTTTTCTCAGTTTTCTACTTTCATTTGGGTTTTTATTGATTCTAGAAAAAGTCCAAGTGCAAAAAAGAAAAAAAAAAAACAATCCAGATGTTTTCTGGCAATCGGTTAATGCTTTTTGGTGTGGGGAAAAAAGTAATTCCGAAAACCTCCTAATTATGACGTCACTTGTGCGATGTGGAAATATTTAGCATTTGAAACATCTAAGAGTGGAAAAATACCTTTTGGCCATACCGTATAACAAAACATTAAAATCTTTTTTCCTCCCCAACTAACCCCAGTCTGGGATGGCCCTTACTGAGCCACCATTTGGGTGCAATCTCCTTATCCTGTTAATTTTGAATTCATTAGAGCGACAGACACAAAAACTGAAGTAATTTACTGACTTACTTAGCGCACTTCCCTGGAACTCTATTTTTAATCACTGCTTATACTTTTTAATATACTTTTAGTTTAATTTTATTAGCTCTAATTATTAACGATGCATTTAGTGCCAAATAAAATGGCCTCTGTCAGGGCTTTGGAGTCCTCTGACTCAATGAAGCGGCGCGCAATGCAAATGCAGGTCTTTCAGAATGCTACCACAGGAAACTTGAAGAAATAAAGCATACAATTTGGCTGGGGCATAAAAGAATTAATAATACTAATGTTTCTTTTTAAGTTGTGTCAACTATAAAGCCTGTGCTGTCTGTGTTTAATGATAAACACACAGCACTAGCTATATGCTTTTAGTAGCCTGGTTGAAACTGAGGCTTGATGCCTCAGGGCAGCTGAGTGTTTAAACAGCGGATTAGCTGAACTTTACATTTCACTCAGGTGTGTGCAAAAGAGTGACGGATCATTTGTTTGCTCTCTACCATTCGCCTAAAAGAATTTAAACACGAGCGCAAAGGAAACCAAGTGTTTTCCCTCCTTTAACATATGGGTGAAAACATCCAAAATATGCTTGGATTCCACTTTTCTTTATTCCAAATTTCAAGTGTTTTTTTTTTCTTTTTTTACTGCAGGGAGAAAATAAATCTGAAACTTGGCACTTCTACTCTGCTCTGACCAGTGTGTCCTAGAAATCAAAAATGGGAAGCAGAAAACCTGACCTGATTATCATGGTGCATCACTCTCTCTCTCTCTTTCCAATTTCTGACCAACACTCACCCCCTGTGTCCAGCATTTGAACTGCAGCGAAATTCTGGAAGCACACAAGGAAACAAACACACACGCAGCAAAAATAAAAACCTCTTTTGATTTTTTTTATTATATCAAAATACAAAAATTTGAGAGGAAAATCTTGTATAGGACTAAGCATTTGAAATGATATGGTGACATGGATACAACACTGCGCTCATGTTCTCATAGACATGCCATAGATAGAGCAGAGATCGTCTGATAGGCCCGTTTCTACGCCATGATGAGCCACCAGGAGTGAGCCTGTGCATTTTACCCCTATAAAGGCTTGTGATGGCGACTGCTGCTGTACATCCAGGCCTGTTTGGTAACAAGCCAGAGTGTGTTTTCCTTTTCTTTTTCCTTTTTTTTTTTTTTTTTACATTTTAGTTCGTCCAGGTTTCTGCTTACTCGAGGAGAAAAAGGAGAGAGAGAGAGAAATTAAAAGAAAATTCATGGCAGTTGAACATGAGTAGTGACCAAGACATGATCTCAAGACGAGTCACTGGATAGCAGTGGCAAAGAAAAAAAAAAAAAAAAAGTAGTACAGATATTATACATAAGGCTTTGGTACAGCACCATACAGTATGAGTTAATTGCTCACAACAACAACAAAAAAAGTTAAGTAAAGCATCAAAAAACCTGATGCGGTGACAGAATAGAATGGCATTTCTAAAAACAAAACAAAAAAAAAAAAACAATCAGTGTTATCGTTTTTAAAAAAGAGAAGAGTGGAAAAAGTTTTAACTCTGAATATTTACATATGGACATTGTGATCAAAACCGAAACGAGAACAAAAACATGTAAAATGCAGAATGTAAACATGTGATGTACAGCACAGAGTTCGGTGGATGAAAGTGAAACGAAACATGGGAATTTCTCACTTCTTTTAAGCACTACTGGATTTGCTTGAATATGAGCTAAAACAGTCAACAATGTAGTGCTTATAGTAGCCTACGATTAATTATACATTCTAGCTTCTCAGTGCTGGTACACATGAAGAACAAACAGAAACGAACGAACAAAAGATAAAGAGAATATAGAAAATACTACATACTTTTCTAGCTTCCGTCCAATAACAAACCAGCTCAGATGGCCATGAATGATTGGTAAATAGGCATTTTTGTAATTGTCTCTACATGCAAGATTAATACGATTTAAAAAAAAGGAAAAAAAAAGAAAGTCAAATCTGTTAAGTATCATCCTATCAGCAGCTAGTGATGCACTAAGAGCCGTAAGCAGAAACAACCCATCTCCCACCCCCAAAACAAAACAAAAAAACCCCAAAAATAACAAGAGAAACGGAACAGAAAACATCGCTAACAGTACGTCCAAAGCAGCCCTCTTAAACGCTGTACATGTTCCCGTTGGATTTTGCAAAGAAACAAATGACGAGCCCGGAAGACAGCGTCTGTAAAAAAAAAAAAAAACAGCGGTGGGGATGTGTGAGCTTTTCAGACAAGAGAATAAATGCAAACGTGAACGACTCATGGCTAAGCTGTACAGTACTAATAGGAGTTGTTCGTTTAAAAAAGTTGATGGTGGATGAGGTGAGATGTTTGTGTCCTCAGTCGTAGTAGTAGTAGTGTGCTTGAAAAAACAAGTGCTGTTGACCATAGATCTACATTGCTGTGGAAAAGCATTTCCCCCGCTTACAGATTTAAAGTTTTTGATTTTTTTTAGTCACACTCAACAGTTCCCAAAAGTGAAAGGTCTTTGTAAAAATCTAGCCACATTTTAATCACATTTTAGGTTCACACTAGATGACTCCAAGCTTGTTTTTTCTTCTTTATGAGCAAGGTTACAAACTACTGATTGGAAATTCTTTGCTAAAGAATTAGTTTTACGCCACTGATGGATGGCATTGACTTTGATTTTCACCTCTTCCTGAAGAGTTTTTGCTTTTTGATTTCTTGAATTTCAAGATATTTTAGCTAACTTTTATGTTGTAAAAAAAAAAAAGTCCTGTTTATGTGAATTCTTGATTTTACAGATATGGCAATAATCTGTTCAGCTCAGCTGTCCAAAGATGTGGTCAATTCGTGATTCAGGAAGGGTGGAGGCGATTATTTCTTCCACATTTTACAGACAGCTTCCCCCTATCGCCCATTTGAAAAATGCATTTTGCATTTGCACAGGTTCCACTTGACCGATGTTACTAAATTTACCTTTATGGTTTAATCAACTTCCAAGCAAAACAAAAGCACAAATAGATGAAATCTTTAAACGAGGCAAATACTTTTTCACAGCACTGTACAGGAAGTTCGCAGAAAAGATCCCCTCCCCGACCTGACAGCGCGCTCCGATTCTCTTCCATGTGTCCTGTGACTAGTTGCTAATCTAAGTCAGGCTACGTTTCTCCCGCTTAGGCTGGGTTAATAATTTCAATATCATCACAAATATATTTTAAAGAGGGTACCTTGGAAGCACAGACAGACATAGCAAAAAACACACTATAGAAAACAGGTCATTTTTGAGTTCATTGAATGTCACAAGTCTCTATTAATCAAGGTTATATGTCTACTTTTTTTTTTTCCAGTATTGTCTATCACTGTAGTCACACTGTTATGATTAGGACAATGTCTACCAGAGCTAGTTTAGCTGCTCAAACACACACGCACGCACACATGCACGCACGCGCACACACGTAGGGGAGTGGAGAAAAAGTTCCTTCCAGAAACAGAAACAAATCTTCAGACCTCTACTCTACAGCACCACAAAGTTAAACATAGCACCAAGTCGTAATGTTCAAAGCAACTATGCCCTAACACACTTTTATTTCATCAAACTAATGTAAACACAATTTCCTCCACAGCACGTTTTGTACATGTCTACAGCATGTCCGTTGCTTTTAGGAAACCAAACAAAAAGGGGGTAAAAGTAAAAAAAAAAAAAAGAATCTAAAAGTTTCCTTCAGGTTTATTTGCTTTGGACACGTGAAGGCGAAGAAAACTGTTGTGAACCTACATGTGTGCTCATGAATGGGCAAAATACATTACTTTGTTTATAGTAGAGGGCAACACATTTCTGCTTCTAAAGTGTTCCCCCGTCCCGTCCACATACTAATACATGAGAGAAAATACTTCTCAACTTGTGCAGCCAGCGGGCTGTGGCAATAATACACTGTACGGTACTAACATTAAGTGTACTTTTCTTCTCAGATAAAATGTCTGCTAAGGTATGACAAATTAGGCACCTTAAAATGTTTTAAAAACATCCACTTAAAGCCGTATTGTAAGCAAATACTTCGATATATAATCTAACTTCTTTTAACTTGGGATATCCGTCCCATTTTTTTCTTCTTTTTTTTTTTTTTTTTTAACCTATTCATACATCCCCGTACAAGAAAGTCTTCCTGTAAAACATGGTTGGATTTCTCTTTACAAATACAATACACACCATGTACAGTACATAACAAATATAGATTATTTCCTTGTATCTTACATGAAACCAATTATTTTGTTTGTCGCTCGCTTTCAAGCAATCGCCGCTCCAAAGAGATTTAGAGAATCATTCACGTGGATAACCTCGGATTTAGCAAAAACGTTCCAATTTGCTGAAATGAAACAAATAAACAAATAAAATAAAAAAACTGCTTGATGCGTATTTGAGTGACTGAACTAGCCTTAGCGAAAAAATCGGAAAGAGAAACGACGATAACATCGTCAAAGAACGCGGTAACCGGCAGAACGGGCGTGGCCGTTAAATACTGGAGTTTGGACCTATTTTTGCCGTCTGGTCATCTCAGCAAATCGCCGCTGCGCTACGTAAGCATTTCGACGGGTCATTCGATGCACTGTGACGTAGGGACATTCATTTCCTGTACAGCAAAACATACATTCATTATCGGTTAGTGTCACACAAAAAAAGGAATAAATAAATAAAAGAAATTAGCAAACGTATAGCGAAGTAGCTAGCAATTAATATACAGTTTTTAAGAGATAAACAGTCAGGGTGGCCATTTTGTGTGGAGATTCCCCATTGCTTGTTTTACAGCTTCGTGAAGCAATCACATTCCACTCGAACAGCTGCTGTCAAACTTTTACATCTTCACTGTGCAGTGTACTTGGGATTTCTTGCCCCCGCAATTTTTATATATAATATATATATTTTTTGAAAACAAAAGTTTTCTGGTACTATTGTTAAAACAAGCTAAATCAGACTTACGCATTCTCGCTTTCATGTGTCCTTGACAGAATAAAAGCAATATAAAAAAACAGACATTATTGGAGTTCTCACTTCCTTCAGAGTGACAAACATGAGAAGGCGATGGAAAAAAAAAGGCAGTTTATGTTAGAGAAAGAAAAAAAACGCAACAAAAGGCAAAGAAAAGGCACCTCAAGATGTGCCCAATTTCACAAATGATTCCTTAAGAATGAGATACATACAGACACTTCATACTTTTGCTTCGTCGCTCCGTAAGTCCAACCTCTGCTGAGCATGAAAGTCCCCCGACGTTTTTCACAAAGTCTGACGAAGGCTATGGTCTCTAGTCATGATACCGTGCCCTAGCAATGGGCGTAACGACACAGAGGGTAAACACTCCTCTCTACTCGGAAACCCCAAAAGCAGACGCAATGCGCTAGCTGCAGTAACGAAAAGCATCCAAATAAGATTAAGCTAGGCCATATTATCCATTTGAATGAGGGGTGAGCGTTATAAACCTTTTTTGTCCGTACCTTTAGAGTGTAAAAAGGTCAAGTACGTACAGTATACCACAAGAATTACAGCAACTCTGCGTTTACTCTGAGGTATATTTTGCGGTAAGAACCCTGTGTTTAAAGACTGACACTAGTTGTATTGTAGGAAAGGTAGACTCGTGTCCCTGTACAAGGACGCACCAGGCTTTAACAGTACACTGTTTCACTGAAAAACCTAAAAGGTATGAACCCTCAATGATAAGTGAGTGGAAAAATCTTTTTTTTTTTTTAACGTGTTGTGTCATACTCAACCAACACATTTTATTACTGTAAGAGGAAGCTTAATTCCCTTGTTTTACTAGTTATATACATTATATATTTCTCAGAGCATTTTCAAGTGAAATTCCTCAGACAAAAGAAAAAAAACAAAAAACAAAAAAAAACGCCATTGTTCTTGTCTTCAGATGAGACTTCCAGCCTCTGGAGGATCCAGTCTGCTGCTCCTCGGACAAATCAAGTTGTACGGATTGTATGAAACCTTTGTTTGTCGATGTTGATGCGTGGGGGTGGGGGGGAGGTGGGCGGAGAACTGCGGTGTTTTGGACTTTGCTTCCATGAGGGGCCAGCTTAATTGGGTCTAATGGCTTGGTGGGGCACACGGGTCAGCGTAGAGTTCCATAATTCGGGCCCTCAGAGTCTGCACTGGCCAGGATGCCTGTCTGGTCCTCCTCGGACGGCCTGCGCTGCAGGAAGGAGGTCAAGTAGCGGTAAGGGTTCTTGTTTTGCTTTTTACTCTTTTTGCGAAGGTTGATATCTTCTCCCTCTTGGGGTGTCTGAGATTGCTGCGGGGTCTGAGAGGGAGACACACCTGAAAGAGAGGCAGATGAGGCACACATTAGTTCACTCTCTAAACTAAATGCTATTTTAAACACTTCTGTAATAATGATGTAAATCTAGTTGATAATGAATACAAATTACACTGAATTGGCACAAACCCCCCTCCACCCCCCACAAAAGTCTAACTTTAAAAATGTGAAGGAACTCCTCAGACGAACCTGTTCTCCTCACAGATGTTGCGTTGTTGTTATTATTGGCAGCCACTCCCTTGGCTTTAGTTATACAGTGGTGTAGCAGTGCTGGTAAGCTCTCAGACCCGGCAGTATCACTAGACGCACCTAGAGGTTCCCTGAGAAGACGAGAAGAGACAGCACAGCATGCATTGCTCCGGATTAATCCAACGGTCTGCTCAATCACATCTCATTGAAAAAACCCCCAAAAACAACAAACAAACGAGACAAAACATTTCTTTCATTGCTATTTCCAGTAGCTATCGCATGATTTTGATGAGCGCTTGAGCATCTATTGAGAGCTGTTTCACTAAGATGATGAATTTCCAGTCTCTATCTGCTTTGATGGATGATAACAGTTAGACAGGAGAGAGGAAAAAATGGAGGAGATAAAGTGAGAGAAAGGACTGTTGATAGGAGGTGGAGATGGTGAAACTGCTGTTGCTCTCAAGCAGCCACGACGTTAAAGATCCAACCTGAGGAGTTCAGGTCGCATGTTTGGACTCGTACTTGTCCTAAATTATTATTTTTTCTCCAATTTTAGGAATCATAATTACATTTTTAAGTCTTTTGTTTTAATATTATTTTAGCAACAATTGAGTAAAGATTATAGCATTTAAGTTATTTTGGGTCTTTAAGTAGTGACTGCTTCAGAAATATGGGTAACATTGATTTTTTTTTTCTTGCTGTATAAACTCATAAAATGAAAATAATTTTTTGGAATTAAAAACATTACAATTTCTCTTTCAATTTTCCAAAACCACAACATTTGACACACTGCAGGTTGGAGGGTTGGCAGGCTTTTACGCATGTGCAGATGGTCGTCATGGCGGGGCTCTTCTGAATATTAATATGGAAGGAAATTAAGACTTTTCCTGCCCAGTGAGCAAAGATTCTTGAAATATTATGTCAAATGCTTCAAAATGGGTATTATTTTGTTTAGAATAAGGACTTTAAAGATCTGTCTGATGTATCGGTTCTTTTTTTTTGTCATCTAAACTGAATTGAAGTGAAAGGGAAAACTGACCCAGAGCTTGTGCATTGCAAGGTTTTCCAGAAAATCATAATGAATTTCATCAGATTTTGTGACCATTTATCTCGTCAATGTACTGCGACATTTAACTAAAAAGAAAGATTAACTGATGCACAACAATTTACCTATTTTTAATGGCCAAATTTGTATCTACAAACCTTTGTGAAAGAATGAAAAAAATAAATAAAATAAGTCTAGCTGTGAAATTTCCTCCCTACTAAATATCTTGTGGTCAGCTGTTGGTGTTACCATGGCAAACTGGAAACAGCTGTGATCAGGTCAGGCCATGTAAAAATCACAAAGTGGGGTCAATGGGGTCAAATACATTGCTGAAGACTTCTGAACTTCACGTGACCTTGAGATTGGTTTAGGAACAGCAAATAGGAAGCTTCACACATTGGATTTCTATGGCGTCCCACGTCCAACATCAGTGTCTGACCTCACTAGTGAAATTCTTCAAGAAAGCTCTCAAGTTCCTGTAAACACACTCCTAATTTTTATAAAAATAAAAAAAACACCTTGAAGAATTGAACTGTTTTAGCTACAACATGAACCCTACGGATCAAGTACAATATTGCCACTGAAGTTCACAGGGAAGTGAAGGAACAAGGAAATATTTTTCACAAAATATTATAAAGGAGCGAGAAAGGGAGAAACTGGCGATGCGTGAATATATAGTTGGGTACAATTTCGCAAAAGTCCCTCTAGCCCAGACCAGTAGAAATATGAAAGCTACTTCGTACTTAGTGGAAGATTTTGTTCCAGTTTTGCAAATGAGTAACTGAGTGAGAGTCACATAGCAAATAATAAACCTGAAACACTTCAATAATAAAGTAGCTCACAAATTATTAACAAGAAACTTTACACTTTGACGCATTCAGACGAGACTGCCAACCCTTTCAAGTAGGTCATTGTTTTGTTTTTCCTGATAGCAATTGAAAACAAAATTAAAGGGAACTATTTTCATTTCATGAGGGATACATGCCAAGTTGAATGAAGAATAATCATTTCAATAAGCACAGAATAGAATCATACCAATTTCAAGTATCTTCACTTTCTCTGTACAGCTACATGTCATTAAAACACACACATATAAAGCTACATAACCTCACACACTTTTTTATTTTTACATGTCTGGATACAAACGATTTTCAAAAACTTGACATAATGCTGCGATTATGCCAAGCTTTTTTTTTTTTTGCCAAAAAACAAACATGTACTGAGTCAGAAAGGGAAAAGGAACACAAAGCTTTAGAGACGCTGTCCATCATTTGCCACTGTGGAGAGAAAGATTGAGAGGCATTAGCAGAGAGGGGGGGGAAGAAGGGGAGAGGAGACAAATCTGACAAAACAGTCCCGTACACGAAAAAAAAAAAGGTAATTTTCATAATCAGATCGACTGTTTGCGGAGGCCCACGGTGTGTTAAAAACAATGTAGTACATTTCAATTAAAATAAATAAATAAATAAAATAAAAAAATAAAAAAAACACTAATACAGCACACTTTCATAAACATGAACACTGCGTACAGAGGCTTTCACCATGCTGACGGGAGGAGATGGCAGGAAGAGGAAATGGCCGTTAAAGAGCGAGTCACATGACAGAGAGAACGAAAGCACTGAGGACAACAGATGTAACAGAGAATTTAGTTGGAGAATCGTTGTTATTTTGTTTGGTCGAAAAAGAGAAGTTTAGAGAATGCATGCATGGCATTTTGCACATGGAACAAAACTTTAAAGGGGAATTTCTCCAGTCTGTCTTTCAAGTGCATCCTCTTTTGATTCAAGCCTTTTGTTTGTTTGTTTTCTCCCTTTTTTGTTTCACTGCAGGGATTGATTTATGCGTCAGAACCATAAGAGACCAAATGCTTTTGTTCGGTTCGCGGCGACTCTTCGAGCTCAGCTACGTCAGTCTGCGCCGCGGCAGGCCGACAGACCAAATGTGTCCTGCAGAGTCAGCATTTTTACCATTAGTTGTTCTTCACTTGAATCCAGCACAGAGGCACAACCCAAAGCGATTCCCCTTTAAAGGAGAGAGTGATTAGAGCCCTCCCCCTGCTGACCCCTCCCCGCTCAGACATGGGTCCGACCCTTACCTATTGCGGCGTAGGGGACCGGGTCACAACAACGCTGCCCAGATAGCTGAGATCAATCAAAAACAAATCAGGTAAGACCCTTACCCTCTACAAAAGCAGCAGCCCTACAAGCTACCCTCCCTCGGCGGCCAATGATAGTGAGGGAGCGGTGAGTCTGCCCCCCCCCCGCTGCTTTAGCTCCGCTCTGGGCGCGTAGCCTCTAAGTCGGTGAGGTGCGTGTAAGGGGGGCTCAAGGTGTGTGCACAGAAGAGAACCCGAAACATAAAAATTCTGTTTTCTTTTTTTTTTTTTTCTGTAATCTAAGTCTTGCCTTACAGATTTTGCATTAGTGTTTCACATTTTGTCACAAACTTTAATGGATGATATTTGCATTTCATTTGATCAACACAAAGCGCAAATTGTAACATGGAAGGAGAATGATTCGTGGCTATGGCGACCACCTGTTCCACACAGCATGATGCTGCCACTACCGTGTTTCACAGATTCTTACACATTGTCTAACAAAGGAATAGGCATGGCAAACTGCAAATGTATTGACCCGCCCAAATCATAATTACAACAGATTTTATTTATTATGCCCTTTATGTCTTTAGATCACAACGGGCTACAAAGGACTGAAAAAAAAAAAGCAATTACAATGGATGAAAATAAATAGATAAAAAAGATTAAAATAAATATCTAAGAAAGTGAAGCATTAAGAGCGAAGAAGCAGCCAAGATGCCTGTGTTAACTCTGGAGGAGCTGCAGAGATCCA
This sequence comes from Poecilia mexicana, assembly GCF_051168715.1. Classification (NCBI taxonomy): domain Eukaryota; kingdom Metazoa; phylum Chordata; class Actinopteri; order Cyprinodontiformes; family Poeciliidae; genus Poecilia; species Poecilia mexicana. The sequence continues at coordinate 29,975,666 of NW_028263382.1, read as the reverse complement.
CAGCTCAGGTGGGGAAAATCTATTGATTGGCCGCTACAAAAATCTGACTGTTAAGATACAGAGGCAAGAAGAAAGCTGCTGTTGTCTAAAAAAAAAAAATAAAAAAAAAATGGAATGGAATAAGGTGCTATAATCAGATGAGATAAAATATTACGTTTCTTCTCTACATTCAAAATAGTCAGAAAACAGAAATGACTGAACATATGGTGGAACAATGCGGTGGCAGCATTGTGCTGTGGGGACGCTGGTCGGCACAAGGTGGAAAATGTTGAAAATCATGCGTCATTATCTTCTTACTTCACAAATGTGTGCGTTCTTCTTTCTCCCAATCTCTGACTCAAAATCCCAATAAGATGCATTGTTGTTTATGGCTGTAAAATGTGAAAAATCTCCAAATGACTTTTTTTTTCTTTGCAAGGGACTTATAGGGGAGCTAAACTATCTAAATGTATGCAGGAGGGGAAAAAATGTGTTGTAGTGCTTCTGTTAAACAACTGCACGCTCAAACGTGTTGTCTTGACTCATAATAACAATATTAGTGGAACCTACGAATACAAACTTTGTAAATGGATTTCTACAATTCTTGAAGTTAGCTTCTTTGTGCATGAAATGAATTATTTTGACTTAAATAATTATGGCTTTTAGTCTTCCTTCTGCAGGAAAAGAACTCAGTTTATCTTTTCAGCTCTTAAATATAAATACCTAACTGCTTGACCAATGATTATTGACAAAGCAAGGTCAACTAAGGTTTGCTATCTCAGTGTAACTTGGCTCAACAAAACCCAAAACTCCACTTGATGATAGCAGGTTATTATTTGAACTCAGGTTTTCTGCTTCAGCCCATTTGAATGCTCACATGAGAGCTGTAAAATAATCATTCTAGAACAAACACAAAACAGAAAAGAACAATTTGATCATCCAGATGCTTCTTTAGGAGAAGAATACTGCTGCTACAATCAGGACAAGGTATAAAGCTAGCAAAATCTTGTTGCTAGGTCCAATAAGTGAGATAGAAGCCAGTTAGGATTTTGCACAAAGTGCTTAATTTTTCACGCTGTGCACTGGCTGCCTAGCTGCATTTCAATGTCAGAAGTGAAACTGATGTTTTACTTGCACGTTTTAATGGTGAAGGATTACAGATAATCAAAACCAATTTTTATTTTCTCCTAAAATTGGAATATTGCACAAGGGGAATTAAAAGACCATTTTGTTTCCATTCTTGCTCACACAATAACGGAAAAATACTGCAGTTACCGACACCCACCATCCACAAAGATGATGAGGTACGAAAGGTAATTTTTATTTGTTTATCTTTTTTTTTTTTTTTTTACAAAAGGTGATTGCTAAAGAAGCAGCTGTTAACAGTGTGCTGTATTCAAGTTGGACAAGTTGAGTGGAAGGAAAAAGTGTGGTAGAAAAGGGTGCACAATCTGTAAGCCACAAGCTTCAAGGGCTTGGGAAGAAATGGACTCCAGTAGGGGGATAAGCACTGAAAGAGCCACCAGAACCTGGACTGAGACTGTTGCATTATCTGTGTTGAGCCACTTATGAACATGAAACAATATCTGATCTGAGTTAAGAAGAAAAGGGATTAGATTGTGGCCTGGTGGTGATCTTCTCTAATAAAAGGATTATTTATTTTCATTTCATTTGGTGGTAAAGGTACTTGAGTTCAATATTCATACTAAACTGCAGAAATATAGGTCTGAAATACATTACGGTCTGTATAATTAATCTATATAATGTGTGTGTTAAAATAGATTTACTATGCATTTTCATGAAGTGTATAAAAATACTCTTCATGACTTTTTCTTCAAAAATTAAGAAAAAATAAAAACTACTGGAGACTAATTGGCTGTATAAAGATGATTTTCTATAAAGGCATTAAAAAAATCAACAACTTCTGGACTTGTTAAAGATTGAAAAGTCTAAAAGTAATACCAATTAAAAAATATTCACTCATAGTCTCTGCTCCATATGCCGAAGTCTGTTGAGAACATTTCATTAAAATAAAGACAATTTTTCTGCAGAAGGAAGAAAAAAAATACCTCAAATCAGAATAGTTTGAGTATTATTTAACAATTGATAAAAACTGTTTTTAGGACTAGAAATTAATAAATAGTAGTCATTAGTAAAAAGACATTAAAGTACCTAATTTGTGTTTTTAAAATCCGTACTGTCACTAATTATGGAAGCTATTGATCTGTCATATCCTTAATTATAAATATTTCATTTTTTGAGTAAATCAGTAGTTTAGTGTTTCACCAAACTTAAAAACAACAACATTTTAACCACTAATTAAAGTTTCATGTGGATTAGCAATAATGAGGAAAAACGTATTACCCACAAGTCAAACTGGGTTTTCACACGTGAAAGTTTCCAACTTGTTGTTTTTATAAACTGTCAGTGTGTGCTAAATGCAATTACATGCCTTCTGCATATTAAAGTAAATATGCATCTTTATTATTGCTAAATGGAAACACCACAAGGCAAAAGTGTGGATAAATGCAAAGGATATTTGGAAAAAAATAAAAAAAGGCGAACAGACGAGGAGAAAAGTCTCCCTTTTTTAAAAAAAATCAACATGGAACTATTCTCTACAGGAATGGATCACCTACCCTGAGGCTGAGATCTGGAGCTGGGAGGGCTCTGAGGGTAGCATCTCCTCCTCTGTCCGTCTCTGGGATGGCCTCTGCCCAAAAACATCCCTGCCCTCTGGAGGGGGGGAGGGGGACTGGGAGGGGTAACTGGCTGCGGTGGAGGCATAGGACATGGGGTAACCGGGGCTGGGCTGCTTGGTGCCCTGGCTCTGAGTGGGCGAGGCGGTCAGGGAGGACCTCCGCGAGAAGCTAACGGTGGCCGAGGGCTGCAAGGTGATCTCGGGCATCTCCAGAGACCGAGAGGTGCGGAGGATGCTAGGGCGCGGGGGGGGCCTTACTAGGATATCTGGGGAACCTGGCTGGGTGCTAAGAGGGCTCTGGGAGAGCGGAGACAGACGGGAGGGTTGGAGCACTAGCGGGGGTAGGCTGGGGTCTGCCCGGCGCCCCGCCCTTGGGCTGAGCCAGGACTGAGGGCTACTACTAGGGGCTGTGCTTGGGCTCCCTGTGCGGGCTGCCGGGTCAGGGTAAGGCAACACTGGTACACCCACACCGTGGGCCGTGTGTCTGAGCTGGCCGAGACTCTGGGCCTGTTGCATAGCTAAACGCCTAACTGGAGGCCCTGGGGGCCTGTCTCTGCCTGGTGGACCCACAGGGACCTCCAGCTGCAGAAGTCCGGGGCTCGTCGGATCCTTCAGGGATGGAAGGTGCAGGCGGCTGGGGGGGAGAGTATGAGGAGGGTATGGGGGTGGGTCGGGGAGGTCCTGGGGGTGATGTAAGGGATGGTGAGGTGGGTATATGAACCGTGGGCCCTCTAGCCCCAGGAAGGGTAACTCATGAGCCTGCCAGCTCTCAGGTGAGCGGGGAGGAGGGCTGTGAGTGTGCGACAGAGAATGGCCGGAGGCAGTGTACTGATGGTGTTCCAATCCTTCACTCTCCTCCGGGATGGAGGGGTAACCGAAGGGCCCCTCAGCCGTCCCCGGGGGTGAGGACAGAGCGGAGCTACGCGGGCTGATGTCAGGCATGTAGAATGGTGGTGGAATCCCTGATTCAGCACGGCTGCCTAGATACCCATAGAAAGGGCCCTGGGGAAAGCCCCTGTAGCGGGAGGCTGGGGCCTGCCCTGAGGCATAAGGTGCACTGCCCTCTGCAAAGCTCATACCTTCCATGGGCCTGTGCAGGCGGGGGCTGTAGGTGGGGGGTTGCGTTGACTCCAGGCTGGAGGACGTTGGGGACAGCTGGGGCCTCAGCGTGGGCATGATAGGCGGCAAAGGCCCGGGGTCAAAATCATTTTCCTCATCTGACTGCCGGAACTCTGGGTACATGTCGGACTCCTCTGCAAAGGGGAAGCCCTGGATTCGGCGATGAGGCGGGCTGGTTTCCATGACAAAGCGGCCGTCAGGGCCTCGGCTTATCAGTTCTATAGGCGTGGTGACCTCCGCCTCATGTTTGGACACACTGTATTTCTTGCTGGCTATGGCACGCTTGGTTTTCTTGTAGAAGGAGAGCTCTTTGTCCTTGTCTCTCTGAGGGCTGGGAAGCTTCCTGACGTACAGGCCCGGGCCGTGGGAACCCTCGGACGATAGAGAGCGGGGCCGGGAAGGAGGAGAGCTCTCTGGACTTATCTTCCCCGACGATAACCTGAAAGAATGAGAGATGCAGACTGAAGGTGTTGGCTTTATTGAACACGTTGCTAAAGCTCAGAGGGGACTGGGGTTGAAAGGGGCATCTGATGCTGCAAATTAGTTCGCATCATTGCGCTTTCTGAAAGGGATGAGACAAAACAAAGCTGAAGCGCTCGATCAAGGCAGCCATAATGAACTACATTACGATAATGACCAGTTTATGGTGGTGGCAGCGTCCTGATAGGGCCACTATGGTGGGATGAGAGGAGAAACAATAATGCAACCATGGCAGCCATACCACAGATCCATTGGATCAACATCTTCTTGGAGACGAGACAGAAGTGAATGATGTCTGACCACGCCTTTATTGCCCACATTAGACACAGTGTACACATTTATTGCACAAGCTCACCGATACCTACAGTGTCCTTAACACTAATTTGCCTTCCTGTTAAAGATGTGAGATTTATTCTCCTTTTAGATTCAAGTTGCCTAATGTTACACAGAAATAAAAAAAGAAAATTACAACCTTTGAATATCTATTTTTGATAAGAAAATTAAGGAATACATTCTTACTAAACCGCTGCCACACTTATTGGGACTGCTTTTTTAATAGCTTGTACAAACTTGCTGCAGAAGAAGGCTGATTTTGTGTTCATTTAACCTTTTCTAACCTTTTCTAGAAGAGGCAACTAGATTTTTATGTATACTTTATTTATTATACCTTTTCAAATTACACAAATTGCACATTGTCGTCTTTGCCAACAAAGATGACAATTAACTCAATAGTTCAGTTATAACTACTTTATAGGAGCTATAGGTGTAGATACAGGTGGCACCAAAACTTGTGTAAAAAATAAAGACTTTTTTACCCCACTGATTTGCTGTATTGGATTAAATACTTAAGTTTTTCAGAGTAAGGTTATTATATTGCAATAAAAGTTATATTTACTTTAACACATATACACCAGAGGTGGCTCTCTTTTAGTTGGGCATAAGATTTGGCAATGCTTTGACACCTAAAACATTGTGCAAAGATTTTGAAGAGTTTTACAGAAAACCTTGGGTAACATATTGCTTGTGAAGCACTGAACCGTTTAAAAAGACAACAATGGGAGAAAAAAAAAACTACCAAAGTAGTCAATGAAATGTTTTTTGACGTGGTTCATTTCATTTTTTAAAATAGAGCATTCAGGGTCTGAGCTCCATCTCAACTCTTTGAAATTCTGATAAGAACAGAAATTTTGGCCTCTGCTATTTAAAAATTATGAGTCCATACCCACAGTTCTGTATTGTTCGTGCAACATGGCTAATGCAATTCCCTCCCTGCATGATGTAAGGGGCTGTACATGCAAATATGCTGGTAAAAATGCTCCACTACAACTAAAAGAAATCACCGTCAAATGATACGTTTCTATGCAATGCTGTAACCATGCAGCCAAGCCAGTGCAGGGCAGCACACTCTGTATTTTTGTGCAGGCAGGCACTCACAGGGGGCTGGCCGGTGGGGGCAAGAAACTGCTCCTGGCTGGCTCGTCCCAGCAGGGCTCTACCCCTGGCAAGGGGGTGAGAGGAGGCCTGCGATGGGAGACAAACAACATGGGCCTGGTTCATTTCTAACTGTGCTATTTGAAAGAAGGACTAGGTGCAATCTGCCAAACCTGCCTTCACCTTTTCATAAGAAAATATAAGGAAAGGGAAGTGAAACCGATCATTTCTCTTCTTTTTTTTTTGGTCTATGTAAAAGGTAGTAAACACTTTGGAAAACAGATTATTTTTCAGAAAGGACCTTGTTTTGAGATTGAAATGCAGTCAAACATGTACACAAGATTTACAAACTGACAAATACACACATGGAGCCGATATTGTACAAGAAACGAGACCATTAAACACAACAATCATGCACAAAAAAAAAAAAGAAACAAAAAAGCAGACAGCAGTTCGAGGTTAAACGACACAGATGAGGTAGAAGTCAAAACACATACAGCAACTTGTGTTTAAAATGCTAACTTTGCTGCTTCCACTTAATTTGCCCATGATTCTGTTGGGGATCGACTCTGCAAATGTTGCTCCGCACCATTAAAAAAAACCTTTACATCATCATGGGCCTCATGCTCAATTTACACCGTGTCGTAATCAGAATTGATATTGAAGTGACTTTCAGCTGTATGTCTTGTGCATGCATGGTGAGACAACTGGGTGTAAGAGAAGACAAACAGTTGTTGCCACCTCGGCAATGCAGGGGGTGCGGGGGGGGGGGCTCGAGATGTCTTTACTTACGGCGACTCAATGCTTTTCCTGAAGTGCGTCACTGACAAGGGAGGATCTGTGAGGACAAACGGGTTTAAGTACAGCATCGGCTTGGCAGGACAAATTACTTGGACAGAAAGGGAAAGTGCCATTCTACGCTGAAAATAAAGAAAATAAAGATAAGTGGGTAACTTACGCATTCAAACAGCTAAAAAGTTTCTTTAAATAATCAGCAGTTGCCTGGAACTTACTCAAATGTACAGCTCTGGAAAAAATTCAGAGACCACTTAAAATGATCAGTTTTTCTCATTTTACTTTTCAATATTTGGTGGAATAACCATGAGGTTTTCAATATGGTTCAGTGCAGTGGGCTCTTAATTTTTTCCAGAGCTGTATTTGGCTGATATGCCACCCTAAACTGTAGTAATGTTCAAAATTAAAACTCAAAAATCAGCTTTATAATCCACCAAGAGGTCAGATCAAGGATACTTTATTTCCTTACACTTGAGAAATTCAACCGGTTAAACTCTAGTTAGAAATATCCATAAATTATTAACCCTTCCATGTTCTTAAGAGACGCGGTCATTTGGATGCCACAAGTTTTTTACCCTGTGCGCAGTCCGGTGGGTTCTCAGTGACCCCTCGTGCGCTTTTACGAGTTTATTTAGTGTGTGGTTTTGGGAACTGACGATCTGATGTTCTCTCTCTCTTTAAGAATTTGGAGGAATGTTGACTTAGTAAAGAGAGGCCAACCTGGTTTACGCTTGAGTTTTCGACGGTGTTGTTTATTAACAAAGCAGGCCGCTAGAGTGCTGAACAGCACCGCTGCTGCCAGAAAACAGATGGTCGCCACGACGCCTGCCACCACAGGCCGTGCCAGCCCCTCTTCAGGCAATTCTGCAGCAGGGAAGGGGTCTGCTGAGTCCGCCAAGGAGACAGAAAGACGTCAGAAGCGCAGAAAGGTCAAAAACCGATTGACAACGACTGGGAAAGCACCACTCTGTAAAGACCCCTGACCTGTGCTAGACACTCCGACTACGTTGCTGCTCTCGCTGATCAGGTCGTCCATGACCGCCATCACTCGGAACTCGTACCAGGACTCCTGTTGGAGCAATGAAAACAAAGATACATTTGTGTATGTCTCATCTGGGTGGCAGGAACAGACAAACGCAGCGCTGTCGTTATCGTCTAACTCACCTGAACGAGGTCTCTCGCTACCAGCTCAGTCTCGGTGGATGGAATCAGGTCATCGAGAACTTCCCACCTCTCCCCAAGGCGGAACTCCATGATATATCGGTCGATGGGGGACGAATGGTTGGCTGGGGGGAGCCATGTGAGGAGGACACCATGCTGCGTGCGATTGGCTGTGAGGCACCGTGGTGGAGTAAGAAGCACCAGAGGTTCAGCGGTACCCAGAGGAGAGCCTGTGGGCCGCAATGCCAGTTCAGAAAAGGAAAAACCGTGACACATTGAACTTAAAAACAAGTTAAGAGCAACTAAGGTCAATATCACACCCTTAATATTTAATAAAAGACTCCAAACTAATGAACACCGATTGCCTGGAAGGTGATTGGACAAAGACAGTTTCAGATTTACTGGTATACGGCAATCAGAAGTCTTTTTTCCCTCACGGACGCAGCATATCTAAGGGCATAATTCATGTTGTAAACAATCTACCTTTTGAGTTTAAGTGTTTATTGAGAGAAAAAGAATTAAAGTTTGTCTTTTGTCATCTGTAAGGCATTTAAAAAGAAAATTAGAAGAACAGAAACTTGTTCCAAAATTTTAATAGACGTAGAAGTGAATTGGAATTGGACAAAACTCAGCAGATTAAAGCTGTAATCAAATACAGAGATAGAAAACTGAAAACGACACACCTCCACTCATAATGTCTGAAAAGGTGCATTCTCACCAAATAAAGTTTCTCCAAGAAAAAAAAATTCATTTCTGCATCTGATTTAAACAAAGTGGTTTAGAAAAACCAGTTTATTCTAAGACATAAATTCAGTTTTTAGGGATTAGATGGAAAAGAACTCGAGCACCTTTATAAAGAAATACTACTAACCCTCAGTTCTTTCATTCCTGGAAAAGAAAGTGATTTAAATGAACTCAACCCCCGCACTCCAGAAATATACATGTTCTATGTTTTGGGTTATTGTTATGTTCCAGGGTTCTGTGGTTTTTTCCTAACAATCAACATGGCCTCTTCTTCTGATGTTCAAATAACTATTATAGGTTACTCACTTGATGCTAAATCAGTATGCGAAGAGCAAACCTAATGGCATTGCATTGAGCTCAATAGATGTACTCTTCATACAACAGTTTGTCGTAGCTGTTATATATATGAAGTATTATAACAACTGCCTGTGATATAACATATAAAAATATTAATATAAAGTTCTAGAAATAACATAAAAATCCAGGTTATTGGATAATCCACTCCAGTGAACATTCATTGTCAGCCATCAAGAGGACGTCATCCGAGTGTGAGAATTGGGTCAGTGCTTTGCAAGCCTCATTAAGCAATCGTTAACTGAAGACAAGATTTCATAGCAAGCAACATGCAACTAAATGTACATTTGAATGAAACAGAGCATTTCTGTCAGTGTCGAGGCAACAGCTGATGAAAAAGCTCCTGATCTTGTACTGCTTTTCAAGTCTTCTGCAACACGTGATTTTCTAGTGTTGACATTAATTTACATGTGTTTCTTTGAGTTCAGTATTCAGTATAAGTATTGTTCATAGTAGTTGTTTTTTTTCTCACAAAATGATGCCCACATTTTTTTCTTTTATTTTTTCTTCCTTTTGAGATCAATTCACAAGCTGTACATCTGGATGCATTTAATAGAGACTAAAACAGGCAGCACAAAAAGGCATACAGGTAATACAGTGATTGACCCGATTTATTTATTTTTTAATCACTGTAATTTTCAGCCGACTTCACCAACACGCCGCTGTTCCTGAAGAGTTTTCCTTTCTCCTACGTGTTGAGTTGTCAAACAGGTGGAACTAATGAGATTATTTACGGCTCGGTCGTTTGGTGTTTCCGTACGCGTAAATGGGACACTGACATTTTTAATGTAATTAGTTACGCCTGTTCCGTTCCTGCTGTGAGGAGTTAAATTGTTTGTACCCAGTAACATCTAGTTCACAGCTCACGGCAATCAGCGATTGTCAGCTTCACCTGCAAAAAAAAAAAAACTTCTTTTTTTTTTCTTTCAATTTTTCTAAAAACATTTTTGGGCAAAAAAAAGAAAGAAAAAAAAAGGTGTCCAGCCATTTCTAGCTAGGTTTACACTGCTACACTGATTGGTTAAACAAAACCACTGCAACTGTCTGCTGTGTTCGTAGGTCTTCCTGATGTTGTTTGTTCACTAATGTTCTGTAACAAACTTATGAAGCCTTCTCAAAACATTTGGATTTATACTCAGATTAAAGGCAAATCCACTTATTTTTACTAAGTGGATGAATAAAGACAGTTGGTTACACTCGATTTCATTTAGGGCTATCAGAGCAAAGACAGCTCAACAAAATCATAATAATGTTTTATCATTTAGCCTCCGCTTCACAACTGTGAGCTACTTTGTGTTGGTCTGTGGCATAAGGTAATAATTAAATATATTGGAGTTTGTTTTCAGAATCTGAGAAAAATGTGAAAAAAGGTGTACACGAAATTGTTGAAAAGAAGTAAGGTAAACAGAAAGCTAGACATGTCAGACATGAGTCAGTGCAACACATCCCTGTGAACACAGTGCTCATAAAAAAATCAGCATTTACAACAACAATACTTCGGCCTCTCTCTAAGCTCTTCTGCAGACGCCTACAAGGTTGCGCAATTTCAAGCTGTATTTTATTCGGCAGGATGCCCTGCACCCTGCAACGACGCAATTCTTGTCAGGCAGTGTGATGTAATTTGGCTTTGAAATCCACTATGTCTCATTTCTGAACATAATCTGTGGGACCAGGTAATAAAACAAATCCTGTTCACGGTGACCGCACCTCTTGTTGCATAGGATTTAAGATCGTAGCACGCCTTCGGAGCCCTTTAGGAGTTCATGCTTTGACAAGCCAGAGCTGCTTTTGAAAGCCAACACATTAAAATCAGGCAGGTAGTTTCTCTGCTTTAGCTGAACTGTGTAAAGAACTTTACACAAGTCAAGCAGAAAAGGATGAGCTTTTCACATGTTGATGATAGAATTATTGTCTTAGCTGCAGATGCATCTTTTGCTGAAAAATGATCAAGTGTGCACTAAAGCAATGCTATGTTATTGTCTTTTAGGGAACACAGTTTTTATTTTCTTAACCAAAAAGGAACTGAACTGTCTGTGCAATTTAGCGTATCTCAAATATTGCATAAAATAAGTTCAAGTGGTTAAATAAAACAGCTGCACAGTGTCAATTATTTTTTCCTTCCATAACTCGATTAATTGTTAAAATAATCAATAGAGTACACAATAACTATAATCGTGAGCTGCAGCTATTTTCATCCCAGCAAAGAAAATTCTGCCACTTTTGCATAATTGCTTTTATGTTTGTCACATTTTTAAAACGAAAAGTAAAAGAAACCTATTATGGTTAAACTGCAGCCTCCAAATTTTTCCTTCAGGTTTTTCTGTGTTACTGCAAACACAGTAACATAAAGTAAGCCCACCCTTACTCGACTCATTATAAGCCACTGAAAATATTGAAACAGACTTCCATTCTTGAGATTCAAATTGCAAATTACATATAGATAATTGTGCTTTCAAACTATAAACACTACATAACTTTGTTTTTCTTTCCGTAAATCCTCCAGAGAGGCAGTGGGCACGCTGTTGAGTTCAGTTACACTCTAAGTATGTCACTGACGACGTCCGCTTCAGGCTTAGCATTCAAACGACCTTTATTTAGGAGAGCCTACCTGCGGTGGTGACTGTCACCACTTCGCTGAATGGGCCCGTGCCCAGTTTGTTTTGAGCCAGCACACTGAACTGGTACTCCGTCCCAGGCTCCAACCCTGGCACCACCAACCAGGTCTGAGCACCAGAAACTGGCATCGAGTGCCAGTCATGAGGACCAAAGTCTGTTCTCTTAGACCTGAGAACAGAAACACAGTCATAAAAGTACCATAAACACAGTTAGTGTGGTATTTAAGTTTGTGTTATTCAGAAAACACAACCGTCAAACCCCAGTTGTTCTGAAGATCACTTCGCACGCACAGTTCACTGCCAGTGAACCAAACTCAATACCCATGTGTCTAAACATTCAGGGAGATGTTTCCTCAGAACAGTTGAGTGTTAGCTCTTCTTTATAATCACTGTCGGTGCAGAAAGGCATCTACGTTCTGCCAGATAGCTGCTAGCCTTCCAACATGTTTAGTTTTCCGTTGCAAACATCGATTAGAAGTAAAATTAGAAGTAAAAGTAAGAGCACTCACACTGGACCGTACCACACAGAGAACGTCTGCTCGAAGCCGCCGTCATAGCCTGGTTCCCAGGACACATTAGCAGAGGTCGTAGAGGGCAACACATGGATATTGCCTGGAGCATGTGGGCTGGTACCTGAGTGGGTTTTTTTTCCCCCCCGCAAAAACAGAGACAAAGTGAGAACCTTTTAAAATATTGCACTTTAATAACATGTACAACGTTAATATGATACCCTGGGTTTTTATGGAGATAGTGTGAATATAAATGCTTCAGTTGGTTGTTGTTGTTTTTTTTTTATTACAGGAACAGATTGGATGATGTGATGTGGTCCGAGATTGCTACCAGCCACAGGTCAAGTTCATCCCACCCACATAACAGCTGTGCAGTGTGGCCCAAAGCCAGTTACTTCTCACTGAGATTAAGGCGAGACCTGAATGTGGTCTGAGGAGCACAGCTGTCAGCGTCGCCCTTTGACCCCGTGTCAGCTGACGGCTGGCCACATTCAGGCATGCTGCCAGCTGTGCCACTGGATAATAGGTGCTCGGGGAGCCGCCAGGCAAACAAACAGCATGCTTACTGACCCGCTCACCTCTTTACCACGCAGAAAACTACACTCTTGACATTTGGAGTGGAAAGAAAAATTGCGTAATAAGCAAAAAGTTTTGTGATTTATTGATTTTGAAATCTAAAAAGTGGCAGACTGGGACCAAGTTTTTAACTTTTGGTCAAAACCTACCGAGCAGCTTCACTTAGTGAGCTAAGATAGTCAGCTTTGCTCACTTGCTAGCTGAGGTAATAATGTGACACATTATGCTTAGGTCACTAAGCTAGCAGTTCAGGTAGCAGTTAAAAGTTAAGCTAGCAGTTAAAATATACTAAATTTCTCCTCACTGACTACGGTAATGTCAATCTATCATATAAATGTATCCAAGACGCACAACAATTAAAGAGGCATTATACAACTTAGTAAATACTCATGTCATACTTGGCCACTGTTTCCTGTTAGCCTGGGAGCTAGCTAAGTGATCACTGACGCTACGTTAAGATAACATAAAACAAACATTGTAATGTTGAAGTCTTGTTTGTGAAAGCACAATGTAAGGCTACAATAAGAGGGAAAAATGAACGGTAAAAGACAGTTCTGGTTTAGTAATCAACGACAGGCTGCAGGAAGTCTGTAAAGACTCAGACTTTAAATTAGTTGTATAAAGCTTTATGTGATGCTCTCTCCACAAGCTATACTGATTCGCAGAGAAATAAAAGTATGAGGCTCTCTGTAACGCAGCATTATGTAATAAAAAAAATCAAACTTCAAAATGTAATAAAACATCATTGAGACCGCAATATGTGACATTCGACGGAAAATGTAACAAAATCCTTCAAGTATTTTGCAATACTTTCATCCACATTATGCAACAACCTTACATTTAGTGTTGATTGTTACAAAATAAGGAGCTAGCTCTAGAATACTACTATTGCTATAAAATAAACAATTGTAAAATGTTTGTCTTCTTCCTACTCATTATACATAGTGGATCTGATGTGCATCTACAACAGTCATGTTGTAGATCCGATACTTTATCAAATTTAAACTTTGGTCAATAAAAGCCAAACTTTGGAGCATTTCGTTACCTTTCCAGACTCAGCCAGGACCCTCGGTACGAACCTACATGTCGTTCAAAGCAAAACGATTCAAAATGCATTCGCGGATTTTACCTCATTTTGCATCAATTATTACAGAATGTTCTTTTAATAATGCTTTATTACATCCTAAAACCCGATTTTATTACATTACTACATAATGCAGCATTACTCTCCGCTTAAACTCTTGCAAATGGCTTAAATCGCACAACAAAGCAGGAGCGCTGTAAACTCAAATTCGCTGCATAGATATTTGGGGGATTCATGAGGACTTATAAGTACCGATGACTAGAATACGTGTGCTGGCAGTGATGCTTGTGACCACATTGGTGGCTACACACTCCCACTCTCCATGGTCCTCCTTGCTGAGAGACAGAAACTGTAAGCTGCCACTGGGTAGGATGTTGTGTTTACTTCTGCTTGGCTTCCCCACCTTTGATTGACAGGAAAATCACAACAAGTCAAGCAGACGGGAAGGTGTGTGAATAAAGCATTTTGGGTGAAGATTAAAAACAAGTAAGAACGGATTTGCTTCCAGTAGATGCTACGTAGGGGATGTGCGTTATTCTGCAGCACCTTTCTCCAGGTGATAGTTGGTATATCGGGGTCTCCAGAAGCAGCACAAGGGATTACTAGCTCTCTCCCAGCCTCCTGACGGTACTCCCCCCCAGGTCTCACGTTAAAGTAAGGGGGATCCTTGGTAAAAAAAAAAAAAACACACACACACACACAAACACACATTATTCAGACGTGAGATCAGAAAAATGCAGAAAAAGAAGAGAAGACATGAAAAATCTGAATAGATGTCTACCTTTAGCACCAAAGTGGCAGGGGGGGACATGCCCATGGTACCTAGGGCGTTGTAAGGCACACAGGTGTAGGTGCCCAGGGAGTCTTCTGTGGCCTCTGCCACCCGGATACTTCCATCTGGCATCAGGCTCCAGCCGGGGTACTACAAGACAAGGGGAGGGGGGGCGTCTGAAAGCCTAGCTTTCACTGGGTGCTCCTGAACTCTCAGGGGCCCATCTAAATGTTTCTGAACTGCGCAAAAAAACAAAAACAAAACAAGATCCTCAAGATTAAAATAGATTTTTAGACCTAATAAAAGAGGATGTGGTGTTTCTAAAATACACACCAACCTTCAACGCCGACATATTAGGCAACACAGAAAGAGTTGTGTGGAAGTGGGAAGATCTTCCTCAATTTGCTCGGTTTTCAGCCGAGCTGACCCGGGATCACTCAGTCAGAAACTTAAAACCACGACCATTTCTATGAGTTACTATCTAGGAGCTAACATGTTGTACTAACAACAGCACTTTTCGGAGTGGAAGATGATCCTAATAAAGTCAGAGCAGGCAAAAATTGTTAAAGAGGCATTTTAAGACAAAATGTATTTTGCACATCTGTTGGAGTCAGACTTACTGCTGGATAAGAGAAAGGCTAAACGTGTATATATATATATATATATATATATATATATATATATATATATATATATATACGTATATCCGTTTTTGACACTGACTTCACTTTTGGAAAAGAAACATTGTTACATAAATAAATATTATAGCACAAGCTCAATGAGTATTTAAGGCGATAGCAAATAAAACAAACAAACAAAAAAACTTCCTGCTAAAATAAAGCGGATAAAGTCCTGGTTGGACTGGAAGCTATTCTTTATTTTAGCTGTAACATCAGGCTGAAGCGTCACAGCTCAGTCATGAGTTGTGACAGAGGTGACCGACCTTTTCCACCCTGAGTGGGTAGCCATCTTTCTCCCACTTCACTGATGTCACAGGTGGGTTGGCGTCCACAGGGCAGCGGATGATTCCTGGCAGTTTCCGTGGGACGTAGATGACTGGGGGCATGTTGATCACTCGAGCGGGGTCTGAACACGAACAACGGCCTTAGTTACACTTCTTAGGAGAACTCTAAGTGTAAAACGCATTCATGAAGCACAAACTAAAACCGTAAACTGCTAAAGCAAGAAGAAATGATGGTGAAGGGATGATGACAATGCATCTATCATTAGTATCTGGAAACTGGAAATTACTGGACTTTTTTCTTGATTTAAAAACAAAAACAGTTTTTGAAGTATTGAAATAACACATTGTGTTAAAAATAAAAGAAGGGTTTTTTTTTATACAAGAAGTACAGAGCGAGCAGAACAAAGATCTTCTGTGCAGGAAACTTGGAGAAATTTTATTGATGTAAAAGAAAAAAGAAAGCATTCTGTGTTTCGGAAACATTTTGTTCTACCTTCATAAGTTGAATTTGATTTGTGATTCAGATGAAAGAAAGAAAATCTGAGGAAAGAGGACACCGTAGTTACTCTGATCTTTCTGAACCAAATAAGGAAGAGAGAGTTTAACTGTGGCTGAAGTCTGATTTGTTATCACTAGCTTAGCTTCCCTCCAACCACCACACGCGTAGTGCAGTCCATAAAAATGCATTTCCCAATCCGGCAACATGCGTTTCAACGTCCACATTGTTACTGTGCAGCTAAACAAAGACTGGTTATGTGGATAAAAGTGAAACTTGCAGAATCAGCGATTGGCTCATCGATATGACTCAGGTTTTTTCTGGTGACAGATGTTGGAAGACATAAGCCGTGACAAGCTTTTGTCAGAAGCAGACGTTGCCAACATTGTGAACTGCATGCAGCCTGGGCTTACAAAGGGATTTTAAATCACTCCGTAGAGTGCCGGTGTGTTAGGTGTCCTATTTTTCTCGTTTCAAAATCAATTAATAAATTTTAAGTTGTGTTCTGCCTTGAACTTGCTCTTTTTCCTTCAACTCTTATTGACTTATTTCTCAGATGAAATAAATTGATTTCAGTCATGGGAATGGATTTATCTGTCAAAAACGGCAAGCCGAAACACAAATATGGAGGAAAGATTAGAAAATTGAAGATATGTCCCCTTTATTTTGTTCTGAGCAGCAACGGCATTTTGACATCTCAGGTTTTCAGGTTAATTATTCTATAGAAGATTACAACATACATACATCTGTCAGCATTGGCAATTTTTTATGTCTTTTGTTTGGCAACATATAAAAAAAATGTATTTTGGTGATACAAATTCATTTTTTGATTTGTTTTAGTAACTTTAATTCTTGACTTTATGCTACATTTCCAAAACGGGTGACATTATACCCATAAAAAATAAAAATAAATGTCCTGGCATGCTGGTGGGGAGACATGAAAGGAGCTCTGAAAGGGGAATTAGCTGAAGTGAAGATTAGGTGGCAGCAGGCAGAAGTGTTGGGAGTTGTCCCTGAATATGCCTGACAAGGCCATAAAATGTGCAAAAAAAAACACGTGTGCACAAAAAAAACATATTTGTTTGATTTTCCAGTCAGAAATCGGTTACAATTTATGAATATTTCTACAACACATGCCTGAATTTGTCTTTTGAGTCCAGTTCTCTGCTGAAAAGGAAAACAAAGGAGGATTCTCGAGCAATCATCTTTGTACAAAGCTCGTTTAGCCTCCACTACTCTTTTTTTCCCTCTCTCTCTCTCTCTCTCTCTGTCTCTCCCTTTATGTTGGCTCCATGTTAGGCTGGTGGTTCTAGGCTCCCTCCTCTTATGCTGTAACACAATAATCAATTACCAGCAGCAACTTGGGAGTAAATTAGCTCAACGGCAACATAAAGCCTAAAGATTGGGTATCTTTTATATAGACGTGGCGTTATTTTCTCATCAGCCGCAGCTTATGGAGAGGATTTTCATGGTTTCACACCCTGGGACTTGAGTAAAAAAAAAAAATGCATAAGGAGAGGGGGGGGGGACAAAAAAAAAAAAATGGCGTCTGACAACGAGCCCGTCCTGCTTAGGGCACAAAAGAAGGAGTGAGGAGTAATTCCATTAGGAGCATGAAAACGATTCCACTGCCTCCATTTGACTCCTGACCTTCAAATTCACAAGGATTCTCCTCGTTTCAGTCATGGAGCAGCCAAAAAACTACAACCTCCATACTGCCGATGCTGCCGATGCTGCTGCTGCTGCTGCTCCCATCTCCACATACAGCTCGCTCTGCCCCTCCCCCCCCTCCTCCTCCTCCAACTGGTTGCCACAGTAACACTCACACTGAACAGTCAGGTACGCTGAAGCCGACGGCGAGATCCCAAGGCTGTTGCTCGGACTGCAGGTGTACTTCCCGGCATCCTCCGGCTTGACCCGGAATATGATGAGGGTGCCGTCGATGAGGATGCGGACTCGGAGCTTCAGGTCACTGCGAGAGGACGACACATGTTCTGAAACACAGCATGCATCTGTTTCCACCCCCCTCCCCAGCCCCGGCCGAGTGCTACGCTGCGTCAAAGAGCCATAAGAGAGCAGCAGAGAGTCGAACAGCAGCCAGAAGCGAAGCGATACGTGGAGAACAGAGTGTACAAAGCCAGAGATTCAAATAAATCTGCCACATGGAACCGCCTTTACAATTTCCTGCTCGACGGCGTTTTGCTCCTAAAGACGCTGTTCGTGTGGCAGATATATCCTGTCCTTTTTTTAAAGAAAAAAAAATAAGAGCTCTCCGCACATTGAAACTGGCTGCAGCTCTGACTTAAAGTTTTACTTAAACCAAACCCCACTAAAGTAAATTGCAAAAAGCTTTCTTTGGTTACTTTGTGACTCGAGTTTAACTTTAATTATTAACTGTAAATTGAACAACAAATACAGATAAAAACCAGATTTTACATATGTTATATTAGAAAATGCATCCCTTTTGTCTCACTTTCTTTTATTAAATTAGATGAAACCTTTCCTGCTCTAGGTTAGCTGAGATTTTTAAAATTAACCATATGTTTTAAATAAATGAATAAAATCCATTTTGGGAGATTTTAAGCTTAAATGCATTTCCTGTTAAAATATCAAATTAAGTATTATGGTTGAACATCTTTTCAGTCCCTCCAGGTTTCTCGCGATCCTTTTTGTGATTTTTTTTTTTACAATTAATTTTAGAAATATTTGTGATAGTTTTGCTTATTTATGATTTTACTAATTTTAGAAAAAGTGCTTCTGTTGAAACACACTATACCTCCAATAAAAAAAAAAGATCAACTCAAAAACGATTTATGGAAAAATGTACGTTTTTGTTTTTTTTTCAAAATTGCCACATTTCCATTAAGCACATTTATTTTCGGAATTCTAATTTATGCAATTTTAAAGTCAATGTAGACGCAGCTATTGTTAATCTGAAGGGATCATTTGCATCCAAACATCAACATTCTGGCTAGCTTCAATATTTCCAGATAATGCTATTTCCTCATGGCATCATCTATTTTGTGTAAGTGCACCAGTCCCTCCTTCAGCAAAACTTCAGTCAAAACACATTCATTCAACATTGTGGATTCTTCCATGACGCCACACAATGAAGCAGCGTCTTTGAGGTGCTGCCTTAAAATACATCCACGTGTGTGTCTCCATTTAACTTAAATGATATGAATTTACCTATCAGACCTCACCTGGGCTTTCCCAGGTTGTTTAAAAGCACATTGATCATAGAGGATGTCAACTTCTGAATTTACAGAAGGTAATAAAATAAATTCTCTTTCATTCTGGCATTTAGGAAAAGGAAATTATTTTGGTAAGGTTGACATATTTGACACAAAATCTCTTTTGGGCTTATGTGTTTCTTGTCTGATTGGTATTGTTTCTCTGTAAAAGCACTTTGAATTGTCTTTGACTGAAAGGTGCTATATAAATAAAATTGCCTTGCCTTGCCATGTAATTTTTTTTAAACATTTTCATTAAACTGAATTTTATGTTATTTGTTTTAAGCCAAACCCATAAAAAAAAATTTAAAAAAATCATTGCAAATATATGCTTGAGCGCAATTGTGTGTGAATCTATGTAATCTATGTAATTTCTCCTTTTTTTGATAACTTTTGATAAAAAGTTATCAAAATTTTCTTAACCTCATTGTAGTGTCGGGGTCAGACTCCGAACCAGACAACAACTCTGACTGATCAGAATCGGGGACAAACCACCTGAAACATGACATCCTTAGTGCAGCGAACAACATGAATGTTTAGAAAACATTAAAAATAACAGTGTGGTTTCCATGTTGTAGTGCTTAAGTAACAGTATGAAATCACATAAATGCGCCAATAAGTCGCAAGTCCAATAAGCACCATGTCATATTTAGAAGAAAAGCTAGCGATCAATCTGAACACTCCCAATGTTATGTTCATGTAAGGTTCATAATCAGGTCAAACGTTGGTTTACCGACTGGTCTATAAATAATTACAAGCAACAACTGTAAATCACACGAACAGCTTCACACCATTAATTGCTCTCTGACACCTGCGCCCATGCTCCATGATGTCTGTCACCTATTATACATAACTTATATGTGTATAGAAATCAGATATTTGTTTATTTTTGCTTGTTCTGTTTTTTATTAGAAAGTTATTACTTGTGTTGATGAGTTCAGGTTTGTAAGGAACTTACAAAAAGAGTTGAAAGCAAATAGTTATAGTTACGCTATAAACAGACAAAACCTTTTTTTCCTCACTTTCTGACATTAAACCAGACTAACCATTTCCTGTTTGCCAAATACCAGAATAATGATTACTACTTTAAATTCAGAAGTTGATAGATATGTCATTATTCAGTAGACTTAAATATGAAGTTGAATGTTTTATGTATTTTTATGTTTTTGCAGTTGGCTGGCACTTTTAGATTAAGCGAGTTTTAAACGAGGATATAACAAGCTACTGAAAAGGAAGATATAGCCATGCTCTGTCAAAGTTAACACTGTAGGGCAGTACAGGCTAGATGCTAACAAAGCTAACAAACTGGGAGTCATTCCTTTAAGTCGATGACATGACTTTGTGAAACGGCTGCAACTAACAATTATATTAGTAATCGATTAATCTATTGATTATTTTGACAGTGAAAAAAAAACTATAAATCTCACAACAATGCAAAACTTGACCATATCATATTTATGTTTAAAAACTTAAAACAAGTAATGCCTTGACCTGCCTGTGTTTTCGACCAGCATCATCTGCCTCTTAAGACCGGGATATATTGAATCTGTAAACCATTCTGCATCTTGGTCATGATGACAGAAAGAAAAAGTGAAGTTAAACACGGGGGAGGGAGTAATAGCTGGCCGTAAGACGTGGCTCAGTTGTGTTTCAGATATTAAAAAGTTTTTATAAGTTAAAGGGGAGCTACAGCAGCTGAGGTAAGCAGGGAAGAAATCTTGGCTAACTTCAAAATTGGGAAGAGACGGGCATCCCTCTGCGTCCAGTGAAGGGTGTGGGCTCCATTCAGTCGGATTTAGATGCACTGAGATTTTTTTGCTAATTAAGCAACAAAGTTATCAGCTTGTAATAGTTTGGCCAAAGCTCTTAGGTCCTCTGCCTTTCCGCCGTTCTATCTAAAAACAACCAATCAGAGCCAGGAGGCGGGTATTAGCGCTCGCCAATCACAATCTCGTGTGGCGCTGCTCATCCCTTTTCCACTACAGATTTAGCCCCTCAGCAGATGTTGTTATGAATGCTAAAGCTAGTTAGCGTAGCCACAGATGATGGCAGATAAACCGTTTTCCTGTAATGGTAAGTAATGTTTCTCCACCATTAGCACATTTAGCAGCGGATACATGAGGTTGAGTGACAGCTTAAGACGCCTCTCCTGGGATTTGACAGTTTATCTGTCTCATAACACACGTTCACAACCCGGTGAACAAATATGTAAAAAAAACATTCATGTTAAAAGCCACATACTGCAGCTTTAAGGAGACCACAGGTGTCAAACTCAAGGCCCGTGGGCCAAATCTGGCTCACCATAGTTTTTTATGTGGCCCTCTAGATTCTAGACTAAAAACTAAGTGTGTTTAAATATTATGTTATCAAAAAAGTCAATGCAGTTTTTATTCATTTACTGACTAATTATATCTATCAGTCCCTCCAGTTTCTTGAGGATTATTGTGGAAATTCACACAAAATCAACAAATCCTCGCACTTTATTGCGGCAATAAAGTGAGAGTAATTGAGAGTTTCTTGCTGATTTTTCTCAAAAACTTTCTTACTTGTGCTAAACCGCTGCCTCAGCCTTAATGGATGTCAGATTATAGTCTGTGATCTATACAGCGAGTAATAAATCATAAATAAATAATCATAAATTAATAAAATCATAAATAAGCAAAACTATCACAAATATTTCTAAAATTAATTGCAAAAAAACATCACAAAAAGGATCGTGAAATCCTGGAGGGACTGAAAATATGTTCAACAATAATACTTAATTTGATATTTTAACAGTTTGTGAACATGTTTTTTATCAATACATTCTGGCACAACCGGCCCTTTAAGAGCATTCATGATCTTGATTTGGCCCAAAACTGAAATGATTTTGACACCCCTGTTTGATTGTTGCTGCCTCTCATTTCCAGTCTGGATGTCTACGCTCATGTTGTTCAGTCTCCTCACTTTGCGACCGTCTCTACCCCTAAATCTCTCTGGAGCCTGTCGAGGTCTGGGTTACGCTTTAGCTCATCGCTGTGTGAAGCCCACAGATGTCAAAAGACCTGACAGAGTGTGATGCTGCCATCAGAGAGCAATGAGTTGTCAGCATGTTGGTCATTTAAATGTCAAAGTCCTGTCGCCTTCCCCCCCGCCCCCCCACAAACAACAGATTTCTGCAGCGACGGTTCAGAAGTAAACTTGATCATAACTTTACTTCTTGAAGTAGACGTTGTCCTCTTCCCAAAACCAGGTGTAGGTCAGGTTGCCAGGGTAGGCCTCCGCTTGGCAGGTGAAGAGTGCGTTCTGAGATATGTTTACGGTGATGTTTTCTGGTGGCGAGACGATGTACGGAGGCCCTGCGGGAGGGGAAAGAAAAAAAGCTGAAGTTTTAGTCTTCTCTGTAGCATCAACAGCAACCGTTAACAAGTAACGACTAGAGAAATGCCGTTGCTGTTTTTAATACTGATTCACTACTATTTTTGCCATGTGGTGCATATCAGTGAAACTTTCATTCTTTTTTTCTCTCTGTTCTTGGTTTTCAGCGGCGCATCAGCAAAAAGTTAAAATAAAATATAGAAGATTCAAACCTCGTTTACATTCTGTGTGTTAAGAACAACAGCAAGAACAAAGAGAAGACAAGAGTTTTATATCTATATATAGATATATATAAACCCACTATTTGATCTGATCTCTACGTTTAATTAGAAGCAATCCTTAAAATAAATCCATCTTGTTTTTCATTCATTTAAAATGGAATAAAACTAAAGATTAAGCTGAAGATGAACATCGATGGTTGTTTGTTCCTGTTTTCTTGTGTTGGGCTGACGACCCGTCCAAATGGCGCCTGAGATATTCATGACCTCACAGGTAAGCCAATAACCAATTGGCTGCATGATAAATCAAAATGAGCTCCATAATTTCTGATTTGATGATTATAATCATTATTTGAAGAGCAATTTTTGTTTTTCACTTTATAATCTATTTTATTTACGGGTTTGGTTGTGTGTAGTTTTTATTTCCAAGTTATTTACTGCTAGTTGTCGTGCTCTCAGCGTTAAGTGTTCTTCACACAGTTAAAGTTTATTTATCTTAGAGAGGGGGAACTGCGTCATTATGCCATTATCAACATATTAATTGAAAATGGTATCAGAAAGATAACGTTATTCTTTATTGCAATAATTTCTGGGACAAAACTAACCAGAGATTCTCAAATCCTCAATTTGTGATC
Organism: Poecilia mexicana; assembly: GCF_051168715.1. Lineage (NCBI taxonomy): Eukaryota > Metazoa > Chordata > Actinopteri > Cyprinodontiformes > Poeciliidae > Poecilia > Poecilia mexicana. The sequence goes on along the minus strand of NW_028263382.1, from coordinate 29,952,443 downwards.
TGGGAGCCTAATGAACCAAGATACCCAAATGAATACTGTTAATATTAATATTTTTGCACATTTTGATGAAAAAAAAAAAGTAGCATAAAGAAACTCCCAGGCTTCTTCTCTTAGCAAACGTCAGTGTGAGCAAAAGCACACGCTACGCACTATTTACATTACCTCACCTCAGTCTGGCGGACGACACAGAGAGCAGCCGGCTACTGTAACCTTAACAGTAGTCGCAGCTGTAACTCAGGCGTGCTTCACATTGTTAACCCTCCGGCCTCCTGAGGTGCTGCGGGTTTTGCAGAAAACTCAATAAAAGCAGCAGAACCCATGAATGGTAAACGGTCTTTCATGACAGAAACCTCCCAGGTATTTTCCTCTCCTTGTGCTCAGCTTCACACATCGGCCGGGACAACCGGCACTGGGCAATTAAAAACAAAAAAAAAAAAAATTGTCGCCACGGGGATCAGATTGTTTTACGTTTTATATTGAAACACTGAATAAAAGTAGACGGTGGTGGTGGGAAGGGGGGAACACACTTATTGTGGATTTTATGATTGACGGATTATTGCGCGCGCACTCGGGAGATGTAGCAGTGGATCGCAGCGGTGTAAATCTGATATTAATATGACAGAGGTTAACAAGCAGTCACAGAGTCTCAGATTAAACATTAGCATCTCGCCCGGCTGGTGACAGAGGGGGGCAATAAGGACTAACGCTATTAATGCTCCTCCTTTCGCTGGTCGCTCTATTAAAAAATAGGCAGGCGGAGAGGAGCCATCTGAAAAATTCATTTTTTATGATGCTATTTAAAGACACGAGGGCTTGTTTTGTAGAAACACTTTAATTACTTCATTATCAGGAGATAACAAAGCTAACAGGTTAATACATTTAGTGGGTGTTAGGTTTTTGTTTGTTTTTTTAAATCAGAAAATGAGCCTCATCAAAACAGAGACTTTACAAGATCCAACCGTCTTTGGTAGAGTACCAACTTTGAAATTTGTAACACTCAAATTTCATCTGAGCTGTCTCACTGGCCAGACAGCATACAAAAAGGCTCAATAAGCCAACATAGAATAATACAGCATCAGTGTTTGTTTCAAGGAATTTACTTCCAAAGTGCAAAATTAAAAAAAAAATGGTATGCATGCTGTAAAGCTCAGTAACAGACTGCTTCTAACTCTACTTTGTGTCAAACTTAAATGTCTCAGATCGAACTAATTTTGAGATCAAACTCTGATAACTTGAGTAATTCACAAAATATATTTTCCAAAATATTATTTCATTAACACTGCCAGAAATTAAAAAAAAATTAATAGAACATGTCTGACAATATGACTAAAAGACTTAAAAAAGGAATACTTCATGCCCTAATTCAAAGAAGTGAATTCTGGATTCTGCTTACCACTGAAAAAAAAACCCAAACAAACAAAATCTTGTGGGAAAATGTCCGATTATTTTGCCTAATAACATAAATAACTAAACGAAAATTTAAACTTGTATTTTCTCTTATTTTTGACGTTTATTTGACAATTTGAGACCAAAAAAAAGTGAAAACTGAAGAATTTTGGAAAGGCGTAAATTCTTACAGCCACATCTTTCTACATCTGTATCTACACAAAATGCGTCTTAACAATACGACTCCTCTATTTGCTACAACAAAATAATAGCTAAGTGTTTGCTTATACTGTCTGCTGTCTGTATTTGCTGTTCTGTGAACACAGAGAACTGCAATTTCGCTGCTGTTTGCACCTACAGAAGTCAAGCGTTAAAATAGACTTGATGCCCACTCTGCCATAAAAGCGAGGCGTTCGGCTGCTTGTTAAATACACACTGTTAACTCCCCGAAGCAGCAGCAGCGCCGTATCGGGAGGCTGGTAGCGCGAACCCATCTATCTGATCTGCGTCTAGCAGAAAGAGGTGGGTTAATGGACCAGAAACAGACGGGGACGTTCCGGCCGTACGTACACATTTACACAGGCGGGCTGTAGAGCTAAGCGTCGGTCTGCCTGATACATCCCCGCGAGGTACGGTTAACACATGAGTGCGCCAGGATGCTGCCTTTAGGTCTAAACGCTGAAACTGAGCCGCCCGGGTTGATGCACAGCCAACCCGACGCTGTGAACGAAGACCGGCAGACGAGTCGTTTAGTTTTAAAGTCTGATGACGCAATCAAAAACGGGAGGCCTTACCTTGAACCAAGAGGCGGGTGGTGTGAAGCACCTCTCCCTGGTCGCTGTACGCTCTGCACGTGTACGCCCCTCTGTCGTCTCTGGTGATGCCGAGAATGGTCAGGCTGCCGTCGTGTACCTTCAGGTCAGAAGCAAAGGAGATGCCGTCAAGCTTCTTTTTGAATTTCCAGGTATTTATGTGTACCGTTTGCGCTAAACCAAACAATGTAGCGTACAGTGGAGTTGCTGCAGCTGATGTTAAGCAGAAGAGTCACTGGAGCTCTACATCAATAAAATATCTGAGTTTCTTGGGTGCAAGAATTCCTCTGGATTCCACTAACGGGAGAGCTCCAGCTGTTATAGAACACAGTTCATCGCAATTATGAAGAAAAGCGACTTAAGCATCAGAGGTTTTGGGAGAAACTTGTGGAGATGTCTGAAGGAGGGTTAGGTTTAGAGCTGAGATCGGGTCAAAAGAAAATCCAACTCGAAGTAAACAAGATGCATATTTGAATTAAGCTTTCGTCTTTAGACCATAATTTGAGTAAGAAGTTCAACTTCTCCCGCTTTTAGCTTTCGTTTACCGTCTTCCAACTCCATTATGTTGCTTTTTGTAACCTCAGGGTGAGTCAAGTGCAGATCACCTGGGATGTGTGATTGATAGGAGCGGAGCTGCATTGCGAATTTGTTGTGCAGTCTAATGAGCTTCTGCACCTTCCTTTCCCTCAACAGGGTAAGTTTCCTTCTCCTCTACTTAGACTACATTCAGTCAGTTAACACAACTTTATGTCTCGTTTTCGCTTGGCTTTCTCTCTGTTGTATGCTCCGTACGCTTATTGAACGCGCCACAAAAGCCTCAGCTTTTTTTTTTTTTAGCATGAATCTGGAGTGAAAATGACAGGGAACCAGAGGAGCTAATCAGAGGGAAGCGACACCACCAGAAGAAGCGCACAGGTAGCGCAGGATGAGGTGATAGATAACAGCTGTGCAGATATTAGGCTGACAGGCAGAGGGGAAGGTGAAAGAAAAACAGAAGGACGCAAAGAAGTAACTGCAAGGGTACAGAATAAATACTAATCTAAGACAACACAGGCAGGAGCACAAAGAGGCAAGAGTGATAAATAAATGAACAAAGACATAAAACAAAATGCAGGAGCCAAGGAAATAAACTGCAAAGAAACAAACCCCAAAGTACAAACATCCTCATATAATGACGGCAACAACACAAACCATTCATTTCTTCACACCACTGCAGATTCTAAGGTGTCTAAAAGTTTCAGAAGAACAGAGATGTGAGAGGTTATTGTAAAGGAAACTTTGGAAACGTGTCCGAGACCCATTCAGGCTGCGAAAGAGCGAGAGAGAGCCAGACTTTCAGCAGATCCCAGGAGAGTCGAGTAGCTTCACCTGTTCCATGAGTTTTCAACCTCCATCTGGAATAAAATATGCTGGATTTGCTTTCTTAGTTATAAGAATCTGTATCCGAAGATAAATAGAGACTCTCGATTTAGTTGTGTTAGCTGCACTAAAGTCAAAAACTGTTTAAAATAACTTCCTTAAAATAGATTTGTTTAAAAAAAACTGTTTGACCACTTCTATTAAGCCCATAGTATGACAACTGCTTTTCTTTTTTTTTTGTGAATCCTTACCTCCTGTTTGCCTTTAACATTAAACCTGTTAAAGTGTGATTGCTACATTTTGTAAGCCTGAAAACATCACATTCTGCTCCCAAGCAATCCCCACAATGAAGGAGCACATGAAACAAACCAAAGAAGCATAAAAAGAAAAAAGAAAAAGAAAGAAAATGCTCATAAATTATGCAAGGGGTTGCAAGAGATTCTGTCCATTCAAGTCACACACAGCTGTAGTGTGTCCATTCACGCGGCACAGAGGGGGGAATCTGCGGCGCCTGCAGAATTATTCCCATTCATCCGTCCCTCAAATGTTTGTCGGGCTACTGTTGGATGAACCAAAGCAGCTTTTAACTTCTGCGAGTCTGTTGGCAAACTGGATCGTCATTTATCTTCAGCGAGATAGCACTTTGTGTGGCGCTGCTGCAAGCTAGCAGCACACGTGTCGTGCCGAGTGCCGGGAGCGCTAACTAGTCACTGCTTTGTTGTGAAGTATCACTCTGAGGCTTAGGGAGCCATGTGCAAGGATCGAATTAGCCGGGAGAGATTGAAATTGTTCTTCTTTCATTAAACCAATACATTTTTTTTTAACTAAATAGGTGAGATCATAGTTCAACCTGTAGACTGGAATATTACTTTATGCTGTCATGTTCAAGTCATCATTTGACATGAAAGCATCCAGAAATAACATTCGTTTTAGCCTGCTAGCATGCTAACCCATAATCTCACTGTATTGTTTTGAAGCAGTTTTTATATTATTATTTTCTAAAATCTTTACTTACAAAAATTCCTTGTTCACTGTAATAAAAAAAAAATCAAATTCTTGAAGTACTTTGAACAAAAAAGTGGAACTACTCTTTCCACTGACTTAACTAAAGAAGCACATTCAATCTGCATCATAGTTAATGCTCTTTAATACCAGTTTCTTAGGACAATTTTCAACTTGTTCCTTCTAAAACTAAAGGGGTGTGACTCTGACTCAACCACAAACTAGGGCAAAACATTTTAAAGGTTTGGTATTATGTAAAAATGACTTTATCTTCATTTTATCATGTTGTTCCCTCATCAAAAACATATGTGGAGTGTTGCTTTGTTTTTTTCACGCATGTCTAATAAATCCTTGAATCTCCATTGGCAACCGTTCAGGGTGCCTGAACGCTTGCTCCAAAACGTTACCCATTTTTATGACAACTAAAGGTTGTCATAAAAATGAGTGACTTGATTGTGCTATAAAATGGTTGGAAAATACATAATACCGCTCCTTTAATTCTGAAACGCAAAAACATTATTAGTATTTTTTATTATTATTATTATTTGTACTCATTTTTTTATTTAAAATAACCAAAACATGAATACGTTTACTCATGTTTTAGTTCAATTTATGTATCCAAAACACAGAATAGCGTCTTACATAATTGTGACATAGTGTCCTAATATTTCAGGGATCAACTGTTTTATATTTTGTTGGTCTAGAAAAATATTTTTGCTCAATTTCTAGCAATTGAAGTCAAATCCAACAAACCTTGTTGCTTATTCTACACTGTATGTTTCTGTCTACATACAGAGATTAAAAATAACAGCTTTTATTTTTCCACATTTACTGACACAACGTGCAGCCTTAAACCACCGGGAAGCCACTGTTATTTTCCAGTTTTCTTTGTCCTGTTTCAGAGAAGGCCTTATAATCCCATCTTGGCAGCTGTTCACTCCTTCCCAGCCTTCAAATTCAATGTCCTCTTTTTGTCTGTGCCCATAAAAACAGGGAGGATGCAGAGACTCCAACCCAGACTATCACATTCCTCCTTTTCTCCAGGATGTCTCTGTGGATCTGCAGCCAGTCCAATGAACAAACATCCCCTCATGCTCAGTCTTTTTCTCTCTTTTTTTTAAACCAGAAGAGAACTTTCTCTCATTTAAAGACAGATGCACTGGAAAGAGGAAAACATTGTGTAAAAGCTGTGAAATTTGTACAAGATCTCCTCCTTTTTTAGCACTACATTCATTATTCTTATTATTTTTTTTAATCCTTGGTTAATGTATTATTGATACGGAAAAGAAAGATTAATTATACATCAGAACATTATCTAATCGTTTACTGAGGGAATGCTGTTAAGGGAGGCGGCTGGAGGGAGCAGAGCAGCAAAATGAAAGAGAAGTGAACGAGGTCTTTTAACAGGCTCCCTGTGATCCTGTCACTTCGTACAGTGCGTCCCGCGCGGGGAAGCGAGGAGCGTGTGCTGCCTGCAGCCGAATGGAATGTCAGTGACATGCAGGAATGTGAATAGACGCTGCAAAGAGAGGCGGCAAACTGCTTCAAAAGTTGCAAAAATAGTGACAATCTGTTCCGTTCAAAGGCCGTTTTTCTTTTCTCCCTTTTTTTTCTGCAGTGCCTCAGTGCCTTCACTTATATTGATCAGACCGATACAGTGATGTGAAAAAGTCTTCAGTCGTCCGTTATTTCTTTATGATTAGAGACTGGCGTTATGGTAACGTCTTGCAGTGGTTCTGATGAACGGATTTGCGACCTGCAGACGTTCTGCTTTGGATGTCAGCGGCTTCTTTTCCTATCGCTCTATCAAACGATTTTTTTTTATTTTCGAAGGTCAATCAAATAGTCGACAGTCTGTTAAACTCTAGATTTGATCACATTTTAGAGCCATGAAACTGTAAACGTCTTAAAATTAAGAAACATTAACAAATCAAAATCTCTCTTTAAGCTATTCTCCAAACCAGATATTAAGACGCACTTTTCAGTTGAAACAATCAAAACACTGAGTTCCTTCAAATCAAGGCTAGAAACCCATTTCTTTATTGTTGCTTTGTATTCATAATGGTGAGTAAATTGATCTATATATTTAATGTTCATTTGTTTCATGATGGCATTTCGTTAGCCTAATAGCATAATTAGCTAAGTCCCATTTTACAATTAAAGTGTCAGGAATACAACAGACCCCTTTGTGTTTAGAAAAGTGAGACTTTCAGCTGCTTCCATTCACTGACACTTTTTACATGACCACTTCTGTTGCTTGTGAATATTTTCCATGATTTTCTTCTTAGTCACTGAATTAATGATGAAGATCTTCCCATTATGTCTTTTTCGGTATCCATGGTGTTATGCATAAGATCAGTGTTTGGCATGTAATGAAATTAGACTATTGGTTGCTTTGTTTGCATATTTTTCTCCATTCTGGACATAAAAATGAACATAATTATCACAATTATCATTATCATCCACAAGTCTGAATATAACTGAAAATGGAAAGATAAAACCATAGTGCTTTAGATTTGATTTTCACCTCTGATGATTTGAGTAGTCTGTAAGTTCACACTTCAGCCTTTTTATTTTTCCCCTATAGATAAATCATGTCATATATATTTTTTAGCACAACATGCTATCATGTTCTGATCTAAAAATGGAGAAGATTTGAAAAAAAAAGAAGATGTTTCAAGACCTTCAGAAATAAAAAAAAATCATGATCAAAACCACTTTGGTTTGAAACCTTAGAATATATAACACGATTAGTGACTTCAGCAGGAAGAAAGTGCAAATGACACATTTTATTTAACATGCGGCATCATGTGGCTGTAACGCATCATCACACTTCTGAGTCATCTGTATTTTAAGCGCCTTTGAATCCCTAACAGCGACGCCACAGAGCTGATATTTATTGATGTTGCGTTGTGAGTCGCTGAGAGACTTTTTTCTTTTTTTTCGCAAATCAAACCCACAGTGAAGCTGTGCCAGAAATATCCTGTCAGACATCAGACAACGGGGACGGTTTTGTTTTGTTTTGTGTTTTTTATATTTTTTTTCCCTCCCCTCACAGAAATAAAAATTCGACATCACCAGACAACAAAGAGGGTTGAGAAATGTGAGGCACGCTGCCAGTTACTCTTCCCAATACAATTTGGGAAGATTCAGCGTGTGTGTGTGTGTGTGTTCATTTTGGGGTTTTTTTAAGCACAGGAAATCAGGAATAAGACATAAATAATTTCTAGATTCTCCAGTAAAACAGCAGCATGATCTAATATTAGCCCGGATGAGATGTGGACTGTAACATACTTTCGGTATAGATGGGCTCAGTGGATGACGCCATCTGTGCACAAAGCCTTTCTGTACTTATGTGCACAATCATAAATCAGGGTTTTGGCTGTTTGGATCCATGCTTTTTCTTTTTTTTCTTGTTTTTTCCTCACCGAGTATTTTGAGTTGGTTGCAAGCTCCTCCCCTTCTCTGAGCCAGCTGATCATTGGTTTTGGGTTTCCCTGGGCAGAGCAGCTGAGCAGAGTGCTTCCCCCTTCCTTCGCCTCCACATACTGCGGCGGCGTCGCTGTGAATGAAGGTGGGGCTGTAGAGACAGAGGGAAAAAAAACATGTACTTAAAGTCTGCATTACATTTGTTTTAATAAACAAACAGGTTAACTATTGTCTAATGCTCTGTAAGACGCAGAGTTTAGTGCTTCACCTCTTTGTGAGGACCGATCACAGCAGGATTACACCGGTTTTACGTTCCTTCAAAACCGTTGGGAGGTTCAGAGTTTTTCTCAATGAAAACACGATCAAATTTGATCTTTTAGGGGGTTTTCTCATCTCATAGTCAACTTTGTTTGCTTGGGGACCAAAAATGTGTAATTTGTTACATTTTCAGCTGCGCTGTGTCAAACGAACCAAACCCTCCTCACCTGTGGTGGCGCTGAACCACGGAAGGAAAATAACACAAGAACCTCTGAAGAAGAGATGGATCAACCTCTTTCTTCACAAAAAGTCAACAAACAATGATTAGTAGGATTTCTCTGTTGTCGCTTGTGAAAGACCACAAGCTATTTCTCCTGCTAGTGCCAGACTCTTTTGATTGTGTCTACCCAGAATGCCATGCGCTTTAGTTCACTTCCTGCTTTTAGAGCGGTTTCCAGTCCAGTTGGCATTCACACGTGTATTCAAATCGCACCAGAGTTCATGTCAACCTAACCGAGAGTGAGGTTTGTATGCAGACCTGAATTATCTTCTTTTTTTTTTTTGGTCCACTTCACAGTTTGATTCACGTCTCCCGAAACGAGCCGGACCTTTTCGGCAAGCGAACTGGAGTTTGGTTAAAGCGGATTGAACAGGGCTGGTGTGAATGCAACCTTAAAGTTTTTTTTGATTCCAGGAGGCATCTTCGTGTGGATAACAACTCGGCATCATTAGTGCTGTGTCACATAATCACAAGCTTGTTGCCAACAAAAAATTGTACTCAAAGAAAATTATTTTTCTAATGTGGTTAAAATAACATTCAGGTGCAGAAAAAGACTCTTTCCATTTTAGACGTTATCAAAACTCAAGTATGTTAAAAGGCACATCCCGCGTGCCTCAGGCTTTCATCACAACAAGCACATCCTCCCAGCTCCAAATGAAACGTGTTAATACGCCAAAATCAGTTTTACTACAAGAAACAACTTCACACATGTGCACAGCAAATAGATTTGTCCTATTTTTTTATTTTTTGTTTTACCCGTGTCTAAAATTAAACCTGACACCCACATTAGATTTACAAAAAAAAGAGAAAAAAAACATTATCAAAACCCTAGCTTTCCTTTAGACTAGTTATTAAAAAAATACTGTCTGTCACTAAATAAAGAGTTACTAATTATGTGTTTTACCCAGATATTTTCTGATTTATAATCACATTCAAGGCATCTGGAAGAGCCCACACAGTTCTAGCTGGTAAGCTGGTTTTCTAGTATTTAGTTAGTAAAACTGTTTTATAGGTCGATCGCAGTATTTAATGACCTGGGTTTTCCCCAACAATTCAGCTCCTGTGCTGTTAAAAATTGTTTTGTTCCTAACAAACTCTTATTGATTCTTCTTTGTATTTAATTACACTTTAAATGTTTCAGATCATCAATCAAGATGTCATCGTCAGGCAAAGATAACCAGAGTACCCTAATGACTCAAAACTCAGAGCAAACCATTCCTGTGATGTTTTCAAATTTTCTAACGAGACAAAATTTAAAAATGTTATTTAAGTCCTAGTTGTCTGCGCTTCTTACAGTATTTCACACTCTGGACGCTGTTTATAATGGAGGCATGAAATTCTTTTTCAAAGACTCCCAAGTCATTGCCTGCTATATTTTTACGACTAAAGCTATTGTGGGAAAGTGATGTCATCTCGTTTAGACCTGTTTGATTGGGAGAAATTCACATGGTTACGGTCTCATGTCCCAGGATGTTGTTTTGTTGTCTTTACTAAACGTCCATGCAGTTTTTAGAAAGAGGGAATTTGCGGCATGCTGTGTTTAATGCCTGGAACTGTTTGCAAAGAGACTTGGAGATTAAAGACATGCTCTCTTTGAACATTTTTAAAGAACATCTACGCAACTTAAGAGGCAGAAACATCTGTCTGGAAATATTTTTCCCACTCGGAAAAGAAAATGTTGAATATGTGATTTTCAGGAACCATTGGCCTTTACTGAACAGGAAATGGACCGGGAATGGGGACTCAAACCAAGGACTGTAGCCTAGCAACACATCTGAACCATCCAGTGCCTCTTGCTTTATTGTTGTGTGTCAGAAAACTCTTCTAAAAGATATTTTAATTTCTTTTAGGCTAAATAAAATTTAACACACACTTACACAACCTCACAATTAAGTAGGCATGATTAGGACTTGACAAAAGAATTCAGAACATCTAAATCGCTCAAAGCTTCACTTTCCTGAGTGAAGGTCACTGCTCATAATTCAATAATGAGAGAGAAAGAAAGCAAAACTAGCATTAAAGCAGCAATATGGAACTTACAGTATTTAAAAAATACTTTTTTTAACATATTTGCTAAAACTCTCACTGCCACCATAAGAGTATAAAATGAAACGGATAATCTGTGAAAAAGCAGAAGAGCTAAATTTTTTCACAGATCATCTATCTTTTAATGTACTGACGTGACATGGTGACAGTTTAAACAAATGCGTAAAAAAAAACACACACAATGTTTAATAAAAAAAAAATTTACATACTGCAGTTTTAAGGGAAAAACTGTTCCAATCAAACTAATCCTGTTTGAAAAAGTGTTTACTCCTTAAACCTAATAACAGCTGCCGTCAGGATTTGAATGCAAACTTTGTATTTTTGGTTGTGAATATAATTAGACTCGTGTCAAACTCAAAAGCTATTGGCTTATAAAGCTGCAGTAGGTGACTTTAATGAAAATAAGATTTTTTTTTTTACGTATTTGCTAAAATTATCACCATGTCGTGACAGTAAATGCGGAGATTTAAAAAAAAAAACACAATAGTAGCTCTGTAAAGTCATGGAGGAGCTTCACTTTTTCACAGATTATCTGCCAAACTGTCACAATATGGTGCCGTTTTAACAAGTGCTGGGGGGAAAAAAACATATTTTTGTAAAAGTTACATACTGCAGCTTTAAGGTAGAGCTATACAACCTTTTTGCTAAAGATCCACTCAGGTGTTTTAACTTTTTCAAAATGATCAGAATGAAACCTAAACATTTCCCTGCAGCTCTTTTGTAACGCGTTTGTGTGTTTTTGAGTTGTTAACAGAGGGACAGCAGAGGTATGCAAAAGCAATTAGACCCTACAGTTGCTGCTCATAATGGTCGGTGATGTGACAGCCACCAGCTGCACGCCGGACATGGATCTGAGTGGATAACAATCCCACTTACATCCTTCCTATTTAGCAAAAAAAAAGAAAAAAAGACAACGCTTTGCACCATCGCTGTGCTTCCACCTGATGTTTCTGAGCTCCTTAAACAGCCGCCGCCGCCGCCGCTGTACTGCTAATCATTTCCTCGAGGCCACCAAACTGCAGCTCTTTCCTTTCTACATAACATTTTGATTATAAATAGTCACACCGAGTTCGGTTAAATAAAAAAATAAGAGCGCTTTGGTGAAAAATGGGTCAGCTCTTGCCGCTGGGAGTGCTGCCATGCTTCAGACTGCACACAAGCACCTGGCATGGAATAAACAAATTACCCAATTAGCACTTTAGACATCTGTCTGTCCGTACTGGCCTTTTGCTCTCTAACACCTATTACATTACATGATACAGTTGATTAAAGGAGATTCCTATAGAAAGTACCAGTGAAGTATCCTTCACCCTTTGAAGATGATTGGTAGATAGCTGACAGAAACTGGTTTTAGGTTGTATAAATGTAGTTTTTGATTGATTCTCAAAGTGACTCTACGCTGCTGATAATTACGTCGTTTGATCGCCCCTCTATGTGCCGTGTGCAACACTTAGCTTCGTTTCCACTTTCCTCCAGGGAACAAGCATCAGCTGACAGGAAGTAGGTGACAAACGCGTTGCTGTGACAGCAGCAGATACATCGGCCCACCTGGGAATTGTTTCACATCGTCAGCTGCAGCTCCACACACAGGAAGCGTCACCACGGACAGGGGGAAACATGGGAATTACACAAAATAAGAAGAAGAAAAAAAAGCAGCATCCGGCGCAGTAAACCCCTGCCCTACTTACAGCTGCTCTGCATCAATTATCTACATTAAAAAAATGCTTGAAGAAGTTATGCTCCTTCTGTTCGTCTCTGTAGACCAACATGGCACAACTTGTTCAAAAGCTTTAAAGCCGTTTCACATCTCTTCAAGCATACTCTTTTTTTTTTTTGCCTTTCTTTTTTGTGCCCCTAAGAGAACGCAGCTACAGAAAGAACAATTTTTTTTATTGGTTTAACAACGTGAAGTTGAAATGCTTCAATATGAGAAGTAAAAAGCATTCAAGGACAAGTTCCTGTCTCAACTAAAACTGATGCAGTTAACAGAATTCAGAATATAATTGATTTTTAAAAATCTTTTACACAAATTCTTGACATGCTGGACAGTAGGTGGTACCCAAACTGGCAGCAGTATTCAATTTTAAGATAAAAAAAACACTGCAATTTGTTTTTGTACATATGATGTGCAACTCAAAGTCCTCTGCCCTTTTCCTCACAAGCTGTCTGAATTAGAATCAGTCTAAACATTTGCTGTGTTTGAAAATTGGGTTCAAACCTAGATAAAATAACCAAAGTACTTTAGCTAGACTAAGTAGATAGCTATTTTACTAAATAGTCTAGCTAAAGATGCTACTTTATGTAGACAAGCTAAACTTGCAGTAGTTGGTTTATCTGCACTAGCTGGCTTAAACAGCTAGCTAGCTTAAGATAACTGGCTAGTCTAGCTTAAAGTCAAGCTAGACAGCAAGCTTAAACAGCTATGTAGTCTAGTTAAAGATGCTACTTTAGTTAAACAAGCTAAACTTGTAGTAGCTACTTTAGCAAAGCTGGCTAAAGTAGCTACACTAGCTAGAGTAACTACTGCAAAACAGGACACTTTCTTATTCGATTACAAGCTAAACTTGTAGTTTTTACTTTCGCTTCTCTCTGGCTAAAGTAGTTAGACAAGCTCAAGTAGCTATTACAAGACGGGATAATTTTTTTTAATTACTCGATTAACGGGCCAGAATAATCTTACTCGATTACTAAACAATCACCCCTAGATGAGTGTATGTAAGCTTCTGGTCAGAACTGTACTCATTTTATTGGAGATTTATGTTTTTAATTCCATGCATTAGTAAAAGTAAATCAATGTGCGAAACAGGAAGAAAAATGAAAGAAACGACAGAGCCTTAAAGGTCAGCAACAAACAAGGTTCAGTCTGAGACCCGAATGTCAGATTATTACTCACTAAGTGGCACGGTTGCGGGATTTCATTAATGATGTTTTCGGGCAACTTCACGAAGTAACAAGAAGGAGGAAGACGTAGTGGATGAAAGAAAGAACGATGAGACAAAGAAGTGCCGGAGGACAGAGACGGAGCGAGAGAGACTGGCCTCAGTGTCTCTTCCGGGCACAAGGCCTTGCCATCTGACACCTGCCACTGAGCGGGCATGGAGTCCCTGTCCGCTTGGCAGGAAGTCGGTGCCCACGAACAGGAACACAAAGGAGGAGTTCATGCAAATACCAACGGCCAGAGGAAACGAGTGTCCTTTAATGTCTGCTGGGCCCGGGCAAAGACGCCACCTGCTTCACCTCAAAGACTCCCATTTAGAGGACTACAACGACTCAGCTCCCCCGTTAGATGTTTCAAATACTGAACCAGCTTTCATATTGTGACAAACGAGTTCATATCAGTCCTGCTGCTGCACCTCAAAGAGTTGGGAGCTTGTTGCGAATATTAACGAGGCGGTTAACAGAGACACAGTTTGCTCAAACAACCAAATATCGACACAAACGCGCCCACAGATGCTCCCGAACCTCCCAAAACGGCACAAAAGGAGCGCGGAGGACCCTGAGCGGCGCAACGTGACCCATTCAGCCAATTCAACCGGCAAACACAGATTTCCTATTAAAGCGGAGGGTAACGCGCAGGAACAAAAAACAACAGCATTATATTATTACAGCCATTTAAACAGATCAGCATTTTTATCCTAAAGTGGCTATGCAAGCAGTCGACGCTTCTCTACACATTACTTTACACACCACGCCTTGTGATCCTTATTCAGATGTGACAAGCGGTGGAAAAAAAAAGAAAAAAAAAGAAAAAAACATGCAAGAAATCGAAGGGAATATGCATGAGTTTCACGCAGCTCTCGTTAAGTTCACAGACCAAAAATATACGTGATTAACGGCACGTTGCCCCCCTCAAGTCACTCTGACGACGCAGAAGAGTGCAGGTTTCTGGAGTCTGTGAAGTTTCAGGAGAAATCAACACTTAGAGTCTTAACATTTCTCTGTTTTATCATCTCCAAGAACAAAAAAAAACTGCTGCTATACAACAAAATTAGAGCAGGAGGTGATCTCATTTGTGCTTACGTGCAGCAGCCTCACCTCGTACTGTCCTGTAAAACTCTTTATATGCTTCGAACCTCAAGTTAGAAGTATTTCTTGGAGGAGAATTTTATGCAATAAACCAACACAAAGTACTCCAAGGCTGTCAAGGAAAATTACTTTATATTTTTTGCTGGAATTGGGGAGAAACTGAAGCGATATCCCAATATCACAGGATTGAAGTATGAAAAATCTCACATGTGGAGGAAAAGCTAACTCTGCGCTGTCTCCATGGTGACTCTTGGTGATGGCAGCATCATGCTGAGATGACGCTTTTTCCAGACATGAAGCCATCCAAGAAGCTCGAGAAACACGACTTGCAATTTGCCGCTCACAGACAAGTCCGACAGCAACAAACTAAGTTATATTTTTGGCACAAGCAAAAAATACCTGGAATCAAATCAGGGAAAAGAAATTAACGGATTAAAACAAACTCCAGACCTGAATGAAAACTTTTTAAAAATGTATTGGCAACATTTTTTTAATTTAAGTTCATAACCATCTCCATCTGATCGGACTCAGCACCTGGAGCTATTTTATTTTGCACAGAATGCAGAAAAGAAACTTCAGTCTACTTGTGCAAAGCTGGCAAAGATACAACTATAAGACTAGCAGAGCAGGTGTCAGATGAATGGAGTTTCTGCAAAGTATTACCAAAGGGGGTTAGATCCAAAAAAATGCACAACATTAAGATGTTGCAATTAAAGAAGTTACATTCTACATCTTTTTGGATCTGCGTATCTAGGATAGAGCAAAAATAACATTTATTGCCACTGTGGGAAATTTTCAGGTGTAGCAGCAACAATGCATGAAGATTAACACAAAAATACAAATATAAAAGAAGAATTATGAATAAAATGCTGTGCAGTAAGGGTCAATTTACTACATAAAATACTGTGCAGCTATTAAAAACATTAAAGATAGCATACTCCAATCTAAAAAAAAAAAAAGAAGAAGAAGAAAAACGTGCAATTGAGCCGGATATTTATGAAAAAATCTACAAAATTTGCGTGTGTATTTAAGAAAAAGAATTTAGAGAAATAGTCTAAAACTGTATGTAGCAGGCGGCTTTGCGGAGCGTAATAAGACACAAGCGCATCCCTGTCTGTGATGCTCCGCAACAACGTGAAGGAGACACGCTTCACGCTGGATCCTCGGAGCCACTTGGGCATTCCAGGGAAATGCAAAGGTGCAGATTTTTTTTTTTTCCGCCTGCTCATCAGTTTGACGGCTCTCAGACCATCACAGACAAGCGGTGCTGGAACCGCCTGAAACTGGCCACAATCAATCCTCCCTCTGAGCAGCCTCTCGCTCCTTTATTACCCCTGGCGTTTTTGTTTTTTTTTTGTTTGTTTTTTTTTTGCTTTGTTTTGTTTTTTGAAGACGGAAAAGAAAGCTCTGTGAAGCATCATGAAAAAAATGCAAAACGGTTAATATCCATATATTGGCGCAGGAAGTCAGGTTTATGGAGAGGATGTGAGTGAAAGGCTCCAACCTATAGGGCCGGCCATGTTAATTGGCTCCCCTGTAAAGATGAGTAGCAAGCACTAACGTTGATAAATATTTTATTGCAGTAAAATACTCACAGTGGATTTTATAGAGGAAAAAAAAATCAACCTTTCATTGGAGTTTATTCATTAAGTAAGGGGGAAAAAGCATCTTTGAGGGTCCTAAAAACACCATATAAGTTTGATATATCATCATCACCACCAGTCAGACTTATTGGTACCACTGCTTCCTTTCCACAACCTCATTTTAGTCAATATCACTTAGTTTTCTTCTACATGATTTTACGAGGCTACAGAGAGATGTAAAGATTGGTCTCTTCAGATCAGTGTTTCTCAAACTTTTTCAGGCCGAGGACCACATAACCCATTTCACACCTCATTTGAAATCGCCCCACAATAACTCAACATCTCAATATATACAATCTGAACTGAAAGTATACGTCTCTTAACTCACTTATTGTCATGAACGATTCTACTTGGGGTAATTTGGGTAATTTCTAAGCTTTTCAATGATTTCAAACACATGAATAAGTTGCTCTTTACTATAAGTATTGTTTGAGGATTACCTGTAATTTAAAAGAACAATTAAAGAAAAAAGACTTGAGTTGCTTTGGCAGAAACAAAAATCCTCTTCTGCACCATTAGATGTAAAAAAATATATATATATAAATATACATATTTATTTATCTATCTATCTACTGTATTTAATTTAATTTAAGTAAAATAACAATAGCTGTTGATGTATGAGCAGATCATCATAAGTCACACACACACATACACACACACACATGTTTGTGTTGCTATCTTTGTGGGGACTTCCCATTGACTTCCATTCATTTCTACAGCCTAAACCTTACCTTTACCCTTTTCCTAACCCTAACCAAAACTCATTTCATACCTTAGCCCTAAATCTGACCCCTGACCCAAAAACAAGGTTTCCCCTTGTGGGGACCAGGCTCCGGTCCCCACGAGGAGCAATTGCTCCCCACAACGTAGTATATGTCAGGAAAATCGTCCCCACAAGGTATTAAAAACAAACGCACGCACACACATACACACACACACAGGGTTTTCTAATTAAAAGTTTAACAAACTCTCAAATTCCAGTTAAACCAGATTTATTGAACAAATCTCTTAAATATTTGTATTCAATACACAAATGTGTTTTTTTTAATTATTTTTATTGTTAAAGTAAGCAAAGTTGTACCATCTCTCCAACTACAAATTGACTTACCAAAGGATGAAGTGAGTTGTCATCATCTGGTATGAAGATGTGATGTAGAAGAAAACAAAAAAAGCTCAATGCTGTGTCCTTGAAGCGATAAATATTTTTTTCTCTGTGAAGCTCAATGGGCTTATTCAACAAAAGCACATCCTAGTTTTCTCCCTCCTTCACACGAGCACGGCCATTCACGCAGGCCGATGACTCACCGTTGACCGTGAGGTGCACCCAGCTGCCGTTGTGGAAGGTGTCGTACTGTTGCTCCAGCATCAGGACCCTGCACTCGTACCAGCCCTGGTCCTCGGAGCGCACCGGGTCAATCTGCAAGGAGGCCTTCCCATGCAGAGATGCTCTACCTGCAGACAGAGTTGGGGGGGGGAAAGAGAAAAGGAACGCTGAGTTAACCTCGGCAACGTCATAAACTTTTTTTTTTTTTAAGGCATGTCTTTTTCCACAGCATATGCCGCCATGAACTTTGCTGCTTTGCAAAAAGAAACATAATTATCTAAAAAGTGTCCGAAATTGCTGAATGTTTATTTCCTTAACGTGACTGTTTGGATGTTGTGGTTTTAGGCATGACGTAATCCCGTTTACTGTGGGACATTCCGTATCGTCCTCTGCCAGGGCGATGTTTAAAGGTTGCAAACATCAAACAATTTACTGTCATTTTTTAGAATTGATTCATAGTCTGCTTTATGGAAATTTAGTTCTTCGAAGCCTTTCTGCAAGAAGGAGTTTGCGCCATTATTTTTGCTTTGATCTGGGGTCATAATTTGGGATGCAGCGATTCACTTTTGTCACTTCCGATATCTGCAGATATCTGAGGTTTGGTATTGGCCGATACCGATGCGATACAAAAGAACAGTTACGAATCGATTTAAAATGTTTCTTTCTTTTGTTTTTTAAACACAGACATAAATGTACAGAGTTATGCATCTATTTGATAACTCTGCACCAGTTCAGCATACTTAAATACACCAATAGCTTCACAAGCTTGGACAAACATGATACAACAAACACAACATTTATTTGTTCAGTCTTGTTCAGCAATTATGAGCATAACAGCCAATGTGAAATAAATAAAGAAACAATAGATTGACCTTGGTCAAACATAAAAATTAAACTACAACAAACCTTTCAAATGGTCCTTAAAGTGCAATTAGGAATTCTAAATATTGTCTAAAATAAATAATAAAGCATGACATCGCTCAAAGCACAAAGCATAGAATTAGACAGAATATATCGCCCCTCATCTGGATTGGGAACATTGTCACCGATAACCCGATCTAGAAATGTTTTCGATATTGGGACCGATTCAGATATTCATATCGGATCGGTGGTTGTAAGCTACCATGTTTTAGGATCTAGAGATCAAAAGCAAACGTAAATATAGCATTTACTGAAATTTAAAAATGTTTAGGAAAATTGTTTTTCACATATGAGAGTCAAACTAATATGTTTAATGTTAAATCTTTTTAAAAAAAAAACAGATTTTCAGTTTGGAAGCTTTTGCAGCTTAAAGTCGCTGTACCATTTTAGTAAGACGTCAGGGTCCTGCTGGCAGGTTTATGTCAATAAATCATAAACTATGTTCAAACCAAGTGAGCCATCCCATCTGGGAAACGTAACATAACTACTGCTATAACTATTTAAAGATAACTTAACAGCCATGTGGCTCCAGAATCAGGATTTAAACATGAAGCTGTCTGGAAGACGCACCTTCGTCTGAATTAGCATAAATCATTTGATGTCATAATGCAAGGGGGGGGGGGAATGTCAGTCTTGGACTTCACAGAAGTCATATTTCTCACACAACTTTCCCATCCTCGACTCTTCCTACTTCAAGGCTGGGGATAAATTGGAATTCTAAAAAAAGGAGGAAATCTCAAGGGATGAGAGATTTAAAGGAATGCAGGCGTATAGCAGAAACCTTCAGCTGCTGAGCGAGCCGCCAGCACCTCCGGCAGCCTCTGACAGCCCGGCAGACTTCTGCTCTGTCTGACAAGTGTTCAGAAAAATGGGGGCGTTTTTTTTCCCCAAAAAAACTTTGATGTGTAGATGTACTGTAAGTACAGCTTCCTGTCACTTCAAAGCGAGTGTCAGGCAAACAGATCGACGTTGTGGGAGGGCTGAAATTGCTCTCCCAGCAACGACGCGGCATTAGTCAGGTACTAAAGCCGAGCACAGCTTTCCTACTATATATATATATATATATATATATATATATATATATATATATATATATCAGAAAATCAATCCAGCAAACAGGAAGTGGGAAGAATATCTTTTAGAAAACTCTGGATTTTTTTTCTGTGTGTTTTATTTCAAAGCTGTGATGTGCTGAGAGTGTGAGGAGATGGAGCGAAGCATCCCGATCACCCTGACCTCCAATTTGTCAGGAAGTGAAACGGTGCTGCTGTGAATAGAGTTTACAGGACTGTGTCCGAGTCGGGACCGGCCTCATGGGTACCGGGCGCCGCTCACACCATACAAGGTTCTGTCTCCTGGGACAGCAAAGCTCCTGGTTCAGATCACATCGCTGATTTGACCAAATCAGGAGAGGCCTTACAGCTACCAAATGTAGCGAGACATGACCAAAGAAGATCAGCATTCCTTCAAATTTGCGTGATGTTTCGCTTTTGTTCTGCTTCGGATTTATGCCAAACCATGGAGTTTGTGGTTGTCACATGGCAAAATGTGGAAAAAAGTTCAATTGGCATAAAAGTCTTTGGAGGAAACTGTCCTGTGTATCATGTCTTTAGGGGCTTTTTTTACTAAATGGCAAATGGTCTGGACTTATAGCGCTTTGCCAATCATTTTAACCACTCCAAAGAAAATGTAGGTGACTACTATGTGTCGGATTTTATACGCCGACACACAGATCGGTAAGCAACTTGGGGTTAAGTGCCTTAAATCAACATGTGACGAGAGGAAGCTGAAGTCGAACCTACAGCCTTCCAGTCACAAGACAACGACTTGACCCACAGCTGCCTCTACTCTGCACATACGTCCAATAATTTAGTTTGTGTAATCACATCATACCTCTATAGTGATACAACTGAAAGTGACCTGATACCAAAAAAAGAAAAAGGAAAACAAAAAAACAAAACACATTTTACCAGACAGTGTGGGAACAGCAGTATCTGACGATACATTTTCATGGGATGCACATCTGAATTATTGATTGCATCTTTGCTGGAGTGAGAAAACAAAAATAGATGTTTTTTTTTAATGCAATTGTTTCTTTTTTAGCTGCAGGGCAAAGTGGGAAAATGATCCAGCTTAACAGCAAGATATCAATTCTATACCCCCCATTTGGCAAAAATACCTGTTGCACTGAGAGCATTTCTTTCCAAATGAATTGTGAAAAAAAAAAAAATTGTAAGTACGGTATTTATAGAGATTTGCGTCTGGTTTGGGTAGCAGCTGGGTGATGGAATAATCACACATGTACTCTATTCATCAACTTTCCTTGCACCGAGCAAAAACAATTCATGGGAATAGCCCAAATGAGCTCAGAGACCACACCGAGCCATTAAGCGGCCCAAACGAGCGTCTCCTAAAGCCGAGTCCGGTGTCACCATGAACACGAAATCCCCAGAATGCACTTTAATCTACGTAATGAGACCGGCCATATTCAAGTTGCATCTGTTCGCCGATAATTCCTCGACGGCCGACTCCAAGCCACATGGCGGACGCCCACTAACGGCGTCCAAGCGAACATGGGGAAGTGTCAGAGAGTGCCGCTTGTTCAAAAACTCCCCGCCCCCGATTCAAGGAGGTTAGAGGGAGCAACGTGAAACGTTTCCATGCCTTTCGAGACCAACGCAAAATGGAGAAAGAAAAAAAAAGAGAGAGAGAGGGTTCTTGAGATGATGGTGCGTGTTCGTTTCAGTGAAGACCTGCTTCAAAAACCATAAGGAGCTGCAGTGAATTAATTACCAGTCACCTACTTTTCCCACCATTCATATGAATAAAACACATAAAAACCTGACTAGTTTAGGGACACGAGAAGTGAGTCTAAAAGCTGTTTTTTTTTTTTTTTCTTTTACAAGCCGTGTGTTTGCTCATTTATCCTTATTACGTGATCCAGGCTTTGTAACTGATAAAAAGTTAGTAAAAGGGACTCTTCTGATCTTCTTCACAAAAGCTTTCCTTTCAGAGATGCTAAAGAGGCGTGTGATGCTAACTTAAATGCCAGTTCTGTTAGCATCGCTGCTTTGATAGATATTTTAAGATTAAATGCAGAGTTCAGACTGTTCTGTTTCAGTATCTTGTTGACGGCACACCAGACCTCGGCGCTTTACAGTTCAGTATGCACAGATTTGCATATCTGCATATTTCTTTTTGCCATGGAGCGCATCTAAAATATTTCAGCTTAGGAAGCTAAAAACACCTAGCTTTAAACGACACTTTACTGGCTAGCATTTGTAACCAATCCAGGAGTGCCTTTCATTCTCCTTGGCACTGATTAGCTTTATCCTCAAGCACAATCATGGAAGACTGTAAAGATTAGCTTATGTGATAGTACCAAGATAGTTTTCGCTAGGGGTGAGCCAATCAATCGATCAGCCCAAAGTTTCTGAACTTTGGGTGATCGGTAATCAGTAATTGACCAATATTTGAGAAACCATATCTTTGCAAAGATCAGAAAATCCACCAACGTCTCTCTTTAGAAGCTTTTTTTCCCCGTAAACTGCAGTAGCTCATATTTTAGGTCGTTTTTAACCAGCCACAAAGAGGATGAGTTTTCTTTTTGGACTACAAGGGAAACCTAAAACTCAGGGCACTTTATTGGTGGTTTAAGTTGTTAGTTTGTCCTCAACTGACGTCAAACCTTGTGATTTTGTAGAAGCAAAATACAGCTGTGCACTACCTCATGTTAAGCTAAAAAAAAAAAAAAAAGTTTGTATTGTTTCACAGGGATTGTTCAGGGTTTTTTTACTGACAGAGTCAATTATAACAGAAAATATCATTTAAAAAAAATTATATTAGCCAAAATTGGAATTGGCAGGTCAGGTTTTTTTTTTAAAGATTGCTGTTTTCTGGTCAATCACCAATCTTTTAGGCAACAATACTTAACTCTGCAAACATCAGGGTCCACTGTACTTCCTGTCAGTCTGTATCCTATGCAGACAGCAATGAGAACGATTGTAGTTTGGGAAGACTGACTCAGGGTTTTGACATATTTTACATTTCCAAAACTCTCCAGAATCAAACTTCTAAATTTGTTTTCAGGTTTTTTTAATCAGATAAAACCTGAAAAAACAACAAAGCTCCATCTCAAAATGTATAACAGTCAAGTGAACCGTGAGTATTATGCTGAACTAAATGCAGATTCTTCTACAGCTTATGAACTTTGATACAATATATTACCAAAAGTATTGGTCACAAGTTCAGCCATGAAATTTCCTCACTTCTAGATGTTTCATAGTCAACCATTAGTGGAATTATGACAAAGTGAAAGGGACTGGGAGCAACACCAACTGGACCGCAGTGTGGTAGCCTACATAAAACCTCGGGGCGGGTCAGCAGATGCTGAGGAACATGACGTCCAAAGGTCTCCTACTATCTGCGGTCAATGGCTGCACGACTTTCAAACCTCTGATTAGCTCAATGTCACAGAGAGGCCCAAAGTGTTACATCACCAAGTACAATTTTCTCCCTCCCTACCTAAAAGAAATGAAAAAGCAAGTTTCAGATTTTTCAAAATTGAGAACCAACTTGTTATTTGGTAATGAACTCTTTAAGTAATACCATTTCATTTGATTGTCATAAAACCCCCTTTACTATTATTATTATTATTATTATTATTATTATTTATTACTACTGCTATTATTATACATCGCTCAGCAGTCTGGTCCAAACAAGCTGCGTTTTTCTTTTGACAGAAACCCAAATTTATCAAACATCAAACAGCAGGCAAATAGTTAACATTTAATGTGCTCTTTTATTTAGCCAATAAAAGGCCACATATTTCCTCCAGGAGCTGGTATACTTAAACCAAAGCAAACACTGAATTAACATTTAAGGGTTATAGCAAAGTGACAACATTCGGAGGAGAGAGAAAAAAAGAAGAAAAGAAAACGAAGCCAAAAGCTACAGTTTTAATGAGCCTAGCGGTGCTTCTTAAAGGTCCCAGAGTTTATTAATGTGGAGCTTCTGCACATATTCACAGTTTGACACTTGAGTTAATTGTGAATACTTACGAAGTCAACCAAAACTAAACAAAGGGAAGAGTTAAGGTCTTGCAGTTATTAATGACTGACATTTTGCAAAACTGAGATTTTCTGACATGTTTCCGACTTTCAAGCTTCTTGTGGAAAGAAAAAAAAAAGATCTTTAAAAACTGCCTCCATACATTTTGGTTCGACCTACATTAGTCTAAATGAACCAAAAAGAATCAACAGAACCAACAGTGGTGGTCTGAAGCAGAGGGGATGAACATCTCCAGTTCAGGCAGCAGCAGGGTGGAACAAGCTGCACGAGGACTGGGTGACCTGTGAGCGCATCGCCCACTGAAATACCCCGCTGCTTGCTGAGAAGAGTAAAAAATTATTTGTGCTTTCACATCAGGTTCTCCAGCAAAACTAGAAAGAGTGGCTAGATTCAGTGCTGGTTTTCTAAAGAAGGGTTTCTGGAGGCGTGAAAACTCAGTAAACGTTGACAGAACCAGAAAGCTAGCATAGCACACATGTACACTACACTACTACACTACATCGACTACCGCTGCATCTTGGAACAGACTGTAAAGTATTATTACTGGTATTTGAAATAAGGGAGCACTAAGGTCGGTGATGCAAATATTGAGCAACACTTCCTTTTGTTCAGAATCACAAAGTCCATGTTTTCATTTCTGTCTTATGTTGTTTTATTTCTAATTTTTAATTTTATCATTAGCATTATTTTGTTTGTTTCTATAGATTTTCAGTGTTTCCCCTTCCCTCCTGCTGTGTCGTCTCTAAATTACATTAATACATATCCTCATCTTTTTTAAAAAAAAGAAAATAACAATTTGTATCTGATTTCAAACACTGTCAACACTCACCTGTTATTTTATCTACCTTTTGAATGCCTACTACAGACAGATGAACCAATTTTTCAAACTACTAAACTTTTTCTTTCTTAACTTAATAGATCAAAGCACACATCGATGTTCAGTGAATACAACCACTCATCTTATGTTACAATTAAAAAACTTTTAATCCAATTTGTGTAGCTGAACTCTGGTGATAATTTTTTTTTTTCCTGTACACTATAGATAGTAAATTCTTCACATTTTCTACATCTCACATGGAGGTTTCCGGCCCACTCCGCTGGCTGTACGCGCTCTGTGTTGCATTGTCACTGGAGTGTGCAGGAAGCCATGTATACACCATGCAGCATTAAACTGCTGAGACTCTCTTATTTCCCCTCTGTTCACCCAGACGCAGCAGATGCCTCTCTGCAGGCCCGAATGCCGTGTTCATGGAGCAAAATGCAGCTAAAAGCCCAGCAACGTTACTCTCTTTACGACATAAAGACCTCAGCGCGTCATTTTTTTTACAATATACATAAACACCATTGAGCTTAAGTACTGCACAGGGACAAAAAAAACATCTATGTATGCAATCTGTGGATTATTAGTAGTCGGACATTGTTCTGTTCCCACTTCATAATGAGGTTTGCAGCAGCAGCAGAAGACGAAAATGGACTGCATAAACTCTGCACTGTCCCTGTGGAAATATTTAATTATGTCAAGCCATGCTAAACAGAGATAAAACACACAAAAAAAAACAAGAATAAAAAACAATTTGAAGAGTTCAGAGTTACAGGTTTAGATTTGCTTCCCGCTTTTAAAGATACAGCTGTCAAATTTTAGCCCAATTTATGTTTGTCCCAGTGAGGAAAAGACGTGATTTAAAACCCCAGAGTCTCTTTGTACGACTCGTTTAGCCCCGAATCCCTCTGACTAAATTTAGATCATATTTTGCCCAAGCTGCTTAGTTGTGTGAGTCTTAATTTATATTCCACACAAACAACTGAAAACATGGAAGATCCACAAGCTGATAGTGAAGATCATAGGAGAAAATGCCAGGGAGCAGCAGCGGACGAGGGGGGGAGTTTTACATCGATTTAAGGGCTTGATTTATGGACTGAATGTTTTTTTCAGACAGTTTTCATAAGAAAATGTTGTGGCTTTATTATTTTCCAAAAATACAATCATGAGTCAGCTCAGAGTACAAAAAAACCCCACAAAGTAAGGGAAAAAATAGATAAATAAATAAGAGAAAACCCTAAATGTAATCCTATTTAACATATCACAGAAATACCAGATATGAAATATTGAGGACTGGCAACAAAAGGTCAAAGTTGAATAGATTTTTTTATTTTTTATTTTTAGATGGACGGATCAACTGATGAAACTCCACATTATTCAGATTATGTATTATCTCTGCGATGGCGACACAAATGTCTGTACTTATTATTCTCATAAAAAAATTGCCACAAAATACTTGTCAAACAGAGAAAGGTAGTTTAGTGATAGAAAAAAAATAGACTGCCGTGACAGGAAGAGGGGCTCTGATGGATGCCAAAGAGAAATGAGAAGGTGCGGCTGCCGTCCGGGTATCGACACGATGAAAAATGCGCGTCGAAACCTCAAATATTCATAATCAATGCACATTGAAAAGGGTGAGGAGTTCCTCAGCGCTAATTCCCATAAACATGCGATGAAGAAGCTCCGTTTCATCGTGTGGCAGAACCAGAGCTGTGGTACGTCGGAGAAGTTTTTATGCTGAAACACAATAAACTTGAATGTTTTTTGTGTTTTTATGTCAAAGAAAAAAAAACTCGCATAACTGTAAATCTGAAGGAAAGAGAAACGAAGTTTTCAAAATTCTACAAATAGAAATATAAAAAGTGAGGTTTTCTTCCCGCATAGGAAATACAGGTCAGGCTTGTAGAAAGTGTCACTTCTGATTGCAACTGGCTTGAAACAAAAGGAAGTTAAACAAATGCATGCCACACTTTTAGGATATTTGGCAAGGAAATTAATAATTTTTAAAAAACTATTCATCCTTTTCATTTCACTTCACAATTACTCACTACTTTGTGCTGATTTGTCTCATACGTTCCAATAAAATACCTGGGGGTTTGGTATTTTATTGGGGCAGAAAAACGAAAAACTTAAGGTATGCACACTCTTACAGGGCTCTCTGTATGACCAGACAAACTTTCCAAAACCCATTTCTAATTTCGTGGATATTTTTGGGCCCCTGTTTATTAACATGCAGTGTGAAATTCTGTTGACAACTCTGCATCTGCTGCTGTGTAAACAGTCATTTGGCTTCCTCACAAAAAAAGAAAAAGAAACCAAAAAAAAACTTCCTCCTTATTTATTCCAAGACAAATCATATCACAAAGGATTCAAAACCTAGTGGACACGAAACTCTCGATGCGGCTCATTTCTGCGTACTTTCAGAGGTGGATTAGGCAGCTTTGGCCGCCGCCCGGTCTTACCAGTGTACTCTGGGTCCACATGAGGAGGGTAGAAGCGGAAGTTGATGAAGAAGGGGATAGGCACTCCGAACTTGAACCACTCCACCACATAGGGGGGCTGCTGGCCGTCCAGGGGAGGGGACACGTCACACCCCAGGATCACGCTCTCTCCAGCGCGCGCCGTCACAAACCGGGGCTCCTCTCTCACTCCGTGGGCACCTAGACGGCAGCAGAGGGCGTGCTTTGATTAAACCAGTCCTCAACTCTAAACAGTAAAAGCTTTTCTTTTTATATTTGTTAAAACTCTCACCATTTTGTGGCAGAACGTCATGAGACAGCTAATCTGTGAAAAGATCGACTTCCTCCACCTCCTCCCTTAGCTAACCCATCTGAGAGAATGCACGTCCCGAGCAAAAACAACCAATCAGAGCCAGGAGGGGGGTCTCAGCGCTGTTAATCATCCTCAACCTCATGTATGCACCTCTAAATGTTCTAAAGGCAGAGAAACAACTTACCGTTACAGGAAAACAGCTCATCTGCCATCATCAGAGGCTATGCTAACTAGCCTGAGCATTCACAAACAAGCTATGCTAGCTGCCACAAGAGAGTGTGATTGACGGCGCCAAGACCCGCCTCCTCGTTCTGATTGGTTGTTTTTAGTTAGCCCTGGGAGAAGGTAAAGGTCTATTTTTTCTTCTTTCACAGATATTGTCACACCATACTGTCACAACATAGTGACAGTTTCAACAAATAGATACAAACATTTTTTTCATAAAAGTTACGTACTGCTTCTTTAAAGGTTTAGTATTTTTTAAAAAACTAAACATTTCAGATCAGGATGGAATTTAATTTCAAAGGCAATTCTAAAATTATTTTTAGTCATTAAGAAAATTTTCAAAATCAATATTGTAGCTACAGTCAAACAGGCTGAATTGTGATGCTCTGGAGGTGTTTTCTGCTTCAGGACGTGGACAACTTGCAATACATGACTGGGACAATTCCTTCTGCTGCAGCAAAAGAAAGATGTACAAGAGCAAGCTAACATCTCAGTAGCTTAAAATAAAGTGGCTTAGTCAAAGTCTGAATTGCAATCCATCTTAAGTTATGATTTTATGTAATAAAGCCACAGTGTACTTTTATATATATATATATATATATATATATATATATATATATATATATATATATATATATATATATATATAATTTAATATAATATGTACTTTTATGAATAAAAGTACACTGTGGCTTTATTACATAAAATCATAACTTAAAAGAAGACATTTTCTATATTTTGAGGTTATTTTTCAGAGATTAAAATAAGTCAAAACTGAAGAAAATTTTAAGGTTGTAAATACTTCCAGCACTAGATCAACAACTCAAAATATACAAAATATAAATAATTTTTGCGTGGGTTCAGTGTTACTCTAGTGTAGCGTCTGAATACTTTCAGTCCGCGTGGGGAAACCCTCCACCCTGGCCTTCCCTCACCCACCGTCCCGTATCGTCATCTGTCACCCGCATCTGTTGGTGAATATTTCACGGCCGTGCCGTGCCGTACAATAAACGAGCTGCCAAGAGGCTCCATTGATCCAAGCTGGCCGCTGCTCAGACGAGCTTTACTATTAGCACCACCAAAGCCTGGCGCCTCGCCACCGATGTCCTGGCAAGCGCCGCAGAGCGTTGACCTATCAGATGACTCAAAGGTCGGCGTACCTGCCTCAGCAGAACGCTCACTCTGGGAATGGATTTTTCTCTCCAGCCATCGCCCCCGCTCCCTCATTGAGCGGCCGGGGGCCGGCTGCATCTCTGCCGTCAGAGCGAGCGTTGACTGTCGACCCCTCCTCCTGTCCGGAGAGGGGGATGATCGCTCCGGGGGAAATCAGGAGACATGCTGACATTCCCAGCTGAATAACTTAAACGCTTTCATTAGCAGGATCGTTTGCATGATCAGGGCAGATTTTTACCTTAAAAGAAAAAAAAAGTCTCTACAAGACATGGAGGTTTTATGAGCTCAAGCATGGGCTGCTGTTACCGTCTGAAATGATGTTAAACAGCCTTTTCCTGCTGCGTAAAACAGAAACCGCGGGGTGATCTGGAAGTATTGCCTTTCTGACTGAAATTAAAACCCAAATATTTTCATCCGGTTCCTCAGTCTGAAAAAAAATTAAAGCCTTAACTCCACCCCTGCAGGCCATATGCACCACTTAGTGATTGTGTTTACCAGTTTAATCTGCATTATCCTGTGACAGAGTTAATCCACTTTATTCATTTCAGCCAGCACACATTCTGGGCAGAAACAGAGCAGATTTAATCAAATTGCACATTTTAAAGCAGAGATGTGTTCTGCCCGTCACAGGCCTCTGTGCTGGAATCTGCTTTGCTGTTTGTCCCTCTTTGCTGACGATTAAAAAAAAGCCGTGCGATACCAGTCGAAGCTCTTAACATGAGCAACAAGAAATTCATAAAATGCCTTTATATTACTTATTAAACTACAGATTGCTCTTTAATTAGTACATTTGCTCATCTTAAACATAGAAATTGCTCATTTCAATAGAGAGGCAAAGGTATATCAGCTATATTTTGTCAGAAACTAAAAAGAAATGTCAGCGTTTTCCAATAAGTGAACACATAATTACAGCACTGTTATGTTGTTATGAGAACAGTGTTGTTCTCATAACAACACCCTTCAGTGTGGAAGTTGTTACAGCAGGAACAAGCCTCCAATGTACCCATGTTCAGTATCAGAGCTGGTATAAAGTCAGGTGAAGTACAAAAGCTGATTGAAGCGTCTAAAGAAAACAGAAGCTGTTAATTATAATCATGGAGTAAAGTGTCAGCAAACAGGAAGTTGAACACCAAAACAAGTGAGCATTGGTTTAACAGTAAAGAAAGAAACTGTGAGAAATACTGTATGTAATTAAGTTTGTTTATGGTTTATGTAATTTAGTAAAAGGGTTTTAATACCATCATATTTATCAGTCAATTTTCATTGCTTTATATGCTAATTAATGATATGTCAATGGCTCAGTCAATTTACAAACAACAAGCTATTGTCATTTATTGTTTTTTTTTTTCATTTATTCTCATTATTAGCTCTTAACAGCTAATTATAAGTTTCTCTAATATTTTTCTTGATCTCTCCTGTGTTGTTTAGACTTCATAATTTTGTTTCCGAAGGCAAATTGTTGCCCTTATTATATTTGGGATTATGGGATTAAAGGGGCCTCAACATACATACATTTTTGTTCATAAAAAAATGTAAAAACATTTTTGATTTTCTTCATTTCACAATGATGTACAGTTTATGTTGGTTTATTCAATAAAAAGCATGATAAAATGCAGTAAGGTTTATGGTTGCAACTTCAAATTTGAGTACCTGTAGTCCAAGACGCAACTGCGAAATGAACAATTTTTTCCTCTTTACTTCTGATTGTTACTGCTGGCCAGTAACACACTGGACAGATTGGCCTGAGTAAGTTAAGTCACGTGAAATGCAAACTGAAGCCCTGAGAAACAAGAGCGCATGCTGCTGAAATCCATTGTTTTCTCTGCAGGCGGTTCAGGTCGCACTAGTTTCGCAGCTTGGGTTTCCAGTTGGCTCTGCGTCTGGGTCCTTGTGGCAAGGAAAGAGCACGTCTCACATAAGTAAGAAATATTCCCAGGCAAACTAATTCATCGACCCTTTTACGAGATCCTCATAAAGCAACAATAAGCACGGATTGGTCGCCGCTTTTCATTTACCTAATGGAGAATGAAAATCCTGGAGGAGTTTATGAGCCAAGATGTAAGAAATATGTTTGTGTTCAACAATGATCCATGACTAAGATTTTACAATTAAACAGCAGTAAAGATATAAAGGCATCAAGACACTTAAGAGATGGTTGCATCTTGATTTGTTTTTTTAATTTTTGGCACTGTCCCTGAGCTGACCTGAAGTTGTTGCAGATGCTCTCCAAATACATGATTCTGTTGAGTAAGACATGCATAAATCAAACATCTAATAAATCCGGCAGACCCCCGCAAAAAATTTAATTCATATATCTGCTGACTTTACTGGATTTACAGCTTTGATCGTGAATTAGAGAAAGGTATCATTTCAGTCACCCGGAGATAAATCTGTGGCAGAGCAAACGGCTCAGGTACAAAAGCAAAAAAAAAAAAAAAAAAACACGGAGGGAGTCAGACCTCTCTGTTTGGCAGCAGTTAAACAGTCAGTGCTGCAATGAGTCCATCGCAGTGACTGATTGGGCCTCAAATATGGATTGTTTACTTTATCGAGCAATTGGCTAATTATTTCCTCAATTAATTGTTTCAGCTGTAAATTGTCTCAAACAGTAGCGAAGGCCTGTCGGACAGAACAACAAGCCTGTCCAGCAGCAGTTTGCCTTGTCCAGCAGAGATGGAAAAATTTCTGTTTATGTTACTGGTTTTGCCTCTCTTGTCTTTAGGAAAGCACTTTGGCTCAGCCTCAGACAAAAAGAAAAGCATGCATGTAAGGAGTTTAAAACAGTTTGTTTTTATAACATTAAGCATTTGGTTAGACCTCTGGCTTTAACTCATGAGGCTTTTAAGATGTCTCAACTCCCTGGTAGGTAAAATGCTGACATAGAGTTGTAAATACTTGCAGTGCTACTGCATTGGGCAATACACCGATCAGGGGAATTTCCATACACACTGTATTATAAAAGATTCACGTACCTGAACCATCAGTTTTAGACTAGCTGTGGAAAAGAAAGCACATACGCTACCCTGATCAAGCTAACAGGAGAGAAAGGTTGTATTGTTTAACTCACTGTTTATCATTTTATCATATACCTTTTGATGAGGAAAGAATGTGGTGATGGAAAGCAGTCATCAATCTTAAGAACTGGAAGTCGCACTATAGTGAAGAGCGGTGTGTGTCTAATCATTAGTAACCATGGAGAAAATCCCCCATCGTTATGTAGCCCAGCATGTACAAAAAAACTGGCTAGCTTCTAGACTTTAGTACTCTTAAGATTCCTTAGGTATAATGAAAAACGCCGTTTATGACATGGTAGCAATTCAGGCAAAGTCGTCAATTGGATTAAATCAACAAATACGTCAAGAGGCAGAAGGTATGGGTTGGTTTCTAAGCTAGTTATTTCAAACTTTTGTAAATCCCACTATGAGCCCCAACTAGCTGTATTACTTCCACAGACAAATTAGATCATCTTGAACAAGTAGAAGCCAAGGTTATACTGGCAGAGGTGTGGGTGGGTTTTTAAGCTAGCTATTTTCTAAGCTAGACGTTTACAACTTTTGTAAATGCCACCGTCTATGAGTCCCTGCTAGCTGTGCTACTTCCACAGACAAATCAGTTCAACTTGAACAAGTAGAAGCTACAGCTATACTGGCAAAAATGTGGGTGACTTTCTAAGCTGGCTATTTCCAACTTTTACAGATACCGCTGCCTATAGACCCCAACTCGGTGTGCTACGCAGACAAATTAGTTTAACTTGAACAAATAGAAGCCACGGCTTTACTAGCAAAAACAACTTGGGGAAAATAATTGCAATACTCCTGTCTCTCACTTCTGATATCCGTCTTGGCGCCTCAGTGTGATTAAGTGATGTTGCAAAGGGACAATGGCATTCAACGTTGTCACTCTATCTTCCAAACATTCTCCAAATCTGTCAGATTGTGATGACATGTCTTGTTCACAGTTCTGCTGTATGATGAAAAATTGTATAATATTTTGCCTCTGCTTAGTAGTGTAAACCTAAAGCTCATGTATCCAAATTGAACTGATTAAACATGTGTCACCTCTGTGTTCTTCTAACACTGAAAAAGGCTAAAGACAATCTTAAACTTCTCTTTGTTTAAGCAGCATACTTCCCTACTTTAAACTGAATAAATTTAGAAAAACCTCCCACTGCAGTTTTAACATAGCTAAGCATAACAGCTAAAACTAAAATAAAAACAAGCTCCAATACCAGAAATCATATGAAAACTGAGGAAGCTCAGCGAGGCAATTACAGATGAGCCCATGCTGGATTTTCTGGTCCAAGCCCCCTAAACTTTTTTTTCTCCCATCCAAACGATATTTCACAGAGTTAAACTAAAATCTAATATTTAGCTCAAGCCTGGGTATAATTCGGGGCATGAACATGAATCTCCATTTTCCCCCTGCAACCATAGACTTTATAGGGAATACATCAAAAGCATGAATGCTGCGCGATTACGTGCAATTCCCACTTTTTGTAGCGATGAGGGTTTGAGAGAAGCACTGTGCCGGACAGAGCTCCTGATGTAGAGGATGTAATAGAATATAGACTGGACGGAGGCTGCAGAGAGAGTCTCAAGGACGTGCAGCCACTGGGCTGGATGGGCCACTGACAGGGCGGTAATTGAATGCCAGCCTGCATATGCTGAAGGTCACATCAGAGAATGGACTCAGCGTGTGTGGACCTGTACGCTTCGGTTAGCTTGCATGTTAATATGTGCCAGTAAAGTTGAAGGAAATAAAGGGACGTTGTCGCATCTTTTCATAGGTAATGACTGCAATCATTAATAGATAAAAGTCAATTTCTCACTTTCGCTTGCTTTCTTTTATCTTCCAGAGAAGACGCTCTCCATAAAGCTACATAGGCTCCATCTAAATCTCATACGTCTGTTGTACACAAATGAAATTAAATTAGAAACATTTTTGAAAGATGCACTAAATTAGATTTCACAATGCTGTATATCACAGTAGTAGCTAGTCCCTCCCAGCATAGCCTCCCCTGGGTGTGAGGAGGAAACAGCACAGGCTTACTTACGTTCATATATGAACGTCTTACTCAGAAAACTACCTTATTATCTATGTCACTTCCTGTCTCCAAAAACAACTGGATAGAGCTCGTCTTCATCACACCGGCTTCTTCCCAAAGTCCTCAGAATCCATTTTCATATGCTGCAACTTGGTCATGGAGAGTATTGCTGGACTTGCTTCAGCTACAGCATTTTTATTCCCTTAGGCAAAACCTTCTCTAAAGCCTTCCTACAACTGAAGAATGTAACTATGGTGCTTGAATCCTTCAACTGTTTTTATCTCGGATTCAAAGCAATTTGTAATGCTCTTTTTTTTGTATCTTTGTCAGGTGTTGGCTAGCTCTCACTCACAAAAGAGATTTTATGTCAATGGACTTCCTGCCAATAGCCTTTTAGCTAAAGTCTGTGTAGAACTTCAGATTTCTGAGAAAGTTATATTAATTTGAAGACTAACCTTTTTTCTTGACTAATTAGGAAAACCCTTTCCTCCTAAGCATGCAGTGTTTGCAACACAGAGTACATGAAACATAAAAAAATAAATCAGCTGAGAGATTTCTAAATATTCACATCTATAATTGAAGAAGTTACATTCCTGCTGCTTT
Source organism: Poecilia mexicana (assembly GCF_051168715.1). Classification (NCBI taxonomy): domain Eukaryota; kingdom Metazoa; phylum Chordata; class Actinopteri; order Cyprinodontiformes; family Poeciliidae; genus Poecilia; species Poecilia mexicana. Next base: position 29,918,250 of record NW_028263382.1, on the reverse strand, counting down.
TATGATACCAAATTAATGTTGTAGTCAAGACCACCTAACCTGAGACCAAGTCAAGACCAAGACCAGAGTGTATTGGGACCGAGACAAGATCAAGACTGGCACACCACGCTACATGACTATAAAATGTAATAGCTACTGCAGTGTATGCAGAGCATTACAAGAACAAAAAATGCTTCTCAGTGAGGCTCCAATCCTATCGTTAAAGACTAATCAGAAGAATCGAATCATCTGTGAATGTCAACACTATATTGGAGACTTTGGTCACAGTGTTATCCCATATATGTCACATGTCAGTCAACACCTCTGCACAATAATTTAGTGCAGTCAGTGACTTTTTTTTTTCATCGCAGATGCAATTTGTCTCTGTACAGCTAACTTTGCTAACATCACGTCCACAGAGCTTACCTTTCTTTGAGTTTATTTTCTAAGTGACGATAAAAGTTAGATGTAGTCCCCACCATCTGTGAAAGCGCTGCTTAATTTACATATCTCCATCGGATTTCTTATGACTTATGCAGAGAGGATACATATTACTGACGATTAGATAGACATCTTCTGCCGCTCAGAGAAAACCAGTGCGCATGTTTAGGAGTGAACGGGGGAGGCGAAGTGTGACAGCGGAAACAGAAACACGTAATTAGTATGTTATGTTACTGCTTGGATTTTAGTCGGTATGTTTTGAATACAAAGAGCTTAGCAAATAAACTGGACAATATGCTGGCTATTTAGTGACATTTCCGCAGTTGTGGTCTTGAAATAAAATCCCTAGTCCTCAACACCCGAGACCGAGATAAGATCCAGACCATCAAAATGTGGTCTCAAGCACTACAACACTAGCAACTGTCACATAAAACTTAAGTCTAGGGACCATTTTCTTTCATGGATGAGATTTTTGAATGACACGTTTATGTATTTATAAATAGAAAAAATTTTGTTTTGTTTTTTTATTAGGAATGCCTTCGCTCCCTCCTTTTAACTTAGATTAGTAAACAGGCCCAGAGACATTTTACCCAAAAACATACTTAGGCACACAAGTTCATTAAACTTGGCTAAACACAGCAGAGGCTTTTAAAGAAAGATCTTGTCTTTGTTGCTGGGGGAAAAAAAAGTTTTGTCAGCCACTTGCATTCGTTTCTACTTTGTTTTATTAAAATGTAAGATGCTTTATTTGTTGTAGGGAACATGAGAGAAGTATTAACTATGAAATTATTTTTGGCTTTTTTATTTATAAATAAAAATGTCTCTCAAAAGGTTTGAACGCTACTGGTTTACCTTATTATATTAACTTTTTTCCAACATTTTATTTTAATTTATGTTTTTTCTGAAAGAGGTTGTTTTAAAACAGTCACACTTTTGAGTCAAACCTCAATGATTCATCGCTGAACTAAATATTTCACATGAACTGAACTGGAAATCCTGTTATATCATTTTCCAGTCCAGTCTGACAGTCTGTTGTGTCTACTTTAGTGCAGTGAAAATGTGTCATAGATCTGATAGTTTCCCTTTCTGGCAGAGGTTCAGTCAGGGATGTGCGCTGCATTTGCTGACACCCAACTAAACGTGCAGAAAAATAAAAAGAGCACAAAGAATTGAGGGATGTGTGAAATTATCTTGGCTTGCCAAAAGGCACAGAAAACGTCGCTGGACACTGCGCTGCTGTGAGGCACAAAAATTCCTCATTCCCAGCTGGATTCAGATATTTTTATTGTGCCTCAAAGCGATGTTTAGATGAGTTATAAAAGCTTCAGCTGAGGTGTTTTATAGTAATTATACAAAGAGGTATATTGCTACGACAGTGGTTATTGGTGCTTTCATGCGACTCCTCTAATTATGGCTTCTTATGAGACTATTTATTCAGCATCAATGAGTCATATACAATCATGCGAGGGAAAAAGTCAACAAGGCACAGGGCTTCCTCATCAGCTGCTCAGACATTCAGAAAATAGCTGTCCCACATACAGCAGTGCACAAAAGCTTGAAATCTACTTTTACTTTTTTAGAATATCTTGAAAACCTTCAGAAAGGTTCTTTGGGGTTCGTTTTCAGTGGACTTTGGCTGCTTTTTAACAACGTTTCAGTCTAATCTTTGTGCCTTACACCATAACAGCATTTTTTTAAAAGATAAGCCGCATTAGAAAAACGGGATTACAAACACTGAGACTGTTTAAAATAAATAAATATTTAAATGCAGTCTTTTTTTAAAGGTTTTATTGGCTCTAGTGGCCTTTATTTGATAGTTAATTGACAGGAAGTGGGTATTGAGAGAAGGGGGAAGACATGCGGCAAGGGTCACCAGGCTGGGAATCAAACCAGCGACAGCTGCATCGAGGACTAAGGCCTTCATATTTGGGTTGTGCTTAACCCCTGCACTACCACAGCACACCCCTAAATGCAGTCTTTTTGAATGAACAATATGCAACACTATCAGGTTACAGAGAATAATGACTCTTTGGTGTTTCTATTCAGTGAAGAACACTCAAAGCTAGCTACTTTCCATATCAGTTTAACAAAAAATAAAGTCCAGGGAAGCAGAGAGATCCAAGAAGACCATCAATATATTGAAATAAAGGTTATTTTTCATGTCAAGGCAACACACGTGCGAACAAATCAGACAGCAAGAAGTTTAGCCCTTACCGGGAAAGGCTAAGCGGTGTAGCGAAGATTAGCTCTACTCTGTCTTGATTTTGAGCTCTCAGCCTCTCTTTATCACAGAACATACTGGTGTTGAAACTGTTGGAAACCTTTTATAAAACTCAGAGTAGGGTTACAAATTATATCGTCTATCAAAAAATACACTAAAATTTTTTTAATGGTACCCGTCCTGGTGCTAATTGCTAACACAGGATTCTAAAGACAGTTAGAAAGTGACCTCAATCATTTTTCTCTTTGGTTTTGAAAGCTAGTGAAACACAGAAGAACATTTTGAATGAGTTTCCCTTACAGATACATTGAATCATTTTTGTCACATATATATGGACTTTTTTTCCCCTCCAAGCTTTTATTTTGACTGAAGCTTACAGAAAGTCTTTTCTGTAGCTACAAGCTGCTGTAGAAACAAGCTAAGCAAGCTCGTTTAGCTTGCTTAATGAAGCTAAACAAGCTTCATTATCTGTAAGCTAATACAAATAGCTTATGTGTCACAAAACACCAAAATCTGGGGGTTTCTACCAGGACATTTTATTGTAATAAAGATAAAAATTACAACCTCATGGAGTCAGCCACTAATCAGCTAACTAACCACACTAGCAAAGGTTTCAGGAGCCTTTAAATAGTCTCTCAGTCTGGGTCAGTAGGCTACACTATCATGAGGAAGACTGCTGACTTGACACATGTCTAGAAGACAGTCTGACAACCTCCACAAGAGTGGGAAGTAGAGTAAGCTACAAAGGCTGATGACTAAAGAAGCTTTTTCACAGAGTGCTGCATCTAAGCATGTTCATAAAAAGTTAAGTGAAAGGAAAAATGTGTAGCAAAAAAAGGTTGCAACAGCAGTAAGAGCCGCCTTGATAAGATTGTCAAGCAAAATTTACAAGGAGTGGACTGAGGCTGGATTCCTCACACAAAGAGCCACTTCAGACAAATCCTAGGTGAGGGCCACAAATGTTGCCAAAACACAAAAGTTTCTATTTTAATTTGGAAATCACGTTTTCGTTCTGAGGGTGAAGAGCGGAATGACACAACATTCTTGTAGCTGTCCATCAGGAAATTTTAGAGCACTTCACGCTTACTTCTGCTGACAAGCTTTACGGAGACGACAATTGTCTCCGTAAAGACAATTACGCTGGTACCTTTTTCCAGCAAAAGGTACCAAAAGCTAGTTTAGCGACCATGGTGGCGCTGTGCTCGATTGGACAGCAAACTCGCCTGACCTGAACAACACAGAGAATCCATACAGCATTGTGAAGAAGGTGAGACACCAGACCCAACAATACCAATGACCCGAGTGCCACTATCAAAGCAATCTGGCCTCCCATTACACCTACGCCACATTGATGCAGTAATACTAGAAAAAGGAGGGACAGCCAATGATTCAGTGCAAGAAACATTTCTCTTTAAAATGTTTTGTTTTTATTTACATTATGCAACTGTGGAGGTTTGTGTTGTAGAGCCCTGAAACAGGACGGAAAAGGGCAACAACAGTAGTTTTCCAGACCTCTGAATGTTTTTTTTTGAGTGTTTTTTTTTTTTTTCATTTTAATTTCTTCAGAAAAAATGTACAAACATCTCACCAGTTGCAGATTCTGGCACATCATCACTGCATCAACAGACAAGCAGAACTGCAGCTTTAAATCAACAACCCATCTGCAAAAAAATAAAAAAAATCTCCCCAACTAGTCTACATCCTGCTTCAATAGATAAAGACCCTACCGCTATTTAAATTTGAGGAGGGTGTTGCTCTAAGCAAATAGAGCTATACAAATCAATAAAAGAATGACTAACACACACAACTAACTACCAACTTCTACAGATTATATGCAAAACAACAAAGAATAAATCAAACAACAGTTTCATCCCACTTTAACCCTCAGCTTCACTCTGACCCCATGAGGTGGACGATCAGGGAAATCCCTCCAGGTGAAGTCATTAGCCGAAGCCAGCCCTCAGGAAGTTGGCCTCAAAATAGTCTTCAAAATAAAAGCATAACAGAGCAAAAGTTCCTGTTAGCGCCTGTAAGTGAGTGCTTCATTTTAGCGAAGGAGCTGTTCAGTGATATTCTGTTTTTCTCTGAGGCACAGAGTTTTGGGTTTTCATTACCTCTGAGCCAAAAACCTATTAAAATTACAAGAATATTGCTCGATGTTTATTGAATCTGTGAGTTACACTGTTTGAAAAGAATAAAAGAAATATAAAAATTGAAGTTTTTTTTACAGTATCCAATTCTTTTTTTGATGTAAGGTATTGCATTTTATTCAAAGGGGATACATGTCACTATAAATGTGTAGAAAAATTACCGAAATGATTTATGGAGATTTAAATTATAAAAATATTTATTACTGCAACAGAACCACAGCACTTTTACAAAACATAACACTAGAAAAACATAAAACAGAAACAGCTGCGGTGCTGAAACAAAGGAGAGCCCCCCGTTCTAACACTGTCCTAAAACAAGTAGCGAAAAGACAGCACAGTGAGGATGCTAACTTAAAAAAATGCAAAATTTAGCAAATGTTTATATTTTTTCTGTCACATGACAAATGTAACCAATCAAAATCTTATGTAGTGTTTGCAGTAGGAGTAATTGTTACTTCTCTGTTTTAAAAAAATTGATGGAAATCACATTCAATGCTTTTATGGGAATATATATATATATATATATATATATATATATATATATATATATATATATATATATATATATATATATATATATAATCTACAATGTGGGACACATTACAACTTGTGTCCAGCTACATGCGCTGCGACTGAAGAGGATTTCGAGTTAGTCCATCTAACCAGAACCACATGATCTGAAAATGTGGCTTTCCCAGAATGCTGCAGGCTCTGTTTGCAAAGAGGACTCCGCCGGGACCGGACTGGCTGAGGAAGAGGAAGCCAGAGAGGGGAGGTGGGGGGGAAGAGGTAAAGGGGGGCACTGCCACAGAGAGCTGGCAGATGCCCAGCACAGAGAGTCTGCCATCCGCAGCTTGAGCACAGCCTTTCTCCTAAGCTCATTACTAAGCTTTACTCTCACGATCGTGATAAAATAAAGCATAGCGAGATAAAAAAAAAAAAAAGAGCATAGAGAATTTGAGAGGGAAAGCTTGGGTTCATGTCTGAGAAACTGGTTGGAAAACATAAGATCATTTCCGTTCATTTTTGGGATGAACACAAAAAGTAAAACAAAATTCAAATTAAATAAAATCTGGCATATTTAAAAAATTTCAAACTATTTCAGTTTGAAATAAATGTTTATCCTGTCATTTTTTTTAAATGCCCACTATACTGCACCTTTTTAAAAGGAAATAAAGATTCAGATAATATGTTATGCATATCTTAAGGTACACCATGGTTTTAAAGGGTATGAATTCAAACAATACAATTATTACTTCATGCCGTAATACAGGAAAATTAAAACCTCTGCAACTGTGAAGTCTCAGAAAAGCCTACGCTGAGTTGCACAGCTCTGTTTTTAGTGTTTGTAAATAAATAAATAAATAAATAAAATAGCTTTTTTTTGAGTGTAAAAACAAATCAAGACAAGTGAAAGTTCAAGTGAAAAATTAAAGTCACACTCCAGCATTTAAAAACTGTCCATGACATCTGACTTTCAAAGCTGGGAATCAATCTGTTTCAAAACTGTGAAAATGACCTTCGTGCTAGTTGAATGGCTACCTTTAAATTAGAAAAAAGCAAAAGAAGAAGAAAAGACTAAGGAAAAGCTTTGAAAATAGAAAAATGAAGTCAACATCGCAAAATTGACAAAGATAACTGAGTGAAAAGAAGAAAAAAAAAGTTCATGCAAGAAAAATGTCAGGACAAAATTTTTGCTTGAAATACTATCGTAATTTCATAAGAACTATACTAAACCCCCAAAACTATAAAAACATTTGAAGGAAATATCCTTCTATCTCATGAAAACAGTGACAGTTTTAAAATAAAATTTCCCGATCACAGTCCAAATTCCTATTTTACATCTGAAACAGTAAAGCAGTCATCAAACAAAAGAAGACCAGTAAAGACCTGCAGACATCAGATCTGTATCTTCTGGATATCATTAAAAGTTATAAATCCCAAAGAACTTCAACATTAGATCATGCCTCGGTTCTTCCGGTTCTTCTGTTTTTCTCTAACTTTCACTTTATCTCCATTTAAAAACATGCGGCTTTGTCTTCCTCAAGTTAAACAAATGCGAGAATCACAACACGATGCAGGGCATTGTGGGTAAACTCAACCAAAACAATGTCGCGTGTAGACGAGGTGAAAGCTCTTGACAATACTTTGGCTGATCACAACAGATAAAAATATAGGCCGTGCTTAGAAGAAGTGACAAAAAAAAGTCAACCGAGGTCATTTGACACTCTAAAAACAGAGTTCTTAAGAAAAAAACAAACCTAACTTGATGTGTGCTTAAAAAACATTAAATCTCGCAGCAACGGTGAGTGAAGGAACCCGTCAAACGTTGGTGACTGGGCAGAAATACTTCAAATAATCCACTTGTCGATGACGTTTAATTACCTCTATACTACCGTTGGCGTCCATCCTGCTTCACCTCGATCTGCTGCCAAGTCACTGCTGCCTTTGTTGGGCTAACCCTGGGTCTCTCTTAGCATATGTTTCTTCCCTGATGGGCACTTGGCATAAAACAAAATCTTTGAATGAGCATTTACTGGAAGTGGCGGCTCAAACCCGAGCTATATACATCACTGTCTGCATATCGGACACGGCTAACAGTGGAGTTCCTGAAACAGCTTGAATTAGTGTAGAAGTTTAAACCTGCTGCAGTTTCTTGGGATGTGCCTGCTTCAGTCTCAGAAGAAATACTAACAAGCTTTCATTAGTCGAGTTTCAGAAAAATGGTTTACGCACAAGATTTTAGGCTTTATAAATGCAAAAACTATTATGACAGTTTTCTGTCTACTTTTCTATCTTTCATCCTGCCCAATAGCGGAGTGTGATACAACATATTTTGATATAGATCAGCAATACAATACTGATACCGATACTTTTTAAGCGTGATAAATAATCAAACTTTTGGCATTCAGGTGTTTTTGTGGTTTTCCTGTGAGTTATTTTTGTTCAGGCCCACAACAGAATTTGGACAAAGTTTACAGGGATCCACAAAATACTTTAATAACATTTCAACATAGTTTGTGTGCATTTTTCCTAAATAAACAAAGTGTAAAATATTTTATCAATTGGGAGCAAATAGAAACAAAATCTTTTGGAGGTCGATTTAAGAAACTAGGATACAAAAATAAAGTTTCAGGAGGGAATTTGAAAGTAAAATATCAATCTTGCCACACTAGTATCGATCTGATAACGATACCAACTTGGTATCGATATTATTGATATTTTGGATTGATAGCTCCACCTCTACTGCAGGAATCTAAGCAGGTCAGGACTGAATAGAAATCAGAAGAGTTAAAAAAAAAACATCTCCAGTATGGTTACAGGCTCAAATGGCGCCCTCAGAAAATGTTCATAGGAGTGATCAGTGTCAGGTTTAGGGTGACATAATATGTGTAGACGAATATAATCTGGATGGGGAAATCTGCCAACAAAACCATGCTGGGTGCACCTCTACCCGTGATGCAATCAGCACAGTTGAAAATAATTTATCCCCTTCCCTGCAAACTAGCAAAACATCTCATAGTACTTTGCTCAAAATTCAATACCTAAGTAGCTAAAATCCAAAAAGTAGATATGTTGTCCAAATCCAGCTCCTTTTTCACTGCAAAGCTCATATTTAAGTATTTTTTGCTTAAAAAATTAGTCTTTTAAAATTTCGATAAAAACTGAAGCTTACTGTAGAACGTAAGAAGAACTTGAAGTCACGTGACCTATGTTAAAATTGAGTTCATATTTAACTTAACTTACACTTAAAGCATAATAGTCTAAGAAGGTAGTGAATATGTTGGCACCCAGTGTTCCTGCGAATACAGTGAAACTTTGGTCAAGAACAGTAAAATCCAGATTAAACATGAACCAGTTAAATAAGTTTCTATTAGCAGGTCAAAGGTCAAAAAATCTGGTGTTTTTTTCCCCTGTTTGTTAAATTAAACAAAATGGAAACTCACTCCTTTTTTTGACAAACACTTTGGTTATAGAGAGAGAAAAGTAAGGAACATATAACTTGGTGCACAGGCAAAGGTAAAGTAAAAGTTTGTTTCAATGAACTGAATGAATTGATCATTTAATTATTGAAGAAATCCCAGAAATGGGCAAAATCAAGAATATTATGTCGTAATAGATAATGCAGAAAGCATTACTAAAACTCTCATGTATTCACTGTTTCTTAAGTGAAAATGTATCATGACAGAAAATCCAACTTCTACAAATACACTACAGCGTACGTTAAAACACTAATGTAATCTACGCAAACACAACGTCACGCTGTTTCACAGCGTTTGAGCCAGATTCAGACGTTATTTTCGGGAGAAAGAACATCTATTTGTAGATCTCCTGATCCTTTGTTTATGCCTGACACAGAGCAAAGTGCACACCAAGCGAAATACCACTCCACACAAAGCAGCCAAGTTTCAACTGAGCTGAGCCGCCCTGATCCCACTTTCCTTTTTTTTCCAGTTTTTTTTCTTCCTGTTATGGAGCAAATTCAGGCCTGAAAATCTAACAGCAACATGGAGAACAAAAAAACTTCTGTTTAAACAGTCAAAATGAATAAATAGCCTAGAAAATGCAAATAATTCTGAGAGGTAAAGTGACTGTATAGATGGAAAAACTGGTCAAAGGAAGACAAAAAAAAACTCGAGGAGTTTTTGAGACTCACTGACTTCCATGCCAAAAGTGAGATAAACAAATTGATGTAAATATTAAGTCTTTTATAAGAAGATTAACTAATTTGGTTTGAACTGCACCCCCTAGAACTGTTTACAAATAAGATTTTATATTTTCAGCCTAAAATTTTCCAATGCTCATGCAAGTCGTTACTGTTTGCTTATATCAAAATTTAAATATTTTATACAGTCAATGACCAAACTCTTCTTAAATAATCTTCGCGTTTAGTTATTTTTTTTTACAAGTCTCGGCTGATATTGGTGAACTTTTTAACATTTTTTCAGCCACAAACTTCACTGCAAATACACAAAGTCTTATAGAGTATTTTTTCTTGTTGTGTTTTGTCTACTTTCTGGTGAAAATATCTTAGTACTCTTGAAAAAGGAGCTTGTTTTATGTAAATAATTCTTGAATATTGAGGGGAAAAAAACTAGATAGATTTTTTTTTCATTTATAAAGAGTCCATGTCATAAAAAATCTGCCAGTGGAACTAGTTTTTATCAATATTCAAGACTTGGGTTGAAAACAAGCTCATATATCTTGCTAAAAAGTTAGGTAAAAGTTAGTTTTGTCTTACTTCAAGCATCTTAAGGTATTTTCACAAGAAACTAGACGAAAATACCGGTACTCGGTAAGATTTTGTGTTTTCACGTTTTATGTGAAAAACCAACATCTCTACCCCTATTACTGTGATACCTTTAAGTGAAATCCAGTATCAGCCGTTGCCTTCAGAAGCCACCTGCTTAGAAAACAATCTGTCCGCAATTAAACCTGAGAGTGGATGCAGCATGGAACAATTGCAAACAAAGCAAAAAGAAAAAAATCACAGATCACAGGACAACTATTAGTCACTGTTGCCACAAGCAACTCATTGTGGGCACAACAAGCAGGTATAAGAAGCTAGCCTGGTGGTCAAATGAAACCAAAATGGAAGCTTGTGGGCATAGTGACACACCATTCTCGTTATGAAACCTGGTATTGGGGGCATCATTCGAGTTAACGGAAGGATGGAAATATAAGGTAACCCTGGAAGGACGCCTGACAGAATAACATCCTCAGAAGGCCGCTATCTTGAATCCAAGATCTTAATCTATTTAAGAAGATCCGAATGATGTCCACAGTAGCTTCATGCTAATCCAACCGAGCTTAAACCGCTTCGCAGAGACGAGCGTTTCATAGTGGTTCCACAACAACTGAGGGCTGATCACAAACGGACACCAGTTTTTGGATTTATGCTTGAAATTGGAAATGGTTTCCCTCCTGTGACGGACCATTTCGTCACAGAGAATCCAAGTGAAACAAGATGTCACTGTAAGACGCTGTGATTGGTCACTTCTTTGCACCCACTTTCTTAAATGTAATCCAGGGTTGACATTTTTGCCTTAAAGAGTCACCATAGACACACTGTGTTATTTATTTTTTTTACCCCGCTGCTAACTCCTCTGGCTAGTATCCCAGCACAGCAGCCAACACCTGTAAGCAAGTGCAGCTCTGACTGGGTACGGCGTGTGTGTGTGCGCGTGTGTGTTGGTGGGGGTCATTGGGATTGGTTACCAGGCGACAGACTGGGCACATGTCTCCCTCATCTGGGCGCCAGTGGAAAAGCAAGGTTAAGTAAGTACATGGGTCAACATGAGAGCAGATCTGAGGCAAATCTGAGCAAAATGGACACTGTGCAGTTTTTCTTTTTTCTTCTTCTTGCACAGGGGTTTGTGCAGCAATGTGAGTATTTCACTGAAGCTCTTAGATCAGCAGAGGGGCCGAGCATGCGGCGGTGCATCACGCACGCCACACTCTGACCCCCCCCACCCCCTCCTCCTCTTACTCCTCCTCCTCTTCCCTCCTTCCTCCTCCTGCTCTTTTATCGTGTGAAATCCTGCATTTCGGTTCCGTGCATGCGGCAGGCGACAGTGAGCTCTATCAAATTCAAGAATGCATTTCGTCTGACACGTGATGCATTATTTAGCTACTTTTTTTTCCCATCTGGAGGGCTGAGTCCGGTGGTCACACCCCTCTCTGGAGAACTCAAATGGGACTGCTCGGCTATAATACAAATGCACACATTTCCCCTTCAGCGGCGGTGGATTCGTTACCCTCCAGGCTGCACAAATGCGCCTCATACACACACTCACGGATACACACGCATACGCACACACCAGACACATTCACACACGCCGGCCTAGCCCAACAGCCGTATCAGTCAGGCGAGCTTTTGTTATGATCTATAATGGTTGCAATATGCGGCTGCTGTGAGGAGACGCGCGGTGGTACGCCGAACTTTAAAGGAAGGTGAACGAGACGCCGCTGCAGCTCCCATTATCGGACACACGGGAGGAATGAGTAATAATAATTTCCACCAAAAAAAAAAAAAAAAAATGGGGGGGAGAAGACGGGGAGATGTCATGCACGCGCGGCTTGAAGAGAAAATATATCGCACTTCAACTCACCTTGAGCGGCCGTTCCTCTGGTGCTGAATACACTTGCTATCAGAGTGGCCACATACCAAATCATAGTACTATTGCCGACCAGCTATTACCACGCAAAGTGCCCCGTTCGACCAATTTCTCATATTCGACCTTGCACCTCTCGGACTCTTCGGCGCAAGCCCCTTTTTCATTTCACGTCTCTCAGTCTCTCTCCCCGCGGCGTTGCTTTGCCTTCATCCCTTCTTCTTCTTCCCTCCCCCGTCCTTCCATCCGCATCCTCTCCCGAAGAGACAGAGCACCTGCACCGCCGCGTTTGTAGTAGACACGGAGCCGTTTTTTTTCCCCTTTTCCTCCCTCTCTCCTCCTCTCTCTACTCTCTCTCTCTCTCTCCTTCCTTCTCTCTCTCTCTTTTACGAGCGCATAGTGAAACCAAGTGTGAGAATGCAAAAAGCCAACAGGTCCGCCTCTTCCGCCACCGCATTGGTTGCCGATTGAGGCTTTGGGGCGTGTATTGGCTGTCCCCGCACCCTCCGCACCCTACCTCGCTAGCCCCCCCTCCGCCCCTCTCTTCCTCCCTCCACCCCGCATGACGAACCCGGAGGAGCGCTCCGATTCAAGGTGAGTTGGAGCGTGCCGTAGTGTAAAAGCGGGAGCCGCAGTATCATGCGCATTGCCAGCGTGCAACATCTGTAAATACCGCTCCTTTAAAACGGGGCCCCCACGTGCGCGCCACAGCATCTCCACAGCATCATCAGCATGTCAACGCTTCTTCTTCTTCTTTTTTTTTTCCTCAGCCTTTGCTGGACCAGTGATAGAAGGATGCTGATGTTGGTGCTGATGATGATGAGGATGATGATGAGGATGATGATGGTGACTCATCCGCAGCCTTCCACTATAGTGTCATGTCGCCGATAGAAAAGTGTTTTTATTTTTTTATTTTTATTTTTGATTTTTTTTTTTTTTCGCTCCCCCTCCACGTCTGGCTGCGTGTGATGGGTGTGGCGACACATGCAATATGGTTTTCCTTGTTTTCTTTTCCCTCGACGGCCCCACTGCGCAGACATGGTCGGGCTGATAAGGCTGCCTCAGATTTCTTTCTTCCCTGCATGGCCACCGAGGACCCATGCGCCTCCGGCGGCTCAGATCTCACACCGTTTAGGGGGCCGCCTGCTGCCGTAACTAAAACAAAAACCGTGCAGGTGATTTGTCTTTTTTTTTTCTTTTTTTTTCTTTTTTTTTTGCGGATGTAGGTTAAAGTAGGAGGGGTTTTTTTGGGGGTTTTTTTGCCAGCCTTTAAATATAACGTCTTTTTTTTGGGACTCCATGTGTCTGTCTGCCATCCCCCTCCCTCCCATCTTTTTTTCATTTTGGAGATAATCTTTCCGTCTGAAATCAAAGGGAATCTAAAAATGAGCCTTTAAAAATAAATAAATAAATACATTTCAAAAAAATCTGAGATTCTCATTTATTTCTCTCTCTCTATCTCTGTCTCTCTTTCTATTTCTGTGATAAAATCGCATCATAAGGAAACATACAGATGTGTGAAACTGTCAGAGTCGCTATAATCCATCATATGCAGAGCTTTAGCCGAGATTTAGTGAACCCGTTAACCTTTAACCACTCAATCTTCATTATTGGCTCCGTCTGTGAATTAAACATAGGAGAGGCACATTAAGTAGGCGGGCTTTTTGTTGACGTTTGTGATTTCCATATGCATCCTTGAGAGTTTAAATATATATATATATATATATATATATATATATATATATATATATATATATATATATATATATATATATATATATATATATATATATATATATATAATATTTACAGAATATGATTTATTTTGAAGATGCACAGATGCCACATAGCAGAATGGAGAATAGTATTTATTTATTTTTATTTTCAAAAATAAACGTCCTGAACACAAAATAAGAGCTGTTTCATACGTGGACATTTAAAAATTATATATATATGTATATATATATATATATATATATATATATATATATATATATATATATATATATATATATATATATATATATATATATATATATATATATATATATATATATATACATATATATATTTAATTTTTTTTTTACTTCAACTCATCTCTCAACCGTCTTTTAGAGCACAGGAAAGCAGGTTCTTGTCCACACACACACACACACATATATATATATATATATATATATATAGAAAGCAATAATGAACATTCACATATACCAAACCTTCATTTTATTACTTTATAGAAAATAAAACATAAAGGAAAACAATACAATGTGATGTTTAGTTTAGTTACTGGCTATTTGTTTGCTTATTTATTTTTTAGGTTGATTAATTTTGTGGGGGTTTGTGTGTTTTCTGTGATTTAATTTTTGTAATCTGTTACTGTAAAAATTTTAGTTTGTTTCTGTAAATACTGTTTCTGTAAAATGGGGGCAATGACAGAATATGAAATTTTGTAAGACTTTGGAAAATTTCTTGTGGTTTGATTTTCTTTTTTTTTTTAATGCTGTTTTAATGGTTCCCACTGAAAGACTTGAGATAGGTGAACTCTTTCTGGCACTCACTAAATGTCAAAACATTTATTTTTAAATCAGATTAATCTTTTTTATGCATCATTGGCTTTAATGCACTTTTTTGGTTTTAAAGATGCTTTATAAATAAAGTTTTACTTCCCCACTTGATAGTAATAAACTTAGAGTCTACATAAATCTGAAGTTCACGCATAGAACCATCAGTTAAGTTGTTCATTTTTTACCCTTGTATTCTCTCTCCTATGATGAGTAAGAACACTTTACTTATATTGCACCTTCCACAGATAAAATTGCAAAGTTCTATATATAAATACAGATATAAGCATAATGAAAAGCAAAGACGGTAAGAACAGCTAATAAAAACAAAAGTAGAGCAATTACTTAAAAGCTCGTATGAATAAAAGTATCTTAAAACTTTAAAAAACAATATATTTTTAACAACTTTGTTTTAGATATTTGTTAAAACTGTCACCATGTGATTCCCCCCCCACAGATTATCTGTGAATAAAAATCAAGCTCGTCTTTTTTTTGCCTCCCTGTGGTCCTAAACACACATCTCAGTCAAAAACAACCAATCAGATTCAGGAGGAGGGTCTTAGCGCTCTCAATCAAGCTGGTGTCAGAACCGCACAATGTAGAAACAACTTACCGTTACAGGAAAACTGTTTATCCGCCATCGTCGGTGGAAATGCTAACTATTCTTAGCATTCACCACAGGTGTGGGGAGCTAGCTGTAGCCTAGCATAGAGCAAAGGTGATGACAGTGCTAAGACTCGCCTCCTTGCTCTGATCTCTATCGGGGTCACATGGGGACTTTGGCTGAGTTACTCCAAGATCTTAATACTTCAATGGGAATATGTTGGTAGTGTAGGTTATTAATAATGATAACTAGAAAAATTAATACAGGACATTTAGAAAAATAACAAAAAATTAGCATCATCATCACCGTCCTTTGCTTTTCTTGACCTTTTTATTGTTGTGTTACATTTCTCAAGTTAATAAGCCTAAGGAGAAGAAAACAATAACAACAACAACAACAAAAAACAAGCAAGCTTGATGTTGCCTTGCTGTTTGAAGTGTTTCCAGCTGAGAAGTTTGGGAACAGCTCTTCTAAAACAAAGCTGGCTTCAAGCGGTAATGAGCAGATAAGGGAAGGGAACCATCTGCTCCTCCTTCACAGCACATTTGAGTGGGAGCAGGTACGGTTGTTACATCTCCACTGGAGGCTCAAGGAAAGCTGACAGAGCAGCATGGAGCTGAAAAACAGAGAGCACAAATGTTATCGTTTGTTTAAGTCCCCAAGTCACGAATTCCAGCCGTCAGTAGTTTTGTACCAGTTCATAGTCTTATTTCCTCGTGGATTTTAAAAATGTCGACATGTCTGAGAACCAAGATCATGTTACCAGGTTACCACCTCCAACTCCGTCTACAGGTACTGCACCGCAATGCAAAGACACAAAGTCTTACCAAGTAGTTTTGGTTTAGTTTCCACTGCAAATATCTTAGTACATTTCAAATAAGACAAAACTGACTCACAGGTAACTTTTCAACAAGTTATAGGAGCTTATTTTAAGTAAAAGAATTCCCTAATATTGATGAAAACATACTTGTTCAATTTGGCGGATATCGTGAGAAAAGTGTCTGAACATAGATGAAATCATCTGACAATGAAACAAGTACTTTTTAAAGGCAAATACTAAAGAATTATCAACTTAAATCAAGCTATTGTAACATGCAGAAAAGTTACTTGTGAGTTAGTTTTGTCTTATTTTAAGTGTATAAAGGTATTTACACAAAAAACTAGACCAAAGATACTTGGTAAGATTTTGTGTTTTCGCAGTGTGTTCTCAGTACAACGCCACAGGGAGGGTTTCCATCCACCAGACTTTTCATCATCATATTGTTTATGTGACGTTTCTTCCATGACTGTCCCTTCACCCCCCATAGAATTAGATCTCATACAATCCAGGTCAGGAGGGGGAGGAGGGGTGGAAAAAAGAGATAAAAACAGTTAAGATAATCTGTTATGTAACTCTTGGAGTATTAGTTTTAGAGCCCTGTTATGGAGGAAGCTGCAGATTGCTGAAGCCATTGGAGGGGTATGAAATGTCTTCAAAATAAAGCTCTTACACATCAAAATATCCTGGAAAAAAAAAACACTTTCAGGGGTAAATCTTTTACTGCCTTGGGAAATAGGAGATTAAGACGCTTTCTAATGCAAAGTTCACAAAGATTTCAGAGAAACATGCTACCACAGAGGTAGCAGGGTGAGTGTCGTAGTTGGAAACATAAAATCATCTCATTTTACCCAAGAAAAGCATGGATTTGCACATGTGAAAATAACCCAGCTTTGTTATTTTCCGGCCCCCTCTCTCAGCCTCTTTAGTCATCTCATGACTGCACTGATTTGTCTTGTGACTCTCGGGCCTTGGTTCTGACTTTGGAAACCAGCGGAAACGACTGACTGGCTGGCTCCACCCTGTATACCTGCTGCAGCAAATCACCGAAGTACAAATCAAGTGATTGCTACCTGCAAAAAGAAACTTTAATCTACAGAGAGCTATGTAAAGTAAAAAAGATCATTTTTATATGGCAGCTTTGACAGATTACAAAAAAAAAAAAAAAAAAAAAAAAAAATTAAAAATTAAAAATAGCAAAGTGCTTCACAAAAGACCAGGCACATAAATTACAATATGGGATCTGGGAGGCAGTAAAACCGAAGATAAGTCAAGTCAGTAGTCAAGCTCACAAAGCAAAGGCAATTACACCATCATATCATGTCAAAAATATTTTATACGTTTAAAGGGGCAGTATTATGTATTTTCCAGTCACACAGTATCATTTTATAGCACAATCAAGTAACTATGTTACCTTCAGTTTTTATAAAAAGAAATATATATCAAATATGACTGATGTGACTTCATAATTTAATATCTTGAAAATGGGCCTTTGTCTCTTTAAGAAACTCCTGCTCTTTCTGAAACTCCGCCTCCAATAAGTCATCACAACCTTTTATTAACCCTTTAACAACGTTTTTACCAGCTTTACACTGAGAAGTAAGTCGTATAATGAGCTCAGTAGATGCGCAGTTCCACCAAGGGTTGTACTAATTGCTGCTGGCTAGTCTGAAGGAGCCGAGTGGGGAAGTCCCTGCAGCTCAAAGGATTTCTCAAACATGCATGAAAGAATCAAAGCAACACTCCAGATATGTTTTTAATGAGAAAATAACATTATAAAAATATATGATGTAAAGCTCAAAAGGTCAATTTTACACAATATCACCCCTTTCAAATGACAATTTCTGTGCAATTCACTAACCATAAAGCCACTGATGGGGAAAATATGTGTAATTAGAACACAATAACCTAATTATAGAAGTGCACACACACCCAAACTAAAACTTGGCTTTAGCACCTTTAATTCAGTTTCAGCTATATGCTGCAATAACATTCCTCAGTAAACATTAACAAAAAAAAAACTAAACTAAATTTAAAGGTGGTTTCACAAAAATCTTGGTTTAACAGGGTTCACACTGGAACAACCAGGTTATTAATATTTAGCAACACTTTAACTGAGTTACAGAAATATTTAATTTCCCTTTGGGATCAACAGAGTAGTTTTGAATTGAATTTGAATTGAATTGTAGATTTGTTTGGGTTTTTTGTTGTAATGGTCTTCCTTTTAAACCAGGTGCACTTTCACATGTTCTCTATTTACTATTAATAATAAACCCTTACATTAGCTTTCTATGCATTAACAGCTTCTCAAAAATAAACTATTACCAAAAGAAAATCTATATAACTATATAATAATTTTTTTTTTTACTTCAACTCATCTCTTAACCTTCTTTTAGAGCACAGGAAAGCAGGTTCATGTCCACAACATTCTGTTGTCAGAGTCAGACAATTCCAACATCTCTGACTTCATTCTGATGTCCTTGTGAATCTGTCCTCCTGCAGAGGGAGACGCTTCAGTGACAGAGATGTATGGATGTGTACAGCGAGGGCCCCGACCAAAATCAGTCAGTCCGCCTGCAGCGCGCTGTGAGCCCCCCGCAGCACACAGCCTGCGGCTCAACACATGTTCAGCTACATGCCTGTTTATGGTGTTTTATAAGCTCTGAGCTCAACTAAAGCTTCACACTCTGGGGGGAAATTATCTCTTCTGACCAGCAGTGGTCAGTAGTGCTGTACACACCAGAACACTTGTGACTTTTTGCAGTTTGTTTTTGATCGTTTTTATGAATGATAAAATGAGTAGCTTTCTGGTTTGTCTGCTTCCTTACTCAAAAGAAAGCGTCGTTGTAAGAAACGTGGACAAATGAGTCTTTTTTTTATTTACCACACGGATGCTATAAGTTGCCCTGATTTGGATTTCCTACCCCAGGCCATTCACTGCATGTCTTCCGTCTCCACTGTCCTTCTTCCCGTCAAGCTATTACTGAATAAAAGCCTCTGGTGCCACACAATCATTAAAAAACTACTTAAAATTGTATAGAGGGAAAACAAATTGATGTGAATATGTCAATGGCAGGATGTAGGATGATAAACACTGCGCCACAGGAGCAGTTTTTACTGTAATATGCACACAACATCGAAGACGAGCACTTTGATATTGTGTGTGCTCTTTATTTTATTTTATTTTTTTATGTATCAGGTACATTATCTTTGTGTCTCTTATTACATCTGTATGCTTTTAGACATATTTCATGCTGTGTTGTGAAATCAACGAGGAGATTTTTGCACAAAATCCCAATAAAATCCACAACTTTTTACATTTATAAGACAAAATGTAAAAAATAAATAAATAAAAAAGGAGAGAATAAGTTCATGATGAGGGCCCAGTAGTGAAGCGTTCTGCATTAAACATGGATTATCCTTCAGTGATACTTGCCTGTCTGCAAGTATCACCTCTGCCGTTTAGTAATGAAGTAATTAAGCATCTATTGATCAATTGTTCGCATGCCCTCTCATTAAGACACAAAGTTTGTTTTGCATTTGTAGTTTTAATGAAAACGTCAAACTAAATGCGAAATCTGTCATTGTTGCCATGGCGTTACGTATCCACTCCGCAGTAATTAGTGTTCCATAATGTTCAGCTTAAGAAAAAAAACACGCTCAGCTATTATTATCAACAGCAAGGAGCAGTTTATCCCCGAGCATGGGAGGGGAAATTAAGCAAAGAATCCGAACTTAAAGCACCCCCCTTTTTTTTTTTTTTTTTGCTGAAATCAATGAGCCTCTAAACATCCTTTTCCTCCTGCGCATTGCGTCGTCTTTTAGCTCATTTGTGAAATCTATAAATACCACAGTGCTAACAGAGCCGTGGAGGCAGCAGCGCCTGCAAACTATTGACTCTTGATCTGGGTGGCACGTAGAGACATTTAGCCTCTGCAAACATGATGAGCTTCGCTGTGCGCAGAGCTGAGTTGACAACATCTCTCATCCTGCCCGTGTGAGAGAGTTCAAGCTGTTACTGCTGCTGGGGGGGACACTCCATGCTTTTTATAAGCAGAGGAAGAGGGAGAGAGCATATTTGGAGTCAGTGTTTTAGGAAGTTAATCCGATCGGGGAAAAAAAAAAAGTAAGAAACCTCTCTGCTGTGGTTTAGATTGAAACGACTGATCACAGCAGCCTGTTCCTAAATAAAGAACTGCAGCTACTGCTGGTATTAGACTTTAAAAGGTTGGCAAAATCAAGCTAATATGTTATGTTCGGTTGTAAAAGAAAACACTGTGTATGTCAAACAGAAAAAGTCGGACTTCCTAGTTTGATGCTTTGAAATTGGGCCTGTATCTCTTCAAGAAGCTCCTATTTTTTCGGACGCTCCGCCTTCTACACCTGATCTCAGCAACGCTTCTCATTACGCCGTTTACAACCGTTCTTAGGAGCTTTTTACTGTTTACTCATTGCTGCTGCCACTAGTCTGGAGGGGGCTGGGTGGGCTCTAAAGGAGGAGCTTTGTGGAAATGGGCGGGGCTTCGTCTGAGCAAGCATTTAGGCACCCTCGAACGGCTGCCATGGGAGATTCAAGGATGTGTGAAATCGATCAATCAATGAAGTTTAGCTTTGTAGCTTATTTCAGCAACAAGGCAGTTCAAAGTGATTTACATCATAAAAACACAAAAATACAATAGGAAAAAGCACCATTCAGTCAACAATTGAGAAAACCAGTAACAAACATTAAATTTTGATCAGTGTCATCACCAAAACCATCAATACACATTATATATGTTGGTCAATGTTTCATTTATTATGGTTCAATAGCAACTCCAGACAGTCTTGATTTAAAGGAACACAATGTTTCGACTGTTTTGCAGTTTTCTGGAAGTTTGTTCCACATTTGTAGTCCATAAAAGCTGAATGTTAATTAGCAAATAACCTTATAACAAGAAATAAGGCTCAAAAAAAAGTTTGATATTACGTGACACTGACCCTTTACACTAAATTACTAACACACGCATGTTTAAATGTTTAGTAACCTAGAAACATGATATATATTTCCTGCTTACTTTTTTCCCAAACCGATTGTTGCAGTGTCTTGCGAAAGGATCGACACCCGTCAACGCCTTCACCTTTTGTATAAGTAGGACCACTTCGAACCAAACCAACTTCTGTTTATTTTGTAGGGATTTCATAGTTTTGTAGTGGAAAACACAATACTATTCTGCATGGCTTTTTTTCTTGTCCTGAATAAAAGACTGAAAAGTGTGGTGTGCATATTTTTACACTAAAGACTTATTGTAACATTACTCTATATTTAGCTTCATCCCATCACCTCTGACCATCTTCTCTGTCCCCACTGAAATAAAAGCGCCGTGAAAATGCTGCCACTGCCATTTGGTACACAGTGGGGATGGGTAGCGTATTTCACCAGACATACAAGTTTGCACTTAGGCCAAAAAGTAATTTGTTCTTTTTCCACATGTTTGTCATGTCCCCTACATTGCTTGGAGCAAGCTCAAGCTGTCTTAGCTTTTTGTTCTTCTCTCACATGAGCTTTGGGCTCAGTGATGCTCCCAGGAGCTCCATGTTAACTCTGAACAAGTTACAGAGCTCCCCAGTTCAAGCCATGCTCTTCGTCTTGTAAAATAATGGATTGAACTGCGGTTCTCTTCAAGGCTTGAGTTATTTTTCTTTCTATAACCTAACTCAAACTGCTTTGAACTTCTTCAGAAGTTCATCCCTGATGTGTCTGCGGCACTCCTTGGTCCTCATGATGCTGTTTATTCACTATTTAAACTCAGATTACATCACACTAGAAACAGATGTATTCTATTTACCGATTTTTAGGACTTCTGAAGGCATTTGGTTGCGGCTGGATCTCATTTAGGGGTGTCGCAGTAAAAAGGATTTTGTATATATTGGTGGACGGATCGATCAAGAATATCAATAATATCGATACCAAGTTGGAATCGGTATTGGATTGATACTATTGTATCAGTTAGTATTAAATTCCCTCTTAAACTTTTATTTTCAACTCTACCTTAAAAAGAGATTTTTGTTTTGAATTGGTCTTAAACAATATTTCTTTTGTAATCTGTTCATTTGGAAAACAATGCAAACACATTTGTTTTGTTCTTATACTGTTTCTGTTTATCATGTAAATATGTTTTTAAAGTATTCTGTATACACCCATAAACTTCATATAAATTTTGTTCTAGGATTTAACAAAATAACTCAAAGGAAAAACCACTAACAGATCAGAAGCTTGATGATATATCACACTTAAATAAAGAAAGTATCGGTATCAGTATCAACTCTGGATTTACTTGGCATCGCATCGATACCAAAATATGTCGCGCACCTTTAGTATAAACATATCAGATACAAAGTCAGCAGATTTTAAAACTGTTCAAAACGCCTCACACCTCACGTAGACGTTGATGCTGAACGAAGTCAAAATGAAGTCTGTCGTGTCAGTTTAAAAGCTACAGCATCCTACACACAGGCGGGCCGTCCACGGAGGGAGAAACTCTATAACCTCCCCTGCTTTGTTCTTTCATTAGCCTCCTCCATCTGACAGTCAGGTCTGGGAATTTGAGCTGCCTCCTTATCTGAACCATGAGCTGCTGCTTTGAGTCCCTCTCCCGCTCTGAGGAGCCCTGCAGCTTTCTAAAGCTGAAGCCAAATGTGTGTCAGCCGCAAGGAGCGACTCGCAGGGTAAAAATTAAAGGCGGCACAAGTCAAGGATTCTCCACATTTTTTTTATTTTTTTTTTTTAGTCTAGGTTCATGCTTCGATAGTTGGTGCTTATATCCGGGAGTCTGTGAAAGAACAATGGGGGGCAGAAAATTTTGCAAGGAGAAGACGTCTCGCTTCATGGGTGTTGCTAATAATAGCTGCAAGGAGGGGGGCCAGGGGCTTTATGGGAATCTCATATGAGCTTTTTTTCTTCTTCTTCTTACAGACGGACTGTTGGAGATATGAATATCCATTAAAGATACTCTTAAATATGACCTGAATACGTCCAAATAGTACATATTAAACTTTATATGTCTTTATATGTTCAACCTGTGTAAAAATATTTGGAGTATAGCAACCTGAAAACACCTGTCATCTAAATACTGGTTCAGAATTATATTTAAGGCAATTATAGAAAAAGTAATGAAATTTTGTGTCTGTCAGTTATTCTGAGGAGGAGGAGGGTTTATGCATTTAAATAAAAGGCTGCAAATTTTAAATGTTAAAGAGGTAGCATTGTGTGTTTTACAGGCAAAATGTGGCATTTTATAGCATCATCAAGTAACTATGTTACCTTCAGTTCTTATAAAAATGCTGTCCATATCAAATATGGCTTGAAATTGTGCCACCGTCTCTTTAAGAAAGCCCTGCTCTCTCCAACAGTCCGCATTCAGGAAGTCATCAGGATAGTGCTCCTCTATTATCTCTTTAACAAGATTTTAATCAATGCTGGACTGAGAAGTAAGTCGTGTAATGAGCTCAGCAGATGTGCAGATCCACCAGGTGTTTACTAATTGCTTGCTAGTCTGAAGGAGCTGAGTGGGGGGAGTAGCAGGGGAGGTGCTGCTCTGTAATGCAGAAACTTGGAAACTTGGAAACTGCAACTCTGAGGAGGAGCTTCGTCCATTTGCTTTTTTCAGAAATCGTTGAAATCATCATTTCAATGCTGCTTTTTTTTTGTGCTTGCTTAGAATGTTGTTGTTGGATATTAACATTTCATGGATGATCTGCAACATTCAAAGGACAAGAAAAAAAAGCAGAAACATAGGATATCTGTACAGATTCTGGCCTAACTTTCTCACAGTGCTGCATGTCACTCAAAATCAAATATAAAAAATCAGGAAAGACTAAGGATGATAAATTGTTTCGGCTTATACAGCCTGCACAGGTGGCATTTTCCCTTATCTACTTCAATTTAAAAGAAATTTGCACTTTCAATTTAGGGTTTTTGATAAAGGTGCCAGCTAATACTCTTTAATATCCTGCGCATATTCAGCACCTTAAATCAACCACAACTTGTATTAGATCTGTCTAGTGAGGTCAAATAAAGGCTCTGAGAGGAAATAGGTGAGTGATAATTTAAAGTGTATATATATATATATATATATATATATATATATATATATATATATTTTTTTTTTTTTTTTTTGTATCGTCAGAAAATGTATTCAGTGTGTAAAGAATGCATTGAAAAGGCTTTATGAAAACATCTATATGGTCAGTCTAAGCTATTTCTTTAATATTTTTGGATGAAACATCGATTTACCCTCCCCAAATTAATCAAAACAGCTGTTATAGGCTGCCACTCTGAGATAAAAAATAACCGATGCACTAAGATATGTCACAACAAGGACATGTTGATTTAGCCAGGTTGTTTAAAGGGGAAGTTTTGTAACTTAAATAAATTCAGAATGTAAACATAAATTCAAATCAGGGTTTTAATTAACACATAAAATCGTTTCTGGTTTTATACTGCCCCCTGCTGTATGTTGGTGGAATTTGCTAGGAGTTCAGTAAAATAATAAAAAAACTTATCCTGTGAAAGAGACAACCTTATCTGTAATTTAATTCCTCTTGTAGTGGATGCAAATATTGCCAAAAAATATTTTAGGTCCTTTTTTTAAAAAAAAACAATTATTGTTATTTATTTTAGCATCATCTGTGACTCATGCGTGCCCCAGTTTGGGAATGTTTGGTCTGGTGGAAAAAGGACTGGTGTTGACATTAGAAAGCACACTTGCATCATCATGTAGCATTGTTTCCAGTCAGTGCCTCTTCAGTTCCGATGCCCTTGTAGTGTTTTCTAATCTAAATCATGCTAATTGATACAAGAAATCCCTGGTACAGCTTTACAGACACTAATATTTTATAGTCAAACTTTTCAAGGTTTTTTTTCTTTTCTTTTCTTTTTTTTTCTTTACTATCATAATAAACACAGTTGATCAGCTTATATTTTTGTCCTTGGATTAAAAGTCGAATCCAATCACGTGACAGTTTGTGTGGCCACAGCTCAGTCTTTGTCTTTATGTGACTTTTAAAACTTTTCTCCTGAGGATATTTAGTTTTCCTTGAGGGCAACAAATGAAGCAGCCACAGACCATCACACTACTACCACCATCTTTCACTGTCTGTATATAATGGGTTTTTTGTTCTCCAAAATGCTGTTTACTTATGTCAGTGAATAGAAAATGTTTGCACTTTTAAAACTCAGAAAACTTCCAATTGTCGAAACCTTTCAACTTTTGAAACTCAGAAATGTCCATGTTTTTTTTCTTCTAGAAGATTTCTGAGCTTTTTTTTTTTTTTGGCAGAAATGTACTCTTCCTTTGTTTTTCTGTCTAGAATAGCCCTGATAATTTCGCAGAAATGAAACGTGGTTATACTAGGGCTTGATGTTATATTTGCTAATTTATGAATATTTTTAAAAAATGAACATCACATTCTAGAAAACAAGGGCGTAGGTTCGGTCTAAGTTTTGGTGGGGACCTTGACCCCCCCCCCCCCCGCAGCACAGTGAAATGCCCAAGAGCACCGAACATTTTTGAGAAGGGGGGGGGGGGGAACCACATTGGCTTAATAACCCCCTCCCCCCAACCATAACCATATCATACATCTTGTGTATACAACCAGATACAGTCATACTCAGCAGATCAGTTCAAGAACACTTTACTTTTTCCTTTACAAAATTCAGCAAACGTTACAAGTAAGATCAAAAGAAATATCCTCTGGATACAGCAAACACAATTGCAGATAAGAAGAAATCAATAATAAAAGAAAAAAGAAAAAATATTACATAATTAACAGACCTATTCTACCTCACATTCAGTGCTGACCTTACTAAACACCGGACTTTACAACAAATGCGTTGCGTGATAGATATCTAACTTATGGGTCCACTCACTGTACTTACAGCCGACGTAGCGAAATAACTTCTAATGTCTGTCCTTTTCTTTTTTGGTGGCGACATGGTCTCGGAGACTCAGAAGGAGACGCGTGTGCCCAGCTAGCCGCCGCCTTTTGCAGCTAATCAAAGAACGTCCGACGATTCAACTGACTCCCCCTGCCCCCACCCCCCCACAGCACCGTTCCGACACGGTCTCGGAGGCTCATAATTAATGTCAAACTAAGAAGCTTCCGTTCCGCGCACCGCCTGTTGCTGCTAATCAAAGATCGTAGATCCACGTTCTTTGAGCCAATATGGCAAAAATTGGTCGGGACTTTTTCATATCCCGTGAATATTGGTCGGGACATGTCCCTACCGTCCCTACCCAAACCTACGCCCATGCTAGAAAAAACAAACAAAACTTGTCCGTGGTGACGCATCAATCACTTGCCCCTTATGACCTTTTACCTTTCATTCCCTCTGCATTCTGTTTTTTATGGTATGGACCAGTATGTCTATTGAGAACGTTTAAATGCATAAATCAATAACAGTGAATGTAAATAACGTAAAAAAAAAGAAAAAGAAAGAAAGAAAAAAAAGCGGTCAGCTGTTTTTAAAAAATTTTTTCACGTAACCACTAGAGGGTGCGGGTCACCCCTTTCCCACGACAACATGTGCTCAGAGTACTTTGTGTGTGTGTGTGTGTGAGAGAGAGAACGATGAGGCATTGTTTGACTCCGCCTACCGCCTGTCAGACAACGCTCAGGGCACCACTCACACATACACACGGTCCACGCTTGTAGCTATGGAAACTCGTCGATGGCAACATCCACCAGTCAGTTCGGAACCCATCCTCATACCTCTCAGAGGTGCTGAGTGTGTGCAGCTGTACGGCGGTCCCTGAATGAAACGCTGCAAGATGGCGATGGCGAGACTCGTCGCCTGCATTGTTCTGTACACCAGCCTAGGTGAGTTGCTCGTCCCCTTCCCTGTAAGCTCTCATGAAGGCGTACTTAGCGAGGTTTGGGTCCCGTTAGTAGAACGAGAGATGTTGGTCGGAGCTCTCTGCCCGCTAACCAGAAGGCTAGCTTGATGTGGACAGGCTGTGGAATGTCAG
Source organism: Poecilia mexicana (assembly GCF_051168715.1). Classification (NCBI taxonomy): domain Eukaryota; kingdom Metazoa; phylum Chordata; class Actinopteri; order Cyprinodontiformes; family Poeciliidae; genus Poecilia; species Poecilia mexicana. The sequence goes on along the minus strand of NW_028263382.1, from coordinate 29,891,356 downwards.
CTGAGCTCAGATGGTTTCTGTTTGTGTGGTGCTCTATAGCTTTTAGAATATTTTATTGCTAAAACCAGCCTTGAATTAAGACCAAAAATGGGGTTTAAACGCACATAAGCAACAACAACAACAACAACAACATAAAACATTATTCAGCCTTTTGTTAATGGTACAGCATTGAGTAAAAGAGACGAACTAAACTATTATTTGTTTTTTCTTTTCTGTTTTTTTATTGTAGAAACATGGGAGCATCTGTGTTTGCTTTTCTTTAGCAGATGTCTCTGAGGACATTTCCAGAATAAGAACAAATGTTTGGTTTGAAGCAATAGGACAGCCACATGGTGGTGACCTGTGGGTATTTGAAATCCCAGGCCTGCTAGACAGCATACAGACATTTGCTGCATGCATGCATCTAAAATACTCTGAGCTAAAAAAAAAAAAAAAAACAAACACCAAAGAGCTCAACTTACTGGGCTTGCTTATTCTCTGTAGACACATACAATTTGTAAAGTTATTTTTCCAGTAAGTTATTAGTAAGTGGGAATATAGTTGACTGAAAACAGGATGATGTGTTTTACTTACTTTCATCTTCACAGCTGAAGAGTTTGTGTGTCTCCAATTTGGCAGGAAATTAGATTTTGGCCCAAATTTATTTATTTTGCTCGTGAATAGCGAGTGTTAACATATTAACCCATTGAGTGTGTAACTGTATTATATAGTTTTATGTCTGCATTTTCAATTGGACAACATGGTAGACTTTGATGAGCAGGTCAAATAAAAAAAAAATTAAATTCATCCAAATAAAGAACTTACAACATTGTCAGTCTATAAATGCTGATTTAGTAAAAATAAATAAATAAAGGTAAAACTAAGAGACATATGATTTGAAGTATAAATGGAGATTTTATTGTAATTCCTTCATACAACATCATAACAACGGATTCAAAACCACTAATAACCCAAAGCTATTTTTGTTTCTCCATCGCTGGTTATTATTCTTTGGGTAAAAAAATAAATGAAATTAGCAGACCAGCCCATAAACAAAACTAGAAATTTGCAAGGAAAACTCTTAAAATGTGCATCTCTAATCATAACGGTGTGTTCAATAAGATGGGAATACTTTCGTAGGAGCAAAATGATGAAGGCGCTTGTATCCGTTTTAGCATCAGTAGAAATCTCCTGACAAAGAGTCGACTTTCTCAACCGAATATCTGCCAGAGATCAATATTTTTCACCAATGTCAACGCCCGGGAGTGACCTGTGATGGATGTTGGAGGGGGGAGTACAGGAGAAATGATGAAAATGATGAAAATGCACGCTTTCAGACAGGAGTTGACAGTATACAACTGTCTAACCTCAAGTTTTCCAAGACTCTGAATAATGAATAAGGAGAAGACGGAGCATTGTTTAATTCATCCTTGAGGCGCAGCGGTGGCACATAAAGCTGGATTCTTTTGGTTAAATGAAGCCTAAGTGAGGCTTCTGCTCTCGTTTTATTCTAATTTTTTAATGAAGACGTGTGGTTCAGTTTGCCCAACTTCGAAATAATCTGTTTTCTTTTTCTTTTAAATCACATTTTAGTGAAGACAAGCAGATATAGTCTATTCAAATCATTGCTATAAATGCCTTTATGTTTCTTTCTTTACTTTCCTTTTTAATCTTTATCTCTTACTGTTGTCTTTGCCTATCCAATTTGCTGCTGTGTCATTAATTCAGTGAAATTTCCCCCCTTTTTAAGAGTGAATCTGCCCTAACACCACTCGGCAACCAGAGGTGACCGATATGGACTGGAAGTTTTATCACGATATTTCGTGGCGCTTTTGTCACAACAATAGAAGAGACGATAAGAACTATTTATCACTTCTTTATTCAGGTAGCTGTATGGTTGTGACTGCATGAGAGAACATTCACAGCCCCACAAACACAAATACTGCTCTCGAAAAATCCATATTCATGTTGATACGTTTATTTGGGACACCAGTCTTATAAAGAAGTGTGATCGGTAACACCTAACTAAATGTAGTAACGAAATTTAATCATATTTTCACACTTACAAATGCTCTCGTTGAGCAAGCCACACAAAACAGACAGTTTTAAACCAGGTCTGTCACGATCACAGATTTTGCTAGACAATAAATTGTCCCAGAAGTTATCGTGATATTATTGCTTTGATACCATTTTAAAGTAATGTAATGGCATAATAATGCAAGAATACATTCTCAAAGATCAATAAACTTTAAATTCTAATGAATATTTAACTCTGGAAGTGGAAGACATTTTAAATATCCAAAATAAATAAGCAAAACAGCAGAAAAAAAAACTCATTAAATGAATTATGAAATCTCTGCAAATAAAATGGTCTTTCAAAAAAAGGGCAAGTTGAGACCAAAACACCAGACTGAAGAATTTTTGTCATTCTTTCTGGTAGAAAGAGAAAAACGATAAATCCTTGGCATCAAAAACCCATTTATTCAAGTCAGGCGTGTGGTGGCCTAAAATTAAAATTCAGAAAGTACCTTATTAATCCCATAGGGAAATTAAATGTTGCTGTAACTCATATTAATTCATGATTCCCAGAGGAAAAGAGGTGAGAACCACTCCATCAAATCAATTCAATCGAGTAAAAACTTTGTCATGTTTTGCATCTCGGATCATTTCACATCAAAACTTAATGCGTTCATCAGTTGGTCTTTGTGTCTCCCGAGGACTGTGGAGCTGCTAGAGGTGCAGAAAACTGAGGCTCCGTTTCTGGGTTTTTCCTCAGCCTGTGTCATCATACTTGTCGTCTCCGGTGATTTAAGAAGACCAAGACAAGGGCGAAGCACAGTTCATCTGCCCCTATCATACCAGTCCCTCCAGTACTAAATAACAACTCGGCTGCCTCTGTGTAATCTACTGGAAGGATTTTTTTTATTTTTTTTATTACACACTCCGTCCTGTGAATCCCACTGGTCCTGGCTTCCAGCCTCGGCCTTTTCAGCATATTTGCAGCGACAGCACTGGAATGTCTGGGAATAGGCTTTTTATAGAGGCAGAGGATCAACAACTTCGGTTGCGCGGATGGGGACGAGCTCGGTCGGGTTTTCATAAGAGGATTTCAGAATTTGGCTATTTAAAAGCGGGGTTGCCTCCGAACAGGCTATAGAACCCATTTCGTTTGCGCCTCACAATAAGCGAGGGATTAAAATAAGGCCCTGCATTTGCCTTCTTTTTTTTTTTTTTTTTTTTCCCCCCAGCGAGATTATTTTAACAAACCAGAAACGCCGTCGTCGTCTCTTCAGACCTGATCGTGTCACCGGGGGACAAAGCATGTCTGTTTAGATGCTTTTGTTATAATCTGGCATTAATAATTAGCGGCACATTGTCTGGTTAATTGAGTGCACTCAGTTGTTCCCACGGCCTGAAAAAAAAACTCTACAAAGTGTTAATTTTATGGAAGTGGTCCACTTCTTTATACATTGTGGCCCGATTTAACCCGCAGCCACAAATCCAGTTATTGTGAAATCCAATTAAGACAGTTTGAGAACTGGGCCTTTTTCCGCTAAATGGACATGAGGGCAGTGACCTTTTGTTTAATGTACTTATCAAAACAGATGTCCCCTTCAAATCTGTATACCAAATATTGTCTGTTAACTTAGAGCAACTCATTACACACATCGCAACCCGTACGACTGGGAAAGGCTCCGGGTTTTGTTTTCTTTCTCATCTGGTTAAATGTCCTGAAACAGTTTACGACCTATTTTATTATTTTTTCTCACAATATAATCACAAACTTCACTTCCTTTTTACTAGGATTTTTAACCCTTTCATGCATAGCGGTCACTATAGTGGACAGCTATCTAAAAGACATTTTCTTGTGCTTCTTGTGGATTTTTTTGTTATAAATGCACATACACCACTGAAGTGGACACTAACGCATCATAAAATACACTATCAACTACTGGCCATCAGCTACAAATGCAAGAAATTATTTTTGTTAAATCCAATATGGCCGACAGCCAAAAAAGCATGCCAACCGACCCGGTCCCTCCTTCTACTGTAGACGACTCTTGCAGGTAAAAAGAATTATTGTGACATCAGATAACCCCTAAAGAACAATACTACTGATGTATTTTTCAAATAACAACTTTGTATTTGGAGAAAATTACAATTGATCACCTAAAAAAAAAAAAATTTTTTTTAATTTTTTTTACAAAATTTTTTCCTACCTTTTTTTATGCCTTAAGAAAATAAAAATAAAAAATTTTGGGAAAAAATCCTTACACAATGGATCATAATTCATGCATAAAAGGGTTAAGCATAATTTTGAAGTAAAAATAAAACATATCCATGATTTACAAAGCCCTGTCCAAATAAAATCAGAAAAATGTGAAGTTTGCTGGACGATATTTTGTTCCAGTAATTATTGCGATAAACGATAATATTGTTGTTTTGCAACCGTTTTCAACCAGTATATTGATAGTAACATAATAATGCGAGTTTGCTCTCTCAAACACTAGTAAACTTTAATTTTGTAAAGAACATTTAACCCTGGAACTGGAAGAAATTTCAAATACCCAAAGTAAAAAACAACAACTGAAAACAATAAACAAACATAGTGAACAAACATTGACCAAATGTGATAAAAAAAAATGAACAGTGTTTTAGATAAAAAGGTAATATAAGTTATAAGTTTAGCCGTTTTTACAATACATCACTGGCAAAGAACCTCCGCAGCTAAATGATATTAACATAGGAATGTGTCTTCGTTAAGTCAGAGACTACATGATATTTCTATTTACTCCATAAATATCAGGGCCTCCAGGAAGCCCTACTAACAGCTAATGAAAACATACGCATCACTTGAAAATTTTACACACACTTGCAATTTTCACTTTTATCTGACCACTCGGCTGAGTTTTGACCAACTCCCTTTAGGCCTACTACTAATTTAACTTCCTGTTTCACAACTTCTCTTGAGAATCGAATCTACAAGATGAAAGCAAATGCTAAACAGTGACATTTGCCTATTTTTTTATTTTTTTATTTTTTAGATGCTCTGTAAGATTTGCTTACACCGTGCAAACAGTTCATACTAACTTGAATGACCACATATGAAATTCCTCTTTTGCACTTTTACAACTCCGCAGGACATGATTTTATTTGTTTTACGAGTTTTATTTCAAGAAGATGAAAATATTATTTGCACTTCAAATATTAACTATTAAAATTCTGTGTTTTTGGGGGAAAGCTATGTGCAGCAATTTCAACTTTTTGTAAGATCATGTTGAAAAAGGTGCCGCAAAATCAGTCATTTTAGGCCGCGATAATCCTAAAAAACATCGCAGCATAAGGGATGTTGCATTCATTTAATATAAAACTTGACTCTGCTTTTGTTCTTGAGGACCATGCGGATTTTGCAGGTCAGGGCAAATTTCATACGGCAGAAGCGACACCAAAATGAGACTTTTTGGCTTGTAAAGGTGGCCGACCCCTTGCTTAGTTGGACAACCACGTCCTGGTAGGTTTCCATTTTGAGATCATGGGTAGAAGCGATTTGTCTTTGTCCCCGAATTGTGTCTAGTCTTTGCTCCACAGCGTCCACGGCTGCAGAAGGAGCAGCATAATCGCGCCTCAAAGACTGTACAAGGATATGCGGGGGACGCGTTTGTTGAACGGAGTCTCCTCGTGTTTCACAGGATGTCCAGTCACAGCTGCAGTAAAAATAGATCCTGATGTACAGAGTGGGAAAGTCAGCATCAGAGGCGGAAGCAGAGACCCGGGAGTCAAATCTCATCAGCGTCCTCGGCTGTGTTTACATGACCGGATACTTTGGCGGGACCCCGCGTTTCTTCTTCGTTTTTCTGATTAAGCAACAGTCATCCCTCCCCCTTTTGTTGTACCGCGCAGCAACGTCTCAGGGTCACTCATCTGCTAACAAGGATGTGTTGAATAAATACCTCTGAATTCGCAGTCCCTCAGGTGAACAGGCACGTCTCGTTGTATTCAGGATTTGCTCGGCTGATTATTATTGTCTTATTCCTGCCCTCATTTACAATCCCAGTTGCTCTTCCCCTACCGCGAGCAGGAACGCTTTCATTACTCAGCGTGGGAGCCATTATTTGCATGTCTACCAAGCAATTACTGCATTTAGATGTGGCCTAGGCAAAACAAAAAAAAAAAGGTTGAATACAGGGTACCAGTGACTAAACACAGACACGCCGATTAACGATTTGAAGATTTTCTTAATTTATTGTCTTGTTGTACCCTGCCCCTTACTCTCAAATTCAGTTATTTACCAATTAAACTGGCTTTTTTTTTTTTTTGGTGGTTTGTTTCTGGTCCATTTTCGATGGAACTTGTGAATTATGCCACTTCCTTTCACGGTCTGACATTTATGAAATAACACGAATTGCTCTGAGCAGTTGATTCAATCAGTGAACCTAAAATTAAGTTCATATCATGTGTTTTGTTTGTACCAGAGGGAAATCTAAATGGTAGATTAATTATGGTCCAAAAGCAAACACGTGCCTACTTTACTCAAGAAAATGTTTACTGAACGTCTTTTGGTAAGCGCTGATTTTAACTTCTGATTTTGACTTAATAATGTTTTTATTTCTGATTGTTATAAAGCATAAGATAAGGGGAAAAAAATCCTGCAGTTTTTTTTTTATTTTTTTGTTTTTTTTAGATATGTTCATTGTAAATGTGATAGAAAATTAAGGAAGTACAAGACTACCGCATTTATGTATAAGTCCCCAACAATAATCTGAGTCTATTGGAAGGAATTTGTGAGGTGAGAGGGCTAAGTTATAATAAACAAATAACTTAATTATTTATTACAGAATATAGAAATTATGTGTTTAGCATATAGTTAATTATATGTGCCTCAATTAAATGTGTTGATTTAATTTAATTTGCTAGATACAGGTATTTCATGACTTAGTAAGTCCTTTCAGGTTCCTTGTGTTAAGCATTAGCTTAAACTGTCGTCTCTATCAGTCAGACTCAGTGGGCGGGATTAGGACAGCTTCTACAGAAACCCTGACATCTGATTGGCCACTTCAGAGAGCAAGTCAAGACAACTTCGCCCAAGTTAGCTTTGACCTGGAGGTCAATATTTCACTGAATGTGAGGAAATAATGTCAATATATTGTTGTAATTTATACTCTGGGTGAGCAACTCTAGCCTCTATATGTCTAGTTTGGTCTGAAATATCTCTAATAAGTTCACAGGAGAGCTCACTGTGGTGCTGCGAGAAGGAAGCTAAATATGGATGATTGACCAATAGTTTATTTTTAAATAATTTTTAAAGCCATTTAAGGTAAAAATCGGACAACACCAGTTACCAGCCGATTTCCCTGTGCATCTCAGCTTATAAATAAATAAAACTGAAAGAAAGCTCTGCCACTTTGTTTCCAGCGCTGAACTGCAGGACTGTAGTCTCCTCTTAAAACAAGACTTGCTTGAGAAGTACACTCTTATTATGTTGCTGCGTTCTCCTGAATCTCTCCAAGCAACCTGTAATGGAACCAAAAGTTCAGCTGGAGTTGAGCAGAGACATTTAAAGTCTGGCTAATCGTCAAAACATTTGTATTTGCTTCGTGATAATCGTTGATTATTTAGCTTGCATTTACCATACAGTTAATCCACTTTTAAATAATTACCTTATTATATGTGATTGAGCAATCTACAGAGATATTAAGTGGGAATATTTCTGCTACAAGTCGATTCCAAAAGCCTTTTCCTGTGTGGTCCACGTGTTCATTAAGTAGTAGAACTCAACTGTTTTAGCCCGAGGCATTAGTCCTCTTAAATATATAAATAGGAAGTAATTAATGAGACGTTTTCACACTGAATCAGATCCCAAGGCTCGCACGCTCTCCTGATTTATCTGTTTAATCCGCTGGTTATTAGGCAACATGCCTGATTAATAATGTCTCCTGATGAAAATGCTTCATTTTTTTTTTTGCTCTGAGGGTTACTCAGCATTTAGTAAGTTGTTTATTTTATTTATTTATTTATTTATTTTTTGTTTTGCCTTTGTCCCCACAGGCCACATTCCATCATCGCTTGGGGTAATCCTTCGAACCACAGACAAGATTGTTTGGGCAAATGAGTTTGAGCGTAAGTTGCAGGAGAATAAATCTAACCTTTTTATCCAAAGTACCTTTTATTTCCCTGACCCGGGCTCTCCGTCTCTCACTCTCCCCCCTCCCCGTCCCCTGCCCCTCTTTTCTCTCACGTGGTTTTGGTTTCTTTCCACAGCCATTGAACTGACCTGTTTAATAGAGTCTATCTCAACAAACAACCCCAGGATAGAGTGGAAGAAGATCAAAAATGGCGTTCCCAGTTATGTGTACTTCCAGAACAAGATCTCAGGTGAACCTCTCGGAGTGCATGTCTCTTGGGGGAGGGAGAAACTCCGCAGCGTTTCAAAGCGACGCCTCGGAACTCGGCGCGAATGAATGGGCCCTTTGGAGAGCTCTGTTTCTGAAGCGTGAAGCCGCACTGTGTGTTTGAATGAGGAACTGTAAAGTGTTTTCTTCTCTCTTCTGAAAAGGGGACCTGGAGAACAGAGCCCAGCTCAGAGAGCCAGCCAACATTCTGATCTTCAACACCTCTCGGGCCGACACCGCCGAGTACCGCTGCGAAGTGGCCGCCATCGAAGATCAGAGGGACTTTGATGAGATTCTTATTAGTCTCGCAGTTCGAGGTACGGGGAGAAAATGTGGTTCTGACTCAGTGACTGAGATGCACTATGTTAAACATATTTTAAGAACAAAATACCGCAAAGTTAAGCTAAGAATCAGTGTCTCTTGTTTCAAGTAAGCACTTCCACATCTGACTAGAAGATCAATGCCCCTTTGTCCCTAAAATATGATGTGCACTCACGTGCTAGACAACCATAAGCTGCCTTGGGAGATGCTTGCAGGATGAGCTAATGGACTACTGGGACTGAGTTCTGCAATACTTTCTTTTATGGCTGTGTAATTTACGATATTTATCGATATATTTTTTTTCCTAAGAAAGTATACATTTTCCATACGCAAGTATCGATACATTAAATCCTACTTTGAGTTTTATGTCAAATCCACATGAATTAAATGACAGTTATCTCACATGACATTTTTTACCCAGTTGCACATGTACATTAAAAATGGCACGTAATGAAACAGCCAGTTACAATTAATTACATAATCAAATGAAATAGACAAATTACATTATCTAATATAAGTGAATAAGACAAAAAGGGTTCCTTTTTTGCATAACTAAGTACACAAAGCCACACAATTAACATTTAAACAACGCAAACAAATAACAAATGTATAACAAAAACAACATTTATTACATCAGTGTTAAACCAGCAGTTCAATTAATTTAATCCAAGTCTATGGAACAGCCACAAAATGTCACCATAATCAATCTGTCCCTCTAAAATCTTTCAGAAAATCTTAAAAATGTATTGAATCATATAGTTTGCTGAATATTGTGATATATGGCATCATGAACAGAATATCGTGTATCATATTGTATCATAAGATTAGTGTATCGCTACAGCCCTACTTTCTTTAGCGTGTTTTTTTCTTTGTCTGACATGATCATCAGAGGAAAATTACAACATATCTGCCTTAATTTACACAGAAATAAACAAATGTTAAGTGCAGCTTATGGAGTTAATTTCAGCTATTTTTGAATTTGTAATGTTACAAAAGTAAATACTAACAATGTGGAACCCACTGGCTGCCATGTGAAGGCTCTCTGACCAGTTTTATCATTGTCACTGTGAAACTTTGTATTCCTTAACAGTCGCACTGTTTGACCCAGCACCACAGGCTGGCAATTTCAACTTTATATTTAGACATAAGCCCTTGAGTACACTCCGACATGCACAGAGACAACTAAAAGAAGGAGAGTCAGCAGTCTTTGCTGTTTGTGGCATACACAAATCAAATTCAATCTGGAGAGACTCAGACAGAGAAAGAAAGCGATTAATAAAGTTTAATGACAAATAAACATTAGAGTCCTTTGGCGTTCAGGCTCCGGCCGGGGATGTCGAGCTGGATCTTCGATAAGCTCGATAAACATTCCTGATGCTACATAGGAATGTAATCCCCCCGGGGCCTGTACTGGTGGCGGCGGTCGAAGAAGGATGTGGCCTGAGAGCCAGAAGCAGAAGGTGGAGATGGGGCGGAGGTGGGTAGATCGCAGCTGGTAAGCAGAGGAGGCCGTGGCCAGGAGGTCCTTTCAACTGGAGCTCGAACGATGATTGGCTGAAGCGAGGTTTGATCCAACGCTGATAGGTCCAGGGTGAAGAGAGGGAGACGCTAATTGATGAGGCAGATGAGGCTAAAGAGTCTTCCAGATTGAATCTGCACCAAAGCTTCATGACTGCATACATATGTGTAGTCTTATCAGCTTCCCGGTTCAAATCAGTTCAGTCAGTTAACACACCTAATCATTATTTTGGTGATATATGGCCGTCCTATTAGAGTTTTAATTCATTTTCTACATGAAACCCCAATGAGAACGTAAAATATCTAGAAATCAGCAGGTGACTTGAATTCATCGGTTTTTAGCTGTAAAGGTTCTGACTGGTGACATCCTGTCTCAGAAGTCAATCACTCTAAGTGCTACCAAGTCGCTGTGACAGCAACATTTTTCACTTCAGACACTGAGGAAGGAAGGCTCAAACCTATTTACAGTATAGGTCACAGTGTCCATACATCCATAAAAAGTGTTAAAAACTCTTAGATTATGGTATTTCAAATTGAGGTCTTAAAGTTTTTAAAATTCATTTTAAATTATGTATGTTTGCCTTAAATAAGCTAATCTCTGGTCTTAAATTTTGTCATGGCAGGACTATTTAATTTTATATTTCCTACATTGTGATTTTTGTGTTGCGCAAAAGTTTGAGCCAAGCGCAGACATCTTCATTTCATTCTGTGACTCGAAGCGGTTGAGGCTAACAGTAACTAGTTGCTAACATACCCTTGCTAGCTGACTAGCTAGCTTTTTTGCATGCAGTGTGAGAAGCACAAAACTGCTGCCAAGAGTCACAAACAGAAATGTCACATTTAGGTCTGCTGCTAAAGCTCCACAAAAAACAGTCACCCCTGCTACTGCAAGCACTGATCTAAGATCGACACAAACTCCAAAGTCAGAGGGTTGGTGGCCTTTAAACATGGTGGTCAAGCACCAGTCTGAAGAATTTTACTTCAACAAAGTTGTTTTTACGGAAAATCTTACAGCTGATAATGAGAAGGATCATGAAACCAAAATGAAAATCGAGACACGCAGATTCATCTATGATTACAAATGGGAAAAAAGATTTAAAGGACTGTAATTAATCTCTTCAACTAATATTAGAACATGACAATGTCTATAATCTCACAAGGAATACCATTACTATACACACATAAATATAGATATGCAACTTTCTTTTATACATTTCGGTCATGATAAAAGTCTTAAATTTCATTAATAATGGTCTTAAAAAGTCTTAAACTTTAGTTGGTGAGACCCCGAGTGAGGACGACATAAGAAGCTATTTAAGAGGAAGCTGTATTTTCTAGAGAGTGTGTCGACACATAGCTGTGGTTCATTCAGGCTGCGAGAAGGTGAGAGAGAGTGAGACTTTCGGCATATAACAGGAAGGTTAAACATATTCCAGGAAAGTTGCTCTGTTTTATCCTTTCTAGCGCCGTCTTGCATGAAGGCATGCTAGACTTGGAAATGTGAGCAGCCTTTTAAAGATCTGTAAATTATTTAATTGATTGTCATTTTTGTAACACTTGCTGCACTCAACACGCTGATAGACTAAAGTTTTGCAGCATCCGTTTTTTCACACGTGGTGAGATGTTGCCTCTGCTTAATGCTTGGGAAAATATTTTAGAAATGGTTTGATACCTTCTTATGTTAAAGCAAATAGAAGTTGGAATCAGACAAAATTCGAGAGCTTTACAAAAACCTCAGCTTGGAGATCTGCCAAAAAAAAAAACAACCAAAAAAAAAAAACCTCTTAGCTGTGCATCTCTGGTGAAATCACTTTTCTTCTGTTATCAGATTACAGGCTTCAGTTGTCACATGACACATTTATTTTCACCATGTGATCAGGTTAAAAAGCTAAAGATGATAGAAAAGTCCAAAGCCGTTGTACTGAAGGGAATTTATTTATTTATTTATTTTTATTTTTTTGCTTGTGTGCAGTGAAACCCGTCGTGCCGCGGTGCAGCGTGCCGGAGTCCGTCACCGTGGGAACGTCAACGGAGCTGCGATGTTTGGAGAACGAGGGCTTCCCGGCCTCTCAGTACCGCTGGTTCCACAACAACGAGGAGCTTCCTCAAGATCCAAAAACCAGCCAGAGATTCGTCAACTTCTCCTACATTATCAACCCGGACATTGGAAGCTTGGTAAGAAGACACAAAAGCATCGTAAAAATCCACTATTTCTTAATTAATTTAATGTAGACAGTAAAAAAAAAAAAAAAAAAAAAAAACCTCACTATTTGTAGAATTGTTAGTTCTATAGTAGCTGAAATGAGTTTCTTTTTGAAATCTATTTCAGTGGAAATCTTTAGTCTTAAACGTAGTTTGTTACAGCTTATGTAACATAAACAGCTTAATCTGAATAAAACCTTAACCATTGAATGACTAATTGCAGGATTAATCCCTCTGTGCAAAGATATCCTCTGAGAAAGCTTAGCTGTCATATGAAAGTAGGAGAATGGTGCATTCAATCTGCCATGTTTATAATTTACTAAAAAATAAATTAAAATAAAATAAACCCATCTATAAACAGATGAAAATTATGAGTCACATCTTTAACAACATTTTAGATGTTGTCAACCGAATTTAGAATTTTTTTTTATATATGATCAGCTTTAGCTGAATTATAGCACTTGTGTTGCATATCCAACCTCACCCACTGAGGCTCACAGTTTGAATACTTATGTACTCCACAAGGCTCCTGCAAAGAGAGAATTTCACTACAAATTGTGCTGCCAACTTGACATAATTAAATTTAGGAGAAAAGCTAACTGTACTTATATTTATTAAGTGCAGTTTATTTTTTCTTAATGTTTCAAGTCTGGATAAGTATAGGAAATGATTTTTGTTTTTAGTGTTTGATTGACCAAACTTCAAAAATCAAGATCTTGCATATCTTCTGAAACAAAGAATGGTCATTAGAAGTTAGGTCATTTCTAAAAACCAAGAACGACTATTAATTAAGTTTTTCTCATGATTTGCTTGTTGATCACACGGTGAGCGTGTCTCAAAAGTGAGTGGTTTATGTGACTCAGTTTCATCTTTGTCTTTACCATCATGTTAGTGACAGAAAAAGATAAACTCCAAGATCTTGTACACGCGTAGCCAAATCTAAAAAAAAAAAAAAAAAAGAACATCTCCACCACGTCGTTTAAATAAATTAAATGGTACACTCGGTATCAGTTTCAGTTTCATCCACATAAACTCGCACAAATCCGTGCTTGAACGTCGTTGAAAACCTGCCAAACCCATAGGGGGCAGTGTAGCGCAAAGCTAAAATCTCATGGCAGCCAATCAGATTGTTTCAAAACCACCACGACTTCCTGTTAGGAATTACACATGACGTGAAGAGGGTCATTTATGTGGACAGACGACGTATAGGTTTAACTACTTTTAAAGAGCTTTTTAGAATATGAAATCGATAAAACACGACCATGTCGATATATTGCTGTGTTATTTGTTGCAGATTGTAATGTAATGCAGAGGACCCATATCTCAGTTTTCCTATGTACACACGCAAACACAAATACAGAGTTTCCTGGAATGTCTACTTTGGTCACTAGTAGTTTTTGCTGTTATTAAACTGAGTTTCTGTGCAGATGAACAGCCAAAATGCATAAAAAGCTCCAAAAAGAAATACCATCATTGATCTATTATTAACCTGACTTCCACAGAGTTTTCTTTGGGGAAACTTTTTACCTTTATTCTTGCTGCGGCCTCGTGCCTGCTGTTGTGCTGGTTGCAGAAGATCATGTTTAGATAACCACCTTCTTCGCGTTATTGCTTTTTGCTTTGTGAATGAGATACTGAGAAGGTTTTCAAAACGATCCCCACAGAAATTTCGACGTGTGAGGAAAGAGGACGCAGGCGAGTACTACTGCCAGGCGAAGAACGACGCTGGAAACGCTCAGTGTTCTCCGAAAGTAATGGATGTCTGTGAGTGATTCCCGTCAATTCAGCTTATTAACATAGCGCCGACTCACAACACATCATCTCAAGGCACTTTGGAAAAAAAACAAAACGTCAATTCAGTCCGACCACACAAACATTCTAATTGGTCTCAGTTATGAAGCCATCCAGTAAAGTTCAGTTAATTATCGAAATTGGTTTTAAAAGTGTATTAACTGAGGAAACCCAGAGAATTGGATCATCTCATCGACTTGCAGCATTCTCTGATGGGTTGTTTCTGACTCAGCGGTGTATTTCTACACGTAGTTCTGCAACCTGTAAAATCTTAGCTATGGTTTATTCAATTTCCGGTGAGAAGTTGACATTTTGGATTTTCCCATTTTAGTCGCCATCTGATTTTGCTCCGCGTCTCGTTGCAGGTGACGTTGACGTCCTTGGAATTTTCCTCCAGTCTTGCGGCGGACTGATGGCAGTTGTTACTTTGATTTTTGTGATTTATTTAATGAAACGTTTGTGCTGCTACAAAAGCGTTTACAATGGAAACAAGTGAGTAAACCGGTGCAGCTCTGAAGATGTAGTAAAATCCACCGAAGGTGTCGCGTTTTCATTTCGTTCCCTGTTTTCTTCTGTCATAGTTACAATACTCCTGCACAGGCTCCTGCTATTGACTATGCTGACGCAGATGAGGTAGAGGAAGTTCAGAAATTACAAACTGCATCTAAGCGCCATTAAGTTGACTTACAGTAATATGAACATAATGAACGATGGTGTGATTTACTGATGTTTTTCTTCTTTCTCTGTTCTTCACAGGGTCATTTTCGGCACAAGTCTTCATTCATCATTTGACAACAATCACAGGGAGAAGCAGAAACAAACACTTTTAAGGATACCTAGCAACAATGATGCGCAAGCTAACGAAGTTTAAGATGTAACATGGCACATTTACTCTCGGATGCACATAAACTCAACTGACTTGCCAAAGTATTCATTCGATTTGTGGCACCAAATATTTTTACACCTCAGATTTTGTTGTTTTTCCTGTTATGTTTTTCTTTTATTATTATTATCATTATTATCATTGTTGTTGTTGTCAAACCACTCGTTTCATGTTTAAGTTAATTTTTCCAACATTTTTGTATTGTACAATGAAAGCATTTCAAAGCTGTGAAATTTGATATTTGGCCCTCAGTGTTATCACAGGTTACTGTAAGCTACATCCTCTCCTCCCCCCTCTCCATTTTTTTCAAATAATCCTTTTTTTATATGATGTTTCAAGTTTTTTACTGAGCAAGCTTGTTTTTGAAAACTCTTTTACATTAGATCAAAAGCCATCCCTAATTGTTTCACCTACAAATCGTTTCACTTACGAACAAACGTTGTATATACTGTAGATACGCAGGCTTAAAGTAGCGGACTGCTAAAGGCTGATCCAGATCCAACTCATAAGGCACACTGTATCAGCCCTTTTTAAAAAATAAAATAAAATAAATAAAAACATATTCACAAACGTTAACAAGTACAGAAATAAACGATACATTTGAAAACTGTATGCCACACTATGCTGCAAAGTCTATATGTACCATTAAAGTGTTAGAGTTGGGATTTTTGGAGTGCTGTTTCTGTGTATAAGTGACCTTTTTGTGCTTTACAAGTTGTTTTTTTTTGTTTTGTTTTTATGTGAGTATTGGACATATTGTCCAGTTGTGATTCAGTATAATATGTACTTATACACATACTATTTTGATCTTTTGATTTATTACATTGCACTCCATAACTTATTGTATATATCGAAATAACCCTGTTTGTCGGAAATAAATTTCACTGTATTTACTAAGTGTGTTTTCGCAGTGTTTGCGTCTGTCGGTAACAACAGTTATGTCTATGGAGGCGTGTGCAAATGTTTTTGTGTAACAACTCAGGAACTGTTATGAAACATCTGCTGTTCATTTGATATTAAAGTTACATGTTGTTATTTTGTTACTATTAAATACATTTCAACTGCACAAGTAAATGGGTGTCATTTTGTGAATGATTTATTAGATATGGTAGAGAACGTAGTTTGGTGAAAGCGTTTGCTCCAGAGAGGGAATCTATTGCGAAAATTATTTATGGAGGAAGGATTTTTTTTTTAGGAACCAAAGTTTCGGCTGATAAAATTACTCCTTTTCTGCATTTTTTTAAAGTTTGCAAACACAAATGTCTGTGTTTAAGTAAGCTTATAATAAAACAAGATAACATCAGAACAAAACATTCAGCAGGAAAGGTCTTCACCTTTGGCTATTTAAACTATAAGTATCTGGGTTGACTTAGCCTGAAACTGATGTCAATCTCAAGTTAATAAGGCTCCAATTCCCACTTCAAAAGCTAGTGGAAATTGGTCATCATATTCAGTGACCAACCTAACTACAATTAAAAAATACAAGCTAGATTTACATTAAAATTCTGTTGAAATATACTCATAAAAATAAGTTTTGTGACCAAAATTCTCAGATGTGCAAATAAGTAGTTTTTATTTCATCTCTAATAAAGTTTGGGTATTATTTTATTTCACTTTGTTCTATATATTTCTTGCTAAGACATAATTACCATTGTCAAGAACAACCTCTTTGTATTATGGCAGCCATATTGGCTGTATTGAGGTAGGGGCTGGTGAGAAACCTAAAATTGATTCGATTTCCAGGAACTGGTTAATCAAGCTTCAAACTTGGAAATGTCAACTTTTGACTAAAAATTGCTGACGTATAAATAAGCTACATCTTTAAACAAATAAAACAGAGTCAAAGCCGTTTTTTTACGAGATAGAACTGCGTATTAAAAAGTGCTATTTTAAAATATCTGGAAAATGGTGATATTGAAAACTTAAGTCGCCGATAAATTAGCAGTCGCTGAACAGTTATTTCATTTCTATTATTAATGATAATTAATGATGTTCAACTAATGAAAAAACGGGATACAGTTTATTGGAAACTAAAAATATTGCGTTTTCTAATATCAATCGAGATACACCTTGTGGTGTTTGAGTTTTAAAGGTCTACCAGCGCATTTGCTTCTTTCCGGTTTTATTTTGAAAACCTCTACCCGGAAGTAGTCGACGCAACGCAAGTAGCATCAGCTAACGTTACATCTTACTCGTTTGACAACATCCTCTGTCTTATCCGTCAGACCACAAACATGTAAGAGTAAATTACGCCGCGATAACCGAGTCCACCTTAGACTGTTTGTTGAAGGCAGTTAAATGGTTGCAGTGAGTCCGACGTAGAAGAGAAAAAACGGAAACGGCTAATTTGCTAACACACATATTCATGTGCGTTCTGCTTTTACCGTCATATTGCTAGTTTGTCGTAGGTATGGACCTGTAGCCAAAGTAAACTTTTCTTTTTGTACAATATTTATTCGTTTCTTCACGACTAAGTGCTTTATTCGAGCTCAAAAGGGGAAGTGAGCTCGTACACCCTGCAGGCCTTCATGTGTGTTTGTTTTCTGCTTCGAAACATCGTTGAAAAACGGGGTCCTCTTGGTTCAGCCTGCTAACAAGTCCCTGCGCTGCGATAACAACTACTTTAATGAGATAAGAGTTGGAGCATCCCGGTCGTTATAATGAGTTTCTTTAGTTTTGGACAAAGTGCAGAAATCGATGTAGTCCTCAATGACGCCGAAACGAGAAAAAAGGTTGAACACAAGACCGAAGATGGGAAGAAAGACAAATACTTTCTTTTCTACGACGGAGAGACAGTCAGTGGAAAGGTGAATGTGACGCTGAAGAACCCCGGGAAGAGGCTGGAGCATCACGGCATCAAAATCGAATTTGTCGGCCAAATAGGTGGGTGGGAAGTATAAGTCATATAAAGCAACAAATGATCACAAGTTATTCCTTTGATCCGGAATTTAAGCATTATTCTTCATAAAGCACTGGGTGTACTTCATAAGAATATTTGTGAAATGCAAAGATTTGTAGTTTAGGAAAGCTTGTCTATTGCAATAGACTGTTGTTGTTTTTTTTACTAGAAAAGCATATCCAGAGTCAATTTTAGGGAGGTTTTTTTTTTGTCCAGATATTTCTTTACATTACAATCTCAAGCTGGTTTTGTTTGATTTACCAGCTTTGTGTGCATCTGTGAGCTTTCCAAATCAACCCAGTGAAATCTTGTTGAATTCTTTGAAAAATTGTTCAAACTCTGACAGATTAGTTGGACAGCATCTGTGTATATCAATTTTAAAGTTTCAAATTGACAGATTATAATCTGGATTTAGGTGGTTTAATTACTCTAAACCACAGCTAAGTGGTTTAGAGTAATTATTCTAAACCACTTAATTGCAGCCCTGGTTGTATATTTAGGATCACTGTCCTGAAAGGTTAACCTCCTCTCTAGTCTCACATCTTTGGCAGCCTCTAACCAGTTTTTTAAATATATTTTTACTTGGGGTTACCTTGTAGTTAACTCCATCTATTGTCTCTCTGGCCAGCTCCACTGAAGAAAATCATCTACAGAACACAGTGCTGTCACCACTTCATTGCATAGTTTATATTTAGCGTGATGTGCTGCGTTAGTTTTCCATGACACATAGTGTTTTGTATATTGGCCAAAAAGTTCAATTTTGATCTCATCAGAACCAGAGCACAGTCTCGATGCGGATGCCGAGCCTACTGCATCGTTACTGGTAAACTGAAACAAGACTTCTTACATGGAGCCAGTTTAAGGACTTCAAAACTGGAGTAATGTTCTCCGTCTTCCTGGTTTTGGTGATATTAGTCCATTAATCCTGGATAGAGGGTGTAGAAGGCTGACTTTGTAACTATCTTTATGAAGGTTCAGATCTGAGTCACTATTATTCCCCTTCCCCTGCTTGACCGGTTAGGTGGGCGGTCATGTGTTGACAGGTATTTGCAGTTGTCCCACTCTCTGTACATGTTTAGATATTTGATTGAACAGTTCTTTACAAGATAAAATGTTGTTTTGCAGCCAAAATATTTGGTCATCATGATGCAGTTTGTTCACTAATGTTCTTCATCAAACAAATAATGACTTCACAGAACAGCTGGATTTATACCGAGACCAAATTACACATAGATAAACACTATTTACAAATTAGGAACTTCTGAAGGCAATTAGTGCATTCAGTTTAGTGCCATCTGAAAGTGCAAATCAAACTCAGATTTTCACGTGTAAACAATTTTACAGTTGTTCACTACGATTTCCATAAAATTTATAGAAGTTTGTGGTTGCAATCTGGAAAAATGTTAGTTAAGTGGTGTCTAAACAAGAAGTTAAACTTACTGTGGGCCACAAAATTCATAAAATTAAAAATGCAAAATTGTTTTGTTTTGGGGTTTTGTGTAACTTTTTACCTGCTCAACACTAAATTAATTTTTAAAATAAAATCTGTATATAATTGGCGATCCAAAACAGAAAAATCCTGTTGGGCTGCTGCCTTATTTAAAAAAAAAAAAAAACACACACACACACAATTTCCACATTTTTGAGTCATTAATTGCTTTTTATTTTGTTGGCTACATTTTTACCCATTTTTGACTTGAGGTAAGGGGGGGTGAACCAAATCATGTCAAGTGTCACAAATGGGCCCTGTGCCAAACTTTGAATGGACTATATAAACATAAAATATAACAAATGCATTAAAAAAAAAAAGCTGTTATTCTTAAGGCTCCCAGTTGAACTGAAGGAAGGTTGCAGCCTAAATGTGAAACTGGAAAGTAGTACATGGAGGCGGATAGTAATTATTTCTGGGGTTTGTCCTACATATTATGGTGCAAAACACCTGAGTGGTCCTTCATCGTGTTAACAAGTTGATGTGAGCTACATCTCAGTTGGGAGGCTTGTCCCAAATCTCCAGGCGGAAATCAACAACAAAGTGTTCAACACCTTCCAAACTGAAAGTATCAGAGGATCATGGCTGCAAGGAAACAGAAAGACCTGGGCTGACGTGATCCTCCTCATGCTATGGATAACACTGCTGTAGTTGTATGAATATTTAGTAGTAAAATAAAGTGTATTCTTTTAATATTTTCAGTGAAAGAGACAGGAATGTTTCTTTGTCCCAATAAATTGATAGTAATGTACCAAAAATACTTGGACGTAATGTAATTTAAGCTTGGTCTAATTGTATTTAAGATTTGGGCATTTTATTATTATTATTACTATTATTATTATTTATTTAATTCTTCACCCTCCAAATAAATCTTAACTTTAGCTTCAGATCCATTTCTCATATATTCTGTACAAAATAAAGTCCCAAGTAGTTTCGGTTTCAGCTGAGTAAATATTACTTACTTGTATTTAAATACAAGTTTTGTCTACTGTTAAAAAAAAAACGTACCATATTCCAAAATGTTTACATTTTTTTAAAATAAAGATTTTTAGACAAAATGAATTAATGATCAATTGTAATCATATGCAACATTATCAATAAATAACAAGCAGTTGTAAAAAAAAAAAAAAAGCATTTAAGTGCAGGGTAACGTACGGGCTTTCATAGACATATTTTTATTTTTAATGTAATTTTGTGTAGATTGCCCTATGTTTTTATATTTAACGTCACCTTTCTCTCCCCACATTTGCCCAGAGCTGTATTACGACAGAGGAAACCATCATGAATTTGTTTCCCTGGTGAAGGATCTTGCGAGACCCGGTGAAATAACCCAGTCGCAGACCTTCGACTTTGAGTTCACACACGTGGAGAAACCCTACGAGTCCTACACAGGCCAGAACGTCAAGCTAAGGTGCGTTTGATCATTCACTCTGCTGCCTTGCAGGTGCAGAGAATGTAAAGGCTACATTTTAACCTGCTTGGCATGCAACACCGAGTTCAACGTTTAACCGACGACGTTGTCTTTATGCCACATTTACAGACTGGATGTAAAAATCTGTTTACGTTTTCAGGTACTTCCTTCGTGCCACGGTGATAAGAAGATTAAATGACATAAGTAAAGAGATGGACATTGTGGTCCACACACTGAGCACCTACCCTGAACTCAACTCCTCTATCAAGATGGAAGTTGGAATCGAAGACTGCCTCCATATCGAGTTTGAGTACAACAAATCTAAGTAAGTCATGTTGAGATTATAAACTATTGCGAGGCCTACAATTAGCCATGGACAGTTATGGTTGATTTTCTGCGACAAGCGACGAAAACCTGATGTTTGTTCTAAAAAGAGATCTCCACCCATTGAATCTTTAGATGTTATTGCTTACTGATTACAGGCATATTTAAAACAACAACAACAAAAACAACACACATTTTGTAGCGTTGCTTGATTATGGAAAAAAATAAGTTGGTGTTGCATTGGCTCTCAAACAGGAGAACAGCATTACTTTTTCACAGCTGAATGTTGTTGAAAATCTTCATGTGAATAAGAAAATATGAGCTAACAAGGCATATCAAAACAGAGAGGATGCAAGCTAGCATTAGCTCTTGCTAACCCTACCCTGCGTGAAGATCCTCAGCAGAGAAAGATGTGCTCGCTTCAAAAGTCTTTTTCCTGGAGACTTTTGAAGCGATGGTTGAATATGAAATATAATGCTTTTAAGTGAGTTGCTGATAGGAAGTTAAAGCTTGTTCCTAAAACCTTCCTGTTTTAGGAACCTAGGGGAAAACTGTCAAACCCAACAACAGTAACAACAAAAATGGTTGGAAATATTTTATGGGCTTGTAGTGCTAGAGCAGAGTATACTTCTGATTTCAAAGTGTAGACGTAAAACATTAAACTTTTACCACAAAGCATATAAATGGTTGAAAAACAACTTTTTTCCCCTGTTTGTAAAAAAACGATCCATAGGTACAAAAAAAAAAACTGGGTTGTTCATGTATCAGCTTAAAAGCTCTTTGACCAAAAATCAAACTAAAATAAGTTTAATTCATTACTGAAGTTCTTTTTTTCTTTTTTCGGTTTCTATCTTTTGTTTTGTGACAGATACCATCTGAAGGATGTGATTGTGGGCAAAATCTATTTTCTCCTGGTGAGGATTAAAATAAAACACATGGAGATCGACATCATCAAACGCGAGACGACCGGCACCGGCCCGAGCGTCTACCACGAAAACGACACGATCGCAAAGTACGAGATCATGGACGGAGCGCCGGTCCGAGGTGAGCGTCTTTCATTTAGCGATACAGCTCTAACGAGGGAAAAAAAAAAAAGTGATTAAATGCGGTTCATCTTTCAGGTGAATCTATTCCTATCCGATTATTTCTGGCCGGTTATGATCTGACTCCGACCATGCGAGACATCAACAAGAAGTTCTCCGTGCGTTACTACCTGAATCTGGTATTGATCGATGAAGAGGAGAGACGCTACTTTAAACAACAGGTATGGAAAAACAAAAAACAGAAGTGAAGGGCCTCGGTTTAAAAAAAATTAATAACATTTAACTTGAGTTATACATTTAAAGACAAAAAAAAAAAAAAAAAAAAAAGAAAGAAAAGGAAGTACCAGATCACCAACACACTGAGCTCACAGTAGTTCTCTTTTGGTGATGCGAACAACGCATTTATTTCCCATTGAGCTTAAAATAAAGAAACTCTGACCTTAACAATCCAGCTTGTTCCGCCACTCGGACACAGATTGAATTCTAAAATTGATCTCCCCACAGTCCATTAACTTTTCAACTCGCGTCAACTAAAGCGAGTCTTTCATTCAAACGGATCGATACGAACCGCCGGTTCGCTGTAGCGCTCGCACGCCCCTGTTACGGTCTGCAGGTGCAACAACAACAGAGCCTGATGGAACAGTTTAAGTGCTACATTGGAGGCTCATTAGTTGTTTTAAAAGGCGGATCTGCTGCAGGGATCAGGAGGGCGAGGTCGCCGTTTGGGATAAACGTGCTAAATTTCTGGCAAAGACACAAAATCTTACCAAGCGTTTTTTGGTCTAGTTTCTAGTGCAAATATCTCGGTACATTCAAACTAACTTATAAGTAAGTTTGTAGCAAAATATAAGAGAATGTCTTTTTTTTTCACATTTAGTGCATGAAATCATGGTTTGGAAACTAAAATTTTGAATTCCGTTTTTCTTCTTCTCATTTTAAATGAGTTTGAGCCAAAATGTTTAAGAAATCTGTGTAAAAAGAGGCATTTCTATTGTCTTTTACACTTTTATGTTTACATGAGATAATCTAGTCAGGCTCAAACCTCACTTTGATGTCAACCTTCACAGAAGTAAGTTAATTTCAGAGTTTTAGATTAGTAAATGACCAGATTCACATTTTTGGGGGTTAAAGGAGATTTTGTTTTTAATCAATAATTCCTTAAAATGTATAAAAAAAGTACAAAGTTCACCGTGAGATTATTTCACTCATGACGAAGGAAAAATAAATGTCTTATTAGTGAAAGAATCTGCTGCTGGAACTAGAACTTTTTCATCTATATTAAGGAATTATTATTTCCAGTGTAATAAGATATTTGCTCCACAAACTAGACCAAAAATGCTTGGTAAGATTTTGTTTCTGCAGTGCCGGAGCAAAGAAAATGATTTTATTTCCTTTTTTTTTCTCGTACCATTGTGTAACTGTTCTAATAATCCATCAATTCTTCCATGCACTTCTTTCATCTTTTGACCAACCCATCCATTCATCCATCCGTCCATCCATCCATTCGTCCGTCTGCTAATCCCTAATCCCTTCTGTGGTGTGTTGATTTGTTTATCCATCCAGAGTTGTGCTCATGTTCCATTTGAAATCTGTGCCATTATTTATAGGTGAAACTTTAGATTTGAGCAGCGAGTCTGGACTAGTGCAAAAGTAAAACATACAGGAACGATGTTAGACCACAACACGTCGATACGGCACGGCTGCTGCATGTTGCTGTCGCAGCTCTGCGCTCTCTTTTTCTCTCTCTCTCCCTTCCTCTCTCTGTCTGTGGCTTTTAGTGGTCATTCCCGTGCAGTCTTTGCTGAGGAAGCTCCGGCTCTTACTTAAATCACGGCCGCCAGCGTTCTGATGCATAATGCATGAAACTGCATCACAATAAAGGTTAGCCGTCTCTCTGTGGGTCAGGGGAAAATGTGGCCAGGAAAGTAAAGTGGGAATATTCCCAATGAAATCTCAGTTTTTGAATGTGCTTTTATTACAGTACTCTTTTGTTGTTGTTGTTGTGTTTCCCAGCTCTTGAAAGATGCCATTTTGGCTGCTGACCGAGCAGCGATCGCTGTTAATCTCTGAGCTTCTGATGCTTTTTTTAGATTCCATATGAAAACTAATCTCCTGGTGTGTTAAATGTTGCAGTTCATTTATGCAGCCCTGAGACCAAAACATGGGTCTGCAACCTTTACTATCAAAAGAGGCATTTCTGAACCCAATCCAGTGAAGTTAAACCATTTTAGAGCAACAAATATTATGTGGCGTGACGTATTATTTTTTTCATAAATATCTACTACAGGAAGCCTGTTATTTAAAAAAAAAAACAGTGATTTTATTCCTATCTTTAGGTTTGAAAAATAGAAAACTCTTGGAGATGACTAACATTTTCTTATATGGGATGTTGATATTTGCACATAGTTTTCTGCCTATTATTAATAGATAGATCTACATAAAAATGACAGGTACTTTCCAGTTGTGGAAATTTAATGAATTAAATGCAGTTCCAAAGAGCCACAGGTGATAGACCCCTGGTTCATATCATGGGAATTGGACCAAACAGATGTTGAACTTTTTTTGACTAAAGTAAAACGCCATAATTTAGCTAAAAATCAAACTGTGGCAGTCCATGTTTACCACTGTGTTGCACTGTAACCAGATAAATTGTCAAGTACTTTTTATTCCTGAAACCTACAGTGTTAGATATAACAATATCAGATCTCAGAGCATTAGCTCACACCTTGACAAAGATGGATCTGGATGTTCTCTACATTCAGTCTGGAGTTATAAAAAAAACCTGGGTTCTGTCGCAGAACATGCTCTTTACTCACGTAGACTTTATTTTGGAACAAAAATACTAAATGAAATTACACAAAATGAACAAAGCTGATTTGGAAAAATGAGACAAAAATGCAACTTTTGCGATTGTCGATTTAATGCTGTGTTAAATTCAAATGAGTGCCATCAATTATCTAATAACATCCCTTTAGTGTTGTAGTTTGCCCTAAATCCAGAAGAGGGCGCCACTAGTCATCATTAAGCTGAGCCAGTTGATACAGGAATAAAGATGGCGATGCCATACAAGAAAGGGAAAGAGAAACAGTTCAGAGGTGGTGTGGGATGCAAAATGTTCTTTATACGGTTCTGTTTTGAAATATAAACACCCAACAAGCTAAAGTTTCTCCTTAGTACCGCGGATTAGTGTCAACTTCTCAACAATTACTTCTGTGCTTCAAAGGCGAAAATGTGAGGACAGAAAAGCAGAGAAAAATTGTAACTTGATGGAGGATAAAAATGCCTGATTCCAATAAGCATGGCTGACTTATTTATGTTGAAAGCTGCTGTTAATTAATGCCTTCATTCAAGAGTAACCAGACTGTATGAACAAATTTGTTCATGGGGGATTAAGTGTTTCACACATTTTATTTTTTCATCTTTTACTCTTATTTTTTTACTATTTTTATTTATTTGTATTTTGAACACGTTAGAAGTATAAAATCACACACATGAACAAGAAATGCAGAAAACAGATATTTTTGTTTTTGTACCACAATAATATTTCATGCTTGAAAAGGAGTAGATAGAAGTAAGAAACTTTTATGTTTTTTATTCAGCATCGTATATTTATGAAATACCTACATTTTATAAATACTATATTTACTTAATACACATTATTAAATACAGTTTAATAATGTGAGAAAACCCAAATTTTCTGTTTATTCAGTATTTATTATAGCTGATAAAATAATAGAATTTAATAATGATATTTTTGGGGAGGTTTTTCCATTCAGCTTTATATGAAAAACGTAGTCTGTACAGACTACAGACTGTGCAGGGATGCAAAAAAAAAAAAAAAAAAAAGAGTCACCTTTTGTTATCTCCACCCTAACAGGAAATCACACTGTGGAGAAAAGGAGACGTGGTGAGGAAAAGCATGTCCCATCAGGCCGCCATCGCCTCCCAGAGGTTCGAGGGCTCAGCCGCTTCAGAGAGCGCCCTGGAGCAGGCCGCCAAGGAGGAGAGCGGGTAGCTCCGCCCATCTTCCGCTCGCCGGCAAATCTGCACCGGACGGATGATCACCTGACAACTGTGCAAACATCTGGCGAGGCAGCTGTTTTACTCGTGGCTGTGCTGGTAAAAAAAAATCTAAAGAGTGAAAAGGGAGGAAGGAGGGAAGAAAAAAACACAACACGATGCACACTAATACCGTGCGTGAACTTTTAAAAAAAAGAAGAGAAAAAAAACAGTTTGCATGAGGCGTTCAGGGTGGCTTCAGGCTCCTTCCTCACACATGCTTATTATTTTCTGTACAGGAATCAAACTAATCACCTGTCGCAGTGTCTGCTGTGTAAGATCACGTAAAATTCCTTTACATTTTTACGCTTTCTTCATTACATTCTAATGCTTTTTGGACATATTGATTTCCCTTTTTCTTTGTCAAATACCCATTTTCTTCCAAGTGAATCTCTGACATTCCACGTCGAATGAATGAATTCCTATAAGGTCTCACAAAGAGAGAAAAAAAAAGAGAATCGACTTTTGCACTGCTTGATCTTGTTGAACACGTTTTCCTTTTTCTTTTTTTTGTTGCACAAAATGCATCAGAAACTGGAACCTCTTGGTCCTGTTTGGGCGAGAGCTTTGAAGTATTATCCCACTTCCTGTTTTTGTTTTTTGTTTTTTAAATCTGTAAATAAGACCAGTCAAACCTGTTAACCTGTTCCAGCTTGTATAGGTTGATTTAACCCGGACACAGAGCTACAGATTGACCTTGTCATGTCCATGTGCTTTTACCTCAGCATTCCAGTGGTGTTTCGGAGAAGTGTTTGTATTAGGGTCCGACTGTACGGAGTCATCTGTATCCTCCTCATTAGAGACTTGAAAGTTGTGCCTATGTGTATTAAGCTAATGAAAATCTTCCTGCCTCTAACATGATTTTAGTCTTTTAACCAGAGAAAAATTACAGTAGAACTATCTATCTTTTGCAAAATGCTTATCGATTATTCCTCATTCCCAAGCGTCCAATAAATTGATGCCAAATGGAGAACTCTTGTGTGTTTGTCCATAATTGAGTGGATTTATTAATCTGCCACAATTCTGAATGCAAAATGAAAGTAGCATTCAAAGCTTGAGACAACAGAAACATTAGCTACGGGTTGTAAAAATACCACTGATGGCCATCGCTTTTAATTTCCGACTACATTCCACTAGTTTTACATTTATAATACCACTTCTATACCAGTTTAGACACAACACTTGCTAACTGGTGGATTGGTGTCCAGCTAGTAGGAACAGAAGTCCTAATGCTAAGCTAGAGTCTATGTAGTAGCACAAAAGTCTAGCCCTACGATTCGGCTCGATTCTCATCTACACTCGGTGCTTTGTATGGGCTTTCTCCCACTGAGCTCAAGTTGCCTGGTAGAATTTCCACCGGGCCATTCAGCGAACAGAAAGAGGAATTGTGAACAATGACATCAATTTTTCGGTGCTGTTTCAGAATTGTAGTCTGCCATGGTTTCAGTTTGGCAGAGGTAGAAATGAAACGAAGCCATTCAGTGCAGGATGGCTGCGCTTTCTAATATTGAATTAATATTAACAGCTATCTTAAATCTTCGCAGTGAGGGATGGTTGTTTACAGTGCAGGTAGTTTCTGGTAAGTTTCATAGCGTCAAATAGATGCGTTACATCACAGCAAAACTTTAGCAATTGGATAAAATTTTAAACTCCAACAAAGTTCACACCTCCAGCAAGCAAACAGCCTAAAGTGCTGTTTGCTTGCTAAAGGACAAACAGCTACAGACAATGAATGGATGGATAGTTAATGTGAAGGCCCTGAATGCCAACTGTCTCACTAGACTTGTGGTAACTGTCATACCATTGCATTGTGTGCCACTTCGTCCATCTAGCAGGCCTTTGCTAGATGTTGGTAAGCTAGCAGATAAAAGTTGCACTAGTTGGCAAACTCAGCTACTTTGTCCTTTTGAGCTTGTACAGCAGAGTATTACAACTAGTGTAACTGGTTAAATGTCTTTGCAAAGTGGTTAATGAAAATGAAGCCTCACATCAAGGGTATAGAATATTTATGCAGCCCGCTTGTCAGGCCCAAGGCCGTGCGGCCGCTGTATGTAGACGAGTGAAGGTGCCTTGTGTTTCTGTTAAACAGATCTGGGGAAGGATTTCTGGACGTACCGCAAACACCACAATGGCGTGTTGGCGTTATCATAGCGTCGGCTGGTATTACTGCTGATCTGCACGCTGACATTCAGGCTATTAAATCTTAATGCAGGGAGACAAAAGGGGCTGCTGGATAATGCAGAGGAGGAGCCGTGCTCCGACAGAACATCGCACCAGAGAGACTTAGCTCCGCTCTGAATTGTCTTGTTATGAACTGTGCCAAGCCTGATGAGGAGCAGATGTGCCCAAGGACAGGCATTCTTTCACATGAGATCAGATATTGCCACGCAACAGAAAGCTGCACTATGGCTCTCTCTCTGATCCCCAGTTAAAAACACAATTTTATTAAAATCTAAACAATCTCAGATTTATAAGAAAAATGCTACCTGTAAAGGGTTAGAAATCTGCAGCAAGGTCTCTGGATAAAACTTCTTCCTGTAAGGCACCAGTGCTAACAGTTGCTAATTCTTTTTGAGGAATTCCTATCTGCAAATGTTAGCACTCAGGTAGCGCAAAACATAACTATACTACAAATTAAACTCATGTTTTTTTAATTGTTCTGAGCTTCCATATTTTTTAAGCGTCCAAGGAGTAAAACCTCTCTATTTCAACATTATAACACATAGTTAGTGTCTCTGCCTGAGAAAACAGAAATGCATCTCTTTGCTAAGATAAAGGCAGAATAAATTTTTCACATTTTCTTAATATAAAAGAATAACCATAAATTCCACAGATGTGTCTCCTTTTTCTCTCTTTAAAAATGCATAACTCACCAAAAAAAAAAAAAAAAAAGAAAAGAGTCGCCTTCCCTGATGTAATCGCGTTCAACTCGGTGAAGTCGTTGCTGCATTTTTCATCATCACTTCCTGTCATGCAAACACCAGTCGAATAATTTAGATCAGCATTGTGCACAATTTTTACTTTCACCTTATGAACAACATAAAGTGATTTTTGTATTGGTTGGTAACAAAATTCTAATTTGTGTTTAGCAGAAAGTCAAATGTATAAGGTTCCTACGCGGTTAGCGTCAAGGCACAATATTTTTTCAATCAGAACCTTAATATGCATCTGGCACTGTGTCATAAACTTCTGTGTGTAAAGTGTGATGCAACACTAAGTCAGTCAGTAGAATGTCATTAAAAAAAAATTATATTTCAATAATTTAATTCAAAATACATCCACTCGGTACTCACCGAATTCCACAGCACATCTACGTGGTAAGGTTGTCAAAGTCAAGCTAGCATAACTGACCTCACTATTTTTTTTTTTTATTAAAGCTTTTCTTGACCTGGCAAATGTGATACTCTTGGACCTTATCCATCTGTCATAGTGTTCACAATTAGTAGCAAAGCACTGCATTCTGTTTTCTTTCATATATCACGTGTACATTTAAGATTTAGCACGTCATGTTGACAACTTGACAGCTAAAACCAAAGGTAGTCATCAAGCAGATCTTGAGCGTGTGGCGTCATGTTGTCAATTTGTTGTGAATGCATCCTATTACATACAACAGTTTAATTTATTCCTGCTAAAGCAAGAGCCCAGAAGAAATCTCTGGTCAAAATAAACTCATTTATTATTCTAAACAGTGAATGGTTTCACAGCGTCACGAACCCAGTCTTCACAGTGGCTCTTTGTCCTCCAGACTCAAAATGAAGTCAAACTCCTCTACGGAAAAAGAAAAAGCAATTGGAACCAGGTTGGGACTGTGACACAAAAACACAATGACTGGTTCTTACAGACCTGGAGTGAGAGGCTGAACGGAGAGCCGGGCCCTGGTGAACAGAGCCACGTCCTTCAGAGGTCCTCCGTTGGCCCGGTGCTGGAGGTGGTGTTCCTTCAACTCCCACAGAGGAACAAAACGCTTCATCATTCTCTGAAACTGAACATCCACCTGAGGGACCGGGAACCCAAAGCTCAGCTCCGAAGCGGGATCTTTATTAATAACCAACCGGCGAATGGATCACTTTCCTAACGTACCATGCTCCACTTGGGGTTGTCCGACGTGCTGCTCGCATCGTAGTGAACGTCTTTCTTGTCAAACTGGGTGTGGTCCACGTAGGCTTCCTTCACGATCTGATCCAGGAAACAGGGCTGAGCATCAAACCTACAGTACCTCCCAGAAGGATTCATACGTCATACCAATGTGATCATACACCACAATTGTGAAGTGGAGGAAAAACGATTTATGGGTTTTCCAAATTTGATAACAAATAAAATAAAAATCTAAAACACTGCATTTACAAATTTGGTGACCAATTAGCAGCACTGGACTTTAAAAATTTGAGGCTTTTTAAGACCCTTTGAAGACCATTATGAATGAAATTTAAGATCCACATCATGAGAGATGTACAAAAAAAAATGCAGGGGACCAAAACTGTGAAATTTCCGATATCTTTTTGTGGCTCTTGGCAGCAGCATTGTGCTTCTCACAGAATGAAAAAGGCATATGGCTTTCTAGTTAGCTGACCAGCTAGCTAGGTATTCATATGCTAGTTTCTAACTGCTTGTTTGTTTGCTTGCTAGCTAGAAAAGAGCTAGCAAGTAAACTATGCACAATACCTAGCAAGTATTAGCAGTGTATTACAGATGACCTTGAGTCATAGAATCAGTGAATCAAGATGTGAAAGTTTTGCCTTAAAGAAAAGTTCTACGAGAATAATCCTAAATATGAGATTAAACAGTTCCACCACAACACAATTTAAAATCTGTGATTCATTTATTTAAGGACAACTAACATTTTCTTTAGTAAATTTCAGACATTTTAAGGCCTTCAACTTACATAAATTACTTTAAGGCTGTTTAAGGATGCTCTGACCCCGCTAAGATGCTTTTTAGGTTTATATTTGTAAAAGATTCTCAAAACCATGCATAACTTTGGACTCCATTCATAATTATGCACTACCTTGTGTTGGTCTTAATAAAATACATTAAATTTTGTTATAGAAAGGAAAAAAAAAATCACAGAACTGTTCCAGGGGTCTGAATACTTTTTTTTGTTAATGCTTCACCAGGAGGAGAGTGACTCACTGTCATGATCCCTGCGATCCCCGGCTCCTTACAGTTGCTGTGGTAAAAGAAGGCCTGCTGCCCCACTTTCATCTGCCTCATGAAGTTACGAGCCTGAAGACACGAATTTCCTCTTTTCCTCAGAGTTTTGTTTTCCAAAATAAAAGTGGAGTTAAATAATCAACTCAACACACCTGGTAGTTGCGGACGCCGTCCCAGCAGCTGGTCTGATCAGGCAGAGCCTTCAGATCCTCGATGCCAAACTGAAAACAAATGAAGCCTGGATGTCAAACGCTCAGTCAAGGACCACAATTCCTCTCGTTTCTGAAGAAGGTGATGATGTTTTCTGTACCTTCACGTCGACGCCGTTTTCAAAGCGGCTCTCGGGTTCAGACTTCATGAGCCAGCGGGTGAAAACAGGAGAGCCTGCAGATTCAGAAACCTTTCCGGTTTTTGCATCAGGAGCTGCAGCTTTCCTTTTTCTGCCAGCTGTAGAGGTTTTCTTGGCATCGACAATTTTGCCTGCAACGTTCAATTGCTCATTAGGAAATAAGAAAGCAATGAGTATTTCATAGGTCTCTTTCTTTAGTTGCTGTCAAACATAGTGTTTGACAAATTTGATTAATGGGTTTACAAATGACATAAGCATAAATAACTAAAGCCTTGTCATATATATATATATATATATATATATATATATATATATATATATATATATATATATGTATATATTTTTTTTAAATGAAACATGCATATATGCATATAACATTTAATAAAAAGTTTTACACTGCGGGAATTTAAATGCTTACCTGAATTTGCAGACGCTTTACTCACTCTGGGCTTTTTCTTTGGGGGCATCCTTCACAGTCTGCAAAGATCCACTGGAGGATCTTATGTAGTAGTATTCAGTGCTTTTATCCCCTGCTTGAAGATATATATATGTATTTTTCAGATTATGAAGCAAATTTTAAGCATCTAGGTAAATATAAAGGAAAATAACAGATATTTATTTTATTGCAAAAAAAAAAAAAGGGGGGGGGGGAAGCAACCACAAACTGGGGAAAGGTGATTGATTATCTGTAACGTTTATTTAAGTGTGGTGAAAGTAAAGGCAGCAGAAATCTATCATGGGACAAATACTTTATCACAGTACTGTAATATAAACACTATTTTCTTTTTACAGTGTGCCCTCCTTAAAATATTAATCTTACATTTGCTGTGTAAAATTTCCAGGCTTGTTTAAATCGTTGAGAAGCTGCACCTGCTAACCACAACAGCTAACATTTTAATTGTGGGAGTAATAAAAAAAAAGAAAAAAGAAACATGTTTACTTTCCAGTTTTTGTATCATAAGAAATAAATGTTTACGTAATTCACGTGGAACACCTCGACCCATGCCGTGAATTGAGAACTATGTGCTCCTAATGGCATCCGTTAAGTAAAAACAAAAAGAAAACAACCCAGTGAAATGTATGGATAAATAATGTAAGCCTAATGTCATACCTTCCTGAGTCAGGCAGGCCTTCAAATCCCGCGAAAAGCCCACAGCGCGTGACGTCAACAAAAGATATTTTCTGACACTAGCTATTTGGCTAATGTTGCATTCAGTGTTAAGCGAAAAACGGGGTTTTAAACTTTTACTTTCTTACATCTTCCCTCATACAGCAGCTTGTAAAGCCTATTCTACTGAGCTAATTAATACACTTTGTGTGACTCATTGACACATATGTGTTTTGAATGCTGTCTGTGTTTTGTGCAGTGCTTGCACAAAATCTGATGAATTTCTAGAAATAAGATTCGGTTGTATATTTTTCATTTTCCTTTTTGCCACTTAAAAAAGCTGGCCAGTATATCTGATTCTGATTGGGTACACTATCATCAGCCAGCAAAGGACTACTGACAACTAAAAAAATTAGAATAACTAATCCACTCGGAAAGTTGATTTGGAGCCCAACTTTCCGAGGTACATCAAATGCAACATAATCTTGTTGGCTGTGTTTAGTACTAAGGGGACAAAATTTTTTTGCTTTTATTTCCGAGTATTTTTTATTTATTTATTTACAATGCGTATCCATCATATAAAAATAAGTTGTCATTAAAATACAGGAAACAATAGTTTCTGTAGTTTATCACAGTGTGGTTTGGCATGGGAGGACTTGGAAAAAAATACATTACCCAGCAGCCCAACCATAGAGGTGGGTGCGCTCGAAATATTACTCAGTGAAGCAGCTGGAGTCGAGAAGTAGGAGTAGTTTCCTCCATTCAAACCAGTGAGAGCATGACACGGAAGGAAGCTGAAAGCTATCAGAAATAAAACAAAAAAGTTTGCTCGAGAAATGTTTATGAAGGGGTTCTAGAATAAAGCTTTGATATCCATTTAAAAGGAAAACCCCTCCATTGTTATCCGACAGCCCCAGTTAATTCCCCGGCTAACTGCCAAGGAGTGCACCCAGTGTTGTAACTGTGGAGGTAAACATGGCCGCCCTCGGACCTCTGTCAAGAATAACCCGGCTTGGATGCAACTTCTGTCGGAACCACCGTTTGGTGTTTAACAGAAACTCTCAGAAACGAGGAATAGCTTCGTGTATTGACCGTAAGTTTATAAATAATGGGAGCTGTGATAGTTTATTTATACTGTAGCTCTTGGGAAATAAAATCTGTAATACTAGTATGTTAGCTATCAGGCTAACGCCACTTCTTCCCAACATTTAAGCTAATATTCAGTATCCAGTTCAGTTTAATAAAAGAGAATGCATTTCGCACACTGTCATCTCTCAGCTGGCTGTCATTGGTTAGTTTAGTCTCTGTGGGCCTCCAGTGGCGAAGCAGAAGAGGCTACACGCCCCTCTTTAAAGCCTCTCCCCCTCTTGTGTACCATCAGATTTAAAACACCACTTGTATAATTTGGCTTTTTGAGTTCAACAGACTCACGTGAAGTCAGGTTTTATCTACAAAGCTATAGAAAACCGCTATAGAAAACCACAACGGTGCTGATGAAAAGTTGTAATATATGTCTGAAAATATGTAAACCGAACTAACAACACATTATAAAATAAATGAACGATTTTACAGTGAACATTATTTCTGCCCCCTGTGTCTCTCCGTGGTCAGCTTCATATGGACTCACAGACGAGCAGAAAGAGTTTCAGAAAGTGGCCTTTGACTTTGCAGCCAATGAAATGGCTCCACACATGGCAGAGTGGGACCAAAAGGTACGTTTCAGTGTTTTCCTTGATAAATGCAATCCCTGGGCTATCTTTAAATTGTTAAGTTAGCAGTAAATATTATTTGTACAAGTGGTGTGTTGTATAATCATTCCACTATGACAAAAGAGCAGTTCAAATAAATAATTGCCACATTTTAATTTATTAATATCTGATAGTTCCCTCAGTGGATGAATAAAGTATTTATCTTTTTATTGCATATCCAGAAATAATATGAACTTCCTTTAAAATCCTGAGAATGTGTAAGTTTTTTGGGATTTATTTTGCTTGGAATAATTAAATTAGTAATAAGTTGCATTCCTGGATCTGTTTGCAGCTTTATAAAATATCACAGCATCTGCCTTCTGAAAGTGTTTTCTGTTCTGTAAACTGGATTTTTTTTTTTTTTTTTTTTTTTTTATGTTGCCCCGCAGGAAGTCTTCCCAGTGGAGACGATGCGGAAAGCAGCCCAGTTAGGTTTCGGTGGGATCTACACTCGGCCAGAGGTCGGGGGGTCAGGCCTCTCTCGTCTGGACACGTCCATCATTTTTGAGGCCCTGTCCACAGGATGCGTTAGCACCACAGCTTACATTAGCATCCACAAGTATGGCCGTGTCAAATATCTGACATTACTGCTTTGTAACTAGTTAAATGTTCTATACATCTATACTTATACATATATATAAAAAGTAAAACTCAGTCGCTTGAACTTATATAGATGAACTTGCTTATCTTGCAGCATGTGTGCCTGGATGATTGACACCTTTGGGAATGACGAGCAGAGGGAGAGGTTCTGTCCTGACCTCTGCTCTATGGAAAAGTTTGCATCCTACTGTCTGACTGAACCAGGTCAGCCTCCATGCTAATAACAATAACAAACAAAGATAACAAAGATATTAGAGAAATTGTGTGGATAAAGTTTGTGGACGAACCCTGAATTGTTGCGTTGGACGTTCAGGATCATAGAGAATAAAACTGAGACGTTTTCTTTCAGGCAGTGGCAGTGACGCCGCTTCACTCCTCACATCCGCTCAGCGGAAAGGGGACCATTATGTCTTAAATGGCTCCAAAGTAAGTAACGTTTTCAGCATTTTGTCACATTATACCTACAGACTTAAATGCATTTTATTGGTATTTTATTTAATAGGCCTTATTGGTTGAAAATTGTCTCGAAACAACAATAATATCGTTTATTGCAATAATATCCGCCACAATTTATAGTCCAGCAAAATTTACTGTGACAGTCCAACATATTCGCCATGTATCATCTTTAAACTTCATGATTAATTGCTCCTTTGTGTTGGTCTATCACATCAACTAATTCTGCTGGGATTTTAAGCTGTATTTGTAATGTGATAAAACATTAGCGTAAAAGTAAAAGCTCAGATCAGAGCAGCCTTGCAAAGTGATATTTGTAGTTTGTAAGGCTTTAGTGCAACTGAAACATTTTTTTTTCTTTCAGGCGTTTATCAGTGGGGGAGGAGACACCGACGTGTATGTTGTGATGTGCAGAACGGGAGGCAAAGGGCCTAAAGGAATCTCATGTTTGGTGGTGGAGAAGGGAACACCAGGCCTCAGTTTTGGCAAAAAGGAGAAGAAGGTACGGCGCTGTTTGACTTGAAATGTACTGAATGTTGCAGTGCCGCAGTCAGCCGCTAGATGGCAGAGTTGATCCGGCTGGTCTCTCCAGGTAGGCTGGAACTCTCAGCCAACCAGGGCCGTGATATTCGAGGACTGTTCCGTCCCGGCGACCAACCGGCTGGGCGAGGAAGGACAGGGCTTCAACATCGCAATGAAGGGCCTGAATGGAGGCAGGATTAATATCGGTGAGGAGAAAGTCACACCAGTTTAGGTTATCAAAATGTTTAGCTAAAATAAATAAATAAATAAAATAAAACAAAAATAATAATAATAATAATAATAATAATAATAATGTGCAAAATTCAACACAGTGATCAGAGAGTAGAGTCAGAATTTGTCAGCGTGCATATGTCTACTGAAACAGAACAAATAAAAGAAAATGCAACTATTTTATTCCATTATTTTTAGTGCATTTAAAGGAAAAACCCTCACCACATTCAATTCAATTCATGTAGTTTAGTCATTTAGTTTATTCGTGTAACTGTCATTTGAAGGCACTTAATAATTCATTTTATTTCTTGCTTCTGTTGTTTTTGTTACTTTATTTTAGATATTTAAAATGTCTTCCAGTTCCAGTGTTAAATAGAGAAGGTGCTTCATTATATTACTTGAAAATGGTCTCAAAACAACAATATTATCGTTTATCGCAATAACTTCTGGGACAATTTATCATCCAGCAAAATATGCTCATGTGACAGGCCTACACATTAATAGCTTTTTCCCCATTTGATTTAAAAACAAAGTAACATTGTGACATTCTAAATGTATCTGCAGCTCTAAAGCTGGTATAAAGTGTCTCCTCAACAGCTCAGACGGAGGATAATGCAGGCAGGTTTTTGCATCAATAATGTTCATAAGTGCTGAGGTGTTGAAAGCATGAGTAATGGTTTATTTTCTCCGGATTAGCATACACTTGATTTTGTAAATGTAAAAAAATTCAGGATTAGTGAAAAAAATCTTTAGTCATTGAAGCTGTTTTTTTATTGTATTTTTTTTTTTTTTACTCTGTGTTCTCCGTCGTCAGCTTCCTGTTCTCTGGGAGCAGCACACGCCTCCGTGCTGCTGGCGAGGGATCACCTGTTGGTGCGGAAGCAGTTTGGCGAAACGCTCGCCAACAACCAAGTAAGCAGCTTCGGTTTTCGCACTCGCGCAGGAACCCCGAAAATAACAGTAAAATGCAACTTTTGTTTTCTTTTTACGTGTCTGCTTCCACACCGCTCGTGTAGTTTCTGCAGTTCAAGCTGGCAGAAATGGCCACCAAGCTGGTGGCGTCTCGCCTACTGGTGCGCGAGGCTGCCACGGCGCTACAGGAGAACCGAGCCGACGCCGTTTCGCTCTGCTCCATGGCCAAGCTTTTCGTTACGGACGAGTGCTTCAACGTGAGTTGGACTGAAATAATTCCCACGGCATGGTGCTGCCACCACCACCATGTTTTAATGTTGGGATGGTGTCTTTAGGGTGATTTTCCATTTATTCACAGAGCAGCCGTTTTTATATTGACATCAAATCACACAAAGACCGACTGTTTGCTAATTTTATTTACAGGTATCGAAGGTAAGGGGTTTGAATGCAAATCCATGGTGGGCTTTTCTTTAGAAAAATAATAAATGCCATAATGATAAATTTTGCTGAGTGATAAGTTGTCCCTTTAATTATCACGATAAATGGTAATATTGTCGTTTTGAGACCATTTTCAAGTAAAAATATTGATATTGGCATAATAATGCAAGTTTTCCCTCTCAAAGACCACTAAGCTTTAATTTTGTACATAATACTTTATTTTGGATCTTTAAATATATCTAAAATACAAACAGAACAATCAAAAACAATAAATAAAAACCATGCGCTACGGAAAGAATAAATAAAATGAATTATAAGGTTTCGGTAAATAAAATTGCCCTTCAAAAAATATTCATCATTACAATAGAAATTAATGAGCTCATTTGAATTTATAATCTGATTGATTAATTGTTTATCGTGACATGTTTAACCATGTACAGGTTTTGTGTTTATCTCCTAAAAAAATAAAATCTCATTTAAAAAAAAATAAAAAATTGGTGGTAAAATAACTAAATGCTAAGAGAAACTTTTGAGTGGAAACTCACCAGAAAATGGTAATGCTGGGTTTTTGCTGGCAGCTAACCTACTTTTTTCATTATATAAACCTTTCTGCATCTGGGTCAGTAGGACCTTTAAAAAAAAAAGCCCCCCACAAAAAACACAAACTCCTCTTATTTGAGTTAAACAGCTTTGGGACAACAGACAAAAAGCACATTTAATATCAGAAGTGGATTCTGAATCCCCTCCTGGTGTTGGTAAACCTTTTACTCCAAAACTCTCCCATCGACGGATGAAACGTCACTGATTGGTCATCATTCACAGCCGGGATTATCCCACCGGTTTAGTTTGGAAACGCATCCAAAAAAAGTTTTCTCCAAACTATCCTCATGTCTTCTTTTTCCACAGGTGTGCAACCAGGCTCTCCAGATGCACGGTGGCTACGGTTACCTGAAGGACTACGCGGTGCAGCAGTTTGTGCGGGACATTCGAGTCCATCAGATTCTTGAGGGTGGGCTCCTGTTCTCCTTTTGGCAGCAGCAGATCTCAGTTTTATTTATGGGCTTACATCTTTTATTGTCTCCTGCAGGAACCAACGAGGTGATGAGGATGATTATTTCTCGAAACCTGCTCACAGAGTCGTGATAAATCTGTTCCCGCCGCCTCCAGACGGACCACGTAGTTGTGGTCTTGATTTATTGCGACAGTGTGGCCGGTCCTGATCACACTTCTTCCAGTTTTGACAGAAATTATCAGAGAGGTTGGTGTAAATGAGATGCTATTTTTGAGGTGAAGCATCAGATTATTTGCTGCGTTCTGAGCTGTGACAGGGCTCTTAAGGTGGAAATCAAGTTTATCCTCTAATGCAAAGTGCAGCACCTTATCAGGAACTGCACAGGTTTTCGTGTATTAAAGTCTACAATCATAGCTTATTAAAACT
Organism: Poecilia mexicana; assembly: GCF_051168715.1. Taxonomy (NCBI): domain Eukaryota; kingdom Metazoa; phylum Chordata; class Actinopteri; order Cyprinodontiformes; family Poeciliidae; genus Poecilia; species Poecilia mexicana. Next base: position 29,852,097 of record NW_028263382.1, on the reverse strand, counting down.
AAAATATTGGCCACATAAATGTTTTTCTGATTTATCTGCCTAAGTCAAAAAAAAAAAAAAAACTGTTCCCCTGCTCAGATTTTGCAAAGTAATAGACAGATATAATGGAAGTAGAAGGTCAAGATTTCATTTCCAGAACAATCCTGACACTGCAAAAACACAGTCCTACCAAGTAGTTTTGTCTTGCAAAAATATCTTTGTACATTTAAAATAAGCCAAAACTAATTTACAAGTAACTTTTCTTCAAGATTTAAGAGCTTGTTCTAAGTCAAATTGATAAGAACAAGTGCTAGTTTCACTGGAAGATTATTTCATTTATAACAAAAAATCCACCAGTGGAACTGATACTCTTTTTTTAATCAGTATGAACAAATTCTTCACTTAAAAAAAGTTACAATAACTTGCAGAGAAGTTACTTGTAAGTTAGTTTTGTCTCATTTAAGGTGTGTTGAGATATTTGCACTTAAAAACTAAACAAAAGTACTTGGTAAGATTTTTTAATTTTATAGTGTAAGTATAAGGGATTTCTTTTTTTTCTGTACTCAAATGCTAAAGTTACTATAATATCACCATTCTATACAAACATCCTGTTTTTACCTCTTGAAATGCTCAATAGAAACATATTTAAGCCTGGAAGACCCGGAGACAGAGAAACATGTTTAAAAACAAAAACAAAAAACGGTTCAACCTTGTAGGTTGTTTTGTAGGTGTACTACATTTTCATCTTTTTATATCAGGTGTAACACTACATACACTTTACAAAAACATCCACTTCTGTCTCATCACTTCATTGAAGGCTGCATTTTCCAAAAAGTCTTGGGATCCACCAAAATCCACCTTTGTGACCTCCTGGATGAACTTTGAGCAGTTTGGTTATGCTGGATACTCCTCTGCTTCGTCCATTTGTGGCTCACTGAAATGTTTTGTAACTCTTTCCACACGGATATGTGTTGATGAATTTGTTTTTCTTTTTAACAGAACTTCTTTAGATTGAAGAATGTTTTTTTTTTTTGGCCTACTTCATGTCGTCAGTCAGGTTCTGGCAGTACTCGTGCTTGAGTGTCGGAAATGAAATTGAACTCAGATTTCCAAAATGCATGGACCACAGATGATGATTTTTAAACGTGAGGCAGAAATGACTTTATCATGTAGGGCGTCGTTGGTTTGGAGGCGTTTGTCTCTTATTACATAATTGTTACATTTCTCTGATGTTAAAATTAGTCTGATATGAAACATTTGACAAATACGCCAAAACAAATCAGCTCTATAAGTTGGTAAATATTTCATCACATGCTGAAAATTATGACTTAATGTTTATTTTATTTTTATTGTTTTACAATGTGAAGCTGAGGAAAACAAACTGTGAGCAGCCCAGATAGTAGACAGAAGTTTAGGGCTAATTAAACTGAGGGATAAAGGTTTGAAGACATCACTGTCACAGTTTATAAGCTTAGAATGCAAAGTTACGTTCACTAGTTACTGAAAAAATTAAAATGTTATGCCATTGCAAAATTAGATGTTTTTAAAATGTTAGTTTGTAAAGAATCAAACGTTTGTCAATAACACATTTTTTTTCTGCCTCCATATTTTTGTTCCAAGTGGCCTTCCATGTCCCGTCTGTCATTGTATCTCCATTTTGATTGTTTTTATCCAGATTTCTGGTCTGGGATCAGCAGTACGGTTGTATTTGCACTCCAAAATAAAACATCTAATCTTCCTCAAAACAAATATTTCGTGCCTGATTCACACTTTGGTCATTTTTTTTTTTATAATGTTCAAAATATAAAACTCACATTAGTGGTCAAACAATCCAGAATATTTTATTTAAAAAATAAAAATAAACGTGAGAAATGACAACTGCATTTTAAATAACACGTGAAACCTTTTAAAGCTGCAGTAGGTAACTTTCATTCAAACTATGTTTTTACATATTTGTTAAAATTGTCACTGTGTCATGACAGTATGGTCATAATTCTTGCTCAGAAGAATTGGGATTAAGATAATTGTGGGGGGAAAATTTTCACTTCTCGGACTCGTCCCTGTGGTTCCACTGCTTGGTCAGAAACAACCAATCAGAGCCAAACAACCAATCAGCCAAACTCTGATTGGTTGTTTCTGACCGGGATCGCTCGCATTAACTACTTTTTTTTTTTGTTTTGTTCTTTTTTTTTTACAGATAATTGGTCATATATAATACTGTCATAACAGGGTGATAGTTTTAACAAATATGTACAAAAAAAAAAAAAAAAAACATACTTTTTAAAAACAAAAGTTGCAGCTTTCACAGCATCAGCCACATTATTTCCAGCATTTGCAAGAAAACCAGAACCGACTGAACCCGTTAAGCTGTTTTCTTTGTTAAAAACCAAAAAGTCTGCAGTGGCTGATGGAAAATCAAGCACCGTGATTATAAACCATCAACGTTACACTCAACACTTAGTTTACATTCAAGCTACCGTAACAGGCAAAGTATTCTTTAAAAATGAACGCTCGGTACCACACCATGGAATCACTCTGAGATTTCTGCAACAGCTTAACACATTTTAATCAAACACAACTTGAGCAAGTTGAGGAAAGCAAAATACTTGCACCTGAACTTTGTTTTTTTTTGTTTGTTTTTATTTTTTTTGCTCAGAACTAACGCCTGGTGAACTGCAGACTAATCCCTACACAGGCAGGGGGAAATGGACATAAAAATGTCCATTATAAGGTTATTACACAAAGCTTAGAAATGTAGTCAAAACGTTTTAATTTCCCATTAGCTGCGAAACCCTTTAGGATACTTCTCAGTGGTTTTATATCGAGACAAAATGCTAACCAGGCTATCTCAACGGTTGGATTCTATGACGAGGTGTGCAAAAATAAATATATATTTCTCTGTATTGAGCGTGAATGACGCATCCGGAACAAATGCTGCAGAGAGACGAGGAACGCTGCACTGAGTTTGATTCCTTCAACAACCTGAAGGGAAGTTTTTGCAAATAAAGTCCCTCGTCGGACATTTTCTCCTTGGACGACGTGAGGAAATGTTCTGCGCCCCGAGGCGTTCTCTCCATCTGTCCTCTGCCGGCTACACCAGGGAGCCCGCTTGGCTCTGGGCGGGCACCATGACGGCGACGGCCCCCATGCGGGTCAGTGTGGAGGAGCTGATGTGCGGCGATGCGGCAACCGGGCCAGGAACCTGAGGCTGAGGCCCCTCAGTTCTTTTCAGCGGGGTGCCAACCACGGGGGCCCTGGCGATCTGCGGGGGTCCTCCGTTCGCGCTGGGCGGCCTCTTGTGTTTGCGTGCAGGGGTCCCTCCTCCCATGTTGTACCCGGGGAGCCCCTGCAGGCTGCAGGCAGTCCCGGGTCGCAGCTGGTAGGCGTTGATCACCGAGCCCGTGTCCGATGCCGAAATGGGGGAGTACGGGTACGGGAATTTGGGCTGGTGCAGGTCCTGCGAGCGGGGGCTGGTGGCTATGGAGGACAGGGTGCCGTTTTTCGACACGATGTCAGAGCCGGTGTTGCTCTTGGCCCACGACACTCGCTTTGGCGCCTGAGCGTCCTCCCTGTGTTAGAGAGAGACAGGAAAACATTCAAGAGGCCGAGTTTTTTTTTTTTTTTTTTTTCACAGACTGTCTCATATCATATTGTCAGGACTGTGACAGTTTTAAGAAATGTGTAAAAACAAAAAGCTTTTAATATATATTGCCTGCTGCAGCTTTAATCCAGCATTTTGTATTCTATTCCAGGTTTCTCCCAGAAAATTTGCTAAGCCCGGTGGTTGGGCACGAGGGCAGTCATTCATCCAGCGGCCCGTCGTGTTTTTGAGTTAAAAAAATGTTTAAAGTTGACAGGAAATTTTAAAATATCACCTTATAATTATGTGTTATTAAAAGATTGGAAGATTAATACCTGAACAACAACTATATAGTCTTAAAAAATGCAAACATTTTAGAAAGACTTAAAAAAATAAGCCAATCTTAGCCTGGTGGCCCACCAGGCTTATAATACACTGAGGGAAACCCTGCTATTACTGTTTTGCTGCCTTGTTGTACGAGAATGAACAAAAATAAAACCAACATTCAGTCTCCCTTTAGGCTATACCTCCGGTTTATGATTCTATTTAACAAATCTGCAACAATTTCGATTCCCTAGTGTAGATAATAAAGCGATCATAGTCAAACCCTCACTTGATCTCGTTGGCCATCTCCTCCTCTGTGTCCTGCCTCCTCTTCAGTATGAATATGAGGATGAGCACCATGGCGACCAGCCCCACCACGGACCCCAGAGTCGCTGCAGCGATCATTCCACCGTTGGAAGCTGTGGTGGGGAAAATAAAAAAAAACAAAAACCACAAGCAGCATTTAGACTCGGCGTCGCAGCTGTGGCGTGTGATGGAGCACCAGCAGATTCTCTGAGGGGGGGAGGAAGAGCGAGGGTACGTACAGGTGATGACCTCCAGGTTAATGGAGCAGCTGTCGGAGCCGGCCGTGTTGCTGGCTCGGCAGATGTACTTCCCCGACATGCCTTTGGTGAGGTTGCTCAGCCGGAGGGTGCCGTGCCTCTCGTCTGCAACACAACCGCACGGTTAGAGACAGACGCGTATTCAGGAACATTACTGTGAACGTTGACACAAGTCAGGAGACTTTGGAGGAGAGCAGTGAATGACTAGAGGGCAAAACCGCACAAGCTAATTTGTGGCTGCAGCAAACACAGTCAGCTTTTTATAAGTAGTGTTTACTTTCAGTACAAGTACAGCTTCTCTGTGCGTCCAGAGATGTTTGTGATGAGCCGGTGTTATCTATTTTCCAGACATATTGTGCCATTTTATAGCACAATCAAGTAACTATGTTACCTTTAGTTGCTTTGGCTCTGTATATGAAACATAACTTAAAATAAATTTGACTGCGCAGTTTGACACTTTGACATTGGGTCTCTGTCTCTTTAAAAAGCTCCTGCTCTTTCCGACACTTCCTTCAGCACGTCATCATGATGTTTGCCATTATGCAGTTTCCAACTATTCTTAGGAACGTTGGATTGAGAAGTAGTTTGCACTTTATGCCCAGAAGATACGGAGTTCCTCCAGCTGCTAATTGCAGCTGCCACTAGTCTGGGGGAGCCAGGGTTAGGCACCCACAAATGGTTCCCATGGGAGAGTCGAGGATTCTTCAGACATGCATGAAAGAATCAATGCACAAAACACTCCAGGTGTGTTTTTGATGAGGGAATAGCAGCGAAACATGATATAAAGCTCAAAAAAGTCAATTTCACATAACTCCTTTTTTTAAGGAGCATTTTCAAAAAGAAGTCAACTCTGTAGAGGCTGCAGAGGTCGACAGTCATACGGCAACACGAAGGAAAATTTCAGGATTCTTTAACAAAAATCTTAAAAGTGTGGCATACATTTGCATTCACCATTTCTTCCTGTTACCCTCCTACATAAAACTGAGTCCAATCATCAAACACCAAATCAGCATGTTTTCTAAAACTTCTTGCTGATCATTGTAATTTGTTTGTTGCTCTTCAGGGACTTACACTTTGCATATTGTTAATATATATTTAGTAAATAAAAAGGACTCCAGCTGCCCTTGCTTGGTCAACACCACGTTTGCATTTACGCAGGTCTATTGGTCGGCAGCTCCAGGCATTTTAATAATTTCTCAGACAGAAGTCACGACATATCGCTGAGTATGTTTGCATCTGTTACACAATCTGTTCCTCTTTGCACATCTGGTTTTAAAATTGTAAGCTACAAACACGGGCTGCAGAAAAAAACAAACAAACAAGCCTCATGAGGGACTTTCCACTTCAAATCCCCTGAAATCCGATCTTCCACATCATACTGCAGCATGTCTTCAACCAATGTGGGTTTATGTGTAGCAATATTAAAGAGATGACACGTGTTATTGAGTAAAAATTACCCCCTGGAACCAGTTCATAACCACTTGCAGTTCTAGCTTGTCTTTTACGTTCCGTTGCACTAAAGTTGCAAACTCACCCTTGTTTGTTTTATATATGCAGTCACAGAAATGTCAATTTAAAACTGCACATATGTACACCTCTAAAGCCTTGTTTGTTGTTTATAGGTTGTAAAATTTTGGTGCAAAAAAAAAAACACTAGCTAAAAATTGATCTATTAGTTGCATGTTTGTGTTTGTTGTGTTCTGTCAACTTTAAAAGTTATGTGAATGCAAAAACACAAAGATTAAAATATTTGAACGTTTTTTGAACTTGAAATTTGCACATCACAAATTTCTTTTATGCTCTTTTAAGAAAAAAAAAGCAGTTGTGTGATTGTTCTTAGTCTTTTCGTCTTTCTCATTCAACACAGCAAAATGAGGGGGAAAAAAAAGAAATAACAGGAGAATTCTTCTTTTCACTTGCCTTTCAAATCTTAAGAAAAAAGACTTAAAAATGTCTTTGCTACTCTGTTGTTTGCTGCACAAGTGAAAGGGATAGGTTTTTATATATATATATATATATATATATATATATATATATATATATATATATACATTAACAGAATACCACAATTGATCAGATTTTGCACTAAATATTTTTTTCACACCCCCTTCAGCAAAAAAAAAAAAGTCCCACAAAAAGACAAAAATACTTATTTTTTACTTGCAGATGACTTTTAAAGTCAAGAGAAAAAGAAAATGTAATTTTGAAAATGGGTTCTCAAAAACATAAAGAAATTCCTGTTGCCTTAAACAAAACTAATAACTAAGAAACTGCACTTGCAGCTTTTGATATCAGATTATAGTTTAACATAACGATCTTAAAACGACATAAAAGTGTTCTTCGTCTAAGCCAAAAGACCCACCCCGTTGGTGTCTCATTCACGGAGCAAACAGATAATCTTTTCACTGTTTCCTGCCTCTCTTGTCAAGGACATGACAAAATCCAAGCGAATCCCAAATAGAAACAGCTGTGCATGTGTCCCCTGCATCAGGCTCGGTTGGATTATCTCATGCCTCCATCTTGAAAATCAGCTGCAAAGAAATGAACCCGATGCTGCCAGATTAGCAATACGTCAGCTGACTCAGAGCCTGGAGCGAGTTCAAGACGATCGGATCCCCTCGTGCACGCAGTGGGGGCGGGGGGTAATCTACTTCACATTGAGATGAGAATCCCTGCCATCACTGCGATTCACAGCCACAGTCAATGGAAGTGAATGGTAAGGTAAGGTAATTTTATTCATATAGCACATTTTCAGCAACAAGGCAATTCAAAATGCACTTACTGTGTAACTCTTAATATACCTGGAAACAACTGGAGCACACCAGTGGGGTTTTATCCAGCACAACATGAAAACACAAGATGGATTAGCATGTTTGCTAATTTGTGGCTTAATCCTTTCCAGTGTTTGGGGATTGTGGGATTTTTCAACTCTGTAACTTGTGGGAGAAACATAATTTTAGTGGGTTTTATCAGGTGACAAAATCAAGATATCTTTGGAGAAGAGAGGAAGTTTTTTAAAAGGTGGTAAGCGGTCCGGCTGGAGCAAATCAGTCCCAAACAGTGGCCAGTCCACCTCCATGCTGCATTTTTCTTTTATTGTCATTTTCTTCCTAAGTGAGCAATGGCTTTCTTCTGCACAATTGGATAACATCTGCACAATTTAGGGATTCTGGAGACTTCTTCTATCGTCTTGAGGTCTGCTGTTTGGGGTGAAGCTGCTTGAACAACCAGACCTGGGCCTGGTTCTTGGCAGCTGTTCAGAGTGCCGTTTCTCAAACCTGGGCCTTGATTGATTGATTTGTTTCACATCTGATATTGCACTGTGTCAAACGAACCAACCTTTTTGAAAAACCTGTTCCCCTCCTCGCCAGTGGTGGCGCTGCAACAGTAACTACTGTAGGAAATGACACAAACACCACTGAAGAAGACAGAAAGTGCAACCTGCTTCTTCATGAAATGTAAAAAAAAAAAAAAGAAAGAAGCAAATTCAGATTTTGTGGTTGAAGGATTCCTCTTTTGTCTTCTGTAAGAAGACAACTAGCCATTTTCACGCTAACGCTAGACTCTTGCATTGTATTTACCCAGAATGCCCTGTGCTACATTTCGCTTCCTGCTTTTGGAGTGGTCCTAGGCGTTCACAAATGTATTCAAACCGCACCAGAGTTCACACTGATCTAACAGAGACCCAGCTTTTAGGCGGACCAGAGTTAACTCTTTCGACCTGACTTTCTAGAAATGAACTAGAGTTTAGTAAAAACGGACTAAACGGGCCTGGTGTGAATGCGCCCTACCAGTCATGTACTTATGGCGTCCAGCCAATATGGGCTTTAATACACTTCACATCCAAAACACACAAAACAAGATGGCCACACACAAATCACATGCTCCACAGAAATACCGCTACATTTTTTAAATTCACTGGATAAAGCACTTATTCTCTTCTTTCCCAAGCTTTACGGACAAAAGCAGAACATGAAAAAAGTTCCCAATCATACATCCAACTTCAGATAACCAAAATACATCTGCATTACTTCTATTTGATAATATAAAGACCAATTTAACTGAGAATACAGAGGACAGTAAAGGAGTACAAGAAATCACCCACAACAACAAAACAAACATTGTGCAGACACAGTTTTGAGTGTTAATAGTGAACCTAAACTGGCCTGTCACGGCTCAAAAGCTAACATGTCAGGAAAACAATATAAGAGACAGACTTTGAGGCAACTTATTGATGGCATGCTGTGTCAGATTGGGAAGAGATGGAGCTAGTAATGGAACTGGATCCATACGACTGACTGAAGAGTGAGGTGATGGTTACTAGAGCACATGCAGATCGAATCAAACTGAGAATCTTTTGGATTCTCTTCGTATTTGAGTATTTTGTGTGTAAATACAAAATATAATATGCACTCCACATGTAAATATGCTCTACTGCAAAAGCAACAGAATCTAACAAGACATGCATGGTGTAAAGATTTAAAGGACTATTGTCACCCTTTTTAAGCAAATAAGAATAACGGCACAACTTCAAATTTGGTTTCTGGATATTTTCAAGTCAATTGGGGGGGAAAAAATCAATGCCTTAATTTTTTTTATTTTATGGGTTGTTTCTTCCCTTTAAATCTTTTTCTGACGTTCCAACAAATGGCAGGTACAGGCGAGAAAATACAACTCCTCAGAAAGGGGAGGATTATTATGTTTTTATTTATTTACTTTTTAGGTGGACGATGGGAGGGAGAATGTATGATTGAAAAGCCTTACCCATGAACCCAAGGACAAGCATGGGCTGGGGGCAGGCTCTCCATTCTGGGATTTTATGCAGGAGGAAAGATGGTAAACACAGAGAGAGAAAGAGCGAGCGTGAATGCGACGATGACGATGAGGAAGAAGTGGAGCAAACTGATAGGAAGGAGGGAGGGGGCGATCAAGCAACCTATAGATTTCAGCAGGAAATCATGAATATGAAAGAGTCAACAGAGAGAGAAAGAGAGAGAATGCTGGGGGGAAAAAAAAGCAGTGACGGCAGAGCAATTTCAGACTCAGACAAGTTAGCATCAGCACATCGGATAAAGTTGAGCGTTGACAATGTGATGCGTCTGCGCGGGCAGCCCGCTAAAACCTGGGTTAATGGACAATCAGAGGGAGTAGTTTTCCTCTTACGAGTCTGGGGACTTTTCAGCAATAAAGAGATGAAGGCCGAGGGATCAAAGCGGTTAAGTCAATACGCAATCAATCATTCTTAGTCCCGTTGTTCGGAAACAGATGGCGTTTGTCTCTGCAGCGGCGTCTGAAAACAAGCGTCCATAAAATCTGTGAAATAATGCATGTGGCATGCAAAGAGAAGGGATAACTGTGCGCTTCCATCTGCAAAAAAAAAAAAAAAGAAAGAAAGAGGATTTCACGCCACAGCGCGCTGTGGAAAATCAAGAAAGTGTCCCTGAGGTATATCTTATCTCTACAGGACTTGACTCCTTTGTGTAAAACGTGAGAAGATTTTAAGCATTTAAGCTAACGCTTTGGTTAAGCATCAGTAAAACTTTAACAAACTGTCTTTAAGAAAGAGAAAGTCGGTACTAAAGACTGTTTTCAATGTAATTGGCTCAACAGAACAGCGCCTCTTTTGGTGTTTCTGTAATATGATTAGACATCCAGTACAGAGTGAAAAAAAAGTAACATCCTGCTTCCATGTGTCTGCTGGGAGAGACATGAGATTTTAATTATTTTGCAGCTGATTCTGTACATGATTTATGAAAAATAGTAATGCCTGCCACAAATGGCATGCCGTTAATATTTCAGAGACCTCAGAGGATTTCTCCAATCATTTTTCCCCGTTCTGCTTACATCTTATTAAAGTGAGGCAACCTTCCTTCATTGCAAAGCCTGAACTCAGACTGAAAAGACGTTGAAATAACTTCTGTTGTGCCAAACAAAGGAACAGAAGGTGTGTGGAAATAGTAAGAATGTGACAAATTGGCAAAATACTGTCTTTATTAGTCAGTATGTGCAGTGTGAAATTGTGTCTTTTGAATGTAATTATGTTAAAACTAACTCAGTTCTTTGTCATGCCCGCCCTCCAAAGAACTGCTTCCCAACGAGGACTAGCATTGGTTTTAGGTGTCAGATTGTCAACGTTCTGCTAAATCGTCAATGCAGGAGTGAGATGTAAAAGAAAAAGGAACGCAGGGCTTTGCTACTAAAGAGGTCAGCTATGCTAGCTTGACTTTGACACTTTAAGATGTAGATGTGCTGAAGAATTCAGTGCGTTCTGGTTCAGTTTAATTTAAAAAAATGGCGACTCACACACTGTCTGACAAATCATCAGTAGAGCAGGTGTTTAAATTAGCTAATCAACCTCAGCTATGTTCAGACGATCGCTTATTAATAATCGCAAAATAAACGTCAAGCCTGAAAACATAAAACTTTAACATATTCAATGTTCTGTTCTTTGAGTGGGAAATGTTTGGGTGTTATTTTTTAGGTGTTGTCCACCCGACACACCGATGAAGCTGTTGTCAGTCAGTTGCTATGGCTACAGCTCCGTGTGTAGCATAGCTGACACAGAGAGCGAGAAACAGGAAAAAAACGAGCAGTTTTGAGCTGTTCAATGGTTTTTCTGTGTTATTTTCTCTTTGCTGCGGCGTACTGCACTAAATGAATAATACCCACAGTGTTCGAGTCGACTTCCATTCAGACGTACTCACTTTGCATTGGGGAGAAAAAGACCTCGGACGTGGGCGCGGCCTTGGTCCACTTGTAGTGAGGGGCGGGTTTTCCCTGGCTGGACTTGCAGCTCAGAGTCACGTTGCCATTCACCACCGGGTTCCCCGTCATGCTGCAGAGGGGCGGCGAGGGCGGGACTGGACACAGACATATGCGGTTGTTACGGCATATTAACACATGTTAGATGAGAAAATACATCCGTGACCCTTTCCTGAACATGCACATTTGTTTTAATCCACTGCGGGTGATGTAGAGATTTCTTAGGGCAGTGGCCAGATTGCATAAAAATAAGTAGATATTAGATCCCCCTCCCCGTCCTCCCGCCTCTCGCTCTTGTTTCTATCTGCTTCTGGAAGATGACATAATTCTCTCAGAGCTTACCGAATCCCTTAACAGCAGATGAGTTTGGTTTCTTATGTTTTCCTTTAGCGGACTGCCTCAATCCAAAATCCCTCAAAATGTGCTTGCTTGCCCTGAAGTTGTAAGGATTCCACATATTCGAGCGTTGTCAAAGGTTTCGTTACCTTTGACGTTAAGCCGCAGCTCTCCGGAAATGCCGCGCCCTCCGGGGACGATGACGTGGCAGAAGTAGAGGCCCGAGTCGCTCTCCTGCGTGTTGTTGATGTAGATGGAGAGGTTGGCGGAGGGCATTGTCACGCTGAAGCCCACTCTCTTGGTGAACTCGTTTTGTCCGTGCCCAACTTTACCTGAACTAAAGTTAATCACCTGCGCAGAGAGAGAGGAGATCGGTATTGGGATGTTAATTATCGTTGGAAAAAGGAAACGCTTGTTTGCGTGGAAGAGCGATCTCCACTTTTTTGCAGCTGTTCTGCTCCAATCTTTTTCTGGATTTCTGCATCGGATTCACAAAGCAGATTGCACAAATGCACGAAGGAGCAACCCTGCCTCTCAAGTCCAACAGTGGGCAGCAATTTGCACCTGTTTTTGTATCTGGTTGCAGTAAATGCAGAAGTAACACAAAAAAAAAAACAAAAAAACATGTCTTATAAAGTTACAAAGCTGTTTCTAGATAAATAAGTGACGTTGCAGATATTTTGTGTTAAGAACAAAAGACTGAAAAAATCAATCCAACAGTATAATATTGCATATTCTTTATACAAATATACAACAATGGTAATAAATTGTGTATAATCTCAGAAAAAAAAAAAATCTCGCTGAGAGCTAGATTTAATCATTTAGAACATGTTTATTGACATAGGAGTGTAAATATTACATTACAATCTAAAAGTTCTTTAATGTAATATTTATTTATTTATTCTGCAGCAAAATGATTATAAAGATGATTCAGAAAATTTATTTGAACGTAGAAACTGGAGGATATGAAGCAGCTCTAGTTTGAGTAAATGCCACACAGCTTCCTGTGGCTGTGATTTACACAAACAAGGCTGCGTTCTTCCCAGAAAGTAGGAACAGACATGTACAAACTCAGGTTTGTAACAACAAACAGTTAAATGTTTTGTTACAATTGCACAGTTTTTTAATACCTTACAAAATCAGTGATCCTCTTTGAACTCTTCCACCTGATGCTGCCGCTTTGTGTTGCTCTATTATACAGAATCCCCAATAAATAAACTAAAAACGTGCAAAATTTCAAAGGCCATAAACTTTATGTATTCCTGTAAAGCACACCGCCGGCGGCAGCCCGGCAAAGAAGTGCAGATTAACAACAGAAGCGGACATCCTGACATGAAGATAATCCTGATGTCTGCAGATGGAGGATGTTGAAATTTAGGCTGATTTTCCGTCTGAGATAAGCTCACAGGCATCACACGCTGAAATTGTTTAGATTATGTTAATCACGTGCGCAGCTATGCATCTGCATCTGCAGGACGGAAGTGCGCAGCAGCAAGAGAGAAGGTGTCGATATGGACATTTATCCTTAGCTCCCGCCTTTAACTGTGAATTATCATTAGCTGTAAAGTTAGATATTATCCTGAGCTCTGCAGATCAGGAACAAAAGTGGCATTCTCCTGCAACATAAAAATAATCCATGTTTTGTTGGCCTTTGATTCAAAGGTGAGCGGACGTCAGGCGCTAAAAAAAAAAGAGCACATTGATAATAACTGCATCCTAACAAATCTATTAGGTTGTATTTTCATCCCGGGATTTTAAGTTCAATGAACTCTGCTGCTATAGTTCTCAAGAGGATCAGCCAGAAAAATGCATCAGTTTATGGTAATTCTTTAATAGTGACTGTTCATTTTGTACCAGCAGAAGTTTGAACAGGGTCATGGGACATATGAGGGCGGCGGCAGGTTTACAAATCCACAACGCGGCTCAAAAAACGCTGGAAACACCCAGAGGGAAAAAGGTCACAATGGAATTTATTGATGCAAAAAAACTCAGAATCTAACTTTGGAGATGAAACTCTCTGTCAGGACTGATTTACATCTAAACAAGTTTTTTGTCAATGCTTTTGAAATGTAAATTTGAAATTCCACGCAAATATTTTACTTAAATTCCGGAGGAAATTTCAAAACAAAAGTATGTTTTTTTTTTCAAAATCTCTTTCTCTTTCTTACTGTTTATTCAATGTCACATGCTGTTCTTATTTTTTTGTCTTTAATTATGTAAAGCACCTTGAAATGCCTTGCTGCTGAAATGTGCTATACAAATAAAATTTGATTGATTGATATTTTCCTCAAACTCGATCCTTTAAAGCCAAGTTTCAAACTCCTAACACTAGATCTAAGACGGCTACAACTGTGTACAACTGAACAAAATGTGTATTTTGTAATCAAGACATTTATTTTACAGTAGATGCTTCCACTTTCCCAGCATTATGCTTCTCACCTGCTTGGACTCATTCCCTGTAAAGTGCCAAATGACGGTGTTTTGGGAGATGTCGGAGCTGGGGCTGTACCAGGCCTGTAACACCACCATCTGGCCCTTCACCACCTCCATCTCTCTGCTGGGCATCTCCACCTTCCGGGTGTCACCTGGGCAAACAACACAAGATCGTACACGGGGTTAATAAGGTGTTAATTGTGCAGGTCTAAGAGACAAAGATGTTTTTAATCACTGTGCTTCGCTTCATAATGTCACAATAATAAATCAAATTCTTTTTTCTGGAATATTTTACATCATTTTCCTGTGATTTGAAAATATAAATAAGTAAATTTTAAAAATGCCTGGTTTGGTTTTGCAAACACAAAACCTTTGAAGATAAATAATAATAAACTCCACTGGACAATTCTTTGTTTTTCTTTCCACATCTAAAAACCACTTCCCATTTAAGTATTTTTCTTAATTATTAGCCTCATAATTTTTAGAATTATTATATTTCCATTAATTTTCTTCTTATTGATATTGCTTTGGAAACCTGTGATAACTGGCATGACTAACTCACAAGAAAGCAGGATAAATGATTTCAGAGTCTACAACATTTATACACAGCTATCACAACTAGAGCAAGTCAATCATGGAACACACTAATCACAGGAAATCAAACACACTGAAAATTTGATGTATCTTATGCCGAAACATAAGTAATTAGCGCTAACTAGCTGCAGCTAGCAATGAGTCACTCAACACCTGCTCGCCCCCACTTGTTGCTGTGCGCTGCTGGCAAGCCAGCTGAATGAAGGTCAGTTAACTTTTTCTTCACTGACAAAAAATGACAAATAAAGCTGTTTGGAATATAATAAAAACACCAAAATTCAGAAACTAAGAGGGCTCCACTTTTCACTCGTATTAAGCTAACGCTGTTTTAGCGTGTTGTGCTCCTAGCATGTCTGTCGAGCAGCAGAGTGCAGGCAGGCTACTTACAAAGATAAATCAGCTTCTTAATCAACTATCAGCTTGTTGTTAAGCGCATTTAGGCTACTTGAAAAGTGCTTTTAAACATTTTATCTATACACATATTTACAATCATGAAAAAAAGATAATTATGTAAAATTTAATAAAGGGAATCTGTACAGTGTCTCCACAGCTTTGAATGGTATAGAGGCCATAATAATTTATTGAGTTCAACAAGCATTTATAATTTCACCAAAGTCTAGGTATTGGCATCAAAATAACAATTATGCTATTATACAAAAAAACAACCATAGATATTCTGCTTGCCATGTTATTTTTGTCAAAATGGGAATAATTAATGCATTTCTGCATTAATTAAAACCAATTAGACCCCTTTATATGTTCTTCCTCTTTATTTTTTGTGTAATGATTGTAAAACTATGGTAAAGTGAAAGTTGCATTCAAGCAAAATGTCATGAAATAATTTTACATAAAATCGATGAGTATGCTGTCTTGTGTGTAAAATGAATCTTAAACCAACTTTATTTTTTGATTAATATGGGTGAAACGCACATACAAACAATGGAAGTATAAAAGAAAAAGTTTGATTGAGGAAATGATTTAATTAGTGAATAAGTTCATAAAATCATCAACATATGTAAAACTTTACAAAATGACAAAAAAAAAACAAAACAAGAACTGCACATATATCCCAGATGAACAGATGTTTTTAGAAAAAGCTCATTTACTCAATTAAAATCTGAAAAGGACAATCTCACATGAACACATGTTACAGAAAGAAGGAAACGAGTCAATAAGTTTACGCGACCGGCAAACAAAACTGACAAAATAATGCTGAAAGTTTGAAAGAGAAAAAGATGTGAGAGGAAACTTTCAGACTCACAAGGTGCCCAGTCACCAGAACCCGACAGCTGAAGCTGGATCAGCTGATCCCAGCAGCCGATTTCTATCTGCATCTCCAGTTTGAAGCTTGATTCAGAAACTACAACGAAAAAGTGAAAGCAGAGCTCCAGCTGCCCCTAAAAGCCCTCCAGCTGCCGAGAGGAAAACGGAGAAATGTGTGCCTCATGTGCTCAGACAGGATCATGGGCGAACAAGAGATGAAAAGAGAGCGAGCGGACCAGACCGCCTGCTGAGATGGACACATCTGCCCAGCTGGACACGCCTTCTTTCTTTTTCAGAATGAGAAGAGACGGGAGAACTGCGGGCGGAGGCTCGCATGTGGAAAGTACAAATGTTGTTTGGGTAACAAAACGTAAGAACAAAAAACCAGGTTGAACCATTTTCTAATATAGATATAGATTTTGGGGAGATTTCGTATTTTGCCTCTCGCCTAACCAACTCGTACCAAAAAGAAAAAAAAAAGTATTTCAGTAACTCAAAATAACCCAGAAATAATTGCAAAGTTGACAGAAAGAAAATAAAAAGAACGACCGCCAGCATTTATGTCAAGTTATGTCAAGTCCTGTGCCACTGAAATTAAAAGAGGGAAAGTGTCCAAATATCAGAGACAATTTCACCAGTTAGGCTGAAGAATGATAAAACTAAAAAAAAAGGATTATGTTCGTCTCTTGTAGGAAATCTGACAGAAATTCCTCAAAATCAAAGCCTCAATGTTTCATAGATAACATCACAACAAAATCGTGTTCAATATCCTAATGGAGCTTGATAAGGGGATTATTTTGGCCTTTCAAAATAAGGCTTAATACTGCTTAGCAAAATAAAAGCCTATTTCATAAAGGATATTATTAAAAAAAAGTAGATTTTACATCACTAATGGAACTTAACTAGGGGAAAAAAGGGATTAAATATGCTGTTCCAAAATAAAGCTTAAAAAAAGAAAAAGTCTCCAAATTTGATAGAGAACATTATTGCAGATGGAGACACTGCATTGCTAATGGGATTTAACTAGCTATAGAAAAGGGATTAAGAACCAAAGTTCAAAATAAATCTTTCCAAATATTTTTTTTCCATAGTTTAAATTACTTTGCAAGGTGTATTTACATCATTAAGTTAACTAAAGCAATCGAAATTGAATTCTTCTCACATTACAAAGTCAAAAATAAAACATACTCTTTAAAACATTGTTTATCGTAAAAGGAGAGCAAGCGTTTAGGCACCCCCGGACGGTTGTCACGGGAGACTCAAGGATTTTTCAAACATTCATGAAAGAATTAAAGCAGAACTGTTTTTGATAAGGGAATAACATTATGACATGATATAAAGCTTAAAAAGTCGATTTTAGATAATAGCGAGCAATCGTAAAATGAGGGTAATCTCAATTCTAATAATGCATCCTTTATTTTAACCGAGGAAATAACTTTATTAAATTAAAAGCATCTTTTAAAAGAGTGCCTATACGCCAAGCCAGCAGCATAAAACATACAACAAATCCAAAATATACGACCAGACACACACAACACACAACCACGAGACATCACGTTCTAAAACATAAGGGCAGTTATGGAACCCAAGTGAGCCGATGTCTCTTGTCCTTTGAAATTGATTTAAATTTCCACAAGGTAATAAGAGATGATAACTTTAAATCCTTCTGCGCATTACTGCAGGTGACAGGGCCAGAACATTTGAAAGCCTTCTTACCCACTGCAGTTCTGACCTTTGGGACCTGCATCAAAATGAGAAGCCATAACGGCTGATGGTTCCACACAGAAATGAGCAGAAATATGTAGGAAGATGCCCAAGAATGCATTTAGAAATAATAAAAAAAAAACCTGAATTGCGCAGGAAGGCAATAGCCAGGCTAATCTCTCCTCAAAACATCAACAATCACTCAATACATATCTGTACTTTGTATCTGCTGTTTTCACTTAATTTACAATTTCTTCAAAAACACTTGTATTAATTTATTTGTTTATGGGTATTCTCATAGGTAAAATGTTTGATTTCTACACGTATGTCTGAGTTGGAAAACAGGACAAATACAAAACCTAAATTTATGCACAGTTATTGACTTACATTCACGAATTTAGATGTCTACGAATGGATTTTTATTTGACAGTAGTCTTACATCATACATAACTCATTGTGTTTCCATAGCAACTAAAACAAACAAGAACCTGACACATGGTTGTTTGACATCATCATGTCATCGATGTTCTCATCGATGATGTCATAAAGGTTCAAAAGATTATTATCATCATTTGGAATACAAGAATCCTCAGTTTCCTTTTCAACTTCGTTGGAGGCAGAACACTTCGAGAGAGACAATTTCTAAGAGTGATTTTAGAAAGTAAAAATGATTCTTACGATCGGTTGGGGCCTTGGCTATCTTGTGACAAAGGGAGTTGAAAAACTCCTGGGATATAGGACTAAGGATGAAGAAATTCCAGAAGAGAGCCCTTCTGACGAAAGTTTTAAGTACTTTTGTTTTGAGGATGTCGCCAAAGAAAACTTAAAACACAGAGATGATTCGGTACAAGATGAAGGACTTTTAGTGGAAAGCAAAGAGGACAATAGATGGAAGTACTTTTGTTTTGAGGAGATTATGCCGGAAGACATGGAAACTTCCTCTGAAGTTGAGGAAGAGAAAAGTCTGATGAATTTTGAAATAATCTTTATTGATTCTTCAACGGAGGAAGAATCTTCAGTTGATGAAAACTCTAAGGATGGAATTCAAAATTCCACAGATAGTTTTGAGACCATGGACGCTACAAACAATGAAGTTTCCTCTGAGGAAGGAAATGCTGGGACTGGACGTTGAGTCACATTTTGATGAAATCTCAGAGTATTCTTCATCAGAAGAATGGTTTTCTGATGAAGAAAGCTCAGACAATGACACTCAAAATGACCCTGACCATATTTACAGCATGGATGCTGAAGAACTGGATGCGTCCTCTAAGGATGAGGAAGGTCGTTCGGGAAGCTCAAATGCTGGAAATATGTGGGAACATTTTGGAGAAGTGTATGAGTTTTCTTCATCAGAGGAATCATCTTCTTCAGAAGAAAACTCTGAAGATGGAAATCAAAATAACACAGAAGATTTCGTCCACATGGATGTCAATCTTGACCCAGCTATGTATTTCTGCAAATTTTCCATTCATTTTTCAATTGTTGGATGAATGCCACCACGCAAAGCATCATGAACTTGACTGTTGTCAGAAGGTTTGTGGCTCAGTTTCCTCAGGAGATTGCTGATCTTTTTGCAGAGACACCATTGCTTGCAAGGTTTTTCTTTTGAAGCAATCCACCATCCAGGTAGAGACTTTCCTCCACATGAAGTCTTTGCAGTTCAGAATGAACTCCTTGAAACTCTGCAGATCAGGGATGTAAACCATCAGGACAAGCCAGGAGTCCTGATGTTTTACATGTCACACTATCTGGCCCAGTATGGCATCACCACAGACTGTAAGCTGTACACAGCTGACTGTTGTGAACGATGTCAGAAGTGTTCACAAATTATTCATAGCTTTGGTCCTGTCATTCTTCTTCCAAAGGAACAACAAGATGACACTACATGTAGTCTTCTAGGGAGATATTGGAATAGGATTTCAGAAAATTGTGGCACCTGCAAGTCCAACATAAAGAGTGATTGCTTCTTAAATGGTACAGATGTGATGACCCTGACACTGCCATGGCCAGACAGTCCAGACGATATCAGACATCCTGTGGTACCTGAACCAGCCCTTGAAGTTCCTGTAAAAACTGGAAGTCAGATATACCATCTGTCCTCAGTCATTTGCTGGAAGCAGGCAACAACTTCTGACACCAGCAGCCTTTGCACATATCTGATGTGTGGAGAGCTGGTGTTTAAGGCAGAGGATGAGCAGGTATCACTGGCTAATATCAACTGTGAAGCTGACATTTGCAGCAATGGGTACATCTTCATCTATGAAAAGGCCACATAAGGACAGGACAAATACAGCGTTGGGGTCAAAGTGACAAATGATCAACAACAAAGATAGTGGGTGGAACATGGCCCACACAGAGTCATTGTCAAGGAGTTGTGGCCAGTCCGGACGCTTGCAACAGCGCAGACTGGACCACCGAAGAGCCAGAGGTGGGTGGCCAATTGGCCGCCTGGAACCAGGAAGACGAAGAGATGGAGGCTGGGTGTGCTGGCAGGAGGACATGGAGCGACGGGCAGATGGATCATCAGCACCGGCAGACACACAGATAAGTGCTCAGGCACTGAGCAGCTCATACACACACACACACACACACATATATATATATATATATATATATTAGATATGTGCCGATCAGGTTTTTTCCTGCACATAATTATTTATTTTTTTTTATTTATTTTTTATTATAAACTACCGGTTACATTATGTGGAAAAAGGAACCATGAATTCACTTTAATTTAGACAAAAATTTGTTTTTAATAACTTTTTCCAAGAACAAAACAAACCAGGCATTGTGCAAATTGTACTGCTATAGGTAATACTATCTTTAACAGACTGAAAACATATGCAGGCTCTGAAGAGGCTAAATAATGCAAAGAGTCAAAATAAAACCTCTCAACATTGCCAAAAAATTCAAGTATAAAACTTAACATTCAAAGGCAAATACAGGTTCCATTACAATAAACAATTCTGAGTTACTGAATGAAAACTTCCTGATAGCATGGCGGCTAGCTGGTTACTGCTAGTTCTGATTGGCTGTTTACTGATTCTTTAATTATATATATATATATATATATGAATGTATTTATATTGTATGTATGTGTATGTATATTATCATAATGTGTAATGATTCTTTAATAATAATAATAATAATAATAATAATAATAATAATAATAATAGTCAGATTAACAATCCAAACAGCAACACACAAAAGGGTTAAAAATGTAATAAAAATAAATAAATAGCATAAATTAAGATTGTCGTGAGGCAGGGGCGGATCTACCGGGGTGGCATGGGGTGGCAGTTGCCACCCCTGTTGCCAGCCCAGCTAGCGACAATGAATTCAATAAATAGTTATGGCAAGCCGGACATTAAGCGCATGAAACTCTTTTTTCCGACAACATTGAATGCAACACAATGTAACCTGACACCCACTGCTAAGTAGCGGGAACTGCGAGAGAAGGACAAAGCGCCAGCAGCATTGGTGGATATATATGTTACTGGACTGGACATTAGTGATTTATCATAAGTCACACATGCGCCATTGCTGTCCATTGAGTCAGGAATATCTGTGGTCAAGAAAATACTACAACCACGCAAAGAATCAGAACAACAGACGCAATGTTTAGCAGTTAATTCAACCATAGATAATGTAATAAGGGCTTCAGATTTCACAGGTGAGGAAAAAGTTTTAATTTAAAGAAAACATTGAACAAGTGAGCAGTGGATCAGTTATACTAGCTTAACTGTTGCTGGCCTGCTATTGACTTTGATAACCTTAGCATGTGCTGCGCAGTTCGGTGTGTTTTGGTTCCGTTAGCACTAAACAACCCGCCCACCGAGTAGTAGAGCAGCTGTTTAAATCAGCTAATCAACCACCGCGGTGTTCAGGCGAAAACTTATTAATAATCACAATATAGACATTAAGCCTGACAACATAATGTAACAGACTGGATGTTCTGTTTTAGTGTTTTTGCTACTGTTTTGTGTGGGAAATGTTTGCTTTTTGGTGTTGATTCCCCTGATCGGTCATCTCTGCTCTATCTGGTCGTTGAGCTGTTTGTCGGTTGCCATGGCAACGGGTCGTGCGTAATTCCGACATACAGAGCGGGAAAAGGCGGAATAGAAGTTGTTCGAGCTATTTTTTCTTTATTTCTTCATCCATTTGGATTTTGTTACTTTATTCTTAAATTTCTATTTTTTGTATTATTTATAGAGTTTATTTTGTAGGTTGATAATTGTTGATTTTATTTATTTTTTGTTTTATTATTTTTCATATGTATTTTCTAAATTTAGACAGGAAGTAATGTGGGTCAGTCCACTTTCTATAAGTGTAGGGGCCTGAAGGACCAGCAGTCATTTGGGTTTGGGGCCGATGGTTTTTACCAGAGCAAGAGTGATAGCATGAAAACAAATGAAAGTTTGATCTCTGTAATTGTTTGGTGAAAGAGGAAAATAAATCACAGAGAACAATCAGTAAGTTTGGACACTGAACCTTCTTTTGCCCGTGTCGAGAAACTTGACCCCAGTGCCTCAGTAGTGGCTTGGTGGAACTTTTGTTGAATGTTTGGCTTGGCAAACAATCAGAAGTGGTTCTGTCTAGTTTGGTTCTTCACCTGTTTATCAGCTTTATTGTACCTTTATTGTGGCGCACTGCAGCTGCTGCAATTCCTAAAAACAAGCAACAAAAACTGATCTAATACCCTGTGTTCGCAAAACGTGGTGATATAACAGTCGTCAAACTACGGCTCCTACAGCGTATTTAAAATAAAACGATTGACCAATATAAATAGAAATTTGCCCCTTCTTGCATCTTGACAGAACTAACAGAAACTAAACTGTTTATAGATTTGTATCATGGAGAATTTATCAAACATCAGTTTTCTAATCTTTATTTTAAGTTGTATTTAATAGATATATCTAATAACAAATGATGGCGATACTAATATTTTCGTGACAGATTTCTCCTTGTCCTATATTGGGATAAAATGGTTTTCTGGACACAGTGAATCACATAGTGACCAATAGGCGCTGTCCAGTTCAGTAATACATATCAATTAGCAGGAGTATGAAAGACATAAAAATAATTAACTATACTACATTAAGAAATTGTATTTAAGCCTTGGTGCTTGTGGTGGATGCTCCTACCACCACCACATAGTGTTAGTATTTATTTCTTTATTAGTATTAGTAAAGTATTAGTAATTACTAATATTTCTTTATTAGTATAGAAATAAATGACCTTACCTTTGGGCTCCTCCCTTTTGCCGTAGCATTTGTGTTGTACCTCGTCAATCTCAAGTTGTGATAGCAGTTGCTGTTTGCGGATGTTGGAACACTGAGCTACTAGTTGTTTGGCAGTCATTGTAGACTGTGGGTGTCGAAGTAACCATTCCACCCTCAGTCTTTGCATGTAACCCCTCTGACTAGGGTTACTTGAGTAGTAGCATTCCAACAGATCCATGTTTTCGTCTCTCGCCCATTTCCGTCTTGTTCCAGTAGCCCATTTTTCATCAAGGTGCTCTGGTTCCCCAGCACCTGACGCAGACCTTGTTTGGCCGGGCGACGTCTGAGCCGGCATGTTATGCGTATCAATGTCTCTCATGGTATGAGGTAGGCTATATAGCTCCAAGGGTCTTGCCTAAGGACCCACACTGCATAGCTCAATTGCACTGTTGTAACCCGCCCCAGCCCGGATTCGAACCCCGGTCTCCCGGGTGGTAGACTGGTGTCTACCCACTGAGCTATACAGTCAGCTATATATATATAAAAAAAAAAAAAAAAATTCCCTTCTCACCCTCCGCGGGTGGTCTCTTTCATCCTCTGAGCTCGGGTCCTCTACCAGAGGCCTGGGAGCTTGAGGGTTCTGCGCAGTATCTTGGCTGTGCCTAGAACTGCACATTTCTGGACTGAGATGTCTGATGTTGTTCCTGGGATCTGTTTGAGCCACTGCTCCAGTTTGGGGGTGACTGCCCCGAGGGCCCCGATGACCACAGGCACCACTGTGGTCTTCACCTTCCAGGCCTTCTCCAGTTCCTCTCTGAGGCCCTGGTATTTCTCCAGTTTCTCATGCTCCTTTTTCCTGATGTTGTGGTCACTTGGTATTGCTACATCCACCACAACGGCTTTCCTCTGTTCTTTATCCACCACCACAATGTCCGGTTGGTTCGACATTACCATCTTGTCTGTCTGGATCTGGAAGTCCCACAGGATCTTAGCTCGGTCATTCTCCACCACCTTTGGGGGTGTCCCCCATTTTGACCTCGGGGCTTCCAGTCCATATTCGGCACAGATGTTCCTGTACACTATGCCCGCCACTTGGTTATGTCGTTCCATGTACGCTTTCCCTGCCAGCATCTTGCACCCTGCTGTTATGTGCTGGACTGTCTCAGAGGCCTCCTTGCACAACCTACACCTTGGGTCTTGTCTGGTGTGGTAGATCTGAGCTTCTATTGCTCTGGTGTTTAGGGCCTGTTCCTGGGCGGCCAGGATGAGGGCCTCTGTGCTGTCCTTGAGTCCAGCTTTCTCCAGCCATTGGTAGGATTTCTTGATATCAGCCACTTCAGTTATTTGTCGGTGGTACATCCCATGCAGGGGCTTGTCTTCCCATGATGGTTCCTCCAGCACCTCGTCCTCTGTTCCCCATTGCCTGAGACATTCGCTGAGCACATCGTCCGTTGAGGCTTTGTCCTTGATGTATTTATGGATCTTAGATGTTTCATCCTGGACAGTGGCTCTCACACTCACTAGTCCTCTGCCTCCTTCCTTACGGCTCGTCTACAGTCTCAGGGTGCTGGATTTGGGGTGGAACCCTCCATGCATGGTTAGTAGCTTCCGAGTCTTAACATCCGTGGCCTTCATCTCTTCCATTGGCCAGCTAATTATTCCGGCAGGGTATCTGATTACTGGTAAGGCATAGCTGTTTATTGCACGGATCTTGTTCTTGCCATTGAGCTGGCTTCTCAGGACTTGCCTTATTCGTTGGAGGTATTTGGCTGTGGCTCCTTTCCTTGTGACCTCATCGAGGTTGCCATTTGCTTGTGGTATTCCCAGGTACTTGTAGCTGTGCTCTATGTCTGCTATCGTTCCCTCTGGGAGTGAGACCCCTTCTGTGCGGACGACCTTCCCTCTCTTTGTAACCATCCGGCCACACTTCTCTAGTCCGAATGACATCCCAATGTCAGTGCTGTAGATCCTGGTGGTGTGGATCAGTGAGTCGATGTCTCGCTCGCTCTTGGCGTACAGCTTGATGTCATCCATGTAGAGGAGGTGACTGATTGTGGCCCCATTCTTAAGTCGGTATCCGTAGCCAGTCTTGTTGATGATTTGGCTGAGGGGGTTCAGGCATATGCCTGGTGTATGCCACATTTGATGGACACTTGTGCAAGCGGTTTGCAGTTGGCTTCAAGGGTGGTTTTCCACAGCCCCATCGAGTTTGCAATGAAGGCTCTTAGAGTCCTATTGATGTTGTACATCTCTAAGCATTCAATGATCCAGGTGTGTGGCATTGAGTCATAGGCTTTCTTGTAATCAATCCAAGCGGTGCACAGGTTGGTGTGTCGGGTTTTGCAGTCTCGGGCGACTGTGTGGTCTACAAGGAGTTGGTGTTTGGCTCCTCTACTATTTATGCCGATGCCCTTCTGTATTTATCTCATGTATTTATCCATGTGTCCGCTTATCTTAGCCGCTATGATGCCTGACATGAGCTTCCATGTTGTAGAGAGACAGGTTATTGGCCGATAGTTGGATGAACCCTTTGAGGATCCTTCTGGATCAGGATTGTGCGCCCTTCAGTTAACCATTCAGGGTGAGTCCCATTCTGTAGCAGCTGGTTCAGTTGAGCTGCCAGTCGCTCATGGAGGGCAGTGAGTTTCTTTAGCCAGTCCAGTTTTTCATACCCGAGACTCTTTCTTGGACATCTGCCACAGTGATGGTTACCGGGAGGTTGCTGTGGTCCTCTCGTAGAGAGGTTAGCCACTGTGCCTTGCTGTTGTGGGACGCCTCCCTTTCCCATATGCCTTTCCAGTATTGTTCAGTCTCCAGCCTTGGTGGACAACAGTCTCCTGCTCTGTTGTTAGTACCCTGCCATTGAGAGTACACTTTAGCTGGTTGGGTGGAGAAGAGCCGGTTGATCCTCCTGGCTTCATTCTCTCTTGTGTATCTCTTTAGGCGGCTGGCCAAGGCTTGGAGCCTTTGTTTGGCAGTTTCGAGTGCTTCAGGTATGGGCATCTGGCTGTACTTCTTGGGTACTGATCTTTTCATTGCACCCCTTAGGAGCTCTGACAGCTGGCTCACTTCCCTCTTGATCTTAGCCTCTAACCGTCTTTTCCATGATGGATATTGGGTCTCATGGTTGCTCTTATAGCCGAGCATTTCAAGGATCACTGATGCTGAGTTGTATATCAGCTCATTGGTTTCTGTTATGGTGTTGGTAGGGATTGTTCTCAATGCTGCATTCACATCTTCAATGAGACTTTCTGATGGTACTTCACTCAGCCGTTGTAATTGGCGTCGGGGTTGCCTGGTGTTCATTCGGGCCACGATTCTCTCTCTCAGGTCAGTTGCTGTCTCGTTCAGCTTTGATAGTTCGTTCATTACTGGGGCTGCATACCCAGTCTCGGGGTGGGGAGTAGTTAACTCCCCCCTGACCTTACCTTTGGGCTCCTCCCTTATGCCGTAGCATTTGTGTTGTACCTCGTCAATCTCAAGTTGTGATAGCAGTTGCCGTTTGCGGATGTTGGAGCACTGAGCTACTAGTTGTTTGGCAGTCATTGTAGACTGTGGGTGTCGAAGTAACCATTCCACCCTCAGTCTTTGCATGTAACCCCTCTGACTAGGGTTACTTGAGTAGTAGCATTCCAACAGATCCATGTTTTCGTCTCTCGCCCATTTCCGTCTTGTTCCAGTAGCCCATTTTTCATCAAGGTGCTCTGGTTCCCCAGCACCTGACGCAGACCTTGTTTGGCCGGGCGACGTCTGAGCCGGCATGTCATGCTTATCAGTGTCTCTCATTGTATGAGGTAGGCTATATAGCTCCAAGGGTCTTGCCTAGGGACCCACACTGCATAGCTCAATTGCACTGTTGTAACTTGCCCCA
Source organism: Poecilia mexicana (assembly GCF_051168715.1). Lineage (NCBI taxonomy): Eukaryota > Metazoa > Chordata > Actinopteri > Cyprinodontiformes > Poeciliidae > Poecilia > Poecilia mexicana. The sequence goes on along the minus strand of NW_028263382.1, from coordinate 29,825,466 downwards.
ACCTGGATTCGAACCCCGGTCTCCCAGGTGGTAGACTGGTGTCTTACCCACTGAGCTATACAGTCAGCTATATATATATATATATATATATATATATATATATATGTGTATATATATATATATATATATATATATATATATATATATATATGTGTATATATATATATATATATATATATATATATATGTGTATATATATATATATATATATATATATGTGTATATATATATATATATATATATATACACACACACACACACACACACACACACACACACACACACACACACACACACACTGCCACCCCTGAAAATATCCCTGCCCTCCTCTTGCCACCCCATAAATATTTTTCTAAATCCGCCCCTGTCATGTGCAACAGTGTTCCTGACTATCTTGTCATACCTTGTAAGTCCAGCATACCTTGTGGTGCTGCGAATGCTCGCTTTGATGTTACGTTTCTTTTAAATCCGTCATACCTGTAGAAGTTTCATTTTGTGTGTTTTATTTCTCAGAAGTCTACGGTAAATTAAAAAAATAAATAAAATAAGAAAAATCTAGTTATTTCCACGCAGTGTCCAGAAAGCGGTGTTGTTCCGCTTGTTGCCTAACAGCTTTGGTTAGCATCCAGCGTTAGTCATGTGCCTTTTTTTTAGGACATATTCCATGCAGTTTTCTAAAGAAGTATTAAAATATTAAAAAGGTAGATTAGCTGTAGGAACAAAATATCCCGCGGGAGACCAAGTTTGTAGTCAAACAGTATTTGTAGTAATAGTGACGCTAAACAGGACTAATGTCGTTTACAGTATGGTAACGATATTGGGAACAGCAAAAGTCGTTTATATTAATATATTTGATTAACATAGCAGATTAATTAAATAAAATTTACTGTAAACTTCTGAGAAATACAAAACACAAAATGGAACTTCTACAGGTATGACAGATTTATAAGAAGTCTGCTGAGTAAACAGTATGTGACGTAACATTGATGTGCGCATGTGTGTTACCATAAGGTATGCTGGATTTACGGGTATGACAGACAGTCAGAACCACCTGAAATGTAACTACTGGAAAATCTCTAATTAAGAATGTTTCAAGTAACCACAACTATAAATGCAGCCAGATGAAGGTTTAGCTTCATCTTATTTTAATATAAAAAATATGATTTTAATTTCAGTTAAAACTACTTAAGAATGGGTTAAAACTGAATAAATCAATTAGCCAAATTTATTTGTATAGCACATTGCAGCAGTTCAAGGAGCTTTACATCATAAAAAACACTAAAATAAAGTCATAAAAAAACGTACACTAGACAACTGAGAAGCCAGTGACCAACATTGATCATCTTGTATTGATCAATATGATCAATAGACGTCAAATATGTTGGTCAATATTCCTTTTATTATGGTTCAAAGGCAACTCTGAACAGGTGTGTCAAATGTAGAAACACATTAATCAGGATTAAGTCTCATATAAATGTTAACAAATTAGGTCAGTAGCTCCAATGTCCTCACAGAAATGAGTTTTCATTAAAACACACAGATGATGTTAAACATTTCATCATCAGACTTGTTGAACTAGAGATGCTGCCCTTCTGTCTTCATGGCTCCACTGATGTCTCACTCATTATATTGAACATTACAATAATCCACCCAGAACCAGAACTTCAGGCTGCAGTTAGGGTTGCCACCTTTCAGAAATAAAAATAAGGAATGCTCCCCACGGCGCGTCGTCCTTCTTTCATTGGGTGGGACGTCCACTGCAGTGATAGACATTATTTTATGGCGGTGTTTTTTGTTTTTAAAAGGTGATCCATAGAGCAATAGTTCATGCATAGAGGTTGGTTAGAGTACCCCATAATTGTACTCTAATCACAGTAGCAGACCTTAAACACGTTTAATTAAGCAAGTGTAAAAAGTATTTGGTAAGCTACTCAAGTACTGAGGAACTGATCATAACACCTGATTTAATATTCAAAATGTATCCTCAGACAGCTAAAAGTATAAAAGTTATGTGAACATTCTGGTATTTTAGTCAGTGTTTTTTGAAACAACAAAAAAACAGAGCAATATTTCATCATTTGATATATTAAATGATCCAAAGAGCCACATCTGTCTCCAGAGATCCAGGTTGAAGATCCCTAGCAGATGGAAATATCCTATCTCTATACAGCAGCTAAAAGTACAGCACTAGAATATTTAATTTATTGTTAAAGTAAAATTGTGGAGGTTAAAAAAATCCATCACTGAGTATTAACATAAGACATTTATTTAGTATAATTTCTTAGGTACCCCGTTGGCCCCCATCTAGAACCGCCCCTGTGCTGGAGGTCTGTGTCTGGTGCATAATACATTAATGCATTAATGCACTCCTGATCCATTCTGTCTGGTAATCACACTGCGCCACAATGGACACATTTTTTTAAATTGTCTTTATTCATCCTCACAAACATTATTTCCAGTCACATATGTATCTTTATGAGAGGTTTTGCTTCTAAGGACGGTGGAGTATCGGGTCAAGGACGTTTTAAAAAGACCCGGGTTGATACCGCGGCTGCGTAGTGTCCGTTTCTAGGCAACCGTGACAACAGCGTCGGTCCGTAGCGTTCTGGGGTCCTATAGCTCCCACCACCAGTATTTTATTTTGGTCATTATTGTTGCACTTAATGTTGATATGTGTGTGATAGGCGTGTCTATCTGACATTTATAGAAATACGGAACGAATCGCGTCCCGTATCGGTTCAATACGGGATGCAACATTTAACAGCCAAATACGGGACGATTCCGTATTTTACGGGACATGTGGCAACCCCTAGTATGGAGGGGTGCTCTAGTTTACCATGGAAGCTGGGTTGATGGGAAGCCTGTTAGAGTCTGCAAAAGATTTGAAACTGAGGCAGAGGTTCACCTTCCAACAAGACAATGACCTTCAACGAACAGCCAGAGCTACAATCAAATAGTTTAGATAGAAGCCTTCATGTTTACAGACACTCTCCATCCAGTCTGACTGAGCTTGAGCAATTTTGCAAAAAAGAATGGTCACAATATTTGCTGCCTAAATGTATAAATTTGCAAAACTTATGACTTTTTATTCCACTTCCCAATGATGGGCTACTTTGGGTTAGTCTATCACACTGTGTTTTGTAGTTGCAAGTATCAACTAAAAAACTTTTTTTTTTTTTTTTTTTTACATTTTTTCAGTGCGTTTTTTTATTGCCAAACAGCTCTTTGAAACTTAAATAGGACCTGGTGAAAACAAAGAAGGGCATTAACAACTGCCTGCTGTGGCACCTTCATCATCAATCTAAACGGGAAGATCCAAAAGCAAACATCTTCCCCTTGTCTGGTCTCAAGGCTTCATTTTCAGTTTGCTCGTGTCAGAGCTGTTGAGAAATTAAGCCATCAGCAAGTCATGTATGCATGAGATTAACATCTTTATCATGGCGCTGTTGTCAGCCTGATGTTGATTGATAATGTACAGCCGCCTGGGGTGCAGACCAATCATCTATTTTCAGGCTTTTTTTGACACAAATCCTGGCGGTGCTCTGATTTCGCTTTCCCCTCTGACTGACCTTCCCGCTGTACCAAAACGCAAACTGACGAGCTGTCACGGCAACCCCGAGGAAGTCATCGCATTTCGGATGCGACGCGTGGTGATCAATATGTATTTTGCAGGTGACGCTCAATCATTAGGGGTCAGATTTTTATCTTTACGTCAGTGTAAAATGCGCGGCATGCATACCTACAGCGGGAAACCAGCCGGATGCACACATGTACACTCCTGATGAAGCAGGATAAAGCCCTGTGGCGGCCTCGTTCCACACCGTTCTTGTGGATCTTTGAGGTTTATCCCCACAACTGTGTCACCCAATTGTTTATTAAATGAAGAAAAATCTTCACTAATCCGGAGCACGCTCTCTCTCTCTCTCTTTCCAAATGTGAGGTGTGTGCGTGTGTTTGTGTGTGTGCAGAAACGGGAGTTAAAGATGCGGATATGGAATTAAAGTGAACTTAAATCCTTCAAAGGTAAAATTGATATAAAAAAATCCGGAGATGCTAATAGAGAGGATGATGATGTGATACTATGCAGCCTCGTTCAGCTCTGGCCTAATTATTCTTAGCTGCGGGATGCAATTTAGTCTAGCCACGCTTTACATGTGCTAATAGGATTCCTTTCTTCAGAATAAACACTTTTTTTTTCTTACTTTTGCTGCAGGAGATTTTGGACTGCAGAAGCATTTTGGTCAACAGGGACAAAACTTGAAAGAATAATCACAAGTCATGCGTGTTAGGCCTGTCAGTTCACAAACCCAATGTGGATTTGCTGCAGCACCCCGTGTTACCTGCAGGGGGAGGCAGATTACCATGACTAGCGCTTCATCTGGCTATGGAATAGAAAAAAAAAACATCAGCTGAAGAGTAAATGTCAGGAATTAAGAGTCACAAACGAATGGATGACATTTATGGGAGTTCTATAAAATAATAATAATAATAATAATAATAATAATAATAATAATAATAATAATAATAATAATTTCAAACACATTCTGTGAGAAAATTGTGTCTAGTTTCCAACAGAAATCCACACAATTCACATCCACGCTAAATGCTGCTGCACTGTTATGATCAAATGAATAATAATAAAAAAAGTCAGCCTGAAAGCACTCAGGGAGTCATGCAGGCCTCAGTGAAGATAAACTGATCCTCTTTAACCAGCCGCACTCTATCTCCCACAGTAATCTCTGCTTCCACCCATGTCTTTCCCTCATGTGAGTCGCTCTGTGAAGCTAAAGCTTTGGCTGAGGTTCAGACCGACTCTCTATTTACACCCGCACCGGTCCGTTCTCCCATTGACACAAACAGCTGTCTCTCTGGAAATGAACTGACAACACTAATTAACAACGGCAATAAGAGACGCTGATTACGCATCGGTTTTCATATATCTATAATGCTTTCCAGGAATAATCAACTTGCATGTGTAATTTTGATTTGGATGTTTTAGCAGCTTCCGTATTTGACTGCGGGTGAAGATATACAAAAAGCTAGAAATATGTGCTTTTTTTATAGCCATAGAATAATCACAAACTTGAAATTTGAGAAGGATCCACGCTATACTTTTAAGTAGAATTGGAGAGAAAAAAAATCCTTGACCAAACAGCAAGTCAATCTGGATCCAGGTTAAAGTGTTTGAATTTTTTTTATTTTATTTTATTTTTTATGTATGTCAAAATGACGGACAATGAAAAAGTCTTGTCCAAATGTAACTCACGTTAGAAAATCTCTCATAAAGGAATTAAAAGTGTTAAAAAAAAAACCATTCATTTCATAAGTGTGTGATAAAAACTAACGTTTAGAATTCATGAATCTATTTGTTAAAATCTGAAATTAATGGATTAAAAACATGTTGAAACCATATAAAAATTATGAGTATGTTTCTTACAGAGTTTAACATCCAATAGAATAAGTGGTTTTTGGTAACTTCAGCCAATCACATTGGTTGTCCCGCCCTCAATTTGCATTTTGCCTGCTAGCTGCTTTGCTATCAAGAGGGCAGCTTGCTAACTCATGGTAAGGTTTTGTGTCAGTTCTTGACGTTCTTGTATGCTTTAATAGTATATGATATTAGGGCTGAAACGATTCCTCGAATGATTCGAGTACCTCGATTACTAAAATTCCTTGAGGAAAATGTACCTGCCTCGAAGCTTCGTTAATTTATGTTTTATTAGTTAGCGCACCGTGTTCCGGCCGGGACTTCATTTGCGTTGCGCGGAGCTCTCACTTCCGCCTCTGAGTTGTTGACAAAAGCTAAGTCTCAGCGGCATAAAGTCCAATCTTCAAGATTGGCCCGTGGGGATTTTATTGATTGATGATAATGCCCGACTTTTTATCGTTTTTGGGGAACCAATAAGCATCCTTAAAATGACTGGGGGAATGCCTGGAGTATGGCAGCATTTCTCCTCCGGGGCTGCTGGTTGAAAGCGAACGGCGGGAAGAGCGCTGAGGTGAGCGGATAGCCTGAACAGGGCGGGCGGCTGAGTAGCTGATGCTTACCGTGTAAATGTAGCTTTACCGACGAACCGCACAATACATTTCATATCCCGGTCTGAAGAAACGGGTGGCGGAGCGCATCGTACATGGCTGGTAGATGAGTTTCTGAGTGTGACCAGTGAAGGTGTCGTAAATATCCCGTATTGCTTCCCCCGTGTTCGTCCCCCGGTCTAACGGTTCGTCAGTCCGCTGGTCTATTTCCTCCCCTCCACCCCATCTTACGTTCGTTCATTCGCCCTCTCCTCCCACTCCAGGCGGCATTTCCCGTATTTTCAAACCCAAAGCGTGACAGGTTAGGTGGCAAGGTGAGTTTAATTAATCTATTAAACTCACTGAAGATGAATACATAAACTAAAAGCTGGATTGTAGACATTTTTTATAAGCATATTTGTGAGCCTGCCTCTTTGTTATTAAATTCAATATAATTTCAGATTTTTCTATAACTTTTCTTCTGGTTAACTTAGAAAGTGAGCTATTATTGTTACAGGTTAGTTTTCTAAACTACAAAAAAGCAACTGTTAGGGATGCTCAAATATGAAAAATTGGACTGATATTGATATCTGATAGTAACACCGGTATTATGACAGATTTAGCAATATTTCATTTTAGAATTTTTTTTATCCGATTACTCGATTAATCGTAAGAATAATCGATAGATTACTCGATTACTAAAATATTCGTTTACAACAGCCCTATATGATATTAATTGGTGTTTTATGCTAAAAGCTTGGGGTAAACCTTGTGGGGAATATTGATGGAAAAGACAGCCGAGCAGAGGACTGACGATAGTTTCCTTGCCTAGACTGAGTGAGTTGCACTAGTAAGTTTACATCGAACTCGTGGGTCCGTTAGCCGCCATGCTAGTTTATACTATTGTAAACCCCATTGACTTATGCTACAACTGTTAGCATGTTAACTCCGTTAGTTACAAGGCCAAATAAAATAGGGAAAATTTATAATTACACAAGCTAGAATGGCTACATGGATAACAAACTACTTTTGCACTGTTCATATACATTTTTAAAAATTTTATTCTATCAGGATTAAAAAAAACAAACAGTGAGATCAAAAAGCTCTTTTTGGTCAAGAAATCCTGACCAGGAGGCAGCAAGAAATACAACATACACAAAAATTAAATGCCAAGCTATTAAAAAACAGGTAAATGTCATTGACTCGGGACTCAAGAACTTTTAGTTTGGATGGAGAAACACTGAGACAAATTAACTCAGTTTCTTGTTGCAAGTTCCAATATTTTTTTTTCTCTTATGTATCACGTTCTATTACCTTTAACTGTGTTTTCATGTGTTAACTGGATTAAACTAATTAATTTGGTTTCATTATTGATAAAACTGAATTTGAATGAATGAGTTGTACAACAGAACTGAAAGTGAAATGTGAGCAAAATCCCATTTCAGTTTTATTTCATGACAAGAAAATGACCTTTTCCTTAGGTCAGGTTTTTGTTTGGAATTACCAAGATGTGGAGGACCACAAGCCTGAAAAGCTTGGTGAGCCATTGCCCATTTGAGCCAAACCTACTCCGATTGCCAACAGGCTGTCAATTTTGCAGAAATTGAGTTTTAAAAAAAGAAAATGCATAAAACTTAAATTTCCTGTGTTTGCCTGATTGGCTTGGTAAGACAAGACATGCTTTTTATGTGAATGAAAGATTGCAGGTTTTTTTCTTTTGAAAATGTGCATGCAAACCAGCCTGTTATGAAAAGATCACCCAAAAGCTTTGTTGTATTTAGTTTGAAAACAGCACTGTTGTGCATCATGAATTGTGCATAAACTCTGTTATCTGCAGTCATGTTTTCTCAGCAGAACAAACAGCTGTTCTGTTCATGGTGGAAATAATTTTACTGTTCATTGTTTGTTACAGCTGTGACTTTTATTTTTTTGTTTTTTTAAGATTTTACAGAAATCTTTAATTAATGATTCACAAATGTCTAAGTGCCTGTACATTCCTCTCAGGATGGATTAAATCTCTGGTTGCCACCATTTTTGTAGCACACAAAATAGTTGGGGCTGTCTTGAATTAGCGTTTTTTTTTTTGTTTTTTTTTGTCCCTGATACCGATCGAAGTCATGCAGGGACGGGCATTTTCTGGTGCTGTTTCCCCATCTGATGCCTTAACTGACATTAATACAAAGTAACACTAACACCATCATAAACAGAATTAAAGATTTAATATTTTTTTAAACAATAAATTGTCTTGTTTTAGCTTATGTTATAGAAAATACTGCTAAGCAACTGGGACATTCAGATAAAACGGTAAACAACATAGAAAATTGTGTTGTCTAAGTCTAAAATGTATTACAGCTTTTAGAGTAAAATAATTGTTTTTCATGATACTATACTCCAAATGTACATTTTATCTAACAACTGAGGGAAAAAAAGAGATGTGACTAAAAAAGGTTCTAGAAAGATCCTGGAGGAAGACACACACAGATTCAGTACCTTACTTCTCAGAGACTCTGCACTGCATGTTCTTACCTTCTGCACATATTGTTTTGTATTCAGCGTGGTTGATGTTTTACACCAGCTTTATGTTGTCATTCCTTTATTTCGGAGTCTATTTTGTGTTGAGGTCGAGGACAAACAAATTCTCTGCAGAGCTCATGGATGGGAGCTTTGCATGCCATGTATACGTACCAAGCCGCTGCAGAGGACCCATAATTTGTCTTAGTCCTATTGTAGACTACAATTGATTGCTGACCTCCTTCTCTTCAGATTTCTTCTCAACAAGCTAATTCTTCCCAAGCCAAATCCCACACGCTCATGTTATGGAGTGCTGCCAAAACTGGTTCGCTCTTGTTCATGCTACAAGCATCTAAAAAACTTCACACAAACAACCGTAACATTTTCAGGTCCATATTTTTTATATGTTCAGTGACACTAGTGAAATATAAATATATGTCCATTTGTTATTGTTAATTATTCAATCAATAAACTAAATCAGTTAAAAATGATCCCTGCAAATGGTGTTACCTCCTTATGCAACTTTTTATTTTGGCTAATTGTACTCACAACCCATAAATGTTATATTTAAATGCACCCCGAACGACGCCGCTAGTCACCCCATCTCAAGCTGTGAGTCTGGATACCGAGAACAGGAAACTCATTCCAGTCACTTGTATTTACAATCGCAATCATGAAACATATCTTATGACCATAGTTGAGAGACAGTGTGGAAGAAATGGTGAAAGGAGAACTTCAGTTTCTGGCACAGCTTCTTCTTCATCTCAACAGACCAGAGCATTAAAGCAGACAAGGCCCAAACCATAACTCACAAAACAACACAACACTTCAACTCTTGAACTTGAAGGAAAGACAGATCTCCACAACCAGAAGGGAGCAGTCCACCTTCTTCAGTTGAGTCATGGCTTCGGAGAATAAAATGCCGACTCTCAAGCTTGTCTCTACACACTTGGCTGCAAACCTTTCCCCAGAATCCTGAAGGATTGTTCACGGAACCACATCCTCCACAAAAAACACAAAGATGGAATCCAGACTCCAAAATAAGATACATTTCTCTCCATGACAAGGCCTTCCAATCATGTCGACGAACACAACAAACAGGATCTAAACTAAATAAAGACCTAACAGAGTCCAAATTGCACTGGAAATGAGCTAAACTTTGGTATATGAGGACTGAATAGTTCTCACAAATGTAAGCCACATCCACAAAACATATATGGAATGAATAACCAAACACCAATAGCCCCATAAGCAACGCTACAAGCCTGAAGACCTGGTCAGCTGTTCCCACACTCCCTAAATTCAAAGTTCAGCAATCAGTCAAAGGCTCCTTTCCAACAACCATTGTTGTTGCAATACAACAAAAGACTGTGACTCTTCAATTTGAGGCAAAGAAACTCGGCTCGGCTGTAACAGGACATAATTTTGAAATATCAACACATCCGTTGAAAAATAAACATTTCATAAATTAACCCGTCTTCAAAATTATTCACTTTGCATTTAAAAGCCCTAAAGCAACCATAGACGTTTTAGTTAGTCACATTCAAGTGAAGCAAATACTTCACCCTGTATTGGTTATACTTCGATACATTTCTTTTCAAATCTAAGTGAGCGATGAACAAAAGTAGACAACAATACATTACTTTTCAGCAAATCCTGTAAATATTCTCCAGATTCATGTTTCTCAGTATAATCAACATCTTATCACTGTGCAGCTTACGGATTTATACGATCTGTTATCCCCCATCCCGATTCTGCATGACTAATTGGAAAGGAGATCATTTCTGGATGAAAGTGTTCGTTTGTGCTCCACTTTGCATGTTTTATGTAGACTGAGCTGGGATTTGTGTCAGAGTGGCGCTAACAAAGTCTTAAAATGACCCCATAAACGCCTCCGAAAGAAAGAAAGAACAACACAATCATGAAATATTTAAGCATAAAAATCCTTTGGCTCATTAAATACTCTCATTAGTCAAACTGGTCTGGATTTCAGGATGACCTTCAGTAGACTTCAAAAAGGAATTTAAGTTGGAAAGTCCTTTTTCCAGATGTTAAACGAGGGTAAACATAAACAAGCCAGAAAGAAAATGGGTTATTTGTTGAGTTTCAGACAGGGCAGACAGAAATGTAGGGCAACAAAATTGCCTTGTTGGTGTAGAACTGCACATTGGACTGACCCGGCAGCCTTTAAACAGATGGTGCTTGAATAATAAATATTTGGGGAAGGCGCCTTTAAATTGGATTACATTAGTGTAATCTCTCCAGCTATTTTAAATCATTTGTGGAGCGTTATCTCATTACAGTTTTTAATCCCTCTAAACTTTTGATTGCTCTCTTGATTATTTGCAAACTCTCAAACACCTTCTGGCTCTCACTGTAAAAAAATCACACATTTCACGTTGAGCTTTATTACAGTTGTACATTTATATTAAATACCAAATGTGAAATTATTTAAGATAACTACCGAGTAAAAGAAATGCCAAGGGCTCATTTATTTTTTTTTTTAACTAAAGCAGTTCCAGAGCTAGAACAGAGTGATACTGGAGTGGGTTCTTATCCTATTCTGTAAGAAAAAAAAAAAAAAGAAAGAAAAAGACAGGTCATTTGATTTCAGCAGCTAAACAGCATCTTTAGATACATTTAAATAAGTACTAAAATAATGTAAAAACAAATAGGTATAATAGTAACAGGGGCATAACAGAAAACCCTGTGGTAGGTATTGTAACATTCCCACAGAACGACATAAAAACTACCAAAGAACGGCATTTCTACATGTGAAAGTGAAGGGAATGGAGTTATATCATCATTTTTATAAAAGATGTGGCTCATATGGACACACCGAAACATGAAACTGGAGTTCAGAAATGTTTCCACTTTGGAATCCAGTTTCAAAAACGGTTGTTTCTGGTTTCCCAAAAGGTCCGATCAGGACGACCTTTGTGGATACACCTAGTTTTGTCTCTGTGTGGACGGGGCCTTAATGTTAACATCAACGCTTCATTTTTGGTGTCACGTCAGTGTATTTGCCCCTCAAGAATTTGTCTCTCCATTTAGAGCTGAGTAAGTTTTTAAACTGATTACTGGGAACAGTTCACCCACTGACACAGGAAGTGAATAACACTCCATAGAAGTTAGGATACATTTGGCAGAAGGTAAATCATTTGTCCTCAAAGTAAATATGGTACAAACAGAAAAAATGAGTTTTATGAGCTGAGCGAATTTGAAAAGAGGAAAACTGTGATGGTTACAATACCAGATCACAGTATTATCAAAACTACAGTTCTAGTGTGGTTTTCCTGGTCCTTACATGTCAGTAGACATAAAAAGTGAACATATTAATGGCCGATCAAGGTTTATTGACAGACTTGGTAAGTAAAGGCTTTCCTATGGAGTATCATGCAACAAAGTAGTGACATGTAAACGATGGTTCTGAAAGGTGTCAGAATACACAATGTGTTGCAATTTGTTGTGTTTGTGTTTTTTGCAGACCGTGTGTATTTCATCCTTTAACTGGGTTGATTAACACAACAGTTAGGTTAGGCTGTGGTGTTGACTTGTCCTCCACAGATCTCAGCTCAATCAAGCATCTGAACATACAAGTTTCATACCTTTTTGCACCTTTTCATACCACACCATACCCTCAGGAATCAAACAGTCCATACGTTGACGGATCAGGGCCTGGACAAGCAGGCAACACAGCACACACTATTAGGTTAGCCCTGATCGTAATGTTATGATTTGATCAGTGTGCCCAATCATTGAATATTTGTATAACTGCTGTCATAATCATTTTACATAACTGTCTTTATTCTGTGCTAAAACTATCTAGGTGAACATGTAAATCATACTTAGGGATGTTCCACCGTTTGATTGCGGTAACGCCACTTTGATTATATTACCTCACTCTCATGGCTGTTCAGTGGCCTCCAAATGGAAATGTACAGCGGCCACTTGTCTACCTTTGATTCTTTCAATTATGATACTCAACAGTCTGGAGCCTAATGCCTCGCATCAATTTAACATCCTCCAAATCATCCCAAAGAATTGCTTTGATGCTGAAACTTGACTGGCTAAAACCTTTTCTCCACATTTACAGTATGTCTGAGTATCATAGGCTTTGGAATTGGTTGCATGGTAACAAATGGGGTAACAGGCTGTAGTTTTTTCCAAGAAAATGTTAAAACATGCCTGAAGAGTCCACAGAGTGACCTTTTCAGATTTCTGAGCAGACTAATAAAGCTTCAGAACCATACTTACTTAAAAACAGAGCCATTTTGTTGTTTCTAGTTGAAAGCTGAGCTCAGCTAATCGCACATTTTTACCACCAACACACACAAACACACTGTAAACCCTTACCTTTCTGTAACCCTCTAGAAAAGCACTTGGTAAATTGACACTCCAGTCATTTTTTTTCCTGATTTGCCCATGAGTTACAGCCTTATTTTGCAAAGCAAGAAAGATTCATTTGATTTTAATTACTATGACAGGCTGGCACTTGTCACACTTGTTTTGTAAAGGGCAGGAAATGTGTGAATTAAATAAAATATTGTTCTTCTTAAGACAAGCACTTTGAAAAGCAAGGAAACCCTGGCTTCCCACTGATACTTCAGTTTCTGATAAAACTAGCTGTTTTCAGAGCAATAAGTCTGTATTGTTGATTCAGACTTTAATGCCTGAGGCAAACGATGCTCAATGTATCCTAACAAACAAACAAGCAAATACAATAAGTTATCTAATTGCTCCCAATCAGATCTGTTTATATCTCCAATTTCAAAAAGATTTAATCACAAGGACTAGACATCTTGGATCATGACCCCTGATCACGCTTTCCCTTTCTTTATAGCATGGGCTTACAAGGGTTCTCAAACCTTTAAGCCACTTGGTTGGTGCTCTGGACTCTCCTTACAGTGTTTATTGTAAAGCGTGATTAAGCACGTAAACATGAAGGGTTGGCTTATATGGCTTCCTGACATCTGGTACGTTCTAACACAATGATCTTTGAGCAAATGGAAATGCTCCAAAGACTTTAACAGAGCAGCTGAGAAAGGGGGATGCGATGGGATGAGGATTTGAGTCGATGCAGACAGACAAAAATAATTTGTCCTAATCTGTTGACTTCTAATTTGTATCTGTGTTGTGAGTTATTTCTCTGGTTTGTGTTATTTCGTGCCCACTTGTATTTTGTGATCGTCTGTTTTTCAACCTCCCTTCGTTGCCTCAGTTCATGTTCCCCACAGCAGCAGCAGCAGCAGCAGCAGCAGCAGCAGCACATTCAGGTAATTGCACTTACCTGTTCCTCACTCTAATTGTTGTCCTGGTATTGAAGCTCTCTATTTTTAACCACACATCTCTGGATTCTCCCTCTGTTATTGCCAGGCTCTTATGTTCTCGGTCCTCCTAATATGTCTTTCTCTTGTATGGACTCATTGTTTATGGAAACTCTTTTCATAAAACACAACACAATATTTTTATTTGCCATTATGGTACTAGAATATAGCAAAATTGCAATGGTGCCCTCAGTGATAAATAATTAATATAAATATTTGCTATGACTGCAATCCAGAACATCCACCTTGTTGCCTTCAAACCATTCTCGAGTTATTGTCTTGCTGTAAAGATCTGAAGTATTTATTTTAATTGTAATATTCAGTGTCTGCCTTTTTTGAAGACTGTCTTCCAATAACGCATAATTACCTAGTCATATTTAGTCTCCTGTCAACTTTTAACAGTTCTTAAGCACAAAAACAACACAGGCCGCTGGTGGACTGCCCAAGCTCCTCTACCACTTGGCTTAGCAAGTTTTCTGCACTCATGGTGATGAATTATTTATATAAGCAGAGGCAACATTACACAGCGTGTAAAACAGGAGGCACTTCCTAGTCTATCTTTAATATGCAATTTTAGCAATTTCACAACTTTCAGAGGTGCTAACCTTAACTCAAACAGACTGCCAACATTTCAGACAGAGCAGGTTCTGTGACAGAGGTTGGAAGTTACAGGATAAAACACAGCACCTTGCTGAACTCCGTTCAGACTTCCTGTCATCTGCTGAACATCGAACAGACATTGCAGCCTGAATTAACACCAGGCATGTCTAGACATTTCATATGAAATGTTTTTTTTTTCTTTAAAATTCCTTCTCCAGACATTTCCAAAATCACCTTATTGATGCTGAAAAAGAAAACATTAATTCACTCATTATCAACTTCCACACGAAACTCGGTTGTTGTCAGTGTGATGCATTAGGACTTACAGTACGTTCCCTGACTCGTTAGCGCTTTTGAGGCTGTTCCAGCTGAAATATCCGGATTTCTTGCTGCATCTCTACAAAATAGGCCATGATTTTAATAACCTGGCAATGGAAAAGGTCATCCCAGCACAGCCAACGCCAAGGGAGTGGGGACACAAAATGAGAGTAAGCCAACAACAGGGACTGGGAACTAAGGTATTTAGATCTAAAAATGTCATTGTAAGGAACTAGATCAGATTCTCTGGACTGAATAGGCATCTACAGAACAAATACTGATGCAGAAAATTATAAAAATTTTGTAATTTATAACAAAATTTACATCTAAAGAAAAAAGTTGCATTGTGCTGTAAAATCAAGTCGACAATATAAAAAAAGTAAGGCTCAAATTATGCAACGGCATGTCCAGGCACAGTTAGAAAGTGCCTGGACATGACTGCAGTCGTGATTTCTTCTGGTAGTTTGATAAGTTGGTCAGTCTGACTCAGACTAGTAAACCAGGAGCTGTCCATCACCGGTCCCATCGAGACGTTTCTATCCGCTCATCCAGCTGGCTCCTGGGTCGTAGCAGCTCAAACTGAAAAGCCAACACGTCTTAAATGGGTCTGCCATGCTATGCCACAACAGAGCCCAAAAGCACAGCGCATCCCCCCCATCATCCTGGCTCTTTGAAGGAGATATTTGTAAAGCGGGATGGGCACGGCTGCGTTATCTTCCGGATCTGTCTTGTGTTCCCAACACGAGGCAAGCTGCGCTGACGAGAGTGACGGAGTAAGAGGTCAGATCCCGTCCGCCGTCCGGACGCGGCCTTCTACCACAGTGCATTCTGGGATGCAGGGAGGGTTTAATGTAGAGACTGTAATTAAGAAGCGGTGTGATCTGATTTCAGACTTCCACTGAGCCATCACTGGAGAGGAATTACAGGTTGCAGCTAATGATCTGTAAACATCCACCAACGCCTTCCCAGTTAATCGCAAGAGTCGCAAGTTGAGAATATAATTTGAATTCAGATTTTGATTTAAAAAGAGTCGAAGACTAATTAGGCATCATTTTGCAACCCGATAGGCAGGCCCGTTTTTTTAATCATGTTAGTTTTATTGAATTTAGCTAATAATGTACTGCAAGAAAAAAAAATAGCTGAATTAACTGGTTTCCAAACAGATATTTTATTTGTATAGTTCATTAATTATGTCAAATGAAAATGCTGTAGGCATGATGGACTGATTTTAATAGCTTTGACAAAGTAACAGCATGTTTGTTTGTTTGTTTGTTTGTTTTTTAATTAAAGGATTTTTTTGAGAATTGCCATGATGCTATTACTTAATGGAGAAATGTATAACCAACACAGTTAAGCGCAATAATATACTTTAATTACAGTTACATTTGATAGCATGTATGTATGATATTCAAACAAAATGATAATGTTGTGCGAAAACTATTTAATAGTATTTTAAATATATATGTATATATAATATATGGGATGATTGAATTACTTAAATTTTAAACCAGAAAACAATCATTCACATTACTATAAAATGTTGTGTTATCTACAGCAATATTATTTGTAAAGTTTGAACCAGAAGCAAAATTAAAGCTCTAAATTTAATAGTAGGTTCAAAAATGGACCTTAACTATGTTCTTCTTTTTATAGAGCAATAACAGTATCGTGCTCATTAATGCATGTTCTATGTTCTTGCATGTCATATCTTTAATATCTGTAGTTTGCCTGATCCCTGTGGCTGATGGTTCAATAAAAATAACAGCGAGGTGCAGAGTGGGCCTCCAATCCTGGTGTCACTCTGAAGACAAAAACTATATGATGTATGGATATTTGACTTGATGCATGCTGTTGAGAAGCTCTATAATATTTTTAATCAGTTTGCAAAATATTTTCCAAAACCAAATTCATGCAAGGCTGCAAATTAGAATTTCCAGTTATTAACACCATCAAAAGCATCTCTGCATTTAGATACGGTATCGCAGGTTCAATGCTTTTGCTGTAAGAATATTAAACAATCAGAGTGAATTTGTGGATGAATGCCTCCCTTTTATAAAACCAGTTGTCTTCTTGCTTGTGCCCAAAAGCCTTCATTTGGCACCTTTTATTATTAACCATAATACTAAATACTATTAACATAGGTTAAAAGTATTTAGCATATATATGTGACACTCTCACATATTTTAATAATTTTCACTTTTCTCTCAGAATTGCTACCAGCAATTAATGTTATTTGTGCAGAAAAATAATGAGTAATACTCCAAAAATGTGTCAGTTTTGAAAAGAATCGAGCTTAAGAACTACAACATTTTAAAGAGCAGCAATAAAACAACTGAACAGTCATTCAATTGTTTTGAGAAAAACTGTAATCAGTGAGCACCAACATTTTTACTGTGTAAATAAATCCAAGATGTTGGTAGTCACCTTAGTTTAGACCTCAATGTTCATATTCACCTTAAGCAGAGAAATGAGATGATAAATTATTAAAATCTCCAGGTGCACAAGCCATTACAGAATCAATATTTTAGAAAAGGTCTAATAATAGCCGGCCACGTTTCCATGCATTCAGCGCATGGCAGACGGAAAACACTTCAAATGCACATAGAATAAGAATTGGAGGGAGCAAACTAGCAAAAAGAATAAAACTGTGATGTGTGTAGAGGAATAAATTACCTTTGAAAAGCTGGCTGAGCGTTTCACGGAGGCAAGTTCTGAAAAACCTGGCTGCATCCGAGCTGCTGGACGTGGCAGCCTCAGATGTGGGCTCAGATGATTAGTAGTGATGTTTCTGTTGGCCTTCATCCTACTATTCATTATATCCAGCTGTCTGACAGATACAGATGAACCCCGCTGACCCCCGGACCCACCCACCCACATGTCCACCTACAGCACAGCTGCGGGACTGAGCCAAAGATGAAACGGAGGCAGCTGAGAGCGCTGGCCGGCAACCTGAACACAGTCTGAGATCCTCAGTAAGGAAATACATATAGCAACAAATAATGTTACAGCAATTATTGTGCCCCCTTAAAAAAGGGCTTGGTTAAATAAGAGGAAACTATTTCTGAAAGAGAAGCTTCTTTACTTTAGCTTTTTTGACAGAGTATGAGGACCATAGTGAGAAAAATGAATAAATTACCAGAACAGTTATAAAAACGTTGTACGATAATAAAGTCAAAATAATACAAAGTCGTAAATATAAGAATCTTCAGCACTTGGAGATTAAAATGAAGTCGAGCCTGAAGAAAACGCAAACTAAAACTGTTCAATTATTGACATAGAATGTATAAAAAGGCCCACAGCCTCCTATAATTGTCTCCAACCTTCAAAATAATCCACTGCAGTGTGTAGGTGTCACACATAAAACCTCAGTCGAATGTGTTGTAGTGTGTGTATACTTTGTGACAAAATGTGAAAAAGTTCAGTGTTTTTGCCAAGCACTGTAAGATTTTAGCTTGGCTGCAGAAACACGTTAACAAGTGGCTGTGGCTGTCAGACACATCTTTAGAAACGGCTGATCCATCATGTTTCAGGTGACAGGCTTTCAGGACATTAAAGTAACTTTCTCAGGATATTTAACCCCGCGCTGGAGCAAACTCTGAGGCTGACCTGCAGACACTTATAGGGTAAAACCGCTGTCAAAAAAGACATAAAAAACTAATGAATGTTATTGTTATCTAGATACTAATGTAGATAAAGAAGCTTAACGCCATGCGTGTTATTTTACTGCATTCAGGCCTGTCAAAATAAACAATAAATCAATTAATTGCTTGATAAATTAAAAGAAACTCAATCATTATTATTTGCTTAATTTATCGTTTTTCTCTTTTCTCTAACAAAAACTGAATGACAAAAGTCTTCAGTCTGGTGCAACGGTCCCTTTTTTTGAGAGCTAATTTTGTTTACACACACTGGATAATTCATTTTATTTGTTGTTTCTGTTGTATTATTTATTTATTTTGGATATTTCAAATGTCTTCCAGTTCCAGTGTTTAAATGTTCACTAGAATTTAAGTTTATTGATCCTTGAAAATCCTTGCATTATGATGCCATTATTACTATTGTATCACTTGAAAATGGTCTCAAAACAATATTATCATTTATCGCAATAAGTTCTGGGATAATATATTGTCCAGCAAAATTTGTTATCGTGACAGACCTGACTGCATATAATCTACATTAATTCTAATGTAGAATAAGACTGGTTCTTATAATAATAATCAATCAATTGATGATTTCCATTCTGATGATGAATATTCTTAACTTTGTTTAGAGACTTCCTTTTTGGCATTTAGATATTTTATTTTGGGTATTTAGAATATCTCCCATTTTTAGTGTGGAGTCTTCTGTATAAAGTTAAAGTTTATTCATCTTTGAAGGTAAAACTTACGTTGCTGTGCCATTATCAATGTATTGCTTGAATGTGGTCTCAAAATAACAATTTTATCGTTTATTGTAATAATTACCGGGCCAATTTATCGTCAAGCAAAATTTATTGTGACGAGCCAAATCCTGCTACAGTCAGTCTTCTGAAGACATTCTTGATTTCGATTTGGCCCAAAATGATAAGTTTGACACTCGTGGTAAAAGAGAAGAAAATCCTGGGCATATCCTTGTCTAGAGTCTGCAACATTCAATCTACTTTTTAAGTTTTTATCAAACTCATAAAACTCCTCATTAACATGTTTGGGTTGCTGTTGGACTACATAGTTTGGCTCCACAGCGAGTTGCAGCTCCGTACATCAGCAGCTGCAGTCGGCAGCGCACACCGAGAAGACTCTGCGCGGCCGTTCGACACGCCCGCAAATCACAGCGTGACTGATGTGGCACGGTGATTTGTGTAGGTAATTTCTGTCTCGCTTCTCTCTCTCACCCGTGCATTACTGTGCTAATGTGACACTTTATTGATCCCTGTGGGGAAATTTTCTCTTCACAGTCAGGTGTAAGTGCAGGGTCAGTAATAGGAGAGCAGCCCTGCAGCTAGTAAAGGTTCAATGTCGTGTTGAAGGATGTGTTGCAGACATGAGGCGTTCAGGTTCCTGGCCTTGGAGTTGAAGGACGACCGGCCAACTCATTGTTTTGCCGGAAGACTGTGGTTGCCTCCCACTACATTTCCCAATTAGTAGAAACGGGGGGTCTTGTAATTAGGCTGCTTTGTAATGAGACTTTTTAACCTTTACATCTACTGGGAAAACTGGCAAAAATATGTAACGGTTTTTCTTTTTTTTCTTTTCTTTGTTACGACCTCGGGCATTTTTTCACAAGGTATACCTTTTTTATTGCTTTTACAAATTATGAACAAGAAAATGTGATTTTTTTAACAAAATAATTGACAAAGTAAAAAGCTATTTCTACAATATGACACATTTTTTAAAAAAGAAACAAATGTCATGTTTTTAAGGGTTTTTCTATTATTTTTCTTTACCTTATGCAGTGTGGTCTAAAAAAGAACCCATAATTGAACTGGATTCGTATTGGATATTTTGTATAGTTTGTTTTTAAGTTATTTACAGCACTTTCTAGTACTGTTAAAATCAGTTTATTTCTAGAGCATCAATTTACAACAAATGTAATCTCATCTCACCTGTCGGGTCCATCCATCCACCCATCATACATGCAGAAATACATCATTAATTAAAACCAATCATATTAAGGTTCAATGACGTGTTCCAATTCAGTCCTAGAAATAAATGCAGTGAAGTCCGGTTTTTTTTACATCAAGTGAGAAAAAGTTTTATAATCCAAGGAATCCCAGCCAGTTGCATTGACTCACTGGTTTTGCAACAATCACTCGTCCTGAAAGAGCATGCGGTTATAGGGGGAAGCTGACTGCATGGAGTCGGTGATTTTGCAGCAATCCATCATGCTGAGCACGCTTGTGGCAACAGTGGAGAGGGAAACTCCCCTTTTAACGGAAAAAAAAGCTCAGGCCGTCATTAGCCGTGACCGTCTGATTTTGTAGCACAGTTTTTCTCATGTCAGAATCAAAGCTGTTAGATATGTTTTTTTGTTTTGTTTTTTTTTACTTTTCAGCTGTATTGTAAAGAATCTGTTAATTTCCTAAAAGAAAAAGCCTACCTTTAATAGAAAAAAGAAAAGAAAGTAGTATAGTTTGTACAACTAACCATAAAACCCCCCCAATTTCTTGTGAAATATCACAAAAAAGTAACATATTAAAGTCCTAAATGTGTTTGCAACGTGGCAGCTTCCTCCTCCAGGCAGCTGAAACCGTTCAGTTCCTTTAAATTGACAACGGAGAGGAGCACCCCGCCACCCGCGGCCGCTGATCACTTGTGAGAGCGAGACGAGGACGGATCGGGTGATTAAGTGGAAAGTGATGAAAAATGCCTTTTCCCCACCATCGTAGGCTGACACGGAGTAACAAACAGATCCGAAAACCCAACAGAGAGAAATTACAACTCTCAACAAAGCGTGTAGCGCAGCTTCAAACTCTCCGTTTCCAATTTTCAACAAGTGTGAGCGATACAGGAACAAATGGATTACACAACATAAAGATAACATTTCTGTCCATGTTTTGACACATACGAGGTGAGAGGACCGTAATCAACATGGATTATATCGAAGTGTAAAAGGATTTGACGGCCCTCCAAACCCTGACAGGGCAGATTCAGGGTTGGGGAGAGGCTGGCTTGTAAGGCCTCTTGAGAGTCCACAAATTATGATCAAACTAAAATCTGTGATTTCTTTCTTTTCTTCTTATATCAGTTCTGGGATTAGATGGAGAACGGTTGCTCCCTCGAGATTGGCTGTGTAATGGTGAGAGGCATATGAAAGAGATTTATGTGTAATCCTCTTTAGCCACTCCACCATTTTCTAATGCAAAGCTAAATGATAAAAAGCTTCTTCGCTAATAGGTAGCAGATTTGCTAATTGCCTTTTGTCGTTTTGTCAAAGTCCGGAGGAAAGGGGCGGAGCATGTTTGAAGCGATTCAGATTGAACAATATGGTGCATATGTTAGTCTAGCACTTCATCAAAGTGAGTTTACTGAAGACTGTTGCAATATGTGTTAGGTCAGATATAAGTTTAGAGAGAAACAGTAAAGCTAGGCAGGTTTTAGGTAATATATTGTCAGAAAATAATCAAATTTTTTACACAATTGAAGATTTACTTAAATTAAAGAACCATATTGAGTCAATCCTACACAATCTAGACAATATGGGTGTTCCTGTCAAAAAATAAAATAAAATCAGAAACTCCAGGAAATTCCCCTCAATCAACTCTGTTCTTTAAATGCCTCTATTTTCTGTTCATATCTTTTATTTCGCCACAAGTTCAGTAATAAAAAGGTTCTAAACAAACTTTCCAGCATAGATGAGGAAATGTTGGATTCAAAACAACATTTCCTCATCGATGCTTGATTGGTGACTTAGTCAAGGCACTTGAAGCACTTTTTATCGTCAGTATTTATCATGTTAAATTAATTAAATGATTGAGTTCACAAGTGTTTTAGTCGCCAGAAAGAAAATTAGAAAAGCCAAAATTCTGCATTAAGGTCAACAGCAGTCGATACTGTCCAGATGAAGTCTGAACAGTGATGGTTAAGATTTCCTGAAAACCTTTGTACAGGTTATAGGTTACAAAAAGAACAGATGTATACCAGAACCCTGAAATTGACTCCTTTCCTTTAAAAATCACAACAATTCACCAAATGCGCGATTGACGCCGTAAATACCAAAATCCTGGTACAACAACAAATGTGCCTTATGCTTCACAATGAGTATTAAATCAGCTCCTGTAGATCTTTGTGGACATTTGGCAGCAGAGTTAAGCCTTTAATTCTGCCACAGCTCAGAGCATTGATTAGTTTAGATGAATGAGGCCGCTAATGGAGGCGAAAGCTGCAGTTGGTGTGATGAAGACGTAAACAAATCATTTGTCTTCACATGTAGTGAACCCGCTGTTTTTTTTTTTGTTTTTTTTCCCCGTGTCGTTTAGCTGCAAATGCTTGCGTGATGAGGCTTTGGTGAACTAATCCCACTCCCATTGTAGTTTTTAGCTCTTAGATCCACAAACTGATTTGTTTAGATGCATTTCATAGTGTGACTTGCGTGGCTTCTCCTGCCCTCCGACCCCGGCGGCCTCACACCCGCTCTCCGCTCTCAGACCTCCTAACCGGTCGTGTCAATCTGCAACAGCTTTGCAGATAAATGTTCACTGTTTCTTAGGCCAGGTCGCTAAGCTGCCTCTCCACGCTCCAAATCCTATTATCAGCCCAGGCTGGCTTTAGCAGGGAGGTAGAATAGGGGTGGACAAACGGCTTGCTTATGACGACATCATAATACGACCACTGTCATTCGAATCGAGAGACAATCGCATTACGGCGGCCAGACAGAGCGGGAGACGCTGAGAACCGAGACGACGTGTTTCCGATCTGCGGGGACCAATGTATTGATTATTATCAGGTTTGACATAAAGCACAACTAAATTCATGTTTATTAAAACAATACATAAAAAATGGCGACTTGGAGATCCAGTCTTCATGTAGGTGAAGGTCAATAAACGTTGAAATCTGAAACCATATCAATTCACTGAATACAGAGGTATATTGGAGCATTTATTTATGTAAACTTTAAAGATCATAACTTGGAGCTAGGGTTGAAGTGATTAATTGGCTCTATTGTGATTAATAAAATCTTGAAATAATCGTAGATGAATTTAGTAATCAATTCATCGATAACTGGAGTATGCGGACTGAAAACAAACATTCAGATCTGTGTTTAAATCAACCGATTTATCGGCGCCGGTTTTCTTAATTTTGGGAAATCAGCGATCAGCCGGTACGTACCTGGGAAGCCGATCTTATCCCTCGATCTTATCTACCTCAGCAAAAGTCTAAAAATAAACTGTGTTTTTTTGTTCTCCCGTGAAAGAGGTTTGACTGATGGACCGGCCCGCCAGGTTATTTCTGTACGTTTCCAGTTAACAGGCAAACCACTTTTACCAACTCAGTGACTTTCTTGCTGTTTATTGCAACATTTCAGACAAAAGAAATTGGTATCAGCCAAAATCAGAATCAGCAATCGGCCAGAAAACTTCAACTGGTGCAATCCTAGTTTTCACACACACACACACGCACACACACACATATGTATGTGTGTGTGTTTGTGTGTATATTTACCCAGAAATAAAGATTTTGTGCAACCAGAAATCATTTTATCTCGATTTTAAATCTATATTTCCTCTCTCTCCAAAATGTTAAGTAGTTTTTTTTTTAAAGAAATGCTAAAAATATCTGTGTAACCTTCTTTTTCTGCACCATACCAAGAAAACGCTTCTCGTTTTAGACTTGTACAAGCTCTCAAAGTCAAAACTGGCTGTTCTGACCCTCACCCTAAACCAATTAGGTTCCAGACAATGGCTGTAAAACTCTCGACTCTGAATAGTTGATGCAAAAGACGTAAAAATACACTTGGAGCAAGAATAGCAGCAACTTGACGTAGAAATCCCGCCAGATCTCAATCCAATCGAGCATCCGTGTTTACAGCTGAACAATCCTCTTCCCAACACTCAAATGATCCGTAAAGTCCATTGTCATTGTCCTTGTGCCAAACGCTGCAGGACACGAGAATCCCTGCGTCTATGACTCAACAGGTCATTGCGGATTTGGAAGCACAAAAAGACAAAACAACCATTGTCAACTTATCATCCCACCAAGATTTCTCTGTTGATATCTCATACTTTGCATCATCTATCAGTTTCAGATGGTTTTGAACTCAAATCTGCACTGTAATCAAGAGTTTTATATATATATATATATATATATATATATATATATATATATATATATATATATATATATATATATAAATAAAAAGAAACTAAATCTAAGACGGGGATTGCACAGTGTCTTGGCTCAGAAGAATTACAAGAAAACACTTATTTACAGAAATACGAAGCAGTTTTAGCTGTCTGAGACTTAAGGTTAAAAATAATTTAATTATTCCGGACAACGGCTTTATCTTGACTTACAGCCACGAGTCTCATGAAGAGCACTGCTGTGGCGTTGAGTGCTTTTCTCCTTGAGGCTTGATACAAATGAGTAAAACGTAGAACGTCTCTGGCTTCTTTATCTGCAACAAATTTGTTGAACTTTGTACAGATGTATCTGCTTTTACAACCACATTATGTTTTGTTTGGTTGTGTCTGATTTCATTAAAATTATACATACAGACTTAAATAAGCATAAAACCCATCTGGCCCTATGTGGAAAAGGGACATTTATACAAATATTAAATATTAAGTTCAGAGTGTAAGTTCACATTTGAACCTGTACGTGTCTGGAGTTCTCATCATTACAGATAAAACTGATAATCAATAAGCTATTAACTTAGTTACTATTAACTTAGCAACTTATTTTAAAAAAAGTTCCTCAGTTGGGTAATTAGTTTAAGTATGTATTAAAGCACATAAAGCATGAAACAATGCTTAAAATATCAGAAATCTAGAAAAGATTTTTAAAGGAAAAATTGATAAAACAGGCCTCACAGTGCTCTATGAATGGAAGATGTGTATTTGTAAGCTCCGAAAAGCTGTATTTGTTTTTGCGACACTGTTCTTTATTTGGTATTAATTACATTAATTGCTGTGACATATAGAGTTACAAGCTGTTAATTTCTTCGCTTTGTTGTAAGTCGACACCGTTGCGCCAAATGGAGACAAAGGCTGTTTACATTTGTAATTGCTGGAAGCAAAGGAGCTAAAAATAAATAAATAAAATAAAACACAAAATAATATACTTCTATCTTTAGTTAGCAAGCTAATTCTTATAAACCACAGGAAAAACAAAACCATGTCATCTATAAATACCAAGCAGCATTTTCAACTGAAAATAAATCAAAAACATTAAAACACAAATCTGTGTAATAAATGACACAAGTACTATGCTTTAAGAAGTAACATGTTATTTTTACCATTTTAAGACAAAAATATGCTTAATCTAATTTATAATTTAACATTTTTCTCATATTCCTGAAAGAGAAATCTCTCTCTTTTTTACTATTTATTAAATGTCTCATGCTGTTTTTATTTAGTTTTTTAATTATGTAAAGCACCTTGAAATGCCTTGCTGCTGAAATGTGCTATACAAATAA
Source organism: Poecilia mexicana (assembly GCF_051168715.1). Taxonomy (NCBI): domain Eukaryota; kingdom Metazoa; phylum Chordata; class Actinopteri; order Cyprinodontiformes; family Poeciliidae; genus Poecilia; species Poecilia mexicana. Next base: position 29,799,586 of record NW_028263382.1, on the reverse strand, counting down.
AATTTGATTCACTGATTTGATTGATTTGCAGTCCTCTATTTCTAAGATTATAGACAATTTTTTTAACCCGACTGTGAATCCTGCAGGATGTTGTTCTAATCCATTGGTTTAAACTAAAACATATTTATACTTTTTAAATGGAGTAGCACACGTTTCTGTATGCATTGTATTTGACTTAGATATATATTTTTATTCTGATACAGGCATGTATCTGATGCATATCTGGTCTATAGTCCTCCTGGTTTACCCTGAACAACGGTTAGGAGTCTCAGTCAGTGAGAGCCAATCTTTTGCTTTCTAAAGCTTTGCTAGCTTACAATGCTCTGTACACACATCAACAGCTGTTATTTTTCTATGTAATTTAGCATTATATTTATTTAGTATCCCAATAAATACAATAGAAGGAAGGGTTCCCAAAGCATTCCTGGGTCAGCTGACCCCTCCCACCTAGCAGTGACTATTTCCTTGTCGCAGGAGGCTGTATTCATTCTGAAGTGGGATACTGGTCTGATTAATGATGGCAGACACCGGTAACTGAGATAAATGAGAAGGAGGATACTCAGTTGTGTTAGCTTTGGAAAAGGCTGGTGACTAGCATGCCTGGGCTGGTCAACCACTGGATTGCCTTTTTCCTCTGTTGGCTATTAGCACAAATAGGCTAGCATTAGACTTGAATAGCGTAACCTTAGTCTTGGATAGGCTGGCAACTAGCATGCCAACTCGCCTGCCTTTTTCCTCCGTGGCCCATTAGCACTGATAGCCTAGCGTTAGCCTTAGTTAAGGTAACTATACTACATTGCTGGTCGCCCAACGATTTGTATTTTCTTCTCTAAAGGAAAACTTGTAAAGAAAAACAGTTGGCATACAATATTCATAAGTGTCATACATCAGTGTCATGTGTTCTTCAGGCACAGTTTACTGTAATCAAATCTGATGACAAGCATAAATACTCAGCATCAAACAGAGCTGAAGTCGGCTTCAGACTGAGGCTCCCAATTCAGCAGATGGCAAAAGGGCAATTCCACCTTTTCTTGCTGATTTGGTTTCCAGAGTGCCAATATTAAAATGATTTATTTATTTATTTAAATAAATAAATAAATAAATGTATTTATTTTTTATTCTGTTTGACATCATTAGAAAGCTCAGAGTCCACTATTGTAGAATCCGTAAATAACTCAGAACGCCCCCAGGGACACTTGTTTCTGGTTTTATCACGGCCGGTCACATAGACTCATCCACGGGTCTGCTGTCAAATCTGAACCACATGTTTTCTGTCGTTTCTTTTTTTTTTTTTTTTTTGTATTTCAAATGAAAACGAAGCATCATTTCCTACTTTCTGCTTTACTTATTTACATGGAAACATTCTGACTTCTGCTTTGATGACACGGGTGAGTCAACTCAGATGACTCTGTGCGCTGTTTGCCCAAAGTAAATAACTGGAAAAGCATGTCAACCTGTCAAAATGTCTAAGGCAACAGGGGGAGGTGGGCTCGCCACATTTTTTCTCCTGAAGAAATAGTCGACGCAGCAGGGGGGCGCAGAGTCACTCCGAGGAGAGCCAGACGTTTATTTACGGGGGGAAAAACAGATATTTAAGCCGAAGACGTTCCATTAGTTTTTTGACAGTTTTTTACTTGCAGGCATAAATCAGGTTGTTCTAAGCGATGTTGTTGTTTTGGGTCAAATTATCTAAGTGGGATGTGCAGCTTATAAGGAAACGAGTTTTCCCGTTTGCTCCAGCACAATAACGTGAGACGTGTCTAAAGGAACGACGCGTCAGGAAATTTAGATGTGAGTGAAATGTTGCCAAACATGTCGGTGACGGTCTCAATGCAGCCGGAGCCTCCGTCCACAGTGAAGTGCACTTCTCCAGGCTGAATCCTTTCTCCTGCGTGTCGGAATAATTTCGACATTTTCTTTTTTTTTTCGGGGTCAGATTTGCTACCTGAGGAAGTTGTGTGACTTCCCATGTGAAATGGAGCATATTTGATGTCTGAACCTCGCCGGCGAAGGTGCCGCAGCTTATCGGGTCTGAGCAGGTCTCTTAGAAGCTGCTGTGCTCACCAGATCAATTTAAGGGACCGACCAGCCCTCGGGCTTGAAATGGGAATGAGCAAATTCCCCCTAAAAAAAAAAAATAGAGGGGGAAAAGAAAATCATATAGGTGAGGTTCTATAGGTCGTAATATATGCAATTTCATGCTTGAATCCCTCTTGCTGCTTGGTGTCAGAGAGAGAACAGAACAGGTTATGTTCTTTTTAATTTCTTTTAGTAATATCAAAAACAAAGCATTCTGTGAGTATAAGGTGTTTTCAGCACTGTTATTGTGTATGAATTTTTTCAAGCCAAGAGTTAGAAAACCATTTTATATATTTGTTTTTTTTTTAAAAAAAGAAAAAAAGAAATAAGGTATAGTTTTAGGATACAGACCTTTGATGAAGACTGAGTTGTTTTTTTTATCTTAGAGATAAATAATGATTCTCAAACATCCAGAATGCAAAATCTTTATCCTTTTGAAGTAAAAAAATTTTTTTTAAAAAGTTAAATTAACTTAGTTTGTGTTAGCTTAGAATTCAAAACCACAATATTTGACCATTCGGAGTGTGTGTTAGGTAGACATGTCACAGAAAGAAAGAAATTAACATGATAAATTAAAACAAACTCAATAATTTCCATTGGCATGATTTATCATTTATCTCTTGTTTTCTCTGTTTCTTCTAAAAACTATTTGATAAAAGTCTATAGTTTGCTGCTTTGGTCTCAACCAGACCTTTTTGAAGGACACTTTGGTTTACAAAGACTTCATAAATGATTTTATTTGTTGTTTTGTTTATTTATTTGGATATTTAAAATGTCTTCCAGTTCCAGTGATAAATGTTCCTTAGAGTTTAAAGTTTACTTATCTTTATTATTATTTTTGCCATTACCGATAAATTCCTTGAAAATGGTCTCAAAACAACAATATTATCGTTTATCACAATAACTTCTGGAACAATTTATCATCTAGCAAAATTAGTTATCATGACAGGTTTAGTGTTAGTTCACAAAACACACAGCAAAAATCCAGCAGCCAGTATATCCAGTGTTTATGCCATTACTTTTTTAGAAGTTTTTTTTTTTTTTTTTTTAGTTTGATCCATTTATCGGACTTATTGCTGATCTGTCTTCATTTAATGTTTAGAATGGGGCATGTCTTGATTTTAACCAATCATTGAGCATTGGAGTAAAAGTCATGAGTGCTGCAGTTTTCTGTACACTGAGTGAACATGTAAAGGAAATTTAGCTTTTTGAGGAAAACTAAATTCTTTTATGAGACATTCACAGAGAACTTTGCTCATTTTGAAGGACCACAAAGTAAAGTTTAAACTTTTGAATCCAAACAAAAAGAGAAAGGAGAGGTTTAGTAAAAAAAACTGCTCTGCCTAAATTTAATTCAAATTTGCATCCCTGTCGTAGCTATATCTAAAGCAAAGCATAAAATATGCCTAACTTAAAAGTTTAAAGACCTACGAGCTATTAATATTAAACCTTACGCAGTTACTGGAAATAAAACTGTTTCTGCTGGCTCATATACATGATTGAAATGTGTGCTGATATACAAAAAAAACAAAAACCTAGCAGCATTCTCATTATAGTTTCTTACAGGAAACAATTTGTAAATAAGCCAAAAATGATGGTTGTCCCACGACATGCCTGAAAGATAATTAATATCCTCAACTGAACAACAGAAGATAACTGCCTTGGAAATTAATCCTGTGGCGCTCTGCGAAGCTGACATTTAAAAAATTGGTTCAGTTTAAAATATTCGTCGCCAGGGGAATGAACTCCATCTCCACCAGCATAAATCCAGACACCAGCGCCGGCTGCAAGCGAACAAATATTGAGGCACAGTAACGTTTCAGAGTCTGAGACAAGTTTTCTCATCATATGAAGCAAACCGAAGAAAATTCATCTGATGAAAATCTATTTTTATTCAGTCTGAATGCATCTTGTTTGAACTGCCATTTGCCACAATATGATTTGCATATTAATAATGTATGTTCGGAGGAAAATGGTAAAGAGGGTAAAAAAAGAAAAGAAATGTCACTCGGTTCTGCAAATAGTAGTTTTCTGAATTTGTTCATTTGCAGAGAAATTTCTTAACTTGTTGAAGTTAAGAGATTAAGGATGAAGCCTTTTAATTGTCAAAATGTTTATATTCTTTTGTACAGTTTTTGCTTAATTTTTCATTCTCGTTCTTTCAGCAACTGGCCTTTTTTCAGTTACAAATTAATCAATGAATAAATTACTTTATTTCAATAATCGATTATCACGATTAATCCGATTAATCGTTTCAGCCCTAATTTAATGAACAACAGATGTCGGCGAGAAGGCAGACGGCCTCAGTGTGTCGGCGATTGATCGCACAGTCGTTGACGCTCTTGAATGATACGTCGTCGTCAATATGTGGCTCTCACATCCTGCTTTTAAGAGAGGAGTAGTGCAAAGCACTTTAATGTTTAAAAATGGCTTAAAAACTTACTTTATTGGTTTTTTTTTTATTTTCACACTTGACTTTTCTTCATTCTAAACTAACAGCACAGGTCATCAGCCTCAGAGGTGACAATAAGGTAATTATTCTGGCTCAGTTCAATCCAAAGAGTCGGCCTTCAACGGCCCGCTGAGATTACAGTCAACATGCTTAACAATTTATTCTGCTTGGCATTGTTTCTATTTTCAGCCTCGCCAATACAAAGGGGTTATTTCCAATGGAAACGGAAACGGAAGAACCAATGAAAATTTGATCCGCAGACTAAGTTGATGCTACAGCTGCAGTGAACACCTGGGGGGACAGAAAGAGACCGACATCGAGGGGATTAAGGAAACGGCAAAGCTAGTTTCAGGAGGATTTGCTGTAATGGAGACAATAGAAAAATGAGGTAAAGCAAAGAGAACAGTTTCTACTCAGTTAAATTGGTCTTCTCTGAATGTTTTTGTTTGCATGAGTCCAGGCTGGATGGATTGTCCTTTGTAAAACATTTCAAGTCAGTTCAAATTCACCTTTCGCAATATAATGAAACATGAAATAATGTCCCGTCCAGTCGTGGCTGTGACTGTATGATACAGTGTTCATAGCACCACAAGCACAAATATTATTCTTGAAAATCATTCCCATTTGAAACAGCCTTCTTCATTTCTACTTTTAATCTTATTTTTGAATTTGTTGATATTTATTGTTGAACAAACTTGGAAAAACCTGAAAAAATAACTTTTCTGATATTGTCAGTTTTGTTTTTCCATTTACTATCAATGAGTGAATTGTGACAACAATAAATCACAATTCTTATAAGAAATCACAATAAATTATCAACAATATAATTGCCCCTAAAAATAAAGACAAAAAAAAAAGACACGGTTTTCCCCTTTTTACCTCCAAATCTCCGCAACAAGATTAAAACAATAAACTTAAGTCGTCGTGCCAATTCATTTCCAACTGGAGTCCAGCCAAGACAATCATGAAATGTTGCTGAAGAGTGAAATTACTGTCTTTTCAGGCTGGCTCAGCGTCTTCCTCTCTTAAGAGTGAAAAGTTCATTAATCAGTAAGAGGCTCTGAGTAAACCCCACTGCCTCTCCTCTGCGCTGAGAGGAGCAGGTTCAGGTGTTCTCCTGATAAGGATGCCTCCTGGAGCCACCCTTCAGAGGTTAAACCGCCTGACCAGCTGAGGCCCCGCGGTCAACCAAGGTTCTGTTTGAGGGATTACATCCTCCACCTGGCCTAGAAACGGCTCTCCATCCCCGGGAAGGAGCCGGTGGACGTCACCAAAGGAATCCGAGGAATGTTTGTGCAAAAGGTTCTCAGCAACTACGGTTTTAATGCAAAACGATGCTGCTGGTTGATGAGAGGCAATTGTTTTTTCATTGAGTTGTTCTATGGTTATAAGACTAAATCAGAAAATGTCAAAAGGAAAAGCAACACAGTTTATGTAGTTGCTGCATGGACAAACTACAGCGTACAACAAATCTATTCGTGATACTCTTTCTCTGAATTTTGGCCTTCAGATCTAAACTCTAGGAAACGTCCACTACATGCATCGAGTTCATTCGTGGCTGCCAACAGGCGACGTTTATGTTTTCTTTGTAAAAGTACAGAATCTGGCATGTTGTACGTGTAAAAAGAAATACATTTTGGCTCACACCACATGTACTTGCCAAGCAAAAACAGTAATGAAGTGGAAAAAAATATTAAATTAGAAATATTTATTTCACTAAAAAGCTATTTCATGCTTCAATCTGGAGACTCAAAGTAAAGTGAAATATAAAAAAACAAAGTTCACTAGTGCCTCAATTTAACTTTGCTTTTTAAATTTTAAAAGTTAAAGTGAAATGTTTCTTTTCCCATCTGTTCTCACACTTTAAAAAAGATTTGATAGACTTCAAACTTGAGACTAAAAGTGATGTTTGAATCATATTGCATCTTAAACAATAAAATGTTATTTTATTAAAAAAAAGCTACATTTGTTTTTAACTAGCATTATTTTCAATTAATCATCAGAATAATCCATAGAGTACTCAGTTACGACAAACACAGTAACAGTGATAAACTAAAGAAATTTTGATCACGAAAGTTGTCACTTTAGCACAGTTGTCTTAAAAATAAAAAGAGAGCCAGAAGTATAAATATATTATTTTATTTCTACTAGGTACATGAAAGCAAAACCAAGCAGCAGAAAACAGCTGAAGTTTATGAATTCTGTATTTTCATCAATCTTTTTCCAAATGCAAACTTCAAAGAGTCCATCAAATTGCATTAACGGAAACCCATTTTATTGGCTCCAGTTAAGTCGGTGGAAACGAATACTCAGTCTGCTGAACTAAAACGAAGCCAGTGACTTTCATTCAAAGGTGCGGCGAATTTCAACCCGCCTCGTTGGAATGACCCGTTAAGACGTGACACACTGAACCACAAACCGAAGTCGCCTAAAGCCTCTTTATGTTTTCCGTTCCCCGCAGTTTGAACCAGGCGAGATGCAGGGACTCGCAGCATAACGTAGTTTTAATCTAAGATTGAATGTCAGCGGTATTCGTGTCCAAGTTCCCAGTTCACTGTGGGATTGACCTGAGGCACCTTCTTTAGCCTCGCACAACAGCGCCTGAAGCCTGCAGGGTTACACCTCAGCCAGATGACAGCATTAATCTGGCTATAATAACCCTCCCCTCCATCTGGCGAGACATTCAACCATCAGGAGAAAGGAGCGGGGACGGCTCCGACTCCTCAATGAATACTAATCTCTCCCTACCGCGCGGACAACAATCGCCCTGCTTCCTAGATGCATCATTTCCGTCTTTGCTCCTCCAGTTTTCCAAAGCTGTCATTTAACTTTTTTTCTTTTTTTCTTTTCTTTTTTTTTTTTTTAAGAAAACCAACCTATCACAAATCCAGAAAGCCCATCCAACAAAACTGGGGGGAAAAAACCCCCAACAGAACTGTAATCTTCAAGCGTCTTAGTGGGAAAACTCATCTGCTGCCACCGAGCCACCAATTTCCTACCTGCACCACAATGTCGCAAGAATAAAACTATTTTTTCCCCCTCCTTTTCATGGGGGAGCAGTTTTGTATTTTTTATTTTTGCCTTTTCACTGCTGAAAACTAATCTTGCTCTTTGGATAAAAGCAAACATTTCAAAACGCTGATGAAACAACCGTAGGCAGTCGTCGAGAGAGAGAGATCTAATTACGGTTTTCTCCGTTTGAAGAATTTTGATGCACTGCAGAAACTGCGTGAAAGTTAATTTCGGTTATTCAGCTCCGATTTCCTTGAGCCACGAACCCCGGCATTAGTGGCCTTCTTTTGTCTGGAACCACCACAAACAGTAAAAGTCTGGAGGCAAATCAATTGTTTCAGTGGATGATAATTAGTGTGTGTGTGTGTGTGTGTGTGTGTGTGTGTGTGTGTATTTGTGTTTGTACACCTGGTTCAGAAACTGCTTCCATCCAGAGCAAAAAGGTCCTATTTAAAAAGATAGAATGCTCCTCATTAGAGCGCACCTGTTCTAAACCGCGGTGACCCTCACCCACGGCCGGCGTGTTAATGACACGCTCCTCTGAGACGAGCCATTTATTGGCTGCAATCAGCAGGACACCATCGACCGCTGTGCGCATACAGCCAACGTTAGGATTGTTTTATTTTCCCACCAGAGCAGTGCATTCTGCAGCGCTATCGCGTCCAAAGGAAGATGGAGGAGTAAAGATGTAATTGTTAAAATATGTCCAGAATGTGTAATGTCCCCCGATGGAGGAACCAGACTGTCCAGCAGCGGCCACATCATTAGTCAACTCGGACACCGAGGTGATGGTGAAGCGCCACCTGTTAGGCTTTCCCACATGCTCATCAGTCTGTGCTTCTTTATGACTCACTGCACTGAAAATCTACGTTTTTTTCAGTTCCACGTTTCAACAAACTCGGACCCAGAGAGTGCTTGATATTGATACGTGGCAGTGAGGTGTGGGAGTTAATGAGGTGAGATTCACTCACCGAGTAAAAGTAAAGTGTGGATATTGCTAGCCAAGCAAAGGGTCTCCTAATGAACCACGCAGAAAAGATCTCTTTTTTTTTTCTTTTTTTTTTTTTTTACCACTGATGTGTGGATGCCTTAATGATCTTTCAACATATATAGGGAGGAGATCAGCAATTAGGCAATGCACAGCATGAGATTCACACAACAAAAAGGAAACAGGAATTGGGTTAAGACTATGCAAAAGGACAATCAATTTTACTGTCAAAAATACTGTCAAATCATTAAATTTTAACATTTTGTATATTGAAATTATTGTCTGTATAAACAGAAAATTGTGGTTTACTCACTTGGACTTTTATAAAACATAACAAAACCAGAACCTCTTATGTTGCTGAATAAAACAATAAAAGGTGGAAAGAATAAACTGCATGAAAACCTTAATTTCCCATGAACAGAGATGCAGACAGTCTGTGGTTGAACTTTTCTTCATGAAGTGCGTTAAACCGTTGTTACTGCCATCATGTCTTTTTGCATCATGTTACAATTTTTCTGTCATCTCCTCTGCTTTCTATCAACACATCTTCACTATTCGTAGAACACCAATAATTTTTGAATGAGAAATTGAATGTTGAGTGTTTATATTTCTAAACAAAACTGCATAAAGACTTTGTTTGGACCATTTCTCTATCCCGTTCTCATACGGCCCTGCCATCTTTATTTCCGTGTCAACTGGCTCCACTTATGGGTCTTTGGTAAGGAGCACTATGGAAAAGTCATCAATCAAAATCAATTTAAAATATAAATATTACATTGGGTCAAAAGAAACATTTTGGTCAAATCAGAAGTTTACTTTAAACTCAAATCCAGCAGATGCGTGAATATTTTTTAAGCTTAAATGCTGTTTGTTGACCTATTTTGAGTTTGATAAAAATCTGATTAAGAATTGAGACTGAGGTTACATAATGCATAAAACCTTTTAACACATTGATACAGCAACAAAGACTGGAATGTACTGCAAAGTTATTTCAACAGGTTTTGATGAATAAGTGGAAATAACCTTCTTATTTTGGGGAATAAAAAGAATCTGCAGCAGATGTTTTTTTTCTCTCTCTTATGAGTTAAGTACATGGGGGAGAAAAAAGTCAGAATTTGCAGATCTGTCCTCAAAAATGAGCAGAAAGCAGCATTTACAAGAAAAAACCTGCTCTAACTCCAACTCCAAAAACATCCATTCCTACTTCTGCCAAAATGACTTAGCATACTGATTGCTACTTATTATTTTATCTATATAATTTATTTACATTTTCATTTCAGTCCATAAAAATGAAGAGGACAGCTACTTTAATCTCCAGGTCTGTTTTTGCAGCTAGAAATATTTTCTTTAGTAATGTTTTTATGTTTTTCTATTATAGACAGTTTTCATACCACCATCGTCTTAAACCCACGGAGGCGCACAAACATCAAACTAAAATCCTGCATTCATTTATTTATACTTTATTTATCGTCTGCCCTCTTTTTGCTCCTTTGTTGCATTATTTCCCATGTTCTTTTATTCAAATTTACAATAAGCTCGTCTTCCTGTATTAAAAAGCTAATGTGCCAAAATGTCCTGAAGCGTCATTTATATTTAAAATCAGAAGTGTTTTCATTTGGCCCACCAAAATATGGAAACTGAGCTAAAGGAAAGCTGCAATATATCATTTAGTGTTTATATACCCAAGTCGAAATACAGAAGCAGCTAATTAATAAATAAACCCTTCCTGCAGAGAATAAGTAGAAGAAAGATACTGTCAATTCTGTTTACTTATTTAATGGGTGATCAGTGAATACCAGCTGTAATATGTAGGATTCCTTCACAAAGAAAAAGCAAAAACAAAAATAAGTATGGTGTGCAGTGCTGGACTATTGGCTGGGCCATCACACTGCCATAGCATGGTGCTAATATGGGTTGAACTTCAAGTGCTAGCATGTTGATTTCAATCCCACAAGGGGTCAAAAGTTAAAACATGGGCTGCAATGCAATGCAGGATTACTTTGTCTTAAAAGTTAAATATTGCTGTGAGGTTTTCAGATATAACTTGAACAAATCTGTATATTTTTAAGCAGCATAATTCGAACAATAACACTTTATGCGGTTTCACCAGACAGACATGCTCTGTGTTCATTTCCAAGCAGTGGAAACTCGTTTTTGTGGATGTGCGTCATTTTGCTGAGACATTTTTAGACGCTGCCTTAGATGTTTCTCGTTGGCCGTCTTTGGTTGCGAGAGCTGAACAACCACTTTAAGCTTACACCGACTTTGACTTTTGTCATTCAGACATCCACTTACAGTGTACACAACAAAATTACATTTTGTTTCGGCTCAAGGACGCAAGGAGTCTTGAAAGTGTTTAATTTACAGACTAAATTTAAAAATCTCCACAAATTAGCATTTAAAAACCTACATAAATGTGCACAAACATCTTACAGAGTGACCCTAAGGTATACAAAACATATACATGGTGGCACAATGTGCAGATGTAATCGGACTATCCTCACCATTAGTGGTGGTTTTCTATGGAATCTTTCCCTTGTATCTCAATAAATCGTTGCTGTTCCGAAACTGCAACTTTTTGATCCATCTCAGTCTTTCATAATTCAAACATTATTAACCTAAATTATTTTTCAAACACCTGACTTTGTATTTTCAGCTGACTGACAGTGTGCAGCAACAGAAGTGAGATGGGAGTTTGGCCCTGTTCAGACATATTCCCTTGGATTTTAGGAAAAAGACTTGAAACTGTATCAGATTTACAGCTGAAAGGTTTTCTGGGTATTCTTGGATTCTGTGAAGCAGCCCATGTATAGTGGGAAGCTGCCTCTGACTTTTACAACGTGCAAGATAACATTGAATGTTGCTGGTAGAAGCACTTATTGTATAGCAGGGTCATGACTGCCTTCACATGTGGGCTGCATGACCTCAGGGAAACATGTACTATTCATCTATTGCTGAATGTTGTGTGAATATTGATTTTATTTAACCCACATTTCCCAGACTCTTATTTCTTTTCCTTCGTCACACTGTCCAGATTACTCTTTGTGAGTGATAGCACCACAGTCCCTAAGGATATGCATCAATTGTATGCATGGAGGACAGTGAAAGTCTATTGGAAAGGCCAAACATATCGCTGCTATGCAGAATGCGGATGCAAGCCACAGTATTAGGTTATTAATTTTATAAATAAGTTGCACTCAATAGTAAGGCTGGACAATATGACTGAAAAACATAATATATGCCTGTCATATTAGTCAATATATATATAATTGTTGATAAATTTTTTTAAATATCCAAAATACTGCCAAACCGGTGGCATTTCTTCTTTTAGCCACAATTTCCTCCTAAGTTGCTGTATTCATTTTCTCCCTTCATTCCACTCTGTTGTATGTTTTTTATGTTCAAGCAGTCATGAGGTCCGTTGGCAGCGAAACATGAAACCGCTCCCACGTACTGAGGCGTACTGCGTGTGTGAATACTGCCAGTGGACAGTTGAGATGTCATAGTCGAGTGTACCGATTGTCTACATTTCACGTGATAAACTCTTTCATTTCGCACCATCTGAATGGATACTAGCAAGTTTGATGATCTAGCTAGCTGTTAGCGCGGCACAGAGAGTAGCAGTCGCGCTACATGTTCTTGCGACCGGTCGCGCTGACTCCACATTGTCAGCTTAGCGTCGCACACCAAACTGTTTAACGTGATTGCAGGGAAGCCAAGCGGTTTCTTGTGTGAGTCAGTACGTCACTGGGTATGCATTGAGTCCGCCTCGAGTACGGGCAGACCTCCGTGGAGTGGCGTTTGCTTGAGTATGTTGGGGGCTACTGTTCAACAAGCTGCTAAACTAGCAGGTTGTTGTTAGCTTAGCAGCAACAACCTGAGCAAGTAAGTTTAGCTAACGAACTTTCCTCTGCCTATATACCCCAGAATGCTGTGTGGTTCTGGATTAAAGTAAAGTGAAATTATCAACATTCTGTTGGATATCGTTTCTATTGATATTAATCACATGTCTATGACAACAGTTAGTGTAATATCACCTAACCCAGCACAATAGAGTAAGTTGGTGACTTTTACTTTTGTCCCTTTTCGGTTTTTTTTAATAAACATCGAATCGTTTTCAATAGTTTTCAGATTTGGCGTACGCGTGTTCTGACCTGAAGTTAAAAATGAGCAGTTTTACATCTGACTATGTGCCAGAATGCTAAAGGATCTGTCAGCGCTAACATATTTCCACACCCATCAGCAATCACCTGTCTCAAGTCACGTCAGCTCGGCGAACCGGGACGCAAAGATCCAATCAACACCTGTCAGCTTCCTCCACCGCAGCTGTCCTCGCTGATAACTCCATGTTCTGATCCATCCACGTCAGGATGCATTCAAACAAGCAGCAGCTGCTGGAGCATGTGTCTGTTCTCCACTGTCATCTTTGCTGTGAGCATAAGCCAATTAATTTGCCCCAGTTATATGTGACAGAACTCTGTGCGTAGCTCCGGCTCTTTCTGCCTCCGCTCTTTCTGCGCAGCTCCACGGGGGTCTTCCCCGAGAGTTCACGACACACGGGGAAGACGGCGGTCAATTAGGCCCTGCCATCAGAACACACACATACACACACACACACTGAGGTGTGTGTTGGCATCACATTCGCAACCATGCCTGAAACCAGTGGTGACTTAACAGTTTGCAACAGACATATAGAAATTCAGCTGAACGACGAGATTCAGAAGAGGTGCAGCATCAGGGGAAGAGTGATAACAGGATGTTTTCTGCTTATTTCCCTGCAGGAGTGGAGAAAGCCAAAGCACTTTGTCAGGTAAACAGAACTGAAATAATGAATTTATCAGTAAAGTGAGTGCTTTCCTCCCCCCCCAAATCAGAGTAAATCAGTTCATTTCTTGAAAGAAACGTAGAGCTAAAATACCAGATCATCATATCTTCCAGGCCTTTGGATGTATTTTTTTTTTTCAGACATGTTTATGCTGCTTCACAGAAAACAACCGAGTTAAAAAAAATGCTGGGAAATGTGGTAGTTGAAACCAAATAATGTATAAAATAATTTATAAAAAGACACATAAACTTATTTTTTCCAACTGTCTCAAAATTAAATCACGTTTCCTACTTTAGATCAGTTAAGATAACACAAATATTTCCGTTTGCTAAATGCCAGAATAATAACAGAGAAATTCTGTTTTAAAAGGAAGGTAAAACATAAGAGGAAAAAATGTAAACCAGGTTGATGAAGAATGAAGGAACTACAATGTTGTCCCCATAAGTTAAGACTAAATGTCTTGATGCAGGTAATGTAGAAAAAAATGTTTTGACCAGCTTATTGCAGCTTTACTGATGTATCTCTAAAAGTGTGTGTGTAAAAATTAAGTATTTATTCTTGTTTTAATACGTTTTCAAGCGGTAGAAGCCTGTAGTCAACGCTATGAACTAAAATATCTACCATTCATTTTCCCTGACATTTTCAACATTTTAGTAAAACAGATAAAAATGTTTAGTGCTTTCTAAAAAAAAACAAACAAAAAAAAAGCTCTGTCAGAGAATGATCCCACTGGAATAAACACCTGACCTCGCATTAAAAGTTATCTGTTGATTGCTGAAGTCAGCGATCATTCAAACTCCCTTTAAGGACGGTAATGGCGCACTGTGTTATTGTGCTATCCCCCAATTAAGCATAAGTACCTTAAAGAGTCCCATGGGGTTAAGACCTATTTTACAACCCCTCATGCTGCTCAGGCAGAGTGGTGTTGCTGATACGAGTTGACAGAAGAAAGTCTTTTTTACCATAAACAAACATTTTCTCTGATTTATAACCTATTACATTCAAAATTCTTATTTATGGGGACTTTAAAATAACAAAAAAAAGAAAGAAAGATAGTAGCTCTACATGTAACACACCTCTCACTCTTACACATTTGTCCATTGTTTGCAAGTCATGGAGTGGAAACTTAAGAGGTGGCACCCAAGTTGTCTTATTCCAGACACACTATAAGTGAACAAATATGTATCTAAAATTTCATATCATATCAAAGAATAATGCTTTGTCTATCACAAATGACAAGTAGCAAAGAATCAATAAGAAAAATGCCAACAAAGACCACACTACTATAGGCTTGAAGGTTGCACCTATTCTTTTGCTGTATAAACAGGTGAATTATGAAACGCACATATTATTTTTTCAATTTCAGTCTTTGTTTCAATAGACTTTCAGCTTATGATGAGTTTGAAAATTAGGAGGCAGCTGCCTAAATCCAACTCTCACTATCCCCTGTATCTGAAACGGTTGTCCAATTCTCCACTTATCTGGAAATCCTAATCTGTACCGCAAGTATGCCTAATCCCATTAAATTGGAAGAGAGAGAGGTTTTTTTTTTTGGGGGGGGCGTTTGTTGTTGTTTGTGTTTTTAATAAAGTTAGGATAATGGATTTGGTTTGTCTATTGGCACAAATCAGTTTTAAGCTTATCTCTTTCCTTTATCATCATAATGTCCATAAAGTTCATGAGATGATTAGTGAATGCACCCTACTTGAGCAGTAACAGGCTGTGCTAACAGCAGCACTCCGAATATGAAAGTTGTGCCAAACTAAGCTAGCTTTTTTTTAAGTTATTTTTTTATTAAGTCAGAAGTAAACACAATTGTGTTAAACTAGAGCTCTGTAACACAATGGCTTGACTCAACCTTTCATGACAGACAGACCCGTTTCAAAGATTCAAAATTTATGCATTTATATTATAGCTTCCATAGCAACATTTATTGTTTGCTACCAACAAGTATATCAGTTGATAACTTGTATAATGATATACAAATATTAAAACAAATAAAAATAGCAATACTAAGAATACCATAAATTGAAGTAGGTGTCCAAACACAGTGCAAATTGGGCTACCCAATGAGCGATGCTAATACATAGGAGTCCAGACGTGTGAGTACGGTTTCATAAGGTAGAAGTGTATGATTATCATATATAAAGCAACTGAGGAGATGAGGTCTTGGGGAAGAAAAGGGTTCTCTAGCTTTGAGATCCTTCATGTCTGCACCTGTAGTTTGAGGGTTGAAGTCTGAGGACTCTGTGTTGGGGGATAGTGGCACCATTCAGTTCTCCTAAAACCTCTGTGGTAGCAGATGTTTGGCAGATAGGACAATAGGTCCTTATTGAGCGACAGTAGTAGAAGTTGGTCCTATAACCAGTGGGTCACCAGTTCGAACCCCCGAACTGGGGGTTATGTCCAAGACACTTCACCCACCTTGCCTAATAGTGGGGCTCAGAGGACCCAGTGGCGCCGGTGCAAGGCAACTGTGCTTCTGTCAGACTGCCCCAGGGCAGTTGTGGCTACAATCCAGTAGCTCATCATCGTCAGCGGGTGAATGTGTGCGTGAACAGGTGAATGACTGAATGTAGTGTGAAACATTTTGGTGTCCCTTGGACTTGATAAAGTGTTATACAAGTACTAGCCTTGTTTCATGCTATTTGCTTCATCCAGAGGGTCTAGACTCTTGGATGTTGAGAAATGATCGATCGCTTCCTGGAAGTGTGGACTCTGTTGAAGTTTAAAAGTTCATCCGATTGCTGACGTTTGTAATGCACAAGCTGGACGCTATGAAGCTTTCCCAAAATTGTCTGCGCTGTGAACAATCACCCCCCACTGCGAAGTGCCAAGCCAAACAAAATGGCAGTTAATGTTAATTCCCTTGGAAGCGTGACCAGCACACCTTTGTTTTGCTTCCTCTACTGCCATTGCTAAAACTACAGACACACTACAATTCCAAAACATCAACATCTTTCGCAACTTCTCCCTTTGTTTGCTGATTTCACTACCAGAGGAATCCATCTCAGTGGGAAAAAGCCCAGACGTTGCTGTGGAGCGATATTTGAATCAAGTGGAATTGCATAGGCTATTTAAGTACAGACCATCAACCACTCTTACCATTTTTATGATGTTCTCCACAGACTTCATCTCTTTTTGGAGATATTTACAGTCTGTAACATTGGTGCTGCCACCACCCCGTGATCCGATTGGAATGGATGGATGAAAGAATGGATTTGTATCTTATTGAAAAATAAAAACCTTGATACTGATAACCCGTTCCTGTCTAAATGCTACATGAAAGGCAGTTGTAGGTGATGCATTTTAACTCTCCTAGAATTTATGGTTGCAAACTGAAGGAGTTAACAGGTGCCCGAGAGATAAAGCGTTAAAACCCAACACAATCATAGCAACACTCTCTCTCATGCCTTCATTAGAGAGGCAGGCCACTGAAATCTTGCCAATAAGGAAGATTTAGAAAGCACACAAACACTGTCTTCTGAACTCTGTCTGAGCTTTCACATTGCAATCTCATCACGGCAGTGGAGAGGAAGGACTATCTCCTCCTAGAATTGGTGTGTGGTTGGTATAAAAAGCAATTTAAGGGAGAAGGGATTTCATGATAGAAATCAGTTACGCCTTGTAAACTCCAAAATTGACATCATTGTGTTCAGTAAAGCGTAGGAGACTTTCAGATGCATGCAAGTTCAAGCCCAGAAAGCTACACAGTAATGTCCATGAATATTTTCTCCCCAAATACTGGAGATGAACAGCATATTGAATGTATACGTTTTTTTCTGTCTATGCAAAAAAAAATATAATTCCCACAAAGCAATATAAAGAGAAACGTACACCATCTAGTCTCTGCTAACAACTCAAACTGTTTAACCATAAATATCCTTTCACATGTCAATGTCAACCAGCCCAGAAACTGTTTATTTCCATGGGAGTAAAGAGCTTTAAGGCTGAAATTCTGATTTCCGTCCTCTGGTAGTTGCTGAGGCCTGCCAAAGCCTTGCACTGATAGTTAATTTTCATGCAGCAGCCTACAGGGAACGCTGTTTGTTCAACGTCTGGACCATGACCGACTAATTTCTTGTTTAGCTAATCATAATCAGAATTACCCTAAGCTCTGAGAGTTACTCTCTGAAAGGGGAGGGGGATACAGCTGGCTCGCAAACATCAGCTTACGCCACGGCCAAGTGGCTCATCACGAACCAGCGCTCAGTGAGCACAATCAGCCGAGGACAGGGCGGTGCTTTTTATAGCCGGGCCAAGCAAAACGTTATCTTTTCACCTTATTACTGACCTCAGGTCGATCTGAGCCGTCAGGTGGGCGGCCGTCTTTCGGCATCGGCAAACGCTTCTGGATTTAACTGTTCTTGCAGTTAATGGGAACATGAGCAGTCCAAATGAGCAACTCAAATTTATTTCACTTGATAATTACGTAACGTAAAGCCAACAAGTTGCCGGGTTTCATCGATAAAAGCCGGGTGGCCTTTCCCTCCGTTAGATCCTTTTTCAAACAGGCATGTTTCTGACAGGCTTGCACACGGCAAAAACAACAACATCCATCGTCCCAATTAAGAAGGCCATTTGATCATCAGAAACAGTTACTCTCCAGTGAGCTGCAAGCTGAGTTTATTCATTTCATTCCACTTAGCACAAATCAAAGCAAGTCAGATGTAATGCCACGCCACAGCAATTTCAATGCAGACGCCCGCTACTAATAAAGCCACAGCCTCCAACTGTGGCTTTTCTAGCTTGAGGAAAATCTCAAACTGCTTAGAAGTTACAGAGATTTGCGAAAGTATCGATGCACCTGAAACCTTCCCACATCATTTTTAATACAGTTGGCAATACAATAATTTCCCATCGCTAAGCTAAATAGTAGGGCAGGTTTGGAAATAGCCTGACGGTTCACCTTCCAGCAGGAAGAAAATTAGTTTTTACACGCTGAACTACTTTGTGCAAAAAAGAAAAGGTCAAAAACCTTTGGCGATAGATATGCCTGTTCACAAGACACGCAGCTATAATTAACATGAAGTGTTTCTGTGCAGCATAAACGTAGGGACGGCTGAATCCATATGCATGCCACAGTCTCACTCTTTTGAGACTGTGGATCATTTTTAAGCTACTTCACAATTACGTACCGCTTCGTGTTGGCTTGTCACATAAAATATTAATGCAATACGTTGAAATGTGTGGTTGTAATGCGATAAAATGTGAAAAAGATCCATGGGTATAATAAAAAAAAAACAACATTTGCAGGGCGTTGTATGAAAATGGGTTTAAATGTTCTTCCTGTAAGTGTGTTCCGGTGCTGCTCTTTGATTGGACGGTCACCGTGAACAAAGCAACTCCTGACGTAAGAAAACAGTTTGATTTCTGCTCTGAGAGGAAGCCGACATCTGTTAGGAAACTGTGCAGCTGCACAGTTGACAGGAACAAGACTGTCCAAGTCAGATGAGCTTTTAAGAGCAGAGCTTAGATGATTCTGAAAGCTAAAAAAAAAAGAGAGAGAGAGAGAGGGGGAAACCTGTGGTTCTTATTGTCTGGTTATTCCCTAAGATTAGTTTTATTTTTTAAACTCATTGCTATTCATGCGCACAAGCCACAGTACTCATAAGCCAATGCTTTATGCAGGATTTATGACCAATACTATTAAGTAAGCCTCCTTAATTTGACAGCTGGGACTTCCTATCCAGACGTTTTTAATGACTTCTTGCTCCTTAAGGTCCACACCGCAGATTTTACGTTCTTTTTCACCCTCACAGGGGACATTAACTCTCAAAAGAGAGCACAAAAGCTAACAATGTTGGACTTCTTTGAAATTCATTCGAGCATTCAACCGTGCAACAACATTATGCCCTCTTAAAATGAAGCACTCTGCTGCAAGCTTAAAAGGGAACCTCTGGTAAAACACACAGAAACAAGCAGGCTGTGCCACAGTGGGATTCATAGCAATAAAAATTACATAGACCTTATTTCATGAATTGTCAGTGAGCTCGTTTCCCTGCATTTGACTTCAGATATGTTCCTAGAGGGAGCAGGAGAAAGGAAACAAACGACTAATAAAAGTCAATTGGGAATCACTAAATTGAGTGCTAAAGTTATTTGCCAGCCCACTCTGTAAAATCATTCAAACTCACTTTAGATGCATCTGGAATTACTATAGAACATGAAAATGTCTGGGGTTTTTTTTCCATTTTTGTTACTTATTTTAAATTGTTTAATCAAGGAAAAATGTATAAAATCAAGTTTCCAAACACATGAATCTGGTGACAGGTGTGATCAACTTCCTCTTTCATTGCTGTTCTCACGTACTCTAAATTACTGCAGAAATAGAAAAGATGCTTCAGCTGTTCCACCTGGTAAAGTTGGGCTAATTGTTTTCAATTGGACACCTGGAGTTTGTAATTTAACCCAGAGTATGCAAGCTTTTGATAACTTTTAATCTCCAATGCTTTAAGAGTAAATTGGTCAAGTAGGTAGCTGACAGCTCAAAATCCCTGAAGGAGTTTGTTAAAGTTCATCAGCAACACCCAAAAATGAACTTTGGCCCAAAATGGCCTACTTCCTGTTGGGTTTAGGGCATAGCTCCAGGAGAAGTTTTTTTTTTTGTTTGTTTTGGAGGGTTTCACATACCAAATTTCAGCTCTGTACAGTTTACCAGTTATTAAAAGTCAACAGTGGAATGGATTCAAAGCTATATGTGGCTCTGCAAATAAAATAAAATTAAATTAAAAATCCCATTGCTCAGTAGTCAGAAATGGAAGGTGAGCTAAAGGAGCGTGGGTTCAGACTGCATGCTGAGCAGCAGCTGCACTCTCATAACTATGTAAGGAGATACAACCCCCCTCACCCCCTCCACCCCTCCCATCAAATGGAAACATTTAAAAAGAAGCAGAGAAACGCAGAAATGCCGTGCGAATGCTGTGAGGTGAGCGGATTAACTTGATTTAGATACCAGAGGTGAGGCAGAAATCCTGACAGGATTTGACTGGAAGAATTGGCACAAGCATTAAAAAATCGGGTAGAATTTTACTGAAAATCAGCTACAAAGTTACAATCTCAGCAGAAATAATACTTCAAACTGCTGCATTAAGTCTGTGCATGGTAGACTTTGAAGTTGATAAAAATCTACATGGATAGAGTTTAAGAGTTATTTATATGTCACACTTTGTGAATAACAACACATTTCTCTACATTTTGATGCATAAGTTGCTGATTAAAGTTTTGGCACTTTTTAAAAGAATGGGACTGTGTAGGATCTCAGCTGAGCAGCAGAGTGGGTTAAGTCATCACCTCTGGGTTGGGAAAAAGGCAACGATTCACCACTTTATAAATGACAAATTGTGATCTAACAAAAACGGAACAAGATGTCGAAGTGATGTGCCACAATTCAATCGTAGTGAAAAAGTTCTTCGAAAGGAAAAATAAGCCAAATATAACTTTTATATTTACAGCATAAACATCACAAGTCAGCGTGTTCGTCTGAATAATTGTTTAAATAGCACAAGGTATCTAGGAGTAAAAAGTGCAAAACGATCACAAGAGTGTTAATGTGTCACACAAACTAATTTCAAACTCCGAAGGCGATCACTGACATTGTCACCGCTTGATTAAACTTCAAGCCGTTTCCATCGTGGCTTCAGGGTCATCAGTCAGACTAACTCGAAGATAAGAAGAGGCTGAACCCCTTGCATCTCATATACAACAGCAACGCTTTAGAATCGATGTCAAAATCTCTCAGTCCCGATCGCCCACTGCAGTGTATACTAATGCCAATTCTTGTGCCTCTTGTGATGTCATCATCATAAATGCAAATGAGGCAAAATTAGCTTTTTCTGTCTCCTCTGGAGGGCTTTATTAAAACGTAGTTTTCGTTTCGCCATTAAGCTCCACATTGCATCACTCAGCTGTGTTATTGTCAACATGCCTGTGTCAGCTAAAATGACACATCACCGTGTGGTGCCTTTAAATCCGCCGAAAACTGAAGCGAGGAGCTCCAGTTGTGGAGGCGCATCTGAACTAACTTCATCTTTTTACAGTTAAACATTAAAACTTAGTTGTGGTGAGAAGTTTTTAAAAAAGCTTTGTTTTTTCTATGAAGCTTCTTCAAGAAGATTTTTTTTTACTTTCTCACTTAAGTCATCTCACTTAAAAAAAAAAAAAAAAAAAATTAAAAACTAATGCACGTTTCAGGAGAGCCAGATGAATTAATTGGCCTACCTGGGAAGATCCATATCAGCATCAGCATGGCTCGAAGTTTCCTCTTCATCTCCATGGTGCAACATCCACCAGCTGCTCCTGCGGCTTCTCTGAAAGCTGACTCCAGAAAGCCGCCGCGCTGCCCCGATCTGCCGCTTATAGCTGCCTTCAGGTGACAATTAACTGTCCGCTGAGCGAACCAGCAGGGCGACGTCTGCAAGTAAAGCTCCGGCTCCTCCTGCCATCCCGCCTGCAGACAGCGGCTGGCATGGCAGAGTGCTCCGTCCGCCGCTTTAACCGCTTTAACAAGGTGTGCAGTATTTTGAGTTGGCTCGTCCTCCCCCGCCGCTCCCGGTTCGGGTTGAAGCAGCTTCACTTCTGGGCTTTTGTCCCTGGAGTGAGCCCGGCTCCTTCTTGTCCTGCTCCAACTGTAAACTGTGGGAGCTTATTCACCCCACCTGAGCTGCTCAGTGTCGCCCCCTGGCAGCGGGAAATTTCATCTCTGCCTGTTGGTCGTAAAACTTACTTTGCTGTTTTATTTCTTACCTTGTAAGGTTTGATGATTTGTAAGAAGTAACCTCTCCAGGACAACTTGGATTTTACAAATGCAACCATTTTTGTCCTTTTACACAACAACATAACATAAAACGTCTTAAACTTTCTAAATACTTTTTAGTTTGATACCTAAACACACTGAAGCACCTGGAAATTATGTTTAGGCTGAAGTTAGATTTAAAGCCACTTTCTTCCTTCTGAATTTAATTAACTACATAATGTTATTAACTTGAGTACACAAAGCTGCTCCTTCTATTAGAGGTTTGCAATACTGCTTATTATCGATCCAATACCGAGTAAATACAGGGCCAGTATCGCTGCTACTGATACTTTTTATTTAAGCTTGATATATCGTTAAACTGACCTTTAGCTATTTTTATTTTTCCTTTATTATTTATTTTGTTCAAAACTAGAACAGGATTTAGACAGCTTATACATTAAAAATATAAAAATACTTTAATAACATCTTTATATGGTTTTTGTGCATTTTTCCTAAATTGACAAAAAGCTAAATATTACCATTATAGAGCGAAATAAACAAAAAAAAAATCTTTTTGTTTTGTTGGAGGTGGAGTTGAGAAACTATAATACAAAAATAAAATTTCAAAATAGAATCTGAAACTGAAGTATCAATATTATTATGCTAGTATCAATTCAATACTGATATCAACTTGCTTTTGATATTGATATTTCTGGATCACCTCTAGCTTCTCTATCAGAAAGTAAACACAACTTGCTCCAAATGTTTCCTGAGGCACCAAACAGGACTGTTGTTGTTGGAGGTTTGAACAGAGCAAACGAGAGCAAAACAACCTTTTGTCAAAATTATTTATCAAATGCTTGGATAAAGGTTAGTAATACACAGTGCATTGAAAACTGTGTTCACAGCAGTTAGATTTGCCATTTAAACAGATTAACTACATATTCTATAGCAATCTCTTTTAAAAATTGCATTAAATTTATTAGAAATTGTTAGAAGGCATTTTTCTACCACCTGTGGTCACCTGTTTATAAATTTGAGCTCAAAACCAGGCGCGTTGCCTGGTCAGTCACTAAATTACACACAATGCAATATGCTGAACTGTCTGCAGAACAAGCAGGTATTTTCTGTTTTGCTCTTTGATTTAAAGTGTTCTTTGTGTGCAGATGCTAATCTCTTAAAAGTATTATTTTCTTCTCTGTTCTTTATTTTCTGTTACTCCTCTCATATTTCTACTTAATTGAAACCATAAAATGTTTTGTAGCTGAAACAATACCCCGAGCTCTACCAGCCTGGAATAAGGTAGTTCCGAATTCAGGACACAGAATCAATGGTGTAAGAACAAAGACCCACAAACATAAGAGCTTCTGTTTCTAAGTTTGTGATCTTTCTAATTATTTAGAGGAAAAAAGTTTGGTTTTTGCTGTTTTGTTTAGCCTCACAAATACCAGCATGAGGAGCAAACAACTGGAAACAATTTGTTTCTTATTCATGTTCACTACCAACTCAATTAATAGATCCTCTCTACTTTTATCAATCTGCTTCTTGACTTATTTCATTTAAACTACATCTCATTTTTAAGGCATTTATTTCCTGTAGTTGGGTCAGTTGTTGGCTCACAGCATGAAGGTTCTAGGTTTGAATCCCAGATTAGACATTTCTGTTCTCTCTGTGTGGATTCTCACCAGGTACCACAACATTCTCCCATGTTTTCAAAATCAGGCATGGTGGGTTAATTACCAACAGACTGTCCTCAGCTGGGAGTGGCTCATTTTCTGTCTGTCTCCGTGTCGTACTGTGATGGGCTGCAGCGTACCCTGGATCTAGAGAAATTACACCTCCGGATGGGCATTAGCCGCCCTCTGCTTCCAAGCCCCTCTAAAAACCAGCAGGGTTAAAGCAAGTGTAGGAAATGGATGGATGGCTTTACATCAAAGTGATCCCTCATGCATTAAAAATAACCTAAGTGCTACCTCAAAGTTTAATCTTCAGAAGTGTTTGTGGATCAGTATGACTAATTAGGCCACCTTCTACATTCAGTTCAATACACTGGCTACAGACGCATGAATGGATGGTAAACAGAAACACGAGAGTAAAGGCCGATAAAGACTCGCTTCTTTCCTTAGCGATAAGACAATCACACATCTGCAATGTATTATGTTGTAGCATGGCTGGTGGACGTTTATATCCTGTCTCACAAAGTGCAGTCTGGTATTGATACAAATGCAAAATGCAATACTCTGACTCTAAACTGTTATCAGTCGCTGAACCAAATATGGGGAACTAAAAAGTTCCAAACAGTGCTGAGAACTTACTCAAAGTTGTATCCACTATACCCAATGCAAAAGTGTTCTCTGTATTAGACGTAAAGTCGGCTTCCTTCAGATGGAGTTAGATGAAGAATCCTCTTTTCTGACAACATTCAACACCCCCATTGGGAGGTTCAGGCAACCTTTTGGCATAAAGCGTGCACCAGAAATATTCCAGCTCATCACGGAGCAGATAGGCAGGAAAGTGCTGATGTTGTTCTGAGGAGTAAAACCAAACACATTCAGCTTCATATCAAAACTTTTTACTGTCAATAAAACATCTGATATATAAAAAACATAGATTAAAACATGTCAGGATATAAAACTGGGTCCAGAGAAAGTGCAAAATGTGCTTCAAGATTGGGTAAATAAATAATCACACACACAGCTGCTGAGAGGAAAACATCACACGTGTCAGTTAAACAGTAAAGGAAAGAGCTGCTCCATCTCATTTCCAGGTTTAAAGGAATATTCCACATTTTATCCAGTCAATAGATGTTGACGCAGCGTGCTTTAACAACGGCTTCACAAGAAAAACGAATCACTTTGTTCAAATAGGACAGCTTTTACCAATTCTCTCAGGAATTTCTAGTATTTTTTAAGCTTGGTCAATACCAATTTATTACCAACTTAAGAACGACCCTGTGTCCAACTTTAACCGTTAAAAATCACATCAAAAAGCTTTGAAAGTCTTTAACATTTAGCTCAGCTAACCTAAGGCATATATGTGATTTGTTTCTTTATCTTGTATGACTCACTGGTCGCAGGCAAGCTAACAGTTTTAAAACCTGTTGAATCATAAATTAGAGATTCATGACATCTAGACGACGTCACTGTCATACTCTCCCTAAACATGATAAATCGGATATTTTATGCAAACATTTGTTCAGTTTATAAAATTCTTCATGACAATGCTGCTCCGCCTGTAAGATAAACTAGAGTGGCTAAGGCGCCCCCTGGAGGTCAGTGCAGCATCCCTAAACGTACGACTGCTTTTAATAGAATGCTTCCTCTTTTGTGCGACTGGTTACTGGAATAGTTTGTGTGATAATAAGTTCCAGTTATAAAATGTTTGAATATTTGGTAAATATACTGTTGCTGATAAATGGATTCATTATTAATGAGAGTATGGAAACGTTTTAATGAACAGTCTGCTTTGTAGTTTGGCCTGCTTGGTTTTAGTGAGATAATGAATGAATGGCTTTATTTGTAATTAATAACTACACTGGCTTCGCACCAAGTCATGATCTGTTAAATCATCCTGATTTAATCCAGCTGTCCAGGGATTACCTGGTACCACGCATCTCTCCGTCTCTGTACTAATAAATAAACAGGATATGATAAAATTACATGTTATTTTGTTGTATTCTCGCCCCCCCCTTATTTTTGCATACTTGTGTTATTTTATTCTTCACTTGTTTTTGTCCATTTCCTTTTATTTTAATAAATGTTCTCCAATATTTGGAATTATTTTCTGTTTTATTTCATTTCATTATAATTTGTTTTTGGGACTTTTCTCTTGTTTTGTTTCGAACTTTATAACATTTGATTCTGGTCAGGATGTTTTTCTAATTTAGGGGGAACATTCCTTTAAACGGTGAATTGAAAGCAGATTAAATCCTAATCTGAACAGTTATTAGAGGCTGAAATGATCCTGAGATTAGCTGAAACGTTTCCTACAGAGGGAGGAGCAGCAGGTCCGGTTCAACAGAACCGGGTCAGAACCTTCCACAGAACATTGTCAGAGTGTGGACCTAGCTGTCAGAACATTGGTTCTGGGGGTTCTGGAAGGTTCTGGATGTTCTGGAAGGTTCTGGATGTTCTGTAAGGCTCTGGTGGTTCTGGAGTTGATCAGGAAGTCACCAAGCTGAGCTGTAGTTCTGCTCCTGTCCAGTGGGTGGCGCCGCTGCCCCTGCCCAGATGTTTGGGTTCCTACAGCAGGCTGCAGGCTCCGGAACGCGTCGCATCCACCTGCCTGGACCTAGACGAAGACAGCCGTCTGAAAACGGCCAGCTGGGGAGAGGGACAGGGACAGTCTGTCCACTGCTCTGCAGGTCACAGCGATGATGTCATACCATCTTACCTTCCTGCTGGAGCCTGATCGACCGTCGGAGCGGAGTTCCGCTTCCCCATTGGCTGCTTTGGCTTCACTTCCTGACTGCTCTGCTGCAGGGCTGTGACCTCTGACCTCGGCTGCTCCTGGTGAAGAGCATTCAGGGGGCGTGGCTCCTCCAGACTCGCTGCTGATTGGATGCGAAGCTGGCTCTGCGTTCGGCTTCAGGGACCAGAGAAGCTATGGGTTAGAGGTCGGAGTCGCTCGCTGGCCACACACTGACACACAGCACCATATTCAGTTCAGTTCATACTTCAGTTCAGCATTCAATACAATTATCCCAGAGAAGCTGATGGTGAAGCCTGGGACTCTCAACATCAATGTGCCTTTGGATCAGAGACTTTCTCACCAACCGACGTGAGGTGGTGAGAATAGGGGACAGAACTTCATCCACCCTGGTCCTCAATACAGGCACACCGCAGGGCTGTGTGCTTAGTCCAGTTCTTTTTGTTCTGTTCACCCATGCCTGTGTAGCCATCCACTCATCAAACAGGGTTCTAAAGCATGCAGATGATACCACCGTAGTGGGTCTGATAAACAATGATGAGACCCTGTGAGACACAGTGGTGTTCACTGAACAACCTGGTGCTCAACACCAGCAAGACCGAGGAGGTCATAGTGGACTACCGGAGGCCCAGGAGGACAGTGCACACACCTAAAACGATTCGAGGGGAGGAGGTGGAGTATGTGGATGGCATCAAATTCCTGGGCATCCACATCACTTTGGACCTGACCTGGTTGCTGAACAAACCTCTTTTCTGATGAGGAAGACCCAACAAAGACTCTTCTTCCTCAGAAAACTAAAAAGGGCTGGACTCCCTGCTCAGCTGGTCAAGAACTTCTACAGAGAAATGACTGAGAGCATCCTCTGCCTCAGTACGACTGTGTGGTGTGGCGACTGAATGGTCCAGGTCACAAAAGACATGGCCCGAGTGGTGAAAACTGCCCAGTGGATTGTTGGGAGTGAGTTACCAAACCTGGAGCTAATATGTACTGGCAGACGGCAAAGGAAGGCCAGTTGCACTGCCACTGACCCCTCCCATCCAGGACACAAACAGCTTGTACCGCCACCGTCTGGGAAACGATACAGATACATAAAGAGCACAACCATCTGTCCATCTTCCATCCTCTCCCTGCAGACACTCACCCATTTGCTGCACCCTAAAGACTGATTAAAACAGTATCTATTTCTGAGGATACCACTTCAATTTCATTATGTTCTAGAAACATAATGACAAATAAAAAAAATAATATGTCTTAAATTTACTGGACTCTCTGCCGACGAAGATGTCCCAGTCTGCTCTTCATCACCAGCTCTGTCCTCCTCTTCCTCAGCTGTCTCCACCGCATCCTGACGGCCGTAAAACACAAATTACACATTTAATTATTTTTTTTTAGAGCTGCTGGGAATCGCTAGCGCTCTGCTAGCAGAGGGAATTGGGAAACTCAACCTACAGCTACACAAGCAGAGGAAACACACACCTGGGGGTAAAGGTGGGGTAACCAGCTCACAAACTGGGTCGCTGGAGGAAGAAAAGTGGCCCAACCTGATTGTGAATCCTCTCCTCTGGCAGTGAAAACATTAGGAGCTCTACAGTGCCCTCCTGTGGTGCTTCAACTTACTAATAATGGCTTTCTGATACAGAAAAGTCTGGAATCAGGAGAATATCTGGTGAAGCTGGTTTGTTTCTGGGTTGAGCCGACAGCCTGGAGTCTCTTTTATTCATCAGAACAACAACAAACTGGATCCAAGTCTGACTTTTCATAAACTTATCTAAAACCTGGATTTAATCAGAGCTTGAACTAATAGTTTTTAGTCTTAGTTTACCAGAAGGATGCCGTTCTGGCTCACTTGCTTTTCCAGTCAAAACTCCAAAGTTTTTACACGTTGGAAGGTTTTATTTTGTAGCCTTCATGGAGCGCCACAGGGAGACTGTTTAGAACCACTAATATTATCAGTAAATGAATTTACTGTGAGCTACAAACAAAAACAAAGTGAACATGATAACAGAAGTCATCCCCAATACTGTTAAAACATTATTATATTATTTAATGATGTAGGAACTTTTAATAAGCGATTCTTTTTTCCCTCCTGGGGTATAAATATGACGTGACGCACATCCTGATTTTGTTCAGCCTCTAGAAAACTTTGTGTCCATCTCAGCTAAACGCCTGATCCAATCAGAGCGGTGCTGTAGGCACACCCGGTTTCCATGGCAACCACTAGCCGCCATAAACATGCTGACCGGTTGCTACGGAGGCTAAGCTCTCCTGCCTTCACCATCATGAACATGAACGGAGCTGTTGATCAGTCCTGCTTGCAGCTTTGATTTATTAATCATTAAAACATGTTAAAATCATGAGAACGCAGAAACATTCCAACATTCCAAACAAAACAGAGAAGAACAAAAAGTCGGACATCACGACTCCAGACACAAGAAAAGTGAAAAGCAAAGCGAGAATAATAAAAGATAAAAAAGCAAAAGAGCAAAGCAGCTGAGCTGAACTGAACAGAACAATATTATGAGAGAAACAGAAGCAAAAGGCACAGCGACTAAAGTCAAAGCAAGTTATTTAAAAGCAGAAAACTCAATACAAAAATAAGAGCATATGGAAGTCAAATTCGGTCACAAACCACATGAAAAGAAAAGCAAAACAACTTACATCCCAACTTAAACATCAAGCTGTGAAATATGACTTTAAAGATCGAAAACACAGAAACCACAGACGTGTTTATGAAAAATAAT
Organism: Poecilia mexicana; assembly: GCF_051168715.1. NCBI lineage: Eukaryota > Metazoa > Chordata > Actinopteri > Cyprinodontiformes > Poeciliidae > Poecilia > Poecilia mexicana. The sequence continues at coordinate 29,770,327 of NW_028263382.1, read as the reverse complement.
CCCATTTTCTTTAACTGGAAACCATTGAGATAAAAACTTGAAATAAAGCCGCCTTCAACTTTCTCAGAATTGTTGCCAAAACGGGTGACTCACACCCGGAAAGTTTTAGAAAATATCCTGAAAATTTTATGAAATATCCTGAAGGATTTACAAAATATTCTCAAAGTTTGGTCAAGTAACGTGTGTAATGTGTAATTTCTAGCAAGTAACTATAAAGTTCTAAAAAACAAAAATCCTGCTGGTTTTAATCCTGCTGCTTCTGCCTGGATTTACCCTAAAAATAAAGCCCGTTTCTACTCCCCTACTCTATCAGTACTCTGTTAAACCCAGCTCAGGGTTGAACCTGAGAGGAAACAGGTTCTGACACCAAGGAGCTTCAGAGGAGGAGAAAGATCTCAGGTTTCCATGGAGACCAGGTTATGATTGATTGATGTTATTGCAGGTAAAACTTCATCCGGGAACTCCTCTTCCTCGTCTTCCTCCAGCTGCAGATTTTCTGCTTTGCTGCTTCCTCACTGAAGCGTTCCTCTTCTTCACGACATCCTCCTCTTCACTTTCATTCTCGTCTTCATCACCATCACTTTTCTCCTCCTCCTCACTTTCTTCCTGTTTTTCCTCATTTTCTTCACTTTCTTCTTCTTCCTTCTCATCACCTTCCTCCTCTTCTTCTCTTTCCTCATCCTCCTCTTCTTCTCCTTCCTCTTCCTCCTCTTCACTTTCTTCCTCTGTCTCCTCATCCTCATCATCTCTCTTATTTCTTGCATCCTCCTCCTCTTCCTCATTCCCCTCTGTTTCCTGTGATGACTTTAAAGTGTCACTGTCATCCTCCTCTTCCTCACTCTCCTCTTTTTCCTGTGATGACTTTAAAGTGTCACTGTCATGCTCCTCTTCCTCACTCTCCTCTTTTTCCTGTGATGACTTTAAAGTGTCACTGTCATCCTCCTCTTCCTCACTCCCCTCTGTTTCCTGTGATGACTTTAAAGTTTCGTTGTCATCCTCCTCTTCCTCTTTCCCCTCTGTTTCCTGTGATGACTTTAAAGTGTCGCTGTCATCCTCCTCTTCCTCACTTTTTAAACTGCTTTGCTCCTCTTCATCACTCACTGCTCCTTTGCTCTGAGTCTCCTGACTTGACCCTTCTTCTTCCTCTTCCTCCTCCTCTTCCATATCTCCTCCTTTGCTTCCTTTTTCTTCGGTCTCTTTTTCACTCTCTGTGGCTCCACTGGTTTCTTCCTCTTCCTCCTCCTCTTCCTCAGCAGCACTCTCATCTTCCTCAGCCTGATCTCCTGGTTGAGGAGTCTCACTGTCTGTGTCCTCCTCCTCCTCCTCTTCCTCCTTTTGTCCGGTTGAAGCAGATCCAGTCTCCTCTTCCTCCTCTGAGCTGGTTCTCCACCTTTTCTCCTCCTCCTGCTCTTCCTCCTGTTCCTCCTCCTCCTCTTCTTCCTCTTCCTCCTGCTGTGGACTCTCTGATGCAGGAATGACGTTGATGCTGACGGCCGACTTGCGGTTGACCTCAGCAGACAGATATTCAAACTCTTCCGGGTCTGAATCCGGTTTTGGAGCACTGCCCCGCCTCCTGGAGGCCAGCTGCTGGACCAGAACAGCGCCCCCTGCTGCCAGGGTGGCGGCGCCGGCCAGCGCACTCCCACCTGAGCACTTCCTCTGGGCTGCAGCTTCCTTCCTGTTTCGCTCGTTTTTGGATCTTTTGGATGAATCTGGGTTTGGTTTGGAGTGGGAAGCGTTTCTCTCGTCACTGATTGGCTGACAGTTCTCTATGGTCAGCCAACCAGCTTTGGACTCTGGTCCGGCTGGACCGGACTTAGAAGCATTCCTTCTGGCTTCTGGATGCTTGTCCCAGTCCGCAGCTGGTTTTGTCCCAGTCAGCTGGGTTTTGGACCCGGCCTGTCTGACTGCTTTGTTCTTATGATCCAATGACAAGAGGTTCTGTTGGTTCTGACTGATCCTCCTCTGGTTCTGATTGTGCTGGGCAGACAGAGAGTGAGTGTCGCTGCCCTTCTGGAACTGGGTGTGTAACGCCCGGCTAGCCAAGAACTTCCTGTCCTTTCTCTGCTCTCTGATTGGTTGAGCAGTGTGTTCTCTGATGGGTCGAGCAATCTGCTCTCTGATTGGCTGAGCATGCTTACCCTTCCTCTGTCCAGCACAGACAGCATGAAGACGGAAAGAGGCGAACGTTAGAGGAGAGCATGCAGGAAACAGAACCAAACTGGGCTAACATGATCAAGGTTTCTCCCAGAAAACTGGCTAAGCCCAGCGGTTGGGCACCAGGGCAGTCATTCATCCATCGGCCCGTCGTGTTTTTGAGTTAAAAAATGTTTAAAGTTGGCAGGAAATTTGAAAATATCACTTGATAATTATGTGTTATTGAAAGACTGAACATTAATACCTGAACACCAACTATATAGCCTTAAAAAATGCAAATATTTTTAAAAAGACATAAATAAATAAGCAACGGTTAGCCTGGCGGGGGCACAAGTAAAGCCTGGTGGTCCGCCAGGCTTATAATATACTGGGGCAAACCTTGATGATGGAAACCAGTCAAGCTAGCTTACCTTTGGCAGCTAGCTTACTGTGTGCAGCTAACTTACAGTAGGCAGTTAGCTTACTGTAGTTATCTCACCTTCTGAAGCTAACTTGTTTTCTGCAGCAAGCTTACCTTCAGCAGTGGAGACAGGCTGAGTGTTTTGTCGCTGGGATCCATCTTCATCACATGAGTCTGGCAGTAAAAACAGACATGAGGATGATGAAGATGACGTTGCTCCACATCTGGAGAATCCAGAGATTTCTCACCAGGTTCAAGAAGTCAGTGGTTTCTCCCAGTCCTCTCACACTGTCGCAGTCTGTCAGGCTCTCCATATCGCCCCCTGTCTGCCCTGAGGAGCAGCACACCATCCAACACAATGAGCCTCATTTAATGTACATTACTGTAGAAAAGCCTGGATTAATAAAAGAAAAATACAAATAACCAGTGATTATTGGTGCATCCACATCCAGATATTTAAAATTATAGGTAAATGAAATAAAAAAGGGTTTTAACTTAAATAATTAAAATGAAAAACTAAAATAGAAAAAAATTATGTATTAATTGTAAAATTATATAATATATAAAATATTAACATTGACTATTACTTATTTTAAAATGTTTAGATACACTTGAATTTTGTTTTTACAAATTATAACTGTTAAGAGAAAAAAATGAAACACAGAGGCTCTAAATTAATTCAAATATATGCAAAAAAGCTGAAATACTCCACTGAAAAACAGGAGATTTAAAAAAAAAAGAAATAAAATTGAAATTTTAGGTGAATGACAATAAATTTTAAAAGGTAAAACATTAAATTTAATTTTTTTAAAAATACCTGAATATAACATGTACAGTTATAAAAAATATGAAAGCAGAAAAAATAAAAACATAAGCGATTGATTGAAGAATAAATAAATACTAATATGAATTTTATTTTAGACTTTGTGAAACACATTTAGAAAAATCCTTAGGTTTTTTTTTCTTATTTATCTAAATAAATGCAAAGACAGTTAAAACACTGAAATGTTTTAATAAACCACAAAACGGGTGAAAAAATGTAATTCTCTTTTTAAATAAACTAAAAGTTTGTGAGTCGGTTCATGAAACTAAAATTAAAAAGGATGAAATGATTTTTAAAAAGAAAATCAGATTCTATGAAACCAATCAATAAATTGATAAATGATAGTAATGATAATATATTGACTGACTGAAGTCGGTACCCTGATGGTCGCCGTCTGGGCCAAAGTGCTGGCTCCCGTTAGGAACAGGCCTGTGGCTCTGCTGGTTCTGATCCGGTTCAGACGGAGGCAGCAGAACCGGCCTGTGATTCTTGTCCAATGGGTTCTTGTCCAGTTGGCCCAAGGCAGGAAGTGGCGTCTGCAGGACGCCCGAGGTCCTGGCGGGGAGCGAGCGGGCCGCGGGTCCAAACTGCTCTGGAGATCGCTCCTGCAGGACACGGGGAGATTCCGTCAGCCCACGCTGGTTCTGGAGCGGTTTGGACCTGCCCCAGCACCAGAACCGACCCGTTCCCTGCGGCGGACCCGGGCAGAGAGGCTGCGCTGCAGCGTGGCGGTCGGTTCCCCCAGGAAGTCGAACGCACTGTCCTCCAGCGTGACGGCGGAGCAGCCGGGTCCTCTGGGCTGGGCCAGAACCACCATGTGGCAGCCTCCACACGCAGCCTAGACAGAAAGGAGCAGATGGGTCAGAGCTGGTGGTCTGACGGCAGTCTAATGGCCTGACGGCGGCGACTCACGGCCTGGACGGCGAGAGGCAGGAAGCGGGGAACCACGGCTGGGTGGAACCGGTTGGTGAAGTTCTGGTCGCCCAGGCCCAGCTTCCCGTGTCGGCCGTCGCCAAACGAGTACAGCAGCCCCGTGTCTAGGGAGAGAGCCACGGGGTCAGAGCGAGTTTGGGAGCCCACTCCGGTCAGAGGTCGAAGGTCGGAGGTCACCTGTGAGGACAGCAGTGTGGCTCTCCCCGCAGGTCACCCGAGTTGGCCGGCCCGCCTGGAAGCGCTGGACGGGGCGCGGCAGCTGCGACTCGAACACAAACGTCCCGAGGCCCAGCTGGCCGAACTGACCCAGGCCGAACGAGTAGATGTCGCCGCTGTCTGGGGTCAAAGATCACACACTCTGCTGGTTACTACACAGCAGTAAAACATGCTGGAAAGCTGTGACACAAAGAAAAATCTGATTATTTAACTGAAAAGAAAAATAATTAAAATTGTAATGAAATAACACAAATACGGTAGAATATCTAAAAAAAAAAACACTTAGATTTTATTAAGAAATAATAAAATAAGCAAGTATTTTAATATTTTAATAAAAAATCTGTTAAGGATTAATAATATGAAAATAAAATGTAAAGCCTAAATATTTTATCGATTCCATTTTTTAAATTAAAACTAAATGTAAAGCTTAATTACAAAAATACAGGAGCTCTTCCACGACACCAGCAACACCGGAAGTATGTGGCAAGGCATAAAGGCGATCACAGATTACAATTCATCCTCCCCCCCAGTGGGTGAAGTTGATGCTGACTTTCTAAATGGACTCAATAACTTCTTTGGGAGGTTTGAGGCACTGAATAGTACTCCGGCAAAGAAAACTGTTCCCCGCCAGGAAGAGGACCCACTCTGCCTGGATACAGCCGATGTGTTGAAGACTCTGAAAAGAGTCAACCCACGGAAGGCCCCAGGCCCTGACAACATACCCGGGCGGGTGTTCAGGGAATGCGCAGGTCAGCTGGCTGGTGTCCTAACAGACATTTTCAACACCTCACTGGACCAAGCAACAGTGCCAGCCTGTCTCAAAACTGCCTCCATCATTCCGGTGCCAAAGAAACCTCAAGTCACCTCTTTCAACGATTACCGGCCTGTAGCACTGACTCCAATTATGATGAAGTGCTTTGAAAGGCTGGTAAAAGAACACATCGTCTCCAGACTCCCCCCCACATTCGACCCGTTCCAGTTTGCCTACCGCCGAAACCGCTCTACTGAGGATGCTATCTCCTCCACCCTACACCTGAGCCTGGCTCACCTGGAGGAGAAGAACACTCATGTGCGGATGTTGTTCCTGGACTTCAGCTCAGCGTTCAACACAATCATCCCACAGCATCTGGCAGGAAAACTGGGACACCTGGGCTTCAGCACCCCCCTGCGCAACTGGCTGCTAGACTTCCTCACAGACAGACCTCAGTCAGTCCGGATCGGACAACACACCTCCGATGTCATCACCCTCAGCACAGGCTCCCCTCAGGGCTGCGTCCTGAGCCCTCTGCTGTTCACTCTGATGACACATGACTGCGTCCCCAGGTTCGCCACCAACCACATCGTGAAGTTCGCGGACGACACAACGGTGGTGGGCCTTATCAGAGACGACAACGACCTGGACTACAGAGAGGAGGTGGAGCAGCTGGCAGACTGGTGCAGAGACAACAGCCTGATCCTGAATGTTGACAAGACGAAGGAGATGATCGTCGACTTCAGGAAGAACCGGCCCAGCCACGCTCCACTGCTCATCAACAGCTCGGCTGTGGAGGTGGTCAGCAGCACCAAATTCCTGGGGGTGCACATCACTAACGACCTCTCCTGGTCAGTGAACACCATGTCTGTGGTCAAGAGGGCACAGAAACGTTTGTATTTCCTGCGGAGGATGAGAAGAGCACACCTGCCCCCGCCCATCCTCAAGACGTTCTACAGAAGCACCATAGAGAGCATTCTGACCAGCTGCCTCTCTGTGTGGTGTGGAGGCTGCAGCGCCACCGATTGGAAGAACGTGAAGAGAGTGGTGCGGACAGCAGAGAGGATCATCGGGGCCCCCCTTCCCTCCATTCAGGACATTTCATCCCAGCGCTGCGTGTCCCGAAGCCGAAATATCGTCAGTGACCCCTCACACCCCCACCATGGACTGTTCTCCCTGTTGCCCTCTGGAAAGAGGTTCCGTAGCATCCGGTGCAGGACCACCAGGTTCCGTAGCATCCGGTGCAGGACCACCAGGTTCCGAAACAGCTTTTTCCCACTTGCCATTAGACTGCTGAACTCTTAATCGCACTGCACTTAAAATCTGGTCTCCACCTTATACCTTGCACATGTATAGAAACTAAAGAACTTCTATTTCTACTGTCATTCCTGCACTTTATATTTTATATTTCATATTTATATTCATATTTTATATTGTATTTTATTTTATTCTGGAGTAACTTCACAACATTGAAAGCTCAAAACACTGTCCTGAGCCGAAATGCAACGAAATTTCGTTCTGTATACACCTTTGTGCATGCAAAATGATAATAAAGTCTAAGTCTAAAGTCTAAAGTCTAAAGTCTAATTATTCTTATAAATTAATACATTTTAAAAAATGTAAAGTACTAGTATTTTTCATTAATTAAAAAAAGTTCTAATAAAATGGAGGGAAAATTTATTTTAACAAATATTTTTATGCTAAAAAATATTTTTTACATAGATTTTATTCATCCATCCATCCATTTTCTAACACCCTTGACCCTAATGGGGTCAGAAGGTGCTGGTGCCCATCTCCAGCGAACGTTTTGGGCGAGAGGCGGGGTACATCCTGGACAGGTCGCCAGTCTGTCGCCGCATAAATTTTATATTAAATAAATAGAATTTAAAGGTTATTAATAAAAACAAAATGAAAGATAGCTGTCCTAAAAAAGATTATAGAATTATTAACCATTAATTAACAGAAATGCAATACAATTAAATTAAATACTTATTCCTAGTTTTTGTTCATTTTCTTTGAGTTTTCGTGCAGGTTCGTCGCTAAAGCTCTTATTCTTCGCCAGTCGGTGTGTGATGGCTAACCTGTTAGCGCCACCGTGTGGCTGCCGCCACAGGCAACCTGCAGCACCGGCTCCGTGATGCTCTCCACCCGCTGCGGGACCCGGTGTCCAGCCAGCCGCTCCGGCCGCAGCCCCAGCTTCCCGCTGTCCCGCTCCCCGAAGGTGAACAGCGCTCCGTCAGCTGCTGAACACACGCACATTAGCCGGTCTCCTGGTCCAGGTGAGACCAGTCACCAGGTGAGTCTCACCTGTCACCAGAGCGGAGTGGTAGTATCCGCAAGACACCCAGCTGACCGGCCGGCCCACGCTGACCTCCAGTGGCCGGGTCGCCTGGCCCCGCTTCCCCAGCCCGATCTGACCCTCGGAGTTCTCGCCCCACATGAACAGCTTCCCGCCCTCTGCAAACAACATCAGGGTCACGTCGTCACCATAGCGACGAGGCTACAGGACAGCCAATGAACAGCCATCTTCACGCAGAAAACACTGGCTAGCTTAATTTACAGAGAAATCGTTCAAAATAAGGAATTAATAAACACCTTTAATTATAAAATATTTACTGTAAGTGTAACAAAAAAGTAAATATTAACAAGACGAACGTTGAAAAGAAACTCAAAATTTTAACTGAAAATGTTAATTTTGGTAATATTGTGTTTCAATAGTAAAAAAATAAATAAATATACCATATAATATATGAAACACAATTATTAAAATAATTATTTTAAAAAAATTGTCCAAAGTATATTTTTAAAATTTTGAAATGTACCGTTTCTAAATTTTATCACGTCTAGATTTGAAGTCTCTTTATAAAGTAAGAAGTGTTAAAATTTAGATATGGGCCATTTAAAATGTAATATTATTGTATTATCAAACCTTTTAAAAGGACAGGCTTAAGTTTTAAAATTAATTTAAACCTTTTAAATATGGAATATCTCTTGATTAAAAACAAGAAATCCAACATACAGTTAAAACATTTTTTTCAATTTAATTTAAAAACATAATTTTTAAAATATTGTATTTGTTTTCTAATTAAAACATGTTAGAAAATATGTGAGCTGAATACATTTACAACAAACTTTAAGGAATTAGTAAAATGCTGACTATGGAAGATGAGGGAAACCCACACATCACCTGTCATGTTTTCTCACCTGTCAGGGCGGCGGAGGTGTTGGACCCGGCTGCCAGCATCTTGATTGGTCCATGCGCCTGGAAAAAGCCGATCCTCTGGAAGGCGGTCCGCTCCTCGCAGTCGCCGAGTCCCAGCTGGCCTTCGCCGTTCCCGCCGCACGCAAACACGTGTCCCCGCTCTGCAGACACACACCCAAACTGAAATAGCTGAACTCTGACCCCAGATCAGGGCTGTGGTTGGGGTCAGGAACCAACCAGTGCTGATCAAAGTGTGGTTCCGTCCGCATGCCACCAGCCGGACCTTCTCACCCTTCAGAGCTGGAAAAATGAGGAGAGAGCAGGTCATTTCCTTTCTCACTTCCTGTCAGAGGCCTTCGCCTGGAGACCCCACCTACCTTTGACACAGGTGGGCTTCTGTACTGTATGCTTGGAGCCCAGGCCCAGCTGGCCCCAGTTGTTACTACCGAACATGAAGAGCTTCCCGTTTCCTGAGGAGGAAGCAGCAGCAGCAATTCAGGATCAACCAGCAGCAATTCTACAAGAAGCAAAAACAAAAGCGTCTACCTGTGACCAAGGCACTGTGCTCATCTCCACAGGCGATCCTCTCAGGAACGTCGTTCTTTAGCCAGAACACACTGGGCATGTCGTCAGCAAACTTACTTTTTCCAAACGTGAAAACTGCTCCAGACTCTGCAGAAAACACAGAGGCACGGAGGAAAAACAAAACAAAACAACAACAGAAAACCAGATCAGATCAAGAAGAATGAAACAAGAAAAACAACCAGGAGGGACATTCACCTGCTCTTTACACTTCATCTCGACGGATGGATGGATGACATTTGAGTAAAATACGGATGCTCCCCAGTGTTTGCATTAGGAAAACTTTCCAGCTCTTGTTTTCAGCATTTAAATTGGTTCAAACTGGTGGAGTTTGACTAATAACTTTTACATTAATTCAAAAATTCTTAAGAGTTCCAACATTTCATTTTCCTTTTAGAATCAATAAAGTATTTTGTATTTAAATTGATCTCCTAGCTCAAGACCGTCATCAAGAACCGCAAGTTTTCTTATTTTAAGACTTTTAAAGCCGTTTTAAATTAGAGCAAACGTGGTTTACAGAAGAAAATGTTCTGAGCTGTAAATTTAACTAACCCGATGAGAACAAAACCCGAAGCAGAAAAGTTATTGACGAAAAAATTACGAACTTTAATGTCTGTTTTCTTTAGCCTAGGAGCTAATACAGAAGCCGGTGTGGGGTTTTAACACAGCTAATTAGCCTAGCTAACAACATGCTAGGCTAATATTCCAGAAACTCGCCCTTCTCCCTCCGTAATATAACACTGCTTATATGCATTTACCGGGTATTTCGTCTTCTGCCTCCTCTGCCATCTCTACAGAACTTTAATCCGCTTTGTTCGATGGTCGGGGAGTGTTGGTGAGCTCAGCAGCGACAACCCGGAAGTACACAAAACTTCTCCTAGGATACGAAGCGCTGGTTTTGATTTCTTAAAGGAGCAGCGCACGTTTTGAAAGTTCTAAATTTCTATCCAATTTGTTCCACTGGTACAGGTCAGTAAATCACAACATCATTTAATAGACCATATATTTTAGTGATCTGGTTAAAAAAGCAAAACGTGTAGATAATATAGATCCATTTCAATCATTTATTTTGGTCAATTCTGATAATTTTGGGTTGCAGTGTTTGAAAAACTGAAACTCTGTCAGTTAGAAAATTTCAGCTGTTTATAAGAAATAGAAGTGTCTCGTTAATATAGGAATTTTATGTTCTGGTCGTGTCATTACTTATCGCTTCTGCACCCGTTTTTACCACAATTTTTCCTTCCACTCAGCTTAAGTTACAAAAATCTGGATGAACAGAATACTCCTGCTGATAGGCAGAAAAAGTAGACTCCAGTTACCAAACCAGTGGTACACACGGTCGAAGCGGAACCAGGACTTGAACGGTATGTTGATAATTTGTTTTGGGTTTAACCAGGATTTGCTTAGAACTTATTATTTGGGATATTATAATTTAACATAACTAACTACTTGAGTTGCAATTGTTATTTCATAGATTTAGTTACCACTTGATAGTTAGTATCTGGTTCAAAATGGACTATTTGTGGAATGGACTATGTTTACCATGATGCTTTAGAACTAGAAGAAGAAGAACTAGAAGTTAGACAAAAATGAAAATTTGAAGGGTTTTTCCCAGGAAGAGCTACTATGTTAGCTGAGTTCCTACACTCTGTCATATTATGTATGATTCGTTCATCCTTTTTATTCACTAAAGTTCATCTGAATACTCCATCCAACTCCTTTTCGTCTTTGAATTAGTCGAATATATTATTTCCTTGTTAGTGTTTGCACCGGTATCCCCAGACTGCACGCATATGCGTGTGAACATTTCGCGTTACTTTGATGCAACTATCATACACAAAACATAAAGTATGATGTTTATGTGTGGAATACAAATCAAACTGTGTTTATAATTTTAATTACATGTTGGATTACATAATTTGGACTTAACAGAAGTCCAAAAAATGTACATGAATTTTCATTGTTTTTTTGTTGTTGTTTTTTTTGGTCATTTTTAAGACAAGTTGTGTTTCAGTATTGTCAACAATAAACATATAACTACCCAGTAATATTTTAAAAATTTCCTGTCAAATCAGTTCCGAGTCCTTATTAGACTGAGGGGAACCAGACTAATATATTTAGCTAAATTGTTATATTTAGCTAAATACTATTGTTGAGGAGCACAAGCAGACCTCCTGACGTACAGATAAAACATTTTTTTTTTAATGTAAGAAAAATAAAATAAAATAAATAAACTCAAAAAAGAGCACTTGGGGCATCAAGGATAAAAGGGGCAGATGCTCAAGCCCAGGATTATCGAGGGTGAATTAGTCATGACATGTTGCATAAATTATTCTGCAGATGGAATATACCAGAATATCTACATAAGAGACAGCATGTTCTCATGGAGAAATTAATATTTAGTTAATCCAGTACGCAAAAAAATAATAATAATTGTACCGAGAGTATGACGGAAGACTTCTGGCAAAAAAAAAGAAGAAAATTGCAAGTGTTGAAAACTTTACATTCTTTTCATTCAGCATTAGACCAGTTTCTAAATGTTCCTTTTTTCTAAGTTGTTTTTCCCCCTCATTAGTTTTGAGATAATTTCTATTTCTAGTTAGATTTAAAAAAAAATCTTTTATGTTATCTTTTTACTCACTTAGGGAATTATGCCATTTTAGTGCATTTTGAACTTAATCCCAAACTTTTGATATGGTGCAGAATAACATGCCATTTTCTCTGTGAGAAATATTTTTTTGCGTTTCATGCCAAGCGGTACATTATTGTAAAGCAACCTGAACACACTGTCCACTAGATCTTCTAATTCTAAACAAAAAAGTACATGTTTATGGTTGTAACAGGACAAAAAGTAAAAAGTTGACAGACTGTGAATACCTTTGCAATCTGATGTGTAAGTTGTCGACCTGGTGGGATGTTCCCAGAACAAGAGACGATTTAAAAAGAGTGATACGACGAGCTATGATGGCAGTAATTCTGGAGTTTTGGTCAGAATGATTTAACTAATATGCTCATCTGTTTCTAAAAGTGAAGTTAATGCATTTTTTTTTGTTTTTTAAAACCTACGGAAAAGTCATGAATAAATGTGCGTTGCGGAATACACGACGGTGCTATATTTCAATAATTGATTACTTAAGTGTGAAAGAGGCTCACATATAAAAACTGCACAGCTTGCATGTTCAGCCATTCCATCTCAATCCTGCCTGAGAAAAAAGCTGGAGGTCTCGTCAGGTCAGGGACGTTTCAGCAGCAGATCGCTACAGTATGAGCTTTAACGAATAAAGACATGACAGAATCTAATCTCAGCTGGCATTTAAAAATGTTTCGTGTCTGGCAGACTCACTCAGTATCTAACGGATGTGTGTCACTTTCAGGAGATATCTGAGCGAGCAGGACGTCTCCCTTAGGTTTTCCTGAATACATCCATTGTTAAAAGTCTGAACAGATGATTTTTGTTTTTTTACCCCAAAGCCAGGTGGAGAAAAGGTAGCTCCGCCTGGCCAGTAAAATCTTAGATAGTGGAACAATACCGCCCTGTTGCACCATTTCTGCACTCATCTTTTTTGTTTGTTTTTTCACTCAGAACAAACAGAACAGACTGATGATTTGCTTTGTTTTTCTTTGCAAATATTTCTTGGTTCTTTTCTGCCACCTAGTGGCGAATGTATAAAGATGCGGGGTTTTTTTTTTTTCAAGCATGTCCTACTGTAGTTTTATTTATTTGTTAAAAGGTTGACAGGTCAACAGTCTCCTACAGGAAGGGTTTCACAGGCTGGCAATCAGTCACAGTCATGATTTTACCCACTGGGAGGTTTCGGTTTACTGGCCGGAGCAGAGGAAATAAAAACTAGAGGAAATCCAACTGACAGAAAGCTTAATTAAACCTATTACTCACGAAAAACACAACATTTGTGTATTTTAGCAAGTTAACTTTTGTTGTTACGTCAGGATTTCATCGATTTAGATGTTTTAGTTTAACAATTCATATCCAGTTAATGTGAGACAGCTTCATCATCCTGAAAAACTAATAAAAATGTTACAACTAATAAAAACCTTAAAGATGTGATGTGAATTTGTATTGACCTACCTACAAATAAAATACAGTGTGAAAAGACTCTACATGGATGTAATTTTATCTCAGTATAAACACAGGTGCTCTTTGAAAGCCTCAGAGGTTTGTCGGAGAACATTAGCGAAAACAAACATGTCAGGAACACAGCTGTGGAGATGGTTAACGCTGAGTTAGGTTATAAAACAAGACATATCAATCTTTAAATATCTCGAGGAGCATTGCTTAATCCGTCTCTTGATACTGGAAAGACTAATGCACAACTGTATACCTACCAAGACATGGGTGGGCAAGGAGAACATTTATGGGAGAAACAGTCAAGAGGTGCATGGTAACTCTAGAAGGGATGCAGATATCCACCGCTAAGGTTGGAGGATCTTAGCTCCAACCTTGGAACCACACAGGTTCCATTCATTAACTTGTATGGGAAATATACTAGAAAAATATCCATCATTGAAAGAAAACCACATGAAGTTACGTTTCCGGTAAGCTATGTAGTCCATGGAGCGAGATTGGAGCCTCGATGCTAACCTCAAGCTACAACGGCCAACGAAGGCTTACATGTGCTGTAAGTCATGTACAAACATAATTGTTCAAAACGGTGATGTTTTGAACAGCCAACATTATTGCAGTTTTCACAGCAACTCAACTTTAGTTTCTCAGATTGCAACGGATGTCGCTTGATGACAGCGGACTGGTTTGTGGTGTCGTGTGCAGTCAGCATGTCAACATTTTGAAAAGGCTCTGAAAAGAGTGATCAGGTCTGCAGAAAAGATCATTGGATGCATCCATGCCCACTCTGGACGATCACGTCACAATATGTCAGCGGTGAACAAAACATTAAATGACGCCATCAACTTTTTAAACATCTGTTTTTCTCTTGTGCAAACTTTACAAAGACTCTCCTTTTCTTTGCACCTCCTAGGTGTTAAAGCACTTTTTATAGACCTTAATCAACAGTTACTTGTAAACACTCAACCATTGCCACCAGAGTTTTAAGGTGTCTATTTTAATACTATACTTTTCAAACTTCTGTTCTAGTTGTGTGCCTTTCACACACTAAAATCAGTAACAAATTCCCTTCCCTCCCAAATATAGCTGCGTAATCAACTCCATTTTGATTATGCAAAATGTAGTTTTATTTTATTTGGCAAATAAGAATCCAGTCAGCAGACTATTTGTTAGCCGACATGGTGTGAATAACAAATGAACTGTGTTTTAGCAGCAAAGTTGGAAAAAAAAAAAAAACGTGCGCACACACACACACACCACTGCATAGGGAGAGAACAGACATCTAACACCAGCCACTTGTGAGATCTGCACCTGCTCCCATTGCACACAGTTGTGTTAACAAATAGCCCTTGAAATTTACAATTTAAAAAAGCACTTCAAATCAAGCAAATACAGTTTTTAACATGCATACACACATACACGCTTCTGCAAGTTCGAGGAGCCGAAATTAGCCCCAAATAACCTCCTCACACAATCCCTTGGAGGATGTGGAGTGAATAAGTAAACCAACCAGAGATGAATTAGACGGTTGCACAAATAACCAGGAGCCAAAGAAGCTGCCACATGCAGCGGCCGGGCACAGAAGAGGTTCTTACAGGGCTCTCCAACCTTCAGCCTTAAGATCTGCTGTCCTGCAGATTTTAGATGCATATCTGTCCTCAACACATTCAGTCCTCACCAGAAATAGAATTTTCTCTTTGTTTCTCAAAGTTTTGCGTTCTTTTATACGCTTCAGCTGCTTTAAAATATCTACATGTCCAAATATGTTGGAAAAACGTGCATCATCTTATGGGTTGTTCTAATTTTTTTCACATGGTTTTAGGTAGTTTAGTACAAGTGTCAATGAAGGTGGTAAGTAAACAGCATGAGCACCTTGAGTTCTTTTTTTAGCGACATCTTCATTTCTGCCATCTTAAGTTATCAGTTATCAAAATTTTACTGATTTTGCACCAAATTGAAACACCTGAACCTCATCGGTTTATACCGTCAGAAAAAAAGGTTAAACCAAGTGATGCAATCTAAACAAAGAAACATGAATATGGTTATTCATTTAAATTCACCTACACAGTGGTTTGGAAAGTAAAAACACATAACACAATGCAGGTCAAAATGTTAAGAATAAATCAATACTGTACAAAAAATGGAAACCTACAGATGACATCATGAACCTATGCAAACAGGAAGTGCTGAGTTAACCTGTTCTGGATAGGATCTGAACAAAAAGTCTAACAACGGTGAGCTTAAACAGAAAGACAATTAACAGAAATTATTTACTAGAAATGTACTGTTTAACTGCAGAAAATGTCAAATTATTTCAAAATTTATAAGTACTAGCTTCAGAAATGAATGATTAGATGTAAAGTGTAAAATAATACTACAGAATGTGACACAAAACTACAACAGCAATATTTAAACTAAAGTATTACTATCAACTACAAAATAAGATAGATTAAACTGTGGACACATTTAAGGAACAAGTGAATAAATGCAAGCTGGAGATAGGCACCAGCACCTCCCGACCCCACTAAGGGACAAAGGTGTATAGAAAATGGATGGATGGATGGATGAATGGATGGATGGATGGATGGATGGATGGATGAATGGATGGATAGGTGGATGGATGGATGGATGGATGGATGGATGAATGGATGGATAGGTGGATGGATGGATGGATGGATGGATGGATAAATGCAATCATAATCACTTTGAAAAGTGATTATGGCTGTAGTTTAACAAAATAACAACAATAATAATAATAATAATAATAAACAATTCATGAGTCATGTAACATAAAAATATATAATTTTTAAAAAACTAAACAAGTCAGGTTTTTTTGCTCAATGTCCTCCCATGTAGACATTTGGATACTTTGTAGTATCTCTGATCAGTTTTATGCTGATGTCAATCATCTTACTGCTCCTTCAAAGATTCTTAATTCTTCAAACTCTGACTTACAAGAAATAACTGGTTCAACAACTTCAGGTCGTACAACTGAAGTCTGTGAAGACCGTGTTTCATCTTAACCCCAGAGCGCGTTGCTTCGCAGATCAGATTGAACTTTTGAACTCAAAGCGTAGCCACATTTAAAGAGGTTTGGTTTTGTTTTTGTCCAAAATTGTTTGTTTTTTTTTCTTCATAGACACTTGAATTCACTTTTCATGTGTCAACATAAAACCTTCGATTGATAGAAAAGAAAACAGAGGAGATCAAAAAATGTATCTTATTTTTCTCTTTTATTCCGGATTTAATGTAATCATGTTTTATTATTATGGCTCTATATGTGAAGGGTTCTATTTAAATAAACTTTACTTACTTTCTAACTTAACTAAAAAAAAATATATGGAGCTCTTTTCACTCTTTGCAATGTTCAACAATCACTGCGTTTGAACGTGAAGGAAATCTTCCAGGACAAATGTGCTACTTCACAGATAAGAGAGTGAGAAACGTTGCTCCCTCAAGGACAGGAAGTGTGTGTCTGCTGTGTTTATAGCTTATCAAGTCTGTGGAGAGGCAGGCAGGCTCACTTGCCCTGGTATTTTACACATGTGTGTGTGTGTGTGTACTCCTGTCTGCTGCGGCAACCCGAGCAAAAAACACTTCTCACTTTATCATCAAAGCTGAAAACCTTAAACTTGAGTTGTGCCTGCAACGTCAACATCATTAGACCTGTGCTCAGAACTAAAACCTGCCCCGAACATTTTTAATATTTTTAAGTAATTTTAAACTAAGCATATGAAATATGAAGGCAAGACCACGTGTAGGTATGAGGCATTTCAAACTGGAACTCGATATAAAGAATGAGAAGCTTTAAAACACATTTTTAAACTTGTTTCGCCATCAAAATAATGTAAAAGAAAGAAATTAATTTTGACCTGTTTTTGCTTTCAGTGTCTTTTCTTTTTGTTTGTTGCTTTTACAAAGATGCTAAGTTATTTATCTTCAGCTTTCTAGAGACCAGAAGGTTGAGAGTCAAAACTCACTTGCATTTAAATCTGTCCATAACTCCCAGTTCCTAGTTCTATTGGAAAAAAGCAACCCCAGAATAAGATGCTGCAATGTTTCACTCTGGATGTGGTGTTCATTCAGTGAACATATACGCCAAACATCCTTTTATTGCTTGTGTGGCAACCTGGGGGGTGGATTTTCTTAGTATGAACCCAAATATAAAATATTAAAGGTTACGATGACCAGCAACGCCACCTGGAATAAATCCAGGAAAATATAATGTAGTAAGGACACAGGTAAGTTCTACTGGAAATGAGGAGACAAGATTCAGAAAGTTCTACAAAATTTATTAAACTTCAAAATATCTTTAATTTCCAATAATCTGAAATTGAATGGTTAAAACAGTGAATGCATTTGACAAGATAATAAAATGTCTAAATTTCAAAGGAAACTGAGGCTTACCGATGGGGGAAGTAGTGAGGGAAGGGGCAAAATCCAGTGCAGAAAAAGGGGACCAGCCTGGACACTACAAAAACACAGCAAACAAAAGAAAAAGGTGCTCCAACAAAACACACAAGACAAGACACCGCCACCACAGAAGCCTCAATCCCTAAAAGACAGACAAGAAAATGAAACGATACAAGTAAAACAGTGATACAATAGCCCTACAATGTTGCACTTTATCCTCAGGGAAAGTGCAGATTAGTATTTTAAAACAATTTATAAGTAGGCAAAACAGCAGCGAGTGTCACTCCAGGTGCAATGCTGATGAGTCAGAAGGCTAAAAAGAATAGAGCAAATTATTAATACAACTGCTAACAAAAACATAACTTGCAGCAGCTGCTTACCTGTGACCTGATAAATGACTGCACTGCCAAATAATCAGATCCCCAATTCCGCCTAGATGCAGTGCAACTGTAAGAAAACGCTATGTGAAGGTTTTGTTTACATGGGGTAGACGTTACTTAGCCACGCTAAGCCCTTACCTTCCTGTCAGCAAATGAATGAACGGACAGATCGGTCCAAATATTGGAGGTGCAGCAAAGGAGGCTATGCAGATAAACCAATTAGTATTAATAGCCATTATTAAAGCCAACAAACGATAAAACAGCCACGCTTACCCAGAACAGTGCAAACAAAGGAAGCAGATTTGGTTGACGTCACGACGCAAGCAGCCTCATGACAGGTGAAGGCTTGCTTATATGCAGAAGCTGAAATTGGTCTTAAAGTGGCAGCGCACCATTTATGCTGCTACACTTGTATCATCAAATGTAGTTTAATCAGATCAGCACACATCCTCCCACTTTTTTTGTGAGATTTTAGCAGGGCTTGGATGTTGTTTCTGGAAGAAAAGAACTTGTTTTCCCCCAGCCTTATTCCTTAACCTCGACCCAAGGAGAATACAGATCTCAGTCAGCGTTGGAAATTCCTGCTGCTACTTCAGGGTTGCCCTCGGCAACGTATCACCGAGGGTCTTTACGATCTTTTTGTACCCATCTCCTGATTGATACCTTTATATGTCAGAATTACTTAGGTCTTCTGTAAGCTCTCTGTAAACTACATCTTTAGCTAAAGGATATGAATGAATAAATATGACAAAAATCTGTGTGCCACTTAGCTGTCTATCAAGTCCATGTTTTTTTCCTAGCCAATTGTATTCAGAAGGTGCTTCAACATCATATTAGTTAAAAAAAATAGATTTTTCCTTATTCATATTCCCCCAAACATGTTTATTTGTCTATATGTTGAACTGTACAGTTGTCAGTGTATATGTGGAAAAAACAGTTTGAAATTATTTGAGAAAAGTCAAGATTTTACACTTCAGAAACGTTTGTACTTTCCAAAGCCACAGACAATCAAATATTAATCGTTTTCCATGTCTTGAGGCTCGGCACCAATCTGTCTCTTATGCATGTTTTTAAATCAAACTCCAGAATGATGTAACTTTAGTTCATGTTGACTGACTCATATTCATATAGCTCACCCCCTACAGCATGCTGTGACTGAATCTATTACCTTTCTGCCGATAAAGAAGTTGCTTTTCATTTCAGTCACCTTGCTGCTTTATTATCTAAAGCCAGTAATAATAACCGTTTGAGAAATGACATTTTGATGCACAAAATGAAAATCTAAGTGCAAATGACCTTTAAAAAACCCCATACCTGTCTGCTAAAATACAGCAGCCTTTAAAAACGGCAGCGGCAAATTAAATTTGAGCAACTCTATCCCTGTAATAAACAATCAGACTTGTGGCAGGGAAACTCTACTTTGGGATGTTATGAATCATATCTGAGGACTTGAATTGGAAAAAGTAATTTCCATAAATGGCAAACAAATAAAGGGACCCTTTCTCCGCTTGAGTGAGCCTGAATTAAAATTTAATTTTACCTGCATATCTTCCTGCGGAGTGACTGAGTTCTTGTTCATTTAACGTGACTTTCTTCCACATGTTGTGACGGGAGTTTGAGAAATTCTGTGAAATTGGAGCTATTAGCTTGCTTTGGACGTCCACTGCTTCCTTCCTTCCCTCCTGAGATTCTATTAAAAATATGTAAAAGTCAAGCTGACATGCTCCTATCACGCAGCCTGGACACACAGCGCAATGACAGCCTAAATTATAAGTGTGTGAGGCTGGATGTCACCCACACTGAGCGATACGAGCGCCGGGTAATGGGCCTGTGGTCATTTATCACTCTCAGCTGTCATTACAGAGGATATTAGATTTGGTCCAGAATAAAGAATGTGCTGGTGACCTCATCTGAGCCAGAGACTAAGATTGTTTGATTTTGAAGGAGGAGATAAATCCAATCATTCATTTCCATCCTCTGAATGTATGTTCTAATTTGCTTTTTTTTTCTCATGATAATGTATGTAGAATTTTGTGACTCAGAAATTATTTTAGCCTTTTGTTGATGTTTCATTCAACAGACTTGTTGTTTCATGCTTGACTGTAATTTATGACAATCCACTTTCTTTTATGCTTCGTAATTTCCCCATTTCTTTGGGAACAAGGTTTTTACATATCATTCCTCCTTAGTAATTAGACGCAGCAAGAACTCTTCTAGCGTGCATAATCTTTACTCTGTATTCCACGTTCTGATTTTTATCTTATTTGCCTTGTTTGAATCTCACCAGCATTGCATTTGCTTCGTGCTCTCCACATGACGCTGAGCAGGAGTGCTATTCCAGCATAAAAGCATTCTTAAAATAAAACCTGAGCAGCTGCATGAGAATCTGTGACTCAAACTAAGCAAGTTTGTATAGAAACTTCTCCTGTTAGTATTTACATAAGTCTATTCAAATGTACAGTGCCGCAAATATAATTTCACACAGATTTTGTTTGCTTTTGCCACTCTAATCTGTTTCAGGAAAACAAACTAATTCTGATATTAAAGATAATAAATCATGGGAAGGCTCTCCACCATTACGTGTTTTCTCAGTTTATGAATAATGGTTTATGCTGTGGATCGCAGCGTCCCAAAGATTTAGAAATGGATTTGTAGCCTCATCAGTGCTTGAATTTTTTTGTTTGTTTTTTTGCTTTTTGTGACGATAGCCTGCCTCTTGTTATCAGACAGGCCCTGTTAAAGTGACTTCTTGCTGCTACTGATCAGACAGTGTAATTAGGCCACCTTGTGACGGTGAAGGTAAGCTAAAAATTGTGGGAGATTTTATTTTCACATAGCTAGGCAGGTTGTATTGGACAGTTCTTTTTCTTCTTTTTAAGCTATTGTAAACAAAACCGAACAAAAAAGCTCGATGAGCCGTGGTTAGAACTTGGAAGTGAGCCTCAGAAGGATTTCTGAATTCTATCTAGCAAGCTAGCTGGCTAGCTGGCTAACCGTCTAGCTTTAGCTAGCTAGCAAGTTATAAGTTACTCTCAACTGATAAATTTAATTCACAATAAAATAAAATAACGTTGTTTATAAGCAAAATTTAACTTTTCAGTGTGACTTTGTACGTCTTGAAAAAGTTGACACGCATAACGAGCAAGCTTAGACCTCAAAATAGCTCCAGTAATAAGTCAATAAAGTCGCTTAATTTTCTACTTTATCTTTTATGAGGTTTTGCATCAATTGGTATCATTAAATGTCATTATTTTCTCATTTATACTCAACATAATTAATCATATGAAGTGGTTCCTTGGACTCACTTTTCCTAATTCCAAACGTGATGACTGAGGGTTGAATTGTCCAACGCTGACACACAAAAGGTGTCGTGCAAAAGTATTTACTAGCCATTAACCTTTTCACAGATTCTCGCATTAAAACCCACAAGCTTTGATTTGTCTGAACACGTTTAGAGGAGGAGATAATCTCACACAAAAAGTGCACAATTATAATGTGGAAGAAGCAGCTTTTAATATATTTTTTTTCCAAAATAAGGATCTGAGAACTGAGATTTTCTCACTCAACACCCAGAACATCTGAGTGCCTTAAGAAGTCAATACTTAAGCAGGATGACTGTTTGTCACCATCTCTATAAATTAAACCTGAGTGGCAACTACAACAATGCTGTTGAGAAAAGCAATAAGAATTCCCATTTGTGGTTTTCTGCAAAACATTAAAACCTGAAAATTAGATGCTTATTAGTGCTTTCCATTTAACCAGACCGATAATTACATTTGTCATTGTAATAAATGAGCAAAAAGTAAAATTTCTAAATGCACAAAGCCAGCAGAAATATGAAAAGACAACGCATTTTATTTGGAGTAAGTTGGGAGAAATGTTCTTTGATTTACTCCTGCAACACCTTTGGAGAATGTCGGAGTTCAACTGTTTGCACTTAATTATTAGCATGTGTAGAGCCTTTAAAAGGAAGGACAATGAATTTCTTCCCCTTTGTAAATTGAGCCAAATACAGCGTCTTCCCTGTTCTTTAAATCTAATCCTGATTCGTCATGCAGCCCTCGTCTGCCTCTTCTGTTCTTCCCAAAGCATTAAAATTCTCACCCAAAGTGTCAGCCACCTGCTAAGTCTGCTCATCCACCACCAGCCGTGTTTACACTCCAGGTGGGGTCTTTTTCCATCTTCTTCGATCGTTCGCACCTTTTTTTCTTTTTTTTCTTTTTTTTGATCCACTGTGAGGATCTGATGGAGTTTCACTTCCAACTATATATCTTATGTTAGTCTGTTGTGCTTTTCAAAAAAGATGGTCAATTTTTCCACTCGATTTTTCTCCCTGAGCTTAAATTGCTTCACTATCATATTTGCGATCTCCTACTTTGTAGGATCTTCACAAATAGTTTGTATATATTAGCCATTTTTGTACCAAAGGTGAATATTTGCACCTTATATCTTAGTGAGATTTCCATTTTTTTCATCTTCAGAGGTTTTGTATAAAAGCTATTTGTGGTAGGGTTGTAGATGAATTTATACCTTTGTTTCTTTCCAAAGCGTTTATTATACAGCACATTTTTCTGTGTTTATTTTTTATTGTTTATTTCTTTGCAGATAAGATCTGAAAGTTTGATTTACCTTTCAGTAAGCATAAAGTTTTAGCCGAGTTCCCTTTCAAACAGTCTTGACCCCATTCCCATTTCTTAATGACACTTTAGATACGGAGCCCTTTGTTAGTTTGGAGGACTTTGATGGTTGTTTGTATCCCTCAGTGCTTTGTTGGCGTAAATTAGCTTCATTTTCAGATCCCCAGTCGGCCGCTGAGTGCTACAGTGAGCTTTGAAGAGCAAGACTCTTTTTCAAGGTGCGGAAATGCCATCAGCAGACTGCTAATAACAATCCCTGCCATTGCTGACAAGTTCCAGTAAGTCTTTTGAAGGTCCAAAGAAGTGCTAAAGAAATTAATTGGCTCTCATTCTTTGACATGCCATGTTTTTAATGTATTTGTTTGTGGTTTGAACTTCATGACATTTACAGAAAGTTTTTGGTTTACTCAGAAAAATATCAAATTTATTGAGAATTGCTCAAACTTTTCCACAAAACCACAGCCTACACAAAGTGCAATGGCTATTCGGATAATGTTGGCATATGAAAGAAGAAGAAAATAAGATCAATACGATGCATTTGTAATCAGCCTCCGTTACTCTGATACTCCCAAATAAGATCAAAAGACCGCTAATTATCAAATACAGTTCACTTGTGTAAAGTTTGTTCACCAGATTCTTGAAGGCCCCACATTAATAGGCAGGATGATGGACGTTTGCCAATCGTGGAAGAAAACCAGATTGGACCAAAGGTTCATCTTGAAGGACAACAACCCACCATGGTGAATTTGAGCTCCTGCCAGTTGGGAAGTTATTCCAAGAGAATCCAAATCAAGTAAAGTAAGTAAGCAAGTAAAGTAAATTTATAAAGCGCTTTTCAAAGACATAAAGTCACAAAGCGATGTTCTATAGAAATCAACCATACAAAACATAAAACCAACATAAGAAGCACAATAAAAGCAAGAGATAAAAGCCTGGGGAAATAAAAAATGTTTTTAGCTGCTTTTTAAAAACCTCCACAGAGTCAGCAAAACGGAGTTGCAAGGGCAGGCTGACCGGGGCCCTTTAGTTTTTAACTGTGTTTGTGGAACAACCAAACGATTCAGAGTCTGAGAACGAAGACCACAAACAGCAGAATATTTAGTTAAAAGCTGACAAAGATAATCAGGAGCCAGACTTTAAAACGAATGCTAAAATCACCTGGGAGCCAGTGTAGTGAATATAGAACAGGAGTGATATGACAGAATTTACTCAACTTGGTGAGAAGTCTGGCTGCTGCGTTCTGTGTATTGACTGAAAATGTGAATTTGAGGATTTATTCAGGCAGTTATTACAGTAGTGCAGACGAGATGACGCAAAAGCATGAATGATTTTGTCTAGGTCAACTCTGGAGACCATTTGTATAATCTTGGAAATGTTTCTTAAATGAAAGAGACAAGAACGGGAAACAGCCTTAATGCGTGAGTCGAAGCCTAATGATGAATCAAATGTGACACCTAGACTTCCTACCTTTTATTTTACTAACAAGCAGAAGGATGCAATTGTCTGCCTGATATCTTGATGAAAGTGGCTGGGAGCAATAGTCATAGTTTCTGTCATACTGGTGTTTAGAATAATCTGAAAAGGACTGAACAATGCCAGCAAGAGGAATAATATAAAAAGAAAACAAAAGTGGACCCAAAGCTGAGCCTTGTGGCACCCCACAAGTTAAGGGGGCATAGAGGAAAACCTGTCTGTCTTAATGCAGACCAACAGCTGAAAAAACTCCTATTCGCCAGACCATTATTCAGACACACTTCAAATGTAACTGAGCATTATTGTTCTTGTCATTTTGTCCGTTTTGTTGATATTTTTACTGATATTTCAAAGACTTTTTTTTGATGTTTTGTGTTTGTTTATTTTATTGATTTCAATTTCAAGGCTTGAGCCAATTCTGACTAAGAATTTAGCATAGCAGCAAGTGGAGTCCTACTTTATTCACCAGTATACTTACTGCTACGAAAAATCAGAGTAAGAAAAACTCTTTAATTTGGCTATTTTTCACTATTCCACTCGACGAGGGGAAAAAAATCCCCCCAAAAAGCTAAAAGGGGGAAAAAAAAAAAGAGACGCTTTCATAAAAATTTGATACAGGTCAAGTCTTAGTTTAAATATTTAACATGTCTGTCTCCTCCCAAATTGTGGAAGAAAGCTACAACCTGTGACCCTGTTGAAAACTTTACAAGCTGCAACTTACACAAATTGATTGAATAACAATAATAATAATCTTGATTGGCTGTAACATTGACATTTTTACTAAAGCTGCTGCTCAGCAGATCTATAGTATAACGCTTTGTACAATCAGGTTATTTTAGTTCATTTCAAAGTATTAGATATTTTATCTCAAATCGGTCTGAGATAATACTCCAACATTTTGTTGGAGAATTTTTGCATATTTGGGACATCAGATCTTATGAACTTTTCATTGTTTTGTGAGGTTTCTGTTTCATCATGGCTTCGTTGAGAAATGTTTTGAGTGGCTGTCAAAAGCAAACATTTCAGCCAATGCTTTAATGTAATTGTTCAAATGTTGAAGGTTGTAAGAGGCTTCCACTCAAATGAGCCATTGGTTTTTATAATAATTATTTTAAGGACATAAAATCTGAGAGGGCAGCTTGGGGGCAAGGTGCAACTTTGGTGGCCTCGTCAAAGTCCAGACGTAAATAAAATTGGATTGTTGAAAAAATGTTCATGCTCAGAAATACTTGAATAAAGACATTTATGCAAAGAACAGCTGGCCAAAATCTCTCCATACAGAAGAGGAATAGCCATTTCTTTAAAAATAAATTGCTTCTAGTGGTTTATTACATTATTATTTTAAAATCTCCTTTGTTTATCTCTAAGGTAAGGTAAGGTAATTTTATTTATATAGCACATTTTCAGCAACATGGCAATTCAAAGTGCACTATATGTGACTTATTATCGTCATGATAAAGTACGTATTTTTTTAAAGATTTTTTTTTTCAGATAAATAGAAAAACCTCTGATTTATTCTTAAGACTTGTGCTACATCCACCTAAATCTGAAATAAATGTGAATTTGTCCAACATATTTCTGTGTACAATATTGACCCAAGCGGAAGAGAAAATTGTCGGTAATTGTAACCTAATTGTAGTTTAGAGTCCATTTGAACAAAACTGCCGATTTTGAACGTGTCGTTCGTTTGTGTTCACGTCATACTGGCGTTTGGTTTGACGCCAGCAGAGGGCGCACGAGAGCTGCTGCTCTCAGCGCCGTGCTTCATCTAATTCCACTTCTTCTTCTTCTTCTTTGTTTATCGGAGCAGACGTCACACCCTTTTGATCAACGGGCACAATGTATGAGCTGATAGGTCAAAAAAGGTTCAAGGGGGGAAACAGCAAAAGAAAACAAGGACACGACGTGGCCTCGAATGAACAAGAGATGAGTTATTTAGGCAAGTCTGGAACATTTTCACCAGAAAGAAGCAAATGCTTAAGGCTCGTGTTGCAATGTGGCAGAACAGATAAATGGGCCTCTCAAGCATAAGTGGCAATTACATGAGATCTAGTTGTGCCGAGCAGTCAGTGACTGAATACGTAGAATCTGTGCATATATCAGAATCAGTGGGTGATTTTTGCTAAGTGGAGCTCATCTCGTTTCAGTCTAGGTATCTTAATCTGACAAAAATTAGCTTTATTATGCTTCCATAAATATAATTCTGCTCCTCCAAAATAAATAAATAAATAAATAAAAAATAATAAAAACTTAACAGAGAGATTTGACGCTGCATATTTACACAGCCATGAATCATGGCTGGAGTCTGATGACAAAAATATGATGATGAACTAAGTGCTTTTAAGATGTAAATATATGCAGAGTTGAATAAAGGCATGATTTATTGTAGTCGATATCACCGCAGATGCGTTAAAAAGACAAACATTAATCACCATCTAAACAAGAGCAGAGCAGTACAGCTGTGCTGTTTGCATTCAGCAGGATTTTTTTTTTTGATCTCTAAGTTAAACGAGCAAGCTCTCCAAAGTTCACTCAGACCCATTAAACTTCATGTCTAAAGAAAGCAAACCGACTTATCTGCAGAAAATCACAGCACCGATTGAAAAACATGTACTCTTTAGAAGCTATGCTTTCATTCAGTGCATTTAGTTGAAGGTCTTTGCTACTTGAGGGTATTTAAGACTCGTGACGTTTGGACTCATTGCACAAAATGTAAGTTGATTAAAAGCTCTTATCTCACCACACTACTCAAAGTTATAACATAAACTGCCATGAAATTAATTCACATAATGAGATGAGCCTAATTATACGCAAAGGTATTCATGCCACTTGAACTTTTGTTATTGCTCTTCGTCATGTTACGGCCACAAACTTGAAAGTATTTCATTGTGATTTCATGTTATGGAGCAGAACATAGTTTGTAATTTTGAAGTAGAACAAATGTCAAATGAATGATTTTCAAAAGGTTTTACACATAAAATCCAAAAAGTGTGCCATGTAGGGTTTACAGCAAACATATTTGAAGATAATCAAACTTTTTTTCTCTTGCAAGCAATGTGCTGTGGGTGACTAAAATCTAATACCCTCTCAGAAGTGAGACACAGTGGTGGATGCATCATGCTGTGGGAAGCTGGTCAATGAGCTGAATATTGAACAAAAACTTGCTCAGATTCATGAGTTTAGAAGCAAGTTGTACCTAGAGTTTCCTGATGAATGTGCAGATGAAATTCAATGTCGACTGTAAGACAAAAAAAGTAAATGTTCTGGCATAAATTAACCGTTACATTTTCCTTTAATTTCATGAACATTTCCGTCAACCCTTAAAACTGATTTTTACTGTAATTTAACAATTTGTCATGCTAAATTATACTCTCATTTCTGTTTGCACAAAACTGAAATGTTCTGTTTTTGTTTTTGTTGTTTTTTTTACAGGATGTCCTCTGGTACATTCCTGTTGTTTTTAAACACAACCTCAACTAACCACTACAATTTCAAAGCATGTTATTCAAGAAAAAAAAAATGCTCTGATATATTTTACACACCTTTCAAAGACCCTTTTTCCCAGGATGCAAAGTATGAAATAGAAAACACTGGAAAAACACCTGTTAAAAATCTTTACGGAGTTTTTATAGATTCTTTTTCACTGTTGTGCATTTTGTATCTGAGATTATATCAGCACACATCATCGTCATCATCATTTTGCAAACTGTTGAGGAAATTACCAATATTTTAAACATTTAGACCAAACAGTTACTTCTAAAAACACCTTTTTCTGATTTCTTCTTCGCGTTGCAAGAGAAGAAGTGAAGAGCGCAATAACTGTTATCTGCTTGAAAAACCCAGTGGTCCACTGGGAGTAAAACCCAGGAGCCATGGATGATAGCTGCTTTACAGATTTCACAGTCTGTCTGGCAAAAGCTATTATTTAAACGTTCAGATAGTCAAGAGGTGTTTCTGATCAGAGACTTTTCTAATACCCACAGTGAATAGTCCCGGTCCGCAGGCCTTCAGGCAAAGTTGCATTTCAAACATATCCAGCTGTCTTCTGATCCGTGGGGTTATTTGGGGGATTTTGTCTGTTTTCTGGATTGAAGTTATGTTTTGTTAACATATTCCTTAGTCTGCACGTGGTCTCTACTTTTTTGTTACTCGTAGTTTGAACCTAGAAGTATTGACTGTATCTTCTGTTCTTATTATTTTGACACGTCTTCCTTACTTTGGTGCGATTATGGTTTAATCTTCATTCATTCTGACTGCTTATGTAATTGTTTTCTTCGTGTCTGCTCATGTAACCGTTGCTCTTGAATATAAATGTTCAAAGCTGTGACTAAGTTCAGATTTAATGATCTACACATTTAAATGTGAAGACGAGCTGTGCTCTATGAGCATGTAACCTCTGACCCCAGGAAGCCTTTTAGAATGGAGAAATCCTTCGCAATCACCTCGGTGGAGAAACGTAGGTGTGTTAGCATGAAACATGTAGACTCACACACAGATTAAAAATGCCTTTTTTGAGATTAAAAAAATGCAACTGAGAGTGATAATTTGAAAAATGTACAAAACGTGTGTTTGTGCATTAAAACGACAACAGACTACAAGAAATGGGAAAAAGTGTGTATATATCAGCATGGTTGTTAACACTGAGTTTTTTTGGGAGCAGAATTATAAAATAACTTTAAATCATCGGTTTCCATTGGTGGATGATAATTGACGCATGGTTTATGTTACAGATGATCTCTATTCTCACTCTTAAATTCAGTTAAAAATCAACCAGTACCAAAGTATGAAATGGTGGAAAAAAAGATGGAATGACCAGCATCCAAACAAGTTCTTTATGAACAGGAGAAGTTAAAAAACAAACAAACAATGGATTTAGCTTTGTTGTTTTGTTTTTTTGTGAGCTCTTTATCAGTCATGAACACATTTTTGCTTGTCTGCTTAGGAAAACAATGTTCTTTGCAGCTGCATGTGAAATCTCCTTTTTTTTTTCTGCTAAGTTGTTATGCCTTTCAGTAGCTTTGCTAACAGACCCATTTGTTCTTTTTTTTTTGTTGTCTGTTCAATAATTCATTTAAATTGGAATTTAAAGTTGTTGTTTGCGGCCCCTGTTTGCTTCCTTTGCTGTTTCTATGTATCGACTTGTATGACGATAGTAGCAGTTTGCTGAAAGTATTTTGTGTGTCTAACTTTCTGGCTCCCGTTTCCTGCCAGCTCTCACTACAGACTGTGCGGTGAGATCTGGCAGACATACCAAAAATCACTGCGTGGCTCCAGCAACACCTCTGACAACTATTGTCATTGAACACAGTTTGTTACTACAGACACACAAAAAATGTTATTTGAACCTTTTATTCTTTAAAGATAATACGTAGGAGCAGCGGGGCTTTTTGATCTTGGTGGCTCGGCTCACTGCCCAGGGAGGCATCTTACTGGGGTGACAAAAACGGCTTGCATCCCTGAACAATGTTTTTATCGCTTAGTTACACGTTTACTCGTTGGGGAATGGGCTCTGTGTTGTAAAGGTGCCCATTCTCACTACAAACATCTTCCAGATAAAGCTATGTTTGTTCAGAATGTTGAATACATAGTTTTCATGTAACATTTTGGTTGTGTTTAATGATGAAACATAAATCACCACGTCGGTCTTCGAGCTGCTGAGGTATTGGTTTGGTGCTGACTCTTGGCTGGTAGGTTTGGCTGGGGGTTGGGAGCACAAACAATAGCTCACCATGGAAATCATTTAGGCTCGAACCGGCACTGTTGAGGAACACCATTGCATTCTGTGGACCCATTTAGGATGAATTGCACTGAAAAAGAAAACTTCACTTCACTTTAGGTTCCGAAATGGAAAGGGTTAAAGAAAAAGGCCATCAGGCTTATAAAGATGTAGTTTAAAAGTCAACATGTTGGATTTGTAGACATGAAAAGGAGCAGTAATATATTCTGCCACAAAGTCAACCCTTTTTTTTTTGTGCTTATTTCAGCAAGATGATGCAAAGCATTTATTACAGTTGCTTGGCTCTGTTGCAAGAGGCCAGGAGCTAAATGGATTCCCCTGCACTCCAAAGCCTGCAACCTCTACAAATGGCAACAAAATCACATTCAGAAGACATCAGATTCACTCACTTTTCACACACTGTAAAACACATCCTCATGTTAAAACACTGCTGCTTCAATCACTTTACATATAGGTATATATATTTTTAAGTACAACAAACTCATTGTGCTTTGTTTTACTTTTTTTCAGTGAAATAATTCACAATCATTTCGGATTTTGTTGCATTATGACCACAAACAGAATGTATTGTCCCCTTTATCAACAAGCATCGTCAGACACCTTAAGATTGACTCCATATGTCATTTGGCTTAATAAAATACATTCCAAACATGCTTGAAAGCTCAGGGGCTTTGAAGTGTAGCAAGATAGTACACCGCATCTCATCAGCACATTTACTAATCAATCATGTTCAGGATGCTACTGTCTCTCCAATCAGTTTTTTCAGGCAGTTATTTTATCCCAGTTTAAGTGTGTGAAAGACGGCATCATCATTCTGCTTTATTGTCAGTTCCTAAAGATTTTTAGTACTTGACACAAAAAGCTACAATCTTTTTTAAAGGTCATGCTGACAGTGTTTTATTTGAAGATCTATCCATCCATCCATCCATCCATCCATCCAACCATCCAACCATCCATCGTCTTCCTCTTATCTGGGGTCAGGTTGAGGGCCCAGACGTCCCTCTCCCCAGCCACTTGGGCTGCCAGCTCCTCTGAGGGAATCCCAAGGCATTTCCAGACCAGCCGAGAAACATAGACCCTCCAGGGTGACCTGGGTCTTCCCCTGGGTCTCGTCCTGGTGGAACATGCTTGGAAAACCTTACCAGGTGGACGTCCAGGAGGCATCTGAGCCACTTCTACCGGCTACAGAAGAGCCTGTTGAGGTGGCTCAACTGGCTCTAGCAGCAGTTCTACTGAGTCCCTCTCAGATGACTGAGTTTCTCACCCCATCTCTAAGACAGAGATCAGACACCCTGAGGAAAAACTAATTTCAACTGCTTGTATTTGCAGTTTTGATCTTTAGGTCACTAACTAAAGCTTAGTGACCTAAGCTTTAGGTCTATGAGGTTAGAAACTTAGATTGACTGGTAAATCGAGAGCTTCCCCTTTTGACTCAACTCTCTCTTCACCACGACAGACCGGTACAGCTCCCGCTTTGCTGCAGACCCAGCACCAGTCTGTCTATCAATCTCCTGCTCCAATGTTTCCCCCATTAATGAACAAAACCTCAACATACTTAAACTCCTCCACTTGGGGCAGGACTTCATCTATAACCCGGAGAAGGCACTCTACTCTTGTGGAAGCAGTGATCCGCATCCCGGCAGCTTCACACTCGACTGCGAACTGCTCCAGCCAAAGTTGGAGAACACTATCTGATAAAGCCAACAGGACCACATCATCAGTAAAAAGCAGAGACGTGACCCTGATGCCACCAAACTGGATCCCCTCAACACCAAGGCTGCATCTAGAAATTCTGCCCACAAAGATTATGAAAAGAATCGGTGGCAAGGAGAAAATTTAACAATTAAAGAGCACTTTTCTTAAGCTAGACTTTCTAGGCTAATGTTGACATGTCCAAGCTGTTTTGACGTGACTTGCTGATCATTTGGCTCTCAGTTTATTTCAATCCAGTTCTATGTAGTTGTGTGCAGACAGAACTTGCAGGATATATTTTACTTCCTGTTGCATAAACAATAGGCATTTGGCTTTAATTCAATTCAGTTTATTCATAAATGTAATTTCAAGGCATTCAGAACAAGTTTAGAAAGTTCAATTGAAAAAAACAAACAAACATAAAAAATTATTTCAAGCTCTGTCTGATACAGAGCTGTCTGCATATGTGTGAACGTAGCCGGCACACAATATCACACAATACAGACAGGAATGTTGTAATAACAGATAAAAAAAAAGGCTCCCATTCAAGACAGAAAAACACTGCGCAGAAACTATGACACAGTTTTACAAAATAAAATCAGGTGTTATTTTTCCTTTTTTTTAAAAAACAAAACAAAAAACTTTGTATGCTGCTGATATAATAATCCCAGACAGCAAACCAACATCAGGCATAAAGAGTTGGGTTTCGCCTGGAGCCACTGATGCTGGAGACTGATGCAATACTTGGGATCAGAATTTGACATCACTTTTTCGCTGTATTTTACTGAGATTTTATGTGATAAACCAACAAATGCATAGAATTGGAAACCAGAAGAAAAACTATCCGTCCATCTTTCCATCCATCCAGTGATCAATAGAGGCCAGGGACACAGGTTGCCAGCCTATCGCAGAGGCAAACAACCATGCACAAACAATTACAGGGAGATCAATTAACCTGACATGCAGTTCTCTGTGGGAGGAAGGTTGAGTTGAAGAAGACAACATGGAAATTTCACGCAAAAATCCATGCGAAGGCGTCACCCTATTGTTGCAAAATAGATCAATAAAATGTCAAAATGTTGAGTCTGTACTGACGCTTCACCAATTGCCTCCACATTTTGGTTAATTCATAAATAGAGTTCACATCAATGAAATCTATGGCAAAATACGTAAAAGTTTTATAAACTCAAAAGTGTACTGCACACTTTGATGTTTTGTCTGCTCCACTGGACGCTGTAGTGTATGGGAAAACAAATTTAAATGTCCTGTTGGAGCAGATAACAGAAAATCTCTTACATGTCTAAAACTCCTACAATACAAAACAAAGGAAAGGGAAAAAATAACAGAGGAAGAAGATCTTTAGACATAAATATGCAGGGGTTTTTTTTTTGTACTGTGGTTTCAGTTTATTTGAGAGAGAAACAACACCTCACAGCCGCGTTTTATCTGTTCACCATATATGACCGGGTTCTTTTTAATAATACTCTGCCAGCTGTTTAAAACTCCTCAGAATCTTTGGGAAAGCAAAGTGCAGGCACAGACGATTAAAAAAGGGAGAGTTGTGTTTCCACGTGTCGTTCTCCCCCTCCCCTCCATCCTGCTGAGCCTTAAAGCCAAATTTCGCAGCAATAGCAACTGCTTACCTTCACACTCTGACACATTGAATGTAAATGACTTTGGCCCCAATGCCGCTTTAACACTAAGCCTATAAATAAACTCCGGAGTACTTTCCGAACACTTCCTCTCATACACACGCCGCCGTGGGGGAATCAACATCCCTGCTCCTGCGACGAATAAAATCTGCTGACAAGATTTCTTGGGAGGTCAACTCCAAACACCTTCAATTACAGACGGGAGGGGGAAAAAAAACAACAGCAACACGGCAGCAGGAGTAGTCATGAAGGAGAGAGAGGTGGTGTCAGGTGTCATTAGTTAAATGAGATATGTTCTTCAGTGAGGGGGATGGTTCATGCGATGGTTAATTGTTGTGGCTGCATTGTGGGAATGAAGAAGCACAAAGTTTGTCATAATGAGGCAGAGCCAGACGGCGATCAGAGGCACATAAGGTCAGAGTTAGGGGGGCAAAGGGGCCGACAGCTGAACATCCCATTCTTAACCAAAAGTCAGACTGCTGCCACGGCCGACCATCTGCACCTCCCTGGGTACTGTCAACACGCCCTCACTTTACAACCTACCTACAGCGCAGAGGGAAAGGCGAGCAGAGTGGGCCTTAAAATAGCAGGACCCACCAGGGTGGAAGCCATATAAATTCTTGAGAAATCAGGTGCAAGTGTATGGAGAAAGCTCGCTAGCTAGGACATTGACTCTTAAGTTGTCATGCAAATTTCAAACTCTTGTACAGTGCATTGCAAAAGTATTTTTCCCCTTTGATTTAGTTCAAAAGGAGCAATATACATCACATAATATGCCAGAGTTATCCATAAAGTCTTGTTTTCATCTGTAGCTCCTCAAGATACAATTTATTTACATATAATATATAAAATATATTATAGTGCAATGCAGATGAATTAACAAAAAAAAGAGAATAAAAATAATGATACTGCCTTCAAAACTGGGAGTCCAGATGTGGCGGACATGTCTATCTTTAGAGATCGTTCCTGAACAAACAACTCTAGATTGAGGAACGTGGCCAAAAGTTGTTTAGGAGTTTACAGCACAGTTTGGTTATTAAACCATATTTCAAGCTCTGAATGTCTCACAGGGCACTGTTCAATCTATAATCTGAAATTGGAAAGATTTGTGCGTAACTATAAACCTTCCATGGCATGATGGACTCTCGGTATTAACAGAAGGAGAGAATTAAATTCTGAGAGAGCTGCAGAGATTGAATAAAAGAGGGGAAAGAAGATTGAAAAGGATAAAAACGTGGAGTTGAACTTTTCCTGCTTTGTGTGTGTGTGTGCAGGGACAAATCATGAAACATGGCGTTGGCAGCATCAAGCTTTTCTTCAGCAAGAATGGGACGAAAGAAGAAAGCATGTCAGAGGCAGACAAGTTTTTAAGATTTTTCCTCACGCAGGAAAACAGCCCTAAACAAACAAAACAATTCCATGTCAGGATGGCCTAGATAAAGGCCGATCCTAGTTTTCTGACTTGTATCATACCATGCTAAAATTTCTCTGTCACTTTAAATCACTTTAAGCTAAAATAAGACACAATGTGTAAGGATACAAAAACTTTGGTTTCTCATACAAAGAATGACCTTAGCTAAATAATATAAAAACGCTAGTGGGAGTCTGTGGATGTGGAGAAAAAGGGTGCCAAAAAAGTCACAAAGGATATAACCAATCAAAGCTAAACTTTACTGAAAATGCAATATTTCCCAAGGATTGCTTTTCCCAGGTTTGCGGTTCAAAATAAGGACACAGTCGTTTCCATTTGACACCTTCACAACTCTATCCACTCTGCAGCTTGAAAGGACTCTATTTCATGGCTGTTTAGCCATTGTGGCCCTTAATAAGGTCAACACCTCGGCTGAAAGGGAAATTGACGGCATTGTGAGCCTCTGTCTTTGTGTCACGCCACCCAGCAACATCTGGACTCCACTTCTGTCGCCCAATTTTCACTCTTATTCAATGAGACAAAGGAGGGCAGGCATCTGACCATCCCAGTCGCTCTCCATCACGCCGGACTCCGGCGGCCTGACGTGAGCACAATGACGGGGAGGCAGGAAGCCACTGCTGAGAGGAACCAGAGCGGTCAGTGTTTTAAGAGGAGGGTGGGGTGGAGAGAGACAGTGAAACAACGCTTACTTCCTCAGGGGAGCTGTTTATGTCCACAACTAGCGGGGAGAGAAAGGAAGCCCTCTCCAGGCAGAGAAAAGATGCCTTAGGGGCAGATTGTTGGAAGAAGTGGGTGTGAATTGTGAAACAACAGTTGCGGGTTAAAGAAATCAACACAGAATTAGAGACTGAATACTAAACAGCGGGAGCGAGACCAAGCGGAGTGCGGAGAACGGAAAAGAAGTTAGTACGCTGACTCTCTCCATTAGCATCGACGGCAGCGATAAAACAGAAAACGATTATAGCTGCTTATGTGCTGCTGCTAATTAGGAATGAGTAATGATACCAGCTCTTGAGGTGCCACTTTGAATTATGCAACACAAACTCATGAGTGGGATTTTGGGGGCGGGAGGAAAGGAAAAACTGTAGTAGGAAATTAAAATACACAGAATAAAATCAGCTTTGATATTAAAACAAAACCCCTTAAGTGTCCCTTACCTTCTGAGAAACTTTTGCAGCAACTCTCACAGTTCTGGCAGGATATCTGACCACTGTTCTCATCAGAAAGAGCAAAGTTCATTTAAACTGGCAAGTTGCCTGGCATAGACCAAGCCTTTAAACATGGTCCCTAAGTTTTCAATAGACGCATTGAACATTTTTTTATATGATCTTGGCCTGAAATTAATCAGACGGTGGGTCATGCTGTCAAATTTTGTTTTTTGTTCAAGCTTACAGCATGCTGAGGTGAGAGGAATGTTTGCTTAGTGCAACATGACATTAAGTAATGTTACTCTGCAATATCAGTCACTATCTGCTTTTCCGTTAACCATAGAATTGTGCAAATTGAAATAACGAAAAGAAATTAGCTTCATGGAAAAATGTAAATTAAAAAAAAAAAAAAGTTTGGATAAAAAGTTTTTGCGCTAGGATGAGGTGGTTTTTCTGCCTTGTAGATGTATTTCAATAATATATATATAAAATTAATTCTTATAGCAATATGTTTTATTCTTATGTACAACTCTGCTGCCTTTGAAATGAAGCTGTTCCCCAAACAGCATTTGAACGATGACCAAATCATCAAAATCCACGGTTCTCCTGTGTCGCCAGGACCCCTCTCTTTCGGAGCTGCCTCGTTGTGTCTGTCTCTTTAAAGCGCTCAGTCCTGGAGGTTGGGGAGGATTTGTTGCGGATAGCTGGGAGTGCGCTGCTCCCCTCGGAGCGTGTTCGCTCAACCTGCAGCTGGCCGGAGCAGAGCGCATAAAGAGCGGGGGTTCGGGGGAAGACGAGGAGGAGGAGGAGGAGATCCTGTCTTCTCTCTTACAACCGGACCTCTATCAGAGATTAGTCTCAATGTTATTTTGGCTCTCGGAAGCGGCAGAGGAGGAGCATCCTTACAAGAAAGTCGGTGCTGGTGTGTGGCCATGCGGGAGCGGAGAAGTGATGCTGCTGAGTTTAGTTATTAGGTTGCTCCTCTGGAGCGATGTTGCCTCTGCTGCTGCTGCTGCTGCTGCTGCTGACCCCGCAGCTGACTTAGGTTGCTGTGAGTGATATCAAAGTTTTTCGGGGTTATTTTTTATTTTATTTTTTATTTTTTTACACGCTTGAAATATTCCAGCTGAATCTCTGTCTGCAAATTTGTCGCTTTTTCCTTCTTTTTTCCTTTTTTTTTAACCTACTCATTACTTCAATGACTGAAGATTCCCAGGGATCTGGATCCAGAAGAGTGTGGAGATGAACTTGGAAAAATTCCTTCTTGTGATTATTTCAATCGTCACCATCACTTCAGGTAAATATTTTATGTAGAAAATACTCTATTTTCTTTCTCTGTCTCCCTCTCTCTCTCTCTCACACACACACTCACATACACAGGAGCAGTCACAGCCCATATGGCGTGACGCGCCTCATAGTACAGTTCTGGGTGACATGTCTTATCGTGTTTTCTGTCTCTCCAGATGGATGTAAATGTTGTGTTTAGCAGCGTTTTTCCAACGCTCTCCCCTGACAGCTGCGGGAGCTGAGCGCATCCTCCCCACTCAAACGGATCAGAAAAAGAGAAAATGTCACACATGAATTCATTTGTATAATGCAGAAATGCAGCTAGTGAATGCCAAGCAAATTAACATTTTGAACAGCGAAGTTGGCCCTTAAGAAGAAGAAGAAAAAAAGTGAAACAGTTTAGCTCTCCCCTCAGTGCAGATGTGCGTAAATTGTCTGTGGCACTGACCAAAAAAAAAAAAAAAAAAGAAATTCTCCCCCACCCTCTTGATAGTGTATGGAAATACACTATTAAAATGCATTTAAAAGCTCATTTTTGGTTGCCTTCCACTAGGAGATTAAACGTTTTAACCATTGCTTTAATAAGAGCTTTAAAATCCAAGCCATAATCCAAATGCAAAATGAAAAAAAAAAAAAAAAAAAACAATCCAAAAGATTGGAGTTATGTTTGTGTTTGTGTGTGTGTGTGTGTGTGTGTATTCTCAAATTATGCACAATACTGTGTTTTGGTTTCAGCTGAAAATGTATTTAAACCACTTTAGCTGGATTAGTCGGTTTGTACAAAATTCCCAGTCAAAGCGTTCCTACGTTTTTAAGCCGTTTTATAGAAATGCCGGAGAATGTGCTGGTGATCAGAGTTTTCAATGGATTCTTGCCACTTCATAACATGCTGCTGCACATTGTTGAGCAGCTGGCTGAAAGGAGGCTTTACTTAAAAAAAAAAAAAAAACGTTAAGCAGCAACTGACTAATTAACCTACTTATACTAGCTTGTAATATTTGCGCTCAGTGGATATTATGAGCTTTATGACATGTTATAATGTTATTTCCTTATCAGTGTTGTTTTGATTCTGTTATACATGTGTGAGAAATTCCTTGAATCTCCCAGGGCAACCATTCAGAGGTTGCTTAAACACTTACTCCCATAAAGCCCCGCCTGTTTTCATAAAGCTCTTCCTTGGAGCTCCAGTTTCACGGAGCACCTCTCCCCGTGTGACTTTCCCATTCAGTTCCTTCAGACTAGCGGTAGCAGTTAGCATGGTGAAACTGCGCGACTGTTGAGCTTCGCATACAAACTGCTTCTCAGTGAAACGTAAGGACGTTGTTGTAAACAGGATATCTGAAAGGCTTTGAAGGCAGAGTGTGGGAAAGAGCAGGAGCTTCTTAAAGAGACAGAGGTCAGTTTCAAGACGTTACATTTTTTTAAAGTCATGTTTCATATATATATATATATAGTTTCACGGATATATATATATATATATATATATATATATATATATATATATATATATATATATATATATATATATATATATATATATATATATATATATATATATATATATATATATATATAGTACTTTTATAGCAACTGAAGGCAACAAAATTACTTGATTGTGCTTAAAATTGACATGTGGCTGGAAAATACATAATGCTGCCCCATTAAGGAGAAGATTGGACAAAATCTATAATAACCAGTTAAAATAAGCAACTATACATGCTGATTATACATGCTAAGCAGCAATAGAGAAATTGTTCAGGGTGCAACTAATATATAAGGCAGGTTTTTTTTTTTTTGTGGTACAGGACTCACTCTGGTTGGTGAGTCAAACACTGCAGTTATCTGTTTATTCGTCATACAGATTTTTACCCTTTTGCTATAGTGAAAGTTTCTTTAAACCACTGGCATCTACGTCATATAGGATGTAGATACCAGTCTACATCCTACATAGGTTGTTCTTGTTTTTGAAAAAGTTACCATTTTAGAACTGGTATTCAGTCGTTTAAATATATCTAAGGAAACACACAACTGTAAAACTAATGGAATGTCACCCATTACTCCTGTTGGGTCACGCTGCTTTTGAAAGAGCTGAAAGCAGACTCTACCAGAACAGATAGCCCAGCTAATTAAACAGCACTTTAAAACATTATTTTTGTCTTTATTTGAATCACATAGCTCTGACTAGACCAGTCACATGACAGCAACTCGATGCTTTTAGGCACCTGCACTAGATGTTGTGAAGAAACAACTTGCTGAAAAACGATGCAGACAGGCAGGTCTGAG
Source organism: Poecilia mexicana (assembly GCF_051168715.1). Lineage (NCBI taxonomy): Eukaryota > Metazoa > Chordata > Actinopteri > Cyprinodontiformes > Poeciliidae > Poecilia > Poecilia mexicana. Next base: position 29,731,048 of record NW_028263382.1, on the reverse strand, counting down.
CATTTCAGAATCTGAAGGTCCAATGCTCAACTCTCCATTGTATTTACAGAAAATGGTCCAAAGCAAGACAATATATCCAGTAAAAATCAGATGTGTGGAAGAAAAAGAACAAGCAGGATGAAATGAGAAGGTAGATAGAAGGGCTACTACAGCTCAGTTAACTGCTTCTTACAACCAGCTTATGCAGAATATCATCCCTGAAATCACAACATGGGGAGCGATTGTGCATCGTTTAAATGCGACCGCCTGCCTAAGTGTTGTCCATTTCCATGGCCATGGTAGTGCTTAAAAATAAAGTCAGATTGTTTTTATACCAAATCCTATTTCCAATTTAAACATCTCATTTTTCTTTGTGTTTTTTCCCCTATTAAATACAAATGCCCAAACATATGTTAAAAAACTGTCTTTTCTTTAAGTGAGTTGACCTGAATCCAAAGTCGAAATACATACAAGCTGTAAAACACAAGATGGTAGATTTTGGGTGGGTTAACGTCACACTGGAAACCCAAGAAGTGCAGCAATGGAAAAAGAAAAAAAAATCCAGATTTAAAAAAAAAAAAAAGAAGCAATCTTCAACAAGAAGATTCAATTAAATTGATAAAATCGAGTTATCACCCCGCCCTACTTTATGGTGACCGACCACCATCTTCCATTGCCTACATTGAGCAGGATAATGTCATAAAGCTCAAATTATCTCAAAATCCCACAGTGGAATGCTGTCATGGCCCAAACTTGGAGTTTTTTTTATTTGTTTGTTGTTTTTTTTTATTTCCCCAGCTAAAATCTAGACATTGTCAAATCTATATCATGAAAGCTTAATGTGGTTCTAGCATCGGTGTACCTGATAACAATAAAGTGGCCGGTAATCCTCCACCAGCTGAGCAGGTTCAGAGGTGTATTGCTGTTGTCCATCACTCTCAGGGTTAAATCTGCATTATCTCCTAACATTCAAGCACTTTTAACACCCTTTGCCTTCTGCCTACATCCATTAATCTGGAGTGGCAATCACCTCTGCTGCTGCGCTCGTTCGCGTCCGTAATGTGTGTAATTTGCACGGAGCACTTGAACGGAGACGATTCGCACCGACTTCGAGACCTCTGTTAGGAAGCAGAGGAGACGGTGGCAGATATTATCCGGCGTAACAAGATGGGACTTTGCTTAAGTTAGTGTTCTGCCAATCAGCCTGCTCTGCACGAGTCAACAAACTTTCCCCTCCAAACAGTTTTCCAAAAATAATAAAAAATGCTTTGTGATTGTAAGGAAAACAAAAAAATCAACACGGCAGCTCAGCTATTTTTTCATTCGCACACAAATACAAATCTCATTTAATTCTAACTGAAGTGTGGTTTTGCTTGAGCTGTGTTCAGATCCAGCATATATAAGGAAGCTGGTGTTTTGTGTCCTTTCTCTCCCTGTGGTGACCTGCTAAACATACAGCTCTGCTTTTTGAAAAACTACCTCAGACGATTCTGCTTAGTCGTCCAACGTGCCTCATCATTGAGTCACGTTGCCCGTATGTAGACGTAGGCTCACTCCCCCCCCACCCTCCACTTTCTGGTACAGTGGGTTGATGATTTCATTTAGAAGATGAGATGATAGACGAGGAGGACGGTTACGTTTAAACAACTAGGGGCTGATGCCAGAATGAATCAAACTTAGCTTTCTCCCCCCTTGTAAAAATGAAGTTTGCTGCTTCAAATTAATGCCCCTTCTCTGCCTTCCCCGCAGAGATTACTTGGCAATGTCACGAGAAGTCTTTGAATATTTCTTTTTTTTTTTTTTTGGCCTTTTCAAATATGTAAATGAGCTGAAATTGAAAAAGACGCGGAGAAATCTCAGCAGACAGCCACCATCCCCACAGGCGCGCTGCCAGCCTTCTGCTCCTCGTTTCACTTGCGTGTAAAGTTGGACTTTGAGCTTTCTCTAAGTAGTTGTTGTTGTTTTTTTGTTGTTTTTTTCCTCACAGATAAGAAGCTGAGCTCAGACGGGTCTACTTTCTTGTTTCTGGCTTACCCTGTTCCTGGCAGTCGCTGAAAGGCGAAGAGATCTGAAACAAAAGCAAAAAAAAAACAAAACTCTCTCTTCTCGCGGCTCTCATGTTTTCACGCATTAGCGTGACGGAGTGCGCTCAGACCCTCCAGGGAGGAGATGGGGGTTAATATTTGTAAATACTAATTAATGAAATGCTCCCACAATCCCTTGCTCCTGCCCCTTGTTATGTAACGCCACAGCTAGGAGCCGGAGAATGGCCTGAATCAAAACGGGTCTGGAAGACGTGATCTCCCTTGTAGCTCTTAGCCTACTTATGCTGAGTGTTCAATGAGGCAGACACGAAGAGACGCCGCAAGCAAACATGTGGGTGTGTGTCAGAGTTTCACAATTAGGACCAATGCGATAACTTGTCTATCAGTGGAGCGGAGACGCTAATGGGCTTTTATTCAGCTGAGACGCCACTTTTTCCCCGAAATACTACTTCTACTTTTTTTTCCCCCCTGAATAAATACGGGAATTCTTACAGATGAGATTCAATTATTACTGTCTGAGCATTTAATCTTCACAACAGACGTAATGAGCTCAAAGTTAGCTAAAAATACTTTCACTACAGATTCTTCCAACACAATTTGAAAGAGAAGGAAAGAACCTGCAAATCTCAGCAAGCACATCTTTGGCACAAGAGTGGCACACTTTAGTAAACGTACCATTGTATTACAGTATTTATGCAACTGTTTAAAAAGGATAAAGTGTTGCAGCCTTGCTTTAGCTAGCTGTTACACAATGCAAAGCAACAGGTGGGGGAGGGAATGCTGCTGTACCCTGCAAACAAGCAGAGAAAACTCAAGTCGCAGTCGCACTTCTATGGCATTTCAACAAAAGCAAAACTAAGTCAAAGGAACCATATGATAAAACCTTTGAAGACCGTGGTATATTTTGACACCTGAAGCCGTTTTAAGTGTGCAGAAATCATCACTTTAAGCAAACAAGTATAAGACAGAGCGATAATTTGGAGCGATGAACCGACAGGTAATTCAAGTGGCAGGTTTTGATAAGAGGGTAAGAGATGTAAATTGTTCAATGCGGAGGTTTTTATTTGCTTATTTCCCCTTCCCACCACTGGGAAATCAACACCTGCTTGTGCTGTCAGAGTTCCTGTATATTTTTCGGATCAATATTATTTCAAGACAATTTTTCGCAAAGTTATCTGTGAATAAAATACATCGCTCAGTCTTTAAATAATTAACCAACATAAACCACCGTCTGAAAGAAGAAAAGAAAGACAGGCCAGATGATAGATGCATGAACATTGTTCTGCATTGTCGTCCACTTCCAGCATTTGGTTCAGACCAGTGTTTTTTTAGGTGGACTAGAGTTTTGCTCCTCTGATCCACAGCAATTTTCAGTTGCACATTTACAAACGTACCAGACTTTCAGAACGAGCAAATGTTTGATTCAGCCAGACTCGTGAGAATGAAAAGTTGTTTGCTTGTTTAAACTCTAGCTATACAACACAATTTATTTTTATTATTTTTTTATTTTTTTATTTTTTAGAAAGGAGAACTTCAAGATGCACAAGTCTCATCCTGTGATTGGCCGGTGCAGGCCGTTACTCTGATTCATGTCACGTACTCTTGTGTAAGTTGCATCTTAAGGCGCGTGGGTCTTTTATGTTTGAGAGAAAATGGACTTTCAAATGGATCAAAAGAGGAAAGAAGTCTAGAGAATGACATTCTGATTACATGCTGTACCTCAGACCAACCGGCTACTCCTCCGCAGAGTCACCCATTGGTACTCCTCTATTTCGTAAGAGAAGAAAATCTCTGATCAAAGTCCAAGACCCCATAATGTATCAATATCCTGTGACTTTATTTCACAGATTAGGAATTTTTTGGATTTAATTTTACCTTCTTTTGGGGGTGAATAGCAAAAAATGTATAGCATAAAGTGCACAGCTTCTGTTTTAGCAAGTTTCAGTTCGCTGGTTGTTTTACAACTTATTTTTGACTTTCCAATAATTTGCTCTTTAATCATTTTAATTTGCTTTTGCTTTGTCGTTGCGAGACTCTCCGATTTCTTTTACAGTTGCCTTAAATAAATGGGAAGAAAACTACACAATGTGCCAGATATTTGAGAATGAATATTGGTAGCTGGTGTTTTTACATTATTTAGAAGCGCACAAAAGAAAATTAAGTCAGTGTTTTTATTTTATTTTTTTTTTATTCCTCGCTGGAATGAAAATGACTGTAGAGCTTAGTGTATTTGTATTTTAGAAGCACTTTCCACTCCAACATGTTCGTTTTCTCTCCAGATGGCCTTGAGAGTGGAGAGTGGGGCGCATTCTCATTCATCAGACTCTTTTGGTCTGCTTGGCAGCTCAAGGTTTGCTGCCATTCACTCTTATGGCTCATCATGACTCTGTTTTGCTCCTGGACGTTATCCTGTGTAAAAGCTCTTCATGGACTCGTCCTCGCTGACAGAACAGCGCAGAAATGAAGTGTCTTTTGTCTGCAGGAGCTTAACAAGGACTTCTGTACTTGAGAGTTTAATACAAGGGCGCCGTTTAGTGGATGTCTTTTAACGGCAAAGCTCCTAGCTTAGTTAAAATGGTCACTGTTATGCTGAATTCTTTGAAATTCAGGAGAGTTCAGTAAAAATGTCCTAAATCGTAACTTACAGCCATAAAGCTCAAAAAGGTTTCCAAAATTGAGCAGAAATAAACAGTAGTTGGTCTTTTTTTTTGTTTTTCGAAGCAGATAAGAAGCTTTAAAATACATTTTTTGCCAATAGAAAAGCCTTTAAAACAATGTCTCTCTTAAAAACATAGAGGAAGTTACAATCAAAAGTATTCACCCCCCCTTCATTTAAAACAAATTATGTTGCAAATGTTATTGTAGAGTAATTTGACATTACTCTAATATTAAATTGAGTTTAAAGTAGTGAGAAGGAAGACATGTTTGTAGACATTTTATGGTTTATAAAAATGTACTTAAGTATTAACAAACCTTTACAATCACCTAAATTTCAGCTGTAGTGCATCCAACAACATGCTGGTGTCTCCACTATTCAAAAATTGAAGAAGTTGGGAACAATTAGGACCCTCTTCAGGTCTGACTTGTCAACCAAACTGAGTTTTTAGGGATAAAGTACCTTAGTCAGAGAGGTGGCCAAGAACGCAGAGCTCCTGTGTTCCCATGTGGAGATGGCAGAACCATCCAGAAGGTTAGCTATTGATAACACACTCCATTTATAAAGTTTTTATGTTAGAGCGGCCAGACAGAAACCAAAAGACACTTGGCAAGTTGCTAGAATATTGTCCAAAAGCACCTTAGACATAGTCAGAAGAAGAAAAGAACTAAATTATTTTTGTCTGACGTATGTGAAATACAACTTTTTGTCCAAAACTCCAAGTATAATCTTTTTTTTAAAATCAGGAACTGATCAGTCTTACAGAGTTTGAGTAGTGTCAAAGACGATGTTATCATACGTGAGCAAACAGGCTGATTATGTGGAGAAATGTGAGATTTGCACAACCTGGAAACATCACTAATACATTTGTTAAGTCTCCAAAGTATTAATCTCAGAAAACGTTTCTTCTCCTCACTTCATAAGTCACCGTATATCTATTGAACTCAAATTCAAGCCGCAGACTTTGCAGTCACTACGTTGTTTTGGGTGGACGGTGTGTTGTTCGTATTTCTCCAAACTGAACTCTCTCACTCTTGGCTGCCTTCCACTCACATATTTTCCCTCCTACATTTCGACATATTTGTCGCCTCTATTCATGCAAGTAAATATTAGAACAGAAAGCAAGAAAGCCTGACGGCAATTGAAAAAGTTGTAAAATTTATAATATATGCCCTTTAAGTGGCACTTTGGGAGTCATATTCCATCAATGTCCTTCCCTGCCTGTTCATCCCTTGTAAACTAAAAAAAAAAAAATCATTTCACAGCAGAATGCACAGATTCAATTTTTTATTCCCCCCCCCCCCAGACAAAACAAAGTCAAACTCCAAATTCCCATTTGCCCTCGGATATCTCCGAGGAGGCCCGACGCGGGCTCTAATGGGCCGTGCTCATGATCCAACTAAACACACACCTTCACGGAGATCTCCATCGTCGCCTGTGACACTTGCAGGGTTGACGGAGTTTCTTTCTTAGCTGAAAGGTGCTTTCAAGTGCAGCACCACAATCATCCTGTCATGAACCGAATATTACTGTGAAAATATTCCCTCTCACAAAGAAAATGTGTTTCTGCCGAGCGCAAAGTGGCGTGGACTGCTCACTGATTGCACACATTTCACAGGGAGCAGGTTGTTGATTGTCACTTTGGTCAGCTTGGAGCTGTTTGTAATTCGTTTTTTTTCTTTCTCCCCTTCTTGTTCTTCTTCTCCTCCTTCTTCTTCTTCTTCTTCTTCTTCTTCTGTTTTCTTTACAATGCACCCCATTGCGCCTATAGTAATGATCGCTGTATTTGTAGTAAATGCCTATTGACTCATTCATGATTACGAGTAAGAAAAAAAAGTTTTCTCTTGTATATTAGACCGCTTTTGCATTTTCACAGCTTTTGATTTTTTTTTTCACAGGATGCTTATAGTCTCCTTCAGCTCATCAGAGATAATTGAAGCAGAAAAAAAAATTAGACATGGTAATATATCTGCTTTTCAAGCTGACTGAAATCAACAAGGATTTCTCGTTGTTTGCCCACACATGCAGCTGAACATTGCAGCAGAATGGAGCTTCAGCCACAGCAGCTAGAGGTGTGGATGTAAAAAAAAAAAAAAAAATGCTGGTATTAATCATAATTATGTGTAATTATTCTGTTGCCCTTAGTTGATGTCTGTTGATGCTTAAGGGAATGTAACTCACATATTTAGGATAACTCGTTTAAAGGAAAGTCAAGGATCGGTTTTAATGATAAAGCGGCCGAGAATTATCGACTGGACCTAAACACAACTCCGAGTTGGTAGAAGATGGACGATCTCATTTGTGCAAACCATTTACTTTTGCAGAAAAATTAAACTACTAAAACCTTGTGTATAATTTAAGTTTATCTGCATGACTACAACAAATATAACAGCACAGTCATACAGAAAAGACTCCACAATTATTTAGTCAAGTCTCATTACGTGATAAATCTTAGTTCGGGGATCACTCTGATTTTAGTCATGCATAAAGTCAGCTCTTCAGGAAGTGTTTGATCAGTGATTCTAAGTTTGTCCAATCCATATTTGCATTCGAAGTGTGCCAGAGTTCACTATAAGCAAACTGAACTCTAGGTTTTTAGGCGGACCAAAGTTGGATTGTGCATTCCCGCCTCCCCAAATGAATCCGACTTTCTAGAAAAACGGACTAGAGTTCGACTAAAGTGGACTAAACAGGGCTGGTGTGAATGCACCCTTGGATTTCTAAAGATACATTTTGACTAGCTGTAGCATTCAGTAAAGCTGCGTCTTGCTTCTGCTGATGACGTTTCAATGGAAAGCAGTTTGTTGAAGACTTAAATGAATGTTCCAATGTTTCCTCTGTTTATATCCACTGCTGATCATTCAACTCTATGCATTTTTCAATGTGATTCCTCCTTTTTACGTGTGGATAAAACCTGGAGAAAGTTGCTTTACTAAGCAGCTAAACTCAGATCTTTGCTTTTACCGTAACATAATTTAATAACTAGCGTTTGTTTAGCCTTTCTAGAGACAATTTGTTTTTTTGAGCAGACGCCAAAGCAGGTCGAATAAACACCGACAAGGATTTCAAACATTTTCTGTTTCACTGTGAAAGGTACAAGGTGAAAAACACTTTTCCTTTGATAAGCATTAAAAATAAAAATAACGTGTACCAAAACTCTTTGTAAGTCTTTGCACATGAAAATTGGCAGTGATTTTTAAAAACCACCCACCAATATCTGATTATCTAAACGATTACGGTTTAATTTTAGGATTGCCTCTGAAGTCAGGGTCACTTACTCATATACTGCCTCTGTTCTTAGAATAATGGTGTGAACCACAGTGAATAAATGCCAGGCAACTGTGTTATTAAAATGTTTGCTGATCTAGAACACCTCCCTCAAGAGACGTGCACAGTGAGGAACCGGAACGTTTCACTCATTTTACTGTAAGAGATGTGCCCCGTTTAGTCGTGACGGATATTTCCAGTCGCAGTGAGTTGGAAAGGAGCTGCAGCACAGAAAGTGCTGCGTGACTTTGGAGAATGTCGGTGGGAGGAAAACGACCTCTCGGACTTGGCATAAAGATCTAAAATTTAAAACTGAGCCCTCGGGAGTATCCCTGAGCTGTGCTGTCATTGACTCCGACATGGCAGCCAAACTGTGTTCGCCTCATGATTCATAAGTGACCCAAAATACATGTTTCGCCCCCCTGCCCCCCCATCCTCCTCCCGTCCTCCCCTAAATGAGCAGGAAGTACATTTTTTCCGAGTGTCACAATAGCTGTGAAATGACGCTTTGTGTTGGCTGAAAGTGACCCATTTGCTCCAGTTACATTGGGAAGGTCTAGAAAAGCGGTATGAATATTTCATCCTGTCCCGTTCCAGCGTGCTCTGGCGGCTGCAGTCGAGCACACAGGCTCCATTGAGTCAACATTACAAAAATTGGAGTGACATTCATGTGGCGCATGGAGGAAAAAGTTTGTTTGTATGTGTGTGTTTGCACACTCTTGCTTCGTACCTTTTCAAAATGACTGAGGTGACTTTTCAAAAACTGACAGCCCATTTTAGGAGAAAAAAAATAACCCAAAAAGTTCCTGTGTGGAAGGTTTAGACAACCAGGATGAATATTTCATTAGCATGTGCTCTGCTGCATTCTGGTACTCCTCACTTCATGTAATCAACATTAGAAAAGCAAAAGTGCTCGTACAACTGAACATGCTAGCTTAGTCCAGATTGGTTGACAATGCATTTGGTACGTTAGAGGATGTGAACGTGTTGAAGGGAAGATGCTGCTCAGATAAGAATTTCTTACTAACAATTCCTTGATTGCCCATCTACATTTTTCAATGTAGCTGTGGGTGTGTTTTGGTTGGTTGCTCCTGCTGAGTATTAAGTGTTTTGTGACATCTACTACATTTTTATCATCAGAGAGATGTGTGGTGTAACTTTTCGATTGGTTTTTCTTTTACTAAGAACTAAAATATCGATTTATCAGTGCATTGCAACATCGATTTGGAAAACCCTGTGAATCGTTTGTATCCCCTGACCAATGGGTTTGCAGGATCGTGAGCAGCACTTTCCAGAGCCTAACCATATTTCCATGTGAAGTCGTTGTTGTTGTCTTCTTCTTCTTGAGTTTATTGTCGGTTGGCAAACAGCTATTTGGTGTGCATTACCACCACCTACTGGTGGGGAGAGTCGTTAGAACTGCACTGTTGTTCAAATATACTGAAGAATGATGTGAATTATCTCAGCTTTCACAAGAAAATCAGTAATCATTGACATTTACATACACTTCACTTCAATTTAAATACAGTACTTCATGTCACTACTGTTTTATTTTTAGATGTTTTAGTGCTTAACACTTTTGTTTTAGAAACATTTATCGAATGGGGGTTTTGTGTTTTGTAAAATCCTCTTTAGTACATTTTCTTGCTGTGCAATTTAATTTGTGTTAATGTTTTATAATGCTAGAGGCTTGTTTGATGGCTGTCTTGACATCCTTTTAGCTATATTTGATGCGTCGTCTCCTGTCAGTCTACGTAAGCGGGGCTCCATACCATCCCTGCACGACACTCTAATAAATAAATCAAATCTACATATATACATATATATGTTCAGATGTGCCAAGTACAGCAGCGTCACATCCACGTTGCTGAAATCCCGTAATGATATCTCTGAAGATAATCTCTCAGGTTGCCAATTTAGACTCGTCTGCTCCTGTTAAACACGGTGTGTTTTTACACCAGGATGCCCTGAAGGTGCTATAGAACATTTTAATGGCTCGATTAGTATTCATCCGCGGCCCGCGCCGCTGTTTCAAGCTGTAATGCTTTGTGACCCAGGAGTGTCAGCTGCGAGCACTTAGATCGCTCTTTAGATGTTTACCTCGGGTTTCTGCCTCGGTGGTGACTGCCGGCCTGCCTGGATCAAATCGCTCAATTTTTTATTTTTTTATTTTTAAAAAGGCTTAGATCTGCTTTAAGCAAAAGCGCACATTTCTCCCTGCGGTTTAAGTCTAATTTAATGGCAGCATGTGTGTCATTAGGTTGCATGTCCACCGCTTCTCTGCGATGATAATGGTGGGGATTTTCATGCAGTCTGGATCATGCGCCGACTTTAATGCCACAGACAGAGCAGCTTAATAAATCACTGGTACAGTGACCATTTTGTTTCCTTTTTTTTTTTTTTTTTTTTTTTTCAAACAGAAAAAAGTGACAGAGAGAGAGACAGAGAGGCCATCTGCTCCTCAGAAGCGACCTAAAAGCAGCGCCGTTTTGAATTATTCATCTTTTTTCTGACTGTAACACAATGTTGGAGACATTTGGTCGTGCTCTAAGAGCTTACCTCAGGTCTCGTAGCAGAGCGCCTTTCGCCGAGAGCCAAGCAAAAATAGTAATGGATCTCCGGGGAGTTGGATACAGGACTTATCTATTTCCCTCTGCCTCTTTTGCTTCTTTTCAGCTCCTATTAAATGCTAAGAATTTCCAGCTTTACACCAGCTATCATCTTCATATCTGCAGGAGTCCACACACACAAAGTTTATCCATTACCAAATCACATTAGATGCGCGATTTATATGCGCAGGTTGTCTTTAACATACTGGATAGCGATGCATATTTGGCGTAATGGGCCTTTCTGTGAGCAGAAATTGGAGGAGGAAGTAGAAGTTGAATGTACAGCGCCCTGAAAATGTGTCCATACTAGAGTTTAGATTTATGACCCAAGCCTGAATCCTGACCTGAAATGTGGGACGAGTGGGACCAAAATTATTTACTTGAAGGACGGGTTGTGCTTGGGCCAACAATACATACAGCACAGAGGAAACCAAACGAGAATACACAATGCAGAGCTACATTACTCTACTTATAGTTTAAATAGAGGAGTAGATAGTTGAAGTTACTGAGGAAAGAAAGTAAGGTGCAGAAGTTCATTAAAACAATAAATGCGCTCGCTGCCCCACCATGCTGCGCTCCTATCAGTCACACCTCCCAGATGATTCGCACTTGACTCAACCTGAGGTTGCAACAAGCGACAAGATGGAGCTGGAAGACGATGAAGAGCAGCTAAAAACAGGAGGATTTACACTGCTTACTTAACTGGTGGTCTGAAAGCGAAAGCAGTAAAATCAATTAAAATATGTCACGTTTACGTCTGGCTCAGACCTAAAATTAATGTTAATTAGTCAGGCGGGTCGGGTCGGGCCTGATCTGAACTCTGTGTCAGACCAGCTGGAGGTTCTTGAGTTACGACCAAAACATTACCATATTTCATAAAGATTTTTTGAGATACAGTTACATAAAGTTGTGCATAATTTTTGTGGAAACAAAAATTCTGTGGTTTTCAAAGTTTTTTGCAACCCCCCCCCACCAAATAAACACTTTACAGGTAACTGAGTACGTATCTACAAACTTTGCACATCCACATATTTTTGGTGAATTGAAAGTTTAAGTTTGATACAGAGGGTATCATATAATTAACACTGATTGGATCGTTCTGCATTGATCTGAACCAGCTGCATGTTTCTTGTCATTGTGCTGGAAGGTACATTTTAACCTCAGTCTGGAGTTTGATTCCTCTGCTCTAACAGGTCCCTGATCAGCTTTCATGCCCCCGCTACAGAAAGCATCTCCACTGCATGATGCAGCCACCACCATGTTTCCCGATGACAAGTTCACTAGGCATTTAGGATGATGAGCAGTTTTTTTTCCCATCACACAAACTATGTATTAATCGCCTAATGATTTGTAAAGGCAATTTGTTGCAGTAGAATTTGCTTAGAGTTGTGACAGTGAAAAGGAGCTGGATAAAAATGAAAGTCTCGCTTATGTTTTCAGAATAATGCATCGTTTTCCCCTCTAAAATAATGAACTTTTGTTTGCCCAAAATCCCCTAGAAAAGCAGATTTTCAGTGTGACAAATTGGCCTGTCATGATAAGTTTTGTTTTGAGACCATTATCAAATGACAAATTGATATTAGTATTATATTGCAAATTCACCCTTTCAAAAACCAATCATTTTTTGTAAAGACCACTTAGCCCCTCATGCTCTCATATCCAAAATAAAACAGAACAACCAAAAACAGATAAAATGGAAATAAATAAGACACACAACCAAAACCATAAATAAAATGGATTATGATGTCTTTGTAAACAAAATTGCCCTTAAAGGAGCCCATTTCAACTCGTTGTAGTTGCTTAAACGCTTAATGTGACAACATATCTTGAGGAGAAAGCTCACATCATGTTGAATCATTCTGCAGTAGCCGACACATTTTCAAATCTGGACGAGTCACATTAACCTTCTCCTTTTCCTCTCAGGGTCCCGAGCACGATTTGAAGACAGTGCTCCTCGGATAGTAGAGGACCCCTCCGACTTGATCGTCTCTAAGGGGGAGCCCGCCACCCTCAACTGCAAGGCGGAGGGCCGGCCCACGCCCGGCATAGAGTGGTACAAAGACGGCGAGCGCGTGGAGACCGACAGGGATGACCCGCGCTCCCACCGCATGCTGCTGCCCAGCGGCTCCCTCTTCTTTCTGCGCATCGTTCACGGACGCAGGAGCAAACCGGACGAGGGCGTCTACACCTGTGTGGCCCGCAACCCGCTGGGAGAGGCCATCAGTCGCAACGCAACGCTGGAGGTCGCTGGTGAGGCTCTGTTTATGATAGTCAGCTTAAAGTTGGAACTGTGTTTCACTGTTCTGTTAATTTGGGGGCTAATTGGAGATAAATAGACTATGTGCTGCGTTCATTGAGAAGTAACGTAATTCTCAATGAACCACAACACAATGCATTGAGTTATGAAGATATTTTTCATTATACTAAATATATATATATATTTCATTTTTTGCTGATACGGATGCATGATCCATGTTACTTTACCTCATTCGTGACAATATAAGTGCATAAGTGCTCACATGGAGCCATTTTATAGAACAATCACGTTGCTATGTTACCTTCAGTTGTTAGAAAAATGCTGGATATATCGAACATTACTTAAAGACATTTGACTTTGCAAAGTGACACCTCGGAATTGGGCTTCTGTCTCTTTAAGAAGCTCCTGCTCTTTCCAACACTTTGCCTTCAGCAGGTCATCACAGACTCTTTTACACCAGCTGTTTTGCTAATTGCTGCTGCTGCTAGTCTGGAGGAGCTGAGTCGGGGAGGCGCAGGGGGGAGAAGTGCTCTGTGAGGCGGAGGGTCGGCTGGAGACTGGGGCTTTAAGGAGGAGCTTTGTGGAAACAGGCGGGGCTTTTTGGGAGCAAAGGTTGAGACACCTCTAAATGGTTGCCATGGGAGATTAAGGGATTTCTCAAACACACATGAAAGAATCAAAGCAACACTCCAGGTATGTTTTTTTTATGACGTAATAACATTGAAACATGATGTAAAGCTAAAAAAAGAGTCAATTTTACATAATATCTCCTGTCTATATAAAGTAAATTAACAGTTTAGTTTTTTTTTGCAAGGCATAACAGGGAATTTAAATGCATTTTATTAGATTAGTTTGTTAGTTTTCTCTCTTGACTATATAGTTTTAGATATAAAATACATTAAGAGCTCTGACAAAACCTGGTTGTCTTGATAATGTGAAGAGCTAAGGAATTAGAAGCAGAGAGTGGAAATCTTCATGTCTCATCCAAACATGATTTAGCTGAAACCCAAACCTGTGATGTGGTTGTTTCTGGCTCATATCAGCTCGGTGACTTAGTATTTTGGGAAAGCATGACTGTGTTGATCGACTGTAACTTCCAAATACACATTCTGGTATTTTGTTCAGATTTCAGCTACTCATTCTGAAGCCAAATGTGGTTACAAAAATAAAGCATGAACAATTTTAGCAGAGCCAGTAAAACTTTAAAAGCACACAAACGTAACTTCTCATGCATGTGTTTTGTGCTAATATAAGTAAACATGTTGCTTGCAGCTACCTGAGAAAATATAAAAGTTGCAGTCATCATTTTGTGGCTAATTTTCCATCTCAGGCTTTTTTTTTTTTTTTTTTTCTTGCAAAGCTTTGACCTACTGATACTGATTTTGGGACATATTCAAGTTTCTTTTTAAGATCTCTTACCTACGACAATCTTACTATTTTCTCTAGCATTCACCATCTTAGCAGTCATTAAATATTATGAATACAGAGGCACAATCACACTTTGCAGGTTGCTGTGAACAGGCTTTTGCTTTTCTTTCAAGTAAAGAAAATCAGTTTGAAGGTAACTTCATGTTCATTTATAATCTTTTATGAGCAGGTAGCATGGCTCGCCATATGCAAACAAAGCATCTGAATAAATCGTTTCCGCCTCTCAGATTTGAGTTTTCAGCTACTTTGCAGACTGAATGGAGGTTGTAGAAACCGATGAAAGGATGTAGTTCGGTATGGTCACGGTTCTGTACTCTGTCTTTACGGTAACCTTGAGTAGCAATGTTATGGCATGGAGGTGCTTACATAAAGCTTCTCGGCTGAAATGTAGAGAACAGTCATAATTATTTCACTATAAAACAGATAAGTAGCAATTTTTCTTAGTCTTGCTAAAATATTACAACATATTGATGATGCATATATTAATGTTATATTTAATACAATACATATTTATTTATTCTTACTCTGATTTTGATGTGAAAACACTCTAGTGAGAGTAGTTTTGTGCAAAACGAAGCTGTTAATGTGCAGCTGTTCTGCTGCCTGCTTGACTGCTTTGCTAATGGTGGTACAGTTTTAATCTCACTGTCAAAATTACAAGAAAACTGTAAATAAATATGAACAGTGTGATGGAAAACATAGATGTTTTTAAAGTATTACTTTTTCAAAAAGTAATTCCTGGTGCCAATAATGGCCTCGTTCTAATCAATCAGTCAGTTTATTTCATAGCACATTTCAGCAGCTCGGCAGTTCAAAGTGCTTTACACCATGAAAACATAAATCATCTTAAGAACATCACATTGTCAGCAGCTATTAAAATCATCAATGCACATAAAGTTGGTCAATGCTTCATTTGTTATGCTTCAAAAGGAACTCTAGACAGGACTTGCTCTACTGTAGCTTGTGATTCTGATGATTAAAACTGAAAACAATCATTTACAATGAACACTGACAGTCATCAGAACAGCTTCACGTCTCCGGACCTCCAGAAATCCCGGCTAAAGCTCCTGTACCTCAGCCACTGCCGCTCCCACTGCGTCGGCCTCTGAGGTGTCTGGTGTGAGCTTCCTCATATGTCGGTGAAAGAGCCGGGGCACGTGCCATTGTCTCCCCTCTCCCGCTAATTGTGCCAGCGTGTCTCGGCCCCGGGCTGAACCGCGGCGCTCCTTGGCACGAGGGAATGGATTAGTCAGTGAGTTGATTAGGGGAAGGAGCAAAACAGATTAGCAAGGGCGAATTGTCCTCGTTAAAAAAACACAAAACAGCAATTCGAGCCCAGTCTTATCTTCCACCGTGCTGAGGTTTTCCTTGCCGGCACACAGTGAATGTGTGTGCGTGTGTGTGTGTGTCTGTGTTTTATGGCTGGCTGACCTCATCAGCAGCTGTGTCCTAAAATAAAGACGCGCTCCGGAGATATAATGTATATCAGGAACCACAAACCCGTGCAGCTCTGGGAGCACAACATAATGCGGATACTGTCGTATTGCCTCCTTTTTGAATTTGTTGACGATGAAATTGAGCTTCTTTTTTTTTTTCTTCTACTGCTTCTTCATCTTACAGCACACTGAGATGGAAGAAGGGATGATTCACCTGCAGGCGCCGAGTGACTAACAGCATTAATAAGTGCCTGTTTTGTTCTAATCTCTGCGCCTGCAGTCATCCAGGGGCATATGCTAAGACGACGCGCTGGTGGTCCTACTGTCCTCTTTCCCTCGGTGTGAGGTCGTGCTGACTGTTGGGTAAAAACTGACCCAATTAGCTGAGGGAGGAAAAGGGGGCTTGGGGGGTGAATGCGGGTGTTAATGACCAGTTTTAAGCTGGTGGTCTGGCAGAAACGTGTGAGGCGAGGGTCTGAGACACAACAGGTGGGAGGAGGAAGAGCTCCAAACTCCCACTGAGCAGTAATTAATACCAACGCATCTGTTCAGCTGCTTCAGCTCAGAGGAGGGATCAGGAGATTGCTAACCTGCTTTTAACAGCACGAGTAATTCGTTCTTGCCTGCGAACGGTGCATAATGCATGAGGCTGCATGACTAAGACTTTCTACACTGCCTCACATTTCGCTGCTCCGTGACTCCTTTCGTCTAATTACTGCAGAAACGGGACTTATTCCGCCGAACCGCGGGGCGTTGTTTTGCGATCCCAGATTGCAGAGGCTTCACGCCGAGAAGATTTCTCTGTTTTCCTTTAAGTTTCCGAGCGCACTCTTTTCTAATGCAAGGGCAGGCAGAAATGATATTCCGGCGCACCGCAGGGTAACAAAAACATTGTTGTTTAACTTGTCATTGCTTTGTCTGTTGAAGGTAATAAATTGGAGGTCTGTCACAGTTGGAACAAAGGATGTGAAGAAGAGTTTAGCTGTAGCAGATGTAAAGTAAAGTCAGCTTTCCCACATGTGGCGCCTTGCAAACATACTCGGGAATTTTTGCCGAGTTTTAGTGCGATTTTGTGTGACTTGAACAAAGTAGAGCACAACTTTGGAGAAGAAATCTTTTTACAAATAGAAAACTGCGGTACGGATATCCAGCTCTTTTTATCTGACACCGTTGTGTTAAATCCAGTGAAACCAGTTGCTCTCAGATGTCCCATAATTCAGGAGTCTGCAAAGTTTACTATACAGAAGGCATTTTTGCCACCAGTCCAGCTAAAAGGAACTCATTTAGAGCTGCAAGGTTTTAGATTACCCTTTTAAAAAGGACTGATGTTTAAATAAAGATAAATCTCAACTAGAAATTAGAAGTGTTTTTAATTTAAAAAACTCAAAATCTTACCAAGTATTTTTGGTTTAATTTCTCCTGAAAATATCTTACTACACTTGAAATAAGATAAAACTAACTTACAACATTACATGAACTTTTCAGCAAGATATATGAGCTTATTTTAAGTCAACAGTTCCTTAATATTGATGAAAATATACCAGTTCCACTAGCAGATTATTTAACTTATAACTTGGGAAAAATGTCTTGTTATAAGTGAAATAATCTGCCACTGGAACAAATGCTTTTTCACTAATATTAAGGATAAGTTACTTCTGAGTTAGTTTTGTCTTATTTCAAGTGCACTACGATGTTTACACTGGAAACTAGACCAAAAATACTTGGTAAGATGTTTTTTTTTGGAGTGTACTATTAGACTATAGCACTTTTATTGTGAATGAGTTGAGGAAATTCAATGAATGTATTCCTTGGCAAAACTGAAAGCGTCCCATTTTTTTATCTACATTTAATTTGATGTCGGTTTTAGTCAAAGTTATTAGGAGCCATTGAGAAAGGTCCAAAGAGCCACATGTGGCCCTAATTAAACAAATAAAGTCCTCTTCTGTGTAATTTGATGCCTTTAGAAATACATCTGTTCTGTGAAAGTTTGCCGGAGAACATTTTAGAACAAAAAGTTATTATGAAGACCAAGAAACAGGACAGAGCTGTCAGGGAGAGAGGATAGTCCCCCAAACTTTGACCGTCTCAGGGAGCTCTCTTCAGTTCATTGTCCAAAAACTGGAAGACTTTGGAGCAACCGCAGGCCTGCCAACTCAGGGCCGTCCACTTATAGTGACAGGAGAGCAAAGATCGACAGGCCGACGGTAACCCTGGAAGATCGGCAGAGATCTATGATTCAGATCGGAGAATTTGTTGACAAGACATGCTCTCCATGAACTTGGCCCTTTTCATGGTGACCGTAAGCCAAAATAATCTCCTGCGGTTTCGTCTGTTTGCCACAAGTCGTGTAAGGGAGACGACAGCAACGTGGAAGCAAATCCTCTGTTCACATGGGAAACATTTCACCCTACATTCAAAATTATTCTTGTGGGGAGAAAATTGCCTCTGTGGTTCCTCTATATGCAATGTGAAAAATTGTAGTGGCAAAGTTGGTCAGAGGTGTATGGAAACTTGGATGGAGCTGAACAGGAATAATATTTGTTAGAAGCTAGACAAAAACTTGACATTGTGGGTAGAGTTTCACCTTCCATCAGGACTATAGAGCTACAGTCAGGCAAAATCATGTGTTAGAATGTCCTAGTCAAAGTCTAGCTCTAAGTCCAATTGAAAAACCATGGCCACACTTCCTCTTCACGGACACTCTTCATCCAGTCTGACTGAATTTGGCCTCTTTTGTAAATAAGATCGGAAAAGAATATCAATATATGTAAAAAGATGCTAGCCACATAGCATCTTTTGGATGCTATGGTGGAATTAAATGTAAATAGATGCACTTTTGAAATTTCTGAATCTGTGTATTATTTTCCCTTCAACTTCCAAATTATGTGTTATTTTGTATTGTAACATTTTGTGGCTCTATTGAGAACATCTTAATGATGTTACCATATACCCAGTCTTTCTAAGCTAGCCGTTGTATCAGAGAGTCCATGTGTACTTGCCTATGTAAGAAATGACCTAACAACTAACATGACCTTCATAGTATTGTTCCTGGTTAGTGATGGATTAGTTCACAAAGCTGTATAAAGTCCAAAAAGTTTATTTAATTCCATAAAACAAGATAATATAGACAGAGGAATGGGATATTATCACCTCACATCAAATGGCTGCTCTCCTGGCAGTAAAAAAAAAAAAAAAGTGTTATGCAGTGAGGAAGGTACTTTCCCCACCCAGCATCATTTTAAGTGTCTGTAACTGAGGAAATGGCGGGTGTTTGCTCTTTGGGTAATGAATTTTTTAACTCGTGGAGGTCTCATAAATTTAAAACCACCCCTAGAGTTTCCAAAAGAGAGTTTCCTATTCATTACATCATCACAATGTGAAGTGTGCAGGATGAGGGGCAACCTGTGGGTGGGGACTGGAAGCACTTATGTGCTTTTTGGCTGCACAGAAAAACAATCAATTTGGAAAGCTTTGTGGTTCAGGTTGGAAGAAAACTCTGTTCCCGTCAGTATCTTTCTTTTAAATTTATCTTTATTCTACTCAATTTATGGCACTTTTCCTTTTTTTTAAAAAGTAATTTCCATTTTATCATCTGTGTCTTTATAAATGAGGGGCTGCAGAGAGGCACAGTTGGCAGCCCTGTTGCCTCCTGTGTTTGAAGCTGACTTGACAAAGCTTTAAAGTGTTTCTCAAACTTTTTCAGACCAAACACCATTTAACCCATTTAACAAACAGTTATGGACCACCTAGCTCGAAATTACCCCCACAACAACACAACATCTTGATATGTACAGCCTGAAATGAAAACAATTGTCTCTTAATGCACTTATTAAGTGAGTTGTTCATCTTAATGGGAAAGATGGCGCTGTTTTGAACTGTGACTGACCACGACAAAACCACGATCAAGTCTACTCTACTTGAATTATTTGCAGATTCTGGAAGTGTGGCTTCTAATATTTCAAGTTACGTCAATTATAAGGAAAACAAAAAATAAGTTGTTCTTTACTACCGAGTGTTTGCATTAATAACATTTCAGGGCTAGTTGTGATTTAGAAGCACAATTAAAGAAAAACAAACTTGAGATGCTTTGGCAGAAACTAAAATCCTCTTCTTGCACTATTAAATATAAAAATTATCCACCCATTTCTATAAATTGTATTTGTCTATTTTGTTGTTCTAAATCATTTTTAATTAAATGAAAATAATAACAGCTGCTGACATGTGAGCAGAGCATTGTAAGTTAGCAAAGTCTTAAAAAAACCCAACAAAGAACAGTTCTCACCAACGTAGACTCGTTCACGACGTAAAACCGTTCAAAAGAACGTCGTGAATCTCACATCAAACCACTCAGCAGGTTTAACTTGACTTCCTCTGATCATATAATATTCCTGGAGTTGTTTTCTTCCTCTGGTGTCTTGAACCTTTCTTTTGAGTGACCCGGTTTTAAGCCACTTACCCATTATTATTTTTAAGCACAGTTTTTGATAAGCTAACTGCAGAATAGCACTTTGAGCTGACGTCACAGCAAATAAACAGTTGTTTACATGCAGTACCCTGCGGACCGGTAGGGGGCGCCAGAGTTTGAGAAAGACCGTTGTAAATCATTCGCTGATTATTGGTTATTATTTTCTGAGATGCATTTGTGAACAAATACAAAGACTAAACTCATAGCATAAAATTGTAGCTACAGCAACATGGCAATTAAGCAAAGATTAACTTTTATACCTTTACAAGGTAAACTTGCCACTTCCTTTAAGTTTTGTCTTAAATGTTAAAATATTTTAAGTCGTTCCATGTATCTATGCTGAAATCATGAAGCCAAATTTAATAGTATTCTCATTGTCAATAAAGCACTGTTAAATTTTTAGATATATGCTCTGTGTTTAAATTCAAGGATATATCTGAAGGTCAGTGGGGTCAGCGTCTGCCTTAGGCCGGCTCTTCCAGCTCCCGCCAGCATCTTCATTGTCTTATACTTTTGTTTTTGGGCTCATATGAAACTTGTTTATCCCTGGCACACAGAAACCATGTCCTTCCTTGAGCGATATGGTGGATACGATCATTTTAAAGCAGAAAATAAAATATCACTGTGTGATCTGGAAAGTGTAGCACAGGATGAACCCGGCTTGTGGAAGTTCAAAATTCTCTTCCTGATCATTTTTGGTGATTTATTTAACTTTTCATGATGTCACACCAGGCAGCAGCCAAGTGTCTGAAGTGTTGGATAAAAATATTCACCCACAGGCAAGTCTCTGTTTATCCCAAATGCTGCGAATTAAGTTTTGCAAGTGCTTCAAAGAGTCATGGTATCGTCATCTGGGGGTTTCTACATTTTTTATGATGTGGTAATAGTGGTGTTGGACTTCGCAAAGAGAATAATCAGCGTTTTTTTCTGTTCGAGGCCTGAAAATTGGAGCAGCAACGAGATAAGACAGTCCTTCAGTCCATTCACAACAATGGGATGTCTTGTGTTCATGTTTGTTTTAAAATCCTGTTTAACTTCCATCACAACCAGGACAGACCACACATGGTTACAGTTTTGATCTTTTTTCCCCCCAAACTATTGAGAAAGTAAACAAATCTCTAACGTTATGCAGTGTTACACTAAAACTGTTTTATGAAATTAAAAACTACAGAAATCTCCTGGGTTTTGTACAAATATGAACTCCCATTAAACTGCTGTTTGTTTGTGTTTTAGAAGAAAAAAAAATATATATATTTTTTTTGCACAAATCCACCTGCTGTCTCCAAAAAAATAATCTCCGCTTTTCTGTCAATCCTTTAGCTCGTCCTTGTTTGTCTGAATCAATTATCCCTGAAAGAAGCTTTTCGAAAGGTGATGTTAAATATTTTTAATATGACTGCATTGACAAAAAAAAATGAAAAGGATGAACACTGTTTTTTTTTTTTTTTTTGTCTGACTGCTGCCTGCATCCGTCAGGTTTCTCTCATGTTTTCCCTGCGAACGCATTATTCCACCCACCTGTAATCTTCTTTTCTGAAAGTTGTTCCGGAAGCTTCGGGGGAGAAACGAATGATGTTTGAACACAATCTTTCGTACCTTCATTGGATAAATCTCCTCGCAAATATCAAAACGATTTCATATTTTCAGATTATAATGAGCAACCTGAGGAGCTTACATTGTCCATTGCTTAATTTGATTCGTTTTGTTCTCAGAGTTGGACATGAAGTACTTGGACAAAGCCGACATACAGAGGAAATGTCTTTTAGCTCCATGAAAACACACAGCTGGCAGGATTTCTTTTAACAGTTTGTATTGCATTTCAGAAAAGATATAAATTGTGCTTTTACTGACTACTTTAAAACTTCTTCTTGTTTGGCCAAAAGAATAAAAACAGTAAAAATGGATTATTTGCCAAAAATGTAAAATCTTCAGAAAACTGCGCTTTCTGTTTAAAGCTGATATTTCTGAAGAGACAAGAAATTGTCTTTTACTCCTGAATTTCAAGTAAATCTACAAGAATTCAAGTCGCTGAGTGGATTTGTTTTTTTTTCTTGTTAAATTCAAAATTAAAGTAAATTCAAAGGTTAAATGATTCTTTCTAATGCTTCAAAGCAGTTTTACTGTTTGCAGCCCTTGTTTCTCCATAGCATGCCATAGTAATGGTGTTTTTGCATTGTCGAGAAATGCCAGGAGCAGTCTTCATTCTGTTTTTTGTTTTTTTTTCTTTCTTTCTTTTTTGTCCTTGAATTTCAATGTAAGCCGCCAGTAACCGGCTGAGTTGCCTGACTTGTTGTGGAAGCAGAATAATGAGGCAGTGGGAGCAGACTAGAGATCCGTTTCCATCGTTTTCCCGGGTCTTTCCAACTGGGAAGGAGAGAGAGGGGCGTAAAAAGAAAAAATAAAATAACAAAAAAACCTGCCTGCTTCCGAATCCTGAATGTGAATGTCCCCGTCCGTGTAGCAGATGGTCACATGGTGTCGAAGGATAAAAAAATAAAGTAGGGCAAATGAAAAATAAAAGTTGCTTAAAAGGCTTTAGAGCCAGATGTTCCTCTTACTCCTGATGAGGGATTACGAAGGAGGCAAAGTTCTGTGTGGGGGATTTCCTGTCTTTTCCTGCATTGTGTTCTCCTCTCTAAAGAGAATCTGCAGGTTTATATCCTTCTCGTCGGATGGGATTGCACCTAAGCGATTCATTTCTCAGAAGCGAATCCCTGCTGCCGTAGTTCGTCTGAAACCAATCAGTGTTTGTTCACGTTGCGCTGCTGCTGCTGCCTCCGTCTGCTTCTAATTAAAACATGATCCTGGTTTTAAAAACTGAGCTACTTATGACCGGGACCGTCTACTGGAGGCAATTTTTTCCCCCCAGAGTGGTTTCACATTCCCCATCAGCGCAATCAGACAATGCGCGGATTAAAGCAATCCCTCTCCTCTGCGGACGATGCCTCCATTAGCTACGACGGTGTGGCGTCATAACAATGGGATTAGGCCAACCGTCTAACCGGTTTACAACTCATAAAGTAAAAGAACAATGGCAGCAAATCATTTCCAGAATCTGCGACACGTGCACTGCTGCCGACCCTGTTGGGTGTTGTTCACAAACGCAGTTCAGTTCAGTTCAGTTCAGTTCAGTTCAGTTCAGCTCAAAGAGATCAAAACTGAAGTAGTTCACGTTCCTGTTTCACAACCTAAACATTCTGGACCAAATACAGCTCCACTGTGAATTAGTTTATGTTTATTTACATGTTATTTGTAGGTGAAGTTGTCTGCAAAAATATCCGTTCCTCCGTTGGCTTGAATATCGCTTCATCATCAACATCACATCACGAATTATTACAATGTGTCCACATGCGGTGGGTGATAAACAATCTACCACCACGCTTTATGTTTGATGTTTGTGCTGGGATGGAATTGTACAAGTACTTTGGTGAAACAAGAAAGTCCAATCTTTTTCAAAAGATAGATTCTGAATTTGAAATATTTTTTTTAGAGAAACACCAGGTTCTAAGATTATTAAAGAGTGCATTCACTACAAGGATGCAAGTGGAACGGAGACTGCTCAAAAAGCAGGAAGCAAGCTGCAGCGCAGGGCATTCTGGGTAAATACAGCCAAAACAAACACAAGAGTCTAATGCTAGTGGAGGAAATGGGTTGTGCAATCCTACAACTGCTAAACTCTGAAGCTACTATATTTTTGTTCTTATTTTGTGAAAGAGGAAGTTGTGCTAATGTCTTCTTTGGAGGTTCTCATGTGATTCGCTTCAGTAATTCTTGGTGCAGCGCCACCACAGGCCAGAGGCGGAGCAAGGTTTCAAATTGGTTTGGATTATTTGACACAGAGCAGTGTGAAACCAAACTTCTTCAGCTGAAAATGTAACAAATGTTACAATTTTGAGTCTACAGAGCTATCAGGTGTGAAAACACCCTAGATGTAATCTTAAATATATAAAAGACCGAGCAACACTGTTGTGTTTTCACCCACTTGGAGTTGGAACCTGGCAATGACCAGAGCAAGTTTACAAATTCTTGACATGTAAAAGCTTGGCATTCAAAAGACGAGAACTTCCTCTTCACCAGGTTCGCATGTAGAATGGATGGAAAGAAAAAGAAAGATGAGCATGAATATCCGTTTACACAGGTGTTTGGGTGTAACAGTGTAACTTCGTGCAGTGTACGCAGCGGTCAACCAAATCCCAGCCGTGAATAAAGGAAACAAAGCAGTGAGAGATTGTTCAGTTTCCAGCAGCTGTTCACTGCATGTTTGAGCTTTGTGTAAGTCGCTTTCAGGAAGCTTAAAAAACATATTTACAGAAGGTTAAAACATTATTACGTTTCTACTTCTCCAAAAAACATATTTAAACGTCTGGTCGATAAATTGTCCTTGAAGTTAATGCAATAAAAGATAATGTTGTTGTTTTGAGACCATTTTCACGTAATATAGTGGTAGCGGCATATTAATTATACAAGAACACATTCTCAAATATCAATAGACTTTAAATTCAAATTAACCTTGAACACTGGAACTGAAAGACATCTAAAATATCCAAAATAAATACAAAAATATAGAAACGACCAATAAAATGAATTATGAAGTCTCTGTAAGCAAAACTGTCCTTCAAAATAAGGGCCTAGTTGGGACCAAACCAAAAGACTGAAGACGTTTGTCATCCAGTTTTTGGTAAAAAACAAAAACAAAAAGAAAGAAAAGTGATAAATCATGCAAATGAAAATAGTTGAGTTCGTTTTAATTCATCATCCGATTAATTGATTCATTGCTTATTGTGACAAGCCGCTGCACAAATTCATAGTCTAGCTTGTGTTTTGCATTGAAGCTCTTTGATTTCATTTACATTTCCTAATTATTTTCCTTTCTAATGTTTCAGTCATCATTTCCACTTAAAAGCTAAATGTAAAGAGCGTGCAATGACATTACCTTGTCCTTTATCCAGTTTTCCTCTGTAATGCTCTTTTTTTTTTTTGAAACGCCAACAGATGGCCCTTCTGCTCCGCTAAACACCAAATAATAGGAATAAATATCACTTAGAAATCAAGCGATGAATATTCTGAGGGAGATTAAATCTCCTAATCTGCATATCCCTGAAATATTAAAGTCACCACGGTGAGCGGCCGCTCCCGGAACAGCAGAAATAAGGACGGGACTCATTTATAGCTTTGCCATTGTTTAAGCTCACAGGGAATGTAAAGGTTTGCCTGTTCAGAGGCGGGTGGGGAGGGTTAGGCTTCGCTTGCCCTGAGGTAGCTGCGCTGTGTGTCTGAGCCCAGCGTGGATGGAGCAGAGCAAGAGGAGATTACTCCGCAAACCCAGTCGCATTATGTCTGTGAAGATACTGCGGACAGTGGCCCCTTGGGAAGCAGGGAAGGGGGGGTGGCTTATTTTCTCTACTGTTTCTGAGGAGATGGATCGATTCGGCGCCGGAGTCATGATCACACACAAACATCCCTGGGAAGCTCTGACCAGGGTGGCAGGATTTAAAGCCGCAGCAGGAGAGAGGATCACATTATCTTTAACTAGACTTCAAAGACATTTTGGAGGCTCGTGATGTCAGGATTTAACTCTGTTCCCGAGCTTGTGTTTCAGCACTCGGATATCCTGCTTTTCAGAGGGCTGGCGCCCAGAGACTTGGGGGATCAAAAGCTGAGGTGGCTGTATGTAGAAATGCAGTTTGTTCATCTGGTTCTGTGAGTCTAGTACCTTGGAAACGCAGTTATTCCTGTAGACCAGTGGTGCCCAAAGTGTGGCCTCGAGGGCCGGCATCCTGCATATTTTAGTTCTCTCACTTAGATCAAATGATGGCTCATTAGAAAGCCAAAGAAGAACATAGACATGCTGAAAAGGTTGTTACTACCACCAGGGAGAGAACTACAACATGGAGGATGCCGGCCCTCAAGGACTCACTTTGGGCACGCCTGCTGTAGAGGTTCTCCAGAGTCAGCCATTCTCCATCCACAAACATCACTCCAGGTTACTAAAGCTTAATATAGTAAGCTATAGTAACCTAGTAATGTTATGCACACTAAATAATGACGTGTGCAAAACAATTGCAAGTTTATCACAAGAGAAACAGGAAACATTTGGAAGAAGTTGCTCTGGACAGATGAGACCAAAACTAAAACCCTTTTTGTTGCGAAAAACTAACATTGCACGTCATCATCCCCAACAGAAAGCACGGCGGAGGCAGCATCATGCTGTAGGAATGACTTTTCGCAGCAGAGTTGATGAGCTTGATGGATTCCTGGATGGAAACTTGTTAGAGGCTGCAGTGTTACTGGTGCTGTGGTTCATCTTCCAGGGAGTGGACTCCAAATATTCAGCCAGAGTTACAATGGGAAAGTTTAGTTCTGAGCACATCCATGTGTTAGAATGGCCCAGTCAAAGTCCAAACTTAGAAATGCACAGCTGGTAGAGACATTTTTCAAAGGCTGTAGCTGTAGAGGGGAGAAAAACAAATCTTGGTAGGGTTGATGTCCCAATAGATTAAACAAAAATAAATAAATAAATAAATAAAAGTGAAATGTTTTTTCAGTAACTTACTATTTGAACTGTATATAAGCATTTTATGTGTCAGCAGCTAACTCTGCATCAGACTGAAAACTGTGAAAAATACTAAACTAATACATGATGACCTGTAAGTTTAACTTCGTCGAAGCAGCAGGTGAAAATCAATTGATTTTTAGAATCAGATAATGACACAAGACAGCTGAGGCCATCGTCCCTAAAAAAACTAAAACACTCTTGTGTTGGATTAAATATTCACAATTACAAGCATAAAATTAATTGAAATTAACCCAGAAATCAGAAGGACTCAATGAGGTGGTGTTGAAACCACACTGCAACAAACAAACAAACAAACAAACAAACAAACAAACAAACAAACAAACTGTTTTTATCTTAAAATCAGGCACTCAGCAAAATCTTACAGATATTTAGCTCCTCCTTCTACAACACTCCATCAGAATGGCCAGCAAACATTGTGATATCAGTCAAATGTTGACATTACAACAGCAGTGTGACATCAAAAGAGCCAACAACAGCAGCATCACTATTAACGGTTAAAAAAAAAAAAGTCCTATGGAGCATTTATCAAGAGCAGCATTAGCATAACTCTAACCAGAGCAGCATAGGAATCTCAAGTTGCTCTGGTTAGCATAGCGCTCTGTCAAAGCAACAATTTTCCTTCCGAATAGAGGATAGCATAATGCTAACCAGAGCAACATTCATAACTGATTACCAGTTAAGAACAACTGATAGAAGCTGATGAACAGAAACAGGAAATAGCAGAAAAGAGAAGAGCAACATGGAAGCTAAAGCTAATAAGAAATGCTGAGCAACAGAACATGTAGCAAATCTGCAAAGAAGAAATAGAAATCCAACGAATTCCTCCACTGGTTGTGGTGTAGCCATATTTGCTCTCTCTTTTTTGTTCTTCTGTGAAGATTTCCAGACTGGCCTGTGAGGTGAGGATAAGTTTTCGGTCTACTTCTCTGTGGCAGATGTTTGCACATGACAACCCCTCAGATTGAACCACGGGCACATAATCACCTGCGCTTAGACAAGTTATTTGACTATGAATAATAATTCACCCTCACTGCAGGCTAATGAGAAATTTAAGGATGTCGAACAGGTTGCAAATTTCCATTTTGATGAGGCATGTCACTTTTGTTTATCAAATGTCACAGCTTTTAAATTAAAAAAAAGTTTAAAAAAGCAGGGAAAAATCCAATTTTCCCTCTGAATAAAGAGGTTAAGCTCCTAATGCTGTCAATAAAGTTCAGATAAATTAGGGTGGGACTGAAAAAAGGCGAGTCAATGAGGTAAATGTGTCGACTGATCTTCATTCCAGAGGAAAATTTCCTCCAGTTTTGGAATATTTATTGCTGATTATTACTGAGGAAGTTCTCAGACGCTGACCCCTTCTGACTGCATTCACAAAACGTCTGCAGCTCCTGCAATGATGTTTTTAATAGAATAATTTCGGCACTGATACTGCCATTTGCACTAAAACCAATAATTAAAGTAGAGCTCTAAACTCTGAGATATTTTTGAAAAATTTCTCAGTTGAATTCATTCGGTCAAAGCATGTGACATTGAGAGTGTTCTAATTTTTTATCTGCTTTTAAAACGTTTTTTAGATTTTTGGTGGCATAAAAAGAATGCCGTTCCTGGTGTTCTGGCTCTGAATGTGTTTTAAAACAGGACCAAGCTTTCTACTGTTGGGAGCTCTTAATAAAGTTAAAATTCATGTTTTTTTTATTGTCCATTGGTACATGACTGTCGCTTCATGTGACCCAGGCTTTTCATCTTGTCATTTTCTGCGAATTTCATGAACGTTTTTTGAAACAACCTGAAGTCACAAGGTTTATTCTATCATTTTGATTTTTTTTTTACTGTTGATGGTATCATAACAAAGAAAAAGAAAAAAATAAACCTTCCATGCAAGTTTCAACTGAAGGCATGAAAATCCCCAGCTGAGTTTAAAGTCAAATCAAATTTATTTATTTTTTAGTCTGTGCAAGCAAATTAATTTCTATATTTTTTCTCTAGATTTGGACATTATGAGAATTTAATAGAAAACTAAATTAAGCACTGCAAGCATTGTATTTGTTCCATATTTATTTAATCCATATGTAACAACATGCTATGTGTTGGTCGCTCACACATTACACAAATGGGGATATTAAAGTATAATTTTTTTCTCTCGATTTTGTTTCATTGTCATTATTTTTCTTAGGTAAAACACTTAAGTTCAGATTTTAAGGAGGACAACACAGTGGTTCTCTATTTTAAACCATTTTTCTCTGAGTCCATCACTCAACAAAGTGGCCACGCATTTCTGGCAGCTCTGGACGGAACCTGTCCGTAACGTCAACACAGCCACTGGCAGCACTTGTGTCACAGTCTCCAGGCTTGTACTAAAAGAAATTAAAAAAAATATAAAATAAATTAACTTGCTTCCTTTTGGATTTCAAATCTCACTGAAATTGACAGAATATCATGGTGCCGAGTTATGCTGCTGAGCATCCGGCACGCACGCCTCTTTGATAGTGCCGGATGACAGGACCTCTCTACCACCTCTGGAGTCTTTGCTGTCATCGTAGGATGCGGAAGAAAAGGAAGCCGAACAGCACGGTAGATGAAGTGTGCTCGCTGTGGCAACGGGAGGCGGAAATATTGGCAAATGGCTGGATCCCGCGACTGGCACCGTTTCATCGTTGTTGTGCAATCGACGTTTTTCCTACGAAACACGCTTTCTGTTTTGTGTAAGATATCACGTTATTTCAAGTCAAAGAGTTCGGGGTCCAAGTGAAGTCATGAGTCATCGGTGTGAAAGTGTGTAAAATTTGAGTCCACGCCTTTGCCATAAAGCCTGTGTGTGCAAGTCCTCAACCAGATAAAAGGCCTGGTTTTTGGGATGAATATATCCCCTAAACCCGCTCCTAAACCGCCTGGAAGGCATTTCCAGTGGAGACGGGGCTGCTGTACCTGCACTGGGTGGAGCAACTCCTTCACAAAGCCTAGACATAAACCAGAGGACGTGATCAGTTTAGTTTGAGTCACTGTTAGTGTTTCAGCAAGGTGTAGATGTTTGTGGATTACCAATCTGCCGATTCTGATTTTGGCCGGTTCTGATTTTTTTAATATATCGAGAAAGTCACTGAGTTAGCAACAGAGGAGAAACTATTGTTTACTGCAAACGTGTAGACATGACATGGTGGGCCGGTCTGACCCTTCTCACAGAACAACTGAAGAGGACAGTGGTTGATGTTTAGAGCTTTAATATCGACTTCACATCGGTCCCAATTAAGGAAACTGGGACAGATTTATTTTCTGACCAATTTATCGGTACACCTCTAGTTTTTGTGCTAATTTTGAATAGGTGCAATGTTTAGGGTTGAATAAGAGAAACTGCACTTCTGTAGTGTTAAAGTTATACACACAAGATTAAAATATCTTGAGTTAAAACAGTGACAGCTTACAAAAAAAGACACTTGACATTAAAAAATAAAATGTAGTAAAATCAAGCACTGAAAAAAAAAATGGTGCCATTGAAAAACCTACAACAATTGTCACAAAGTCAGTAACTGGTCAGTTTATAAAATTAATAATGATAGTAGTCATAAAAACAAGACCCTTTCAAGAGGTTGAGGAATGATAAACCACCAGGGGACTGCAGGTAGAACGAGTGGAAAACTGGAGGATCCATGAAGGAGCCTGGTGGTCCATTGATGTGGACCAAAAAAAGTGCCCTTCTAAAATTTTTATTTTATATTTTTTACAGTTTATAGTGTTTGGCCCAAGGTAGAAATTTCTGAATTTAAAAGCTTATTTTACAACTGTCCCCCATTTTTGTTATTTTACTTGAAGTAAATCTCACATCACTAGCTATGTGCTGCACAAGGTGTGTGTTTTTTTCCCACTCGAGTACCTGCAGCGGCATTGAAAACTTGTCACAGAAAAAGAAAAAAAGCTGGAGCATATCATCATAAGTTGTACAATGGGTTTGTTTCTTTATTTCAGTGACATTTTTTTATTTATTTCCAATGTCTGATTTCTAAATGCCAAATCTTTGTTTTTTCCCAAAAGCAGCAGAAGCTGTCACTGTGGTAGCTCCGTAAAAATACAGCTAAAACAGAAAGCTTGTGTGTTTGGGTTTCAGTTTTTTTCTCCCAAAATAATAATAATAATAAGAAATTATCTAGAGGTGTGCGAAGCAGCTGGTAAAAAAAAAAAAATCCATGCTCCCAGCAGCGACTCATCTTGAAAACATGAAAGGCCAAGTTTTCTCTCCTAATGCCACATTAGAGTGTCGGGAAGCGACGTTGTAATTTTATTCATTCATTAATTTCCCATATCTCTCCTCGTGTCATTGTGTTTCACAGAAAGCAAAATTGAAAGGGTTTCATTAAAAAGCCACGGAATAATTGGAATGTGACAGGACGCCGAATGGGGTCTTTCTCTTCCCAAAGGTTAAAGCTGAGAAACTCGTCGCTTCATTTGTGCAGCCGTCAGCCAGCAGGAAGTCACTTTTCTTCCTTCGCATGCGATTCCACCTGTGCTGGGGGAAAAAAATCTCCCTTGCAGTCACTTAAGTCTTCAGACTGTTTTAAGAGCTGAATAAGTGGAAAGTGTGACTCTGCTCACTGCAGCAAATACTTTGATCAGCTGACTGAAAGGGCTGTACAGGGATCAACATTTAGTGTTTTGATACAGATTGCACATTGGTGAAAGAGCATGGGCTGTTTTATCTCTGTATCAGCGAGAGATGGGTAAATTATTAATGAGCGTGTAAAAGGAAACTGCATTGATTGATTAGGCTGAAATAAAACACTTTGTTTTGAAAAAAAAAAAGAGAAACAGAGAGAATAAAGAACCCTGCTGCGGTCCGACAGGACGAGGCAAACCCGCTGTCTGAGACTGTCTGTGTGTGTTTGAAAGTGTAAGGCTGTCAGCGCCTTAAAAGCATGAGTTTCCATTTGTACAGGAGCCTCTGTCTCTCTCTCTCTTGAGAAGGCTCGGTTCACGGTTCAAGCCGAGGCTTTCATCTGTCAATCACAGGAAAAGATTAGAGGATATCAGAGGTCGCCGTGTCAAACCTCTCATCCTGTCCTCATCCGCGGGGTTGCTCCGACTTCAGGGGGATCGGCTTTCTCGCTCACTGCTGACTCCAGCCGCCGCAGGAGAGCAAATTAAATCTCTTCTCCAGCGCTGGAGCAATGTTTTTACTCGCTCACGTGTTGGCTAAATTATAAATGCGCCATTATTATTTGTTTGCTTCATGTTGGACTGAAAGATGTGCATTATTCAGTCTGTCCTGACAGCAGAAGAAGAGGAAAACCAGGTCGTGGGTGTGGGGGGGAACATGAGGGATGTTGAAGGTGGGGGGCGGGGGTATTTGGGATTTGAGCAGTCAGGCATGTGCAATAATGAACTTTCTCAGTCCTGAACAGGAAGATTGATCAAGGCTGAAAAAGAAAAAAGGTGGCAGATACTTCCAAGACAAACAGACCGATGATGCTTTGATGAAGCTGGTTGTGTGTTTGTCCTGCTGGTTCCCCGTCTGTGTGTTTTAATACTTCAGACCCGTAGAGCCTTTCAAGCTCATCGAGTTTTGCGTTTGCGTGTCGTCTTCTCTTTCAGTTCTGAGAGATGATTTCCGGCAGGCCCCGAGCGATGTGGTGGTGGCTGCCGGAGAGCGCGCGGTGTTGGAGTGCGTGCCCCCACGGGGTCACCCCGAACCCTCTGTCTTCTGGAAACGCAACAACGCCCGCGTCAGCAGCAAAGACGACCGCATCACGGTGAGCATAAACGCAGGAGCACCGACCTAAACTCTCTCTTTTTGATGATGATATAACCATGAATACTTCAGTTGTTTAGTGTTATAAATGATTCTGTGTTTTCCTGTCTCTCTTTTAGCTGCTTGCATGCTCATGCACATATACATATGTTCACACGCTCACGTATACGCACATGTGAGGTTAAGGAGATGACTTCATAAGGGAACGACCTCTTTAGGGCGTAGCTTGGATAGAGGCCTAGAAAAGGAACTAGAAACTTCCGTCTGGCGCCATTTCCTGTGTTTCCCTTAAGGAAGCATGGTGATGGACCAGCGCTGTAATTTGGGCTTAATAAATTGGACTGTTGATTTCAACTTGCTGACTCTGTCTGAACCTCCTACGTTACGAACTGGAGCTGGAGAAGGGAAAGCCTCCGACATGTTACTAGAGGACCAACCAAGAATTGGCTTCATTTTCCAAATTCATCCACAGAACAGCTACAGCATTTCCAGTTCCTGTAGTCTTTGTAGAATATGTTATTCATTTCTAATCCCTTTTAGAACTCGGGCTGTTTTGAATTGAAAAAAGTGCAATTTAGCATATTGTTAACTTAGTGCCTTAGTGCCTGAACTCATGTGTTGGCTAAATTATAAATGCCAACATTTATATTTGGCACTGATTACCCTTGGTAGCATTGGTAACCAATGGTAACCATTGACAGCTACGGTATGCATTACTGCAATGTTCTATCAAATAAAATCCAATAAAATACATTGAGTTTTGAGGTCATAGCATGACTACGTGGTGAAAAGTTCAAGGGATGTGAACATTTTTTTAAGGGAATGTAATTATTAGTAAATCCAAACCAGTTTTGATCTTAGCTTGGCTGTGGAGCTTATTTCAAATATTTTTCTAAATGACATTTTTAATTTAAAAAAATACTAATATTAACACTGGATTTGCACTATTTTTGTACAAAAATAGTATAAAATTAGACATTGTAGTGATGCAGCAAAACCCAATACACTATCTAATGGTGGCATTCAAATGGTTAAGTTTTCAGTTTGCCTCTGAGAGCATCAGACCTACATGTTTCTGCACTTCCTGACTAATAAAAACATTCTAATTCTTTACAACCTATGATTTCTGCTGCATTTACTGTAGCAGAACAAAAAGCAGAAATGTATTTTTAGCTGACTCATAGTAAGCTCAAAGCAAAAGCTAATGTCACTTTGAACAAAACAGAAAAAAAATGGATTTGTCTTATTTTTCTTACTTTGAACCTCATGTATGATGTGGCATTCGAAGTCAAGGAGGAATATGTTTTACAAAAAGGAGAGATACTCATTTAGACTGACAATAGTTTTAAAAGACTATAATTCAGGGCAGACATGTTGTTACGCTATGGACTGGAAAATCTCTGGATCCCTGGCGCCCCTGTCGTCCTCTCCCCTCATGTGTGAAACCCGGAGATGGCTGCGAGATTGCTGAAAGTCAACTTTTAAAATATAGGCAGTGGCTGTCTGAGGGCAGGAGAAACTTTATTGTAACACACACATAGTTCACTGTGTCGCTTGTGGGAAAACCACAACGATTCACGTGTTGTTTTGATATAAAATATTCATCATTTATTCCTGGAAAGCTTTCCTAATATGGATTTTTGCCATCAAAGGCTGAAATGATCCAGGATACGTGAGACGTCAGGAGACTCTGAGCTGAGCTGTCATTCTATGCTGATGTTCTCCTTTAGATGCGAGGGGGCAAGCTGATGATCTCCCCCACCAGGAAGAGCGATGCCGGCATGTATGTGTGTGTGGGAACCAACATGGTGGGAGAGAGGGACAGCGATCCTGCCGAGCTGGTGGTTTACGGTAAAAACTCCACATCTTCACAGAGAACTGTTTGCTCTCTCAAAACATAATGTTTCAAATCATTAAACAAATGTTAACAAAAATGACCAGAATAAATAAATCATGATCTATAAAGTGCAAAACTAACCCTAATCCTAACTAAAACAAAACAACTGTTTGCTGTTATTATAACTTTTATTAATGGTTGTCAATAACTGGGAATGAGTCTTTAAACTCACTGTTGAGAAATTGTGACTTGCGCTTCTTTGGAGAATTATTTTAAAGTAGCTCCATTGGAAAAGTCACAACAGTGATGATTTTGATTAGGCCACTCCAAAATCTGTCCAGCTAGCTAGATAGCTTCACCTTTCCTTTTTGGGGAAAGGTTCATCACAGTTGTGTACAATGACTCTCACTATTTACCTGATACTCAGAGCCTAAGAGATGACTTAGCCATATTGTCACATACTGTAGCTAGCTGGCTAGCTTGCTAACTTATCTAGATAGATAACTTACATAGCTAGCTAGCTAATGATGGTAGCTAGCTAGGGTGGTGCTAGTTTCACCTTTCCTCTTTGGGGAAATGTTCATCACAGTTCTGGACAATGATGCTCGATGTTTACCTGAGACCCAAAGCCTAAGAAATGACTGTGAATTCCTTCCAGTCTGATGTCTATAACTTGTTGGAGCACAATGTGGTACTGTAGTGTACTTTATGTTGTCAGACAGGTCTGAGTTAAGCACTTATTGATCATGTAGTAAATTGTAAATAATTTAATAGAAACCATTTGGTGAAATGTTATGACTTAAAATGATGGAATTATATTTTTTACATAGGGACAGGTTCATCTTAAATATGAAATAATTTGAAAACATGTTTTCATGTTTCCAAAGCTGAACTTAGAAATCTGTGAGGAGTTTTGCACTTTTACAGCATTTTATTCTGCCCATTAGTTGGCATAATGTGTTCGTGCATAATGCCTCCTCTGCAGAACGTCCGGTGTTGGTACGGCGCCCGGTAAACCAGGTGGTCATGGAGGAAGAGACTGTGGACTTCCTGTGTGAGGTCCACGGCGATCCTGCTCCCACCGTACGCTGGCGGCGAGAGGAAGGGGAGCTTCCTCGTGGGAGGTGAGACTAAAGGAGATGTGCACGAACCGCTGAAGAGACGTATGTTAGAAATAGATCTCAGTTTTGAGTTTCTAGCACACATTTGCAGCAGGTTTGATCTTTTATTATTTAGTTTAGCTTATGGAAATGTTCAAAGAGCATTAATTGGTGGAAACAACCCAGCTTTGAACAGTTTCGTCATTTCTTTCTTTTATAATACATAGACAGGATGAGGCTATCATGGTTTAGCATTTTGACTCTTAAATCATGTTTGTTTACTCAAAATACCTAGAAAAAAAGCTTTTGATGTCATCATGGAAAGAGTTGTACTTTTACTCAGTTTATGTTAGTAAATTTCATCAGCACAAACTCTGCACTCTTTTCTATTGCTAGTCTTTTGAGCATTGCTTCAATATATTCCTGCCATTTATATCTGAGTTTTCTTCCATTTTGATGATTTTCGTATAAAAAGAAACATCTAAAATATTCCAATGTGCATCACTTAAGAAAAAGAAAAACCTATGGCATCTTTAGTTTTGTATGGGTATCACATCATATTATCTTCACTCTCATTTCATTCTATTTGAACTCATTTCTTTAAATGTGCTAACTGGACCTAATTTACTCACTGCCTGCTCTGTATTGACATTGATTGCCAGATATTTAAATTTATATTTGAACACAATTGCAATTGTTTTAATCATAAAGCCTGATTCAGTCTGGCTTTTTTTTTATTTATCACCTTTTTCAGGACATTTTTATTTGTTTCCAGAAAATTCCTCCAAAAAAAAAAAAAGAAAATCATGGCTTCAGATTGAGTGACATGGAGGGGGTGAATCTTATCTTGTCCTACCAGCAGATTGCTTTTTTCACTTTGTGCAGTTAGTATTTTTTTATTTATTTATTTATTTTTGTGTGCGTGTGTGTGTGTGTGTGTCCACCCTTTCTGTGTCTCACCTCGCTTCGTTCCCAGGTTTGAAATCCGCAACGGCAACAACCTGCGTTTGTTCCGCGTGAAGGAGCAGGATGAAGGGACGTACACTTGCACATCTGAGAACAGCGTTGGCAAGACGGAGGCCTCGGCCATGCTGCAGGTCCACGGTGAGTGCAGGTCCACGGTGAGAACACGCGCCACGCATGCCAAATAAGAGCCGCACGCAGACCCATACTTGAGTATGCACTGAAGGAGCTCCCGGTGCCTGTGAGGTCACGTGATGGCTGTATTAATATAAATCCTGCTGCCGATTTTTTTTTTTTTTTTTTGTCCGATGATTGCTGTGTTTTCAGATGGGAGCATCTGTGTGGGTCCGACGGTGGTGCCAGCAGCTTATGTTAAACCGTATGGATTACGCTGTTTGACAGATGTTTGATGGATGTGTACTTTCACTCACTGCCAGAGAGCAGTCACAGTATTAATAAGACATGACTCCCCCTTTCTCTCTATCTCTATCTCTCTCTCACTCTCTCTCTGTCTCTCTCTCTCTCTCTCTCTCTCCTCCTGTCTCCTTATCTCCCCTCTCTCTCTGCCTAACTCTCAGTGCCCTTTCTCTCCCCACACACTCGTTATGCGTCTTGGTTTGAACAGTCTGGGATGACTTCATTCACTAATGCCTTTATCACGGCGAACGAAATCCAAACCCAACAGTTTTCTGTTCAACCTTCTTTCTTGCTCTTTTTTTTGTAAACACTTTTCCGTGCTTTTTATTTTCTGGCTCAGTGTTTCATCCATTTCATTAGTTTTCTATTTTTTTTCCCCTCCACCCATCATTTTTCAAGCCCTATCATCATTCCACTTCGCTCATTCCACAAGATCTAATTCTTATCTAAGATAGAAAGAAAAAAAAAAGAAAACGACATTCGTGTCTCTCGGTAATTTAGGTTATTTTCTATCTGTTATTCCTAATGGTTTTTAAAAGCAACAATCAGTGCCTAATGGTGTAAATAAGTCCCTCCATTAGGTGCTGACACATTGACAGCGTCTGTTGCTGCAGTAAGGCATAAGGAAGCCCCAGACTGTGTAACACCAGATTAAGGACTCCTTCTACACACATCTGCCATGTCCAAGGCAGTGTGTCAGGATAATGTGACACCATGCAAATCCTGCCTTGAGTTGCAGCTACAAGCAGCAGAAAGTGGAGCTGAAAAGTGTTTTAATCAGAACTCAACCCATGTCTCAGAGTTAAATAATGACATAGCTTTACTTTGATGTGGTTTTGCTTTAAACTAGGATAGGTAAGCATGCGGGATTTAAAATATAAGCAACTTGAGCTTCCCCTTAAAAGGAAATTAAAGCTGCTTTTGGGTGACAGAAAGAATAAAGAAGCTTGTAAATCAATTCTCAAAAGAAAAAAAAAAACTTTTAAAGTGCGGGGCAGAAGTAATTGTGTTCTGGAACGTTGTCAAATTTTTTGCGTTACGGCCAAGACCTTAAACGCCTCATGTCCTCTGTGGCCTCTAGCAGATTTTATCCCCCTCACTGCTGCAGTATAAACTTTAACAAATATTTTAAAATATATGTATTTTTTATATGAAACAGTCACCATGTTGTGATAGCTTAACCTTGAGTTTTTACACAGATAATCTGTGAAGAAAATCAAGCTCTTTTTACCTCCTCCCTGCAGAAATACATCGCTCAGTCAGAAACAATCAATCAGAGCCTGTATAGTTGAAGGTCTAAGTAAAATCTGATCTAAATAAAAATAAAAGTGGTCCTGCTGCCATCTGCAGAAATAAACCAATCAAGAGCCAGGAGGAGGGATTTAGCACAGTCAATCATCCTTGTGTATGTGCTGCTGCCCCCAGCCACCACTGTTGTGAATGCTCAGGCCAGTTAGCATAGCTACTGACGGCAGATAAACAGTTTTTCTACAATGGCAATTTGTTTCTCCACCAATAACAGTTTAGCAGAACGTACACAAGCGTGATTGATGGCACTAAATCCCTCCTCCTGGCTCTTGATTGGTTTATTTCTGCAGATGGCAGCAGGGCCACTGAGAGGAGGCAGAGGACCTCAGTGTTTTTATTTTTATTTAGATCAGATTTTATTTAGACCTTCAACTACACAAATACAACAAGGCATCAAAATTCATAACGATCTTTTTTCACATATCATTATTCTCTTATTGTTGTGACAAAATGACCATTTCAACAAATATGTAAAACATATTCCTTATGAAAGTTACTGCAGCTTTAAGGCTTTTCTTCAACAAAGGCTTTCTTTTAGGACAAATTTGTGAATTTGACTGTTGCCGTAGTGACACATTCTCCAACACTAGCTGTGGATCTCTGCAGCTCATCCAGAGTCACCGTGCGTCTCTTGGCTGCTTCTCTGAATAATTCCCTCTTTGCCCAACCTGATCATGAACTGAATCTGTAAGACGTTTAAAGCTCCGTTATAACTTAATCTTGCTTTAAACTCCTGCACACCTTTATTCCTGACCTGTGTGATTTGTTCCTTTTCATTATGCTTCTTTTTTTTTTTTTTTTTACTGATTCTCTCCAGCAGATGTCTGAGGGCTTCACAGAACAGCTGTGTTTAAATTTCACTCAGGTAGACTCTGCTGACTAATAATGTTAGCTCTGAAAGTAGTTTGTTGCCCTGGATTTTATCTTGAAGAACGCAAACATTTTGGAAAGTCTTTTGTTTTTTATCCAGGCTCCTGCTGACAGCTGGAGATAGGCACCCACAACCCTTCATGAATTAACTGGGTGTAGAAAATGAAGGATGGATAGATGACTTCCTTTCATCCCACTTTGCAAATTTGCAGTTATTTATATTGTCTTGTTCATGGATGTCTTTGATTGTAACGTGACAAAGCGTAAACAAAGCAAACAAAAATCATGAGCGACGAACTCTGCATAGATTGATTTTCGTGCCCCCTCGTCATCATTACTTAGGATTCATTTTTCTACTTTTCCAATAGTTTGTTGTTTTGAATCCTTTGCCTCGACTGCAGTCAGGGAAAAGCCAGGTGACATCTCGGTGAACTCCTCAGATCTACAGCGGGGAAAGGAAGTGATTTAATCCCCCTAGTCTGTCTCACAACTAAACAACACAATAGTGAGGCAGTGTCCTAGAATGCCCTGCAACGATAATGAGAAAAACACAATCTGAATGAAGAAAATACAAATTAAAACGCACAGAGGACTAAATTGAGAATCTTAAATGGTACGAAAATGTTTAACATGGCTGAGTGAAGCAAAAGGAGTAAGAACTACTGTTCCTTTAGCTGAACCTGCAGGATTTAAAGTTTACAACATGCATTTATTCTGTTATAAATTAACTAGAAAAGCCATTAACAGATCACCCAGTGGCTCTCTGATCAATTCTGCTGCGTCCCAGCAGGAATCATCATTCATTCCACCGTGTGTATCTGTGTTGGTCCTGTGATTAGATGTGCATCTGGTGTTGGTATTTGTTGCATACATTGGGATTTTAATCAGAATTCAAAATTTTCAGGTTGAAAGTGTTTCGATGGCTCTAAAAAAAAAAAAAAACTCGCAATCATCTGTAGTCTGATTTGTCTTTAAGACCTTTATGGTAAGAAAAGCTGTCAGAACATAATTCAGAATGTTTTTCTAACCTTCCTGCCACGAATATTCATAGCTGACCTATTGGAGGCGCAGGTTTCGCACTATGTGTGTGCTTGTGAGAGAGAGCAGCTGCTGTAAATCAGGTTTTACTCTTATTATACGAAGAGAAAATGTTTGCTAGAGTTCACAGCCTTTCGCTTGCTTTTGTTAGCGATTAGCACAGTTGGCTCATCTAGCGTTACTAAAACATCAGCCTCTGCGCATGTGTTCCCTACAGAATGCAGATATTTATCTTAACTCTGAGATTTAAAAAAAAAAATGCTGCATGGTCCATGAGTGAATGAGGTGGAAATCTAAAAGAAATAAAACAGAGCAGCTTTACTGCAATGCGTTCAGCCTTCACTCTCATCTGCTGAGAGTCTGGTAAAGGTTAGAGAAAATACAGTTTGTCTTTTAATCAGCTCACGCATACATCTCTGTTTTTTTTGTTTTTTTTATTTTGTGGTAAATATCTTATTGACACTGAAAACAGCTGACTTTGAGTCGTATTACTTAAACCCCCGTGACCTGATAGTGCTTAAGTAATGCTGTTTGCCCCAAATTGGTCGAGTCCAGTCACTGGCTAACTTCTCTCAGCATTTTTTTGTCGTCCTTGATTAATAATTGAGGGCAAGTTTCTGCTACCCGTGTCAATTTAATTGACAAAGTTTAGGGCTCATTCTTAAGTTTATGAACTACCTTGATAAGTGTGAATTTACAGAACTCTGCATGTGAGTGGAATAGGAGAAACTATGTATTAGTATAACATGAGACAAAAATCAAGCTACTCTGCCTTCTCTTTGTGATTCTACTGCCATCTGCAGAAATACATGTTTGGTCATAAACAACCAATCAGAGCCAGGGGGAGGGTCTTAGCGATGTCAATCATACTTGTAAAGGTGCTGCTCACACCCTCCCTCCTGCTCTCTGCTACAGTGCAGCTTCTTCCTCATAGCAAGTTCAGAAAAGCTACATTCTGCAGCTTTAAGTCAGTACATAATTTATTCCTTTGGTCATGATGATGTTATTGGACCAGTGTTGCTTATGTAACTCCAGCAGAAACTAAGGTTAGTTGGTAAGTTTTTTTTCCCCTCGGTATTGCAGATGGGCAACTCTGTGTTTGTGCTCACATGCATGATGCAGAGACACCGTAGAGCAGATGGATCCAGGCTGGAGAAGCTCCATGTTCTGTGGGAATTGTGAGCCAATCAATCCAGCTGGATGTAGTGGGCAGCGGTCAGTGCGAATCCTCGGAGGACGCGATGACGTCGTGGATATTGCAGCGATCCGACCTCAGATGGAGAATGAGAGCTTTTTGAGACCTTTTCCAAAAATAAGCCAGAAAGAAAATGTCACGAGGACGGTGGCGGTTTGTGCAGCGTCGATCTGCTGCGTGTCGGGGTTTTATTTTTTCCTCCCGTTTGTTTTTCTTCAGTTCAGCTTGAGGTGATTTCTCTCATTAATGATCAGAGACGGATGAGAGAGTGGAGATAGCTCAAAACCGGCTCAGAAGGGTAAATAGATCCTTCCATTCAGCTTGTTAAGAGCTAATGAGGGTTTTATCGATTAACATCAGAGTAAACAGCTGTGATGGAGAGGGACTTAATACGTTTGCAGCCATTTTTAATCCTTTACGTTTATGTAAATCGGCTTTCAGACCCAACGCTTTGAAATAAAACTAAAATCCCATCAAATAAACATTTATGATATAATGACAGTGAGGGGAACTTTTTAGGCCAACGTTGGTGACTTGAGTTAGTGGCAGTCAGTGAAGCTCAGCGAACAGTGGGGCCACGTACAGGGGCGGTCAGAGCTTGTTTGGGGCCCTGGGCCAATAAATGAATAAAATTAATATTTTATTTGAAAAATGTTGGAGAAACAAGAATAATAAAATACAATAAACACACATAGCAGGGGACAAACATACCATACAGTCCTGTTAAAAGTATACAATACTGTAGAAAATAAATGCAATTAAAGTAAACTGCACCATGAGTCAAACATTGATATAATTATGTGTTGCATTTTGATCAAGACACATTTTACTACTTAACTGTCAATTAACATCTACATTAATTTTTAGAAACACGTTTTACACCACTTCACTTAAAACACACAAATCAATTTGCACAACTGTTATAAAAAAAGTCCTACACTTTGTGAAATAATTACTTTTCAAGCAAGAAATAGGCTACAAATTTAACTGCAAAATGGGTTACTATTATGGCCGCCCTAAAGGAGAAGCTGCCCTGGGCATCTACCCACTTCGCCCATATCAGATACCGCTACTGGCGACGCATGGTTGATTGGAGATCGGTGGGCTTCTTTGTCCTGGACCAGGTGAGATGAGGTTTAAAGCTGAGCGTTCAGGAGAGACCCTCATCACCTGCTTCGTTGATTTTTTTGTGGCAAAGGAGCAGCAGCAGCTCAGCTTTTCCACCGTGACAGGAATGCTCTCCTATCTCCCAGGCTGAGTCTATGAAGAAAGCCAATTTCAGCCAATAGCATTTCGGATCAAGTCTTTTCACTTGTGATCTCTATCTCCAGATAGAGTGCTAGCTGGAGTGCTCTGCCTTTTTGGCTCGGTTTTCTGTTTACCACTACAGACAGACGAAGCCTCCCGATCCATTTATCCATCTTGCAATCCATCCTACCATCAGTCATGAAGAAGACATCAAGATAATTGGGCTTCTTTCCTTCTGGAAGGAGCAGTCTGTCTTTTCAAGGCAAAAAAAAACTAAACAAAAGAGTGGTTTATTGAAAACAGTGTGTCACCATATCACTTTATCAATACATAAGCCTGTCACAGTAATCATTAAATCAATTAATTACACAATAAATTAAAACGAGCGCAATCATTTCCATTTGGACAACAGTTGTTTAAGAGACACTCCCCTTTAACCCAGTTGAAAAGCCGCCATTTTGTTTAAGAGTTCTTTTAGAAATTAAAAACTTAATGTTTGAGTGGGTGTAGTTGCATTAATGCTATTACTATTATTTATTTTTATTATATTAGTTGAAAATGGTCTCTACATGACAATACTATCACTTATCCCAAAAATTTCTGGGACAAATTATCGTCCATCAAAATTTGTTAAACAAATGTACATCTTGTGAATGCTAATCACAAGGATGCAATCAGAAAAAGCTAGTTTTTTTTTCTCTATCAACTAATGCTCTTAATAAGCCTTCTTGTATTCCTTTCCTTCCAGTGCCGCCTCAGATTACTGCAAAGCCCAGAGACCAGATTGCCGCCCAAGGGAGGAGCGTAACCTTCCAATGTGGCACCACAGGAAACCCTCCACCTGCCATCTTCTGGCAGAAAGAGGGCAGCCAGGTAAGAGGCTGGATCAGAGAATAAGATGTTTGTGAGTGGAAAGTTTGCAGTTGTTGTTTTTTATGTGTTGGTGTTAGCTGCTTGAACAGTTTTACAAGCTCTTTATTGTTTGTCATATCAATAAACAGAGTTTCACACCTCCCTTTGAAAGGCGAGAATGACTCACCCCAACATGTGCAGGTTTTCTTTTTTTTTTCTTTTTGATTTCATCCTGACACCTTTTTTTCTGAGTTGCCCACACTCTTCAAAACACATTTTCAAGACAAATGTTGCACACGTTTTTACACATACAGCTTACTGGCAGAGATAACCTACTGGAAAATACAGCTTACAGAAAGGATATAAAAGGTTTTTCCAATTCAAGACGAAGATTTGTCATTGCAAACTTTTTTTTTTGTCATCCATACTGTGGCATAATCTGTACAACTTAATGGAAACAAACTGAAATCTTTTAGGGAAAAACTAGAATAACCCATTTGTTTCAGGAACGTCATCACTAAGTGAAACACATCGTCGTCTAATAAAACCAAGGTCTCACTTTTGGCCGCCATTTCAAGAGGCAGGCGTGGCTCTCAAAACA
The DNA here is from genome assembly GCF_051168715.1 of Poecilia mexicana. Classification (NCBI taxonomy): domain Eukaryota; kingdom Metazoa; phylum Chordata; class Actinopteri; order Cyprinodontiformes; family Poeciliidae; genus Poecilia; species Poecilia mexicana. The sequence continues at coordinate 29,687,163 of NW_028263382.1, read as the reverse complement.
ATACAGCACATTACCTAAATAATGCCCAAACTTAAGCCTGGTGGAGGTAGCATCATGCTCTGGGCCTAGAATGGGGATCGTGGCCGAGGCGGAGGGGATTATTATCATTTCCATGCCGGTGTTGGTACTAAACCTGAGGCTCCTGCAGGAAAGCTGAGGATTAAGAGAACCTTCATTTTTTCAGCCTCATAGTCTCTGCTCTCAACCCCCCCACCCCCGTCGGCAGGAATATGATCCGGATGCAGTTGGAGGAATAAAGCAGGGGAATGAAGGAGGGCTTAGCAGGTGCTGAAAGTGCTCCTACAAGGCAAACTCTGCTCTGCTTCCACATTATCCTGACTATAAATTCAGCTCTGCTCAATTAGCAGCTACCTGCACCGACTCCAAGCACAGACATATACAGCTCGTTTTTTTTGTTTGTTTTTTTTTGGTTTCGTCCCCACGCAGTATTAGCGAATATACATGCCTGCTTCTGCTTACGGTTGTGCTTGGCTGTTTGTTTTTTTCACTCTATTTGGAGGATTATCTGTAACCTTATAACTTTGGTCCATCCATCGAGATCTAAGCCTCTTAGAGGAATAAAGTGGTTGGCTGAACGGATCCCTTCCCCCCTCGTTTTACATCCGGAAAAAACAGGATGACAGAACTGCAAGACATCTGGTACATCGTCAACAAACACCTTGAATGCCGGTTATTCGCTTTAATTTGATTTATTTATCGGGGTTTTATGTGGGAATGCTTGCAGCCGTGCGGGGTATTGTGCACAACAGAGAGGAAGAGTTAATTGGGAGATTCAAGCCGTATCTTCCACTTAATCTTTAAACTAGTCAGGTTTTTTGAAGGTTAAAGGGAAAGAAAATTACATTGATTCTTGTGTGAATTTAAATTTTTTTTTTGCACCAGGCACACAACATTCCACACGCAACAGAACAAAAGACACTTTTCACTGACGAAGCCCATCCTCACACTTTACCAGCAACAAAAAGGGCTAAAGCTGCGTTGATTTATTAGATTTTAGAGAAATAAAACTTTAAATTCCCCTTTTCTTTTCCACAATGCAGAAGTTTTGTTAATCAAAATTTTCACTGTAGAAAAATGTAGTTCAGGTTTGACTGATGCAAAAGCTGCCTTTATTATGCTGGGCTCAATCTATTGAGAAAGAAACAAGAAATGAAAAAAGCATTTTTGTGTGTGTGTGTTTTTAAACGTGGACTCTCAGAAATGTGGAAAGTGTGGCGTTAATTTGTATTCTGTTCACTTTACAGTAAGACCCGACGATAAAATCAAGTTTTAGTTGCCTTCACAAGCACCTAATTACTAAATAGTTAATTTGTGTGTAATTTAGTTTTTAGCATGAATCCAGCTGTTCTGTGCAGGTTTGTTGGAAAACATTTGTGAACAAACAGCGTAATGGAGACTAAAGAACACGATTTAAATCAGTCTGGAGCCGCAGATCAGGTGGAGGAATCTGGTGACGGGGCAACCGGTGGGTTTTCAATAAATCAATCTGACCCTTATGGAAGAGAGAGCGAGAGGAGAGCCATCAGAGGTCGTATTTGCAGTTTGCTACTGGGCATGTAGGAGATGGAAATGTTTGGAAGTTCTGTTCTAAGTTTCGCAAAATTTAACATTTGAAACATTACAGGAGGCAGAAAACTATGTTTTATATCACCTTAAATTCACTAGTTCCACAATGAAGCATGGTGTAGGTAGCATCATGCTTTGGGGATGATATCCGTGAACAGAACTGGGAACAATTGTGTTGTTTCTACCAAATCTGACTGAGCCTTGGCTCTCTGCGTATTTTTTGTTGATCTATCATAATTAAATCCCAATTAAATACACTGAGAAGAACAGGGAGATTTTTTTCAGCTTCTGCCGTTCCTTTGGCTTTTTCATAAACTTCAGAACGTCTCAAATGGACCAAATCTACACGATCTTTCTCACTCGGCCTGTGCATCGATGTGTCCAGATGCTGCTGTTTCCCGGTCAGCCACCGTCGCAGTCCGGTCGGTACTCCGTTTCCATGAGCGGAGAGCTGATCATCGCGGATGTCCACCCCGAGGACTCGGGCTTCTACGTCTGCCAGGCCATCAGCGTGGCAGGAAGTGTGCTGACCAAGGCTCTGCTGGAGGTGGAAGGAGGTATGTCTTTGACCCACAGGGTCATATTGCCAGGTTTGCTCTTCACCACCAGCTAATAAGGTAAACACATTAATTACTTAGTAGGTGCACAACAATGGGGGCTCAGAGCGAGGGCACAGTCGGAGGCCCCATAAGTGATGAGCAATGAATTCTAGACCTAATGTTCTTTTTCAGGCAGCTTGTAAACGGCAGATTTATGCCTTCTTCTGTCCTCTTTATGCAGCCCATTAAACTCTACCTGTTTGCATCTGGGTTTTTTTTTTTTCCCTTGCGCATTTTACAGCTGGCAACTTTCTAATTACATTCCCTCAGTCTTCTAAATGTGTTTGTCCTTAATTTTCTGCTTTAAATGCCACTGCAGAATGGAGATAGCACCACTAAAATATAGTACTGCGATAATCAGTTTGCTCCCAGATGTGTGTTTTTTTTTGTCTTTTTGCATTTTGTCACATCTAAATGTTGAAGCTCTTCATCAAGCTATTTTAACGTTAACCCAAGCTGATGCAAAATTCGGTTTTCAAATGAAGATTGCATTCACTGTGGGGAAAAAAGATAAAACATCTGCCAAACCAACTTAGGCCTGTGTGAAAAAAAAAAAAAGTATATGTGAATGTAGATGGATAGGAAGCCACTCCAAAAGCAGGAAGTGGACTGTAGCACAGGGCATTATGGGTAAATACAACCAAAACAAACTTGAGTCCAGCGCCAGCGTGAGAAATGGCCCATATTGTTTTACCAACGACAAAAGAAAAATCCTACAACCGCTAAAATTTGACACCACTTCATTCTTTTTAAATTTTGTGAAGTTGCACTCAGTCTTTCTTGGAGGTTTTTTGTGTTGTTTCCTTCAGTGGTTCTTGGTGCAGCGCCACCACAGGTGAGGAGAGGAACAGGTTTGTCAAAGGGTTTGTTTCATTTCACACAATACAGTGGGAAAGAGAACCACACCATCTGAAAATTTAACAAATGCTACAATTTTGATCCCAATCGAACCGAGAGCACTGGACTGTCAGATATAAAAACACCCTAAATGTCCCGTTTTAAAGAAATTTGAGAATATGTGAGAAATGAAGTGACATCTAGCAAAGATTAGCAAAGGCATTTCAAGGCTTCAGAACTCCAGTGAGTCACTCGTACTCAAATAGAGAAAACATGGAAGAGTGGTGAACCGCCTGAGCATTGGTCAGCGGACCAAAGTTTCTCAAAGAGTGCATCAGTGTCTCATCACGAGGTTTAAAAAAGGATCCGGAGCAAACCCTAGAGCACACCTGACTTCACTTGCCTCAGTTAAGGTCAGTGTTCATGCAGGAAAGAGCGAGATCTACAGCAGAAACCCCTGAAGGAAACAACCTTAAGCTACAGATAACCTGGATTATGCAGCAGGACAATAATCCAGAGAGAACAAGCAAGTTCATCTCTAACAGCTCAACGAAAAGACGCTTTTTGCGACTTAGTCAAACTCTGGGCTTACAGACAATTAAAATGATGTGGCTTGACCTTAAGCAAACCGCCTGTACTGTGAAACCCTCCAGTGCGGATTATGGAGTGGGATGAAATGCCTTCACAGTGAGGTAGAGAGAGTGTCCTAACTCGTTTGAGGGCAGCTGTTATCTCCAAAGGGGGCACAAGTAGATTTTAGTTTTAGGGGGCATTTTTTTTACTCACATGAACCCATTTTTATTTGGGAAATCTTCTTCTGCTCTTTATTTGAAAAGAGCTGAAGTTTTGTGTTTGCTAACTGTGTTTGACTCTAAAAGGAGTTGAGGATTTCCAACATTTAGCTGAGATAAAAGAAAAAAAGTACAAACAGAATAAATTTGGCGGGGGGCAAATAGTTTTTTTTTTTTTTTTCATCCTCTCCGTTTAAACTGCCAGGGCCTTCGGGTCGTATCCCACCGATCATCCGGCAGGGCCCGGCCAACCAGACCGTGTCCCGGGGGGCCATGGCACAGCTGCACTGCCGCTTAGTTGGAGGCACCTCAGTCAAGATCTCATGGGAGAAAGATGGAGAGAGGCTGCAGGGAAATAAACCCCGAGTGACCTTGATGGAGAACGGCACGCTGCAAATTGCAGATCTAAAGGTGTGTATGCGTGTGTGCGTGTGTGTGTGTGTGTGTGTGTGTGTGTGCAGAGTCGCTTTCATTCAAAAGGAGGGAGGGAGGATTGAAAAGGATTCTTTTTAAGTCCGTCCCATCTTCGACAGAGAGGAAAACGGTGATAGAAGCTAAAAAAAAAAAAAACTCTAAAGAATAATAGAGTGTCTCATCTGTGACCTGCTGTCACGTCTCCCTGCAGCCCACCCAGTGACTGAATTTTATCTCATTTCCATCAGGAACTCCATTTTCCCGGGCAAAATTAAGGTGAGGCAGGGTTTCAAAGACCAGCCGTACCAAGGCACCGCATTATCTCTTGGCACAATTATGTACCAACGCGGTGTGTAATTGTGATGCTAATGAAGGCGCTTGTTTATAAATGCTAATGTGTTCTCCGTTGATGGAAGAGGAGTCAGAAGCCCCCACCACGCCCCTCGTTTTTGTCTCGCATGCCCCACCTGGAGGTCAGGGAGCGTATGCAAAAAAAAAAAAAAGAAAAGAAACGGAATCGGTTTCATTAATCGATAGCCGATTAATCATCAAAACCGGCTTTTAATTAGATCTCAAGGCTTCTTCGGCTACCGCCCTGTTTCTCAGCAGTGGCGGGGAGCGAAGTTGGAGCATTAAGCCGTGGTCCAGTGCACCGCTGAGGCAGGGGGAATGTGCCACACCAATGTGCTCAATGGAACAGAAGAGATGCATTAGTGCGGTGTCGAGAGAGGGGGAGAGATGGGGGAACGGAGATGACGAGAGAGAGAGAACGCCTAAAAATATTCACCCTGCTCATGGCCCCTACGAGCGCATCAATATTTTAGTAGTAGTTGGAGTCATCTAAAAAAGTTCACCTGCTGCCGCACGCTGAGCTGTCTGTCAGCCAGAGGTCAGCGCTGCGGAGGGTGATCTCATATGGTCCGACGGTGGTTCCAGCAGACTGGCTCCCGGCCAGTACATGGAGAAACGCCACGAGCGCCGCTCGAGTGTGAAGACACATACAGCTCATAATGTAAACAGGCAGGCTGGTTAGGGTTGGGGGCTCTGAAGCTGGAGCGGGGAGAGAGGAATGGGAAGGGATTTCATTTGTGATTTATCATGATGAGAGTGGAGAATAAGTTAGGATAAAAGCACTCTGATTACTATTTCCTACACTGGACTGATAAGAATATCGTAGATTGTTGTTGTTGCTTTTAATGTGCAATACACATTCTGTACGTTCCAAAAGAATAAAATAATTTCTCATCAAAGTTGCACATTTTATAAATGGGACAGCTCATATTAGTGAACATACAGGATTTCCAGAAATATACCAGACTTAGCAAAGTGCTAATTTCCATTTGAAATCCCATAAAACAAGCACAATAAGTAAATAACCCCAAATTAAGCTCCTTATTCGTTGTATTCCTTTTTTAGCGCTCATTGCCTTTATTTCGTTTTATTTTGTGTAATATATGGTTGACTTCCGGTCTTTGATGCTTTTATTTTGATAAGAGAGCTTCCACTGCAATGGCAGCTTAATGACAGAAAAGGACAGAAGACGAGTTGCAGCAGCATTTTAAAAATGTGTCTTGTTATTAGCGGCCACCTCGATAGAGACACAAGGTTTGTTTGTTTTGTAAATAAGGATATTTCTAATGTTGATCGATTGAAATTGTGAATTTGTTTTATTGTAATCAATAACTAGGGTATAGTTTTTGAATCAGAGTTAGTATTTTTAGTGGTGAACGTTATTTTTAGTGTATGTTTGTACATTCAGCTGTTGTGGTGAAACTGGGTTCACTTCAAATAAATCTCACTGGGGGCTCCTACACAATATTTATAAAAAACATTAATGTAATTTCAACAACAAAAAAATACAGTAAAAATAAATAAAAACCATAAGTGGTCAGGAAAGCCTATATCCAAGTGCTACTGTCTTTTAAAACGTTCATAAAACTACATCTGCCATAAAAAATAGTAACTGAAACTTGAAGTTACAAACTTTGCTTGTTTTTTCTTTTTTAATATGGCTCTTTCATTCAAGATGTGTTATAAAATGAAAACACCTTTATGCATTCCTGTAGAACATGACCTCAAACCGTTCGTAACTCCTTGCTCCCGTTTGCAAAACAGATGATTAATTATAAATCTCTCTCTGCCTTCCTCTGCACAAACTTGGAATAATTACCTACCAAAAATAACAAGCTGTGCTTGGTAGGTGCAATAATAAACTTGAAGTAATTATGTGAACCCAGAAGATTCAACACTGCACAATCACAATATCTTACCAGGTATTTTTTTTGTCTAGTTTCTAATGTAAATAGAAACTAGACAAACAAAAATGTTTGTCTTATTTTCACTTTAAAATAAGACAAACATAACTTATGAGTAACTTTTCAGCAAGAAATAAGAGTTTGTTTTGAGTCATTAATTCTTCAATATTTACTAAAAAGTACTAGTTCCACTGGTAGATTTTTTCTCTTCTTGTGGAAAATGTCTTTTGAGCGAAACAATCTGCCAGTGGAACTACGACTTTTTTATTCATATTACGAAAATACTTATTTAAAACAGGCTCCTATTTCTTGCTGAAAAGTTACTTGAAAGTTAGTTTCAAACACACTGAGATATTTACACTAGAAACTAGGCATAAAATATGTGGTAAGAGTTTGTGTTTCGGTAGCGAAGTAAGGCACCACTTTACTGGGTCAACATTGGAAAAGCAGCATGAGTTTGAACCCAAGACGGAAAAGTTATTTGAATTGATTTAATTTGTATTACAGGTCACAAAGAAGGGCAATTTAAATGGTACGAAATAAAAAATTATTTAAAGTAAGCATACTCAAGTCATAGAGTGAAAGTGAACAGAGCAAAACCAAATATAATTGGTTTTCCTGCTGTCTGCAAGAAATATTCACATGTGAATCAATACGATTCTCCATCCTAAGTTAGTGGCTTGAGAAAGTAATCATACCCTTTTCTTTTTTCACTCTTTCAAACATTTTGTCACATTATATCCGCTGCTAACAGACAGCTGTAAACACGTCAACGTTTTTGGTCATCAGGTGACGACTGTGGGTGTGTTTGCGTGAATTCAGGGATCCTTCACCTAAAACTGCTGGAGTCTGCAGTGCTTCTCCCAGCAGCGGATCACTGGCCTGTGCATGCAGAGAGCAGCGTGTTGGCAGTCACATACCTATCCAGAATTATCACCCGGCGCCGCAGTTGGCCTCAGCTCTGCTGGGCTTTCTGATGTGTTTCATTTCTGCTTTGTTTCCACAGGCTGCAGTGCTGCTGCTCTGATAGAGTCTCACTGCTTTAGCTCACAGTGACCGGCTAAAAAAACAAGCAAATAAGCCAACAAAAGTTTATAAAACAAGGAATTGTCACTTTTTTTCTCCCTTATGAAATAAGCATCTGTTTTAAGGAAAAGCTTGTTTTCTGATTCCAAAACAGGAACGAATGAATTTTAATGTTGATTCTAGAAATTAGCATAATTGCTGTTTTTAAGAAGAGAAGGTCCATTTGTTTCACAAAGAAACACTGATTTCTGTGACAGGATACGCTGCTTCTAATTACGGACTAGAAAAGGTAATCCGCAAAATAAAACTGGGAGCAGTTGTTTCAGAATAATACTTATTTTTTATGTGTGGTGACAAAAATGATAAAAACCTGACATGAAAAAATGCTTTGAACCAGATCTTATTGTGACTTTTTACAGAATAGCAGAATTAGAGTCTGATGTGCAGCATTCTCTTTAAAAAAAATATTTTTATTACATTTGTTTAGTCCCTTCCTGTTAGAGGTCTGCTAAGGAAAAAAAAACAATCCACATGACCGTTTCTAAATTTCATGCTTTTAATTTTGCTGTACCGTTATTTTTTGAGTGTGGCCTGATTATACAAAGCAAAGCTGCAATCATTTCTACAAAAAAACAAAAAACAAAACAAGGTATGGGTGCACAATCTTTGTATTTCTTGTGAATTCCAGTTCAAAACTGAACTAGTTTTGACAACATTTTGAAAAATTATTATTCCAGGGTTAACTATGTGCAAGCTAAAGATCTTATGAAGATGCTTTTTGAATCTGGTAGGAGAGTGTCACTATGAAAACACAAAGCCAATACTCTGAAATCAACATAAAGGTTTCAGTTTTCAATGCACTCAGGGACAAAGACTTCATTTTGGTAGACGTGTCATGTGGGCTGACGTGGGTGAAATGGGAGTATTTAAGCCAAAAATAATTGTTACATTTGGAAGATAAAGTGGGAAGCCTGCAAGCCTGAGAACGCCATCCCAACTGTGAAATACGAGGGCGGCAGCATCGTGTTGTGGGGGCGTTTTGCTGCAAGAGGGACGGCTGCGCTTCACAATGTAGATGGCAGCATGAAGAAAAAACATATGGACAACACGAAAGGAACATCTCAAGTTACCAGACAGGAAGTGAAAGCTTGAGCACGAATGGATCTTCCAAATAAACATAGCTAATTATATTAGCTGTAGCGTCAGTCGGAGAAAAAACAATTGTTTTAGGAAATTCTACCATTTTTCTGAATCTAAAGAAAGTACAAAATATATTGTATAATAATGCTTATTCTGGCATTTACCAAACATTTACTTTGGTAATTCTGATTGAGATAAAACAGAAAAAGTTTACTCAAATTTGAAGTCAGAATGAGAGAGAGAGAAAAATCTTTTTGTACAGTATTTGTACATATCTGTTTTTGTTGTATGCAAAATGGAAGTTGTATGCTGTATAATCATTCCAGCTCGGGAAGAAAATGAAAATGAATTGTTAAAAGTTGGGCTGCGACTAACGACTTTTTCAATCATCAATTATTCTATCAAGTATTCTGGCGATTAATCGATTAGTCGATTAGTCGGATAAACATTGCCACATTCTTCAGACATTTCATCTGGCCACTTTTCACAGACAAAGGTGTTTTATCTTAAATGCAACTTGTATGTATATATAGATACATGTATATATACATGTATATATGTAAAATTAATTAATGTATGCATTAATTAATTTTATCTTAATTAATGCTTTGATTGTATTGTATTTTTAGCATATGGCCATTTTAAGAGTCTGTATTCTCCAGTTAACGATTAATCGATTACTGAATCAGTTGACAAGTCTTTCAATAATCAATTAATTATGATTAATTCCATTAATCGTTTTCACCTGAAGCATTAAAAAAAAGAAAAACTCTAAAATGAGACAGTTATTAGGATAAACTTTCTGGACTCTCTGATGGACTTTAGCTTTTCTTTGGCAGGACACCGACTCTGGGATGTACACGTGCGTCGCCTCCAGTCCCACGGGGGAATCCAGCTGGAGCGGGATGTTGACTGTCAGAGGTACTTTTACTAAAACACTCTCTTACTCCTCACACACTTCATCTGAGAGCCCCGTCTGTTGACTTAACGCGAGAGAATCCGCACCGGTTTCAGCCAAACCGATGATCCAAGCCACCGTCACGTTTCTGTGTCGCAGAGGAAGGAGCCTCTTCAGGATCCAGAGCGTCTGAGTTCATCCAGCTTCCAGGACCGCCGCAGAAACCCGTGGTTACCGAGGTGACCAAAAGCACCGTCACTCTGACGTGGCAGTCCAATCCTCACGAAGGCGGAGACGCTGTCACCTCCTACGTCATCGAGGCCTTTAGGTAAGAGTTTGAAAGCACAAACGAGACTTTTAACGTCAGAGGTTATTCCTGAACTCCAAGCTATCCTGCAGTTATATGAGCTTTTAATCTGTTTCTGTTCGGTCTTGGCTATTTCCACCTTTAGATTTGATGGTATTTATTTAAAATACCTCACTGCCACAGTGTTTGAAGAAGAATCAGTAAAACCTTGCTGCTAATTGGCAGTCAATAAGATCTTGCCCTCTTATTACATAGTTTAATAAAAAAGAAGTGTCAAAATTTATTAACAGCCAGAGCTGACGCTTATGTCATGAGTTTTGACTCTTCCTTTATCCTTGGGTACAGTGTGGTTTCACACCATAAAGAAAATGCCAGCTTCAGATTGTGAATACTCACGAGTCTTTTTCTGACTTTTTGCTGTTACTTTTTGAGTCTGTAAAGCTGAAGGACACGTTTTCTCGGCCATAAAAGTTCAATCACTTTGGTCTGCTGACATTGGGACATCCTTATGTTAGACGTCGCCATACTTTTCACCCTTCCATTGAAAAATTAACAGCAGCAGAGACTTATTATTGGTGGAAAAACACAGACGTTGCTGATTCAGTTGTTGCAGTCGGTCATTTGAAAGAAACCGTTGTGTGATTGTTGAGAGTAACTTTAGGTTTGACAGAATAGCTAAGAGTCCTTAGAAATCCTACAATCAAAACAATTTGCATGTCACATAACAACCTGCTGTCATTTGATTTATCTTCACAGTTTTCTTCTTTGAATTTGATTCATACTTAATGCACTTTTTGAACAAAGGAAACTTTTCCTACTCACTTTAAGGCCCTCGTCTTTACATCTGCTGACAGGGTTATGGACGTTCAAGGCTTTTGTTACTTTTATGCAGATTCTGAGGTGAGGTTTAATTGTGCACTCAGAGCTTTATGTTTATAATGAAATGCTGATAAAACAAGGGGACATTAATTATCCTGGTGAGTCTGCTTGCATTGTAAAAACCGTGTGCAGTGGTGTAGAAAATGCAGTACAAAGAGTGCTAAGTACAAGCATCGTACAACAAAAAAGTAAACAATTATTTTTTCGTGTGGTTGGTTTTCTGATTTTTTTTTTTTTTTTTTTTAAAGATGATTTTGTGTCTCTTCAAGTTAAGCCTTCGCTTTTTCTTCCGGCTCCGATTTTCTGACTTACTGCTCCGCGATAATGAAGTCTCCTTCATTTTGAGCCATTAAGAGTTTGGGAAATGACTCATCTCAGCCTAAGGGGGAAGCAGTTCTGTTAAGTTATGTTGGGGGGGAAGGAAGTGTGACACTCACTGCCCCAGTGTTTAGCCACGGTGTCCTGGGGAAAGCCAAAGCAGCTCTAACAACCAACCGGGGGGCTGCAGAAAGGCAGAGAGGGAATGAAGGAGCAGACAATTACTGCGGAGGTCAGACTGGCAGCTCTGTCCTGTCCTGGGGCGATCCAGAGAGGGTATGCATGCCAAGCCGGGGAGTTCACTCATTACAGTGGCAAGACAGAGAATACAGACTGCAGACACACACACACTCACACACACGCACATGCGCACACACATACATAGATTTCTCCTGGCGTCGAAAAACGACTCAGTTAGTGATGGATGCATCTACTCCTGCACGCTTCAGCACAGAGAAACAGCTTTGTAAACGCTTGTTTTTCTGGGATGTCGCCTGTATTTTCCGGTGCACCACTCACAGCCACAGGTTAGTTTCAAGGACTCTAATCCATTTTTTTAATGCTCATACTTCTTAAACAAACCCTTTGTGCCCGCTCTTAGTAATTATGCATCCTCAAAGGTAAGCTTCAAAGTCTTGAGAGTAATAGCAGTGGAAAGATAGCATATTGGTGTGAAAATTGTAGATAGGTGGATACTTTTTCATACAGCGACATACTAACCTTAACTCTAAGCCTACCTGAAAATAAAATGTGTCATTTTTGTAGATTTTCAAAGTCTTCAATAAAAGAGACTTTTGTGTTGACAAACTTGTCGCTGTGTGATAAGGCAGCGGTGTTGAGGCAGAGGCAGAGGCTGGTGACTAATCTGTTGGCTGTCCACGTCTCTGATCTCATTTCATTTGCTTTTTCCACCAATGACATCTGTAACAGGAAGAGAACATTACTAATAAGTTCACAGAGCTTCTGAAAAAAACAAGTTGCCTTTAGGTTTTGGGGTACCTCAGGGATGACTACTGGTTTCCCTTTAGTTCTTCATATAGTGATGATGATCCAGGCCATCTCATTCTGAATATTTTCTACTCTAACATACATGATATGCATTCCCTCAAAGCCTACAGGCAATAGCATTTGTTATCTTATATAAAATGTAAATATGGCTCATCATTTTTTAATTTACATCCAACAAAATGTCTGAAGCCATTTTTTCAACTGACAGTTTTTAGTCTTTATCATTTCAGTCTCATTAGTTTAATAGTAACCCTAGTAATCTAGTAATCATACATTTTTGACACATCATACATTTAATGTGCAAGTTAAAGCATCTGCTGCTTTTCCAGTCTTTTCTGCACAAAACATGTCTTTCAAAGCAGTTTTTTTTTTTTTACCAATCTATTAAACACACCACAGTATATTTTCTAGATGACCGAGTGACACCAAACTACTGAAATGGCCCAAAGTGCTGTAGTGACTATGCCAGGCCTTTATGTGGTGCTATAATATTGCAGTGGAAATATTGGGTGAACTGTGCACATAAAACTTTTATGGCAGGCCTATGACATCGTCCTTTTCCAGAAATTTTTAGTTTTGGTTGTCTATATAACAAAGACAAAAGTAGGTAATGCTGTATCACTGACATCTGTTTCATAAAATATAGATTTGGGTCAAAATAATGCTATTTTCTCTTGGGATCTCTTTGTTTACATGAAACTGTTAGAAATTTACTCTACAAATAAAATTTGATGGATTTCATCAATGTGGATGCGAAAAGAACCAAAACTTTCTGTTGTATTATTTAATATTAAAACTGCAAGACCTCCAAAGTCTGAGTATTACTTTAGTTTCTTGACATAAAACAAGTAATGTCTGTTTTTATTAAATATTTCTTTAATGGATGTATATCTCTGCTTTTCCTTGTTTTTAATCCAGTTTTTAAAACATGAAAGCCGCCTCTTATATTAAGTTGGGAAGTTTTAAATGATCAGTTCATTAATACTTCTTAGGAAAGAAAATGCTGAGATTTTCACAAATTTCACAAACGAGTTGGTTGAAATGGTTGAGTTTTATAGGAAAGCAGCCACTGTTGCCACTTAAAAGCCAATTTTAGAGTTTCAGCTGGACACTTTAAATGGCAGAACTGCTCCTCCGGAGTACATTTGGTGAGAAAAAATGCCCCTGTTGATAAGGAGGGGAGGGAAAAAAGCGGTGACCTGCTTGTTGTAATTACCTCACTATTTTCCTCTCCACAGAGTTGAGAAAAATGTGAAACAGTGCCGTGCTGTTTGATAGCACCTGTATCTTTCCACAGCACCAACCTGCCGTTTCCTCGACTGACTCCTTCATGAGCCAACCTGCTGCAATAAAGGAGAGAATAAAACTTTGTCTGCAAGCTGAGACCCGCCGTGTGCTTTTTAGATAAAAAGAATCTCAAAGATTCGAGAAACCAGTGATGAACTCTTTAACTCATCCGCTTGCTCATTCAGTAGGAACTACTTAAAGAATGTGGGGAATTAGTCATATTTGCTCACTTTCTTGCTGAGAAATGATGAGAAAGTCAGCGTATTGAAGAAACAAACAAGTCAAGTTGTACCATTTTGTTTGAGTTTTTAAGACGCCGATTCCTTCTGCCTGCTGGTTAAGGCAAATGGACAATTATTTTTTATTCCCCTCAGGCAAATTACGATTAAATAGGCAAAGAGAAAGCAACTATGCCTTTTGTCTAAGCGAGCTGCATATGGCTAAAGGGTTGTTTTGGTGGAATAATTATTAATCAATCTTGTCTCTTTTTTTTTTTCCCGGCTAAATTGGAAAGAGACCTTATGGCTAAACAACTGGAGTTTTCAGCATATTTATCTGAGCTGAATAAAGACTGGATATAACCCAGCAAAGATTGTGCTGCTCATTTTAAAGGAACTAAATAAGTGTGAGGATCATTTGAAAGTTGTGAAGAACATGGACATTTCTGGTACTTCTATAAGCTGGTACACAAATTAGACTTTTTTTTTCTCCTAAGTGACACAACCAAGACTGCATTATGCCATCTCTGAAAATGCAATCCTTAAAGGTGGTTATTATGGAAAGTTGACTCGTTTTTTAGCTTAATATCATCTTAAAATGTTATTCCCTCATCAAAAAATACCTGGGATGTTGCTTTCATTATTTCATGCATGAGAAATCCTTGAGTCTCCCATGGCAACCTTTGGGGCTGCCTAAGCACTTGTTTTCACAAAGCTTCGCCTATTTCCACAAAGCAGCATCTGCCTCTCAGAACCCCCCCCGCCCCACCGTCACTCAGCTCCTCCAGACTAGCGGCAGCAGGAATCAGCAAACACCTGGTGGAGCTGCTCATCTGCTGAGCTCATTGTGCAAGCTGCTGTTCAGCCCAAAGCTCGTAAGAATGTTTGTAACTGGTGCAATGAAAAGCATTGTGATGATGCAATGAAGGCGGAGTTTCAGAAAGAGCAGGAGCTTCTTAAAGGGACAGAGGCCAACTTTCAAGTTGTCCAATTACAAAGTCAATTTTTGTTTAAGTCATGTTTTCGGTGAAGTGAAAATCACTTCTGTAATTCACTAAACACAACAAACCTAACTAAGCAAAATGACAAACTAAGAAAACTCAACGGCATGAACTAACAACCTGCTAAGATTATTTTGCATGACGCAGGATTCTTTTCTATATCTTGGCTGTTTTTAGTTATTATTTTGGTCTTCTCTGTCATTTTGCAGCTTCTCTATTGATTTTGTTTATATATCTTTCTGCATGTGTATTACTTTGATTGTTACCAACGTTTGACGGGGTAGAAAAATGACAGTGACATAATAATGCTTCATTCACTGACGGATTCAAAGTCTTTATTCATTTTCAGCTTTTCAAGTGTCTCTTTCTAATGTATTTTATAATTTTCTAGTACAACAATCATTCCCTCCAATTGAGAAAGAAATTCTGTTTGACACTTCTAAAGAGAATCTTTACTCAAACTAATTCACCCCATCGCCTTGACTTATTGCTTTGAGCTGTCTCAGCCTCAGGAGATTGGAGTGTGTTTTTTTTTTTTTTTTCTTTTTTATATCTGTCGGGACGACTACCGTGACTAAATTTTACAGGATGTGAACTTCAGATCTCTCCTTCTGACACTGACTTTTCCAATTTCATCCGTCCGTGCTATCACCGGCGGCAATCACTGAACTAACCATTGTGTTCAAACCCATGTCAATCAAGATGAAACGATAAATTACAGAAGCTGAAAAACCCAGGATATTAGAGTCTGTTTGATTATCTGTGTTCTTTTTTTGGGTGGAAAACATCCTCCTGATTAGGATCGGAGGGATTCATATTAGTATTCCGGTCACATTCACAGTTTCTTTTTACCTGTAATCGAAAAGGCTAATGTTTTTTTTTTCGATTTAGAAAACAAGTTTTAATAATCTCGTTTTCCTTTGTGGTGTTTTCCCTCATGCAGCCAGTCGGTGGGCAGCACCTGGCAAACCGTTGCCGACCATGTGAAGCACGAGAGACACACAGTTGTTGGACTTTTCCCAAACACGGTTTACCTGTTTATAGTCCGAGCCGTCAACTCCTACGGCCTCAGTGACCCCAGTCCGATCTCTGAGCCGGTCCGGACACAGGGTGAGGCCCTCACTGATCTGTACACACCTGATAAAATGCAGAGTTATTTAGATGTAAAATAACACCAGTGTTGTAAATTATTTTCAGCTGTTTGTTTTTTTTTTTTTGTTTTTTTTTTCCAATTTGTGGAGTTGAGTTCTGCACAACTCCAGTATAATAAAACATTGCGTCACTGTAGTAACATAAGTATGTACTCCCAAACTAACTCTCGCTGGAGCACTTGTTGATGTAATTTCAGCATTCAGTTTTCTTCAGTCCACACTTTCCCTAAAATATAGATGATCTAATGAAGGACAACTAAAGTCCAGCTGCGGCAGGATCTTCGTTTCATTTACTGAAAAACATCTTTTGGTTCAAAATAAGAGCAAAGATCAAAAAGGAGCTTGCTGTCCAAATGTATCAATCAGAAGAAGGCACAAAAATATACCATATAATCATTGTGAACCTAAGTTATCAATACCACTGGTTTATGCTTAATGTGATATTTGTATTTTGCCAATTTCTACTTGTGGCTGAACATCATCTCACAATTTGAAAGAGTCCTTTGAAGAAAATAAAATTAGGTTGATGATAAAATTAGGCGATCTCATCATAGAAAATAATCAAAATATCAGTGGAAAAATACAAAATGCAGGTCAGCAACTTTAGGAAGGGTTTGAATACTATAATGCAATTTAAAGCTGTCTACTGATTGAGAAGGATATGAAAATTCGGTTAAAATATGCAAAAACACAGAGAAATTATTAGCATTATTTTTAAAAGTATCAGAAACAAACTCCTTTGTTGAATTAAAATAATCAGCAGTACGAATAATTCAGGTCGTATTGATATGTTAACTTTACGTTTGTCTGAAAATGATATTAGAATGAAACTGGAGAGGGAGGCTGCCCAGAGGCCGACGGCAACAAACGAGCTGAGATTTGTGGAAATAGCAGCTGTGTGCTACTTTTGACAACAAACTCCTGTTTTCACCAAGAATCTGGAGTGAGGAGCCGGGTTGCTGGGCAGAAAGTCTTTTGTTCCACATTAAACATCAAGGTCAGACAGCAGGTTTCCAAAGTGGGTAGGTGAATGTGCTCTGATGAAACCTGATTTAAATAAATAGCATGCTTCACAAAAATAAGTATATATACAACATCACCAAATGGACAGTGTTCCCTCAGGGAAACATGTAGGTGGATGTATGATCTGTGAGTTGATGTTTTCTTCATTGAATCCAGTAACATTCCTAAATATTCATCCTTTTAAAATCAAAACTTCCAGGTGGTGCTAGAAAACCACATGAAAGACAGTTTTATTTTTATGCATTACCATTATGTCCTTCAAATAGTGGCGCCCCCAGAAGGTTTTCCTAAGGGAGGCAAGAGCAGGCCAGTAAAAAAAAAAGAAAAAGAAAAAAATAAAGATTTATTCAACATTTATTCATCTAGTTATTGGATTTAGGTTTACATTGGAGCCACCACTGTAGTCAAATAAAGAAAAAAAAAGAAAAAGAAAAACTTACGGAGAGGATCATTTTAGTTTCGGAATGGTCTATCCAAAGTCCTGAACTGAATCTGACAGTAACTCTGTGGGTGTCACCAGGACCTAACAGATTTCTACCAATCCCAGATTAAATGCTGAAATGTAAGATTATTTAAGAATCTGCACACTGATTGTAGAACTTTGCTCCATGTTTTTTTTTTTTGTTTGTTTGTTTTTTGTAACAGATTTATTTATTTTTCAGTTGAAATGTGCAGGAAAGATGTTGCATTGACCTCAAACAACCTGCATTTCCTGTAAAACAGGAGCGTTTGCACTTTCTTAGTAAATCCTTTGCTTTTTACATTTGTCCATTTCCCTCAGTGTGCACTTCCATTTTTGCATATTTAAAGAAAATCAAAGATAGTGGATGTAGAGCAGAGATAATGTGCCGTGCTCTTTTAAGAAGTTGTTTTTCATGTACAGTGTCATAACTAATTGCTTTCTCAGCGTGGTGCCTTTCTGCCATGAGCAATGTTGAATTTCAAGTTCGTCTTTTATTTTTTATTTTTCATTTTTCATTTTTTGCTGAATGGCTGCTGCTCAGCTGTGCTTTGCTTTGATTTTTATTTTTTTTTTCTGGCTTGATCTCATTTCTTTGTGGTGTCAGATGGGAGTCCAACAGAGCAGGGCGTGGACCACAGGCAAGTTCAGAGAGAGCTGGGGGAGGTTTCCATCTACCTGCAGAAGCCCGTGGTTCTTTCTCCCACCAGTGCCAGGATTTCTTGGACTGTGAGTTCGCTTCGTGGCTGGAGATGTTTTAATTATCAAAATGGCGAAAGGCAACGCTAATCCTCATTCATTAGCTTCACTCTCTCCCTCACACAGCGCATGAAACAAATTGGATCTGTGGAAGCCCGAACGCTGCTGGAAGGCGGCTGACGTGCTTGTTTGTTTCCTGCCAACTCTTTCCAGGTCGCCCGTCAGTCCCGGTACATCCAGGGTTACCGCGTGTTTTACCGGATCATCGGGGGCTCCTGGCTGGTCCGAGATGTGGAGGCGACATCCGACTACAGCGCAGTGTTAGCAGATCTCCAGAGCAAGAAGGAGTATGAAGTCAAGATACGGCCCTACTTCAATGAGCTACAGGGCCACGACAGTCTCATGGTTCTGGTCCGGACCCCTGAGGAGGGTACGAGATTACCAACAATGCAACAGATTACATCAGCTACTTCCAGAAATCATGCAGAAACATGGACTTGTAGATATACTGCTGTCATCTAACACTTGTTCACCCATTTCAGCTCCATATTTTCTCCTCTCTCTAGTCTTAAGTGGCCCTCCACAGGCTGTTTCAGTGGTGCAGCTCACCAATAGCTCCAGCATCAGTGTCTCCTGGGAGCCACCGCTTCATAACGTTCAGACTGGCATCATCCTAGAGTACAAGGTGGGTCAATGCCCGGGAGCATAGCGTAGCATGAATTACTAAATCTAGTGTTCTCTGCAACATGTTTTTTAGATTCACTGTACTAAAAGGCTTTTTCCCTTGTACATACAGCATATACACATCTCTTGTGTGTAGATGTGCTGGTTAGAGTACCAAACCCTTCCAAATGTCCACAAAATTAGCCTAGCTTAGCTTGCTTAGCTTCAGGTCACATTACCTGTGTTACATTATCTGACATGTAGAATATGTTGGAGTGTTACTCATGCAAAGCTTCCAAAGACACATAAGAGTGTGATGGAGGTATCAGACTAGCAAAACCAATCAAAACAGAACAAGCTGGTCTTTTTGCTCTTTGATGTTTGCATTTTTTTTTTTTTTTTTTACGCAGGCTTTACTCAGAGGTGTATAGAGCTGTTGTTGAGATGGTTGTGAAAAACACTGATTTGTAATTAACAATTAGTAATGACTCTTTTGCTGCTCGTGTGCTGCCAGTTCTTGTTTTGTCATCAGTTTGTCTGCTAAACACTTACTGTTCCTGTCATCTGTTTGGTGAGCGGAGAACGAGAGAGAAAAAAACAGAGTCCTGATTGTCTGTCCATTAGCATTAGCACAACACTGATTACTAATCACCAGGCTGCTAATCCAGGAAAAAGTTCAACTCTATCGTTTTTGACGTATTCTTTCCATCTGCCAACACACGTAGAAACAAACAGAAGGCAGCTCATTTTAATGTTTATCAGCAGAAGGCAGGGATCAAACCAAATCCCGTAAAGTTTCTCATTTCCAAGGAACCATGTGCTGCATTTGTTAATCAAAGCCTTAAATATAAAAAAGCACTGCGTTCCAAATAGATAGCTTGGTGTTGCGGCACAGATGTTCATTATAACCTTCAGCGACTTCATTGCAGAACTTCATAAAAGGTTAATTAATGAAAGAGTCGCTTCCTGAATATCAATGTAGATAGATATGCAGATTATATATAGCAGACGCTGGAAAGAATCTGAGTTGCGGTCGCTATGTTACTGATAAAAATTTCCATGACAAAATTAGGGCTGATTAATTTACAAAAGCGGGACAAAAAGCCTTTCTATTCTTTCTGTTTTTTGTTTCCTATCAGATAAGAAATTCTGCAGTTAGAATTAGGCCTTATCGACTGAATTGGTCGATGAGGAATGATATCATTCAAGAAGTTTTGATTCTGTTTTCTTCAAGCTAAATTTTGCTTTCAATTTAAAGAGCTTGATTAGGATAAATATGAAAGAAAATTGGCTGAAATGGACCCTTGCAAAAGTATACACATCACTTTAGCTTTTTAATGTTTTCACTCTTAAAATCCCAGTTAAATCCCAACGGATGTTTTTGGTTTATGTGATAGATTAACACAAGGTAGCGCACAACTGCAATGTGGAAGAAGAGCTATTTAAAGTTTTTAAAGTTTCTTTTTAATGTTTGTAATTAGGCATTGTGGGACATAGCACTTACACGAGGTGATTGACAGCACTAAAACCCTCCTCCGGGCTCTGATTTGTTCTTTCTGGTGAAGTGGTATGTTTCTGCAGATGGCAGTAGGATATCAGGGAGAAGGCATAGGAACTTGATTTGTTTTTGCAGATTATCTCTGTCATGTTAAGCAAACCGTTTTACCAAATAAGTAAGAAAACTTTTCTTTTTTTTTTTTAATAAAAGTTACATAATGCAGCTTTAATCTGGAAAGATTCAGCCACTTGTTGACCTAAAACTTCCACATTTACAGCATGAAAATTCCTGAGATTCTCTCTGGTTTCATCTTTTATTCTCTGCTCTATCCATATATGAAAGCACAAAAAGCTCAGAGTTAAAAGCTATGTCCTTTTTTTGTCTTTTTCAAACCCGTCACAATCAGAGCCGCCTTGTCTCGTACTGAAGGAGCAAACATTAACTCCTGCTCATCTTCGTCTCTTCTCAGGTCTGGTGTTTGTCCGGCGACGCGGAGAGTCAGATAAACCGAACGGTGGACGGTTCCGTTCTGTCCATCCTGCTGACGGGTCTGCTGCCTGACGTCCAGTACACGGTGGCGGTGGCTGCTGTCACCAGTCTGGGTGTGGGCGCTGTGAGTCTGCCTGTCAGCCTGCTTGTCGGTGAGTCACTCAAACCGTTGCAGCCGCCAATGCTCTGCAGAATATGGCAGGATGCACTCCCAGCAGGCTGAGTTTACCCCGGGTGAAAGCCGTCCTCCGAGCGTCGCTGAGCAGGTTAAAAACAGGGCGGTGTGCGATTATCACTCTTCTCTGGGGTGTGAAAGATGTTAGTTGAGAATTCAAACTGAGAGGAAAAAAAAAAAAAGATCTTTTTATATTCGAAGCAGTGGCCTCGTGTTTACTTGATGTTTTCCTTCAAATTCTTCCAAACATAGCGTGTTGACAAATTATGGAGATGAATATATATGCGGAGCAGCTCTGGGTGTTTGTTTGCAGGCGCTGGAAACTGGAGTGACAAAATCCAACTGATGACTTCTGGCAGACTGCAAAATAACTCTAGTGACACATCCCTCCACATGCCAATCACAAGCATTTTATACAGTTATCATCCTGGAGAAGTATTTAGATATTCCAGTTAGGAGTATTCTGTGGGGTTTATGGTGGATTTCCATCATGTCCACACCTCTGTTTATCATGTTAAAAAGGAGAATATGACACATTATTTAAAGACCTATTATGGTAATTTGCTTCCACTTTTATTTAATTCTTAAACTAAACAGAAACATTAACTCTGACAATATTTACTCATTTTACTTTTCAAGAAGGTTCTTCAGATCTTGAGAGAATGATTAAATAAGATGGTACGAATAAACACGTTTACTGCAGATGAGCACAAAGCTTGTTTTATCTGTTTTAATATTAATTTCTGATTAAAAATGTAAGTCAGATTTAGCACATTTCAGCAATAAAGCAGTTCAAAGTTCTTTACAATAATAATAATATACAATAACCAACTACGAAACAAGCAATAAATTCATCAAGAATAATAATCACCATAATCAACGTTCCAGTTGTTATGAATCAAAGGCAAATCTAAACAGATTAATTTTTAACATTGATTGTGTTTCGGCTGTTTTGCAGTTTTCTGGAGTTTTGTGGTTCATTCTCTTTTTGAAATCTATTTCTATGAAACAAAAAAAAACCCTTAAACTTATTTAAAGTATGTTTTCTGTGAAACACGAAACAGAAAAACATCGAGGTTGGATTCTTTTGCTTCTAAACCTGAAAATGATCCATTTATATTAAAGCCAGGAATCAGTCAAACCTCCACATATATCATGTCACGTTTTAATTCATCCTAATATTTTCTTCAAACTGTAAATCTTCTGACAGTCCTGAGAGATTTTAAGTTAAATTGCTTTAATTTGTCTTCTCAAGTTTTCCAGGAAGCTTAATATTTCAGGTAGTGTGTTAAACCTGCCACGAAGTGTACAGTGTAATTTTGGGAAGTCTAACCATTGCTTAGGATGGATGTGAGCAATTTGCATTCTGCTATGAAACCATATCTTTTGCTGCCTACCTTTCCATCCAGCTGTCACTGAGTTGTCTAGCTGTCTGTCTGTCATGTAGTGTTTCCTCTGTCAGTGTGTTAGGGGTTGTGTGGAAGCAAGCAGAGGTCTGAATGTGTGGCCTCATAAGCGTGATAAAAATGTTAAAATATTTGTTTTGTTAAACTTCTACTTCAGTCTAATGGAAAACCGTGTAAAGACGTGTAATTTCTAAGGTTAGAATTGTTTTTGTTGTTTCTAGAAAATCTTTGAGATAAATCTAAAAATATCAAACTTTTTCTGGGCTGAAATTTACTTCTCTTTCTTTGTTTTTTGTTTTTTTATCTCTAATGGCCATAACACGTAAGCAGAAGTACATCTTAGATTAAATCTTAACAGAGATTCTTTTACACATTAGTTTCTTAAGATGTTCACCAAAGCAGTAGAATAAGTCCAGCCTTATTTCTGCCTGACTGTGATAACGAAGAGAAAATTCTCCACACATCAATGCTACCTCCTATATTCTCCTGCCTCTCTCTAACTTTTTTTTTTTTCATATTTAATTGAATGGATTATCAAACTTAATAGAATACTGCTTTGCTCAGTCCGACCATTTTATTTTAGTATATGGAATGGAAAAATAAACCAAACCTTTGAGAGAAATTACTTCATGGCATATAACCAGGCTCACACTCAGCATTGAAAACATATTTTCATGATTGGTCTCTGATTTGGGGTTTCTCCTCAGTCTTTATTAGTTTTTAGAAACCCAGAGCTTCTTACAGCCATAGTCTGATGAAGTGTTACATCCATTCCCGCCTCTACGTTGCGTTGATTAATTGGATTTCAGTAGACGGGCAGTGGGAAGTCGCAGAAATCTCCATTCCTGTTAAAGTCCAGACACATTGTATTCTGCGGTTGTCACCATCCAGAGGAAAAAGGACACCGCCGCCGCTGCTGCTACAAAGAGATGCGGCGGCTGAATTTTTGAAAAGCCATTACGTCTCAATGTATCAAATCTCACATGCAGGTGCATCTCAGCAAATTAGACGAACACATTTTCTCTGTAATGAAATCGAAAAGCTGATATTACAGATGTTCGTCACGCACAGATTCGTGTGTTTCAAATTGAAGCCCGAAATTCGGTTTCTCGGAAAAATGACAACAAAAGTGATTTTCAGGACAGAGATTTAGACTGCTGGCTTCAGTCAGCGGCCCAGCAGACACTTGATGACAAAGTTTACAACCAGGATAAGCTGCAGAAGGTCATTGATAAATGAAGAAGAATTAGAAAGCTTGAAATCTTTCACTCCATGTGTAATGAATCTATGGAATATGTGAATTTCACTTTCTGAAATAGATTACAAAAAAAGAAAATATTGTTCTTTTTTACAATATTTTAACTCTTCCTGAGTTAAAATATTGCTGTTTTTCTAAATGAATATGAACTGATTTTCTTTGCATTATTTGAGGTCTGAAAGTGTTGTATCTTTTTCGATATTTTCACCATTTCTCATTTTCTGCAAATAAATACTAAATTCTTGCTTGGGATTTCTGGGACATGTTGTCGTTTTGCGTCCTTGGTTAAAATAGAGTAGCTGCATTAATGATGCTACTGCAAATGTTCTCTGTGGGCATATTCATCTGGAACATGATGTATTTTCTCCACAATAAGGTTGTATTTAGATGTGCAGAGAGACGCTTTAAAGCTGGAGATCCTTGTGCTTCGTGGCACCAGAGGTGACTGAACTTAAACAAACAGCGGACACATTCTGCACATCATGTTTTCAGCTCAAGGTCTGGTGTGAAAACAGATTTAGAGAGTTGTCTGTGACTTTGTGGCATTATATATTTGTTTTTATTGTTGTTGTTTTTCTTTTACACCAATCTGACACGGATCAGGAGGTAGAATAGAGCGTCCATTGTGATTCTTGTGCAATTTATTCCCACTACTGCTGTCATCAAGACATGTCAGAGATGTTCGTTTATTTATTCGTTTGTTTACGCTGGTTAAGGTGTTTCGGCTTTCCGTTGTGCCTTCGTCGCCTTCAACTTTGACATTTATGTTTATGTTAGAGAAGTCTGATCATTCCTAGCTGCTACCGCTGCTATTTCCTTGCTCTCTTTTCTACACAGTCTCTGCGTGCCACACACATGTTCTGTTCTGTCAACTGAGAGAGAAAACTTTATCCAAAGCCTTTTGTGCTTAAAGCCTGTATCGCTTAAATAACACACTGTTAAATCAGGGTTTAATCGTTGCACTCCTTGAACACAGTCTTTCTCAAACTGTGGTCTCCGGACCAATGGTGGCCCGCGGCTGCCCCCTTGTGGTCCGCAAGGTACTGCACGTACCTCCTCTAAATAAATGACCGTTTATTTGCGGTGAAGCGAGTTCAAAGTGTGACGCTACAGCTAGCTTACCGAAGCCTTGTGTGATAATAATGGCTAAATGGCTTAAGACTGTGTCACTAAAAAGAAAACGGTGGAAAGTTTGTCAGGGTGAGTTGCAGAGCTTTGGTTTTTGAACAGTGTTACGATACAAAATATTTGTTTTTCCCAAAAGCAACTCAAGTCTATTTTTGGGGCCATAGAGTGTAACCGACACCAACTGCCGCTTTTTTAAAGTGAGAAAATTTGTATCTATGTGGAGAGTTGGATGCGCTAGATGCGTCATACGCTCCCAACGGTTCAAATAGCGCCACGCTTGACGCTTGAAGAGCGCCGCGATAGCCGCGCCTCCACATAGAGTTTGAATGTAAACCAGACGTGCCTGATGCTCAAAACGTGTTTGGTGTGAATGCACCATTATATGTACAGTGTCATATTATGTCCATCATATTTGGACCAAGACTCGGTCCTAATATGATGAACTCATTGCTTTAGGTCAGGGGTAATGTTTAGAGGTAAGATGTGAATTAAGGTTTAGTTAATGTTAGGGTTAGGAATAAACTAGTATTGGTTAGGGTTAGGGAAAATGTCTGGGTTAGGCAAAGTCGCAGCTACTAAAATGAAAGGAAGTGAATTTATTTGCCTGCGTCTGTTTTGATTTCCTAAATTTGTGTAAAGCAAGGGTGCCCAAAGTCGGTCCTCGAGGGCCGGCATCCTGCGTGTTTTAGTTCTCTCCCTGGTTTAACAGACCTGCATCAAATGATGGCTCATTAGAAGGTCTAAGGAGAACATTGACTTGCTGAGGATGTTGTTACTACTACTAGGGAGAGAACTAAAACATGCAGGATGCTGGCCCTCGAGGACCGACTTTGGGCACCCCTGGTGTAAAGGATTGAATTTACATAATGCCCAGTGTTGGCAAAATCTGGGTTTGGATAGTGACCTAGGTTAGTGCCACGTGGGTGTGGGTCGGTGTAAAGGCCGAGCCGGGCTTAGATTGGCCTTCATGCCAATGCCAACATGAAGGCCCTCTATACTACCCGTGGAGGTTGGTAGCATGGACGTCTGTCTTTCTTCAGACCTCCATGTTTGATAGATGGTCCATCTTTCCTCGGATCTCCCTGGTTGATTCAAGGTCCGTCTTTCTTCGGACCTCCCTGGATGATTGGAGGTCTGTCTTTCCTTGGTCTCCTCTATTTGTAGAGAGCCTTCTGTTTGCAGGGTGACCTCTGGTTGGGTGGGGACTCTAGGATGGTTATTTTCTAGAGCAAGTTTCAACTTCACCTTCAGGTCTGCAACCTGACCCTGGAGAGCTTTCATCGTTTCCTCCTGAGCTTTAAATTTGGAAGCTTGCTCAGTGTGACTTTTGAGCTGCTCCTCATATTTAAGTCTCACTCTGTATTCTTCAACCATTACTTCTATTAGACCTTTATTGCGGGAGGCGTATTTTTCAGCCTCCCTCTTGAAGTACTCCAGCTGTTGAAGAATGCTCTTGTCAGTTGTAATTTTGGAAGAGCAAGAAACTTTTGACACATCTTTAATCTCTGCCACGTTTCTTCCATGTTCACGTTTGCCTTGCTGGTGACGTTCTTTTTCCAACATTGTTTGCAGTTTTT
This sequence comes from Poecilia mexicana, assembly GCF_051168715.1. NCBI lineage: Eukaryota > Metazoa > Chordata > Actinopteri > Cyprinodontiformes > Poeciliidae > Poecilia > Poecilia mexicana. Next base: position 29,661,071 of record NW_028263382.1, on the reverse strand, counting down.
GAATCTCCTCCTGCTGTGATTTGACTTCAGCCTGATATGCAACCCTTTGGTCTCTTTCCTTATGGAGTTCAAAAATCTTATTCTGCAATTCTGTTTTAAGATCGTCTACCTGCTTTGTGAGATCTTTGACGTGTTGGTTTGTCTCTTCATGACTTCCACTGAGGGGGTAATCTCGAAGTCAGAAGAGGGTGTTGTTTTCTGCTCGATTTCCAAAGATGTTGGACTCTCAAAGATGCCGGAAGGACTTGATTCCCCCTGGATCTCTGATTCATCTTCCGGCTCAATGGGGCTGTCGCTGTCATTTTCAACAGGGAAAATGACAGCGTCGTAGTCGACTTGGATGTTGAGGTCCACCATGTCAACCCATGAAAGCTTAGCTGGAAAAGCTTCATGTTCAAAAGCAATCTGTTGTTGTTTCATGACTGGTAAATTCTCGCTTCTCTGAACGGCGTGTAATGTCTGGAATCGATTTCGAACTTGTTCTGAAGGGTGATCTGTCGCGATAGAACTGTGGAACAGATCAGAGAAAACTCTATCTGTGAGCTACATTCAAGAGAGAGATTCCCTTGTGATATCATAGAGCGATGACATCACTGCTGATGTCATTGATACCATTGGAACTGAACATTCTATCTACCTTTTTCCTGGGAGGCTTACTGGGGAAACGATTATGGGTCTTACTTCCGGCGCCCACCGGAAGTAGCAGTATTTCATGTAATTTGGGATTTTGGCTAATCTATATTCATGATAGAAGTTACATCTCTCTTTTCGGTTATTGTACAATATTTAATAAAAGCCTTCATATTTTTCACAAAAGGTAATTTCTGTATATGACTGGTATAACCCAACCACCGTTAGCTCTAGAACATTGTTAGAGGACAACAACAGTTGTAGCAAAGTTGTTGTTTTTTTTTGTTTGTTTGTTTGTTTGTTTCATGTATACATTAAAATGTGTTATTATGGAGGCAATTTCAAATTAGGTTGAGTATTTGTTAAAAGGGGTAGTGTTCCTCGGCCTAAGAAAGTTTGAGAAACACTGCTTTAACGCAACAAATACAAAATTTTACTAGTTAATTATTTCAGACTTTTAATGTAAAACCTGCAAAATTTAGATGTACAATAGTGGCTGGATGGATGAAATTCAACACAGTCTGACATGTCAGGACAAGTAAATTCATGTCCATATTTAAGATAATGCTAATACCAGAACCAAACATGGAGAAGCAACATTCAGCTTCTACTCACCACAAATCTGGAACAGACTTCCAGAAAACTGCAAAGATGCTAAAACATCTGCTTTAGGGTCTTTAAATCAAGGATAAAAACCTGTCTTTGATTAGTAGTAAGTGTGGAACATTGAACAACATGTAATGACGTTCCTAAAATAGCGGCCCAAAGCTTTTACTTTATACAAAGGTAACGATATTTGCTTGAAGATTTTGCTGATGGTATTTGACAAAATGTAACGTTTGGTGTTTCACAGTTGGTTACTATATTTTGTTCATACGGTTTGAAATTCGTACTTTGAAATGCCCTGTTGCTGATATGTGCTGCACTTGTAAACTTAACTTGACTAAAATTCCTAAAACCAAATTCCTGACGGTGTAGGAAACCCATCCATTCAAAGTAAACCTTTATCATTCAACAGTTTGACCTTGTGTGTTTGTTTTTTTGGGGGGATGTTTTGTCTTTCAGCTCAACAGCCGGTGGAGGTGAAGAAAGGCGGAGAGCTCAGCGTGGCGGAGCAGATCGCCAGCGTTATCCGCCAGCCGGCCTTCATCGCGGGGCTGGGCGTGGCTGCCTGGCTGGTTCTGATGGGCTCTGGCGGCCTGCTGTACTGCCGGCACCGCAGGAGGAAGCAGCTGGGCCACTACACCACATCCTTCGCGTACACGCCGGCAGGTGAGGCAGCCGGTTCCGTACGAACCCCCTGTTCCACTTCGGACAAACAAAGATGACTACCCAGCGTCATCAATCCACTCCTCAAAGTCGCCACGTCTGACAAAATGGGACGAAACGTGGAGAAAAAAACGGATTAAGCAGTTCACAGTTTGTTTGTGCTCAACCCGGTGACAGTGACAAACTTCCTGACGCACCTCTGGGGGACGGGGGGAACATCTTGTATGGTGATGAATGCTTTCAATTTCAGATGTGTGCTTTTGCAAAAAAACAAATCCTGCACTTTAATCTCATCCACAGTTCATTTAAATGTATTTATTATCCGAGCTCACAAGCTTGTGCGACTGAAGGCAGCAGAGAATAAAACCGCAGCGGTACAGATTTAGAACAAAGCCTTGGGGTGTGAGTGAAAACACATCATTTGATCACTTCCTAATGCGTTCAGAAGCACATGTAGTATGGTTTTATGTAAGTTTTATGTAAGTGTTATATTATTGTGATTTAGATTATCTTATGATTTTGCGTGGCCGCCTCCTTTTTGTTGCAGGCGTGTTTCAGTGTATATCCATCCATCGTGTGTCTCTGAGCGTATTTAGGTCAGAAGTGTGTTTTCATAGAAATTAATCCAAACCTGCTTTTATTTGAATGTAATGTGAAGTGTAATGATACAGGGCTAAACACACTTGTTCTCTTTAGAGTCTTTGAAGGAAAGAAGAAAAAAAAGAGATGTCTTAAGGCGAAAGCTTTCTCTTCTCCGCTGTCAAACATGATTTATATTGTAACTCTTCTTCTTTTTTCTTTTCCTTTTGCAGTTGGCTTTGCTCACAGTGAAGGATCTGGAATCATCAATGGAGGGTAAACTCTTCTTTAAGGTTTGATTCACATGATAAGAGACACTCTGGGTTTAATAGAAATAGCGCTAACACGCTCTCACCTGTCACCCCCTCAAGGCCTGGCTTGTTGGGGTCAAATATGGGCAATTACCCCTGGCTGGCGGACTCCTGGCCCACTCCGAACCTCACTCACAGCAAAGACTTCGTCAACTGCTGCTCTGGAAAACTGGACTCAGAAAGATATTATAACTGTAAGAGCCCTCAGAAGCTGAATATGCAGGTGAAACGGCCTGTTAGGAGCACAGAGGGCTGTAGCTGAGAGTGTAACTCATTGTTTGTTGTTTTTTCCTCCGGTCCAGCCGTTGGGATCATCAACTACCCCAGTCAGACGGAGAAGCGCAGCACGGCATCCAACGACAGCCCCATTTACAGCACCATCAACACGGCGGCTGAGGACGACCTGCTGGCTTACTACGACACCTACTCCAGTGTGCCCTTCAACCAGGGTCCAGACCCTTACAGCAGCAACCCGGTGCTGTCCAGTGCTGGGATTCTGGGCCTGGAGCAGGACCTGGACCGCTGGACCATCCAGTCTGGCCAGTCGGGCTCAGAATATGCCAAACTCCAGTACACCAAGAAAAGCAATGGTCAGTACTTTTCCCAATACAAACTCCTTGTTTTGTTGCACTGAAAGTGGCCGTAGGTAACTTTCTAAAAATAGATGTTTTTACACATTTTTCTATGTCCTGAAAATAATCTGTGAAAAGATTAATGTCCTCTGCTTTGGTCCTATAGCTATCTGCAGGAATACACACCCCATTCAGAAACAACCAATCGGAGCCAGGGGGAGGGTCTTAGCGCTGTCAGTCATGTTTGTGTACACTCTACTTACACCCTCCACATTGCTCCCTGCTGCACAACAGCTTCTTCCTCTAAAAGGAATATGCTTTGAATACACAGGCTAGTTAGCATGGTCACCAATGATGGCAGATAAGTAGTTATTGTTTCTCTGCCATTAGCACTTTGAGCAGCACATACACAAGTGTGACCGACAGCGCTAGGTCACTCCTCCTGGTTCTGATTGGTTGTTTCTGACTGGGACCGGAGCATTACTGTAGATGGCAGTAGAACCACAGGGAGAAGGAAGAGTAGTTTTTTTTATTTGACAAATTATATGTGTATCTTTCGGAAGACTGTAACAGTTTTGAAAAATTTAAAAAACATATTTTTGTAAAATGTACCTACTGAGATTTAAAGGTTTATTTAAAAAATATATTAGAAAAACTTTACTTGAGTAATTACAATGAGAAGGATTCAATCACATGTGGTAAAAGTATTTGAGAAATTTTGTTCCAAAGTTATTGGAGGGTTTTTGAACATGAAAACCTCAGTTATTATGTCATAGCATTTCATGTTAAAAACCCAGACTTTGACTGGACCAGACCAAAACTTTCACTTTGTACTTTTCTTCTTGACATTGAGAGGTGAACTTGTCAGGATGCAACACTTTTTTTTTTTTTTTGTCATTTCAATAAACAAGGTAACGTTAAGCTAGGGCTAAGCTAGTTTCACTTCATTTTTAAAAATCTCCACTTTAAGACAATCTTATAAAAGTATTTGTTTTTCTCACCAAAATCTTGTGATGGTGCTTGTGGACAGGAAATTTACCCACAGCAGAGCATCAATGTTATAAAATAAAGCAAAAGTATCCCAGATGTCAACCAGAGTAATGGGTCTTGTCATCGTGATTCAGGTCTCTTTTAAATTATTTCTTAAATAAGGAAAAGTCCTGCTTGTTCCCCTCCTTCATAATTTGTATGTAGTACGACTCTATATGCTCCTCCTGACCAGACACAACTCTGCCCTGTCTCTTACCATCATTTTGAAATAATTAATAACACAGAATTTGGTACAATCCGATTTATTTCTGTTTTCAAAAACCATCTATTTGTTGTGAAATCCACCGACTTTCTTTCAACCTTTTGAAATGGTTTCGATCGATGGTCCACTGAGTCTTCTGCCAGTCGAACATTTTCCCTGAGCAGCTTCTGCTCTTACCGCACGTATTCTGTCTTATCTGTGAAACCTTGAGATGTCAGACAGGGAGCACACTGGACAAAAACAACTGGCAGAGTGAGGTGAAGCTATCACCACCATTCAAAAAGAAAAAAAAATCAGCAAAGACCTGTTACAGGAAATGAGAGATGCATCATCCTCCTGATCTGTTCACATTTTGAACTAACAGCTGTGGGAGTGACCTTCAATGGGGCAAAATAAACAGTTTCAAATTTGTCTTGTTCCAAGTCTTCTTTTAAATATCCATTTCTTTTTATCCAACCTTAAGTGAAGATGCCTTTCAAAAGCTCAAATGAGCCTAAGTCGTTTTTACTCATTATCTCCTCCCACTCACATCCACATGCAAACACTGAGTAATAACAGAAGTTACCTTCAGACATTCCTGCAAAAGCTTTTAAAGCTGTCCAGAAACGCCTTAAAAAAATAGCTATTTAAGTAGTTTTTGTTTGGTTTATTCAAACAGCTGCTAGTTCAATTTATGCAGCTTTTCTTTTCATGCCGCTAACGAATCTAATTCTCGTAATTTTTGCTTATGGAAACTTTCGTGTGTTGTTTTGAGGATAAAATGAAACGAGGTCAGCTAAAGAGGGAAGCCATTAGAGAGGGACTGTTTTAAAATCCATATCTTTTTCATTTTTTTGTTTATTCATTTGTCAAGCTGGACATAAAGATAATAGTTATAACAACGATTCTGCTGTAAGAACATGATTCTAACGATACTAAATGATGGCTCAACCTAAAAAAAAAAAGAGGAATTACAAATAATAAAGACACATGAGATTAGTTAAAGTTTGGATGGAAAGTAAATGTATTTATGAATAAGTTGTTAGTTCCTCCGACCCCATTTCAGATGGGATTTATGTTTTATGTGTATTGTTATTTGTGTGTATGTAGATAGGTATGTATGTATGGATAGATGTGACATGTCTGGAATGAATCAATAAATGAAATTGATGATATAATTATTGTTTTTATTATTGTTTTTGGTGTTATTAGACAAACTGGCTTCGCAGGCATCGGCTGGATCCCTCTCCAAGCCGGCTCCTCTCACCTGGGTGGACGTTTTATCACTTCCTCTTCCGCCCAACGAGGGCAGAGATCATCCAAAGCCAGACAAAGAAGAGGCGCAGCACAGGTAGCATTCATCAACTCGTTCATTTTTCAGACTCTTCATATCTCCAGGAACACTTGGCTCTTCAGCGTTTGTTTTTTTTTTATTTAAATTTTATTATCATTAGCGAGAAGGCCTCTGGCTCCTCTTCTCTGACAGATGGCGTTAAGGCAGCTGGGCATCAAAGCTGCCCTGCAATGCTGCCAAGGCAGTCAAGCAAAGCTTAAGTGAAGTTTGGTGGACTGAGGAGTTTGCAAATTAACACTTGTGTGTCTACCGGCGGCGAGGCGAGGCGACTGCGCTGCGAGGCGGCGGAGGGGAGCGTCCGCGCTAACCACTTCTGACACATTAGATTGCGGACATAACGGGGTGGGGATCGGAAAGGCTGTTCTGACTGCGCCGTGTCTTTTGTAATGACATTAGGCTCCGTCTGACAGGCTGAATTAGTGCTTTCCGTTTTCAATGACACGTCCGTCATTAAAATAGCCCCGACGGCGCTGACATGACAACAGGCATCACGGAGGTGGAGCCTGTCTTCTCGTTCTTCTTTACTACTTCCATTTCATGAGAACTTTGAGCAGTGTGTCTGATTTATTCCTGCTTTGCTCGTTTGTTGACCCCCCTGGTTGCTCTAAAGTGTTTACTGGACGGTGTTGAGTTTTGTGCAAATATTCTGGCAATAATTTAGTAAGCAAAGTAAAGCGATGCAACTGCAAAAACACAAAATCTTACCAAGTATTTTTGGTTTCTAGGGCAAATATTTTGGTACACTTGTAATTGGCAATATGGACTTATAATTTTATCACAATATTTTGTAGTAATATTGTGATAATAAAAATGATGAGAGAAATCCATTTCTTACCAGTTTTTAGGTAACTGCATGGCACCACAAGCATAAATACTGCTCCTGAAAAACATTCTTATTGAAATGAAGCTTTTTCAAGATGCCACATACTTAAAGAGGTGTGATTTATGTCACTAAATTACACATAGAGACTTTGTTTAATCATATGTTTGAATCTACTGATATTTGTCTGATGTCTCAGTGGAAAAAACACTGGAGAAAATGTCAAAAAGAAAATTTTAATATATTTTTTTAAACATCAACAGAAATCTATCGGTATGTGACAGTGATAAGTAAAGACTTTTTATTACGACGAGAAATTTTTCATGATAAACGATACAATAAATACCCACCCCTACCTGAAATAAGGTAAAATTAACTTCCCAGTAACTGTCCAGCAATAAATATGAGCTTGTTTTAAGTCAGGAATGCCTTAATATTGATTTAAAATATCCAGGTTCCAGATTATTGCACTTATTTCAAGACATTTTCCCCAAGCTATAAGTGAAATAATCTGCCAGTGGAACTAGAGCTTTTTTAAAATCAATAATAAGAAATATTGACCTTAATCAAGCTTCCATATCTTGCTGAAAAGTTACTTATATCAAGCATATCAAGTTGTTTACACTAGAGACTAAACCAAACATATTTAGTAGGTTTTTGTGTTTTTTGCTGTGTGGCACAGTTTCATTTTGAATGCTGAATGTGTGCATTGAAAAAAGAGTATTTCTTTAGGAAACATAGGAAAATATCTCAAATAAAATCAGATTGTTTGGGAAGAGGAGTCAGGATTCATCAGATCTCCTCTGCACCTGCAGAATGCCGAAAAACGCCAAAGAACGCAGCGGCGTGGGTTTTGAAGGTCGAGCCGCTTGCACACTTTGCTTGCATGTGTTATTATTCTTTCCATGTCGGGTCAAACACGGCTTCTCCTCTACGGCTCAGCCTGAGGACACTATTTAAATTACATCTGCCCTGCTTTCAAGAGACACTGCAATCCACATGTACTGTGAAAACGGCAGGACGCTGCTGCGTTAATCAGTTGTTTAAAAAAATGATTTACATTGGAAATATTTGGCTAATTTTTTATGTCTTTTGCTCCTTCATTTCTAGTCAGAACACATTTACATTCTGTCATCAGTCGCATTGAGTGTCACGTTAATTTAAAGGCATACTTCGTCATTCTGACAACCACCAACACCACCTATGTGTTTTTACACAGTCAGAATCAGCTTTGTGGGCCAAAATTGCCCCAAAAAAGCAAAAATATTCACTTGATTTTTGCTTGCAACGTGCAGACATTAAGAATATACAAACAAAACCTTATAGGAAATAAAATAAACACATGCCAACATCCTCTGGAAGAAAACTTATCCATCCACTTCAATACAAAACATGTTGTCTGTTTTTTTTTTCCATATCTAGAAATGAAATGAGAACAAATATTCTTTATGTAGTTAGGCAGAGGATCAAAATTGATTATTGAATTACAAAAGCTGCACAACCCCGATTTATTGTATGTGAACATAATTCTGACCAATTGGGGATTCGATGAAATTGTCACAAAAATGAAACTTGCTGATCCCCAAAGTTGTGTGTAATACCTTCAAGAGTTCAAATAAACCTTTTAAAGCTTAAGATTAGGGCTGGACAATAAATCAATAACAATATGTATCGTAACAGACACATGATCAATATCAATTAATAATATGCCTGATTGAATATTCAATATTCAATATATAGAATATTCACTGAACTCAGATCCAGAACCACGTGGCATTCTGGGAGATGTAGGCAGAGGAAAGACGTTAGCCGCTCAACCTCGGCTAGCGGCCAGCTAAGAAAGGTGAAAGTCATCAACTCACTCACTCACTCTGTGGTTACCTAGCAACAACTTGTTGAGTAACTTACGCAGCAGCAGTTTCATGTTTCACTACCGTGGCTCATCACTGCTAAAAAAAAAACAAAAAAACAATGGTGTTGAGTGGATAAAAGAGGAAAGGTAACGGCACCAGTTTGGCAGCATTTCAGATACTTAAAACAAATCAATATTTATTTAGATGAATTGATATGAAACGTTTGTATCGTGATACGTTTTTCAGCCATATCGTCCAGCCCTATCCCTATATTACATTTTAAAATCTTACTGAAAATGAATCACTCATCCAAATTCAGCAGCAAGAAGACAGAGTGTTTCCCTGAAAGCCACTCCTTCACCTGCCGCCTTCTCTCCGCCCGACGTTTAGCTCCGAGGAGGAAGATGATGACTGGTGTCCTCCGCTGCCGGCCAGAACCTACCTGATGGACTCTTACAGGGAGGAGGGGTCAGGCCTGCCATACAGACCAGAGGAAGTAACGCCTCCGCCTCAGCATGACGCCCCGCAGCCCGGTGACATCCCCCGCGTCCAGCACTTTGACCTGTTGGTGCGCCACCAGCAGAGCCAGGTGTCCCAGTCCAACCCCGATCTATTCACCAACACCAAGGCGCTGGAAGGCAGCGATCTGCACAATCACAGCAGCCAGTGGGCGGATAATTTCAGGGGAGAAAGCCTTGGCAAAGGTCAGTTTGAATTAATTCGAATGTTAAAGCTGGACTCACACGACCGCGCCGCGTCACGAAGGATCTGCTTTCCGGTTGTTACTCAGCAGAAAGTAAATCGTGTCGCATTTATTCATAGGGGATTTTTTTTGTTTTGTTTTGGCTTCTGTGTGAAGTTTCTCTAAAGGATGACGTCAGCATGCTCTCTTGTCAGGACAATCTCTCGCTGCGGCTGCCGAGTCGAGCCCAACAGCTGCGGCGCAAAAACCCAGGAGTAAGAAGAGAGCGCCGAGGGACGGGCAGAGCCGGAGAGAGAGGCACGGAGACGCGGCAGGTACTTCCTGAGCCACACTAATCAGTTCTAATCCAGTTAAGAGAACACCGCTCATTCTCTAAATTATTTAGAGCAGATCCGACAAACATGGCTCCTTTTATTATTACCTCTTTGAATTAAACAGCAGCCATCAGCTTAGGTTTGTTTCATTTTTAGTAGCAGAAGTTCTCATGCCCTTTGAACTCTTGAGCTTTTTTCAATAGACTGTCTTTTCTAAATCTGAATAATGTGGTTTGCTTTAATATTTGATCCTCTTTATTCTGATGCCTTTAAATAAAATCAGGCACAACCAGCAGCCTTCATAAGTCACAGGCTGTAATGTGTAATAGATGCATGTGGCGCTTCTCTACCTGGTTAGAGCTGCAGTATGTAACTTTAACATACTGTAATTTTAACAGTTTTTAATATGTTGAATATTATAAATATTTAATATGTTAAAAATCTTTTTTTAACATATTTGTTAAAAAGCCTTCTTATGATGACTGGTACTGGTGTCCTCCGCTGCCGGCCAGAACCTATGTACTAAAAAGATTTTTAAAAAAGGGAATTTTAAAGTTTTAATCATAGATTTTCAATCATAGTTTTTTATAATCATAAAATATTAATTGTTTTTCAAAAATATATCTCTGGTAGTAGGAGTAGAGCGACTTAAAAAACTAAATTTCATTGACTTCATTCTCAGAATTCTGACTTTTGGTCTCGGGAGATTGAATTTTGAAAATTGTGAGAAAACAAATTCAGAATTTAAATTTTTAGTGGCCCTAATCCTCTTCCATACCTTTCTCTGCTTGGCTGTCAGTCAAAGTTATCAAGCTGCTTTGCTCCTCAAGCACAAAGTACACAAGTTTCTGACAAGAAAAAGACCAGAGGCCGCGTCCAGCAGCGCCACTGCGAATCACACTGCTGTTAAAAACAGCATGAAGCAGCATTTATGGTAAACAAATGTAATAATGACTGGTTAAAAGGTGCTATGTAAGGAAAACTTAATGTTTCCTTCCTATTTTGTAACATTGTCTACTGGTTTGCAAAGGGAGTCCTCGCTCAGAAGCTAATGGTATTTGCAGGATGATAGGATGGAAAAGTTAGGGAATCCCTCCTTTAGATATCTGACTTTGGCACATTCACCATCTGAGTAATCGCTGGTCTCCATGTGCAAACACTTTAAATCACAGTGGTCCAGAAAGAGGCTGGAGTCACTAAAATAACATGATGCATCATGGGTAACGGGTGCTCAGCCCCCTCTGCGTCCCGTTATTAAGCAAGTCGGCCTCAAAAGTGATATCTGCTCATCTAACTCACAGCGAGAAAGTGAATAAGCAGATTTCCCGAAATGTCAGAGTATTCTTTTTAAGATAAAATTCTCTTTGTGTGTGTGTGTGTTTGTTTTTTTTTTAATCATCGCTGATGAATCAGAGCTCCCTCCTCCGCCGGCCCCTCCCGCCGCAGACGGCTCCCTGCAGCTCTTTGTGGACGTTTCAAGTCGCAGACAAACAGACAGCGAAACAAGAGAGGGAAGCGATTTGCCTGCTCTCCTGAAGCGAGGAGACGATTCCTCACCCCAGAGGGGGGGACTTGCAAAGTGGTTATCACAAGGTAAAAAAAAAAAAAAAAAAAAACGAGAAAAATTCAAGGAAACAAAAGCGGAGCATGACAAACTGGCTCCGGCAGCAACGTCACGCAGGTTTGATTTGATATTGTTGTGAAGCTTCCGGTAAATGATCTCGGTTTTCAGTCATTCAGGGGCCAAAACGCTTTAAATTTGAGCGATCTGTTTTCCCTCAGCAGATGAGAATGTAATCCCATACGGACAGCCAAATGTCCTGTCCAAGGTCCAGACGTCGGGCTACGGGTCCCTGGGGGGACGGGCGTTTCCTCGGCCCGCCGCCGCTGCTCAGAGGAGAGATGAGGTAAGTCTGAACAGAGCAGATACTGAACTGTTATCAACTCAATAAGAGTCTCTGCAGGAAGCAGGCCCGTCTTCAATAAATATTTATCAATAAATAAGTAAAGATGGGATCTGGAGTTTATTTCTTTTATCCAGTACAGCTCTCAGTCCACTGGCCAATTATCCAATAAACATATTTTCAATATGGAAATCATAGATTGAAGTATAAAATTTAAATTCAGTGGCTTTAAAAAATTTCACGTTACATTTAAAATGACATATTTCTGTGAACCAACTACGGTATATTATTTCAATATTGTTCTATCGTTAACGTACTGAAATTCATACAAAAAACAACTTCAAAAACCTGGCTGTTCACTGCCCTTAAACTTAAACTTTGCTGAAGAACCTTCGGTCTTCTCTTGGCAGTGGCGCCCCCCAGAGGGGGAGCGTAGGGGCCACTGGTCCTGACTTGAAAAATGCTTACCTTACCCACTGCATGACCCCTGCAGGGAATCACACTCAAGTCATAGAGAGGAAAATAAGAGTCACCGTCTTCATTGAATACATACATATAAAAGCCTCAAAATGTATAAATACAAAATAAAGAAAAGAAAAGATTAAATAATCACTTTCTTTTTTTTTATTTGCTGTGTCCCACTAAAGCTTCCCAAAACTTCAGTTTTCATCTCATATTGAAAAAAAGAGAATGGTTCTCCAACTTAAAAAAAAAAACAGTTAAGTGGTCACAAGTAATTTAATGACATAAGTGAAACTTACTTTGGTCATGTTTGTTTAACTTGACAACTTAATAAATTATCCTAATTTCTTTTGTTTTATGCACAGGTGAATAAAACTAAAATTCTTATGTGTTCATATTTTTATCATCGATAACAAAAAAAAACCAATTTTCCCTTGAAAAAAGGGTAACCTCCTCCACATGTTTCACTGTGGAAGTGGTTTCTTAAAATAATGCTCAGTTCCTAAACATAATATTTAGGAACTGTGGCCCAAAAAGTTCAGCTCTGCTTTCGTCAGATGAAGCTTTCAGGTCATGTGAACGGAGCAGGAGAGTTTTGTAGAACATAAATGGTCCCAACCAGAACCTGTTCTGCCGTCACTGTTCCTGTCAGACTCTTGACAACCTTCCTTCCTAACCATTTGTCTTGTCCATTTCAGAGAAACTTAAGAGTTTCAGAATGCCACCTTTGTGACCTCGACACTTTTTCCTCATATTTTTTCTGACTGCCTCTGCTGTCCTTTGTTACACACACATATAGATTTGTAATTGTGGAGAGTTTTCTTCACTTTTCTTCTGAGTGATTCCAACATCTCTGCTAACTATGACTTTAGCTGAAGGGAGCAAACCGTGTCAGGAGAATCGTACCAAGACATTTGTACTTCATGTCTAACTAATATGATTTACTATAATTGATGTTATATGTATAGATGTGTACTATGTAGATTAATTTAAAGGTGCTTCAGTAAAGTATTAGCTAAAGGGTCCTTTTTCTTTCTTCTTCTTTGCCGTTGTTGAATTGAACAACACTTGTAGCTTATTACTCCAAAATAGGAAAATGTTTTGAGAGGATTTATTATTCTCATTTGTTTTTACGTTACACAATTGTGGGTTGTTAACTAGATTATGCAGACCTCTGAGGTTCACTGTAAATCTCATCTGCTGTTGCAGACTCTCTGCAAACTTTTAATAAACATATTAAAAATACATCAAGCACATTAATTACACCGACAGTCATTCCGAGTTTAACTTCAGAAGGACATTTCCCTTCTGCTGCCTTAAGATAAAATGGTGTTTGTGGTTTAAAAATACCCAACAACAGATGTTTCAGCTGAGAGGATGTAGTAATATTCCACTGATACTGTGAGGTTTTTCTCTGCCATAGCTGCAGAATGTGAACAGATTTATTAACTTTTTAAAGCTCATTTAAAGGTATTCCGTACCTTTAAATGTTTTCCTCAGCTCTTTGGACACATTTTTTTCTTCTTAGAAATCCAAATATCGTCGGCCCCGAATTCATCTCATCTTTGCAAGCAGTGAGCTTTGTGAAGTGTGCATGTATTAATGTGTTTAAATGATACACTGTAACACTTTACGCATGAGTTAACTCAAATATTTGTTTTTGTGGATTATCTGCTGAAAATCTTGTCATTAATTGGATTTTTTAAAAATTGACACTTTTCTGAGATTTTCCATTTTACCACTTATGCTTATTTCTTTTTCAACTAAACATTCTATTCCCTAAAATGCTACAACATTACGTTCATTAAGGGAAAGCTTAGTCATTTGTAGCAAAGGATGAATCTGCAGCTAAAAACATCAGTACAGTGTCAGACCAATCTGTTTATTTGACCCAGGTTAATATGAAACTAACCTCTGGAGGACTTCTGGATCAAACATATTTACAGACAATATTGTTTTCATCTTAAATGCAACATGTGTATATTTTTGTACAGTTTTGGCTTAATTACTGCTCTGAATATGTTGTACTTTAAGAAGCTGTGTGCTCCAGTTAACGATTAATCGATTGCTAAGTAAGTTGGCGATTATTTCAATAATCGATTAATCGCGAATAACACCTCTGATCCCCGTAAATAAAATGGACCTGTATGTAGATACTGAAAGGCTGTCTGGACGGCCAAGTCAAAGTCCAGACACAAATCAAATTGAAAATTTGTGGTAAAACCGAGTTTGAGATATTTTTTGCAATTATAAACGAGCAGAAATTTTGATCTCAAGGGTGTGATTAAATTTCCAATACTTGTTGCAAGATCTAGACATTAAAAACAAAAATAAAGCATAAGATTTACTTTTATGATTATATCCAAAATGACTTTCACCACATAAAGGAGGAAATTTTTTTTAAATTTGAGTGTTTTATTGGCAACATGAGCAACTTTAGACGAGAATGTAAAGTTTCCCGGCACACCTGAAGAGCAGCAACGAACATGAAACAGAGAAATGTTAGAAGTGATTCAAGTTACTTACAAATGGATCTGATTCCTCAGTGAAGACGAATTTCTGATTTGAAACGAAATCTTAAAAATGGGAAACATGATATGTGAGCTTCATTACTTCCCCACTTTAGGGATTTTCACATGGCTTGATCTCCACAGCTGTTCTCCATGTAATCTGCATGCTAATGTCTCTGCTCGTCTAACCGCACGCACTTTTCATTTGGCTTCCTCCGCAGAATCTCATATAGACAGCCGCCGATTACACCACGTGACATTCTCCTCTCCTTTCCTCCCCGACTTCCTGTCTCTGCGAACCATCAATGTGTTGCCATGGCATCTCGCGAAAAGCGGAAGACAAAAGGAAAAGCGTCAAGGCTTGCCATCTGCCTTTTCACAAGCTACTTGTATTCTCTTTTTATTTTTCTTTAGGGATCTTCTTTTTTCTTCTTCTGCTTCTTCTTCTTCTTCTTGCGTGTGATTTCTCTCACCCCTCCCTCCGGTGTACAAAGACTTCCTCTGTAATTTTTTTAAAAGAAGAAGTGATCAGATATATTGCTAAGAAAAGAAACATGGTATTTTTAGGCTAAAGGGAATGAAATGGAAGTATTGTATTGTTGTACAGCAGATTAATGAATGTATCTTTTGTTTACTCCTGACCGTCAAACTATGATGCTGCGGGGCTTTTTTGTTTTGTTTTGTTTTGTTTTGTTTTTGATGAACGACGGGAGCAGTGAAGAGGGACATGAAGCTAAATCTCATGATGTCGGTGTGGGTGTGTGTCAGTGTTTTTAATTTCACCTTCCCGTGTGGCTGTGTAACCGTGTTAGATCACCAGTGTGTTCATTTTTAAAACTGAAAAAAAAAATAATAATAATAAAATAAATAAATAAAAGGCTTTGTTACATAAAAGTTCCTCTTGCGTAGAGTGTGAAATCTACTAACTGTGACAGAAGAATAGCAGTTGTGTTGGTAGCAGTAGGACTCTGTGGATGACAACGCCAGCCTGGATTTTCCAGTCAGCTGGCGCACCGCCTCAGCGCCGAGTGAAACGCTTCCATGAAAGTTGGAACAGAACACGATTGAAAAGTATTCGAAAAACTTGTGCTGCTGAAACTTTTTGAGCTTTAGAACAGATCTGATTGTTTTTTATTATTATTATTTTTATTATTGGAAAGATTTAAAGAAAGATCTTTAAGATGACCAGCATTCATAACTACAGCTGTAGAAACCTGTGAGGTAGTTTTCTAATTGGTAATTGGTAGAAATGCATTTTGTGTTTGTTGATTCAGCAGAAATCTACTGGTAAAAACTAACTCATCTTCTGCCATCTTTGAGTCTCGAATCCTATTGGACAAGGATCGTTCAAACAGACCAATCAGAAATGACCTGGAGTTCCGAGAAGAACAGAGTTTTCTACCTAAATTATATCATCTCTGATTTTTGAAAAGTTAATTTATGTTAATGATTTTGGTTAAAAAGGGAAATTTCTACAATATATTTATATTTTTTATGCAAACAGTGGAATGTTTACATTGGTAATATCTGGTTATTTTCATGTAAATGGCTGTTATGGTTTGTTAGAAGATGTTAATATAACCATTAAAAGATTTTCAAACAGGGATGTTATATCACGACCTGCACAATCCTGGGAACAGATGTTGACCACATGCAAGGTAAGCGACACAGGGTCATTTCTGAAGAGATGGGATGGTCACCTTTCTAAAACTTTTGCCTAAGTGTTTTAAAGACCTAAGTCATTTTTTTGCTAAAAGTTTTTTGGGGGGATTTCCCCCCAAAATCACTGTTGGCAAATAAACGACTTTGTACGTTATTTTAGCAAAGGGATGATAAACGAGCATTTTAAGTGAAGGTTCAGTGGAAGGAAAAAGTGTGGTTGAAAAGCAACAGAAGCAGAGTCTATTGGAGAGTCTTGTGGAGATTCAAAGACTGAAGACTGCAGCTCGAGTCAGAGCTTTGGATATTGAATAGGGGCCGGGGGATTTGTGTTTTCTGATCCATATCTGTCTCAGGTCCTGGGGTCCATGACTCCTCACACACAAACATTCGCATGGAGAAACTCCACACACACAGAGACTAGTTTGCATTTGTACCTATATTAGGGCTTTCTGTTGACTTCCATTCATTTGTAACTGTATGCCTAACCCAGACATTTTTCCTTGCCTTTGCTAGTCTATTCCTAACTCTAACCTTAACCAAAACTTAATTCACACCACACTTCTAAACTGACTAGTACAGAACAGAAGTGCAAAAAAAACAAAAAAAAAACAATCGGGACCAGGAGAAGATAAACATGGTGAAAGTGGTCCACACACACACAGGTGTTTGAATTCAGGTGTTTACGCACACACTCTATCTTGGGCGTCAGTTGCCACTGAATACATCATGTATTAATAGCCTGGTTCTTTTCAGCCATGCTGTTATAAAAGCATCTGTTTCTCACTGGTTACTGTGTCATTCTTTCTCTCTTTTTCACAGGTTTATAACTAAACTTCTAGGGTGTTCTCTTTTATTCCCTTCATCCTTTTTTCTCCCCTCTATTCTTATTTCCATCTTTCCCTTTTAGCTGTTTGCCACCTCTCTTACTTTTTTTTTTTTTTTTCTTTTCTCTGTTTAAAGCTATAGGGCGTCTCCATTAGCACTCAGACAAACGTGCTACATTGTCAGACAAGAGACATTTAGAAAAGAAAGAAGAAAAGAAAAGGAAGCAGCCAGGAGGTCCGTGGTCACTTTCTATGAGCTGAGAAAATCCAAAGTTCAGGAGAGTGTCTAATGATGACAGGACAACTATTACATTTACACTTTTCTTTTTAGAAAAAGGCAGGAAAGTACGCCTCAGGAATTTTGCCGCGTGGGGAAACGATCTGCCCTTATCAAATGAAAACATTTAAACTTTTGGCCTACATACAAAAAGCTGTGTGTGTGTGGCAGAAAACCGACACTGCTCCTCACCCTGAACACATCCTCCTCAAAAAGAAACAAAGGATCAGCCGCATGCTGCTGTGAGGCTATTTTCCCTGAGTACAGACAGGAAAGCTGGTTGTAGATGTTAGCAAGACGGAGCTGAATACAGGACAGTCCTGGGAGAAAACCTGTCAGTGCCTAAAAATAATAATAATAAAAAAAAGCCCTGAGGATTGACAGACAAGAACCATCAATGTAAAGACAGAGCAACAATGGATCAAAATACACAAACAGAATGGCCTATTCAAAGTCCAGACCTAAGTTATCTTTAAAATCTGTGGCTGAAAACACAAATGACACATTTTATTTGGAAAATAATGTTGGGGGGGGACACGTCTGTACTTAAAATTCACAATTATGCCGCTACCTTGTTTTGTTCTATCCCATAAGCTGGTGGAGTTTATAATGAGAGTAAATGTGATTTTTTATTTATTTTTTTTTTTAATGTGAATATTTTTGCGAGTCACACTAAAATGCGACTTGTGTTTCATGCTGAGGAATCTGGAATTTCCCAGCATGAATTTTAAACGAATACGATTTGTGGAGTGTTTGGTGGAAGAACAAAACATAAGACTCAAAAATAACACAAAGTTTTAAAAGCCACCATCTTAACATCGGCAAATACGCAAAACAAAACCTGGGAGAAACTATTCGTGTCATATCGTTTTCATCATTTACATCCTATCGAACTTCACTCAGTCTGAGACTTTGACTCTGTGAAATTGAGTAACTCTGTATCTTCTGAACGGGTGACTTATCCTGATTATTGATTACGTATTAGCATTCATATGTGTCTGGTGAGCTTAGGAGCATTTGCTCAGGATCTTTAAGGGAAAACATGTAACTGGCCAAAAATGAAAAAAAAAATATATATATATATACAGGTGCTGGTCATAAAATTAGAATATTGTGATAAAGTTCATTATTTTCCATAATGTCATGATAAAAATTAAATTGTCATATATTTTAGATTCATTGCACACCAACTGAAATATTTCAGGTCTTTTATTGTTTTAATTTTGATGATTTTGGCAAACAGCTCATGAAAACCCAAAATCCCTGTCTCAAAAAATTAGAATATTATGAAAAGGTTCTCTGAACGAGCAATAAAAATAATCATCTGAATCAACAAAGTAACTCTAAACACCTGAAAAAGATTCCTGAGGCCTTTAAAAACTCCCAGCCTGGTTCATTACTCAAAACCGCAATCATGGGTCAGATTGCTGACCTGACTGCTGTCCAGAAGGCCATCACTGACATCCTCAAGCAAGAGGGTGAGAAACAGAAAGAAATTTCTGAACGAATCGGCTGTTTGCAGAGTGTTATATCAAGGCACCTCAGTGGGAAGTCAGTAGGAAGGAAAAAGTGTGGCAGAAAACGCTGCACAACGAGAAGAGGTGACCAGACCCTGAGGAAGATTGTGGAGAAGGGCCGATTCCAGACCTTGGGGGAAGCAGTGGACTGAGTCTGGAGTAGAAACATCCAGAGCCACTGTGCACAGGCGTGTGCAGAAAATGGGCTACAGGTGCCGCATTCCCCAGGTCAAAGGTCAAGCCACTTTTGAACCAGAAACAGCGGCAGAAGCGCCTGACCTGGGCTACAGAGAAGCAGCACTTTGGACCACTGTTGTTCAGTGGTCCAAAGTACTTTTTTCGGATGAAAGCAAACTTTGCATGTCATTCAGAAATCAAAGTGCCAGACTCTGGAGGAAGACTGGGGAGAAGGAAATGCCAAAATGCCAGAAGTCCAGTGTCAAGTACCCACAGTCAGTGATGGTCTGGGTGCCATGTCAGCTGCTGGTGTTGGTCCACTGTGTTTTATCAAGGGCAGGATCAATGCAGCAGCTATCAGGAGATTTTGGAGCACTTCATGCTTCCATCTGCTGAAAAGTTTTATGGAGATGAAAATTTAATTTGGTCTGGAATCGGCCCTTCTCCACAATCTTCCTCAGGGTCCGGTCACCTCTTCTCGTTGTGCAGCGTTTTCTGCCACACTTTTTCCTTCCTACTGACTTCCTACTGACTTCCCACTGAGGTGCCTTGATATAACACTCTGCAAACAGCCGATTCGTTCAGAAATTTCTTTCTGTTTCTCACCCTCTTGCTTGAGGATGTCAGTGATGGCCTTCTGGACAGCAGTCAGGTCAGCAGTCTGACCCATGATTGTGGATTTGAGTAATGAACCAGGCTGGGAGTTTTTCAAGGCCTCAGGAATCTTTTTCAGGTGTTTAGAGTTACTTTGTTGATTCAGATGATTATTTTTATTGCTCGTTCAGAGAACCTTTTCATAATATTCTAATTTTTTGAGACAGGGATTTTGGGTTTTCATGAGCTGTTTGCCAAAATCATCAAAATTAAAACAATAAAAGACCTGAAATATTTCAGTTGGTGTGCAATGAATCTAAAATATATGACAATTTATTTTTTATCATGACATTATGGAAAATAATGAACTTTATCACAATATTCTAATTTTATGACCAGCACCTGTATATATAAAATGCTAAAAAGCTGTGATTGACGCCCTGGTTGCTGATAGTGATCTGGTGCGTCGGTGTGATCCGTATAAATAAAACAATTAAGATCAGCGCCGCTCCGTTTTCATGTGACTGAGAATATTAATGTGGGGACGTGAGCAGACTGGCAGCAATAGGAGGATGCACATGTTTAACAGCAGGGTTACAATATATCGCCTAAACCTCATTACAAACATGGTTGCACATTGAAGAGTTTAATTATGCAGAAAGCAGAGGCACTGATATATGATGATGCTTTCATCTATGCAAGGGGGAAAAAGTGTCACTGGAGGATTTAGTGTCTGAGAAAATACTGAGGATCTTGGCGTCTTTCACCTTTGATCTGTAAGCAGAGATCTGTAGAATCGGAGGAACTAACTCCACTTGGACACGGAGAAGTTTCCACAAACAAACGGGACAGGAAGGCTGTGATCGCACCAGGAAGTTTGGAAAACCTTCCTCGGAAAATCGACCGTACCTGGTACCTGTTTAGTACCAACTGGTTTGTTCCACACCCAGATTGAATCTACCTCAATTCCTGGATATTCACAGAACAAATACACTTTTACTAAGATTAAACAGTACACAGGTTGACTCTCTTGACTTATATTAGATTAATTTTGGGACATGAGTCTGCAAGCTTTGTAATCCAAAGAGCTGCCAATGTCCCATGATCCTTTTGATAAACATCTGGAAATTTGTAAATTTTAGAGAACAACCATTTAACTTGTATTTGTAAGTGTTAAGATAAAGAAAAGAGGTTAGATAAATTGTGCTCCACATAGTTTCCAACCCAATACCAAGAGAATTAGATCAAAAATAAATATTACTGCTACATAATAGTGTCTTGGTGTTGTGGATATTTAATGTGAGGCTTCAATGGAAAAGCTTAAAAATGGCTAAAACCTTAAGAGTACTATATTTGGAAAGTTTACCTGCGTGCGTTTTCTTTTTTGTATGTTTTCATTTTTAGCTAGTTAAGAGCTACTTGGATGATCCAAAGAAGCCACTTGCGGCTCCGAAGCCACAGGTTGAAGACCACTCGTGCGGTAAAGACGGCCGAATAAAAACATCACAGGTTGATGTTTTATTTCTAATGTCAAAATCCATCTTTGGTTTTCCTTCCACTTTCCAGTCGTGTGTGTATTTGGTAGACATGTCAAACTGAATTATTTTAAATTCACAAGTCTGTGGTTTTAATATGAGAAATAATAATAATAATAAAAAAAGCTAAAGCGATATAAACACTTCTGCAAGACCCAAACAAGTTTGCGTGGAACCGTTTGCTTCAAAATGAATTTCCATCTCATGTAACCATAGCAAACCTCTTCTGAGGTGCAATGAAATAAGTTTGTGTCCCTGATTCAGAGAGGCCTTGTAACAAGAGAAAAAAAAAGGAATGAGCTCAAGTTTTTCAACCGGAGCCAAATGACCCTGAAGTCTGAATAAACTCCTGGTACACTGTATCATGTTCCGAGAAACCCCCCGCCCCCCAAAAAACGCCTCATCTACGAGAAAGTGCACGAACTGATGATGCCTTCCTTCCTCAGATTGCAGCATTGTGAGGCTGAACGTGGCTTAATGAGAGCGGGAAGCCTTCATCTCGGAATACAGCCCCTGAAACGTGACAGCACTGGGATATGAAAGGCTTCTTCGCCCCCCCCTCCTATGTCAGCTCTGTCATCCACTGGGTGAACCTTCCATGTGCAGATCTTATTAGCTGAAGAACCAGCTGCAGCGTTGCAGCAGGGAGACGTTCAGACAGTGTGGAATACATGTTGGACTCCGTCGTCTTAAGCTAACACCATCTGGGTCCCACCAGGCCAGGAGGATGATGGTAATCCACTGCAACTTGAACAGGTCACGTGATTCAGATGGGTGGCGCAATCTTGTGCTTTTAGGCATGTGGAGGTTCTGTGGCTGGGTTATGGTTTTAACATTAAATGGTGTTATACAGGAGAACTGATGCACAGTAGGTTTAATATGACCCCTACCCAGGTAGTTCAATGCTGCAATCCTTTACTATAACTTCATGCTGAAGTATTATTTTTATTCATAAAAATCCCAAAATGTTTACACAACTCACCTGATATAAGCCTAAGAGCTTCATATAAAGTACAATGTTTGCAAAACACCCATTCATTAAAAAAAGAAAAGAAAAGAAAAACAGTGGAAACCCCCTTGACATTGTTGCCCTGGGCTACTGCCCTTGTAAGGCCTTTCTTAAGTCTGGCTGTGATTAAACACATTTTCTCCCACTTGAATCTTAATTTTTCTTGCTCTACCAAAAAGAAAGTTACGACATAGAACCTGTCTGACAGGGTAAAAGATTTCAAAAAGCTCAACATCCTGCGCCGAGTGAAAGAACATAATAAAACACATGAGAAACAAAATCACTGACATCTATTCGTCACTTTAAGACTTTTGAAGCACAGTAAGAGCAGCAACACGCAAAAAATAGAGAAAACACCAACAGCCGAAAACATTTCCTCCTAAAATTACATCGACGATTAATTTAGCAAAACTCAGAACAACAAGTGAGGCACTACAGGTCATGCTTGCCTCAGTGTTCATGATTCATGAATTCCACTTGGTGGAAAAGAAGACAGTAAGTCTCACATTTACCCACAAAACATCTTGACGATCCCCAAGACTCCAGGGGTAAAAAACATTCTCTCCCTGGAACAACGAGACAGAGTCGAACTTTTTAGTCTGAGTGTGATTTGTAAAGACGGAGAGATAAATAAATCCGCGATCGTCACGAACCATGCATGCATTTTAAGTTCCTTCTCAGGATATACGCATGATTATCACAATACCATCCACACTGCTCAATTACAGTGAAATCTCTCCAGAGCTCAACCCAAGCATGAAATGGAGCTCAATCAGATCCGACAGACGATCCGTCTTCATTATGCTGTACGGTAAACTCTTACCGTGTTCTGACAATTAAATGTGTCGTGTTGTTTTAGCATGAAAACCTTTGAAGTTCAAGCAATGTCATTTTCATATTTGTGCAATCTCTAAGCAGGTGAACGTTCAGCAGAGTGTACAGCATTGAAAAGTAACTGGAAAGCGCCACCTAGTGGTGATGTGGGGACTTTTATTTTCAAGGTGGTCTCATTGTGTAGATGGGGAAAAAAACTAAGGGAAACACAGAACTCGACAACTTGCTTCAAAGCTCCTGCTTTACAGTGTTGCCCTGGCAACCGTAGTTAAATCAATGTAGTCCAAAGCTGCTGTGCCGAACTACACAACCTCCATTATGGTGCGTTCAATACATCTAATGACAGCAATTTATTTCTATCTCCCACAGCTTGTTTCCTTCAAACAGACCAAAAAGTATTTTCTCTACTTTAACTTAAGAAAAAACAATTAAATGCACTTGCTGCTTGTTTCATTTTAAAGAAAAATTTGCGAAACTATTTTAAAATTGCCTCTACTTTGTCAAGTCACAACCACAACATTAGGGTTTTTCTGAGATTTTATGTCACAGATCAGCACAAATCACAAGATAATACATAGTTTTAAACTTTGTGAGTTAAAAAAAAAGTCAAAGTGCAGTTTCCAGCAAAAGAACGAAGAAATTAGTTCTGAATCCATAAGTAGAAAATACATGTATAACTTATTGTGTTTTTTTTTTTCTGATTCCAACTCAAACAGGAGAAATAACAAATATGTGGAAGACTTTATCAAGGCCAAATGTGACCCAAATTGTACTTTCATGCATATGTGCAATACATGTTTTGTATTTGCACATGGGAAACAAATGTGAGAAAGTTTCAGAAATGTGAATATTTCCACATTTGTGCAACAGTGTGATAATGCAGATGCTTTGGAAAAACTAATAAAATAATATATATATTTTTTAAAATTCTACAATAATAATAAATCTGAACAAAAAGCCCTGAATCACCGTCCCTTCGTTTTACTCACCACACTGTTCCGCCAAGTCATTCGCATTCAATGTTGGTCATACACGTTTCTTTTTTTATATATCTATATCTATATATATATAGATATATATATATATAAATGTCTGAGCAATTTTTCATCTGCAATTAAACGCATTTCATTTCTCCGGGACGGCTGAGTGGCAATTAAAAGGCGGCTTCTCGAAAATACAGCACTTAACGCATAATAAATCAAAGATAGCAGCAATTTGTCTTTCAGTTTTCATTAAGAGTCGCGGAGAAATGAACAGGAACAGCACGGCGAGTGCACTTCCTCTAATGTATTCACCATTTAAACCTTAATGTCCGAGGGAAGAAATTATGGATTGGAATTTATGCAAATTGCGCAGTTTCAATTAATAATAATCTGGACCGGCTGGTCTGGCGCAGACAAATAATTACCAAGAAGGGATTTGAAAACATATTAAAAAAAAAAAACGACTGAACTCTGCTGTATTACTACGGGTTTTGTCTTTGCACCGGCCTGGGCCTGTTGCAGGTCACGGGTTTACTCGGTGGGGTTTGAAAGAAAAGCCCCCCGTCATCAGTATTAACTGGGGCGCTTTGGGAGTTTTGTATTTTCAGCAGATTCCCCCTTAAACACAGAACTCATCCGCTGTGATTGGTTGCGGCTCCGCAGCGCCCCATTGTCCCGCCGATCCGTTTGTTCGCTCGGTTTCCTGCACACAAACAAAACTTTCCTGCCATCCCGGGCTGCTTTGTGCTGTGACAACCTGGAATATTGGATTCCCTCAACTATTTCCCGAGGAAAAGAACAAAACGCAAGGGTATGCAGTCGAGTCCTTTCCAAATCTGCATTTTTGAAAGTTATTTTCTAATGTACGTTTTGAATTGAATTGTGATTTTTTTTTTTTGGGATAAAATACTGGAAAGGTCCACTTTGCATAAAATATTCCAAGAAGATGTCATGTTTTTATGGATGCTCCACTGAATCTAAGCAAGCAAGAATATTCTTTGGCTCATTTTGCCTCCTGTTTGGTATTCCTGGAAAGCCTCCTGATTTATTCAGAGTCAAACATGTTTAACATCACTCTGACGGTGTCAAAGGTCAACGAGGTATTAGATCAAACCGGCCTGCTTCTTCATGTGGAGTAAGGGCTGATACTTCTGGAATTATTCCCCCCCCCCAAGTTCCCTCATGCATCTTCTCCCAGTTTCTTCCATATTTCTGAGTTGTCGCGCCGAAGGCTCACGGTAATTGGTGAAGCAGCGCCGTCTTGATCCGTTTCAAGCCCTGACCTGCCCTTTCCTCTTCTTCTCCCTCTCAGTATATTTTAGCAGGATGTACAGCTTCATGGGAGGCGGGTTGTTCTGTGCCGGAGTCGGGAACATACTCCTCATCGTTTCTACAGCAACCGACTACTGGATGCAGTACCGCCACTCCAGTAACTACATGCACCAGGGCCTGTGGCGGTACTGTGTGCCTGGGAAGTGCATGACGCACACTGACAGCATCGGTGAGACTCGCTCCACGCTGGCTGGGGTTCGTTGTGTGTTTTAGTGTCTGACTGTGTGTTGCATCAGGTTTGTTTGCGTTCCAGTGAACAGTGAAAGGCCAAGCCGCGTCATGGATCAGATGGAAAAACTTTTGAAGTCTCTTTGTTTCAGAAAGATGTAAAATCGGTGGACCAAGCTTCTTCTGATTGCTACTCTACCTTGTTGAACCGATAGAACCGACAGTCATCCACATGTCCATAAGCTTATTGTGATACAGGATGGCGTACTGTAAAACAATAAGTAAGTAGATGCAGCATTGAAGCTACAGTCCATAAAACAGGAAACTCTGAATGATTACATTGTGAGATAAAAATAGGAAAAAATGTTAGAAAAAAGAAAAATCTGTAAATATAAAATCAAAAACAATAATGATTAGGACTGTAACAAACTATTATCTCAGTAATAGATTAGTCAGATCAGGGCCGTGCAGAGACCACTAAAGGGGCAGGTGCTCAAAAAAAAGGCACATCTAACCACATTCTAGGACATAATATTAACTAAGCCACAGCTTTCAGAGTTTAATAAACAATGATAAATTACTAAATTGTGAGATATGCAATCAAAGCTAAGGAAAATATCTATATAGAGCATACAACTTTGCTATTTTATTAGTAATTTCTTTCTGCAGGTCTATTTTGTTGTAGGAAAGTATTGCAATAATCAAACCTGCAATTTAGCAAGATATGTAAATCAGAGCTACACCACCAGACATATTTTGTCTTTACAGAATTACACTATTAAAAATATAAACAAGGGCACAATGCAACCATTTAGTGGACTGTAACCTATAAAACAAAGAGCTGCAAGTTTGCTACACTTGCAGTGGAGATGAAGATGGTCCATTCAGGTAAGCAGAGCTGCATCAAACTTTAATGTGGAACTGCAGAAAAAAGAAGAAGAAGAAAAAAAAGCTAATATTTAATTGTTAATGCATGTCAACATGAGAAAAGCCTACTGAGTTTTGCTTAAAAAACTTTTTTTTTTAATTAAAATCACACATTTTTGTCTCATGAAGTGAAAAAATTATTTACAAAACAAACTTATTTGCGCTTGTCATAAATCTTTTCTTGCTATTCTAAGTTTTTGTTTTGTGACTCAAAGTTTTGCTTGTGATTCTCACATGACGTCGTGGGCAGGGCCCAAAATCGCAACAAAAGATTTCTGATGTGTGCAAATAAAAGTTTGTTTTGCAAATAACTTTTTAAGTTTATGAATGAGTCATTTAATTTAAAAATAAGTCTTTTAAACAAAACGTTTTGTTAAAAAAAATAAATCATTACAATTCCAAACGTTTTGATTACAATTTTTTTATTTAATTGAGGTTAGGTTTTGTTTTTCATTGAATAACTGGGAGAAATTTTTTTTTAACTTTATACTCTGTGAACCAGACCCTAAACTTACTTAAAGTCTGGATTGAGTTTTTTCCCCTTCATTAATGACACACTTTTATTACATACATTATATGGTAATTCAAGGTGAGTTATTTTTAATTCTAAACGAATATCCTTGTTGGACTATTATTTAAGTGCTATTCTCCTTCAAGATACATTTACCTAACACTAGAATAAATACAATGTACATTAAGCAGCAAAGGAAATTAGAAGATCGGACATTTATCCATTATGGAGATGATCGGTTTTGGACAGGCGATGTGCCCCTATTGCATAAGCGATACTGAGGAATGACTGATATCATTAACGATACAGGGAAGAAGCTTTTTGTTATCTAGCTTTGCTAGCAAAGTCATTAGCTAGCAGCTAGCTAACAGCACAACAACAACAGCCTAATGTCTGCATGATAAAAATACTGAATCGATAGATAAGAACAGATTTTCCTCACCTGGCTGTCTCCTCCCGCTCAGTAGTTTTTCAGAGAAAGGCAGACGCAGAGGCCTGTCAGTGTCTGCTGTATTTCATTACCTCTCTGCTTAAACCGCTACTCCGTGCTGAAGCAGAAACGATACGTTCAACGTTTTCCGTCATCTGACAAGCAGCAAGTCTACTCCACTTTATCCACCAAAAACGTTTTTTTTTTTAATTCACCAATTAAAAAAAAATTGGTGAATTAATCTAGATCGTTCTGTAATCTAGAACGTTCGCTACGTTCAGCTCTCACTGCGCGAGAGGCAATTTTGCGTCGAGCGTCACGGGCAAAAGGTCAAAGGTAACAAGGGTTTATTATGTTGTACAAAAAGGGCACTTAGGGGCAAGGAGCTAAAGGGGCAGGTGCTCAAGCACCCCCAGCTCCCTCCCCCCTGCACGTGCCTGAGTCAGATGATCATTCGGACAGCTGATCGATTAATCAGATTCTAAGAGTTGGCACATTTTGCTGATTTTTTTATTTTTATTTTACCACGTTTTTAATACAATATTTGTAATGCATTGAAAATATTTTTAAAAATTCAGTTACTGTAAAAAAACAAAACAAACATTTTTAAATAAAAAAATGAACTTTTTTGGCTGAAATTCAATAATATAGCAGTCCTTTAGTTTGTGCACGCTGATTCATTTGTAGATTATTCGACTATTTTTTGGATTAACAGATTAATAATTACATAGCAAAAGATACTTAAGGGATTTTTTATTTTTTTTATAGAACTTGAACCAGGTGAAGCTAAAACTATATTCTATGACACTTCAGGAGTTCTGTGTAGAACATGTTTACAAAGGTGTTTTTTTCATTTTATTTTTATCTTAAGCGCAAAATGCATATGTTTTTTTTATACAGTTTTGGCCTAATTTTTGGTCTGACTGTGTTGTTCTTTCTGCAAATGGCCTATTTTTGAGTCTGTACACGCCAGTCAATGATTAATTGATTACTTAATTAGTTGACGATTGTTTCAGCAATCGATTGTTCATGATTAATCGCTTCAGCCCTAATAATGACATCAAAAGACTGAAAAAAAAGTTTTCTGCCAAAGTTTTCTGTACCTACAATCATCACATTGTGAAACAAAGTTCATTAAGGGGAAAAAACAACTTTGAAAACAATAAAGACACACACAAAAAATAGATTTTCAAATAATAAGTCAATTGAAAAACAAACACAAAGAGCACAGTGAATACAGAACCCTCCACAGATCAGCAGCTCACAGGTCATCATGGATTACATTGTGAGATAAAATTTCAGTGTTACAAAGAACAATAAAGATAGAACATTCAGTTCAAGGTGATGTAGCAGATAGAATGACCTAAGACAGCGGTGTCAAACTCCAGTCCTCAGGGCCGCTGTCCTGCAGTTTTTAGATGTACCACAGGTACAAAACACTGGAATAAAATGACTTAATTATCTCCTTCTTGTTCTCCTAGAGCCTTGCTAACAACCTAATTATTCTATTCAGGTGTGGTGCAGTTGAGCAGTGGCCCTCCAGGACTGGAGTTTGATACCTGTGACCTAAGACTTAAGAAAACTAAGCTTTTGCTATTAGCCCGTTTTACTTTGACTAAGTAAATGTTTTTCACCTGCACCACTGCGCGCCTCGGATCATTCTCGTGGCCGCTTCCTCTTTCCCCACGGTGACCTTTTGACCCCGAGAAGCACGTAAAGCTTTCCTGTCATGTAGCCGAGAACACGAAACTCTGTCCGCTTTCTCCAGAAACATCTCTCTCATCCCACAGCGTACTGGGACGCCACTCGGGCCTTCATGATCCTCTCCCTGCTGGCTTGTTTCATCGGCATCGTGATCGGCATCATGGCCTTCATCCACTACTCTTCCTTCGACGGGTTTGACAAGACGTTTGCAGCCGGGATCCTCTTCTTCATCTCCTGTAAGTTATTCGCTAATAACCACACGATGCTCTGTTTCTCTCTGTTTGTGCCGAACTGAAGGTGGTAACTGCTGAATATCCGTCACACAGGCTTCTTCGTGCTGCTGGCCATGGCCGTCTACACGGGAGTGACGGTCAACTACTACGGGAAACGCTATGGCAGCTGGCGATTCTCCTGGTCCTACATTATGGGCTGGGTGGCGGTGGTGCTCACCTTTTTCTCAGGTGCAAACCTTAACATTTTTGTACACGCATGGATATATTTCACTCGTTTTAATCGAGCGTTCTTTCTAGGTATCTTCTACATGTGTGCCTACCGGATGCACGAATGCCCAAGGAACTCCAACTCGCGCTGAAGCGCTTCAGAATCTGTAAGCGATACCACATGGCTGAAAAGAACCAGAGTTGATGTGAATCTTCCAAACAACTTCCCGTAACTTGTCACGTTCAACGATAAGCAAAAATAAAGGAGAAAAAAGTGTTCAGTTTGTCTCATTTTTTAAATGTCTGTACTGATAATTTCATTCCTTTTCATCTGGATCGTGGCTGAAGGATCTCAGGACCAGTATGGAAAATGAATTGCAGGGCTAATTTCTCAACTATTGGTGTCTAATCAAATCAATATGATTCACTGATTATACATGACTATTAAAACTGCCATTTATTTTAATTTTGTTTAATTTTATAGAGATTTTTAGTGCTTTCCTTCCATTTGTATGGACAATCTTTGTCTATTAAACTGGGGGAACCATTTTCCTCTACAAATTCTCCAACTGGTGGTGTTCCTCCAGGATTCACCTTGGAACCACTTTCATTTGCGCTACATATGCTTCCTTTGGGTTGAATATTTTGGTGAATATTTCATTTGATTATCATGAAAAATAACAGTTAAATGTTTGTAACTGCCATTGAACACCAATGACTGTACAGTGGTTAAGATCTACTCTGAATTGCACTATAAAGATGCATTTTTTTAGTGCAGTTTCTACTTAACTGTTGAAACTCATCGAGCCTTTTTACAGTTGAGTCATAATGATTTAGCGTCTTTGAAATTAGCACCTCTTAGCACTATCGCGGTAACATCAAAATATGGAGCCATTTTGATTTGTAGAAATAGCGAGTGTAAACTCTTGGTTGTTTTTGTTCCTTTTAACTTGTTTCAAAGGAAACATAATAGACCAACGTTTAAAGTTACATCACAGAATTTCCACTTATAGTTATTGAAATACTAGAAAGTTGGACATTTTAAAGAGATCAGAAGACTTGCAAGAAGTAAACTGAGTCCAAAGTTATTTATTATTTATTTATTCTTCTTTTGGTGAAGAACTATGCAACATATACAACTCCATCTCAAAAGTAAGCAACAGAAATACATTGATATGGCAATATAAACATTAACCATTTTAACTTAGAAACTCACAGAGAGTTAAAAAAAAAACACAAAAAAACAATGTCCAGTGGACAGTAATTATTTGTTTACTCTTCAGAACATGCATTTGAAATATGAATAAGGCCATCTGTGACATTGAACATAAAGAAAGAACATCTGTTGAGGCTGCAGTGCAGCTTAGTCGACCTCCTCTATGGTGGGGCCTGAGCCCCCTCCTGTTCGGGTCGCACCAGCTCCTGGCATCTGTCCTTCACTCTGGTACAGCTTGGTCATAATCGGGTTGCACAACTTCTCAAGCTCCTTCTGCTGGTGCTCAAACTCCTCTTTCTCTGCAGTCTAAAAAAAACAACAAAGAAACAAACAAACAATGTTAAATATAATTTTCTACCATTTTCTGGGTAAAAATAAAGCTGAGAAGTGCCAGGATATTTTCAATTCAGTAATTCTTAAATTAAACCTTTTCCTAAAATAATTTGGGTTTTTCTTTCTACTGTGGGAAAAATGCAACATAAAATTCAACAGATGCATGTACAAAACTGCAGAGAATCATTTTCACCCACTCTAAACAATTTATTAATTTGTGTGCACAGCTGGCCCGTTACCACATGGACGTTGCTATGTCGACAGACAGAGATAATGACCAACAAACTCCATCTTTGCTGTTTTAGATTATTGAATAACAGAAAATGGGAACCATATTTGGATTGATTTTTTTTTTTTACAACACGACAATAGGTATAATCACCAGCAGAAAAACATATTGACATATACGGAGGGATGAGAACCAGTCTGAGAACACGGAGGATCTGCGTCGGGTTGTTTTGCAGCAAGGAACCGGAAGAGAATAAACCTTCTATTTTTAATCAATATTGATTAAAAATAGACTTGAAAGTAGGGTGGAGAAATATTCCAGTGGGGCTGTGACCAGAAAATGGTTTTTCACGGTGATCAGTTGGCCAATTGGATATTGATCCAGTAAACAGAGTCCCACTGCAGCTTTATGCCTCTTATTAGCAGACATAAATTTAGTTGAACACTTAAGGCTGTTACAATAACAAATTTTAATGGACGATAAATTGCCCCAGATATTCTATTACCATGTTGAGACCATTTTCAACTACTTTAACAATAATAATGACATATTACTCCAAGAATATCCATTCAAAGATAAAAAAAAAAGTCATTTCTGAAGAACACTTAACTCAATAATCATTCAGCTTAGACAGGGAAAACAGGTAAAAGTGGCAGGTAGTGCAAGCTACCTACTTTGTAATGGGTGTTGAATGTTTACAGAGTTTCTCAAAATGGCAGCTTTTCAGCAATACAAAAGGGGAACATCTCTAACAATCCATGTCCAAATGGAAATTATGGTGTTCATTTGAATTTGTCCAGCGATTAATTGATTGTGAACTTATGAGCTCTGCAGCCCAACTCAAAGCTGTCTCAAAATGTCATGTGAGATCCGCAAATACAAGAGCATCTAGTAGCAGTGCCAGCCTGCAGGAATCTGCATGCAGAAATGCTATGACCTGTATACAATCAATGAGTGAGAAGTAGCTAATTTCACAATGAAAGCAGAATTAATGCCTCTTCAATCTATATGTCTTACAAAACTATTGAAACTACTTCTCTCAAACTCGAACCTGATTTTTGTCGAGCCAGCTGATGACCTCATTGCATTTGTCCAGGATCTTCTTCTTGTCCGACTCGCTGATCTTGTCCTTCAGCTTCTCGTCCTCTATGGTGGACCTAATGTTGAAGGTGTAGGACTCCAGGCTGTTCTTGGCCACCACCTTTTCTCGCTGCAAGTCGTCTTCGGCCCTGTACGTCTCCGCTTCGTGAACCATGCGCTCAATATCCTCTTTGCTCAAGCGACCTTGGAGAGCAAGGAAGGGAGAAGCAAAATGGGTTATGATGAAAAGCTACGATAAAAACTGACGGCCGGGGTTTAGCTTTTCAATAAATTCAAAAGAGTTTTGCTACCTTTGTCATTTGTGATGGTGATTTTGTTCTCCTTCCCAGTGCTCTTGTCGACGGCGGAGACGTTCATGATGCCGTTAGCGTCGATATCGAACGTCACCTCTATCTGAGGGACCCCGCGAGGAGCTGGCGGTATTCCCGTCAGCTCAAATTTCCCGAGGAGGTTGTTATCTTTGGTCATGGCCCTTTCGCCCTCAAACACCTATGAAGACGACAGCTAAGGTCAACTCAACTGGAACTCATTTCATCTTTTGGAAGACGACCGTAAATAGACGGCTGCCTTGCCTGAATGAGCACGCCGGGCTGGTTGTCAGAGTAAGTTGTGAAGGTCTGGGTCTGTTTGGTGGGGATGGTGGTGTTCCTCTTGATCAGCACGGTCATGACTCCGCCTGCTGTCTCGATGCCCAGAGACAAGGGCGTGACGTCCAACAGAAGCAGGTCCTGAACATTCTCAGATTTGTCTCCGCACAAGATGGCCGCCTGGACAGCTGCGAAACAAACATTTAGAGTCTTCGTCTTGAAATTACGGCGTCATTTAAAAGGTGTGTAGTGAGCATACCTGCACCATACGCCACCGCCTCGTCAGGGTTGATGCTCTTGTTGAGTTCCTTCCCATTAAAGAAGTCCTGCAGGAGCTTCTGGATCTTTGGGATGCGGGTCGAGCCTCCCACCAAGACGATCTCGTGGATCTGAGCCTTGTCCATCTTGGCGTCTCGGAGAGACTTCTCCACGGGCTCCAGCGTTCCGCGGAACAGGTCCGCATTCAGCTCCTCGAAGCGCGCCCTGGTGATGGACGTGTAGAAGTCGATGCCCTCGTACAGGGAGTCGATCTCGATGCTGGCCTGCGTGCTGGAAGACAGAGTGCGCTTGGCCCGCTCGCAGGCCGTGCGCAGGCGACGCACTGCCCTCTTGTTGTCGCTGATATCCTTCTTGTACTTGCGCTTGAACTCGGAGATGAAATGGTTCACCATGCGGTTGTCGAAGTCCTCACCGCCCAGGTGGGTGTCGCCCGCCGTGGCCTTCACCTCGAAGATGCCGTCCTCAATGGTCAGGATGGAGACGTCGAAAGTGCCACCGCCCAGGTCGAAGATGAGGACGTTCTTCTCACATCCGACCTGAAATGAAAAGAGGCATTTTTATCTGTTGTTCTAATGTCTGAAGCACTTTATCAACCTTTGAAACTGTTGGTAGTTTTGAATCCAGGAAAAAAAAGGGGATTACAAGATCATCCCCATGTATGTATCAAAGCATCTGTTTGAAACTTTTGACGTTTACTAAACTCAGAAAGGTGCATCAAAGTGTTTTGATGCATTAAATGAAAATGAAAGAGAAATTAAAAAAATTAAGCAGAGAGCTTTAAAGCTGAACTAGGAAGTCCTGAGAAAACCGTGGAGTTAACCTGGCATTTTTAACCGTCACACCTTACCGTCCCCTTCAACACGGTGGAGCCTAGGACAGTTTTCCTGTCATGTTAATCAGTCAATCAAGTTTATTTGTGTAGCACGTTTCAGCAACAAGGCAGTTCAAAGTGCTTTTCATCACAAAGGCACAAAAATATGAAGTCCTAAAAATAACATACAGACGCCTGTAATGTCAGGTTGTTTCTCCACAATTGCCACAGCAATCTTGACATGCACTGTGTGGGAGACGTGTGTGAGCAGCACACACATGAGCATGATTGACAGTGCCTAGACCTTTCCTACTCAATCTGACTGGTTGCTGCTGATCAGGAGCAATGCATTTCTGCAGATGGTAATAGGACCACTGGGGGGAGCCAGAAAAGCTTGATCTTTCTCACAGATTATCTGTCTCATATTATTCTGTCAGTACATAGTGACAGTTTTAGCAAATGTGTAATAACAACCTTTTTTTTTTTAATAAAAGTTACCTACTGCAGCTTTAAAACATAGGATGAACGACTATAATTGGGACTCAATTTTCCTCTTCTGTTTACAAAAGCAACAATTTCAATTATATCTAAATCCCTTAAGGGGAAAAAAAATTCAAAAGTCAAAGGAAGAATTTGTCTGTGAATTGCAAAGAAGTACTTAGAATTGTTTTTTTTTTCTTTTTACCTTTTTGTCCAAACCGTAAGCAATGGCAGCAGCTGTTGGCTCGTTAATGATACGCAGAACATTGAGCCCAGAAATGGTCCCAGCATCTTTGGTGGCCTGGCGCTGAGAGTCATTGAAGTAGGCAGGTACAGTCACCACGGCATTTGTTATAGTCTGAACCAAAAAAACAAAAGCAAAAATAAAAAAAAAACAAAAAAAAAAAGCAGAGAATATATTTTCATATTTTAACGAGATATTTTGTAAATCAATTTGTTCTTTATTGAAGTTTTAAACTGAACTGTTTGTATAAATTCAAACAGGTGTACAAACACATTTTTATCAGGTAAAATTCTTAAGATGAATATTGTCATTATGTTTTTACAGCATCATTTTTGTCTTGGAGATACTAAGGAAGCATTATGACTCAAAACATACAAGGTTCCTCCCTTTGCAATACAAAATGCATCTCAAACACTTCGCAAATGATGAATATATGCCAAAAGTTGCACAGCGGCAAACTAAAAGTTTGAGTAGACTTGTGTACCTTGCCAAGGTATGCCTCAGCAATCTCCTTCATCTTCAGCAGCACCATGGAGGAGATCTCCTCCGGGTAGAAGGTCTTCGTCTCCCCTTTGTACTCCACTTTCACTTTGGGCCTCGAGCTATCATTGATAATGGTGAAGGGCCAGTGTTTCATGTCTGATTGGACAACGCTATCGTCAAAACGACGCCCAATAAGCCGCTTTGCATCTGAGGAAACAGCAGAGAAACTGTCAGTGAGCTTTGTTACTATCTCCCTAATCAGGTCACTATTCATACTTTTTTATTTTCTCTTTAAAAACGAGCAAAAGTCGTACCAAAAACGGTGTTGTTGGGATTGAGGGCCACCTGGTTCTTGGCTGCATCTCCAATCAGCCTCTCTGTGTCAGTAAAGGCCACATAACTGGGCGTGGTCCGGTTTCCCTGGTCATTAGCAATGATCTCAACTTTCCCGTGCTGAAACACTCCTACACAAGAGTAGGTAGTGCCCAGGTCAATGCCTACAGCTGGTCCCTTGGACATGGTCTCTAAAAGAGGAAGAGTAGTTATTAATCATTAAACAGACAGTAAAGCACCAATCAGCATATCACAGATGACCCCGGATCTCTTTAAGTCCCTGTGAAGAGTTGTGATGAAGTGTACGGAGCAACAAAGCTATTAACAGACTCTGAGCACATCATTCATGAGGGAAGGGGAAAAATCTAGAGCACCTGTTAAAAGGCCATTAGTCAGTCAGAGGCCTAACAACAGGACTTTATTGTGACAACACGGATCTCTTCCAGGAACAATGTTCACTACATCCTAACTGACAAAAGAAAAAAGGTTTTCTACAGACTTCATGGGTTTAAGTCAGACCCAGAACACCAAGAATAATAATATAATGGAAAGCAAGCTGTAACTTCACTACATGATCACTACAAATAACCAAGAATATTTTAAGTGTTTGGGTCGTAGACTGAACACATATAAAGTTAAATATCAACCTGTTTCAAGAGTTGAGTGGAGTAGTCTCGCTCCTGATTTATTAGAAGCTGATTTAACTTACAGAGAACCTAATGAAGGGACTTCCAGAACCTAAAATAGACCTAATGACTAGATTGTAGCAAAGCCCTAAACAGTTAGCTATAAATGGGAACATGAATTATAAAATGTCAGACTATGAATGAGCTGCAACCTCAATTTTTTTCTACACCAGGCTGCAATGAAATTAACTGTATCTGTGCCATTTATTTCAGTCGCTCTGCTGTTGCCATGCTGCTTGTGTTCAGCTTGAGTTTTCTTGTCTGTAAAGAAAGAGCATTATTTGTTAAGGCATTAAAAATAAAGGTGCTCTCATACAAGTTAATGTTTCTTAGAAAATCTGAATCCTCAGTAAATTTCAGTCAAAAACCTAAGCATCTTAGCATCAAAATTTTGGGTAAATAAATCAAATTAAAAGGGATTTGATTATCATTACTTGATTCAGAACTTTAAATATAAAGATTGAGCATCTCGTTTGCTTGAGCAGACAAAAATCTGGAATAGAGCATTTATACAAAGATTTTACCATTTAAAACCTGATGTTGATCCAGCTTATCCAGGTTATAATTCGGTTTGACAGCAAGGGGTAGCCTAATGCTACCTTAAAAATCTGCATGCTTTTGCACCCCAAATTATCCGAAGCAGGTTAAGTGAGAGCTGGGGCGGTGTATCCTTAAAGAGTGCTAGGAACTTTCTGGAACTTTCCCCTTAATTTAAGACGTTAAAGAATATTAAAGAAAAGCGTATGGAAGTGGAGTTCAAGGGCCCAAAAACTGTTGAGTTAACCGATGTGAATAACAATAAGTACAGATAAAATGCAATATGATCATTTCTGACATGTTGCTGGGTGACTTTAATTATGTCCAAAAA
Organism: Poecilia mexicana; assembly: GCF_051168715.1. Lineage (NCBI taxonomy): Eukaryota > Metazoa > Chordata > Actinopteri > Cyprinodontiformes > Poeciliidae > Poecilia > Poecilia mexicana. The sequence continues at coordinate 29,623,985 of NW_028263382.1, read as the reverse complement.
GTATAGTTGGACCATTGTAACACAACAAATGGCAATGTAAGAATGGGGAACAGTAAAACTGTAAAACATATCAAACAGTCGTTAGTTTGAAACGTTGCTCGAACGTTAAAACCTCAAAATCTACTATTTCACGGTTTGTTTGTTCTTCCTCACTACTTAAAAACTATATAAATAAACAAATTAATAAGACTAGTAAAACGTTAAATACCTTCGTTGAATCAGCAGACTTGGTTCTTCTCGAATTACAGCGGTTGTAACCGATACTCTTGATGAACTTCTCCGTTCAGTAAACCTGGATGAGGACAGTTGTGATTTCTCCGGTTGTCTTGGTGATCTGCTTCTCTGCGCGTGTGCTTGCTGCTGCTGCAGGGGCCGCGCCTCCTCAAAAACACTAGCACGCGGAATTCTCTAGAACACAGGAGGAAGCTAGCCAATCATCTGCCGTCATACTTCCCACCTCCTAAAAAAACGACCAATTAGAGAGGTTTACACACCAAATGCTACAAGGAAGAAATTTATTTCGAATAATGGAGGTTTCTAGTAATGACTAGCAATACTGAAAAAGGAAAGATCCAGTAGCAGCCACAGACTTCTTGTTCATCCACCTACGTTTCAGAGTATTATGTTTTCCTGGGTGTGCAATTTTTTTTAACACAAAACCTGAACGTTTTTAGATTCTATTTACAATGGGTAGAAAAATTATTTATTATCCAGTTTGTAGTGTTGCACTTTTTGTCCAACTACATCTGCAAACTACATCTAAAAACTTCTGTACTGTAATGGGATTTAATGTGATACACCAACTGTGGAAGCTCATTTATTATACACAAGAAGAAAAAGTTATATTTATGCCAAACAATAGTTAAATACTGAAGGAAATTCATTTTTAACATGAAAAACAAGAGGAACACCTTCAGAAATTAACATATTTATTAAAACAGGAACATATTCTTTATTTTGTAGGTTAAGTAGGTGATAGCAGGTGCCTGCAGAAGAGCAACAGGAAGAGTAGTTATGAATCAGTAAACAAAAATTGTTTACTGTACATATGGCCTCCAGCTATCTGACCACATGGGGGCAGAACAAGGTAATTTCAAAGGTCAAAGACATTCACTTAATGCATAGATGAACATCCTGCTTGGGGATCTTATAGATAAATAATGAACTGTTGAAAATAGTGATCAGCAAACCTGTTACTAGAATAAAAAAAAGGAAATGACTGAATATATAACACGCAATTAATTCGGAAGCAAAAAGTGGAGCGATAAATATAAATCAGTGATTCTTGAGAATAGGGACAAAATGGGTTTTAATTTTCCCATATTTTTTTTTATTATTTCTCAACCTTATGTATGCAAATATGACAAATAATGTTTAGAAAATATGAAGATGCTAAGGTACAGGCTCCCAGTTGCGAATTTTTTTTTTAAAAATTACATTTTTAATCGACCTGACCCAAAACTTTGTCATCACCATCTGACAAAAATAAATCTAAAATGATTTTTAAAATACTCCATTAGTGATATTTTTACTCAATTTACAGACAAATGCTTCTCAAGAAATAAAATAAATATTATTTAAAACAAAAAACAAGAAAAAGTCCATCTGATGGAGTTGACAGTGCATGACGGAGTTGACACAGAACTGAAGGTGGTGACAAACTAGTGAGTAAAATGAAAAACTTGGTACATGTGAAGTAATGCAATTCATGTAAAATACATTAAAATGAATTAGTTGCACAATTAAGTGAGATTTGACAACAATTTCACTGAAAGAGTCAGAAAAACTCTGACGGAGTTGACATCTGACGGAGTTGACGAAATGCCAAACTACCTCAATTTATATGATGTTATTCTGAAGGAGGCCATATTGTAGCTCGTCAGGTCCATGAAATCTTTACATTATACCAAAATTAAGCTTTTATTTCGCAAAATTTCATCAAAGTTTTGTAAATTGTCAGTTATGGAGTTGACACATCATGGTTGTGACAAACAACTTAGGAATAAAACAGAAGAAAAAACTAAAGAATAACTTAAGCTAACCGGAGCTAACTAGCCCTCCTAGCAAAGGAAGAGAAAAGACAACGTCATGGGGTCCTCAGAAGTTCTGGTGCCCCCCAATAATGCCTGATTTTTTTACATTCTTTTCATTTCTGACGGTGTTGACAAAAACTAAGGACAAATTTCAATGGAGTTGGAAAATATCTAAAAATTATTTTTATTTCAATTTATCAATACTTTTATAATTATTTATATGACTACTTATACTTAATTGTCATAATATATAATTTTAGCATTTCTTTAATTGTTTTAAACTATAAGAATGTATTGAGTTTTGCTCCTGGACAAGGGCTTTTACAGGCATCATCCACCGACTACAATGTTTAAAATAAAAAAATATTCAGCAAAAAAAAGAAAAATATACATTGTTGTGCTCACATGACCCAGGTTAGTTTAGTTAGATATTTGAAAAAAATATATTTTGTGTATATTTTATTCAAATTTCATGCTTTATCCATAGGACCTGTTTTGTCCCTATTCTCAAGAATCACTGAAATTACAAAGTGATAGAAAAACAGAGGAAGGATTGTATGATACAGTTGTGCTCATAAATATACAAACCTTGACACAATTCAGATTTTTTGTTTTGGCCATTTTTCCAAGAACATGAATGATAACACAAAAACATTCTTCTACACATTGTTATTTGGTGACGCCATTTATTGTCTATAATCTGTGCTTATTCATTTTAAATCATGTTGACACCAGAAACTTTCCAAACCCTGATCAAAACTTCACATACCCCAGTCCTTAATATTGTGTATTGCCCCTCTGAACATCAGCATGGAGTCTTGTGGTAGATGTGGATGAGGCTCTTTATTTTCTCTGATGGTTAAGTTGTCCATTCTTCTTGGCAAAAAGCCTCTGGTTCCTGTAAATTCCTGGGCTGCCTTGAATGACCTGCATGTTTGTTCCAGAAATGTTTATGCTTGTCTCTGTGCTTCCTGGTGAACTGTAAGCAGAATATTTTGTGGCACTTTTAAAGTAATATCTTTCTTCTGGTGACTCAATCTTGCAGTCTATTTTTCTTCAAGTGCCTTCTTATCTCTCAAGAAACTTCTCTATTTTCAGAGAACTGTGGCTGTTTTATAGATGAAGTTATTTGTGGACTGTTTCTTTGCGTTCCTAACAATTTTTCTGAACTTTCCGGTGGTTTATCTACCTCTGGTTTCACTCTATGAAGCACCAAAGCAACCCCAAACTGTCCCACTCCTATGAACATGAGTGTGTTTCTGTATAATGCTATGTTTCCAAAATGTTGAGTTAGTTTTACTCCTTATGTAACCGGATGCTCATCAAACAAGAAGTTCCACATTAATCTATGGGTTGATGTGTCCTGAGAATCACCAAGATGTTTTTGGTAAATGTGAGCCAGTATGTCTTTGTGTTCTTGTTGGTCTGCAGTGGTTTTGGCTTAGGAACGCTCCGATGATTGCCATTTTTGCTCAGTTGGTATCTTAGAATCATGAACGACTTAGATTGACAGAGGCAAGTGAGCCCTGCAGCACTTTAGATCTTACTCTGGGTTCTTTTGTTACCTTTCTGATGAGTTGCCAATTGGCTTTTGGAGTAATCTAGATAGGTTAACTACTCCCAAGAATAATAATATACAATAATGCATTATTGGATAATGGTATTATGTGTGAAAATGTTTGTGTCACCTTTTCCAGACTGATATCAGTGGCTTTGTTTTCTGTTTTTAATTTTCTGTTCTTGGAACAGTAAACTTTTGATTCAACAAGGGTGCAATTACTTGTCTTTTTAAATTATGTTTGCCTCAGTGTGGATATCTTTTTTTAGAATTTAGAAGCAACAAAAATCTACTAACAAACAAACCCAAATAGAAGAGTGTTTTTAGCTCAATTGACGTTTGAAAATATGTCACGCAAACGTATTCACACCCTTTGAGTGTTTGCACATTTGCCAAGTTACAATCTCAAACTTTATTGGATTTTATGAAGATTTTATGTGACCGTCCAAAACAAAGTAGTGCATATTAATAAGTGGAATGAAAAACTTACATCATTTTCCACTTATTTTCACAAATAAAAATACCAAAGCGTGGCATTCTGAATCTTACAGAACCACTTCTTTATGGAACAACAGCTGCATTTCCTTTGGTGTATGTCTCTCTACCAACCTTGGAGACTAAAACTACGCCCAATCATCTTTCCTAAATAGCTCAAACTCAATCAAGTTAAACGGTGAACATTCATTTTTGAGTTTTTCACATGGATTTTCAGTTGACTTTAGGTTTGGAGTGGACTATTTAAAATTCAGGTGTAGGTTCATCTGTTCACTTTTAACGTTGGATTGATCATTTTAAAAAGCACTAGATGCGATGAACCAAATAACACAAAATGTATGCAATACAGTATTTGTTATTTTTATCATACACACTGAAAGTAGATTACAAAAGTTTCATAGACCTTTAGGTGCTGGAAACATACTCCCTACCGATTCACATAAGAACAAATGATGAGGTTGGGTAAAAGGAAACATCGGGGTCACAGATGATCAAATTTTAGGTCTACTCTCAGGATTGGCTTACCTTTACAATGCAGCACATGTGTCCTGATATAATGTTTTGAAATCGAGAGCTTCTTCTGTTACTGGTGCTACTTGAAGTGTTGGATAGATCTTTTTCAGCTATGACTCACAGTACAACAAGCTCTACCTACAGTCAATAGTTGTTTGAATCTCCATTGTTTTTTCAAATGTAAAAAATTCAATACCTTTTGCTCAATGTGACCCTGCAAAAGCGAACCATAAAGAAACAGGAATATGATCTGTAACGATGCAAAAGTAGGAAACGATACATGTACAAAATGTACTTTACTAAGACTGTTAATCCTGTATATGGGGCTAAAAACAACTCTACTATTAATTCCTCTTTTTCCCATAAAAGTTTTTTTTTTTTTTTTTTTTTTTTAATAGTGAGGTGTCCAAAGAGCAAAACGATGTACTCACCATTTCTGAGAAGCAACAAAGGCATCATTGTCACATCATGAGAGCACGTAATCTGTGTACTGTTGCAAAATGTTGACATTTTTTGAGTTATATTCCCCCGAGGCAGTTTTATGAATGTGCACTGAACTGACCGTTCCATCACAGGAGTACAGATAACACAATCCTGAGCAGCATTCTTGTTTCTTTGTCATCCTCCATGCTTGTTCTTGTTGCCGGAGAATGTCTAATGTATCTCCTATTTCCTTTCATGTTAAAAGGTCATATTTATGGACACATGAGATATGTTATTTTATTATGTTTTTGTTTTGTTTTTAAATGTGAAGGTGGTGTCAAAGAAACCAACATGAATGCATGGAAAATTTTTCCATGCATTTGTGCACGCATGGAAAAATTTGGGAGTAGAAAGTCTCCTAATGACCCTTATGTAACTACAAAATACTGTTTTATTTAAATCATATTCAATCATATTTCAATCATATTTGCTTAACTCATTTAATTAAAGAGTTGTTTTTAAAAAAAATGTTTTTCAAAAACTGCTGGTGTCCTTTTTTCGATGTTCTATTGAAACCATCACCTGCTATTATCTCTGTGTGTGGTTCCCCAGCTGCACAGCAACACAGAGGAAGATTCTCCAAAGAATTGTAAAATCTGCCCAGAAGACCATCGGCTGCTCTCTGCCTTCTTTTGAAGATCTCCACAGGTCCCTCTGACTCAGGAAAGTCAAGAATATTTTAAAAGACTCCTCACACCCCAGTCACAATTTGTTCCAAATGCTGCCATCTGGCTGCAGGTACAGGAGCATAAAAGCAAGAACAAACAGACTGATGAACACTTTATACCCGGTAGCCATAAGAGCATTAAATACCCTCTAGTACGTAGTAAACCATGCAACTTATTGGATGGTTCTTTAATGACAATAAAGATTGTTATTGTTATTATTGTTGTTGATGATGATGGCTGTGGTAAAGATCTCCTGTAGCAGTCTATATCACAACGAATTTAAAGCTTCACTTTTTCCGAAATTTGTATTACAGACTTACTACAAATTGTGTTAAATACATCTCTTTCCTCCAAATTTTACAGATGCATATGATTATGTCAATGTGGGGAAAAGTTTTTGGGTGCTTTGCAAATTTATTAAAATGAGAAAACCCAGAAACCACATTTCAGTAAGAATTCGAAGCCTCTGCCATGAAGCTCAAAATTGAGAAGAATTTTTTAATGTTTACTAATGCATAACACTGCCACCACTATGCTTCACAGCAGGGAATCTTTAGACTGAAGTGTAGTGCTATGCTAGTTTTCTAATTGGGCCAAATATTTGAATTTTGGTCATTTAATCAGAGCGCCTCATTCCATTGGTTTGTTGTCTCCCTCAAATGTATTTTTGTCAAACTGCAGAAGCAACTTCTTTGGGCTTTATTTTAAATATGGCCTTCATCTTGTCACTCTTATAAGATCTAAGTAGATTGGATAAGTAGTAGTACTTATCAAATCAACTGATTCAGGACTGTGGGTCTGATCAAAGCCTCCACTGTCTTGGTATTAGCATTAAATAAAACACAGAATGACTCCATTCATGATCAGAAAACTTTCTGCACCAGTTGATTGGATGAAATATGCTACATTTATTTTAAAAGTAGTTAATTATATATATATAAAGAACACCTTTAACTTCTGTATTAAAGGTGTGGCTGAGGATGAATGATTAAATCCATGTTGAAAATAAGTTACTAAACAATTAAAAATGCTGCAGAGTATCATGTTTAATATGCACGTTTTCTAAATGTTCTATATTGAACCTTATTTCTGCTGATTTTGGTTTTGATCCATTTTTTATTTTATTTTGTTATTTTGCATGAAATAACTTTCATGAAATGTAAAAGATTTTGGCCTCTGATCAAACTAAAACAATACGCTGAGTGACTTTCAACTTGTAGATGGTTTTTATTTGATTCATATTAGCCCATTTTATTACAACAAAGCACAAAAAACATCTGGATGAAACCTACTCTAAAAAACATGATGGTTTGTCATCTAAAACAGAGGTCTGCAACATTACAATTCAAAGAGCCAAAAAGAGCCAAAACTAATTCAGAAAAAAATACAAAACATATCTACTGGGATTTTGTAACCATTTTTGGAAAAAAAAAAAAACCCCAAAAAACAGCACTGTTTTATTTCTATTTTTAGGTTTTAAAAAACAGAAAAACATACAATTTTGTAAAAGAAAGAAAAAACACAGGTACATTTTCTTCTGGATGATCAATAAACCCCTCATGATTTCAAGTTTCAAACCTAAAGACAAAAAAATTAATCTAAAAAAAAAAAACAGCTTCTACTGTGAAAATTCTATGCAATTTTTACATTAAAAAAAGAGTAAAAACTACTAAAAATCTGCATTTGTTGTTAGAACTATCAAAATTAGTTGATTCTATTTAATTTTATTAGCCTAAAATATGAGGAGGCATTTATGGAAGGTTCAAGGAGCCACTGGATGCTTATTTAATAAATTTGTTAAAATTTGTGTTTATGTGTTTTTATTTAAGCACATAACAGATGCAGATTAGGATATAGCAATGTTTAATCGAAAGCTTGGTTCTGCTGAAACCAATCAAGGAACGCAGAGTTCTTGGAAAACGTGTGGCCCGTACATTGACCTTTGGGTTCAGGTCCTGACCCACATGGTGCACAGCCTGTTCTCCTTTATCGCTCTCTCCCTAAGGTGACAGCATTGAACGCTTTTGGCACCAAGTTCTTTGTCAGCGCTGACACAAATGGCATTGCTATGAGACAAATGCTGTTTATCAATAATAACAGAGACACCAAATCCGGTATTTGACATCAGATACGCCCCGAGTAATCCATCGGGAACCCTTATTCAGGCCGTGTCCTCGCGTCTGTATTATGGCGATGTCCTTTGGGGAACTCGCAATTCCTTTTTTTTTTTTGGGTCAGGATGCTCCACAAAAGTGTTTGGATACTTTTTCAGATAGGTGTGTCGTTTTGTTCCCAGATTGCACAAAACAGCGGGGACATTTTTCTATTTAAGGTTCCGAGCCTGAGGCCACAACAAAAACATGAACAACTCACTTCCACAAAGTTAATGTAGAAACTTTTATCGTTTTTTTTAAAAAAATGGAAAGATAAATACCTGAAATCCGATCACTGATCCAGATATTTGATAGATGTGGAATTTAAAATTAGATTTGGAGCATGTAAGGGTGTCTTGGTGGAGAGTGTGTTGTTTGTGTAATGTTAGTGCATATCCTGGGGTCTCTTTGGTTTACGCCTGAGATCATTTAATAATTTGGTCAGAAGAGGATTTTGTGGTATGTTTCAGAGATGGTCCTCCATTATGACCACATACAGTAAAAACATTTTATGTCATCTGCTTATATGCAAAAATTATACATTTTTTATCAAATAAATATCTTTATTAGCTTCTGAAATATCTTTGGCTTAATAAAGTGATTAAAAAATAAAATCAATGTCCAAAACTTTTCAATCATGAAACTAATTATCCATATAATCATTAATTATTCATGGCATAATTAATTTCTGGAGTGAAATTAATTATTCTGTGATTATTTTTGATTTTGGCCCCAAAATCAAAATCCTACGTCAGCTATTATGAAAAATAAAATTGAAAGCCTGGTTCAGGTTACTCCATTGTTCTGGTGCTCACACGCATGTGGAGCCAGCACTATAAATGGAGGGATCCGTCCACGGAGGAGAGCAGACGCGACGCAAGATGAAGACATTCAGGTGAGTCTGGGAATTTTTCTTCTTAATTCAGTCTTTCTTTTAGACTTCCAGACAAATATAATAGTTTTTGAAAAGTTTGTCTGATTGTTTCTGCTGCTTTCTCGCAGATCCACGCTGAACTCAATGATGCTGGTCGTCCTTGTGTGGCAGCTCAGCCTGTTTCTGCAGGCCGACGCCCAGATCCCAGTCGAATGCCTTACCAGCAGCACATTAAGAGTTCCAGGTTAGACTTCTTTTCTCGGATGGATTACTGCGGTTTTTTAAGTTGTCATTGCTTTAATTCGCACCCTTCCTCCATTTTTTTTTCTCTTCCTCTCAGAAAATACTGACATAAACGTAACGTGTGGCACCCAGTACATGGACCTCAGGATCTACATTTGTCCTATTTATAATGCTCAGTACAACGAGTCCATGATGGTGCTCAACAATCAGTTCAAGAACCCGAAGTGCTACGGAAAAGCCGACTGGACTGTCAATCCGCCAGTTTTAAAATTTAGATTCCCCATAAATGAAACTTCCATCTCAGACTGCGGCAACAACTTCCAGGTATTTAATTCCCTTCACCTTCAATATTGTTTGAATCCACTACTTTTTTAGTGAATTGGAGTAGAGAAAAAGTTTTCAACCCTCCTGTGTGGTTTCGGAAATTGATGGTCTGACGGGACAATCCCCCTTTTCCCAGCTGTCCGAGCGTGACATTTGCCGCGCTCCTCCTGAGCCTCTGGCTAAGACCACTGGGAGGGTTTTAATTGTAAAAATATTTAAGAAGTTTTTATATTCTGCTCTATTTTTTTCATCATCATTATTATTATTTAACAGATAACCAGTCAGGTTGGAACCGGAGAATTTGCAGACTTCTCCAACGTGGAGTTTGTGAATATCTCAGGCATGGTCATGTCTGTAGACCCGTCCGCCGGCATGATCACCTACCGACCGCAGATCCACTACATCTTCTCCTGCAAGTACCCAATGCAGTACCTGCTCAACAACACTCAGCTCAGCGTGTGAGTACAGCAAGGAGACAGCCGCCATCACACACAGGAGGTCCAGAATCATGGAACATGTTAATCGCTTTAGTCTTAAAATAGAAAAAGAAAAGAAAAGGAAAAAAAAACTAATCAACATTACTGCTGAAATATTATGACAATCCAATAAAATAAAATTTACCATGCAACAATTGCTCAAATGAATTATTTAAATATGACACTGAAACAAATACTTATACAGAACATAAAATTAATAAACAAGTGTGTAATTTTAAAATGCATATGTAAGTTAGTTTTTTCTTTTAAATTGCTTCATGGTCACAGACTGTAATAGTCGAAACGTGGCAGAATTTAATAATAAAAAAATATTTAAGGATCAGTTAAATATTACAAATGTGTAGATAATTGATTATTATCTATCTGGGTATTTACTAACTAGATAAAAATTGTTTCAATATAATTGTTTTTATGGGGACCTGCTGCAACACTTCATTTAATTTTCAGTAAGCTTTATTTATTGAGACAGTGGGCAATACCAAAACTGCTCTCGCCAATGTGATTGGCCGGATGTTTACTTATTGTGCAGGAGAGCCAGTCAGATGTTAGACAGCAACGTGCTGCACAACAGGAACCATGTAATCATTTAAAAACTGGGATAAATATATAAGGTTTTAGATTTAATGGATTCAAATTTGACTGAATTATTTTCAATTTCACTTATAGATTTATGTTATTAATTACAAATCATTCTGAGCATCACAGGTATCCATTCATTCATCAAAGACATCCAGGCTGTTTTAATTATGTAATGCATAAACAATTGTTTATTAATTTATCTGTACAATTTGACAGTCAATAATGCGCCTGGGCTTGTTGTGAATTTATTTTATATGCCAGCTTTATCTGCCACAGTCGGTGCTAAAGCTGTTCACATCAATCTCCTTGGTCTGAAGCTTACTTCCTGTAGCAACCGTGATGGGGGTCGGCTGTGTGGTAACTTACAAAGACTATAGAAATAATTTGGTCTTACAATTTAGCACAAGAACTAGTAAGTAATTGGAGAGCAGACAGAAAATGATGAGGCCCCAAAACTGGCACGACTTAAAAAGAATCAAACAAAAAATGGGAATGTGGAACAGTATAACTCAGCATTTTAGCTGAATGCCAGAAGCTTACGTGTTCCATAAATGTTGAAATCATTAAAATAATTATGTGTATGTGTATGTCAGTTTCAATGGAAATAAATAATTTATTTGCTTCTTACATTGTAGCTCATTTTGCTGCAACCAAAATGGGGAGTAGAGTGCTACGTTGGTCTGTGCCCACTGATGCAAACAAAATTCCCGTCACTCACACATTTCCAGGCATCTCATGAAAATGACATCAAACCAAAGAAACATAAAACCAGGCAATTTTAGCACCTCTGAAACTGTAACTTTATTAAAAACCTCGGTATATTCTATCCATGCAGATCGGGTGTCAACGTTGCCATACGAGACAACAACGGTAGCTTCATCAGTACCCTGAGTATGGAGCTCTACCAAGTAAGAGCTACTCTCATCTTCAATTCTTTTTTGAAATAATATTAACTTTTTTTTTTTTTACTTAATTTGATATTTTATTTTTTATCTTTTTCCCAAAACAGGACGCAAGATACCAGAACCTGCTTACAATTCCTCCAACAGGACTCAACCTGAAAACCAAGATCTACGTTTCAGTAAAAGCAACCAACCTGACAGAAAAGTATTCAAACTTTGATCATTTAAATCTAAACCGGCCACATCTGTGCCAAAGGAGAACAAACTACTGAAAGTGTAACTCTGCTTCCTCTAAAGGTTCAACTTGCTGCTGGACCGATGCTACACCACCACAGGTCCTTACCCCATGCAGACCCAATATTACGACCTCTTTGTCGGGTGAGTTGGATGCCACGTCAAGAGACTTTCTTTTTTACTTACATGACATTCAGCCCTCTTGGGAACTCTTTGTTCTTGACAAACCTCCCGCGTCTTGATGCACCCCAGGTGTACTCGTGACCCGCAGACCAAAGTGGAGGAAAACGGCGTTTCGCAGAAAGCTCACTTCTCCTTTGAGGCCTTCAGATTTATAGAGCACAAGAATCTGACAGTTTCCACTTTCTACCTGCACTGCGTCACCAGACTGTGTGAGAAAAGCACCTGCAGCTCCTTACTGCCTGTAAGCCAACTCATGTGCAGCCTTGCGGGAAGATTTTACTTCAAGTGGGTTCGAGTTTCTCTTTTGTTTCTTTATGACAGGTCTGTAGTGGTCAAAACCGTAGGAGAGCAGCTACGGATGTGCCGGCCAACGCTACAATCACCTCTCAGCAAATACGCGTCGGCCAAGAGAGCACTGGTGCGTCTTTAATGAAAACGCTTCATATGTCCGTTCCTCCAACACCATCAGAAACAAAGTCACAAAAGGAGAGAATATACAGCTGTGAAATTTGGGAATAAAGCTTTTAGGTAGCAACATGTGACACAACCTGTTCTTTCCCAGGTAACGTTTGTGGAACTAACCAGGTACTTTCTTGAGAATTTTTGGGAACTTGCAAGGTACTTTAAGGTTATGCTTTACAAACCTGACTGGTGAGTAGTTCCAAGTACCTGGTGAGTTCTGGGGAAGTACTAGTTAGCTCCACTAACGTACTTTGTCTTTGGAAAGTACTTCGTGAATTTCAGAAAACACCTGGGAAGTTCTGCGAAAGTTCCAATATTCACACTGCTGGCAAATATGAAGCCAAGTCAGACTTTTTTCTGAGTGGGCAGAGGCTCACGGTGACAAAGTCAGACTTTATAGAAGTGTAAACGCTCAGGTCTGGCCTACATCAGATGTTTTTGAGTCAGATGTGAGCCACGTCCTGAATCCGGCTCGGACCCACTCTTTTGGAATGCGGTTCCAGTGGGAACAACCAAAGCAGGTTTGATGCTGCTTTGACGTTTTAAAACAAGTGTCCTATCATAAGAGCCGAGAGGAAGACATTGTTAAATAAAAGTTGCCCTCCTCCTCCGGAGCTCAGGATGAACTTTCTGTTAAGTCGACATCCCTGTCTCACCCTTCCTTGCTGCAGTACCGGCTTCCGAACAAACCTCTGCACCGAACTGGAAGTCAAAGCTCCGCAAAATACCAGAATGCAGAATTTCACTTCATTTAATATTTGTGCCTTTTGACACATTAAGCGGTTCCAATTGGACAGATCCTTTTCCATTCACATAACCCTCAGCGGTTTTCACAATGTGCTTATTTGAGTGACTTATGAAAGTATTTCCTAAAATACTGTTTTTCCTGTTTAATCCTATCTATAAGTAAAAAAAACAAAAAACATAACTTTCCCAGGTTTAACTTGGATACGTCAAAACTATTTGAATGATAACGTATTGAATTCTGAATATATTTCCTTTGTTTTTTTTTTCCTTTTAAGATGATGAAGGTACGCTGGCTTCTCAAAGTAAGAACCTGCCATATAACTGATGTTCGTCTTTACTGTTTTCCCCACTTTAAGGTAGCTCACCGAATTTTCTTCTCCATTTCTTCTCTAGCAGCTTCATCGGCTGAAAGTATTGCATCCGCTTTCTCGTCGTTGCTGTTCTCATTGCTGCTTGCCGTTTGTTCCACGAAATACGACTAGAACATCACCTGACGAAGAACGAAGCCGATCAACTGCAAAGCAGGACGGGACGGGATTTTACACTAGATCAGGTAGTCATGAGATTCAGACGCAGATTTACAGCTAATACACAGTTTTACTATTTGTTAAGAAAATAAGGGCTCAGCTGGTGTATGATAACAGTGCATTGTAATTATATGTCGGTCATAATCATTATGTTGGATTCATTTCCATGTATTTAATGAGAGTTGACAGCTTTTATAGTCAGGAATGTTGTAATTTAGTTTTGTTTTCTTGCTGGGAATAAAAAGAAATGTGATTCAATACTTTTTGAATGTAAAATAATTTGGACTGAATATGTCTATTTTGACAAGTTGTTGGTGTAAACTCATTTATTTCTCCCTGCTTTTAAGGTAGGTTTGTAAGTAGACTAAGAAAAGATGAGCGAGCAAAAAAGTAGTTTTTTTAACTAAGTTTATTCAGTGAAAGTGTTTAAAGCACATCTGACTAACTGAGAAACTTGGGACAAAACTGATCTGTGAGTGTTTTGCCACAAATGACATAAATTTGTGGAGACCAATTTCAAATGTGATCTTCAGGTTCTATTTAACCAGCAGACCATCAAAAAGTAATTTTAGGTAGTTGAACGCATTTTGATATACATTAAATCTCATTTTAGCTGCAGAAAGCTGCCAGCTGAAATCAACTAAAAGTATAATACATCTCCACGTCTTTTAGAAAAGCTTCATCAGGCGCAGCGTAGTAAAAAAAAAAAACTCAATCTGGAGAAAAGGAACCTGAGACTGGATCTGGAACAACTTCAGTCAAAAGAAACACTGATCTGAGGTGATCCATGTTTAGGAGTTGCAACTGATGTAATGAAAGTTTTAATGCAAGTCATTTCTACTGGCTGTTTCACTTCAGGAAACACACAAACAAATACAAATGTAAGATAGGAAATTATGAATTTTATTGGTGTCAAACAACAAGTTGTGGTTTTATGGGGTGTAGATTGCAAACATCAGCATTCAAGACGACTATAAATGCAACTTCCCTAAATTTCATGACTCAAAGTGGAATATCTGTGACATAATACTCAAAGTTAAGGAGTGCAATCACAAGGGTTAAAAATAACTAAATTCCTGACCCATATGTCTTTCAGGATTCCTGGCATAAAAATGTGAAAACTCAATTTCACAGCCAAAGCTTTAAAATTCTGCAATAAAATACAACAAAAAGCTCTTTTTACCTTTAACACAAAGAGACGTCAGTGTCCACATCATTCATTTTGCCAGCAATATTTGTCTTACACTCTTACTATAAAAAGAGAGTTTGCTTTTTCTACGTCAAAGTCAAACTCAGATGTAAAGTTGCTGTTACTATTTCAGCTTAACAATAATTTAACCAGGTCAATGAAAATAAATACTTCCTCCAGCAGTTGGGTGTATTTTACTTTAGAGCTGTTCTAGCAGAGCTTAAGATTCTCAGCGGCAGCACATCCTCCACCCATTCGCTGGGAGAAGCCATCATGCGATCCCAGAGCGACACCTCGTACGGGCCGGAGTCCATCCAGTCCACCAGAGCGCCGTAGCTTCTTCCTGCGTAGAGGAAGAGAAACGTCCAGAAACACGCAGCTGACACTGGATTATTCTCTAGTAATGTCTGGATTCAGGCACTTTAACACCTTCAAATATCCAGCACCTCTTTTTTGTTTAAACACCATTTACACCAGGATTTCTTTTTTTAGAGCAGTGGAGTCAAAGTCATTTTTCGTTTTGGACCAAATCAAGATTATAAATGCTCTTAAAAGGCCGGTTGAATGTATGAGACAGCTGTTTAGTACAAGTAGGAAAGTTTTTGACAATTTTTTGAGAAAAATCTGCAATAAACTCCCAATTATGTATTCATGCAATAAAGTGCCAGGACTTGTTGATTTTGAGTGAATTTCCACAATAATTCGCAAGAAACTGGATCAACTGATATAATTTGGCAGTGAACAGAAAAAAAACTACATTGATTTGATTAACATAATATTTAAGCATTTAGTCTAGAATCTAAAGGGCCACATAAAAAGCTACGGTGGGCTGGATGTGGCCCACGGGCCTCGAGTTTAACACATGTGGTTTAGAGTTTCCTTTCTCTTACCCATTTGATCTCAAAATATAATTCAAATACAAAACTTTCCAAATGTGTCAGAAAAATAACAAATACAACCAAAAAAAATAATCGCCAAGAAACAGCATATGAAACATTTGTTGCGAAAATGTGACATGAGAAAAAAACAATTGTGACACAAGTTAACCTTAAACCACATACAATGATTAGAGATAGATTTAAAGTCATGATTGAACAAAAATTAAATGAATAAATAAATGAAACAAAGAGACGGAAACAGATAGCAAAAAAATCCAGAAGAGAAAGATGACAGAATGAAGTAATAAATCATATTTCTGTTCTTTCTGGGGTTTTTTATTGTTTTTCTTTTTAATTCTTGTCTCATTTCTAATGTAAATATCTTAGTAAACTTGAAACAAGAAATTAACTCATAAGTAACTTTTCAGCAAAATACAGGAGCTTGTTTTAAGTCAACAACTCCTTAATGTTGATAGAAAAAAGTATCAGCTACAAGTGAAATAATCTGCCAGTGGAATAATAATTTATTTTACATATTGTAAGGGAAAGTGTCCTGCCACTGACCGAAAACAAGCTTACATCTTTCTGGAAAGTTACTTAAGTTAGTTTTGTCTTGTTTCAAGTTTACTCACATCTATGTGTTTGGTAAGACTTTGTGTTTTTTGGCAGTGAGGAGACAGTAAGAGCCTGAAACACTTTTTTCTTTTAGCTTTTTCCTGCCAATTTACCTAATTTTTAAGTTGCGACCGCACGGAAAACAGATAAAGAAAAAAAGCAGCCAATGTCCAAAGAAAACCTTTGGACACGTTCACCGAGCAGGCGACGGTTACCTGTTCCGGCGCCGAGCCTCAGCCCCCCCAGCAGGTTGCTGGCGAGTCGGTCTCGGTCCCACACAGTGAGCTCCACGCAGGCCTCGGTCAGATCGGCCTCGCTGATGCCGTCGTACACCATGGTGTGGTTGAACACCGGCTCCGCAGTCCTCCGCAGGACGCGCGTCTTCTGACGGCTCTTCCTGCTTGTGTCCGGCAGCACGAAGCTGGAAGCAAGGGAGAACAACGTTTATGTCACACATCAGACGTGAAAAGCCTAACCTCGTTTGAGATGATTTATCCGCTGCCTACCATTTGACGTACGGGTCGATGGTGGCTCTGATTAAAGGCAGGTTCTTGCATTCCTTCACCCAAATGTGAATCTCTCCGCTGCTGGAAACGTCTTTGGGTAAACCTTGAAGAAAAGCAACGTTTGCTTATAGAGCTGAGAGGAAATGGTTTTACATTGTTTTGGTAAATCTGAAAAGTGTGGCGTGAATTTATGTTTAGCCCCATAAGTCAAAACTTTGAAGACATTCATAATAAAAATTAATGTCTTCAAAATAAAAAAAATATATATATATATATAACTCATCAAGAGCTGTGAATAACAAATTTTCTAAATATATACAACAAATGTTTCACTTTGAAAGCTAACAAAGTGTAACTAAAATGTTTTCCTATTATCAGAAATAAAATGGGGACAAAATTTGCAGAATGCGGTGAGCCTTTTCTTTAAATGTGGAAAATGAAGAGAGATAGTTAGCATAGTCATTTTTAAAAGCCTCTTGTAAATATTATGTGAAGATTTTGCAGAAGAACTTAGGGGAAAAACTCATAGAAATAACCATTTCTTGTTTCGTCCAAACTTTAAAACATTTCCTTATTGTTGTGGAGCTACAGGACAGAGAGTAACTGACAGAATATGATTCTCCTTACTTTCTGCGCCAAGTTTATTTAAGCAGGCAAAAGAGGTGCAATAAGCTAAAAAACAAGAAAGTTACTTTAAATCCTGGTTTCGTTCTTCATTTTTATGATTTTCACTGACTTTTTCAAGCTAAAGACTTGCATCCCTAACCAAATAATTCCCAAAGCAGAGGAGGATGACTGTGAGCAGACCTTCGCTGTGGGTGATCTGCGGTAGGTATCGGATTGCCAGTCTCATCTCTCCCCGCCCGTTCAGCGGCGCAATCGACGGTAGAGTCTGAAAAAGGCGAGGCGCGATATGAGCAGCCTGGTTAACCCGGTGGGAATGAGTGTACAGGTTGGACAAATGAAGGTAACGGGTAAATCCTCTGTTATTCGGTGAGAAAATAAGTAGGGGCAGCTTTTGTACCGCTGTGTTTGTGTTTACCCTCGCTTTCAGCGCCAAGTAATTCATCTGGGTGTGGTCGAAGTCCCACTTGGACAGCTCCACGTCCACCTCGCCCAGGAAGCTGTTCTTCCCAAAAGTGTCGTGATGCCAGACGGAGAGAATGAGCGTCTGTGTCCTGAGGTACTCCATGCGAACACGATACTGTACGGACAGGAGAGACGCTTTTGTTTGCCGTGGGTCGAGTGTTTAGCGTGTGAGAAAAAAAAAAAACAACCCTCAATGGGTCCACCACTTCGTACCCGGAGGATCTCGTTGAAAGTCGGATTCAGTGTCTTTTTCTTTACAGATGTTTTTCTCTTTCCCAGATTGGCTTTGTCAGGAACCAGGTAACTTTTGACGTACCTTTAAAAAAATCAAGCAACATAATGATATTAATTATAATTAGGTGGAGCAGAACGCGACTTCTATTGAAAGACGTCAAGAAAACTATGACAAGATTATTAACTTCGTTTCTAAATGTCACCAACTATAGGCAAGCAACGTCAAGATTTCACTTTTGTTTAGTTTGACCATTACTGCTAAATGGCTAATATGCTGCATATATTACGGTCAACAATAACACTCGGTTTGAAGGAATACGTTTAGAACTGACGGGTCGGAGCGGTTCCTCTTTGGGTCGACTGCGGCCAGGTCGCGGCACTCCGCCACAAAGATGTGAAACTCCCGCAGCCTTTGGACGTAGTTGATGGAGAACTGGATGGTTCCTTGAACCTCAACAAAATCCCCGCTGTACATGGTCATCACACTCCCACTCAGCTGAGAGCAGACAGGAACAAAGAAAAAAAATATAAAAATCAAGTTAGGCAAACCTTTACAAGAATCTGACCTGAAGCTGAGTCAACAAATGTTCTGGCACTAAGAAGCGTGCCTATCAGTGGCTAAGCTAGCTTTAGCATCTTAATCATACGCTGCTGTAGCTCATCAAGGCAGTTTGAAGTCACGTCACAGTATTTTTTTTTTTTAGCTCGTAATTACTTGTTGGAGCATTAAGAGAAGATAATGCTTTATTGAATTTTCAAACGAAACATTTGCTCATTTAGGAATATTAGCAATTTTTTGTGTCACTTCACCACAAATTACCCTATTAAATTAAATTATCCATTATATTTCTTTACTCATCACGTTTATTTGTTGATAAACATACTTTCATTAATTTTTTTATGTTTTAGAGCAAAATACATTAAAGAAAGTATGAATATAGGTTCTAGATATGCTCCCTGTTGTTGAAAAAATAATAAACCTGTCTAAACAAAAACATAACTCCTTGTGCTACAATTTCTTTGCAAGCTTTAATAAATTTTATCAAATAAAACCATGAACTAGACAGAAAGCTACATTTTTTTCCAACCTTTATTTTTTTTGCAAACCAAATCCTGAAAAGTGTGACCTCCACTTCTATTCTTCTAACTCACAGGAGATCATATGCAACCAACTGCTAAAACAAGTCACTTAATCAGTAAATAATGTCCATCTGTTTGTAATTTCACTTCATTATAAATCCAGGTGTTCTGGGAAGGCCTCAGAGAGCCCTTAGCCGTTATTAGCAAACAAACAGAGTCATAAAAGACCAAGAAACGCACCAGACGGACCAATGATGAAGCTGTGAAGTTTAAAGCGGATAGGTTATACAACAACACAAGCACTGAACATCTCACTGAGCTCTGATCAATTCATCATCTGAAAATCACACAACTTCAAAGCTAAAAAAAAAAAATCTAATCTGTCAGGCTGGGCAAAAAGAACCTCCTAATCATCAAAGAGATCCACGGTAATGCCGGAGGAGCTGCACAGATCAACAGCTAAGATGGCAAAATCTGTCAGTAGGACAATATTAAGCAATGTCCTGGCGGAAAACAACAGATGACACCGCGGCGGTCCAACAAGACTCTAACTCACGGTAAGAAAGCTTTTATGAATAGCGAGCACGTGCAGCGAGGCGTGTTGATTTGTTTGTTTCTTACAGAAAGCGGTCTGTCGTTTTCATAATGTCAAAAGAAGTGTAGGGTGAGATTTCGTATTGTATATTTTATTACCTGTGATGTTCTGAACTCTTGAAAATACTCGCATCTTCTTTTATTTTTTTCAGACCAGAAAAATGGCCAAGCCTTAACAGCCAGGCCTCAGACCACGGTGCCGAGGCGCTCTTGAGTCCACCAGGATGAAGAGAAATTCAGTAATTATGATTTCACATTTAGTCAATAGTGAACACTCGCATATTTGTAAGGAAAACCGATCTTCCGGTTATTTTATTTATTTTGTTATAACACAGTGCAGCAAGGCAGAGTGTGGAAAGCAGTAGAGATCAACAACATGGCGGATGGAGGACGGATATAAGGACGGAGCCATGAAGCCGGTATGCATTATGTACAGTCACTGCGTTGATTCCCGGTTGTACAATGGCTGGTTGAGAATAATTTTAACTTATTTGTTTATGTATTTTTGAGAAAGCGATATATTTGCTACAATATTTTTTCAATTTTACATTTTTTTCCACAGACACAGACAGTTGCATTGGCAGATTATTTCATTTATAGCAAGACATTTTCTCATGTTGTAAGTGAAATAGTCTGCCAATACAACTAATAGTTGTATTGGATCAATATAAATCAATATAAAGGAATTACTGACTTAAAATAAGCTCCTATATCTTGCTGAAAAGTCACTTGTAAGTTAGTACACTTGAAATAAGACTAAGCTAAGTTATTTGCACTAGAAACTGGACCAAAAATACTCAGTAAGATTTAGTGTTTTTGCAGTGCAGTTAGTTATTTGAACTGTTAGAGAGGCTGTTGGGTCAAAATACTTAATGTGATTAATCCGCATATTAACACATTAAGTCCTTTTAGTACTCTGGTTTGAACAGCAGACACTTTAGCAAAATATAAAACATTGACTGAACATGGGTGACCTGCAACAGGGACACAGAGTCGCACTTCAAACATCTATGAGACAGTGGAAGTGATGTTTAAGACACAAAACCAACAGGTGACTAAGGCAGCGTTTACACAGGTAGGATGCTCATGCAGAAGCAGCAGTGTGCGAACGTACAGAAGACACGGACGTCATGCCAGAGGAGCTGCTAAGGATAGTCGCTGAGCTGCCCGCTGTTAGTCTTTCTAGAGGGTTACTGCCTTCGCAGAAGTCAACGTCAATGGCGCGCTCCTGAAACACAGACAGACCGCAGGGGAGGAAAGCTTTGTGCGGCTGAACGGAGTGCGGGGTTTGTTCTTCAGACGGGGAAAGCTTTACCTCATTCTGTAAGAACGACGGAACAGATTTGCTCATCTTCTTTAAGTGGTCCGGATCCGAAAAAGAAGAGGACGACGGAGTGGAGATGGTAGAAACTGTGGAGCAGTATTTCAGAGAATCTTTAGTAAATTTGCGATTCGCATTTCAAATGTTTGAGTGTTTTTACCTTCACTGCTGCGCCTGAGGTCAGCAGCCGGGTCAGCCCTTCTTTCTTGCCCTTCGAAAACGGTGAAAAACAAACTAATATCAATTGTCGTTACAGATGTAAAACATACAAAAGTTGTAGAGGGCATGCTGACGTGGTGCTGCGGATGCGGTGATGTCCTCCATGCTTTTAGCCAGATTTTTGGGTCGTGCCTCCGCTCGCCGCAGCGCCTTTCTCACCGGATTTTGATCGTCTTCGTCGATTCCTCCTGCATAGCAGAAGAAAACGATACAAGTAGGGCAAGACGTTACATTTTCGCAAATGAGATTTGATTTTGGCAGCTTGTTGCTCACAATAGACCAATAAGGCAGACTTTAGGAAAATACATAAACATAAATATAACAAAATGCTATATTGAAATCATGTAAAAAGTGAGAATTCCTTAAATAATGTCCCAGCACAATGTTGCATTATCAAAGTTCAGCCTGGATCTAGTTGTGTTCCCATGAAAAGGTTTAACTTATAAACAAAAGTTATACCACATAGTCATTTTTTTATGGAAGATTGTTTTTTTAATAGTTCACATTCACTAATTAAAATCCACATGTGTGAAAATTCTGATGTTTAACATTTGCAGTATATAAAAAATAGAAAGCTTCTTGTTAAATTTGGCTTTCATTTTTGTTTTTATAGGTTATTAATTTCTATTTAATTAATTGATAGCTACCTAATAGGATTTTTCTTCCAATTATCGCTCAGTTCTTTCAAGGCTTCATAAGTTTTTTTTCTAAGAATATTTAAATGCACTTATAAAATAATCTTTTGCTTTGAGCTTGTTTATGTTTAGCTCCAAAGCCAAACAAAATACAAAACTAATGTAATTTAGATCAATCTAACAGTGATTAAGGTTTATCCTTCACTTCCTCTCATTGTCTTTTAGCAACTTTTCTTCTGTTAAGATGTGGCAGTTTTAAAAATGCATGCTATATTTATTTATTTTTCAATTTTTATCTTTAAATGTCATTGTTTTGGCGTATTTTAAGTGTAGTATAGTATTTTATTTTTGCCAAAATAGACATTTAAATGACCTTACCAGCATTTTTAAAATAACAGAAGAAAGTGAATCCCTATTTTTTTTTTTCAAATCATAATTAAGAGTTTAGTTACCTAGTGGCTGCTTTGCTAAACAGACTGAGCATTTTAGCAGCAGATCTAATCATTGTTGTGTTGATTGTGTCATGTTTACTCCTGAAAGTTGGCCTTTTTTAAGCAGTAGCAGGTTTTCTGCCACTGGATCTTTGATGTTGTCTTGCAGCCAGAAAGCCTTTCTAGGAAATAAGTAAATTTACTACATATTGAGCCTATCGATATTTAACACCCCAACAATCAAGGTGAAGGAAAGGGTAATGCTATCAAGGGTGACTGTTACTAAGAAAACATAAAGTTAGATCTTACGATTTGAACTGCTCCTGATGTTGGACCATGTTTCTGACGTACTGCTGACAGACGACTCTGGGCCTGTGTCTGAGCTGCTGTAGTTTGCCCAAACGGGCCGCTGGCTCGTCTTAGTCGTCTTCCTGCCATGACGCTCCTCTGAGCTCACCGGTGTGCTCGCCCTGACTGGTCCACTCAGATCAAGATCGTACCTGGACTTGACCTCTGCGGCCTCTTCGCTCAATGCGGGCGCGAGTGTGGTGTGGACGCTGGTCTTGTCCGTCATCCCCAGGTAGTGGCGGTAGTCTGTGGGGACGAAAGCCCGCGCTCGTGGAATCACAAACTCTGGCTCGAGCTGCCTGTGTTTCCTGCTCTGAGACCGGAGAGGACTTAGGTCCACTCTCAGTTGCGTTGGGTCTTTTTCCTCATCTACGCTCAGAGCGAACATGCTCGTGGCGCGGCGCAGAGAACTTCCACGGCTGCTGGAGATGCAGAAACTGTCCTTTCTGCTTTTCGGAGATCGAATGTCTTTGCTTATGCCACTTTGTGGCTTTGTGGACTTCTCTTCTCGACTGAAGTCCTTTGTGCTCCTTTTGAACTGTTTTTGCTGCCCTGTCTCAGCTTGTGTGTAACTGGGCAAGTTACTTTTGTTATCACTCTGTAGCTTTGATCCAGATCCAACCTGTTTATCATGTGGAGACTTTGACCGGCTCTGGGGAGAAGGAAACGACTTCATGGCGGCTCCTCTCGTTTTCTCAAGGGCAGAGCTTACATGATAAATCTCCGCATCGACGGACTTTAAATCCTGGGATGAAAGCTGGGAACGGAGGGGCTCTTTCCTTTTGGGGCTTTTGGGTTTGTCAAAGGTTAAAGACGCCTTGGAGTCAGCAGTAGCCTCGTCCCAGAACTCTCGCAGAAAGTTAAACTGGGCACGACTCGTTCCAAGACTTGGATTCATCTTGTCTAACCTCTGATTCAATGGTACAACCGTAAAATTCTGGGGGTTCTTGTTACCGCCTTCCTCGTCGCTTCCCGAATCGTTTCCGATTGATCTCAAGTCAAACTCGGACTTCGTGAATCTCTTAGTCAGTTTTGTTTGATTCGCACCACGGGTCACTTTGCCCTCTCCAGGACCTTTAGGTTTGCCGTTGTAGAACATTGGTTTGTTAAGCTCCTGCTCCCAGAAGGACTTCAGCTGCTTTATCCTCTCCGCTGTGCTTTCTTGGTGTTGCGATGGTTGCTTGTTTGAGTATGAACCACCGGCCCTGTCCTTGGTGGCTGAATCGTCTTTTCTTTTGGGAGAGGAGCCTGAGTGCAAGTTTTTATCCTCGCTGTCTCTCCTTCTGACATCTTCAACCGAATCTCTGTGAATTTTGGCTTTCGTGGCGAGTTGCTCTTCATTCTCATCCATGTACAAGCCATTTCTGGACAAACTGAAACTTTCAGACTCTAAGCCGACCTTGCTTGAGAGGTCTGGATCAAGCTGAGATGCAGGAGCTTGCTTGGAAAGAAGGTCTTGCAAGAAAAATTCTTTAGATCCTGAAATGCTGTCTGGTTGTAGATTTGGTGTGGCCACAGAATCACTCTCAAACTCTTGATCTATGATGGTCCTCTCTGATGGGTTTGGTCTGTTTGCAAGTAAAGCTTCTTCATCCAACACTCTCCTGTTGGCGGTTTGTAGATTGGATATTAACTTCAAATGGGTAGAGTCATTATTGTACTTTTCGGCTGCTTCTGACTGAATAGAGTTCACCATTTGCATTTTTTGGTTGTTGAGTGGCTGCTGCTCGCTTTCAACGCTTTGATCTGGGGTGTACTTATCATAGAACCCCTTTCCACCATATTTTTCAGGAACAAAGTGTACATCAGGTTCTTTGGCTGCAAAACCCTGAGTTGAGTTTACTCCTTTGTCAGCTGGTGTCACGGATTTGCTGATAAGTACCTTTGGGCCTGCATTGCTTTTCTCCCAGAATGATTTCAAATGAGAAATTTTCAATGACTGGCTTTCATCGCAACTATCCCCAACGTCCTGTGAATGCAGATATTGAGTGTCGAGCATCTCCTTGCTTCCCTTTCTGTTGAGCTCATTGTTGATCTTTTGTAAGTGGCTCCTATTCGTCTCAGATCTATCTAGCTTTCTTTCACTTGTCCCTCTGTCGAATGACTCTTCCTCCCTTGATTTGCTGACAGACGCGTGCTTGTCAAAGCCCTTGCAGGCCTTTGGAGTGTCTTCTGAGTTCAGCCAGTCGCTGCTGTCCGTGCTGCGGTTGAACCAGTCCAGCACCTTTGCGATGGAGTCGTCCTCTTCGCCGGCGGGGCTCGTTGTTTGAGAGGACAGTTTGAAAGCGGTCACCTGATTAGGGTTCTGAGCTTGCTGATTGGATTTGTCAATGAAGTGGAGATCATATGACATGGGAGGGATGGGATCTGGAAGTGGAGAAGGAAGCAAAGAAGATAAATACGCATCTCACTGGTATGTGGTTTCCTTTAATTTATTACATTGGTCAGAGTCGGAAGCGCAATATACCAGCCCATTTGGAAAGAAAAATATTTTGTCTTGCAAAAAATTTACACCCTATAAACATTTCTACATTAATTTACAATAACACATTTTGATTAAGTCGCAGGCTAACACAAATTAAGTGATAGTTTGTAGGACTAGCTTTGTAAATCTTATGGAGTATGTAAGCAGTTTTAGACATCTGGAGAATTAAATGTTTGATTATTTGTCTTTGCAAACTAACACCAGCTCAGTCCAAATTGATTAAGGACAATATGTTGCCATCAACTGTAGTGTCTTCGAGATTTAGTTTTTATATATTTAGGTCTGAACTTTTGATTAGGTCATTCTCACATATAACCCTAATAAATACATTGGTTACCTGGATGTGTCTTTGGGTTTATTGTCCTGCTGGAAGGTGAACTTCTGCCCTAGTCTCAAGTATTTTGCAAACTCTAACAGACTTTCTTGTAGTTTTGCTATGTTGTGTTGCTCCATCTTTCCATCAATTCCAAAAAACACATTTTCCTGTCCCTGCTGAAAAAAAGCAACCCCGACTCCAGCGGAGTGCACAACTAATCATCTTTTTAACAGATTCTCCAACCTGACCTCTGAATCCCTGCAGCTCCTTCAAAGTTTCTATGAACTCTTTGTTTTTTTCTCTGATTATTGCTCTCCTTGCCTAGCCTGTCATTTGAAAAAGTCCAGTGGGCTTGAGTACTTTTGGGAAGCACTGCAAAATATAAATTGTACAATTTTTACTCATTCATTTTTTTCATGGAGTTCATTTAAATTAGTAATAAGCATTTATTTCTTGTTTTTATTTTTTAAATTGAAGCTTTAAAGCTTTCACTACTCCATAATATGTCCAAATCTGTAAAAAACGTCTTCCTTTTAACATTTAAGCTGTGTAATGATACTAGGCCATCATTTTCATATGAATCATGTCAGGACTGGAGGCTTGCCAGTGTGCTTTCCTCTCCCTCTGCAGCCATCTCTTTGCCATGTGTGCTCAGTGGGGGGTTTGCATTGTCCTGTTGAAAAATGCATGCAAAATATGCTGTGAAGGCAGCATATGTTGCTCCAGAACATTTTCTGCATCTTTCTGACTCTAATGCTGCTATCATCTCTAAGGTCTTTATGATCTGATTAGTCCTTTTCATGTTTGATCCAGAGCACATGGCATCAATTTCTTCAAAATGAAATAATAACTAGGATAAGTTTGGAATACAGACTTATCTGACGATAACAAATCCATTTATTGGGTAATAGTTTACCCATAAATGCCATTGATATCAGAATAATGAATGTCATCCAAGGATAACAGGAGGCTGATTTGCCTTTAATACCAGATCGGCATAAAATTTAACCTGCTGACACCTCCTGACTTACAGGTTTTGTTTTAAAATGTGCAGCAAGAAAAGCATGAAGCCATGGATGTGCATGACTTAAATCAAAATGGTGCTAAAATGAAAGAAAAAAGGACATTTTTGACCCCATTATTTATCTCTTAATGACCAAGTAAAGATATGAAGCCATAAAATAAATGATCCAACCTTAGCTTGATTATGTTCATTCAGTGGGGAAAATGCGGCATGTTTTAGAAGAACTACATTTTTTCTTGGAGTAATTTTGGTAGGCTAACTATTCCTGGAAGGGTTTCGATAAGTTTCCTGCTTTTTGTGGATAGTGGCTCTCACTGATGTGCTGGAGTTCAAAAAGTCTGAGAAATGGCTTTATAAGCTTTTCAAATGTCATAATAAATGATGCTGTGCTGCAAAAACACAGTCTTACGAAGTACTTTTGGTTTAGTTTACATCTTAATACACTTGAAATAAAACCAACCTAACATTTCATCAAGATACAGCAGCTTGTTTTAATCAAATGATTCCTTAATATTGATAAAGTACTAGGTCCAATGGGAGATTATTTCACTTATAGCAACTTATAAGTGAAATAACTTAAAGCACTTTTTGTCAAAAGTGATTTTTTTAATTTATTTTTTTGTGTGCCAAAATCAGCTTTGGCAAAACTTTGACTTGGGTTATTTTAGGGAGGTGATGATATTTCAGGTGATGATTATAGGAGAGATACTCAAACAAAAGATGAACTCATAGTTGAAAGAGAGCTCACCCAGTGTGTTTGGAGGTAAACTCATCTCCTCCTGCCGCCCTGCTGTTCCCACGCTGCTGCTCGTGTCTCTGTCCTGAACTTTATTACTCGGCAGGTTGAAAATGTTCAAGGTCGCGCGCTCTCTTTGATCGTCTCGGGCTTCGACCCACTGCTGTGTTGTTTCTCTGTCAGCGCTCACATCAGCCCAAGAGTGAGCAGCCGGTCTGAAATATGGCAGAGCTTCAGCTGGAAACGCAGACGGCTTTGGACGAGCATATCAAGTAAAGGTTTTTACTCACCGCTCTCTTGTTATTGATGCTGCATTCTTGTCTGTCTCCAGACTTGAATGGGAGGAAACCTGAGATACAGCACTGAGTGGCTGCAGGGAACTTTTATCTGCCGCTTTGGACGTCGGCGCAGAACCCGTCACCGGGACATAAACGTTTTCCTGAGGCGTTTCATCTGTTATCTTCAGGCCAGACTGGTTAGAGCTCCCGCTGGATCCCAGCTGGCGGCTTCGTCGCGGAGCAGGAACAATGGCCGCAGGCCTCGCTGCAGCGTTTAACCCCTGCTGGCTGCCGCGTCGAGGCAGGAATATCCTCTTCTTCGGTACGGGCCTGAAGCCCGTGGAGGAGCTTTCTGATGTGACGGAGCCCCCTGAGGTCTGACTGGACTCCCCTGCCGGGGCATTCTTCAGCCGGGAGATTGCCTCTGGGTGGAAAAAAAATTATAAAAAAAGATAGTTACGGTTTGGACTTTTATCACAAACCTGTTTGCTCCAAATCTCAGCTTCCCACCTGACTCCTGCGTCTCCTGGTCCAGACGGGGGGCCATGTTATGGTTGTTTTCAGGAGGTTCGAAAACAATGAGGGAAGCTCGATTAAAGGGGTTGTGTCTCGGCTGGCAGGGGAATGAAAAGGACGAACGACTTAGATTGCAGCAGCTGCTGTGCCGCAGAAAAAACTACAAATGTACAACAGGAAGCTAACCTGTTAGCTCTAAAAACAATGCCTACCATTTTGGGGGAACGAACTGATGAGAATCGATTTTCCTTCTCAGCATCACTGCAGGGTAAAAGATAAATAGCAGATATTCTTAAACTTTTGCAGGATGAAACGTAAAACATCATCAGCAATAAGCTGACATTAACACATGACGTAAGAGTTTCCATATCACTTTCAGGATTTCAGGATTCTTAAAAAAATGTTCTGGAACTTTTTGTGACACTTTTACATCAAGTTGGAGTTGTTGCAAATTTGTACCTGAAGTACAAATTTCAGGTACAAATTTGTACTTCTGTGAGATCTGAGATAACTTCCTATTACTTGGATTTATGCTTTGGCATCTAAACCCAAACTGCATGTCATGTTTATGATGGCGGTCTAAAAGAATCTATAAAATGAAAGATGAGGTGAGATTGACTTTTTCTTTCTGTAAAAGAGTTTCAGTGCACCTGTGGGTCAGCTGACAGGTAAAAGTTGCTCATTAATATGCACCCAATTGGTCGTGCTAATGCAGTTACTACAGTAACGGGGGCCCTTTTTCTTATTGTTTTTGGTAGTAAATGCTCAAAAGTAACCTCGCTTAAATTTGTGGTCATTTCATTTATTTGATCAAGATTTCTGTTTAAACTTATGGATCTTTATTTACATATGTTCCTAAAATCTAACTACATTGATCGGGATTACAAATATTATCATGATCAAGTAGTCGGTTGTTCTCTCAAATATAAAGTACCTGCAGTGTTTTCACGACTAGATTTGTTTACCGCCTCATAAACAACTACAATACCTCCTAAAGGACTCACAAAATGAAATATGTAATCTAAAACATATTGAAGTTTGTAGTTCTAACATGACAACAACATAAAGATGTTATAGGGGGAAGAAAACTTTGAAATTCACCACATGTGTAAAACACATTACTTTAATCAAATTAAATGTAATATGAAATACTGTAACTCTGAACACGGGGCAAATGGGGGATGGAAGAAAATTAGAGTAATCTAATTAATATGACTGCACTTAAAGCTCATGTGATGAGGTAATAAGTTTAAAAAGTACACAGTAACTGTAGCCTTTGTCATAGTGTAAATACCTGACAAGGACTTGGTGTTTTTACAGCCTTGGAAAAAAGTTTAAAAAGCTTAGCCAAATCAAATATTGACTTTTTCTCTTGCTGACAGTCTAAGCTGTGACCAGAGTTATAAATATGCCTTTCTGTTATTACTTTTGAAAAGTCCCAGCAGTGTAGCAAGCTTATTTTAGAGAATCTTAGTCCATATAAAAAGTTTAAATGTTGCCAAGCTGTTGTTCTGTTAATTTTACCATGCACACTTCCAAGTGGGTTAGAAAACCGGCTGTTTCCAGGCAGCACCACCTATGTTTACATAAGCCGAGTCACAAGACTGTCTGCACGCTGGCAGGACACCGGTGTCTTTAAGGGCCAAGCAAAGGAATGTCTCTCACATGTGAGGCAGAAGTATCTGAATCTCAAGTCGAATTTAAGATTTGTCACAAAATCAGAGGAGCTCATTGGAAAAAAGCAGAAACAATCGAACTGATTGTGTACTTCATCTCCGGTGGTTGTGATGATTCGAAACACCTCGCAGGTTTTGGAGGAGGCGCTGCGTCCGACCTACGGCTGCTGGGCGTTTTGCTTCTCTCCACTCGAACGGACCCGTCTGTCGGGGGGGGAAAGGAGAGCGTATGTTTTAATATATGCTCTCATATTCTGTCACCAAGACCTCAAAGTTTAAAACGCTGTATTTTTCGCACAGTTGGAACTTTTCCAGGTTTAAAAATCAAGCAGACCTAAACTAGCCGGCTTCCCTTGCTTCATGGACGCCAGGATGATTTCTGATCCGTGGATTTTGTCGCTGTGTCTTTGGGACTTGGCCTCGTAGAACCATTCCCCCGACAGGTACTTCAGCTTCACATCTGACTGAGACCCGCTGTCCAGAACCTTCTCCAGTTTCCTGTCATGAAAAAGAAAAAATCTAAATTGACCAGAGGATTTTTTTTTTCTGTATTGCAACTTCATGTCACTTTTAAAGATGGAAAAAATATGAGCCAACATCAGCAAACAAAAAGGAGTTAGACGATATTCGTTTACGCTGAAAGACAACTGGAACCGCATTTGAATATGTTACAAGTCAAATTATCAACAAGTCATGAAAACAGAGAGTAAACAAGCTAACCAGGCTAACTTAGCCTAGCCCATCAGCAGACAGCTTGCATGAAAACTATTGCCAGCTATGGGAAAGATGGGAATGTATTCAAAGATCTCAGCATGGTGTGCTTATCAAATATTTATTGAGAAATATAAGGAAATTAAGCAGAAGGTTCTGGTGGGACAAATTATCAGTCACTGTCAAGAAAAAGACAACGCTGCTGTTACATCACTGCAATGTAAAGTCACTATGATTTCAGGTTCATGCTGTACACCATATTGCCAAAAGTTTTTCCCTGCCTGCCTTCATACACATAAACTTAACTAAAATTCAGTTTTTAATCTGAAGGGTTTAATATGACATTAGACATTTAGCCTTTTGACTTTTCCTCTGGAGGAAAGACCCAAACTGATTTTTATCTTGAATTTTATTTGATCAGTACATGTCAGACAGGTTCTATTTGTAATTAATCACAGTTAATTTATTATTTGACAGAGAGGGTATTTACTTTTTTTTTTACCTAGTCAAGTTGGGTTAGAATAACTTTTTCTCCCTAAAGGATTATAAATTTTCCATGCACAAAGCAGCATTTTACAGCATAATCAAGTTGCCTTTAGTTCTTATAAAAAGACAGCATTGATCAATGATGACTTCAAAAAATTGATTTCGTAATTTGACACCTTAAAATTGGGTCTCTATCTCTTTAAGATGCTCCTATTCTTTCCAACACTCTGCCCTCAACACATCGTCACAACAGTGCTTCTAGTTATGCCGTGAGTAGCCTCTCTAAGGAGTGTTGGACTGAGTAATAGTTTGTATGAGAAGCTCCACAGATGCACAGTTTGATCACCGGGTGTTTCCTAATTGCTGCTGCCGCTAGTCTGGAGGAGCTGATGGGGCAGGCACAATGGAGGGATGTTCAGCTGAAAACCACGGCTCCAAGGAGGAGCTTAGCTGAAAAAGGCGGGGCTTTGTGAGAGCAAGCGCTTAGGCACTGTGAATGGTTGCCGTGGGAGATTCAAGGATGTATTTAGTGAGGGAAAAAAAAGTTTTCTGTCTTGGTTTTGTTCTCTGATCTTTGGTTCTTTGTGCAACAGGATGAATCCATCACTTCACTTCCATTACCGTTTCCATCAACAGCGTTACATAACTGCTTCACATGATCACTCTCAAGAGAGCAAATTGGAAAACATCTCAGTCGAGTTAAAATAAAGTTAGAGAGGGATCAAAACAAATTTCACCACTCCGGCTCATCTTTCTGCTGGCCGGGGGAAACCACGGCCGTCATGTGAGGCGGAGGTAGCGCATTATTACAGGCTGCTGGCTTAATCCTTTTCACATCAGACCGGACAAGACACAGCCATCATTCAGGTAATGAAGTCAGCTCTATTAAAACTCCCAATGAAGAGCTCTTTGTTTTACAGCAAAAAAATTTAAACACATTTCCAAATCAGGTGTATTTATTTGTTTGTACATTTACAGCTGAATTGGAATTTCGGAGACGGATCCTCAAATTCTCCTGACAGTCGGGAGACAAAAGCCTCAACTGTTTGCAGAAGAAGGCGATTTGAGCTTAACGCTCGTTTTGAAGGCTGTCACGGAAAATTTCTGCAACCTAGCTGTAATCTAATTGCTCTGATCGCATTTAGGTCCCTCAGCGTCCGGCCCCAGACAGGCCGTTATTGTGTTACGCACCAAGCAAAGACTCTCCTTTATGAGGTTTGGTGTTGGTGGGATAGTATAAAAAGACATTAACTTAAACTCATATTGGCTTTCATTTCAAGTCTACTAGAACACTCAGGTTTGTGTAAGAAAATAACGGCAAGGAGTCTTTCAGGGAAAAGCAGACTGTGTGAATCTTTCTCCACCTGATTCTCTCCTCCTCCGCCCTCTTCAGCTCCTCGTCCCTCTTCAGGACCGTCAGAATCACCTCCTGCTCCTCCTCCGTCAGGTGGCTCAGGTCGATCATGGTTTCCCTCGGCGGACAGGTGTGAGAACGCCCAACGCGCGCTGACTCTGTTGAACAAATACTACCGTTTACCTCCTGAGAAGGATGTATTTGTTCACAGCAAGATACCGCAGCAACAATACACGGACAAAATGAAAACGGAGGACAGAAAGGTTGCTTTCTCACATGGTGCACAGTCCATGTGAAGGACTACTGAAAATTAAGCCATTAAAGGTTATTTTGGGGAATTGTCGCCAACAACGAGCTTCTGATTATGATTAATAGATGTTGGTATTCAGCATCTATATTTAATTTAGAAACGAGCAGAGCCGGCCAAAGGTTATATGGGGCCCGAAGCAGAATTGAAATTAGTGCCTCATTAGCGATTTGAGTGGCCAGTTGTCATTTATTTATTCATTTGTTTTTAGTCAAGGCATAAAAATATATATTTTTTCCACATAAAGGTTTCTCAAAGGTTTTTTAAAAAGAAAAAAAATTGCAGCTAATTCTGCTTCACATTTGTTTGGGTGTATTAAATCATAACAGGCACAATAATCAAGTTGATTAGCTAGCATTAAATGTTAGGGACAGAATACTAGTAAACACCTCTAAAGAAAGAACAATAATATGAAAATAACCTTTTGAATAGACGTTTTTGAGCATTCTTCTTCAGCTCAGTTCTCCTTTTCCTGGAGTTGAATCTGTTGGCAAAACCTTTAAGACTGAAGGTGTTTTAGCTGTTTAATGACTAGTTCATCCTGATTGTCTTCATCTTGAACTGTATCGCTTCCTCACCATTAAATGAGAAGAATTCAAAGACAATATTAAGCGTTGAGAAATCCTCATTATACAAGAGAAACCAGAGAATCTTGAACAATTTTTGTAAGGCCAAGTAAAAACTGGCTCGATTTGCACACACAGAAAAGACAGGAGTTTAGAAAAGGGGTTTATTTTTGTTGTATCTAGTCATTGTACTTGTATGCCATACCTAGTCACTTCATACTCAACTTTTTGGGTGTGAAACATTGTTGCATAATGCGAGATGTTTTGCACCAACCACGCATTAATTGTAATGCTTGGTCTGGACAAAACGTACCCACATGGATAATCTATGATTCAAAACAATTTTCTGTAATCCACTTTTGCTCTGAGGAATGTGGCTTTATGACAGTTAGTAAATGCCATACAGCACGAGGTCCCTTGGTGTTTTGATGAAGGGTCAACTCATGTTTAATAAGAGACAACTGTCTCTATAATGGGATCAGAATAATTCAAAAAGAAAAAAAAGCATAGAATAATAACGTAATACAATTAAAAATGTACTTGAGATTTAAAAAAAAACAAAAACAAAAAAAAAAAACAATCATTCATCCATAGTTTGGAACAATGCTGAACTACAACAAACTTATGTCTATAGGTACAACTTGAGATCATAATGGCAAGTTGAACCAGAACCACAACAGAACCAGCCAAGAGGGGAACCCACCCTAAATTTGGAAATCAGTTTAGCTAATCGATTATTTTCCCCCACTGTATCTTCTGGATGTGTAAACTGCTTCTTGTTTAATAAATATTCCGGGTCTTTCTCTTGTTCTGGACAACCCAGAGGTTAAACTGGACCTGGGGCAGTTTGCTTAAGAAGTAGGTAGTTGACGCAACAGGTAAGACAACTTTTTGTTGTATCCTGCCTCATTTCTTCGTCTAAATTGTTAGAATATTTTTTGAAAAAATTTAGCAATTTAAGACGGAGTCAATAATTTACTGAAACACACTACGATGAAACCTCTCTGTACGATCGGCGACTGTTGGAAAACAGATGGATAGTTTTCACCTACCTTTAAGGACAACTTTGCGACTCAGAACCTCGTATTCAGAAGGGGGGTAAAAAAAAAAAGCATAAGAATGATAAATGGATAAAAGTTTTTAACTTCACCTCCGCAGGTCTGCTGATACTGCTGGATGCGCTCGACGGGAGCGGAGGAGAGGGGGCGGACTCTCAGCGTAGGGATGGGGAGGATCTGACAAAGACGAGCAATGATGAGCAGCCATTGTATTATATCACCGCCGTATCCGTCTACACAACAGCATCATCCAGCGGCTTAATGTAGGTCTGGATGATTAATGTCGACTGCCGTGTCTCCTTTCGAAACGGACTGAAGAAACAAGTCGCGGATGGGCGTGTTAGACCGGCCTGGGCTGCAATGACAGGCATTATCCAGCAGGTGTCACCGGTGGAGATGCGGCTACTGTTTGACAAAAGGGTGTGAGCATCTTCCAGACAGGCGGAATGAACAGGACGGGCTGAGGTCAAACAGCAATTAAAGCTGCGCAACACGAAGCTGTTTCACCATCTGCGCTACGGTTCGGAGGAATAAACCCCCCACTGCGACTGCGAGGTGATTCTCTGACCTTCAACACACAATAATGGATGAATCTCACACTTTCGGTGTGGTCTGTGTATGAAAGCAGGGGGGAATCATACAGCATATAAACAGTTGTGGTATGGACAATCAAAAGTACCACAATTCAAGAAATAAATAATTAAGTCATGACATTAATGAGCCCCTTCTAAACTAAAAATGTAAATATGCAATATATTAAAAATTTTAGTTGTGAACTGCAAAAAATAAAAAATAAATAAAATAAAAATTTGCACCATCAAATGTAAGTTAGCCTTATTTAGGAAGACTACCACTACAACTGTCTGTGCAGGTAATTTAAACAAATGTAAGGAGTTATTTAAACTAC
Organism: Poecilia mexicana; assembly: GCF_051168715.1. Classification (NCBI taxonomy): domain Eukaryota; kingdom Metazoa; phylum Chordata; class Actinopteri; order Cyprinodontiformes; family Poeciliidae; genus Poecilia; species Poecilia mexicana. The sequence goes on along the minus strand of NW_028263382.1, from coordinate 29,588,951 downwards.
AAGGAGAGTTCAGATTGTTTATTTCCAATTTCAATTTAATTATACGATTAAAAAAAATAGTTGTAGTTTTGGCACTTAATTTGTTTTTATATGTACATTTTTGTGCCACTCCTGTAAGAATCAATGGAATATGCCAGTAATTTTAAATGATCTGCTTGTTACTCAAACCAGAGAAATGAAGCTCTGTAAAAAAAAAAAAAAAAAAAAGACACAGATACTAGAACAATGTTAATACTCTTTCAATTTTTTTGAGAAAAGATCATTTTTAGCATTTAATCACATTACAAAATAGTGAGCATACAATCTTTCAATAAAAACATGAGAAAGGGGGTAAACTGGATGTTAACAGGAAAATCGGCTTCAGCTTACTGAAAAATGTTTGTGTTGTTTTTCATATAAATCCTAGGATAATACATTAGAGTTGGTGGTTATGAGTCAAAATGGAAAAAAGTTGCAAGGGCACTTGCAACTTTTTGCACGTGGCCTTGAAAAAAAAGGGCACTTGCAGACTGGAAGCTGACTAAGCACTTGTTCTATGCAGGTACATCAACAAAATTTGAATAATGTATTGTGTCACCCATTTCAGAAAGTGACACACATTGTGTCCAAATTCTTTAAACATCTTGTACATGTGCACAGTGACAAATCCTAATTCACCAGAAGTAGTTAAAATACTACATGTAATGAAAAAATGCATTTTCTGGTAAAGTCGTAATACGTTATCTGAAAGTTTTCCACCAAAAAAGTCAGTCAACTAAAATCAGAAGGTATGAGGCAGCATTAATGCTAAATGGCTCCAATAATGATTGAATAGTGAACATAAAAACATTCTGAAAATTGATGTTTCCTCACATATATTGTCTGGGGTTTCCCCAAACAAGGTCAGAAGTCAACGCCCTGATCTACCCAACATTAAGAACGAGAGAATCACACACCAACGTTTGTGGAAGCTGCTCTTTATTTGAAAAAGAAAAAAAAAAAAAGACATTGTCTGCTACACGATCTAATTACATAAAGAAAATATCTGCGGAGACAAACGCAGAGAATATCCTGAATCAAACTTAGGTAGAGTCAAATTTGATTGAATTGCTTTCATATTTCATACATCTTTCACCTTGTGCGCTCAAAGAACAGTCGAGTGTTTATGTACAACGTGGCACCGATCAACAGTGCTGCTCTGCTCTACGACCCCGCTCCGCTCTCACTCTTTTGTACAGCTAATTTACACCAAACCCTTTTATTTTTTTTAAAATCACTGTGACGACAATCTAATCAGCCGGCCTGCATACCCGCTAACCCGCCCCCCCATACTGACCCCACCCCATCTCTCTGAGAAACTGCAGCGTGGAAAGATGTGTGCAACATGAAGACAACTCGTTCACATTCAGAGTAAAGGCAGCCTTGATTACAGTCAGTGAGTCAACGGCATGCCAAGCTTAAAGCAAATGGAGCCCACCACCCTAGTGCTGCCCCTCAGATTTTGTGGATGAAGTGGTGTATTTTATTTTTTTCCCAGATCTGTTGCGAAATAATAGTAATTAAAAAAAAACCCTAGGCACGCTATATACTGTTAACTGATTCGTACTCTAAGCCCCGCCCCCCGCCCTCCCTGCGCTGTAAGTACAATGGAGATCGTGAAATCTTTCATCTAGTAAAAAAAAAAAAAAGTCCTTAACACAAAACTCAAGAATATTTAGTGCTCTATCATTCCGCTTAATAGGTGTAATTTATATAATATCTATTTTTTCCATCTCTACCTCTTAATGATAGTCTGAAATCCTTTGTTTTAATGCTGAAGCACTCCCACGTGTGTTCGTCTTACTGTAGATTTTACATTAATCCCCCCCACCCCTCTCAAAGCCCCTCCCCGCGCCCCGATCTTAAACCAATAATCATAAATAAATACAAACAACACACAAGGAATGTCTACTGTAAACACGGTAAAAAAGACAAGAACTAAACAGGTGTAAACGTTGTTAGCATCACTACTTAGTGACGGTTAAATAACTGCAAGGGGGGCGGGAGGGGGAAGGTGTGGATGACTGATGATTGGATCGAGAAAGGGAAGAACGGCAATCATTTTTACCTTTCACCCCCCCACCCCAGTTTCACCCACCGCTGTACATCATCAAAAGCCCTCGACGTCCGACCGATCACGTTCCCGAGCAACCCAAGCTAACTTTAGAGAGGAGGAGGGGGAGGAGTGGGGTTAGAAAGCAGCACCACTCGGCGCGTCGGGCTAGTTGTTACAGAACAAAAACAAACAAAAAAAAAAAACCCGGGGGATTTGAGTTTCTGCCAGACGTCGTGCAGACGTGGTTACCATGGTTTCCGACAGTCGGTGTGCCGTCAGGTTCTTGACATGTCTGTGTTTGGGTGGGGGGGAGGGTTCAGGGGGGAGATGGGGAAGGGGCAGGGGTGATGCTTCTCTGAAGAGTTCAACTGCAACGAGGACAAAGTTTTGCAGCTAAGTGCTTCATCTTCTGAGAGACACTTCCTTCAAATTACATGAACTGCATCTGCAAGAAAAGTGGAGGGTCGTATCAGAATAATAAAAATGAAATGATAAAAACAGGTATGAACAGTTTAGCTGAAGTTTGCTAAGCTTTTCCCTCATTTTTTTTTTTTTTTACCAAACTGAGGTTAACAAAGATGTTTAGCAAATTCTGAATTTGAAGCCTTAATGAAGCGAATATGTTTTACTAATGAGGTCGTCGAGTTACACGGTTGGTTTGAGCGCCTTTTAGTTACAAAGCAAAAGCAAAACCACAAGCACACGATGTTACCATGACACAAACATGCAACTGCAAATTTGGTTTCCAAGTTCATGTTAAAACAATTTTTCAGTAAAAACATAAAAAAAAATAAAAAAAATCGACAATTCAGAAGCAAATTATTGAATCACAATATTCTTTTTATAAATTAACCAAGTTTATTTGAGGAACCAGAAAACGACAAAATTGTCTCTGCAGATACACCAACTGCAGTTTTCTATTAAATGGGGAAACTGACCAGTTATTACAATAATAATAATACAAAGTTTTTAACTTCACCTGTGGCACATTCTGCAGATTTATTTTTTACAAAATATTATAAATACAATAAAAAATGCAAATGAACAAATATTTTTTTAAAATGCGAAAATACACATTTTATTTCCTAAAATGAAATAACATAGCATTCTTTTACTGCACATTTGATTATTTGTAGCAAAGCGTACATCTGTAGCTAAAATAAAATAAAAATCTAACAGGTGAAAAGCTCAAATTATGCTCTACTTAATACAGTGCAGAGCTGATCTGGTGACCAGTTTAGGATTAACTGACTGACTAATAATTAATAAGCAAAATGTGCCTAATAGAAGATTTCTTCCTGTTCCTCTTTTTACAGAATTTGAAGCAGGTGAAGCTAAAGCTGCCACTTGAGTTTTGGGTAAAACATATTTACAGACAAGTTTTTTCTTCATCTTAAGTGCAAAACGTTTATAGTTTTGTAAAGTTTTTTTTAACTCCTCCTCCTAGCATGTTGTTCTTTCAGCAATTGCCTTTTTTTGTTCACTTAGCAATTAATCAATTACTAAATTAATTTAGTAATTAATTTAGTAATTTAATTTACTAATTAATGTAGTAATTTAGTAATTATTAATGAAACAATCAAACAAGTTGATTGTTTCAATATTTGATTTGTCACGATTAATTGTGTCAGCCCTCAGATTTACTTCGAAGGAGACAAAGCTTAGCAAACGGCCAACAATTAAATTTAGCAACAGTTGCAAAGCAGAAAAAACAGGTCTGAGCAACGGAGAATGGAGGAACGAAGAACCAAAATGAGTTGGTCTCTATCTGACAACACAAGCATGACATCCAAGCAAAACAAAAACAAAAGAAAAGAAAAAAATCAACATGTAGTGCGTGATCCACTGGCAAGGACATCAAGGGGCTTAAAAGTTAGCGACAAAAGCAAACGTGCATCAGCGCCGGACAGACAACGCATGCAGGTGCCTGAGCAAGCAAACAGCATGATGTACCTAAAGAGATGCTCTACAAGAAATCCTTGAGAGAGAGGTGTGCAAACGGGTCCTGTCCAGGGGCTCGGAGAGGACTCTGGCTGGAAGGACTAGAGGCTGCAGAGGGCTAACAGAGGAAGTAGGAGGACCAGAGGACAAGTCAGAGTCAGTACAGAGACTGAAGTAGGGATGAGATTAGTTGGAGAGGCTGTGATGTATGATTGATGGGTTAATAATAATAAAACAAGGAGCTGTTTGGAAACAGGAAGTCGAAACAAGAGATGATGATTTACAGTTTTTGTTTTGTTGCTTTCAGCTCCAGAGAGTGAAGGTTTTCTTTCTTTTTGTTAAAACTGTCATCACCTTCAGCAGTATTCACACCGACAACAAAGCTTTCACAGTGACAAACCATAAGACACAACACTACACAATGGCCACGCCCCTTCTACCCCCACCGCCACCCCGTCCTGATGATGCGTGGACCCACCTGAGCGCTGGACACTGAGCCAAAGGGGTTGGGTGGCCTCATGACGGGCTGGGTGTACATCATGGTGGGCGGATTCATCATCCCCATGGAGCCCATTTGTGGAGGCTGCGGAGGGTTGCACACAAAGTCGGCGTTTCATTTAGTTTGCAAAAAATATGAACAATTCTGAAAAAATAAATAAAAAAGTGTTTTGCGATCCCTACTCTGCCTCCCTTCCTATTGAGGGATGTTTCCTGTTCAGTAGGAATAAAAATAAAATACTAACAGGCAAAACTATTGCTTAGGTGCATCACAATAAATTAAAACATTATCAAAAAATGAATTTTCTCTCACATTCTGTACACCTGACTGGTTCAGAGAACAACACACTAAAATCCCCTGATTTCAATTTGTTTAAGGTTCAAAATACAAGTAAAAAGATGAATAAGTCCTTGAGCCGTTCGGAATAATAAATATTCATAAACCGTGTTAAGATAAAAAAAAAAAAACTGTTCTCATCAATAACTCTGGCATTTAGCAAATAAAAATAATTGTAATAATTATGAATGACTCAAAACAAGAAAAGTTAAGTCTGATTTAACTTCAGACGGTGAGAAAAAAAAATCTGTCTTTTTATGAGGTGTATGAAAATATCAGATTTTACCTGTAAATAAAGCTGTCCAAATTTAGCCTTATGAAATAATAATAATCATAATCATAATGGATTCTGTCATAATGTCTTTGATAAATTGTCTCATCATAAATATCTGTAATTTTTAAAATCTGCCAAGCTGCTTAACCATCAAAACAAATTGTTGCACGAAAAGGGAAAATTATTTGTGGAACTTTTCTGTGATCTTCAGAGTGGAAGCAGCAGCTGAGCGGAGGGACTCACCATGCTGTATCCCATCATGCTTGTGGGAGTGGTGGCAGGGAAGGCCATGACTGACGGTGGCTGATGGGAGAGAAACAGTTTGAGGAAACTTTATAGCAAAACCGCCAGAGAGTTCTGGGACAAACGTTTTACATTATTTATTTATTCTGTTTACATACTTGAGTCTGTATGGAAAAATTTGAACTTCTATGGATCAGAGAAAACCCACAATAAACCTTTATCAGCTAAAGATGTAGTGGGATGGATTAAATCAAAGCATATTTGTTACGGCTGAATCGATTAATCGGATTAATCCTGATGAATCGGTTATTGGAATAATTGTCAATTAATATAGTAATCAATTAATCATTAACTTGGGTATGCAGACACAAATGACAGATCATTTTTTTGAAAAATAAACATATTCATAGTTATTAAGCCAAACTACAATATTTAAACAAATTTGGCAATTAAGATAGAAAACACTTTTGTCTGTAAACATGTTTTAAACAAAACATGTGATAGAGCGACACTAAGAAGAGTCGCTCTATCGTATAAAAATAAAATACTGGAGGTTTGTCTGCAACCTCTCAAAAAGGGAAATACTGTGATGGGGTGTGAATACTTTTGTGTTGCTGGTCATTTCTGAAGCAGTTTGTAAGTAAAAATCTTTTAAAATCCTGGAACGTTTTAGAGGATTTATTTTTTTTGAGCTCTGAATAAGACTTGAAATTTTTTTAAAATTCAGATTTGAAGGTAAAACTACAGCCGACATAAACATAATTAAATGTGAACGTCTGTGTCACCATGGAGACGGGGTTCCAGGTCGTGGTGGGCGCTGCCTTGGGTTGCCAGTTGGTGCCGCCGGTCATCCTCTTCTCCCCCGGCTGGCTCCAGTGGATGTCACTGCGGATCAACAGAGCAGGCGTCAGCAGCAGCTGAAAACGCACACGGCGCCCCCATCCACCAATCAGCCAATCAACCGTCACTTACTTCTTCATCGTTCCGTTTCCGATGCCCAGATCTGGAAAGCAACATTCGTCAAGCAGTGGTTAGTGGAACAATTTCAGTCATTTTTTTTATGCGTCTTAATGAAGATACATGTTCATTAGCGCAGATGAATATGAAGCGCTGCACTCACTGCCGACGAGGTTGGCCAGGGAAGAGTCAAGGTCGTCTGACACCAGCTTCTCAGGCTGCTGATTGGACGGCTGGTTGGAGCCGGCGAGAGTTGGCTTCAGGATGCCTCCGGTGAGATCTGACAGGGAAAATAAACATATAGTATTCCTTCATTTTTTTCAAAATTCATGTTTTTTTTTCTTTTGTTTTTTTTTGTTTTTAAACATAACACACTATTGTGCTACAGATTCAGTCCCATGAAATTAAATCATCACCATCAGAGTTGAGGCTCCCGCTGCCGGCGGCTTTGTTTCCAAAAACGGACTCAAAGTCCACCTGTAGGGCCCCTGCTGGCGGTTGTGGAGGGGCTTGAGGCGTTGAGTATCCTTTGGAAAAGAGACGAGAACGCTGACTGACAAAGTTACAGCATTTCTGAACTAGATTCCCAAACTGCACAGTAGCAGGATTCCTTAAGCAGAGCAGAAAATTAGATTTGATCTGCTGAAGAGCGAGCCTAGCATACTCTACCTCTGAATAGACCTGCTACAGTAGAGGGCTCAGTGGGGAAGGGAGCCTGGTGTGGGAGGTGTTGAGCAACGGACACCGGACCACAGAAGGAGTCTGACAGGTCGCGTGAAGCAGCCGGATAAACGGCACAGAAAATGGGAAGATAAAGAAAAGGGGAAGAAAAGCATTCCAAGGACAGGTCAGAAACAGGTAAGGACTGACAGCAGCAATACAGAAAGCAAGAAAAAAGTGCTTGTATATAGATACATTTACACATATCTATTTTATTCATAAAAGTTTTTCATGTAATCGCTCAGTAGATCGGTTAAAGTAAAACATTGCAGCATAAAAATGTAGCAACCCACAAGGGATTAAAGGTAAAGTTGGAACATTTTGGGAATCAATCTTGTGAAACGTTGGATAAGAATTTAATTTATTACAGATCATCCCAGACCAGCTCATCAGGCCCGCTTCGTTTAAAAAAAAAAAAAAGAAAATCATACTAAAACGCTACTCTAATAGGGGCTGAAATGATTGTTTGTTGAAATAGCCATCAAATAATTTAGCAAACGATTAATCGTTAAACAGAGTATAGCAATTAGGGGAAAAAAGGTCATTTGCTGAAAGAAGAACACAGTCAGAGCAATAACTAAGTCAAAGCTATGCAATATGTACATTTTGCATTTAAGACAAAAAAAACCAAACTTAATCTTGTCTAAATTCTGTTTAAAAAAAATCCTATTAAGCTCCTCTTGCTCTCTAATTATTAACTGATTAAATGAGAAATTAAACAGATCAGCCCTGCACTGTTTTGACGTTAATTCCATCAGAAAAGGCTGAGCTTCCCACATGTTGTTAGAAGCATGTTTTTGTTGCAGATGCTTCTTTTGCCACAAATGAAATGTTACATTTTTAGGCAGTAAAATGTTTAATTTCTTATTTAAAAAAGGAATTGTGTCAGTTTATTTACTTGAATCCATTTCTGATGTTTAAAAAAAAGGTTTAAGTGGTTAAATGCAAAATTTGCCATTTTTAATTAATCGATTAGAATAAAATTGACTGATTACTAAAATGCCTCATCGTTGTAGCCCTGATCTTAATGCTTCACACTGAATATGTTAAACTTGTCTTTTTAAACCCAGTCATTTGTCTAAATTAAAAATGTTATTTTTTAATCAAGATTTCACACTGCTCTTAATATTGTTAACTTGATATCACTTATCAAGTTTACTTGCGTTCAGACAAATTTAAGGCTTTATTATAGAAACTGTTATAAGACAGTTTTTAAAATGTACACATATATTTATTTTGGACATAATTAATGTTTAGCTAAAACATCTTCCCATAAAAAAGGCTCTACTGAAAGATGATTATGTGACATCTGGCTTGATGCAATTAAAATTTATTCTCCAACTCAAAGATATTGGCAAATAAAAAGCTGATGATCTGGTCTGGCGATGTTACTACTTTTACACGTTTAGTAGTAACAAAAGTAGAAACTAAAAATAAAAAAAAATCCCAAAATGTAAAACTCTTCCTTTAATTCTAATAAATCTGCTAGAGGTATTAAAATAATGGCTCTGGGGATTTGTGGACAGGAGTCTATGTTTGCCAGCAAACATAGGTCAAGGCTTTGAGCCGTCGTAGTACCTGAGATGGAGTGCTCTATCCGCACTGTGCGTTTGTAATTGGTTGAAACTGATGAGTTTGTGTCAGTAAAGGGATTGTAACGATCTGGAGAATCAAAAATAGTGTAAGAACAGGTTTCAACTTTAAAAGCTCTACAGCATCTGAGCACTACAAAGCAACACCAAACTGTAGCTGAAAGCTAACTGCACAGAAGACATGATGGCAGATTTTACAGTCAGCTGCACTTTGATACAACAGTTCCAAAAGTCAAGTGTTAATCACTCTGCTGTGTGGAAAACATATTTAAAAGATGGCATGATTCATATTTGAAAATGCTGTTAAGCTGTGGACTGGAGTCTAATTTAATACAAACATTAAGTTAGTATTTTGCACATAATGACAATCACTCGATTTTGGCTTCAAATTATCCTGATAAATAATTTTGTGATCATTTTGTAAAGTTTAACAACCAATGTCTGTGGTTGTTGCTCTCAAAGCCTGAACCCACTTGCACCGTAAGGCTTTGTTTAGAAAAATCAATGCAAGTAAAGATGGCAGAAAGAGAAACGGCGGAGCAAAATGTCCGAATGGCAGGAAACGACTGATGTGCAACACAATTTTGTACATGGAAAATTCTGGAGCCCCCAGTGGCAAAAATCAAACAAAAGAAGAAAAAAAATTTCAGTTCATCTCATGGTGATATATATATATATTTTTTTGTACATTAGTAGCTAGTTACCGATGTCCGCAACCGCTTTGAGTCACAGAACGCAGTGAAGATGTTTGTGTTTGCCTGACAAAAAAGTCCGGTGACAGAAAAGAAAAGAAAAGAAAAGAAAAGAAAAAACTCTACATGGAATTCACAGGACTAAAAAGTCATATGAAGACAAAATTTAAGACCTGTGATTAGCATTTATTTGTTTTGTTTTTTCTTTTTTAGTTGAAAATTTGAGACATCTTAAGGCCTTAAAATTTCTTGTGGATGCGCTCACACCGTGTGATTTAAAAGACACTTCTGTGTACGAGTTGTACTTGAATGCACCATAAAATAGCACCTGCTTGTGTAAACCCTCAAAATGCAAAACGTTCTGCCATGACGCCACCGGAGCATAACTGCACTTCTGCTATAAAGACTCTGATGACATTTGGGGCTGAATTTGGATGTTAGCCTGTTTGTCTCTGTAGCACTGACGCTTGCGTTCGGCTGGATGTCGTTTCGGGTTAGTAATTAAGTTTAGTGTGGAATAAAACGCTGATGTAAAGCACTTGTGTGATCCAACTTTTTTCCTCCCTCTATGCTTATGTTGCTAAATGAGAAACTGTAAAGTAGAGAACAGAGAGTTCGGCACATTAACCCTCAGCGTGAATGTATGCTTAAAACAACATATTGTGTGTGTGCTGAATCGAAAAAGCCACACAGAAAGTTTTAGTATACATTCATGTAGCGTTGCACCTCTAACATTGATTATTTGGAAGAACTCAAAAGATTTACCTTTTAAACTTTTTTTCACTTCATCACCATTAAACGTTAGCTAAATATTTACAGGCTAAACAGAAAAAAGCTCTAGGTTTTCTTTTTTAAATCACAACTTGCTAAACAAAAACAAACCCATGGCCAATCTGAGTTTGGTAAGATAAGGAGAGAAAAAGATCAGCACAGACAAAATATTCAGACTACAGAAGCACATCAAACATGCAGGATAATCATGCGCTTAAGTATTTTACAGATATATGAACGAGAGAGGCGAGAGACTTTGGAAGAGAAACAAAATGAGTTGTTACCACCAAACATTTCATGACCGGATGTCCTAGAGGAAAAGCTAACACCGTCTGAAGACACGACAGGTAAGTGAGTGGCATCGACAACGAGTTTTGACAGGAAAGGGTTAAGGTTTGGCATGGAATCATCTCCAGCTTCAGTAGAGGTGAAAGGATCTATGCAGGCAGAGGGAGAAAAAAAAGAGAAGAGAGAGACAGGAAAGAAGAAAAAAATGACAGAGAAACAAGAGTGGAGAGGAGAGGAAGAGGTGGAGATCAGAGTCAAACAACAGCAACAAGAGAAGGATAGCATGCAGAGCTAAAGTCTAGAGCTACGGTGTTGGTTGGAGGATGACAAGAAGAAAGGGGGAAAAAACAAAAGAAAGGTTTACCTGCCCACGCCGTGGCCACTGGGAGGCCTGTGGAGGCCGACTGCATGGAGGGCTGGAAGCTCGGCTGCAGGTCAAAAAGGTCACTCTCCATCTTGACCGCACTGCGTCCAGAAAAAAAAAAAAAACATACATCATGTCAGAAGGTTTTATTAACCCACTACTGAACCATAACTGTCTGGGGATAAGAAAGAAAACAAAAACTCCTTTAACCAGCTCTATGTTCAATGATGCGCATCGTCACAGAATGGAAACCAGTCTCAGTAAATCCCGACTGATGGGACTTCAACCGTACAGACGTACTGGATTTCTTTAGATTTTTGCAGTTTTGAGAATATTCAGAGACTGCAGGAAAATGCATTTGCCATGAACAGCTTTAATAGAGGTCACATCTGTAGGTTCCAAAAATATTTAAGCAAAATGCTTACATTCCAGTTTTTGTTGAGTGTTTATCAATCCCAGTTTACACAGCATTTAAATGAGGCTACAGTCTCATTTAAATGTGGTGAAATGTCCCTTTTTGATCTCTGAAACTATGTGTCTTCAGATGGTAATTCAAAAATAGTGATGGGTAAAAACAAAGAGTGAGATAAATCAAAATTAATGTTTGACATTCAAATTTAAGTCAATGTAAACATTTCCATCTATTCAGTAACATTAGATTTCAGTCTCTGTGAAGACTGGCGATAAGGAGAAACGCCGGGGAAAGAAAAAAAATTAACATTTTACAATAGTTTCATTTTTTCCACAAATCTATTGAGACAAGAAAAATAGTCAAATTTCAAACTATTTGTGACATTTCAGACTGTGTGGGAACCGTCTTAGCCTCATGTCTTTTTGCTAGCGATCTAGGGATTGGCAGCTAAAAGAAACAGGACCGAGTGTCAACTCATATTTACGCTCCAAGAAATAAAAGGACATCTTAGATTTTTGGAAGTTTAAAAAAAAGAGCAGAGCAAAGAAAAGAATGCTTTAGCTGCAGCCAATTTAAATGGCTCTCTGATGATTTAAAACAATTATTTAAGACGAGATTTCTTTCCTATCACTACATACTTGAATTTAGGGCCGATTTTCAGTGAGATATTCTTACCATATCTAAAAAGGTAAATATATTTATAGGCTTTAAGATATGCAGACATTTATCCATGTCTGCATATGAAATTTTCAAATCTCTAAGCTTGTCGCAACAAGAAATAAATCAATTAATTGTATCATAATTTTTTTATTATAAATTTTTAATTGCATAAGGTCAACTGACTTCATTTATGGTTTATGAAACATTTAAACATTTATGAAACATTTAATTCCTTATTGTTTGTGGTTTTTGGCCATTTTGTTTTTATTTTTTTTATTATTTTAGATTCAAAATATCTTCCAGTTCCAGTGTAAAGTGTTCTTCACAAAATCACAGTTTATTAATCTCTGAGTGGGCAAACTGGCATTGTTCTGTCATCATCAATAAATTACTTGAAAATGATCTCAAAATGACAATATCGTATATCACAATAATTTCTGATAATTTACCATCCAGCAAAGTGCATTGTGACAGGCCTACGAGTCAGATCTATTAAACTTGACACAAGAAATCAAAAAAGTAAACTCTAAAGAAGCCAATAAGTAACTAGAGGCTATGTGAAAGCAGTACCCGTTTGAGCAGCTGGGTGTGGAGAAGAGGTCGATGGTTGGTGCTGTGCTGATGGTGCCCCCGGTGGTGGAGATTGGCGATGTATCGGTGGTGGAAAAAGATGGCCTCTTCGAGAGCTCTTTGAGCCTTTGCTCCTGGGACAAAAATAAAAATAAAAAGTAGCGCAACTTAAGAAAGCAGTCAAATGAGGCGCGTTCATGGAGTGGATCTCCACCTGTACACAAACCTTGAGAGCTTTGAGTCGGGCCTGTTCCTCCTCTAGAGCTGCCTGCTTCTCCCGCTCATCCACCTTAGTGAAAGACATCCCTGTGCTAGCCAATGATGACACTGCGTTTGATAGAGTGCTGGCCCTGAAGCAAGAAAGAACAAAATTACAAAACACCAGACACACAGAGCCAATGAGAAAGCATTATTGATCAAACGCAGAAAAAAAAGCAGCAACAACGTCGGTGAGTTAAAGTACCTGCTGGCTGCAGTGGAGTCTTTGACTTTCTTCCCTTCTAAAGAGGCCAAATGCTGCTCCAGAGCTTCCAGGAGGCTGCTGGGAGCCTGGCGTGACGAGGGAAAAATGAAAAATAAAACAAAACGCACAGTCAGCAACCGCTTGACATGTAGAAAATGTTACGTGAACGGACATCAACACCATTACGGGCAGTGGTGGGCAACAACGATGGAGCAGGAAGCACGAAACCTCATGAAATACCATCGGAAACAAATGACTCGTCAGCCAATTTCAGAGAATTACACCTGCTCCGGGGTGGAAGCCACCAACCACTGATCAATGACCGCATTCCAGCCAAAAAGCTACTCTGGGATGAGAGAGTAACATCTGTGTGGGATGACGGACTGCACCACAGCTCCTTCAACAACCCGGTTGTTGAATCGGCCATGTCTAAAGCACGACAGGGCAGCCATTTTTTTCCCCCCGTAAATTATTATTTTTTTAAACAGGAGAACGAGCTACACTGCCTCAACGACACGACCCAAGTAAAGCAGAATTTTACCACAGCAAGGGTTTTTTCCTTCAACTGCGTTTCACCACGATGTGGGAGACACGAGTCAGAGCAGAGGCATGCAAAAAGACAACACCGAGGCAAGTCACGAACAGAGAAGAAGAAGAGTGAAAGAACAGTACTTACACAAACTGTGAACTAAAGTGGAAAGATAAAGGAGGGAGGAGAATACAGAATATAAAGGTGGTGACAGTCAGAGGGGAGAAAAAGCATTTCAACTCAACTTCTTTCGGGGTGATATATTGATGCAGCAGCATGTATTGTTTTAGTTTCTTCTTTTTTTACTTTAATTTGGAGATAAAGCTGTCAATATGCGATCGATCTTGTTCTATAGGGTGGACTTTAAAAAAAAAACCCAAACACCTTTATTTACTGAAGCAGACGCGGGTTGGAAGAGCAGAGGGAGGATAGGGAGCAAAAGGAGGGAAAGCGTCCCCTTCGGGAAAAACATGCGGCCAAAACATAAATAAATAAATAAAAATCATGCAAAATCATTAGAGATGCACCAAGAAACTGTCTAGTGAACGGAAGAGAATAATTACAAAACATGGACTTTACTATATTCTAACCAGAACCAGATCCAATTGGGACTGGTTCTGAGAAGACTTGTGGGATTGTTTGTCTGTTTTTGTCATTTTAAATCATAAAGTTGCTGAGATTTGTGTTTTACTATACCACTACATACTGATTCCTATTACACCAATCAGATCAATTGCTTTGCTAGACAAACGTTACTTACAGGAAGATACTAATAAGATCTCAGTTGTCAATATGGCACGTCACATTTTAGTGGATTTGAGCCTCAGAGGCAACCATAGTTACTCATGTGACCTTATGGAAAGCTTACACAGGCCTGCTCTATGCAAAGCATATGAAAATCACTGTTTTTGTCATGGCATTCATGCTAATCGCTAATGAAAGATGCTAAAGTCAGCTAAGAATGCCAACTAACCATTTGGTATTTGATTAATAATGTTCATAAGAGCCTGTTTTACAATTTACTCCATACAATCATGAAAACTAGAAGAAAGAAAGAAATAATTTGATCTTTTATTTCTTCTTTTTTTAGCTTTTGTAGTTTTTAGCTCTAACAGCACATTCACATTTTACAAAAACGACAACTCACAATTCTGATTGGTGCATCTCTAAAGTCACGTGTCTCGTTTAATTAACATCTCAGTAAAAACTACATCTGTGCTCTAGCCAGACCCAAAAAAAACTAAACAAAATACAGGGACGATCTTAGCTGGGAATAAAGAAAGCAAAGCAAGGCATGGCTTTTTCTAAAAATAAATAAATAAAAAATGATGTTGCTCACCTGTGAGAGGTCTGGGATATCGCCTCGATCAATTCCCACCTGCTGTTTAAAAATAGATAAATTAAAAATAAATAAACCAGTTGAACTCATTTAAGGCAACAGCTTTCGGAGTGAACATGAAGCAGAATCTACCTCGGCTACTTTGAGGAACTCCGATATCCGGGTCATGCGAGTGAGGAACTTTTTGTAAATGTCCAAGCCTTCTTTACACTGAGTCTTCTTCATGTCAAAGTATTTCTCTGTTTGGGAAGGAGACGATGCGTTTTGTAACACTAGTGCAAACATTCTGACAGCAGGAGGGGGAAAAGCAAAGCTTAAGGTCTCACCGAGCAGGTTGATGATGCCTTCATTATAAGCAGCAAAGAGCCTGATGGAGTCTTTGAAGAGGAGCATGAAGGCTGCATTGATGACTCCATTAGTCAGCTCGTTGGCATTGACCTAAGAAAAGGCAGTCAACCACGACTATTTCTATTAAAAGACACTGCGCTGCCATTTGCTGAGGCACAAACTGTGTGAAATGTGAGTTTAGAAAACACAACGTAACCTGTAAACTTCAGCCAAACGAGGCTTCAGCGGAAACTCACGTTAAAGTCGAGGAGGGCGTCCATCTGGTTCTGAATAATGGGTATGGTCTTGAGCAGCTTCTCTGTGTTCATGGTCCTCATTACGCCGTCGACTCTGTTTGGACGTGTGGAGTCACGGTTACTTAATGAGGCAACAAATGGTCTAGAATGTCAGACGAATTTAAAGAAAACATTGAAAATAATGTTTCTTTTAAGTCAAACTAGAATATTTGAACATGCTGTTTCTCCAATGAAAACACCAAAACCTCAAACGGCTTTTTAGTTATTATAATTAGGAAATGGGCAAAGAGAGGGACGCAGCGTAGGCACAAAAATATAGTGACATTTATTTAGAAATTTATAGTTTATTAAAATAAATACATAATTGTTCCTGCAACAACCTACTGTGGTTCCGTTTTGATATTTGATGAGAAAGTGATTTTGGCAACAATAAAATAAATCACCCCGTCTGTCTTTAGAAAAAACAATATTTTAGGCAAAAATTGTAAAAAGAAATCAAATTTAGGAAGATAACAATATTAATTTAATACAGACAATTCTACGTTTTTGTGAATTTCACAGCCAGGACAAGTTTCTAAATCTATATACAAATATATAACACTTAAAAAATTTTTACATTTTCAATAGGGGACCATCATCTTTGAAGTGAATGGATCCTGAATTCATCTGAAGTTACTCTTGAAATGATTAGTGAAAGACATCCCTGTGCTAGCCAATGATGACACTGTGTTTGAGAGAGTGCTGGCCCTGAAGCAAGAAAGAAGTTACTCTTGAAATGATTAATCAGTGACTGTTTTTTCAGACATCAACTGTGGGAACGCAGTTGATGTCTGAAATAAGTTAGAAATAAAGACGTTCAAATCACATTTGAATTGTTTTTGTAAATTGTTAAGGCTGTATGAAAATGACTGAATTGAATTGGCATATACAGCACATCGATCACAAGTTAAACAAAATCGTATCGTGACAGACTGAGAAACATTGTATCATCCAAACAAATTGATATATCGTATTGTGATAAAGGTGTTGATTAACACCCCTTGTATATATAATATTTGTTTTCATAAGACTGAATAAAGTGAGTCCAGGGAAAACATGGAATTTTTTTAATAACTTTATCATTGTTGCTAAAACCAGATCGACAAACCTGCAACAGTAAACAGGAAATTTTACATATTTTAAACATTTAAGAAATGATGGTAATATGGCTTACTGATCTTCCTTAATTTTCCGTTTCAGTTTCTCATCACAGCCTCTCTGAGTAGAAGCAAACAAAGGACTAAATTTGCATGTGCGTGCGGTGCAGGCCTTTCCTGGTTCACTTTTCGTAAGCAAGCACTGATAACAAGCTATGGTACTTCCCCTTGATAATAAAATAAGATTAGAATTAACCAATATGTAATTGACACTTAAAATCTATTAAAAATAAGACTTGTATTCCGATATTCAAGTTAATAAATTGTCACAGTCGACAAATTACTTGGAGGTGAATTGTTGGTCAAAAAAAACAAACAAAAAAAAAAAACAACTAAATTTTAAGAAATGGAAATTGGTTTAGTAACTGGCCAATGTATCTCTACAACTATGAATAAAAAGATTGCATTAGGACAATACTGCAGTTTGTTCAGTCTTACCCTCGTTTAACTTTTGTGAAGTCGAAGGCGACCTGTCTGTAGGAGACTGCTTTCTCGTTCAGGTACCGACTATACCTTCTGATGAACGTAGACATGTCGTAGCCTGCAACGTCACGCCGCGGAAAAACAACAAAAAATAAATTAGCTTTTATTCTTCTTTTCTAAAGAAAAATATATCAACACCTTTCACTCGAAGCATTACCTTGTAGGCCGCTTTTGTCCAAAAAATTGCTGAGGTTGAAAAGTGTATTCCTTGAAGCCAAGTACTGGATAAAACGCTGCGAGAGGAGAAGAGCGGTTAAACTCTGGGGGTTAGTGTGACAGTGATGATGCGAGCGAATGTTTCACCTCGTTGCCGTACACCATGAGGTGGTGTGTGGTGATGAGCGACTTGAACACCACCACCCAGCTGGTGTTGGTGGTCCTCTCGAATAAAGAGTCAGCCAGTTGGGGAATGTTCACGTTCATCTCGTTGGTGCAGTGGATCAAATCTGGAAACAAAACAGAAAAATATATATATAAAAGACCAACCCTGCAGTGGAATCCATTTAATATAAAATAAGTTGCACCTCTCCTTCAGTGTTTGTTATACTGCAATTCAAAATTGCAATTATTACGAAACGCACGCAAACACCTGGAAACCCTGAAGGCTTCATCCTCATATTTTCAAATATTTCTGTTTCTATAGAAACAGAAATACAATTTTTAAACAAATTTTGCAGATTTGATTAAAAATTTGCTTTTTTACTACTGTATACTACTGTATTCACACACACACCCCAAAAAAACCTGATTGATCACATTATGGATTCCATTTTTTAAGTCACAAAAACTGTCACATAAAGAAATCTTCAACCACACAAAATAAATGGATTATTACCAGTGGATGATAATAATAATAATAATAATAATAATAATAGTATAATCTGCTGCCTCAAATGACACGTTTTCTATGCCTACAAGCCTTTGAAACAAATTTATTGCGATCACAATTTCAGAGATATTTGCTAATTATAAGGAGTCATGCATTACGTGATGTGATAGTTTAATGCCGCAGAAAACGTTTTATGAGGGCTTGAAATATTCAAGTAAAATTCTTAAATAAAGTCCAACTAAGTTGTTTTCTTGTCATAATTTGAGGATATACCCAGATGAAACATTCATTAAAATGATCATGAAAACAATATATTTTTTTTAATATTGTGCAATCTTTAGTGTAAAATATGTGACTTATGTATTCAGAGACGACTCAACTGACTGTTTTACTTGTCAACGACCAAAACTAATTACTCCTTAGCTAAGCTTTTTTTTTTAAACCAGTACAATCAGATTTGTTAAATCCATCAGTTTAATTACAAAGCTGGTTTAACCCCGATTATGTTAAAGCACCAATATTTTTAATAAAAATAAAAAATATTTTGAAATCAATAAAATAATGTGGAAAACTGATTAATGGTCCAAGTTAACTTATGAATCATATGAACATATTTATTTGTTAGTCATTTAAACTCATTTATGATCAGTACAGATTAATTATCAGTCAACTTGTTTACAGGCCAGCACTTTCTGTTTTCCATTAAATATAATGAAACATGTTGGAATTTAACATTTCCTTAGATATTTGGCTTGCAACACATTAAATGTCAGTCTGCAAACCCCTATTTAGTGGTAAGAGGTTTCTATTTGTATTGAGGCTAATGTGACCTTTACGTGATGGTATCAGCTACTTGGTTCAGCTTTTAAGTGGGTAGCGTTTACTTTTGACTTGTTGAAAATGTTGAGTGTAGATAGCGGCTCCACCCTTCCTATAAAACAAGAAAAGGGAGGCTCCCGGGGCTGAGGCCAGGAATTTTATCTAATCAAGCCTCCAATGACTGTTTTACACCCATTTCAGGACGTTTCTATTTAAACGCAACAAAAACGCTGCTTACGTCTGACTGCGATGGAGACAAAGTTAGTGTCAAAATATCAAGTCTTCTTCAAGACTGTCAAATAAAAGCGTAAAACTGATTTGTGAGTTCAAGCCATCTTTTGTGTGTCTACGGTTTGATGTCATTCAGCCGTTTATCGGAACATGAGCAAGAAAAAAAATCCCTGATCAGAGAAACATAAATGACTTTCAGTACTGTTAATATGCTTACAATGATGGGAAATTGACCTGAAAACTGAGATTTAACAAGAATTATACGTTGTAATTTGTTTGATTGGCTCTAGTAAAAATATTTGAAAAAATAAATGGAGGAAACTGTTAAATGAGCACATTTTCTGCAGTAAAATGAAATGGAAAATCATGTGTGAAAGCAGTCACGCAGCCCTGCATCTGAAGCCGTTAATGCCCAGTCTAATTGTTAATGGTGAAGACGCACCGCTTGGCCGGGGCACCAGTGAGTGCACTGCATTAGGACGTTAACCACTCATGTTCTGCCCCACTTCCTTTGCTCGTACTTTGTTTTAATGATCATAGTTTGAACAGCCGGGCCCCAGCTGCGCAGATGACCCTGCCATTCACGGCAGCGATCAGACCGGCCGAGTATATGGGCCTCCCTTTCTGTCCTATATTTGACTTTTTCAAAGGAGGGGGGTAGGGGTGTGTACTACTACAAGTAGGACAGAATAACCTTCCAGAGAAGCAGCGGTAGCTGCGGTTAGCATAGCTGGCTGAACGGCCCGGAAGAAGAGGATGACGAAGACGAGAAGAGCCGGGAGGAGGAAGAGGGGGTGAATAATTTCAAAATGAATCAATCCACAAGACTCGAATGAATTCAAGTAACAGCCATATGACGCCACAACAAGGTCGAATATTTCGTACAGGTCAGATCCATTCAAGGAGTGGCTCTGTTAAAAACGTCCACTCATAATGCAGAAGACGGTATAGTAATGTAAAGTTGCTGACCCGACTGTAGTGGATCTGTAAAACATACATGATGATGGTGTCAGAATAACACTCAGCTAGAGTGAATTATACAACACCTTTGTAACGTTAACCTTTGACCTGGGAGCAGTAATCGTGCACAGGTCAGGCTACGGTGGCTTTGTCAGGAAAAAGCAGGTGACATCGTGTTCCTTTGCGGCTGATTCGCAGCCTGTTCGATTAATGATTTATTCAAGGTCTCAGCCAGCTCCTCGCTTTAAATCAAACTTTGGCCACTGCTCAGCCTCGACCTGCTTCTATAGTTTAAGAAATTTAGTTGGAAGCGGTTTAAAAAAACTCTGTGACCATTTTGGCAAGATTAGAAATCTAGTTGTGTTACTGGTTTATCCGTTTGGTGACCATTTAATCTACATGAGTTAACTTGAGCATTCAATCTCTGCATATCTGGACTGTGTTAAGATATAACTTTTGCATACGTCAGCCTCTAGATGAATACGTTTTTATGGAAAACACAAACACCGATTCAATTTGCCCTACATAATGGAATAACATGTTACTCAGCCTTTTGGAAAACATTTAGTTATTAATGGATTGTGACTTAACCAAACTTTTTAGTGATTGTTTTTGTTACAGATAGCTTGAGTAGGAAATTCAGCTATTTAATTAGAGCTTTTTGTTCTTGTAAATCATTGATACGACACCCGTTTCTAGTATAGATTGGACTAAACGCTACTGTATAAAACAGGGCTGGATGATATGCTATGCATTGTTTTTCATATCAGGTCCAATATTAGAGTTTTTTCCTCACTTTCTTTTAAAAAAAAAACAAAAAAAACTACATAAACATTTTCAAAATGTGGCTTTTATATTAATCATCCCTTCAGCAGAATAAAGACACAATTTTACCAGAAGAATGTCTTAAAATTACAAGAAAATAAGCACAAAAAGAAAAGAAAATAAGAAAAAAGCATGGATTTAGATAAGTATATATATATTTTACCTTTTGCAGTCTCATAAAGTTACTACTTCATCCTCTAATATTACTACATTATTCTTGTAATATTAAGACTTCATTCACAATATTTCAACATTGTCATGAGAGTTTATTCTATAATAATAATAAAAGAAAACCAATCTTAGCCTGGCCCCAATTTTCTGTCATGGAGTTAACCTGAATTCGGAGTCTGAATAAACAGAAGATATAAAACACGCCTGTCAAACAAAATGGCGGCTTTGGGGTGCGCTGACATCACTCTGAACTATGGAGACTCAAGGAGAATGTTGGTGAAAAAAAATTAAAAATAAAAAAATCCAGATTTTTCCAAATTTAAAACTTCAAAAACCAAAAATTCAAATGATTAATAAAACTTGATGCAAGTCATCGTCTCCAAATCTGTTTTTACCCTTTTACTCAAAACCGAATTCATAATCTGGACTAAAATGAACGTTGTGTCGTCTCTCTATGGCCTTTACAGGTCACTAAATTAAAATACAAGTATATAGTGAGGTTTTCTCACAGTAAAGATAATACTGTGCAACTGGATTTACATAAAAACAAGTAAAAACTAACAACATGCTCCAGAAAACCTGTATCTAAAACAGATAGAAAACCATTATCCATATCATGTTGAAGAACTGCAACATGATATGGATGTAGGTTCACTTGTCCTTGGTTGACACAATTGTCTTTGCTTAGTTTTAGCTCTGCCTCACCATAACCATGGAGGCTGATATTACACTGATTTATCACACTTATATCAGTTTACCCCCTTTTGCAGCAGCTCCAGATGACCTTTAATAAGTACATATTCAAGACTAAGTCTACATTGTTCCAAATTGTTGGACTATATAAATGTGTATAACCTCAAACTATAAATTTAAACCTGCCTAATCAATAAAAACCAAAAAAGTTAAAGCACAATGATGCAAAATAAAAAAAGGTATGCAAATATCATCCCAAAATTACTGAGTGCAAATTTATGTCAAATATCAGAATTCATTTTTTACACATGAGTTTATTAATAGCTATAGAAGTAGCAAATATTTAGCATTTTATCAGAAAGTTTTTACTAAGTGAAAAAAGTTCTTTTTTAGTCAAGGACTCAACAAATTTGTTTCAGTTCACTTGCTAACTTGACACAGTCTCAGAGTTTTTATTAGTGTAGGAAGATAAATGATAAAGTTATGATCATTTTTGAAACATTAAAGCAACTGGTTTGATTTCTTCTACATTAGGGGTGTAGTGATGCAATAATTTCACAATACGATATACGATATTCTGGTCATGATACAATATGTATCACGATATTTGTTGAGCGATACAATTCGCTACTTTTCAGTGCATTTTTACGATTTTCTGAAAGATTTTAGAAGGACAGAGTGATTTTAGTGACATTTTGTGTTCCATAGACTTGAATTTAGTTAACTGAAAACTGATTAAAAGCACCACCTACACAATACCCGACTCTGATTGGACAGTCTAACAGTCTGCAGCTGGACAAAATGAATCAAAGACGCAGTGAGAGAATTAGTTTCTGTCATTTAATTCATGTGGATTTGACATAAAACTCAAAAGTTTAAACGGTAATCCAGGAGCAGAGTGGGGAGATTATCAGCCTCTGTAGAATCTCAATATGCAAATGATTGCACTTATGTTCTTTCTTTTGGACACTGTGGCTGCATTTTGGAGCAAAAATGCAGCCACAAATGCAATCTTTTGGACTATGGGGAAAAAGGCTTTTCTACCTTGGCTCCCGGAGTTAGCTGTGGCTGTAAGCTGCTTTCTTCTAACTGCTAAAGTAGTGGCTCCGCCTCACCCCGTAGTGATCGACTCACTGCAGCTCCGCAGCGCCACTATTCCCCTGCTTGGATCTCTGAGTAGCTGCCTCTCAGACTGCCAGCATCTCATAGTACTCTCAGTCTCTGATACTCTGTCTGTTGCTAATAAGAATGATCGATCAGCCATTGTTATCATGGAAATCCTCACTGTGCCGCGGATTCTGGCTGGGGGTTTTTCCTCTTCGTCTTCCTGCTCAAAACACAGCGCCGCTGCGCGCCCGCTTGGGATGTTATCAACCCATGTTCATTCTTCAGGTAATCCTTTATATACAGAACAGAAACCGCTAAGCTAAAAACTAATTACGAAGTGAATGCTACCAGTCAAAATTTGCATTAATTTTGCGATTTCACTGCTTTTGGAGCTGCTCCGTTCGCGCCGCTACTCCTTGCCGCTTCTCCTTGCCGCTTCTCTTTCACGGTTACTTGTGCAACTTTACTTCGTTTCTCAGCAACAAAATGCAGCCCATTGTTATTTATTGAAGATTTTACATTTCCAAAAACACAGGAATCTAATGTTTCGTTTCGTTTTGTACGTTTGGAAGCTCATTCCCTCTCACATAATCGGAAAAGCCGGGGAATGGTGGCGCTTTTGACATTTCTCTGACATTCGGAAAAATATGGTTTACTAATTTTAGCATAACTCCGGTTATACTTGGCCTATTAACACAATTTAAAAACTGGTGTGTAGTTTATAATGTGCACTTTAAGCTCGAGTTGAAAGTTAGACTGAGGGAGGCGGAGTCTTGCTGCTACGCCGTAACAAACTAGACGTTAAAAAGAGCTGTCAGGCTATGGACCCCTATGGTTTAACGGATCGATACTCGCGGATGAAAAATCGATACTTTCCGAGGGCGGAAAATATCGATATATATCGCCAAATGGATTTATTTATACAGCCCTATTCTACATAAAAGTTTTTTTGAATGTGTGCAATAGTAAATCCAGCTAAGACTTAAGCAATTAATCGCGCAATAAATTAAAATAAGCTTGAGAATTTACAATATGACGGTTAATATGTTTTTGTTTGCATAAACATAATGTATTTTCTTTGTGGTTTTGATTTGTGTGTGGTTTTTCTATTTTATTTATCGTTTTGGTTGTTGTTGGTTTTATTTTGGATATTTAATATATCCTCCAGCTTCAGTGTGAATTGTTCTTTACTAAATTAAAAGTTTATTGGTATTTGAAGAGGAAAACTTGCATCATTAATACATCACTTAAAATATGGTCTTAAAAACAACATTATTGTTTATGGCAATAATTTCTGGGACAATTTATCGTCTGGTATAATTGGTTATTGTGGCATCCAACAGTCTGATTTGTGGATTCATCAATGCATTTCTGTCTCACAATCCAACATAAATAGCGATTATAAGCGTTAGAAAAACGATGGGATACAATTTAACAGCATTGCATTGTTTAACTGTAAAAACTAAAACTAACTAGAAATTGATTCCATAAACAAATAAAAATATAAGAATTACAGTAAGTAATTCAGTGAATATGAACCTTATAAAAAGCATTCTTTATTAGACAAAGCTCTGTAGAAAGGTAAAATAATGCATATGGTAAAATATTGGACACAATTATGAAAAACTGCTATGTGGCTTAGTTTTTAATCCAAAACTATACAATGTTTTCCCCTCAAACAACTGAGTCTTCCTTTCTTGCAGACAAGATAAATATGCAAGGGTCTTGTTCCAAACTGAGCTGCAGCGCTGCGTTACTCTACGCTCTGTAAATCCTTCTACAACCTCCATATACATGGTAACCAGCCAATGCTTTTATTCTAACCTTCAGCTCTACCAGGAAGTACTTGGAGCACATTATAAACTGAAATGTTACAAAAGTGACAAATAAAGATTACAAACAGACACTGTTGTAAAAACAAAAAACAAAAACAAACAAAAAAAAAAACTTAAACTTTTTTTTTGATCAGGTGTTCTTATTTCCAATTTAACAGATGACAATTGTCCTCAAAGAAATTGAGAACTCTGACACGCTGCCCTTATATAACAAGTTAATATTCAAGTCAAGTGATAAGAAATTATGACTTTATATTGATATTGTAACTTTTAAACCCATTTTAAAAGGTGTGGTTTATCAATTTCTTATCTTTTGTGGGGGGGGAAATTAACAGTAAAGCCTCCAACTTTAGAATATTTAGTCAAAAATATTTAGAAACAACCAAAAATTATAGCTTACTTAATTTCCCTTCTGGTTTTTGCATTAGCAATACAACATATCTGAAAGTTGTTTGAAGCTACCTTTGCTTTTTTTTTTTTTTTTTTATATTGCGCAACAGCTGCAGGTGTTTTTAACTCAATTACAGACGGAAGAAAATTTCACCCGTCAGGATAACACATTCTGCTGAGCGATAAATCTTCCCAGAAGTTATTGCGATAAACGATAATATTGTTGTTTAGAGAAAATGTTCCAGTAACACAATAACGGCATAACATGCAAGAATACATTCTGAAAGATCAAGGAACTTGAAATGCATTTGACACTGGAACTGGAAGACATTTTAAATATACAAAATAAATAAAATAAATAAATTCTCTGAACAAAATTGTCCTAAAAAAAAAAAAAAAAAAAAAAAAAAAAAAAAAAAAAAAAAGGCTAGTTGAAACCTTAGCACCAGACTGAAGACTTTTGTCAACCAGTTTTTGACAGGGAGAGAGAGATAAGAGAAAAATTATAAATCATGCAAATGGTAATTATTGAGTTTGTTTTAATTTATCATGCGATTAATTGATTTATCGCTTACTGCAACAGGCAGAGGGAAAATGAAAACTTTTGATAATGTATGCCATTTTTTTATGTTCTTCAAAAGTAACTATTTCTTCATTTATGTAATAAGACAAATAGGTTTCCTTCACAGATCCAAAAGAACCTTTTAAACTTTTCATAAGTTCCTCCTGTCTGGCACCCCAAACAACCAAAACCAATAGTATGTTAACATAAATAATAATAATAATAATAATAATAATAAAAAAACTAGCTACTTCCTGCCTTAGAATAAGCTAACAGTCAGACAACATTCACTCATCTCACAATTGGGGAGCAACCTCAGCGGCAACACGCACGTAAAACGTGCAACATGCAACACCAAGCTGAAAATAAGCAACACAATAACTTATTATAACCAGCTCAGGGAGCCACTTTCAGCTGTTTCACTCCACAAAGCGCTGTGATGAGTTTGCAGTCTGACATAACACACAGGGTTCATTGTGACTGAACTTCACCCATCACACTGTAGCGCCAACAAAAACCACCTTTATTGCTGCCTTTGCATTTGCAAGCAACCGTCGATATGCAGAAAATTGCACAATTGCTCTTGTGCCGAGCGGAGGCCGCCTCTTCCGTGATCCGCGTGAGAAAGGAAGCGCCTTCCGCAACCCTCGGCCACAATCTGTGTCCTTACAGTCACCTCCATGTTTCTGAAGCAGAAAGCCACAGCTTGTCTCGCATTACCCACACAGCAGTGCATGTATCAGACATGCATTCCAGGTCTGTGGATTTTTGCTCTGTTTTTATGTAAAAATCCACTCAAAATAATGGTTTGCTCCACAATTCCTATATTTTTTTTTTGATAGTTTAAAAATCAAGCACAAATATCTACAGTACACTAGCTTGAAATATCATAAAGATAAAAAGTGATTGTGCACAAAATGAAATAAAACGTCTAGGTGAGATATCAGCCAACATGGAAAATCAGGTACTTAATTAAATGTTGATTTTCATTTAAAATCAACTTCTTTATTGTGTCAAAGTTGTGGTTAACTTAACATCCTCTTATTTTAAAGGGGCAGTATCATGTATTCTCCAGTCATATTGTGCTATTTCATTGCAAAATCAACTTACAATGTTACTTTAAGATGTTACTTTAATGCTGTATATATTAACCATGACTTTAAAGAAATTTGACTATGCAATTTAACGCCATGAAATTGAGCCTCTGTCTGTTTAAGAAGCTCTTGCTTGCCCTTTCTGACACTCCGCCTTCAGGAAGTCATCACAACAAAGTTCCTCCATTAAGCCTTTAACAATGTTTCACTTATTTGAGAAAGAATAACCAGTTGCATAGTTAAAATTTTGTCCCATAGGGGAAAAAAAAACTATTTTTTGTCATTGAACCAGTGTGGAACATTTCATTCAGAAAAGGAAATGGTATAAAACTTGACAATTAAGCAAATGAATCTATAAAAAAACATAAAAATAACATGTTAAGAGATATGTACTCTATTAGCATTTCATAAAGTAGGGAAAATGTATTTTGATAATCTGAAACCTGTTTAAAATGATTCAGTTCTGGCTTGACTTGTACAAAAACTGATCAAAGGTATTCCTTAAATTTAGTTACATTTTTTCTGACCATTGACAAAAACGGTTTCAATGTTGAGAGAGAGGGGAAAAAAACAACAAAAACACAATGACGAATTTCAGAATTCCAAGCACTCTTAATTTTTAACTAAGTCAAATTTGGAATTTCCTTAAAAGTAATAATAGCTTTCCACAAACAATATGTTCAGACATAGAGCTATTTTCAAAAATTTTGCTAGCACACATATTGAAATCAATTAAGTAAATAATATTCATCCAATTGAAAAAGGTATTGCTGAACGTTTTACAGTAGTATCCAAAACACCCAAATTATTCAAAGCATTTTGATACATCTTGAGTTTTATGCAAAGGGGGCCTTCAGCTCAGAAAAGGATACTCAGTGGAACAAGAAGAGTTATTGTGAGACCAATATATTCTGCTCAAAGTCACAAACAACCTTGGGAAAGCGCTTATTATTACAGTAAATTTGTAGAAATTCAACAAAAGTGCTGAAATTATTACAAAATAAGTACAATCTAATTAGTTGCTTTAAACTATAACAATTACTCTACTTTAAAATGGAATTCATGCATAGCCAGGCCTATAGTCCAGATATAAAAGACCCAAGCTCAAGCAATCCTAGGAAATAAGTTATTACTTGTTAATGTTTTACAAAATAAGTACAATGTGCACAACATGTTTTATAGAATGCAAACAAGAGCAAAAGATGACTAATGATATAACTTTCAGACTATGCTCTCTAAAACGTGTACAACTTGGGCATTTTTTACTGTGTAAATTAAATTTCTTTTTAAGCCCCCCAAAACTTGCTACAGGAGGTAACAATGTTAACTTATACCTTGGGCCGGCCTGGTTTAAGGTCGCAACTTTTAGTTTCAGAGAAATTACCGCAGAATGTTGGACTTTAAAATGCTGTACTATTCATAATTTCTAGCCTACATACATAATCTTTATATCACATTAAATTATTTTGAATGTCAAAATAAATTATTTCATTTAAAAGCTCAAACACCCGTCATAAAATAACTTGCATGCATGGCTGCTTGAAAGCAGTGAAATAGTAATTTACTCAAGTATCAATTTGTTTGCCAACTCCATCTTAGGAGCTGTATAAATCATTCATTTTCAATTTTTAAAACATATAATGTACCCAAATCGGGAATTTTGATATTTTAAGACCCGTAGAAACAACTTAATGCTTTGTAATGTACAACGTTCAAGCTATGTGTCAAGTATTGGAGACAGAACCAGGTAGCCTGCTAAGCTAATATGACAACTAACGTAATGAAAAGAGCAGAAAACACTACTTAAGCGTTAACACAACACACTATAGGGTCAAGACAAATTAAAGACCCACTGTTAGAATATCAACAAGGCATGTGGTCACCGTGAAAACATTATAATCCCCCTGTCATGAGCAGCATCTGCTAGCATGTAGCCTCCGGTGAGGCTTTAAGGCCTTCTGCTAGCTTCCACCATCGCCATAACTGAGCTCGGTTTCATTTGGGAGCAGCTGCGCCGTAGTTTTAACTTTCAACCAGGAGTGAACAGTGCAGATATACTCACAATCCAAATGTTTCTTCTTTGGGCCCATAATTTCGTGCGTGGTGGCCTTGCATACTGTTTTCGACACCGCGGATCCCGTTACACTGTGCTGGGCTGCCGTTATCCTGTCCGTAATGCTCTGTCCCGACATCTTCGCTTTACTCAATGAAACAAAAGACTCAAAAAATGTGAAGCCCGAACGGCTTTAGTCTCCGAAGTTAGGTTTTCGTTTCCCCAGCTGTTTAAAAAATGAAATTTGATATCCACCTCCTCCTTTGCCTCTCAAGACCCCCCTTTTTCCCACCTCGCTCGGAGGAAAGAAAAATCAAAACTAGGCTATGGCAGACGCGGACCAGGGGAGGGCGGAATATAAAGGAAATCGGAATCTGACAACAATAAATATATATAAAAAATATATAGACTCGAATTTTTTTTTCAGGCAGGGTCAGTCCCGATTCATTCGGAATTTAGAAATGCCAAGACAGTGAGGTTTCTTTCGCTGACTCATTCGACCCGGGTCTCTGTCTCGCTCTCATCCCGATGTAGCACACCGGATCCCTGCCTCCGCCGCTCCGCAAGTCGTCGTTGTCGCCGCCGCTCCTCCTCCTCTCCCTGTTCTCCCTCCTCCTACTGCCCGCTGCTGCTCAGCGTCAAAGCGCCGTGAAAGGAGAAAAAAACAGGACCTCTGAGAACGGGAAATGGCGGGTCTGTTCTGCCTTGCTCTCATGAACACCACCCAGCAGCAGGCATGCGATCAGAATCTGCACGGCTCGATTCTGCAGAACACTCCGCGGAGAATGTGTGGCTGTGCACAGATCAGCTATGTGGGGGGAAAAAATAACCAAATTCTCATCTGTCAAGCCTAGATGGATGAAGCCTGTGCTGAATCTGAGTAATGGATATAGCTCAATGGTAACCAACACAACGGGCCTAAGTGAAAAATAAACTTAAGTGTGTTTTGCATGGATTTTACGTTAAACACAAAGGGGTAAACGGTTTGAAAAATGTTGCTAAATAAGACCAAACAAGTGGTTTCCATTTTTTATTCACTACCCCCTTTTATTCCAGTTCCCATCAATAAAATCCAATCCATCTAACTACATTAAAAAAAATGTCCTAATTAGCATAGTCCACCTGTGTGTGATTTATTCTCAGGATAGCTCTTTTGGAAAGGCTTGTCCATACGGACCAAATGCAGCATAGGTCAGTGATAAAGTTGTCAGGGTTTTTGTATAAATGATGATGTGGGCAAGCTTTATTCTGCACCCCTTGAAAATGCCTGCCAAATTGTTGCACTGTTGTTGCACACACCCATAAAAAGATTGCACTGCAAAACTGTCTTTTCAATAACGTTGTTAGTACTGTTTTAATTTGGTGGTTTCCAGGCCTGATGGGTCTGCATAGATTGTTTGAGATGTTGAACTTAAGGTAATCAAATGCTGTCCAGAGTTCTTAAAAACTCAACACCAATATACGTCTGCGGTGTACATACCTACCACTTCATAAGTTGTTTCTGCATTTTGGTGCAACAGCATTGGGGGTAACAATCTTCTTCAAGCAATGAAGCAAACTAAATGA
This sequence comes from Poecilia mexicana, assembly GCF_051168715.1. NCBI lineage: Eukaryota > Metazoa > Chordata > Actinopteri > Cyprinodontiformes > Poeciliidae > Poecilia > Poecilia mexicana. Next base: position 29,558,829 of record NW_028263382.1, on the reverse strand, counting down.
ACAACACTTAGAGGGAAGACCAGCACTCTGAGGTCGCAGGTGGCATCTCTTGCTGCGCCTCTGCATTGGCGGGGAGTGCAACTTAAGTGCCAGGGAAGCAAGCAGGATCAATACACTCATTCAGAAGGCTGGTATCATTTGTGGTTGGAAGCCAGAGACCTTTTGATTCAGGGAACAAACGGCTCTCCTTCACTGACAACCCATCCTGAGGCTCGTTGTGACTCGCGCCACAGGAAAATAAAGGCCGCTTTAAGAAGTCTCTCCTGCCTTCAGTAGCCGTCTCTTCTTTGGCTTGTTTGCATCTCTGTGATGGTGGCGATTTTTACACATAGGTCAACAATTTGTGTGACCGATACTGGATGTTGATGCATCAGGGCTAATGGGTCTGGAAACAAAAATATCCATGTTTTCTTCAGTTAGTTAGTAAAATTATATGTATATTTTTTTGATCTGTCCTTCAAAGACAGCATTTTGAATTTTCCATGTTAAAAAACATTAATTTATACGTAAAGTTCACAATGTGCTTTATTAGTCCAGACCCTTCTCCCTCTTCTGCTGCTGGTGTCAGTACAGTGTGAAAGTTGGATAATGTCGCTGCCACATGATATCAACACGGTCACAATTCTGGTTATTCAACTACTTCATTGCAAACTGCTTGTAAGAATCCATTTACAGTACTGAATGTCTACACACTTTATTTTTTATTTTCTTTTATTTTCTTAAGCAAATAAAATCAGACAGGCTCTACATGGATTCGTATTCAACTCTCCGGAGTCAATAACCTGCATTTACAGCTAGAATATTTCACATTTTCACTAGCTTTGGCAATTTTTGCTCATTCTACTTTGAAAAACAGCTGAAGATCTGATGGTTTGAATGGAGATTGTCCGAGGAGCAATTTTACAAGTTTTAGTGCAAATTTGAAATAGGCCTATACTTTGACTGGGCCATTTTAACACCTGGATATGCTTTGATCTAATAGCCTATTTTAGCTCTGCTTGTATCTTTAGGGTTGGCTTGCATTATGCGTTGCTTTCTCTTGGTCTGCTTTAGAAAATCCCGATGAAATATATTATAAATTATGTTCTGTAATGTGATGAAAAGTGGAAATGTTGAAGGAGCGTGAAGGTCATGCCAGTTTATAATCTCAGTGTATTGGAGGGTGGCTCTTGTCAAATGTTATGTTTCTGTGCTGAAGGCCATGACACGACTACATGACTCCTCGGAGTCTGGTCTTTGGATTGGTTAAGTAATAATCTTTTTATCCTTCTTTGTACTGAGCACTATTGACGTTTTCAAAGCAAAGATCTGGAATACTGATCTGCCTGACCTCAATTTCGTTTTTGCTTCATGCGACAATGACCTTTACCCAGATGCTTTTAAAACACCTGCTGCTGCAGCCGCATTGCTTTTTGATTAATACAATTAAAGTTTAGGTCAATGTAAGGATCATAGTTTTTTTTTTTCAATAATTGGTATTTTTGATTTTTTTTTTCTTTTCTGATTTCATCTAACTGTTGAGGTATTTCACATTTTCTGTTGTTCTGTAAGCAAAAAGGAAATTAGCTGAAAAATCTAACATTGTACAACTATTGTAATCGCTAAAAATAACCTGATAATTTAACATAAGTTAATATCCAAATTTTTTTGTACCAAAGTTTCAATAGCCTCTTAGATTTTCATTTAGTCTTAAATGTCCCCACTAACTTCACTTAAGGAGAAAAATCACTCCCCACATGGTGCAGCCTAAACCCGGCTTCATCTACTCTGAGCGTAAGAACGCCTACACAGGAATTGTGTTCATTAGTTTCACCTGGGCATTTAGCTCAATCTTGCCAAAACAGGTTGTGGCGAAGCGGTTGCTGTTGGATTTGGATCTGCAAGCAGGTGAGTTTCTGACAGTAAAACAAGGACCTTTGTGCAAAACACAAAAACAACTATTGCAAACAAAGGCCACAGTGAGGTGTGTTGATCCTCGTACTAATTCACACATGACTAGTCAGCCAGTTTCTCCAGAGACCGGAGAGTATTCACTCTGCTTCAGTTTTTTCACATTTTATGTTGCAGCCTTATTCCAAATTGTATTAAATGAGTCTCTTTTCTCATAATTGTTCACACAAATACGCCGTTATGAGAACGTGGGAGGGGGGACAGGAGGGAAAAACACATTTATATGAGGATTTACAACCTTCTACCTACGTATTTTCCAGGCACATGGTGCAATTTTGTAGCACAATCAAGTAACCATGTTACCTTCCAATGTTATATAGAAGCTGTATACATCAAACATGACAGATAACTTCCTAATTTGATGCCTTGAAATTGGCCTCTGTCTCTTTAAGAGACAGAGGCCAATCAGTCAAGGCGCTTTGAGTTCATTGATGATCCTGCTGTCGTTGGGCTGGTGACAAACAGTGCTAACATGCAATTTGACCCTCAGTACCACTGCAGGGATGATTATAGATTTCATAAGAACTGTTATCAGTAACGTCTCATTGACCATCAACAATCCTGAAGTGAAGAGGACTTGTTGCATCTTTGCAGATTTAAAAATGTCACCATTTCCATTCTGCAAAAGTGGCACCAAAAGCGTATCTTATATTGCGTAATTTTCTGGTTTGGCAATAGGATGGCTAAAGAAGCTGGACCCTTCATCAGGTTTTTCCATCAGTGTTGACTTCTTTTTTTTTTGCTCCATCTTGCAGAATTTTCAGAAGTGTTGCCAGTGATTAGACTTTATTCTGTGCTAATTAGTCTCTTTAATGCTTTTCTTAGATCCTAATATAATTTTGATACCCATCTAAAGATCAGAATCTGCCATCTGTTGTCACTCTTTCCATACATTTGTCTCCAGGACTAGTTTTGACTGCCTGTAGTTGTGAAATTTCCTCTTGCAAAACATGTGCAGGCAGCGTTAGTCATTACCATTTGTCACTTTCTACAGCTGAATAAGCATCCAAGTGATTTCCTGCAACGTTTTGCAATGCACTTTTTTTTCTTGTGCAAAGTCCACCATGTTAAAACACAGTATGCATCATTGCACATTTTTGTTAGTTTAATATGTTGTACTTTAAAATCCATCCACTAATTATCTAAACATGCTTATTTTTGCTTGGTTTCCAAGAGACCTGTGCTTTTCTACTTAAAAAAAAAAATATGGTAAAAAATGGCTCTTCAAGTTTTCCAAATCCAATTCATTTTTTTTAAATATGCCATGCTTGTAAGTGTTCTTTTCCAATTCTGTTTTATGTACTTCTGTTTGTAATTTTACTCGATTGCTGCAAAGAGTGTTTAGAAAAGTGCTATTCAAATAAAATGTATTATTTCACGTAACTAATTGAAAGCATTTTAGGAAAACAATGGCTATATAAAATAGATGAAAAGTGATTGAATCTCCTTGACATCCTCTCTGCGTGAAGTGTCATTAAGCTGGCTCACCTGCTCTGGTTCTGCCCAATATGAACTGAATTTTAGACTACGGCTTTTCAGGACTTTTCTAGATCATAATCATGGGACATCAAAGCCAATCACAACCTGAAAACAACTGGATGCTTCTCGGCGTCACGTCAGCTTCTGCTCTGTGTTCACATGGCTGTTCGTCTTGGGATAGCGATAGCAACGAAACAAATTGCATTCATTTAGAAATACGTTATTGAACTCAGTTTTGTGTGCTGGCTAAATGAGATGTTGGTCGTATTATCAATGACCAAACGACCCCAGAAGCCAGGACAAGTTTGAAAGAAAGTGAACACTCGCCATGTTGTTCACCACTTGAAGGGATAGCTTTAAACTTTAGTCTGAGTTTCATTTTGCACAGCCGTATTTTTAAGAGTTAAGCCTTTTTCATGAAAAGATATACTTATAACTGCTTTTTGGTTAACACTGATTAACTTTGTGTTTTCAATACTGATATACTGTATCTAAAAAGGGAATATTATGTCATGTTACAATGTTAATCCTTCATCAAAAACAATGAGTGCCGTTTGATAAATCCTTGAATCTCCCGTGGCAACCATTCAGGGGTTCCCAGTCATTTACTCATACAAAACTCCACCCATTTCCACAAAGCTGCAGTCTCCAGCTGAGCCTTTTTTATTTCAGTTGACAAAAAAATGTTTTCTCAATTGCAGTTTTAGTTATTTTGTCAGTTTTGGTTAGCTATAGTCACGTTGCACTGGGCAGCAGATCCCTGAAATTATGAATTAAATCTGAAGTCGTGAGAATTCTGTAAAACTATTCCCACATTTGAGTCAAGTCTTGCTTTAAAGTAGACTTACTGTTCAATGTTGCTCAAATGGCAGCTCAGCCTTCATGAGTGCAAATAAACTCATGAGAATTTACGTTCAAACGGACTAATTTCTGAATATCAAACAGTAAAAAGTCTAAAATCAAATTAAATATCTCACATTCCATGTCTGAAAATACCTCATGCAACCTTTTTCTTACAGCCGGGTTCTTAAAAGCTGCCAGAGTGTGAGGCGCTTTGAGCCGCAGCTACGACAACCAAAGAGTCCACTGTGAAAGCTTGATCTTTGAGGAGGGATTTCAGATTTCCTTTCCTCTCCGTTGGCAGCCGTTCTCTTCCGAAGAAAGACAAGCAGTCGACTTGGAGGATTCTTTGCTAATTCAGCGCACGCACACCTACCAGCTAATAGAGGTTTACTGACACACTGCTCACACTGTCTCCTCCTTTCACTCGCACCAGATCAACCTTGTCTAGTGTGGAGATGGAGCACATGACTTGTGCTGGTGTCGTCGTTACTAAGAGTTGCAGGTATTTTCAGCAGTTATTTTGGTGTGGACCTACACACGACGCGTTCTGACATTTAATTTCTTTGCTGTCGATCAAAGTTGTTGAAAGGTCAGTCATTAACAGATAAAAAGGCAGACTAGACATTCTGCAGGTCACAAACTTATATGGGAAATGTCTCTCTTCTCCATTTAAATATAAAAATGTTAAATCTTGACATTTATGATACACTTACATCCGGAAGCACAGAAAAACAAAATCAAAACAAAAGGATGTTCACAAAATATGAAAAACATAAACGATCAAAATAACACAATTTAAAATTAAGAAAAAATCAGTTAGCAAAATTGTTTACCTGCTAATCACCTTCTTTTTTTTTTTTTTTTTTTTAAATGCATCTCCAATATATTTTTCAGTGAAGTCCAATTTCAAGGCGTTAAATTACGTCGAATTTCTTTTAGGTCATATTTGACAACAACTTAAGTTAACAGTTATTTGACTGTGGGATAAAATGACACTGTGTGCCTGAAATACTGCCCCTTTAAGAAACTGGCACTAGAGGGATTAAAAACAGTCTCTTCTTCACCCAGCACCAGAACTGCTTCGCTTACAGAGCGAATAGACTGACCAACAATCCCGTCGCCGCCTCCACACCATCTTGAACAGAAATCAATGTGACGAAATGTTTTCCCCAATGTGAAAAGTGGGAAAACAAAAGAACATATTTTAAACTTTAGGGACAGTGGTTCTGCCTCCCTCAATTTTCCATTGTGGAGACAAACAGAAAACCAAATATGGATACTATAGTATCCATATTTGGTTTCACACGACAGACTGAAACATATAGGGAAAATGATAATCAGGGCTAGAACAGAACCAAGACAAGGGAGACGAGGGTAATGGAGATGAGACCAGGCATGAGAACTAGATAAGACCAACTAAAACAAAAATCAAATTTAAGTAAAACAAATGGAAAATAACCTAAAGAAACAAAATATGATACCAGGACAACTGTAACTAAGCAAAGACAAAGAACAAACATGGAAAACAAACAAACAAACAAAAAAAAAAAAAACACCAAACACCCAGACATTATGAACTGCACTTCTTTCAACTTCTTAGGAAATTTTAAAAAAAGAAAAAAAACCTGTGCGAGTTGCTGCTGGTGCTTTTCAGTCTTTCCACCTTTGAAAGATTCCTAGTGTGTCTGTACAGTGCGCTTCAGCGGACACAAAAAAGCAATGCAGAGAGTGACTAACACAATCACTGGCTGCCCTTTTCCATCTTCAGAGAAAATTGCCAACTCATGAATGTTTTCTAGAAATACCAAAATCACAAAGACTCTTCTGAGCCTGGCCACTGACTGAACTTTGTCCCCCTCAGCAAAACGTTACAGGTGTCTGAAAAGAACAGAGTAGTAGGTTGAGGAAAAGCTTCCTTCCAAAAAAAAAACAAAAAAACACAATAACAGAGGTTCATCTTTAGCAAGACAATGTGGCTAAAACACACAGACACATGTGCGCGCACGCACACAAAAACATGTCCATTACATTCTGTTGGCCTACCCTAAACAATACATTGAAGTTTGTATTTATTAGATGACAAAATGTAAAAAGTTGAAGGCGCATGACTATTTTTGCAATTTGCTGACAATGAAGTACTATAAGTACTTTATTTTAAATCATTTACTCAAAATAAAGAAGTGTAATTGTTTTGCTTCGATTTTGAAAAGAAGAGCAACAAAAGCGAAAACGCGTCATTTTCAATGTAATATTTAGAAGCTGCATGCAGTGTAATGAGTTCCCCACCAGGAGGCGCCACAGCGCCACGGCTCCAAGTTACAGCTTGTAGACCGTTTGAAGGAAAACTAGTTGTGACAAAAGAAATGTAATTAGTTTGACTTATTGAAAAAAAATTAAACGTAAGTTAGCATACATTTATTGATAAAAAATATTTTAATTATAAACGAAAAATAATTATTTAACTCTTTAATATATAAATCCTATATTAAATTCTCTCAGATGTGAACTGGACAACCCAAGTTTTTTTTTCTCTTCTCCTGAATCCACTTTTAGAATTAAAAACAAAGATTAACAGATAAATAAAAATGCGAACACAGATAGTTTTCTTTGAATTTTTGATGATGTCATGCTAAGAGCAGTGCTATAAGCTCCTAAATAATCATTTCCATCTCGCCTGGGAATTTTCACAAACCTTGATTCCAACAACAAAAACAACAAAAAACTCTCCCAGGAACCTCAGGACACATTGCAACCTCAATTCCCTTTTAAATGGAAATCTCAAACAAACTTACCATTTTAATCTTCTGCACTAGTGGAGCATTAAAAAAAAACCTCAAATTAGATTTATTTTATTTTTTTCCCCCTCTGCCCACTTTTTGTCCGTAGTGCAAGTCATTTGTGGCGAATAAACAGCCTTATTACCCAAATCCATTTTAAATGGTCCCCCTTCTGCTGTGGCAAGAAAACAAACATTACTCAGCGAGGATCAAATGGCAAAGAGGCCTTTGATGAGGGCTTTACTTTCCTGTCTGCGTTAAAACTGGAGCGTCAGATTACAGCCGCCCTCTCTGGGTTTTTTTTTTTTTTTTTTGTGCTGCGGCCCAGATTGTCCAATTCAGACGTCTGCTCGCTGAATCTGGGCGTTTCACAGGTTGATCAGATAGAGGGCGGCCTTATCAGGCACATCTAAGTTTGGCGGTCGGTCCAGAGACATTTTAAGTCTCCGAGCACAACGACCTGCAAAAAGAAAAGAGCTCAAGGGTTTTTACTCAGGCATGAGCTTTCGCTGCAAAGGCAGGATAAAGTGTTTAGGGGTTGAAAATAAAATGAAATGTAAGAGACTGTGTGTGTTCCTTCTTTATTTGGAGGCCAAAGAAAGAGGATATGTCTGAACATAATCGACCCTGACGCGCCAAGCGTTGTGGATGTGGAGGAGGCATTCGCTGAGAGCACAAAGAGTAGCTTCACTACTCTATGATTCTCTATTTTTTTTTTTTTTTTATGAATTCACACCTCGAACTTTTTGGACGTCTTGCCCCACAGGATTTTGTGTTCTGTTTCAAATGACATTCCCAAATCTAAAGTAGTTTTTCTTAGCAATTACAAACGTTATGTGAATAGTCTTGGTATCTAAGTGAGGCTGACATGTTGGGAGACTCCATCATAAGTCTTAAGTGTCACATAAGCTGCTATGATCTCAACGAAAATGATGATGAAACATGAAATAATTTTGATAATAGTATATAAACCTTTTAGAAAAATAAATAAGTCTGCAGACTTATGGAAACTAAATTCCCACTACCTGTGCAAAAGACTGATGTGGCTGAGGTACGCTAGAGCAGATTTACAGAGGGTTTAATACAACAAAATACCTGGATGTTTTGCCTTCGCCACAGGTTGGCACCATCTAAACTTGGGATATCTTAAACTGCTTGATTTGATCTTTCTTGAACAGCCATATTTATTTTTTATCCAATTAGAATAAAACAATAGGAAATTGTTATATTTGACTCCAGTTGAAGTGTGGTTTTTGAAATCTATGTAAACTACTACAACAAATTTAGGCACATTTTGCTAAAGAAAAAGTTAAAACCACAAAAATATGTAAATTTTGGGCAGTACCATAGCTCCCTACAATGTCTTTTTGGTGAATTTCCTAGACACAGAGTCCTGTCATAAACTAATTTTTTTTTTTATCAGCTTCCAGCCAATAGTCTGACGTTTCTGTAGATATCAGATATGTTTATGTTTAACTGAGGGGAGATGCAGTAATGAGAGTAGAGTAAAAGGTTAAAATCTGACCCCGGGGGAGGGAACCCAGGGCTTAACTAGTTTAATTTGTTTGATGGAGATTTTATGTGATGGAGCTCATGATGTAGAGCATGACTGTGAAGTAAAAGAAAACTGATGAGTTTTTTTTTATCAATAAAATCGTATAACTGTCGAATAATCACAACGAGTAGCCTTTACTTTGATCAGTCAAATTAAGTGCAACCAGTTACCTTTAGAAGTGAAGAAAACAGTGAACAAAGTCCAGAACCACAGAACACAGGGGTGATTTATAAAAGACAAAACTCAAACTTTGAACTTCTTACACAGCAATGTTCAATCAATCAGCATTAATTTTAAAGTGTATGACCCAACTGCAGATCTACCAAGACTTGATCAATCTTCACTCACATGCTGGGCAAAGACGGCGTTCATTCGAGAGGCTAATGTTGCTTCTGGAAGAGCTGCAGAGATCAGCGGCTCAGGTAGGAGGATGTGTTGGCAAGCAACTCCTCAAATATGGCATCTAACAAAGTTATTGCTTAAACAAAGTCAGTAGACATTCAATCTAAGCTTGCCACAAGCCGTTATTGGTGAAATGAGACCAGAAGTAAACGTTCTGGCTAACATGCTAACATGAGCCTATTAGTAGCATCATGGTGAGGGAAAAGGTTTCTACATGGAAGCTGATAAAAGTTAATGTGGAAAAAAATAGCAGAGGGAGCTAATGCTGAATTCCAGTTGCACTCTGAACTGGGAAATTTCGACTTCCCAGTCGGAAAAAAAATCAACTGGAACGCCCTCCAAAGTCGGATTTCCTACTGGGAAACTAGGAGCAGCTCTGATTTCCTTTTCCAATATGGCCGTTCCTCATGTCAACAGTTGTAAGATGTGATAGAAATGTGCTTGTTTAACAAGATACACATGTAAAAGTGCATCTAAAATCATCATTATTACATGTAGCGCCTGCAACTATAAACTGAATGAATGAAAAATGGTGTTTACTTATGTAAAGTAAAGTTTAAAACAATGTTTGTAGGTCATTCCAAATAAGGTTTATGGGTGTCGCCATGTTGAAATTCAGACTTTTTAACTGGAACGCTGTCACCTCAGTTCTGACGTCAAACCTAACTGAGCTGTGACTTCCAAGGTAACTGGAACGCAGCATCAGTGCAGAGTGAAACTAGAAGAAAAAGAGACTCCAGACAAGGTCAGAGGTTCATCTTCAAGGACTTTGGTCCTAAACATGCAGATGGAAAAATGCAATGAAATGGTTTAGATCATATTCATGAGCTAAAACAGTACAGTGAACATGCAAACCTAAATCTAATTGGTCATTTGTGGGGAGACTCAAAACTTGCGTTTGACAGATTCCAACCCTACTGAGTTTAGGCTTTAGAATAATAGTTTAGAATAGTTAAAAGAAAAACCCTTAAAGACTTTTCAACAAACTGAAACTTCAACAGACTAACCGAATCATTTCTTTCTCTGAAGATCTGTAGGAAGAGCGAAGGTAAGGCCCGTTTTCCTGGTGGCGATTTAGAAAAAGAAAACGTCTGCCGTGGCTGTATGAACAGCTGAATGCTCCTACTTTAAGTGATGCCTTGCGCATCACAATTACTCACACACAGCTCTGCATCGGACCGTGATCTGACTTTTGTGCTCGTGCGAATGTGAGCCGCCGCAGTAGCCGATGAAAGCCGAATTCCCGGGCGACACCTGCCCCCTGCTGAGGCCCACCATTTGTTTGACCTGACAGATGGAGATCAGACTGAAGAGAGATGAGTGGGAACCCACCGAGCACGCTCAGGTTTCTTGGTGCCGTGAAAAGATTTGTCCCGTCCATTCAGATCCGATGGAGTTTCCCATGTTCCGCGCCGCACCGGCTTTTTGTCGGACTATCTTTCTCATCTCTGCGCTCACAAGAGAGATACAGCGCGAGGCTGACGTTGGGGGTTCAGTTTGGCTTCCTGGGTGCCCACCACAAACCGTGGTGTCCCCCCAGTTAGGAGGTTGCTCTCTCGTCACAAATCCGCAGGAAGACGACGGTTCCGGCCAATTACCTTGGAAAAAGACTGGAGACAGGTAAACAGGTGAGAGGAAAAACACACAAGGTGGGTGGGGTGGAGGAGGGAAGTGGGATGAAATGAGCCAGAAAGAGGGGGTGACCTCAGTTTAAAAGGCGTTGGGTGAAGGGGTCAAAAAGAGGCAGAGAAGAAGGATTAGGGGAGCTGAAGACAGAAGGCTGAACTCCTCTGGTCGAGGTCAGAGTGTGCAGCAGATAAGTGGAGGGAAGCATTGTTTTTGTGTTTTTGCCACCTCTAATTTCGACGTAGGTGCAGTTTTTTGTTTGTTTTTTGTTTTGACATGTAACTGAGGAATGTGGTTGATCCAGTGTTGACCCCCCCTGACGATGACCCCGGGCAAACCTCTGTCAGGCGCCGGAATGGCACAGACCTGCTTCCTCCTCCTGTTAATTGGGAACGCCATCTCGGTTTCCACGCAGTTTAATGGATACAACTGTGATGCCAACTACCACAGCAGGTTCCCTGGTGAGAAAAAACAAAGTCACAACACTTTCTATATTGTTTAAGGTCACATGTTTTTCTATTATTCTGCAATGATGCGACTAAAATCAGCACAAGCCGAATTAAGCTGTGCTCTCCTCGGGTGTAGATTCTTAGTGAAATGTTTAGTATTCCTTCCACTGTGTTTCCAGAGACGTTAGCTTTCTGCAGGGCAAGATTTATCCTCACAATAAAAAAAAAACACCATTAGAGAACAATTACATCTTTGAGGATGAATAAATTTGGAATATTTGCATTCACATCACATTTGTGATGCACAGCCACAAACACAATTAAAGCAAATATATATATTTTAATAGCTGATGGTATTTTTTCCCCAAAGGGTATTTATTTTATTACTTAGAAATATCTTGATGCAGACTGCCAAACTAACTGTGCATGGAAAACCTCTTGAAATATTTTTCCTCAAAATGAAAGTACACTTTAATAATTTTTTTTTTTACAATTATATAATATTTAATTATTTCTCTATTTTTAAATAGTTAAATTTGTTGTTCTATATCTTATCTGGGTGAGGGTTTCATTTTACAGCTCAGTCTAATTTAAATCTATTTTTATTTAACAAAAATGTCAACTGTTTCACAAAAAATAAAATCCCAAATTGACATTTTATTTTGCTTTTTACCGTAAGCAAAAGCCTTGATTTGTATTCTGCTTCACTCTTCTCTTACTTGAAGTACTTCATGAATCCCACCAAAACAAAACAAAACAAAAACCCCCGTCATATTTATATGAAAAAATTATTTAAGCAGCAACTAAGACAGATGTGATTTACTTTGACAAACCACTTACTGCACAACTTTAAAAACAAAATGTTGCTGTTGATCTAAAGTGACTCACTCTGGTTACGAGCTTTATCCCCGTCTGTCTGTCTGTGTCTGTCTGTCCTCCGCCCCTCCAGCCGAGCGGGACATCAGCATTTACTGCGGGGTCCAGACCATCACCCTGAAGATCAATTTCTGTCCCGTGCTCTACTCGGGCTACACAGCAGCAGACCTGGCCCTGAACGGCCAGCACGGAGACGCTCAGTGCCGCGGCTTCGTCAACAACAACACGTTCCCCACCGCTGTCCTGTTCAGCATCAGCCTCAGCACTCTGGAGGCCTGCGGCAACAGCCTGGTGGTGAGGGACGACGGCGGAAAAAAATGCAAAAAAAAACAAAAAACGGCCCTTTTATTCAATCGACAACCGATTTCATTGTTGTGTGAGATGTTGAGATGTTCCCCCTGTTTGTGCAGGTCAGCACAGCTCAAGGGGTCAACGCCTACGGGAACATGTCTCTGGTGCAAATTGGAAATATCTCAGGATACATCGACACCCCTGACCCGCCGACTATTATCAGCTACCTGCCTGGTTTGCAGTACAAGTTCAGCTGCAGCTACCCGTTAGAGTACCTGGTCAATAACTCGCAGCTGGCATCGTAAGTTACTTTCCTTAAAGGGACGGTGTTATGTAAAAGCGACATTTTTGTGTGTTTTATGTCATTGTAATGTTATTCCCTCACCAAAAACACACTTGAGGAATTCTTGAATCTCTGATGGCGACCGTTCGGGTTTGTAAAACGCTTAGGGAAAACCGAGTGCCGCCTTCCACGCTCAGCTCCTTCAAACTAGCCGCAGCAATTAGCAAACACCTGGTGGAGGTGCACATCTCCTGATGAGTTCATTGTTGGAGTTCTCAGTCCAGAACTCCAACAAATGTTTGTAAATGCTTAATAGAGAAATGCTGATGAAGGCAGAGTGTCGGAAAGAGCAGGAGCTTCTTAAAGAGACAGAGGCCGAATTTCAAGGTGTTAAATTTTTGAAGTCAGATTTTTTTTCATGTCATGTTAGATAAATGCAGTATTTTTATAACAACTGAAAGTGACATTATTACTTGATTGTGCTGTAAAATGGCACTATGTAGCTGACAAACATATCACAGTGTCTTTTTAATGTCTATAAGATTGCCTGGCCTTTTTTTTTTTAAACTGAATTTCTGAAGCTTTCATATGTGTTTTTTTTATCTGTTGAGTTTTGAATAATTTCTTTTAAAAGGCTCACATATTCATTCAGATACAAGTAAACAAATCCATCAGTCAATAGTAAATCTTTTTTTTTTTTCCCCAACAGCTCGTCTGCTGCCGTGTCAGTGAAGGACAGCAACGGCACGTTTGTTAGCACGCTCAGTATGATCCTGTACAATGTGAGTACACGGCTTAATTAAATGATCCTCCAGAAAGCATTCATTCAAAGTTTATCAGAAATGTTCAAATGATGTTTTCATTCCTCTGTAATCATTCTAAGAAAAGTAGACATTCAGGCCTCTTTCATGAAATGGATGTTAAATTTTTTTATTCTTTTCAACAATTCTGGTGAAAAATCAAAACAAGGAGGGAGTCACAGTATAAAAAAAAACCTCAGTTAATTTCCACTTTTTCATTGTGAATACTCCACAAAAGGGCAGCAAGGATATTTATTAACTAGAAGCAAAACTGAAAAATTAGCGCTGTGGAATCTCATCATCTATGAGAAAATGCTAGAGTTGTTCAAAATGAGCCTGTTTGTAACCAGATAAACCATGAATATTGTCCCGTTTGTTTCTCTCTATTTAAATATTAAAGCTGGTTCTTAAATTGTCATTGTAAGCCAGTTTAGATAATATTTTGTCGAAAGAAAGAAGCCCACAGCATCACAGATCCTCCACCATTCTTAATAGTGATCATCCTGTGTTTCGTGCAAGACTCGCATGGAATGTTTGTTGCTGAAAAACTCTGTGTTGGTCTCTTCACAAAAACCCACTGTGCCAGTTTAAATTCCCGCTACACATTTACATTTGTGATGGCATGGCAGAAAATACTTGTCGTTGCTGGAGTTTGAGTTTTCATAGTCTTGGGTCCAGTTATTTAAACCTTTATTACTGACTATGTATGGAATAGTTCAGGAAAATATCCAGGCCAACTTTTCAGTTTATCATATAGAAATATAAGACCAGATAGATGCATATCATAGCAAAACGATCCAGTTATACTGATAGCTCTGATTCAATGAGTATCTGCTTTCTTGAAGTTCAATTTCTGACTCATGCATAAAAGATCAACACATCTACTTTCCTTTTGAAGAGAGGCTTAGAAAAATGGGGTTTTGAGGCGCATCATATTCATAGCCAAGTGAACTTGAAAGTGATAGATTACTAATTAAATATTAACTAAACTTTGCTTAACCTTTGAAAATGCAACATAGGAATAATTAGAGGTTCCAATGAGTATTACGCAAGTAATTTTATAGAAATAGAAATAACAATGCCATTGATTATATTGAAAATTCAGCTGCCACTGCAGAATTTTCCAGACTTAAGCAAATGTCAGTGTTTGCAGAGAGGTGGCCAAGTTATGAACAATGTCACTGAATAAAGGTATCAGTCAGGAGAAATCCTCAAAAACCTTGCAATGCATTTTATACGGTCAAAACTGACTCGGAATGGAAACCATTTACAATTTCATCCAAAACTACATGGATCAAAAGAAGAAACCGTCACATTTCTTCTTTCTGAAGAAAGAAATTTCTTCAGAGCATGATACTGCCAGTACCATGTTTCACTGTGGTCATGAAGTTATTTTACTGACGTGCCCTTTCTCAGCCAAACGTACCATTTGCTATTGTTCCCCAGAGTTAAACTGAGCCTTCATCTGATCGTAGGATCTACTCCTACAAGGTTTCGGTAGATTTTAATCAAGCTTGCATGTTTTCTGGGAAAGAAAACATGTCTGTGTTGTAATAATCCCAGGCAGTTTAAAGTTTAAAAAAAAAAAAAAAGACTGCTGTGATTAGTACTTTCTGATGCAATTTCAGTTGTGCTGTCCGCCTGTTGACAGCCTAGTCTTGGTTTTTCATCAGTTTTGGAAAAATGTAGTTGAATATTTTCTCCAGTTATCAATGTCTATTTTCAACTTGGTTTATGTGCTACTCTGCACAACAGTTTCTAATCTACTCTTTATTTAATCTTATTACTTTATTTTAATACTTTATCATCTCCTTGTGAATCATGGCACGTCAGATGAAAGGAAGACAAATGTTAGGAAATTATTTGCCAAAAATTTAACAGGGGTGTGTACACTTTTGAGATACACTACGTATTTAATCAGATTTCAAATATTTGGCACAGTAAAACATTTTATTCGTTTGATGCCACTTTTCCCTTCTCCTGCAGGACTCTACGTACAGTCAGCCCCTGTCGATCCCAATGACGGGGCTCGCTCTGAAAACCAGAGTGTTTGCTGCTGTAAAAGCTACCAACTTAGACAAACGGTACAGAACACGTCATTATTTTTCTCATTTCAGCTTCATACATCTTCATATTTTAAAGAAATACATCTCATTTCGCCCTTTAACATGGCATCTTTACTCCAAGATAATATTTTTGATATTCTTTCCCAGCATCATTTTTTTCTCACTTTTTCCAGATGTAGTAATTTTTTCTGTGCTTAGGCTACTTTCATTAGGCCATTATGCTATTACTGGAAGTGAAGGCGCCAGTCTGCGGCAAAGAAAGCCCAACCAGTGCTTTCCCATGTGCAGTTAGATCTCTATCCCATCTCACAGTGTTGTCCCCCCTTGCAGATGGAATATCTTGATGGACTACTGTTACACCACACCCTCAGGGAATCCTAATGATGAACTCCGCTATGACCTTTTCTTCGGGTAATCTTGCTCCCCCCCCCATTCAAGATGATGACTTGATAACCCACAAAAGAGAGTCATTACCTTTTCATGCTCTCTGCTAGGCTTATCCTCATGAATGCTTCCACCCTGTGACAGCTTAAGCGCACACCCAGACATCCAGTCTGTCATTTTTTTTAGTGCATGCATCTTTAAATATGCGTGTGTGTGTGTGTATGCGCGGTGCATGTATGCAGATGCTCCAAAGACTCACAGACGACCGTTTTCGAGAACGGGAAGAGTCAGATGGGGCGTTTCTCCTTTGAGGTCTTCCGATTCGTGAAGCACAGGCACCAGAAGATGTCCACCGTGTTTCTGCACTGTGTCACCAAGCTTTGCAGAGCAGACGACTGCATCATGCTCATCCCGGTACGAGTGGCAAAAAAAAAAAAAAAAGTCTGTAAGTGTGCGTGAGCATCGTCTGATCTTGGCGAGGACTGAACTGTGACAATATTGTGATTGACAGATTTGTGGGCGACGGCGCAGAAGGGATGGAGAGCAGAGCCTTGATTCCCGGCCAGTGGCATCTGGGAACGCCGTTATCACGGCCGGTCCAATCATCACAAGGAGCGGTATGAACAATAAACTGATCTGTGGAGGAACAGCCTGACTTTTTTTTGTTTGTTCTTTTTACAAGTAGGCCGATAGGCTGATTTCTTTAAGTATTTTGACCCAAACAAACAAAGGCACTTAAGGGGCACCTATTATGTAAAATTCACATTTTGGAGATTTTTCTACTTCCATTTGGGTTTCAATTGCTTCTAAAAATAGCCCAACCACTTAAATTAATATATATATATATATATATATTTGACAATACGTTTTTTTGGTGTTTGGAAAATGTGCCATTTCAAAGACCTCCCGATTCTTGAGTTACAAAGAGTCATTACTTAGCAGCCCCAGCCAAGTCCAGCCTCATTACCTAGCAACCCAAGCTGAACTCCAGCACATTTGGTCAGTTAGTTTTACCACTATATGCAATGTACAACGGCTGCTGGAAAAGACAAGTGTTTTGTTGTTGAAGTACCATCCAGAAACCCACTTGCTGCATTTGTGTTGGTTGTGCAGGAATCTCCACTTCTGCTTTTCAAAGATGCAAAGTGGTATAGTTAATCATCTATTTAAGGCCATTTTCAAGAGCAAGTGTAATTGTTGAGTCAAGTGGACGCATTTGGATTTAAAGTGGGAGACTTTAAAAACAATATATTCTGAAAGGAGGTCAAAATAGGTAGCAGTGAGCAGACTGAAATCTCATCATCTAAAAATGATTTTATGCAAAAAGAGTAATGAACATGTTTAGTATAGCCCATAGTTCTATCCTAACCTGTTCAAGGAAGCATAATAGGTCACCTTTAAAATGATTTGTAGATTTTAATGTTCACCTACATTTCCTTTTTGCAGATGAAACACCTGTCAACAACTCTCAACTTGGTAAAAATATTTTATTGGCTCTGACAATTATTTTTAAATTTAAATAAATCATATATATAGTATTGACGTGTCCTCAAATGATTTTTTTTTCTTAAATTTTCCATCCACCAGCAATTGGCAACTCCTCCCAGCCATTAAACGCTTTGACCATCGCTCTGATCTCGGGTGTGGCCATACTGGGCGGAGTCAGTGTTGGCTTCCTGGTTCTGTTGCTCCGCCTCCTGCAAAAGTCCCGCCTCCCGACAGCTGCAGCCTCAGGTGTTTGGAATCCCAGTTTTAATTGAGTTCGACTGCATTTGTTTTTTGTTAGTTTTTCTAGTCTCTTCAGATCATCCGATTGCTTACTTTGACTCACTCATACCTACGTTTTATATACATATTCCATGTTTTAGGTATTTATTGACTTCAATACCTCATTTTTTTTGGGTTTGTCAGTAGTTGACGACAATCTTAAGTGTTAGGAAAATAGAAAAGAACAACATGGGTAGTTTTTGCAATTTTTTTTGTTATTTTAACTTTCCGGTCATTCAGTGGAAAAATTGTTGCATTTTAGAAAGATAATATGAATATTATGCTGGATACTGTATAAGCCAATGAATGACTATAAAATGGATTCACACTTGATCATCTTCACATTTTGTCATGTTACATCTACAAACGTCGATGTGTT
The DNA here is from genome assembly GCF_051168715.1 of Poecilia mexicana. Lineage (NCBI taxonomy): Eukaryota > Metazoa > Chordata > Actinopteri > Cyprinodontiformes > Poeciliidae > Poecilia > Poecilia mexicana. The sequence continues at coordinate 29,540,902 of NW_028263382.1, read as the reverse complement.
TTGTTGGCATTTAATTTGTTATATGCAACACTTGTCAGTTTTATAATTACATTTTGCATGTAATTGCATTGTATTTTGTACAATCCCAATAACATATTCAGGTTTATGGCTATAACTTGACAAAATATGAAAACGTTGGAGAGATAGGAACACTTTTGCCATATGCCATAATCCAGTCAGTTCATAACTTTTTTTGAATTATCAAGGTTAAAAGTGTATGTGTAAAACAAAGAATGCGTAAATTTTTTGTTCTTCAAAAATAAAAGTTTTATTCAACTTTTTGTATATGCTGGGAGGCATGTCATAAATGAAACAAGTTTTACGTTTTGTACTAAAGACCTGCTTTTAGAGCACCACTGAAAATCTTTGTACCATGGGAATTAATTTATGAGCTACGTATTTGGAGCTCATATGCAGTCAGTATAATTTTCTGAGAACATTGAATTTTTAGCTGTCAAAGATGCTAAATTTAGTGATCTATGTAAAGGGCACGTATCATTTTTACAGTTCTTCTCAGGTGTTCAGAACTCATAGGTAAGTTCAGTTTTATTTCGCTGTCTGACATCTAGAAAAATCATATATAAACTGTTATTACAAGGTTACAAAAAGATGCTGACCGGCGATAATGCTACATCTGAAATGTAGAACTTGGACCTCAATGCATATCACAGCTTCCATCCAGAAAAATACTAGTCAAAGTGTCCAGCTTGAATTTGAGTCCATAAAAGTGAGGATTTATTTAATGATTTATGTGGTGAAGAACATGAGCTCAAAAGAAGCCGTTGCTTGAAGGCCCAACAAACCGGCAGCCTGCCCAGAGATTGAAAAGTAGGGATTTAAAGTCTGCGTGGTGATGAATGATTGCTCGGGACGAAAACTGTCACGTCGGAGGTTTGTTGAGTGCTCAAACGGCAGCAGGACATTGGGAGGTGCATGATGGAGTGTGCGACGACAGGGATAAAGGGAAACTTAAAGGAAAAATCAACACGGGAGCCAGAGCTAAAGCAAGAGTAGAATCCAGCAAAACTGAAAAGTCCCAAAAAACTGAGGAGTGTGATTACCAACGCCGCTTCTCACTCAAAGTCTCATTCCAGCCAGTTAAAGTCTGGCTCAGTTCTGGCCAAGGTGTGTGCGTCTCTGTTGCAGTCTGTTCCTAACTGCTGTGGTTGTGAATATGGACAATGGAAAGATCTTTTGTGATTTACTTTTGTTTTATTTTTAGCCGTTTCCTGGCTCTCAAATATGATGATGGCCTTTCAACATCGCGGCCGTTTCAGCTCGTAAGTTTCTCGGGGCGATTAACTGCTCGCGAAGATTAGGAATCACACCCACTCTTTAACAGACAATTTACAATGTGATTTATTAAAAGATGAAGCGGGTGTAATAATGGAATTATTAAATGTTGCAGCGGGAGAATCATTATTTGCTGCAGATAGCTCTCCAGGAAAGTTTAGAGAGGAAAAATATTCCTTAGCTTTAAAGATAACCAAATCTGCTTAATCTGAATCATGTCATGCCTTAAAGTTTACTCTTAAAAGGTAATTCTTCTTATATTTGAACACAACTTTGTTCAAAATTGTGTTGCATTTTTACCGTTTTAGGGTTTCACAACTTTCTCAGATGACTGAAACCATGCAACCTCAGAGCATGATGGTGCCACTACCATGATGGCAGCATCATGGTGTCCTTTCAATGATGCGCTTTGTTTTCTGAGCCAAACATATTGCTCATGATTTTGTTTTCATCAGACTACTACAACGTCCCCCAACAGGCTCCTTTCAATTTATCCTGTCACTGTTTCCCTGGAGAGAAAATAATGAGAAAGTTGATTATTTTTTTTTACATTCTGAGCACACTATAATCTTGCCATCAGCGACAGCCATTTAAAGCACGAAACATTGCTAGCTTGATTAATTAAACATCCTTATTATACAACAATTTGATTATGTGTGAGCAGCCCTGAGTGCCCTGACTTTTCCACTGACGGTGAATAAGAGTTTAATTCAGAACTTGTTACACATTTTGATGACAGCTCATCATAAATTCCCATTTTTGACAGAAAAGGCTCAAGGAACAAAAGGATGACAGAAATTACACACAAGCTGTGACGCTGTAAGAAAAGACTATTAACAGTTTCAGTGTTTTTGGTCAGTTTTAACTCAGACTACATGATTGTAGCATTGCAATCCTTCTGGTATATCGGTTTTTGGCAAACTCTCACAATGATGCAACATAACCAATCATAATTAAGGCCCACAGATCACAGTTTGGAATAAAAACAGATCAAACACTGCCAAAGAAGAGCTTTTCCCTTCCTGTTTTTGTGTTAAAGTCTCTGGTAATCCTCCAAAGATCTGCAGTCACAGGAAGATCAAAGTTGGTGTGTGAAAGCATCAAAAATCTCAGCCTTTCATGTTTCATGCTGACCTCAGAAATGTTTTTAAGAGGACAGGAGGAGATATATATATATAAACTCTTCTGTTAGCAGCCGATATAGGTAAGGTGTAAAACATGTTCGCCAGTACACTGCAGCAAGTAAAAAAAAAATAAATAAGATAAAAAGTTGCCTTAAAGGATTCTCGAACAGCAAAAGTTCAAAGCTTCATCCTGTAGCATGATCAGCCATGTGCATTTATCAGGAGTGGACAACTCTGGTCCTGCAGGTCTCCTTCCTACATATTTAGACATTTGCTTGTCTGAACACACTGTACCTAAAGGAAAAGTTCATTATCAGGTTCTGAAAACACTGGTGAGATGCATCAACCATCTGAATCAGATGTGTTGGATCTGGGACATGTTTACGACATAAAGGACATCAACGGTAGAAAAATAATAATTCATCACGGAAGACAGAGGGGCATAAATACTTAAAATGCCAGTTTACGAAAACAGATTGATGGAAAATCAGCCGTGACTCAGTGGTTTAGTTCGACTGACAGCAAAGGAGAAGCAGAGGTAAAACAAACCAAATGCTACATCTGTTTGAGGAAAATATCAAACCCAATACTGCTTTAGCCATGCTGTGGCTATCTCCACATCTGCACAGGAGAAAATAGCAGCAAAAATATGTAGCAGATAAAAAATAAACAAAAAAAAAACTATTTAAAACTATTTAGGTATTTCTTAGGTAAAGGCAACATAACCATCTGTTTTGCATGTTGCTAAACAATATATCTTCTACATGTGTGACAAATAAGGCAAAAATTTCACATGAAGTGAAATCAAATATGCCGTGCTGCAAGTCTTCATAAATGCCACGTGACACTTTTTTACGCATGGGAAAATAGTGTTTGCCTGCTTCTTTCACGAAGAAACCATGGAACTGGTGTTGCTAGGCAACACCAAAAGACGATATAATACAGAATATAATCTCTATATTCTGTATTATATATAATCAGAATATACAGTGTACAGTGTTTAAGTGTGAAACATGTAGGGAAGTCTTCCATATGTGAAAGCTAGCACTCAAATCTGAAGAAATTCCCTATTTAAATGACAAAGAAGCACAAAAGGCAGAGTTTATAATATCCACATCAAATGCCCATTTAGAAATGTATAGTTCTGAAGACGCACACACTGACCGAATAGTGAAAATTTTAGGGCACAGTAAAAATTTTGACATCCAATTTAAATCAATAAATTTGTGTGGACCAAACCTATACGTTTCCTACATGAAACGCATTGTAATGAATTTCACTTAATCATTTTCAAAATCAGCTAACATGTTAAAACTCATGTTTGGTTCATTGCCATGACTGTGTGTTACCTGCTTTAGAATCTTTTGATTTATCATTCCAGACATTCACCCTGTGTAAAGGGTGAATGTCTGGAATGATAACCAAATCTGCTTAAGAAGCTAAAATCTTAAGCAGCTTTGGCATAAATCTTAAGCTTTGACATAAAACATACTTTGTTTTATGTCAAAGTAACATAAAAACAATTCAAACATCAATTTTAAAAAATCTTGAGATCTTTTTTAAATTTTAAATCTCAACCAGAAAAGCCTACAAGTCAAATCAGGTTTATCTGTACAGTGCGTTTCATCAATAAGGCAACATAAAAACACAAAAGTGACATTTCCAACCAAATATAACAGTTTCCTATAGATTTGAGGTCATGTACTTTATCAAAAAGTTTACAACTTCTTTTCTAATCAAAGAACGAGCCAACAAGAGCCTTTTAAATGTCATGATTTCGTGAGGGCTCCAGTCTGTTTGGGGAAAAAACAAAACAAAAACCTTGTTATCAAAAACCTATTAGATAACTGAATCAATCGTACATTTTTCTTTCTATTTTGCCGTATTGATTCCCTCCTCTGATGACCTATCTAAATGTCTGTTGGCGGCTGCTGCGTCTCACGTGTCACTCCGCGAGGTTCGCTTTTTTCTTGTGTGCCGCTCGGCTCTGCTGAAGTCGGCGCTCCTCATTACTCTAATCCGTCCTTTCAGCAGCCATTCTGCCGCGTATTCAGCATCTACAATGTCCACAGATAACCAAAAATGGGACGAATGAATTCTATCATCCCCCCTCTCGGCTTTCTATCGGCGATAATTGATTAAACCCTCCTCGTGAAAAACAGAAGCAAGGCTGAGCTTTGGCTTTTTAACGCTGAGCCCAAAGTTCAGGTGGACCTCGAGGCAAAAGGAAGGTTTTTTTATTTTATTTTTTAAAAAAGATTTGTTCTACATAAATTATTAGGGACAAAATAGCAGAAAGACCTCGTGTGACGCTTTTAATGAGACTCCATACTTTCAGTAGATGGACAGAAACTCCCCTCTTTCGAACTCTTCAGATGTTTGCCTTCCCAGGTGGCTCATCTGACAGGATCGGGTTTCTAATATGCGTACACCGTTTCCTCTCTCAGCTAATAATGTTTTAATTGACGCTTTAAGGAATTAAAAACTAACTAAGATCTGAATGTTCTCAGACACAGTTACAGCCTAAATCTTTTTTTTTTGTCCTACTTTCACTTCAAAACTAAGCAAATCACGAGGTTCGATTGTGACGCTGTCAGGCTTTTATTTTCACGATAATAACTTGTCACAAAACTGGGAGCATCAAAAGCCTCCTCACAAAAGCTCCTTTATTCTAGTTTTTTTTTCCCCCCGAATTAAGACTCATTCAGGTCGCACCAAACCAACAAGAATCACGGCAGACTTCATTCCTCCGAGTGAGCTGCTTCATTTTAAACAGAAACTGCCACATTTTCTACTTTTTTTTAGGCTCAACATTTGTAGGAAACAATAAAGTGATACCAAATAATTCACATAAAGACTATTTAAAGAATTACGGTTCAAACCAGACATTTCACTACACAGTATTAAAACAAGAACCTTTTTTTTTTTTTCTAAATGTCAGATATTAAATCAGGCTAAACATTTACCGTTTCAGTTTCAAAAGACTATACATTTTGTTAGCCTTTGGTAGAAAAGCTTTTAACTGCATGACTTTGGTAAAAATGCTAGAATGGCCTTCCACTAACATTTCACAATACTTTACTGAAAGTTTGGCTCATTCCAGCAGAGATAACTGCTCCAGTTGATTGGGTGACTTTTTCAATTTGTCCATTTTGACCAGTTTGCACCCAAAGTATAACTTCTTGGCTAATGTTTTGCCTCAACGGCAAGATGACGTCTATTTCATGAATTCAGGACTCCCTGCTTCACCTCCCGCTTTTTTTCCTCCAAACGCAGCAACAGTCGTCATGGCCACAAATGACTCCTTCTTTGTCTCAGTGTTTGGAAACGTTAATTTTTAAAGTTAGTTTTGAAGTAGAGCTGCAAAATATTTCGTTTTCTATCATCTTTGCAATATCAATGTGTGCAATATTGCAGCCCCAAAATAGAACGTGCAATATTTAATATGGCACAACATTGTAAGAGCAAATACATTCACATTTACTTGGATGATTGCTCTATTTGGCCCAACAATGACCGCCGGAGACAGGCACCGTTCAAGGTTAATGAAGACTCGATGATACAAACAATGGATGGGTGAATGAATCATTTTATTTGTCGTCAGTGGGACAGTTTCACAGTTCCACTGTGTTAAGCTCAGTAGTAAGACATTGTAAAAATGTCTCCACGTCTTCATTTTGACAATGAAGATTGTCAAAATAATGGTCATGAAAACAGGGTTTCATAACCGATATCTTTATCATCAATGGTATCAAATTAGGTTTCTTAATATCATGCCTAATATTTCCCTCATTTCCTGATTGCTTGTTGTTGCTTTTAATCTTTATTCCTGTACATGCAGCATTGTTGAGTGCTTTATGAATACCGTTTATTATTAATATTAATCCAGTTTTGGAGGAAAGTCTTCTTCCTTTCTGAGTGGCTTTTCAGTCTGTCATCGTTTTAATAGATAAGCAAATACCCTTACCAGTTTCAAAAGATTCGTTTTTTTTTTTGTTGAGAAGGTTTTTTTAATCAAAAGAACCTTCTCCTTTCTAAATGGTATGATGGCAGGAAATTATTTGTTATTCACCAGGAAAATCCCATTGAGATTTAAATATATAAGAGGAACCTGGCCAAAAACTGGCACCACAGTGTTTATGTGCGTAAATTATTCATTCGCTTAAACAGATGAGTATTGTATGTGATTATACCAGACACATTATATATATATATATATATATATATATATATATATATATATATATATATATATATATATATATATATGTGAGTCTTTTTTGCTTTTCTTTTAAGACTGACAGAAGGCGCTGCAGTGAAAGCTTTAAAATAATCAATGTTTCATTCAAATAAACCCTTTTTCTGTGTCCTGCTAAGTATGTTTTCACCCAGTTTTGAGTCGGTGACGTGTGGAGTAACAGGAGCCATGTTCTGGTTATTACAGAGTTAACAGGCGGCTGAGATGCCCCAGAAAACCAATAAAATGCAGAGATAAGAAGGAGAGTTGCACTAAAAAAATAATAGTAATCAAAATTTCAGCTATATTAAAAGAAAAAAAATAAATAAATCAAAGCTGTGGGATGGGTGTCTGAAAGAAAGAAGTAAAATCATTATTGGTTGAAAGCAGCGATGTGGAAACTGGAGATGGAATAATTTTGAAAGCACAAAAGTGGCTGAAACGTCAAAGAACTTGGAATACAGGAGAGGGGACAAAGCATGCAAGAACATTTTGCTCTTACTTCATTTTGACTGCATGTGGAGTAAAAACGGTTTGTTCCTCGTCTGAGAAATCACAGTCAATCATGAAGTACTGCCTGGAGTTAAGCACATGGCGGTTATGAACAAGAGTTCACAAATCAACTTAACACAACCGCATATTAAAAAGAGAGAGAGAAAAAATAGGACCCATCGTCAGTTTTGTGAAATAATCTTAGGAGTATTTTCTTGTTTTGCAAAAGTCTGATTAAATATTGAATTCTCTTACAAAATTAACAGAACGTACAATAAAAAGAAACTTGCCTTTTCACATCATCTTATCTTTGAATTCAAACAACCTTTTCTTTGATTAAGATTTTTATTTAAAAACCAGGTACATTTAGATGTTTTTGTAAAATGTTTTAATCTGATTGTCTTAAATAAGGTTATGAGAGTTTTGCAGTAAATGACGCTACTTTACATAAGGCAGAGTTACATGAACCACAGCAGTTTTCACTCCTCTGACTGTGCTGCTCTACATTAACAGAAACTGTCACTTTTTTAAGCTTCAGATTTGTAGGAGGCAGCTGAAGCATGAAGCATCCTTTCTAAATCCTCTCTTCACCGATGTACATTTCAGCTTGTCGGCAGGAATGTAGGACCTACTCAAAATCTATTCTCAAATTAGGAAAATTAAAGTGTCTCTCTAATCTTTTTCAAAACAGTAAGTTTTGAGAAAGATGTCAACACAGGAATGTTTTTCTGACTTTCTAGACTGTTGTATTGTTCCATCTATTCCATCTTTTTGGTTTTATTGGATTGTAAAGGTGAGCCACTTAGTTTCATCGTCAGGATAAAGAATTGATGTTCATGTAAGAATTCTGAATGTCATTCAGCTTTTGTTTATTTAAAGGGCCAGTGTTTGTTTTCCAGTTACATACTGCTATTTTACAGCACAATCAAATACCGTATTTTCCGCACTATAAGGCGCACCTAAAAACCTTCAATTTCCTCAAAAGCCGACAGTGCACCTATAATCCAGTGCATCTTATATATGGACCAATATTGAGCCACAACAGGTCTAGCAACTACGGTAAGCAGCCGCCGACTTCATTTTCGCCCGTAGAAGAAGAAGCACGCGGTGCATGCTGGGATAGTTGTCAGAACACTGGTTTGTTAAACTTTGACTAACCTATCTACCTACCAACTGTCTATAATCAGGTCATCTGCAAGTCATTTAGCACCACGTTATCCACGAACATGCTGTGCGCGAACAGAGAAGGGTGACCATCGTCTGGCCACCCCCCGGCCCAGTCGCAGAAGGATCTCCTCGTGAACCGGAGTTGGACTGTTTTGTTGACATTCCCGTTAGTGCAGCTCCATCTAGTGGATGCATAACGTAACTCCAGCCTCTACTGGAGCATCTATTCTATGCGCCTTATAATGCGGTGCGCCTCATAGTGTGGAAAATACGATAAATATTTTACCTTCAGGTGTTAAAAAATGTTATATAAAATATGACTTGAGGAACCTTGGTAACACTTTATTTGAAGGGGGGGTGAATAAGACTGTCATGACACTGTCATAAACATGACATACCAGTCATGAACATGAATAAGCCTTCATGAATATTTATGACTGTTGTCATAAAGCGTCATTTGGTAAATTATGACACTTTAATACAAAGTTGACATTATTCAAAATGTCTTTGTTATGACAACTTGACATTAACCAAGAAATCATTACTGTTTAAACTTTACCTTTAATAACATAAAGTTACCTAATTTTTAAAGTGCAATCAATAATACTTTTATAACAAATTTATATCAGTAATGATTTCTTGGTTAATGTCAAGTTGTCATAAAGACATTTTGAATAATGTCAACTTTGTATTAAAAGTGTCATAATTTACCGAATGATGCTTTATGACAGTTATAAATATTCATGAAGGCTTATTCATGTTCATGACAGGTGTTTATGACAGTGTCATGTCAGTCTTATTCAACCCCCTTCAAATAAAGTGTTACCGAAACCTTACTTTAAATTTAACGCCTTGTAATCAGCCCTCTGTCGCTTTAAAAGCTCCTGCTGTTTCTGAAACTCCGCCGACTGGAAGTCATCACAACATGGCTCCTCTATTAACCCTCTAGCAACGCGTTTACCTCGATAATGAGCTCAACAAATGAGCAGTTCCACCAGGTGGTTGCCAATTCCTGCTGGCTAGTACCCCTCTCCTGTACCTTCTCCACTAGGCTCCTACAGACTAGCGGCAGCAGCAATTAGCAAACACCTGCAGAACTGCTCATCTTCTGAGCTCATCACACTTCTTCTCACTCCAACGACTAAGAATGGCTGTAAACGGCATCATGAGAAGCACTGTTGTGAGGATCTGCTGAAAGGGGAGGGTCAGGATGTGTAGGAGCTTCTTGAAGAGATTTGAATTTCTTTTAAGTTATATTTGATATATACAGTATTTTAATACCAACCTAAGGTAACAGTTACTAGATTGCACAATAAAATGGGTCTATGTGCCTGGAACATAAATAACCCCTGTTTTAACGTCAAAGAATAAAATAGAGATATTTTTAACTAAGACAACAAGTGGTGTGTGGTTAAACATTACTTGTTTTCTTGTATATTGATTGTTTAAAAAGTTATTTTAAAGTTACAATTAAAGTTATATTAATTTTTTTAAATATTTTTTGTTCTTTACAAAATGTAGTATTTCCAAACTTCAAAAAGTGGCCTTGAAATAAACATGATGAAGGCCTGCTTTCATTGTCTTCAACCAGAGGTCCGTTTCTGTATAGGCTGTAAATCCGAGGGACCCCGCCGTGTTCATTTCGCCGTCATGGTTCATGGATTTTCAGGCACTTTGTTCTACTGGACCAATACCACAGCCTTCAACCTCCATGTTCCTTTGTTCCGTTTGTCTCATAAGGCACAAAAACACATAAAACACAATGTGACAAAAGAGAAGGAAAGCGAGCTGCCCAGAGTAACCATGATGTGATTTATATTCTTAGTACTTTTAGGCTTTACAGTGTGTTCTGCCTCCGAGTCCAGCAGTCCAGCTTTAAATTTCAACCTTTACACATACCCTCAGGTTTTCCTTTCTTCCATTTAATAAGCACACCGCAGCTACCTAAATCCACAGAGAGCCCCAGTCTTGTTTCTTTCCTGCCTTCATTTCAATCAATACCACATAGCTGGGATGTGTCCATGTGATGTGCTGTCGGGATACATGTAAGGCTTGCCTTAGACTGGAAAGCGATGGCAAAATCAGCTTATTGCCATCCTGGAGAACGCGGACTGCTGGAAAGCTCGTTCTTGCCTCCAGTCTTATGACTTGGAAACTGTTGGCTGCTTTAAATGAAGACTGAGATCATCAGCTTTATCTGCAGCACCTTTTATGTACAAACTGCTTTAAAGAAACACAGAGAGATAAGTGAATCACTTTAAAACACGAACAAGTCATCCAAAGAACAAGAGGTTATTTTATTTTTGTATTGTACTGAAAGAGGGTGACCTGCTAATTCAAAATGAAATAGAAAAAGTTGTAATTCCTATTTAATGGAGCCAACAGTCTTGACATGCCTCAGGTTTTTCATTAGATTGTTACAAACTGGAGAACATAGAAAAATGCTGCCTCCTGTGGGGCAGCAGAGTTTGGAAAATAAATATTTAGTTTGAAAAGTAATGCTTAGTTTGGAAAATATTTAGTTTGAAAATTAAATGTGTAGTTTGGAAAATATTTAGTTTAAAAAGTAATGTTAGTTTGGAAAATAAGTATTTAGTTTACAAACTACATTTTTGGCTCTACATTAAATATTTAGTTGGGACACAAAACATTTAGTTTTACAAACTAAATATTCAATTTGCAAGTTAAATATTTAGTTTTTAATTTTTAGTATTGGTGTCTTATTGGTCCCACCTACTTTTCATTTGTCGATCAGGATGTTATGATCAATTGTTTTGAACGCAGCCCTAGGATTCTGTTTTTATTATGGACTTCCCTTAAATTTATGTTCATCGTGCTCAGCTTAAAATTTTACTGTTTTGTACCAGAAGGTGTCAATTTTCTGTGTAATCCTTTTCTTCTTTTAAAAATACATTTTCTTCTCTTTGGGTCTTTTTATTTTCTTTAAAGCACTTTGAATTCCCCTCTGCACCTGCAGTACAAATGCTCCTGCTTTGCCTCGCTTCAGCGAACCGGAGAATGAGACCATCTCCATCTGCGCCGCGCTGTGCCTCCCGACAGTCTGGGAACGCGCCGTCTTCATTAGAGGCAGAAATCTTTGCAGATCCAGCTGCGATTGCCGAGGATATAAAAGTTAAAGCTTTGATCTGCAGGTTCCCGGCCATCCATCCGTTTTTGGTTTAACAGAAACTTGAGGAGTTTCCATCCAAATCTGAAAATTAGCACAAAACAAAACAAAACAAAAAAAAACTTCAAAGAATCTTGATGTGAAATGCAACACAGTGACTGATATGAATGCAGAGCAAGGCTTTTGTGTTTTTGTTCATGTTTAGGAAACTAATCAATGACTAATCAATCACCAATATAGTAAAAATAAATCACTAAGTGTGTAATGCATTTCCCATTTCCTGTCACTGCTACAGAAAAGCAACCCCACAGCATGATGCTGCCAACAACATGTTATGGTGTTGCTACACCATAACAATGGTGTTGCATCAAAAACGACAAGAAAAAGAAGAAAAAAAGGAAATGGTCCCATACATGATCAGATTCGGAGTCTCAGAAACTAATTTTGACTTCATCTCTCATCTTGTATTTCTGCTGTTACTAATTTCTAAAAAGACTTTTCTCACAGATGCTGCTGGGTGGATTTTTAATGCTCTCATTATTAATCCGCAGAACTTTCACAGTGTTTTGGTGAGACAAACCTTTTACACTGTTAATGCTTTAATATGCAAGCAGAGCGGGTTTGACTTATCAAGGAAGCAGATTCAGCGTTTTGCATGGCCGATACGGCTTAAGCTTTTCCACATTTTGTCACATAAAACCAAACACATCATTGCATTTCTTTTGATAAATCAAGTGCATAGCAGGAAAGTTGCCTACATTTGTATTTAGCCCCATTTACTCTGACACACCTGAATAAAACCAGAGCAACCGCTTAAGTTCAGCAGCTAACCAACAGGTAAATAGAGTTTAAGTTTTATGACTTGTTCTGTATGTTTTTAGGACTTCATATTTTTGTGTTTTTATGATGTAAAACACTTTGAACTGACTTGTTGCTGAAATTTGCTGCAAATAAACTTGATTCAGTCCTTGATTTAAGGTCAGAGTAAATACTATAGTTCTGTAAAGGTCTCAAGGTTTGTTAGACAACTTTTTTTTTTTTTTTTACCAAATTTCAATTTTATAATCTGTTTAGAGAACACATGAAACATGTAAAAGAAGGCACTACGGTTGGATAAAATTACAATCAAAATCACAATCAAACCTCTTTGTCCGCTTGTAAAACTCAGAATGTTGCTAAACTCTTCTTTTTCTGAAAATAAATCTGTTGCTCGACTTTTAAACATTTCTACTTTATTCATCTTTCTTTCCCCCAGTAATTTAATTTCTAGTTCCAATGTTGTGGCAAATGTGATATTTTGCCCCTTTTAATGAAATATTGATGTTTCCCTGCCTGCACTTGCAGCCACTGTCTCCAATAAAGAGAGAAAGATGCTGGTTGCTTATTAACTTTGCTGCCATGTGAACCGCCATTCACAAGGCATTTACTAATTAGATTCCTGAGAAGCGTAACGCACTTCTTATCTGCAGTAAGCCATAAAGTCCTTGTTTCTCCTCTGTTCCTCTGTATTCACGTCATTCTCCTCTGTAAAAAAAAAAAAAAAAAAGCCTCCGTCTGGTGGACAGTTGGACGACAAGGGAACATCTGCTGCGCCACCAGAACCCGTGTTAGTTTTATGACAGGTTTGGTATCCATTTTGGTCGCAAAATATTTTTTCTTGGTCAACAAAATGGCAGCCATCACTAATGAGGTCAACTACAGTTCCCTCTGCAAAATATGTATATTTATTTTGGGTGAAAAATGTTCATAATTATTTTTCTGAACGTCACCAGCAGATCTATTCCACATTAGTAATTTTGCAAAATAAATAAGAAAAATTGGGGGGGAGTAAAAACAAAATGTTTTAAGTATTACAGATGTTACACAGAGGATTATTTCTCTTAGCAACTTTTCAAAATGGAAAAGATAAAAGAATGTTCAAGTCAGGAAGCCGTTTCAAAATAAAAGCTGGTCATCTCAGTCTCTCCATATCTACAGTTACAGAAATAATAATAGGCTAAACTCCGCCTTCAGATAATTTTAGAAAAGGACGAAGTAAAAAGCACTTTTGCCAACTTAGCGACTTTTTAACAACTTTTCGGATCCATCTAGTGACTATTTTTCAAAGAAGCTACTAGTGACAAATCCAGCAGCTTCATGCAAGGCTGTGACATACATCGACCACGATGTCTGTGCAATCAGCTTGAAAAGCTGATTGCACAACCTGAAGAGGGCAATCTTCAACCTGAAGAGGGCAGCACTGAGAGTTTATTTTTTGGCCAAATACTGCAGAATTAAAAGGTTTACTGGAAAAAAAATAACTTTTCTCTGCAGCATAAACATAGCACCATTAAGGTCCAAATTATGCAGTTTATCTGGAAAAAATAAATTAAAAAAAAGTTCATCTGGGGTTTCGTCACTCTTTAAACTGGGACGATAACTGGAAACCTGTGCTGTGTTCAGATGAAACTGCTAGGCAGTAAACGACAAATTAAGAAAACCCTTCATCTGTTGGTATGATGTACAGACAGTTTCACACAAAAAAGATTTTTATGCACTGAATAAATGTACTGAAACAAAAACATAAAAAATATTTTAAAAAAGCGTTATGCAGCTTCAATGAGAATTTTAATTTGATTCACTTATCTTTATCAAGAGAACTGCAGAAGACGCTGTAAGTTTGTGACATTCCCCTCATGTGTAATGAAATTCTTGTGACAGAAAAAAAGTTTGAGAAAAAAAGGTGCCAAAGTTAATTATTGCTTGATATGAGAATTTAGCTTTTTATGCATTGAGGGTACTGAAGGATGCAATAATATACGTTAGGACTGGTCCATTAACAAAAAAGAAATTAAATGTGTTTGCTTATGATTATACAGAATAGTAGAACAAACTGCTTAGCTAGAAGGTAACTGCTTCCTAATTACATGCACAAATCTAATAAAAGATTTGTGCACTAAAATGCAAACAAAATCACCCAATATATGGTGTTAAAGTCAATAGCTAATAAGTCGTTTGCCAGTTTGCATATATTCATTTCTAAATTAAATTTGACAAAGTAGTTTCTCTCCATTTACCTTGAAATGAATGATCACTTTTAAAAGTTTTTCCATACTTTTCAAGATCAAAACTATACATTTTAAAACAAGAAAAGACAAAAAGCAGAAAGTCAGAAATCAATCTCCCAGTTTTGCAGAACCAAAACAAACCTTGAAAGAAGGAAAATAAACCAAAGAGTCAGGCAAGGGGCTGCTTTGGTGTAACAAACACCATCTATTTCAACAGATTTTTTTTGTGTGTTTTTTTGGGGGGGAGTAGAAGAAAAAGAAATGAAAACAAGCTGAGTGAAATTGATGCTTGGAGCAGTGAAGACGAATTTGCACTGGCTTTTTTGAGGACCAGAGCTCTAATTCCATCACAGCTAGCAGGAGCTCATTGAGACACAGCAGCATTGAGATGTGCAAAGGGGGGAAAAAAGATCAGAGTGTTAGGAGTAAGGAGCTGGCTGGTGTGGAAAGCATCAGATACGAGATGAGGATTACAGATGGAACAAGACTGCTGCGGAGGCTGCTCTGTTCGGTGTTAAAAAATAAAATAAACTGCTATCTCAGAGAGAGCTCTTCACTCCACAAGATCCTGCATTCACAGGAGAATGTGAAGTGGCTGGAAAGGTTTGTTTTTAGCACGTGATGTGGCACCAAAAGTAATGGAAGCTCCATGTGAGTGGAATAATTTGGGTGTTGGTCATTTCAACCCTTTACCTTGTTCTGGTCATTTTATACTCAACATTTTTAGCTACAGAAAATGAGCAGGAAGGAATGAGCTAAAATTCACACCTTTTCACTGCAAAAACACAAAATCTTACCAAGTATTTTTTGTCTACTTTGTAGTGCAAACATCATGGTACACCAAGTAAGACAAAATGACTTAAAAGTAACTTTTTCAGCAAGAGAAATAAGGTTGTTTTCTCAATAATTCTTGAATATTGATAACACTAGTTCTACTGGCTGATTTTTTTACTTAAAAAATAATGCCTTGTTATAAGTGGAAAAAAAACTGCCAGTGAAACTAGCACTTTTTAAGTCAATATTGACTGAAAATGTATTTATCTTCACGAAAATAAATACATGTATTTATGTTCTCTTATTTCAAGTGCAACAATATTTCTACTAGAAAGTTGACAAAAATATTTGGTAAGTTTTTATGTTTTTGCAGGGCAGGTTGATGTTTAGAAACCACTTGGATAACATTTGCTTTAAAATAATTCCATAATATCTAATCACAGTAAGGAAATGTGGCTATGAGACTAAAATATTGACCAAGAAGGAGTTGCTGGTTTAATAAGTCATTCCGTTCTGGACAAGTACTTTCCAAGTATGGAAAAAGAAAAAAATAGAACATAAAAATATTTCCATTTCTACAGTTTATTTCTTGTTCCACAGTCGAAGTCCATTCATTAATGCATTTAAGGCAAATATGACTGAGAATTTCTTTTAAAAACCAGGGAATTTTAGTGAGAAAAACTGTATAGAAAACCCTCACTGTATATCAAAATACATATCATCTAGAGACTTGAACTAAAAGACTTAAATTTCTGTTATCCAACTGAGAAGTCTGCTCTTTATACATTAATTAATGCATTAATGCGCCTTTGGCATGGTGACAATCAGGCAAGTCCAGCTGGAGAATCAAGCCAGGATCTCCATTAAGCCTGTCAGCAGAGGCCGGCATCAGGCGACATGAGTGGTGGTTGCTGTGGAATCATATGCAGACAAGAAGCTGGTAATGTCACCCTAATTTATAACTTAATGAAGTGAAGCTCAGCAGCAGAGCAATGGCAGGTGAAAACAGCATGAAGGAAACGAGACAGAATGATAACAGGTTATTCCGAACAGCAGAATGTGTTGGAGCCGAGCTGAAGCATTAACTGAGCTTTAGATGTGGGAGAAAAGCCTAGAAATTATGGAAATATTTGCATAAATTCCTTGGCCAGCATTCTCTAGCAAAAGAGACTTAATCTCATTGGGATCTTCCTGGTGAAACAAAGGTTAAAAAATTGATAAAGGAACACTGGAGAAATAATTAAGCAAGATGAACAAGAATGAATGAATAATATATATATATATTTTAAACAAAGAATGTGTGAACACATGAATCTTCAAAAAATGTCCTTAGCATTTAGTTTGGACTTACACCAGCAGATGACAAGTCTACAAATAATCTGTGAAAAACTTCACTCTGGACTGGGGCTGAAAGGGTTAATTTAATTAATCATGATTAATTTATTATTGAAATAATCGCCAACTAAGTCAGTAATGGACTCTTTGCACCTCAGCTTCCGCGTTCGGGGAAAAGCGGCTCGATTGTTTCCGATCCAATACAAATATCATTTACATTAGGTGCTTGGCCAAGGTTTGTACATCGATCCGAAGCCCCAACAAGTCAGCTGGAGAAAGGTTTTAAGATGTTCGCCTCGTTATACATTCACTGACACGTGAGTTTTACTTAAACTTTGTGGCTAACATTAACGTTAGCTTATGCTAGTAGGCAATTTTCTCGGACATTGTTCTTGTAAAATGTGCTATTTAAGTATCTAAACATTCTAACGGACAATATTTTTCTTATTTTCAAGTATATTATGTGTGTTTATTGTCGTTAGTGTCACAGACTAACGGGGGAGGTTACGGTTCGGGCTTTTTACTAACGAAGCCTGACGAAGCACAACAAGCCTCATAGCTTGACAGTAGCGCAGCTCTGGTGTCAGAGATCTGGTTCAGCTGTTCAGGTTCAAAGTTGCTGCTTTTAGAAAAATATGACCGTGTTGCTTCATGTCTCCGTGTTATTTCGTTTTATTACCTTTGCATGTTTCTTGTGAAGAGCTCAGATAGGACGGTGTTTACAGCAGTGTGTACAGGCGGATCAGTTGCTCGGCTGTCTGGCTCTGGTCTGCTCTCTCGTTCCCATATACTCGCTTTTTCAGGCTGAATATAGAAGTGATTCCATGTAAATAACTCAGGGAGGCTCCTTTATTTACCATCCGTATCCCCGGTAGTTTTAGGCTGATCCGGAGTGAAGTGAAGGCTGCAAACTTTGCTGTGCGGCCTTAGCTGGTAGCGACAGATATTTACAAGCCAACTTCTTAATTCAGGATCGCTTGGAAATTAACGAAAACTTAAAAGCCCATTATATTAGGAAGACAACAATGTTAATAGTATTGTTTTTTTGCATCTGAAATACGACTTAGTCTTTTTTACCAGTCATGGTAACTCAAAGCGGAAAAAAGTGAGCCGCATTAGCTCCTGGAGATGTGACGTCAACGCCTTAGGTGCAAAGAGCCCATTTACCATCCCTATCCCCGGTAGTTTTAGGCTGATCCGGAGTGACGTGAAGGCTGCAAACTTTGCTGTGTGGCGTTAGCTTCAAGTGGTAGCAACAGATATTTACAAGCCACCATCTTCTTAATTCAGGATCGCTTGGAAATTAATAAAAACTTAAAAGCCCATTATATTAGGAAGACAACAATGTTCATAGTATTGCTTTTTTGCATCAAAAATAGGACTTAGTCTTTTCTAGCAGTCATGGTAACTCAAAGCGGAAAAAAGTGAGCCGCATTAGCTCCTGGAGATGTGACGTCAACACCGTAGGTGCAAAGAGCCCATTGATTAATCATCAGATGTAGCATGGTTGTGTACGCTATAACATTGTATTTCTGCATCATTTTCAATGCAATAGTTTTCAAACATAAAACTACGGATTTGCTGTTAATCACAAACAACAAATTAGCGAAAGTAACATGAAATATACCACAGCTTACTTTTTTTGATAAAATTACTGATATAAATTAGATTTCTAATGATTCATCTGCTTATGTCTTTGCAATTTTTTTAACGTCACTCATTTTAAACTTTTACGTCAAGTGAAAAAAGAAGTTTGTTTTCTTAGATGAAACCAGCAGAGACTGCAGCAGTTTAAAGTCAACGCGCCTTGTTTGTGCTCTGCAGTCCTGCGTTGGGGAGCGCATCTTTCAGTTCCTATGAAACAATTCCTGACGTATGAGGGGGGCTTTGGTTATTCCGAGCTGCAGGAAATGAAAGGAATTAATTTATCAAACTGAGTGTAAGTGGCACACACACATTGTGCTTTGTTATTACTTGAGGAATGTGGCTGGTACAAACAGAGGAGCAGTACAAAATGAGAGCGACATTCAAATTCATGCATTCAGTTTGAGTTTTTTTTTTTTTTTCCTGATGCGTGTCGCAGCCACAGAAGAAAAAAGTTTGTGTATGTGTGAGAAAGAGAGCAAGAAAGAGAGAAAAAGAGAGAGAGAGGGAGAGAGAAAGTGGTGTGTGGGGTATTTGGGAAGCCATGTTTCTGTTCAGATTTTCCACTAGGGGGTGTATAATCACCATATTTATCAATTTTTAGACTTGCACAGCAACCTACCTGTCCACATAGTTTGATTTGGGGATAATTGTTCTGTCAAGAATTTGTTGAGCTGAAGATGTGAATTTTTCGAGCTCCAGTCAGGATTATTTGTGAAAGTCTTACATCACCACAAGCTTAAGTCGCGTCAGCTTCCTGAAACGCTAGTTAGTCTGCAGGATGTTTGTTTCCCCAGCTTACGTGGATTTGCTAAATTCACACACTTTGTCATGTTGCACCACAGACTATAATGCACTTTATTGGAAATTGTATGTGCTACACCAGCACAAAGAAGCAACTGCTTGCAAAGTGGAGGGGAAAGAACAGTGTTCAAGTTGTTTGTTTCCCCAATAAAAATCTGATAAGTGTGGCGTGCATTTGTGTTCAGCCGTCGTTTGTCAATGTTGTAGAGAACAACCTTTGAAATTACAGCTGCAAGTCATTTTTTAATGTACGTCTCTTCCAGCTTTTCCAGCTAAAGACTGGAAGTTTTGCCCATCCTTTTTCATAAAAAAGCTCATGTTTAGTCAGATTTTAGGACTCTACTTTGCCTAGGCCATTCTAAACCATGATGAACAAAAATCTAAACCACCCTAATGTCAATCTGGTTACAAGTATACTGCTCAAAAAATAAAGGGAACATTTCACTTTAATTTTGTGTGTGGCTCCAAATCCAGGCCTCCATTGGTTAATAAATTTGATTTCCATTGATGATTTTTGTGTGATTTTGTTGTCAGCACATTCAACTTTGTACAGACCAAAGTATTCAATGAGAATATTTCATTCATTCAGATCTAGGATGTGTTATTTGAGTGTTCCCTTTATTTTTTTGAGCAGTGTATATTGCTGTGGTCATGATGTGGTCCATTTCATTTTTCTTTGAGATAAACTTGAAATTGACTTAATTTTTTTTATATTGTTTTATTTATTTTACTTTTTAATGGCCACATTTCTGGAGTTCATCTGGAGAAATACAGAGAAGCAACCAATCACAGCAAGGAGGAGTGCCTTAACATTGTCAATCACCCCGTGTACGTGCTGCTGTGCCATTTGTGGAAAAACAATTTGCTTACATGGAAAAACTGTTGTCATTGATAGCCATGCTAACTAGCTTGCACGTTCACGGTCCGCTCCTTAGTGCTTTGGGGGTTCTGCGGTGGACTGTGGGATCAGCATGTACACAGGCATGATTGACAGCGCTAAGACCCTCCTCCTGGCATTAGTCGTTTCTGACCTGAGGAGTGACACTGCTCAATTTTTTTCAAAGATTATCTGTCTCGTGTTACATTAAAACATAGTGACAATTTTAGCAAATATGTAAAAAACAAGCATTTTTTAATTTAAGTTACCTCCTGCAAGATGTTGCACTGCCTGTTACACAAATCCTAAGAAAACACTGAAGTTTGCTGCTTACATACGACAAAGTTCAAAGGTACTTTTGCAGCACATTGCATCTGTAACCAAGGATTTTCAATGTGAGCTAAGAGTTTTGTTTTTTTTTTTTAATTCCCCCCTTTGTATGTGGCAGAGAACGACTAAGCCAATCAGCTGATTTGACGGATGATCCAAATAAAAAGTTACTGTATTGTTAAGTAGGCCATAACAAACTCAACATGAAGACGACCCACTTTGAAGCCTGAGGGGGTAAATCAGCTGAACAGCAATGTGGTGCTCCATTAAGGCTGCAGTAACTGCGCTGAGCGGGATAAATCGCCCTTTTATGAATTCACTGTAATTTAATTAAACCAACAGGGATAAACGTGTGCGGTGTCGCTCGCTAATGATGTGGACATTAACCTTTGGTTCCAGCTGCTTTGCCCTCTAAAATGTTAACAGCCCAGAGAGGGAGGGGGAGAATGCCCGTTGGAAATCTGTACCGACTCTCGGCTCGCGATGCTCCTGACACGGCACGAATTTATTACGTCGTATTTTATTTGCAGTCAAGTCGTGTTGTGATACGTCTTCATAAGCTGTATTTTATGCTGCTGCCAACATCATCGTGCCTTTTAGACTGTTATCTGTAAATCGCCTCGCCTGGTTTCTTTTCTTTTTTTATGTCCTCGGCTGAGAGACTAATTGTCCTGTCATTTCCATACTAATTAATATGCATAAGTGTCTGTCTGTAGGCTATACGTTAGGCTTAGTAGACGGCACAATCATGAAAAATTGATGGGCCAGCTGTATTTTAGGCCATTCATCGGAATATGACACTTTTAATAATCGGCTAAAAACCTGAAGAGGGATGATTTGGAGGCAGCTAAATGTGCAGTTTTCTGAAGGCGCAGTGTGGGACTGGACTGACGGGGAGGTGAAGTCACACAGGAAGGTCCTGTCGTTCCATTAACCTTTTATAATGAAACAGTGAAGCGAGAAAGCTGGACAAATGACACAATGTTCACGTCATATCAGGAGGAACAGAATAATAGCACCGGCACACAACCCGTTATTTAAAAAGGCATCTGCTTCCCTGAATTATTTAAGGCTATAGGAAGATTTATTTATTTTTTTAATAACTTTTCTCTCCGACTTGCAGTGAAGAGCTAAATGAGGTCTCCAATGTCACTCTGGTAGAACTCAAGGATGAGTTGGAGGCACAGAAAATCTGCCAACAACCGATAATTTGTGCTTGATTTGGCAATTCAGTGTAATAGTTTTGCGCACAACCCGTCAAAACCGATGCTTACTCAGCTCCAACTTTGCCCCGATGGATTTTGTTACCTTTCGATCCAGAAAAGGTCTTCCTTTTAAGAATCTTGAAGCTCAGCCATACTTCAGTTTAAGCAGAAGACAAATAAAATATATAAGAAAAAAAAAACAGAACAGATTGTGCCAGCTAACCCTCTGGAAGACAGGAAATAATAAGGTTTCAAGGCTTTCAGAGGCAGACAGATTCCACCACCTTTATGCAGAGCAAGTCTTTCTCCCACATTTTTGTTGATTTATGCTACTCTTAAAGTGAATCTTAAAGGGTTTGACTCAGCAGTTTGCTCCAGCTAATGGACACTCACAATGGTCCATGCATACACTTTTAAGGATTCCATTACTTTTTATGTAAATAAACATGTGATCCCCACATTTTGCAAATCGCCATTGATCTACAGTCCTGGCAATTTTTTGTGTGACATTTAGTCACATTAGAAACCACAAAGTTAAATGTATCTTAATTGGATTTTATTTGATAATTTGTGTATGCGTGAGAAGTGAAAAAACATCTCAGGATTTAATACAAAGGAAAATCCAAAAATTGAAGTCTCGCATCCAAATGAATATTGTGTCAAAATTAAAAACTTGAACAAAGTCCTATATTAGCCTTGACATTTATTGAGAAAATGTCTGTAACAGAGTTAGTTTCTCTGGTACTTTCAGATAAAATTCCAATCACTGACATATGGAAAGGAGCAAAGTTTAACAATACAAGCACATGTGAAGTCAAATGTCAAATGTGGAACCATTTTGACCTGCCACAAAAAAATCTCCAACCACTGACATTCAATACGCAACGAGAAAATGTTAAGGGGGTCTGACTACTTTTGCCGTTTAACTGTGTGAATGTTAATTCACTCGAAAGCGAGTTCATTACTTAAAAAGATTAATGTAAGATAGAAATACAAAAAATAAAAAAAAATATGATCGCAACCCTTCCTTGGCCTAGAAATCAGAGCCAACTTTATCTCATCCCGGCCATATAATGAGCACAGGTGAAGCTGTAAAAGAGACCAGCTGAACCCGCTATCAAACTAATTATCAGACTGACTGATATAAAAGAGGGACAGATGTGCTTGAAATCACCCTCTCTTGTTACCAGTGGTTATGTAATGAGAAGCAAGCAGCCGTCAATTCTCTATCAAAATGGCCTCACATTCAATAACATTGCTGCTAGAACATTTTTAGATGAACAAAAGCTAAAAGGTTTAACAGCTGTGGAGAAGGCTCCAGAACATCTAAGAGAGGAGAATAAGGAAGCATTATGCAGTACAGTGTTGCCACCAGTGCAGAGCACACTCAAAACTGGCAGGAGGTGAACTTCAGTGCATCTGTACAGAAAGACAAATGCCTTGAAGCACTTTCAGTCCAAGAAAAACAGAAACGACAGACTGAAACTCTGCAGAAATGACAAGAACGGACATAAAACGAACGGCGAAAAGTTTTTTTCTTCTTGATGAATCATCCTTCTGATTGTTTGGGACATCTGGAAAATTATTTGTCCACGGAAGAAAATATGAGTGCTACAATAAATCCCCCATGTCCAAACACTGTCATGAATACTGAGTGGAGTTAAAAAATCTTCAAAGAGTGACTTTTTAAAGCAATGTGAGAGGGAGAGGGAAAAAAAACAATACATTTAGATTCTGTGTATTTTCTGACAAGACATAGCACTATTTGACAAAAGTAAAGCTGATCACAAAGGGGCTTAAATATCCTAACATTGAAACTTTGGATTAATAGCCAGAAAACTCTCCAGACGTGAATAATCTTAACCTAAAAAAAAAGGGGAAAACTTGAGTTAGTCAGCCCAAGTTTTAATCCAGTCTCAGAAATAATCACGATGATAAAATGCAGCTAACGACACAGTTTGTGAAATTCACAGAGAATTCAAACATTATTTTAATCTAAATTGTGATAGAAGAAAACAGTATTATGCAGATTCTCAGGACCAACTTCACTAGAAAGTAAAACGATTTCTCCTGCAAAATGAACAAGATGCTGGCTTTTGATCTAGTAGAAAATAAGAATGTCTAAGCCTTGACTAATCAATTCAGCACCTTATTTTTGATAATTTCTAGATTTATAAGAGCCACAGAGTCTCTTATTTGCAACAGTATTTCTTGCGGTTAGTTTTTAACACATTCATCCCTCTCATTTTGCCATTCTACAGGGGTATTCGATATTAATACGGTTTTGAGGGCAGAAGTGAGGAATTAATAAAAAGCACCTTCTGCTTTTTCATTCACAGGAATCCCAATGTGTTCTTGGACCCAAGAAAGTCCAGTGTTAAAACTCTGACCTTAAGTTCAAGACTTTCTAAAACACCTACAATATGGTTACTGTGCCCTTACTTGTCAAACAAAGATCTGTATTGATTAATCCTTTCAGACTCTAAGGCTAATAGTGTGTGAGCTTCTGTGTGGAAAACAGAATATAATTCTGAATTCCCGACCTCATGCAAAGCCTGCAGAAACAACAATTTATATAAGATAGTATAAACTAGGCCATTTGAAGGGAGGTGGCAACAAATGCTAATAAACATGATATGGGGCATTTGTAGAAATAATTCTGATAATTTAGGACTTTCTTTTCACACCCGAGAGTCGCCTGAGGTCGCCAGTCCAACACAGAGAGACAGGGCAAACAACCATGAAATTATGAAAACCTCACAAGTAAAAAAATAAGCTCATTAGCTACAGTCACTAATATGAAACCCTTTTACTTATATAAATTAGTGAGTAGGTAAAAATTACAGTTGCATAACAATCACAGGCACACGAACAGTCCCAGAAATCTGAGAAATATGTCACTTGAGTTGGTGGTTCAGAACAGTCACTTTAACTTAGTTAATAGAATATCAGCATATTTAAGTGGACTCGCATCTATATTTAGAGCTACTGGATCACACAAAGCCGATTAAAAAGCAGGCACGTCTGTGGGCAGCACAGTGTTGTTACACTTGACCTTGTGCCCCTTTTTTCTAATGTTCTTCCATAATTGGAGAGTTTTTAACTGCAGAGGAGCTTGATTTCAGTATACTTACTGGCCCCTAAGAGACTGGCCAGAATATTATGGAGTATTTTGTAACCGAACAATGTCATTTTTAGCAGGGGAAACAGTAAGGCCTATTTCTCATTTTACAAAATCTATTAATCTTATAGATTTTATATACAATATTTCTTTAAGAGAAAACATTTATATATCTTTATCCTTGGAACTGCTCTCATGCTGAGCCTTGAACAAGCTGTAGCACACAAAGAAATATGAATAATATTACACACAGAGCCCCTGGGCCACATCGCTAACTGACAGGCAGTCATTGTATGATTTATTTCCCCAATCTACTATGGTCAAAAACATATGAATATTAAACTGTTATGGGACAAAAAGGAACAAATAAATCTTGTTTTCAGATTCAGCTAAGGTTTTGTTTTCACCATCAGGGCTGAATGCCACCTGATGTGATTGTGAAAGTGAAGACAAAGCAACATTTTCCAAATTTGAATATTTTAATGCCTTTTAATGCCACCATACTGGCTATGCTGGCTAATTACAAGTTTAACTGTTGATAACAGCAGGCTACTCACTGGCTATCTAACCATCCTGTAATTATGCACACCAGTGAATAGGGCAAGACTAAAAGTAATTGTATTACACTGTATTTTTCAGGCTGAGATGGATCACTTCAAGCAGACTCTTCTGAGATAATTAAGCTAGCTAGAACTTTAGCATTAGCTAAATTTCACTAATGCTAAAGTGAACTTTAGCATGTTCATATGCTAAAGTTGTGAACATTAATCACAACTTTAGCATGTCCTAGTTACAAATAGGAAAACTAAAAGGCCTATCAACTGCAGCACTCAACAACCGGGCTATTTAATATTAGCATCATTAGCTAATACAAATATTTGTTTCTTCATTATGCATTGAAATACTAAAGGAACATCCATCCATACCTAGGGTCATATCTCCAGTGGTCAGTGGGAAAGAGGTGGGTTCACCTGGACAGGTCCATAACAGGACAACACCGAGACACACAGCATGGACAGCCATATATACATGCATAACAAAGAACAATTCAGGTACAATTTAAACTAACAGTCATTATCTGGCAGTTTCTGATTCTCCAAATCCTGCTCTAAATCAAGAATGGCTCCACTCTGCCAGTGAAGCGCGCAGCGGGACGGAGACGCATATGGTGTAAATCCAGAGTGACAGATGACTGTGCGGCATAAAACAATAATACCAAGAAGGTCAGCATGCAAAGTCATTTATATTATTCTCCTGAATGGTGCATTCAGAAGCCTTAACAAGTGTCGAAGTAGTTGCCAAAGGTATCACAGACAGATTTTCAGAACTAAAACAGCATGTTCTTTGTGAACTCAACTGTGGACTCATTTTAAAGGCTCTGGCCATCCTGCTTTCAACCCACAATTAGCTTCATTCACAGTTGCAGGCAATGTTTAATTCTTGGTACATGCCCATATGAATTATTTAGCACATCAGTCAAAAACATGTCATGAAGAGGAAAAAAAGATAAACAAGTCACAACTGACAAAGTCAAAGGAACAGCCAATTAGTGGAAAAAGAAATGCAACTTATAATTTGTAAAATATTATACTTATCTTTAAGTGTGTCGTCCAGATAAATTGCTGTCGCCATGTTTTACCCACGTAGCAGCCTTGTTGGATTTTGGGCTTAGGGTTGTTTATCTTAGTCTCAAAAATTCAGAATTCAACAAGCTTCTTGTTTACTTTTCCAACTTGGAATTAGACTTTGTTCCCCTATTTCATGCCCTCCAAATAGATAAAAACACAATGAAAGGAAGAAGTCAAACTCCTGTTGTGTCATTTAAATTGTCTCAACAGCATAGTGGTACTCAAAGAAAATCATTTAATGAGGTGGTATTCGTAATGAAAAGCCTGGCAATAACTTACACTTGAACAGCAACAACCACTTCTTTACCAAAAAGCATACTGTTTTCTACCCATGCTGTCATTTTCAATTTCAAATAATCCCCTTGAAAACTGATGCAATTAAACTCTTAGAACACATATATTAATGTTTTGACCCCTCAAAAAGGACTTCTGACAGCAGGAAAGAAACCTGCTGCTATAATGCTTATTGCAATTTTAAACACTATATGCATTACCACATGCTGGTGTCTTTGGCACTCTTCAGAATTAGCTCTAATTACTTTCTCCAAACAATCTATTCATACAATGAGCAAGGTTTATTCCTGCTACATTTGCATGTCCCTTACATGCAAAACGTTTGTTGTACATCCTTCAATGTAGTTCTTGTGGTTATGTTCAGAAACATTCAACTCTTTTACCAAAGAAATGTAATCATTTAGATTTCAACATTTAGTAAAAAATATTCAATATCAAGTCAACTTCTGCTGAAAAATTAACTAAGTCAAAATTAAAAATGTAATTCTGCAGCATGATTTGCTTTGTTTCTCAATCGGGTAAGTAAGCAATGCTAACTTGGAGTGCGTAACCGGACAGTGAAGATGAAGAAATGGAGTAATGAACAACACTTCTATGTCTGGCAATCCAATAGAAGACTCTGGGTTTGGAGTTTACCAGAAGAACAACACTTTAAGTTCATTGTGCTAAGTGTAAAGTTTGGTGAAGAGGAGACTATATTTTTCAGGAGTTGGATTTGGCCCTGTAGTTCTGGTAGAAGAAACTCTTAGGATATTTTCACAGCTAAAAGTCCAGCCGACTGTTCAATTGGGGGTCAAAATTGCAACATTTAGCTGCAGTGGTTTGCTTTCTCACTGCACTGTGTCAAGCAATTCAAACTCTGATAAACCTGTTCACCTCCTTGGTTGTGGTGGCACTGCATTAAGAGTCACTGAAGGAAACGATGCAAAAATCTAAAAAAAATGTAAAGAAAAATGAAGTAGCGTCAGATTGTCTGTTGTCTTGGCAAAACACCACAAGCCATTTGTTCTGCTACTACTAGACTCATGTTTGTTTAGGTTGTATATTCCCAGAATGCCCTGTGTCATAGTCCGCTTCCTGCTTTCGTTCACTTCAACTGAAGTGAAACCGAGGTTTTCGGACGGAAAAGAGTTTGCTTTTGAGATGTAGTGAAATAATCTACACTCAGCTTTGATAGAACCATTTTTTCCCCATCATTACAACTCGCCTTGAATATCTTCATGGTTGAGGTTTACTATATATAGATATACATGCTTCACAGCTGAAGCTACAATCATTACAGAACTCCTAAAGGCTTTATTATGTTTCAACTTCAAGCCTCACCTTAATGTGACTTTGGGATTAAATCACTGGCATATGGCTATCTTAAAGTATACATCATGCATTGCCTGTGTTGATTTTATGTTTTAATTGGCTGTTTAATTTATTTAACATCCAATTAAAGTGGAATCTTTAATCACTAAATCCTTAAAGCCTTAGGAGGGATTATTAGCTTTTATTGCAGCTGAGGATGCACAGTTGTTTCTCTATTGCAGTTTTTTATGTTGTTAGGCTAACAGCTTTATGTCTGTTTAACACTTTATTTTATTCAGAGACACAATTAGATAAATGTTTTTAACTCAAAGGAGCTAATGTGATAGTATGCATATTTTCTGTGTCTATGATCATTCTTATTCCGTTTCAAGTGCTAACCTTCTCCTTCGGTTCAACGCTTAGCATATGCTAATTTGAATTTGAAAGAGGTTTCTCTGTTTTCCTGTAGCTGTAAAGTACTCGTCCAAGTTGTGTCTGCAACCTCTGAGTAAAAAGAGGTTGTGTTTTACTCAAAGGCAACCTCTAAGTAAAACGCTATTTTTCTGTCTAAATAAAGAAAAATGTTAAGGGTATTTTCCTCTATCAAATGGAAAATTGATGCTTATTTAAATGGCTTTGTGATGTACTGCTGCTCAAGTGAAAAAAAAAAAGCAATATAAAATATAGTGCATGCTTAAAGGTAAATACATCATTCATACAGCTTATGTAAAGTCTATGAGTCGATATTGGTTCAACTGCATCTAAAATCAGGACTCAAAATATAACAAACTGAATAACTAAGAGCCAAGTTCACTGCTAATGCCTTAAGATATTATCTAATCAATTATCATTGCACAACATAAGATGAAACAAACTGATTAAAAGAACATGAGAACATTTATAAGCCGTCATGAAGACAGGTTGATTGACATGTGGCTTGGAAAATTAATAATCGGGAGGATGAGAGCTGCAGAATCTGATTAGCAATAACTGTTGCCATGGAAATCGGGAGACAGACATGCAGCTCTGGAGAGAAAAACTCAGCTGGTGTAATTAAAGGATAGAAAGTAAACTTGAAACCAATCAGATTCCAATGGGTTCGTCTCAGTTAAATGCCAACAGTTTAAATGAGTTATGGAGGATGCTCGGGTAAAAAGCAAGAGCAAGTGTATCTCTTTTATTAAAATTTGCCACCACAACACACTTTGAAAATGTTTTCGATTCGCGGGTTTGACGAGCTCCTCGGTGCTGAATGAGCGCAATCAGGAGCTGTGATTAAGCGAGCAGAGGAATTTTGACAACAGAAAAGGTTGTGTCACAAAGTGTTGATGACTCTTCAGAAAGAAAAAAAAACATTTTTTGGACTTTCTGCAAGCTGCATGTCATGTTTTATTCTCTTTTATGTTCAGTGAAAATGACTGAACTACATTTTTACTTTTCTCCTGGCTGAATCAAACATTTCTAATCACATTTATGTTGTTTGGATATTGTAAAGGAAAGAAACAATTCACTGCTTTTGGGTCTACTACTATACATGCATCTTTTTCTCCCATTAAATGACTTTATATTATCAGCAGCCAAGATATTTAATTATTGGGTAGGTGGAATTATGATGATGAAATTATATTTATCATATTTTCTAGACTAAAAGTTAAAATTTTTTCAAAGTTTTGATAGTCCTGCAAATATAGTAAGGTGCAACTTGTGTTTTTTTTTTTACCTCTTCATAATACATTTGTTGACTGTTGCATTAAAGCTGCAGTATGCACATTTCATGAAAGTGTTTCTTACATATTACCAAACATAACTATATTGAGAAAAATAAATATCGAGGTCACAGTGGTACTATTGTAATCAAAAGAAATGCACCACTCCTGATCAAAAATAACCAATCAGAGCTGGAGGAGGGACTTTGTGTGGTCAATCATGCTCGTGTACACTCTGCTCAATATGCTATTGGTGGAGAAACAACTTATCGTTAAAGGAAAACTGTTTATCTGCAATCTTCGGTGGCTATGCTAGTCAGCATTAGCATTCGTGGTAGGCTCTATCAGAAAGAAGCTGTAGTAGCAGAGAGCAGGAGGAAGGGTATGAACGACGTGTACTCAAGCATGATTGACAGCACTAAAACCCTCCTCCTGGCTCTGATTGCTCGTTTCTGACCAGGCTGTGGATTTCTGCCGTTGGTACTCAGAGCAGTGGGAGGAAAACAGCAGAGCTCAATTTTTCAGAAATGTTCTCTTATATTACACAGTCACAACATGGTGACAGTTTTAACAAAATATGTAAAAAGCATATTTTTTAAAACGACTATACTGCAAGCTTTGAATGTAAATTCATACTGACGGGTATAAGCCAAGGAGTCAACATTAAGTCTGGAATGGCAAGGAAGGCTAAACGCAAGCTGACCAAAGCTGGAGGAATGAGTCTATAAATTGCACAATTTGTTTAAAATCAGGAAACGTGTCACCAGATCATACCATTAACAAGGTCCAGGCCCGTGTTAGAGATACTTTAGTAACATTTAAATAATTATTATTTAACGCCCTCCAGAGTTCCTTTATATCACACAGTTTTTATTTCAAAGTCTTCACTAGAACAGCTGTTTTCCAGTGTGCCTGATTCATCACTCCTGTTGTAGCAGCTTAAACTGATTAGGCAGTCTTCAGTTGCGTTTCTGATTACGTGAGCGCTCGTGAGTGCGTGTGTGCTCACACACACACACACATTACTGCAACATGTCCAGTCTTTAAAGTGGAAGGAGCAAAGGGACCCTGAGGCCTTTTGCTTGTCAGATTTGATAAAGCTGTCCCAACCTCTCCTTGTTTTAAGGGCTATAAGCCTCTTTTCAGACAATATGATCTGAACCTCAGTACTGAGGTTACTGAGGAAAGTTATTCTTATTCTTAGTTTCTTCACCTCTAACTGTGGTCATAGAGCTGCTGGAGCTCTAAGCAATGGTTCCCATCCATCCTCATGTTATTTTTCTATGCAACTTGGCCTCTCTAAGTGCCCTGTATATAAATGTATTAGAAAAAAGATGAAGAGGCTCACTGTGGATATGTACAAGCAGAGGAGGGTGGTGCATGCCCCCTCCAGTAGAGTCAGCCTCTATAGGAGGTAGATCCAACCTTCTTAGAGAAAGTTTTTGACAGTTTTTCAGAGTCTTGTATTCTTTGTGGGCAAATCTTTTAGAGTTTATGACATCAAATCCTACTGTTTTGCAAAAACGTATTGATGTATTGACACAGGCTTTGGTAATGTTGGGCTGGCACATTTACTTCTAAACCAACATTGTGTTTATAAAGTAGCTTTTTTATCAGGCTGTTTTTGTAGTTCAACACTAGAGGTATCAACGAATTAATTAGGTTGTTCAGGTTTTGTGTGACATAGGACCAAGGGTGAAAGTAGTTTTGGGGGTACTATGACAAAAGTATACTCTCTCACACACACACACACACACACACACACACACACACACACACACACACACACACACACACACACACACACACACACACACACACACACACACACACACACACACACACACACACACACACACACAAAAAACTGCTTTGTGTGCTTTGGAATTTCTGTGCCGTTTAATTTTTTTGCGAAGCGATAAAAGCTGGTTAGCTCTTGAATTGCTACAAAATGGAGCTATATTTCCCTCAGCCTATTGACTGGCAATGTTGACACCTTGAGATGCCATGAGACCTAAATTCTGAACATCATGGCATGGAGTGCATCCCAGTTTTCCATGTCTGGCATATGACCATTCATTTTATCTTTTAAGCTAATTATATTGATCCTGTGTCCAGATAGAGGGCTAATCAGGAGACCTAGCATCATGACCTGTTTGTTCTGAAGATCCTGCAGCTTCCACTTCTCTTCCTAACATGGCGCCTCCTCACCCTGACTCTCATCCTGATAGGAGGAACCACAGAGCTCTGTTAGGTTAAAGCTTGTCTTCTGAAGTTGGGATATTTTTCTTCCAACAGGTTCCAGAGGAATCACCTCAAACCAGACGTTGGACTGGATTTTATTTCACTGTCATTTGTGAATGTTAGAGCATCATTTTCAACAGTGGAGCTATAAAAGCTGAAAAAGGTTATTAATTTGGAGAAAATCTCATCAACATTAATATTTCCACTAAATAAGAGGCAAAAAAAAATAGTTTGACAGAGGAAAAGCCTCTCAGGCTCTGAGTTCAAAGCAAGATGCCAAACAGCAAACATTTTTTTTTAAATTAGACAATATAATTTCACATAATTATTGCTGTAGAAGCCATTTGTTTGTTAAATACTTAAACATATTAACCGTGTTTGATGTGAAGCACAACACGTGGATGACGTATACTCAGATGAACGAGATAATTAGTTCAAGTTTGTCATTTATTGAACGTTCAGAAATTACAGCTGCTGTAATGCGCCAAGGCAAAGGCGCAGGTAATGGTAAAATACAGGCACCAAGCACCAAGGCTATCGTGTGGGATATTTAGCATCTCGATTAACCAGAATAAGTAGTGTAGTTAGGTTTTGTGGACCATTTGGCTGATTTTCTGAGGCGGGTTTTGGCGTTGGCTCGCTCTGAGGGCCGTTGGATGTTAACGTCTCCATGGAGGGCCGTTGGATCTTAACGTCTCCATGGAGGGCCGTTATATCCCAACATCTCCATGTTAAATACGTGTTATTTTGATCTGTTCTTTTTATTGTTGGCTGTTAAAGCAAATTGAGTGTCCTTTTCCCAAAATATGGGTTGTATTGTAGGCCAAATTCAGGTAATACATTAAGAGGTTCAAAGTGGGTTAAAAGTTTACTTTTTAAAAGTGCAAAGAATAATATTCACTGTTTGATTTTAGAGTTACCATAGTTATAATCAGAGGTTTAGCCCTTTCTTTTAGTCATTTCCTTGTATTTGAACTCAGATGGTTTACTAATACAAGTCAGCGAATAAAGAAATACAATCTGGATGTTAACAGCAACAGTGGTCATCATTGCTGACTCCTTGTTTATTTCCTCTTCAGATTGTGTCAACTCTGTTACAGCAGTTCTGACACCCGGGACCTGTAACAATAATTTACTCGGTTAGAATATTTTCACTCTCTCTATGCCGTCTGTAGCAGAATTGACATATCATACTGTAAAAAAAATTTCTGAAAAAAAGTTTTAAAAAGTACCTAATGTTTTACAATAACTGATTTATCAAAGTTTGTCTTTCCAATAAAAGGTCAAAAAGCAGGAAATAATTTTTTTTTCTTCATATCTTGAAACATTAAATATACATTATTCCATACACTGAATTATGGAATAATGTAAATATGTTCTTGAATAAAACACTGTAAAAGTGTGTGTCTGTTCATCAATGTTAATATAAAAACTATTTCAGAATCATTTCTATCAAATAAAAACATTGTGCTCTTTATTCAGAAATCCCTAAAAACAATTAATCACATCAAAAGTTAGAAACTCTGTCTTTAGTGCTTTCTTTGATTACCAAATATATTAGTGTTTGAGAAAATGTGTCAATTACAGGTCTTAACTTAAAATACTTTGTAAAATGGCACTTTGCCAAGTTCGGTCCACTTACTTGCATTAACTAATAAACAGACAAGCCACATTCAATATGGCGGATGCTGTGACGTATCACAGCAACGGGCCAACCCGCTCCATGAGGCGTCTACGTGTTCATGTCTAATTTCCAGTAAGCTAGTGCAAGTGAATGGACCGAACTTCACAAAGCATTTTAAGTTAATACCCGTCATTAACGCATTCTCTCACACACACTAGAACCCAAACTCAGAATGGAAGCAGATTTACAAATCAGTCTGAACAAGAATGAACGAACTTGAAGGACCAGAATAGGCATAGAAACAGAAGAGTCTGACAATGACTAAAAAAATACAGTATATATATGAGCCATTGGAGAACATGGATTGAAGTACTGAGGTAAAATGTAACGAGCCCTGATAAAACCTGGAGGAAGCAGAAACAAAGAAATATAAAAACCATAATGTTATGAGAAAATTGTCATTTTCTTTTTTTTGCAAAATATACTGGTTGACGTCATGAAAAAAAAAACTAAATGAAAAAGGTAATCTTTGTGTTTGAATTCCTATTTTACAGTGTCTGACCGCCCGGCACACAGTTGATTAACAAACCCCCCTTTGTCTGGCTTTTCATACGTTTTTGTTATTGGTTTTGGACAACAAGCTTTATGTTTGATAGTTGAGAGTCAATGCTGGGGAGATCAGAGGGGTGAGGGGCTATTAATTGCAAAGTAATGTAAATGTAAGGGGACAAACTAGACTAAACATACGGTCAGAAATGACAAGTTCAAAAGGACCTGAAAATGAACCTCAAAGTCTTAAGGATAATGTAAAGGTTTTAAAACTTTTCTACCATACAGCTCCTGCTGAACACATCTAGTCAGATAGCTAATATAAGGATGCTTTATTTTCTTAACTTGTACCGTCTTCTAAAAACAAATTTGGCTATTTGAGAATATCTTCAGCTGCAAAAGCATGGACAGTCATGACATGTAAATTACTGGAGTGAAACCCATTTCTCTGATTGAGGTAAGAGTTTTGTAACTTACAAGCTGCATGTCTGCTAAGCAGCGGACTGCATGCTAGCTATCAGAGCAGATAGCCTGACTAATCAGCTAATATCAGCTGATTAAACTTGTGTTAACCAATTAAGTATTTCACCCATTAAACACTTTGAAATGATCACTAAAGTTCTAAAAAAAAAAGAAAGCAATATGAAAGCTGCAGTAATCAATATTTTAGCAATGATTAGCAATAGTTTCAAATAAAAATTATCGTTTTACATTCTATTCTTTTTTTTTGTCATATTACATTATCTATGCATGCCATTGCACTCTAAAAATGTGTTTTTACTCCAGGTTAGCATGCTGTCAGACTCTCATACAAACATAAGCTGTGACCTGACCACCAACCAGGACAAAACCCAAGATTACTACAATGTTTAACTTCCACAACCTGAAATAACCAAAATGGTTTCACACCATGTAAGGGCAAAATATTCCCAAAACACCTTAAGTTGTTGGCTTAAGCCGACTAAAGCTTCAAAGCAGCTTTTGTCATTTAACACATTCAGTACCGTCATCTCTTCAGTAGGAAAGTGAACTTATCAGATAAAATTCTAAATAAGTGCTTTTTGATGACTGACGGCAAACAGAGTTGAAGGTTTTGGGTTTCTGTGCAAACTTCCATCACAATAAAGAGACACCAAAAACATTTTAAAAAAACCCTCAAAGGGCTAAACAATCCTGTTCCGCATTAGCAGATAACGCATCCGTGGCTACAATCTTCTCTAAGGCTTCCAAGACTGCTGGATTATTATACTTGGTTAGTTGGGAAAAAGCAAAAACAAAACAAAACAAAAAAAAAAGCACACAGGAATCTGAGAGTGACTGACCACCCAGGAGAAAAGCATTAAGAGAAGCTCGTGTCTGAGCACTTCAGATTCTCCTAAAAGCATCAGCCGATTCACTCTGTGATTCGAGTTCAGTCGAGGTTAAAGCTCTCCAACCGCGAGCGCATTATCCGTTATTATTTAGCTCCTTTTTAGAATTACAGCAAATTTCTCCCCGGAACCATTATACTGGTTGCATTTAGATGCGCTACGGCTGCGTCTGCGAATGAACTGCTTTAAAAGTGGAAAAAGGCCTGCGTCGCCTCGTCCCGCTTCATCTCAACTTATTTGTCGAGCTGTCCGTCATCCTTTCAACGGACGACTCCTTGTTAATGATTGATGTGGCACCTCTTAATGTGATGGATGAATCCCCTGCTGCATGATGGGATGGGGTGAGTCATGCACCCCATGCTCTTCCCTCCTCCCCACCCCCCGCAGCACTCAATGCTACCCTCTGCGTGGAGCTGACACACGCCTGGTGTCCATCGATGGCGGAACAAAGAGACATTCAATTTAAGCCCCATCAATAATGTACAGCTTAGAGGGCTTCTGCTGAGGCAGCCCTGTAAAAGCCGGGACATTGTTGTGGTGAAGCAATAGTTTTTGACTGGTTTATTATCTCCGGATCTGCACACCGACTCATGGATGATATCGCTTTATTTACTTTGTCATGGCAGCACCACCACGATGTCTGAAACGGCTTTCTCGAGCCACTTTGTTTCTCTGCAGGATGGATCTTCGCTTTTCGGTGGAACATGTCATGAAACAAAACGGCAGCGCCACGGTTTCTCATTTATCAACCATGTCATATACATGAGCACACACAAAGAAAAAAGAAGGAATATGTTTGCTTTAAATGTAAGGCAGGAAGCAAGTTGCTGCTTAAAAAAAAAGGGTTAAGAGTGCGTTTGTTTATGTGTATATATATATATATACACATACACACACACTACATTTATATAAAGACAGCCTCACCAAAGAGGGCAAAATGTAACAAAAATGATACTTTTCAGAACCATCCAACAACAAAAAAATAATAATTGTACAATGACTCCTGTAAACAGCAGGGCAGGAAAAACTTACCCTTAAACCTTACAAAAAAAAAGTTATTTCCGAGATAAATCAGATAAACAGTGGCAGCCCACATGAGACTCCAAGGATACACACAATGTCTAAAAGGTTAGTTAAAGGTCAGGGTCACAGCACAGCAACACTAATCAATATATTTTTCTTAAATGGGGAAATAAATTGTGCGAATGACTCACTGTTTGGGTGAGCTTTTTTTTTAATCAGAGCGAGAGCATTTGGTGTAGCTACAAAAGAAATATCCAGGTGTCTTAACAGAAACGCAGTGTTCTGGAAACTTTTGCTAAAAAATGTGTGTTTGTGAGAGGTTAAGTCTGTGCAATGTAGTCGCACAGGCTTAACATCACATTCAAATATTTGAAAAGTCCAGCATTTAAATTTGGTTCATTTAGTCGGTCAGGTCAGTTCTCTTAGCTGCTGGCCACAAAACTGGACGGAGTTAACATTTATGTCGGCACCCCTTAGAGTGAACTAGGTTCATCTCAACAATTAGACACTAGGTTTACCGTGACAGGAGAAATTTACTTTTACTGTGACAGAAGTTAAAGGAGCTACATGAAGGTTTTGATGACCTCTAGAGGTGACATCACAAATAGCATTTAACTAAACGTCACAAGCCAAACAGCTGCAAACAAAAATCTTTTCTTCAATTTATTTTTGAGAAAAAGGTCAACTACTCTATATATAATACATTAAAAAACATGATCTTCTCTCAGGTGTAAGCAAACTGTTTTGATTCTATGACTTGACTAAGAAATACTGAAGTCAAATGTTTAAAGGGCAAGTATTACGTAAAATTGACTTTTATAAACTTTACATGTCATTTCCTCGCCAAACAAAAACCTGGAGTGTTGCCTTGATTCTTTCATGCATGTTTAAGAAATTACGTAATCTCCAGTGGCAACCATTCAGCTGTCCAAAATACAGCTTTCAAGGCACAGCTCCTTCATACTAGCTATCAGCAATTAGCAAACACCTTGTGGAACTGCGCATCTCTTGAGCTCATTATACAAGCTACATTATATGCTGGTGAAACGTTAAAGGAATAATAGCGATAACTTCCTGAATGCTGGAAAGCGTCAGAGTTTCTTAAAGAGACAGAGGCCCAATTTCAATACATCATATTTAAGTCATATATATAATGTTTGCATAAAAACTGAATGTAATGGTTACTAGATTGTGCTATTAAAATGATACCATGTATTTAACAGTGAATACGAAGACAAGTTAAAAAAAAAGAGTCATGAAGTTATCCAAATCTTATGGTCATTTCTGTTTCCTGAAATCTTTTTTCAGACCTACATTTGGTGCATTTTCCTATCCGTCAATTTATTTTCTTAACCAAGTATTGGCCGTTTGGTGTCTACTCAAACTGCACCATTACTAAGGGACAACGTTTGTGTTTCTCAGAGCTGCTACAGACACTGATCTGACCCTCTGAGTGTAAAACAGAGGGCTAACATTGTAACATGGCCATATGGCACCTGTGGTAATCATATTACTGTGTCCTATAAAGAGAAAGTTACATTTGTCTGTGTTAGGTGGCAACATTACATTTTGAAGTTATAAAGATAGCAAAGGAAAGTTTCAACTCTGTCTCTTGTTACTCGGAGCAAAAAAACAAAAAACAAAAAAACAATACAGGCTGGATCATCTTTATGAAAGCGAGGTCATATTCTTGACTTTTGTGGCCATGGGGAAAATATTTGAGAAAACAGAAGTGACCCTCAAAGGAAAGGATATATGATTCCAAGTGTTGAGCAGAGAGAGCGAAGCTTCTTTAGAGCAAATTCATATCAGCCTGTCGAGTTAACTTGTGCGATCAGGGCCGTCAAAGAGCCCCAGTAGAGGCTCGCTGAATCACAATAGATGATTTCTTTGTTTGGCTGCTACCGCGTTCACAAAAATGATTACATTCCAGAGAGATAATTTCTTATTCCAAGTGCAATCAGCTGATTAGCAATTAAATCATCAAGGGGCATAAGTGAAGTTGGCTCCCTGTCCTTCCACCCTTGCCAGACATTAATTCCTGACCTAGAACAGACCCACATAATAGGCACTCTGGTGGCCGAGCCATTTAGACCCCTTTGCATGACACTCTGTGTAATTGCTCCCTTTCCCCCCAATTTCTCGCCATTACTTTGAAAAGAGTCTTTACCACATAAGGTCAGGATCTAAAACTCACACCTGTTCCCAATCTGATTCCCCACCCCCCAACCCCCGCCAAGCATATTTTGTCCATTTTTCTAACCTGAGACCAACCTGGTGCACAGAAGCCAGGGGAGACGAGCAGCACTTACGCAAACAAGTGAATCCCTCCCAACTCCCCCCACCTATCCCAGACGGCCTTAGACACTTCTGGCTGAGATGGTCTACTTTGCCCCCAATCCATCTGCAGGCCTCCAGGGAGCCTGTGGTGATTATGGTTCATAATTCATAGAGGGAGGGCCAAACATTCAAAGGAAGACAACCCTAGGCTTACCTTTTCATAATGCATTGGATCTTGAGTGCTGAATGTTTCGCCTTTCTTTTTTTTTCCCCCCATCCTCCTCGATTTTTCCAAGCTTATAGCTTGTAGGTTATTAGCTTAGTCAGATATGCACACAGCCACAGAGTCACAGTCCCTGAGCAGACGGGATATACGGAATACATAGTAATTGGAAAATTCCAAAGAGAAATAGACTCCGTTTGGTGTTTGCGTAGGTCACTGATTAAGCTGGATGAGCCGGAGTGCTCCTGGGATGAAAAGCGGTGGCAAACCTACAGCTCTAAAGGTTGTATAAATCCCCTTATAGGAGTCTGACTCCCACTTCTCAGTTAAATCCTGCCACATTCTTAAGAGTCAGGGAGTGATGACAAATGCTAACAGGATGCTCAGACCAGAATTAATTTACTCGGGTTTTCCCCTAGGTCAGGGTTTTAAGTTCGGTCTGTTGTTGTTTTACATGATGTGTACTAATCTCTCCATGTAAAAGCTAGTGTGAATGCCGTCAGCTGGTTGTGGGAGTTGAAAGGTGCTGAAAGAGCTGAAGTGAAGCAGAAGCACCGAAAATTAGAAGCAATATAGAAAGAAAGAAATGCATTCAGGAACTTCTGTAGAGATAAGCCAAACAGCGCAAGCTAAAACTAAAGGATAATTCTGAAATCAAAGTGAACCGATCATGTAGGGTGGATTCATACCAGCCCTGTTTAGTCCGGTTTAGTTGAACTCTGGTGTGGTTCGAATGCAAATGTCAAGCAGACTGGAGACTTCTCCAAAGGCAGGAAGCGGACTGTAGTGCAGGGCATTCTCATAAATACAACTAAAACAAACAAGTCTAGCACTAGTGGGAGAACTGCCTCCTGATCGTTCACCACAAAAGACAAATCCTACAGCCTCTAAAATCTGACACCACTCCACTGTTTACATTTTGCGAAGTTGTGCTTGGGATCTTTAGAGGTTTTTGTGTAATTTTCTTTAGTTTTACTGAAATTTGGATCATTTGCCACAGTCCAGTGTTGAAGTGAACCACAGCAGCTCAAAGTGCAATAAATGTTGCAATGTTGGTCCCCAATTGAAACAAGTCTACTGGACTACCAGTTGTGAAAAGACCTAAAATATGTTGTTTAGAAGCTAAAAAAAAAAAAAAAGAAATAAAAGCAGAGAAGCAATACCATAAAAACTGAAAAGTTAGAAGGTGAAATCTTTTTACGAAAATGAATAGCACATTGACTGTGTAATACCAGACATGCAATTTTGAATTTTGTCATACCTTATCTGCTTCAACAAAAACTTCAAAAACCTGCTGTGTCAAGTATGTGTTGCAAGTGATATTTTGTACAATCCGTATAGAAATAAAAGTCCATGGAGAATCAAACATATATTTTCAGTTATGAGAGTAACATAAGTGAATAACATTGTGTCACCAATAGTCAGAAATAGGAAATGAGGCAAAATTTCTAAACATTTTATGTTGTCAAAATCATTTGGTTTAATGACAAAAAAAATCTAAATTCTGTTAGTTGCCTTTAACAAGTTGCAAGGATAAAGATGTTTACGAAGAAAATTTGGAAAGACAACAAATGTAGTGTTGCAATGAATTTAAATAGCCAACGTGTTAGCAACAATTATTGTAAGTAAGAAACTGTTTCTTTTTAATGACCACATCCATAGCAGCACGTTTGAATCCAGCCTGGCTGGTGGTCAACATCCTTCTGTCTAGGAGAAAAAAGTAATGGGTTTGCTTTGATATATCCTGAGGCTGCAGTAAATATCTAATAAAACCCAAAGCAGTAATGAAAGAAGTGAAGTCTACCACCACCCACTGGCGAGTGCAACAGCTTGTTACTTCACCTGCAGCTTAGGTGAACATCATTTGGGTTCTATACCAAATGATGTTTGGTCTCTTGACATAAAAAATAATTTGTTTCAGTTACTCCAGAACTAATCATAAATTTCTTGGCTGCTTCAGCACTTTAGTTACCATCTCTGTGTCAACTAACTTACCAACTACTAGCTCTGGTAGCAACAAGCAAAGGAGAGGAGCCAAGTGGTGGCGCACTGTCAAATATTCCTGCACTACTAACACACTTCATCAGAGCATCGACACCCAGAAGGTGGCATATAATACTGGTGAATTTTTTATTCAGGATTACTTCTTCATTAATTACCTTGGATAGAGAATTTGACGAAGAGGGAAATATTATGCATTTTCCAGGCACATTTACAGCACAATATAGTAAGTATGTCATCTTAAGTCATTATAAAAATGCTGTATATATCAGACAGGATTTAAAAGAAATTATACTTCCTAATTTGACATCTTGAAAATGGGCCTCTGTCACATTAAGAAGTTCCTACTCTGACACACTGCCTTCAACATGTCATCGCATTGCTCGTCATTTTGCCGCTTACAACTACTGAGCAGTAGTTCATATGAGAAGCTCAGCAGACATATAGTAGTTTCACCAGGTGTTTGCCAACTGTTGCAGCCGCTAGTCTGGAGGAGTTGAGTGGTGAAGGAGAAGAGGTGCTCTGTGAGACAGAAGTTCGTTTGGAGCCTGCAGCTCCATGGAGGAGCTTAGTAGAAATAGGCGGGGCTTTGTTAGGCAAGCGTTGAAGCACCCTGATAGGTTGTCAAGGGAGATTTGTGGATTCCTCTAGCATGCATGAAAGAATCAAAGATCAGTCCAGACATGTTTTGGATGAGGGAATAACATTAAAACATGACATAAAGCTAATAAAAAAAGGTTAATTTTACACAATACTTCCCACCTTGTCCTCCTTTAAGCAGCATCAGTTGATATTTTACTTCTAGAGAAAAATCTGCAGCAATGCACTCCTATATAATTATTTCCCTTGCATTCAAGAAACATAGCCGCCTTACCAGGTGAAATTACTGCTTTGGCAGAAGGTTTCCATGTCAGCGCATGTAGCCGGATACATCACAGATAATCATGAATCCTTGTTTGGACAGCTGTTGTTTAAAACTAGACTAAACATGGCAGCCTCTTTGTTCTAACCAAGAGCCACTGCAGCTCCTCA
Organism: Poecilia mexicana; assembly: GCF_051168715.1. Lineage (NCBI taxonomy): Eukaryota > Metazoa > Chordata > Actinopteri > Cyprinodontiformes > Poeciliidae > Poecilia > Poecilia mexicana. The sequence goes on along the minus strand of NW_028263382.1, from coordinate 29,499,058 downwards.
CTGGCGGCAGAGCAGCCCTAAACATCTGATCCCACAAATATTCCTGATTTATTCTCTAAAGCTTTGTGGTTCTCTTCTGGCTTAAGCATTTTTCAGAAAGTATAAATAAATAAATCTCTGACTGCGCCATTTGTGTGAGGATGCTTGTCATGTACTCTGTGTGGGTCGTGAAAAAAGACAAAAAAGGAAAAAAAAGAAAACCTGTCTGTTTCAGTGGCTTTTGTAACTCCATGAAATCTCACCCTGTGAATTTATTTCAAAGAACTTTCAAAATCCAGAGAGTTTCTGAGGTTGGCTTGTCATATTTTATATGCACGGTCTCCAAATGTCTGATTAAAAAAAAAAAAAAAATTCTGACCCAAAATGTCCTAAAATTTTAATCACTGAATAACCTAAATGAGAGGAAAATCTTCCCTTAGATTGCATCACAGAAGACTGACAAGCGTAGATGATAATCTATTAATGCTAGTCATTTTCTTTAAACTTCATAACTGTGGATGGTGTGGCAGATGGAGTCTTGTCACTTTTGAAGGCAAGGTGGAGTGTTTGGAAGCCTGAATTCATAAGCATATTTTACATTCACTTTTCAGTCGACAAATGGTTATAAAAAAAGATTCTTCCTGGAGATTACATTTCAAAATCTATAACACTGGCATATAAGAGTCTCTAAAGCTAAAATCAAATCCTGGCAAATATAAAAATCATGAACATCTAAAGCTGTCTGTCCATAAAAAGTATAAATTATGAATAATGAGAAGAAAGCTCAACCATTTAAGCAGGGAAGAGCTTTCTGACCGAGGAAACAGTCTGTGAATTTTGAGAGACAGTAAATTAATGAATCTCCACAGAATAGATCAGCGGCGATAATGTTCGTGGTTAAACTAATTAGAGACGCTCTCACGTCTCACAACCAATAACGCTGCAATCTCTGTAATGAAAACGGTTCTAGCACTGATATTCAGCAGCTGGAACATGTATGAATAGAGTGCGGCAGTGATGATGAGTTTGTTTAACTCCTCTCGGCTAATCACAGCGTGTTTGCTTTCTGGTTTATAGCTGCCAGCAAACTACGTCTTGGTTCGAGTTTTACTGAGATTGATGCCATCCTCTCCCATCGCTATAGCTTCAAGATTAGCTGGTAAACATTTAGGCCAACCAAAAGCAAATGCCAATTAACCTGCGGTAATGTTTTGCAAAAAGGCCCGTCTTTTGCAACATTTTGCAAGATACAGGGGATGTAAAAATATTCAACACCTTCATAATTAAATATCACTGCATTGCAGAGGCTAAATTCTATAATTTATTTACATTTATTAACACCTAGAGCTTGTTTAAATTTTTCTTGCTACATGTAAACAGCCACATTAGCTGAAATTATATACATTAGGGCTGAACAATGAATCAATACCAATGCATATTGACATAGACGTGATTAATATCAACATATAATACATCTGATGGAATATTCAATATATAGTATATTCATTGAACTTCAAACCACACTGCATTCTGGGAGATGTAGGCAGAGGAAAGGCTTTAGATGTTCAAGCAAGGTTGGTGACATCAACTAACTCACTCACTGGTTACCTAGCAACAACCTGTTGAGTTACTTGCGCAGGAGCAGTTTCATGTTTGGCTACTGTACCTCATTACTGCTTAAAAATAAATAAATTAAAAAAAACAGGATAGAGTGAAAACTACCACAGGAAAGGTCACACCACCAGTTTGGCAGTATTTCAGATATTGAGTGACTAAATGCTTAGAAATTGTCACCTTCCTAAAATAATCAAATCATTTTTTTTCTTCAGTGATTGTCAAAAAAAAGGCCATTATTTCAGGAAGGTGATGATTATATAGATATATATACACATAGATAGAGATAAAGATGGAGACAAAGAGAGAGATGGAGAACTTCTGTCAAAATTACACTACAGGGCAGACAACTGATAACCTATTGTTGATCGTTAAGTGTCATTTTATATAAGAATTAGTTATCTTTACTGCGACTCTTCCTCGTAAAGAGGCATTCTGTCGACAGTGAAGAAGAACCACTGGGTTTTAAGAGGAAGAAACTCCCATGTGGACCAGCTCAGAGCAACTTGCTTGGGACAACAGGGATGACGCTAAAAACACAGAAGCTCCCTAAGGGCCAGGAGTACCTTCTATGGGTGGAAAACAGCCAAACAAAAAGCAAATAGTTAATGTCAGCGAATAGCTCAATGTCTCTGTTCAGGAAAGAGGCACAACTGAACAGAAAAGCACTAAGCCAATAGAAAAGCTGAAGTAAAACTAAAGTTAATTGCAGCGTTTGCTGTATTAGTGACTCGGTCTAGAAAATAAAGACAGCTAAGCACAAAAGCAGTGAGTCAGGAGTACATGGGGAATGATAGACAGGGTTTGCGGAGGTTTAATGATTAGCTTTGTTTAGACAAGAGGACTAAATCAGTGAGCCAGAGCTGGGTGGAAGGGAAAAAGGAGTACACAAAGGAATTGGTAGCAATATTTCTGTCAATGGCTCTATGCAAGTGAGAGATGCAGATAAGCACAGAAGTATTGAGCTGGGGACTTTCTGGGATGAAAAACATGGGAAAGAACAACAAAGAAAGCCATACAAGATGGATTCGTCTGGATGTGTAGTTATTTTTAGAACATATTTTGATTTTGTAAAATTGTACATGTAAAATATACACTCGTATAACACCCAGATTGTATTAATCACATTTTCCTTTCTATCTCTTCATCGTCTTCCGCTTATCCAAGGACAGGTCTCCAGAGCAACAGCCTAGGCATGGAAACACAGACTTCCCTCTCCCCAGCTATTTGGGCCAGCTCCTCTGGGGAAACGCCAAGGCGTTCCCAGGTCAGCCGAGAAACATAGTCCCTCCAGCATGTCCTGGGTCTCCTACTGGTGGGACAATCCTAGAACTCCTCACCAGAGAGGTGTCCAGAAGGCATCCTGAGCAGATGCCCAAGGGTGTAGAGCTGGTCCAGTGTTGCACAACCAACCTGCTTTCCTGAATCTGAGGTTCGTATATCCAGCAGATCCTCCTCTCCAGCACTCCTGAATAGACCTTACCAGGGAGGCTTAGATGTTGTTTATAGAAAATAAAGGTACGCCAAATGTATCAGACAAGTGATGCAACAAATAAAGGTAGAAGGGTCATAGATACTTAGAAAAAATCTCTAAACGTATGGTTGGATCCAGTTACTATCTGCTTTAGTCATGCACTAGCATAATAAGATCAATCCATCCATCGTCTAGGCCTGATTTTAATTGCGGTCATTAGGCAAGAGGCAGAATACGCCCTGGACATGTGGCCAGTCCATCAGAGATATGACAGGATCGTTTTTGAAACCTGATCCATCTGGAAGAGTGCACAACTCTGCCAGGCCTAAAGACGCCACTGCGGTTCTCACTTTGACCATGTTTTGCAAGAGACGTACACGCAGTCAATAGTGGGAACAATAAAAATATCACATTATCATTCACGTTATGAATAATTTAATAAACTGTATTTATATCTGGTTGGCATTTCCTCGAAGCTCTCTAAAGATTGACTGTTTAAAATCTGTAAAAAGATTTTTACGATTCAGACACAATAAAGCTACTCATGTGCCGTGTCTATCAAGAAGAAAATAAAATCAACCTACAGACACAATAAAGCTTATAAGTGCATATAAGTATATACTGAAATATAACCCTGTCTCACATCTGATTCTCCATTTAGTCATGCAGAGTGATGAATTGCATCCAATGCTTTCCATTTATCTCCACTGCCTTCATCAGCATTTCCCAAAACATACTCTCATTTTTCTCTCTGATAGAGTGTGCGAAAGAGAGATTTCTCACTTTAAGGTTAAAGCATTCAATGACTTCCCATTTTGTCTCGCTGCTGCTGCTGCTGAACCATCTTCCTTCCTTTGTCTCAGTCTGTCTGTTTTTGTTTTGTTTTTGAGAGAACAGCTTAACAAGGACGAAGTTTTGCATCATAACACTGCCGCAGCCTATCTTGGTTTCTTTGTATCAGTTTTTTGAAGAATAACCTGTTAGCTGAGAGAGCTGTATACGTGAATGTAAAGTGAGCACACTCATGTGAATGTCTGTTATTTTTCTGCCTTTGTCTATTGTTTTTTTCCCCCCTTCTTCCTATTATTTTTCATGTGTTTCATATGCCGTTCCTGCTCCTGTGGGTGCATATGCATATGAATTTGGAGGCAAACACTCACAGGGAGTACAGCAAAAATCTCTTTGAAGTCATTGTTAATGCCACAGAGAAATTATGACGCGTTGTGTTGTTTGACTGTATGACTGTGTGGGAGACAGCCTTTCATCTGGTTACTTACATTAATAGGTGCATTTTAGAGAAATGTCATGATTTTAATGTGGATATTTCATCATTTTTTTTTGTACTCTGTTGATTTAAAACCCGTGACTAAGATACCGCGTTTATAGCCAAAATATTTTCTGCAGATGAATGCATACGGTACATTAAAACACTTTATGTGGAAACTGCAATACAAATCGCACTTGCTGGTGCACTTATTACAGTAATAACACATGAATCCCTGTCCACAGTCTAATGCACTGCATGGTTACCTCACTAAAGTTTCCATCTCTGTGCTGTCATTAATCGGTTCCATTCATAAATAACCACTTCCTCCTTTTGCTACAGCAGTAATGCATGTTTTGCGAGGAGCACTTATCATAAAATCCATAAACTGCCAAGATGCCTGAAGTAAAACCTTTAAAGAACAGACACTCCAGAAGAGCTATCAATGAGCACAATAAACATAAATTATTTATTACAATTAAAAAGAGTGTAAAAAAAAGAGAGATTGTGTGCAGATTAATTATTACACTAATCTTACATTCCTACCGACATTCTTTCGTTTCAACTTGTGCTCAATCTGGTGTAACGTTAATGAGCAGACTCATGTCTACGTGTTTATACCAGGACTGTTTTTAGATATTTAACTGGAGGCAAAAAGATTAGGCGTGTGCTCGGCTGCCTCCTGTTTCTTACCCTTTTCAAAAATGCTGAAATAGTGCTGATTCCCCGTGGGAGTTTCTGAGGAGGGAACCCGAAAAACACAGCAGCTCCGGTGCACGCAGAGCTACTCCCATGACACATTTGTACTAGAGAAGGGGATTTATCTTCCTTTTTTTTTTCAGGAGGGAAAAAGTGAAGGGTGGGTGGTGGGGGGGCAAGATCTGAGATCTCTGCATCTGCTCAGCAGCTTGTCACTAGGAGTGCTGGAGGCAAGGCACGTCACCGTCGTTTGATTAAAGATTTATGCCCTCCCAGAGATGTTTTCTCTCATTTTTCTGTAAACCTTATCTCCTACAATTTGCTGAAAAATGTGTAAAGTAAAGGAGTGACTCTTGCCTTAATTGTTTTCCCACTGCGGGGCGGAATTTCAAAAATGCAGGTGAGGATTTTAAATCAATACATTTGGGTTAAGTTAAAAGCATATTCACATAAAAAAATATAGAAAGGCTAAAAGATTAAAATAAAACATTTCTAAATTCTCTACTCTAGTTTTGTGTTATCGCGTCTTCACGCACGACTGGAGGAAAGCTGAATTTCCCTCTTTTCTAAACAGATGTTTAAAAGCCTCCGTTCACCAAATTTACATTTGAATTGAGGATGCCTCTGCTCTCTCTGTAAACCATGAGCACCATTGTGGCTCCTCCGTGAATCCAATAAATAAACACACACTTTTAATCCACACATTTAAATGGACAAAACACATTTTCGAACACAATGCCGTCCATTATTCCGAAGTGAAAGTGCATTTTTCAAAAAATAAAATTCATAGAGCTTGATGATTTAACCCTTAGCAAGCCGAATCACAGACGTTTAAAATCCATTTTGTTGCTCCTTTTCCAGACTTGTGTTGAAGTCTAACTAATGACAGGTTCTATGATGATATCCACGCGGGTGTTGTTCTACTTCAAAACTGACTTTGGTATAAAGATGCAGAATAATCTTTACCAATGTTTGATTTCCACAACATGCCCTTTTCACAAAAGGCACTTTTATAAAGTGCCTATTCTATTCTCACTTTCTTTTGAGCCAACAGAGTGACTCAGCATGCAGAATCCAACGAAACCGAAAACCAAGCTGAAAAAGAGAAAAATATTCACTTATTTATCACTATTTTTTTTCTTTACCTTTCTTATGGTGCTGTGACGCATCTTGTAGTTCTCATATAATGCAGTGTGACAGGAAAGAAAAAGAGAACAAAAAAAAAAGTTTGAATTTAAATTGCAGAAATGGATCTAAAAGCAATACCAATAAACTTTAAACAAATTAAGTAAAATACAGTTACTGTAAGCAACTGTGTGGCTTATGTTAATCAGGTATACTGTTGATTTCGAATGTTATAAATCTGTTGTATGCCCGTTTGGCTAACGCTACTGTTTCACTGATACTTACAATGCATGCGTATGTTTAATGCATCACTTTTCAGCACTGCAGCAAATGTAATGTGACATTTAATTCTTCTAAATGCGAAGAATTGACGTGCATTTATAAAATATCAATTCTTTCATGTATCAAAAGTACGCTTGTCTGATGTGATACAACCACATTTTGTATCTGGAAGAAGCTGCAAACTAATGCGCTCTTCATCATCTTGTTTTTACTTTGTAGTTGATGAACGAAGTCAAGTATGAAAATGATCTTCTGATGATTTGTGGTGGAAAGTTTAACAATAATTAACAGTCTTGAGTGCCCAGTACAAGTCAGATAATTATTGCTGAATTAATCAGCATATTGGCCGTGTCGGCTATCTCAAACGTTTGGCACTCTGAGGTGAGTGAATCTTAATGAACGCAGACAGAGAGTCTGCATAGTGCAGCATGAGATTAATGAATGAAGAAGGATTTTTTCCCCCATTAAATGAATTTCATAGTGATGGCTGCCGGCTGGGAAATATCAGTACAAACATGTTATTTACAAATTTCTTAACTATATTCTTATAATCTGTTTGAACACTATATCATCTTACTTTTTAAAAGGGTACAAAAAATAGAAATTCATTAAACACCTTTCTGACAAAAAAAAGAAAGGTTCACATTTACATGACTTAACATTTTTTCAGTGATGCCCTTCATTTCACCATAGACTTACTTTAATTTCTTAGCCTCGTGGCAACACAAAACGTATTTGCAAGACCTATAAAGAGCTATTTGGAGTCAAAATGTCAACACTGATGAGGTGAAAATACCTAAATTCAAAAGAAGGCCACAGACAAAGGAAGAAGGGGGGAGAAAAAAATCCCTTAAACAAATGGAAGCTCAGAAAGTACAAGGCAGAGCCACCACAAAGCTAGTGCAGATGGTGAGGCAGGAGCGAAAAGAGGATGTGACAGTAAATTAAAGCAACCTGGGAAAATGAGCACTGGATGGGAGGATTATTGAGTCAATACAGGTGTGCTATTACAATCTGGAGCAGATGTTGAAACGGAAAGGCAGGGAACCGAGGAAACCAAGGACATCACAACAGACAGTATAAAAAAAAAAAAAAACTCAACTCAACTGAACAAGCAGGAGCTCTAAAAGATGTGCAATTAAAATCTGACAGAAAACATTAAGATAGTACCAAACCCTGGATAAAAATAGAAACTGAGACCCTAGCAATCATAGCTGCATCTGCTACGTTTAATAAATGTCAAATAATCACAAAGAAACCTGTTTTTGTTTTGACCTTAGCCAGTAACTTAGCAACATTAAGAGGGAGCCTGGTTCTGGTTGGACCTTCTCAATTTGCCATTTACTAGAAAAACAAGGGTGCTAAATTTGGGTTTTATGTCATAAAAAGCAGCATTAAAAACTGATTTAACATTAAAACAACATGTTCATCTTTTTTTAAGCTAAAAACAAGTCACCTTGACATAATGCTTAAGGAGAATGTGAAAATACAGAGAGAACAGAAACTGCAGACCTTTCAAATTTCAGTGGACCATTCATCCATAACAAATTGAGCAATTTGTTTGCTTATGCTACACAGACAGAAAAAAATACTACCTACATCCATACATGGTGGGCAAAAGCATTTATACAAAAAGCATGTTTAACATAAAACAGAAAGAAAATGCTATTTGCATTAAATTTGCTCCTACTTGGAAACTGTCAACAGCAGGATCAACTTCAGCTTATATGAGTAATAAGTAATAGGATTAGTACAGTGAGTTACCACCAGAGCATGAAGCTGTCAGCTAGATTACAAAATGCAGGGTTGATTATGCTTAAGTGGGTCTATGTAGACGTCTCCACAAGGACAGGTCAGAAAAACAGAAATCCTGATTCAAGATTTAACTTTCACCCTCAAAACGCTTGCATGCAAGTCAGTGGGTTTGGGTTAATGATGGTTTAAAATAATAGGGAGGCAACGGTTGCTCAAATAACCATTCCAACTCCGACATTCATGTGGTAAATTGATAGAACATGAAAGCATGGATCCAGCATGGCTTGTGGTGGCAAAGTCTTTTTTTTTTTTTTTTTGCACAAAATCATGCTCCCTTTTTATTGAAAAAAATATATATATATTTGGGCGGGGAAAAAATCACTTGGCAAAAAAAAAAAATTACATAGGTCATTATTTTGGGAAGTTGATAATATATGAAACTCCACATTCCACCTATTTGTTGACACTGGACTAGATTATACACCATTTACAATAAGTAAGCACAATACGGGAAAATGTTAGTGAAGAATCTGAAAATATGATTTTAGTATGTTGGAGATATGAGACAGAAGGGGGTTAATATTGGGGGAATTTAGAAAAAATAAAGAAACATTTTTAATTTAATCATTCATTATACAACAGGGAATACAAGAAAACAAAGTCGATTAACAAAAGATATTAACCGTGTAAAATAAACCAGTGATTCTTGAGAATAGGGATAAAATCGGTTTTAATTTTCCCATATTTTTTTATTATTTCTCAACCTTATGTATGCAAATATGACAATGTTTTTGAAATGTAAAGATGCTAAGGTGCAGGCTCCCAGTTGCAACATTTTTTAAAAAATTAAATTTTTAATCGACCTGACCTAGAACTTTGTCATGGCCATCTGACAAAAATAAATATAAAATGATCTTTAAAATACCATATTTTTACTCATTTTACAGACATATGCTTCTCAAGAAACAAAAGAAATATTATTTAAAACAAAACAACAAAAAGTCCATCTGATGGAGTTGACAATGCATGACGGAGTTGACACAGAACTGAAGGTGGTGACAAACTAGTGAGTAAAATGAAACACTTGATTCATGTGAAGTAATGCAATTTATGTAAAATACATTAAAACGAATTAATTGCACATTTAAGAGAGATTTGACAACAATTTCACTGAAAGAGTCAGAAACACTGATGGAGTTGACGGAATGCCAAAGTACCTCAATTTATATGATGTTATTCTGAAGGAAGCCATATTGTAGCTCATCAGGTCCATGAAATCTTTACAGTTTACCAAAATTAAGCTTTTTTCAAAGGTCTGTAAATTGTCAGTTATGGTGTTGACACATTATGGTTGTGACGAGCAACTTAGGCATAAAACAGAAGAAAAAACTAAAGAATAACATAAGCTAACCAGAGCCAACTAGCCCTCTTAGCAAAGGACGAGAAATGAAGTCGTCATGGGGTCCTCAGAAGTTCTGGTTCCCCCAATAATGCCTGATTTTTTTTTTTTTTTTTTTTTTTTTTTTTTTTTACATTCTTTTCATGTCTGACGGTGTTGACAGAAACTAGGGACAAATTTCAATGGAGTTGGAAAATATATAAAAATTATTTTTAATTCAATTTATTGATACTTTTATAATTATTTATCCGACTACTTATACTTAATTGTTATAATATATAATTTTAGTATTTCTTTAATTGTTTTAAACTATTATAATGTATTGAGTTTTGCTCCTGGACAAGGGATTTTACAGGCATCATCCACCGACTACAATATTTAAAATAAAAAAATATTCAGCAAACACCATGAAAATATACATTGTTGTGCTCACATGACCCAGGTTAGTTTAGTCAGATATTTGAAAAAATTATATTTTGTGTATATTTTATTCAAAATTTGTGCTTTATCCATAGGACCTGTCCCTATTCTCAAGAATCACTGAAACATTGAGCTATTCTCTGTACCAGTAGGTGGGGGTAATCCACCAATCTTTTCTTGCTAATCGCCAATAAAACTTAAGAGCGTATCCTCATGTCCGCCCACAATACAGACGCATTCAATTTGGCTAGAACCAAACCAGACATTAACCAGCTGGAGTGAGACTTTGACAATGGACAAGGAGCGTCCAAGTGCTTGAATTTGGGGAGAATGAGAACCTTGAGCTGTGTTTTAAAACTCAAGAATCCAGCAGGTGCTCAGGTAAGACGTTACTCTGCATTACTCTAGGAAGATACAGAAAAACACAAGACTCACTTCTACCTGTTCGGTCGACCGTCATGTGTTGAGGGGGTCGCCGCAATATCAGGCCAACCAGATGATGGGTAGCTTGCTCGCTGGTGTGAGAGCAACCATCTCAGCTCCATTGGTCCAACCCTTTTCCCGAGGAAGAAGGTAAGTAACACAATCGCTCCAAAACATGACAAAGACTAGTATTTTAAATGCCTGTATTGATCTTTTGGATATTAGTTTACTGTTCTTACCTTAGTTTGGAGTTTCTGAGGTTCTCATGATTTATTTCTTCCAACATTTTTGTTGTTTCCCTGTTGTGTCGTCAGCCTCCCTCGGTTGCTTCTAGCCAGCTGCTTCTACTCAGTTACTTAGTCTCACCTGGTGAGACTAATCTTTCTTCTTCTTCTTCTTCTTTGATGTTTATTGGCGGTTGGCAAGCAACAAAAATGTATTACCGCCACCATCTGGTATGGAGTGTGGACCAGAATGTCACTCAAGTATTAGATTCTATTAAAAAACTGTGTTAATTTAAGATATCAAAGTATTATCTATCCTTCCTTCCTTTCTTTCTTCTTCTTCTCTTATGGCAGTTGGTAATCAATGTTTAGATGTGCATTACTGCCATCTACTGAAATGAAGTGTGCACTACATTCGGTGTTTTGGTCTTTGTCTACATTTTTGGACTTGGTTCTTTTCTTGGAACCTCTTTCAATATACGTTAGTCAAAATCAATGTATGCTGTTTAATGTAGAATCTGAACATCTTGTTTCATTCACTTTTATTTCTTTGTAGGCCTAGTAAAGTAGGTTTAAAAATGTGTATATATATATAAATATAAATTCAGGACTTTATTTCCCTGTGAGACATGTGTACTTTGTGTTTGTTCAGACTGCTTTAGTCCAGATAAGTCAGCTTGGTGACAGCTGAATAAAATAAGACAAAATATGGTTCAAATATTAATGACACTGGGCTTCTGGCAGGTCTTGAGGCTGCCAGAAGCCTAAAGACCTTTCCCTGCCAGTGCTGGAGGGAAAAAATCCAGACTCGCACAGCTGGTGGTTTCTTTTCCCAAATATGACCTTCAGCAGGCGCCGGGGCAGTTGGTAGTCGCGGAGGGTCCCTGGATGAGAAACGGCTTCTCCTGAGGCCAAAATAGTGTATGCCTCTCAGTGGGTTGGGAGTGAGTTGCAGCCTCAAGCAGAGAACATGTCCTTTAGAGTCTTGCTCACAAGCGCCAGAATAAAGCAGGTGATTCACAAGTGGACGGGATGCAGCAGTGATGTGAATATGGTATGAGATCATGTTGAGCCAGGAAGAAAAACATTCCGTCCAGCCATCGATCTACGTCGAAGCCTTCATATATCATTGTTACCTTGAGTGAATAAGTAAGCAAAAAGAGGATAAATGGGGTTAGTCGTTTTGCTCCCGGACCCCGGGAGGACATCTGGATGGCACTGTGACCCAACCCTTGATGAACTGCTGAGAACCGACTGATGGGAGAGTAATTGGTGCTTTCAGACGTTGCACCATTGCAGCTGCAGTCTGGCAACATTAAAGCTGCAAGCATGCAGCTTTTACAAAAAGTGTTGTTTTTCACATTCATTAAAACTGTCGCAACATTGAGACAGTACAGTATGAAACAGATTATCTGTGGAAAAAAATCAAGACACCTTATATATATATATATATATATATATATATATATATATATATATATATATATATACATACCTTCATAGTCCTCATCATAAATTCCTCTGTCAGTTCATTTTGGTTTTATCGCCCAGGCCTAGGTTGGAAAAAAACATGCAAGCAAAACGATATGAGTAACAGAACTAAGTTTGCTCTTTATTTTATTTCCCTCTTCTATTTATCTTCTTCTGATGGTCCTAAATCAAATTATTTTTACAGAATGATTTGTTTTGCAGAGCCAATACACAGAGAAGCTGTCTTTACCTAGCAATTTGCTAACCTTTTGCCATTTTCCCTCTTCCTCTCGCATTTGTCCCGAAGGTACCCAGCATTCACAAAATAATTACTGTAATTTGCAAGCTAATTTGCATTTACTAGCTGTGCAGCGACCAAAAACCGCAATGTGTCGCGGAAACCTGGAAGATGTTTGGAGGTTAACTCGAGTTTATCGTATCAGAACATACTGGCGTTATTGCGTGTTGATTTTCTTTCCCTTCTTTTTATAACTGTAGGCTACGATACGTGTTCTCAGCCGCGTTGCTCCAAATATTTAAGCGAAGCATGCAGCAAATCTTGACAAATTCAGCCAAGAATGCAGGAAGCGCGACTTGAGAAGTGGGGAAAGCGTTAAGCGAGGTTAAGATGAGATGGAGGCAAGTGCAAAATATCAAATGTAAATTGTTGCTTTGATCACAAAACACCTAACAGAGAGAGCTAAACATCACAGACTTAATGATGTACGAGAAGTGTAATTTCGCTTTAAAGACTGCTGGTTGGTTTTCACTTGAGTATGCTGTTTTGCACCGAGGGTGTCAGTCTGTCTGTGCCCTGCAGCCTCGAAACAACACCGGTGACTTTTAATTGGTCTCCGTGTCATGGAATCAGAATGCACAGACTGCTCTCAGCCCTTTAATTCTCCACTGGTTTGAAGGAGCCAGAAAAAAAAGAAAGAAATCTTTAAGAAGTTTCATTTTTCATGAACTCGTGGAGATGTAAATGAGTGAGGTTGGGGGGTGAATGAGTCATTGCAGATATTTCTTTTTCTGACTTTAGAAGCTGTTTCTTCTTAATATTTCAAATGCCCTGTAATCACTGCAGCGAGGATGCTGCGGACTAAAGGGTTAACTGAAGCCTGGAGGATAAAACTTTTGCACGATCTTGCAAATGTTTTGTGGGATTTCCACGAACTTGTGCAAAGATCTTGAACCGTATGATCTCCATCAATAATCGGAGTTCTTGTTGTTTGTTTGAGTGATTATTAGTGATTTAAAGGTGAATGTTGTCCCATTAGTTTGTTCATGCACAAAAAGCTCCAATATAAATCTATGATGTTATTTATTCAAATTTAAATAGAAGACAATTATAAGTTGAGGTGTTAGAAAATACAATTTCAAAAGATGATTCAATTAAGTGAAACACAAAGTTATGTATTAAAAATATGCGTCTATTAAATTGCCGTGTATTAAATTTGCCCTCCTACTTCTTTGCTTAATTTTAATTAAGCCATATTGGAAAAATTTGACCATGAACAGCTAGTTTAGGATAAAAAAAAATCAGAGTGTTTGAAGGCAAGTTCACACACTGAATTCAAGATATTCTGGTTCAGGATTTTGTGTTTATGTTTCCATTAGTCAGCTTCTGACTGTTATAGTTTTCCCAAAAGTTATATTGATCTTATAGATATTTTTTGGCAAATTAGATTCAGTTCAGATTTGGACCAGAGCATCATGTTGCTTTTTGAAATCTTTTTGTCCACCTCATGTTGCCAGTTTCTGTTTTTGTAACATGTTGCTTCTACAGGTCAGGCTGTAATCAGGTGTGGAGAGCGAAACTAAAACAGAAAATCTGGTTAATTAAAGTTAATTTTTGCCTTGGGAAAGGGGAGATTATATTTTTAGATGTGGCTGTTTCGACTTATATCGTTCTTGAAATGAAAATTTTCACTTCTAAACAGTTTGATTTTTTTATTTATTATTATTTTTTTGCTTAGGATTTGTTTGTGTTCGACTCATGAAACCAAGGATTTATGACTCAGGAAAATTTGCTGAATGGATTTTTTTTTTTTTTTTTTGCCCTGATGGCGAGGGGACAATGGAGGTCTCCCCGACCTGAAATGGAGAGGATATCATCTGTCAGGGTTTGGAAAGTGCGAGCGAGCTGACCTCTCACCCTTTACAAGAGGCATGCAGCTTGTCTCGACAAGCAGCATGTCTGGACAGAGAAACGGTGCCCGGAGGTAATGGGAGGGCCTCGGTGGTTAAAACATGTCACGGAGCAGACATTGCACCTCCGGGAAAGGAGATTTAGCAGAGTTAATGCGACATGACTTTCATACAAAAAAAAAAAAAAAAAACTAAAAATTGTTGGGTTATGACAAGTCTTATTTCTCGTGGAATTGGACTGGCTCTAGCCAGGGTCACAACATTTCTGTTCATATAACAAACGGAGCAGGCAGCATGTAAACAGCCAAGACTGCAAACAAAGCCCCAATTCTCACAATTATATTTGGGGAAAAAATTCCTTAGAAGTGTAAATCTGGGGAAAAAAAAAAAAGAAAACTTGGTGAGTCCTTCTACATCTGTCAAAGGAGGCAGGTTTAAAGAAACCGAGATTTAACAACCAAGTTGGAGAAGTCTTCTTTTAAAGCTTTCCCTCCCCAGACATATTTTAGGAAGCATAAAGACACAAATGTAAGGTGCCCCCTTTTTGTTCCCATTTTCCCAGAAGAAAAGACAAAAATCAATGATTTTTTTTATTTATTTGTTTTTTTAAATGAAGCCCACAAAGTTTTCTGACGCACTGCAAAACCCGTAGCGTTTTCATTTCTCCACTTCACACCACTCGTGGCGCACTGGAATTGGTTTCTTTGTTTGTAGACGGTTTTAACTCTGCGCAGACGGCGAACACAAAGACTCATCGGCGTGTAATTGTGCAAACAGCCTTCTAGTTTCAAACTCATCACAGTGAAGGTCAGCGCTCCCAGTGAAGGAACAAAAAGTGAAGTTATGTTTTTCTTCCTCGCCAAGCCTACAGACGGATCGCTTTGTAATTCCGCACTATTGAAAAATATTACATTTAATGCTTCTGGATCATGTTCACATGCCACATTTAGTCCAGTTAAAGAGACAATTATGGTACAGAAGCAATACAGTAATGGCTGAAGGACATATTGGGTACTGGACTCTGATGGTGAAGTTGAGGACTTTACTTTTTCTTTTTGTGCCTCTGGGCATGTTGCTGTGTTGCCGTCTTTATGAACCAAGATGGAGAGCTTCTGTGTGCTTTTCTTTGTTACTCCAGGTTACTCGGGTTTGTGAAACACGGCTGTTTCATGTGCACAGAAAGGTTTGAAATCATCTGCGTGTGGCAATGCGCTGGTCTTGCTTGATTTATGTTTAATTCAGCTGGCTTAAAAAGTGTAGGAAATCTGAATTTTATTGAGCAAATTGCATTCAGCATTTGCTGAATCTAACACATGAATATGAGCGACATCCCATTCTTAGTCCTCTGGCTTTAACGCAGTCAAAATTAGAACATGGCCTAAAAGTGCAATAGTTTAGGTAAAATAAATCGAGTGTATTGATTTGTTGTTCATGAGATGAAAAATGAAAGAACAGTCATTTTATAGAGATTCATGACGCGCAGAGGAAAATATTTCAAGGTTTTATTTTTTTTCTATCTAAATGATTGTCTTACAAGTAAAAACCCAAAATTTGATGTTTCAGAAAATTAACACACTATTAGACGTTTTTTGGAATGCATTCAGTGTGAACAATTTGATCGACAGCAGACTGTATTTGTTGTTTGGTTGATGGATTTACATAACTGGGTGAGCGAAGGTGAAAAATTAAATTGCTTCGTGACGGAAGAGTGCATAAAGCATCAACGACCAAATATAATGAGAGATTTTGGAGAAACTGGCCAAACAGAAATATCTCATCGCCAAGGAAATATTCTTGCACTTTTTACCAAACAAGTAATCCCTACTTTGCAGATTTTTTTATGTTTCAGTATTCTACCTGTTTTCTACCTGTTCCAATTTAAAAGTAAAAACAAACTGAAAACTAAATTGCTCCGCCCCTTACCTCATCAGTCAGTAAGCTGTTCATTCGTAGTCTATCTTACTATCTAACCTATTTAATTAATTTTTTAAAAATCCATGTACTAGCAGTTGTTTTCTATCGTCTTTGATAGAAAACTTTCTACTTTCATGTGGAGGTTTTGCATCATGTTCTCACATGTCTTTCTGGAGCCGAATGAAAAAAATTCACCACTGTGAGGACTTGTCTTGTGGTAAATCCCCTGCTGACTTTTTCACAGGCAGTGGGCAAAGTCTGAATCTGATTCTGCTGCTGTTGTGCCTGTATTCATTTGTGGCAAAAAAAAATATGTATCAAGCCGAGCCCTTTCTCTCTCTCAAAAATAAAAATTGCAAGCTAGGAAAATCACATTGGTAGAGAACTGAATGAACTTCGTTGTGTAAATTCTTTTCTTTTTTTTTTCGTTCAGCACTGAAGGGAAACTTCCTTTGGAGGCTTTTGCTTGAGTTCTGCATTCAATGGCTCTTTTATTGCAATCCCATGTAATTTAAGTTGGATTTTTCAAACTTTTTCCCAACCGTATTTAACAAACACTCGCCTCTAAATGAGAATACTCGTGGACTATGCTGAAATAACATCTGACTGGATTCAATTTGGCAGCTTTTTGTGTTTTTCAAACGGGGAGCCTAATCACTCATCATTTGAAAATGAAACTTAATTGAGTCCATTTCTTTAACACTGATTGATGGAATAAATGTTTCATGCTCTCCAGAGAGCTGAACACCACTGCGACTGAGGATGCTCCCACAGTGCTGTGGAAATGTCTAATTCTCATTTGAAAATGTAAAATTCGTGTCTCTTCACTGAAAATTTGGGGTCATTCTTTGGCTCAAGAGGAGGAGATAAATGTATTGATTTGTTGTTCATGAGCGATCAAAGGTGAGAGCACAAGATGAAGAGGCTGGTGATTTACAGTTCAGTCTAGAGCATGCCGCACAAGATGGCGGCTTGAACAGCTGGAAAGAAACTAGTGTTTTGCTGTTTTTAAAAACTTTTTTTTAAATCCCAAATGCCACAAATAACATTTATTGATTATGAATGCTAGCAGTTCACTAGGGTTGACCGCACAGGCAGTGAAAAGCTGTGTTTTGGAAGGCTAAAGCACAGCACCTTATTAGCATTTTGCTATTACCTTAGTTTGGCTAGTGTTTAGCTTTTAAGAAAACATTGTAGGACTATTTTACAGTGCTTAGCGGCAAGACAGGGAAGGAAAACTTCAGTAAACTTGAGAATAAACATAAAGCATTGCATTCACTGCCCTGTTTGTATCCAATCAGCTTGAAGGATTAAAATAAAAACATCTCTTAAATGATTTATGCTAAGCTAATTTACAAGAAGTGGATCTCCTTCCCATGACATCAGTTTCTCTCCTGAAACTCTTCCTCTTCTTGGAACCTCTTTGATGGAGTGCATTGTGGGATTAGTAGTTCTTATGCTAACTTCCTGTAGTTGAGTCCTTCATGGCTGGAGGCACATCAACTTCATCTGATGAGTACTTTCAGCCGGATAAAGCCCAATGTCTCAAAGATTAAATAATCTCAGACTGGTTTCCTGAACATGATGAGGTTACATAATCTCAATAAATAAGAGTTGTCATCTTCAATGTACAAGTTAACAAATCTGCAGTACCTTTTTTATGCTAGCATGCTACGATGAGCCGAAATCTCTGTTTTGTTTCCAACAGCATGTCACAAATTAAGGCAGTTCTGAAGGCAAAACGCCGTTCAACCAGGTGCTAACCAGGTGAAAAATATGCACACATCTTTGACCAGAAATTACTTTTACGTCACTCTATGAATTGCAACAGATTCGGGGTGTTGATGTAGATCTGTAAGACCATCTCACACAAGCACAAGATACCAGATAGATGGATTAAAAAAAAAATGGTGAGGATTTCTCACCGTCAAATCCAGTAGAAGAAGAAACCGGATGTGGCTGGAAGCTTTATACTTACCGAGAGCTTTAACTAATGGGAGAAGGCACCTTTTTTAGATGATGTAGAATTAAAAATGTACTCTTGGGAAAGGGATTGTGCTTCAAACCCCTCAGATTAGCTGTGAAGCTGGAGAGTGAAATGTTTCCTTCTGAACATGGAAGGAAACCAGAATGCAGTTTAAGAGTAATGAGACATTTTGGTAAATGCCACTTTTCGCTTTTTGCCCCCACAAATGAAGAGATTGAAGTTTTGTTTTTTACTTTTACAGAAATGACAGCTCTGATGAAGTTAAACTAAAGTCATATTTTCCGAAAACGTCGATTAAAAGTGATGAAAATTTTATGATTTCTTTAAAAAATTGATGGAGATTTTCAAAGCATTTTTTTTTCTCTTTTTGTAAATATGCTTTTAAATATGGATGACATTTCACAGGGAGTGCATCTTAATGATGTCCTAACACATCATTTTAACTGAACACCCACAAATGAGAGAACAAATAGCTTTATACCAGGGACTATCTCTGGTATTTTGGTTGAAATGGCGCGTCTTAAGTTAGTGGGACACTCAGGTTATTTAAGTGTGAACAGGCTACTTATCCCGCTCAGTTTACTGATTTGTTGTCCTCGGAGCAGTTGCCAAGGCGTCCAGAAGATGAATGACGGAAACGTGATTTATTCCTGCGAGTAACGGACAACAGGATGTACGAAGATTTAAAGAGGCTGTCTAATTAGAGGTAGAGATAGGCAATCCTTCTCATTATCAGTCCATACAGACATCCAATGAGAAAACAGGGTTGACAAGGTTGAGTAATTGCTTTACCCCTCTGTGTCCCACAAGCACGGCTGCAACAGTATGCAACGGGAGTACCGATTCCCCAAATGAGCCAGAAATGAGGCGAAATGCTTCATTTTTAAAGCAAAATATGAAACTGTTGATTAATGTTGGCTTTTAATTGTACTATATAAATTGGTTTCTTTTTCTTTTTTTATAAATTTTTAGATTCCGTGTGTAATAATGTGATACTGGTGAGTTATACAACTTGTTTTTGTTGTGCATTACTTCACACTGAGTGCTCTTAGTTTGGCTGGAATGGAGGCATCATACAACTATTTGACTCTATTAAGGAATTGATCAATTTAAAAACTATCTTTAAGGTTAGAAGATGAGTAAATATTGTATAAGTTACAGAAAATTAACAAGTTATATTTTATATGATGACGTAGGAAGTCTCTATCAAAATTTTTGGTCATTCAAGATGATTGATGATGTTTCTCAATTAAAGTCTCAATTTGATCATTTCATCAATATTATACTAATTCAACATTCTGGATGCTAGAGTTTCTGTTTTTCTTGAACACATTTGGTATTTTGTCTCAACTGGAATTTGTGAGGATACTTTGGATCTACTAAGAGAACATGGAGAAAAAAAATAGAAATCCCGACTTAATTTTCTCGAGATCCCGACTTACTTCCTTGAGATCCAAAAGGTCAGAGACGTGATGAAATAATCACAGTGACGGAGGACACAAGGGGGAGATTTATAGGTTTATATTCCGAGATTGGGCTTACGTATAGCAGATCAGTGCTTGACAGAAGATTTTCATATCAGTGAATAATGTGTCATTACGCTACAATATCTGAATTTCTAACTATAAGTGTTTGCAAGAATCAAACAGTGTCAGACATGGAAAACATTTTTATTGAAACTAAATTAAACACAGACATCTGATCCCAGAAAACTCTTTTTTGCACATTAATACGTTGCCTGGCAGTCTTGAAATGTAGCTCACCGGTCAAAATGTGTCCACCGAACTGCACAGGTCACTGCATGTGAAATAACAGGGTAAAGCTTATTAATATAGATCAGAAGCAACTCTACACATACACAGCTTTTATCACTCGTTATAACAACGTGCTCTGAATGTATTGTTAAACCCAAAATATTTAAGAGGCAAAAACAACGTATTTTGTTCACTTGGTTGACGCCAAGCAATGGGACTTTCTTGTTTTACAGTATAACTACAAACTAAACTGAAGTGTTTCCAACCGTCTGTTGTGTAAACTTAAAACATAAAGTAACAGAGCAGCTTGAGGAAAGCTAATTATAAATGACTTAAATAGAGCTTACCATAATCTTCGACAAAATAAAATGGATGGAAAATCCACAGGTAGGATGTAACGATAGGGAAGCTGCTGAGTATCCAACAGGCGACAAAACGTCTGCACTGAAACCAGGGAGGACGGATTGATGGGCAGCACAGATGGTCAGCAGGATCTCAAGAAAATAAGTTGGGATTTCTTTTTTTTTTCTTTTTTTTTCTCCATTCTCCTTTGGGATTCTGTGAGTTACAACATGGAGTTAAAGATTAAAGGGGTCAGCTAAGAGATTAAAGCCTCTTAGCTGACCCCAGAGATGTGAATTTAGGTGTTTTGAGGGTGACAGTTAAGGGGTCGAAGAAGCTACCGCAACGTCCTGACAATGTGTCACATAAAGCTTTGTCCTGATTTCTGAAAGTGCTAGGCTAATGTTAGCATAGTTACTCTCTGTTTTAATGTCATCATTTGGTTGGCAACACATTTAAATTTGGTTTCATCCAACTCATGTCTGGAAACATCTCACAGAACCAGTTCCACTATTTTATAAATTTAATGTTTTGAACTTTCAAATAATAAACCAGCTAGCATTTCAGTGACACTGCAACAACATGCATCTGAGTTTCGGCAGGGTCTACCTCCCATATTAAACAGTGATTGGGACCCTAATCTAATTTTTAACTTAACCTTTATTTAACCAAGAAAAACTCTTTGAGAACAAACATTTCTCTTCAAAGAACGTCCAGAGAATGGCAGAGAGTGGTACAAAATCCACTTACATAATCAGCATTTTCAACAAATTCAGTTAGGGAAAACAACTACAGACATATGTAGCTGCCTCGATCAAAAGCAGAACCATAACAGCAGCATTGGGTCCAAAATGTTTCACTTCTCATTTCTCTACTTTTTTTTTCCCAAGCAGTCAGTCTTTTCTCTGCAAATGAGATTTGTTTAAAAATGAGCAAGTGGAAAGCAAAAGAAGAAATGTCAGCTCTGAAAAATAATCTACAGTACAGACCCATTCATTAGATTAAAATATGATTGAAAAGTCAATTTATTTCAGTAACTTCATTCACAAAGTGAAACACATTTTATAAATTAATTACACACTCTTTTGAAGCTTTTTTTCTCTTGTTCTTTATGATTTTCTGTTTATTTATGACATTCAACCAATAATTTTGCTTTTAAATACAGAAATGTTGAGTTAATAAAATATGTTTAATATCTGCTTGAAAACTTTTTACAAAAGGTTGTTTTAAACTCACAGAAGAGCTTCGTTGGAACTCATGTTATAATTTATTGCATGACTGTAATTTAAAATTGGAAAAAATGTTTATCTTCACAAACACGTCTGGAAAGATATGCATTGTTTTTAAGCTAGCATATTTTTTAAGTGACTCTTTTTGTTTCCAGAGCTGTAAAGATAAAAGTAATTTTTTTGCATGGACATCTGTTATGCAACTACACATCACTTCAGTTTAAGAGCTTTTTTACACCTAACTGAGTCATTGCTCAAACTTATGTGTTTTGAAGGGGAAAAATCATTCCTCTGAAATTAATCAGCTACCAGACACGAAGCGGTGGCCAAAGCTCCAGAAAACATTCGGAAAGACCTTCAGAAACCCTGAAGGGCATTTTCTATTAAAAAAGGAATGCACAAAATAGACATATATAAATTTTTTAGTATTTTAAAAATACTTTTTTTATGCAGTTCATGAGCTCTCTGGAAACACAAGTCTATTTGATTCTGCTCTTTGGCACCGTGAATGCTTAAAATGTTTGGTTTTATTAACTGTAAGATTGGTTTAAATGTCATTCCGGGCTGAAAACGTTACGGAGTGGGAAAACGGCAGGAAGTGTTTTGCCTGATGGGGAGAAAATAAAGAGGTCAAGGCCACCGGCTCCCTCCTGATATGACTGTCTGGGACCAGGAAGCCTGCATGATAATGCTCAAACCAGCTGCCTGCATTCAGTAATAAAGTCACTCTCTTTTTGTTACATCATCAGTTCACTCCCCCGATTCGAAGCGCTGCCAGTCTCCACTGCAGCCTGTCATTTTGAGACCCAGTAGTTTCATTTCTTTTATGTTTCTGTTATATCTAGTGAGTCGAGGCCGACATGCATAAAGGCTTTGGAGAAAACTGAAACCAGACGATATGGGGTATGCACCGGTCCGATTTTAATACCTGTATCGGTCCTGATATTGAACGAAGTTCTAGATCGGGTATATGTGAATGATTACCGGTTTCAGCTTCACTGTGCGGTTCTGTCGAGGCGGCCTCCGCTTTGACAGCGCGCCACGTCGAATGTGGGACGGCGCTCGTCCTTGAACGCACAGACGAAACGGTCCGCTTCTTTACAGCACCCAGTCTTTAGCAGCTTGTGATGCAGATGCATCATTGACAAAAATCAGAGGCAACATGCCGCTCGCTGTGATGGATTACTCGTCTCCAGCAAGTTTCAAATCTCTTTAAGCTTATTTTCGTAGCACACTGAAAATGAATGGAAAATAATGGCTGCCAAGACGATGGGAAATCAATCTACAATCTGGTGGTTTGCTCTGGAGAATAGCCAGTGATGCAAAGTGTGCCTGATTTGTAGCTAATGGGCTGGAAGATGCAGAACTACCATTATGATTCTTTAAGAGACTCTCCGATTGTACGATTTGAGCAGATGAAAGTTATTGAGCAGGTGCGGGATTATCACTCGACGTTAAAAATTTTTTTGTGGTGTGCATGCTAAGAGGTGTGGAAGTTTAAAAGGGGGTATAAGAAACTCATCAACCATTAGACGAGCCCAGCCCTGCCTCCAGCGCCTAATCCTATTTTGCTTTGCAAATGCATTCACTTGCACCTAATTGCAGCAGCAGCAGGCAGCCAGAGTGGATAAAGATTCACATTTAGTTGATTGTTAGAGCTGCTTTGACCCTGCATGAATATTAAGGTTAATCAGGCTGAATTACCGACTAACACAATAAGCTACAAAAAAAAATTGGTACATAACAAGATGATGGTTTCGATTTATCAACGTAAAGTGGCAATGAGCTTTTGATGGATATCTAAAAAATATTTTCTGTCATAACTAAAGGCTTAAAATAGGACAGTCTTTTTATAGGGGCTGCGTGTTCCTTTTCCTCTTTTTTTCTTTTTCTTTTTTTTTTTTTTGAAGCCACTCTGACATTTGCATGGTTGACTCAGACACTGCAGAAACTTTCTCTGCAATGCGTGATAAGCCGCACCTCCTGATTCAGTCTGACAGCAGTCGGACAAGCTAATAATGGTTCGCAGAGACACTTGCAGCCTCTTAAATGTTTTCCATTTCAGTAATATGAAGCCTGTTCCTTAATGGTAAGACAAAATGAGTTTGTCTGTGGAAATGTTTATTTGTCATATTATATATTTATTTTTTTTGCTATGACAGCCACAGCAACACAACAACAAGGACACACACAAAAAAAACATCTAGCTGCTCTGCAGAGTGTTTTTATATTAAGACTTGAACAGAGCATTGTATTTAATCTGAAAGCTTTTACTTTCAAAGACCCATGCACAAAAAAATCAGACGCTTCTGCAGCTCGCACAACCTCAGATGTGCCTCATCACCTTCTAACCAGTGAGCGAAACATGTTATTGTTCTGAATTTAGACGCATGCGTCTAAGAATAGGGCAGGGGAAGCTCCAAAAATGAATGCATGTCACCTAGCTCCTTAGAGCAAAAGCTAGTTCCTGTAAAGGACAAATGACACCATTTTGCATCTTTTCTTCCTTTTTAACTGTGTTTGGGTTGAGATAATTACACTCATCCACATGACAAAAAATTGGACTGTGTGTGAAAAAGCATGAAATGAAATGGAGAGGATAAGGCAGCTGAAAGTCAGTCCAACTGTGGAAAACTGATGCTAGACTTGGGCCTGAGTCCACAACAAAAACAAGACGGCTCAGATTTGAGATCATAAAGTGATAACTTTGACTGTTTATGCATTGAGTTTAAGAAGTTTAGAAGGAAGTTGAGAGCAGGAGCTTGGAGACCTAAATAACCAGCACTCTATGGAGGGTGCATGACATTTTGACCCTTAACCCTTTTTTTAATTATTATTTTACTGTTTTGTATTACCATAATAAAAAAAAACATTGCACTTATTTATGTAACTTAGCTTTTATCTTCCTAAAAATATATATTTATCCGGTGTTTCCTTACTAATGAACATGACTGGGCTTGTACAGCTTCTCATTCCCTACTGTTGGTTGATTTATCTCATTCGTCCAGTTTTTTTTTAAGCTCAGTATTATTTCTTGACTTGTCAGTTCAGTTAGTTTGATCATTATAATGCCGTGTGTCTCTGATCTACACGGGAAAATCCTTTTGAAAACCTTATTACGGTGACGCTGTGCGAAAAGCCACCTGCACTCTTTAAAGCATGTCCATGTTGTTTGGGTCTTGATAGTTGATTCAAGATAATGCTACGTTAAGCTAATGCTACAAATGTGGTGGATTGAAGTCAGAATGCAGTTGACCACTAATTTGGTTTAGAAAAAGGCAAAAACAAGCTGAATTCACAGCAAAGCATCGCCTGGCGCTAACCACTTAAGCTAAGTGATACCAGCTATGAATTTAAAATGCCATGTGGACGTCCTCACTTATTATAGACAGACTCAAACAGTAAAAATGCTGTAAAATGAGCATTTTGGTTGATTGGCTGCTGACTCTGCTCAAACTGTGGAACAGCTGTGTTGTGTTCTCATCACTCAGACTTGTTTTGTTTTCTCCTTTTAATCCAAATTTCCGCCGTTTCGTAATACTGGGGGCAAAAAGTTCTTCCAGTTCTTCTGGTAGGTCAGTAGATACGTTTTTTTCACCCATTTACGTCCACAGAGCTCACCCACATTTTCTACCACTTCATTGTAGTTTAAGTCTCTCATCAGTCTGAGATCTATTTGCCAGATTCCCACTAAAAAATGTCTTTATCGATAAGAAGGTCTGTGTTCCCTGTAAAACATCTGACCTTCAGATACAGATGACACGACTTCATTCCTGGTTTAAAAGATGCTGCAAAATCTTTAAAAACAAAATACATTTTTTTTTAAAAGAAATGGAAAGAAATACTGTGGTTTACTGATGTTTCATATATTTTATTGCTCTAATATATTAGTCATTGTTGCCAAAAATCCACACTTCCATATCCTTCTTAAAATATATACAGATAGTCTATGATTGTCATTCAAATAAGATGTCTTTCACACAAGTTACTCACATTTGTCAAAATAGTTTAAAAGTGTTTCTGGCGCAAACCACAAGGCTAATTTATTATTGACAGCATGTGTGGGATCTGTTTTTTTGGGGGGGTCTTTTTTTCGTATTGTTATTATGTAATCAAATACCCTGTGGAGGACGCGTTCCTTGTAAAAAGAGCAAACTCAAATGCGTACTTTTTTTTTTCTCATAGTAAAATTAAACAAATTCATCCATAAATCATCATCATAGCTCCAAACTGTTTATCCATCTCTAACCAACCTGGGAGATTGAGAGAAAAGAAAAAAAGACTGGAGGAAACTGCTCTTTTTTATGAACTCTGAAGGAAAGTAAACTTTGTTGACAGAAAAAAATGAAACTATGTAGATTTCTATTTGTAACTTTAACCACAACATTCTTCACACAAGTTGCAGAAGTACATTTTTAGATGCAGTAGCAAAACATTAAGTTGAAAAAATGTAGAAAAAGTTATACAAAAAGTTAAAAAGAAATAATTTTTTTCTGATATAATTGCCAGTGCCACAATCGGTAGTGTTGCATGATATATAAATAAAACTTTGTGCATTTGTTTAATGCAAGAAACATGACAACACAGTTTCCTCTCCACACCAATTTATTCAAACATTAAGAACAAGATTAATTGGCAGCACAAAAGCCTTCTTCTGTACACAGCTTCAGGCAGAGAATAAGGCAGCCATTTGTGACATTATTCCATACAATGAGGTGTAAACTTAATTATGACCGATCAATTGTCTCTGCCCATTTCTGCCCATTTCAATCGCATTATATTATCAATTAATATCGTTACTGACATATGAGGGGTCACTTTTTTGAGAAAGCGGGACTGTGTGTGTGTGTGTGTGTGTGTGTGTGTGTGTGTGTGTGTGTGTGTGTGTGTGTGTGTGTGTGTGTGTGTGTGGGTGTGTGTGTGTGTGTGTGTGTGTGGGGGGGTGTGTGTGTGTGTGTGTGCGTGCGAGCGTGCGTGCGTGCGTGTGTGCGCGCGCGCGTGTGTGTACGTGTTTCTAAATGTGTGCTCGACTGTGTGTGATTGTGCATGTTGGTTTTTTTTTTTCTTGCCAGTTTTATCAGGTCTGGCTCCAGCACTCGACCTTGCAGTCGGTATCAGTAAGCCGCCTGTCACACTGACTCAGATGCTGACAATAGCCTCTTAAATCACTGCCCAGATAGTATTCACACCCCCTTCTCATGTCGCGACCGTTCCCGCTAAAAGTAGCCAAAACTTTCAGGATTTAAGAAAACCTTTTTTAAATTTCTTTAATCTTCAATTTTTCAGAGAGTCTAGGAATTTCTCCCTCGTTTCGAAATTTGGATTATAGCAAATTCATCTTGAAGTCCTGTCGACTGTCCAATAATCCATTGGGCTCCAACACAGGTGACTTTTTTTCTCTCTCTCTCTCTTTTACCTTTAGCTACTCTTCAAAATAGCAAAGACAAAAAAACATGCCATTTAAAAATTGGATTTATAAGTCAGTAATTGGCAACAGGAAAATAACATCTCACATAAAATTGCCCACATCTCCAGTCAGAGCAGTAATTAAAATGTTTGTGGGGGAAAAAAGAGAAGAGAGGTCACGGTTCTTTCAGTGTGAAATACTTTGGGACTTTTCTACGTCTTTACAAGGGGAGCCTATAAAAAACGGAGGTTACTGTATGCAGTTTTTAATCCCGCGAAGAACCTTTAAAGGTAAGATAACACGACAGAAACCAAAAAAATGACATTTAGCAGGAGTTGAATTTTCTTTTATTTCTTTTCTCTTTTTTTTCTTGTGTGGTTTCACCATCTAAGAAAAGCAGTACAAACCAGAAAATGTGTAAAAACCAAATGCATATTTGCTACTTTCTCACAAAAGAATATTTTAAGAGTCTGTTATCTTGGTTTGCAACATATTGGGCGCCACCAAGTCGCAGGAACTTTCAGTATAATTGTAGGAATGCAAACATTTTTTTACTTTTTTTTTTTATCTGCACCAGCACACAATAGTGTACTACATTCTTCTGCAGTCAATCATGCAACACAGGATATTTCCAGAAAACACTTTTTTCTGTTTTAAAATGGATGTGGTTATATTAAAAAAAAAAAAAAAAAAAAACAAGCCATAAGTGGGTGGAATGTTTTGTGTAGTATTAAACATAAATGTATGTAGAAATAGTGACGTATAAAAACATCACATTTTATAAACATACATGTGCCCTTGGTGCAAATAGATTAATCTCTGCCTACTATGTCCAGAAAAGACTTTGCTGCGACTCCGCTTTGATATTTTATTCTGATGATCCTCGATAAGAAAAGAAAAAAAAAATCCACACCAGTTCCACCAGATTGCATTCACACACTGAATGAAGCAGTTTGCTAATCTCCATATGAAATACGCACAACAAAAGAGGAAAATTAACTGGAAAGCAGGATTGTATAGAAGGGAAGTGCAGAGAAAGTGAGCACAAGAGAGCGCAGGCAGCAGAGCAAGAACATGTCAGACTCCTCTGTGGGCATCATGGGAGTTCATACTTGAAGGCTGTTTTTTGTTTTGTTTTGTTTTGTTTTTTCTTATATACAAAGAATAAACAAGAAAAAAAAATCCATAATCAGCTACTGATTTAATTTCGTGTTTATTTCCCAAACAGGATCCGACCGAGGAGTTCAATCAAACTGACAGTTTTCGATCAAAAAGCTCATTCATGTGCACAGCATTCATTAAGAAATATTGTTTGGGAATTAGTTGGTTATATTCGTGAATAAGTTCGTAGTGATTTGTGCGTGGTACGACCAGAAACAAGACAACAGTAGAGGGGGGGAGGGAAATCCCAAGTTTTATGCTCATTTGCAAGTTGCAAATGAATAAAAATGAAGAAGTGAAGAAAATTTTAGAAAGATTGAAAAACAAAAACTGAGTAACTCCAAATGGCCTTTCACCAAGGAAAGGGTCAGTGCGGTGTTTATTTTACAGCAGGTTATGCCACTCCAGCTTTCTTTCCTGACCTCAGACGACCTGTCGTTCCATCCTTCATACCTAAATGATCATGTACTCCATTTTTCTTTAACATAAAAAAGTACTGCTGGACCAGTGGTTTTATGTTTTCTTTGTTTTTATTGTCTCCTCTGTACTTTCGTCCCCCAGTCAGTCTCGGCTGATTCCTACCCATCCTGACCCTGGTTCCGATGGAGGTCACTTCCTGTTAAATTTAAATATTTCCTCCATTGTTGCCATGCGTTGGCTCAGGACGAGGGGTCAATTCAATACAATTGGCTTAACGTCCTCGAATAAAATCAGTTTCAATCACATTATTAGCTGACTCCGCTCGTACTTAAATTGCGCTTCGTTTACACCGGTGGATCTGATGACAAAATTATTGGCTTGGAATTGAAGGAATCCATTTCATCTGACTCTGATCTGAACTGGGATTTAGTGCTGATATAAGGTATTAATGTGCACTGCATAGAAATAACTTCTCCCCTCTGTCATTAAATCAATCCAACACTTTCCTGTTTAGAGCCAGTCTGTATTAAAAATACATTATTTTGATTTGTATAGTAAGAGAATAATGAAAAACATAATTCTGCTTGCATACATTACCACAATATTTCGTAGAATTGCCTTTTAAACAGAATGATTGCATGACTTGGTGTCCTTCCAGAAGCTTCTCGCATCAGTTTGATGGAAGTTTTTCCCATTTTTCATTTTCATTAAGATGTTGCAAAAAAAACGATGTGTTTCAGGTGTTGCCTGAAAATGGATTTGCACGCATTTCAAAATCAGATGTTTTGAATTATGGATGTGAATGTTTAGTTTCAGCTGCATATAACCTCACGAGTCAAATCGATCTGTAAAGTCACTTGAGATGAATCCAGTTACAATGTTATGACATATATAAAAAAAACAAAGTAAATTGTGTTTTGTCTTAAAGAGGGACTATGACATGGGCTTGAGCTCCACATTAAGCCATTTCCAGAAGTCTTTCATGAGCCGATAGCCTTTATCAGTCCTAATTTCCATTCCCCTGGAGGCTCTGTCTCAGGAGCCTTCATTGCTTTCCATTTAATAATTTTCCCCTCTTTTATTGTGTGAACTTGGACAGATACTAATTTTACTAATGTAGCATCTTTTTTCCACCCTCCAACTCTGAATAGGAGGATTTTTTTTTTATTTTATTTTTACAGAAACACAGTAGATGGAAATGTTTAATAATTCCCATTTTTCTTGTCACATTCGTTTGAAATCCTCCTGTCTGTGCCTATCTGCTGTAGTTAAATTCAAAACACAAGGTTTCGGTATGCACAGGCAGAAACCCTGCTCCGACCTCGCCGTTGCCTTTATGGCCTCGGGCTGGTTTCAGAGCAGTTTGCCTCCTTTCAGTCAAAAAAAACCAAAACAATGACAGACATCATGATCCGTCCTGCTCCCGAGTCACAGCTCTTCCTCTCTGCAGCCGAAGCAGCTGCATTGTCATGGACACGGCATGAGGCGGTCAGAAACAGAGCCGATTGTTATGTTAACAACTGTTTGTTTGGAGATGGGATGTGACTGTAGGTGGGGTTAATTGCACTGTTATAGTGTTTGACCACCAGTAGCACATTAATGCTCCAGATAAAGCCCGCAGGCACCGGAAAGATAAAGTCATTACATGTTTTTTGTTGTTGTTTTTCAGGCTGGTGCTCATGTCCTGAGCCGGCAGCGGACCCTTCAGGGCGACGGCGCTCCAGCTCCTCCACATTCCAGAGTCGGGAAAGCTTTACTCATTCCTCCTCCACAGGTCAGCCGACGTTTTGAAGAGCTCTAATCAGATCTACGTGCTGGGCCTGTCGAGGGCAGGGCTGGATTCGCATTGTTTTCTGAAACAATGGCTGCCTTCACGGGAGCAGAGTGAGGTGCAAGGTGCTGCTTCCACACCCTGCAAACGAGGAGCTGCGAAGTGAGTAAGGTTCATCCGAGAGTCATTTTCAGAACAGCAGCCGATCAGATTTGTCTTCCAAAATGACACATTGTCCTCCAAGCACTTTGTCACATTACAGCTAGTGCTGGAGCAATTAATCGGATTAATCGATTTACTGAAATTATTGACAACTAATGTAGTCGGCAATTAATCATTGAAGCTGGGGTACGCAACTTTTCTAGAAAATGTTTTCACTATTTTGCAAAAGTATGGTACGAGACAGATGATCTATGGAAAAATTTGTTCTCCTGTCTTCTCCCAGTGCTAAACAGAAACAACCAGAGCCAGGAGGCGGGTCTTAGCGCTGTCGATCGCAAACTCTTGTGGCGCTGCTAACATATGCTTTTATTTTTGATTTCAGGGATTTTAGATTGATTTGAGGTTTATTGCAGAAAATGGATTGTGCTTTATTTCCCAAAGATTTTTTTTCTCTTGGAAAAATCAAAGAAACCTCCATTGGTCAAAAAAAAAAAAAAAACAAAAAAAAAAACCCATAAAACTACAAATTTACTTAAAATGTAACGAGATTGCATGCAAGTCTTTTTTTTTCTGCAAGTTGTGAAAGCTTTGCTAAAATAAATGCAGTTAATCCAATCAAATAAATGGCAGGGTATCATTAATGCACGCTGCGTGTTTGCATATGAGAGTGACTGTTGCCAAATTCGAGGCCTGAGCAGGAACTGTGAGCAGCAGTGCATTCAGGAATCTGACACCGCCGCAGAATAAGAAACAAGTCCCATTTTCTGAGAGACACAACAAGAAAAAATATTCAGAGGGGCTTTCGGTTTCAGAGCCACATATGTTTAACTCTGTTACTGCAAAGTATTCTCATTGGATCTGAGGGCATTTTAATTTGGATGCTCGTATTTATTTAATTAAAAAATAAAAAATCATCATCTCTAATTTCTGGCAGATAAATGACTTATTATTCTGGAGCAGAAATGAAAAATGGAATACCATATTCCGTGTCCGCTTTCGTCGCCGCTATTTTATTAGGTTTTCAAGCTATTGCCTCTAAAGAAAACCTTGAACCAACTTTGTAAAAATGAATATTGTTTCATAAAATGTTGTGCATTACTTGTTTAAATTCATATTCAACGCTGCTACAGTCACTTTTTTTTTACACCACCAGTGGTTCAAATGGTTTTGTTTTTTTTATGCGTAAAATTGAACTTTCAGCTTGTTTTGTGGTTTGATAACCCACAAATGCATCTCGCTGGTTCGTTGTTGCCATAAATATAGAGGACTGCAAGTCAGTTGCCAGCAAAAAACAATTCCAGGGGGAAAAAAAAAACAACCTTTGTTTACTACCTACCTACCATTAAAAACAGCAGACAGAGTAGGCACCACACCGGAGAGCATGTCGCAGCATTTAACAGCCAGGGCTGCATCACCGCTGGCGCCGTTTCATTTGGAAAAATATCATCTCCATCCAGATGGGCCTGTAAGCCCAGATTTGGAAATCGGTGTGTGTTTAGAGCAGCAAGTCTGAAAATGTCCACTCATGCATTCGGCAGGTAGATAATGTTCAGATCAGGGAACGAAATAAAACGCAGCCATAATCCTTTGGAACGGCAACAGGAATAGAGTTCAAGCACGACAGAAAGCGTCACAAAGGGCATGCAGGTCTAAACCTGCTGGTGCTAAAACAAAAAAGAAAAAAAAAAAAGCATGACCCAAAACACTAACGTAGGTGTCTCCCTCAATGTTTACTAAAGTCTCACTTTATGCACAGCAGGGACCTTCTTCAGAAAGCAGGCGACATAAATTCAGAATGGAAGGCAGATAGTCTGAGTATACCTTCTCGGCTCCGTGACACTGAGGATTTCTTTGGTTTCAGAATAGACGACATCGACAAGTTAACTCGATTCTGAGTCAAGTTGGAGATGAGTGAAGCGTGAGCCCTCGACAGTGGAAGGTAGGCAACACAGTGGCAACCGGAGGAGATAAAAAAAAGAGACAAAAAGATTCAGATTGAGCATTTCTCATTTATGGAATTAAAAAATGTTAATGACAACATAAGTAGAATAAAGAGGTGGGGACTCCAGTCACATGATATGAACTCTAGTCAGTAAAGGAGAAGTATTGTGTGTCATTTTCTAGCACAACCAAGTAACTGTTGCGTTCAGTTGATTTAACTATGATGCATATATCAAGTGTGACTTGAAAGACATTTCACTTTGAAATTGGGCCTCAGTCTCTTTAAGAAACTTGTGCTCTTTCCAACACTCCGTGTTCAGGAACACCAATGGCTCCTCTATTAACCCTTTAACTACATTTTAACCAGAGTTGCACTGAGAAGTAGCTCATATAATGAGCTCTGCAGCTGAGTAGTTCCACCAGGTGTTTGCTAATTGCTGCTGGCTAGTCTGAAGGAGCTGAGTGGGGAAGGGCTGCTCTGTGAGGCAGAAGCTTGGAAGTTTTCCACGGGAGATGGAAAAAGTCAATTTCTCTGAAAAAGTCAATTTTCAGAGAACTGTCACTTGGCTTAGACTTTTACACCAATGACTTTGTACTTGAAATGGACTTGGACCTGTTTACCTGAAAACATTTGGTATTTAAAGTTTAAAACAGATGTTTTAAAAGTGTGCCCCATTAATTAATTTCATTCAATCCATCGCTCTTTTTGTTTTTCCACACGATGCGTATACGTGCAACCTGCAACACAGCCAATTACATTAATCAAAAGCTCCTAAGAATAGTTTCTTTTGGGTAAATAACTTGCAAAGCATTCTACAAACAAACTAAATGCAACATCAGAAACAAGAGAGAATCTCCGGGGAGATGGAACAACTTCCGACTTTGTCCAACATTTGAAGCGGCATTGAGAACGGTAAGCGGTGCTTTGCTTTCCCTACGATGAGACTGCTGACTTTAGCTAACTTGGTGTTATGAGCTGATGATGATACCGTTTCACAACAAGAAAATAGTTGGAGGCGCACAGGTTAAACTTCAATTTTCTGTGTAAGTATGTTTGCCTTTTTGTGAATGATCCACCAATATAAGCAGGAAACATGGCTGAGGATCATAAAGTGTAAAACTACACAACCAGGGTAAGAAGAGCTGTAGTTGGAGCAACCACTAGAGAACTTCAGAGGGAATTAAGTATGGAAACGTGTTTTAACACCTTCTGTTAAAACACATTTCCAAATTTCACAGCTTTTCCAGAGCAGTGAAATTTGAAAAATTCTTGTTTTTTTTAAGACGTTTTGTGTGCAGGAACCCGGTTGAATCCATATGTTCCTCGCTTCAAAAATCCTGAATTAACTCAATGTCGATACTGGCAGCTATTTGTTCGCCAAATTCAAATGTTTTTTGTTTTTTTTATCTTGCTTCTCATGCAGCCCAAAACCAGTTAATGAAAGCTTTGGTTCGTGAGGCCTTTTTGTAGATTAAATTTAAATTAGTTTCAAAGTCTGAACAGGGAACCAAAGAATCTCACATCATCATTTCACTTTTAACATCAGTAAAAATAACCAGACTCCTCCTTGGGCGCTCTGTGACAGAAAAACCCCAGGGGTGGGAAAATCTCTCAGGGCAGAAGCTTCTGTGGGAAAGCTGTGAGATGCCACGATATAAAACATTTTTTTCTTCATTTTTTTTAGAATCTGAAACTTCTCACTGCCTCACGAACGCTGGAGACCTTAAGTGGAACCAATTTGTCATGATCAGATCGGCAGTCACAGCTGATCAAGTGCTTTGCTGTATTTTTTTTCTCTCTCTTTCTACCTTGTCTTTTTTTTCCTGTCTATTTTGTGTGAGGATTTAAATAGAACTACTTGTCACATTTGTCAGCGTTCTTACGAGTTAAATTATTGAATGTAATTTGCAGCGACAGCAATCAATTTCTCTAGCTTTTTTTTACTTTTCTTTCTTTTTTTTCTTTTTTTTGCACAGTTGAACAAATAACCTTGCAGACTCTCTAAACCTTGTGTGGTAGCACATTTTGAAACTGTCGAACAGGAGCAGGATTATAGTAATGTATGTAAAGCTCCAAAGCAGAAAAACGCAGGCCTGGGCGGTGAACGCGAGGACTCGTTCCTCCACATTGTACGTATTCTCCTGAAATTCCAGCTTTCCAGCAGTCCGACCAGTACCTACGCTCAGCTAATTCCGGAAACGCTCATCCTTCATATTTGATTACTTTGCCTTCTGTTTGATATTTCTGGCGTGCCCTTTTCACTCGAATATTTCAGACGATTGTATCTCCTTTTGGCGGGTATCTCTGCTTTCTGCTTTAAAGATTAACCGGCGGACAGAATGTCAGCCTGATTCACTACTTCATTGCCAAAAAAGAGAAGTTGAAAAGGCAACGGGGACCGACGGAGCACAGACAAATTACCGGCGCCAAACGTCTTCGAGACACGCCGATGAGTTGGAACTTCTCAAAACGCGAACGGCAGAGGGGCGCCGCGACATGACTTATCTTTTGTTTAAGAGTTAATTTCATGGAACATTTGAGAGTCGTGCGAGAAAGTGGCGGGAGATGTATTCCCCCCGTGAAAACGTCGGCGGCCGTATTAAAAAGGGATAACGAGAAAATGCCATTTGTGTTTGTTCCGGCTTGTTGTTCAAAGCGTCCACCGGCAGCGGGGCGGCATTTAAGTACCGCCGCTGCTTCCTCCCGCTAGCAAAAAAAAACAAAAAACTAAGGAATGAAATAAAATCAACGAGCCGCCCGCCATTAAATAACAAACCAACAGCGGTTTGAGGCTCAGGTGAGAAATAAACAGTACAGACAGCTGACAGATGCCTGAGTTGTAGCTGGCTGGTCTACATTCCTCATGAATAATTTCTCTGGCTTTTCATGCTGCCAGTGAATTACTTGTGAGCATTCACAGCCACCTAATTTGGGAAAACAGACACAACCTGGCAGCCCAGGCCTGCCAGACTGGGTCAAATATATCATACAACAGCAGCTACGTCTGCCACTGACACAGAATGGGAGGAAGGCTCTTGTAAAACATCTGAGAGTTATTTCCCTTTCTTTGTGCAATGCATGCCTCCTCGAGTGACTTTCTTTTTGTCCAAAAAGCACCTTCCCTTTCTTCTTCTTGCTAATTCTTCCTCGAATCATTGTTCTCAGCTAATATTTTGTCTTCTTTTAGTAATAATTGCAATGCTAATGTAGTATTTCCTTCAAACTAATTTCTTTTGAAAAGGGTTCTGCCGTCTTTGAAGGCTATAATAGCTTGCGTGCCTTGCTGTAATTGTCAGACTAAAGCAAATAGGAGATTTACGTGATTTTTTTTTTCTTTCTTTTTTCTCTCTCCACGATATCATTAGCAATAGCCATATACAACAGAAATTGTACTCAGTATGTGAAGAATTTGCTCTCCTGTGAATACTGATTAAAACTGCATTAGTTTCTCTGTAAAATCTTGCAGTGAGGGTGTAGGACTGCAGAAATGTTTGTTTCTTACAAAGCTGAATGCCTTCAGAGGGAATGCTGTCTCCAAGAATTTGTGCTGACTTGTTAGGCAGTTCCACAGTACAAGGTTTCCACAGCTGGAGAAACGCCAAATGAAAAACAAAATATGCACCTTTCTTTCATTCCTGGCATTCAGAATAATGCAACATCTTTAAAAAAAAAAAGAGAGAGAGAGAGGAAAAAGGCTTACCATGAAAAAGTTTTTATAAAAATATGGTACTTATTGGTATTTATTTTGGCAACTTTCCCCCATCATGGGGGTTTTATGCAGTTTGACAACTTTGGTTTTGTATTTGAATGTCAGAAAAGCTGAAATTTAAAGACTGTATACACGCCAAAGATTAAAGTAACCACCATGACAGAATCCGTTGGTTCAATATTTTCAATATTTCACCATAAATTAAGAATCTGAGCTGGAACCTATTACAGAATCAACACATTACTGCTAAACTAATATTGACATCACTTAATCTAATGGAAAGTAATGACAAAAAAAATCTCTCACCTCAGGATGCTGGATGCTTAAAACTTGAGGTGAAACTGAAGGCTTGCCCTACTGTAGGCTGCAAATAGAGCATTTAAATTTCATAAGTTGGTGGATGGAAAACAAGGCAGATGAATTGCCAGATATTATAACACAGCAGAACTCTATGAATTTCCACTCTCTCTTGGTACATTTTGGGGATCCCCATGTAAAACATAAGAAGACTTGGCAAAATTTCCCTCTTTGCTCATGTTCAAACCTGTCTGAGAGACATTTTGTAGCACTCCAATATACATGGCAAGACCTTGAGTCATCCCTCTATCTTCTTCCAAGGAACATAACTCTGTTTCTTTGTTTTCTTTTAAAGAACTGACCTTGACTGTTTTTCTTGCTACATTCCTGTGCCTTCAGCTGCAACTAATCATATTTTACAGTTCTAAAAAAAAAACTTTGGCATTTTAGTGCTTGCCTAATTTTTTGTGTCTTAGGAGAAATAACTGGTTTGTTTTGGATCCTTTGTGTCATTATCTGTTCAAATACAAACCATTTTCCACCCTCAAACTTAACCTTAGAATCATATTTTCAATCTCTTTCTAGTCACTTATGATAATCTGCATAGGCCATTAAATAAGTGTTCAAAGTGCTTCCTAAATTAGGCACAATGCATATGTGAATCTCACATAATAACAGAGCAGAAATAAGATGGTTTATTGTTTAAAAATAGCAAATATTACACTAAACAATACATAAAATAATGACTGCTTTAAATTAAGAAAAAATTGATTATTTTTAATGCCACTAAGATTTTAGTTATTCCTTATTTTGATTTCAAAACATAGGTTTTACCAAAAACACAACCCCTAAATAAATTATTGTAATGTAATATTTACTAAAACTTTTTTTTTTTGGCCATTTTCTGTTTCTAGAGCAACACAAGCATAATAGAAGTGTAGCACAATGTGACATTAGCTGGCTAATTTAGTTAAGTTAGCATCACAAATTGAAACGCTAACCTCCAGTCATCTCCTTATCAAACATGTCCCTTGTGGCTCGGTGGCTGAGGTTATTCATATTTATCTGAATAACAGTGATGGATGAGGTTCACACCATGAATGTCTGTGTTTTATTCATTCAGCCAGCTGACCAGCAGCTTGCAGTAACAGCTGAGGGAGAGGTATTGCTCTTGTTGCTCACAGCAGAATGAAAACACTGCAGTCACGCCAACATTTTGTCTGGCATCTGATCTAAAAAGCTCCTTTCAACGGATATTTATCACATTAGCATATTTTCTATTGGCAGACTTTGTGTGTATTCTAGAAAATTACTTCAAATCCTCAGTTGTCGGGTTTCAAACCCCCCCCCCCCCTTTTTTTTTAAAAGCGTTAGAGACATCTTAATAAAAACCAGAAAAAGGCCGGCGCTGCAAAAAATCCTACATGACAAAGTAGCGAGAAGATGAGCCACCCCTGGTTTTGTTTCTCAAAGCCTGTCACGAAGACACAATTGGTTGTCTCTTATTTTGCTAGACCTGTGGAAAAATATCAAATGTAGCACAGTTTGATATACAAAACAGTGCTTTTGCCTAAAAAAAAAAGCACTTTTAGCTGAGAATTTGTCATACATAGGGACAAAGGATCATACGTCTCGCTGGTTCTGTTTTTCTGTTTCATATAAGCAATATTTTCATATACTGTTCATCAACTAACAGATAAGGGTTTTGGAATAAAATAACTTCTTTCCTGTTTTTCCCCCCCAGGTGCTCAACACATAATATTCTGTCATGATCAGGTAAAATGACTGTACAGAAAATAAATGAATGAGAGGTATTCAAAAGGTATTTCAGCACGCACGCATGAATGTGCAATAACTGAAATCTATCACCTGTGTCAATCTTGTTCATGAGATGCATATTTGTCAGTCAAATTAGCCTGCTGGCATTTCTGCTGTCATAAAACAAATGAAATAAAAACACAGGCTGGAGTTGACGAGTAGCAAAATCATGTCTGCACTGAGTTGTTTGACTGATGCTTGATTTACCGAGCACACATCTTTAGCTTTACAGCTGCTCAATGGGGTTTTGTTTGCAGCTCGCGACAGTTTGATTCAACGTCAAAAGATGCTGTTTATTCTTGTTCTTATGCCGTGACTACCTGCATAGTTTTAATATTCCTGATTTCCTTTAAAAATGGTGGAAAAGGCTGATTGTAACTTGTCTGTTTTTTTTTTTCATATTAAAAATGTTTCGCCTTAAAGAAATGCATTTTAACGCAGTTTCCGAAATGTCCAGGCGATTATAATAGATAGTTTTAATTTCGCTAAAAGGGAAAATGTCCGGCGCCGTAAAAATTAATGACTGTGTGAGTAATTTTCTATCGGCAATAAACCAAATGACCACATTAAAAATAAAACATTAAGTCCACGAACCAAGGAGCTCACTCTTCATCACGTATGAACGCATTTCGCAGATTTATCTAAACCAACCCTCATCCGTACCAATATTTTGCAAGTTTATCCGCTCCAACTTTTCCACCAGTTGTCATGAATTTCAGCTAAGCAGTTCTTTTTTTTGTTGTTTTTTTTGTGTGGTAATCCTGACGAATAGAACAGACAGAGAGAGACAAACATATGGGCCTGTTCTCACTTGAATTTGCATCTCCCCTCAGCGTTCCAGCATCTTTTCATCTTAAGCCCTGTAGCTTTGCTGTTTTGGTTTGCTTTCACCGCTCTCATTAGCATCGCCTCTGACAACCGGCAGCGTGATGTACAGCATTTAGCAGCTGGCTTGTCAGACCTTTCCCACTAGAGTAGCTGCAGCCCCAAACAAAGCCACGATGAATGTCAGCATTGGACTTCAATTTGTTGAGTGGACAAATGGATCCCTCGAGAAATGTCCATGCTCCACTGTAAGTGTTTGTATGTGTAGATAAGAAACAGGTTTCTAAAGAGTAGCCCATGCACATCGGTGGAGTGACTTGCAAAGGTGTTCGCGAACCTTGTTCACATTTAGCTACATTTCCACCATGAACTCAAATTAGCAAAATGGCAAAGTGGGAGTAAAATAATACTTTTTTTTTAAATAAAAATGTGCAAACATTTGCAGAGTAGGCACTTTTTACTTTCACTTGTGTGTTCGCATTTAAATCGAAAACCATACCAATAAATAAGCTGTGTTATATATTATTGACATATGAGCTAAACAACAAATGTACTGAATGTTTTTAATCTATTGTTTAGGTTATTCAACCATCAGATTGGTTCAAAGTGCCATTTACCCATTTAGCTTCCAAGTGCTTCAGGAACCCCTTATCCTTCATGTAACATATTTCTTTAGAAATGTGGACTGTTGACGTTGGTGTTGGGGACACTGCAACATTTTGTTTGCTGCATTGGTGTTTGCTGCAACATTTTTTGTATTAAGATGCTATTTCAGGCTTGAATAGCTTTGGATTGGCTAACTCCTTTTGCACACAATAATAGTCTTTGGTAGATCGTTTTTTTGCAGCGAAAATTAATCCCAAGTGAGTCGAGAGAAGCTGCTTTTTCGTCCATCGTTGTTTACGGTTGTAGCTTGTGCATCACAATACTGGGTGTACCAGAAACACAATACGAAAGTTCTGGTTTGGGACTTTTTAATAATAATAATAATAAAAAAAACAATAATTGCATTAAAATTTTTAATGTTACTGAAATCTATCTAATTAATTGGTCAAAATGAATGTGCTTATGTCCCAGTTCTTAGAGAGACCTACACTGGAGAGTGTAGCAGACAAAAGTGAATCAAGAACAATTGCACTTTTTTCTTTTTTTTTATAGCTGAAGTGAAAATGTTTGTCTGGGAATATCTTCAAATCCAATCTATGTTCCAGCCTCATGCTGGAAAACAAGAATGATATGTATGCTAACTGCTAGCTTGTCAATCTTCATTATATTTTGGGGGGCTAAATAAACATCCACACTGCCTTTTCAAGAATTATTTTTTTTTGCTTTCACAACATAAATAAACACAACATTTTGTTTGGTAGCATCTCAACTCGCCTCATTGGACTGAACTGCGTGCTGCGGACCAGCAGGGTGTTTTGGGGTTTATTTAATTGGTTTGTGTTTGTTGTTATGTGGCAGCCATGTTTGTCTTATGCCTGTTTGATGGTTTTGTTGGTTATGATTTTGAGTCTAGTGTATCGAGTTGACCTCTTCTTTTGGCATGCCTGTTTAAGTGTTGGTTTTAACTATTTTTCATACTTTTTGGGGTAAATTTAAACCCACTGTTTGAATTGGGCACCTGTGTCCTCTATGCCATTCTGCTGTGTACCCGACATACATTAAGGTTTTTGGTTATAGCATGAAAAGACGAAGTTCAAGGTATTGTACAGGTTAACACGGATTGTTTGTTATTCCTACCTTTAATACTGAGATTCATTTGTTGATGTTTTGTTGGTTATCGTTTCACTTTTTAAGCAATAACTGTGAGGCATCATCACAGACGCGATGGTTTCTCATCATTAGTTTTCTGTCGCTAACAAGAAGCCGGCTGTATTGATCCGTTTTAATACAATGAAGGCGGGGATGGCATGAGACGCTCAAACAAAGACCCATTCTCCTCTTCTTCGTGTAAACGTGGAGATTAGTTCGAGCGGGGCGGGGGTAAGTTTGGCTCTGCGGTAAAGAATGAAATCAATGAAACACAGACTCCACTCAGAAAGAGAGGTAACTGTGCATTGACTACAAGCTGCTCACACACTCAATCAGATTAACTAATGAAGCAATTATTGATCCAGCGCGGAGACGGTGGCCGGCCGCAGGGCGAGCCATTAAGTGGATCGTCCTCTCCCTTTGGTCACGCTGAAAAATGTCAGGGTCACTGTGTTTTGCCTCTTGACACAGTTTACCAACGCTCCCGTCTAATCACTCACTTGCCTCCCACGAGGGGATCTGAAGAGGCTAACGCCTCCATGGGACGGAGGCAAAACCTGATTGTCACAATGCTCGGAAAAGAGCCAAATTAGCATGCCTTATTTGCTGCATCAACACGGAACTAATTAAGGTACGCAAAAGAAAACCGACATATTGCTAGACGGGAAATAAGTGCCATCCTGTAACCGTCGGTTCAGATTACAGATTTTTCTCTTTGTTGTTGTTGCAATCACCCTGAAAAGGTAGGGTTTAATTATTTTTATGTTAGCAACACACCTCTGGCAAATTAGCTCAAATCTGTAATGCGAACCTGCCGAGGTGAGGAAGTGGAAGATTTTCTGTCTGCAGCGTCCCTGAATTTCAGGAACGCGTACTTTCCTTGCCCGAGTCCTTAGCAACACACTGTTTTGTTTGCTTCCGCGCTCATAGCAGGAGCCGTGCCACAAGATGCCTCACGAAATGTCAAAATAGGAGCCCTCATTCTTTCATCAAATAAAAGACAGCAGGAGCTGGTACAGTTTTCTCCTCTACAACATGATATATTGTAATTCATTATTCTGTGTGTAATCTCTCTCCAGAGTCATGGGGACTGACTGAAAATGCTCTCCTGCGAATACAAAATCAACCTGAACTACAGCTGCGTACAGCTGCGGGGTGGGGTAAAAAAAGAAAAAAAAAAGATAGCCTGATGTGAAGTTTTAGCAAAGACTTCTCACAGACTCTTGGTCTT
Source organism: Poecilia mexicana (assembly GCF_051168715.1). NCBI lineage: Eukaryota > Metazoa > Chordata > Actinopteri > Cyprinodontiformes > Poeciliidae > Poecilia > Poecilia mexicana. Next base: position 29,457,058 of record NW_028263382.1, on the reverse strand, counting down.
TTCAATATTTAGTCCTTGAGCATGCCTCACCTGAAATCCCAATTATGACAGGGATGTTATTGTTTGGTAATTGAACACAATGCTCCAGGCTTGGTCATCAGTCACTCTCATTCACTTTCACCCACACTCACACATGAAAAAGTAAATAGTTCTTTTTCTTTCTCACACACACACATTCACACTCTCTCTCTCTCTGCGCACTGAGGCAGGGAAAATATTGCTTTGCGGTTAACTTCTAATCAAATTGCATTAGGTTTTCACAGCCTGCGCCCTCACTCCATTTGCACAAACCATCACAGACCTTACATGAATTTCACACCCAGGGTGAGGAATACTTACTTCTTCACCCCCAATAGATTTCTGCTCTAGCCCACCACACACATGAGTGTGCATCCCCTCACGCCCCCCTCACACACACCTCCCACACCCGCATGCAAACACACACACTCTCACATGCTCGCATGCGCACAATTTGTGATCAGACAAGCATGATCATGCAGTTACAGCCCAGTGGTGGATCATTTTATTTGCAGTAAGTGAGGTTTTAATGACATTTTACATGGTCTGCTGTTATGTTTTTTTAACCAACTTCTGAAGTGGACCTGAAGAGGCCGTCACTGTTGTAGCAGGGTGGTACGTTTTGCAGCGCACAGGTTCTTTCAAGTCATAACTCGCATGGCATTGTATGCACTGCATTCACGATGATCAAATCATAAAATTATGCAGATGCTTGAGTTCATTTTAATGAAATGAACTGCAAAAAGTTGGTTTAAGTCATATTGTCGCCTTCCTAAAGTAATGACCCAAGTCATTTTTTGCCAAAAGTTATCACTTCTGCTGAGTCAAGATGATGATATTTCATTAAGTAATTTCTGTTTACTCCATGTTGAATTTTCCTCATTCATCATAGTTTATCAAGGAGTTCAGCAGGCTTGAGTGCTTGGACCTTTTCAATATTTTTGTATTATAATTTTTTATTTTTCATCTTTTTTGCCAACAGTCATCACCATCTTCGTTATCTCTTTGAAGAATCTAAATTAATGAGTTGAAACAACATTTAATTTCCCTTTCAGATAAAGTATTATTGAATTGAATTTTTGGCCAGCAACAAATGTAAGTTGTTACGCAGATGATGCTCTGTTTTATAGCACTCTCTATAGTTATAAACACGTGCAAAAGCCTAAAGATACACATGTACAAAATTGCTGGCAACCCTCTATTACACATGTGTCAAACTCAAGGCCCGCGGGCCACATGTGGCCCGCCATGTCATTTTATGTGGCCCCCCCAGCGTTTTATAGGTCCATGATTGACTTAAAATAGGTTTTGAGCACGAATTGATGACAAACTACATCTCCCATAATGCATTCCGATTGTTACCAGTCAACATTACGGCTTCTCGCCACTAGAGAGCAGCAGAGTCACCTTAAGCTGCTTATTGATTTTACCAGCGAATAAAACTGAGACTTCGACAAGCTAACATCAAAACGTCCAAGAAAAGAAAAATCGATTTACAAGTAAGACTGTGAATGAAGATGTGTGAGTTGGTGTCAGGGCGGCAGGTCGCGCTAGACTTTTTTTGTTATCCGTTATCTTGACCGACAACATTAAAAAAAAAAAAAAATTGGCCCTGTACTATTTTTATCCGTGAAATTACAATCATATTAACATCGGCTATTTAGCCGCATTTTATGCGGTTTAGTGAATATTCACCGTGAATCCGGATCTCATCACAAATTAAACAGATAAATGCATCTACATTTTTCTCCGTAGTGACAAAAAAACCACTGACTGAGGCCCCAATAACTTTTAATAAATTAAATTAAGCGAATTTACTTAAATTAGCATCACTTCACCCGCTGGGGTCTGAACGCACTTCCTCCTGGTTCCCATCTGCAGAAAAATCTGCGCTAATTCATCAGTCAGTTGGATCTGTCTGATCCAAACAGATCAACTGAACTCTGAGTGTTTTACCCTGCGGGGTCCGGTGTGCGCTTTAAGGATTTTTTTTTTTTTTTTTTTTCGCTTCTCCGAAACGGACAGATGTTCCGTCTGCAGCTCCTCCAGAGCGCCGCTCTCCTGGGTAACGTGAACCCAGAAGGCTCCATTTGTTAAATCCGCTGGATGAGTTACTCCCAGCGGTTTTTAATTCTTCGCAGTGGCGTAGCGTAACTGCCTCCGCAGTGGTTGAGCAGCGCACCTCGCATGTTACAATCTAATTAACTTTTGCATCGTCATTTATTTCCTCAAGATAAACTGCCGGCTCCTCAAATGGATTAACACAAAGTTGCATTCTCTTTAGTTTTGTCTGGTCTGTAATGGAGACTTGAATTTAACGCGCCATTTCAAACAAAGGTTTTGAATGCGCTTCCTAACCAGAAGCTCCAAAGAGTTGTTTAACAATATGAGGTGTTCAATTTATTTTTAACATTGTATTTTCATACATTTTATGCTAGGGGTGCCCAAGTCTAGTTTTCCAGAGCTACCATCTGCAACTTTAGATGCGTTCCTTCTCTAACATACCTGGATCATTTACTCATTATAAGGCTCTACAGAACTGAGTTGCTGCTAATGAGGGAAGTCAACCTTTTGCCTGGGGTGTGTTTTAGCAGGGATGCATCTAAAAGTTGCAGTCTGAAGGACTGCAGCTGGGTACTCCTGATTTGTACCGTCAATGTGGCCCTTTGAGGGTGGCCAATATGCTGAAGTGGCCCTCGGTGAAATTGAGTTTGACACCCCTGCTCTATTAATTACTGAAAAGCCCACAATTGTCACGAAAATAAGTTGAAACAGGCAAAAGTCATAATGTATAAAAATTTACTGAAAATGAACCAATGAAAATCAGAGCTTGCTTTGGTATTGTTAAACAGAATAATTTTAAGAAACTAATGAAATGGGTCTGGACAAAATGATGGTACACATACATTTGTTGCGCAACTTTTAGGCAATCACTGCAATCAAATGATTTGTGTAGCCATCAATAAGGCTTCTGTCCACAGGTCCAGCTGCCTCAGGTTCGAAGGTTTCCTCCTCCAGATACTAAGCTTCAGCTTCTTCAACAGATGTTCACTTTTAATTTTTTTTTTTTTTTTTTTTGAAGGTTGTCCTGGGTTCTTTGGTTGGCATTTGTATTATCCTTCTCCTCAATTTGTCATCGGTTTTCCTCCTGAGATCACGGTCAGGGCATTTGGATCCAGTCCCATGGACCTTAATCTTCTGAATATTATGTGCAACTGTAGTCACAGGAGCATCAAGCTAATTAGTGGTGGTCTTATAGCCTTCACCTTTAACATGTTTGTCTATAATTTTCCTTCAAGTCTCTCCTGGGACAACTCCTTCTTTATTCAGTGTGGTGCACACCGTGTCACCAAATAAGCACAAGGACTACTTGTCACCCTTTAAATGGGCAGACTGACTGATTACAAGCTTGACAACACCTGCAAAGATAATTGGAGGACACATTTCTGAAAAGTGTCAAATTATTTTCAATCTTTTTTTAAAGGCCTGATTCATTGGTTTTTTTCATTTTTCTGTTGAACTACATTTGAAAAGCAATGTATGATTTCCATGATTTCAATCATTTTTTTTTTTTTTGTCATTTTCATGTGATTTCAGTGACAGTTGTGGGCTTTTTGGTCATTAAAAGAGGGAACGTTTTTGTTCAGTAAAAGTTTACAGACATGAACTTAAAAAGTAAAGAAGTTGGAAAGGTACTTTAGCTGTACTTAAGGAGATATTGCTAAATGTACCAATACGTGTAGCAATAATGATTTTGTCAGTAATAATTATTTCTTATTTTTTTTAACCCTTTAATTGGCATCCTCAAATGCACAAATGTAAGTCTTTGGGTCCATCAGGACAATAGTGTGTCATCATAGCAGTTAAGGGGTTAACAAATTTACGGCACTTTGCTGAGACCCTTCTTTACAATTTATTTCAAGGTTTGTTTATCTTTATCAGTCGTGACAAATGTTGAAGAGGCCACTGACAACTTTCATCAAGTAAAATACGTTGGAGGCTTGTCCTATAAAATTCATAAGAAGCCTGGCTGAGTTTCATATTCTGTTTCTAAGATTAAATGAGAAGGACGCCGATGTCTTCAGAGTGAAACCGTCTTGTTGTTTAATTTTTCAAGATGAGAGCCTTCTCTTCTCCCTGTAAAAATCCAGAATAAACCTACAAAAAGATTTATTCTTCTAACATACCAAAAGCTCTTAATCACCACGCTCCATTCTGCTCCAGAGACTAAAAAATTTCCATGCTTTCCCAACAGTCATTGCTCTCAGACTTTCAGGTCCAGCTGTGGTTGTCGGAGCATCTGAGGCAGAGCCTTCAGTTATCTTATTCTCTTTGCTCTCTGTGTGAGTGCATGCTAATGACATTGTGAATAAAGTTGGGTTGAAGTAGACTGTAGGTCTCTGGAATTGAATTAGGCCATTTTTTCCTCCTGCCCCCTCCAACTTGCTTATTTTGGTTCAATGCCATGAAATCACATTTGTCCTCAATTGGCACCATCTAAATAAACAGTTTTTAGCTGAATTAAAATAATATAGGAGTAATTCAGAGATCTGCCAGCAGGACTCGCAGCCAAAAGGGGGGGATGTTCATGAAAGCAAAAGCTGTCTTTGTGCCATTATTTCCGTTTAATGGACAGTCATTATCTATTATAGTGGTATTGCTCTCGACTGTGTTGGGAAATAATTGAAAAGTAGGGAGATATGAGCGAGAGTTTCATTAATTAATAATGAATTTTTTATTTATGCGGACATTTCCTCTTCATTATAATTAACATGCTGCTTTACCATCGGCTTTATGTTCTTTTGCCTGACGGGCACAGCAGCGGAGTGACGCCCGCCCACATGAAACAACCCTGAAAATACATGCGTGTTCATGCAGTAGCGTGTGAGAGCGCGTATCGGATTCAGTAAAAAGGGGGGAAAAGGTACAAAAAATGTGGTTCTGACACTTTCCATCATAGGAAACATCTTCTTTAAGTCAAATTTCTGTGGATTTCATCAGTGAATTTTTTTTTAAGTACGTCAGCAGCACTTTGAAGCTGCTTTAGAGATTCTGCTAACATTCTTTTGCAGGTTAAAAATACCTAATTTCTCTGATGGGATCTCTGAGCAATTACCTTGGTGTCAAATTTAAGTTTTTTTTTTTCCCCCCTTGCATTTTGGAAACCTCGTTCTTTAACTTTTTCCTGTGCATGATCAGACACTGAACAGTTTTTGGAAACATGAAGGTTATTAAAGTTGGATTTAGTTTTAGATATAGTTTATTCATATGGTACGAATTCACAACTAATGCCATCTCTAGGCGCTTCCCAAGACAAATAGGTCAAATTAATATCCAATATCACCAAATCCAGTTTGATTGGAGGTTTGATTCATATCAATCCGAGCCATTCCTCTAAAGTTTTATCATACAGCTGGACCCTAAACCAACCCTAAACCAATTACACACTTTCCAGTTTAGTTATATTACAGGGCAGTAATATAACTAAAGTTTCTATCTGTTGAACAAATGCTTTAAGTTATTTTGCACTTCTTACTCATCCATACATCAATGCATCAGTTGAAATTCAGAAATGCTTTATTGATCCCAAAGTGAAATAAAATGTTAAAGTGTTATTGTAGATGGTGATGGTTGTGGGAAGGAAAGTTCTCCTGTAGTGGTCTGTGTTGCAACGAATTTGAAGAAGCCTCCGACTGAAGACGCTCTGTTTTTCTATGACTGTCTCATGAAGAGTATGGTCAGGGTTGCAACAATAATGAACTCTGTCTGGTTAATTCTCAGGATGCCATCCCATAAGTTACATGGTCTCTACAGTGATGACTGGGTTTGTTTCAGACTCTCTGTTCTGGGAGGTATACTCAGAAAACCTTCTAGAACCTTAACAGGTGCTAGAAGCATCTCAAGAGATTCCCCTGGGTGTGGAAAAGCAGTGGTGCTCTACTCTTTGCTCCTCAATCTGTCTTTAAGGGTGAGTCCTCCCAACCTGCAAAGGTAGCTCATTTCAGCCATTGATCTGTGGGATCTTGTTGTGTCAGTCACAATCCCAATCTCATCACTGTAACTGAGGGTCAGTAAATCAGGAGCTTTGCTTTTTGGCTCAGATCTTTATTTTACCATGACAGCCCTGAGCTATCTATTCATTACTGCAAGTAAGACTCCGATTCGTCTATCTTCTGGTACTTTCTTCCATCATTCAAGTGAGACACGAAGATGCTTTGCGTCATCCACTTCAGACGGAGACTCCCACCAGACCCGGCGGGAGCATTTTACCTTTTCCGTTTGAGACCGTCGCCTCAGACCGCTTCCCCCACTCAGCCATGAACCACGGAAGTGCACTTAAAAGGTGATTATGTGAAGACAACAACGAAACATCGTCTGCAAAAAACATAAATCAGACCCCGAGGCTTCCAAACCACAACCCCTCTTCTCCACAACGACACACAGAAAACCTGTCTGTCAACACTGCAAAGCGGATCAGTGACAAGATGCACCTCCGGCAGAGTCCAACCTGGACTGGGAACAATTTCAGACTTTGCATTGAGGGTGCCGACAGCACATTTGCTTTGGTTTTACAAGGACTGGACGGCCGTTAAAAGCATCCTTGGTGCCCCTCACTCCCTAAAAATGCTTTGGGCGGCAAACTGTTAAACTCCAACCTTATCTTCTTCTAAATCTGGAGAGTCTTTGGAATAGTGTTCCTACTAAGCTGAGAAATGGTGAAATATTGTTTCAAAACCAAAAGTTATCTAAAATTTAAAAAAGGGAAATTTTCATGACTCGTTTTCCAAGCACTGTTGCGTTCAGAACATTTTTTTTTTTCTTTTGACAAAAACACATCACTTATCGTAGCAGGCAGAAAAATTCTCCGCAGTTGCTGTGAGGGTATGTCAGATGTTTAAAAGCAGAAACATTTCTTTCTTTCATTCTCTTGAATGACTAAACTATGTAATTTTTGGAGTCAAACTGCTGGGAAAAAAAGTGAAAATGTCACCTTGCTATCTTTTCTCTTTCAATATAGCAGTCTGGTGGGATAATCACTTAAAAATGGCCAGATTCCAGGAGAAAATTTTGAATTCCGCTAATAAATAATACACCAGAAGCGGGTATTCTGGAGGGCATTAAAACTATTAAAGTTTAAGCAAGCACACCAGCTGTCTGAAACTTGGTAAGTGTAAGGTTTTGTGCGAGTTTGACAAGGTCCAACTTGTGATGGATGGATGACAAGCAGATCCGGACTTGCCATGAAGTAGACGGTTAGGATCCCACGGTCACTAAGAGGCCCTGAGATTGACGCAATGTAGACTGACTCACTGTTGAGTCAAAACTATAGAACCTACATAACATAATTCTAATCAACCAGAAGCTGCTCAAAAAGGTGTTCGTTCTGTGTCTCTGTCGGAGGAGGAATAAAGAGAGTGGTTGTTTCACGGGCTTCCTCCAATAGCCGAAGAAAGATTAGCGTGATAAGTCTATGTTGGTTATAAAGCACAAATAATTAGCTTTCAGAAACTGTTGACATTTTTCTGACAACTCAAACTAGTCAAAAAGACAAACATTTTCTTGAAGTTTATCGATTCGGGGTGTTTACACACCTGATTGTCTGGTAGATTCGGTTCAATTGGGAACCAAAATTGCAACGTTTTTTACCATTTTCAGCTGGTTCAGTTCTCTTTCCCATTGCACTGTGTCAAAGCGATCCAAACTAATTGAGAAACCTGTTCACCTCCTTGCCTGTGGTGGCGCTGCACCAAGAACCACTGAGGGAAGCGACAGAAAAACTTCAGAAGACATGCACAACTTCCTTCCTCACGAAATGTCAATCCAAATGGAGTGGCATCAGATTTTAATGGTTGTAGGATTTCTCTTTTGTCTGTGGTAAAAGACCACAAAACCATTTCCTCCTCTAGCATTAGACTCCTCCTTCTGTTTTGGTTCGATTTACCCAGAATGTCCTGCACTGTAGTAAGTTTCCTGCTTTTTTAGTCATCTCAGGTCTGCTCCCATCCACATATGCTTTAAAACCTTACCAGAGTTCACTTTAGTCGAACCGATACCTCGGTTTTTAGGCGGACCAGAGTTTGTGTTTTTTGACCGCATCAGAGTTAGATTGCGCACTCACACCTTCCCAAACAAGTTGGACTTTGGAGACAAATGGACTAAAGTTTAATTAAAGCTGGCTAGACGAGGCTCATGTGAATGCACCCTCGGTCGATGACCTTTGTTCTCTTCATTTGAAATTCCTTCCTCAGTACGTTAAATATTGCTAGTGTATGTGTGTGTAAACCTGCTCATACTGTGGGAGTCTGCCTGAAATGGACGACCAGATGTGTCTCTGGTCCAACACAAATGAATCAAACATCTGAATTATTTCCCCAGTATGCAGTCAGGTTTCTGCAGACTCCTGCCAATGATGTTGAGATTTGATTCAGGCGTGTTGAAGCAGAGAGATATGTAAAAGTTGCAGAACAACGCAGAAAGGAGTTGAAGACCCATGGACGATGTTCAGTGAGTCTTACTGGAAAACTGAGCGATAAATGTTAATTATTTTTATCAGTATAAATGAAGCACTCTACTATAGATGCTATCTTTATTTTCTATGTTACTCTAATGGCAGCATTACTGACTGAAGTTCAGTATAGTTGAGTGAGCAGTGAAGCACTTTGCTCAAGAGCTGAGTTCTTTATATGTTGGTCTAATTTGCCTTGGCTAGAAAGTAACAATACTTTCTAGTATTGTTACTAGAAAGTATTGAATATGTACTTAACAGTTCAGATGTTGCTGTAAATTAATCCTGTGGCAAGTTATGTTCAAATAAAAGAACAATGTTGACATATTATGATCTTTATTATCTGGTGAAAACCACTTTTAGCTCATCCACTGGTCATAAAACACTTTTTCATATATATTTCAACCATTTTTAAATGTATATATTCTTGTTTACTTCAAAGAGCTGCTAATAATACATGATTTTAACATTTCTATGTCTGGAAAAATTTTTAGCAATAGATGGGTTAATCCCTGTTAAGGTATATCTGGTTTTGGAACTGTTAAAATATGCAGTTATGTGTGATTTTTAGAGAGGATCCAAAGTGTTTGTGAATTTTAGCTAGTCACAGACTCTTGTGGTCCCTAATCTCTTGCGAGTAGCAGGGCCTCACTGTAGATGGTGCTTCACAGTTTGTTTTATGGGGTTGTGCATCTGAAGACTAGTATAACAACAATGCCTTAAGGTAACGGAGTGTGTGTGTGTGTGTGTGTGTTTGTGCGCGTGTGCGTGAGTGTGTGTGTGTGTGTGTGTGTGTGTGTGTGTGCGTGAGTGTGTGTGTGTGTGTGTGTGTGTGTGTGTGTGTGTGTGTGTGTGTGTGTGTGTGCGTGAGTGTGTGTGCGCGCGTGGTTACTTGTGTCGCCTCTTATAGACTAGCAATCTTTCTGTATTATCATTACATGTATTGGTATACCAGTAAAGAAAATTTACAAATGATAAACATTACTTGTTTTGACTAATTGTAAATGTATAATCACAATAATGCAGAATTATGGAACATTTTAAAACATGCTATAGCAAAGTCACAATTATTACCATTATGGTTATTATTACTATTAGTAGCAGTTTTGTTATTATTGCCTTCCTTCTTCTTACTGTTGCTGTGTTTACATTATGTTGGTAAGTTACTGAATAAATCATACTTCTTAAAATAATTGAATAATCTATCCCAAGAAACTGTTGCAAAGCAAACTTTTTCATCACCTCAATTATTATATTCGTACTCCTGTTAGCTTTACCTTCCCTGTGATTAACTTTTAAAAGCAGGTGGGAGTTGTTTTCGTTTTTTTTTTTTTTTTTTAAGAAGTGCTGCTTTCCTCCAAGTGGCCCTTTGAGTTCTAAATGTGTGTGCAGACTGAGGATGAGAGTGAATGAATGAGAGGAGGGTAAGGGAGAGAAACGAGGAGTTGGAGATGAGAGAGTACAGAGAGGCGGTGGTGGGTTGGGGGTCGGGCGGGGGGCTTAAGGAGGCCGGTGTGATGGGGGTGCACTTATATATACGTGTGTGGGAGGAAGGAGGGGAGTACTGCTGGAGGGGGGAAAGCAGGGAGGGAGAGAGCGGGGGAGGCGGGCAGGGGGTGAGTATCGGAGGCGGAGCCGCGCGCTGGATCCTCCGCCCTCGCGCTCGTCTGCGAGCCCCTTGCAATTACCTGTTTGAGCAGAGCTGATGTGAGAGCGAGTTGGCGAGCACATGCCACGTTGGGAGAGGAGCCAAGACTAACCAGCGCGAGGGAGCGAAGCGAGCCGGGCGCGCGAGGACTCTTTGATTTAATCCACCTGCTTAAATAACTACAGTAAAAGAAATAAAATTGTGAAGTGGGTTTTAACAAACCTTCGAATCAGAAACAAAGCTGAATAAGGATCTGTGAGAATAGCCAGGATGATGCACTTGTTGTCCCTCCTCTTCTCCGCGCTCCTGTGCCAAGGTAAGCTAATTTTTTGTTAGTCTGGGGTTACTGCATGGTGGTAGGAGAGGTGGACGCAGGTAAATGCGTGAAAAGTGCTTTCTCTTCCTCGCAGGTGCAGTCACAACTTCAACAACAAGAAATAAACAGAAAAGACGAGGTTTTTAAATCACATTCTTAAGTTTGAGCTCTCGCTGATAGCCTGTTTGCTTTAGACAAGCTTTAGGGTCGGTCCTTCAAACATCTACATTTGACTATGATTCCCTCACTTACCCTTTTTAAAAAAATCAATATCAACTCTTTACCGTATTTAAAAAAAAATGCCCGGCTTATATCGATAGGTGACTTATTACTATCTATAAAGTCATTATGTGCACATTGTGGATCTGTGAGGTGGTCATCACTCACTCCTGATATGTGCTCAATGATTATGATGATCTCATTAACATGAGTCATTTTTCCGTGTGTGTTTTCTGTCCTTGTTAACAAGCAGGCTGTTGAGACCGAATGATGCCGGGCTCCTGCATGATTTATGATAATTATGGGCTGTCCGTGCGAGGGAAGCATTCCTTACATGCTCTGTCTAGTAATTACACATAGGGATGTTGGCAGGAGTGTAGGCTTGTGTGAGTGAATGGAGCCTTTAGTTTTAGCAAATCAAGTGGAATCTTTTGTTTTTAAGCCAGAAAGTATGTAGTGAAAGTGATTGTCTTCTTTTATGAGAAGGGAATGCATTTAAATATGGACAAAGGATGTGCGCCTATGTGTTTTGCACATGCTTTGCATTTGTGGACATGTCTGCGGCTCTTTGTAGTTTTCCATTTTGTCTGCTCTTGTTGGGTCAACAGGTAGCAGCACCATGTGTTCTCATCACTCCGCCTGGCTGCAAGCAGAAAGCCATAAGCTCAGAGCATTTCCTGGGATAAGAGAGGGGCGGGGAGGTTGATCCCACTCTGCTCCCCTTCGCCTCGCTGCTCAGCAGTGGCGCCTGTTGTTGTAAAAGAACACCGCAAAGCACCTTTCAGCCAAATCCAGGTGCTTCATTTGAATGGAAATTTAAAAAAAAAAAGGAAAAAGAAAGAGGTCTCTTAATGGCTTTACGTCATTGTGTTGCTACTGTGTGCCGTGGGCTTTCAGATGTCCTCCAGAGTTGGTCATGATGTGAGCAATTAAATAGTTGAAACATTTTGTCTTTGCTCGCAAGATCGTGATAAAAGCAGTCACAGTGATTAACACGGTGTGAGAAAACTACTCAAAAGCTCTTGCTAAACATTTGGGAATGGCAGTAATAAGGCTGCTGCAGAGCTTGTTTCAAAAACTGTTGGGGTTTATTTGATTTGAAGAGATCACATTTATAACAGCTGCGAGTGCTTGAGCTTCAAACTCCGAGCAACTGCTTGCAACCAGATACAGCAGGAAAGCAGGAGTCAGTCCTGGGACAAATACTCCAGAAAGATGCATCTGTTTTTTTGTTCACTGCCTCAGCTCCACCCTTCCCCCACCGCCACTCCCCCACCCACCCCAACCACCACTCCCTCCTGCACTGCCCGTCCCAAACAGACAGACAGACAGTGCCTCGGTGTCACAGCTGGTCTTACTTGTCGGGCAAGTGGGGGCTCTTCTCTTGCTAATGGGCTAATCTCGCGCTGGGAGGGGGTCACCCAATTCCACCTGAGAGTCATTCACTCGCCACTCTTTCATCTCCTAACTAGGTTATGTCAAGGCTTGCCTGATGTTTGAATCTCAGGAAAAAGGGATTGAAGGGCTTTAATTGCATGTTTGGGTTCTGAGCTTAATTTCCCACAACTGTTCATTTGTGCCCCGTCTCTTGAAGACCGCTTGCAGTCGGGTTTCTTCCTTTTGAAAAGCGATTCCTTTGTGCAACTCGCAAGTATTGTGTCCCCTTCATGCAAAATTCAGACGCAGTCATGAGAGGGATGGGGAGCCATCCGAATCATGACTGAACAGAAATCCCAGAGCTTTACTTCCCATTTCGATATGCTGTTTAACTCTTCACCTCCTAAAACACTTTTCTGTGGACTGGAATACGAAGGTGGAAAGCTGCCCAAGTGGCGTAATGCGACTAAAAATTACAATCGACCTGATTTAAAAAAAAAAAAAAAAAAAAAAAAAACCACACAAAAATGAATAGCTGCACTTTTATTTTGGTGGCAAGTTTTGACTTGAGGCTCAGTTAACTTATTGGGTTGATAACTCTCCTGGTGACTTTAATTAGTTTCACTCCAGATTAGTTGAATCTGGAGGCTAAAGCTGGATGGTAGTTCAACAGAAGCTAATGTCAGTGTGGACATCCACCCTCTTCAAACAATTCCCGCCTGACTAAATGTCATTGTGGTCTCTGTGAACACTGTTATACGAATGTTTGAACCTCTGCTGTGTTTACATTAGGTGGTCATTTGCAGAAAAAGAGCTGATAATTATTTCCACAGGAAATTGAGGTTGGAGGGGGCGGTGTCCCACCAGTGATCGTCCTGCGTGAAACGCATACAGAGAGTTTCCTAACGGTTGAGGTCTAACATGATGTTTAAAAACACCTAAATGCTTCCCTTCTTGTCTTGTACATGTGAACCCACTGTGCAGCATCTCATGAGGCGTACCTAACTTTGCGCTTGCGTCTAACTAAAAGTAAGGCAGTGTAAAAATCAATAAAACAGCATTCACTTGGTCCGATAAAAACCTGCTCCTTGTCTGAACAGAGTTGAGGCTTACCGGAAGTTGCGCGCACTGTTAGTAACCATCCCCCACTGCGAAGAGATAAGTGTGAGTTGAACGAGACTAATTAAGCATTTGGAAAACTACAGGCAGACTACAATTCTGATAAAAAAACAAAAATGCTGAAATTTAGCAAAACCTAGTGTTCATACAGACTTCTGTTTCATACAACTTGAATCTCAAAAGGTTCATACCGTTCTACAGGAAGAATATTTCTGTGACAGGTAGAAATTATGTTTCACACAGGAAGATTATCAATGGTGCTCCACCTCTGTGTACAAATTCATTGGGTTCTCTATGAATAACAACACATACAAAGGTTATAGCAACTTATAAGATGGCTTGTGACTAAACCATTATGAAGTTTTTGTTTTTTTAGTAGACCAGTAATTTTAAGATGGTAGCAATCCGCTTTAGTTTTGGGACGTCTTGGACTAGCGGTTAGCTTCAGGTTTGGGTTCAGCTACTCTAAATATTCACAGAGTTCTTGTACAAATAACTACACATGACTGCTGATTAGAAGTCACATTAATGACCTAAATATTTGTCCTGTAGTTGAACAGTGTGAACCTTTTGGGATTGTTTTAAAGGGAAGTCTGTATTGGTGTTTTGTTTTTGTTATTTGTTAACTTCAGAATCTGGCACAAGCTATATGCTAAGTAATCGTAGGATTACACCAGATGCAAACAAGGCAGTGGTTTAAAGGTCAAAAGAATAACAGCTGTTTGAAATAATAGGATTATTTTTATCAGAATTGTTTTAAGATGGTAGAAGTCCGTTACAGTCATGGTCACTCTCAAGCTAGCTGCTAGCTTCAGCTCCTGGGACCGACTTACCTAAATAATCATCGGCTTCCATGGAAAAACCTGCCCAGTACAAATTTGACTGTGGTCTAACATTTCTTTAAATTGAGAGACTATAAAAGCTGTGGGATTTTTGAGATTAGAGTCGTTTTAAGATGGCAAATGCTCTCCTTTTCTTGGTCCCTCCTGGACTAGCCATTAGCTCCAACCTCCAGGACCAATTATGCAAATAACTACCTAATGCAAAAATGAAACCAGTTTCAAGGTTCATTCAATAACCATTGCATTTGAGACTGAAGCCATTTTAACTCATTCTTTTGGCTCCTTTTGGTGTAGCTGTGAGTCTCAACTAATCTGGATTCATTCTAAATAAATAAGCCGAAGGAGCTGCAATATTAAGTTTGCATAACCTTGCTTCAGATATTCTGAAATGTCCCTTTAAATGGAATAAATGGGCTGCAAAATCCATGTAGTCTAACTAACAGCATCTTAAAGGAACAAAGGGAACATCAGCCCTATTAATCCACAGTTCCCCTCACTTCTTATAATAAGAATGCTTGAAATGCTCCCAAAAGTGATATCTATGCACGTTATTGTCCTGCTGGCTGCTTAACCCAAATTTAGCTGCTCATGATGTCTCTCAAAAGGCTCTAAAGGCCTCTTAGTGCTCAGTTGCGAGTGAGAATGTGAAGTGGACCCCCTTTTTTTTTTTACCCTCATTTCACACAGTTAGCACACTTGTGTTTTGGATGAAAAAGACCACGGATAAAGGGAGGCAGACGCTATTACTTATCCAAGAAGCACAAAGAAAGTGAGATATAAGAAGGAGACAGATGTTCGCTGCTGAGAATAAGGTTTGTGTGTGCTTATTTGTGTGCACCTTGCGCTCCACTGGCCTTGATCAGAATAAGAAATGAGCGGAAAGTCTGAGCAGAAGGCAGAGCTGTTGCTGGTGGAGAGAAGGGGGGGGGGAAGCAAGGCTCCTTTAAAAAAAGGAAAACAAAAGAAAACCTGAGGCCTGTTCAGGCTGATGAGGTCATACTGTAAATTAAAGCAGCATTTGCAACTGGGAGCCCCATGTCATTTCTCACCAGGGGTCCAGGATTCCTAGCATCGCCCCTGGTAGCAGCGCTCCATGACACAACCAAGCCTAAATTACACCCCACCCCCCACCCCCCGATCTGCTAGCTTCACTATTACGATTACGACCAACTAAAAGTAACGCAAAAAACAACTTGGAGTACCAACGAAATAAGAGACACAGATGTTACGTCGTTTTTGATTAAAACTCCCGAAAGAGCCGGTTTTATTACACATCTAAAAGTGGGTAAGCACACATTAGAGCGGCTCGTTACCCTGCTCTACTTCTCCGAGATGGAAAAGACGCTTCAGATACCGGCGTTTCTAAGAAATCAGGCCGGTGCGTCTTCTCCTCCCTGGAGAATCGATGCTTATATCGTGTGCATCCTTACCATATGGTGCTCTGCTTTGGGTCTGCTCATTAATACTGCACACCTCAAATTAGAGGTAGACTAATAATATAGTGCAGATGAGGACAGTTTTTTTTAAACTGTAATTTTTCATGTTTAGAATGTACTCGGCACATTGATTTTCTTTATTTTTTTTTTGGTTCTTTGTCTGTACCCCCTTACACTGTGAGCAGTGAGTGGGTGTGCTCAGGCTTGTATCTACCCCACAGCAGGACACCGAACAGGTGGAGGAGTGTTGGGATTTTTTTTTTTTTTTTGTGCCTGAGGAAGGGGGGAGGGTATCTCTTTATGATCCAATGCTTGTGTGTACAGTTGTTGGAAGAACAGCTTGTTCTCATCACTCACCTTGAACGGAAAGATAACTCCAAGTCTCATTTGTTCGGGACTCTTAAATAGATTGTGTCTTCTTTTTTTTAGATCACTTTTGACTAGTAGTGTAGCGAAGCATTCAGCTCTTGAGATTAGAATCATGATACTGGATTCATGAGGATGAAACCCAAAGTTTGGCAATGTTTTGGGGAATTTTAAAACTCCTTTTTTGTTTTAATTAATCAATAATAAGATTTGGAAAAACCCATCACTCAGTTTAGTTTGATATGTCTGTTTATTTTTGTCTTGTGTTGCTGCCTAAAAATGATTGAAATTTCTCCTTATAGAATTCAGGTTTGATTAGTTGAAGTATTTTATATGTAGAAAAAACTTTAGCATTTTAGCTTAGCAACAGTGAGAAGCTACAAAGCACTTGCAGTAAGTCAACCATGATTTTCTCTCATTGCTCATAAATTGTTTGCATTGTGAACATCATGCATTAAATATTTATTTTTTCTACTATGCAGCCAAGATGAATTGATTTAAAAATAATATTTAGATGTGTGTTGTTGGCCCATTTGCTACTTCTGTTAGCCGACTCGCTCAATCCATCTGGGGAGGAGAACTGTGGTGTGTCCTCTTTTCATCCAGAAATGCAAACAGAATTAGAATTAAAACTGGGAATCTGAACCCAAAGCCCAAAATTAATCCACAGCTCAGCATACACACCTGCAGCTGTATAACTTCTGTATGTTCCTTTAGTGTTTGACCACCTAATATAGATAAAAATACACTCTTATTGACTTGCATTGTCACTAGTAGTTGGCACCAAATAATCCTGCTGGCATTCAGACTTGGATCCAAGCCCCAACCTCCTGGACACTTCACATGCTCCGCTTCTTCCTCTTGGTTCCAAGTCAAGGTGTGTTCACACCAGCCCTGTTTAGTCCTCTTTAATCGAACTCCAGTTCATTTGCCAGTGGGGCTACTTGTTCAGGGTGATGAGGTCCAGTTTGTTTGGGGAAATGCGAATCAATTGAACTCTGATGCGGAGCAAAATAAACTCTGGTCCACCTAAAAACCTAGCTTTTGGTTTAGTTTAAGTGAATTCTGCTGCGGTTCAAATGCATATGTGAGCATTGAATAGACCGGCGACCACTCTATAAGTAGAAAGCAAACAATAAAGCAGGGCATTCTGGGTAAATCCAACAATTGGCTGAGTCTGACACTAGCGGGAGAAATGTCTCTTGGTCATTTACAAAAGAAGAAAGTTGCGCTCAGTGTCTTCTTCAGTGAATTGTTTTTGTAATTTCCTTCTGTGGTTCTTGGTGCAGCGCCACCACAGACAAGTGAGTGAACAGGTTTTTCAAAGTTTGTTTGTTGGACACAGTGCAATGTGAAAGCGAACCAGTCGAACTGATGCTACCAGACTATCAAGAATCTCGACTATCAAGATGTAACAAGGTGTAAAGCATCATTGTATCAGTGTTTGCAAAATCAAAACCTCAAAATGTTATTTGAAAATGTTGCGATTGTTAATAAATTCCAAATATAATGAGTTCACAGTTAGCATGCCAATAAGATAATCCAGTTCGTAGGAAGGAGTCTTAAAGCATTAGATTCCCATATCAGACCTGGATTAAAGTAATTATTTAAAGTGAATTACAAGGCAGATTTCACTCTGATTAAAAGTATTGTGGTGTTTTTTTTTTTTGTTCCCAGATCTCGTACCAGAAAACACAGTTGCACTCCTATCTTGAAAATCTCATCACCTTTCAGATGAGACGCCATGGTGGAAATACGAGCCAACATGTGAACATGCTGAGTTTTCTTGACATGTCACACAGAGCAATTCCCTTTCTGCTAGGTTCACAGAGCCGGGAGACTTATGACTGTCCTTGCCTTGAGAAAAACAAAAGACTTGTGTGGCAAAAGTAATCACTCTCAGGCGACGACTCAATAAAGGAAGGGTCCTTTGTTCGCCTGCAACAGTTTTACACACAGGATTATCAGTGAAAACAGCGGCGAGTGAATCTTAATTACGCTTTGGTGATTGGCTTGCCCCACTTTGAAGGCAGAGCGTGAGAGATATATTCAATTTTAATCATCTCTACCAAAACTGCCTTTTCAGCTCCTCGTTTCTGATGTAATTAGCCGGTCAGGTCAAAAAAAAAAATAGTTGGGAGTTTAGCTCATTATTTAGTCTTCACAAATCGAGTAAAGTAAAAATAGAGATAAACAAAAAATAATTCCTCTCCCCTCAACATTTCCTGACTTTCCTCACTGCTCACAGGTTTGCCTTGCAAATGGTTTATTTGTTATCCAAGAGGAAGGAGTATAAAAAAAATCTATTGTCTCTGCTTTAAAGTCTTAACAGCAGAAAGGTGACTGCTCTGCACAGTTGTGCCTCTTTCTCTGTGTGGGAACGCGCCACCATTGAAATGCACAAAGCCGGTCTTGGGTTTTGGTAAAAGACGAACGGTGCTCTGAAACTCTAACCCTTGTTTCGTGGAGGGGGTAACAAAAAAAAAAAAAGAAGTGAGGTTGTTTCTGTCTTTTGTCATTGACGCTTCCCCCTCCGGCTTTTGCTGGATTCCTACGGACTCCTGCCGACTGTATTGTGAGGGTGGCTCTTTTTAAACAAATGAGTATATGATAGTGACTTCTTGCTCCCGCTTCTTTCTTTGTCATTAATATGGAACAGCACACACCCCCTCGGAGGGGGAGAAGGAGGGAGGCGGCGCAGAGTAGCTGCCGCCGGTCCCGGCAACTCACATGTGCAACCTGGAGAAGCGGGAGGAGGGAGTCTCTCTGCTCCGTATGAAAAGCCTGGTGCCACACCCATCCCTAACAGGGCCTAGATCTTTGTTCAAATTTTCCATTAGTCGTTGCTCCATTTTAATGAATTCTTCGACTGCCTCCCTAACCCCCCCACCATTAAATGTGATGGTAATGAATCACGAGGACAAATGAGGAATACCACAAATTGGCAAATTACATGTATATGTGATTTGCCAAATAGCGGAATTTGCTAATTCCGCTTTTTATTTTTATGAAAAGCGTTTAATGGACTTCTGTGGTCACAGTTCCTGGATGAAATTAGAGATAAAGTGGTTCCCGTAACTGTTCTCCTCCTGGCCTAAAATGTAAAGATGCACCAGTACACTTTTTTTCACTTCCGATACCAACGCACATATTTGACGTTTAGCATTGTCTGATATCAAGTCGATACAGAAACTGAATTGACTTAAAATGTTTCTTTTTTTTTAAAGAGAAAAATGTACTGAAATACTAATGTATTTGATATCTCTTCAGTCTAGCGCATCCAGATCATTGCATCTCCATATAAAAGTGGGTCATAGTGGTGAACCTTTAATATTTATGCCTTAAAGTCATCCTTTCTAACT
The DNA here is from genome assembly GCF_051168715.1 of Poecilia mexicana. Lineage (NCBI taxonomy): Eukaryota > Metazoa > Chordata > Actinopteri > Cyprinodontiformes > Poeciliidae > Poecilia > Poecilia mexicana. The sequence continues at coordinate 29,437,849 of NW_028263382.1, read as the reverse complement.
ATTAATGAGTCTCCTGGCATGCGAGGAGTTTTCATTTCGTTTATATTAGACCTTTTTTTTTTTTTTTTTTACTTTGTACATTTTTAGAGGTTAAAGAGAGTCAAGAAAGTTGATACAGCTTTGGTGCAAAAAAAAAAAAAGGTGAAAACATTCATTTCATGCCTCGAGGCAGCTAATAAAATGACAAGGAGTTTTGTCTTGCGATTCATGCATGAATCACTCTCTTTTGCAAGAAGTCTCTCTCTATTCACTCTGTTGCCGTCAAGCCAGTTTTTTTTCTTTTTTTGATTCATGAAACATCACGCCGCTTCCATCACGTCCCAACCCCTGGGAACTTGGAAACAACGGTTTTGTGTCAGCATTTGACCCCCAAGTATTCGCATTCTTGCCGTTTTAAAAGCGGCTTCTTTGTTGCGCCGCTGATGTCCACCATCCCTTCCTTCACAGGCTGTAGCAGCAAGTCTGCAGCGCCTGGAGCTATTGCTGATTATAGTGGTGCGGTTGAAGTTCATGGAGACAGGGGTTCTCATTCAGGGAGGCTCTCTGTCACAGGGGAAGGGCTTGTAGAGAAGATCTCTGCTTGGAAATTAAAAGCATCTTATTTTGGTGGTATCTAAGCAGCAGATGTAATGAAGGACTAAATGGTTAGTCTATCTCACTTAGTCTTGTCAATACACTTTTGGCTCTATTGAATCTTTTCAAGAAGTCAATAGTGTGCCTTGGGGAAAAACGGATTGAAACACACACGTTGTTCACCACACAACAACGGTGAATCACACATTTAACTAAAATGTTCTGGTAATAGACATGAACTAGTAGTGATCATGGTATTACCGGCCAAAGATAATCTCCATTTTCCTTTAATCTCTTACCTTCCTGTTGTAATTATCTTTGAAACGACTATAACACAAACTCAGTTTTATTTTAATTTAACCTTTACCTGTTTAAAAAGCAATCAGAATGAAACGGCCTGCAGCATCTTTAATAGTAATAGTCTAATGAAAGTTGAAGGAATTTGGATTATTCCCATTTATTCATATCAGCACATCTTCTCAGCCTTTGTACAATTTTTAATGAACTCCAAAAAAGCTGCTGTTTTATGTGTTTCTAAAAAAATTTAGTTTTTCAGTTTTGATTCATATTAAACACGAATAAGATCAATGATTAATTGTGATTATTAAATTTAAAGTTAACTAAATCAGTAACTGATTAATCATTAACCAAAATATACAGACTCTTAAAAAAAAGGCAATTTTCTAAAACAACAAAAATATTTAGAGCAGCAGTTTAGCCAAAAATGTCCAAACAGTACATATATTTTGGATCTAAGGTGGAAAAAAAATAAAAACTGTAAACATGTTTTACCCAGAATTCAAGTGGGATAGCTTTGGCTCCATCTGGTTAAAGTTCTGTAAAAAAAATAAAATAAAATAAAATTCTTGTAAGCACTTCTTACTGTCCAGTTATTAATCACTTAATTAAAAAAATAATCAATTGTTTATCTCTACACTGTATTGCTGTTAAATTAAGCGGAAAGAGCTGAGCTGTTCACGTGTTGTATTTTAGCTGCAGATTCATCTTTTGCTACAAATGATCAAGTTTTCATTAAAGGAAGTTTATGTTATTACATTTTAGCAAAAAATAAATATTTTCTTATTTAAAAAAGATTTTAATTATTTTTTCTTTGCATCTTTTAATGTGTTTTTAATATTGTATAAAAAAGGGTTAAATGAAAAATTGCCTGGTTAATCAATTACTAAAATAATAATTAGCTGTAGCCCTTGACAAAGAATCTAATTTGTCCTTATTTGACCAATTAGAAATTGAAGCTAATTGAGAGAAAAGTGGCTGATTTTCATCACTGACTAACTGATGGGTCCATCATGATTTAAAACATGAAAATCACTTGACATAAAACAATTGAGAATGATGGGGTGTTTTTTTTTTTTTTTTTTTTTTTTTGGCACTAATGTACTACCGTAACACTTGTATATTGGTCTGAGGGAAAATATTCTGACTTCAAAGCTTGGCTGGCTGATTGGTGCTTCACTCAAATAAACAATTTCTGCTAAACTACCAGAACAAAGCAGATTATAAGAAATCTACTTTCATCCTCAAGTTGCAACACCTTTTGGCCACGTCTCAAAATAAACGACACTTTCCTCTGAACATTAGTAACGCTTATCCAGGGGGTTTGCACATTTAAAACAATTACCTAACATTTGAACATGCCAAAAATACAAGCAAGGGATAAACATTTGGGGTGATTGGTCACAAAGTAAGGAAAAAAATGAGATGTGTAGCTTGGGGAAGTAAAAAAAAAAAAAAAGTTTGAACAAAGTACTAAAACAGCCAGCTTCATAAATTATAATCCCTTCTCCCCTTCCCATTTAAAAGCATCTTTGTTTTTTTCTTGCATTCTAGTCAGTGAACAGCTAAGGCTTCCTTTCTGGCTTAAGGGCATGTCTTTTCTAATGAGAAACTGCCAAAAAATAAAAAACAACACAATTTAGTGTGAGGAAATGAAATCCTCACAACAGCTTACTGTGACTTGAAACTGTCTCGTCACTTACAGGCAGCGGCAGAGTTTCCTCCCCGGTTCAGATTTGCAGGCCATGTTTCTTGGCTCGCGCCCTCCTTGTGGACGTGTTAGATGTTTTCTGATAAAGTACTCTTCGTCGCTGCTAAGTATTCAGCTGCCTCCTCTGCCAGACCCTACGAGGGGAGGTGAAGAGATGCTTGTCTTGTAATTGGATGCAAAACTTAATTTTTCTAATGGGACGTATTAGGAGGTCAGCAGCCTGTGCGCACCTGGAGTGAATTTCAAAGCAATGCATAACCCCCCTCAGGCGCCATTTACATTCAGGTTATGGTGCCTTTTTTTCCCTCTCGGTACAAAACAAGAAACAGGTGTTGTATGATTCCAGTTTAGTGATTTAATACAATTTAACAAGATCGTTTTTAAGTCTGCTAAATCTGTGGTTTGAGGAGGAAAAAAAAAATCAGAATAAGAAAGACGCCATAGGATCAAGTAAAAGATGCAGAAAAACTGAGATGTCGTGTTGTGATCCGCTGAAAAACAGACCGAAAATCTGCTCAGAAGAACAGACCCCCAGGGTGCAGCAGCTGGGATTTTCTGCATTTTTTTTCTATTTTCTTTGGAGAGGAAATCTTAGGATTACCTGTCTCATTGTGGAGGACTTGCTGTAGCATGCTCACATAAACAAAGCCAACACGAATGACTACTCTGAACCGAGACGGCATCAGAGCCACGGTATGTTTTTATGAGCATGTTTACCCAGATAATATTATATTGTGGGTTTCAAAAAGAAAGATGAGTTTGTTCTCTGCTCAAGGCTGCATCTTTTATTCTTTCTTTATTTATTTTTTTCCACATATTATGCTTGAATGAATCCGTTTCTTATTGAAATGTCTTGTAGTTAATGCATTTTCATATCTCAGGCCATTACATCTGCTGGTAGCAATGTTCGCTATATTAACAACAACTCAACACAATGTCAGCTTGAGCCTGTAAGAGTTTGTTTATATGTATATGTATCATTTTTTTATCTTTTATCCTCCCTATAGGGTACTTGGAATGATTCTGCTTTCCCTCGTGCATATTTGAGTATGCACGATACTTCTTTAGTTTTTAGTTGTAAATCTGTTTGGCAATCTGATGAAAACGGAACTATAAAAAGTATAAGAGTGCCCACAAAAGGTCTGTGGCCCGGGGATCTAAGAAAATTATTTCTTGTATCATGTCTTAATCCAAACAGTATGTCCCTGTTTAATATTCTCATTTCCTGTTGAACCTAAAGCATTAAACACCACCCCCATACGGAGACTTGGAAGATTTGATGCAAGCTAATATCCCAACTTTGACTGTGTGGTGCAATACAGTGGTTTGAACACAGAGAGAGGAAAAAAGCATGTCTTTCATGTACTTATAAAAAGAGTCTGTGTGTTAACCACAGGTATTGACCCAATTCCTAACTGTTTCTGGAGGCCGAAACTGATACTGATGGTTTCTCCAAAAGATCCGCTTACTATCTGAGACAGTGCTTTAAGTCTAATACAGCGTTTATAAAGAAAATGTTGACTTAATATAAATAAGGAATCTGAAGGACAGATAGTCGACTTATATTTACATTTATCAGCAAGTAATGAGAGTTTTGGAATTTGCTGCCCAATAACTAGCTTGACAGAAACTCTTTCGAAGCAAAAATCTTGACCTTTTTGGTAGTAGCAAAAGTCTAGGTATTCAGAATAAACTGAGTCATACTGGCTCTGTACAAAATTACTTTGCCAGCCAACATTGCATTGACTCAGAAAATAGTTCAGTAATATTAATTTAATATCAATCTTTATCTGTAGAGCACTGTTCAAACACAGAGGGCAACGCAGTCAAAGAAGGTAAATGGGAAGCGACGAAAAACAAGCAAACCAAAAAGTTGTCATAAGCTAAATATGGCTAAAAAGAGAAAAGCAAAGAAAAATAGTCTGTTTTCAGAGGTGTGTGGTTAGAGGAACCGAGGAAACTTTAGCGACCTGCTGGAGTTAAAATGTTGGAGAAACACCTCAGGATTTCATTGTTGATGCATCACATCTTAGTCCTGGTGATTAATAGCAACTTTAAGCCATTCTCATCTTATTATGGATAAAAATGTCTAGAAACCTGTTTTAAGTGGAAGTAAATATGGAGAAATTAGGTGCATATGGGAAAGACTGTGAAACGTATAGCAACTCTGTCATGAAATGGTAATCTATTTTTGTTGTAACACTTCCATGTTTTCTTTTGCACATTTAATAATTTCCTTATAGTCTTGGACTAAAAGTTAAATGGTTTGTACACAGTTTCAAATTGGTAAAGTAATCATTAGCTGCAATAATTAGAAATTAACTCCTGTTTATCTGTCATGTTAGCCATTCTTCGCCTTCAGCCTGCTGAGATGAGCTAAACTTTATCAGTGTAGATTGTGAGTTTGCATATCTTAATCATGACATTTAAAAATGTTGAGAAGCATAAAAGGTAATGCTGCAATGGTGTTTAAACTATATTCAGAATAAAATGTAAGGCAAAATGCATTAGTCTGTAGGAGTATTGGTTTCTGCATCAATGACTGCCTGTCAGACCTAATATAGAAGCATAAAGAAGTTTCTCAAAACTAAAATGCCTGACACCATTAGTGTAGCCAGGTAAATGGCTTGTTTTATAATTTGTTGAACCTATAAGGTTCCAATCAGCAATACACTGTTTTCACCACTGCTTGGGCAGGTTTGCCTGACAATTAGTTAGCATCAAACAGAAAATGTCAATAAATAAACGATTTTATGAATTCAATGGAGTTTTGCGTACTTGTTGAGTCAGACAGGTTCAACAGTAAAGCTCCTTGCACTGGTTCTCCAAATCAATTTCTTCTCCTGCTCATATGTTGAATATTTGGCGCCACCTGCTGAGTGGGAGGTTTATCATCTGTATCGACACAGTCCAAGAGCTCCAAAAGGTCACCAGAGTGTGAACTGTGATTGGCTTGGGAAGCTCCAGTGAGCGGTGATGATGAAATTTACGTCACAGAGGCTTTGCCATAGGGCCGACAGATTGAGCAGACTGGGAGGAAACACGAAGTTGTCCTCATAAGTAGCTCTATAGTACAGCTTGTTGTCTCCACCTGGTGGGAAAAACAGCCAACTTGCAGCGTATTTTTACATTTTACAGAGCAAGTTCATGCCCTGTCGTTGTTTTCACGTGACTAAATATTTATGAAACTTTTAAACTTTACAAGAAGTCATTTCTTTACTTGTACTTTCTGAAATTGTTTCTTAATTAAATTGCAGTCCCAAATAAGCCTCTTCACTGATTTGCTGTTTCGCCCTTTTATATTAATCAGTCGCATTTGTTGCGTTTTAAAAGACTTTTCGAAAACGCCAATGAAACGATGCTGTTTTCAAATAAAAAGAAAATGCCAGCAGTTCTCCTCCATAAAATTCACACAAGGCACCCCTATTGAGTTTGTGGGTTCTCGTAAATACCTCAGCATTTTTATTGATGCAAGTCTTTCTTTAAACTACCCTGTTGAATATATTTGAAAGAAACCGAATCTTTGGCTGGCTTGTTCTTTTCTCTTCAGAAATAAATCATGTTTTTTCATTTAATGCCAGAAAACAGCTTGTTGCTGTGACCTTTTTACCTCTTATTGACTTTGGTGTCATTGTTTACATGAATGTCTCTGTTAGCTCTCCTCGCTTGTTTGATGCCGTTTGTGAGGTTTACAACAGGCTGTAAACACCTCACCATTATGCTCTGTATTCTCTGGTCAAATGGTCATCAGTTTCTTAAAGCAGACTTGTCTGTGGCAAACAGAAGTCAGTTCCTATGCTTTAAAAAAAAAGATTCTTATACAACAGCATGTGCAGCTGTTCAGTTAGACTCAAGCTAGGAATTTTAAGCTAAGGATAACTAAACATTTTGGGAAAATTTGCTCTCGTTTTGATAGTTTGGTTTGCACATCTGGAGACTGAGATTTTAGCCTATTTTTCTTATCAATAGAGCTCAAGATCTGTCTTTTTCTGTTTCCTGATGACCTGGCCATTGCCTTCCATGCTATTTCGCTTGATTCTAATCTCGCTTGCAGTACAGTCTGGGATTTCTCCCTTTGACTTGGATTTGTCTGATAGAATCAATCAGCGATCCAAAGGAGAAGTTGTGAACGATGATGTTGATCTTCTGCTCTGTTATTGAATTGCAGTTTTAGCAGTGGCAGTGCGGGAAGTGAACAAAACCATTGAGTCTGTGTTCGCCACGCCCCCAAATATTAAATTAACATTAACAACCACCTTCGCAGAGGGGGACGGCTGTTTACAGGGCAAGCAGTTTTGGTCATAGCGTCAAACATACACCTAGCGCCAAACATTTTACCCAATTGATAAATGTTATCAATTGGGTAAAATGTTAAACTTCAACACAGTTCACACCTCTAGGAAGCAATCATTTCTCAATATCCAAGAGCCCAGATTCTCTGTATAAAGCCATTAACCTATGACCTTTGGCTGGTTTTTACTAGACTAGTTTTCTGATGCTGCCACCTCAATGAGCGTGGTATGTTAAGGGTGTTATTTTTCCACTATGCACCGTTTTATGCATGAAGGCTAAAAAGTTTAGTTTTTGTGTCATGTAGCCGAAGCGCCTTCCACTATGAGACTGGTGACAAACTGCAGAAGGGAATTCTATTAATTAATTAATTTCCAAACAATTCACGAATCTTGTCACCTTTCCATCAAGGCTAGGCTTTTGTAGTCCATGATAAATAGCTGTCCTGTCAACAGACACTACCATAATAACCGAGATCTCTGCAATTCCCCCATCACCTCTTGGCTTCGTTTCTGATTAATGCTCTCCTGACCTGGCTTGGAAGTTAGGTGGACAAACTCTGCTGGGTAGGTTTGCAGCTATGCTGTGATATTTGAAATTTCAAAGTTTAGGTTGTGAGATGTTGAAAGCTTCATGCTCCTTTATAATCTAGCCCTGCTTTAAACTTCTCCTCAGCTTTCTTTCAGATCTGTCTTGTTGTCTTGCTGATTGATCTGTAATATTGTCTAACAAACATCTGAAGCTTTCACAGAACAGCGACGTCAATACTGACTTTAAGTTATGGAAAAGTGGAATTTTATACTTGCTACTTGACTTCTGAAGGTAATTGGTTGCATTGGATTTCATTAAAGGTTATTTATCTGTAATGTTTGTATATTTAAACCTCCTGTAGTCCTAAAATGGGGTCCAGTAGACCCTGCGTGAGTTTTGTTCAAGGTTGTTTTTTATGTGTGACTGTATCGTTCTGGGAACTGATGATCTGACAGGACACACCCTTTACTTCCCCCCTTGTCTAACCGTGATATCTGCCACATTCTTCCTGTGCGTCGCGCTAAGATATCGGTTTGGTTAAACATGCCCTTCTTGTGATTGCTACTTGACAAAATATAACAAAAGGTTTAAGCGTGTAAGTACTTTTGCAAAGTATTGTAGTTCTTTTTAATTATGGAGCCATCTTGAATTAGTTTTAGGTTAAAAATAAGCCTGAATAATATTATGAAGACTAAATGTACTGTGTCAAACCAAGTGAAACTTGTTGTTTTCTGTTAGGAGCTTTTCTCTGGGTTTTTCTTGCTTTTGTCTGACTGTCTGCTTCAGACGGCTTTTCTGAACCGGGTTTTTAACTCTTTCTTGCTTGGAGGTGGAAAACCTGAACGGAACAGTTCCACTGGGGGTTTTTACTTCTTAGCACTCGAGGCCACGTTTCTGATATCTTGAACATCTTTCATTGGTCGAAGAGACGTTGGCTGCCTATTGACAGTTCTTTTAGGGGTTGGGGGGGCTTTTTTTTTTTAGGGAAGTGGTATGTTTCACTGCTGCTCATACATTTCACAATCAGACAGATCTGCAGGGCTTTTTTTGCCCATTTCTGCTTGCGTTCAGGGTGTACTGCACAGAATAGGAGGGGGTGGTGAAATGGTGAAACAACAAGGTTGATGGTTAAAAGCACTTACCTTGATGTATGGCTTCTCCTCATGTTGCTGTGGAAGAGGAAAATGTAATAGCCACAGCTAATAAAATTTTTAAAGGTTTTGTGTTCTCAAAATGACTGTGACATGGACTGAAATGGTTGGTTATTTAATTTTGCAGACATAAAAGGACAGCAGAGACTAAAAAGGATGATTGGGTTTCTTGGAGTGATGCACCAGTGAGTCAGCCAGAGATCAGAATCTCCCAGATTCTGCTAGAATGACTCTTATCGGCGATCGTCGGGTGTGATGTAGCAAAAAACTCTCAAATCCCACGTGGTTTGGTCTGTAAATTTAGTTTTCAGAAAAATCAGACTAAGGTTACAAGCAAGGTTAGCACTGAGAAAACGTATTTCTCCCCCTTACAGATTTCTTCGATTTTTGCCTTTTGGTCATTCTGGGTAAAACTTCTCCTGACCAAAAATTAACACAAGACCTTCCTTACTCTTTCACTCAAAACAGCCTAATAATCTCTAGGGGTGTTTTCACAGTAGACTGTGTACGATTAGGACCAGAATATCAACGTTTGGTACATTTTCATCTGGTGCGGTTCGCTCTCACATTACACCGTGTCAAACAAACCAAACCCTTTTAAAAACCTGCCCACCCCGACCGCTGAAGGAAATGACACAAAGACCTCTAAAAGAAGATAACGAGTGCAACTTACTAATTTTTTGTATCTGGTGAAAGACCAGGAGCCATTCCTCCTGCTTGTGCTTGACTTGCGCATTTGTTTTGGTTGTATTTACCCAGAAAATACAACCAAAGCAATTGGTATAAATACATGAAGGGTCAGTGTGACCTTGCTGGACCGCACACAGAGTAAAAAACTCGATGGGATCCCATTGACCCCATCTCTTAAGACTGCCGGAGGGTTAAAGTTAAAATTTAAGCTGCAGGTTAGACTTTCTGGAAAATTAGGAATCAAATTGACCAGAAAAAGCCTGATTGTTGCATCGATAGTTTATTATGGCAGTTGTACGTGCTATTTGACAAAAGCAGCACTTTGTGTCATCTTTTAAACAAGTTCATTGTGCACAAAAACCCACTTTGTATCGTTCTAAGTTTCCCCACTTGTGAAACCTTCCACCCAGTTCGTGTTAGCAGTCATCCCACCGAATAATCCAACAGTCCTGAAGTAGAAGGAAGCCTCGGCGGCGTAACGGCGCACGTTAATCTCCAGCCTTTCACAGCGCTCCATCAAAGCAGATGCTCGGCCGTGGGTATTAAATGCAAAACCACACAGATTTGATGTGCAAGCAGGTACATAATCCTTTGTATGTATTATCTGCATTCCATGTATTCCTCTCACCGTTCTCTGCACTGTTTAGCCAGCAGAGGCTTTAAGACCCCCCCAGTGTCTAGAAAACTGAAGCAGGACACGATTTAGAACCATCTTTTTTTTTTCTTTTTTTTTTCTTTCTCCCCTAATACCAACCAGCCTTATTGGGATGAGCCGCACTGTTTCACAGTGAAGGGTTAGAAGGTCAGCTCTGTCGTTACGAGTGCACACACACGACTTTTTACCCAACTAATGCGAGAGTACAGTTCTTGCTCTTTCTATTAACAAAAGGTGAGAGCGACATGAATCATCTGCTGAGCAAATTTCTGCCTGGTAGTTCCTGTTGTTTACAGCATAACAACTTAGAGGTTATTAATGCAACAAAGCAGGTGCGAAATTCAGACACTAATCAGACTTTTTTAATATAGATATTTCAATAAATCATTCCGTTCGTACTAAGAAAATGTAATCCACGCATCATGTGACGTCTAATGAAGCGCTAAAGGGACGACCATTAGAAGGGTTCTCATTCCACCCCCACCTGCCCAATTTTCTCTGCCCGGCGTTTCTTTCTTTCTTTCTGTCTGTCTGTGCCAGGATCTATTTGCTCGCAACAGGATTGTGTTGCGGCAGCAAGGTTTGATTGGTATCCTCAGGCGACACCTGACAGTGTAATATGGTCATACAGATAGCCTAATCGTGAGCACAACTGCTCCCTTGTGACCAGTGGGGGGGGCTTCACATGTTCAAAGGATTGTCTGCTGTCGGGTGGTTCGCGGGGGCGGGGGCTGGCTCTGCCTGGGTGGGGCTGTGGAGGCAGCACACACCGGCAGACTGTGCTTCAACAAAAGCTCGTAGCAGTTGTGTAAACAGTTCGAATCTGTAACTCCCGGCTGTGCTAATATCTCAGAGTACAGTAAAAAGAAGAAAAAGAAAAGAAAATCCCAGATTTTAACACCTGTAAGAGGGGACTGCGTTTTCTTTGACTTCCCTCTCAACCTTACTTTTTTTTTTTCCTGTTTGTTTGCACATGCAGCTGCTGAGAGCTGTACCTTACTGTCGTTATCGACGCATCAATTTAGTTAGAAAGTAACAGCAGCCTGGGTTGTCATGGTTTCATCTGATCATCGTATCGAAACCTCTTTTAAATATATTGTTTAAATAAACCAAAGACAAATTTTGTCTCAGATCATGTTTGGGATTTCTGGTCAAATCACCAAACTAAATAGTTCATTAATACTTTGGTCACTGAAGTCATTTTAGGCACAAATTCCAGTCAGCCTCATAAGTTCAAGTTAAAAATTTTTGCATTTTTATTTGGTGACCAAAGTTAGACCTATGGCCCTTTAAAGGATTTATATGATTTAGTCTGCACATAATTTTGACGCTTTTTAGGACAATATTTACAGATGTTGTTACATTTGAAAAAGATGCAAACTGTAAAATCTTAAAATGAAAAATGGGATGTACAGCACAAAGTATTCACGTGTTGTGAATGTTTTTCTATGCTTTCCACTTTACATTCATAGCAAAAGGATCACAAGCATCCAGTCACTTTTACTCAAGTACAGACTAATTAATTTAGCTGATTTAGCCATGTCCTGTTTCTGTTGTTGAGAATCTAACAATACGTACTAAAATCAAAATGAAATAAAAAACATCCCCCAATTTAGGAAAGTGTATTGTTTTCTTTTCTTTCATGTTTTACAAAAAGTACTTCTAACATCAACATGAGAAAAGTGTTGGGTTAATCTTTTGACAATTTTTTCTATTTACCAATTAAAAATTGGAAGGTGTTTAATAGATTTTGTTTTTACATAATTTGAACTGGGTGAAGCTTAAACTATGCTACTTGAGGAGTTCTGTGGAGAACACATTTACAAAGAAATATACTTACATTCAAAATGTATATTTTCGAGGGACAGATGTGCTTCACAAAAACTATGGCATCATCTAGAAAGACATTATGTGCAGCATCTCAAGACATCAGCAAATGCATTAAAGCTTGGGTGCAAATGGATCTTCATTATCCATGTGCAGCCAAATTAATCATAAATCAGTTAAAGGCTATAAAGAAAAACATCTCTTAAATCTCACATGAGACTTGAGTGGATTCTGATTCTTGTGTCTAAAGCTCTTACTGGAAAAAAACCCACAACTCCAGCAGTGTGTCTGGAAAAACTGGTTAGCATTTACTGTAAAACCTTCGCTTTTTATTTTCATTCTCTCAGCTGTGGTATGAAATCTGCCACATTTGTTGACTGTAAACAAAGAAATCAGAGCTGCTCTGCTGGACAAATGAGACGATGGCATTTTCCAAATTACTTCAATCTTTTATTGTGTTGTGATCCGTAAAAACGCGTCTGCCTGTCGTTCATTTTTATAAATGCCTTTGTCTTTAGCTTATCAAAAACGCTGCGAGCTGTATCTCAATCTCCAGCTCAAGGTGACATCTTAAGATTGCTTGTTTGTATTTTTGTGTCTTTTATTTATATCAAAGAGTCTGGAGATTTTCCTGTTTTCCGTGACAGCGGCAGCAAACCTTCACATCTGCATGTGTGGTAAACAGAGCTACATTTCACTTCTAATGCAATTCAATCATCAAAGATTTTTACGTTTTTAATTCAAAAGCAAATTATTCAACTAACTTTTCTGTAGTTGATGTGCTTCAGGAGCTTTTTGGCTAATAATTATTTCAAATTATGTTCAGTTTGTAATCCGGAGTGCAGATACTTAATCTAAAAGTCAGTCCCGCTCTCGTTGGCTCTGCTGCTTCAGGCGAGCAATGCTGGCAGGTTTATAGTCTGTATGCAAAAAAAAAAAAAAAATGGAATATCTGCTGCCTGATGTGACACCTTGTGAAGAAACCTAGTGAAATGACAAGTACTTTGATGTCAAGAAGCTTGTTTTGAATGTGTCAGGAATATTTTACTGCTTCCTGTTAACTGAGAAAAGCGAGAGTCTTTTAAGAACGCATGGATTCATTTCCCGCTCTAAGATTTACTGATATCACTTCAGATTTTCTCAGTAATTCAAATGGCCCTATATGCATCATTGCAAAGCGTTACCTTCTGCTGGCTTCATCTACCATATCACGCTATCCAAGACTCTGCCTTATAATTTTTTTTCTTAAGACTGTAAACATTTATTTTATCATTACTGTGACGGCACTTTTAAAACCTTAATTGGGCTAATTCTTCGCAGTGATTGCTAGAGGAAAGGGAGCTCTGTAATTTTAATTGCACCAGCTAAATATAGAGTTTTCAGACAGCAAGTGTTGCCCTCTGAGAGAAACTCTGTGCACTTATCTAAGCCTCATCACAAATGCAGAGAAACACCAGAGGACCCCAACAACCATGTGACCTGATACCTGTTATCAAAGCTCAACCGCCAACCTTGGATTACCTGAATGGTTGTTATTCTTCAGGGATGGGCTGAAGTCCAAACAGATATACAGCGAGGGAGAGAATTAAAACTGCAAGAAATTGCACTTTACAAGTCAAGAAACTAAATCCAATGCATTCGAATTATGTATTCAGATTCAGATCAAGCATCGTAGTCGAATGTATTCCAAATTATAGTGTCATGCTGTCTAATTCGGTTGCTTGTCTAATGCCAGTTTGATTGAAAGCTATCTGGCTAAGGAAGTCCAGCAGATTGCATCGAACACTCTTCCTGAGAGGAGAGAAAAATGACACAAATGCACCATCAGAGACGCACTTTCTGTAGGGAAAAAAATGAAGGGTTCGTTAAGTTAATGGCAAGAATAGATTTCTCATTGGGTCTAAAAAGGGTCTGCAGAGTTCATGGCAGCAATTAGCTCTGTTTTTGGCTCCACATAGGAGAAGCAGGTAAATGCAGAAGCACTGAGCTAAACATATTTTCTGTAGGAAAGGATGAACACAAAGTTGATGACAAAAGCACCTTGACCCAAGAAACAGCCACAGCGAAACACTGAAGCAATGAAACAAAAACAGCTATAGTAGCTTGTCAAGGTGTCTTTTTTTGGAGAGGTGTGGCTAAAGATTGTGGCCTTAACCCAGGAGTAATTTTTAGGGAGATGAAACAAAAACTAATCTTGACAAAGCCAGCAATGACTTTGTCAAGTAAAGACCCACTGAGGCAGGATTACTTTCTAAGAAAAATTAAAATAAAGACAGAACACATAGGTAACGACGACAGTACCTCTGTTGATGTCTCCCTTGACCTTAGCGCAACGCTCAGGAGGAGTGCGGTAAATGTCGAGTTCGGACAACGGCCGTGTTGTCCCATCAGACAATCAGTTTCTGAAAGCACACAAAAAACCCTCACTGGGTCTTTGCAATCCCACCAGTCTGCGCACACAATAAAAAACTTGTGGGTTTTAAATGACCCCATCTCTTGAGTCCGCTAGAGGGTTAAACGAGATACTTGGCACATCGCAACATGGCGATGGTGGCTGGAGTATCATCCAATAACTGGTGGGTTGCTGGTTTGAGCCCAGCTCTGTTCGTCTCCATCATTGTGTCCTTTTAGCAAGACACTTCAGCCATCTTGCCTAATGGTGGTGGTCAGAGCGAATGGTAGCTTGGCTACAATCCAGTGGCTTGCCACTGTTAGTGTGTGAATGACTGCATGTAGTGTGAAGCGCTTTGAGTGTCCTCTGGACTTGATAAAGCGCTATACAAGTGAAGACCATTTACTATTACCATTTACAGAATCACTTGGCCAGGAAAAGTTTCCGCTGCAAAGAAAATGAAAGAGCAGTCAAAGTTAATAGCTGCAGTAGCACCATTACTGGTTTCCATCATTTTTATTTTAACAAAGAAAAATTAAAGCTAGAAGAAAGAGACAGTTATTTCAGTAAAAGTTACGTTGGTGTGAAGAAAGTAGGAAGAATCACAGATTAAACAAAAATTACCCTCCGAGATTCTTTTGTCCATTAACAAACCATGAAACAGTCTTCTGACTTTGGCATAAAAATTTCTCATATTTTCTCCAGCTTTCACTCTAGCAAAACACTCTTTCATATAGCAACTGCAGGGTTACCTAACTTTATAGCCAAGGTCTTTGCAATTAAAAATGCTGATGTTGCATGTCGATGTGGGTTCATCACCAGGCGCAGGCGCATTGCTAACCCAGTGATGCTTGTAGGATGCAGTTTATTAACGTCTGAAGCCTCCTCTGCAGATGAGGACGTTATCGTGCTTAAATTACTCAAAAATAATTAAGAAGGATCGACTTGAATGTAGAGTCAATTGGCCCAGGCCTTGCTATTCTTCAGCACAGCAAACATTTGGAAGAATAAGCCAGTTGAAGGAGTGGATTTTATTTGACGCTTTTTAATTTGCTGAAGTGAAAACACTGAGTAAGAGTGTTGAATGGTGCTTCACTTTATGGATGAGCGCTCAGAGTTAAGTTTATTACAGTGAATACAGAGCTCTGAGAAGACTGGAGGTCACCAGTTTTTTTGTTTGCAGTTTCAGCTTTTGAAAGTTTGTATTTCAGAGGTTAAAAAGGGTTTAACTGAGCTCCACTGTTCTTAGATTGAACTATAAAGGGTTGTAAGATGAGTTTACAAACCCCTTCTTTTAGACTATAACTCTGCTCTTCTGCGCAGCAATCAGCATGTTTTTCCTGTGAGCATTTATTGTATCGCTTATCGTGAAAAACTTCTTATAAGAATCTTGAATGATAAATTTCAATTATTGATGTTAAATAGAAAAAAAAACTAAAAATATTGACAGTATGACTGGAAATGTTATTTTTGTGATTTTCTCTACTTTTTGTTCCCTGCAGAGCGTCAATAAATATTAATAAATTCAAAACTGCAGTTTCTGTGTGTAGTGATATAAGTGACACATCTTTAAGTGTCGCTTATAGAAACTTAAAGAAGTGTCTATAAAGGCACTATGAAGGAGTCTATCTCGGATAAGAATGTTTTTCAAGGACAAAATTTGTGTTTGTGGTGCTATGAATGCTGTGTAGTCATAGCTTTACCGCCTGGCAAAGCTAATTATTCCCTAAACAAGAAGTAATATCTCTTGTCTTTATTGTTGTCACAGTAACAACACAAAATATTATTAAACAAAACCCTAAATCCATATTGCCCACCCCTATTTTCCATTTCACTCAATTGAAAGTTTTGATCCCTTTTGCCTGTTTTTTGCCAAGTGTCGTGTCTTACCTTGGCTTTGAATATTGAAGTTGTGGCCTTTAACAGATGGGCCATCATCTTGACAGGAATTAAAACATGGGGATCCATTAGCCTCTGATCGGCCCGGCCACTGTCTTGCTCATTTATAGCCCAGACACTTAGGTGAGCTAATGCATGCACTTCCAGAAACAAAAGCCCCAAGTCTCCAAGCCAAAACGTTAGCCACCGAGATGCATTAGGAAGGGTTAATGGATAAATAGGAAGCGGTGGGGCCGAGCTTTGTTAATGGCCATAACGTTGCCTTTAATGGTACGTCGTTAATGGGTGGGTGGAGGGCGGGGGAAGAGGGGTGTGGGACGTTGTTGGAGATTTTTGTGTCAGGACAGCGAGCTCGACTTTGATCGGCCTCCGAGTCTGCCCACAGGCATTTCAGGGCTACTTACCCCCCTCAAAAAAGTCTCCCCGCACACGCACGCACACACACACACACACACACACACACACACACACACACACACACACACACATACCACTCCGGGGTCCTGTAGTATTCGCCCCTCAAATACATAATTCACGACATAATGGTCTTGATTTCTGAGTGCACTTACCGCCCGATCGCTCCAGCCAGCTGTGATCCTAAGAGCAGTCCATGCGACCAGCTACATCTCATCTGCTGGTGTAATTTATTACATTTTTAAGAGGTTTTCACTGACACGCGTGTGGTCGACTGTGCAGATAAGAACAGTTTTAAAGACTAACGATCATGCAACAAGATCAATTTCTAGGAAACCGCGTGGCAAGTCATTTAGCAGGATGATCACCCGTCTTCTAATGCACTTTTGTCTTTCCTGTCTCCCCTTCAACTGTGGAAAAATGACTGACATTATGTGCAGTATGAGCCAAATGTGAAGCTGCTGGTACTTTTACCACCTATGTATTTTTAGACAACTGAGGTTTGTCTAAAACCTTAGCTTTAGACAAACTTTGACCAATAATAAAGAAAATAAAAACTGATTCTCCGAGTATGTTTTTTTTTTTCTGAGGCTCAAATGAGCAATTTGAAGCAAATCAGAGGTGAACTCGCTGGCTTGATTGTGCTGACAGCATCTATAGCAACAGTGTTATTTTAAAGATTCTTGATTGTCATTCATTAAAGTTCTTGGTAATGGCTCTCTTTAAGATTTCATATTGAACTGTCTCACTAATCAAAGAAAAGAAATGCAAGAGACCGTTGAATAATTTATATGCTTTATATTTTCTTCAAGGCTTTACTTATGTTAATCTTACAGTGGCGTGGAAAAGTACCTACCCTCCATTATCACCATTAAATGGTTACACATCAACAGATTTAAAATCAATCATTTTAAGCTAACCTGGTCATATATGAAAAGCTAATTGCCACTGTTTATCTATGAATCAGCTCTGATTAGCCACGTAACTCATAAGCCAAGTTTAATTTTTGTTAGCCATCCACAGGCCTGTAGAACCAAGGATCAAGTTGAAAAGGACATCCTTGTCAACACGAAGTAGACCAAAAGATCTCAAAAAGAGAGAGAAAAAATGCCTGTCGTATATCAGTTTGGAAAGAGGGTAAATCATCCTAAGACTTGCCAACCTACCAGAAAAGTCTCCAAAAACCTCAGGTCAAATGGAAAATGTTGCTACATCAGTCGGAAATGGCGGTGTAAGTCCTTCGGCATAAACTTTTACGACTTAAACAGAGCGAATGTGATTTTCCTTACTTCACCAGGATGCAGGAGAACCAGGAGGCGTCCTGTCTTTGCAGCTAAAACGCGGCTCTTCATCTTCCTCTGGGCTTATTCTTCCCGAGCTCGCGCTGTTGTTCTCTCCACCCACTCAGATAACACTCAGCAGGTGCAAACAGTTTCTACCTGTTCTTGAGGGCTTGTCAACAGGTATTCTGGGAATTGTAGGCAATCAAAGGATGCAGAAGCAAACAACCCATGAAGTGAGTCATCTTCTGCAGAATGTGTCACTCATATTCTCATACTGAGAAGATTGAAATGTTCCCTCAGATATTGCAAAAAATAAATAAATAAGGGGAAATATATTTCAGTTTCAGAGGCTATGAGCTGAGTCTGTACCAATAAGATTAGAATTTGAATTCAAGAACTTTTCTTTCTCCATCACTGCTTGAATAAGCAGACCAAAGGGCATTTTGTACTTTTGCTACAATGTTCCAGATGCCCATTGTGCTTTTCCACATTTTGTTGCCTGAGGACTACAACTGTAAAATTATTTTATTGGGATGTTATTTGATTTGGTAGGGGTAGGGTAAATGATCATTTTTTGTACAACTTATTAAAAGCTTGTATTCTGCCAACCTTATTCAACATTTAATCCACGTTACTGCAATTACAATTACTGCTGCTACTGTTTTGGTGTATGTTTCTACCAACTCTGTGAATCCGTTACCAATATGTTTGAGCAAAGTAACTCACACTTGGTCAGACTTGATGCAGACCATATCATGCATTTTCAAATTTTATCCCTGATTAAAATTTCAGGGATTAAATTGCCCTTTAACTGGATCAGTCTAAAGGGCCACAACATACTCGGGCGTACATCACTCCTTAGAGGTCCTAACGTACTCAATGTGAACTCAAAGTGGACGTCTGCCGGACACGCACTCTGCCACACAATAAACTGTTTTGTATGCGACGCTGAGCTGATGAGAGCTGGCGGATCCGGTTAGGGTGGAATCAGCCAGACTACCACTGTGTGCTTGGTGGCTGTCCTGGTGGAGAAGAAACGGGGCTTGGTTCCCAACTTGCTAGTATCCATCTGGATTGTACGAAATGAAGTAGTTTGTCACAAAAAATGTAGGAAGTTGGCACATTTAACTATGAAATCGCAACCGTCTGCGGTCAGCAGAGTCACCTTGCAGCAGCGTTATTGTCCTGGTACAAGGTTAACCTTTGCCCCAGTCATGAACCTCTTGGTAAGGTTATAAGAGTGAAAAGGATTGGTATTTTTATTTATTGATTGATAAAGGTTTTGGAAGCCATGTGCCTGTTTCACTTCACATTGTTGTCAGCTTTGTCTTCATCAAACCCAAATAAAATACACTAAAGTTTATGGTTGTAACGTTAATTTGTAACCTTTATTCTACTGGGGAGAGAAACTCGTTGAGATTAGAAATCTCATTTAGAAGAGTGTCCCAGTCTACGCAGTGGCAAATCAAGACAGTTTGTGACAAAAGGTGAATAACATCTAATATACCTGTGTGATTAATGTTTTCACAAACTATGACTGATGGAAACTTTAACAAAGTGAAGAGATTTGAAAAGAATTGCAAGTCTGCCATTCCTTGTAGAGGTATGATTAGAAAATGCACTTTTTGGTGGCCTTGAAAGAGTCGGTGATTAATAATATGAAAGGGTTTCTTCAAACGACATGTTTCTTCTCAGCAGCCATGGCCAATAATTACACAAGTGACCTATAAGCCTGGAGGCAGAATAAATCTCCTCCTCCTTTCCAAGCCCGCCTCTCTTGTCTTTGTCTTCTCTTCTTGTTCCCTGATGAGAAACAAAGGCAGAATCCGATCCCTCTTCAGCAGGTCTGTGCAGGTTTTAGGGCCTCCTTAGTACAAAGTTGAAACCAGAGAACACGGAGGCATCGTTTTTAGTCACAGGGCAACAATGGGATCTCGACAGGTGAGACTGCAGGCAGTGCATTAGCCCCATTCCCGCCTGCTGCGGTCTGTACGTGTCTGTTGACCACACATGACGCGGCTAATGAACATTGTTTTCTTTGCCCGAGGGGGAGAGATGGGCCTATCGACGTTTTGCTTTTGAAAAATGTTTTTTCTCCACCGCAGGGGTTGAACTTTGTATCTGTCTAGAGAGATCTTCATTGCTCAGGACTTATAAATTGCTTTAAGAATCTCTTGATCGTTAGTCTGCGTGCCGTTTGCGCCGATGTGCTCGGCGAATTCTCTTGCATGCACGTTTGAGTTGAATGCTCCTGTAATATATTCTGAATCGTCATAAATTGGGTGACATGCTTCCCAGGCATGACTGGTTTTGTCATCTTTCGGAGAACAGCGGACTGAAAATGTGGCCATGCTGCTGGGTTGAAAGAGGGAAGCTATTAAGTTTAATAGGCTCAGACTAATAACGCCGTGTGTTGCCCGCTCTGAACAGGTTCTGTGTTTGCTGTGTCCACACATCTTTCAAAAGAACAAAATTGTTTAGTCCAAACACTGTGTGCCTAATAGAGTGGAAAAAATGTGAAGAGATTCTACTTATTTTTCTAGTAGTCTGGATCATAAGATCCATTTTTATAACTCTGCTGAAGATCCAAGGCAGTAGGGAATCAATAGAAAATGTTCTGCTGTTCTGTTTGGACCTTTTGAAGTAAATTTGCTTTTTGCATTGAATACAGTAACTTTTGCCTTTCTAAAGAGATGGCTGGACACGGTTGGACATTGTTCCCTGTTTTACTTTAGCAGTGGTTCTCCATTTGTGCTTTCAGTTCAGTTTGCTTCGTGTGTCGGACCAGGTTTCTGTTTGCAGTCAACCCACCTGCGGCTTATTGTCTTAACTTGCCTCAGTCTGTTTAAGCCCGGGGTTTTCTGTTGTCTTTGTCAGATGTTTTCTTAAGTAAATTCGCCTTGAGTTTTTAACCTTCATCTCTGCTGTATGCTCGCATTTGGGTTTTTCAGCAAACAACTAGAGATTCCAAGGCTCAAGGTTGTATGATGTCCTAAGCTGAAAATAATTTTTCAGGATTTTCCCAAGGTCTGAAGAAGCCTTAAATGCAATAAATCAAATTTTAGGCGTTGGAAAGTATTAAACATGCTCATATGTTAATGTGCTGAGACACAACTGGAAGCGAAGCGATGGATTCTGTTGAAAATGAAGTGCTTTGATGTTTACGATTGACCCTTTGCAACTACGTCACCCAATCACGTTGAGGAGCCATGACAGACGTCAGAAAAGAAGAATGAGAGATTGTCTTCCTCTTACACTGGAGCAAACTTAGAAGCATAAACGTTGTCATAATGCAGTATTTGATTACTTCTACTTAATAAACTTATGAAAGTTAATCTTCGCTCCCTGTAAAAAGTGTTTGCTCCAATCCGCAAACACACCGACGATTGCTAATTCTTTTGATTTATGGCTGCTATTGTTGTCTAACTTTCTCATCAAAGGTTATGCAATAAAAGTCTGGTTTGCATCCTTGTCTGTTTGTGTGAAACATTTTGACAGTGAAATCAACTAAATGAAAACGACTCTAGGCTATCAACTGTCTGTTTTATGACAGAAAGTTGGTTTATAAGAGTTAATGTACTCATATGTAATTCACCATTTATTAAGTTAGTTTTCATAATTTAAGTTGGCCTTAAATTGAAATTACAAGGATCTAAAGAAGGCCTTAAACTTACCGACACCATGTTTTTGGATCTACTTTCATCTGATGCCATCAAAACCCTGGAGAGTCGGGATAATTGCAGCTAAGCTAAATGTTTTGGTCACAACGAACTAGTGGAAGAAAGGCTATTCCCTGTTGATCTACTGGCAAATAGTTTCAGCGTATATGAAATATGACCCCAGCTCAGTCACAAGCAGCAGAAATAATTAAATCTCCATTGTTTGCTTATACTTTGGACCAACTGTGTCCCACCCTCCAGTGACCTAGCAAATACCAACTTCTATTACTTGAGGTTATTCTCACGCCAATATAGGTGAAGTTGAGTAGCATTTCTCCAGCTGGCTGAAATAAGGGACAGTGCTGCAACAAGTGGAGGTGGGTCAATGTTGCTTTACTACAGAAAACCATTTTCTCTAGCAGTTTCTCTGGTTTTTCATAAGTTTTAAATGGCAGCACTGGTTTGACAGGAAGCTTTTTGCTGCTTCGAAATGGCAACCTTTCAAAACCTCGGCCTACTTCAACGCCAGAGTCTTAGCTTTGCCTCATTTAGGCAAAGAAAAATGCTAAAGGTTTTCCATGGTGGTAAAAGCAATCATTTTTTAAGCAATTGGTAGCTTAACATATTCAGTTTTATGCTGATCACTGCATAAAACTGCATAAAATGTCAGCAAAACTGCTTGAAAGTGTTAAATTATATCTGTAGAGTGCATATAAAATATTAACCCAAATGTGACATCATCCATCACTTCGTGGGGGGCTCAGTAGATTCTCAGGTGTGGGATTAAGCTGTTTTCATCCTGGATTTCAGAATTAAAATAGCAACTTTAACTTTTTAGTGAGGTTAGTTTTAAAAAGCCCTTTCCCTCCAATCTGGTAACAAGCCAGTAACATGAACTGGTCAATTACTTCAGGTCATTTCTGTAGTTCTGGTCCAGAACTGTTTCAACAAATGAGTCTTTTTTACAATGACACTGCTTTGACTTTGAAACGCTGATTTATTTTTGCTGAATTAGTTTCGAATTGATAACCTGCGAATTGTTAAAAGCCGGTCTTATGGCTGCAGTTATACGAATCTTGGAAGTAGATTTATTCCTCCAGTGTTATCTCGCTGTGAAATTGCTCACATACTGTAGCATTTAATGTGTGAAAGTAAATTGCTCCGCTTTTCTTGAGACCAATTTCACATTTCATTGTAGTTTCATTGCATGGCCATGCATGAATGCAATGTTATATTAGTGTCAGACAGTATCACACACTCTCTTTCCCTCATAAAACTAATAAATGTGTGAGGCTTCAGACTGTTTCTTGTGGAAGTTGTAGATAAGAATCCATTGAGAGCGGATCACTTATTAAAAAACCAAAGAAAGAGCAGACAGGCCTAGATGAGCCAGCCAAGCTGCTGTTGGAGCCTTCGGCTGTGTGTGTGTGTGTGCGCGTGTGTGTGTGTGTGTGTGTGTGTGGAGGACTTTGTCAGAAAATGAAAGCTTTGTCTCAACTCTTTCTATCCATAAGTTGACCTTCTTTCCAGATGGAAGGTCAGGAAGTCATGTTTAAAATCATGTTTTTTTTTTGTTTTTGTTTCATTCTGTGCCCAGAAGCAGGTGGCGTGGCGTAAAGTAGGGAAATTGTTGCAAATGCATTATGACACAAGCTCAGTGATGCTCATGTTCCACAATTGGGGCTTTTGTCAACCGTGAAGTACAAGACAAAAATTATATCTGCTGGTAAAATTGTGAAATGGAAACGTTTAGAAATGGTTTTGACAACAAAACACAGGCATTTATGCTTTTCAACAAACATTTTAAAATCTCAATCATGAGTTTTTCTATTTTTAGATTAAATTGTTTGTGTTGGTATTTATTTTGAAAATTGATCCATTCGAAGTTGAAGGAGCAGCTTAATCTTAATGATAGTGGAGATGTTCTAGATTAGAGATTTTGAAGGCAAATTTCTAATTACCAATTATGTGAAGCAGTAAAAGTGGGAACTCAGGATTGGGTTTGACATCAGACCCAGTTAAATGCCGTTTTAGCTGAAAAGTCGGAATTTTAACATGGCGACATCTTACAAACATTATTTTAAGCTTTACTTTTAATTTTTTCAGTTTATAGTTGGATGCTGTTGATTTTAGACGCTCTTTTGCATCCACATCTCGCAAACATAAGTGTCCACCACATTTTACTACTGCCGATGCAACGAGCAGCCATCTTGAAACACAATGTCTCTCCCAGTTTCCCAGTGGGAAGTCTGGCTTCCTATGGCCTTTCAGTTGATTTCCCAGTTCAAACTGGAGTGCAGCGTGAAGTGCTCTTACCAATTTCTTTTTTAGAGATATAGACTGCAAAAAAAAAAAATTCTACTTTTTAGTGTTCTTTTTTCTTAGTTTCATGGTTAAGTGCCAGATGGCGGTAAAATCTGGCCACCAGCCGATTCCTCAGGTCAACTCCCATTGCAGACTCACAGACACGCTTGATTTCCACCCTGCACGGTTAGAAAGTTTGTATCCTACCCGTAAAAGTTGTGCATTCTTTCTCATTACATGTTTAAAAATCAGTCAGCTGTAAAGACCGAGATACTTTTTTTTCTTCTTCTTTTTTTTTTCTGTGCCCACCAGCTCTTGACAGTTAAAAAATACAAGCTGATGGCTTTAGTTTTATGCTCCAAAGACAGTGACAGGCAATTACAGTGGGAAGGAAAGAGCTAAATTACAGAGCATACAGTGTTGACGGTTGGAATGGTGCCTCGTCGGTTCAGCTCGCTAGAAAAAAAAAAGGAAGAGAGGAGCTGTGTGAGAGGGATGTTGTGCGAGCCCTGCTGTCAGTTATCCATCAGCAACATGATTACACCTCTTACCTCGAGAGAGAGAGGAAAAGAGAGAGAGACAGTGAAAATGTAGCTGTGTGTGTTTTTTTTTTTTTTTAATGTCTCTCTTCAGCGTGCTGATGTTATACACTTCCTGAGCGAGATACTGGAGCAGAATTACAATATAGTCATGTGTCTGTCATAGTCGGTAACAGATGAGCCAGCTGAGTGTGTGAAGGGTGAAAGGTGTGACAAAGCAGCCGAGCTCAGATGGTAAAAGATAGCTACAAGGATGCTTTGGGGACTCCGGTGATAGACTGTTCTGGTTTCCTTAAAAAGGAAAAAAAAAAAAAAAAGAAACCCCTCTCACTTCCCAGTGTGACGGCAATTTTTCCTGACAGCAAGCACTTAGAGATTGAGCTTATTAAATCACTGATCTCTCTCATTCGAGGTACTTGGTGCGGCTAATCAAAATTCAGCACTTGTTGAATTATTAAAGGAAAGACAAGGACGAGAAGCGGAATGTCACGGAAGGTTAGGCTTTCTTTGATTTCTCTCTCCTTAGGCAAGTGCAGTTCACTTGAAGAATCTGGCCTTTCTCCGAGTCGTATTGATCTAGCCGGAGTGGGTCTGTTTGCCCCCTCTACGCTGAGCCGCCTCTGAAGCGAGGCTATTTGCCATCAAGTCTTTGTGGACATGCGCCATGGGATCCCCCATTCACTGAGCAAGCCTCATTTTCGGCACTTAATAAGTTTGGGCCTCGGCTTTCTTTGGGATGTTGTAGGTGAAAAGCACGGACACGTCGGTGCTCACGCGCACTCACACAAACTCCGGTGTAAATGGGAGTTATGGGTGTAAGGTAGCACAACAAGGATATGGAGACTTTTGCAGGGTGGAAGCTGATTTCCCAGGCGAGCTTCTATCCGAGCTGTCGTCAGCTGTCTCCTCTCACGGATAGAGGCGCCTTAATCAGGAACATGAAAGTATCTCCTGTGGTGCTGCCTTCTGTCTCCATCACTCACCTGTCTATTGGTTGATTTACCTTTTGCAGGAGCATTAGCTAACTTCTTCTTTTTTACTTGGCCAGTATGAGAGCACGTTTTCTATGACTGAAGGGGAATTCAGATAAAACCCTAGGAGCCATATTATTTGTGGTTCAGAGGACTAAAACGCTCCTCTGTGATTTGTAAATTCCCAGATGTATTGAACTGGAACCTTTGTCTTGAGAGGCAGGTGGATTGTCAAGAGATTTTTTTTATTTATTTATTTATTTATTTTTATTTTTTTTGTAGACCGGTCTCGAGAAAATCCTTTTGAGCGTTGAGTTTGTGCCTTTAGTGAGCTGCAAAGGAATATTCATCCACATTTATGAAAATATATCTGTCAAAACTTTAATAAAGACAACATGAGTCAATGCAGAAAGACATTGGAATGACATTTTTGGTATGAAGGGGAAAAGGCTTTCCAAACTAGCCTGGCCTCATGTGAAAAAAGTAATCCGTTAAATTACAAAATTACAGCGATTACTTTGATTACTGCTAGACTTTAAAATCAAGTAGGCATTTTCCATCAAATAACTTAAATTTGACTTTGTAATTAAACATCTTGAAATTGGGCATCCGTCTCTTTAAGAAACTTCTGCTTTTTGACAAATTGTCAGGTGGCTTTACACCTGACAAAACAATTAGCAGTATAATGCTAACATATTTTATATTTTGGCTTGAAATGCATCTATCAACTGGTCAGAGATCAAAATTGGGCGACTTCTCTTTGGTCAGCTCTGAGCTGTCATAAACTCTGCAATTTCTTTTCTCTGTTAAATAACCTTAGTGAAAACTCCCTCCGTTTTCAGTCAACATAATGTTTGATGCCCTGTTTTCAGTTTAGTAAAACTCAAATAAAGCATGGAGGGCATTGCATAAATGAGGGCAATCTTGTAACCCCGTTTTCCATGACTCCTACTCCTTTCAAGAAACCTACGGCAACATTTCTTGTTAATTTTATGGACGATGCTTTTCCCATTTAGTTACACAAAGTTTTCTAAAAATCAGTTTGCATGTCTTCTAATCTTAAAGCAAAGCAGAAATCAGAATTAACTTGTAGGTGCAGTTTTGTGTTTTTAAAAGAAGAGTCTTTTATGTCTCCAGCTTCCACGGTCATGACAGGTTGCAAGGTTTACAAAAGAAGCCTTGCC
Source organism: Poecilia mexicana (assembly GCF_051168715.1). Classification (NCBI taxonomy): domain Eukaryota; kingdom Metazoa; phylum Chordata; class Actinopteri; order Cyprinodontiformes; family Poeciliidae; genus Poecilia; species Poecilia mexicana. The sequence continues at coordinate 29,411,479 of NW_028263382.1, read as the reverse complement.
TGTTGTAGACAAAGCCTGAATGCAGAGGTTACTTGCACATTGTTCCTGACAGAGGTGAGTTGCAATTTGAGCCATGAAGCACTTCAGCCTCATCGTTCAAACAAAACTATACAGCTGCAGCTTGTCTGCAAAGTCATTTTTTGAGGTCAAGAACAGCAAGTTTTAATTTCCCAGCACATTTAAAGGGATATCATTCATACAAGATAGAATTACTAACATCTAATTGAATTTAGTCTACAATAGGTACAGATGAACAGATTCAATTAATCACTTAGTAATATTTTGAATGCCATATTGTTCAATTGAAACTAGTATGTTTTAGTTAAGTCAAACCTAGTAATTTTCCGGGGTTTTTTCTAAATATGCACAGATCAGAAATTGATGTCTGATTTCTGATCTGTTTTTTTTGTGAAACTTTACTGGTTTTAACCAACTCTCATATCTGATATAAGATCTATTCAGTATTCAGAATATTTTTCTAGTCTCTCTTCTGGCCTCTCTTTGTATATCCTATAAAACAGACGTCTTAACTCTAAAATTTCTACATTCATCCTGCTTTATGATGGACAGAGCCTGAAAGCTCACTGGGAGAAAACGGCAGGTTGTTGTTATAACCACCTTGTATTTGCTGAACGTCTTGCTCTTGCCTGCTGACCTGAAAGAAGTGGAGACATATTTCCTTTTAAATGGCTTCTTATATCGTTAGTGTTTCCTCTGACTTTATTTTTAACAGCTCACTGAGAGTGAAAACGACATGAAATGACATTAGACTTGTATAGAGGTTTTCAACCCCCAAAGAGTTCTCAAATACGCTTTGAGATCTAAAACTAGTTAAATCAGGTATTATACATTTTCTAGACACATAGTGCCATTTTAAAGCCATATTTATCAATCAACTATGTTACTTTCAGTGGTTATGAAAATGCTGTACATATCAAAGGTAGCTGAAAAGAAATTTGACTTCACATCATATCCATATCTAATGCCTTGAAACTGGCCGATGTCTCCTACTTAAAGGACCGGACTGATGAGCTCAGCAGGTTCACAGTTCCACAAGGTGTTTGCAAATTGTTGCTGCCGTTAGTCTAGGTGAATGTCCTTTGTCTTTCTATGGGCACTGATCTGGTAGAGCAGAGGGGAGGGTGCTCATCAGCGCCCCCTGTGAGAAATCTGAACCAGACAGACAAAAACATCATACCCAGTAGAGACCATCCTCTTTTTGAGGAAATTGCACTGCAGGTCAAAGGCACCTGTTGCCGTCCATGAGGTTCAGTTGGTACAAATTTTCCTTTATCCAATGCGCCAACCAATTGTGACCAAGCATGGCACATTCTGGAACATTGTAGAATCTATTAATGTGTGGATTATGCCTTGACCATCTTTACTAAGGGTGCATTCACACCAGCCCTGTTTAGTCTGCTTTAATCTAACTCATTCTTCTAGAAAGTCCAGTTCACTTTGGGGAGGTGTGAAAACTCTGATGTGGACCAAAATAATTTAACTCTGGTCCCCCTACAAACCTAGATCTCGGTTTGATTGAAGTGAACTCTTTGACGTGGATTGAATGCATAAGGTGAACACCAAATGGACTGGAGACCACTCCTAAAGCAGGCATTCTGGGTCATTAGAAGCAAAACAAACATGAGAAACTAAAGCTAGCGGGAGAAATGGCTCCTGGTCTTTTACTGCTGACAAAAGAGAAATTCTACAACCTCTAAAATCTGACGTCACTCCATTTTTGTTTACATTTTGTAAAGAAAAAAAATTGTGTTCCTGTCTTCTTCAGAGGCTTTCATGTCGATTCCTTGAGTGGTTCTTAGTAGGGCTGTTGTAAACGAATATTTTAGTAATCGAGTAATCTATCGATTATTCTTACGATTAATCGAGTAATCGGATAAAAAAAATATATAAAATGAAATATTGGTAAATCTGGCATAATACCGGTGTTACTATCAGATATCAATATCAGTCCAATTTTTCATATTTGAGCATCCCTAACAGTTGCTTTTTTTGTAGTTTAGAAAACTAACCTGTAACAATAATAGCTCACTTTCTAAGTTAACCAGAAGAAAAGTTATAGAAAAATCTGAAATTATATTGAATTTAATAACAAAGAGGCAGGCTCACAAATATGCTTATAAAAAATGTCTACAATTCAGCTTTTAGTTTATGTATTCATCTTCAGTGAGTTTAATAGGTTAATTAAACTCACCTTGCCACCTAACCTGTCACGCTTTGGGTTTGAAAATACGGGAAATGCCGCCTGGAGTGGGAGGAGAGGGCGAATGAACGAACGTAAGATGGGGTGGAGGGGAGGAAATAGACCAGCGGACTGACGAACCGTTAGACCGGGGGACGAACACGGGGGGAAGCAATACGGGATATTTACGACACCTTCACTGGTCACACTCAGAAACTCATCTACCAGCCATGTACGATGCGCTCCGCCACCCGTTTCTTCAGACCGGGATATGAAATTTATTGTGCGGTTCGTCGGTAAAGCTACATTTACACGGTAAGCATCAGCTACTCAGCCGCCCGCCCTGCTCAGGCTATCCGCTCACCTCAGCGCTCTTCCCGCCGTTCGCTTTCAACCAGCAGCCCCGGAGGAGAAATGCTGCCGTACTCCAGGCATTCCCCCAGTCATTTTAAGGTCGGGCATTATCATCAATCAATAAAATCCCCACGGGCCAATCTTGAAAATTGGACTTTATGCCGCTGAGACTTAGCTTTTGTCAACAACTCAGAGGCGGAAGTGAGAGCTTCGCGCAACGCAAATGAAGTCCCGGCCGGAACACGGTGCGCTAACTAATAAAACATAAATTAACGAAGCTTCGAGGCAGGTAAATTTTCCTCGAGGAATTTTAGTAATCGAGGTACTCGAATCATTCGAGGAATCGTTTCAGCCCTAGTTCTTAGTGCAGCACCATCTCAGTCAAGGGTAGGAAAAATGTTTTTCAAAGGTTTTGAGTTGTTTGGCACAGAGCAGTGTGAAAACGAACTGCACCAGATGAAAATGTAACCAATGTTCCAACTTTGGCCCCCATCTAACCAAGTCTACCAGACTGGCAGGTGTGAAAATACCCTAAGTTTCCCCCTTCTGGGACGACATAGAACATAACTAAACCGATAAAGCTCAAAAAGTCGATTTTTCACAGAGTCTTCTTCGCTCTATGAAGGCGTCCACACTGAAGAGTGTTGCTGCTGCCGTGAGCTGGTAGTACTTGGCTTGGTGTGTTCACTGATCGGGAATAGACTGGATTTTTGAGTTTCCAACTGGTCAGCTACTGGGCGATCTAGGAACACATCTTTGTGCCTCTCAAGTTTTACTTAAACATTACTGTTTTCTATACCTTATCTCAACGTTCGCCATCATCCCCTTGTTGCATAGACAGCCGTCGGAGGTGGCGACTTGTTTTTTGTTTTGCTTTGTGCACGAACGTGTGTGCAAATGTTTGTTACTCTGAAGACACTGTTCTCCTACTTCTGTTGTAAAGGATTACCTTATCTCAGCAAGCAGCAGGAGCTCTGCTGTCTGCTTCTCAACATGTGCGATTAGTTCTCATTCTATTATGGCGTAATCTCCACAGATAATGGCTTTAGTTAATGCACACTCTTTTAAAGTTCTCAGAGATGCAGGTTTATTAGAATAGTCCAAAAAAACAACCAAAAAAAGTCTATTTGAATTTTAAATGGATAGGATTCTATTAACCAGGAAGAGCGATAACCTTTTCCATCTCTGCTGGGCTCATGGTGTAATCTCATTCTAACTTTCTCTTGTTTTTACAAGCAGTTGTTTGACTCATCCTTGCAGGTTGTGCTGCATTTTAGTCCTGAGAGGTTTGTCTCTCATCACTCACTATATGATATACACCACTGCTGGTTGCATAAACGTGCACACAACGCATACCCAAATAATAATAAAAAAAAAGAATCACCACCTTCAGCAGATTGTGTAGTGCATTCAGATTATTATTTTTATTTTTTTCTTACATTACCCAATGCACAAACACACACAGGTGGAGCACATAATCAAGATAGTGACAGATTAGTTCTGGCACCCTAAATACCTGCAAAAATGAAATGTAGCAGGATGTCATCAAACTTGACACGTATGCAAAACATGTCCCCGTGTCTTCCAAGGAGAGCTCATTAACGGCCCCCTCTCAATATATTCACAATGTCTCCATTAGCCTTTTTTCCCCCTCCCTTCGTCTTCCACCCGGCTTGTGCAATCATTTCTGCCTGGATCAGAAACCTGCACGTTTCATTAGATTTCCATCAGACAGGCAAAATAGCAGAGTGCAGGATAGCTCCATCAGCATGCTGCGTCCAAACCAGCCATCTGCGGTACTGTTTCAGGTGGATCCCATCGAAAAGACTTAGAGGCGAGCACAGTGCAGACGCATATGTGACGTCCAGAAAAGTGCACATATGCACATGCAAAGTAGTATTTTTAATTAAATGATAGAAGTAATTAAAAAAAAGGGTTTTAATAGATGCAGATAGGCTTGCATTGGTAACAAATTTTGCTGGACGATAAATTGTCCAAGACATTGAGATAAACGATAATATTGTTTTTGAGATCATGCAGTAATGACAAAATAATGCAAGAACGCATTCTCAAAGATCAATGAAGTTTAACTTCTAATGAACATTTAACACTGGAGCTGGAAGACATTTTAAATATCCAAAAATAAATAAACAAACCAACAGAAACAACAAATACAATGAATTATGAATTCTCTGTAAACAAAATTGCCTTCTATAAAAAGGGGCTAGTTGAGACCAACGGACCGAACTGAAAACTTTTGTCATCCAATTTTTGGTAGAAAGAGAGAAAAGAGAAAAACAAAAAATCCTGCAAAATGGAAATTATTTAGCTTGTTTTAATATATCCTGCGGTCAACTGATTTATTGTTTACTCCAACAAGCTTAGATGCAGAGGGAAATAAAAGTGTAAAAAAATGTTTTAAATTCCTTTAATTATCTAACACATTTTCCTTAAAAAGTTAAATCCTTTAAATGAACTTCTCAGTATTAGGGAGTGAGGGGGCAATATTTCAAGGTCTTATAAACAATGAAAGGAATCCAGAGCAAGAAATTCATGCAACCAGGCTGACAGGCGACTGGGCTTATCTCCGTGTTTGCTAGGAAAAAGTCCCGGTGAAGGTGTCAGCGGTGGAAATGTGGTGATGTTTTGTCCTGTCCCATGCTGTCACGAGTAAATGTCGCCAAGTCTCATTGTGAATGCAGGGATTGTAGCTCTTTGGGTGAAGCCCTAAGGTAGGGCTATGTGTCTCTCATAGTTTCCACCGGGGTGGAAGTATTCCGCTTTGATGCTCTCATAACTTGTTCCTGCTTCGTGGACACAGCTGTCGGCGCCGATTATCGTCACTTTCACAGATTTACTCCACCTCACACCATTATCCACACATTTTAGATCTATCTGAATGTATATAGTGCATATTTTATTGAACATTTGTATTCCTAATGTCTTATGCTTGTTTTGTTTTTTTTGTTGTTGTTTTATCAGTCATGCTTACCCAGTTTTTCCGCTGGGAAAAGCAGGAACTGTATTCTTTTTCGAGGGTAATTATGCGTGGCATAAAACCCCCCCACGAAATTAAGCATTAAACATCAAAATGTATATGATTGTAAATGAAAGAGGACAGGAAAAAGGCATATTTGTTTTTCAAAGCTGCTGTGACAAATAAAAACATTAATGAGGTAAATAACATAAAGTGCATAAAGTTTGTGGGACTCAACTTCAAAAATTTGCACCACAGAAAATTAATATAAACATAAACAGCTTGTATGACTTGATCTTAACTATTTAAAAAATGATCTATTATCACTTTTGCATATGTAATATTGTAAAGTGTTGCAACTAAGCACAAATCTAAACAATTTATTACGCCGTTACACAAAATGTGTTAACGGTGCTCAATTACAAACCATGTATTGCTCTTTCTGCACCAATGAGGATTCCCTCACCTTTACATGCCAAGTGCATGTACTGGCAAACAGTCCTGAGCTCTTTAATTCTTAACAAAGCTGATAATTATTTCACCACTTTGAGGCATTCATAAACCGCGTATAGTGCACTGAACGAAAAACAAATAACCAATTTGTTCTTTTAACTGCGTTAATACATGTAACAGAGCTGATGTTTCATGACATTGACTGACTTCCTTTATATTTGACACCAACATACAATGGAAAGACAGTAGAGTGGGATAAAACATGTCTTTAAAGTCGCCGAGTTCTTACGTTTTATAGAACTGTAAAAATCTGACACAGTTAAATTAGAAAAAAGGAAACAAGTAGTGAATTAGAAAAGGTCACAACTTAAGTTTATTTTTAACACAGAGGGGCTTTCAAACATGTAGAAAACTGCATTGATAATCTCAATAAACAAGTGTTATATTTATGTACCTGTGGCTTGTTTTAAAATATTAGTGTTTATGGGGCCCCTGAAGCCCTTGGGGGACCTGATGGAGCTGCTGACTTAATTTGGATTAAACAGAAGTGCAAATTTGTTGTTTTTAGACTATCTGTGGGTTTAAATAGCATTTCACTGGAGACGTTTTCCCATAACATATAATTACACAGTAATACTTTTACATTTCCTGTCAACTTAATATCTTTTAATACAAAAACACGGTGGGCCACCGGTGGACCGACTCGACGCCCCGACCACCGGGCTTAGCAAGTTTTCTGGGGGAAACCCTGATAGATATTAACTCTGATGTTAAAACATTGATTTTAATCTAATTAAAAGACGGCTATGAAAGGTTTCTAAAAAAAAAAAAAAAAGAAATTGCTCTGGATATATTGACTCAAATGAAATCAAAAGGAGCGTTTGACACATTTACAGAGTTGTAAATTGGACCAATGACCTAAAGGTTTCAATGCACTTTTAATTGGGTGTGAAAAGCTGTTAAAAAGCTTTGAACGGGTTATCACATCTTACATGCCAGCTAAGCTTGACTGACTGAGTCATAAAGCTGCTAACTTGCCCCGGATCATTCTCTTTGACTAAGAAAGAAAGATTTTCAGATGAACCAGTCTGTCTATTTGAAAAGTAGCCTCACAACGTAACCTTGGGTGGCGCTTCATTAGTTTCCACAACATGACTTTCCCAAATGTGACTAGTCCTTTTTGTAAGTAACTGAGAAGTTTAAGAACAGAAAGATGTCGGGGAGGGGCAGCATGGCTGTAGTCTGCTCCACATAACTTGGATTCTTCCTTTACTTTCTCTTCCATCTCTTTATAAAGACATTAAAACTTAAGAACAATGAGAGTAGCATCTCTTAAAGCATGACGTTTTAAAGCTGTGATATATCTTGATGCCTCAATACAACCAACTCCTAAATATTGCCAAGGTCTACTTTCACACAGGCCTCAAAGTTTCCTCAACTTTACGAGGTAGTTTTTGCTTATCTAAGCAAATTTGAAGAAGATAGTAATGAACGACTGTGTTGCATTTTAATATTTTATCATGTTTTCTTCTGATCTTTAATTAGGGTGAATCACATCAGTCCTCTTTAATCGAACTTCAGTTCGTTTGCCTTGAAAGTCCTAAAAGTGAATGCGTAATCGAACTCCGCTCCGCCTACACGCCTGTTTCTTGGCTTGGTTGAAGTGAACTCTGGCGGGGTTCGAATGCACAATGTGAACACAACTCCAAACGCAGGAACTGAGCTGTAGCGCAGGGCATTCTGGGTAAATACAAGCAAAACAAATACTTGCATTGATCTTTCATCAATCAATGACAAAAGAGAAATCCTACAATGGCTAATATCTGATGCCACTCCATTTTTGTTTACATTTTGTGAAGAAGAAAGTTGTGCTCCTGTCTTCATTTGAGATTTCCATGTTGTTTCCTTCAGTAGTTCATTGTGCAGAGGAACAGGTTTTCCAGTTAGTTTGGTTCATTTGACACGGTGTGAAACCAAACTGCAAAGGTTGAAATTTTGGTCTCAAATAAAACTGAGTCTACCGGACTATCATGTGTGAAAACACCCTACAATGCTTATACTTTGTCATTATCTACAAAGGCAGTAGCTTTGTTTCCCAAATGTCTCATTGATCGCCAATATGTTGACACGGGGCAGTGGAGTCTTGATGGCTGTAATACCCTAAAAAGGATGTGAGTCAAAGCGGCTCTGTTTCAAACAGATGTAATTAAATCTGCATTTTGACATCCTCCTTGTTTTTGGTGCTGTAAAAAATAACAGGTTTTCCTGTTTGATCCGGAACCAGACTGGTAGTTGTTTGGCAGCTCATAATGATGAGCGACAAGTGTTGGCGCGGGAACTTGTTGGGCCGAGTGCCAAGAACATGGCAACATGAGCAGAATTTGCTGACTCCAGGCAGGCTGTTTGATTTTTTTTCTTTTTTTTTTTTTTCTTCTTTCTCTGTTTAGTAATAAATCACTTCAGCACTTGGCTATTTTATGAACTCGTGTGATAATTTGGACTTGATCAACATCAAGTCCAAACATCAACTGTGCAAACCATCCCTCAGGGTCGCAGTTGTTACTCTGTCCTAACATGGACAATGGTAACCATAGTAAAAGTATTTACTTTCTTTCAAATGGGATTCAAATGAGGTTCTTGCACACAGCAAATGAATTCACTCCAACTCTGCCCCAGAGGAGAGGAAACCTTTAAAGCTCCAATGAGTTTAAAGTGAAACTGAGAGCGAAATTCTCAAACTATGCCGCTTTATTATTTTTTTCTTTACTGAAAGAACATAAGTTGGACAATTTCAGAGCTGAACAAGCACAACCAAATATTCAATTAGCTTCGTTCCTTTCCTGTAAATACACAAACATGACTTGTCGCAGATTCAGCAGATAGAGTAGAAGGGACGGCTGGCCGCTGGTTTGTTCTCGTGTGCTGAACTGCCGTTGAGCTGTTTGGGATTTTAGCTGTCAGATTTGTGCTCCCGCACGCCCACTTGCGCATTTACCTAAGCCTGAACTCTGAAGAGTCTGAAATGCAAATCTTGAGCGCCAGGGACGTGTGCGGCTCCTCATTTTCAGTCGGGCCGCGGCAGCCTCCTCTTCCCCGCGGCCCTCTGGCTCTAACCCCTCATCACAAACAGTAGAGACTCTTTCTGCTGGCAACAACCTGCCCACCCTCCACCCTTCTTCTCAGTCATGTCGCCTCCATGATTTGGATCAAATTTAAAGCAGGAAAAGGAATTGTAAGATGATTTGCCCTCCTTAGGAATTGTGTGTTTTTCATTAAAAGTTAAATGTAATATTAGTATCGGAATGTTTCTAAATAGACGTATCAGCAAAGAGTTGTAAATACTAAATGAGACTTGCAAATTTTAATTATACCTATCTTTGTGCAGTCCCTCTACCTGCCTGAATAATTTGCAGCAATGTGTAAAAATTGCAACAAAAAAAAGAAAAATGTAAAAAATAAATGTTAAATCTATTGGATGCTCCACAGATATTCCCACTCCTGGTGAAATATATAAAAAGCAGAAAAAATATGTCAGAAACATGATCTGCACTAAAATATTTGGATAAATATAATCCAAGAGTCACTACATTTAGTTGAGAAAACACTACCTTCTGAAAAGATATTAACAAAATAATCACTGCCAAAGTTATTGACTCTCTCTAACTGTTCCTACAAGATGAAGTATATTTAGAAACTTTAATTTTGCAATCCATATGGAAGAAAAAATATCACAGAAGCTGCACACAGTGACCTATCTGGGTCAAGTATCCATAGCAACAGTTTATTTTAAGGCTTTTCTACACATCATTACCAAGGTTGCTCGTAATACTGGAGCATTGTGTGAATACCAGTGAAGGTCGGCCTTGTGCCATCAAATCATTTCTCCAAATAATAGTAAATTTGAACTAAATGGTATTGGTCCAAGCACTGTTCCGTGTGGAACTCCGTTATGTACATTTTTCAGGGTTGCCAATAACAGTGGATAGTGGTGTGAAAGCACTTATCTGTAGAGAAAACCTAACTGTTTGGAGAGGCTGCCCTTGAATTCAATTTATAAGGTCATTTCTTTTAGTTTCATTAATAGCTTCTTATACCTTTTGTTCTTCCTTTGACTTCATTTTTTTAACATCCTGCTGATACTGAAAACAGTTCATCACAAGTGGTCTTCATGCAGGGTGTGAACCCCTTACATATATTGTGTTTATTAATTAGAATCTGTGTTTCAGACCTCAAATTCCTGAGCAGGAATCTCTGACAAATAATGTACAAAAAGTGCATTTTAGACTAGTTTTCATCATATATGACGATTAACAAACTCTTTTATCCCTTCTCCAGCGTCGTCGGCGGAAAAAAGCATCATCGGCCTGTATGGGGGAACGGTGGAGATTCCTTGCACCTTCGAAGCCAACAAAATCAAAGACGTCACGTTGACGAAATGGAAATATGTAAGTCGCAGTGGAGGTCAATGCATTCGCTACAGTGACATTAGTCTGACACCCATTTATCATGTCTGAGCCACGCCCCGTCTGGGAGCAGGAGGTGTGCATTAGAGCATGCATCTGTCACCTCCATATGACGGCGCATTATAAACGAAGCCGGGGGGAGGGAGGGCGGAGCTAAACATTGTGCATGCTTATATTTGAATTGGAAGACATGTTTGACAGACAAATAACAAATGTACTCTTCTCTTGTCTTTAGGAAAATGTAGACCTTTTGGTCAAATCTAAGGACAAGGAAACTGTAATCTTAGCCACCGATGAGTACAAGGATCGCATCAGCCTGGCGGCAAATCTCAGCCTCCTGCTTACCGGAGCCAAGCTGACCGACCAGCACACCTTCACCTGCCAGGCATTGATTACCACAAACTTTGGTCCAAATATTAAAGACTTTTCACATGCTCTAATCATCCACAGTGAGTACAGGCGTTGTGTTTCTACTTTAAAGGTCCTTTCAAGCAAGTTTTAAAGTAAAACACTTGTGTTTGAGCTGCGTCTGCATTTGCACTTAGATATTTCCTAAGTCCAAATGTCTTAGGACAATTGAAATAAGACTAAATTAACTTAAAAGCAAATTTTCTGCAATATATAGAAGCTTGTTTTAATAATGAATTCCTTAATATTGGTGAAAAAGTAGTAGTTCCACTGGCAGACTTTTTTCCATTTACAACAAGTCGTTTTTTCATGTTATAAGTGAAATAATCTGCCAGTGGAACTTGTAATTTTAAAAATAAATATTAAAGAATTATTGACCTAAAAAAGCTCAAATGTCTTGATGAAAAGCTACTTGAAAGTTTGTTTTATCTTATTTAAAGTGCACTACGACATTTGCACTTGATTCTAGAAATACTTAGTAAAATGTTGCTTTTGCAGTGCACTTTTTATGATTCTTTTCTATTTTTTGTATAATTTACTTCAAATATGTAAATGATATCTACCCACATATTACAATATAACATACATATCACAATATAAACTAAGATATAAGGAAGAACAATAATTACAGAACACTACAACCAAAAATAAATACATAAAACAGCTTGAATATTGAGGGGGGAAAAAGCATAGCTTATTGTCCCTCACCTCTTTGTTCAACTAAAATCTTCTCACCATTGAAAAATAATTTAGTTCACTAATTCAGTTCAAAATTTCAAACTAGAACATTATATAGTTTATCATAACCACAGTGTATAATGTCCAATATTACATATTTGGGTGTTTATTTCTGTTAATTCTGATGGTTAGGTTTTACAGTGAATTAAAATTCTTATTACATGAAGCCAATAACAAAAATTCAAATTCAGAAATGCTTGCTAAATGCCCATGTACTTTATAGTATATGCAATGAAACGTTTGTATTGGACACTTTTTCCGGCCACACCTTTTCCTTCCACTGAATTTTCCACTAGCATGGAGTACTTTGTGAGCATCCAGGCTATTGTGTATGATAATAGAATTTGTCGAGATGCATCTGTATTCATTATCTAGTCTAATTGACCATGAGGTCGTCGCAGCACAAATACCTTACAACACGGTGCAGCTGTTTGAGGAAACAACATGCCGGGGACGAGGCGTTGCCGACGGTTAAGAAGCGCCGTCTCCTTTGGGACGGGATAAGTTAATTTGTTTTGGATTTAAGGCTCTGTAACTCTGCAGACTTCACATGCACAAGCAGCTCTTTAACCCTCTGAAGGAACGCATAATGACTGACACCAGGAACAGCTGTGTCTCCAATGACAATAACAATAACACCATTTTTTTTGTTTGTTTGTTTGTTTCTTACAGAGGCGCCTGAAGCTCCTTTTATAACCGAGAAGGCAGCAGAACTGGAGATTGGCAAACTCACAAAGGTGGAGTTTATTTTGTGATAATTGTTGCTTATACCTACAGTATTTTAAGCAGTTATTCATCAAGAGAAACCCTCCCGATTTGTGCGGCGCTATCTCGGGACCTATAGGAGAGAGCGTGAATGTTACTACAGTAATGAGTTCTTTGAAGTGATTCTCATAAATTAGAGAAGAGCAGAACCCCTCCTTCCCTACAGTAATTAGAATACTCAGAGGATTGGACGGGTTTTAGAAACGCTTCGGGCATTTCATGGTCTGTTGCGTGGAAAAGTCTTTTACTCCTCAAATGCTGTGGAGGCGTTTTTTAAAAAAAGAGAAAAAAAAAGCTAATATGTTTGGTAATTTAAAACATAAATGAAATGCTGGCTTTTCAGTGAAGTCATACGACTACAGTGGCTTCCAAAGGATTCATACCCCTTGAATTTCTCTCATTTTTTGACACATAACCGTAAACTTTAATGCATTTTATTGACGTCTAACGTGATAGTACGCGAGCTTCATCATCAAGTTAATTTGTATAGCGCACTTCAGTGGCAAGTCGATTCAAAGTGCTTTGCGTCATAAAAACATGAAACAAAAAAAGACATTACATTGCAGTGACAATTAAAGGGAAGTCAGAAAAAGTTGCAAACCAGACTAAACCTGGTGATATTCCAGTTATTATTAATCAAAGGCTACTCTAAGCATATTAGTTTTCAGCCTTGATTTAAAAGGAGCTCAGGGTTTCAGCATTTTTGCAGTTTTCTGGAACTTTCTTTCAGGTTAAATGTGAAACTGAAACATTTAATTCTACTCTTCTACAGAGAGTAGAACAAAGAGTAGGAGTTGTCTGACATTTTTAGGGAGACCCGTGAAGACATAGTTGCAGTAATCAATGCAACTATAAATGAAGATTTTCTGGGACATTAATACTTTTATCTGGGAAATGTTCTTCAGGTGGTAGAAGACCGACTTTGTAATTGTCTTTATGTATCTCTGAAGGTTCACCCAGATTTGTTCAGACTGAATGAGACTGAAAATATCTCATTCAGTTTTGTTTCTCTTTCATTTCACTTCACAATGGTGTACTATTTTGTTGTTCAATCACATTAAAACTCAGTTAAACAATTTGTAGTCTGGTGCTAGGGTTTCCCCCAGAAAACTTTTGCGCTAGGGAAGTCATTCATCCTGCGGCCCGTCGTTTTTTTGAGTTAAAAAATGTTTAAAGTTGACAAGAAGTTTGAAAATATCACTTGATAATTATGTGTTATTAAAAGATTGTAAGATTAATACCTGAACACCAACTATAAAGTCTTAAAAAATGCAAACATTTTAAATAATACTTTAATACTTTAAAAATATGCAATGCTCAGCCTCGTGGGGGCACAAGTAAAGCCTGGTGGCCCGCCAGGCTTATAATACACTGGGGAAACCCTGCTGGTCATGTCACAAAGAGTTAAATGTTTAAACGGTAGGAATACTTTTTGAAAGCACTCTCTTACTTTTTTGCTATTGAATTCATTAATGAATCTGTTTGTTTAATTTTAAGAGATTTTTTTTCCTCTCATTTATTCCACAGCTTGGAAAATGCATTGCAAAAAATGCTAATCCACCTGCAAAGATCGTATGGCTGAGGAACAACAAAGAACTTACGAGTGACGAAAATCGTATGCATCTTTCATCCTGCTTCACAATATGACATGATAGCTAAACATGATCTTTATCAATACTTCATGCACAGATGTTTTTCTGCTGCCACAGCATGTGCGAGATGTTTTAAACCATGCTGAAGTTTTTTTTCTACTTTTTTTGGTTTTGTTTTCTCTAGGGACTGTGATGATTTTGAACCAGACTTCTGGTTCGTTAGACACCGAATCCACGCTGCTGTATTCTGCGCGGAAAGAAGACACAGGCGCCCAGTTCAGCTGCAGGGCGGAGCACTCGCTGGCCAGTGGCCTCGTGTCCCCCCCAGAGACCTTCGTCATCAACTGTGAGTAAAGGTGAACACACCCAATGTCGCTTGGACATAAAAGGAAAGACAGGAAGTCAATAAGCCACACAGAGGATGATAGATTTTATTTATCTGCAGGATACCTTGAGACAGACTGCATAGTCAGTGTGAAGCTGGGCAGTGGTGACAGAGTCAAAGGTTTGTAAGCTTTAGGAACTCAGAAGGCTTCTTTGGCACTCGCTCCTTCAGAAGTAAAATTTGTCCAAATCGGAAAACATGCATAATTGTTTTTAGAAGCCAGCTTAATTTTTGGAAATGTCTGCTATATTTCAATTTTCCCCTTCCAATATCTCTCATTCTGCTGCAGAAATCTGTGCAGATTTTGCAAGAAAACCTTGAATGTCTGTTAAAACCAGACTTTTTAAGCAACTTTGTCAGAAATAAATTATTAACATCATGATAAATTAAAGTGAGCTCAATGATTTCCATTCTAGTGATTAGTATTTTTGATGAACAATTTTGTTTAGAGAAACATCAAAATCTGTTTTACTTGTGGTTTCGGTTGTGTGTGGTTTTTATTTCAGTTCTGTTTATTACTCCTGGTTGTTTTATCTGGGATATTTAAAATTTCTTCTAGTTCCAGTGTAAAGTACTATTTACAAATATTAAAGTTTATTAAGAGTGCAAACTCGCGTTGATATTCCATTATCAGTGTATTACTTGAAAACAGCCTCAAAACAACAATAGTATCGTTTATCGCAATAATTACTGGGACAATTTATCCTCCAACAAAATTTATTGTGACAGATCTATTTTTAATGTCTTTATATTTTGAAAACTCTCCTGAGTTTTGCTTCAGTTTTGAGAGTTACTCTGGACTTCCAGATTGCAGCAGATCTCTGAGTCTGCTTTGACTAGGCCACTTTAACAGAAATATCTTAACTCTGGCCATATGTTTGCGGTCATTGCTTTGTTAGAGGATGAACATCTGTTCTGCAGCCTCTAAAAGGTTTCCTTCAGGGTTCTCATACGTTTAGCTGTGTTCATCTTTTCAAGAATTTTGTGCCTTAAGCTTTTCCACCACTTTATTCTCAACATGTCTCTACCTGTTTCCTTGTGATCCTCTTTGATCACTGATGTTCTCTGGATTGTTATTTTTAAAAGAATTTGACACCACTGCGTGCTTCTCTTTCTTCTGCACAATCGTTTAAGAACTTTTCAAAGAAGTTTCTGCTTGAAAAATTCTGTGGGAACAAACGTTCTTGCGAATCACTGCGAGTAGTGTTAACTTTTTTTTTTTTTGTTACTTTCATGTTTCCATATCACTGCATGAAAAGATTGATCATTTGTGAAAATGTTACTTATTTTGCACCTAATATCTCATTCTGTCGATATTGAGGTTTAGATTTGTCCTGAACAGACTTGAAAGAAACCACATGCTGCCTGAAAGCCTTCAATTTGTAAAACAAAGCAGGAGAAAAAACACAGAGCAGGCTAAGATCGAAGGTCATGCAAGTCGCTTTGGTCAAAAAAGAAGAAAAAAAAAAAAGTCCAGGAGACTTTGCAGGGTTAATTTGCTGCTGTGCAGCTCCTGTAAGTGCAGCTTGCCCTCCGGGGCAGCCCGACTTGCCAGATGTCAACCACTTCAAGCTTCTAGCCCCCGTCTCGCTTTCACCTTCCGCTTGTTACCATTTCCAAAGTCTGCTTCTCTTTGGGGAAACAACAACACCTCTGTGTTGCGCCAGCTGAAAATGTCAAGTTTGATTTGGATTGGGCAGAATATTAATTATAAAGTTCATGGAAATCATTAATCCCAGTAAGCAAATACCAGAAAGCGAATGTTAATTTTGTTGATGACGTTTTCTTTGTAATTGCAGTTTTAGAGTTGGCATAAAACTTTTGTTCACGCTCCTGCAGGCACGGTCTGCTCTGAGGGCCTCACAGCATGCTGAGTATTTATGTACATATATAAAAATAAAAACCAGTGCTGTGTATAGCATGATCTAACAGTTCTTTCTTTAAAATATAAGAGCATCTGCTAATAAACTATTCTGCATTTTTCATTTTTACATTTATAATCAAGTTTTCTGATGAATAACTTTACTGCTATTTTAGTTCGAGTTGGATAAGCTTAGGAACATGTAAAATAAACACTTGTAATAAGTTGTGCTTTTCAAATGTTAATTTTACAAAGTATTAACTCTTATTGTCATTCTGCTCTACAAAATTATACCAAGTTGGCATCCACTAGTTAATTAGCTGGACAGTCTGCTCGGGTATTTAGCCTGTAGATTTAAACGCCGTTACTTTAACAAAAATGAAGTGTGGTGCTTCTTTAGTTTTCTCACCAGTTTTTTTTTTTTCTTTCACTTGGAAATATTTCGGAACAGTTTTTCTTGTAAGCGACGGAAAAGCGTACACTAGAAGTAAAAGTCTGTTTGATTTATATAAACGAAACATGTACCTAGGTTATATGCAATTAGATTCTGCTTTAGTTTTCTAACTTCATCATATTTAAAACATATTGTATGGTTATGAATATTTCATGTTGAGAACTTCGAATAATTTCGCATCGAAACTGTTCAACCATTTCATGTCGAAGACTTGGGATCAAATTATGTTTATTTTATACATTTCTTTATATATGAATCAATCGACGTTCACACCTTCTCCCTCTGTTCGTTGATCACTCCAGTTGAAATTCTGCAGGAGAAATCCACTGCAATGAGAGAAAACCCATTGAATGAAGATGAGAATTGAGTGAAATTGTGTTGACCAGGTGGGCTGGTCCCATTTAGGATGGTAGCTGTTTCTTCTGCCATGTGTGTCAAGTTGCTTCTGTGCTTTATGATTGAATAAAAGAGAAACTTCCCCAGATAAACCATACAGGAGGAGTTTCAAAAGGTTGGCTGGAGGAAAATAAAACAGTCTTTCAGGAACTCACACAGAACAGATCATGGGGGCCCAAGCCTGAATCCACTGAATAGCTCGTTACCAGGCCGTCTGCAGAGCTGAATGACACTCTGAGGAGTAATCAGCCTGAAATCAGTCATCTGATTCTGGTGTGTTGGAGGAAGGATGCATCTACAAGTCGCAGGATAGTGGCTCTCAAGGACTGGACCTGGACATAAAATAGCCTGGAAAACAAATCGAGAAAAAAACTTTTTGTTCTAGTTAGCCTCTTGTGAATGTAGTTGTCTTTAATTTCCTACATCTTTGAAAGAACTTTTCATATCTGTTGGCAGCTTTTCACATAAACTGAAAACGAATAAGCAAGGTTATGAAAACATCCATTACTTTAAAAACAAAATTGTCTCTCAAAAAGAAAAGAGTTTGGGAAAAATTAATCCCTTGTGGCTGAAAAGTTAAATCTAACGCATGCGCAGTGCAATTTAAAACCGACAATCGGCTCCCGCCTGCAGAAATCTAGACAGTTTATTCACATTAACAACAGAGGGTAGGAAAATACTGATTATTTTTTTCTTTTTCTTTCTTTTTTTTTTTTAATTTATAGTGTGTGTCTGAGCACAGATGTCTGCTGTCTGGTTGTTGCCTGGGCAGGTTAAGTTATTAGCTGATGTGCTGCATCATTTGTAAAACACTCATCTGTCTATCCAGTAGATAATGAGCTGCAGGAAAAAACAGCCTCTGACCCGTCAGAGAATCAACAAACACTGTTGCAGCTGTTGCTGGTTAAAACATGTTTTTTTCGTCTTCTTTTTTTTTTTTGTTTTTTTTTTTCTTTTTGTTATTTTGCTTCAAGCCAAAACAGACAAATGTAAAAAAATAAAAATAAAAACTCGCACACACTGGAGAGAAACCTTTTGCCTGTGACGTTTGTCCTAAGAGTTTTAAGTCGAAGCTGAACCTCAGAGCCCACGTTCGTATTCACTTGATCCCAAACAACACTGAAAGGTTGTTTGGGATTTTTTTGTTTGTTTTGTTTGTTTGTTTGAGGTAATATGTATTGAAGTTACCTGCCGACTTCAGTCCAAAGTGGAATTTCATTTCTTAAAAGAAATGAAATTCTTGAAAGAGTTCGCTTCAGATGGAGCGGAAACGCCGAAGCTTTGAAAGGACCGTTTGCTCGAGTGCCTCCGATTATGACAGTAATTCAGCCATCTTCCTCTCCGCTCCGCTTTATTCTCGATCATAACCAATACCAAGGTGCAGAGTTTGAGCTTGGCCTTCCACTCAGTCGAGGATGGGGCCAATCTGACATGTGTCCGCTTTTTATTATTATTATTATTATTATTATTATTATTATTATTGTTTTGTCTGCGCAGACTCCACAGAGAAACTCGTCCTGGAGGTCATCTCGAATTCTCCACCCGTGGAGGGAAACGACGTGACTTTGAAGTGTGTGGCAGACGGAAACCCTCGTCCCACCAGCTTTAACTTTCACATCAAGGTATGTAAAATCCAAACTTGTGAAGAAAACTCCTATGTAGCCCGCATCAAGAAAATTTAAGTATCTGACCGAAATTAACTGAAAGATGGTTTTCAGAAGCTACTCAAGCTATCTTGTTTATATTTGGAAAAGAAATTGGTCCCTAAACTAAATAATTAATTGTTTTCACTCTCTTTGTGAAATGTTTGCGATAATTGGTAATGACAAAATGGAGCTGGGATTAATCAAATAATTGGTTTTTGAAGATTTAATTTTTAAAAAATCTGGATTCCTTTTTCCACCAATCCACAGTTCAGAGTGATGTCATCACATCCAAGGCAGCCATCTTGTTTGACAAGCGTGTTTTACAGCTTCTGTTTATTTGGACTTTGGATTCAGGTCATCTCTGTGATGGAATATTAGAGAAACGCTAAGATTGTTCTTTTTCAATTGTTACAATAGTCATAATATTACAATGCAATTGTATGGCAACAGGGTTGAGAATAAATAATATTACCAGACTAAAGCTGTATTAATAGAAGAATAAAGAAGTAGTTTTAACTCTAACATGAAAAAATAACAAAAGATTACAATGAGAAAATTTTGAGCATATTGTATAAGTTTTGCAGATGATACTTAATACTTAACAAAAGTACAAAGTCTTTTAACACACCATCAAAACATCATCACTAGCAGGACTTTGAAACGATGGTGCAAACAACTGTGACTATTTCAAAGAAAGAGCAAATTAAACTAACTGATAACATCAGATCCTGATAACTCTACTGAAGCTTTTTCCCAGTAAATGTTTTTATTCTGGTAATTTCAAGACATTTTTCTGGTAAAATTGAGTCCTTGTTCTGCTGATATTCTCAAAATTAAACAAAAACTCCCATCGTACAAAGCACAGGAAGCACCATTGAAATGAAAACCACATTTTGAAAATATTTTCATTCATTTGTAGTTTCTCTTTCAGAAAATAAAACATGAAAAAAATGGATTAAAATCTGATATGAAAAATGTAGATGTTAGGTTTTAATTCTACCACTTTAAGGGTTTTTTAAGTGTGACTAGTCTGTAAGTTTAATTTAAGTCCAGACTTTAATTAGGCCACTTCATTTATTTATTTTTTTGTTGTCTTTGGATAGCTATTGTTGTTCTTCTTGGAAGTCTCTCTTAGATGTGGCTCAAATAATTTGCAAATGTTTTCTGTTCTTGAATTTCTGCATATTGGTCATAATACATTGTTGTTGTTTTTTCTTTTTTTAAGACCTTTTAGTCTACTTCCTGTTGTGAAACTAATCTAGGGAGTGACATCCAACATCTTTGGTTAATCCTAATTTATTAGTAAATCAACAATGGGGATTTACTAATAAATTATTAAATTTAAATGTTTTTTTTAATGAAATCTTCAACTGAAAGCTGCATTTTATATTTAGCTGGGAAACTTTTGCCCTTTTGATAATGTGAGTCATTTAAATGTTGTAAAAAGAACGACGCCGCAGTGTAACCGAGGCGACCTGCTCCTGCTTCGTTGAACTCTTTTTGCAGGGAAATGTGACGAAAGTGGAAAATTCAGACAATTACACCATCGCAAACATCTCACGCAAAGACACCGGAGAATACAAATGCTCTCTAATTGACCACCCCTCGATAGAAGCAGCCAAGAACATCACAGTCCAGTGTAAGTATTGTTTTGTTGTTTTACTTCCTTTTTTTTTTTAAAGAAAAGCAACTTGAGTTTTGGTTATATGTCTGCACACCTGCATCATTATCTCTATAATTTCCTCCTCTGCCTGCAGACTCTCTTTGTTACAATGAGATGGGAAGGTTTTGTTTTTTGTCTTGTTAAAGAAAAGGAAGTCCTAATATCTCTCTTTTGCCAGACCGTCCTCTTGTGATTTGCAGAGGCAGCCGTTGTGCGTCAGCCGCACAACTTCTAATAGGCTCCGTCTATGAGCCGAGCGCGGAGCTGCGCGGTTTGACAACGGAAAACGCTTCCACCCCTATCAGACCTCTGAACCTTCTTTTCCACATCCTATCTCTCTTCAGACCTAGACGTCAAATTAAACCTGGATAAGACGGTCATCAGTCGCGCAGGCAACTCTTTGAATCTAAGTGTCAGCATTGATTCCTCCGACACAGCAACGGTCTCATGGACAAAGGTAAAAAAAAAAAAAAAAAGCAATCTTCCTTAGAGCGGTGCTTGAATCGATTATGACATGTTTGTGCTCGTTATTGAAAGTGCCGATTTTTCTATTCATTTGACGCAGGGAGGTGTTAAAATTAACAAAGAGCCCAAGATCGCCAAGCTTGCCTACTCAGATGCCGGTTTGTATGAGTTGGAGGTGACGATGGGCCCCCTCAGCAGAAAGGCTTCTTTTCGTCTGACTGTCGAAGGTACGGGTTAAAGGAAACGCTTTGTTGCTCAAAGTTTGCTGGGAAGATTTCTAATTCCCTTGTGTGCGGATGGGGAAAAAATAAAATAAAATTTCCAGCCTGTTTGAGCAGCTCAACGCCAAAGAAATGAAGCGAAAGAATGGTAAACATCTCTGAAACTCAACAACTAATTAAAGCATGGTTGAATTGATAAAAATTAAACGGTGAAGAGAGTTCTTTACAAACATAACTTATTTTCTGTAGAAGTAAAACATTCTTAACATAATGTTAATTTGCAAAAAAGGCATGAATAGGATTTCTTTTTTTTTTACCTGAAACACTCAATGTTTCTATGGATGCATGCAACAAACCTTAAACAGGCTTCAAAATTACAATTTTTAATTTCTTTGGAGATTTTTCACACTTTGTGATGTCACAACCTCTTTTTTGAATAAATTTTATTTGGATTTTAAGTGATAGACACAAAACAGAGTGTGGCATAATGGGGAAGTAGAAGGAAATGATAAAGAAAAATCAAGTGCAACCAGTTCAGTAGATCATACACAAATTAAATACAGTCCAAGTTGATATTGTAATGTAAAACTTATATTAAAATAGCAAAGCATGAACACCATAGAACACAGAAGACAGGTCAGGAGTGAAAATATGGAGAAATGTCAAAGCAGAGTTGGGTTATAAAACAATATCCTAAGGTGTGAACATCTCAGAGAGAGCATAGAACAACTACCAAGACATGGACGTCTGACAAGCCGGGCAATCAGACCAGTAGCTAAGAGACGCACAGCAACTAGAAGCTGCTGAGAATCACGAGTCAGACGAGACGTGTTGCTGACATGAGCACAGTTAGTCATGAGTAAGGCTACATAACGTATTGCAAATGTTTGTCATTGCAGTATCGCTCAATATTCATACAAACATGCATTTTTCATGCTAATGCAGTATTTAGTCTTAGGGCAGCGGATGTTCACGGCGGCAGAGATGAATGGTCACAGAGTGACGGAAGCACAGATAGAAAAGAGTGGAAACAAGAAAATATGTATTGTGATTAATATCGTCATTGCAATATTTTCCAATACTGTGATGACGCATATTGTGCCGCCCTAGTCATGAATAATCAAATTGATATTTATAGAAAGAAGAAGGGGGGAAATTAAGGTCTTAAAATATCTTAAATTATTATTTTTTTAAATACAGGTTGGCCTTAAGTATGTTAATCACAGGTATTAAATTTTGCAGTGGCAGGGATCTTTCTGGCGGGATTTTTCTGTCAGCCAAAAGTTTGAATGGCACACACACATACATTACATTCTTTGTTTTGAGCCGGTTGATGCTACCGCTAACTAGATGCTAGAAAACCCTTGTTAACTAGCTAGGATTTTTCTCTCCATCAAGGGTAAGTGTAAATTACCAGCATTTGGCTAGCTAGCTGATAATTAATCTTTGCTTGCCAGCTAGCTAGCTGGCTAGTAGCTAGACGCATACTGCTACTAGAAGCTAATATACACTTTTTTGTTGTTTTTTGCGTCTACCATCTTGGTAGACTCCTATGACTTGTCCAGTCTGTTGATTGAATGGAGTATGGTTTGTTGTGCTATCAAATAAATCTAAAAGTGATATTTTCTCACTTTATCTGTTTTATCTGACCAAACACTGTAAGGCAATCTAACCTGTCGTAGTGTTTGCCTTTGCTGCTGGGATAAAACGCTATAAAACAGGAAGAAAGAGCAATATTTGTTTTTATTCCCTGCATCCAGGCTCTTTGTTTATATTCTTAAAAGAAAGAATCCTTTTGTGTGGTAGCAAATATGGGTTCTTCCCAATAATGCTATTCTTTCAAGTTGAGATTTTCCTCGTATCATTTTACATTTCGCCCACGAATGAAATGCGACCATGACGAATCACTTTCTGCTTCAGGTGTTTCTGAAACGTTCCGTGCCGTTGCAGGTGCTCCGGTTATCAGAAAACTGGACGATCAGAACGACAAAGACGGCCACCGTAAAGTCTTAATTTGTGAGGCCGAAGGTTCCCCAAAGCCAGCTGTTTCCTGGAACATCAACGGCACTTTGGTATTCACACACACACAGAAACACACACTTCCGTGGAAAGCTCATCCCCCTCTCCGGGATTAAATGAAATTCACTCCTGCATAATTTTTGCAATTTTTGTAGGGCAAGTGTATAATATGTTATATAAGTGCACATACATTTATTCATAGTGGCTTCAGATTTTTTGCAGCCTGGACTTCTGGCTGCTAGCAGCTGTTAGCACCCTTTATAAAGATGTTTAGACGCCTTGAAATAAATGTGTTGCCAAAATTGTCAGTCCCCTAAAAATACTTTAAAATAAGTCAATTTAAACTTTTATAAACCTTCTGTTTCACTGAGGTAAAAAACTGGAACTGTGAAAAAGAAGCTTACCACACACAGCAGGGATGTTTTAGAGAGATTAAATAGTCATTAACACTTACTGATATAGAACTGCAGTAAGAGAAGAGCATAAAGAAGAACTCTGGAGATATTGTGCAATAGGGGAATTTATACAATCATTTTCTCAATTTTGGCACCAGTGATTTTACAGAAAACAATTCTTTCTTTACTTAATATTTTCCCCAAATGAATAAATGCACCAGACTGAATTTTTCAAATCTTTTCACTCTTAGTTTATGATACTGCAACAGAAGATTTTTTTTTATTTTAAGACTTTAAGTGTTACAGGGAGGAACGAGAGGACAACACAACTCTACCAGGGGTTCCAGATAGCGAGGAGGGTGGGGTTTACTGCATCAAAGGGGCAGTGTTATGTATTTTCCAGACACATATTGCCATTTTATAGCACAATTAAATAACTATCTTACCTTAAGTTGTTATAAAAATGCTGAATATATCAAACATGACTTAAAAGAAATTTGACCTCGCAGTTTGGTGCCTTGAAATTGGGCCTCTGTCTCTTTAAGAAGCACCTGCTCTTTCCAGAACTCTGACTTCAGCATTGAAGTCAAACGTTCTTAGGAGTGTTGCACTGAGAAATAGTTTGAATGATGAGGTCAGCAGATGAGGAGCTCCACCAGGTGTTTGCTAGTTGCTGCTGTCGCTAGTCTGGAGGAGCCGAGTGTGGAAGATGCGGGGGTGGGATGCTCTTTGAGGCGGCGGTTCGGCTGGAGGCAGCAGCTCGAAGGAGGAGGTTTGGGTAAATAGGCGTTGGGTTTTGTGAGCGAAAGCATTCAGACATCCTGGAGTGGTTGCCATGGGAGATTTAGGGATTTCTCAAACATGCATGAAGGAATCAATGCAGCACCCCAGGTATGTTTTTGATGAAGAAATAACATCATAACATGATATAAAGCTCAAAAAAGTCAATTTTACATAACACTGCCCCTTTAAGAATCCAATGTGCATCATGAGTGCTGAACCTCTACTGATTTATCTTTGTTATAAAGCAGAAAGCTTACAGAGTCGTGTTATCTTCTTGGCTTCACTTTATGGTATCTCCAAAACACTCGACTTTATGATTTTCTAAATGGACAATTGCCATTAGCTAAATTCAATTTAGCTGAATGCAAAGTGCCAGTGGAAGTTTTCCCTTTTTTTTTTTTTTTTTAGAGTGCTTGGTGTGAACTGTCACTGCAAAGTCTGTAGTTACAACACAGAGATATGAAAGACTATAGATGTGATTACTGTGACAGCATATCGGGTTTCAAAGCTGTCAGAAGCACTCAATGAGCAGCTCTTTTATATATATATATATATATATATATAATATATATATATATATATAATATATATATATACATATATATATATATATATATATATATATATATATATATATATATATATATATATATATAAAAGCAAATTGTTAGCCAGACAGTGCATGGCATTTAATGTGACCCTTCAGATGTGCGGTGCTACACAATGAAAACTGAGCTCTTTCATGTCTCCTATGTTGTCCACAGGAGACAAAGAGAGAGGCTTGTTGTGTTTTTTGGGTTTTTTTTTTGTTTTACTGCCCACTATCATTTCTTCTTTATGGTTGGCTAGCGAGACTGAAGCAGGAGACTTCAGTTCAATCGATGTCATGATATCCCTTACGGTATTCGTTAGACACAGAGTCAGGCCGGATTTGGGAAACCAAAAAGAAGCTTTATTCATCTTAGCCACATTTAAACTGACTAATTATAAAAGAAATGGCTGGCAACTCTGGCTAATAACTCCACATCTGACACAGGTTCACACTTATCACCTGCACACGACTTATAGGCACGACTAATTCGCGCCGTATATCAGAGAACTTATATAGAGTGAAGATGAATTGCGAATACATCCTGTTAGTGAGGAGAAATGTAGTACAGCGAGTGGTGAGGGAAGGGAAGCGGGGGAGAGACGGAGAGAGCTGCTACTCTATTCTTCATACAGTTGGAAATATCTCCTGTAGCTCCAGCACTTTTTCTAGGTTCTCATTAAAAATAGCTTCAAACTGTAGAACAGTGTCCGACAATATGTGCAGCTTCTTTAACTTCTGTTGAAACCTCAGTATATCTTGATACCATAAGCCATCTCAAATTCACATTACATTTCTGCTTTTTAGCTTATTTAGGCTCATTTTTTAACACAGCAGTTGCGAAATTACTAAAAAAAAATGTTAACATTAGCAGAATATCAGCAAAATTTGTTGCACGTTTTTAACGGAAATGCAGCCAATGGTCGACATATTTGATGTGCATCGAGGATTTTGATGAAATGTGATGTTTATGGCTTGTTTCATAATTGATGACTTTATGCTGCTTTTATGGAGTAAAGCACCTTGAAGTGCCTTATTGCTGAAATGTGCTACACAAATAAACTTGACGTGATAGTTTTTTCACTTTTGACATCCAATTTAATCTGGACAAGACTCCCTAGTTTAGGCAGACCAAGTCTAAATGTTTCTGACCACCCTTCCTTCTTTAACAAAGTACCAAAGCATGGGAAACTTGCCTTCTTCAAGTTTCCCATGCTTCGACCTTCAGCTTCAGACAAACTTTTCAAGCCATTTAATTTGAAGAATCCTTTTAGCGTTCTGCGTTTCCCTTTTCGCCTTTAAAGCTCTGATATTTTCTTGGCGAATCAATAGCGGTTGTCATAGCAATTCATTCCGATACTGGTCTTTGATGCGAGAAGGCAACATGTCTGTATTGCAGTAAACATGGCGGTTACAGCTGCTCCACTGAAGAACCTTCAATAATTAAATGCCGCGAAGGACTCTGAGAAACTCCAAAGAATCGACCAAAATCAAGCTTTTTCTTTTTTTTTCCCTACGCATGTGATTCTGCTTTGCTTTTCGACTGAGCGAAGGATTGCCTCATTAAAGTTAAATCACATTGTTTCTTCCGAGCTGCAACACGTCTGGACTGAACTGATCTGGTCTGAGCATTCTTAGGCGGTTATTCCAGGTGTTTTGAAAGAGTGGATTTTTTTTTTTTTTTCTTTTTTCATTTTACTTTCCCCGAGGCTTAAACTCAGTATTTTGCAGCAGAGCACTATAAATACATCTCCCCCCTGCAAGCCCCCCCCTTCCTTTGTTCCTGTGGTCCACCTGCGTGCGCGCTGATGGGCAAGCCTTTCAGAGAGGCACTGTGAAATACAGATGAACCTCAGGCTGTGTGCGGGATTCTTTTCGGCTCTCTCGCCACAAAAATCCTAAACATCCTGAAGCTGTGTGCAATAATTCATCAGCTGTAAAGGTGTTCTCTTATCCTACAGTTAAAGTAATGTAGCTTCTTTTTTCCTCGATTTAACACTTCACGCCTAAACCAATGAAGGAATCATTTTGGCTCATTAGCAGATTCATTGTAAACATTGCATCCTCTTTTTTTTTTTTTTTTTGTGAACGGGGTGTTGGCAGTTTGTCTTTGTGTCTGGGGTTTTCCTCCGAGACTTAGAAGTCTGTGTCCCACAGGCAGAGGCTTCTCCTTTTTGTCATGAAAAGGCTCACTTTTTGCTTAACTGTAAAACATTGCCACCTAGTGGCCCAGACAGGTATTGCGAACACTAACGCGTTTGTTTTCTTTCTCACTTTTTCAGATTGATGAGAAATCCTTCGACAATGGCACAATAAAACATAAGATCTCAGTGATGCCCTCTGCAAACCTGAGTGTAGCTTGTACAGTGTCCAATTCGTTTGGCATTGACACCAGAGTCATAACTGTGTCTTCTCGTAAGTAAAAAAGAGTGACTGCATGACCCTCTCTTAACTCTCTCTCTCTACTCCAAATTGCTGGGAGTGCTGTCTTTCTAAATGTTTTTTTTTTCTGTCCTATTTCATCCACTAACTCTTTGTGTCTGCATGCTCATATAACAAATACATGTGGAATATTTTATCAAGATGTAATCAAATTTGTCTTTTAACTGGCTGATTCTTAAAATTGGATATTGACATATTCAGGATTTTCAACTGTAGTCAAAGCTAAACTCCGCTTTTGGTCATGAAACGCAGAACGTGACATTGAAATTAATTCCAGACTTCACATTTAATCTAAAAATGGTGCCATATACTGTCATAATTAGAGATGCACTAATCTCAAATTCGAAATATCTTTTTTTTTTTTTGTTGTTTATCTTCGATTTGTTGACATAAAAGATATGATTGGCATTCAGAATTTTTTTCTTTTTGTCTTTCTGTCAGGACCAGCCGTCAATTGTTTAAATAGGAAGCAGAGACCACAGCATTCACATGTAAAACTGTCTTTGCTTCTTAATATAATGATGATTAGTGCAGCTAGAACTACTAAGACTCTCCAAGTGTAATTTCCTTGAAAATGGAGATCTTGATCTTAAGCCTGAGATTTCCAAAAGACTGCCAACATTTATCCTGCTAAACGGAGGCTAATAGCTCAGAAGGATAAAGCAGAGCTACTACTTTTCTGTACCTCATTGAAGGCCCTCCCATGCCTCATCCGAAGTGTCAAAATCAGCGTCGTCTTCTTCAGAGGGAAGCGTCCTCCTCCCAATATGGAAAGATGGGCCGGATTTGAACCATTTTGCACAGAGTTCTGTGTGACTGGTCAGAAGTTTGTTGGTGTATTTCATGTGACGATGCGGTCCGACAGCAATGTTGCTCGTTTCAACTGGTCCGCTTCCACTATCCTTTTTCTTTTCATCTGCAGGCAAAGTACTTTTGAGGAATGTTTATCAGACACAGTGAGGAATTATGTACATTTGTACCATTCTTCAAGAAATACCCATAAATATTACACAGCCGAAATGATTAATTGCGTTAATTGTGATTAATCGATTATTGAAGTAATTGTCAATTAATTCAGTAGTCGATTAATCATTAATTGGAGCATATACTCAAAAAAGGCAATTTATTGAAAGAACAACATGCTCAAAAAAGGAACTGAAAGATCCCTGTTTTGTATATTTTTCATTTTTTGTATATAATTGTCGAAATACTCGACAGAACAGTCCACTACTAAAATAATCGTTAGTTGCAGCCCAAAAATACTGTGAAAGTTTGTGCGAATACGAACGTCCCACAAACGGTGTGATTAGGCGTCAACTGTTCAGCTTTGGGTGGGGCATGGGAGACCATCTAAGCCTTCCTGTTATCTGCTACAAGTCTTGCTCTCCCTCACTCTAACTAACATTCCTTTACATTTACTACACATATGTAATGTTAGCAACTTCTGATATCTATATGCTTCCTTTGACATATTTTTAAAGGTGATACTGAAAATGGCCAGTTTAGCGTTCAGTAAGTGATTATTGTTTGGGAGTTGTCAACAATCGGAGTCAGTCACGTGGAATGTTCCCTGTCAGCCAGCGACGTCTTGGTTCATAATTAGCCATAGCCTTTACAGAAGACATATTCGCAGGGATTAGGGACCACAGTTGCTTTTCTAAAACACCCCTAACATCTTATTTTAATAATTTAAACACCAAATATACCTAATGTGCAAACATGATACATCTTCGGTCTCCACTCTCGGCTGACAGCCAATCAGCGGAAAGGAAATGAACTGCTGCTGGACTGGCTGATTCTCACACGCCAACCAGTAACTTGTCGAGTAGCGTTGCGCCCCACGTGTTTTCACTTTCCAAAGTTGCGTTTTGTTTTGAATATTTTAGATGTGCTCTGCGGAGAAAACAAAACGTGAGATGACCAATTTTCTGCAAGTAGCGTAGAGAAAAATCTGCAAATGCTATTGTCTGTGGTTCAGAAACTGAGAAGTTACTTAGCTAAAGATCTAACGTTCACAAAAAATGAATCAGCTCCATAATATTAATCACAGGATATGTAAAGTTTGGTTGTATATCCTGCAGTTTGTTGGTACACAGTTGTCTTTTTTTATGTCACACCTTCTCTGACACAATCTAAATGATGCATGCATTTTGCACTGATTTTTTTAAGAAGTGTGCAGTGTTTACACCATGTTGTGCTCCTTCTTAATCATTCATCCCTGTTCGGAACGGCTTTTCACATCCTCTTTCCACCATGTTGGGATGCTGGATTTAATCTGTTCCCTCTTTGCATGCTGAACTAGAGTAGAAGTAGAGTAGTACGTTCTCTGGACGACGAACTTGGTTTTATGTTTTGTTTTGGTTTTTTTTTTCTTCTTTGGTTTGTTTTTGTACCCACTCCCCTCCCCTTTTTGGTTGGACGTTAATATTATTTCATATCTGATTTCAGTATTTGAGGATGTGAAAGTGGATAAACGAGGTAAGTCGTAGCAGTCTTCTACGTCTAACGTCTGAGTTGGAATTATGTAGTGCCGACCGAAAGAAGGCTCTCGGGTCGAATGTGTATCCCTGCATCGCTTTGGATTTTGCAACTAGTGAAGAAGTATTAGGCTGTGTGTGTTTTTTTTTTTGTTTTGTTTTGTTTTTTTTAGTTTTTTTTTTTTTCCTTTGAAAAAAACCGTAAGAGGAATAGAGCTACCAGCATCCTGGCAAGATGTCAACGCTGATCATAATCCCATTGAGTGATTACATAAAACTGGAAAGCAACCATTAACAGTCCAGTCGATAAATCACAGTCATGCTCAGCGCAGACGTGGCCATTCATCAATGCATTTAAAGCACATTGTTAGTTTTTGATTCTTTACGCGCAACCTGGACTTAATTTTCCCCACCAAAACCAGGTGTCTGGTCACCGATTGCTGTGGTTTGTCTTCCAGATTCTTCAGACGACGATGACAAAACCAAACTGGTTGTCGGAGTTGTAATCGGGCTCCTGGTCGCAGCATTGGTTATAGGCATGGCCTACTGGATGTACATGAAGAAATCCAAGTAAGAAGACCTCTTAAATCTTTTTGTCCCAACCCTCATAAAGTTTCCTAATTTATAAAGTCACTTTTGCCAGAAGCCCATTACAATAATGAAGCAAATTTCCTGAATTGCTCCCACACTTTCGATGATTAGCACATCAAACTGACTTTACGTCAAACTGACTTCCCTTTATGATGCAGACAAAATTACTTTCAAAGGCAGATTGTGTAAAATGGCATTACTCCCAAAGGCTTAAAATAGATTCATGACAGAAAAACTTCTCCATTACCTTACCCTGGATGGTATCTCTCTAAATAACTTTAGAGAACAGAAATCAGTCCTGACCTGAGAGTTGAGTCACAAGAGGGATTTCTGAAACCTTGAATAACTTTACAACCAGTATGAAATCTCAAGGGCTGTGGTAAATGTTCCTAATTCACCTGTAAGAAAAACTTTTTTTCCATTAAAGACTTGCAGTGGACTGATGAGACTGGAACTTGGAAGTGTGTGTCCCATTTTATCTGACTTAAAAACATCCAAACATGGCGGATTAACATGGTAGTACTTTGGTCCTGATTATCCTGGAAGACAATATCTGATATTCGGCTGAGTTCCTCTTTGGTTATGGGGCAAAATCACCTCTCACTCAAATCAACGTAGTTAAAAAACAACAACAAATAATTAAAACTGCCAAGTTTGAGCTTGATGTACCAAACATTGTGGACATTTCTGAAGGAAATGCATTAAATGATTCCAGATCCAAGGAATTGCAAACACTATTCTCAGAGTGGCAATATAAAATTATAAGCAATGTAAGTTTGTTGACTTAAGATTTACTTGTAAATAAATAAATGGAATGAATTGTACTGTATACTGGCTCCCGTTGGCACTTATTTATTCCAACAATCTACAAATGATCGTCTTATTCCCATGTGTCTTCTTCATTATTGTGGTTATAAGTAGTTGAGAAGCTGAACTGGTATTATTCTGAGACCTTCGGTTTGTGCTTTGACCTCCTGATCCTGCCCGAGGCAACAAAAACAACCACCTACTCCCGCTTGAATTGTCTTGGCCAAATCACATCTCCAGTCCGCTCTTCGACTTTATGCACTACCACGAGTTTGTTTGTTTTTGTCAACTTTTAGCTCTGACAGGATGGATTACTAAAACATTCAGCGTGTCCTTAAAATCCCTTAAATTCATGCATCTAAAATGAAGACCTTTAAATGTCTAAAAAATATATAAGTTGGCCTTAAATATATAAGTCACAGGTTTTAAATTTTGTTGTGCGAAGACTACTTAATCACATATTTTATGTTCTTTATTTTTCTCATGAGACTTTCCTGTCAGGCAAAAATTTGAGTTGCATGCAAACATTTTCCTTGTGTCCTGTGATTCGAAAGGGTTGAGGCTACCACTAACTAGCTGCGAATAAACCCCTTGCTAATTACTCAGGTAGCTTTTTTCATCTGTCAATTGTAAGTGTAAGTGTAAATTATCCCCATTTGGCTAACTAGCTGCTGGTAAACGTTTAGTTGCTAGTTAGTAAATCAGCATTTTTGTGTCTGTCATGGTGTAAATTATCCCCAGTTGGCTAACAATCTGCTAATAAACCCTTGCTAGCTAACTAACCAGCTTTTTTGCATTCATCATGGATAATTGTAAATGACCCAGTTGGCATTCTGAGCAAAATGGCTTGGCCGTATTGTGATACAGGTTTTAAGTGTTTTATAATGGCCTTCAAAAGGTTTTAGCTTTGAGTAGATAAAACATGTAGAAACCCTGATGTTACACAATGAAATTTTAATCCTTACAGGCAAGGAAGCTGGAAAACTGGTGAGAAGGAGAATGGGTCTTCTGAGGAGGAGAAGAAGTTGGAGGAGAAGATGGAGGAGAACAGCCAGAAAGCAGACGTGTAGACAAAACCATTTCTGAAAGAGTGAAGTGAAAGGTAGAGAGCAAGGTATTTTTATTTGTCTTTCTAACGTCCTGATATGACAACTGACCAAATTTACGGAAACCTTTATTTGACATTTCTTTCCAGTGAGGACGCAGAACTTTTGCACATTTCTCTTCACCTCAGTTCTGGGAAACATTACCATTCATTTGGGATGACGACAGCTTGGTTTTGGTTTCAGGGACACTTTTACAACAACAACAAAAAAGAACAAAAGCATAATCCAGACATCCCTCACCCCCTCCACTAATTAAACAAACAGAATGGATACTGTATGTGATACATAAGTTGTCTGCACTACTGATACATGTGTAAAACTCGTCTACCATTAGGATTCATGTTTGTTAGAATGACATTTTTGCAAAGGGAGAACATGCAGACCTTTCCTTTTGGGTTTCTTTTAGTTTGATGGAAGTGAAGTTACTCCTAGACGTGTTGCCTTCGCCGTAAGGATGCAGAGGCCTGCGTTAGTCTGTGTTTGACTCTTGGCTCTCGAGGACGTTGTGGGAGCCAAGAGACGTTTCCATTGCTTCTTAGTTTCATGCCATCTCAGGCCAGCCACCTCTGCCTTCAGTGTCAGTAGGTAGTAGTAGTAGTAAAATCTGTTTGTGCATTTATTTCACTTTGTAAATTTATCGGATGGAAAAGCTGATGATGAGATCAGGGCTAGGGGTACAGTGCCTCGAGAAAGCATTCGTTTCCCCTTTGAACTTTTCCATATTTTGTCATCATGTTGCAATCACAAACTTAAATGTGTTCTATGGGACTTTTGTGATATTTCAACAATACGATACCCTTTGATTTAATTAAAGGGTGTCAGATTAAAGGGGTCTGAAAATGTCAAAGATTTTTGGTCTAGTTTTTAGTCTTGAAACGAGACATTTTAACTTATATGGGAAAATGTCCTTAGACATACACAGATTCTACTGTGATTCAGCTGCACATTTAAATTGTACATATTGAACAAAAATTAATTCCAAGGCTTGATTGAGTAAGAATAAAATAAATAATAATAATAAAACAAAATCTTGTTGGACTGGCAGATTATTTCACCTATAACTAGTTGTTCATCAACTCTGAGGAATTGCCTGAAGCAAGCTCATATTTCTTGCTGAAAAGTTACTTGCAAGATAGTTTTGTCTTATTTCAATTGTACCAATCAAAACTAAACCAAAGATACTTGACAAGATTTTCTTTCTTATTTTCAAGTATTTTTTTAAAAATTAGTCCATGACATTAAATCCCCCCCAATAAAACAGATTAAAGTTTGTGGCGGTAATATGACAGATGTGAGGACAAAATGGAGTTCTCTGGATACTTGTACAAGGCACTGTATGTTCTTATACGCAGCATTAGGTAAAAATGGCAATATGATTTTCCATGTAAATTAGGAGCTAGGTAATTTGTCACAAAGCTGTGTGGTGTTAAGAAACATGTCTTTGGCTTTCTTTTTGTCTTACCAGGAGATGAGATGAGATTATTTTTGTGTTTCTTTTTCCTTGTTTTGTTTGTTTTCTTACTGTCCATGAACTGTGCGTTCGGCGTAACCACGGCACAACACAAAGAAGGTAGATTACTGGGAGAATGTACAGCACCCGCTCAGCTTGCCTGGCTTTGGTTTCCGCTTCATGCATCTCTCGCAAAAACGATCCTGTCAGCCTGCAGTTACGAGAGGACGCGTTAGTTTGTGGGAACTTTGAGCCCGATGGCCATGAGTTTTGCGCTCCATCGGTGTTTGAGGAATGATTGTTTCTTAAGCAGCCATGGCGTCACTCTGTGGAACTGGGGGATGGGTAGGATGCGCATCTCAAAGTAGCCTTTATGATATGTTTGCCTTCTTTAAAAAAAAAA
This sequence comes from Poecilia mexicana, assembly GCF_051168715.1. Classification (NCBI taxonomy): domain Eukaryota; kingdom Metazoa; phylum Chordata; class Actinopteri; order Cyprinodontiformes; family Poeciliidae; genus Poecilia; species Poecilia mexicana. The sequence continues at coordinate 29,377,376 of NW_028263382.1, read as the reverse complement.
AAAAAAGTCTACCTGTAACTACTTAAGTTTGTGATGTGCACTAGGGGTTCATGTTTCATGTTTCAAGTGTGTGTAGAATAGAATGGGATACGCGCAGCTGTACATGTCACGATTTTTGGTCCATTTTAAGAGCATTAGTAAAAACTGAAAGGGAAAAAAAACATTAGTTTTAACATTGGGGATGTAATTGTGAAGTGTGTGAATTTTATTTTCTTTATGCTATTTATATCATTCAAAATTATGGATCCTGGTAGGCATATCGATTACCGTCACATATCTATGATTTAAACTGTCGCTAACTTGCTTGCAGACCTTACAAAAAAACAAAAACAAAAGAAATTAACTCATCAGTAGTTCGCGTAGAGTCTGGTTGAATTATATATCAAGCATGTTATAATCTCAGATCTCCAAGCTGCTGTTTGTTGCCTACCTTGTGGAAAAAAAACAAAAAACAACAACTATCAAATTGGAAGAATGACCAAAGAAAGTGAACATTGCCATGCAAGTATTGTAAATATCTGATGTTTGTTCTTTTTGTACTTTTGTTTAAAATAAAATGTACATTTTGAAAAGTTATGGTCACTGAATTTGTCACAGTTTTGTGTTTTGCTTTGCTTTGTTTTCTATTTTTCTTTCTCTCCCTCATCTGATCATTTTTTGAAATAAAGAAAAACACACATCAGAGCTTAGATTTATTTCTTGTATGCACACACAATCTGGGGTGTCAAGAGAAAGGCATCGCTGACTTATGGCCTACTACAAGTTGGGAGTGAAAAAGTCTGAAATTAAAATAATGTTTTCTGTTGCATTTTTTAAAAAAAATTCCTTGTTGATGGTCTTTTTTTCATTTAATAAGATAAATGACCAGATATATTGTTGATGCAAGTTTAATCAGAAATTTAAATTTGTCTAACTTAAAAGTAGTTATTTGACCATGATGTGAGTGAAAATTAAGCAGAAATGTGTGCTTGTTCAACTGAGAACAGTTTTCTTCCATAATGTGAAAAAACATTTTGCTTGAAGGCACAGTATTAAATCAAATCGGCTCACAATTCAAGACAAATGAGCTGCCATAATTTAAAAGAACAATCTTCAAACAACCTGTCGCTTGTTGTTAAATCATCCTAATGAACTTTAATTACAGAGTTAAAGCAAAAATAAAATTCTAGTTGGCTTTAGTTGCATTTTCAAGGCAGCAGGTGAACCTTCATTTTCAAGTTAAACCACCTTCAAATGTTTTGCAGTGTGGATGACCCTGCCAGGAGCATAAAGTCCCTGATAAGTTGGTTCCTGCAGTGGCGGTTCTAACCCAAATTTACCAGAGGCAGGCAGAGTGGGGTCAGTGTTTTTTAATTTTTTGTTTGTTTGTTTATTTATTTATTTATTTTTTTATGGGAGCACAGAATGAAATAATTGTTTTAAAAAAACATCATTTAATATATTAAGTGAGCCAAAGAGTCACTTGCAGCTCCTCAGCTACCGGTTGCAGAGCCCTGATTTAAATAATAATAATAATAATTAATTAATAAACAAAATCAGTAATTCTAACTAAAGCTAAAAGTGCAACTAAGTTGTCTAAAGGACTAGTTAGTGTCTCTCTGCCATAAGAAGTTGAGTTAGCATCTCTTCTGTACAGTGGCACTGCCCCCTGTTGGCCAATAGCTAGAACCGCCCATGGATGGTATTTCTATTCTCGCCAATCGTCTGACAGCGGGATGTCGCTGAGTTTACAGAGGAAACGGTTCATGTTGTTAGCAGGTTTTCCCTTTCCCAGCTGATTACGGTATGTTTAGAAGCCTTGGAATGCTTGTGATCTAGGGTTTGTGGGTTAGGTATTACGTAACGGAAACACTTTTTTTCACATCCCACGAGTCACGTGATCAACAACCGGATGTTGCCACTGGCGCAACCCACGAAGAAGAAGGCGACAGGAAATAATTTTAGGATGATGCTTGACCAAACTTCACATGTGATTTCATTGATGTTTCCTGGAATTGGAAAAGCCACAAAATTGGGAATTTTCTCCTTTTGCCATTAGTGGACCATAGACAAAGTTTTGTACACATTTCTAATGGAAACGCAGCTACTGTCGTGTGCTATCTGAAAACCTGAATGCAAGTTCCCCATTTGGTATTTAATACTAAACAATATATAATCAGCGTACAGTGGGTTAAAATTTATTCAAATAAACAGGAAGAAATTATTCCAACTTTAAACCAAATGGATTAAGCCCACAAAGAATAGTGGATAATTTACATTCTTATGAAATTAATTCAGGTTGGGGGGAAAAAAGACTTTTGTATAATCATTCAGTATGTTATCTAAAAAAAGAATTGGTCAAAATCACTGACCTCTTAAGTGATTTTGTAAAAAATCAAGACCAATCAGTGGGCATTTACTGAAGAATAACTTCAAACACTATTCCCCCCGCGCCCCCCGCGCCCCCACCACCATTTCCAACAGCAGCTAATGATCTTCATCTGCGCATAAAAAATATATAAAGAGTCTGGATACTTGACTTTTATTATGCTGGCAAATTGGCAGCTTCTCTATCTAGAGGATAAACTCTTATCTTTGTCTCTGACCATGGAAGAGATATGCATAATAGATCGATCAAGTGAGCGCTGAGCCCAACAAGACGCTTGCAATTGTTTTACACTTCTGCACACAGCAGAAAATGTTGGGTTGTAATGTCGGAGTCAAAAATAAAAGTGTTACTTTGCAAAGTAAAGTTCCAGAAAAGTGCACAAAAGAAATAAAGAACAAGCAAAATCAGAATCATTCATACATGGTCTGTATTTACTGGCTGGTTGAGGGATTACATGGATTCCTTCTGACCTGGAAATGCCTCAGGGTTCGCCCAGGACAAGCTGAGTGGAGTTACTTCACAGAAATGTTTTCTGCTTCCTTTGCAACCTAATCTCACTTTTTTAATCTTCTTTGAAAAGATGAGCAGCTTTACTTTGAATCGGCTGCAGATGACTGGTCTATGTGCTAATACAAATATAAAAAATATATATTTTTATATATTGTAAAAAAGTTGTTAAAGATATGATATGCTTCTGTGATCCTTATTAAATTAATAGAGGTGTTGATAATTACATCGTGCTACCTTAATGTTCTGTGAAGTGATAAAACCCAATGATATTAACATCTTCAAAGTCTGAAATCCAAAAGAGGAGGATCAAGTCATCTGCCATCGACTCGTCGTAATTCAGTCAGTACAGCAGAGGTTTTCATGAATGCATTATTTATTTTAATTTATGAGCAAATACATAAATGGTAAAGTAGATGTAATCAAAAGTGCATATGAGGAAAAAATCTTGTATATTCCTAAATTGGAATCCCCAAGGGAATATGTAAAAACGACAATAATTCCTAGGATGGACCCATGAGGGACACCGTAGTTATATGTAGCTGCTGCTGAAAAATAAACATGCTGAATGAGATGTCAGCCAAAAGTCAAAATTAGCAGTCCCAGGGAAAACTAAGTGGCATTTAGTTTTATATTCTAAGTATTTTAATGATTTTTGGCCAACCTAAATATCAGGTTGTTGTAAAACTCGTCCACGTCCTAAATATTCAACTGTAGCTCCTTTTGTATGAATTACTGCATCCATGCAGCGTGGAATGGAGGCGGTGAAACCGAGCTGCTGCTGAAGAGAGAAGAAAACTCATCTGCGTTGTTGTCTCTAGAGGAGTCCTTCATCTTCCTCTTGACAATAGATTCTCTACCGTGGTCATTAACTCTGGACTTTTGGCTCTGCCATCAAGGCGCCGTGTTCTGCTGGAAAATAACAACAGCATCTCCATAAAGTTTGTCAGTAGAAGGGAGCATGAAGTGCTCTAAAATGAACAAGAAGATGGCTGCAATGATTTTAAAACATAACATCACACTTGGACCTCAAGCAGTTTGGATTCTGTCCCTCTTCGCTATGCAAAAACACAAAATCTTACCAAGTATGTGTGGTCTGCGTTCTAGTGCAAATATCTTAGTGCACTTTAAATAAGACAAAAATGTAACTAAAGTAACTTTTCAGCAAGATACTGCTAAAGAACAAATAACGACTTTTTTAAAAGTTGATAAGTCCTTAATGTTGTTGAAAAAGAAATAGTTCCACTGGTAGATTATTTCACTTAAACCACCATTTTGCCCATGGTATAAGGGAAACTAATACTTTTTAATTCATATTAAGGAATTATCAACTTAAAACAAGCTCATATTTCTTGCTAAAAAGTTACTTTTAAGTTAGTTTTCTCTTATCTCAGGTTACAAAGATGTCTACATTAGAAACCAGTAAGGTTTGGTGTTTTTGGTAAGGTTTGGTGTTTTTGCAGCGCACTCTTCCTCCAGACTTTGGGATCTTGATTTCAAAGTGAAATGAAAACTTCACTTTCATTTGAAACAAAAAGGACTTTGGACCACGGAGCAGCAGTTCAGTCATTTTCTCCCATCGTCCAGGTGAGACATTTCTAATGTCACTACTTGAGTGACTTAAAACCCCTAGAACCCGACGGACCCACCGGTGGGTCCAGCTGCCACGACCTCGGCTCGCTCTGTAAACAAAGGCTCCAGGTGCCTTTAAATTTTTTTTTATTTTTTATTATCCGCTAAAAGAGGCTTTGATCTTTCAAAAACTATTCCGCATAAAGGTTTTGCCCAAAATGTTAAGTTTAAATTTATTTATACCCCCTGAGGGTATAAGAGGTTTTAACACAATAACTATTACAGTTACAATGAATGAAGTCATTTTAGTGAAACCGCAGCTCCTCTGTTGTCTTTTTTGAATTAGAAAGTTTGAACACATGCTAAAGGATAGCATGTGTTCGGCCAAGACGTTGTGCTGCTCAGGCCTTTTGCTGTGTAACTCTATCACAATAAAAGTGCAGCAGAGAAGGCAGGAAACTTAATGCTTAATTAGTTTCAAATTAACCATTTAAAATTAAGTTTAAAAAATGTTCCCTAGTAGATAATTAACAACTTAGAGTATTTAGCAAAGATTTACTGAGTATATTATTATACTTGTTCCAACACAAAAGTCTCAGGTACACAAAATTGTTGGAATGTAAATTGTTTTATTTAATTTAGATTTTATTTTATTTTAGTTCTGCATGAGTTAGTTTTGGTTGTAATGTTTTAATTCCATCACGGTTCAGGGAGAAATTAATATTATTTTAATCTCTGATGCATTTATTTGATGACTGTCACATGGCAGATGACAGATATTAGCAGGATATTATATCCTGCTAATATTTTTTTTTAGGTTTCTGGAAGAAACTTTTATTATTCTGGACAAATAAATTTGGTTCTCATAAAGTATAAAACATTTTTGTTTATCTAGCTAGTCCATAAGGTAATGTGCTACTGGACTCAATCTAGACTAAATTTAGAGCAAATAAAGAAATAAAAATCGGACGTCATCTAATCAACGCAATCAGCAGAGTTAAAGTGGGCCTCTGCTGCCATCCTGTGACAAAAGAGTATACTGTTCTCAGACAGGCTGGATGAAAGACTTGTTTCCTTTTTTCTTTCATCCCCTGATCTTAAACAGGATGCTTCTTTAGAAAACCCCTCTAATGTGGCTGATTAATCTAATCTCACTAGTTGAAAAGCTATTGTGGATAGAAGACAGGGGCAAATGCCTCCACAGCAAGCAACTCATTGATAAGTATCACAAAATGTAACAATTAATTTTTGTGTTTTGGGAGACAAATACTTATTATTATTATTATTATTATTATTATTATTATTATTATTATTATTATTACACGGAACCAGTTTGGTTTGGATAAGTGTTCTTCATTAATAAAATAACTCAATAATTTGGACAAAAAAATTATTTTCACATCTCCCAGTATTAATGATGATACTTAGCAATGTTATAATGTTATAGTTATTTATCATGACAAAAAATGCACTGAACCACATTGCATTTTATTTACAACGAAACAAAACAACCACTGATGGAAATAAACAGAATAGGTTTTCGCTTTATGCTGACTATCAACATTATTTAAGTACTTTTCCAAATTCCTAATGCGCGCACCTTGTGGCACAATTTTTTTTTTATTTTTGTTGCAGGAGTGGCTGGCACAAAGTGGGAATTAAAAGTATTTCAGACTTGTCTCTCAGCTGGCTGGCTATGATCGTCTCATGCTCTCTCAAAGACAGACTCGGTCAGACCTTTTCAAAATGTGCAGTGGCCTCTTAGGGCGCGCCAGAGCTTTTCAGGGAGGGCGCAAGATGAGGGGGGTGGGGGGAAAGTAGCTTCGGACATTTAGCCAACTTCACCCAAACCCGTTCATTCATCCAGCCACCGGGGGGCGCTCTAGCTGTGCATGGCGGTTGGCCTTTTACGTTCCAAAATTGGATGAAAACTTGATATGGAGTTACAAAATGTAGCGGTAAGTTGCTTGATATTCCGGTTGTTTGGATCCTGTTTTCAAGAGTTGTTCATTTTAACGCTATAGGAAGTGTTGTTTGGTTCTGTTTTCTGTTTTACCACTTCCACGTTCACAGAAATGCACTCCGTAGTGAAGTTTGGTTATTTTTGCTAAGTTTGTATTTGAGTTCCTGAAATACGACTGCTGATTATTTTTTGGTTAATGTTTTAAGGATCTTTAGCTATTTAGCTAAACTGCCATTGACCCATTTATTTATTTTTCTGTTTTTTTATTTCTTTGTTTTTACATCTTTTGTAATGCTGGGGTGGGAGATTGTTTCTGTCAGTCTATATTATTATTTGATGTCCATTTATTAACTTATTTATTGCAATCTAAATAAAGTTGATTGTATTGCCTGTTCACTCACCACAAGCTCCTATAACAAATCTAAAACATCAGCAAATCATGTATGAATGGAATATCAAATATAAGAGCAGCACAAAGTTTACAGAAATAATAGCACTAATGTAGTTAGGAGGGGCACAGTTGTTGATTTGCTCCCTAAAGGGGGGCTAGTTCTCCTAAATTTTGAATACCACTGGAGAGAACACCAGACTCAAATGTAGCCTGGTTGAAAAATACTGGAACATTTTACTTTGTATTAGTGCGTTTTGTATTGGATGTTGTGTTGTGTTTGGCTGAAAATTTTATTTAGTTCGCTTGTATTACTTGTTATCATTGTTAGTCGTTGTCATGTTGTTATTTACTTTGAGAACTTTTACTGGGATTTTTTTCTTTTTTCTTTTTTGTGGAAAAATTTAAATGCACGTTCAAAGAAACAAACCTGCCCATATTTTATAACAGTTAAAGCTCAAGTGATTTTTTTTTTTTTGCTCTTGTATAAAGACATCCTTTCAACTTTTTATTATTCAAATCAGTTCAAATGTGTGTCAGACCAATGAAACACAAAAAGACAACTAAAATGCTATCAGTATGATTCAAGCATCTTCTTGTATGTCTTGTTATTGTGACAGATATGTCACATGACTTGGATATTTTCCATTTTAACTCTTTAGATGGAACACTTTCCTGTAACATGCTCATTGTAAATTTGTTTAAAGTAAGTTAAGCATAATCTAGAATGTGTTATTCAAGTGTTTTAACCTAATAAAATTTGACCGTTAGAAACAAACAAAAAAACCCAACAACAACTACTTTTTATAAATCAGCTGGTACAGTCACAGTAGCTCCATTTGGAAAATTAGTGGTGTATAAAACCCCACACAATGTAACACAACTGCTATGGAAAGTCAAATAGATGCTGCTTTAGGTTGTGAAGGATTAAAATTAAAGAGAAAGTCGAATGAAGAATTTTCATTCAGAGCACCAAAATCGTTTATTACATGTGCATCTTTACGGATTTAAAGAGAAGAAAGCAAAAGTCTTTCACAGATTAAATAAAATCTGAAGATGAACATGTCAAAGAAGAAATAACAAATAGTGTTGTTGATTTGAAGCAGAAATAAAAACACGTCTGTTCATCAAGGCTGCTTAACAAAGACCACCTGGGAGACAATAGTCAGTAAATAAGTTATTTTTCCTCCTGGCGAAACGTAACAAAGGGAACAGCTTGAATTATCACCTAAGTGAACAGACATTAAAAAAAATCATCTGATATGTGTAGAAGTAAAAAAATATTTTTCTTACACACTTTTAATACCAGACAAAGATCAACTGAGTAAATACAAAATGCATATTTTAATTGATTGTTTCATTTATTAGGATAAAGCATTATTAACTGGTTGCACACCTTAAATTGACAATGAGTCTTGTTCATCAGTGTTGAAGAATTTAACCTTTCTTGGCGGGATTGTTTTTTTGTTATTGTTTTTTTTCCCAGACAAGAGGGTTGTCGGACAGTAAAAGTCTATTCAATTTCATGACCCCGCATCTTATTTGGGTTTTAGTACCAACTTCACCATAAAATAATCCTTCTAAGTCAAAGTCTTGTCTTTAAAGAGTAGCACGCTCTAAACTTCATGGGGCTACATTAAAAAATTTATACTTTACTGAGCCGTGGATACCTGCAGGCTCTGCTGTGGAGCTACCATGTCCTCTGATAATGCTGCTTTTAGACGGCCTGTCAGTTTGGAACAGCCATGTCTTATTGGGTTTACAGTTGTGTCATATTCTTTCCATTTTCAGATAGCAGTCAGACAGACAGACTTCTGAGAGACGCCAAAGCTTAGGATCTTGTTTTATAACCTAAATCTGCTTTAAGCTTCTCCAGACTTCACTTTTCTTATGAACTTCAGATGCCTTCACAGAACACTAGAATTTACACTAAATGATCTCTGTGAAATATTCACCTTGCAATTTTGCACTATTTTGGGTAAGTTTAAAATCATGACTAAACTGAAAAAAATCTCAAAAAGTGTATATATATATATATATATATATATATATATATATATATATAATTTTTTTTTTTTTTTTTTAGCAAAGCACTTGTTTCTGTTTAAGATTTTGCAGATGCATTAATTGATTTTGCACCATTGACGGTCCCCTATTTTCATCTGACAATAGTTTTGTTAAGTCTAATTTTCAATGAGGGTGGACTGGGACCTAACACCAAATCCTTTTAAATTGACAATTGACACTTAGAAATTAAAGTCTTAAAGGGAGGTATTATGTAAAATCAACATTTTGAGCTTTATATCATGTTATATTGTTATTCCCTCATCAAAAAAAAAAAAACATACCTGGAGTGTTGCTTATAATAAATGCATGTTTGAGAAATCCTTAAATCTCTTGCGGCAGCCAATAAGGGGTGCCAAAACTATTGGTTCCACAAATCCCAAATCCCCACCTATTTCCCTCCCCTGCACCTCCCCCATTCAGCTCCTCCAGACTAGCGGCAGCAGCAAGTAGCAAACACCTGATTGAACTGCTCAGCTGCTGAGTTCATCATACAAGCTACATCTCAGTCCAACACTCCTAAGAACAGTTGTAAAGGGCATAATGAGAAGCATTGCTGTGTCGACTTCCTGAAGGCGGAGTTTCAGAAAGAGTGGGAGCTTCTTAAGGAGACAGAGGCCCAATTTCAAGGAGTCAAATTGCGAAGCCAAATTTGTGCTCATATATACAGATTGTTCATAACAACTAAAGCTAACATAGTGATTGTTCTATGCAATGGCTGGAAAATACATGCTTTAGTGTCCATCTGTGCACTTGATGGTAAGTAATAATAAATCAAGATAAATGAGTGAATGAAATATTAAGGTCATCACTGCTTATAGAAAATAATTGCTGCTAGCTTAAATTAGCGACTAGTGTTTTGTTCTGCATCTTGGAGGGAATCAGGTTCTTCTCTGGAAAAATGTCCAGAGCTCAGCTTAAGGAGCATTACTCACTTCTGCCACCTACTGATCCCTGGCTGGTACCGCTGCCACAGGTGGAACTTGCCTTCCAGATCAGCTGATTCGTCCTGTTCTTGCTTTTACTCTGACTTGAGTCGATTTTTTTAATTATAAATTTTGGTTTCTACTTGAGCTAAAGTATATTAAATTGATTACAGTTGAGTAAATTGTTTTCCCCACTATGCTGCCCACCCACATTCATGAATAATTTTACATTTTTCTTGACATTTAATTGATTTAATTTTTTATGTTATTATTTTGATCTTACCAGTCTGGTAATAGAATTGATTCTTAATATTTTGTGAAAATTTTAACTTTTTTTTTTTTTTAAACAATACAGTTCAAGTAACGAACTGGAGCCAAGATGCACTGTTCATTACTTTTGTTTATAACAACAGCTGATGAAATTCTCAACATTTTGACTTTGATTTCAACATTTAGTATTTATCATTAAAGCAGGAAAAATAAATAAATAAATTGTCAGCATTACCTGCTTTTAAAAAAATTACATGATATTCTCTTGTAGATGTTTTGACCTTGGATGTGTTCTGTCTTGGAGATGTTGATACAAAAAAAATTACCAATACGATGAAAGTAAAACAAAACTTCGCTATTATTTTATCTTTCCTAATAAATTTTATAAAGCCTGAATGAGTGCTGATTTTTATTTACAAGTCATTTGAATATATTCTGAACAACTAGATTTTCTTTTTTTGTTGTTATTTTTTTGGTTTTGTGTCGTATCGTAATTGCATGGACCTGGCATGGGACTTGCTTCACTTCTGTTCATATAATAAAATACTTTCCTTTAATCTTAATTATAAACCATATATATAACATATTTACCAAGAGTGTAGCAACAATGACTCCAAAGAACTGCAGGCCTCACTGCAGTTCTCACTGAGTAGTGTCCATTCTTTGACCGTATAGACAAGAGAAAAATGGTTGCAAGATGAAAACCGCTGCTGAGCAAAAACAACAGTAAAACGCGTCTTATTTTTTCCAGGACACATCTTGATGATTCCCAAGACTTTTTGGGAAAGCATTCTGTAGACTGATAAGACTAAAACTGAACTCTTTTGGAAGGTGCGTGTCCTACAAGCTCCGGGGTAGAAGTAGCACCTCATTTCAGAAAAAGCTACATCGTACTCACAGTAAAAGTGACGGTCTGGGGATGTTTTCCTGCTTTAGGAACCGAAAGATTTGCTGTGATAAATGGATCCATGGATTCTGCTGTCTACCAAAAAAATCCTGAAGGAGAATGTTGGGCCATCTGTTCGTGACCTCAAGCTGAAACCAACTTGGGTTCTGCAGCAGGACAATGATCCAAAACACAACAGGAAGTCCATCTCTGAATGACTGGAGAAAAATAAAATAAAGATTTTGGACTGGCCTAGTCACCTTTAAAAATGCAGTTCATGCCCGAAAACCCTCCGTGATTGAATTCCACAATTCTGCAAAGTGGGCCAACAGTTATCACAAACATTTTATTGCAGTTGTTGAAGAACCTTGAAATAAGTTAAAGCAACATTTAATAAAGTATTTTTTTGAATTTGAATTTAAATTTGAATTAAATTTGTTACTGCTAAAGGTGGCCCAGTCAGTTATTAGGTTCAGGTGGCAGTCACTTTTTCATACAAGGCCATAGATTTAGATTTCTTTTTCTTCCTTAATGACAAACATCTTCATTTAAAAACTGCATTTTGTGTTTGCCAGTGTTGTCTTTGACTAATATTTAATAGTTTCAATTATTCTGAAACACTGAGATGTGACAAACATCTGAAAAATAAGGAAATTAGGAAGGGGTCAAAGACTTTTTCACACCACAGTACATACACATATTCTTTTTTAAACATCACAAATTTGAAGATAAAATAAACGAAAATAAAAATTAATGAAAGCAGTTATTAATTTTTATGTATATATACAATTCTCAGTTTCACGTATTATGTTTTTTTTATTCAACTGATTTTCAAGCATGATTATAATTATATGGACCTAGAAAGTCCTATCTCACTTCACTTAACACCACATTTTATTTTTATTTAACATTTTCAATAAAAAGAACAGTAGAATATATTCCACAACAATGTTATTATCATCATTATTTCTTCATTTCTATTATTTGTAGAGTCTCCCTCAGTTTGTGTGTGTGAGCGCTGTAACGCTGGCCAGCTCAGAATTTATTCGTCATTGGTACATCCGGGTCCTCATTTTTTTTTTGATTGACAGTTGCCATGGCAACAAGCTAGAGCATCGCCATTTTGTCAGGAGGCTTTTTTCCCCCCCCAGCTCAGTCTTTTTCAAATGTTCTCCCTTCCCGCCGGAATAATGCTGTCAGTGGATATATGTTTCAAGTTTTCGGATTTCGAAACGCGTTTACTGAAACGGATTAAGAAGATCGAGAGGCCGACGTTTTAACAGAGTTGGGAATAATTAGGCGGCGCCGCTCTAACTCAGTTGTCCGTGTCTCTGGTCCACCGGGCCGGTTCACTGCGCAGGTTTGGACCGCGCGCCATTTTGTGAAAATTGACACAAAATTCCTGACCAAAAATTATAAGAGGACGCTGCTTCTGTTTGGTGACTAGGATGCTCTGGATGTAACCGCGTTGTCGCGCCCGTCGAAGAGACCGACGCATTGGCTGCAAAGACGGCGTTAAATCAGAATTTGGCGTAACGTTTATTTAGCGGCAGCTACAGTCGTTAGCTTCAGGCTAGTAGTCAGGGCAAGCGGCTAACGTTAGCTGCGTTCATTTTGTCAGCTAGCGCTAGTTAGCATGTTGCTTGTCATCAGCTGATAAAAACATTTGATAAATTTGCTTCGATCGTGGATGTTGGTCATCAAAGCCTTGGACATGAAGCGCTCACAGGATATGACTGACGAGGTTTTTTAAGAGTTTTTTTTGCCGGCCAGAGGACGGGGAATTGGATTTACTCGCTAACCCGTACAGGGAGGGGAGAATCTCGAACTGGATAAGTTTCCTCATCATACAGTTTATTGGACTTTAAATGAAGATCGTGCCATCAGAGGTGAGCAATTCCAAGCTGTCCTGTTGCATATTTATCGTTCATTTATTGCCTTTTCTCTGATGTGTGTGCTGTGTGAATGGTTAACAATGATGGACGCGGTAGTGAAGTTGAAAATGGTAGCTTTTTTGGTGTGGCGGCTAGCTAACAATTCGCGAATCCGGTTCTGGTTAACGTTTGTTTTCAGTCAGTAGGTCAAGGGATGGATTGTAATGTCGGACGGGAGGAGCATCCCAGCTGACTGTGAGTTATATGTCTGAGTTTGGACGGAGTGTCATGCTGGCACAGTTACTGCTAGCCCTGCTATATTAGACCTTGTCATTGTATGATTGAAGCTCTGTTAGCTTACCTCACATGATTTGATCTGCTGTCAGTGCTTAACTTTGGTAATATCGGGGGGTATGTTTCGGGTTTAACCGTTCTAATTGAGCTAACCCGGCTAATGGTCAGCGTTGACTTGTTGACGAACCAGCTGAATGGGCCCCACAGCCCGCTGGCTTGAACACAGCGTCACCAGCTAACGTCGGGTTGGTGAGCAGATATGCTCGTCTGTCCCGCAGTTTTCAGGGTAACGACGACAACGTTAGCTAGTTGGTCTGCTAACGGTAACGTGAGCCCGAATCCGTTTGTCATCTATTTGAGGATTTCGAGTCTCCCACGAACGATATGTAGCAAGAGAGGTGGGGAAATTAACTCTGAATATGCATCCTAAATTCTAACCATGACGAGATCTACCCAATCTTCTGTAAGTATAGAGCCATTCGGGATGCGTCTATTTACATTGGGGCTTTCTTTTTCTTTTCCTTTTTTTAATTGTTAGGATGAGTTCTGTTTGATTCAGCTTTGGAATGGATCTATCGGTTGGGCGTGAGAAGATGACACACAGGCTCGTTGCTGGGATCTCTATCCATCTCTTTATGGCATAATTCGGCTTCTAATATCGAGCTAACCATCGTTATATTTACACATAAATAGGCCCGCGGATGCCGTAATGACTAGAGCCAGGAAAGGAACTGTTCATATGTTAGTACTGAACATTAAGGATCTAGCAGACGTTTAGAAGAAACTTAAAAAAAAAAGCTACAAGTGTGCTGACAAAAAGGGCTTTTCTTTGCCATTACTGTTTCAATTCTCTAACCTGGACTTTTATTATACATTTTTTTATTATAAAATGAAACCCATAGTTGTCTTAGTTTAATGCTAGCTGATGTGTTTATAAAATAAAATATAAACCAAAGTTTATATATTTCAGTTCTTGGTAAATTTGCAAAGACCTATATTGTAAATATAGCTGCTCCACCGGGGTTATGGCTAACAACTGCCTATTTTAAGATGATTTCATGTCATAAATAGCAGATTTTAAATAGCATATGAACTGAGAGGAGAGCAACCTTCTTTTAGGCCCTCAGCAGTAATAATTTCTATTCCACTGTTCAGGGCTCTGAGCTTCTCTAAACTAATTTATTCTTCAGCATTTATTTATCTATTTTACAACAGCTTCATGCCCTTTTTTAAAAATTATTATTAATTACATACATTTCTCTTTGAACCACATGAAACTCACTTTTTCAATTTTATATATATGTTTTTTAAAAATAAGGAATTGTATCTTCAGCAGTCGAACTCCCACAGAATCCTGTCACCCGGCGCACTTAAAAAAGTTTTCGGGGTGTCCTCTTCGTCTGTCCGTTTCTCACCTTTTTCTCAGCTAAAGTTCTAGCTTCAGCGCAATTAGATGAAACATGAACAGTAAATATTTGTAATATTTGTGTTTTTATCCTTTATAGTGGGTTGTGGTTTGCTGCTGGACTCTCCTCCCAGGATGATATGAAATTTTACAGAAGATGCATCCAGGTTAGCTGATGTATGGTAAACCTTAAACCCATTGGTGGGGGTATAGGTTACATTTCATTTCTTTCTTCTCCCCTTGTGCGGCTGCTTTAAATTTGGCATCTTATCCAACATTTTAGTACAATTTTAAATCAGAGAAAAAAAATCTACATACATATATATATAAGTATATATATATATATATGTGTGTGTGTGTGTGTATGTGTGTATAACAGTTAAAGAACAGTGCTCGAAGAGGTTAATTTGTTTTTAAAAAGCAGAATAATAATTGAAGATGTCGTCCTCGTAAAATATCCCTGTTTTTATTTTTCTTAAACTGCCTATGTTTATCTAGTAAATTTTTAAGAGTTAACATAAATGTATTTTCTAGTTTGTAAATGTAAATATGACAATACAATGGATAGGAAAGGGGGAATAAAAAAAGGTATGTGCTAGTTCTCAGATGCGTTGCTGATCTGTGGTCTATCATCTTACAGTTCCTCTTCTTTCTGCCAGTGGATGTGTGGATTTTTTTTTTTTTTATGCTTTTCCATAGCTGGGTCAGCTTTCTAACGCTCTTAGATGGAGTGCAGGTTTTGGGCTGTGCAGCTATTTTGCTGTCAGGCTCTTGTGTTGAAAGCAACGTCTAAGTGTGCCAAAGTTCAATTTTATTTCTTGTTTATTTCTTGTTTTCTCATTGGAAAATGGGAGCAGCTCTGCCCTGGCAACAAAAGTAGGCTATTTGCATACTGCGTTGTGATTGGTCTGTGCATTGATGGGCTTGCCAAATCACGCTGTATCTCTGTGGTGATAGGCTATGCTAATTAGGTGCTGTTGCTGGGATTCTGAATAGTGGTTACTGTGTAGCACTGGTGAATTGTGTTGTCTGGAGAGAGATGCTGATAGCTGAACATGCTATTTAATAATTTTTTGATTCCTTCTGGCTTAAAATGAAGGATGATTCACTGTACAGTGTGGAGATGCTGTGTTTTCACCCCTTCTCACTGCTAAACCTGCTGTTTTTCTCCCTTTTCCTCACAAAGGTTGATTTATTGCTGTTGTATTTTACATTTGTCTTATACTGGAATGCTTTTTTTCTTTTTTAAAAAGTGTTTAATAAATCATTGCTATTTATTAAACTGACAATTATCTTAACAATTTACTGATCTTTAGTTATTCTTCACGTCTTTTAATGTGTATTTCTTATGTCTGGGCTTTATAAATTTAACAATATGTAAATGTTGCACTTTACTGCATTTTGTAAATGTCTTTTATACATAAAGATAAATTTATAAATTTAAATTTTTGTTCATATTTGCTCCATTCAGCCAAATAAAGGTTTTGTTTATATTGTGCCCATACAGCAAGATAGAATCTTTTATTTGTTTTATTTGTAGACAAAAAAAAATTGATGCTACATAAATGATGTGCAATTGATTCCTATGTAAATGAATCTCTTTTAATTGCTTGTGTTTTTAATAAATTCTATGTGTGAATCAATGCAGCTTCTAACAGTGTTAATTTCTCCCAGGAGGAGAGACTTAAGCATGCAAACCTTCGTCCGTCCGGCTTGCGCCCTCTTTTTCTTTACACACTGCTGGTCTTCAGATGGCTGCTCCAATGCCCCATACGCACCAGCAGTACAGTGACCGCCACCAGCCAAGCACTGACCAATCTGTTACGGTCTTACCGTACAGCGACCAGACACCACAGCTCACTGCCAATCAGGTATCCTAACCCCATCTTGCTGCACCCCTTGGATTTAAAACACTTAGTAGAACCGTCATACTTACTGTAACGTGCAACACTGCTTCCCTCTTTTTTCCCTCTGTCACTAGGCAAAAGTACCAGCTTGTCAAATAATGTCCCCTTCAATTTGATCATGTTGTGCTGAATTACTCATTTTAAAATTCAATGATATGTACAGTTAATAATTGTGATGTTATCTTTATATATATATATATATATATATATATATATATATATATATATATATATATATATATATATATATTTAATGGGTTGTGTTTTTTTTATCAATTAATTTTTTTATTTTTTTTATTTTTTTACTTTTGACACTCCAGAGGCACATGCCCCAGCGCTTTCGTGACCCAACTTCAGCTCCCCTGAGGAAGCTCTCCATTGACCTTATCAAAACATACAAACACATCAATGAGGTTAGTATGCTTATTTTTGTTTCACTCCATCCAATTCTGTTAGATTTTACCATCTAAACGTGTAAGCAGTTTGACATGGTCATGCAAGCCGACAGAATTTCTAAATGTAATTTGCAAGCCCAAAATAGACTGATTAATAAAGCAAAATGCCAGATGAAACAATGTTGTAACTAAACTTTTAAAAGCTAAATCGTAGTCAGTTGTCATATTTGCTCTGTGTGTGATTTTTATGTGGGTTCATCTGTGAATTTTCAGGTGTATTATGCAAAAAAGAAGAGACGGCACCAACAGGGTCAGGGTGAAGACTCCAGTCACAAAAAGGAGAGGAAAGTCTTTAATGATGGCTATGACGACGATAACTACGACTACATCGTCAAGAATGGGGAGAAGTGGATGGACCGTTATGAGATTGATTCCTTGATAGGAAAGGGGTCATTCGGACAGGTGAGTTTAAAAGTGATTGTGATTAAAAATAGTTATTTAAAAAAGGTTATTTTTGCCCAGTGTAAAGATTTGGTAAAACATTTCCCCCTCAGGTTGTAAAAGCGTACGACCGAGTAGAGCAAGAATGGGTCGCCATTAAGATCATCAAGAACAAGAAGGCTTTCCTCAACCAAGCCCAAATAGAAGTGCGCCTCCTGGAGCTGATGAACAAACATGACACCGAGATGAAATACTACATCGGTACGTATTCCCAGTCTGGCAAAAACGTGGCTTTCTTTTGCTTTTACTAAAAGAAAAATCAAATAAAATTCCAACTTGTTTTGCCGCAGTTCACCTAAAGCGACACTTCATGTTTCGGAACCACCTCTGCCTCGTGTTCGAGATGCTTTCGTACAACCTCTACGACCTGCTCCGAAACACCAACTTCCGCGGCGTCTCGCTCAACCTCACCCGGAAGTTTGCCCAGCAGCTATGCACGGCACTACTCTTCCTGGCCACGCCTGAGCTCAGCATCATCCACTGTGACCTGAAGCCGGAGAACATTCTCCTCTGCAACCCCAAGAGGAGTGCCATCAAAATAGTGGACTTTGGCAGCTCATGCCAACTGGGACAAAGGGTACGAAGCCGCGAGTCGTCTTTATCGGCAATTAAGATGAGCGATAAAGCTTCTTGTTTGTTTATTGTGTTTTCTTCTCTGTGTAGATTTACCAATATATCCAGAGTCGCTTCTACCGTTCCCCAGAAGTGCTGCTGGGAATGCCCTACGACCTGGCCATCGACATGTGGTCCTTGGGTTGCATCTTGGTAGAGATGCATACTGGAGAACCTCTCTTTAGTGGAGCCAATGAGGTAAAAGATTACTAGATATGTTCTGCCTCAGGATTTATGATGTATAGCATGATCAATTAATCTTTTTATTCCCCCACTCCCCCACCAGGTTGACCAGATGAACAAAATAGTCGAGGTTCTTGGCATCCCACCTAATCACATAATGGACCTAGCCCCCAAAGCCAGGAAGTTCTTTGAGAAGCTATCAGATGGTACATGGAGTGTTAAGAAGACCAAAGATGGCAAAAGGGTGAAGCCAACTTTCTTCTTATGAACTGAAAACTATTTTAAAAATATTTGCGTTTTAAATTTTCGTCATTTTTATTTAATTTTTTTCATTTCTCTGCAGTATAAACCTCCAGCTTCGCGGAAGCTCCACTCTATCCTCGGTGTGGAAACGGGGGGTCCAGGTGGCCGGCGGGCGGGGGAGTCCGGCCACGCCGTTGCTGACTACTTGAAGTTCAAGGACCTGATTCTTCGGATGTTGGACTACGACCCCAAGAGTCGCATCCAGCCCTACTACGCCCTGCAGCACAGCTTCTTCAAGAAGACTGCGGACGAGGGGACCAATACAAGCAGTAGCGTGTCTACGAGCCCCGCATTAGAGCAGTCCCAGTCTTCGGGAACCACCTCCAGCACCTCCTCAAGTTCAGGTAGAGGTCACCGGAAGCAGGGACACGCCCCGATTAGAGATGCACCAATCATTGCCTTTTCTAGCTTTTTACCAGTTTTTGCTTGTCTTTGATATTTGACTTCTTAACTCCTGTTTTTTAATTTTGTCTTTTTTTTAAGTAGCACAAAAAGAATTCAGAAATACTTTGTTGATCCCATAGGGAAATTAAATGCTGTTGTAATTCATATTCACTCAGATTCTTCAGAGTTGTTGCTTAGAATGAGATTCATATTTAAGGTTTGCAGCATCGTCCTTCCAGCTACTTGCTGTTTTCTTTATCCATTATTTTAAAGATATAGCCAGAGAACATGGTTGAGGCTGGTGAAGATGTGCTTGTGACACTTGTTGTTTACACTCAGGAGGATCGTCTGGAACTAGTACCAGTGGCAGAGCGAGATCAGACCCTACCCATCACCACTTGCACAGTGGAGGACACTTTGGCACGACCATGCCTGCCATGGATGGTGACAGCCTCTGTCCACAGGTCAGTTAGTCAGTTGGAAAGATTTTTTTCTTCTTTCAAATGAAGTTTTCTAATCTTGCTATATTGGAATTAGAAGTTTTAATATTGCTATAATAGGTGCCATATTGTAAAATGTTATAATGTTTTGGTTCATTCAAAAGATTTTGACATTTGCTTAAAAAAGCTTTTTCCACTTTACTACAAGTTGACAGTTCCAATAAAAAATGATTACCATGTCAAAAATACCCACCATGCACTGCTTCATAAAGTTTTACATAATTCTAAAAACGTTTTGCAGCTTTTAAAATGTAATTATTTTAACGCAACAAATTTGTTAACTGGAAAAACAAATTTCTGCTTCATTGACATCGTAATGCAAAGATGGTCATCTAATAAGGGTGAAACATTGAAATGCATAAAATAATTTTTAAAAAGGCTCCAGGTCATTTCTCATGTAGCCAATTTTATACCTACACATTTCCATTTTGTCACTTTGTACTTCTATTTCTCAATTATTGAAACAAGCCAATGTAAATTAAACCATGTCATATAAATTTATTTTCTTTTGTAGTGAAGTATTTTATTGAATTGTGGCAGGAAACGTCAAAGACACAAATATGCTTCACTTCTGTTGGATCTTCAAACTTTTTAATCTGAGCCCTTTTCTGTTCTTTTGTGTCTGATTCCAGTTTGGACTGGTTGACTCTTGTGTGTCCCAGATCAAATCAAAAAATTATAGTTTAGGAATTTGGAGTATTTCCTTAGGAGAAATGAAATGACATCAGAATGATAAAGTGCTTCATTAGGACACTCAAAGACATGAAAATGAAGAATAATTGAATTTGATGAATAGAAGAACATCATCACCTTCCTAACTGGAAAGACATTTCTTACCAAAAGTGACTTGGGACATTGTTTTAGGAAGGTGACGATATAGAACATGACCTCATTCAGGGTTTCCCCCAATGTATTATAAGCCTGGTGGGCTGCCAGACTTTACTTGCCACCCCACAAAGCTGCCATGCAAGGACACCTGGGTGGAGTGAGGATTGAACTAGCAACCTGCCGATTACAAGGCAAACTCACACCACAGTCGCCACCATCGTCCCAAAGATGGATCAGGCTAAGTTCATAGTGGGGGCAAAGGGCACCAAATGTGCTGCGTCTGCATGGTATTGTTTTTAAATTATGGTTTCTGCTTGTGCACCTCTGAATTTTTGTAACTTAAAAAAAAATGTTGACACAAAAATACGGCTGGCTGCTGGTGAACTGCCCCTACCACTGGGCTTAGCAGGCTTTCTGGGGGAAACCCTGGACATTATTGGATTTCAGAGTGGGTGAAACCAGGTAGATTCCGGTTGTTCTCTTTAGGTTGTGTGATACTGACTCCTCTCTCTCACCTGCCACTCACAGGCAAGACAGCCTTACCCACCCCCACTGGTGTGGGGAGGCGGCGTCGGACCCGAGTCAGTCACTGGAGAAACCCACCCAGTTCAGGAGACCACCTTCCACGTTCCCCCCCAGCACCCCAAGGCCCTGCACCCCCACTCCCATTTCCACCACCACCACGGGCAGATGATGGCGACGCGTCCGCGCCCGCGCCACTACACCTCCCCGACACACAGCTCTTCGACGCAGGACTCCATGGAGGTGGTGCACGGCCACCTGTCCATGACCTCCCTGTCTTCCTCTGCCTCCTCTTCCTCGACATCGTCCTCTTCCACTGGGAACCATGGGAACCAGGCCTACCAGCTCCGCCACTTGCCCGCCGGAGCCCTTGACTTTGGTCAGAACGGTGGGCTGAGCATGGGGCTAGGTGCCTTCTCGAACCCACGGCAGGAGACTGGAATGGCAGCGCACCCTGCATTCTCCATGGGCACGAACACGGGGCCTGGCCATTACCTAGCGGAAGGCCACCTGGGCATGAGGCAGGGCATGGACCGGGAGGAGTCTCCAATGACTGGAGTATGTGTGCAGCAGAGTTCTATGGCCAGTTCGTGACTGCACTGACAATTTGGCTGTGTGTTTTTTTTTCTTTCTTTCTTTTCTTTTTTTTTTTTTCTTTCCTTTCCCTCCTCCTCTCCCCCGTGCGTCATTTTTAAAGGTGGTGTTTTTTACTACAAGGTGTGTTGAGAACAAAAAGCTGCTCACGTCAGAAGGGAGATATCACTGAACCGCTACTACAGAGGAAAAAAAACAACAAACCCTTTGTTAAAAAGTATATATGTAATTTTTTATCTTTTTTTTGGTTTGTTTTTTTTTGTTTGTTTTTAGTTTTTTTTTTGTTTGTTTGTTTGTTTCCTTTGCAATCATTAGGCACAAAATAATACTGCGGAATAACCATAGTGAGATTGAGACATCCATCTTACCATTTCACCAGTTTCATGTAACCACAAAGTAATCACCATATGGTATTATGTGGCAAAAAAAATGTCTTTGTTTTGAAGGAGCATTTCAGGAGCAAAGGTCGGAGCTCGTCTCTCAGCTAGCTTGTTGGTAAAGAAATGCTCTGGCGTCCTTTTTAGGTTCAAACTGTGGAGCGCCTGACATTACTCTTCCACTCGGTCAGTAATTAATTTTGCCCTTTTTTTTTTTTTTTTAAAGTGAAATTTCACATAAAAGCTGCTTGTAAATCCTGTAGCTTGACAACAAGGGGGAAGTGTTTTTGCGGTGATATTTCTTGTTGTTGGTCTTTTTTTTTTTTTTTCCTTTTGTGTGTGTGTGTGTGTGTGTTTGAGACTCTGTTAAAGGGGAGCACATAGCAGTGGAGTCCCTACGTGTGTGCTGGCCTGGTGTGGGGGAAAAAGGAAGGGATTCCCGCTTGGGGGAGGGAGGAGTGAAGTCGGAGGTCGGATACTGACACCAGCCGGCGTTAAAAAAGGAGGAGGGAAGCACCACCACCCCCCCACCCACCACCACCAACAACAACAACCACCCCCAGACCCAGACCCCACCCCACCACCTCAGGCCTAGAGGCCCTGTTGTCCCCAACAAGACGCAACCCGGGGGGCGCGGGGTCCCGACACAGGCGAAGAGCAGCGACGGGGCACAGGAGACGAAAGGATCCGGCCCAGTTAAAGGAAGACAGTCAGCGGCTGGTTCTAGATAACCCTTTGGCCTTATGACTCATGGACTTGGAATGGAAATGGAGCTGGACATTATCATTTGAATTAAGATGGCTTTTCTCTATTTTTTTTTTCTCTCTCTCTCGCTCTCTCTCTCTTCTCTCTTCTTTCTCTAGACAGCCCTTAATTCTTTAAGGAAATTTAAAACAACTTAGAAAAGGTAAATAAGAATGGTAATCTGAGGCCTTTCTCGACAAAGATTTCGTCTTCAGCAGGGGCCCCACATAACAGGGTCTTATTGTACACAACAACCTCCTAAACATTACTTCCTTGAAATTCACTGGTTAAGGATTTTGCAATGGAAATAACTTTCTATTCCAGAGTCTACTTTTTTTTTTTTTTTTTTTAAATTTCCTTCCCCCCTTTTTGCATGTAGTCCCTCATCAGAACCACCTGCACAAGTCTCTCCATCCAAAACATGGAAACTGAAGAAAAAAAAAAAGAAAACAAAACAACAAAAAAAAGAGTTAAGTGACTGCCTTTTTTCTCCTCAAATTATGCTGTGAATTTTACAAGAATTTATTTTCCCTTTGGATATGTTTTTATACCAAAGCAGTTGTTTTATAGCATATAGGTGTCTGTAACCAATAATGTAGCAGTTCACCACTTTGACGCAAAGTTTATCGAGATCTTATTTTAATGTCAACACAAAACAGCTGCAATATATTTACTTTTAGCAAAACTGGAGACCGTTGGCTATTGTGTATTCTGGCCAGATTTGTTTGCAACGTTTTACCAAAACTTTTTTCCATATTAAATTGGTAGATTATTTTGGGAGTCTTTAAAAAAAGGAAAAAAAAAAAACTTTGGTATGTTAGAGAACTTGGTAGTTACTCTGCAGGCTACAGAGTAGCAAGATAGAGGCTGATGGTTTTAAAAAAAAAGGAGACTAATGCGTTCTATTTCTGTGTTGTCATTTTTTTTTTCTTTTTTTTTTTTTCTTTTTTTTTTGCCCCTTCCCCCCATCATACTATTTCAAAGGGTGTTGCTGCCTTTCATACATCATTTGGTCAACTTAGCTAGTTTCTGCCGTGATGCAAGACTTTGTCATTGTCTTGCCAGGGTAAGGGTATTTGTGGTAAACCAGTTTGTGTTGAATGGTATAGTTCTGATTTTGGTAGGGCAAATCCCCATGATTGTTGTCCTATTCAAAGGGAAAAAAAAGGTGTCTTGTCAGCCCCACCATAACAGTGCTTTGCCTAGGCAGACATGCATGTCCTCAAAACAGTCAATAACAAGAATATTTTTTTTTATATCAGGGATTTTAAAGTGCTTTCTTTGTTCTGTTGTTCATTTTTACCACTTTTGAAATTTGAAAAATAAAAACAAACATATAAAAAAAAAACTGCCCACTGTCACCTTGCCAATTAAGGGCGGGCCACAGGTCATGCTGTTATTTTCTAAGAGAAACCATCCTTTCAGCAGTCATGCTTGGTAT
Organism: Poecilia mexicana; assembly: GCF_051168715.1. Lineage (NCBI taxonomy): Eukaryota > Metazoa > Chordata > Actinopteri > Cyprinodontiformes > Poeciliidae > Poecilia > Poecilia mexicana. The sequence continues at coordinate 29,353,568 of NW_028263382.1, read as the reverse complement.
TTCCACGAACACAAATGTAAAGCTACCTATATTGAAGATTGGGGTTTGATCTGGATGTCAAGGTTAATTGCAGATTTGCAATCGTTTTATTTCATTTTTATTTTTATTTTCATACCCCGCTGAATTTGAGACATTTAGATCTTTTGTCAGTGGTTTTTATTACTGGCACTCATACTGGTACTAAACATTCCAAAAATAAAGACTGAAAAAAGAAAAAAATTTGACTGAAGTGACTCGTAAGTGTGCGCCTATTTCAGATCATGCTGATTGACCTCTTATTTAGAGCAGTTGTCATGAAATGCAGCCCCTTTTTAATAGTTGAAATAGAATTTATGTATATATTTATATTTTTTTAATAAAGGAAGTATAGAACTCACTACCTTGCTCCTGCTGGTATGTTGATTATGTTTGTCAATTTGGTGACCATTCAGTGGGCAGGAACTCCTGTTTTCTTAGTGGCAAAACCTTGCCTTTTGGCAAAGGTACTTGACTACATCAGGACAACACTATGAGGTAGGGTTTGAATCAAACAGGGAAAGCTAGATCTTCAAACCTTAATAATTTTCACAGGGTATATTGTAAGTGCATGTACATCACAAACCTTACTTTTGGTTATATGAGAAGCACATGGTTGAAAAAAAATGGTTCCATCTTTCATAATAAGCCTGTTGAGTTTGTGGGTTATACACAAACACAGATAATTGTCGACATATCTGAACACCCAACCGAAGTTGAAATCCTTTTTATTTAACTTGGATTTAGCTTTTTTTTCTTTCTTTCTTTTTTTTTTTTCTCAATTTTTGGTTTCACTTTTTTTCCCCACTTTTTTTGTACATGCAACATGCACTATAGAATTGAACAGCATGGGGGAAAGGATAAGTCCATGTATCCACAGATTGTAAGATCTAGTCAAGACTTTGCTGTGTTTATGACAATGCCCTTTGTATTATATTAAGACAGTCTTATGTATGATATATAAAAGAAGTTAATTGAATCGCTTTGTGTCATCATTGTTTTTCTTTCTAACATTAACACCGCTGCTGCATTAAATAAAAGCCATACCGAAAAACCGCACATATAGACGATCCATGAAAAGATTGTAGTATGAACAAAAACGGATATCGATATTCCTTCAGTAAATATTTAATGATATGTTGCGATGTTGCGTTGTTGATGACGCCGTGGCTCGTTGGTCTAGGGGTATGATTCTCGCTTCGGGTGCGAGAGGTCCCGGGTTCAAATCCCGGACGAGCCCTATGTATTTTGGCTGAAATTTGCAATTTTAAAGAAAGGTGCAGCTTTCACAAACTTTGAATAGGTAATTGGATTTCTAGCTCTTTAATAATGTGAATGGTGAAGCATAGTTTATTGCGTATACAGGACACGTAGTCCTGTGACGGAGAGAAAGAGTGTGTCGTTTATACTTAACGTTACTGAACTTGAAAAACGAATGATAAAGGAAAACTAAAACAATAAAACGAGGGCTCGTCCGGGATTTGAACCCGGGACCTCTCGCACCCTAAGCGAGAATCATACCCCTAGACCAACGAGCCGTCGAAACACCGCTCTCACAGTAAGAACTTCAACAGGGGCCTTGTGCGTCGGCAATTTCGTGGTTTTCTGATATCTTTTGACAACGTTTTTCTTTGTAATGTTATAATAAGCACGTATAATTACAATAAAGCTGCATAAACTATGAAGTTGCTTCAACAGCTGGAGAGAATTACAAATAAATACTTATAGCCCCAAAACATCGACTTTTCAATGGTATTTAACTTTACATATTTCATGCTTAAAATTTTACGTTCAAAAACACGAAAGACTAAACAACAAAGCCAAATGAACATCCGACTTCCACGTAAACGTCACCGCCATATTGTGATTGGCATTTTTCTTAAAACGCATGCACAGAGTTGTGCAAAACAGCTTTCTTCAAAATATTTTAAGTTAAGCGTTGTGACTGTGTCGTCTCCTTTCAATAGATTGGAACCACATATCTCTGCAACAGGACATTTTCTGAAAGTGGAAAGATTTTTTCCCCATTGCCTATCCAGTGGTGTATCCATGGGTCAACTTGGGGGTCAATCATTTTTGCTCTGTGAATGCTCTCCCTCTGAAACATCAACAGAAAGTTAAAAGTATCGATATGGATAAAAATAAATGGTCTTCTTCTGTCACTAAAGTTGTTCTGGATTGAGATTTATATTAGGTTAAACTGACTGACACAGGTGTGCACAGCTTGCACTAATTAAGTATCATTAAAACACAGATATTCCCTACATTAGGTTTTTAGGTACACACAAATTCTGCTGTACCTAAAAATATGACCACATCACCCTCAGGATTTTTGTAGTCCAATTCAGAATTAATTTTAACATTCTGTTGACTGTAAATGCTCGCGTAGGTTTTTGCAGCCAACAAGAATATTTTTCAAATTGTTTTAAGATCTCCTGTATAGCACTTTGGACAACATGGACTGCATTAAAATCTGCTGTATACTTGCTTACAAAGCACTGATTGTTTGCATGTTAGACAAAGAATAAAAAAACATGTCTTATCTTGATTTAAAGATTAAAAAATTAAGATATTGTGTTTTTGGCACAGTAATCTCAGTTATTATCTCTTAACTACTATGTGTTAAAACTATTTCTAGTTAAATAGTTAAGCTGTTAGTTAAAGGTAAACTTTTGTGATGTTTTATTGAGAAAACCTAATTTCAAAGCATGCTTCTTTTTGGACTCCAAGAAGAACACACCACTCACAATATGGCGGACGCACAGACGGCCTGTGTTTTATCTGCTCTTATCAAATGCCTGTGGGTGGCAGCAGCGTGCTGTAGGAAGTTAAGGTAACTACGTCAGATAGAATAAAGAAGAAAAAAAATGCCTGGCTGAAATTCCATTGGCCTATCTGATTATTCGATTGACCAATAGTTATATAAATGGTTCTCCATTCGTCCAATTACATTCGTCGTGGGAGGGACATGGCGCTGCAAAATGAAGTCGCATGAGTCCAAATGTAACTGTTGTTTGTGTGGCGGTTTTTTGGGTTTTTGAGATGTTTATGAGACATTTCTTTGCCAAAATCATAGTCCGGCTTTGATTTGAGAATCACACCGGTGGACTTGGCTTCTTGAAAGGATATCAAGCTATCAGAGGACATTAGCCAGCGAAGTTAGCTTAGCTAACTTGCCAGACTGAAACATGCCGAATTTTTGCGCGGCTCCAAACTGCACACGGAAGAGTACACAGTCCGATTTGGCATTTTTTCGTTTTCCTCGAGACCCTGAGAGGTAAATAAACATAAAACGCATCGCACACAAAGACGATCTTAAAGTATTTCTTAAAGTCCCGCTAACTTTACAAGAGTTCTTTGTTTTGTGTATGTTGAGCTCATGTTAACGAAAAGTAATGTTTTACCTACGACCACATCCTTTTAGAGGTTTAAACTTTAGACATTAAAATACATGTCTGTCTGATTACGTAAGCAATACATATTAAATGAAATCACTTATTCTGTCCTTGAGTAGCTTTTATCCCAAATATTAATAATTTCTTTTTACTTTTAATTGAATAAAACTATGGTGAAGTAGTCCCACTACTCTTTGGGTACTCTGGCCGTTTTTTATGTCAAAATTCTATTCTTTTTGCAAATTAAAATCCCCCAAGTTGCATTTAATATATAAATATAAAAGTGTAATGCTGATATTGTTACAGAGGTAAGCCATTAGATAGGAAATCGTGACAAACAACAGACTTAGGGGATGGATTGGACAGGCAAATGAATGGAGGGAGGATCAATTGAGTACTGGAGAAGCAGATAGTTGAAGAAATAAATGGAGTGAAAAATGGATTGATGAATGGATTTTGAAAATGGGACAGGAAATACAACCTAGTTGTACATATTTTTCCTGATGTTCTGTTTTAAAACTTATTTAGATCTGGAAAGCACTTAAATGAAATTCCTAAATCCTTGTTGGTTCTGAAATACTTTACCACAGAAATTCAGACTTAGCATCTATGTTGGTCAGGAGAAGGAAAAACTAATTCTACTTTAGATATTATCCTAAATTAGACTCATTTGCTAAAACATTCACCCAAAATATACATTTGTATTTACATATAATTGTACAGTTTCTTGCTATAAAACAGACTTAATGGCATTTTATTATAAACATTGGAGAGGTCAAGTTTCCACTGGAGGAGAAAAATGAAGAGAACATTTTTTCTTTCCACAAAAATATTTGGAATGTTGTTCTTACAATCATAATAGTCTGAAAGATCTATATTTAAAAAAAATATTATAAACAATTTTACTTGGGAGAGTGACTACATTATCAAAACTTAAAGTAAAATGTCATGTTGTAGAAACCTATTGTTTATTTTTGTTTCTAGATGCAGAATCTGGGTGGAGAATTGCCGTAGGGCGGATCTCGAAGCCAAAACAGCCGACCAGTTGAATAAGCACTACAGATTATGTGCCAAACACTTTGACCCTGCCATGGTGTGCAAAACTGTGAGTGTTGACGCCATCTGTGTTTTAGCACTTGTGTGACAAATCTACATCTGTGTAATTCTGTATTTGTATAATCTTATTTGATTGTTTTTCAACTCAGAGCCCCTATAGGACGGTCTTGAAGGACACGGCCATCCCAACCATTTTTGATTTGACAAGCCATCTGAAAAACCCTTACACCAGGCATCGGAAGCAGATAAAAGAACTTGTAAGGAAAAATCTTGTTTAATAATTTAGCTAACTTGGCTATTTTTTATTTTTTGTGAGTTAATCCCAGTTTCTTAATTTTCCCTAGACTGATGAAGATATACAGAGGATTAAAGAGAGACGACGTAAGTATTTGGGGAACCGTTTATAGGTACTTTTGTGTTGACTTATTTATGCATGAAAAAATTGACTGGTGACTGGAATCGATTATTTTGACAGTTAATGGAATAAATAAAACGGCACATTCTGTTGATTTTTCATTTAACCTCTTAAACCTTTTTATGCGATATTAGAAATACATCAAGTTGATAATAAACAAATGTAATTCACTTATGTCTCTTTCCTCAGTGGCTTCTGCTGAGCAGACCATCAAAAAAGAGGATCTTTCAAACATTGCCGACAACGAGCCTCAGCTTTCGGCCGACGAGAAAGAGTACCGGGATTATTTGAGGTCTTTGTTTGAGATTCTGTTCATGCTGGCAAAACAAGCAATCCCTTTGACCACCGGCAGAGTATCCGAAGAAGAACTCAAGTCCAACAACTTCCAGGCTGTCATAGATTACTGTATGAATGCCGGAGACGAAGCTCTGAGGAAGAGATTCGAGGTGACTGCGGTGAACAGTGAGTACCTCAGCGCTGCCCAGCTGAATCAGCTCCTCGACGTTTGTGAGAACACGGTGAGGGAGGAGATGCTCATGGAGGTGAGGGAGAGTCGTTTCTACTCCCTGGTGACGGGCGACCTGGTCGAATTCGCCAACAGCAAACACTTGCCCGTGTTCCTCCGCTTCGTCAACCAGCAGAACGTCCTCCGAGAGGAGTTCGTGGACTTCCTCCCATTCGTGGACGGAGACGAGGCGGCGCTGGTGGAAAGCCTGGAGGCTCTCCTGGTGGACCGCTGGGGACTCAGCATGGAGGACTGCCGCGGTCAGGCCCACAAGGCCACCGGGACCTCCACCACTAAGATGAAAGCCGTGGCCGTACTGCTTATGGAGAAGTACCCTCTTGCGCTGCACATGCCTTGCTCGCATATGGCGCTGAACATCCACCTCGCCAACAACCTGCCTTTCCCCAACGTGCAGATCGTCATGGAGAATCTGAGGAGGATTACGTCCTTCTTTAAAACCCCACACACTCAGGATGAGCTGGACAAGGCCATCTCCATTCAGTTCCAGAAGAACGAGGAGAAAGGAAATGCTCTCAAAAAGATGTGCTCCTCCGGATGGACGGAGCAACACAACATCTTTGATGTGCTGCTGGATATATTGCCTTCACTCCTGCTGTGCATGGACAGCATTCGGGACAATGCCGACGGAAAGTTTTCCAGTTGCGTCACCGCGGATGCGTATTCCATCGGAGAAAGCATTGCGGATTTTGAGGTGATTGTCACCGTCGTCATCTTGAAGAACGTTCTGACGTTCACTAGAGCCTTTGGGAGAAACCTTCAGGGGGAAACGCTCGACGTGTTCTCCGCCGCAAACAGCCTAACAGCGGTTCTGTACTCTCTCAACGAGGTCAACGACAACATCGACGTGTACCACGAGTTCTGGTACAGCGAGGCCGTCAGCTTGGCAGCCCTCATGCAGATCCCCGTGTCCGTCCCGAGACTCTTCCTCCGGAAGCAGCGGGCGGCCGACCTCGGTGAGATCCAGGCTGAGACGTACTTCAAGGAGTACGTGACCGTACCCGTGATCCGTGGCATCATGCAGGAGGTGGAGGACATGTTCTGCGACAACAACCTCCGAGCTCTCAAGTGCCTGTCGCTGGTTCCGGCTGTCATGGGCCACATGAAGTTCAACACCACGGAGGAGAACTTCGCTGAGGTCTACAGCGGCGACCTTCCGAACCCAGACACGCTTCCTGCCGAGCTCCACTGCTGGAGAATAAAATGGAAGCACAGAGGGAAAGAGGTGCGCTTGCCCACTACCATCCACGAGACCCTGCAGTTGCCGGACGTCAAGTTCTTCCCCAACGTGGACGCCTTCCTCAAGGTGCTGTCCACCATGCCGGTGCTCAAAGTCGAGAAAGGCACGGGCGAAACCGCCACCGAGCGGCTGCAGGCGTATCTCGGCAGCGTGCCCGCGAAGCATTTGAACAAAAGTCTGGCAATGCTCCACATCAATACCCACGTCAAGCACGACCTGGATGTCATGGTGGACAAATACTGCCGGCTGTACCCCGAGGATGACCCCGAGGCTGAGGTCGAGGACGTTGGCGAAGACGTTATTGTGACCAAAGTGATCTGAAGCTTTGGCTCAAATTCTCACTTGTTATCTTTGAGTAAAATACCACAGTTTTAACTACAAAAAAAAAGGTGAATATTATCTTATTACTGCATCTGTAATAAATTTGTCATCTTAACGCCTTGCAGTCGGTTGTTTTAACGGATATGGTGCTTCTTAGCCCACTAGCTGTAGCTACAACAATAGTTACTATAAAAGAGTTAAAGGTGGGGATACATGACTTTACTATGATGGAGCATTGGGCCACGCTATGAGAACAAAGATAATAAAATTAGAATAAAGTCATGAGAATTAAGTCATAATATTACAAAAATAAAGTTGTACAATAATAAAATCAAAAATAAATGACTTGTAAAGTCATTCTTGTAAAGGCATACTTTACAAGAGTAAAGTATGACTTTACTCTTGTAAAGTATGCCTTTACAAGAATGACTTTACAAGTACATGAATGAGCAGGCACACGCAGTGCTATGCAACACGTAACAATAAGAATGATGTTACAAAAAAAGATCATCGGAGCCAGCAGGCAGTTCTGGACGACACAAGCATTCCATTAACATTTTCACATGAAAGCAGAATGGAAAATATTCACAACAAATCTCAAGTTTTTACAGAGATTTTACAGTCATAATCTGTAAAATTATCATTTTAGGGATTATGACTTTAATCTGTATATCGTATGAGTTTATTTACGTAGTATAACTTATCGTGATACGACAACTTTACGCTCAATTCGACTATTCTCTTAATTGAACTTTATATTCTTTTTAATATAACTATTCTTGTCATATTGTAACTATGTTAAAGTTAGCTCCGAAATTCAAACGAATGCGAAGTGGATGTTTTATTATTTTTTTATCAGTTTATGGAGCTTACATTTTTGAGAGATTTTTAACTAAAAATGATAGAAAGTGTTTATTGTGTGATGTGTAAATATTTAGTGTTTCTCCAACAGACTTTGAGTAAAGTACCACATTTGAGTTCTTGTACGCAATGACGCCGTAATAAAATGAATTAAATCTTTGTTTTTTTGTATTTTTATTATAGTTAGCCTTTTGATATTTGTGACTTTTGTAATTGATCTGATAACTTCTGTGTTTTTTTTTTTTCTAAATCAAATGATATGATGCAGGCAGATCACTCAGTTTTTTTTTTAGAAAAAGGCTCTTCATCCGGGTATCAAATGGTAGCAGCAAGTTTGGTAATCTGTCTCCTACTGTGTTTCTTTATTCTGGTTTTTAATAGTCTTTCACTTATTAAAGAGCAAGTATGTTGGAAGTGCATCTATACTATGTTCAATTATCGTTTTATGCCAGGATATGTCTAAACAAAATGTGATACTTGTTTTTTTTTCTACTTGTGTTTTGAACATGATTTTGTTTTTGTATATTTTTGAGAGAAATGTTTTAATTTGTTTTACTTAAACACCCTGTAAAAACATGAAATCTGTTCCTTTTTTTCCATGTTTAAGTCATTAATCCATGTTTTTAGTCCTGCAGAAATATTAAAGTTGTCCATTAAAATAATCTATTAAAGCACGACTGCCTGGTTTCTTTGTTAGGTGCACAGTTATGTCGACATTAAACTTTCTCAGCAACAGTCACGTCCCAACTAGCTCAAGCTACACAAACTAGCTACACAAAGTTGTTAATGTCATTAAATTGTTAGATATAGAAAAAAATTATATTTTAAATATAAATGTTGACAAGCAACTTCTAGCAGAGGTCATATTGTCAGGCATCAAAGTTGCTGAGTCACATAATGTACTTCTGGTGGCATTACCAGAAGTACGACATTACAAATTATCTTAAATGTTTCTTAGTATATTAGAATATAATTTAAAGATGGATGTTATTCAATTTAAAAAAAAAGGAAAAATAAAAATGTTTTAAAGTTTTTTTCAGTTAATTTTGATGATTATGGACGTCAATAAGAGATCAATATTTTTCATAAATTTGCCTTCTGAAAAAATGTTTCTCCATGCGCATATATGCTCTCAATACTTAAGCTCTGTGAATTTCTGCAAAAAAAAAAAAAAAAACTTTCCAGGGTTCTGATTTTTTATATATATTTTCAACGTCACAACGTTTCAAGAATTTCACTGACCAGTGGGAGGATTTTCTAATATTTTGTAACTGTATGAATGTAGGCTGTACATTAAATCCACTTTTCACTGATTCTTTTCTGACACAACTACAAGCTTTTCATGCTCTTTGTAAATTAAATTTAGATTGTATTAAAGTCATTTATTGATGACATATTAAGCAGAAGCAGGTAAATGCCGCCGCGCGTGCTATTTAAATGTGATGAAATCTGGAAAGTCCTTGAATTTTACGTTAACCGAGGTGTGACAACCCTGAATACACGTTTCACTTTTTGATTTACTACCTTTTCATTTGTAACTTAATTTAAATGTGTTCTTGTGTTGTGTCGCCTGTAAGCGTTAATTTAAATAAGTTATATTCCTTTTTGAATGTCGTAAAATGGCAGCAGGAGGGTTAACTGTATCTCCGCCCTCTCCGTGCTGGACGGACGCAGACGGAGTTCAGGTGATGTTTCGCCGTACAACCACGCAGGGCATCACACAAATGTGGGGTGGGGTCGCTTTGATGCGCAACCAGACAGCGATGCTCACTCCACTGTTAGCCCCAAAGTCTTAAACTTCACTAAGACCGAGCACCCTGCAGAGGGAGGCGATCTGTTCAAGGGGAGCTGCAGAATTGGAGACTTTTGCATCGAACGTCGCGCGTTTTTATTATTATTATTATTATTATTATTATTATTATTATTATTATTATTATTATTATTATTATTATTATTATTATTATTATTATTTACCTCCCTCCTCTCTGCGCGTTTGTCCACGGATAGAGCCTGTTCCTCCCCTTGCCCATCTTTTCCAGTCAGCTTCCTCTTCAGGTTGAGCGTTATGGCCTGGCCGTGCATCACGCGCGCTTGCTGCATCAACCGCTTTTGGACCGAGCTGGACAAGGCGGACATCGCGGTGCCTTTGGTTTTCACCAAATACTCGGATGTGACCGACGTGCAGCACCTGCCCCACCACCCGCAGCCCAGGCAGAAGAAGGCCCCGGCTATTGCCATAGAAACCCAGCCGCATCCGGAGGAGCGAGAGGCCGCCAAGGCACCGCCCGCGGCGGGGGGTGCCGCAGCGGCCAAAGACGGCGCGTCCGCTGCGTCCGTCATGCGCCAAGACTTCAAGGCGTGGAGAGTGCGCCCCGAGCCCAGCTGCAAGCCCCGGAACGAGTATCAGCCGCCGCCGGCTCCGTTCAGCAACGAGACTCAGTATCAGAAGGATTACAAGCCCTGGCCCATACCGAGGAAGCACGACCACCCGTGGATCCCCAAACCCAGTCCCACCGCCGGCTCCAAGCTGGAGCACGCGGCGGCGGCAGCAGCAGCAGCTGGCGAGAGCGAGAGCGGCGTGGAGAAGAGCGAAATCGAGGAGAAGATTCAAGAGAAGGAGTCAAAGGAGGCAGTGAGGAGGGAGAAATCCACGGAGAGGAAAGCGGCAGAGAAGACGGAGGGACCCGCAGAGGTGAGCGCAGAGCAGCGGAGAGGCAGAGCCGCAGCGGACGCTCTCAACAGACAGATAAAGGAGGTCATGTCGACTTCTAGCAGCTACAGGTAAGAGTGTGAGGGTAAGCCAGGACGAAGCTGGCGCTTATATCCTGTAACCCTTTCACGCATGATAGGATTTTTGCATTATATGGGCATAAAACATATTCCACTTGGGGTACAGGAAGTCTTTAGACTCTATGTGGGGAAAATCCGAGCATCTAGGAAGGAATCATGCAGAATTTTACTTTGGGCCCACGTCCTTATGCCCACACAGCTTGATTTACAGATAGAACAATCAATGGGTCGACAGTAAATCAACCGACACAATGGGTTTCGCTTAATTAACACAGCAGTCACGTCACAAATTTGATCAAATGAAAGTATATTCTAAAAATTTTTGCATAGTGATCCTGTAGAGCTTCGAGTTCAGAATTTATCAGGAAGTAAACAAAGAGTTAAAATCACTACATGGGATGGTCCTTTATTTCCTGAATAAATTAAGTAAAAATTTAATTAGTACAGTTTTTTCATTATGATGTCATTTATCTTTTTTTAGCCGTTGACTCAGTTTGAAGTAGAGGTGTGCGATACTTCATATTGTGGTATCGATTCCATAGCAATTAAATACAACGCCTCGACGATACTGACCCGATACTTTTTATTCAAGTTTGATACAACCTCAAACTTTCTTCCGTTAGCTGTTTTTTTGTGGGTTTTCCTTTAAAATGTTTTGTTAAAACCTTAGACTAAATTTGGAAGTAGGTCTCTGCAAAATACTTTAATAGCATAATAAACGGAAATAACAGTAAAACAAAACATATTTGTGTGCATCTACAAAATTATAATTTGAGAAACCAAATCTTACTTAGATAGAGTTGGGACGCTAGAATACCTAAAATAAAATAAAATTTCAAGAGGGAATTTTGAAACTATCTCACCATGAGAGTATCGATCTGATGCTGTTATCAACTTAGTATTGATATGCTATGCTAAAATAGATCATTTGTTTTTAGGAAGCGGCCAAACTATGTTACGTTCGTCATCAACTGCTATAAACAGCCTTTACTTGTTGATTTATTGACAAAATTTTTTAAAGGTATGCCTGAAATGAAGCACCAGCAGAAATAATGAAATTAGCGTTGAAGTATGACTGGTAAAATAGCTAATAATGTTTTCCTTATTATATGTGCAACTGGTTTGTCAACCTGCAAATCAGTTGTGAATTCAAGTACTATTGACCTAAGCAGCCACAAACTCTACTTATTAGCCAAAACCCCTACAAATTACATGATCTGCTTCCATGGGAGCCAGAAGAAAGACCCATAATCGTTTCCCCAGTAAGCCTCCGAGGAATAAGGTGGATAGAATGTTCAGTTCCAATGGTATCAATTACATCAGCAGTGATGTCATCACTCTATGATATCACAAGGGAATTGCTCTCTTGAATGTGGCTCGCAGACAGAGTTTTCTCTGACCTGTTCCACAGTTCAATCGCGGCAGATCACCCTTCAGAGCTTGTTAGATATCGAGTCCAGAGAAGTGAGAATTTACCAGTCATGAAGCAACAGCAGACTGCTTTTAAACATGAAGCTTTTCCAGCTAAGCTTTCATGGGTCGACATAGTAGATCTCAACATCCAAGTCGACTATGATGCTGTCATTTTCCCTGTTGAAGATGACAGCGTCAGCCCCATTGAGCCGGAAGATCTATCAGAGATCCAGGGGGAATCAAGTCCTTCCGGCAACTTTGAGACATCTTTGGAAGTCGAGCAGAAAACAACACCCTCTGCTGGCTTCGAGATTACCCCCTCAGTGGAAGACTTGGAAGAGACAAACCAACACATCAAAGATCTGACAAAGCAGGTAGACGATCTTAAAACAGAGTTGCAGAGAAAGAATTTTGAACTCCACGAGGAAAGAGACCGAAGGATTGCATGTCAGGCTGAAGTCAAATCCCAGCAGGAGGAGATTCAAAAACTGCAAATGATGTTGGAAAAAGAACGTCACCAGCAAAAGATTAAAGATGTTGCAAAGGTTTCCTGCTCTTCCAAAGTCACAGTTGACAAGAGTGCTCTTCAACAGCTGGAGTACTTCAAGCGGGAGGCTGCAAAATACGCCTCCCGCAATAAAGGCCTAATTGAAGTAATGGTTGAAGAATACAAAGTGAGACTTAAATATGAGGAGCAGCTCAAAAATCACTCTGAGCAAGCTTCCAAATTTAAGGCTCAGGAGGAAACGATGAAAGCTCTCCAGGGTCAGGTTGCAGACCTTAAGGTGGAGTTAAAACTTGCTCTAGAAAATATCCATCCTAGAGTCTCCACCCAACCAAAGACCCCCCTGCAAGCAGAGGAGCCCAAGCAAAGGCAGACCTTCAGTCAACAAGGGGTCTCCATGAATAGCCTGACATGGCCTTTGCGCCGACCCACATCCAGCTTGCAAACAGTAGGCTCCCTACAAACAGAGGAGACCAAGGAAAAACGGACCTCCAATCAACCAGGGAGGTCTGAGGAAAGAGGGACCTTCACTCAACCAGGGAGGTCAGAGGAAAGATGGACCTCCAATCAACCAGGGAGGTCCGAGGAAAGATGGACCTCCAATCAACAAGGGAGGTCCAAGGAAAGACAGACCATCTATCAAACACAGAGGTCTGATGAAAGACAGACGTCCATGCGACCAACCTCCACTGGTTGCATTCATGTTGGCATTGGCATGAAGACCAATCTAAGCCCGGCTCGGCCTTTACACCGACCCACACCCAGGTGGAACTAACCTAGGTCACTATCCAAACCCAGGTTTTGTCAACACTGGGCATTATGTAAATTCAATCCTTTACTCCAGGGGTGCTCAAAGTTGGTCCTCGAGGCCCGACTTTGAGCACCCCTGCTTTACACAAATTTAGGAAATCAAAACAGACTAATCAACCAGTGAGGTCTGAAGAAAGACGGACCTTCAATCAACCAGGGAGGTCCAAGGAAAGATGTACCTCCATTCAACCAGGGAGGTCCGAGGAAAGACAGACCTTAACTCAACCAGGGAGGTCAGAAGAAAGATGGACCTTCACTCAACCATGGAGGTCCGAAGAAAGACGGACCTTCACTCAACCATGGAGGTTTGACGAAAGATGGACCTCCAATCAACTAGGGAGGTCCAAGGAAAGAAAGACCATTTATCAAACACGGAGGTCTGAAGAAAGACGGGCGTCCATGCGACTAACCTCCATTGGTTGCATGGAGGGCCTTCATGTTGGCATTGGCATGAAGACCAATCTAAGCCCGGCTCGGCCTTTACACCGACCCACACCCAGGTGGTACTAACCTAGGTCACTATCCAAACCCAGGTTTTGCCAACACTGGGCATTCTTGTAAATTCATTCCTTTACTCCAGGGGTGCTCAAAGTCGGTCCCCGAGGCCCGACTTTGAGCACCCCTGCTTTACACAAATTTAGGAAATCAAAACAGACGCAGGCAAATAAAATTACTGACTCCAAAATCAATGGAGAAAACAAGATCAATTTCAGAGTTAAAATCCCCAAAATAAACATTAAAACTGTCCAGAAACAACCAATCAGAACCAAAAGGCAAACTTTTGGTTCTGATTGGTTTCTGATGCGTTGAATATGTCTCAGCACATTCAACACATAAGACTACTAATGTACTGCAGCTATGCAATTGTCAGAAATACAACCTAACCTTATATCCTAATTGTTTATTTATAGAATGATTTAGAAAACAAAATTCTATACTTGTCAAATCTATTTCGACACATATTAGAACTTTGCATTGATTTCCCTTCATTTTAGTAGCTGCGATTTTCCCTAACCCTAACCAATATTAGTCTATTCCTAATTAACTAAAACTTAATTCGCACTTTACCTCTAAATGTTACCCCTGATCCAAAGCAATGAATCCATCATACTAGGACCAGGTCTTGATCCTATTATGATGGACATAATATGACACTGTACATATGGTGCGTTCGCACCAAACACATTTTGAGAATCAGGCACATCTGGTTTACATTCAACGCGTCGAGGGCCGATGCGGTGCGTTTGGAGCGTCTAGCGCAGCGTTGAACGCTTCACATAGACTTTGAATATAAACCAGAGTTGCCTGACGCTCAAAACGTGTTGGGTGTGAATGCACCATTAGAATGTTCAGTTCCTATGGTAACAATTACATCACTCTTTGATGCATCAAATGAATCTCTCTTGAGTGTAGCACACAGACTGTTTTTATTCAGACCTGTTCCTGTTTCAGACTTATAAGTTTTAAGTTATGAATCTTATCTAGGAGCTGTTTAAATTATTTGAAGGCACAGAATCAGCCCAGTACAGGTTCACATTCTCAGGTGAAAGAGACTCGCCTTAGTATGAAGAAATTTTTCAGTACTGGAATTACACCGAACATAAATTAGTTTAATCAAAGCATGTCATGAATATGTGTGCATGCCATGTACTCCATCTTAAGTCCAGAGCATGGTAGTTTTTTTTTATTGCTTTTACCACCACTAGATGGTGTGCATATAAGTTATAACATAACTACATGGCACAGGGGTTAAGCACAACCCACATATGGAGGCCTTAGTCCTTGGTGCAGCTGTCGCAGGTTCGATTCCTGGCCTTGGCAACCTTTTAAACCTGTGTGGCAAAGACATGTGTATTGATTGTAAACTATAATCTGTAATAAAAATAAATTCAGTATCAGAAAAAAATACATTTAGCTTCAATGGCTCTGCTTTCTGTGCATCCAAATCCTTTTTTGGACATGTTCTACAGCTCCTGTCACTATCTTGCTAATTATTTTACTAAAATATTAACTCTGCTTCTTTTCCTGCAGGACTTTGTGTTATGCATGGCTTTTCCGTACACTAACTGAAACTCGCACAATTAAGCAGTTCTGCTAATATGTTTTTTGGGGACAAAAACACTTAACTTACAGTCTAATAACATTATCTCCTGTTGAAGTGTTTTCAAGAACAGTTCAGCTCCATTATTGGTGAAAATGTCTCTTGTAGATAGTGATGCATGATTTTCACTTGGATATTTGATTATTTTCATTTTATTGCCAACATAAAATAAAAAATAAAAATAAAATTTGAAAAAGTCTGAATTTTTGTAATTTAAAAAAAATAATTGTTAGTGATTTATTTTTGTTGAAAGTATTTTTTTCTTAACCTGTGAGGATGTCCTTCTGAAGGATGTGTCAAAATACATGTTTTGTGATCTTACTCTAGTTTGCCAGCAGGGGGCAGTGTATGGCACACCACACAAGACTGACTCAGAAGAAAACGGCTTTAGTGTAGCTTTCCATTGTAGTGAACAGTGGGGTCAAACAGTAGATTTTCTTTAACTTTAACCCTAAAGGTAGAGCCTGGTGCCTCACTGTTTGGGCTGATGTCGAAGATCTTTTTTTTATATATAAAAATATCTTCATAAAAAGATATTTTTATGATCTTTTCATGGAGCTCATAAAAAGATATTTGGTGTTTCAATGTATCCTATTTCAGTCTAACCAGAAAGCAAGTGATACAGCAACAGATAAGGGTTTCATCATCGATTTCACCACCGCCTTACACGTCCCAGGATTACTACCTAATCAATGCTCTTGACCCCGAGAGAATCAGGTTAGTAAAAGGGTCTGAAGGCAACCGAGTGTGTGGGTGACATTTTCTGCTGAAAAGCACCCATCAGTCTTTTGACCCGCATCAATTTTCATTTTCCTTTAAAGTTCGATTTTAACAGACCAATTTTCTTTCAAGGCGTACAACCTGATCGGTGTTGGTTTTATTAAATGTAACAAAGGTTGACCACAAAAGAAAAAAAAAGGTAATTTTTAAAAAAAATTATACAACATGCTGTTTACCAAATGAAAAAGTAGGATTTTTCAGCTTTAATGCATTACACGAGCAGAAAAATGCAATATGATTCTAGTGGACTATTGAATCATCAATCAGAACCTGCCAAAGGAAATCAATGCTATCAATTAGTTTGACATAAAACCAAAGAAAAGATGATTAGCATAAAAAAGCCATCCTCTAATAACGCCTAACTCACTTTCTGATTCATTTCAGGAAAACGTTTTGACTTCCAGATGTTTAGTTCACTGATCCCATGAAAAACCCGGTCATTAAGGGGAAAGCAGGCAGAGATAAATAGAAAAAATCTAATAACAGGTCATTTCTATTCGTAAATGGACAACAATTAGCATTGAGTTGCAGTTAAACATTAGTTAAATGTTTAGTATCTCTCTCATAAATCTACTCAACGATGAGGAGGCACTTTTTACCAATTCATGACAGAGTTCCTTTCATCGATTGGTTCGGTTTTCACGTCCCGTCTGCTCCATTTTGAGAAACGCCTTAATAAAAGTTGATTTTGCTGTTCTTCTTAGGACCGAGTTTAAGGCGTACAAGGATGTAAAACCAGTAAAGCTGATCAAAGCTCCCTCCCAGTATAAACCACCTGGAGAGGAGACCAGCCTGGAAACCAGCTACAGTGCCACATACAAGGGGGAGCAGGTGAAAGCCCAGGCCACTGACAACAAGCTGCTGGAGCGCCGGAGGATACGCAGCCTGTACAGCGAGCCGGGCAAGGAGCCGGCCAAGGTGAGAGACCCCCAAACCTGCAAAATCGGACCACCAGTCCTCCAAGTAGCCAGACTTACTCACATTAAAGTCTTTTCCTGTGGTTGCAAAAGGAAATATGTTCATGCTTTGACCTAATGACAGGTCGACAAAAGCCTTAACAATCCAATTCAGCAAACAATGTGGCTTCAATGCAATTCATAAACTCCTAACCATACAAAGCACCAACAATTGTTGCTTTTCAAGGCTTCAGAATAGCTAAAACAAAAGGCGATATAGTAAATCAAACAATGACAATTCAGTTTAACTGCAACAACACAAACCATGCTTTGGATTACAATCCCATTGCTTTCCATACGTATCTCCACCTTTGATAAAAAAATGAAAAATGTCCTAAAACTGGATTTATATTTTACAACAATTTCTAAACATCACATTGAATTTAAACAAAAATCATCTACCCTTGAAATCTGACTGCCTACTCCCACTAGAACCACTTTATTCGTAGTGTACATAGATTCGCTTTCAGACTAAAGGACACAATTTCCGCCAGTTGTGTCATGCTGTTCATCGCAAAATAACACTTAGGGAAATTTAGATAAAATTGAAATATTTGTGTTCCACTCTCCTATTGCCCTGACTGGCCACTCCAAGAAAAAAGTTTGCGACACTCCCCTGTTGACGATCCCATAAAGATAAATGTATAAATATTGATTAGAGTTCATTTGAAGCCCTCGACTTCCTTTTTCCAAATGGTACAAATTAGAAATGACACAGGACTATTTCTCTCAGCAACTCTTCAAAACAGGCAAGACCAGAGAACACACTGTCGTTGGTCAAATCTTTCTAAGTCAGAAATTGTCTATGAGAAGAATTGTATTACATGTGGTCAGAGCGCAGACACTTGGAACCTTGTTTGACTGCATTAAATCAAGAACTATTTGAAAATCCCTGCAAATGTTTCATATAAGTTTTTTGGCTTGTGCCAGAAAAAAAAATCTGAAATGGTTCATCAGTCAAAGAAATTAAACGTTTCTCATGTTACAAACCTACGTCCTGTAAAAAGCCCTGTAAGGATAACTTCAAAATGGACTACACGTAAAAAGCTTACAATATGAGATTTTTTAAATAAATGCACTCAAAATAAAGCGGATAAGTGTAAAATATGGATTATGTTATTTTAAGGTAAGTGGAATGGTGCTGTATATGAGGTTTTTTTTTTCCTATATCACACTCACTGATGTGCAATGCAGTGCAAAAGTCTTGAGTCATCCCTCGTTTCTTTACATTTCACGTCAAAGGAATCAGATTACAGCTGATAAGGACAAATGAGGGGAAAAAACATCCAAATAAAATCAAAAGACCTTCAGAAACACACACACATGCAGACGCTGACTGATACCACTTTAAAATAAACAAAAAAAAAATCAACTGACCAAACAGAGGGGTCGACTCAAAACTCTTGCACAGCACACGTAAAGCTGGTTTCATCCTGTGTGTAACGCTGGTTTGTTCACGTGGCCGCTCCCTCTCTCGTTCTCCTAGGACCTCTCAGAGACGGAGAGCAGCTCTGCTCTCCACCTGCTGTAGTCAGGTGTGTTCTCTGTTTCTTCCAGACAAGCATGGAGACTGACCCCCGGGTTGATCAGACGAATGCAGACATGCATTCTGCTCACGCACATTCTCACGCCCCGAATGCATCCCAGCCTTAGCGATCCTCAGACACATTTAGCCACCAGTCCAGTCCGCTGGAGAACTCTCAGACACATGCTCACTCTGCTCCCACCTCTGTGGCGGCCATGCCGAGCCCACCTCTGTAGACCCGATGGGACGTGAAACATTTGCTGAAGGAGATTTAGCATAAATGACTTGCAGAAAAGTGAGACATACAACACCTTCAGTGAGTAACAGATAGGAATAAGAGCAAGAGGGTTTTAGCGCTGTCAATCACACACGTGTAAGCGCTGCTCATGATTGCCAGTTTGCTGCAGCTGTGCTAACAGCAGAGGAACAACTTACTGTTACAGGAAAGCTGTTTATCTACTCTCATTTGTGGCTATGCTAACTAGCTTGCACAGCTAGCTAACACCCTAGCTGTGCTATGCTACGACCCTCCTCCTGGCTCTGATTGGTTGTCTCTCACTTAGCTGCAGATAGCAGTAGGACCACATCTATCTCATACTATGCTGTGACAGATTAAAGTTATGAAATGGCGACAGTTTGGACAAATAGGTAAAAAACACATTTTTGTTTTTGTTTTACTGCAGCATTAAGCAAACATATACAATCCCTGCTGAATTTAGCATTTTTTCTTATTTCCTATTGTAAACATTACAATAGAAAAAGATTATTGCTGTTGAGCTTTTCATAGAGAAACCTATCTTTAATCTGCAGTTGGCTGATTAGCAGCTTTGTTGCCTGTAATTTGCACTGGCCTCTGTTTATTCACAACATCATTATTACCACCAGATGCAGCCTTCCAGAAGACATCTGTCATCATTTAGATGATTAAGTTTACTTTTTCAAACAAAAGTTGAGCATGTTTTGCAACTTTTTTGCTTTATATGAGATCATTTGTAGAAGCTGGAAGGTCTTCCACTGTGCTGTTTTTATTTATTTATTTTTTTTACTAAAGAGCAGAACTACGCTCAGTGTCTCGCTTTCAACAGCACTCTGCTCTCACCGTTTCAAAGTCTGTATTTGAGCCAACAACCTGCAGTTGCAAGCTTGCTTGTTAGGTCTCTACATGTTGCCACCGCTAACAGTGTCTGAACTAAAGTATTTCATCCTTAAAGCCATTAGACTAACATTAGATTTCTGATGTGTTGTTTGATTAAAAAGTGGTTGTTGTTTAAAGAGACTGCATGAACCACCATTATGTAGGAAGAAAGGCACAAATACTTTTTTGTGCTTT
The DNA here is from genome assembly GCF_051168715.1 of Poecilia mexicana. NCBI lineage: Eukaryota > Metazoa > Chordata > Actinopteri > Cyprinodontiformes > Poeciliidae > Poecilia > Poecilia mexicana. The sequence continues at coordinate 29,333,532 of NW_028263382.1, read as the reverse complement.
TTCCTTTATAACTGCACTAACCACATGTTTATATACATCACCTATGCCGTGAGGAGGCATTATTTTAAGAGGAAGGGTAAAAAAAAGGTATGTATTGCATGCAAAAATGTGATTTTTAGTCTAATAATAGTAATGTTTTAGGCACATTTTGAACATTGTGCTCAGTGTTTGTTTTTTTTATCTTTAGGAAGAAGAATAAAATGTCTTTTTTCCCCCAAAAAATAATTTTTAAATGTAAAGCTAAAGCCCGCAACTGAATATCTTGCTGTACTCAAAGATTCACTTAGTAACGTATATGCAGACATGTCTGTGTTTTCATGTTATCTTAGAATAAAAAGCTAATGGAAGATGGCTACAAGAAAAATCTCAGAAATGTTTTCAACCAAAGGGGCTAAGACTAGGGGCCTGGTGTCCTCACAGTTTTTTGCTATTGTTTAATGAGTTAAATATGTTTTTTAAAATTAAATCACCAATCTAAATATTTAAATAAGACTAGATACTAAATACAGAACTATATCTTACAGAGTTTTCTTTTTTACTTGTTATTTGGTAAAAGCCTTATAGTTATTTGTTTTTTGCAGTTTGATAATCTCACATTGAATTTTTTTTAAATTACAACTTTAATTTGAGTACATTTATTACTTTAGGGAACAAATATAGTGAAAACTAAGTCACAAAAAATTGTCCAATTCTTGTACTGGCCAATATTTTCCAGGCAACAGCACAGGAGTTAGGCTAAAAACACCACAAACTTTAAAGTATTGACAGGATCCCCCAAATTTCAAGCCTGTTGTCCTTTTTTTTTTTTTTAACCAAAATATTTTTATTGAGATTTTCCACCTTGAAAATACAATCATGTAACTATCTGAACAAATTTTCTTTATAATTATTACATGACAGTAATTATTTGGTTGTTCATTTTTAACCATTATACCAAGCTAAGATAAACAGCAGCTGGCTCTAGTTTCAGTTCAAAACCCAGACATCATCTGCTACGTTCACACAGCAGGCAAATTCAACCCAAGTCCAATATTTTTTTGCAAATATCCGACTGAACAGCCCAACCACGATCTTTTCCCCCCCTAAAAAAAATCTAATTTGTGCCACTTCCATATTCTATAGTTTCTAAAGCTTCTGCGGACTGAACGGCCACGTCGTATTTTATGTAATTTTTACGTCATTGATGTGACGCCTGCTTCATGATTCGGTCCCAGACGCGGTAAATCCAGACTTAAACAATGGCTGAGACTTAAAATTGTGAAATTATGAAAGAAGTCTGTCAGTGAAGCGCATCACATGACAATCCCACCACTACACCGACTACCCATTCAAACAGATTTCTCTACATTAGTTGGGCCTTTTTTCTATTGCATTCCTTCATCTTGTTATGATCTTGTGATAATACTGCCATAGCTTAGCAACTTCAAAATTGATCAACAAATCCATTATTATTTTCATAAACAGTGTTTACGATTTTTTTGCGCGTTTCGAGTCGTAAACTGTTCACACAGAAAGTCTGATTGTGAACACACAACACGATAATATGAAATGACCACAAAAAAATTGGAGGATCAAGACCTGCCGTGTGAACGTAGCCCTTTTTAATTTTTCAGACTAAAGGTCAATGCTGTGAGCTTTATCCTCTTATTTTTTTTATTGTTTTTAAACCCATCTTCTCTCTTCCAGGTGGACAAACCAACGTCTCGCACCAAACCAAAAAAGGCGCCGACAACGACTGGGAAGATGGTGAAAAAAGCTAAGGAGAAGCAGATGCCTAGTTCCCACCTGGCCAAGAAGAAACCATCTGCGAACACACCCGAAGCCACGCCAGAGGGAACGGTGACGAAGAAGAGCAAAGAGATCAGCAACAGACTGGCTGAGGCCAAACATTAGGAAGGGGTCAACTCGTACGCTTTTTAAGGGTGTGACGACATCGCAGAGAAAATAATTTTCTTCCTCCTTTGTTCATCTCCTCACCTGTTGTCAGGTTTACACGTAGGATCACGTTTGAATGACGTTGAGCTTTTAGGATAATGCAAATAATTTTACTGTAAACCGTATGTGAACGTGTGAATGTTTGTGACTCCTTTGTATTCCGGCACACAGAACCGCTTTTCTATTATTGAGCACATAATTTGCACATATGAGTTCCACTTGACATTAAACTGAAAAAAAAATTGAGACATAAGTGTGCTTGTACAGTGCTGTGACAAAAGCCCAGAGCTAGCCCTCGTTACTTTTAAATTTTGCCTTAAAACAGTCCCGACTTTTGCGTAGGTTTCAAGCCATATTTCTCCAGACTTTTCAAGGATCTCCTTGTTGGACCACACCTTTTTCAGTAGTCCTATTTCTTGAGTGCCACTTTTTAATTCAATTATTAGTCTTCTTTTTTTTTACTTGTAAATCCTTTAGTTTAATTTTCAAAATTTTCAAAATTCCCAGATTTTGTTGCATAAAGCTGTATGCCGGTGAACATAGCTAAAGAAAGAGAAACAAAATGATTTGCCTCGGTTGTTTTTGTTCCACTGGCTGGTACTTGTTAATACAAGACAGGTTAACTGCCTAACTTAGGGAACTCTTTTATGCTTACATGATCTGTGGGTCAGTTTGAAAACAAACAGTGACGTATAGGGTGTATCATAAAAAATAAACGAAAAGGTCGTCACTGATTGATGAGAAAGATGAATACAAAGTCTGGAGAACGTTTGCTCAAACCTGCTTAAAGAACTCAAGAAAGTTTTGTGCAATGCTAACAAAATCTAAAGCTGCTGTCATGCTGTTTCTTATCCTATCATGTATGTTTGCAAGTTACCTTTTACCTTTTTTTTTTTTTACCATACTTAGTGATTGACTGACCATCTTGGGTTGAAAATCCAACACTCGTTACTCGCCAAACGAGTGCCTCTAAGTAGCCTAATAATTCGAAGCCAAACTAATGAAAAACAGATCCAACTCTGAGCATGCGAAAATCAATTCATCTTCGTTGGCGCAGACAGAGTGTCTGCATGTCATAGCATGAGATGAAATATAATTTAGATAACGTATCATATCATTTTGATGCGTTCAAAAATTATGAGACAGGCTCTTTGCTGGAGATGGGTGCTACAGTATCAGATGCACAGAAAGGTGAACATTATTTACTGAAATATATTCATATATTCATGCAGCTTTAAAATGCAAGGCATATACGCAACAGTGTGACGAAGGCGTAATGAAATGAGGGATGGCTCAAGACTTTTACACAGCACTGAAATATGTCTAAGAGGGCTTTTCTTTCTTTTCTCTGAATGGATGATTACTAAGTTAAGTACTGACATCACTGTATTAAAAAAAAACTATGTCAAGGAGATCCTTTTTTTCTCCGAGACGTATCACGTGAGTGTTTTTTTTTTTTTTTTTTTTTTTGTGAAAAGGTCTGTTTATTTCTGGTTTCCTACTTACAGTGCCTCCGCTGTTTGGTCCTGGTTTTTATTTCATTGTTCCGGGTGATATCTGGCGTAATCCAATTGGTTGTTGGGAAATTCAATTAACTGTAATGTAATTGCTACAGCTTGCATGCAAGACCCTTCTTTTGGTTGAGTGGCAGACTGTACGCGGTCACAGTTGCACTCTAGCTTGTAAATGGAGCCTTTAAAGATAAACGTATAGGTGAGATACCTTTTTCAAGTATAATGCATGAGTAGAAATAGATTCTGTTCACAACGAGACATACATTTAACTATTAATCTCATTGATTAGTGGCTGGTACTGCTGTAAAATAACCACACCGGCATTTATGGTTTCACTCTGAAAAATGTTTCTTTCGATCTAAATGCAAACAGGTTCCTTTGATTGGTTTCTGAAAAAACTCTATATTTTGTGGCGTTGGCCTCCACACACTTCTCTAAGTTGTGATTACATAGTTGAGCTCATTCAGAAAAAAAAAATTCAAAACAGCGCACAAAGGTCTCAAAAGGAAGAAACTATCTTGGTGAACAGGCCAATCTCTCCAGGTGTTTAAGGGCAAGGAATGGGCCAGGACTTCAAGCTCAGCTCTTTGAAATGCTGCTGAAAGTTTCTGCTTCTCTCTGTGAGCGTGTGTGATTTGGAAAGCTTGTTTCTGTGTCTGATCTCCTTCAAGCCTGCTGCCCGCTAAGATCACAACCACCAGAAGTGCTGCTCTGCACTCTTAACACCTTGGTGCTACCTCTCTCATCCTTCACGCCGTGGGGTTTGGACCGCTGCAGCTTCAGACCAGATGGAAGTGACGATGTCATACGGGCTGCAGATGTGTTGTGATTCTCTATTTTTTTCTTTTCTTTTTTTGTGCTTGTATCCTCAGCTTGCTCTGAATGAACTGAATTAAAATAATGGTGCAGACTCCAGTTGTGTGACTTGTTGAATTATTGCTAGATGCATAAATGTGACATAAAAAAAAAATCAGACATGGGTTAACATAATACAAAAAAATAGAGCATGGTCACTATAAATATATACCAAAGAAAGCATTTATATGTTTGGAATCTGTATTAAAATATACTTTATCTTAATCATGTAAAGAAACTTTATATTGTTTTGTTTTGGGGGAATATTTTAGAAAACCTAGTTTCAAGCATGACGTTTCTTTGGCTTCTATTCATTGCATTTTCCATTTTTACTTTAATAATGGTAAGAAAAGATATTAACATATTTCTTTTGTTTGTTTGTTTTTTTAGGAAAAAAAACAAAACTAAATGTGTTGTAACCCAAGCTCCTGAGTCATCACAAGCTGAAGCAGTGTCACTTGTTCAAGAAACTAAAGGAAAAGACCTGAAACAGAACCTTAAGGAGATCATATTCTTCCTTTCTTTGCGTGCTGGTGGTCACATTTTTGTGATCAAGCTATCCAGACAAAAAAAAAAGATCTATTAATAATTCAGCACTTACGGGGCCTTGTTTTTGCAGAGCACCATGAAATATTGAATATGAGCTGAGTGATGACTCTCGTCTGCTTGGTTAGGGTTTCATCTTATTTCGTGTTCAGTTGCAGTTCGACAGTGTTCAGGATGCACGATGTGAAGGAAACCAATCCATGTGACCTGTGAATGTGAAAACAGCATCCGGATGTCTGGTCAGTCAGAGATGAGAGATGGTTTATGAACTAACATACAAATGCAACTACTGGTCAGTGAGGATAATTGCGCTGTAGCATAAACAGCTTTTAAGTAAACCTGTTTGTTCGCTATCTGTATGTGGTTGGAGGACTTTGAGCTGCTACATTGCTTCATGAGGCTCTCTTTTGTGGTATTAATGCCAGCAAATCCTGACCTCTAGTGGAGATGTGTGGAATTGCTCACTCACCAACTCCTTCGGTTTCTGTGGATTATGTGTATTTTTTTATAATCTCCAAAACTCCCAATACTGAAAAATGTAACTAAAAAGACTAAAAATTTTCTTGAATATATTGTTTACTTTTTGAATTTACATTTGCCTTTTTGTTACTGCTTGACAGCCAGTTGGAAAACAGGTTATGTGTGATGTTTAAAGCTAAATCTTCATAACAGGGCAGGATTTTGGAGGATATGGTGCCCTTAGAAGATTATAGCTAGTTTTAGGGCCCAGTTTTTATTTTTTATAATATTAGATTGATGATTCAAATATACATCTTCAGCTTCAATTTGAAAGAGGAGTTTCTTTTCTTTTTTTTAATTATCTTTAATTTTATATTTCTAATAAGTTCTTCATTGTTTCTAGAAATTTGTCAAATCCATATTAACACATTAAAATTACTAAAGTGCCTATGCCAGGTCAATAAAGTTATTCATACCTCTGGAAAAGTTTGATGCAGCACAAGAATTTTATTTATTATACTAAATCAGATGGGGATCTCACAATAGATTACTAAAAAACATCAAAATCTGTATAAATGTTTAAAAAAATATATATTTCTATTTTGATTTTTTTAAAAGGTGGTATGCTATGCATACTGTATATTTTTCTCCATATTTATAGTCTTTATTAATTTTACAGCTTTCAAACTCTTCTTATAATTTCTGACCAGCTTTTTCCAAATTTCCACTATTTGATTTATCATCTTTGAGATCTAGGCCTCATGCCATTGGGCTAATTTTCAGCCACCTTCAACAATTCTCTACCAGTTTCAAGTCAGAGAGGTTGGGCCAACCCAGATTGTTAGAACGACTTCTTGTCAGAAAAAACAGATTGTCCAAGATTCTTTTAAACCTACATGTGCCAGAAATATGAAATTTCTGAACTCGGTTAAAAACTATAAATAAAGAAGATGTGGTGGAACTCTTGCAAACATTATTCTAGTATTGTTTTTATGTTCTTAGGTTTGAAATGTTAAATGGTAATTTTTTATGTTTAAATATTATACAACATTTAAATAAGGTAGGTGAAAACTGACATAAATAATACATACCTAAACAAGTTATTTAGCTTCATGTGGAAGGAACTGGGAAAAAGGAATTTTACTTTAACATCATAAAAGTGTCAAAACTACGAAAACGGGGGCTGAGTTTTACATTTAAAGAAGTGCCATGTCACTGCGTGACATTTAGGGTGATTTAATAATGGAGGAAAGTAGCTGGCGGTATGCTCCTGACTCAATCCGCGGGAGCGACGAAGAAGAGCCACTTCCGTTTTCGTGCCGAAACAGGAAATAAACAAAGCAGACAAGCTGCAAGGAGGGAACGAGAAGGAGTAACCGAGAAGTAAGAGCTGCTGAAGATTTATGTAAAAATATAAGAAAACCTTACGTTTTTATCGCTGTATTCATAACGCGAGTGAAACTGTATTAAAAATGCCTAGCGTCTTTTTAAGAAAAAAACACAAATGTGCTAACTTATCCCAACTTCAGCAACGGTTATGAAACTGTTAGCCAAACGTAACTAATAATAGGTTCAAACAGCAACTTATTTCCTGTTGGATTAATTTCGTAGCGAAGGTTTTGGAGATTTTTATTGTTAAAATAAAAATAAATAAAGGTGGGGTTGGTTGTTTTTTAGCTGCGTCGGAGGAGCACTGATCACTTATCATGATGACAACGAAGAGGCTGGAGAGCTTCGAGGTGGACTGTGAGTGGGATTCCTGCAGCTTCAAGGGCCACAGCATGGAGGAGCTGAGCGACCACATGTCCCTGCATCTGAGGGATTATCTAGGAGACAAGGACGCCTTGGAGGAGCTGGGTTCGTTTGGAGGAAACTGCATGTTAGAAACATCTTCGTTAGAGGAAAGGATTTAGCGTTGAAGTTGTCTTAAAACTGGTCGTTGGGATTCGGGAGATTATTGCATCTAAATAAATAAGAGTTTAATCGAAAAGGGAAATTATTTTAGTATTTCAATTAAAAAATGAGCTTGTATGTTACAAAACACTTATTAAACATCAAGAACACGTAGAGTCTCGCTTGTTATGTATGTATATATATATATATAATGAATTTCCAAAAGGAGAATGCTGTTGAATTAGTTTGTTCCAATGGTACATTATTTTCTTTAATAAACAAGCAACACATCTTGCAGAAATATGCGAGCTATTTGGAGAGCTGTTCTTTTGGAATCTGGGTTGTTTATGAGTCAGTTTTTCCCATGGCAATACTCCATTTTTTTACACACATGTTGCCTTTTTGTCCATAACCTCCTTTCATTTGTTTTTCATAATATGTAAAAATCAAAAATAAGGACATTTTTTTGAGATAATTTATAACAGGCGTTAAAAATTCACAATACCTTTAGTATCTTTTAATTAGTGTGATATTTAAGGGGGAAACATAACATACAGATGTTGTACTGAGGCCGCCTTTTTAATTACTGCTCTCTGTTTCATTCCAGACGAGTTTGCGTGTCTGTGGAGCGGATGCGAGTTCCTTTCCATGGGCAGCCCCACAGAGCTGGAGGTTCATGCCTACTTCCACAACTACCACGGAAAACTCAAGTTCATTGGCTCGCAGCTGCTGAAGTCCCGTCCCGACCTCCCCAGCTGCAACCAGGGCGCGCACAGCCACAACCTGGTGCCAGAGGGCTCCGAGGGATACGTGTGCCAGTGGGAGCATTGCGACGTGGGTGTCTTCTCTCAGTGGAAGTCGCTGCTTGTTTAACAATTATTGATTATCATTAAGAGTACTTTTTAAAAATCAATTTGCAGAGCACTTTTAACAATCCTGAGTGGTTCTACCGCCACGTGGACAACCACGTAGAAAGTGCCGAGCAGCAGTCTCTTTCCCAGCAGCAGGCGCTCTTCTGCAGCTGGGCAGGTAGGACGGTAGTGGGGGGGAGTCCTCGTCGGTTGCCATGTTGCCACGTCAACGCGCTAACTGCCCCTTCATCGTTTCGTCCCAGGGTGCGACGCCTTCTTCAAGATCAGGTACCGTCTGAGGGAGCACATGCGGAGCCACACTCAGGAGCGACTGGTGGCCTGTTCCACCTGCGGCAGCATGTTCTCCAGCAACACCAAGCTGTTCGACCACCTCCAGAGGCAGGCTGAGCCCATAGGTGGGGACACACTGTTTGTTTTTTTTTGTTTAGGTGATATTGAAATGTTTTTAGGGATGCTATGTATTTGCTAATGTATTTTTTTTAACTCTAATTGAATCAGAATCCCTTGTGTGTGAACATTGTGGCAAAGCTTTTCCCAGTGAGAGGCTCCTGAGGGATCACATTCGCCAGCACGGTAAAAAACAGCCGTCAGTTTGTTACCAAATAAAGGTTATTTTCTGCTGTCTGTGTTTATGAGGTGAATCACACTTGAAATGTTTTTCCTAAATAGGTGTTTAAATTTAGACCGAAATAGAGATGGGTGACATAGATTTAAAGATAAATCTGTAGAGAATTAAAGAAAATCTTTACCACAGTATTAGTATATTGTGATAACAATAAAAGGGGCGATAAAAACTATTTATTACTTATTTTTTCAGTAACTGTCTGGCTGTGACACAGCAATCATAGTCCCACAAACACAAATATTGCTCGTGAAAAACATTTCTGTTTGCAATATGCTTTTTATGTGACACCAGTCACATAATGGAGAATTATTTGTATCATCAAGCTGCACACAGTAACTGCATTTTAGTAATCATGTTTTCAAATTTATTGCTGCACCTTTATTAACAAAACTATGACTTTTACATCAAAGTCTACTGAGAAAACTGATGGATGAAATATGAAGTGATCACGTTCTCCAAGCTTTCTGGTTTTCATCTATTGTCATGGTAACAAGGACCTCATCTTCTCATTAACTTCTGCCCTAAAGTAAATCTTAGTGCACCCAAATATTCTGTATTAAAACAAGACTAAATACAGCAAGTGTTTTCAAGAGAAGACTGATCTAGATCTTGTTTTTATTACTGAGAAGAATCTAAATGATTTTTTTCAATTTTCTTCAATCGGGCCCAAAATAATTCTCCATGACAAAGTATTGATTCTGCGATCCCGTTTCTACAAAAAAATATAGTTTAAATAAAATTGTTAGTTTTTACAGTGTATTGTTGAGTAGGTAGAAAAACAAAATAAATCACAACATTTTCGGGGATTTTAGTTTAAAACCCATTTGGCCCAGTTAGCATGACTTAAATAGTCCTGCTGGGCGTTGTTTGTAAAAACTGTGGGTCTGTTTGGTTTGCAGTGAATCAGGTCAAGTGTCCCTTCTGCGATATGACCTGCACCACGTTAGCAGCTCTGAAGATCCACATCCGCTTCCGGCACTGTGACGAGCGACCGTTTCCCTGCGACTTCTGCGACAAAAGGTAGACGTCCAAAACTGATCCTCGTCTTTGTATTGTGGGAAGATTTTTTTTTTTCCAAGTCAGTTTTGCTTTTTTCTCAAAACAATCATAAAAACAACACTGTAGTCAAGGAAGACAATTTTTTATGAGCCAATATAATGATAGTTTTTTTGTTTTTTTTTTACAGAAAGTAAGTCAGAAAAGAGGCATAACGAAGGTCTTTTGTCCCAACATGCCTGTTTTATGTTTCACAGATATTTCTTGCTGTAAAAGTTCGGTTTCCGAACCAATCCAGGCTCATGTTTAAAGCTGTATTAATATATACTTTTTTTAAATGACAGGTTTAAAAACCAACGTGACCTCCAGAAGCACACAGATGTTCACAATGAGGGTACCGTATATCACTGCACAGTGCAGGGCTGCGATTATTCCTGCTACACGCTGCAAACCATGAACCACCACTTCAAGAGAGTTCACGAGGTCCGTCAACCGTTCATAAGCTGTGGACCCGCTGACACAGTGACACGTTTTTAAGATATTTTATTAAAATGATTGACTTTTGACCAACAGGCTGGCGGGATGTCGAAGTATAAGTGTCACATCTGTGACAAGGTCTTCTCCTGGTGTTACACGCTCACGCTTCACCTCCGAAAGAAGCACGAGCTGAAGTGGCCCTCTGGGCATTCACGCTTCAGGTATTCAACATTTAGCTGAATGTGCCTTTAATCATGCCCACTGCATGATTCTGCTGTGACTGTTTTCTATTATAGGGAATGTTTGTACATGTGATTTTTTTTGTTTTCTGGCGCTTTTAACCTAAGATTTTATGCGTTATTTTTTTGCTCTGTCAGATAAATCCTGATGCAATAAACTGTAATGTGAAAAAAAAATCCAAAGGTTTGAGCTCGAGTCAGGCTTTGAAGAGCAGCTCAGACTGCAAATGTTAAAAAGTAGGTTATTTGTTAAAGCTGCAGTATGTAGCTTCTATAAACTTCTTTTTTTTTTGTTAAAACTGTCACTTGTTACAGTATAATATGAAAGAAAATCTATGTGGAAAAAGATATTAACATAATGCTTAAAAGCTGCTGCAGACAGTACAATTAGGCTAATCAATAACATGGTTTGCACACAGATACAGGAAGGACGTCGACGGCTTCCTAAAAGTAAACATGGTGCGCTTTGAGACTGTCGAGGTGACGAAGGAGATCATGAAGAACATGGCCGAAAAGCCGCGGAACCTTCGGCAAAGTCAGAGAGTCAGCAGCGTGAAGAAGAAAGCCGCCGCCGCCGCCCCAGAGAGCAGCCGCAGCTCCCCCGCCGGTTCCTCCTCGCCCTCTTCCTGCTCCTCTTCCTCGTGTTCCTCAGACCTCTCCGGAGGGGAGGAAGCGTCGTCCCAGCACAGCCCCAGAGGAGCAGACTCCCCGGTCTACTGCATGATGACGACCATTCCTCACATCGACGACGAGCCCGGAGGAATATCGCAGGACGGCTGCGGTACTTCCGGTGCCGTCCAGGCTCTGACGGAAGTCGCGAGGGGTCTGGGGATGGACGTGGTTTAATTGCTCGGAAATGTCCAGCTGAGAAAGTCTCATGTAGCGCCGCTTTTTTTTTTTTTTTTTTTTTTTTTTTTGAGCCTCGGAGCTGACAGCAGAAAGCTGACAGTTTTATTTTTAGTAGAAGCTTTCTACCCTGTGCGCTTTTCCCTAATGTGACCCATTCCATTTTAAAACTACTTTTATTGTCCAGATGTCAGGTTGCGCTTCTATGAAAAATGCACTGCTATTGTTAAGCACCTATGTGAATATATTCTTTAGATATTTGCTTAACTAAAGATTTTATTTTTCATATCATAGTCAAATATGGTATATTTATACAAGCATAAGCTTTTTTTATATATATTTTTGCTCTGGTGCACTGAAATATTTTACTTTTTGTAAGGTGAGAATTGGATTCCAACTAAAAAACATGAATTCAATACACTCAATTTTCCTTAAGGAGGTAATTTATTTGTGATGAGAACTTATTTATTGAACTGTGCAAATGTTTTAAGCCATTTCTAATTTCTTTAAATTTTGCTACAGTTAAGTAGCAAAATTGCATTAATCTTTTAAAGTGGTTCTTAATAAGTCTGAGGGTTTCATTTTGATATTTGCTAGTTTCTCCATTAGTTGTTGCCTTATGCTAGGAGGGATTTGTGAGCCGAGTGATTGGGCTTAAAAAACAACACAATATCTGTTAAAATCATACTCCATCAAATAAAAAAACAAACAAAGAACCCAAGGAATGCAAAGCATGTGAATTCCTGGTTTATATTTGTGTTCTTAGCCAGTGGTACATGGGTATATTTACAACTTAAGCATGATATTTTAAAGCAAATTAAAACTGAAGAAACTACGATGGCGTATTAAGGCCATTGTAGATCTTAAAAAAAAAAAAAATTTGGAAATTTCAATGGTTGAAAGTTTTCAATTTTTGAAACTCAGAAATTTCCAAGTTTGTTTTGTAGCAAATTTCCAACTTTTTCTAGAAATTTTCTGAGACTATTTAAAAAAAAGTGAGTTTTTTGGCTCTCTATTGCCTTAATATACCTTTGTAGAAACCTGATTTTTAGAGGAATGACATTTGTCATCAACACGTTTACAGAGCAGATTAAGGATTATAAGCATTCTCTGTTGTAGAAACGATCGGCTCTCAGGTTTTTAAAAGTCCAGAGGAAAAAAAAGCCAGAATGAGAGTTATGCTCTACAGCAGGGACAGAAATGACTGGAGCGTGTTCTGGTCTGGAAGGTAAACAGAGTCCGGAGAAGAATAAACATGGGGTGCCAACGTAGGCGGAAACCCCTCACAGAAATACTCTTTGAAGACTTTCTGCCCCAGATGGACATCCACTCTGTGGCTCCACCTTTGCTCCCATGATGCAGTTTGGTAGTGACGCAGCTCTGCACCCGGGAAAGAGAAGCATCTGCAGCAAGAGGACGCGTACAGCCTACTGATGCTCGTTGGCTGCGCCTGCATCCTGCGTGTGGAAGGGTCTGTACAAGGTGCGGTGAATAAAGACAGGTCAAGCCTCTCGTCTTCCGTTTCCCGCGTCAGCCTCTTCACGCCGCCGGAGCTGCGGCCCTCCAGGTGTCGCTTCCTGTCGAGGAAGCCGCTCGTCGGGTTAGTTTGGCAGCTCTTGGGTCTCTTCAGATCCGCTTTCTCATTCGGGTGGAAAGGAGGTGTAGATGATGGGTGAGGTTCTGGTTGATCACTCGGGTTATGGACGGCATTTATTGCTTTTTCTCTTCCTGCTGTGCTTCTAAACGCAGAGTCTAAAAGCAGACGGAGAAAAGTACGTTTTAAAAACTACAATTTCAGTCGCAGTGAGCATTTCAGGATTAAGCTCACCTAAATATGGCCGTCTGCAGGAGGGCTGGGGTTCTTTAGACTGTTCTGAGTCTAGCAGGTTTGCGATTGGAAATTTCATCACCGTCTCCTGAGGAAGACTGTGGGATTTCTGATGCATTTTCTGTCAAGGCCATCAAAAAAAAAGTTGCTTTTTTTGCCATCCAAGCATAAAAAAAATCATTACCGTTTTTTTAAACTAATTTGTAATTCAGCTGTGATTTTGTTACCAGGTCAGCAGTTTGTTGAAATTTAAACTTCACTTGTGTATGTTTTTTATTTCGAAAAGTACATAAAGTTAGATACCTTTAGTTTGTGGTAATAAATCCTCCATGCAATATCGACGTGTAGACAACTTCTTTTTATCTGGGGAAAAAAATAATTAGCTAACTGCTATGCTAGCTTTAAATCAAAGATATATCAACATATATATTTTTATTTTAACCAATTTAACCCTAATGTTTACTCTTAATATGGACTTTGGTCTACTAACAGAGTGCCTCGCAAAAGTGTTCATATCATTAATACGTTTCTGTTCTGCCAATAAAAATCTGAAAAGACGAGACGTATTCAGCCGATTTGAGTTTGATATGTTTCTTTCAGAGTTCGGTCACATTCGGGAGAGAGACTGTAAAAACCTTTTAGGTTGTTTACTACAGTTCAATGTGCCACATAAAGAATTTTGAATGTTGTACATAAGTTTCAAACCCTGACTCATTTCGCTAGAGTTCTTCTTCTTCGATTAATGTTTTGATTACCTGGGACGTCACCCGAGGTGGTCGGCCATCTTTCCTAGGCTAGCAGCTGTAGCATACTTTTTTCTCTCTTTTTTGCATGATACATTGAAAAGTCCTCTGTGAGATGTTCAAACATTTGAACTGTAATTTTATAACTCGACCCTACCTTAAATGTCTATTACCTATTCTCTGACTCGCCTGTTTCTTGGTCCACCCTTATATTCTCCAGCAAACATCTGATTTGGTACGCTCCCCCCCCCCCCCCCCCCGTGTATTAATATAAAGTAGACTGAACACACACAAGCATGGAAAGCATTTTAAAATTTTATGTTATATTAAAAAAAACTATGCATAATTCTTCTTCAAAGTCTTAGTTATACTCCATTTTGTGTTGCTCTTGAACATAAAAATCCCAGTAAAATGCAGCAAAGTTTAGAAATTGTTGACCTTGCTGCTATTGACGTAAAAAAAAGAAGTGAAAAGAAAAGTTCTGTGGTTCTTGAAAATGTATTGAAAGGTACAACGCGTGCATATGCGACATCCATTTGAATAGCGTATTGACAAATTAGTTTTGATTCCAGTTTCTTCGACTCACTGCGGATGTGGAGGACTTCTGTGCTGCTCGGTGAAAGGCACTGTCAAAGTACGGCTTCTGTGTTTGTCCGGGAGGCTGCAGGCTGAACTGGAAAGATGGAAAAGATGACCAGTTTCAGTGGCAGTTGGGTCGAAACACAAACAGGACCATCAAATATGTCTTCCAATTTTTTTAAAAATAGAAAAAAAAAATTAATCTTCTTACATTTCTTCCCTGGTATCCCATCGGTGCATAGGCCGGGGGTCTGGCTGGGAGGGGCGTGAAGGCGTGCAGATTCATGTTGACGCTAATAAATATGAGATACAGATAAAACGATTGTCCAAATATTATTCTACAAACCAGCTTTATATCCAGTCACTTTTATGTGGGCGTCTTCGGGAGCCACTTTTTGCCTGACAAACAACACAGTATCTCGTTACAGAAGATTGCATTACAAATGGTAATCCTGTTCTGCTAATCAGAGTCAATCCATTTATTAAGTTTAGAATGTATCCACTCCAAGGACACCTGATTAGCGATTAGTTTGGAATACCGATGCTGTTTGTTGGGGTGACTCGGTTTAGCAAATATTTGTCGTCACGGGCGAGAAAATGTTTCGTTTAATGGAAAGGGAAGTTTGTGTTACACATTTCAGTGACAAGTTTAAGGTGAGTCAAAGTAATCTACATGATGAAAATGTGTATATATATATATATATATATATATATATATATATATATATATATATAAATAAAGGATTACAGTGCAGTGACATAATAAAGGAAACTAAAGAAAACTTATTAAAATAAATCATTGCCAAGTTAATATTAAAGACAACTCTACATAGGTTTGATTTTTAACCTGGATTTAAAGGATCTCAGTGTTTCAGCTGTTTTGCTGTTTTCTGGAAGTTTGTTCCAGATTTGTGGCAAGTAGAAGCTGAGTGCTGCTTCTCCATGTTTGGTCCTTGTTCTGGGGAAGCAGAGATCAGAACCAGAAGAGCTGAGGGGTCTGGAAGGTTGATCCAACAGCAGCAGATCTTTAATGTATTGTGGTGCTAAGCCTTTTAGTCAGTTATAAACCAATAACAATATTTTAAAGTCTGTTCTCTGAGCTACAGGGAGCCAGTGTAGGGTCTGTAGAACTGGAGTGATGTGCTCCATCTTGCTGGTTTTAGTGAGAACGCGAGCAACAGTGTTCTGGATCAGCTGCAGGTTTGGGTTTTTTTATGCTAACCTGTGAGGATGCTGTTGCAGTAATCAATCCGACTAAAGAAAGGCGTGGATGAGTTTCTCTAGATTCTACTTTCTTTTACTGGGACATTAGTCCTCTAATCCTGGATATGTTCCTCAGGTGATGGAAGACTGATTTTGCAACTGTCTTTATGTGGCTCTGAAAGTTCAGGTCAGAGTCCATCACCTGACCTACGGGAAATCTCCCAGATTTCCCGCCCGATCTCTAGTTTCCTGCTACAGCTGTGCGTTTACTCTAGATCATTCCTCTTCATGCCCAAAGATAACTTGAGTTTCGTTTCTATTTATCTGAAGAAACTAATGACACATCAGTGCATCGATTTGTTCCAAGCATCCACTCAAAGACGTCACCCGGTGACATCATAACATAGAGCTGCGTATAGACTGCATAATTAATCTTGTCTGTTGTAATCTGAGCTAGAGGGAGTATGTAGATATATAAATAAAAGAACTGCTGCACATGACCTGAAAAAAACAGAAAAAAATAACAGAAAACAGAAATGTAAAAAAAAAAAAACGGTTTCCGTAATGTGTTTTTAACAAATGTACCGACTTGCAAGATTTCTACTGTTACGATTTAGTTTTCCATTCAGAAAAAAACAGTTACTAATCTTGCAAAGGTTGATGAACAAAAGCATCTTTAATAAATGCAGGATAGATCACTGCTGATATTTTAGTTTTTAAGTGAACTGGTTGGAAATACATTTAAGATTGTCCTCCATGACGCATTTACTGCATGACAGTAAACAACTTTGTTTTTCAGTTTTTCAATCCTTGCAAATAATTTTGTCTGACTCTAGATGAAATTTGAATCTTTTCTTTAAAGGAAACTTTTCTATAAAGGAGCAGAGACAAAGCACTACTCATAAACAAACTCTCTAAAATCCTCACCTGTTTTTTATTTTTATTTTTAAATCATGACAAGATTAAATCAAGATTGCACATTGAATGTTTTCTACATTTCATCCCTACCGTCACAATGATCAGTGCAGGAAAGAATTAAAAGGTTTCATGATTTTGGTAATTGTTGGGGCCAATAACAGATTTTTTTTAATCTATAAATCTAGATAGTGAGAAAATGCATATATATTGTAATAAGTGAAAATATCTGCCAGTGGAGCCACTGTGTTCAAGAAATACAGACTTAAAACAAGCTTATTTGTCTTGTCAAAAAGTTAAGCTTTAAGTTATTTTTGTCTTATTTCAAGACTAAGAACTTAAGTAAACAAGCATACAATTTTGTATTTTTGCTGTGCAAAACCTTGATCTTCCTTACCTGGTCTGGTAAAATTAGTGATAAAGTCAGGCAGAAAATCTAGAAAACAAACATATTTCTGCCATAAATCTCAGTCCTACCTGAGCAGGAAGCTAAAGTATAATCAAATCCCGTCCTTCAGTTAAAGTCCGTGTCTTGGCGAAGAACATCCAACAGCTCTCTTCATCGCATCTGAGCCTCAGCATCTCACACACGGCACTGCTCCAGCGCTGTTTGTCTCAGAAGCCACAGTCTGTTCCTGTGAGCCGGTGTCGGCTCTCTGCGGCTGGACCGGGCCAATTAGTCAGTGTTACTTATCAACACCAGCAAAGACCATTAACTACTCCCAGCTGCTTATGCTAATCTAATCAGCCCTCTAAACCTTTCTGATTGAGTTTAGGGGGAAGACGGCTTACTGTGGCAGCCAGGAGGAAGAGGAGACGCAGCAATTTGAGATGAGAATGAAATATACATACATTTAGCTCTAGACCCATGGTTTAAGACACGTTCGAAGATTTTAAATGGCATAACAAACATAATTTTAATCTTACTTGGTGATATGATTTTTGGAAACATTGATTTTTTTTCTTTGATTATTACTGATGATTTACTGTTGAGAATTTTCCTTGAAAGGATCTCGATTCTCTTCATAAAGATGTTTTTTCTTCTTGCTGAAAGGTAATAGCAATGCAAAACCAACATTAATAGCAATTCTATCCGTCCTGTTTCAAGTTTGGGGGGAAAAAATTTAATGTTGATGTCTTGTGAAGGACAAGCATTAGCACATAGCTAATTATTTTAGTCATTTTTTTAGATAGAATATGAGAACTTGAACAGATTAAAGGACCAGGTAAGTTATTGAAAGCCAACGAAAATAGCATCAGATCCCACATTTTTTTGACAAAAAAAAAAGGAAAAAAAAAAAAAAAACTTTTTGCCATAAAATATCAGTTTTGGCAAAAAAATAAAAAAACAAATCCAACTTTAGGAAGGTGACAGTATGTTTTTTTTTTTAAAACAAATTTGATTTAGTTGGCTAATAAGGCCCTATTTTCATCACAACATTCTAGAGTACGATGTTTTTTATTTTAGTGTTTTTTAAAGAACAGGATGCGTCTGAGCCAAATGGTATCATGTGAGGTCACTGTTAAGCTGAACAGGAAGGCCGCCATTAATCAAAGTAAGGGTTCCTCCTCTCCCGCTAACGGACGCAGACTTTGGGTTTTCTCGTTTAAACGTCTCGTTTCCTCGAACAGTGGGGCACCGCCTCAGGACTGGTTGTCCCGTACGCGGTCCCCCTAAAGCCCCCGATTCAGACGACGTGGGCCACCCTTCAACCGGATCCCATTAAGAGGAACATAAGATGGTGATTGGATGAGGCTTTGGGATGACATGTTCTCCTTGATTAGCTAATTCCATTCTCACAACCGTCTCAATCCTGTTAGTGTTGGCAGGGTTAGGGCTGCCACGCTGTTCGCCCGGAGAACTGAGCTTCACCCGCGATAAGCCGCGTCTCCACCGGGTGCCAGGGATCAGTAGACCGGCCTCAACGGCTTCTCAGGGGAAAAGAAAGAAATAAGTAAATGGGCTTCAAAGTCAGCCTCTCGTGTGTTTTCTTCTCGGCGTATAATACGACTGATTCTGCCATCAATACATGAAAAGTGTAATTGTTTTTTTACAGTTTTACTGAAAATATTTAGATAGCTTGATCTTAAAAGTATGACCAAGTTCATAGTTTCCTTTTTCTTTTTAACAATACAACACATGCAGTCAACGTAGAAATGTAAATTTGGGGCATTCAGTGCTTTTCTTGAATAGTTTTTTTTTTCAGTTAGCAATTATGTTTTCAAAGTAGAACTGGGAAGCCTACACTTGGTATTTGGTTTAAAATTAATCATTTAGTCCTCCAAAATGGCTCTTCTGAGTGGAAATAATAATCGTAATAAACCATTTCCAGTGATCCAGCCAGCATGTCTCTTTAATCTCATGGAGTTGAGGATTAAGGTTATGGTAAAGAAAACTTCCAACTCAACACACTGTTCAGGTTGCATCATCATCAATGTCACTGAAAGCATATAATATTAGCAGTTATACCAATTGTTCATTTAAGTGAAGGATGCAAATAATTTAATCTTCCTACTTTTCTGATAAAAACTATTTTATTTCAAAGTGAAATTTGTATTTTGTGAGAAGCGGCTGACGAATCTTTTTGACTGAATGAAAATCAAAATCTGCCATTGGCAAAACTAATTTTGGGTGTAATTTTATATGTTTTCTTTTTTAAATTATTTTAACAAATTAGTCTGAAAAGTGTGTCCCTTAAATCAATCAGTTGTGGCCCTGACAGTTTAGGTCTAAATATTTTGCAACCTCTTTCCATCCTCCCCGTCTCTCTGCTGTAAATAAGCATCCCTGATGATAATGTTGCTACTGCTGTGTTTCACTGTGGGATCAATATTTTATCCCCGAAAAAAAAAAAATTCAGGGTTGAACTGAGCCTCATTTCCACGTCTTTTGTTTAGTGAAAAAAAAAAAAAAAAAGACGTAAAAATTTTACTCCCACCTCGCATTTCAGTCCCACTTTGCCGCGTTACATCCTATAAGACACTGATAAAGTACGTTGACAAAGTGACAAAATGTGTAAGGTAGACGCACTTTATTCCTAAAACAGAAGCTGCACCATCAGTAGCGGCACACAGGTATATGTACACATATACACACACAATTACCTAAATCTGTTATATAAAATATATAATCTGACAATGTACCTTTAATTCCTCTTCAGAGCTCATCGAGTTACTGTGCGAGAGAGACAGACAGACAGAGAGGTAAGTCTCATCCACTCACTGGGTGGGACACGTGGGGGAAAGAAAAAAAAAAAATGCCCAGGCCAGTTTTTAACTTCGTTTTTACAGCATGGCAATAAAAAGGTCTGTATCCCCCTTTTGAAAAAATAAGATTCTAAAAGCAATCTACAGCAAATTCACTGTAACAGGTCTCTCTCTCTTTCTCTCTCTCTCTCCATCCTCCAATTGAGAAAAAAATTACACTTCTTAAACCAATTCCTTTACAGCGAGATGTACACACCCTCTAGGATTTGTAATATATAAAAGATATTAAGCATTAAAAATTCCACATTTAAAAACTTACAATAAATAATATATGCAGGCATTTTATTAAGATAAAATTTCTTAGATTGCAATCTACTGTCATTAAAAAGAAGTTGTTGGGATTTTTTTTTGTGTTTTTTTTCCTCCTTTACGAAACATCCCTCGATCATCCAAAATGCTAAAATTGGATTCTTGGCATTTGATTGATTGGGGCGGGACTTTTCCAGGTCGGTGTGTGAAGAAAGACGAACACCGGGAGGAAGGGAGGATGAGGAGGAAGAAGAAGAGAGCGCCTTTGCCACGTTTGCTCCTGACGGGAGTGTGACGAGCGCAAAGGAAAAAAAAAAAAAAAAAGGAAAAAAATAAAAAAATAAAATCCAGAGTTTGTCTTCGTGATTCCTCAGATCAGCAGTTTGATCTCATTAAGACTTTCAGAGCATGTTCATGATGAAGTTGTAGATCTGTGTGAGCACCACGAAGTGAACGGGCAGACACGAGCGCCGGTCCTGGGTGGCGGGGTTGCACGTCAGCCAGGAGAGGGCGTTGTACTGCTCCAGGACAAATCTAAAAAAACATAAAAACAAAAAATGTAAATATTGAGGAGTGACTGATCTCATTGCTCTTCTTTAGAGACGGTTAAGGTTTGGTTTCCTACCTGAGCACCTCGGAGGTGCAGTTAGAATCCAGAGGGTGGGAGTGTTTACCGTGCAGGAGCTCGTCTGATTGGACAGAAGACACGTGCAGGTGCAGAGACGCCTGGGAAAACGATGCAAGTACAAAGTGAGTCATTCATGTCTTCTTACATTTAAAAGGATCACCTGAACTTATGTTTAAAAAAAAAATTTATTTAGAGTAATCGATAAATAAGTTGTCAAAATAATCGTCAACTAAATGAGTAACCGAATAATCCTTAAGCATACAGACTAAAAAAGGCCATTTGCTGAAACAACACAGAGCAGTAATTAAGTCAACATTTTACAAATATATATATTTTGCATTATGATTAAAAAAAAACCTACAGAACATTTTTATTCAAATTAGCAATTGATTTTCTTATTTGCATCTTAATGCGTTTTGAATATTGTGATAAAAGAAAACAAAAAAAAAGGTTATATAAAAATTTGCAAATTGTGGCAATTTTTTAAAAATGCGATTAATCGTCAAAATAAATCGACAGAACAATTGATTTCTACAATAACCACTAGCTGCAGTCCTAATTTGCACTGAAAAGACTAAAGAAAGATTCGGTACCTTGAGGAAGAGCGGACACTGATTCTGGGCTTCGGGACAGGCGGACCAGAACCAGTCGGGCAGCGGCCCCGCCTTTGCCGTGGAGATGAAGTAACCCAGAGCCATGGGCTGCTGCAGGATGCTGAGCGCCTCCTCATGGGACTCCATCCGATCCGCACCCTGGCCCTGACGGCACAAACACCAACACATCGACTCACACTGCGCTCAGAGTTTTAGTGAAGCATCAGGATCAACACAGAGGCAGCTACTAGACACTGATAGTTTTCTACTGCAAAAAACACAAAACGATACCACATTAAAGTAATTATGGAAATGAGTCATTTTAGGCTTTTAAAATGGACCGAATCACTTTTTTTTCCCAGTGTGAAATGATGACATCAACCACTTCAATTTGGGGAAAAAAGAAAAACTCACTTTCTGTAGCTACTCAGTAACAATATGCTGACATGCTGCTCTTGAGTACTTTTTTTCTGAGTACTCCATCTCTGTAGAACCCGAGTAAAAATTGATTTAGGTACAGATAAAGGTCGTTATGTAGCTTCTGGAACAATCTTCGTTCTACGCACAATAGTAGAAAAACTGAATTTCCCATCTCAACCACTTCCCAGACATGAGAGTATGTATGTAGATGTTGAGCTCTTGTGTTTTGGGGGAAAATACTCAAAAGTTCAGACTTGTCGACACGGTCTTTTTGTAAAAGGCCTCAAACGAAAAATGACATTCATTTCAGACTCTTCGTTCGGACCGACCTTGCCCGCCTCTCCGTGGTGGTAGTGGTGTCCCGGAGAGTGGACGGGCGAGGTCGTCGGGGAGTTGGGCAGGATGTTGATGAGCTCTGGATCCATGTCGTTGACAAACAATTCAAAGAGTCCCATCCCCTCCTCTGCAAAAAAAATAAATGAATAAATAAAAGGAGAGAGAAACGTTTTGACTCATGGCAACGGAGACGATCTGATGGGACACCGACGGCTCTTTAAGGCGGAGGCCTACCGGGGTTGATGTGGTTGAAGCTGATTTCGATGGGCTCCGAGGTGTTAGTGTTGATGACCTGCACCATGGCCGACGTGGGGAACACCAGGATGTGCGTGCAGGACGTGTCCTGCGGCGTGCTCAGCTGCGACGTCTGCATGTTGAGGGTGGTGCTGCGACCGAACACCGAGCCGGTCGACACAGAGTCTGAAACGCCGGCGGATTTATATCCGTTTAAAAACAAAGTAGGAAGCACTTTTTTTTTTTTTTTTTTTTGGTTTAATCGCACTGAGGTAAGTTTAAGACTCGTCGTCTCACCTGGCATGATCACAAAGGACCCCTGTGGCTCCATGGCGACCAGACAGGCGCTCAGGATGCTTGGCGTGTCGGCAGCAGAGATGCCACACATCCGACACGTCTCCTTCAGACGCTTGCTCAGAGACTGCAGGTTTGTCCGACTCAGCAGAATGCTCCAATCTTAAACATAGACAGAGAAAAATAAATATGAGACCAAACTTTAACTTACTTTCTAAATAACTTGGGTATAAGAAACGCCACTGTCATGTTGCTTGGTTCTAGCATGCAAGTTTGTCGTTTTGTACTGACTTTAGCTAATGACGCCCCATTATACGTACGGTTGGCGATTTTTAAATATTAATTTTTAGCCATGACTTTGTCAAATACACTCTAATGAAGCCCCTGGTGGAAAAGGTATAAATAAAAGAGAATTTAAGTTGGTAAATCTGGACATGTTTAGAATTACAAGCCCTTAAATTGAGATAAATATGTTTTATTTATAACTTTTACTAAACCGGGTTCGTCTTATTGAGAACAAACATCTCTTTTATAAGAGACTTATAAACGGCGCAGCAACATAAATAATTACTTCAGCACAGATAAGGTCGATCTCATCAATTTAAAACACACATTAACTAATTTTGAGTAACAAGATCTTGAGTCTGAAGCTCAGTTACTGATTTATTCCAGGCGTTTGAAGAAGAAAATTTTAATTCTGTCTTTTTTTCCCCCCCATTCAGTTCCTACACTGGAGATATGAAATTGCAAAGTATTCATGGATTGAAGATGGCACCTTAAAGTTAAAAGATGAGTCAAATGGGAAGGAATAATACCAAACACGACTTTATATATAAACTCACAGCAGTAAATGAGGAGCTGAGGCACCAAATGAGCCATTAAGTAGAACATATTTCAACTTGTGTGTTTTTCCTGTACACCCTGATCTTTCAGTCTTTGAGGTGTCGCAGAACATTTTGTTCAGTCGGGATTTAGAACAAGTAGCTGCTAAAGCTGTATTTGTGCTCCACCTAAATGTTTAATGGGACCAGGACATGACACCGCCTTCTGCATAAAAACAAAAAGTTGCAAATATCTCGTCTAAAACTATTTATGTAAATACAGAATCTGAATGGGCTCAGGACAGAACTCTGAGAGACGCCTGGTTTTACTCCAGAGGAAGGGAACGCTTAAGAACTAGAGAGACTAGTTGAATAAAATAAAAACAAAAACAAAAAAGAAACCCACTATTTAATATATTTTAAAAAGCAATAAAGAGGGTCAAAAAGTAGGGAAACACGACATGATAAATTCTCCCAGAAGTCATCACAATAAACGACGATGTCGATTTGACACCACTTTAAAGTAATATACTAGTGATGACATAATGATGACAGAACTCATTTTAAACTTTAAATTCTAATGAACATTTAACATTGAAACTGAAAGATATTCTAAATAACAAAAAAACAAAAACAGAAATAAGTAAAATGAATTGTGATGCGTCTGTAAACAAAATTCTCCTTCAAAAGAAAAAAAGAGACCAGTTGAGACCAAAGCACCAAACTACAACACTTTTGTCATTCAGTTTTGATAGAAAGAGAAAAAAAAACTAATAAATCATGCAAATTATATAAGTTGGATAAACAGATATTGATATCGGCCCAAACTTTCACATCGGTGCATCGATATCAAAACGCATCAGATCTTAGGTGTGTTTGTCTTTTTGGAGAACAGCGTACCTCTTAGCTCGCCGTGGCCCATCCTGCCGAGCCGTCCAATCACCACCCTCCACGGTAGTGATGTCACCTGGACCAGGCCGACACACCACTCCCACAGCTTCTGCAGGCCCACTCGTCTGGCAGAGCTCTTTTTCCTGCGAGCCCTGCAGTGAGACAACAAGCTGTTAGCATCGACTAGTCTAGCATCCCCGCTGTGCCGAGATGTACATTTAGTGTTTGCATAGAGCGCGCGCGCGAGCACACACACACACACACACACACACACACACACACACACACACACACACACACACACACACACACACACACACACACCTGTTAGGAACATCAATACTGATGATGCAGGACTCCAGCAGCTCGCCGTGCTGGTCGGTGCAGGATGCCAGCAGCCAGCGCTGGTCGTGGGACAGGCAGTAGCCGACAAAAAGCACGTTGTACTTCTGCGACGCCTCGCCGAACGTCTCCCCGAGCTCAGTCTGCTTGTCTTTCACGGGGGCCAAAATGAAGGATGGTGTGTAAAGACGGAGACACTCCGGCCGCTGTGGGGTGGGGCGGGGGGGGAGTTTTGTTAGTTTCTAAATCAACAGTAGAAGTCTCGCGCGGAGCCATTAGATCAGTCACCTCTGGGTTCTTGAGGGCCATGTCGAGAGCGAGGCCGGGCCCGAAGCCCGTCAAGGCCTTGAAGTTGGTGGAGTTCGGCAGCGGCCGGCGACACTGGGTGTACACGGAGAAGGCCAACGACTTGAGGTGCTGGCTGTAGATGTGGCGGTCGCCGCTGTGCACCGGCTGCAGCAGGTACTGGCAGGGAACAATCTGAAAGGAATTGGAAAAACACAAATCTTAGGCACTGTAAACTGGTCTAGGATGAGAGACATTCCAATCCTTAAACACAATCAAGAGATTTATGTTGCATAAATTACACTTGAGTTAATCATTGATGAAATTTGACCAACCTTCAACTATCAGACATAAAACATTAATTTTGACTAGAATATTTCAGTCTTGGTTCCCAAACATGTTTCTAACATCATAATTCCATGTCTTTGGTACTCAAATGAAAACTTGATCATGAAAATTTTCAGTCCCTTTTTGCCAAATTTTTAAACTATCTGTGCTAAAGATTCCCATGAATTTACAAGTCAACTAGTGAATCAAAACAAGCTCTAATAATCAACCCCTAACATCATTTATAATTTCAGATTATTTATATTATAAACCTTTGAATAGTAATAATAATAAAAATTACTGACATGAGAAATATCAGTGCTAAATGCAAATCTATTTACTTTACTTGTTGATACTGTTGCACCAACACTGAAGCCATTAGCTCATATAGTCATGTCTCTTGTGTGTTAGAATCCCCTCTGGCATGTTGATGCAACTTTGTGTCACCATTTAACAAGTGGAAGCACCACCTCAATTAGCCAACGCTAATTACTCCCCACACCCCACACCCCCGCCTGCTCCGACGACGACGGCTGCACAGGAAAAGCGCCGCACCTGCACGGAGACGGCGTTTCTGATGTGAGTGGGCAGGAAGGGGAGCATCTCCATGAAGCAGCGCAGCAGGCCCAGAGTGTAAGTGCTGGAGTGGACCTCTGTGTCTGCGTTCTCGTAGCTGAAGGGGTCGACAATGTAGACCACGATGGCAGGCGGGTATGAGACGGCGTGGGACTCTCCGTCCGTCGGCTTGCCCACTTTGTCCCTCTCCATTGTGCTGCATGGACAGAAAAACAAAAACGACACTTGAGCAAAATGTCAAAAAAAAAAAAAAAAAAAAAAAAATATATATATATATATATATATATATAATTTAAATATTTGAAAAACACTAAGTTGGTAAGTAAACTTGTCACAATAAGCAATTGATCGCAGGATAAATTACAATAAATTATTGTTTTTTGTTGTAGTTTTTTTTTTTTGATACGTAAAATTTCTTCCATTTCCTGTGTTAAGTTTTCTTTACGAATTTTGAGATTCAGAACTCGGGCTGAAAGCATTAAATTGGATTAATTGTGAATAATCAATTATTGAAATAATTGTCAACTAATTTATTAATCGATTAATCATTAATTGGAAGACAGAGTGAACCACAAAAAAAAAAAAAAAAAAGGTGACTGAGCAATACATTCAGAGCAGTAATCAAGTCAAAACTGCACAATACATAAACATTTTACATTTAAGATAAAAAAAAACCCTCTTGTAAACATGTTCTACCAAAAACTCCACAAATGGTGTCGTTTTAACTTCATCTGGTTAAAATTCTGTAAAAGAAAAATTATTTTTATAAAACATCTCGCATTAAGCACCGTTCGCTATCCAGTCATCGCTCCGTAAAGGGAAAAAAAAAAAATCCCCAATAGGAACCAGATAAAAATCGGACTTTTGAGAAACCTAGAGCTCAATTAGCCGTAAAATTCCAGCGCAGAACATACCTCTCCTGCGTCTCCGCGGAGACCTGAGGCTGGCTGGATCCGCTGTCGCCCAGACCGCCAGTGCTTTGCGAGTTTGTCTGCTGCGGTCCGTTCTGAGTAGTGCTGCCCTGCAGGCCGCCCGACCCGAAAGGCATGTAGGAGCCCGGCTTGCCCGAGGCCATCGCTCCATTAGTTTGAGAGCCCGATGATGAAGACGACGACGACGACGAAGGGGGAGGGGTGCTGTTGACCTGTGCGGGCTGGGTAGAGTTGGTGCTGGTAGTGTTGGTGCTCTGGAGTCCTGAGGAGGCGCTGGAAGAGGTGGAGGTCTGGGGGGCGGGCTTGGTGGGATTACGCTGCGACAAGAGGGAGCTGTCCAACGGCAGCTCAGACAAGTTTGGAGCTGGGAACATAAAAACAAAACTTCCAGTTATTACTTTTATAAACTAAAGTGATCATAAATGTGGTAGCATTACTAAATTAATTACCTAAATCATAGCGACACACTTGCGCAAAGAGTTTGAGCTTATGAAAGGCTTCATTATTTGATTCCCTGGCAGCCATCTTGAGGAACCAGTCGCTGAGGGGCTGCTCCGTCGTGCTCCTTCCTTCTGGGGAGCCGACGGTCAGGATCCCCTCTGGGTGGCTCTTACAGATGGGTTTGTGTTGCCCCAGCTGGCACGTCTGGACGCAGAACGATAGCGGTTGCAATAAAGGAAATATTTGTTTTTTTTGTCTAAAGGGTAAAAAAATTCTACATATTTTTTCCAAGATGAACTTTAAGTTTACAGGAGGTGTAAACAATATAAATCTGACAACGTTTTTTATTTTGGGACACGCCAACACGAAACAGTGACACCTACTTAAAAATGTACAGATATAATCAGAGAAAACTGGAATGGTCTTGATGTTTTAAAATGAGACAAATTATCTTGAACGATAAAAATACTCTGACTTAACTGCTAAATATTACTACAGTGTGAAATATCCTAAAAACAGACGAAACAGGAAAAAAAGCTAATTAAAAGGAGGAAATTAAAGAATAAACATCCAGAGAAAATAGGAATAAAACTTAAAAGAAAAGTGAAACCATTTTGACTGAAGGTGATCGATACGATGCGCACCTCGTACATGACGCTCAGATCTTTAAAGAAGGTCTTGGCTCCACGGAGCAGCGCCTGGTTTTCCGGGCAGATGATGACGTATCCCACGTCCCTCTGGGAGCCGAAAGGGTCCAGCAGCAGCTTCTCCCAGTAGGGCAACCCGAAAGGAGACAGCACCACAAAATCGTACTCGAAACCAACCAGAAAGGTCGGGATGGGCAGCGGCTCAGGAGACTCGTCTGTACCTGTACGGAAGCAGGAAAAACAAAATGTATATTACTTGAAAATGGTTTCAAAACCACAATATTACTGTTTATTGCAGTAATTTCTAGAAGAATTTAGCATCTCTACGGCCTTTGTGAACATGTTGCGCATACCATACGTGCCTCTCCCCGCCAATTTGTGGAACTGCTGCCAGGTGAGCGGTCCCTGAACGCCCCACGAGCGCACGGCCTTCTTCTGGATGGTGTCCTGAAGCGCGGGCTGCAGGGACAGCAGCACCCGCAGGACGTCCTGAGAGTACAGCTTACTTATGTCTGCAGCTACAGGAGGGAGACGGGGGAGGGGGAAAAAAAAAACATGGAGGTTTAATGTTTAATTAAACAGGAGAAGAAGAAAAGCAAAGAGGGAGAATCTAGGATGGGGTGATTAAATTTATCAATACATTGATTGGTTTTTAAAGGTTTAATTTTTGAGAAGGGGAGGATTTTGATTTCTTTCCATCAAACTGTTTTGGTGATAATCAGCATGCTTTGAGTCACTGTCTTTATTTGGACTTTGAATTTAAGTAAAAATATAAGGGTTAGGCTGAGATATGAATATATTTTAAACAAAAATAAAGTCATAATGTTCGAAGAATACAGTAATACGAGAATGAGGCCTTATTACAAGAATGAAGTCTTAATATCAGGAGAATATCCTGATATCCTGACTGTATTCAAGAGACTATTTATGCTTTTCTCATAAAATGAGAAAAAGCTTTTCCTCCTTAAAATGGCTTTTTTCTTTTGGTGAAATTACTTATTTTATTCTGATAATAATATGACTACATTCTTGTAATTAAGTAAAAATTCTCCCCAATACACAGAAGTAATAGAAATAAGACTCCGTTTCAAAAATATTTTCTGTAATTTGTCATTTCTTTTCTAGAAAGGAAAGCAAAAAGAAAAAAGAAATATTAAAATCAGATGTAAGATCAAACGTCGCCCAGCCCTGGTAGAATGTAAAAAGAAACGATAAAATAAAACTCACATTTGCATTTTGGCCACTGATGAAGGCTGGTGCTTTTCACCAGCGTTTCGTCCACTTTGCCTCCCGACATGTTGTCCATGAACTGCCGGCCATGCTCCAGCGCCATGTAGCAGTCGTTGTAGCAGTCCCTCTCTTCCACTCTGAGGAAGGAGCTGGGGGCGGCAACTGTGACGGCGCTCGGCTTGGGCCACTCCACGCCCGCCATGGGCGCCAGCGGGTTGGTGCACTGGTCCTGTAGCAGCAGGATCAGCTCATCTGGCGGCTTCTCCTTCAGACTGCCCCTCAGCTCCTCGAAGCGGCGCTCCGTGTCGCGGCCGGCGTCCGAGCCGCGCCCCACCACGTCCAGCTCGTCCTCCAGGAAGAGTCCCGCCGACTGGCCGAAGCGGCGGTTGGCCACGGCGCTGAAGCCGCAGGTGCACGGGTACTGGTCCTCGCCGTTGTCTTTGAGGTAGACGCCCACGTCGGCGCCGCGGATGTTCATGTTGCAGACGCACACACAGCAGCTGTCGAAGTTGCAGTCCTTGAAGAGGTTCATGACCGACTCGGAGAGGATGAGCGTGACGTAGAGGCTGTGGGCCTCCGGGATGGAGGGCACGGTGGCCGGCTCCACGGAGCTGAGCGGCCGGCAGGTGGAGGGCGTGGACGCCGGCGAGTAGAGGTCGGAGTTCTCGTACTTGAGCGAGCCCTGGACGCTGGAGGGCCCGCGCGGCGTGCGGGGAGTGCGTGGCGTGCGCGGGGTGGGCACGGAGAAGCGCGGCGTGGCCGGAGACGGCAGGATGCCGGGGCCGCTGTTGCTGGGCGGCGCGCTGCTGGGCAGGAAGGGCGTGTTGGTCTGAGGGGTGAAGGGCTGGTTGTAGTCCGGCTCCACGCTGGGGACGTTGCTGCCGACACACAGTCAGACGGTCAGAGAACATCCCCTCGCAAGATAAAACTCAAAAACTTTCAAGGTGAGTTTTCAAACTTCTCCGGCACCAAACTTTGGAGATTTAAACAAAACATTAACCAAAAAGCAAAACAAAACTTTATTCACTATTGTAAGTTTTTATTTAGACTTCATAATCAATTTTACTTAATGTTTCGGTCTATATTTCTGTTTTCGGTTGCTATTTTTTATTTTGTACATTTTTGGTCTTTCACTTCCAGTGGGAAGTGTTCTTTAGAAAGCGAAAGTTTGTCAGTGAGAGGTCAAACTTCCATTATTGATATAGTACTTGAAATCATCTGGCAGAAATCATCAGTGTGACAGGCCGATTTATTACCGTTAATAATGTATCTTACATTATACAGCAGGGTAAACTAAAATATAACACATTTTTATGTTTTGAAACGTCTCTCTCTCTCACACACACACACACACACACTAATACACCTGACTGTTCTGAGAACAACAAAAACATAAACAAAAGAGAGAGAAAAGAAAATCATCCCAAAATTTAAATTACATTGTTAAAATAAAAATACAAAGAAAGTTCTATAAAAAGAAAAGTTTCTAAAAAATGTTCTCATTAAATTTTCTGGCATTTAGCAAACAGAAATAATTCTGGTAATTGTATCAAAGCTAAAACAAAAATGGTGTAGTCTGATTTAACTTCAGACAGTGAGAACGAGATGTTTGTCTTTTTATGAGGTGTATGAAAATATCCCTTTTAAACTGTAAACACTGTTACAAAACCAAACCTTGAAAAACACCTAAATGAAATTCAAGCATTTTCAAGGATTTCAGGCACCCATATGAACGCTGAGCGACGAACATTAAGAGGCCCAGAACTTGAAAAACATGTTTGTTACGTTAGAGGTCACTACCTGTCTTTGGTGAGGAGGCTGACAGTCGACACTGGAGGCATCAGCTCCATTTTCCCCATGGTCCAGCTCGGCGTGTACACGCAGTCCTCTGGCAGTTTGACAGGCAGCAGGCACTGGCTGGGTAGCGTCTTCAGGGGGGCGTACATGGAACAGCCGATGATAGACTGACACGTCTCCGGCTTGTAGACGAAGGAGAAATCCTGGAAACGGAAACGACAAAACATAAATGCTGGTTCCGTTTTATTCGCCCTTGTGTTTGTTGCCGGCGGCGTCCGGAGCGGCACCTTTATCTCAGACGGCTTGGGGCTGCAGAACCCCTCCTCCACCTCGATCTTGAAGTGGCTGCTGAGCTGGCTGCTGTCCAGCAGGGCAAGACCTGCGCCCGTCTCCAGGCCGTCCTTGGTCCCGGAGTTCCCGGGGGAGTAGCCGTTTTGATCCAGAGAGGGTGGGGTGGGATACATCATCATGAGGTCTGCTGAACCCACACAAGTGAAGACATTAATGAGTAAAAACGACAGCGGGGCGATGCACGATGATCGATATGACATTTACAACCCCCCCCCCATTACAAGCAAACTTTAATGCGCTTTATTGGGATCTCATGCAATCGTCTTAGCTTTACCAAAGCAGAGATCCCTTAACAATTTGTATTCATCCCCTTTTATTGTTTTACCGTAAATAAAATACTATCTGTTCAAAATCTGATTTCCCCCGTCCCCATTTATTTTTATTTTTTTAACCACAAGCGATTTTCCTTCTGCTTTCCAATTGGAAAATAACTTATAATAGTTTCTCACACAAAATCCCAATGCTGTGCATTAAAGTTGGTTGTAGCACCACAACTAAACGTGAACAAAAAGCTCTGAACGGCTCGTCTACATACACGACGACAAGGGATCCAGGCGTTCTGGTTTGGGTTCTTTAAGGCTGGTCTTGTCGTCGTTACCGGCTCCGGCTCTTTTGGATCCAGGCTGAAAGAAAACCACAGTTGGTTTTTTTTCTCACCGACAAGCATCAAGAGATTTAAAATGGCATTCTGGAGCGGAGGAGCGCTTCCTCCAACTCACCTCTTGCTCGTCTTCGTCAGAGTTGAACATTTTTTCTAGGTCGCTCAGGGACACGACCAGGTCCTTCTCGTGAATGAGGCTGGTCGAGGCCGAAGGTTTGCAGCTCGACTGGCCCTGACCGTCTGCAAAGTGGAACAGATTGCAGGGAGACGTTAAGCAAGGACAATCTGAACACCTCATTTAGGTGAATGTTCAGTTGTAGGATTCTCTCTCACCATCTGAAGTCGCCGCCGTTCCTCCATCGTCCAACTGAATCCAAAAAAAGAAGAAAAAAAAAAATCATGAGAATGATTCAACTTGCCAACATCGATGCAGGCTGATAAACCATTAATTTATTATCTTTACGTTTGTTATAATTTGTATACTTTCATAATGTGTTATGACTAAATCTGCACATCAAAGTTTACACCTGTCATTCACAGAGTCTGTTGAAAATCCCACTGTGTCAGCTAATGATAGCAGATATCCATGACAACAGATTAAGATGCACGATATATCAAAACCAACATCGGTATCGGTTCACATTAATAGCTTTAACATAAAACCGGACTGATATTTATTTCCGTTTGCTTCTGGAGGCAGAGTGGAGGTTAGTGATGTCGTATTTGCTCTGTAATACGATAGTGATAGTGATGCAGCAAAGGATTGTGGGTAGTTTATAGCAGAAAAGCAGTGGTGAAGACGGGTCATTTTCATCAAGGTTTCAAAAGGGTAGTAAAACACCTAAATATGATATCAGCAAATACCGGTTATTGATATTGGCCCAAATTTTCAGATCGGTGCATCCTCCAATAAACCAGATAGATTGATGGACCCACCTTCTGCTTCTTGTTGCCGTCCTTCTCAGGTCCGTTCTTGTCCCTCTTCTCCGTAATCCTGAACTCGTCGTCTCCGTCTACAAAGGCGTACGGGTCGGACTCGTCGCCGTGCTCTCCGTCACCCGCAGAGGAGCCGAGGTGGCTGTTCCTCCGCTGAGCGTAGGTCCTGACCAGCTCCTGCGACACTTTGAGGGGACGCGAGGAGTTGCACATCAGCCTGAGAAGAGAGGAACAGGTAGGATCAGCACAGGCCTTCTGCAAGTTTCAGCAAGTCGCATTTAAGACCTTTTAATGCCAAAGAGTTAAATTTAAGATAAAAAAATTAAAAAAACAAATATGGGGAATGGTTGGGGCGATGATCCTGGATTAGAATCAAGAATAGCAAAAATTGACATTTCTGGGGTGTATTTGTGGATCTTGGCAGCAGCTTTGTGCTTCTCACACTGCGTATGGCTCTCTACGTATTCGAGAATATGTGAGATTAAATAGCCCTGCAACAACACATTTAATAAGTTAATTTGTTTTAGTAATCCAGGACATTTTAAAGCCTTAATTTTAGATGTACGAGTTGATTTAAGACTCTTTAAGGATGCACCAACTCTCTGTTTTGATCTGTTTTAATGCGCATCAAAAGAAGAAGTAGTAGTAGTAAGGCTTACTCCGTGACAGACACCACCGTTTCCGAACCTCCTGACGAATCATCTCGTATTTTATCCACTGGTAACTGTGGCGTCAAGAAGCTGGAGGCTTTCTTTCTGGGCAGGTTGAAGTACTTCCAGGGGTTGTGAGTGGAGTCTTCTCCGGGTTTTATCGCCGAACCAGTAAACAGCGTGGGCTCCAACGTCTCGTTGTAGTTTGAGGGATAGGCCGCGCTGTCCGGCTGCGGCTCCTCCGTCGAGCCCTTCTGAGGCATCAGGCAGGGCTCCACGGAGGGCGGATAGAACGCCTGGTGGATGGGCGTAGAGGAATTCTTGGCGCCGCTCGGCGTCAGCTCGCCATCGACGTGGTCGCAGGGACGCGGGCTGAGAGGAGGGGGCGGCGGAGAGCCGACGAGGTCCGCGGGAGGGCCGTGCGCGTGCAGGGAGGGGGCTTTGGGCGGCGCCGTGTCCGCGTGGTGCAAGCTGGGATACGAGCCCTCCTCCTGCGGCCTTGGGCAAAGTCTCTGGGTCTGCGTCTCCATGGACTGCTCCTCACTCACTGAGTTGCGGTGGTGGAAGGGCGTCTGCGGTCTCCGTTGCTGCTTCTCGCCCTTCTCCAGCTTCTCACCCAGCTTGTGCTTGGCGGCGGGCTGAGGTGGCTGGCCCGAAGACGGCGGGTATCCTGAGGTGCTGCTGGATCGCTGCTTCTGGTTTTTAGGCCTGTGTAGAAAAAAAACACACAAAAAAAACCAATAGTTTATTTATGGTTGACCAGAACAGAACAACTTTAACCTTAAACAACTAATAAGTAGCCAGGTGGAAACTAAAAGTTACAACCTTTTTCTGATCAATAAAAGCACCAAAAAACCTACAGTGCTTAGTCTAGATGTCGTTACTGAGGGTCGAAAAGTAAATCTAGACCTGCAAACTAACAATTATTTTTGTAATTAATAATTCTGACAATCGGATAAAAAAATTAAAAATAAAAAAAAATTGGGGCATTCTGCAGATTTTCATTTAACCACTTAAACTTATTTTATACAATATTGGAAACACATTAAAACATGAAAAAATAATTATTTTTTAAAACAAAAAATAAGAATTGTTTGGCCAAAAAAAGAGAAAAGGAATAACACAAAATTTCACAAGTGTTAAATTTTTTTATTTTTAAATTTTGTTTTACAGATTTTTTTTCAATAATCGATTATCACGATTACTTGTTTCAGCAGTAACTAAAAGCTTAATATTTAAAATGGTATGATTTTTACACAAGCGAGCATTCAGGCTGTAAGAGAAAAATCCAAAACGTTCAACAGGAAGGCTAAACGGTACCTCTGTTTTAAATTAATAAATAAATGGCGAGAGGTAAATGTTTTCCCTACCTTGAGCAGTTGCACGATGGCCTGTGAGTCGGTTCCACAAAATCCCAGAGTCTGCTTCTGTCCGGCTCCTCCTCGCAGGCTCCGTTCGTCAAGGTTGTAAACTTCCTCCTGGTAATCGGAGAGAAGCCACATTTTCAGCAAAGTCGGGACAAAAGGAAAATAAATCAGTTCTGTTCCCTTTACAGAAAAGGATGGCAAGAAAACGTACTTGTTCCCTGCTCGGTTTATGTTGTACTCCTGCCACACGGTTTCCACCATCTGGCTGGAAAGCCTGCGGGGGATTTTTCCGCCGTGGAGAGTGTTGTTAGAGCTGTAGCAATCAGACCCTGAAGACATCTTCAGCCATCTCTGGGCCGGCTGATAGTCTAGTGGAAGGAAAAGAAAAAAAAAAAAAACAAAAAAACAAAACAGAAAACATAAGGGCAACAACGTTAACCTGAAGGAATTTAGATTAGAAAAAGCTTATAGAAGCGTTGCAAAAGCAAAACGACCTCTAAAACAAAATTTTTTAAAGGAAAAATAATGCAGAAATAAGTCAAAACCTCTCGTATTCTTTTTTTCTTGCTCTTTGCTACATACTGACCCGTTGCCATAGCAACTGACTGACACCAGCTCCACTAGTGCATCAGGATTCAACGCCAAAAACCAGAAATATTTTCCACACAAAAGGAACATTTAGTCCATTACAGTCTCACGTTTTCAGGACTGATGTTTATTTTGCGATTCTTAAGTGATTGTTTGAACACATGGGTGGTTGATTAGATCATTTAAATACCTGCTCTACTGATGATCTGTCAGAGTTGATGTGTGGGTTGCCTTTTTATTCTTTAACTGAACCAAAACACACCAAATTCCACAGCATGGTTACGGTCATCAGAGTCAAGCTAGCATTGCTTCCCTCTTCTTCGCTATTTTTTTCCCTCAATTAAAACTTTTTCCTGACCTTATCTAGTTGTTGTAAAGTTGACAATTAGTAGACAATTAGTGTGTCCCTTTTTCTTTTATAAATCACGCGTACATTTAAAATTTAGCACGTTACTTTGACAACTTGACAGCTAAAACCCAATGCTAGTCATCGTCACAGAGCAGCGTTTTTGGCCTCCAGTGTGATTGCGCACACGTGACGTCACATTGCAACGCATCTATAAGATTGAGAAGTGAACCGAACCTGTGTGGGCTTCTTCTGGCGACGTGGGAGGAGTGAGAGTGACCGAGGACATGGCCGAGTCTCTGTGAGCTGCCTGACCCTGGTGAGCGCCACTCTGCATTCCCGGGGTGTTGG
This sequence comes from Poecilia mexicana, assembly GCF_051168715.1. NCBI lineage: Eukaryota > Metazoa > Chordata > Actinopteri > Cyprinodontiformes > Poeciliidae > Poecilia > Poecilia mexicana. Next base: position 29,297,507 of record NW_028263382.1, on the reverse strand, counting down.
CCGAGCCCTGAGGGACCACGGCGGGGAGGTCCGACAGGGGGAGCAGCACCAGGCAGGAGGGATACACCATCCTGACTCCGGCTGGAAGCAAGCACATTTAAAGAACTTTGTAAAAGAAAGAAAGAAAAACTTTAAAACTTACTGATGTAAGGTGCTTGAATGGAGTTACGTCATCCATCAACATCATTTGATTTTCTTAAAGTTGTGTTAAAAAGTCCAAGTTTGAACAAAATTATTTTCAAATTTCTTCTCCAACTGTTTTAGTCTTTACAAAAAAATTAAGTCACTGTAAAAAGATTTTCTGCGTCTTACCTGCTTGCATTCCTGCCGCCCATCGGCGCCTTATAAAGTAATTCTAAAACCTTACCGACAAGAACCTCCACAGCAGCCAGGGAGTCATCCTCCCAGTCTGCATCCTCCATCTTTTCTTCCGGGACCTCCTTCAGATTGGGGCAGATGGGATAAAACTGCCTCCACTCCTCTATGAGCTTCTGCGTTGGGTGATCTGACATCTTGAAAGCTTGACTGGTGAGCGTCCCGTTCAGGCCGTACGGGCTGAGGATGACTGCGGGGGCGAACATTCACAACACATTTAAGATCCAACGTCCCCTTTAAAATTTTCATTGTGAAATGACATATTTCACTTCAGATCCAAATTTCTAGATGCTTCCCAGAAGTTTTGCAACATCCTGGATTTTTGTGTACAAAATATTGACGCAGTTGGGGTTTATTATTGCCACAAATATCAAAATAACACAATGTGTCTAATTCTCATTTGAGAGGTAGTTCATTTTGAAATGAATTTGAACATTTTAGCAGATTCTGCAATGAGGTAAACGGCCTACTTAAGTCAATATAAAACAATATTTAAGATTGAATTCAATTAATTCTGATTATATATTTTTAAACTGGTTGGAATTTTTTTTTAAACAGGTAAACTTCAATAATTTCTTCTCAGAAATATTACTAAAATCTACATAAATTAAAAAACAAAAAGAAAAAACAGCAAGACTAATTTTATAAGTTGCAAATGTAGCATACTTCTGTTAAAAAACAAAAAGTTAGTGATTTCATTTGGCAAAGCAGGACTTTAATGCACTTTAAACTTTAGCTACTTTTAAAACCTTTAAAAACACTCAAAGCATTCAAAAGAGATTTTATGAACTTGAACTTGTAATGTCTTCACGACATGTAGAAAGAGCAAAAAAAAAAAAAAAAGTAAATTATTTTTTGGGATTTCTGTATGATAATCAACTGACCGAAAAATGGGACCCTTAAAACTTAAGAATTCTGATTTGTATTTCCAAAAAAAGATTCATTACTTCAGAATATTAAACTTAACTTCCAAACTTTTCCGGACGATGTGCTAACCACATGTAAATAAGAAACTTTTGACTCTGCTCCCACCTTGCAGGGGGCTGGAGCTCTGTTGGGCGAGGCTGAGATGCTCCTCGCCGAGTCTCTGAAGAGGCTGATGTTGGGCAATCTCCACGCTCGTGCAGACATTGCTGTCGCCATGGACGAAGAAAGTGAAGGCGCAGGACAGGTGCTCGCTGCAAAGGGAAACAACAAAACATTTAGAAATGTGAGCCAACAAATATGCGAAACATCAGTTCTCTGACCAAGGGACCAGAAGCTAAACATCTAATTGTCACTCACTTCATCGGGAAATTCTAATTTGAAAAGTATATAAATGAAGGCTTGCTCGCTTGTTTTTGGATTGGATTAATGTTAGTAGTGTATTAATTGTCTAGAGATTGTAATTAAGAATTAATTTTAATCATAGCCTCTGAAGGATGACTGGCAGGCCAAATAACTACTCGTTTACTCTTTAAATAATTTCAAACTAAGACCTACTATTCTTGGTCTATAAAAATGTCAAACAGATTAAAATTGAATAAAATTGGTTTAAAAAAAAGTCAGGAACTATTATAGAAGTACAAAATTATACAACATCTTGCAAGGTATTTATCTCTTGGATTTAAAACTACAACTTCTATCAAAGGACATTTATAGGATTTAGGAGAGAAAAAAAAAAGGAGAATTGGTCACAATCTGGATCGGCAAGCCAGGCCTCAAGGAATAATGTAAAATAAAATAACTGTTTCGTTAATTTAAATGACTTAAATCTGCGTATTAAACACCTTGATGCTAAAGGTAATGAGACCGACTTGTTCTCAATTCGAAGCCTGAATAACTCCCCACACTAGCTTAAATTATTCACCAAATCTTCCTGCAGAAATGAGCCAAAAATAAACATGGGAAGTGATTGTAAGCCTTAAATATTACATGTGTACTTCCTAACCGTCTAGAAATCTAGAAAATGCACTGAAATAGTATTTGTTGACACGGCTGCGGTAAAACCACAGTGCCCACTCAGCATTTTCCAAAGACTCGTGTGTTTACCAGCTAGAGAGGGCCGGCGACAGCGAGGCTAACACACAAACACACTTCTGTGAAAAGGAGCCGCTGCGTGCTTGTTGAAGAGTTGGTGTAAGTGTGTTGTGATCGCTTTAAATAGAGAGGAGGAGGGGAAAAAAAAAAGAAAAAGTAAAAGGCTCTTAAAGGTGATCACAAGTGAATGGTAAATCACACTCTCTTATACGCAGCGGCTCTTTGAAATAGCTGCTGAAACACATCCCTGAAATCAAAGAGAGAGCTGCCAGATGGAGCCGGAGCGACGGGCCGCGCTTCAAACACACGAGTCACATGAGCCCAGCCAAAACGGAGGGCTCAAATTAGCTCGTCAGGAAACTCTAGGGCTCCCCTGGCCCTTGTTTGAGAGCAGACACTAAAAAAAAAAAAACAGCTCTGCATAACTATTTCAGATCATCTAGCTGCTTGTACACTTTTTATTTGCTTCAAGCTTTTGCTTTTATGACAAACAGAAGATTTTGATGACGGCATTTGACAAAATGTAAGGTTTATTGCTCGTTCAGTGACTGTATGATGTTTTCATGACGTAAAGCACTTTGAAATGGTTGGTTGAAGAAAACTGACTTGACGTTTGACCTTAGAAGGATCTCAGGAACCTCGAATACATTCACATAGTGATATGTAAATCAACTAAAACCATTTTAGATTTATGATAAAGCCAGTTGGAAATGTGAATCAAGTTAAACTAACCCCAAATTCAGAAACTGAAATAAATCTAATCTTGACTTACAAGACATAATCTCTTATTAAACGCACCAATAAAGCAATAAAAATAAGCGTATATAACATTTGTTCACCTAAGAAACAACAAGACATTTGGGAGACAATAGACATTCAAGCTAGCATTCTGACATCTGTGAAAGCCATCAAGAAAAATCTGAACTCAGAAATCAAACAGAATCTCTTATTATTATTTTAGAGTGGGTGCTGTAGACTCTCAAACAAAACCTTAAAACTTGTTTGTATAAAAGCATCAAAAAAGATCCAGAACTAGAAACTCCCATCTTTTGTTTACAAATGCATCACCCAACACCAAGAACTTTGACACACATACTTGGGTTTAATGCTATGGCACATTAATGGCTTAATCTGGTAATTTCCTCATTCTGAGCTGGATTTAAAACTAATACTTCTATGCAACACTTTTTCTTTTTAGGTCTTTTAGTCACTTGAACAAAGAAAAGAAGAAAAACTAAGCATAATCAGAATCCAGTCAAAAATTACAATTGGTAAAGCCAAGAACAAACCTGAAAATCAGTATTGGCCAAATAAAAGCTATGTGGTGTACCTCCAAAACCAGCAAAAAAAGCCTATTGGGTGACACTCTATATACAGTATTTCCCCTTTAATTTGACCACAAAAAAAGAAGAAGAAAACAAACAAAAAAAGAAAATCATTCCAACTCTAGAAAATTCCACAACTTTAAAAAAAAAAGTTACATGTCTCCCTAAAATACAGCTGGTCAGATATATATTAGTGTTAACTGAAAGATGCAGGGGAGCCACAGACACCTGGAAACCTCTCCTCGTATTTGACTAGGACATGAAGTTTTGCATTAATCTTTGCCGTTTTTGTAAGGTGAAGTCTCATAGCTAGAAACCAACATTCTAATAATAGCCATGCCAGTTTCAGCAGCACGTCTCCAGCTGAATCCCAAAAGAGAATTTTTAATAATTAAAAGGATGTGAAAGGCCACCGACTGTTGAGCTAACTTTCAACCACAACTTTCACAACATCTGCTCAGAAAAACTTCCCTCTGCAGCACCTATAAACACACATCTCTTTCTGACACATGTATGAGAAACTTAACAGTCTTAAGAAAAAAAAATGCAACTTTTCCATAAAAAAAAACAAACAAAACATTAGCAGAGTCTTGCATGCTGAAAATCTGAAATAATACCCAAACAGAAAGCACAGACTAAAATTTGGCATGACTGCAAAAACATAACTCCAGTTGCCAAGCTTCTGCCTCACAAAGCACCTCAAACCCCAACTCGGCTCCTTTAGACTAGCCAACAGCAATTAGAAAATACCTCGTTAAACTGCACATCTGCTGAGCTCGTCATATAAACCATTTCTCAGTGAAACGCTGGTAAAAAAAAATGCTGTTAAAGGGTTAATAAAGGAGCAATGTTGTGGTAACTTCCTTTCAAAAAGACCAGGAATTATTTTAAGCAATATTTGATGTACGCAACATTTTTATAAAAACTGAAGTTTACATAATTACTTTATTGTACAATAAAATGTTACCATGTGCCTGAAAAGCACATAACACTGCCCCTTTAAAAAGTTGGAAATTTTTACATGAAATGTCTAATGACTGTGAAAAGGTCCTTCGCAGAGAAACTATGTTAAAAGCAAACTCTTAAGACATATTTGACCTATAACCCTTTTGAGTTCTTCCTTTTGAATAAAACCTGCACATGCATTTTTTTCTTAACCCAACACTCAAATGTGCTTTTGCCTGAGACATTTTTCATAAAGCAGAATTTGACTCATCTGTGCTCTCGGTCTCGGCACCTTTTTTTTTTTTTTTTTGAGCCACTGCTGGATTTGATTGAAGCCTACCTCTTATTGATGATCTTCTCCTCCTTTTGGTATGGCTTGACGAACCACTTGCCGATGCGAACAAAGCCGCGGTTCATGAGGCAGCGCTCCAGCAGGTTGTGAATGGCTTTGAAGAGGAGCGTCCGGCACTCGTAGGACAGGCCGCTCTCCCACTCGCCATTCTCCTCGCCTGAAACAAGACACGGGCATTAAGTCACGAGTCCAACGAAGTGCCTGACGTTAAACGTAAACAGGGATGAGCAACATATGTCAGAAACGTGCCGACATTATTCAGTTTGCAAACTAAATGGGACCACTAAGGCAATTCCACGTGTGAAAAGATTTGGTAATGTGCCAAGAAAACAGCTGTGAACCAGAAATTGATTATTTTCAACTGGACCTGCTTTGACCGGAGAGCGTTTGGTATGAAACTCAAAAATCTGATCAGTCCATCGGTGAACACACAGTACCTAAGTGCTAATAGGTCTCACTGGCTGCAACACTCTTTGGTGTAGAAGTTGTTACAGTGAGTAGACGACTCAGAATGAGCTATTTTCAGTTTCTGTGAGGTTTTTCACAAAGTCACAAAAGGCGTGAAAGGTTACTTAAAATGGAAACTGAGGGCCCATTTCCTCAGCCTGCCACAACGGAAAGCTAGACTTAAGCAGGTGTCAGTCATTTCACTGCCTTGCAAATCTGTACTTTTACATCTACACAAGGAAACCGCCAGCCACCTCATGCCAATTCATACCCACTTCAGGGACATGATCTCAAAATTACAAAACAGTAAATTGACCTGGACTACACTTCTGTAGCTAACAGGAAAGCTAAATATCAAATGGTCTGTTTTATCCTTTTGAGCGTCTAGAAATCTCTCTTATCTCTACTTATGAGAGCAAAGATTTATTTATTTTTCCCCCCTTTATAGGCTGTTGTTGCAAACTTGTATTTAGCAGTTTTGGGTCTGAATGTAGCCATCTATCCCCATTGATATATTCAAATTGAACTCTCCTTAATAGCAAAAACAAATACTTTTTTAAATAACTGCATGCATGTTTGCACAGATAGAGCTCCGTTGTGTGATGCTGCTTTTGCTTCAAACATAAATATTCATCTTTTATAACAGGAAATCAGAAGAAAAATGAAGTCATGAATAGAAAACAAAATTTGAGATTAGAAAACAGACTACAAACCTTTGAACTGAGCGTGTCTATTCTTTGTATTTAAATTTTAGTAATAGATTTAAACACTATAGAAAAGAAAAAAAAAGTCTTGGTAGTCTTTCATCTGGGATCAGTTATTCTTCCAAAGATAAGTTAAGCATTACTGCTGTTTCAGAAGCTTAGCTGAGATTTCTCAAAAACCCTCATTCTGTATGTGTAATGGCTAAACTCTGCTGTCTGGCGTTAATACCTGATCCAGTCCAAAACTTCTCTTTTTAAAGAAACAGGGCTTTTGTAAATTCTCAGATCTTTTATTATCAATAAGCTCCTGACCCAGTTTATAATGAAACGGCTTGAGTGTCAAACACTCAACATGTTTAAACATGAGCAAAGTTCCCACAAATTGTAGAATTTTTCCTGCAAGTACCAGCACAGCAGTTCTACGGAGAGCAATTTTCAAGATCAATCATTTGCAAATATTAGTCCTGAGCAAAATTGAACAAACACACAAATTAGGGCAGATGACGGGCCGGACAATAAGTCACTGCAATAAGTGAAATTCTGTGGGAAAAAAAAAGGCAGCCAACGAAGATCAGCACTTCCTCTGCTGGCACTCAGACACAAACAGCCGTCTGCAGTTATGACAGTAATGAGAGCTGTCGTTGTTTCCGTGGTGATGCCTGCAAGTACGAGCTCTGCAAGTCAACAAGTTTGATTAATGACAAGAGTCCCTGAGGGCGACGCGGTAATGCCAAGGAGAGGTGGTAGTGTGATTCCCTCAGAGAGAGGGGAACGGGTCGACGTGAACCAACCACTGCGCCGTCGAAGCTTTAAGTTACGTATGGGAACTAAGAGAATAAGAAGAAAAAACGCACAACAAACCTGTTGCAGCACTACTACTGAAAGGCATGCAGTGGAATGCATGTGTCATTAATGGTGCCAGCCACTTTGATAACATCAAGACAGTAAGAGAAGCCAAATACTGAAGCACCTACATTTCATGCTGGAAAACAAGACAAGGAAGTCCGTCTCCATGTGCAAGAACAAAACAATAAATACCAGACGATATCAATGGGCTGAGTAGTGCTGTCACAGTAACATTTCACTCGTGGTTTTGTCCAAACCAATGCACAAGAATTTTGTGGCAAATACTGGAAATGTGATGCTCTTCAGCATTTTAATGTAAATAATATAAAGATAAAAGCTTTGTGAAAAAATGTTTTTTAGAAGAAAGAAATGTGTTGATTCGCTTGCTGTTGTACAGTGTAGGATTGCGCATTTAAGTTGAATTTTCATGAGTTTATGTAATTAAGGCAAAAACATCTAAATTTTAAAAAAATATATAAAAATTGCCCTTTGCCAGACAATAAATTGTCCCACAAAATACAGCGATAATATCGCTGTTTTAAGACAATTTTCATGTATTGATAATGGTATAGCAATTCAAGTTCAGCCTTTCAAAGGCTAAAACTCTGTAAAGAACACTTAACACTGGAAGGTCTTAAATATCCAAAATAAATCACAACCTAAAACAATAATTCAGATTGACTACTGGTTTTTATGTCCTTTTTTTTTTCAACTTGCTGTAACATTAATTGCCCTTTAGGACTCGAATAAAACTGAACCTCAAACGAAAATATAAACCACAGATGAATTATGAGGCCTCTGTAAACAAAAATCTAACTTAAAAAGATATCAGAATAAAAATTATTGAGCTCATTTTAATTTATTATGGGATTAATAGATTAACTGGCAATTACAACAGGCTTATGTGTCCCTTAATGAGTGGGTCAACCAGGAAAAGTGATGAAACCAAGAGTTGCTGTGATTTGACCACAGAAATCTGTCAAAGGTTTTAGCCGACATGAATTTTATGATCTCATCTTTTTATTTTCTTTAAAAAAATAAAAAATAGGCACAAAAGTTACTGCAGTTTTCCTCTAGGCTGCTGTGTGTGTGTGTGTGTCATGTTCTTTCCCTACAGCCTAGAGAAGTAAATACACGCTTGTTCCTTTATGTCAGTCAGGAGTTTGGTTCCAGTGATTGGACGGCGCATCCTGAGCTACAGTTTCAAAACAAACAGGGACTGAACATCTGATAACTGCATAATAAAAAGCTCTTCTAAGGTCAGAGTGGTCTAAAGTACAGACATGCTCCTAGTTAGGCAGCAGCAGATGTAGATTTTGATGATCTGTAAGGTTTTGTTAGTTGAACAACTGTAAGAAGCTGCAGAAATAAACTTAGGGCCTACCTAAAGCTTGGTAGGCCCCATTTCTTTGTTTTTTTACTTAAGAAAAAATTTTTTTCAGGTTTTGGGTTATTTGAAGTCTGCTGCACCACTCGTTTGTCTGCTTTTGCTTTTCTCGCAACTTCAACTATTTAGACACATGGCTGCGCCTGCATATGTTATGGTGTTTTCACACCTGATGGGTCTGGTAGACTCCATTTGATTAGGGACCAAAGTTGCAACATTTGTGACATTTTTCAGCTGCTGCGGTTCGCTTTCACACTCTGTATGGAAACAAACCAAACCATTTGAAAAAAATCTCTGTTGCCCTCCCTCACTTGTGGGGGCGCTGCACCGAGAACATCTGAAGAAGACACCAAGCGCAACTTCGCCCTTCCCAAAAATGTAAGCAAATTTAAGCGGTTGCAGGATTTCTCTGTTTGCTAATAAAAAACCACAAGCCATTTCTCCCGCTAGTGTTAGACTTGCTCGTTTGTTTTGGTTGCATTTACCCAGAATGCAATGCGCTAAAGTCATCTTCCTGCTTTCTGGTGCCATCTCCAGTCCTTTTGGCATTCACATTCAAACAGGACCGATAGCTCGGTTTGTAAGCAGGGCAGAGTGTGTTTATTTGGTCTGCAAAAAAGCTCCATTGTGCTTTCACACCTCCCTAAATGAACCAGACTTTCTAGCCAAACGAAGCGGACGAAACAGGGCTGGTGTGAATGCAGTCTTAATGTAAAGCACTTGCACATACTTTCTAATTACTTACACTTCATCTTTTATCACATTGGTTTGTGTAAATAATGGGATTAAACTAAAACAAATATGTAATTAACATATTTAGTTGATACTAGTCATCTTAGTCATTAGGTTGTAACCAACACCTGCGATGCAAACTTTCTTTTTCCATCTGGGGATTCACTATGATATAAATCCTAATTTTGTTCATTTTATTATTTTGAGGGAGTCAAAAAAAATTATGTTCATAGTGGGGGAAAAAATTACACATTTTTCAGGATGAAAAATAGTGGTTTGAAACATACCATGCAAGCAAAACTAAGTAAAAGAAAGCTAAGCATTTGCTGGCGACACTAGGTCTGCACTCCTCATCAGCTGGCGGAAAGAAGGCATAAACCAAGACAGATTCCCTCAGCTGGTGACAAACGATTCCCTTGCTTACAAGAAAGATGAATTTTGCTGTTTGGAAATGTTTTTTAGCATATAAAGAACACAGACAGCCATGGTGTGGACTCTAAAGGAGCTCCATCCATAACTCTTTATTAACCAAACCCATTTTAAACGTAGAGTTGGCAGGCTTACAAGTGACTGCAAGTGGACAACCTCAGCAGATAGCCTGACTAATTAACCGGTTAAAATCAGTTTGCTTTACTGCCGATTACACAACGGCACATATTTTGGTTTCAAATGACTCTGCAAATGCAACGGGATTTAAAAAAAATCTTCTATAGACCAACGCACTTCTGCATTCCAAAATGACCACATCATATAGTGCGACCAAAGGGGGGGGTTGGATAAGCGACCCAAATCCCGCTGAAAACATGCAAATGGATGCATTTCACTTACTCGAGAGCTCATTGTGGATAAGCTCAGCGAAACTGGGGTCATCCCCCCACCAGAAGAGCCAGAGCTCCCTGCGACCCGGGGTGTGGTGCCTCCTCCACACACTCAGCACATCCGCTGCCAGGCATCGGCTGAAGCTGCACAGGATGGGGTCCTCCTCGGTCACCGGGAAAAGGATGGGCGACGAAGTGGGCCCCTGCCACACGAAACGCCGCCACTTTATCCCCGTCAAGTCAGCCTGAGAGGAGGAGGCAAACAAAGTGAGGATTTTAACAGTTTGGAGGCAACTGTCAGTTGTTTACTGCATGGCTACGCATGAGCGCATTTCCCTTTACAGTAAGCTGAAAGCAGATACATATATATGTATAATATATATATATATATATATATTTAATTTTATACAATAAAAAAGACAAAAGGAAGAGAATTTCTCACAGTATTTAAGACAACACAAACAGGCCTCAAAACATAACTTTATCACTGCTTTATAATAAAGAGCTGGTTTATGAGTGCAATTTAAGACAGTAATTGACCTATTTGAGCCAAGTGTAGGATTATACAAAAAAGGAAAAAGGGAAAAAAAAGAAAAGAAAAATAGCATAGGGTGTTTAAGTTAATTCGCCTGTTGACCCGACCTGTTACAGTAGCTAGCTCTGAAAATTCCTCTAACTGCATTGTAAACACAGCTCGACTCCGCACTCATAAACAACTATTTTATATAAAACTGCGATGCAACATGGAGTCCCCCGTGTTATGAAAGTTAGCCTGGTCACGGTTTTCAAGTTACAGGCCCGGTAATTCCTTCACGCCAATCTGCAACTGACGTTACAAAGCTTGTTGCCTTATTAGCCAAAATGGCTTTCTGGCCTCTCAGGAACACAGCAGCTAGTGCTAGCAGCGAAGACTTACTAGGGAGAAGATGTTGGAGTGGCAGTCCTCCAAACTGGCCCCGTTAGGTACAAAGCAAGAACTCATCCTTTCACACCGTGACGGCAACGTTAAAGTCCATTGTTTCAATCGCCTTTCGGGGCAGGAGCCGATAGGTGTAAAACTCGGGTGTCGAAGCGACGTTTGAAACGCTCAGCAACTTCTAACCGGCGCTAGCCGCCGCTAGCCTGGCGGCTAAGCTAACGTTAGACAGGCAGCCAGGGAGCGACAACTGTAGGCTTGTAGCAATTTGATTCATCAATCCTATTTGAAATGTATTGTCTGATCCGGTTAGGCTCAAGCCCACAATACCGAAGGATCAGCCAGACAACGTTAACGCAAACACAACATTACAAGCGTTAAAATCCAACATGAGAAAAGTTACATGCGAAAGGAGAAAAATGAGCTAGAAAAACTTCATCACAAAAGCTTGGTCCCTGGTATGCTAATGCTAATGTCAGCTAGAAACAATTTCAAAGCAAAGGAACTCTCCCCTCCCCCTGATCTCAGCTAGCCTGTGCTAACACCCGAGCTAACATACCAGAGCCTCAATAAAACAATGCGCTACACCGCCCTCATGTACACTAAAACCACCACGTCGCCCCGTCATTATAAAACTGAACCTAAAACAGATTAAACGCCACAATCTCCGAGACTACTCGTCGGCTGCTCTTGTCTGCCTGGATCCATGGCTCCTGCAGATTTCCATTATTTCACTACATGGATTGAATTCTTTTAATGGCGGCCAGGAGGACAACTCTGCCTCTCAGCTCCCATTGGCCAAAATGTGTTGATGGGGGGCGTCATCCGGCTTCAAGAAGCTCCATGACTTCACAGTTTACAAAATGAGAGCTCCAGAGCGTCTGTCATAGCTGCTAAATGCACCTTTTGTAAAGCCGAACAACAAACGGTCATTAAGCTGAGAGTTTGTGTATATTGCGGAGGAGTTCATGTCTGACAGAACCGGATGTTCTGTCACTTTTGCATCAAGTAGAAGACGAATTAGTGGATCAATACATTTTCTAAATTAGCAAATCAAGTACTTTTCAAAAACTGCATGTCTTGCTTCTTTTTTTTTTTTTTTGCTTCTGAGGACGTACCTAAATTTTGGCATATTTTACATGCCAAAAAGTTGTTGAACTATTTCTAGATTCATTACTGTGGAAGTAACAATGACTTCTCTGACAGTTACACATGCTATGTTATGGTTCCAAAATGTACAAGAGGAAAAAATATATATATTAATGAATTTTGGTAATTAAAATTATTTTTTACAAGTTTAAATTCTCTGGACTAGAGGTTCAACTTTACTGTACTTTATAAATATTTAGAAAAATGTATACATACCATTTCCAAAAGGCAAGTAGAACTGTAAATATATGACACAGCAAGTAATCTAACTTGCATTACAAGTTAGATTACCTGTGATTCCTCAGATGTATTTAGCATAATTCACAATGCACATATTTGTTTATAAATAGATATAAAGAAATCATTTGGTTAACAATGAAACAAATTATTAGAAGATCAAATCTTATTTAATGTGAATGCAGAAAATGATATAAATAGCAATGCAAACACTAATGATAATAGATAAAGTCATTAACAGATTGAATACTTCTTTCCTCCAAGCAAAACATTTTTCTTTATTTACGTCATTCATGTGTATTCTTATAATTAGTGTAGAGCACATAACTTAAATATTGAGCAATTAGTGAGAACTAATAAAACAAACTCAGAATTTAACTGAAAAAATTTAATCCACATTTAAATTTTTGCTTCTCTGCAGAAACTTTCTCAGCCACAATAGTTTACATTTACTAAACTGAGGTAAACTTTTAAAACGCAACCTATATCTGCAGTTCCCTGCTGAGTCTTGCAGCAAATTGAATGCACATTTTGTGTCTAATCAAAATGTTCAAGTAGAAATTTTGGTCACATTTGAACTATTATTGAACATTGTATTTACAAACTAAAATGCTAGATTAAAACAAAACATAAACCAATAGCCTTCAATACACTCCAAAGTTATTTTCTAAAATGGACAATCAGAGCAAACTGTCAAATTGAAAAAAAAGAAGCTTAAATTCTGCCCTGTTTGAATATCTTTAGGTTTCTTTTCTAAAAAAAATAAAAATCTCCAAGAAAACAAAGGACTTTTGACATCTCTAAGTTGACCAAGTAGTGATTTCAGTGTGATTTAATTTTGTTCGAGATCACTGAATTTTATTTACTCAACTTCAGAGTACAAATAGTGCACAGCGACTGATACATTTGTAAACCCGACTGTTCTGATAATTATGGTCCCCTTTGAAGTCCCTATCTAAAAAGCTTTGTGCTTATTTGTTGAACCATTTAAATTTTAACTCACCATTTTAGTGTTTAGTGTTCTCATTTTCAGACAACGTAACAAAAACATGATGCATGAAACTGTTTTGTTTGCTAAGAGCATAATATGTAAGAGTAGCTGCAGGTTAAATAGCTCTTTCTCTGAATGGAGTCCTAGCATTCCTTCTAGTTCTAGTTAACAAAACTTGATTTTTTTTTCAGTGGGAGGGAGTGAAGCAATGCAACATCTTACATAAAGACACATATGGACTGGCATGAGATTCTCACATAATCATATCCCAGTAAAATCTTGATTATGCTATCAGAACCTAGTGTGTGCTATAGACAAAAGCAATACACTTGCACACAGAAGAACATTTACCTGGTTAAAAAAATAAATCCATGTTCAGCTAACAGCTGGAATGACACTAATCATTCTGGCCATAGTTTTTCCTTTTAGAGTTCAACTGAGATAAATGTGACAAAATCATTGTTGTCACGAAGAACTTTGAAGCCTTTGTAGATTTTTGTTACTTGCAGATTCAATATTGATCTCAGTGACATTCAGTGTATTCTACACCCTTAGAGAAATGTAATCACTTTCACAGATGATGACTGTAACAACCATAAAAATGAAACCTGTGATGTGTAATTGAGAGAAATAGGTAATCTGGGTCAAACTTGTCAGACAATCATAGCGCTATGCCATGAGTACAAAATCTGCAGCCTTGTTGCGAGATGGCAATGTTTTACCAAATATTGTGTTGAAAGTTAACTTCAATACTCCAAAACCACAAAATTTTAGCAAGTATTTTTGTCTGGTTTCTTGTGCAAAAGTCTTGGTACTCCTGAAATAAGACAAAACTAACTTCCAAGTAACTTTTAAGCAAGATATACGATATAGGTAATCGGTCAGTTTAATTTTATTTCAAGGGTATGAAGATATTTGCACTGGAAACTAGACAAATATACTTTGCAAGATTTTGTGTTTTTTGCAGTGAAACCCAATCATGCTTAGTGGGAGGCTTAGCAGAAATATAATAATTGTTGAAGTTATCGAATGAGGTATTGATTTTAAGCTGGGAGGAGTCTGCAACTGATCATTGTCTATCGACTTGTAATTTTACCAAAATGCTGACTGGAAGTAATATTAAAGTTTTAGCATGGCCCAATCGGAGCCCTCAGCTGAATCTGATAGGATCTGTGGAGGTAGCTAAACTTTTGGGTGATACCAAAGAGCCCTTTCCATCTGGAACACTTGGAGTTTGTGTTCACAAAATCATCAAAAGAGCCGTTGAAAAATGCATAAATCTGGTCGGCAATTCTAAAAAGAGTTTGACTTCCACAGAGCTTGAATTCCTCTAGAGATTTTTCCAGGTATAAACGTTGTTTGATATGTCATTTTAAAAATAAAATGTTATTATAAAACATTTAAATTTTGAGAGATGCCTCTCAAACCAGAAAGAAATTTCTTGGTTCAATTAAGTAATTTTTTTTTTTTTACTTAAATTGTACGGTATGCATCAAATTATATGCAACATTTTTTTAAAGGATTTATTTATCTTTCACTTTATGGCAACCTGATATTTTAATCAGGTGTGCCATAAAGAGCCACTTATTGACCAATGTGTTGCATATATCAAAAGCTGTGGGGCATGTTAGAAAATGTTTGAAAAAATGTTTTAATCTCTAAATATTTTTTGGAAACACTTTGAAAAAAAAAACCTCTGTCTGGGGTTATCCTTCGTCTTGCATCAAAGGTTAAATGTTTTCATTATTTCTTTTACTTGATGCGTTCAGGATGCCTGCCTGTCATTACCACATTACACCACAAGGCGGAGACTCAAAGCCAGCCCTCTTTTTGAATGACCCTCCCATAAAGGCGGGCACATCAGATGCATCGAGAAAATGTCAACAACATGCCGGAGACTTCCAGAGAAACAGAAACCGTGGAGAGAGGGAGGGACAGACAACAAAGAGACCAAGAACACCAGACGTCTCGTAACGTAGTGTCAGTGATATCTCAGTTAGCGGACGACAATTTGACTCTTGTGCGGGTAGGACGCTTTGCTTTCGGTTTGTTTGGAGGCAGCGGGGTAGAGAAGTGGAAGTAGCGCTGTTATGAAACAATTTTTCGTAGAAAGGGGAAGAAATTCGTGGTTTTCTGTGAATAAAAACGCTTACAATTACCTCTAAGCACTTCCTCTCTTGAACATGATGTCAATGATTCAGCGCACTGTATGCGCGTGCACCACCACCATCATCATCATCAGCAGCAGCAACAGCAGCAGCAACAGCAGCTTGTGCTGCTCTTAAGCTGTCATTGCCAAACAACATGCTCTGCTACGTGCAAGATTCCTTCCCTTTTGTCACCTGTACACAGCCCTCACAGCTCTCTCCTGTCTCACACAGAACATTAGCACCGGTCTGGCTGTTGCTGGTGTGATTGTAATCGCAAGGAGCATCAGAGTGGTAAGCTGCCAAATATGTCCTCTATAACAAATTAAGTCTCAATTTGGGGATCATTTTCAAGTGGGAGAAATGCATGAAACGGATGAGCAGATCACAGTGACTGGCAAAAGCATTCACAACCACTGAACAATTTCACATTTTGCCACATAACCACAAACTTGCATGTGTTTTATCAGAATCTCTATTGATTGAGAGAAAAAAAAAACAAAAAAAAAAACAAGGCAGCCAAAGGAATGATTTACTCAAGAAACTTGAGACTCTTGAGAGAAACATGAATAGAGCCTTCAAGATAACAATTGTGTGCCCAAATATTATTTTATCCGTCAACTCAAAGTTTTTATATGTATTTTTCCAAATTACATTATTGCCAAAAAGAAAGTTCAATGCTACTTAACTCTAAGAAAGATACATTTTAACAATTTAATGGGAAGTTTTTATCAAATTTTGCCACAGTTGCGTACATTAATGATCTGTATGTGGGCTGAAATAAAAATGAGTTTTACGCCTCTGGTCTATATGGTTTCAAAATCTTGTTTACTGATAAAAATTCTAAAAGTGTGTCATGCTTTAGCACCCAACCACTTTACTCTGATACCCCTAAATAAATTATGGTATAACCAATTGCTTTCAAAGTTCACCTCATTAGTTAATTTCAAACTAACAGACCCTCAGGTTTGTTAGCTGCGTCTTCAGCGTTATGAAGACAGGTCAGAGAAAAGATCAAATTAGGGTCAGGTTTTATAACAACATTTCACAGAGCTCTGTTTAATCCATCATCTGACAATAGAGAGAGGATAGCATTACTGCACATAGCCAAATAAAACAAGAGTGAGCTACATCCCGTTCTTGTTGTTAAAAGAGTTGCAAGTAAATAAATAAAAGCAAAGAAGAAAAGTTTAGGACAAAGTTATTTTTTTAAATCTGGAAAACCTACATGACTGTTTTTTGCAACCCTCGTCTATAGAAATCTGACTGCTTTGCGTATTTCATTCATGTGTCTAGTTTATTGTTTCTTTAGCAGGTCAAAATCAAAAACTAGAAAAAGTTTTGCAATTATAATTAAGAAGAAAAATACTAAAAATGTTGTTGCACCTGTTGCACTTTCAACTTGACATTTTTTGGCCCACATGCCAAAACGTTTGGACACCACCAGCTTAGATCAAATAAAACCTGTGTATTAGAATGGCCCAGTCAAAGTTCAGATTTAAACCACATTGACAATCTGCAGCAAGAGTTGCGACTTGATAAAACGTGAAGCAGTTAATGAGGTCTGAACGCTTTTGCAACATACTGTAGGACGTATCCTGGGGATTCCTTTAAATGTCGTCACCCCATCTTATTTCATCTCTCCAGATCACGAAATTTCAAGCCGCTTCTGAGATCCCGGTCCGTTTCATTGAGGGGAACGTCAGCCTTCGAGGAAAAGTTCGTTCCATCACAGAGAGAGGAATAGAAGTGGAGCACGTCCCAATTTATCTGCCAATCATCTCTCCGTTACTGTTAAAGCACCGGGGTAATGTCTACTGTTTTACACTGGATTTATATTTGCTTGAGTATATGCACTGATAGACCTTAGAGTTTGTTGATTCTAATGGAGGAACAAGCAGGATTACTGTGGAAGAAACATTTTCTAAAATTAATAAAAACATTAGTAAAATTAATTTATTAAAACTAATAAAATGATAAATAAAAATAAGCAAATGCAAACACAGTAATGTGACGGAGTGGGTAGACCATTGTAGATAAAATAAAACAATAATACAGAACACAAAATGCAGACATTTTTAGATTGATTTCACATATTTACAAGAAAATAAAAAGAGATATTCTCTGATGTTGGAAAAAAACGTAAATTTGGAGGAAAAAATTAAAGTTTTCTGTTACCGACGGCTTAAATTTACAATACTAAACTGTTAAAACCAGCATATTCTATGACATTATAAAGTCAGAAATTCAATAAAAGCTTAAATCTTGGTTGTTTGTTTGAATCTTTATGTGCTAGATCGCTAACAAAATGGTTTTTACACAAAGTTAAGACGTTTTTATTAAGCTGAAATTGTATCCTTACAGAACAACAGGAAGAAAACCACATTTACCAAAGTGTTTTATCTGCTTTCATTAAGCATTCTTCAATGCTGACACTTTTGCGTGAAAACTTTGTCCAGTTTTGCTTGCATTATCATTATATTGTGCTCCTAAACCATAAATGTTGAGAGCACACAGTCTAGACTTTATTTCCAACGTAAAACATTTCAGGCCGTGCAGTGGAGGATAAAGGACAACAGCTCAGGCATAACCAGTGATTTATTGTGACATGGGTCATAAATGCTGTTTCTCTCCTCTCCCCAGATGCGTCGACGTCTCCGCTGCTGGTGCATCTGGCTGGAGTGGAGCTGACGCCGGAGGGAAAGACGTGGCTGCAGAAGAACCTGGTTCCTCCTCAAACCGTTTGGCTGAAACTCATCAGCCGAGAAGACGACATGCTGCACTGTCTGGTGTCCCAGAGCCGGGTGAGGCAGCGAATCATCCTCATACCTGTCACCAAAGGTGTATATAAACATTTAAATGAAACTAATCGTTAATTGAAGTAGCATAACCCCACTGTTAAAAATAAAAAAACTACAATCGGAGTGGCAGTTTAAAAGTTTAAAACAAACGGAAGTGTGTCAGACAAAACTGGGAGAGATGCCGTTTTTTCTCTTTCCTTTTTAAGCTTATTGTAAGTTCTCATTGAGAACTTCCATTAACTGAAGAAGCTTTTCTTCTTCGATGGGTTTTTTGTTTTGTCATTTTCTAGCCTCCTTCCGTCTGTCCAGCAGGGGTCGATGTGGAGCTACTGCATGAACGAGGAGCTCCTAAGGCTCGGCCTGGCCCGCCGCGCTCCCATCGCGGGACTCCCGCCGGGCTCTCCCCTCTACTGGCGCCTGCACAGACGGCTGCACAGGGCAGAGGTGAAGGCGGAGAAGAAGGGTCAGGGTCTGTGGAAGAAGGAGGGCTTGTGGGAGAGGGCTGCCAAAGCCCTCAAAGACAATCCGTTGCTTAGACTGATGGGGAGGATCTTTAGAAGGACTCGCACTGAGTGACTCATTAATCCAAGTCAAACGCTTTGTTGTCGGGCATTTCGAAAGCCACCGCTGCTCAAAGGACACAAATTAATTTTATTGATAGAGATTGTCCACAGCTTAAGTAAGCTTAGAGACGTCACAAAAGCTTGAAAAATGTGAATACAAAACTGGAAACAGTGGGTCAAACTTTCTTCTTTTGTCCTTTGTACGGCAAGAAGTCAGTACACTACATTCCTCTTGCACATGTTTAAGATGTTGGTGTCGTTTAATCAGCTGAACAGTGTTTGGAATATAAATTAAAATTACTGTTAAAATCAACATTGTAACCTGTAAGATTACAAAGCCTATGTGTTAATGTGTGTGTGTTTGACTGGGACTTCCCACTTGGGGTGGGATCACTTAATGGTGTTCAAAATAGAGAGGGATGGCGGGGGGTCCACTTGTCCACTGTTGCTATGGAAGCACTAAACGTGAAACACAAAGCGCCCTAAAGGCTAAACTCTATATTGGTTCCTCTCAGATCTCCCATGGGATCCCAATATGCACCATGTAAGGAGCATTTAAAAAGTTGTTCCTTTTGTGTGCAGTTTTACCAAGCCTTTTGCGACGTTTAAGCTTGAAAGTGGAAATAAATGGGCCATAACCTCCCTTTCCAATTATAAATGTATATATTTTATAATTGGAAATTAATACAAAAGTCCCACAGAGTAATAAACTGCAGTTTTAGCTACTTATTTTATTCCAATAAGGCACCTGCACTCTGACTCGCACGTATGCCATCTGTTCACAGTTGTGATTGTGGCTTGCTCATGTTCCAGATCAACATACAAGCTTTCTGCCAGAGTCATACTCCATTTATTTCTTAGCAAAGGAGGGAGGTCTGTAAATGAGGCCAAACTGCAGCATGCCCCGTGGGGTGCGGGGGTCTTGGTGCAGTGAGAGTTAGCGCCGTAGCGCTCCATCCAGAGGGACATGGGGAGATTAGTGCAGAAGGGAGGAGGGTCAGAGCCGTGGAAGGGGATTTTGGATCCAAACACAAAAGCGGGAGAGGAGGAGTCACGGAGGGAAGGGGAAAGGGAACCAAGTAGAGTTGGGGGGGGAGTGAGGAGAGTGGGATGGGGGAGAAAAACAGAGGGAGGGGTGACGATGAATCAGCTTGTCGCCTCTTTTGTTGTGCAAATGTCACTGGGGACTGTTGCTGCCAAAGAGCGTTGTGATTGGTGGGCAGGTTTTAAATTGTAAGGTGCATTCGGGGGGCTGATGGGAGACTTTGAACTGTCAGCGAAGTGAGGAGCAGGAGGGAAATCACGGCTCAGACGGAGAAGGAAGAGGAAAGTTTTTAACAGTAGAGTTTATAGACGCCGTTCACTGAACTGATCCTTACAGAACAACAACGGTTGATATGGCGTATGTTGTGTTTTTGTTGTTTTAATCTGGTAATGTCTGTAGAGACCAATTGTTGGAATCATTGTGCTGACTGCTCACTTGTGTTACGACTCATCTCGCCGACTTAGAATGTCAAAAAAATAAATGTGTTTCTACAATGCAATTCAAAAGGGGAACTCAGGCATTATGGGGTTTCATTACAGGCAGAATGATGTATTTCACTTATTTATTTCCAATAATTTAGATGATTATGGATTACAGCAAATGAAAACCCACAATTACATTTCTTACAAACTTAACAGTTTTAGATGATTTAAACCAATAAGGAGGATTTTATAATTGACAAATGTTTACTTTCTAATTGAAAGGAAGTTTCTTAACAATAGCTCTTTCCTGCTGTTTTTGTGCTAATCAAATATGGCCGTACAGTTGTCATTAATCCTCTTTTGATCAGAATTATACATAGTTTGTAGAGTTTATAGATGATTGTGTTTCTCCCCCTTCTTTCAGGACAAATTTGGACTTCAATATCGGCCAATTCTGTCTTCTTGACTGTGCAGTACAAGCCTATCAACCGAAACAAAAGCTGCATTTAAGTGAGGGTGCATTTTAACCGTTTACGGTGTCGTCGGATTTCAGGTCCTGGTGCGAAATGAAATCAGTGGACAGTGAATGGACTAATACCAGCGGATAAAATGGCTCCTCAAATCATCTCTGCCTGCTAAAATGTCACACTTGACCTCATGCATCGTGGATTCTGACCCTCTCCACTCTTCCTCCAGACTCAGTGACTCTAATTTCCACATTAAATGCAAAATTGGTTTGAATTGTGAAGAGGACTTTAAACCATTGAACAACAGTGCTGTCCTTTGTCTCTGATTCAAGATTGGTTTAATAGAAGGAATGCAGCAATCGTAGTCCATGTCCTGGATAAGTCAGCTTGAGTCCGTCTGTAGTTTCTGTGAATCTCAGCCAAACTCTTGAGAGAGATTCACTTTACATTCCTTCAAATGTTGTAGTTTGTGCACTTTTTCCTGTCGTCTTTATTAGCAGTCAGTTTTTGTGACTTACCCTCCTTGTAAGGGTGATAGCGACTGTCTACTGGGAAACTGTCTGGTCAGCAGTCTTTTAATTGATTTAACTTTACATTTCTGCTCCAAAAATAAGAATTTGTTATTCTTCTGAAATGTTCAAGTTTGACCTCCAAGTTTTAAATGCAGCTATACAAAATTATTTTCATTTTATTAATTAAATCGTAAGACCAGTTCACATTTATATGTAAATGGTATGAAATTTGAACTCAAGTCCCAGTTTAAGAAGGCTAACAAATAAATAAACAGAAAAACAATTAAATAAATTAAAAAAGAGCTAGACATTGTAATTAAGCTGTATTTAACTATAATACACAGACGTAAGCAAGAGGTTGGAATTATAATTAAAATTGCTTTATTGTCATTGCACAAAAAAGAACAATACATTTTTAAAAATAGCTGCTCTAGAAGGCAGTAAAAAAAGAGTAAGTATATACATAAATATAAAAATACAGTAAAACAAATAGAAACAACTGAGATGTTTTGTTTGCACTTTGGTGGATAAAGTGTTTTAAGTGAAGCTTTGTCATAGTGGTTAATAAGTCTTTTAAAGTTAATTCTTGATTGATATTTAAAGTAATGTTTTAATTATTTTATGTTTTTACACAATGTAGCAGTCAATCTGTTTCCCTTTTTCCCAAATTCAGTCAGAAAACAATTTTGTCTCATTTACATTTTGTTCATGGCTCACTCAAAGGACAGCCAGCTCCAATCCGAAATCCGTTTCAGGCTTTTGCCAAACTCGCTTGTCCCACACCAGCAGAGGTTATTTGAAAAGGCACCATGCTTGATGTAGTGGTGGGTACTTGCCCACACAGTGCAGGGTAGTTGTTCTGATCCCTCTCTCTCTTAAAACCAAACCTCTGGGATTTCAACTAATATGTAATGCAATGGATTTCCTCTTTCTGAAGGACTGCTTCTGCACCCGCCGCTCCTGAAAGGGACTAAGTTTTGTGAGGAAGCTGAGAACAGAGTTTCAAAGGCTGAAACTGAAGTAAAAGACGTAAGTGAGCTAATATTTCTTGTGATGTATTTTCTTAACCCCCTCCATGTAGTGCATTTTGTTTCCTTACTGATTCCTAATTGTGACATTTCCCGCTTCACCAAGCTGCACACATCCTGCTACCTGTCACTTTACATTTACAGCTGGATGCTTGGATACTGCACGTAGTATCCAAGCACATGTTCAACTTTAGGAAAACAAGAACCACCAACATTTCAGTCCTTATCTTTATTGCGTCCCTCCAGGATCAGGCAGAAGCCCATTTCTCTCCCAGGATGATTTCAATGCTCATTTACATATATTTTTTTATGTTTTAGCTGTCTACCTGGGCCTCATTGCTGTTGAAGTCAATACATAACCAGTATGACTGATGAGGCATTTTCTGCCACAGCTGAATTTGCTTCTTGTAGCTGGGGGAGCACAACAAAGGCTTTTATTACACTCAGCCGGTAGCCATCCCAGTGAGGAAGAGGCTGGGACTCCCCCTCTCTTTGGTTCCTCCCTCTATCTGAAAGGACCGTCCTTGGGGAGTTTTTTTATTTGATTTGAGTGGCTTGAGCGTGGTTGACCGGGTGTGAAAGACAAAGAGGTTTAAAGTGACAGATAGCTGGTGTCACATGGAAAAAAAGGTGCAAAGATTTTCTGTCTCTAGTGCTCCGGTTTCATTCAAATAGTCTAAATTCAACACACACCCGGTGTGTTTCTGTAGTTTTATTGAACGGTTCCTCAAACGCAATCAGGTGGTTGTCACAATTAAACACTTTCTGGTAAAACGCCGGATAGCAATTTTCTAACACGCCCACACCCACCGTGAAGACTGCCTGTGTGTGTGTGTGTGTGTGTGTGTGTGTGTGTGTGTGTGTGTGTGTGTGTGTGTGTGTGTGTGTGTGTGAAGGAATGCATCAGCCGTAAAGAAACTCCCTTGTTACTATGAGACTGGGAGTATTGTGAGGAGTGTATCAGCTTTCTGGTGTTGGGTTGTAGGAGTGGAAACTTGACTCTGTGGGCGCTCCGAACCCTCATGAATAAATGAACTTTCCTTTGGAGGAGCGTACAGCAGGAGACAAGAGGATGGGTTGTTTGGGATTGAATTAAACACTCTCTCAATACGCTGCCTTGTAAAATTATTCATGTCTCCCAAACGTTTAAATATTTTCCTACTTTACAGCTGCAACATTCTACGTGTTAAAACCAGAGACCAAAACAAACCATTATGTAATTGTGAAATGGAAGGAAAACAGAACATGGTTTTCAAGGTTTTAAATGAATAGTAATCTTAAATATGTGGCATTAATACTTTGGGGTTTATATTGCTTCTTTTACAACTGCAAGACTTTCTTTTTCTTTTCTTTTTAATGTGTCCGACATTGTGGCACTCAGAATTGTTGTCTGAGTGTCAAAGGTGAGGCCCAAAAATTTACTTTCACAACTGGAGCATTACGGCTCCACTTTACATACTGTACATATCTGGAACTTTGTTTGAAATTGCTTTGTGTTTATTTTAAATGTAATGGATATGCAGAGATGAAAAACAAAGGGGAAAAGGCGAGGAAAAGCTTTAGAGGGAAAGAAGCATATAGAGAGCACAACTCTTGCAGTCTGCCTCTACACCTGCAGAAAGAGAAAAAACAAAACCAAGAAACAACACAACAAACACATATATAATGACAGCTATAGCATCATTGGAAAGTACACAGTACATGAGGATACAAGATGTAGTAAGTGGCAACCGCAGCCCAACCAAGAGTGTATCTGACAAACACCAATGTGTGTGTGTGTGTGTGTGTGTGTGTGTTTCCATTAGCTTAGCACATCTGCAGATTGAATTATTTGGCCGTTATGATTTTAAGAACAATTCAAGCACAGTCAGAGTGGATAGTGATTGTTTGTGAACATCCATTTTAATTCCTTCTTAAGTTCCCCTGTTGGATTCAGTACTAGACTTTGACTGGACCATTCTAATAAATGAATTTATTTTCGATAAGGTGGCCCTGTGGCCCAGCTTAAACCTGCAGGAGGTTCTTCATCCAGGACTGTCTTGAATTTAGCTCCTCCTGACCCTGCAGAAGAAAAGCATTCACACAGCAACATGCTGCCTCTACTCTGTTTAACCATGCACTGTAGGATGAGCAGTGCTGTCCTCCACACATAGGCCAAAAGTTGAATTATGATTTCATCTGACTTCACGTTTTTTCACATTTGCTGTGTCCCCTGTGTAGCTTGTGGCAAACTTTAAAGTGGACTTTTTATTGATTGTTTCTACAATGGCTTTCTTTTGGCCATTCTGTCTTAGCGGTCATATTTGTGGTGTGCATGACTGATATTTTTCATGTCAAAAGATTCTCCCACTTGAGCTCTGGATGTCAGCTGCTCTTTACAAGTTACCTCCTGGCTGCTTCTCTTATAAATACTTTCTTTTTCCAGCCTGGTAGTTTAGCTGAACGGCCTTAGTCTTGTAGCTATGCAGTTTACCGTTTTCATTTTGAATGATTAATAGAACAGTACTTTGAGGGATCTGCAAAGCTTATTCTTATTTTAAACTATTCTTGTTTTAACATCTCCAAAATGTTATTGCTGACCTGTTTGTTTGTTCTCTGCTGTTCATGATGCTGTTTGTTCAGTAAACTCTGGAGAACATCTGAGGTCTTCGCAGAACATACCGATATTAAATACACACAGCTGGACTCTGCTAATAACGTGACTTCACTTTAAAAGGAGTTTAATTCAAATCATTGTGAAACTTGTACGATTTTTATTTGTGAAACATTTTGAAAACCATTTAGTTTATGATTATAACGTGAATAAATTCAGAAATGTTCAAGGAGTGTGAAGACATTAACAGTACACTACACTGTATATGTTAAGGTTGTAATGTGGAGATGGAAGGCCAAAACTCCATTCATCTAAGTTGACAGCAATGAATTTGACACATTTTGCAATATGTTACTGTGCAGAAAATAAAAGTGATTATGAAGGAAAGTAGAAACACTTTAACAGTGAAACTAAATATCAGACACTGCAGAACATTTTTGGCATGTGCGACACATGATCTGACTTGACACTCAAGTTCACAGTAAGCCAAGCCCACCTCACAAACAGTCAATCATACACACATGCATGTGCACAAGTCAGCCTGGTCTTGCATGAAGAATTTAACCAAACACGGACAAACAGCACATCTGCAAACATAATGATGAATATTTATTTCCAATATCTAGAATAAATCTAATTTCATGACCTACTTATAAATGTTCAAAAGCTTGAGTACGGTGTTAAGAAATGTTTCACTGTCTGATCCCAGGAGTCACCAATCTGCTTATTTTGACTTATTTGAGGATAAGATATACCCTAGATTCTTTGTTCTTATGACTTGGTAATATGTCTTAAAACTGGCTAATCATTGGCCACCTTCGCAACACAAGAATGCCCCCACAGGTAACTCTACCAGGAACAGGTTAAAATATTACCACTGGATGGAGAACTTAAACTAAGGAAACTTCCTTGTCTTTTCCCTAAGCCGATTGATTTTGTAGCAGTACAGCTATTTATCAAGCTACATATGAAACTTAGTAGTTTGGCAAAACAATAAAAAGTCCTGTTTGCACAAAGAAAAAGAAAAACTCAAAGCAAAAGCTGTAGAAGTGAACATATTCTAATGGAAAAAGTCTGAGTTTATGATATTGCTATGACAGTACTTTAAAACCACATCTTTGTTTTCTGTTGTCAGTGCTTAAAGCAGAGCCTTCAATGAGTCACTGAGTGTGAAAGCATCTGGGTGGCCATCAATGGGCCAAGACTGTTTACTCGGTTCTGGTAACTGTTTAACAAGCAGCCACAACTTACTGCTTTTGACTCTCCCTGGTGGCAGTAACAACCTCCTGAGCAAGTCAATGTTCTTCTTAGGCCTCTAAAGAGCCATCATTTGATCCAGGTGTGTTAAACCTGGGAGAGAACTAAAACATGCAGGATGCCGGCCCTTGAGGACCCACTCTGGGCACCACAGCTATACAGCAAGGGTGTCAAACTCATTTTCATTTTGGGCCACATAAAAATCTGAATGTTCTTAGAGGCCAGAATATGTTGAAGAAACCAAATAAATGGTTAAAATGTCAATAAATATCTGTTCCTCCAAGATTTTGTGATTGTTTTAGTTGAGTTTTTGCAATCAAAATGACAGATTTTGAAGTGCCAATTTAGTAATGTTTGTTAGGATTTTTTTTATATTTGTGATAATGTATGATGTTAAATGTGACTTTATTACAAACTCGACATCAAGTAAGGTTGAGGCAGCAGTCATTTAAACTCAATATTTTTGACCAATCTTGAGAAAATTTGCAGTAAAATCAGAAAAAAATTGGAGATTTGTTGATTTTGTGTGCATTTTGCAGATTTGTGAAAACCTGGAAGGACTTATTGATGTAATTTGGAGTCTAGAGGGCCACATGAGAAGGTCTGGTGGGCCAGATTTGGCCCCCGGGCCTTGAGTTTGACACCTGTGCTATAGAGCATAGAGGAGGTCAGCAAATGTGATATAGGGATCCTTACTTTTCCCTACAGGACACCAACACTGGGGTTGACACGAACCTGAAACAAGTGAATGCACATGATATTTTCTTTCTGTTTTACACATTAAAATTCATTTTTAGAGAAAATATTTGCAAAAAAATGAACAGTACTAGAAATGTACAAAAAACCATTCAGTTAAGTTTGTTGGACTTTTGGAAAGGACTTCAGTTCTCCATACATTTTCAACAGGATTGAGGTTTGGGCTTTAATCAGGTTCTATTGGAACAGTTTTAGCTGTTTTAGCCATCAGACACAAACTATCATTATTGGAGGAGTAGCTACAACTCAGCTTACAATAACCTGGGAACGTTTGTAAAAAAGAAAAAAAAAATACACAACTGCACTAACGTCTACGTTCAGTAGTGAATATATGAACATTTTCCACATGTGCAACGTACATGGAGCTGTGATCTGGAGTGGCTGCTGTTGTTCAGTTTCAGTAAAATAATGTGTCCAAAGAATGAGGCTAGATGACTACCAGATTGTTTTATCAGGAAATTTCTTGTTCCCTAATGAAACACACAATATTCCAAGATGAGTGTGCCAGGATTGATCAGGATCAAGTCATTTTTCCATATGGATTGGACCTTAACCCTAATGAGAATTTTTGGAATATGTTGGAAAAGAAAGATCTTGATGAAACCAGAAAACACTGGATTGACATAATTCTTTCAACAATGCAGAAGCTTATCAAAATGATGCAACAATGAATGCATGCCACATTCAAAGCTAAAGTTGGTCCAATGAAACGTTAGTATGTGACTATTGACAAAAAATTGACAAAAAATGATTGCCTTCGATGCTGTGTCGTCTACACTTTCTCAATTTTTTCCCCCATTTGGAACATTTAAGACAGAAATCCACTTCTAATCATAAGATCCACCACAACGGCACTCCATTAAACAAGGACTGCATGTATTAAAACTCTGCGGATGCGTCAATAAAACATTAATGCGCAACTGTTGTAAATAATGAATACAGACAGGAAAAAGGGGGCATGCTGAACTGCTGTACTCCTATTAGGTTTTGTTTCGTGTGTCATTTGCTATATTCCGTTGAAACATCAACATGAAGAAAACTTTTCACTTAAAGGCATTCTCGACCTACTTCCTGTCAGGGTATCTGATGGAGTCACTGTGGCAGGGAGGAATTTATTTTTGAGCGTCTCTTCCACCCTGAGAGAAACCCAGCAGAGACAGAAGAGCTGAACTTCCCTGAGGTTTCAGCTGTTCAGAGGTTACTAAGATTATACACAAACTAGAGAGCTACTAAATTCTCTGAATAACAAAAACCAGAAAATTATTCTTGTTTTTTTTTACTGTTAGAATTACATCAGCCAAGTTTTTGTAGATGTTTCATGTAACTCTTTTATTTTTGTTCATATTGCTGTTTGCTAAAGAGCAAAATCCCCTGCGGCTGCTTGCCGTCACCTTTATCCACAATTCATAAAAACATCTATTTATCCAATTATATTCAACCTTTGAGAATATAAGATATTTGTTGATTTGACAAGAGTTTATTCTTCTGGATTAGGACTTGAACTTTGCTCCTTGTCTTGTCCATCACTGCCTACTAAACACATCTGCTGCACGAGCAAATTCAGAAGCTGAATTATGAAAACTTATGCATAAATTTGCATAAGTTGTAAACTTAATCCTGATTAACTAGGATTAATCTCCTGGTTAATCATAACCAGGAGAGATCCTGGTTAATCATTTAGTTTTATTATCACCCGATTTGACTCCTCTTTGTTCACTGCAGAGGTGACATCTGAGACTTCAGTCATGTCATGGCTTTACTTGCCGGCTGCGGACTGCCCCTTTTAGCCTTTTAAGTCAAGTGTTACATTTACGGAAACTGAGATTAATGTGCGCAAAAATGACGTACGCTGAATGGATCTGAGTGACTGTCACATACATGCTAAGAGCCCATAAAGAAATTTTGGTCCCAGTTCAATCAAACTCCTGAACTTTCTACAGATCATGTCTCTTTTTAACTATCTGCCTCTTAATTATCTGCATTACAGCCAACAAGTGCCATTAAATCTCCAGGAGACAGTGTGTCCAGTGCTCTGCTTCTTATGTTGAACTCCTACTTTTAATTTGGGCTCTGTTATGAAAACATAAAGTCATTTAGATTGCTGTATAATTAAGCTGTGAGGCCCAAGGGGCCGTTCTCTGTGTCTCCAGAGCAGCTTGAAGACGCTGAGACTTTAATGACCAGATCCAATGGCTTTCTATCTCTTTAGGTTTGTGCTATTCTTTTTTTGATGTTGTTTTTTTCAGTTAGAACAGAAACTAAAAACAAGATTTTTTCTTTGGCTTGGTGTGGAATTCATTAAGGTACATGCCTCAATTTTTACCCTTCTGTGTTTTAAGTTTAAATCTTGCATCTACCATTCAAAATATAATATTTGCAAGAAAATAAATTATTAAAACATAGTTTTAAGTATACAGAAGTCATCTAGTGTTTGGCATAACTATCCCTACCAAACAGCCTAGAGCTAAATTGTGAAGTGAAAGGAAAAGGATAAATGTGTTTCAAACATACAGTATTTTACAAAAAATTATCTGAAAAGTGTGGCCTGTGACATTCAGATGCTAAAGGGATTCACTAAATCCCTTCAGAACCAACTAATGATTGAAGACAGTCCGTTCGTGTGTAATTTTTTAAAATCTTATTGTAAACTGTCCTGTGAAGGCTCAGATGAGATCAAAATGTGGTTTCATCTTCCAACATGGAAAATTGTGCAGTGGAAAACATCTCCATGGCGAAACATGGAGGAAGCAGCATCACCTCTGTGGGATGCTTTTATTTGCCGGGAAACATGTCAGTGTTGATAAGAAGATGGAGCTGAAAAGCTTTGATGCAGAGGTGGAGGGTAATCATGTTGAAGCACAACAAACACCAGAGCTGAAACTGAGTGGTTTAGTCGACCTTTATGTGCTTTGGTTTAGTTTCATGTGTTATAATGGCCCATTCAAAGCCCAAACCTAAATCTAATTTCATCTGTGGCAACTCTTAAAATTGATGTTCACAATCTGAATGGCTTTCAGGCATTTTGCAGTGTAGCACAGGCAAAAATATTAGTTTCTAAATCATACATACTCCAAAACGATTGGAACTATAATACAGCGAAAGGTAGCTGGACCAAGTATTAATTTTGAGAACTTGCATCATTTTCCACTTCACAATCATAGCTTCTTCTTTGTGTTGGTCATTCACATTAAATCCCAATAAAATACTATGAAGATTGTGGATTTATTTATTTATTTTTAAAGATGCAGTGTTATGTAACATCCTTTTTTAATAGCTTTACATTATGTTCTAATGTTATTCCCTCTTTAAAAAGTACCTGGAGTATTGCTTTTATTCTTTCATGCATGTTTGAGAAATCCATGAATCTCCCATGGCAACCATTCAGCTGTGCAAAATGCCTGGATGGACCTGGTGCTGATTTCCAGGATGAAGCTCCTCCTTGGAGCTGCGGTTCCCAAGTTTCAGAGCTTCCGGCTCACAGAACATCCATCCCTTACTCAACTCCTTCAGACTAGCCAGCAGCAATTAGCAAACCTCTGGTGGAACTACTCTGAGCTCATTATACAAGCTACTTCTTAGTTAAACTCTGGTAAAACAAAGGATTAGTAGAAGAACAATGTTGTGATGATTTCCTGAAGGCGGGGTATTGGAAAGAGCAGGACTTTCTTAAAGAGACAGAGGCCCAATTTCAAGGTGTTAAATTACAAAGTCAGATTTCTTTTAAGTCATATTTGATATACACAGCAACTTTATAACATCTGAGGGTAACATAGTTACTTAACTGTACTATAAAATGGCACTATGTGGCTGGATAACACATAATACCGCCCCTTTAAAAAAATTAAAATGATGCAATAAACAATCTTGTGCAACAAAGGAGAAAAAAAAAAAGACAGCATTAGTTGTAAAACCAACCGTAGCTTACATTACAGGCATGGTTCAAAGTATTCCGGTGGCAGGGTCAAAGGAAAATACTTTCTCCTCAGGAATACTTGACCCCTAATCTCTGCGTGTTCAACGGTAACCCCTCACCAAGTCGCTGGGTACCAGACGGCAATAAATATCCCGGAGGCTCCGACCCTTCCCAGAGCGGAGCACCTCCGGCGGGTGTGCTTCTGAGAGATAGAGACGGCGGTGGTTTGAAGCTTTAAATCAAGTGGACAGATGAGCAACAGGTGGGGAATCACAGAGTGCTGGCTGTGGGAGGATCAGCAACGACAAGAAATCAGGAGGACAAAGCAGTAAAAGCTGGAGCTCTGATGGAAAGAAAAAGATAAATGAGAACACCTGTGGAGAGAAAGGGAGGAGAAAATGAGGGATGGATGAAGGGTATAACTTAACTCCTCCCTTCAATGCAAATAAGTTAATCTGTTTAGCATGAAATAAAAATTTTTATGCCCCATTTCTCATTCTGAAGCAGCACATTAAAATACTTTTTTTTTCTTCTCCTTCATAGGTAGGTGATTTGTTTTCCTTCCTCTTCGTCTCGCCATGAGCTCCCGGGTGGTGAACAGGAAAGGAGAGCCACAGTACCGGCGGCACTTCCTCACAGACAACAGCGTCTTTCAGGGTAAATATCAGGAGCCACACACCATCGAATGCATGAAGCACAAACCAGAAACCAGGCTGATACCATCATATGTACAAGGAGTGAACACTAGAGGGAGACTCTGTGACATATTTGTGTTTGATAATCAGCTTTTTTAAATATCACAACACAACCAATACAACTGCATCAATGCATTATGGGAGTAAATATGCACATAAATAGCATAGTTAGCTTATGAATGCTTGTATGTCTTGCTTTTATTTTAAGAACAGTTGTTATTTCTGAGTATTTCCACTTTTGTTGTCTTGTAAAACATAATGGATTACCCTTCTAGTTACCATCTGGACTCATCATCTGGAGCATTTATACGCCCTGCTGTGCTAAATGTTCTACTGGATAGAAAAACACTGGATCTTTCCCCCCCTTCTCTAAACTCTCCTATCCCCTGAGAGCTGAGCTAAATCCAGATGTTTTATGGGATCAGTGTGATCTTGAGCTGAAGGTTTTGACACAGTGAGACTTCCTGCTGACCAAGCCACCGGATAAATCCGTGGAAAATCTGATAAGTTGGCGTGTCTCTGTGGGCTGTCACGCCCACTGCAGACAGACCTTTTACTGCCTCACCTAGACAGCTACCATCTTTTGTGTGCTTTCAAAGGTAGAAAAAATAAAAATACTGGCTCAAGAGCCTCTGTGCTCTTCTGCAGGGGAGGAGTTCATCAGATTAAAGTGCCGTCTGTTTTCTTGTCACTTCTTTTACCACATTTTAGACATGGACAGATTTCATTGTCATTCAACTGTACATTTAAAAATGTACAAATTGAAAGAAATTTTTTTTGCAAGGCTCCAATAATAAATAAATAAATAAGTAATAATAAAAGTGTCATTATAAGTATATATAATAAAAGATTGTTTAGTATCCTTATGGCATGAGGGATAACATAATATATAATATTTTGCATTTTAAACAGACTTATTCAGATTAAAATCTTCTCTGGAGGGATTATGATGACGTAAAAACAATTGGCTTACTGATTTTGATACATGTATTTGCTCTAATAAACAACAATTATGTAACAATCCATTACTTTAATTGAAATCTTATTACACGCGTTTACTGTGTAAAAGCCGCCATAGTGGTTTACAGTGACGTGAAAGAAAGAATTATGATTTAAAGGTCCAGTTGAATGTAAATCTCTTAATTCTTGCATCCAACAAACAACCAATGTTTTTGTTATGTTGTAATATTTTTTTTCATTTTTGGGGCAAATGATTTTTGATACCAACTTAAGGCACTTTACAAAAATACTTACCTTTGATCTGACCTATTAAAAAAGTGAAATTAGCATTAAAAGTCATTATTTTTACCCATCTAATCTTGGGGTTAGTGATAGGGAGGTGGGGTAGTCAGGTCCATGAGCGCCCAACCACCCTTGAATAGTTAAAATACACAAATACTTGTGACTCCGTTAAAAAAAAAAAGACTATTTTTAGAGTTCAATCGTCATATAATATATATTAATATGCACAGTGGAAACTCTCTTGGCACTACAGCAGAAGCTAACTACCATGGTTTTCATTAGGGCTGCTTCTTGGTCCCGGTCAGAAACAATCAGTCAGAACCAGAAGGAAGGTTTTGGTGCTGTCAACCACTCTCATGTACGCGCTGATCAATGTGCTGATGGTGGAGAAACAACTTACAGTTACACGGGAACTGTTTATTTGCCGTCATTGGCGGGCATGCTAACTAGCCTGCACATTCACGACAGGCAAGCTTGCGGTGAACTAACTATAGCGTAGCAGAGAGCTGTGAACAGCACATACACCAGAGTGACTGACCGCGCTAAGACCCTCCTTCCAATTCTGAATGGTTGTTTTTTGACTGAGCGGTGTATTTCTGCAGATGGCTCTAGGACCACAGCGAGAAGGCAGAGGAGCTTGATCTTTTCACAGATTATTTTGTATTCTATTGTACTGTTAGGACATTGTGACAGCTTTAACAAATAGTCAACAAACATATATATATTTTTTTAAATAAAGGTTACTTAATGCAACTTTAAGCTAGTAAAAGTTAAAGCTGGAATATCCGGAGAGAACTGTTGCTATGGGGGAACATTTAGCACGGCATAATATTGCATGTCTATATTACGTTTATGACCAATTTGTTTTGCCAAAATATGAAGTCTGAACATGGCAAACTTCAGCTTATGCTAATTGATGAGCGGGTAAAAGCCTGTTGTTATGTTCTTTGGTCAAAGTGTGACGGTAATGCTGGCTTGCACTAATTAGCAGGTGAAACACTAATGCACTCATTCTCTATTGTTGACTAAAATAATTGACACAATCAACTGATGTTAACATAATTGAACTAATTATTGTAATTATCATAGCATAATGATAAAGCATGCTTTTACCATATTTTATTTTATCATCATTCCACCAAACCTCTGCACCATTCAATTCAATTGCTTTTAAAAAAAATAAAACTTTATTACTCTTAAAGGAAGCTTAAAATAGGTTATAATTGGTGTGATATTAAGAGTTGCAACATTTAATTTCACATTGGGATTAATAAAATAATTTTGAACTGGATTGATTTGGTTGTTGCAGAGGTTTGTGGACGTCTAATCAGGTTCTATAGTTCAAAAGCAAACAGAAAATGACGATTCTCCAGTTTTCCTTTCTACTCCAACAAACTGGGTCAAAATGTGTTCACCTACTGTTTTGCTAAGACTACTCCAGTTCTGTCCAAAAAGCACAAACCCAGCATTTGGTTTAAGTAAATCACCCCGCAGCTGTTAGAGAGTTGTATCTTTGCAACCCTTCCCGATCTGTCTGCATCCCTCATTTCACTGGCAGCCGGTCCTTTCATGTCAGCCAAGGACCGTTTCAGTAAACATGTGTTTCTCTCTTTTCATTTTTTTTTCCACATGACTTTCCTCTCACTTAATTTCTCCCCCAGACCAGCCTAATCCCAGTGCATTCCTCTGTTCATTTTTGAAATTCAAACTGGCTGAATGGTTCTGCTTTGGTCATGGTCCATAAACCAGTCATGGGTAGTAAACTTTGACTTTTTGGTGGCTGTGAACACACAGCACCTCGCCTCGTTCACATCCATTGAGGATTTCAAATTTTTCTCAAATTGCAGCAAAAATGAAGATAATTTTACTGGTGTTTTATGTGACAGACACAAAGTGGCCCATTAGTTTGAAACAGAAAGAAAACAACTCATGTCTAAATCTCATACTCAGTCAGATTTGATGGAAACAACAGTTTCAAAATCTTATTGACTGTCTGACTGTCTTCTTTGTCCTTGCTAAAAAAAAAAAATCTCCACAGAATGATGCATGTCTCATTGGGGTATGTCTACAGAGTAATGTGACGTGTTGTTGGTTCACCCCAAACATGGTATTTTATGTTTAACCAAAATGGCTTTAACTTCTTTGCCGTTATCTGACTTGAGCACCAAAACATTTTGTGTGTCTGCTGTGGCTTTGCTTGTGCCAAACTACAAACAAAACGTCTTTCTTTCAGCAGTGGCATTCTTCTTGACGCTAAGAAGCCAACCTGTTGACCTGTGGATTTCTGCAGCTCCTTCACAGATTTGTTTAGTATTTTTTTTCTCTGTATTAATGAGATTGAGATGGACTTCACCAGATACTTCCCTAAAAAAACGATGTATCTGTATTTTATTTTGGGGTATCAGTGTAAAACATGCGCTCTTTTATTTCTGAAAAAAAGGGAGAAACGCATGTTTGTCTTTCCAGTTTTCCATTTCACGCTGTACTTTGTGTTGATTCGTTTACACAAAACCTCCCAAAGAAAAACACGTTGGATTTTGTGCTTCTAACTTGTCAGAAATGGAAAAAAAAAAAAAAAGAGCAATCAGTGGGGAAGCCTCATCTGATTCTGAAAAACAACAAAATCACAGGCACACCCGTGGAAGCAGAAACAGATGCGTTTTGCTGGTGGGGATGGTTCAAGCTGATCGATTAGGTAACCTCTGGGACTCTCCTCTCTCCCGCAGCACTAAATGAAACGGGCTTTCCCTGCGTGGACCAGTGAACAGGACCAATCTGGGAGCTCCAGACCGACGAGACTCACTTTAGGGAAATGACTCAACCGGGAGCGATACGCTCCTGGCTGGAAAAGGCACACAAATAAGCACCCGCACACAGTTTAAAAGCTTATTTTTATTCTTTTTTTTTATGCGGACGCCACAGTTGAGTCTCTCTCTTTTCCTCTTTCTCTCTCTCTTGGGATCGCCGGTTTAAATTCCCCGCATAAACTGAAGAAGATCCGAAAAGAGACAGACGGCGTAAAGTGGGTCACCGCTGCGCATCGATGCCGTTTTTGTTGCATTTTTCAAACCAAAAAAAAAGAAAGAAAGAAAAGAATAGAAAAAAAAATCAAACAGAACAAGCGGATGTGGCACCAAATGTTTTTCGTTTGTTTTGTTTGTTTTTTTTCTGGTACGGAATTCACATTTGGGAAGCAGATGAAATGCAATAATTGCCACTACTCTGGTGAGCTGTCCACCCACCGCGCCACCCCTCCCCTCCTTCCTTCCTTCCTTCTCGTTTTTGCGCGCTGTGTCACACACTTCTCTCTCTCTCCACGCCCGTCCTGAGCTGTTGCTTATTAACATCCAAGTCTCTCGTCAGCCCCGTCGAAGCGCGTGAGAAATCGGCTTATCGGTTTTCCGCCGCGGCGTTTTGCGCCTGCTGAAGGGAGAAGATGCGCTGCGCGCAAACCGGAGGATGAGGATAAACCAGGTTTAAGGGGCGGCGGGTTGGGAGGGGGACGTCTGGGAGAAAAATGGGGGGGCAAGAAAAGTGACACTCTGTCCTCATGGCGCGCTTCTTTTGAAACGCCTCATCATCATGGACGCATTGGCATGTTGGCATTTTATCGCTGCCACAAATAGGGAATAATTATCAGAGAAAGAAGAAAAAAAAAACATGCCCAAAGCGCACGGAGGGACAACTCCAGATCTAAATGGCGGAGCTTGAAGTTTGCAGAAATCTGAGTTTGGAGAGGGGTAAGTGAGCCTTTTGGCTCATCTTTCTGTCTCCACATTTTTCTGGTAGAGGTTTGTAGTGCACAGTTTACCCCTCATTGCGCTGGCGATTGTGCAGAATTTCATCACCAGCGCAGAAACAAACAGTGAAAAAAGGAGCGTTAATTGGATGACTGAGTATTTGCATCAGGGAGTCATCATGCAAAACCGATGCAGGTGAAATTTTGGAATGCAGGCGACGATTTTTGATGGAATTTTATTTGCTAATTCAAGAGATTTAAAGTCCGTCATACGAGAAATGTAAATGATGGGAGTGGGAAACTGTCCCTGGTGCTGAAATCATCTTCCCCCCCTTCCCCCCTCTGCACCTGGCGCTAGGGGGCAGAAAAGCGTCGTAATATTTCAAATTGAAAATACTTCAGTTTGCCAGATTATTCACACTCCTTGTGGAGATCTGTCCATTCCTGATTTATATATCCGGTCACCACAGTGTCTTGGTGGGAAGCTCGCCGAGAAACCGACGATGCGCACATCTCTGTCACATGAAACGGCAAACGGAGAAAAATATTATTTTTGACATCAGCAAAACCCCTCTAAAAAGGGCCGGTGCAGGGGCAGTTTGAGCTCCACGTTTCATTGCACATTAGAAGTCCCGAAAGGGTTTCACAGTGACCACTTTGCTATGTGTCAAAAAATATACAAAGGGGCCCTGGCACCTGAAGAAACAGGGATGTGTCAAACCGTCAGCATTTTACCCAGAGCTTCTTTCTGTTGGGAGCCACTGAGGTCTGACGCCTGCCTCTCCTCACAAGACAGTCACTCGTTTCTTCAGTTCTGGCAACGATCTAACTTGATGAGCTGGATGCAAGTGCAAAAGGAGGGAGAAAATAGGAAAAATCAGGAAAGGGGGGGCGGGAAGGTTGGAGCATCATCAATGGCAGCTAATCTCCTCCACATGGAGGGAATGGCTTTTCCATGTAAAATCTGTCCCCCCCCCATTATGTGTCTTTATTGTGCTGCAAATGATGATGAATCTCAGCACATTCACTCGGATTTGTCTCCATTCTGTTGTCTGTGCCAGATCCTCGAGGTAGCTGTAGGGCACAAACTGCAAGCAATCACCAGGAGGGGAACACACTGTCATCTGTTAAAACCTTACTTCTGCTTTTTACTCCTTTCCTTTCCTTTCCTTTCCTTTCCTTTCCTTTCCTTTCCTTTCCTTTCCTTTCCTTTCCTTTCCTTTCCTTTCCTTTCCTTTCCTTTCCCACTCGCTCCCCTGGGACTATCATGCGCACACAAGATTTTTCACACACTGACTTACTCGATCTGTTTCTGCCGTCTTAACCGCAGGAGCGTCACACTTTTTCACACTTCAAACATTTCCTAGTACGCATTCTCCAACTGTGCAAGGGTAGGAAGAAAAAAATTTCAGATTTTAGGGTTCAGTGGTTTCTGCGTCTCTTGGCAGAGAAACACCTGTATCTACACGGAAAACGGAAAGAAAATTATGCACGAGTATTGGAATTATCGTTTCATTTTCTCAAAATGTAATCAGCCTCATGCGTGTCTGACTTTTTTTAAGTCAGACACGCATGGTTAGAAGAATCTTGAATGCAAAGCAAAAAGTTCAGCTTTGCTCTCATTCTTGCTGTATTCCCTTCTTATAGCTTTCCTTACTTCTTGCTGCTCTTAATGAAATGTTCATTTTGGGTAATCTCTCTTTGCCCTTCACCCCATCCTGGGGTTTGGGCCACCAAAGGTAGAACTCGGTCCAACGGCCATTCTTTCTTATCTGCCATATTTTTGACGTCTACCTCCAGATCTCATTGACAGGTGTTTTTTGGACAGCCTGTCTTTCGGTTGTCTTGGCGCTTCCACCTCGGATCCTGTGCGTAAAAATAAGCGAGTTGCTGCTGTATACAAGCTAGTTTGATGCAAGAAAAGTGTTTCCTTTGCAGTTTTGCAAAGTGTTCAAATTTCGATAAAACTGAAAAACCACCTCACGTTAGAACTTTTGATCAAGAAAATGTGATTATTATTTTTTTTATTGCTGTGCTTCTATTAAACAATTTGTTTTCGTAATTTCAGTTTGCTCTGTTGTATGGTCAACGGAAACGCAGTTACAGACAGTGTCTGACCAGAAAATGTGGAGAATCCTTCTGAGGCAACTGTTCAGGAATGTCTGGGTTTGTTTCTGTTGGAGGCTTTGCCTGTCCTGCAGGTTTCAGCGGTACTGACGTCATACTGGGATTGGACAGTCGGAACCGGATGACCCAGGTATTCTTGAGCTGGATGAAGGCGACTCTTGCTTTGCCTGTCCTTGCCTTGGCGTCTCCATCTGTCAGAGGACTTCAATTAAGGGTGATTGGGTTTGACTGGAGTTGACTTTAAGGATTTCGCTTTGTCCAATCAAATAGTTGCCCCGTCGACAGAGTCTTCCCACCCGAGCTGTAGATCTCTGCAGCTCCTCCAGAGTTGACACGGACCAATGCTGCCTATCCTGTTGTGTCATTAAAGCACCACAGAGGCAGCCGTGACTTTTTTCTCCTCCCCCGCCACCCCTCTCTTTCTTTTGCATGTCTCCCATGAAGGCGCTGACATCAGACAGTTTGCGTGACAGTCTGTCTCTGCCGCCAGAGATACTGTATCTCATTTTGCGCAGCAACGAGGAGAGAGAAGAGAAGAAGCTTTAACCTAGCAGAAACCGTCAGCATCAGTCTCGATCATAATGTGCTCAAGAAACAAGCGCATGTACTCCAAAGCGCACGCAGACTTCACTTTGCTCCCCTTTGATGTCTGTGCTGCGCTGCGGCAGTCAGGGGGACACCTCCCCCCTCTACCCCCCCTCCGGTAACATCTCTTGTGAATGCATTATCGCTGTCGTGTTTATTTTCATTCTGGTGCCTCTTCTCACTCTGCACCCCTGGAGGCACCGAGGAAACCATTTGTAGCTTTGGTGACTCGAGCGCTGCCTTAAGCGGGATTAATTAGGCAAAGCGAGTAGCCGTGAGATAAGAGCGCTTCTTTCTCTCTTTTTGCTCCATCATTTCTGAACCTTTTATGTTTCTAATAGGTGAGTGGTGTGTATTTTAAAAATATTTTCCCCTCACTCTGTTTTAGCATCATTAGTGTGCTATAAACTGGTCTATATTTTGATAAATCCCTTTAGGTGTGAAAGGTAAAGAGCAGGATTTTTTATTAT
This sequence comes from Poecilia mexicana, assembly GCF_051168715.1. Lineage (NCBI taxonomy): Eukaryota > Metazoa > Chordata > Actinopteri > Cyprinodontiformes > Poeciliidae > Poecilia > Poecilia mexicana. Next base: position 29,257,902 of record NW_028263382.1, on the reverse strand, counting down.
TTTTTTTTGCATAAAAATGAAAGTGCACAGAACTGCACTGATGAGTTGTCAGTTCAGCCGGGATGTAAAACTTCTCATTAAGGATTTGGTGCAAACATGTAGTGCGTCTAACGACAGCCCTAGTGTGGAAACAGCTTTTTAACAAGTATATTTTATTGCAGTACTAGTTTTTAATTAAAAAAAAAACTACAAATAATTAAGTTACTCTGAACAACAATAAAAAAATTATTTACTTAAATTTTAGCCTGGGAAAAAACCTGTTGGGAAATTACTGTTTTTCCACAAACGATTAATCAGATTAATCACGATGAATCACGATGAATCGATTATTGAAATAATCATCAACTAATTCACTAAACGATTAATCATTGTCCAATGATTTTGGAGTATACTGACTCCAGAAAAGCCATCTGCTAAAAGAACAGACTCAGAGCAGTAATAAAGCCAAGACTTATAAAATATATATATACATTTTGCATTTAAGAAACCCCCCCCAACTTTTTCTGTAAGTTTCTTCTGCTCAAAGTCCTTTGCTACATATGATTACACTTACAGTAAAGGAACATTTTATAGCATTTTAGGCAATCCAGTTTTTAATTTTCTAATTCAAAAACTGAATTAAACTTGTTGTTTATTTGCATATTTTAAAGTATTTCTGATGTATTGTATAAAGAGGATAATAGAAGAAAATTGTTTTTGTGTCCGGTGAACCTTCCTGTATTGATTTGACCATATGATTCTGATTTTTAAAAACTCAATGATGACCCATTTCCTGTTTTCTGGCAACAGGTGAAACGTGCTTTTCTACAAACTAATTTCGTGTTTTATACCAAAACTCATCTGAAGTTGCCAAAAAAGATCAATCTTAGGCTCAAAGCACATAGTATTTTTTTGTTTTAGCAAATTCTACAAGTTTACATTCGTACTTTAAAGACAAAGACAACTTTTCCTAGCATCCTTCCCAAATAACCAGTCGGCATGCAGTTGGTGGATATTGATCATAATTAGGAGACTTAGCAGCCCAAGGATTGTAATCTTCTCCAGAGTGCCTGGTCACAAGATAAATAAGGGTCCTTATCCAGTCTAGAATTAGGTGGTTAAATTAAATAGTCTTCTGGACCACACCGACTGACAACAGATTGAGTCATGTGATCTACCGTTTATTTCCTGCATGCTGGGAAACCTTTCATCTTAAATGTAGAAAATAAAGAGGGCAACCTGAACTTAAAATAATGACACTTAATCATCCTGTTTTACAATTTATGACATGATGATAAAATATAACCAGCCTTCAGTTGCTGTGTGTTGAATCCTGCTGGCTGAGCAAGTGACACAATTCCACTTTTGTCAAGGGGTTGGCTAAGTACTGTCACAAATGTGCAGCAGAGTTCCTCCCACCATGAAAGGACCTGATTTCTCCTACGCATTTATCCAGAAGTCATCATCTGTCACAGCGCTGTGTGCCTGACTAATTTAATTTTATAAGCTGCCTAGTGTCCTTAGAGGAACAGTTGAACAGGAAGAGGACTGGATGTCGTAATCTCAAATTCAGGCCAATATTTCTGATAAACTTATTATTGGATTATAGGAGGTAAAATTTGGAGTTTCTCATCTATTACCTCGACGTGGTGATAAAATCTGTGGTGTTATCTGGCTAACAAAGATAAATAAATAACATTTTCCATTTAAATAGCCCATTAAAGGAAATAACTCCTTTGCAGTGTAAGGAGAATTATATTGAAACATGGGATTATCACACCTGCAGAGATAACAAACACCCTCAAAGTGACAGTTCTCTTTATGTTTGTAGATTTGCATTAAACTTTTATCCTTCTGACACAATTTATGTGCCTCAGGTTTTTATGTTCAAAGCACAATCAAAGAACCGTTTCCATTCAAGTCAAATTATGCATCTTAGATTTTAGTTAAACTAAAATGACATTTCCGTGTAGAACAAAACTAAACAGTAAATTTTAAACAATCTGCTTTCATCTTTCTCCATTCCATCAATTATCTAAAAACACTTTTCCTTCCTGGTCATCAGGTCGGCGAGAGGTGGGATACACTCTGGACAGGTCACTTTTTAAAAACTAAGCTTGAACAATATATTGAATCATAATCTCCATATTTCATTTGCAAAGGAGGGCTGCAAGTACAATAATTAGTCAGCTATAACTCGTCAAACGATATGCGTAAACGCTCTTCTTGCACGTAATTTGGCATAAGCTTCCAAAATTCAATTTAGTGTTGTTTTAATATTAATATTATAATGCTAGCTTTAGTTTATTTGGTAACACTTTATTTGAAGGGGGTTGAATAAGACTGACATGACACTTTCATAAACATGACATAACACCTGTCATGAACATGAATAAGCCGTCATGAATATTTATGACTGTTGTCATAAAGCGTCATTCGGTAAATTATGACACTTTTAATACAAAGTTGACATTATTCAAAATGTCTTTGTTCTGACAACTTGACATTAACCAGGAAATCATTACTGTTTAAACTTTACCTTTAATAACATAAAGTTACCTAATTTTTAAAGTGCAATCAGTAATACTTTTATAACAAATTTATATCAGTAATGATGGAGTTTATAATTATAATGATATATTAATTATAATTTTCATTGTTCAAATTCGAAGTCCAGAGACCATATGTAAACAGAACATTTAGAGGGTGAAACGGGTGTGCAAGTAATTTATTAATCAATTAATCAATTGGCTATTGATTAATAAATGACTTGATTAATCGCAATAAATCTGATTAATCGCGATTAATGACGATTAATCACGATTAATGACAATTAATCACTCTAGCCCTTATTGGAAATTAAAGTAGCCGCATCAACAGAAATGCCCTGTAAAAAACAACTTAACTCAGGTTTTCTATCAACTTGCAGTCACACTGTGAACAGACAAACTGTAACAGACCAAAAAAAAAAAAAAAAAAAAAAGGCCTCTGAATCAGGGGAGCGTTACACGAAAGAGCCAGATGTGCGTTGATTGACTCGTCTGTTATCACACAAGCAGACACGCATCATCCCACATGTCCAGCCATTAAATCTTACTTCTGGTAGTGCATTATTATGAATGTTATGTCATCGTTTTTTATCCCCGCATTCCACTGGTTGACCTGAATGAACCCACCCGGTAAGCTGCCCCATTCTCTTCCCATAATCACGCAATAAACAACAATAACAGAGCTGCTAAATCGCGCTTTCTAAATCTGCGCTGCGGCAGCGGCCACAGCTGCACATGTTCTGAGAGAGCTGCGAACATCAGAGAGAAGTGGATGGCAAAACAGGAGGTGGGAGTGGAGAACAGATGACCAGAAAGGTAGACGTGTGTGTGCGTGTGTGTGTGTTTCCAAACAGACGAAGGCGCCGCTGCAGATCAGATCACGGGGGAAGAGGAAGATGAACAGCAGGAGTTTTGAAGTGTTTTCTCCACATTTGAAGTCTGAATTCAGTGAAGTCTGAAGTCAGAGGAAAAGCTGATGGTTTCAACTTCATCCGCAGCTGCTCCTGCTGCGTTCTGGGACTGACCCTAACTCTGGCTGTTCTCTGCGCGTCCTGACCAAGAAATGGGTGAAATCTGTTCTTCGCTTTTCAGTCGCGCGGTTTTGTCGAAGAGAAAAGTGCGATCGACCTTTTTCTACGGCTCCGTCGAAAAATCCTCCGGGGCGTCCCTCTTGGCGTGTAACATTTACCACATCGGAGGCACCGTGGCCGTGCCGCACAAATGCAGACTCTCCCAAACTGGTAAGGTGGAACAAAAAATGTGGTGTGAAATTGTCATTTTTGTGACATTTAAGGAAACTAACTGCCAAAAAATAAAGCATCTTTCCTCTACCTTATCCAACTTTTCCTACTTTAATCGACAGGTTTTCCTTCTTCTGTCACAGCGCAGGCCATTTTCCAACGCAGGCATCGCTGACAGTCAGGTTGCATGGCGATCATTTTTCGTGCTCGTGCTATTTATAACATCACACGGAGCAGATACTCATGTTTATGCATCAAAAACATTTCCAGGATGAGCAAAAACCGTCACTTTGAACCTTCAGAAATCTTGTTTATTAGAGCCACTGTGGGTAAATTCACCGGCGGTCGTTTTCACTAATCATGTGTTATTTATGCGATTCAGAGCCAGCCAGCCAACCAAAGCTGAAGCACATCATGATTAAACCTCTGCACACAATCACCCGTCAGGTCGCAAGAGGCGACCGCCGGAGCCAGCCCCTCCATTCAGACCCATTGTGTTGTCGTCTGATTGCCGCGCTCCTTGTGTTGCATCACAGTTGAATCGGCTGCCACGTTGTTTTGGCACGGGCGCCTTCCAACGCATGAATAGTGCATGAAGAACCGGGCAGATGCCAGTGAATATAAATGTATGTAGATATGAATAAATCATGTAGAAACTACGCAGTGTTGTCCGTTCAACTTACTTCCAGTACTGTTAAAAATAGAGAGATGTTTTACAGAAGAATCAAAACATTACTCCTGATTTTTTATTTGAATTTTTTTTTGTGTGTGGCTTTTTCTGATTGAGGACGACAGCTGAATAAAAATCAGCGTCACTGATAATGTCACACCAGGTGCTCTGTGTTTTAGTCTCCTTAGACGGATCTAAGTGAGGAAGGGCTTTCTTCATCACCTACCCTATTAAAATGTGTTTGAATTGGCTTCGGTCTCTTTGCCAAGACAAGGCTTTGATCTCCTCTATGCTCTGCGCCTACAGAGATGATGAGTTGATTTTTTTGTTTTTTTTTTACACACATGGATGCAGTGGATCAGCTATAAACACTGAAGACACAAGCAAATAAGACACACTTACAAAAAGAGAATGGAGTTCCAACTTTTAAAATATGTGTTTATCGGTGACAAGTAATTGAGTGAAGTTGGTCAAACTTACTTTGCTTACCTTTACAACTTAGTAAAATTTAAAAATGAACTTGGATGAACTTAATTTGATTACTTGTGACGAATTAGCGCAATGTTTCTAAGTTGGACCACCTGTTCTCGTTTTTTAGTGTGCATGTTCTTGCGTTACCAATAGTCATATTTAAGACCATTAAGTGTATTTTGTAGTGTTTTATTAACATTTTCTACATATCTGTAAAATGAAATGGAAAAAAAATCTTTCAAAATGTATAATTTTTTTTGCCAAATTACATAAAGGTGAAAAGATGTTTAATGTCATTTATTTTCAAGAGGAACTCATCAAATGCAGAGACGGCCATTTAGTTGAACCGTTTGTCATTGGATAGTTTTATCAATAGATTCTGCCAGAGTCGGCCCTTTGAGGAAATTCTGGATCTTGACCTGAAATGAAAATTATTTCAACTCCCACGTTTTAGATGAAGGTATTTTTATACCACAGAATGGCCCAATCAGAGTCCAGACCTTGAAATCTCTAGCAAGACTTTAAAAACTGCTGTTCTTAGATATGCTCCACATCCAATTTTATTGAGTTTTAGTTGTTTTGGTTTAAAAAAAAGAACAGAAATGATTTCCAAACCATTTATTATTGTTTCTTCCACTTTAGTTTGATGCACAGCTTTGTATCAGATTGTCACATTCAATCCTAATAAAACAAAATAAATGATTGGATATGAACACATATTCAAGGTATCATTATGAGGGTGAAGCATTCTTGTCTTTTTAAATCCTCTGTAGGATTACACAGCGAGTACTGATCAAACCCAGACATTGTAAAGACCACAAAGCATGGCACAGGGCCGTACAGGATCACATCAATTTGACAGCTGGGGGTTAAAGAGATACCGAGTCCTATTTTCTGTCTCTGCGGCCGGATAGATAATGATAGATATTGTCTGACTTATATGATCTGAGGATTATTGCTTAAATGGACATGGAGGAAGAGATGAATGATGAAAATGTTTCGGGCACAGAGCAATTAATGGAAAAGAATAAAAAAAATCTACTGGGCATTAATTCTCATCTAGGATCATCATCTGACTTCCTGTTCCCAGACAGATAATACGTCGCCCACGGGGTTTTCTGTCCACTTTTTCAGTTTTCATGCCTAGTTGATTTAAATTGAAGTACTTGTCGTAAAATCGTGATGGTGAGTTGCTGGAGAATCAGTTTGAAAAAAAAAAAAAAAAAAAAAAAAAAAAAAAATATATATATATATATATATATATATATATATATATATATATATATATATATATCAAGAATTGGTGGGAGTGTAATGGCTGTAGGCTACGTCTTTTATGAAGTTATCACTTTGAAATGTCAGTCCTGCATCTTCAGATGCTTTTTTGTTTTGGCCAAAGACTGACAAGATTTCTTTGTAAGGAAAAATAACACATTTATCTCAAAGGACGTGATTTAAGAGCAATCTCAATCATTTTAGGAATTATGGAAATTATTCATTTGCTTTATTCTGCCCTACATTGTTGTCACAAGTTTTTTTTGTTTGTCTGTGAGTATCTCTTCTCATCATAACTATTGGATTTGATCAGTACTTGAAGCCACAGTACGACTCCGAATTCAGTAGTTAACGATGCTGTCGATTTCAAATGTGGCCCAACAAGATGAATAACTCATTGTGACCTATTTTATTTTGTTTTGGAGTAACACATTTCTCGGACTAAGTTCTCTCCTCATAATCTCGTTGCTTTTGTGTAACTTATTGTTAAAGTTTTCTCAACAAATATTTGCTCATAAATAATTATTTGAGTAGCTTTGAGGTTTGTTTAATCCCTACGGAAACATGTTGGCTTATAATGGAAGAGTTAATGGTTGAGACAAGGTTTGCACAATATTAGAAAATGATGCAACTATAAATTTATGGATAAATATAGGGAGGCTGCGCGGTGGTACAGTTGGTAGCACAGTTGCTTTGCAGCAACAAGTCCTGGGTTTGAATCTCGGCTTGGCTTTCTGCTTGTGTTCACTATTTCTCTTTGTGTATTCATGGGTTTTTTCTGGGAACTCCGGCTTCCTCTCAGAGGCCAAAAAACATGATTGTTCAGTAACCTGTGGCCCCATGTAGAACAGTTGTGTACGCACAAAAAGATTTGTGATGCAATATTTTGATGCTCAACTTTCATGCATGTTTGAGGAATACTTGAATCTCCTCTGGTAGCCATTTAGGGAGGCATAAAGGCTACCTCATACAAAGCTCCGCCCATTTTCTCAAAGCTCCTCCTTGCAGTCCTCAGCCAAGATTTTTAAAAAAACTTTAAGTCTCTGGTTTTTCTTTCCGTCACTCTGCTGGTCAACAACGACAAAGCAAACAGTCCGCTAGTTAACCAAGCTACAATGGGTCAATTCTGTGTTTCAGATCGCTGAAGATGAAGTCATTTTACTTTACCGGTGTTGTTACTTTAGATTCTATACGTAAAAGTAATTGTTGCAAACATCTGTTAGCATCCAGTATAAGTGCTGCTCTTCAACAAAGAAATGAGGCAAAAAAAAAATATTGACCCAGACCTTGCTTCTCAAATAGGACAGACTTTGATCCCCTAAAAATCAACACGTTTAGACATATAAAAATGTATAATGAGAGTTTTGGGAAAAAGGCAATATTTAAACTCTTATATTACCTCCTCCCATTCGACAGTCAGAGAGACGACATGCGAAGACGTCTCTCTAAATTTTAGTTGCCGTGGCTTGTTATTTAACCAATTGTAATCTCGGATTTTCACAACAGTAATCCCTTGTATTTTATGTAACGTCATGCTCAGATGCTAGAAAGCTTGACCCTAGCAATCCATTAGGTTTTCTCTAAATCCATCATGCCACATCCCTTGTCAGAGATCTCTCCCTACTTCCAGTGACAAGCTGAAATTTAATACAATTAGCAATGAACTAAAATCCAGCTGCATTTGTAAAACAGATTCCCAGAAACTCCACAATTACTGTACATGGCAGCTTGTGATCTCCTTAATGGATATATGGCTTTCTTTTCACTGTGTTAGGCGATTTAAATTTCCAGGATTCATGTGTTTTGTTGTATGTTTTATAATCCCTGGAGTAAGCATCTGTGACCAAGAAAAACTTGTCAAATATCCAAACAAAATTCATACCAAAGCCTGTCCTCGGGATAGAGAGGCTGTTGACAAGCGCTCTGCTGAGTGTGTGCACTGTCAAGCATGCTTAAACATGTGTTTTAGCGCCATGAGTGGTTTGACTTTAGCTGTCTTTGAAGATAATCATCCGTGTCATCAGAAGAGGCATTTTGGTGTTTTTGTGAGCAGCTTCTGAATGTGTGCTTTTTGCAACACCACCGAAATCCTACTACTTTAGAAAAAAAAAAGAATATTTTACCCTTAAACTTTTGTAAAGTTTTTCATTTGTCAAACTTTGTCACAGCTGGATACCAAAAACAACCATGTTCATCAATCTTTTACTTTAAGATGTGAATATTCAAAAAATGTTCAGTTTTGAAAACTGCTGCACAGTTTGGTCTTGACTAATTTGCTTAACTGATCCCATTTTTGACGTACAATTAACTTACCTCAAAACTCTGTTATGGATCTTGCTCTTATTAAATACCTTTATATCTTCACCTTTCTATCTATATAATTTTGTTATATATGTAATTTGACCCTTAGGTTGCCGCTGTCTATTTCTAGATAAGTAAAACAACTTTCTGTGGCACTGGTAAGGCTGGACAATAATTTGATTAATCTTTTTTTGTTTGGTTTTTGAAGATTTAACTTTTGGAAATTTGTTTGGAACATCTGAATTATAAAAACTCATTGGATTTCCATAGTTAACAGTGATGTCAACTTGCCCAAGGCCACCATCTTTTTTGACAAGCTTTTTATAAGCTTCTATTTATTTAGGCTTCAGGCCGACTCTACGACTGAATATTAGGTCCAGGCTATGATTTTTATTTTAAATTACAAGAATAAAGTCATAACATTACAATAATAAAGTTTTATGACAATTGAGTCGAAATGGCAAATGCATGAAATGGCACACAGTGGCACAGCTGCTTTGTATAGTATGCCTGAAATGCAAAGACAAAACATGTAACAACAATAATACATGCTATTTATTTATTTATTTATTTATTTATTCATGCTTGTTCACTGATGTACTTCTAATGAATTTACACAACTCCTACTTAAATATTAGGGACTCTTTGTCTATACTGAGATTCACTCACGTCAGGATGCAGAATGCTCGAAATGGCTCTAACAGTAGGGCTGACTCTCTCATATTCTGGCTAGCTATTGGTAGGCATCCATAAACATGTGGAGAAATTGCTAAGGGAAATAACATGACAGTGACATCATGATAACGTTGTCCTAGTACAGTAGCAGTCATTTTAGTAGTATATTGAATTTCTTACACCTTTTTACATCACCCAATACATATTCTATACAGCAGGGATCTTCAGTTCCAGTGTCCTGCAACCTTTTGATGTGTCCCTGATCCAACACACCTGAATGAAATGGCTGAATTACTTCCTCAAAATGTAGTCAAATTCTCCAGCGCCTACAGCTCTGCAGCATGACATATGAAGTAGTAAGCAGCGTAATGAAAACCCAAGAACACGCCGGATGTTTTGGGGACAAAGTTGTTGAGACAATTAAAAGAGGCCTAGATTAAATCAGAGCATTAATCTGAGGTAGTCAAGGGAGAGAGCCATAAATCTGGTCTGAAATAAAGTCTTAAGAAGTTTTATTTAACGTTTTCCAAGTAGGAGACAGAAAGAAAATGTGTCTCGGGTCAAATGAGAGCAAAATTGAATTTTCTGTATGGTGGGAAACCAGCACTTTGAATAACACAGAACAAAGCACCCCCAACATGAGACATGTAATCAATAAATACTTAATTCCAAATTAAGTATTTATTGATCCTGTATATTGATGGATATGCATTCAGGTTTTCTCCCTGTCAGATGCTGATCTTTAACTAAACTAGACATCAAATATTGAAAATATGAAAAGAGCAGATGCTTTATCTTTCAACATGCGATGTGAGTTTTAGTTTATATATCTGTGCTGCTGAAGCATGCTTTGTGTCCTACATCTGCAGCACAGTGAATGTGCTCGTACGTACATAACAGGCTCCACTAATGAGGATGGAAATTTCACTTTTTGTTGACATTGCTGTCTGTGTCTCTTGAAAATGCTGTCACAAAAAGCAAAAAGTCTGAAGTTTTACCTTTTATGCTTGTTGTAAAGCTGGGCAGTACGCGGCAGTCGGGCAATCAGACAGACTACCTTCATACTCCCATCTCCGCCTCTCTTTTCTCCTCCACTTTTCCTGTTTCTGCTCATTTAAAGATCCATGACTTAAAGCTTTGCTTTAGGTGACTGCCAGAACGCTGCAGACTTGTTGTAGCACAGCAGTGCCTTGGTGAGCCACCATCTGCCCATGAGTGCTTTGTCGGAAAATAGTTTGCACATCAGCTCGCGGGTGAGTCGTGTTGAAGCTGATGAGTAGTGACATTTAAAAATGCCACACTGTTTAGAACATAATACAGCATTATTCAAAAGTGACACCATAATGAATTCATCTGAATTCTTTTTCCCCATCAAAAAAAAAAAGAACAAAACAGCAGCAAACACCAAAGAGCAGCCGGTTACCATCGACACCTGGACTGTATTCACTCTGAGATCTGAAGATGCTGAAGTAGATTTGATGTTTTTTAATTACTTCTAAAAATATGTTAACAGATTTTTTTGACTTTTTTGAAATTTACATTATGTTGTAATGCTATTCCCTCATCAACAACACACCTGGAGTGTTGCTTTGACTCTTTCATGCATGTTTGAGAAATCCTTTAATCTCCCTTGGCAACCAGTCAGCTGTGAAACACTCTTGGTGGGACCGAGCGCCACTTTTGAAGACGAAGCTCCTCCTCAGAGCTGCAGAATCCAAGCTTACAAACTTCCTTCTCACAGAGCAGCCATCCCGCAAAAACCTCCCCACTCAGCTCCTTCAGACTAGCCAGCAGCAATTAACAAACACCAGGTGGAACTGCGCATCTGCTGAGCTCATTATGCAAACTGCTTATTGGTAAAACGCTGATAAAAACGTTGTTAAAGTGTTGATAGATGAGCGCCGTTGTGATAACTTCCTGAAGGCGGAGTGTTGGAAAGAGCAGGGCTTTCTTAAAGAGACAGAGACCCAATTTCAAGGACTTAAATCGCAAAGTCAAAGCCATATGTGAGCATTTTTATAACAACTAAAGACAGCATAGTTACTTGATTGTGCTATGAAATGATTCAGTGTGCATGTAAAATACATACCATCACCCCTTTAAAGCAGTGATTTGCCCATTTACTGCTTTAGCACTTGGTGGAAATCTCAGAAACAGACACTGTTTCTGTGTGTAAGAAAAAAAAACACATTCCACCTGCCTCAGCATGATGCAAAGTTTTTTGTTTTTTTCTTGAATAGCCTTCAGGCTTTCAGCGAAACTAAGAACAGAGAAAGATACAGATGAGATGAGTGTCCCTCTTTGGGCCATTTCTATTTATTCCCTCTGCTGAGTTTCTCCCGGCAGCAGGTCAGTGGGTAACAGAGAAGCAGCCTTGTGCCTTCACACAGTGGCATCTCTGTTGCACCTTGGACGCTGAGTCACATCAGCTGCTGTCTGCTAATGACTGTGCGACTCTGTGACACGTCACCTTACTTCCTTCTGAGAAAATATAAATAAATCCACACACACCTGCTCCCTTTGTGTTTTAAATGAGTTTTCTCAGCGCGGTTGTTGTGTGTCGTTGTCCGCAGTGGAGCGATGCATGAGTGTGATGCAGTCCGGGACGCAGATGGTGAAGCTGAAGGCGGGATCCAAAGGACTGGTTCGACTCTTCTACCTGGATGAGCATCGCTCCTGCATCCGCTGGAAGCCTTCACGCAAGAGTGAGAAAGCAAAGAGTGAGTAGAAGGACTTTGATGGACACATCTGCTTTCGCAATAACATGTCAGCTAATGTGCAGTCTGTGTTTTCATTTTAAGACTGTTTTGCTTTATTTTAGCATCCAGGTTAGATGCATCTCTGTCAGAATCACAGGGAATAATAATAATTATAGTTATGACATGTTTTATTATTTTCTTGCCTTTCAGAGGTTTACAGAATAATATAATGATGACCCAACAGTGGGTATGGAAAGTATTCAGACTACTTAAAAATTTTCACTCTTTGTTTCATTGCAGGCATTTGCTAAAATCGAAAGAGTTCGTATTGTTTTTCATGAATGTACACTCACCTCAACAGAAAAAAACATAAATGTAGACATTTTTGCAAATTTATTTAAAAAAGATACGTGATATTTCAGTTCGATTTTTTTTAAAAATTGCAAAAAATTCTACATTTCTGTTAAGATGGGATTCTGAATGTAGATTCATGAAACCTTTTGAAACCTTTTGGAAAAGAGTGAAACATTTAAAGTGGTCTGAATATTTTCCGTACGGTTTTATCATTTCACACCATTTGATTTGACCTTACAGTGAATTTGACAAATGCTCCCTTTCTGATGGACATTTAGCAAAAGACAAGAAAACAAAAACAATAGCTTTTCCTGTTAAAACGAAGTAGATCATTCTTAGTTCCAGTGAATCAGTTTTTTTAGTCTTCAATAGTTTTGGGATATTTCCAGAAGGGATTTGTGTCGTGGTGATGTTGAAAGACGTGAAGAAAACCTGATGTTAATGTTAAGAATTACAAAAATGTCAGAAAACAAAAGGCAAAATTGGCAACAATTTGTGCAGAGGCTGGCAAGGTGACATTTTGGAAAGAATGAAGAGAAGACGGCACAAACAGACACACTGTGGAGAGCAGTACCTCCAGAAAGTGTTCAAAATAGTGGTCAGGAAGTGGTCATTTATGATCTAAAGATGGCAAAGAAAACCTCTAAAATCCATAAAATTATTTGGGCTGGGGTGCTGAGACTGAGTGCCTAAAATTGTATGATATACCTAGATTGCAATGAAATACAAATCTGTGGTTTATAGGAAAATAAGTGAAGGTAGGAACAAACTGATGGATCGTCTTTCGCAAGGCGGGAGCAAAACTCATCGATGGTCTGCAGAAAATGTTGGCAACAAACAAAATGGGAAGAAACTGATGCTTAGTTACATATGAGAACATATTAATATTAATTGTTGCTGAGAGCAAAACATTCCCGAGGTGGGAACAAACTGGTGCTTGAAATGTATACTTGGTCAGCATGAAAGCTTAACCCCAGAAGGAACAAAACTCTTCAAATGCAAAACGCTAAGGGACAGGGTGCTGAGTGGCGCAGTTGGCAGAACTACAGTCCTCAATGTGGTTTTCCTGAGTTTAAATCCTGAGTTTAGATCCTGGACGCGGGCCACTTGCTGCATGTTCCTCTCTATCTCCACCTTGTTTCCTGTCTGTCTGCTGTTCAATCAAAGTCACTACTGACAAAACAAAAGTGTAATAGAACAAATTAACCAGCATCCATTCACGAGGAGAAGATGCAAGCTACATGCAGAAAGTCCCTGAATGGCATTTGAGTGTAGTTGTCTGTAGATCGTACAAGAAAAAAGTGTTTAAACCGACCAAGTACGACATGTAACAAGTGTGTAAAATGACATAAAATGGTACGTTTTAATCTTTGACTGGTGTTTTTGGTGCTGTTGAAGTAAATGAAAAGCAGCTCTGACTGTGTGAATCTGAGTTTAAGAAGCTACAAAAAAACCACAAACATTTTCAAATAATTAGAATTGTGCATTGTAAATCGTGATAATCTTTTCACTACTTCCTTTCCTGATAAACCTCCTGTTTTTCCAAGAGTGTCTGTTGAAGTTTTTTTTTTTTTAATCCCAGTCTGCCACGCTGCTGCGGCTCTGAGGGGCTTAACATTAAACATCTCACTGCCCTGTCAAAGCATCATTGTCGCTTCTTTATCAGGCAGGCTTCACACATCCTACCAGCTGAAACACACATCTGTCCCCCTGTTTGTGTGTAAATGACAATACATGTACGTGCGTGTGTGTGTGTGTGTGTGTGTGTGTGTGTGCAGAAGGTTGAAACAAGGCTGCCATATTGTTTGTCAGTCACAGCAGCATTAAAGAGCCGAGATTATGTAACAGAAAAACTGAAATTGAATGTGTCGGGAAAGCGGTCGTGCATGATTTCCAAGGAGGTTATCGCAAAGTGTAATGTTTAACTGGGGATACTTTAAATAAAAACAACTAAGTTTTATTGTTTTAATGAGATAAATCATTCAGGTCGGTGAGGTTCTTGAAGCGATCGAAACACATTTCCACAGTGGTGGACGCGGGCTGAAATTGAAAATGCATGAGGAGCGTCTGTGTAAAATTCAGAGCAGGACACAGTTTACTGCAGGCTGTTCTTAACACAGACACGGGATCTCAGATAGCCGGGTTTATACACCAATCTCATTAGAGCGTGAAACTCTCTGACGCCTGCGGCAGTTGCTTACTCTCTATTGTTACAGATCACAGACGGAAGAGGAGAACGTGGAGGAACATCATTTTGTTCACGGTTTATCTTAAACAGTTTGGCTTTTATTCGTTTTGAATTTTACTTTCAACTCTTTGTCATGACGCTCCAAATAATTAGAGCTTGAAAGGGTAAGACGGTTGCTACCAGTTTTGTGCAAGCTCACACTTCAGTATGCTGGTCAGCTAACTTCAAGCTTTCTTTGCAAAGGATGGGATTTTTTTGTTGTTTTTTTACTTTTTTGATTCTGTATTTTTATCTCTTAGTATAAGCTTTTATCCTGGACTCTCTTCTTGCACCATAAGGTGACTACTGGCACAATGAGTTAAATCAGGACAGATATAGTTAAAAATTCTTTTTTTTTATTTTTTATCGTGGCTGTTTATTTTTGTCTTTACTGGTCTTTTATGTATTTTTGTTTTATGTTTGGGCATTTAATAATTTTCAACTCTTTTTTTAATGCAAACATAAACAATTAGGAAATCTAAAATGTTACCAATCTTATTAATACCAATAAAATAGTGCACATGTCATAGGTGACAGTAGCAGATCAAATTTTAACGCCAGTCATATTGTGTCCATTTCAAAGCTGTGAAATCCTTGGAGATTCACAGATGGTGTTGCTGTTTTAAAGGTGACTCTGCAGAGATATCCAGTGTGCTAAAACCAATACCAAGGGATTTATGCTGAACACTGCAGTCACTTGGGAGCCAACAGCTTGACCATGAAACCATTTTTAGCTGTAGATTAGGGACACTTTGGCTGCTTTGTGTTTTGAACGGGACTGCTGATGCAGAAAAAGATATGCTCTATGATATCCGTGTTTGTTATGAAAAACATGAACAATAGCATCTAATGGATTCCGCTTAAAAGGCACTTTAAAAAAAAAATGTTACATTTCCTTTACGTTGCATTTTCAACCGGTAGCTCATTATAGTTCAAATAATTTCCAGGACTGAAACATGCAAATGGTTAGAAAGAAACAAAACAGCTGAAAGTTGCAGAAGAGCAACATCTTAGGCTTGAATTTGCATCCATGAAAAGAATATTTATACAATGATTTATCCAGGGAGGAACAGGACTGGAACAACATGGGGAGATTTTAAAGATTTCACCCACAAACCCAGTTTGCCTGTAATTTACCTCAGCGGCAAATGATCCCACAAATGGTCATTTTGAAACAGGGAAAATCTCATAACATTTAGACAGATGTTATTTCTGTACCACACTGTTGTCCTAATGTGTGAAAGAATTTGTCACCTTCCTCATAGTGTCTACATCACAAGAACAGCCTAAATTTTATTACATATTGTGCAAAGTGCAAGTCTCATTTTGTCCACATATTAGTCTGTCTTATACTTACGAGGGTTTAAGATGAACACAAAATGTCATGTTTGTAGCTTACACATTATATAATTATGTTTAGCCAATACAAAAGGTTATTACCTAAATCTAAGTTCGTAATTGTTTCAAGAATCCTGGGGCCAAAAATGATTTCCAACAGAGAGGCAGTTTCCAGAGGGTGAGGAGAAATCTGTCCTCTTCACCTTTATACTTCCACTTTTCCTGCACAGTTCACACCATCCCCGATCCATGTTGCCAATGACAACATGGCCGATATGGTAATGCATTTTTGCTTATTTTGGAATGACTCAGAACAGTCTTTTGGATTCAGAAAATTGCTTTTAAAATGAGATGCATAAACTCTTATAAAAACACACTACAAGGGCTGATTGAGGTTTATTCATGTTTCGTACCTATAAAAGGTTTTATGGAAAATCCTAATTTTCTGAAATTAGAATTTGTGTGCACTTCAACACTGGAGCATTTTAGCAGCGAGAGAAAAATGAAAAATATTTATTTGGTAATTATTTGTTCTTCCTCTGTTTTCTTTTTAGTCACCATAGATTCCCTCTACAAGGTGACAGAGGGCGGTCAGTCAGATATCTTCCACCGGCATGCGGACGGTAACTTCGATCAGGCTTGCTGCTTTACGGTTTACCATGGAAACCACATGGAGTCCCTTGACCTGGTGACGTCGAATGCAGAGGAGGCCAGAACCTGGATCACAGGCCTCCGCTACCTGATGGCTGGGATTAGTGACGAGGACTCATTGGCCAAGCGACAACGCACACACGACCAATATCCTTCCGACTGAATCCCTGCTGTTTCTTTTTCTTGTCACAACCGGTTTACAGAAAAGTGAAAAAAAAAAACATTCTAGGTCAATATCATTTTATTGACAGGTCCCTGTCTGCTGATTGGAAAGCGTGCAATCTTTTTGTCAAGATCGCTTCGCCGTGGCGTGATGTGAATTATTCTTTCAGCTCACGCAAAAACCGAGACATATCGTATGGCTCTGTATAACTTATCTCCGTCTGAGCTTTCATTTTAGTCTGGGTGTTTTGTCTCAGTGGGTAAACTCCCTGCACGTCTAAAGCGGGGAGATATTTAAAACTGCGCCGACAGACCTCATGTCCGGCTTCCTTAACGTGCGTGTTTCACGTGGATGAAGCAGACGTTCGAAGAAGCGGACAAAAACGGAGATGGCCTTCTGAACATCGACGAAATCTACCAGCTTCTTCACAAGCTGAATGTTAATCTGCCACGCAGGAAGGTCAAGCAAATGTTTCAGGTGAGAAAACAACACGGACTCCACGCTGCCAATGCAGTTTATTCCCATGTGCGCACAGAAATAATAAAATAGGATAAGGGATTAAAATTTTAAGACCAAAGTTTCAGTAAGTGACGCCACTTGGAGTCGACCATTCTGTTGACCTAAAACGTTCTTACTTTCTACCACATTGTGGAGATTGGAGTGCAAATTGATCATTTGAATTGATAGTTTTGAGTTGTAATTGGATTATGCTAGCCAGGTTGTAGATTTTAAAAACTTTTTTTTAAATTTCATATCTTGGCTTGTCTTGTTTTTTATAGTAGAAAAGCAGTTGTAGTAAAAGAGTCTCAAAATCAAAGGATGTGATGGCAGAAGAATTGACTCAAACGCTTCCACACAGATTACCTTGATTCTCGAGTTTTTGGGGGTACAAGTTTTGCAGAATTAATTCAGATGGGAAGTTCTAACAGATTAATGTCGTAATCCTAAAATCTTTCTTTCACAACAATTTTAGCAAAACTAGTTTAGCTAACAGTTCCCCCAGAGGCTCAACAAAACCGGTCAGCTGGAGATTGGTGAAACGTTGTTCAGCGAGTCTCATTTGCATTTTTATGTGAAAGACGATTGTCAAAGACTCAGCAGGAAAGAATCACCCAAAATTTAATCACAGTTGCCATTTCATGAACAGTGTGACAGGCTGAGATAAATGTAAATAAATGAATGGGGGTGGGGGGGGTCATCGAGGCGACCGACAGTACTGAGCAAACCAGAGGAGTGTGTGTCAGACTGTGTGTCCTGGATTCTTCTGTTAATGATAAACGGGAGCAGGTGTGACATGCGGCTGCACAGGTAAAGCCGAACGACAAGCAGTCAGCAGGGAAGCCACGGTCATTTCTAATTATATGTATATTTATTTGACAATGGTCTCACCGCACATGGAAAATATTTATAGCTTAGCTTACACGATGATAAGCAGGTGGTTAAAAGTGGGTGTGCTCTCATAAGGGCTGAGGAAACGAAGACCACAAAAACCTCTGATTCAAAACAGACAGTCATATTTCAACAGAAAGTTTGGGAAACTGATACAAAGTCTCAGTCAGAGGATAAACACAACAAACAACAGTTCTATAATTCATTGGCTCAGGGAGGCCCAATGAGATCTCTTTCCACCAATTTTAAATAATTAGTAGTAAAGCCTGTTGAAAACCATAAATTGTTTTCCTTCCATGTCCTAATTTTCCACTACGTTGTGCTGACCCATCACAAAAAATGGATTGTACTCTGTGTTTATGCTGAATGTGTGTCGAAAGGCTTGATGCATGAGAAAACCAATGCAAGATGCTGTTGCATTTTTCAACCTAAAATCAAGTTATTCTTAAAATTCATAAAACATTTTTGTCAGGATCACAATGTGTCTCTTAATAATCCAGGGGTTTCTCACAATCTTTAATATACAATATAGTTACTTTTTACATTTTGTGCCATAATTAAAAATACCCAAAGTCACTCTCTAAACTCTTCCATTTTCTATTACCATTATTCACTCGACAGAGTAGGTGACATGCTTTCCCCCCCTTTATCCCAGTGTAAAATAACTCAGTAAAATAACTCACTTTTTGGATTGTGACCAGCCTGAGAAAGTTGCGGCTTTATTTTCTCCAGTTTATGCTGTGATAGACAGTACCATGGCCATTTTAACAGCTTGTGCAGCCTAAAATACCTAAAATCTGTTTACTTTCTGTCGACGCATTCCAAGTCCATCGGACTGATTTATCCTGCTGCTTGCTTTGTGTTTAGATTCTGTGTGTGTGCGTGTGTGCGTGTGTGTGTGTGTGTGTGCGTGTTATGGGAGCACGAGGGAAGGGATATGTGGCGTTATTGGATTTGTTGTGGAGTCGAATGGACCCAGCGACATACAGTTAATATCAGACCCTGAAAAGATGCAGCAAGATGGGGGGAGTAAAATCAGCAGAATGCATCAATGTTTAGAGAAATGTAGGCTTAGAAAAGAAAAAAATAATAATTTGTATTGGGGATTTGTTGGTATTGAATCGCTGGTACATTTTGCCTGATTTAGTGAAATCAAGTGACAGGGTAAATTCAGGCCCTCAGCCATTCATTTCATACTTTTCTGAAAAATTTCAGAGATCAGCGCACACCATCTTTCTCTCATTGCTGCTATTATTGTGAGTGAGCTACAGATATGAATCGCGGTACTATCGGAGACGAGAAATTGCTCTCTCATACGGTTCAAACGATTTTTGGATCGCTTTTACGGATCCTGAACGGGAAGCAGTTGTTCGGACTGCTTTTTTCAGAAAAAGTGACTGCTTCACACAGATAGAATTCTGTCTCTCTCTCATATGACAGTTGGCTGACAGTTGGCAGAGAGCCAAGCTTCTTTTTAGAACTACAATGACTGAAGGTTAGAACTACAAACATGGCGGAACACTCAGTGTTCTCACTCAGTTTTAAGATTTGGTCTTAATCAGTGACAGTGGCATGTGAGGTATCACTTACATCTTGTCCTACATTGACTTCCTCCATTCAGTGCTAAACACGTCTAATAAATAAGAAAAATAGCTAAAATCTTATTTTAGGGAAAAGGCTACTTCTAGTGCACTGCTAAGGCTAATGCTAAGACTAATGCTAAGGCTAATGATTGGACTAATTAGCAACTGCTAATTAGCACTTAGTTAAGGCTAATGCTAAGGTTAATGCTAATGTACTGCCTTGCTTCCTATGCATTGCTATGGTAAGTAATACTTCAAAAGAGCAGAAGAAATCTTATGTTTTTGAACAATAATAACATTTGTTGTTAATCAGTTGCTAAGAGATAAGTACTGCTCAATTCTTGTTGAGTAGTACTTATTTTAAGTTAAGTAGTATTTCAAAAGAGCAGAAGAAATCTTACAATTAGCATTTTGGCTAATTTTAGCTTATACACTAATTTTAAGATATTGAATGGAGTAAGTCCATGTTAGTCAACATGCTTGTGACTCTCCACATTCTATTGAGTACATTGTAGCTTACTTTAGCATTGATGCTAATTTTCAGCATCAGAACGCTGGGTTCAACCGATGGGCACACTTTGGCAGGCCCCGGTTAAATTTCTTCAGAAAGTTTCTAGTTTCTATTCTATTCTACCTGAATTTGAAAGAATAAAAGTGATTGGGGAATTTGGAGAAACACTTGTTCACATCTGTATGACTGATCTAGATGGTTTTGGCAAAAATGAGAAAAAAATACATTTAGCTTATTGCCTACATGAATCCATTGTTGCAGTGAAGGTTTGACACAATAAATTACCAAAATAAATAAATAAATAAATAGGAACAAGCTGACCACAATAACAAATTTCAGCACATAAACTGAGCACAATACATTTTGCTCCAAGAATAAAGAAAGTCTAAGTTTTTGTCTTTTCAATTTAACAATATTTCATTTATTTATTTTTTGTTTTCATCTTTTTTGTGTTATTTTTCTTTTCTGTGATGGTGCTGTTGTCGGTTTTGTTGAGGAGGGCGGGGGGTTTGTGGTTTCTCTAAAGTGGCATTTTACACATTAAATCCTCTGTGCCCGACTGTCAGAATTAATCAACTTAATTTTTCATATGACTAAACTGTGGTGACACTGACTTTATGTTTACTCGTTCCTCGTGAGAAGGGAATCGTATTTGCTTTTCGGAGCCACGCAAACTGGCAGATAAGGCGAACGATGACACACAGACGCTCATTTGTATTACAAAATTAAAAAAAAGAAAAAGAAAAGCATTGTATTGGATAGATGACTGGTGAAGCTTTGATTTTAAAGTCAAGAACTTAACATGTTCTGTAGGAAAGCTGTTTTTCTTATTTAACATTTAAACACCAACAGGAACTCTTTCTTTCGTATCGATAAGCACTGAAGGTTTTATGTAACTAAAACAGTGTAAAATTAAAGAAATCACCTTTTCTCTCTGCTCAGGAAGCAGACACCGACGATCATCAGGGCACGCTGACGTACGAGGAGTTTTCCGTCTTCTATAAAATGATGTCTCTGAGACGGGACTTGTTTCTGCTCATGATGGCGTACAGCGACAGGAAGGACCACCTGACTGTGGAGGAGCTCGCCAACTTCTTGCGCAATGAGCAGAAGGCGAGTAAATAAACCTGGTGGAAGTTTCTCTTAATGTAAAAACACTTTCCCTTCAGTCGGCCTCTTTACTTTGAAATGTAACCACGGAGAAAAAAGCTTAATTTATGTTATTACGGCATAAGTAATTCCTCATTTGGTCTATCACAACTAAACTGACTTGTTTTGCTGGAGCTCTTGACTTGTTTCGTACGATTATCTGATTTATAATCAGTCATTTTTCTGTATTTAATTGTCCTCAACATCTATGATAATCCACATAAATTCTGTAAGCTAATTATTTAACCTTTCTATAGACCAATTTTCACATTATTCTAGTCACTATTATTAAAATTAGAATTAGAATTGACATTATTTTTACATTTCTGGATTTTTTTAAATGTATATTTGCATTATGTTTTTCTCTGTCAACACTTGTAAGAAATGTATGTCACTTGTTGTATTTTAGTAAGTAACCATGTTTTTTGTTGCCTTTTTTTTTGTCCAATTTTTTTTTTTTTTTATGTAGATGACCAACGTGACGCCAGAGTATGTTGTAGAAATTATCGACAAGTTTGAAGTATCAGATGAAAACAAACAAAGAGGCGTTTTGGGGATAGAAGGTAACGTTCTTGTTAGTTCTTCCCTTTCCAAAGCTTCTTTGATGAATTTACATTCAGGAGATGATTTTCTCTCATCCTGTTGTTTGTTATGGCTTTACTGTATAAGGCTATTTGTGAGTGAGCATTAAAATGACTCAAAATATAAGACTAAATGTTTATTTGAACCTATTTTAAGTGGTGAAAGCCATGCAGAATGACATCCGAGAATACAGAGAAATTCACTTCAAAACTAAAGACAGTTAGGACATTTTGAAATGAGCAGTATACCGTATTACTTAAAAAAAATAAATAAAATGTTTAGTCGTAAAACATAAAGACATCTTGGTAACAGCTCAAGAGTTTTTTAGGCTGAATGTTGAGCTTAAATTAACTTCATGGAAAAAAAGATAAAAATCAACAGATTTGAAGTACAACATGTGAGTAATGAGTATTTCTAATACATGCCGTGAACTACTGAAATAAATGAACATTTAAATTATAAAACAATTTATTGAGCTGCATTTGTATATTTGTGTTCTAGACTTTTTGACAAATGGAAACACATAAAAGCACTTTCAAAATAATTGATAAAATAAAGAGTTTTAGCCCTGATGATCTCCTTTCATGAAAGGTGGAGGGAATACGTGTCTATATTAAAAATATAAATTATTGCAACCTAATGAAGTGGCTGAAGGATGGCCCTGAAGAGGAAAGAGAGGAAGGGAAGGGCACCTGTACTGGGAAAACTGTCTGATTAAAATATGAGGCTTGTGGAAAATAGAAAATGAGACATTGTTGGGGGTGAGAATGGGAAAGCACTAATCTTAGTTCAATATCTAATTTGATGTGATTCACATTTCGCACGAATGTGTCTTTTAGATGCTAATGATTAAAAAAAACTGTGAATTAAAAAAAAAATCTTTTTTGCCAACCAAAGGAGCTACATGATAATTATTCTAAGGTTTTGCATAAATCAGACAATGACATGACAAATCGATGGTGTTTTGCACTCAGAAGTGTAAAAGTCAGCTTCTTTGAGATGATACGAATAATAATTTTTCAACGAAACACTCTTTGTGTGTTCTGAACCGAAATCCGAGCACAGAGGTTGAGGCTGTGACCAACTACCGAAACTGTAGCAAAGATTTTAAACGCCTTACGATCGCCCATCAGAGTGACTGATGGTGATTGATATGGAGATTCTGCAAATAATTACACAGTTGACTAATCAAAAAAAAAATAATAATGTAGAGATTCAGTGAATAGAAACGCACGAGATATGAAAGAGTAGTGTTCAGCAGTCAACTTCAGATTTCATTTGCAAATTTCACAACAATTTTATAAATCATAATCTCTCTGCAGCTGAAAATCCTCCACAAATATATCTGAACAAATTTGTTTTTCCAAACCATGTCAAATGTATTTCTTTGAACTTTTATATACATGTAAAGCTTATAATAAAGGATGAAGGTCAAGCTTTTATAAAAAGAAGGCGTTTTTTTTTATATAAGGGCTGTTGCACATAATATAAAACTTATCAGCACATTCTTTGGATTCAATAAGAGCTCTTCTTTCTTAGAGTTATCACCATTTTTTTGTGAAGAAACGGGAACATCCTGTCACTTTGTGCAGCAAAAGCAAAGAACAACCTTGAAGAAGAAGCAGAAACTTCTTCTTTTAGCTTTTTAAACTTTTCAACTTTTGAATATCGAATGCAGAGCAGTGAAAAATTTTTTTTTTTAAACAAATTACAGTAAGCTTTCGTAAAATTTCACATCTTTCCATGATTTACATTTCAATATAGTTGAATCTCCAAAAAGTGAGTTTAAGATGCTGACATGTCTACCACATCTCAATTCAAAGTGACCAAGTCCATGAAGGAACCACCTCTCATCCATTTATTTACATTTTATCCTGCTGCTGATGTCTGAATATGAGTGCGGCGTTTACTGCCACCCAGATATTTCCTCCTGTTGCAGCTCTTATCTGCTCTCGATCTGTCTGATGATGCTGCTTGTTCGTTAAGCCGAGCTCAACAAGACCGAAAGTGGTGGGATAAACAATGCCACGGGGAATCGTCTCGTGTGAATAATAAGTGTGTTTACCTCATTTCGCTATCTCATAGTTCTTCGGAGTTTATCGCCTGGCAAACACATTGGCAGACAGACAATCACCATGTTAAGCATGACATAAAAGCCCTTTTTTGTGGACGAGGGGAAGCGTGGGACTCGGTAGATGCAGATGGCGCACGGTCTGGTGCAATTCCAAGCCGATTTATCTTCTTTTGTTCCTCCAGGCTTCACGAGTTTCATGCGCAGCCCGACGTGCGACATCTTCAACCCTTTGCATCACGAGGTGAACCAGGACATGGAGCAGCCGCTGTGCAACTACTTCATCGCCTCCTCTCACAACACGTACCTGACCGGAGACCAGCTCCTCTCGCACTCCAAGACGGACATGTACGCCTGGGTGCTGCAGTCCGGCTGCCGCTGTGTGGAAGGTGCGCTCGCGTCTGCGTTCGTACCAAAGAAAAAATATGAAAAAGAAGAAAGAAAGAAAGAAAAAAAAACATCTAGTGGAAATTCTGTGTTATGTTAACAGTGGCTCAGTCAGGATATCATCTCTGCCATCTCACTTGTCATCCTGTCATGGCTCAGACAGAACAGCACCATCGTTTATGCTATTAGTAACACTCTGGGTTTCTCTTACTATGACTAATCAATATGTCTCCTGTGAAAATAGACTATTGCAATCCGTGTGTTTTTTCCCCTTGACTGCTTATTGTTACGACAAACTGTCATTTAAAACAAAAGTGTTAGTTGTTTTATTGATCGATGTGAAGAATCTTTTTTTTATGTCTAGGATGTTCCCTGCTATTTAAAAAACTAAATTAATAACCCCCCACCCCCCACCCCGAAAATAGTTGTTAAAACTCAGGATATGCTGCTGTTTCACATTAGAAATAAATAAATACTATTTCTGCCCAAGACTAATTTCTCTTATGTCGTTTTCCCACAGTTGATTGTTGGGATGGACCCGACGGAGAGCCGATGGTGCAGCACGGATACACCCTGACGTCCAAAATAACATTCAAGTCCGTTATAGAGACCATCAACAAATACGCCTTTATAAACAACCAGTAAGTCAGAGCTGCATGTCGCCAACTCTAGAGGATGAGAAAGGAAGTTTATGGGCACAAACTTTATTGTAACACTTGTTAAAAAAAATATTTTAATGTATGGAAATATACAATTGCAATTGAAATATACACTTTTAATTAACCGAGATCAGCGCAGCAAATGTTTTAAAGTGCTGGATTTAAAAAAAAAAAAAAAAAAAAAATGTTCCACTTCTAATCAGCTTTTCTGACAGCCTCGTCACAAACAACATGGCTGCTTGTGATGAGGCTGTCTGACAGGTTGGGTCTGATGGTGTCAGAGACAGGAAGGCGGTCAGCCCTCTGAAAAACTCAGCTTAAGGTTTATGCGGGTAAACAACCTGATGCCACGCTTTCTGTCCTGCAGTACTGACTGGTTTTACGCAAACATATCTAACCACGAAATTATATAAGCAAATAAAATACAAAAGCTATTAAAAAAAACATTTATTTTTTCAGGAACTGTGATTCTGGGAGTAATTAGCACCTATAAGTGAACCATCTGCTGAGCGGAGCGTCGTCTGGCTCCCCGAGGAGCGACTGATTGTCTCTGTGGGGCCCGACGGTACCTAAACAAAGTTGTGACTGATGCGGTTTCGTGCTGACATATTGGCCCACTTTCACTACTCACAGCTTCTCATCTTGGCAGTGGCTGAGTTATAAAGATGTTTATTTAATTCAAGTACAGGCACTGTTTCAACTTAATTAAGCCAAACGTTGCTGCCTCGTCCTGCCGACTGTTGGAAATGTAAAATTAGATTAAAGTCAAGTGTCCTAATTAAAGTTGTGCAGACGTAACAAGCAATTAACGCATGCTAGTAGTTTAAAAATACAGCGAGGTGCTTTTTTGTTGATTCGTCAAAAGCAGAAGAATTACAAAAAAACATTACATTTCTTAAGTGCATCTTTTTTTGGTGATTTTTTTTTATGTTGCCGTCTGAACTGCAAGTTAAATAGCTAAAGTCTGGTTGCAGCTTGTTGGTTAGTGTATTAATCTATTTATTTACTCTCACATGCTGGGCTGTGTATAAACACACACAAAAATAGTTTTTGACAGTTTTAAATGAATTTTCAATAAAGCTACATAAATGGAAAAAAAATCAGGTTACATGCAAAAATCTATATTTAATTAAAATGTTTCAAATCCTCTAATATGTAACATGCATAACTGCTTCCTTTATTAAATACTTAAGTCTTCTGAAAACAAAAAGCTAAAACTACAAAAAATATATTTATATGTCATGAGTTTAAAAGCTGTTTTTTGTGATTGGACAGTCACTTCCTGAAGAGTTTACTCAAAATAACACAATACTCTCTTTTTTTTAAGGCACTCTGAACTTTTATCTTCCAAAACGTAATTACTCTGAACCCTGAATCTGCCCTGGGTTGTTTGTTGTGGGTTTTTCCCATGTTGGAGCTGCTCATATAAATGACCTTTTTATATAAATTATTCACGAAAGATAAGGTCATGTGACCTGCTCCTTCCTGCTTGACTGCAGCAGATTGTTGCCAAGTGGGAGAAAGGAACGTAAGAGATTCACTTTGCAAAAGTTCTCAACCTTAAAACTTATCAAATGTTCACAACAGCTTCATTGTGACTTGTTTAAAGTGTGAAACATAACGTAAAGTACCCCCACCAGTTAAATTTCTATTTCTTTTTTACACTTGTGGATGAGAAGATGGGGGATGCGGAGGTTAAAGAATGGTCCCAACATAATTTTGTAAAGTACTTTTTTAAGGACATATTTGTTCATCTCTGACTCTCCAAAGACAACACTCACCTTTACTAATTAGAAAAAAATAATAATAATCTGAAATTCTCATGAACTCACGCCTTATTAATTTCCAATCTGTCATAATACTGAGAGATTAATAAACTCAACTCACTTTGCCTTATCATTGTCTCCCTTGTGTCTGTCCTGCTTTCTGTTTTCACCAGAAGTCAAAGCTGTTATTTTATCCTCATGCTGTTGTGATTATAGCCTCAGGGCAACATTTCACTGCAAAAAAAAACAAAAAATCTTACAAAGTATTTTTGTCTCGCTTCAAGTGCAGATAGCCTAGTACTCTTAAAACAAGACAAAGCTAGCTTACAAGCAACTTTTCAGCAAACTATCACATTTTGTTTTAGGTCAATAATTTCTGAAAATAGACATAAAGTAAAAGGACGTTTAGATTTTTCTACCTATGGATAAAGAATGTCTTGTTATAGGAGGAAAAAATCTGAGCTACTTTACTGTTTTGTGGAAAAGGTAGATTGATTGTTTCTTTGGTGATGTGACACTCAGAAACATTACTACATTTACAAACACACACATGAAAATACCATAGAAGAAGAAAAGGTGCATCCCAACAAATGTGAAAAATCAAACTGGGAGTCTTTGTTTTCCCTATGCTTCTGATAAGTATTCAGGTATTTTTTGACAGTTTTGAGCAAACTTTCTCTCTCTCTTTTCTTTTTATCCTTCCTTTAGATATCCGGTGATTCTGTCCATCGAGAACCACTGCACCATCCAGCAGCAGAAGAAGATTGCCGAGTACCTGCGGGAAATCTTTGCAGACAAGCTGGATGTGGGAGAGGTGCTGAGCAGAGACTCCAAGACGCTGCCCAGTCCGCACAGCCTGCAGGGGAAGATCCTCATCAAAGTAAGGACACATCAGTGGACACTTAATGGCGGGGCGGACTGGGCGTCTGTGTTTTTCATTTTTAAAAGCCACGAAATGGGAGGAGGACTTATTACTCACTTTTTCTACTTCCACCCTCCCTCTGGTTCCTTCTACTCAATGTGGAGAAAAAAGAGGAAGTGCTCATTATCTGTCGATATTTTTATTTATTTTTTTACCTAATGTGCGTTACCAAGGGTGGGGGGAGAGTGATCAGAACTGCATGGGCACTAATTACTTCCTGTGAAGAGGATGAGGAGAAGGAAAAGTGAGAGGAAAGTAGGTCATTTTATTAATCATAAATGGGACGGAGAGGAAGTGGAAGTTTCTGGCATAAATTAACTCGGCGACAGACTGCTGGCTTAAATATTTTGTATCGCATACAGTGCAAACAGCAGCTAATTGGTGACTCATTTGGGGTTGTCATGTAATTTTTTTTTTTTTCTGAATTTTTTTCAAATACTGACAATTTTAGCAATGGAAAAAAATAAATCAGTTTTATATTAAAGATAGAATGTGTAATAAAACTTAACTAAATATTTTTGTACCCAGATTAGAAATTTTCTTTTTAAATTAAGAGGCATGAAAAGCCAAATTTCAGGCAAATTTTCCTGAAACACAAAAGTTGTCACGAATTTCATTGAAGCAAAACAATAAAGAAGGAACAGTGACACTGAAAAGTCGGTGCAGGTTGTTGACGATTGCGGGAGTTTGGATGACGTTTGTGCTCAATGTTTTCACAAATATGAAAGTTGCACTGAAAAACGTTTCGCTCTCCAGTTATCTGTGTCTTAAGAAGTTTTCATTCGTAATTCTGAAAAATGCTGATGCTAATTAATCCTCCTTAGTTGCCTGGTGTTTGTAAAAAGTAAAAAAGAAATCACAAGGCTGCGCAAAATTATAAAGACGTCCCTCTATTCTTTTTACTTTACCACGATCAAACACTCAGACTTTGATGTGATTCTTTTAAAGTCGTCTTCAGAGTTATACAAGCCTTCTGAAGGGTTTTGCGTCATTAAAGTTTACAATTTTCCCTCTCCAGCACTTAACTCAAGCAAAAGTATTCACAAAGACATTTGGCACCTTACAAATTTCCCCTATCTTTACTTTTTTTGTCACATTCACATGTTGCGTATTATTTTCAAATTCTTATATCAGAGAACGACTACCTGAACAAAAGAAAGCAAACAATATATTTTGATTTCACTTATCAAGTGAAAAAAAGCAATCCAAACAATCAAGACAGGAGGTTGCTGCAGCCAATACTGTTTCATTTTATCTGGGAGTGTCTTTATAAAGGGTATGAAAGTTAAACTGTGTGGAATAAACACGGGTTCATTATGTCGACGCTCAAAGTCTACAAACCACAGATGGTCAGGAGTCTGGGTGCTGAACATTGAAATCTATCGCATCAAATACTCTGGACAAACTCCTAATTTTTTGGGTCAAACTCTGTTTTTTTTTTTTTTGTATCTTTAATTGGTTCAGTTAAAAAAATGATGTCTTTATACAGCCTACTGGTGACAAAGTGCCTAAAAATGTACTTTAAAATGGTAAGTTTTTACTGTTGTGGAGAGACGTTGTTTCATCCTTTGGGTTTTGGAGCCTAGCTTAAGCTTAATGGCTTAACAAGCAAAAATTTATTTATTTTTTTTAAATAGTGAAGTACTGACCAGAAATTGTTTAAAAAGTAGGTAAAATGACTTTCAGAAAGCCTTAAGAAATATTGACTCAGAGTGGAGGCTTAGTCTGAGAAAAAAGGGACCAGAAACTCTCAAGCGACAATTCTTGAGGTTTGATTTTATGTTGTTTGCCTCATAAAAACATACAAAAAGTTGATAAAAGTTAAAATCTGCAAGTGACCCGCAAATTCTCCAATCTTTTGAACTCAAGATTTAATTTTTACACCAAGTTAAGTGTTTTTTGTCTTTTTTTACATTTAACATTGAAGGTTTTCCTATTTATTACATTACCGAAGAACAGAAAGCTTGTACAGGGGCTTAAAGCTGAACGTACGGTCTGCCTTACCTGACAACATTGCCGAGGGGAGCTGGGAAGCGGCGTAGGTCCGTCTGTATGTTTATTTGAACGAATTGTCATGTCTGAGCCTTACATGCTTATCTCTCGTTAGCACCTGCTGCGCTCTGAACCAGACAGGTGCTCAGGAAGAGCAGCGGTGCGTCGGTGCGTTTGACATACCTGCACTAACGCGGTTAGGAAAATAAATCGGACGTTGCTTCGGTGGCATCAAACGTCACATCTAGATTACTGAAGGATTCTAACAATTATTAGATTATCAAATAGACAGTCTTCGTCTGTTGTGCGAAGACGGTCTGTATTGTTGGATTCCTGGTTTGTTCGCTTCAGGTCAGATGTCTGAAAAAAAAAGAGCGATATTGATTTTCTATAAAGGCCTTTTATTGCCCCCCTACTTTCCTCTCCTCCTTTCTGCCTCTCGTTTGCCCTGCGGGCCAGCAGAGCCGGGATGGCACAGCACTGCAGAAAGAGATATTTAATAAAAAGGTTTTTGAACCATCACACGTAGAAAGCAGGGTGATAGACTGCTTGTGGCAGCGGTGGAAGCGGAGGGCGGCGCTGCCTGGCCGGCAGGGCGGGTAAATGTACCGCAGGAAGCTTTAAGCCTCCAGTTTTTATTAGGAGAAGACGCTTGGAAAATCCTGACTCCCACTCACACTTTGAGAATGGCTCACTAATGGGCTTTCAGTGCGTCCAAATAGTTTCTTAGGGAGTTTCACGGGGATTCTGCAGATGTTTGTGTTTTCCTGAGTAAGAGATACAGTATGTGCCCTCTGGAGTGCCTAAATGTGGCAGAATTTGTTTTCGCTATGGCTGTAAATTCAGATAAAAGACCATCAGGGACACTAAGGTTACCTAGTGTACAGTGCTGTGAGAAAGTATTTGCTCCTTTACAGGTGTTGCATTTTTTATCAAGCCTAAATATTATCTTTGATGGTTATATGAGACAGATGATCTCTGAAAAATATCAACCTCCTCTGCGTCTTCCTCTGTGGCCCTAACGCCCATCTGCAGAGATAAACCCCTTGGTCAGAAACAACCAATCACAGCCAGGAGGAGGGTCTTAGCACTGTCTACGCACTGCTAGGCTACAGCGAGCTCCCTACATTCAGAACCTGTCCTGAATGCTCAGTCTCATTAGCATAGCCACCGATGACGGTTTTCCTGTAACAGTAAGTTGATTCTCCGCCATCAGCACATTGTTCAGCACGTACATGAGCATGACTGACAGCGCCAAGAGCTTCCTGCTGGCTCTGATTGGTTGTTTCTGACCAAAACACAGATTATCTGCCTCTCTGTCACGACATGGTGACTGTTTTAACAAATAATAATAATAAAAAAGCATATTGTTTATAAAAGTTACATACTGCAGCCCGTCATTGAACAATAGGAGAGTTCCAAGACAAAATAACAACGTTGAAAAACAAGCTGCAATTTCCCAAAAACACCTCAATGGGACTTTTTGGAAGATCCTGTTCCATCTGAAGTAAAACTAAAACAGCATTTAAGTACCGGAGTACCATATACTGACAGCAAAACATGACAGTGGTGGGAAAAGCGTAGATTCCCTCCTTCCTGCACGGAGGGATACGTAACACCGAATTGTTGGGCTTTTATTTTTAACCATCCCTGAGGTTCGACCTGCGTGGGCTTCTGCATGTAAACAAAACACTGAAGGGAGGGACCGTGCTGCCCTCGGCGTGGAACATCCGACGATCAAACGAGTGAGTTTCTCTCCTCTTCTTTCCCTCTATCTCCTCTCCGTCCAGGGGAAGCGCCTGCCTGCCTATCTGTCTGCGGACGCCGAGGAGGGGGAGGTGTCTGACGATGACAGCGCTGACGAAATCGAAGAGGACTTCAAACTCAAAAGCAGCAATGTAAGCTGCAGGAATGTGGCTGTGTGTCTTATGTGTTAATCAAGCATAACTTTTATTCAGTCCTAAAACGTCGTGGCAGTGAGACTCCCAAACATGTCAGCCATGAAAATGTGACACTTGAATCTCTGTTAATCTTTTATTTATAAGACTAATCTTCAGCTAATCTGTCAGTCATTGCAAAAACTTAATGAGCTGTTTCACGGCTTTGTGCATCTGCAACATTAACTCAGTTTTAATTTAATTTAACAGATTGTGTTATTAGATATCCCCTTTCATATTGATGACTGCGTGATGTGCGGCAGTGCGGCTGAGGCCGAACTAGAACACCGAGTTCTGATTTCAGCGTTGTTGAAGTTTTACTCTACATTTTATTCCTTTAGTTTCGTGTAAAGTGACAAAACAAAGACGGGCAGCAGATTTTACATGAATCTGTTCAGCACAGAGAGTCTCCGGCAGATGTGTTGAAATCCGCAATTAAAAGAGAGAAAACTTCATTGCTACAGATTTAACTTTAGATTTGTGTGGAAGTATTTAATCAAAAAACAGAAAATGCATTATTGGCAGGCATTTAAGACAAATGGAGACAGATGGATCCTTTTAATTTATTAAGATTTAAAGACAAATTTAACAAAAACAACAAATTATTAGAAATGCAAACAGATAATTTAGTATTTGAATATATAAAACGTAGAAAGATACATTTGTAGATCCCAACCATCCTGGTCACTTAAAACAGAATCTTCTGTTACATCAAAAATAAATTAAAATCTGCATTTGGTTTATCAGGCTGCTTTTTTTCGCTTCGTGTTTCTCGGCCAACAAATGGATCCGCAGCGTATTTTTCAACCCTGTACAGGCAACAAACCGAGGTTAGTTAATGTGATCTTGATGATGCTGCAGTGGAGATAACGACTTCAGTAATCGGCCAGCGATGTTTGCGGTAATCATTGTCAGCAATGTTTTAGGATAACCAAAGCTTAATGATGCAAGTAGAAAAAATAAAGAAAGTGAAAAGTGAAGGAGCGTTTTCATTTCTCTTTTGAATTCGCCATGAGGTTTTACACCTGCGTGACTAACATCGCTGACATTTTCACCGCAAGTCAGATTCACGCAGATCTCTCACTCGCTGTGCGCGCGCCGTTTTCACATTCATCCTTAGTCATCATGGTGTTGATATTGTCTGGCACTGAGTTCCCAGGAACATCCTTTCCAAATTTAAAATGGGGAGAAAGCACTGGTCTTATTCTCCAGTTTGGTTTCATAAGTGAGCATAGTGTCATGTCTCTTTATTAAACTGGCGGCGCGGCGCCACAGATGCCACAGCAGATGATCGTCGCCATTTTGAAAGGGATGTTGGCAGGTTACTGGGAGTTTCTGCCTTATGCTCATTACACCAGTACGCTTCCACAGCAGTGACTTGCTAGCGCTGCACCAATAGACTGACGCGCCTTTGTTGTGGAAAAGAAACTATTTCACCAAGCACTGTCAGGTGAAATCACTCAATCAGGTTAATTCATATATTGTGCACAATACAGAGAGCTTGTAGGACAATCAATAATGAAGCAGGTGAAAAGCTCTGCCAGGCAGACAACACATGTGTTTTATACCAAGGATAAGGAATTAAAAACAAGGTCTGGTTCTGATCCAGCTGTAGAAAACAACTCCCAGTAACCCAAATAGTTATTTTGGTGAGAGTTCACAAGCATTTAATATAACATGATGAGCAGATGTTAACTTGTAGTAATTTATTTTCCACCACACCCTTTATGCAAAAGAGACGGAAGTGGTGTGGAGAGAATGTATTTTGTTTTATTGCTGATGATTAGCATGCCACTGTCGTCTGACATTTAGTGCTCAATGAAATGAAGGAGAGACAAAGAAACAGAGGTACTACCGCAGATGCAGACGTCTAATTGCAGGTTGTCATGCTGCAGAATGACAGAGTGTTACTCATCCTCTGGGTAATTTATTCTTTGCCTTTGGACTCGCAGTCAAAAGTGAAAATTTTAGTGTGTTTGTCTCTTAGGTATTTCCTAGTTTTAAAAAAGAGATTATAAAGCCCTTAGACTTTTCACATTTTGCCACAATGCAACCATGTACTTCCAATTTCTTTTATTAGGATTTTCTTTTCCACAGAGACATTAGCTTTTCACTTGTCTTTGGCTTTCTTTTCTCTATTACTCTTACATAAACTCTAACACTCCACATCACCTGAAAATTCTGTGAGGAAACTTTTCTTCAGCAGGAATAAGAAAACTAATAGGAGTTTGTGGAAACAAGGGTTGAGATGGAAAGAAGAAGAAAAAAACAGGGCAATCTGGAAGAAACCTTGATTCAGGCTACCAGACACTGGAGCCGTCCGCCGTCTCACAACCAGGAGCATCAAATTTGTATTCATGTGTTAGAGTGACACAGTTAATGTCTGGATCTGAGTTCAATTGAGAGAGTCCTTCACAAGACTTGGAAATTGCTCTTCATGGATGTTCTTCATCTAATTGGACTGAAACTTCAGTTAGTTTCCATAGAACAAGTGGCAAATAAAATATCTGTATCTGTGTATCCATTGACCAAAAAGACTGTGCAAATTGGAATTACAAAAATAAATAAATTCGCTAAATGGACACACTCCAGTTTCAAAAGAACTCATGTTTTTGATAAAAAGTTTTTTTTTTACGCTAGGATGAGTTGGTTCTTCAGCCACATCAACATTTATGTATTTTACAAAACTGCAATGGAAACACTTTTCTCGCAGTTTGCAAACAGCAGCAACGCCCTTATTTGTCGCCACTGGCCTTCATGGAAAATGAGCAGCTGGCTCCACCAGAGGCCTCACAGCATCATCAACAGCTCAGTTTGTCGGCTCTTCTGTAAAATATCAGACTACAGTTTCCACAAAACGTTGCATCTGCTCCCAAATATAAAGGGCACTCATCTAAGTGTTACCATCCATGGTTTTTAATGACTTATCGCGTAAGCAGGCTTATTCATGTGTGATTTGAATTGCATTTCTTATTTAATGGAAACACCTCTATTGCAAAATTGTGATATATTTTTTTAACATTATCAGAATATAGAAAAGCACAGCTACTGTCTAGATGTGCAAAGCTGGAAGAGACATGATTGGCAGCTGCTACTGCAACAGCAGGCAAGGCGAGTTAAAATAAGCCAATGTACGCCAGATTTTAACCCTTTTATGCATGAATTATGATCCTTTGTCAGGATTTTTTCCCATTTTTTTTATTTTCTTAAGGCTTACAAAAAAGGAAGGAAAAATTTTTTTGTAAAAAAAATAAATTATTTTATTTTTTTTAGGTGATTAATTGTAATTTTCTCCAAATACAAAGTTATTTGGAAAAATACATCAGTAATATTGTTCTTTAGGGGTTATCTGATGTCACAATATTTTTTTTTACCTGCAAGAGTCGTCTACAGTAGAAGGAGGGACCGGCTCGGTTGGCATGCTGTTTTGGCTGTCGGCCATGTTGGATTTAACAAAAATAATTTCTTGCATTTCCAGCTGATGGCCAGTAGTTGATAGAGTATTTTATGATGCGTTTGTGTCCACTTCAGTCTGTGTGCATTTCTAACATAAAAATCCACAAGAAGCACAAGAAAATGGCTTTTAGATAGCTGTCCACTGTAGTGACCACTATGCATTAAAGGGTTAAAGTGTGTATTTGTTTAAAAATACTGTGTATAGTTTCCTTTCACCAAGTTCATCAGTCACATACATTCCTCAGGAAAACCATGAAAAATTGTGGTTGTAATCTGTCAAAATGTGAAAAGGACATTTTTGCCAGCAGTCAGAAACCTCCTTTCAGGCCTGGCTCTTTGAAATCTGTTTCAGTTTGCCCTCTGTCTCAAAAACTGAGCTCTCTCTTCCTCTTAGGGCAACGGCAATCACCAAGTGGAGTCTCACATCAGAAAGAAACTGGATTCTCTTCTGAAGGAGTCTCGGATCGTGGACAAGGAGGACACTGACAGCTTCAGCATCCGAGCTCTGCTCCGAGCCACGCACCAGGGCCTTCAGAAGAACCTGCGCCAGGTACGCTCCCGCTCCGCACAGCCCGCCCAAAGGCAAGCGAGGCGGCTTCCGGGAGCCGCGCTCGCGGAGGAGAAACCCTTCGTCAACATGTAAAGAGAACGAAGTGAAGAGGAGGGGAGTAAAACTAGGTCATCGTGTTAGTCACGGAGGAGGGTTCGGGGAGTAAAGGAGCAGACCAGCTCCTGCCTGGTCAAAACGTACACGGCGAACAGATCGCAGAGTTCCTCCGCAGGGTTTCCGCATCTTCATCCGAAGCATGTCAAAACGGGAAGAGAGTGAAGACGGTCTAAAAAAAAAAAAAAAAAAAAACCTGAAATGTTGCTTAATATTTCATTTTGTCGCTCGCGTCTTGTCTTATTTTTAGAGATTCTCGGTTTCCTGCCTGCCGTCTCGGCGCAGTGGGTGTAAGTGCATCAGGGTTTCCTATCCGCTCTAATGTAGTCCTACATCGGCGGTGATCCCCTTCACCTCATTCTGTCTCTGAGGCTTTTTCTCTCCAAGTGTTTCTAGCTGGTTTGTTTTTGCAGCTCTCGCCCACTGGCTCTCTTCAGCGGTCTGATGTTTTATTGAGCGCTGTTTGTTGCGCCTACTTCAGCTCCAAGGCTTTAGGCTTTAAATGACTCTCTAGGTGCTAATGTGTTCGGTATTTCACTACCTAATGAAACCCAGATATGAATACAAACAAAAAAAAAAAAAAAAAAAAAAAAAAAAGAAAATGCTCACCGAGGCAGAAAAGGAGGCCCTGAATATCTTTTCTGCTTTTTTTTTTCCTCCTTCTTCTTTTCTCAGAGCTCAAAAGGAGTTTTGAAGAAATCCCAAAGCAGATCCCTTATCACAACACTGAAACAGAAGGTAAGGCACACGAAGACGGGCTTTCTCCGTTTTTTTAAATTTTTTTTTTTAAACATTTCTTCTTCTTTTTATGTGTTTGTGGAGAGGCTCATTCAAATTTAGTTTAGCAGAAGAGAGGCAGGAATGTTTTGCTTATATTCACTGAAAAACATCAACATAATTGGTTGGCTGGGTTATAGTGGACTGGTTCTATCACAATACTGTTTACTGATGTTTAATGTTTCATCCTTTTAAAAGTTTTCATTTCCTAGGAAACTTTGAAGACATTATTTTTTTCCTTACATTTGTTTTTTAGTTTTTCCTCTCTTCCTTCTGTCCTCCCAATGTTATACATTACTTCTCTCATCCCTGCTTTCCTTGTGTAATATTTCCTTTTACTCAAAATGCACTTCATCATATTACTCCTTGATTCACTTCCTGCTTCCTTTCTTTCCTTTATTTTTACATGCTTTCTTTGCGTCCTTGTGTCCTCCCATCTCTCCTTCAGGGCGTCTTTTCAGTTCTGTCCTTCCTCGATTCATTACTTTCTTTATTCCTGCTGTAATTCCTCACATGTACCATTCTGTCATTTGTAACTTATTCCTTCCAATTTTCCTTTTCCCATCTTTCCTTGTGTCCTTTACTTCCTTTGTTGTGCCATGCCTCTCTTCCTTCTTACTTTCTATCTTTTCTCCCTCTTTTATTTAATTCTCCTTCTTCCCTCCGTCTGTCCATCTCTGTCTCCTTCAGGATGACATTTCTTGTCATCCTGTCTTCCTCTCTCTCTCTCTTCCCCTCCTTTTTTAGCTTCCTCTTGTATGACTGTGCTCCACTTCTGTCTTTTCTGCTCCTTCAGTTTTTCATGTTTTCCTTCCTACCTACCTACCTACCTACCTACCTACCTACCTACCTACCTACCTACCTACCTACCTACCTACCTACCTACCTACCTACCTACCTAACTAACTAACTAAAGGTTGGACTGACTCATTTCAAAAAGAATCAGAAAATGCTAAAATATAAGAAAAATGCTAACATAAAGCACTGAAAGACATTTTGAATGGGAGCTCCATAATTTCGTGCCATTGAGCGTCGATCGTATTCATTTAAGTAAACAATAGAGAATCTACAATTTGCATGATAAAGCAGATTTGAATATGCTGTATTAATTTAAATTTGCTCTGCCGTCATCTTTGATGAAGGATTTCCCATCTCAAATGTTGTGAAATATTGATTTCGTAGCTCAAAGTTTTCATTATTAGCCACATTCCATCCTCTCGCAGAATTTTTTCTATCCTCTTTTCCCTCCTGCATTTACCCACTCTGGTTTCCACTTCAGTCTTTTATGCCTCCCTCTTTGCATATCATGTGCCCTCCCACGTCTGTGTCAGTGGTTGTGTGCATGCATGTGTGTACTGTATACAAATGTGCACACATACACACACACGCACACCTACACACACACGCACACGCGCACACACGCACATACACACACACACTCATACTGTGGTGTGTTTGTTGAAAATCTAAACACTATAATTACTAAACATTTCTAATCTTCTCAGCCCCCCTTCACTCCAGTAAGGCTCCTCTCTTAAAGAAATGAAATACTGTTGCTATTACGCTAACACACATTCGAACTGCTACTGCTAAAGCACACAGCAGCGTCTATTTAGTACGACGGACATAATTTACTAAAGACACTCATACTGCAGCCCTCTGGCCACTGAAGAACCACTGGGCTGGGATCGAGTAGGCGGCTTTGTACACGGTGCGTCATATATTTAGCAGATTTTCCAGGTTGTCAGCTGAAGGCAGAGCATACCTACACCACAGAGAATACAATTCTGCTTTTTAACTTCCATGTGTGTTTCAACACTTCCAGAGGCACTCCAAGTCCAGGCTGGCATGTCAAAGCGTGGAGAAGGAGGAGGAGGTCCAGGAAAGGTCCGGGAGAGAGGCTGGCGGACAATTCAACAGGTGACCTTTGAACTGCTTCATCACAACGCTCAGTGGCGCCCCCAGAACATTTCGTACGGGTGGCCGGACGGGGCCACTGAAAAGGAAGCATAGAGCATCAAAAAATGAATCAAGTCTTTTATTTAAATAATGTTAAAAATCCCAAACTGTCATCAGCATACAGTGAATTCTGCTTCTTAGTTTACACACATTATGACTTCTAATAACATTCTTGCCATTCATACTTATATATAGTAGGATAGATATTCATATTCACAAATAGACAAGTAATTTTTTTATTTATACAATTGGAAGCCAGAGACTAGAATTAACATAAAATAACCATCTGCTCTATATATATGTGTCTATATATATGTGTCTATATATATATATATATGTGTGTCTATATATATATATATATATATATATATATATATATATATATATATATATATATATATATTTTATTTATTTATTTATTTTTTTTCAGGCTTCAGTGATGCTGTTGTTTCAACTTATTGCAGCCAAATCTTGATTTTATTTGCACAGTTTTAATCACTGAATAACATTTCTGCTCATCCCTACTGATGTGCAGTTTTTATTGTAAATAGTTTGTCTTTTTTAAATGCTGAAACACAGACGCATATGCAAATTAATTTACTCAGCTGCACATTTCTTCGGACCACAGTACGGTACTTTTTATACTTTTACAGTGTTTGTGTTGAATTGTTGCCCTCACTGTGCAGCTTGTTGTTCTTTATTCTGCTTTTTATGTTGCGTTTTCCATCTCTGTGTGACTCTTCTCGCTTTGATTGCCCGTCACTTTGCCGCTGGTTCGCCTGAATTCATTTTCTGTTTCATTTTCTGGTAGACGTTTAGATTAAGCTCTTTACGAGTGGAAATTGATTTTTTAGCTTATTTCTTAATCTTTATTCAAGTTTTCCTCCTTCTGTTCTTTGTTCCCGTTTGATGATTCATGTATGAATGTCTTCAGGAGTTATCTCAGACTCTCCCTTAAACGCGGCTGACTGTGTTTGTCTGAGAACATATATGCGTGATTTGCAGATGCACTCGTGCAACAATGAGAGAGCATTGCGGCACAGCGTGTGTGCTGGTTCCCATTAAGCTTTTTGCCTTTGATGCTCCTTCCTGTGGTTTGCAAGCTGCCTCTTATGGACAATCCTCTCTATCCTGCCACGAATTTTCCACTGTAAATGGGTCAGTGAGTCGATGACCACGTCGTACTCCAAAGTCTGTCTGATCGCTCTCTTGTCCTGTTTTTCGAAACGTATTTTTAGGGGCGGACGGAAGAGGAAGACAATGAAGCTAAGTCGAGATCTGTCAAACCTGGTGGTGTTCACCAATTCTGTCGCCTCGCAGGAGTGCTTAAATGAAGGTGAAACAAAACCGACACCTGCACACACAAGCCGTAAATTGCAGTGCTTCTCAACCCCCTGTGGACATTTTCTCACTCCCTGCCTCTGTTGTTGTTGTTTTTCAGGGACTCCAGGTGATGTTTTGTCTTTCAGCGAGACCAGAGCGCAATCTCTGGTCAATCACAGGACCGAGCAGTTCCTGGCTTTTAACCAGAGGCAGCTGTCGAGGATTTACCCCTCAGCCTATCGCATCGACTCGTCCAATTTTAACCCGCAGTTCTACTGGAACGTTGGTTGTCAGCTGGGTGAGAAGTTGAATTGTCAATTTAAGATTTTACTACGTGAAATTATTCACACCTCTCAAACTGTCTTGCTTTTTTTGTCAGTAGCCAAATCTCAAAGACAATTGTGTGTAATTGAGGTCCTAAAGGACCAACTTTCCTGTCCCCTCTGAAGAAAAGCATCTCAAAAGTTTAAAGCTGCCATTTCCATGTTTCACAATGGGGATGGTGTGTTTAAGTTGCACATTACAGCATCTTGTATCACAAACATATAGCTTGTTTTTCCAACAGTGGCTTTCACATGAGACTGCAAATGCATATCAGACTTATTTTTAAACAATATTGTGAATTAAAAATCACGGAAATATGCACAATAATCTGGCCTGTCACATTTTTAATCCTGATAAAATGCATTAAAATGTGAAAAAGTTTAACAAGTGTTAATACTTTTGCAAGGCACTACAAAACTTTCATTAACAACAAGTCGTGAGTTAAGAATCAAAGACACAGTATATCTCATATATTTATGAAGACTATATTTATATGGTGCTCTCTATCCACTTAATGACATACAACTTTAATTTCTAATTCTGGGATAAGTTTTGGGGTGAAACGTGTTTATAAAGATGACTCTATGTCATGTTTTTGTTTTTTTCTGATTAAAAACAGGAAACTTTTAAACACGGTAAAGAGCTCTGTAGTGATTCATTTCATTATTAATCACCTGATGAAGTGATTAATTATGAAAACAAATTGTGAGGTTGAGCATGATTTAAAAAAAAATCTAAATTGTTACGTTTTTGTTACACAAAAATTCAAAACCTAAGACTTGACTCTTGAAAAGGGATAAAAGTAAACCTAACATACTGAAGAAGACAATGGTTGATAAATAGGTAGAAGTAGTTAAATGAAATAAGACAGAGCAGAAAGCAAGTCAGACAGTACAAAGCGGGAGCTCTGCCAGAATATTTCAGAAGGTGAAGCAGTCACGGCAC
Source organism: Poecilia mexicana (assembly GCF_051168715.1). Taxonomy (NCBI): domain Eukaryota; kingdom Metazoa; phylum Chordata; class Actinopteri; order Cyprinodontiformes; family Poeciliidae; genus Poecilia; species Poecilia mexicana. The sequence continues at coordinate 29,216,913 of NW_028263382.1, read as the reverse complement.
ATTTCATTAATATTTTAAGAACAATCATAACGTTCTTTCTCTCTTTTACTGATGAAAAACAGGGGGGGGGGGAAACTCTAAAGTAATGGTTTGTGTGCCTTTCCTTCATCTATCTCCCCTTTAGCACAGCTTCTGAAGACTGTAGAACTGTTCTCAGTTCTAGTTTCAGGCATTTCTGTTCCTTCTCTCTGCAAAAAGCTCGTTTGGATGTTTGCCATCTTGCTGCTTCGTCTTGGTTATGTTTTGGTTTTTGAGAATCTGACCTGTAGCAAAACTGATGCAATTTACCTGCTTTGAATTTTGTGTTATTGTGCAGCTTTGCTTTTCTGCTCTGGTTAAAATAATCACAGGAATATTTTTGACTCGGGTCATTTCGAGGCCACCTTCCAGTGCTGTGAAGTTTAAACAGTGATGATGATTTTTTTTCCCCTTTTCAGGTCAGTATCTCCAATCTTCATATCAGAGTTCAGACTGGGCCTTAAAACTCCAACCCGATCCAACCCAATAATTAACTTTTATTATATGCCTGAAGTAAGACCAGCGTACTATTTTCATTAAGATTTTACTGCTTTCATTTTTAGGCCACTATTCGAGTTGAAAGTGTAATTTCTTCCACTTTTAGCTCTGGTTGAGCATCTTCCAGCTCCATTTTGTCGCTTGTTGTAACCTCTGGGTGAGTCAAGTGCAAATCATCTGGGTTGTGTGATTGATAGGAGCGGAGCAGGGCTGGGCAGTGAGCGCATTTATTAAGCAGTGCGCTGTGCTTGTTACAGTCTAACGTCTGCACCTTACTTTCTTGCTGTCCTCAACACGTTGAACTACCTAAACATGTTTTAAACTATGATAAGTAGATTAACAAAACTTTATATCATGAGATTACGTTTGGTCATATCTGTGCTGTTTGTATTGGAGGCTTATTAAACTCACCACAGAAGTCCGAGCCCGATCCAACACGACCATAAGGAAAATAATTTTGGCCAAACTTGGCCCGAAGCCATAAATCTAAACTCTGCTTCACCCTATAAACAAACTGAGATTTATTTATTTTTTAATTTATCCCTCAATGCAGACTCATTTATCGAAGTGTAGGTGACGTTTAGGTGAAATTTCATAACTAACCTGATGTTTTTTGTGTGTGTTTTTTTTTTTATTAGTTGCATTGAACTATCAAACAGACGGGCGGATGATGCAACTCAACAGATCCAAGTTCATGGTGAATGGAGGTATTGGTTACGTCCTCAAGCCCTCTCCAATGTGCAAAGGTAAAACCAAGCACCGAATAAACCCAAAAATACCAAAATACAGACGCAGTTTATCAGTGAGGCAGTGGAGGTAATATATTTCTCAAATTATGAGGTATAATTACATTTCAATTAAGTGTTGCAAGAGAAAAACAACACACTTAAGAATTGTTTCATTTTCAATCAAAGGGTAGCCTTTTTACCAGGTATTTAAGTCAAAAGCACTAGGATTAAAATGAATAAACTAGAGCTGGATTTGCAACTATTTCATCTTACAAGGAGAATCACAAAAAAAACGAGTGTTCAGAATATTATTTGCTCTCTTAAAAAGTCTTACGTGGAGAATTTTACCATCTCTCTTGAGTTTTCAGAGAGGTTTAATGGCTTAGAAATCTGATTACTAATACCCAATTGATCTGAAAGAGACAAGCGCAAAAATGGAGAAATTCAACGTTTCTGAAGTGTCTGTGATTTGGAAGCTTTCTGGACCAGAACCACCGCTAGAGAAAGAACTGACCTTCTTCACTGTGTGAACCACGATCAAGTTGTTGCTTACACAGCAGATTCTGCAGAGTTAAATTAATGCCGTTTCTGAAAGGACCAAATAGACTCGGCATAGTTGATTTAACTCTGCACAATTTGTTGTGTAAGACCGACCGACTACTGGTGTGGACTTCCAACTCTTCTATCCTTTAGCTCGGCCGATGAGGGAAACTTGGCTCAACCCGCTGTTGTTCTAGAGGAAACACAGAGAGGAAGTCTCTCAGCTCAGGCTCAGATCATTGGACGTCTTCATGGTTACTTACTTTGGAGTCTGAACAAGGTTAATAAGTCAAGTGACGTTTTATTATTCCGAAGATGAAATCAAAATGAAAATGCGATGCATCCCAGAAACCCCAGACTGCTGAAAGTAAAACTGCTTTAAGTTTGGTAAAGCCAAAATAACAAATATATTACAACATTGTGTGTGAGTTATCAAAAAAATCCTAAAATGTAGAATCTGAGGTGTTGCGCTGCAATATACAGGTTGTTTTTTTACATAGCTGGAGAGCTGTAAAGGCTTGTAGATTGTGGGAAAAGCTCAGAAAAAAAAAGTTCCCTCAGAAGAAATGACGGAGACAGAGGGCCTAATGTTAGGATTAAATGATGACATTAATTGAAGTTGCTGCTCTGCCATCTTTTACTCCCTGTAGGCTCCTTCAACCCATTCAGTGATGACCCACTTCCAGCTTACCCCAAGAAACAGCTCGTACTCAAGATCATTAGTGGACAGCAGCTGCCCAAACCACCGGACTCCATGCTGGGGGACCGCGGCGAGGTAAAGACAGAGCAATGCAGAGCTTGGCATTCTCACACTCTCCATCTGTCATTCTGTCTTTTGACGAGCATAATTGTTTCTACACACACGCTTGTTCTCTCGCGCTCGACCGCTTGGGGACGTAAAACTTGCTCGCAGCATAAATAAAAGCAGGGGCCGCAGCAGAATTTTGATTCTCTCTGCCGCCTTCAGATCATCGATCCGTTCGTTGAAGTGGAGATCATCGGTTTGCCCATTGACTGCTGCAAGGAACAGACGAGAGTTGTTGATGACAACGGTAAGAAAAACACACTCGAATGAGTCAGTGACCTTGGATTCAGTGTTAGGTTTTATTGGCTCTGAAGGTTTTTGAAACATTTTACTTCGTATTACACATAAACACTTCATGCTAATATGTAATTGTAGTTAGGTAGTTGCATTGTAAAAATGTAGCGTGTGTTTTGTAAGGGCAATGTCACAGTTGTGCGGCAGTTAGCATAACACCAAATAAATCCAGCTTGGGTTCCAAGCTACACTGGACGTCTTTCTTATAGCTGTGGATGGTTTCAACATTTCTTTGTTGTTTCTGTGGAGACAGAAAAAGATTAAGCAATCATCAAACCTCGACATTTTTTTTAAGATTAGGTTATCAACGCCGGCAGTGATCTCTGAAACAGAGTACATCATTTGTATTACTGCAATATCAGCCTTTACAAAGGTGTAATTCAAGAGATGCAGAAATGACACAGATCCTAATCATCATGAACGTACGTTGTCCTCAGGTTTTAATCCAGTGTGGGAGGAGACTCTGTCCTTCACACTTCATATGGCTGAGCTGGCTCTCGTGCGTTTCCTCGTCTGGGACCACGACCCAATCGGACGAGACTTCATCGGTCAACGGACTGTTGCCTTCAGTAGCCTGATGCCTGGTCTGTGTACAACTCTGTCGTTTTATCCTTAATGCTTAATTGAGGCACTGTGATGTACTAAAATGCATCACTTTGTGATTTACTCTTACAGTTTAAAAACAATGGGGTTATATTATCGGGTAGCATGATTTCACAATGTTCACTATGACTCATCCCAACCCTGACCTTTCAACCGACAGTGTGTTGACAACTGTTCCTAAATGCACCTTCCCCTTAATATATTTCATTTCTAAACAACAGGTTACAGACATGTCTACCTGGAGGGCCTGACTGAGGCATCCATCTTTGTGCATGTGTCGGTGCATGACGTCTACGGGAAGGTAAGAGCTCTGTAGCGTTTGCCTTTAGTTAATTTTGCCAGCTGAAATTATATCGTGGAGAAAAACATGTTTCATTCCTTCTCAACACATCAGTCAACTGAGGCTCTGCTCCTTCCACTATCTTCTCTCTCCAGTGGAGCCCTCTTGTCCTGAACCCAAGCTTTACCATAATGCACTTTTTAGGAACCAGCAAGGTATATGGAGCCCCTGAGCTCTCTGCGGTGCTGCATGACTAAACAATGCATGCCGTTTGTGTGCAGTGTTACATCCAAAGGAAATGTTAGATGGCTGAATTTTAGTCGGCTCGCAATCTGCTTGCCAAATTTGTTGGTTTTATACCATCATTGCTATTTTATTGTCCCCCCCCCCACTCCCGAGGTCAACAAAATGGTAACAGCATCGTATGCATGCACAAATAAACAGCTTCTTGCATCACATTTGCTGTACCTGAGGTGTTAGGTTGCCATCTATAGGAAGTGTTTTTAAAAGCATGCAAGTTCAGTTCATGAGCTTCTACATGTGTCCATAAAATTCACTTTGATTCACTCATTTCCATTCCCTTTCATGGCGTCTAAAAGCTTGTGTTCTGCATGTCAGAAGTGCATTTGTTTTTACAATGTATGATAATGCGTAAGAGTAAATCTGTATATATAAAACTTTAATATACTAAAGCTGTACAGGGAACATTTTTATGTTGGTATTTAGGAGTTTTTTTTCTTCTATATCAATTCCTTTGTAGCAACTACTGCAGAGGCAATCAATTATTGATGGTTGTGCACTTCTAAAGTAAATAAATGCATAAAAGTACTCGATGGAGGAAGAAATACATAAATGGCTGTCAAAAGTTCAGACACGATTGCATGTGATTTTGGACCTGGTTTGGAAATTCATGTCAAGACGTTTTAGGCCTGTCAAATTTATGACTTCTTAAGACACTTCAGAAACTCTGTTTTCAGTCAGCCGACATTCCTGCAATAATCATTTTTATTTATTTAATATTTAATACTTTAATACTTATTTAATATTTAAATCACCTGAGAAACTGTAGTTTGGGTTTTCTGAGCTGTAAGTTATAACGATGCAATGTGATAATCAACTAAAAGGACAGCATTTCCTTTCACTTTTTGAATATAACCACAGAAGTTTAAGTTCACTTTTCAGTGATTCAGTCTGTTACGTTTACAGCTGTGTACGTCTTTTGCTGATTTCTTATTTCCGATGCACCTGTACTCAGGGTCACCAACTGCGAGGCATTCGAGGTTTCTTCAACCGTTCCTCCAAGTCCTCTGTGGACACGAACACCTCTGGTCTTCGGAAGCGCTCAATTAGTGATCACCTCCTGCGTCGAACAGCCAGCGCCCCGGCAAAGGGCCGGAAGAAGACGAAGATGGCGCTATCGGAGTCGGTGGCTTCGATATCTGATCACAGGAACGGCACTGATGCAGGGGCTTCAGGAGGAGAAGGGCTCTCAGCGAGGGCAGAAGGGCCCGCGAAGCCACTTCAACCTCGAGCCCCTCTTGTCCATAGACCCATTTCCATGCCATTAGACAGACTTCTGCAGGGGCAGCTGTCAATCTGCTCCCCAGACAAGGAACAGCATGATGTGGGTGCGGACACCATCATCGGTGGGTATTTTTGCTCTAATCCAAGTTAAAAGATTTTTAGACTCATACAATTTACATACAAACTACTACTTGAAATCGTCTGTATTTATAATTTGTCGTCTAACAATTTGATGCTGTTATTTTTTGTAATAAGGGCAATAAGAGTATATCAATCCAGCCGATTTATCACAGGGTGAATCGAAGATGATTTCTGTCCTTCTCCTGTAACAGCTACATGCACAGTAACCTTGTGAACTGCTGGACCGCGGCCTAATCTCCATGAGACATTAACATGCTTTTTCTGTCCCATCTTCATTTGCTGTGTTTCCTTATAGTAGAGAACTGACTAGGAAATCCCTCCAGGTAATGAGAAATACTATTGTCCAAAGGCGGCATTGGTCAAAAACATGCAAGCATCGCATTCAACCAGTGTACTTGGTGTGAAAATGGTCTGAGAGATACATCAGTGTGCCACCAACTCCCATTTTACCAAGCCAACCTCATTTTACCATTTTCCGTGTTTGATATCTGCAAAAGTGTCTCCCAGTTTTATTGTTCCAATCTCAAAGACCCATTGTTTTAGCTTTCCCTTGGCTGTTGTTCTTGCTGGTCCATTTGTTTGTGTGTAGATGTTGCCTTGCCATGGCTGACCTGTCAATTGTTGTTTTGCTTGTAAGCTTTATAGTCTTGGTACCGATTATGTTGTCCCTTTGCCCTCTCGTGCACAAACAGTTTTGGTCTTACAAGACTGCTTTGAATACGAAAAGAAAAGGTTTGCTACCAGACATCTGGAACGTTTATATTCAGATGTTCTGAATCCAGATGTTTGAAAAGTTAAGTCGTTTTCTACTAACAATCTACTGCAAGAACAAATGTCTTAGTAACTATGCAAAAAGAATATATATATATATATATATATATATATATATATATATATATATATAGGATAGAACAGATACTGTACTCATCCCCAACTTGGGAAATTACTTGGTTTGATCAATATTTTACGATAGTATTCAATAACATTGACATCGAAACATTTTTATAATTGTTTATTTCTAAAGCTCATTGAATTTGTAGCTGACAAGAGAAGCAAACCAAAAAAAAAAGTATAAAATAGTTTGGTTACTGTCACGAGATGTGCAAAATGGGACAAAACGCCTACTTGTTGGTGCGAATCGGTGAAGGGGCTAATTGACCTGTCCCCTGTGTGACATGTTAGCCCGTATTCACTGAGCTTTTCGCTGCCTTTTCTGTGTCCACAGGAGCTTCCCGATTCGACAGGCCCAGGTCTTCCTCCGCGGATGCTTTCTTTGACCAGTCATTTTCCGTTAAATCGCTTGTCTCCACCCCTCCAAAGACAAGCAGAAAGAAAGAGCGTGATCAACCAGAGGAGACTTCCTATCTGGTTATTGGTGGTGGGGGAATAAGAAAGGAAGAAGTATATGTCAATTACAAGTCAGAACAAAGCAAATCCAATAACTTCCCCAAAGAAACAGACAAAGCTGCCTCTATGTCGCCTTTAACAAATAGCCAAACAACGTCGGATAAACCAGAATCATCATCAAATAGTACAACATTCACTCTTGCACCGTCAAGTTCCTCCTCCTCTTCCTCAGCACCTTCATCTTTGCCAGCTGTTTCTGCAACAAGCTTTGCTCCCAGCTCTTTACATGACAGCACCCTGTCTAGACTCATTGATGGAGTGTCTATAGGCATTGAACAAGACACTTGTTGCTCTGTTTCTGCTTTAATTGATCAGTTTGAATGCACTGGTGATCTAAAGAATTTAACTACACCATCTCAGACCGTCACCTCATCCCACTTGAACTTTAGGGCCACTTCACCTAATTTCCGAAAAGATCTAAAGTCTCCTCTCATAAACAAAATGGCATCTCCTAAAAACAAACCGATGACAAACTCCCAAAAGTCAAGTTATGTACACAGTAGCATTTGTTCACCCAACAAGAATAAAGATAAACTTGCTGCAGCTCTCATCTCGAGCCCAGAAACTGCTGAGCTTGAAGAGGTTTACACTATCCTGGATGAGGAAGTTTTGACGCCTGTGTCCGTGTACAACCTCAGGAAGCAGACGGTCCATGTTCAAGCAGATACTACAGGGAGCACGCCTTGCAGCAGTCTGGGGTCCTCACCTGTAAAAACTATTCAAAACTTAGGGAAAGGAAGCAGTGGGGAAAGAATGTGGGATGAAAGACAAGAAGTTGCGGAGCCAGAGGAGAGGGTTTACGAGGAGGTGGAAGATGCTCCATTTGCAGCACCTAAAGCAGAACGGGGTACTTCTGAAAGGTACATGAGCTCCTTCTCCAGTGACTGCGTTCAGATTCTCCACCATTCAGCTGGAGAGTCATTTACAGAAGTGGAGCTGAACGTTGATGAAGATCCATCGCAGATCATACCAAACCAAAGCAAGCAGTGGGGTAGGCTTTCAAGTCCAGTGAAACACCAAGCTATTTACCAAAATCACGACTTCTTTCGAAAGTACCCCCAAACACCGAGCCCAACACAATCATCTCATCTAGCATCTTCACAATTTTCATTTCCAATGAATAAGCAATGGCGTCAAATGACTAATCACCATCGACAAAACAGCTCACAACTTCCACTGGGTCAGAGTTTTATCAGCTCCAGACCCTTAAACACCAGTGCTCTTCGTCAGAACAGCTACCCCATACCTAAGGGCAACTCTGACTTACTGAACAACAGCCAAACGTCCGACTTAAGGAGCTGTTGTTCGACGCTGCTCTTTAACGGGTCTCATCAAAAAAGGCCAGAAAACAATCAAATTAAAATCGAGCGAGGAGGATTCTACAATGGCTTTTCCTCTGCTGAAAGTCTTCTGCGTCAATGTTCTGCATCTCAGAACAGGTCCAGACAACGAGCCCTATGCTCTCCTTCTTCTGAATGTAAAGCATCGCACAGCCAGCTCGACCATACTTGTATTACTCCCTCATTAGAATCTAAAACTTCTCAAAACGTCCAACTACACAGCCAAGGTCAAACACAGGTTTTACAGACTGGGAAATACAAGACCAACCTCATTCATAGCAGACATAATCAACCGTCCAAAGTCAGAGACTCACTGCAATCAAATTCAGGTCCTTCATTAGCTTATCTACAGTCTTCACTGTCTGTCACTGACTCTACACCCCGTAAGCCATGCAAGTCTAAGTCTCTCGGGGACCTGACCTCTGAAGACATTTCCTGCAACTTTCAAAGCAAATACAACATAATTAGTCGCAGTTTCATCACTCCTCATATAACGAGGCCAAAGCCTATAGATACAACAGGCAAACACTCTTTTCGCACAAAGTCTAATGATCCACTTACAGAACAGCTACGTAGACTGGTTAGCTTAGAGTTAGACGACGGTCTCAAAGAAAGACCACAGTCGACTCAGTTGCAACAAGAAGCGAAAATCCAACCGGCACAACCCCAAGAACCAAGTGTATCCCCAATTGTTTCCAGAGATACGGACGACTCCCCTCCTCCGATGCTTGCCCGACGCCTGTCTTCACGAAGCCAAAGCCGAGTGCGCCACATCAACAGCCGCGCCCGTGAGAGACAACAAGAGGCCCTCAAAGCTCGGCCGGGGGTGGCGATCAGCAACAGCGACAGCCTTGGTGGAGTAGTATGGAGGAACAAACCGTCCCTGCAGAATCAACCACCTAACAGACACTCCACCGGCTCCTACATAGCAGGCTACCTAGATGAGCTGGAGGACAGAGGACTCCCCGAAGGAGCCTGCACGTCGGTACGTTACGCCAACGTGGACCACTTCAGAGATCGGTACTATACAGATGACTCTCTCCCACTTGGCATCACTTCTCATTCCGATTCTGAACCTGAAGTCTACTTTCTACTCAGGCTGTAGGTGTGACTGACTGTGCCATGACGCGGAACGAAGGACAAAGTACTTAACCTTCTTTAGATTCAGTTATACCAAAAGCCAGAAGACCATTAAAATGAAATATTGCACTTGTTTTATCGACATGTCTGGGCTGTTAATAGTCTACAATATACTGTAAGTGAAATGTTGCATATAATCCACGGTTGGACCTGAACGCATGAAATGTCCACCTGTATGAAACGTCCACTTTCCTGTCAAGAATGATGTTGTTGGCTGTGTATTGTCTATATTCTCCCTAATGTGTAAATGTACTCGGGGACTTTGGCTCCCTTCAAATGGCTTCCTGAACAGATTGTACAGAATCTTGTAATCTTTGTCCCTGTGTTGTACTGTCCAACGTTATGTACAATAACAATGAAGCAAAAAAGAAGAAGTAAAAGCAGAGAAATAATGTCTTTCTTTGCATCCTTTGAATGTGTAGATAACGAAGCGGCTACTTTTAATAGATGGGGTTCATCTTTTCATCTATCAAATGTAAGTCTTCCTCCTCTTTTCAGTGGAACTTCCTTAACTGTGTCGTTTATAAAATGCCCCTGATAGGATTTTTCATTTGAGGACGGTTTTAGCAGAGAACCACTTTGAACTTCACATATATATGTTTGTGCATGTTACATGTGAACATGTCAAGCATGACTATGCACTAGTTTATACAATAGATGTTGGATAACCCAAACACATTTGCACAGAGCAAACAGAGGTGGTAGGCATGTTTGTATTAAAGTGCAGTACGGCTCATTTAACTTCTGTACTTGGACTTGTTTACTCTCGACAACCTATAGAATTTGATGGCAAAAAAAAAAAGAAAATTTGGAGAATTGGAATTTAAAGGTTTTTATTTTTATAATTGCTTTGATACAGACAGTGAAAATACTCTTGTTCTTTCTGGTTATTTTGTTTTGTACAACTTGACGGCCTGAGCGAATGAAACGATGGATACACAGAGTCAGACGGAGGAAGAGAAGACAACAGTGCTGTTGGTTTTTCTTTGGAGAAAAGTTCCAGTATTACGCCACACTTTTTTTTTCTTTGTATTGTTGCTCACTACAGAACTGTGAGGATTTTTCCTATCAATGCAATAAAAGATAGAAATAATTGGTTTGAACACACTGTGTATTTTCTCTTTTGCTAAACAGTTGTTGTTTTTTAAATCAGATAGTTTTACAAATACATATAAAAATTAAAACAGGTTTAGGCACAAGTTAATTTATTTATGTGTTAACCATTCAGATGTCATTTTAAGATTTACCAAATAAGATAGTGGAGTGGTTCAAGCTTACACTGATAATTTGTATGCAATATTTTTAACAATTTTACACCTAAAATTCTCATTTTTTTCTGAATACATTGCTTTAATTGCTGACCCCTGGAGAGTTGAGGCAAAACTCAGCTGACTCCATCACGCACAGCCAGTGCACCACATTTGATCATTTTTAAAATTAAAAATTAGAAAAAGAAAAAAAGAAACTGAAAATGATCATCAAAACACCCCACTCAAATAAAATTACCCCTGTTGCCTTTTTCTCCAGGTGCCCATTAAACGTGAAGAGCAGGAGACCATAAATTCACTATTCACGAGGGAATTGTGTATAAAACTGGCATGGGGGAAAACTGCTCAGTGTCCATCAGAGTTGTTAAAAAATTTGAATGGTTTCCCATTAAACGTAACACCAGCTGGACTCTGTCTGCATTAATGAAACCTTGGAGAATACTCTGACCAAAGCAGCTGAGAAGAGAAACTGAAGCTTCCTATTTAGTTTCCTTTTGAGGCTGTTATTTCTAAATATCTGTAGCATAACAAATGTTTTTGAACATGTTTGAAATAAAAAGAAATATGCACAGCAGCCTCTGATCCTGGTTGAGGTTAAGTCACCAATCAGTCACCAGCTACTGGAAATTGGGGGGAAATTATTTCAGCACAAGTTATTAGTGCACACTACAACAGAACTGTTCGTGTTACTTTCATGTAAAGATCCATCTGAAATGCCTTTTCTAACTATTTTAACAGGAGCAGCAATGCATATGACTTTAAATGCATTTTGTTTGCAAGTTGATCAAATGTCCTTACAGAAATTTATTGTGCTCCTCTAGTGCTGAGACGACACATAACAGATCAGTGGAGAACGTTCTTTAGGTCTTCGGGGTGGGGTGGGGGACACACACAAAAGTTAGTTTATTTTGCAATACGATATTTGTTAAATGTTCAAGTGTAGTTTAAAATGAATGTCGCATCAGCTGTCCACAGACCGTAAAACCAACAAAGCAAACACACACCACTTGTTTTTCCCCTATGTGCCGCCTCGCTGTAATTGCATAATTGGACGTAATTGTGTGTGAAATGAACGATAATTAGGATTATGAGTTGCACACCTGCGGCTCAGCAGCACTTTCTGCCCACGTGAAACTGAACTCAGTATCGTTCAGTGTTTAACCTTTTTTCATCAGAAACATGCAGAGGTTACTGAATTTACTTAATTTAAGGTACACTTTGGCTTTACATTTAGGCACAAATGTTCATATTTTCAACTTTAATAACAAAAGAACATCACAATTAGAAATAGAATATAACACATCTATTGGCTTATTTGAATGACTCAACTGGACAAAATGGATGTTTGAACAGGATTAGTTGTTGAACCGGCGCCATTGACCTCTCCCAGGCCGCCTTGCAGTGGGTGATGGATGCCAAACTCATCGAACTACACACATCCGTCTTCGAACAGATGGTCGGACCAAAGTTGTATCGGCAGCTGCTGCCAAAAAGGTGCAGAATGAAGAGCCTTTCCTACATGCTAAGCTGGACCAGCTAAGATGGTAAACAGATGGCAAAAAGTGACAACACCATCGCTTCCGTCGGAGGAGGTAACACGTCACGTCGTCTGAATCACAAGCGGAAGAAGTACTTTAGCGGTTTGACTTTGCTCTGTCACCTTCTGTCACACTGAGGTTTAGAAAAAATCTTGAAGCAGGCTTAAACGAGAGGAGCTTTGTACTCCGGATATTAAGTCTTTGGAGCTGATATAATTCTTACTCTTGTTGAAGATGAAGATGAGCAAAAAAAAACCCATTAAAATTGGTAAATAAGCTTTTTATAGTAGGATAATGACCCTCAGATATCTATGAAAATATGTTTATTAAGTGGGAAAGGGGATCTCATGTTATTGTTTATTACACAACATCAGTGCCACAAATACCTGTTGAAATTGCTATAAAACTAATCTAACCGAAGTATTTTGGAGATTTACGCTTTCGTTCTTCAACTTTTGCTGAATAATCTACGACTTCCTGTTTTCCGGAGTAATGAGTCTGAACTGACGCAAAGCACTGCTCTCTGTCACTTTTCAAAATGGGAAAGCCAAGCAAATGTGAGAGAAAATGCAAGACGATGACTACGACAAAATAAATATCTACTCGACCTGCCTACATTTATAGTCGGAGCAATAAATAAAGTTTAGCACAACCAGATCTTGGGCTAATTGTGTATTTGTGTAATTGTTCTGCATTTAAACTCAGTAGTCATTTCTTTTAGTGAGATTTTGTACATTTATAGAAATCAAAACTTTTACTAACTTCTTCTCAGGGTACTTTAGGGAAAAGGTTAAGGGATTATCAGTCCCATGCTGTCAGGAACCTCAGTTTATATTCCTATTCCAGCCTATAATCTGAAAGTCTATGTGGCAAAGAAACTGGAGGTTTCATTCAATTCTCTTACACAAAATCCTGAAAGTAAATGTCCAGTCATCGGTTTTTGACCTTAGGTTGACCTTAAGCATTTGGGTCAAGACAAATGTTTTGGAGTGGCCTAGTCAAACTTTGTATGCTTACACTTGAAAACTGAACAGATAAAGATGTGCAGCATTAAAAAAAAAATGTTTGACCTTTTTATTTTAAGTGTTAATTTTGCCTAATTATATTGAGCTAATTTCAATTAAACTTTTCTAATGTTATATAGCAAACTGTTTTTGTGTATTATTTAATTTTTTTTAATGTTTTTGCATCTTCACTGTATCACACCCCAGTCTCTCCCCATTCACTCCCCTCACTGCTCTGCCTTTACCTCTGAGAGAGATAATTTGATGGAGCGTCATCTTGTTCGCTGGGACTCCACTCTGAGTTTCACTCATACATATTTAGAACATCGTCTCTGCTGAGCAGGAGGGGCAGGCTGCGTTTTCATGACTTAACATAGTTTTGCCAGTACTTTCTCTGTCAGAGACATTTAATCAGTCTAGATGAAGACTTCAACTCGTTCATGTCGCTTAGAGATTTAAAATAGCATGCAGGTGTTTTTTTTCCCCCCAAGATGTTCTGTAAATTTATTCTAGAAGGTGTTTTGCGTTGAAGCGTCCAGACCCGAATCGTCCACCATGTCCCTGCTGGCCCGGCTAGTCGCTCTCTGGCTGGTGGGCAGACAGCTGGGCCCCGGGGCGGGCATGCAGCCGGGTCAGACGCTGACCTGCTCCCGGTGGGGAACACCCAGTGACGGCGGGTTGTTTGAGGACGGGGACGTAATCATCGGCGGGCTCTTTAACCTTCACTACATGCCTCCTGTGAAGGACCAGAGGTTCACTCTGGAGCCAGACAACAAGCCCTGCACTGGGTGAGACTCAGGAAGTCACTTTTTACTTTTTACATGCCTGTTTTGATGAGCTGACTGTTTATCACATTTAGTGTGTTATCAGTTTTTTTTACAGGGTTTTGCAAAACTATTAATACACTTTAACTCCATTTTTTCTTTCAAATGCTCATCACATAACAGCCATCAAGTTCAGTGTGTCGTTGTTGGATTTGATCTTACAGGACTAAAAGGTTGTGCGTTACTGTGGAGAGAAACGAGAACTGGGGCATGGGTTTTGGAGGGAGTGTGCATACATCAATTTTTATCTTTTCCTCAGAATCCTTCTGTACCATAAATATGCTTTACTCTAAGCAATTTCATTGTGAAAATCTGCAGTGGTAAATTTCCAATTTGTACAATCACTAACAGGTTATCTTCTTGGATTTCCCTGTTTTAGGTCCATGTAGTGTTTTTGAGTGTCGTTCACATTTGCTGTGTCCATGAATTTGGTACTTGGCAAACTTAAAAATGGAAAAAAACGTTTAATGGGGTATTCATGCTTTTCAAGTTACCAGTTTGCTAATGCTTTTGCATTTGACTTTTTTTTGTGTGTGTGTGTGTGTGACCTCATCTCTTCTGTTTCTCTACAGTTTGCAAAATCTCCCACTGCAGTACATCTACGCGATGGTGTTCGCTCTGGAGGAAATCAACCACAGCTCTGCCTTGCTGCCGGGCGTGAAGCTGGGCCACCGTATCCATGACAGCTGCGCCCTCCCTGCTTGGGAGATGCAGGCAGCGCTCTCATTGGTCGGTGGAGACGCACCGACCTGTAACTTGGATCAGCAGGAAACAGAAGTCGGAGCAGGTAATTGTCTTGACTTGTTTCATGCAGATTAAGACTGTATTTTATTGCAAAAAAAAAAAAAAAAGACATGTAGCACACTTTGTAATGTTATTAGGTGAACGGCGTGTGCCTCTGATCATTGGTGGCTCCTCGTCTATAACAGCCCAGATACTGTCCAGATTCCTGGGACCACTTTCTGTTCCTCTAGTGAGTTTCCTGATGTGACAGATAGATACATATTCACAGACTATAGATGGAGCTTTTCTTACAGTTTATATCCTCTACGATTCAGATTAAATGTTGAATTTTGCAGTAAATGCACATTTTGTTTTCTCCCTTTAGGTGAGCTACACAGCAAGTTCTCCAAGCTTAAGTGACAGACGACAATATCCTAATTTCTTCAGAACCATGGCCAGTGATATCTATCAAGCGCGTGCAATTGCTCAGCTCGCTATAAAGTATAATTGGACCTGGGTTGGAGCAGTGGTGGCCAACAATGAGTACGGCCTCATGGCAG
This sequence comes from Poecilia mexicana, assembly GCF_051168715.1. NCBI lineage: Eukaryota > Metazoa > Chordata > Actinopteri > Cyprinodontiformes > Poeciliidae > Poecilia > Poecilia mexicana. Next base: position 29,201,678 of record NW_028263382.1, on the reverse strand, counting down.
TGAAGGTTGTTCCATTAGATGTATTAGTTTTTTCTTTGTTTGTTTGTTTGTTTGTTTTTTTGCTAAGCAATATTTAGCAAAAATTTGATTTGTATGCTTTTATATTCAAGATATCAGGAACTGAAATGTGTCAACTACATATTTAGCCAAATTGTTGAAGCTCAAACATCACAAAGACTAATGAGGAAGAGAAAAGATTGTGACATTTGGGATTTTCATAAATTATATTGTGATTCCAACATCTGGCGATAATATCACTGTTGGATTAATATCTGACAGACTTAATTTATTCCTTTCCAACCTTCTTATTTGTGCTCCAAATCAGGTGTTCCAGGAGGAAATTCAGGGGGCAGGGGTTTGCCTCTCCTTTGTGGAGACCCTTCAGCGAGAAAACATCGTAAGTGACGCCAGCCGGGCAGCGCTCGCCATCCAGGCCTCGACTGCGAAGGTGATTCTGATCTTCACCTGGTATACGGACGTAATGGAGCTGTTCCTACAACTGGAGAAACTAAATGTGAGAAACGGAAATGAAAAATCTTTATACGAGCCACTAAAGACGGCATTTATTGCATCATTTCTGACATTTTTTGTTGTTATTTCTAGGTGACTGACAGACAATTTCTGGCAAGTGAGGCTTGGAGCACCAGCACCGATCTTCGGCAAAGCGCCTTTTCACGTAAAGTGGCGAGAGGCGTTCTCGGCGTTGCCATCCGGAGTTCATCCCTGCCTGGGTTCGGGACTTTTGTTTGGAATTTAAACCCGTCGCTTCGCCCGAACGACCAGGTCCTAAAGGAATTTTGGGAAAAGGAATTCGGATGCAGTCCTGGGATTGGGGCAACTCCTTCGTCTTCTCTTCCGCCCTGCAGCGGCACAGAGAGCCTGCGGGACGTGAAAAATCTCTTCACTGACACCTCGCAGCTACGGGTGACGTACAATGTCTACCTGGCAGTCTATGCTGCAGCCCACGCCCTTCACTCCCTGCTCTCCTGCCCCGATGTCAGCAGCTCTCCAGGACAAAACGTCACCTGTTCACTTCACACTCAGATCAAATCCATGGAGGTAAAGACATTTAATGCATGTTTCAGACTTTTGTGAAATGTGCATTTAGATTTGGACCTCATATTTTAAGTGCTTGTATAATCTTTTTTTTTTGTTTTTTTTTTTTTTGTTCCCAAGTTGTGGTATATAATGGCAAAATCCTGGCAAAACCAATAATTATATTTTTTAAAAAAGAAAGAAAAGTGAACTAGAGGCAGCTGAGAACATAATTTTAAATTGCTAAAATTAGCAATTTAAAGTTGCTAATTTTAGCAATTTTAAATGTCTGAAGGAAGTAAATTGAAGACCTAACAAACTGACACCTTATTGGGGGATTTAAAAGCATTCTGCTTCCTATAAGCAAATGAATTAATCAATAAACATTTGTGACAAAAACAGACAAACAAAAACAAACAAAGACAAAAACAAACAATAAAATTCCACAATTTCTGCTTTGGTTCCTTATAAGAATGTTATTCTGATGTCAATGGGTGACAAAAATTTTAAAAACACCAGAACATGAATGTCTCACATTCACCATGTAATCCAGTTTTTGTGTGTGTGTGTGTGTGTGTGTGTGTGTGTGTGTGTGTGTGTGTGTGTGTGTGTGTGTGTGTGTGTGTGTGTGTGTGTGTGTGTGGGCTGCAGCAACACTGAAGTAATTCTCCTATCAAAACAATATTTTGAGGAAGTTGTCCGCCATAGTTTTCTCACAAGTCTTTTGGTCCTCAAAAGTCACTTTTATGTGGAGAACAGATAGGAAGTCGAATTATTTATATCTGCAAACCTATTTGCTTCAAACGCAGCGATCAGCGATTCAGATGCAACAACTTATCCCTAAAACAAAGTTTCTTTTAGCTTAACTGCTGCTCTAGCTATCTATAAGAGCATTGGCATAAAATGTGCTGCGTCGTCATCCCTCAGCTTTTGATCGGTCCTTCTTCTGAGCCTGCGATTGCTTCATTCTTCTTGGATAAAAATCGTTTACAATGGACTGACTCTTTTTCTGTGTCCCTTTCATCCGTTTACTTCCAAGGAGCTCACCAGCTTTTCCTTATTTGATGATCTTTACAGTAAAAATATTCAATATTTGCTCTTTTTGTGTCACTATTTAACATCACACACCCATTCGATGTATTTGTACTAAAATGTTTTTTATTTTTTGTTTAAGAAAACAAACTGTTCTCTGATTAGCGTGAGAGATTTTTTTTTAAACTACTGTTGCAGTTCCCGAGCAAAGTCCAGAAAGAATTGCTGATTGTGAATTTTTGTTTCATGTTTTCAAAACTTACGGGCTCTCTACCTCTAAAACATGAAGATGTATTGTTTTTACGGAATACCGAGCAGCAGTTGCAAAAACAAGAATGCTGTAGTAATTTTTCTTCCCACTTTTTGGCCTTCAGCTGATGGAGCAGCTCAGCAAAGTGAACTTCACCACACCGCAGGGCGAAGCGTTTTATTTCCAAGGTGCCGACGTCACGGCGAAGTATGACCTCGTGAACTGGCAGAGCAGCCCCGGGGGAGAGGTCAACCTTGTTTTGATTGGTCGTGTGGACGGCTTTGACCTCCACCTTAATGAGTCTGCCATTCAGTGGAGCACAGGGTCCAGTCAGGTACTCCGAATGAATCAGTTTTTTGGGTTTTCTGCAGAGTTATTTCTTGTTTACTCTTGAGACTGAGGAGCTGTTAAACCTTTTTTCAGGTGCCTGTTTCCGTCTGCAGTGAGAGATGTCCTCCTGGTACACGGATGGCCAGCAGGAAAGGAGAACCCATCTGCTGTTTTGACTGCATTCCATGTGCTGATGGACAGATCAGCAACACAACTGGTGAGGATGGCAGTCTCAAAGAAAAGCCCTTTTCAGCCTTTCTGCCGTGACTTCAACAGCATTCTCTTCTGTTTCTATTTGTTCTGTGTTGAGGTTCCACTCAGTGCAATCATTGCCCATCTGAGTTGTGGTCCAACGCCGAGCGCACCGCCTGCATCCCTCGCCAGCTGGACTTCCTTTCCTTCAATGAAACTTTGGGCATCACCCTCACAGCAGTGGCCGTTTCTGGTGTCACAGCGACAACTGCTGTGTTCGTGGTGTTCCTTTACTACCGCCAGACGCCGATGGTAAGCTGACGGATGTTCGACGTTTTGATGTTTTGCATTTGGAAAACGAAACCATTCGGAGTTTGTCGGATCCCGTGTCTTCATAGGTGCGAGCCAACAACTCTGAGCTCAGCTTTCTGCTTCTCCTGTCACTGAAGCTCTGCTTTCTGTGCTCGCTGGTTTTCATCGGCCGCCCCTCGGCGTGGTCATGCCGGTTCCAGCAGGCGGCCTTCGGGATCAGCTTTGTCCTTTGCGTGTCGTGCCTTCAAGTGAAGACAATCGTGGTCCTGGCAGCGTTCCGCTCGGCCCGGCCCGGCGCTGAAGCCCTCATGAGGTGGTTCGGCCCCAGACAGCAGAGAGGAAGTGTCTGCCTCTTCACATCGGTACAGGTAGCATACCTTTTTTTTTTTTTTTTTTGATATTGCTTTTACTCAGGATACCGTTTTCATCCCTGATGAAGTGTGATGTGTTGAGACCTTGATGAGGCGACAGATGAGAACAAAATGATACCATGGTGAATCATTTCAAAAGTATCCCTACATGTACGAGACAGACATAAGGACGAAAATAAACATTGTGTAAAACATTGGTTACATACAGTAAGAAGTATTTAACATTTCCCTTAATATTTACCTTCAAGGTAAGGAAAGTTTTTAAATGATTTATTGTGGTTTATTTAATTTTTTACTTCTGAGAGCAGTAATATTATTATTATTGATATTGTTTTTAACATGTTAAGCATTTTTTGTGTACCTTTACCTGTTGCTGCTGTTACACCTGAAATTACTCCTCATGGAATAATAAAGGCTATTTTTACTCTATTTAAATCTACAGTGTAATAACGTCATTGCCATAACCACGTTTTTTTTTTCTATTCTTTTTCTAGGTTATCATCTGCGTTATCTGGCTGTCACTCAGCCCCCCGGAGCCTCGACCCGACTTGAAGATCCCGGGTCTGCAGGTGACCCTGGAGTGTGCCATGGCCTCTGTGGTGGGTTTCTCTCTGGTGCTGGGCTACATTGGCCTCCTGGGCTGCACCAGCCTCCTTCTGGCCTTTCTCGCCCGGAAGCTCCCCGACAACTTCAACGAGGCCAAGCTGATCACCTTCAGCATGCTGATTTTCTGTGCCGTCTGGGTGGCTTTTGTCCCCGCTTACGTGAGTTCACCTGGAAAATACGCGGTGGCCGTGGAGATTTTTGCCATCCTGGCCTCGAGTTACGGTTTGCTGTTCTGCATCTTTGCTCCAAAGTGTTTCATCATCCTTCTGAGGCCGGAGAAAAACACCAAGAAGCATTTGATGGCAAGGTAGTCATTTCAGGCATCCCCTCTGTTTTATTAGTTTTATACTTTATTGTTTGTTTTCAAAGGTTTTGTTTTTCCAGATGTTGCACACGATGTTTGACAACCTGTAAGAAATTATAATTTAATGGGTGCACTAATAAAAATAGACCAATAATATGTTTTGATTCATTCAGTTTAGGTATGTGTTCCTTTGGATACATGTTTTTATGTTAAAACAATTTAGCTAAGAGTTAAAGGGGAGGGTAAAAGTGAGTTAAAGGGGAGGGTAAAAGTGTGCTAATTAGAACTTTTATGCATCCTCCAAATGTGACTACATGTTGTTTCAGTATCTTATCCTCAATATTAAAGATATCTTAAATATCTTAAATATTGATGCTACATGGAGGATATTGTCAACAGCCACATTGATTTCTTTATTAAAAGTTTGTGAACTAATGATCAAATTATTTGCATTTAAGTAGCGTAAAGAGCTAGATGACTGTTAACCTGATCAGGAACGTGACTGTTTAAAGTTTAAAGTCTGCTCAGTTTAAAGTCCGCTGCTGCCATCTGCTGGTCAGATACCAAAAGTGCTTTCAGTCAACAGTCAATAGGATTCTTTCTTTCCTTCCCGACACAGAAAAATTGGACAAGGGCAGATCTTGAAATTCATTCTAACTTTTGAAAATTCTGTTTATGCAATATGTCTCATTTGTAATAACTGTGTAACGATACATGTATGTTCTATGCTATTTAAAGTTTTCGCTAGTCGCGCTCGGTTGTTTTTGTTTCATTAAGTGTAATTTACTGCAGTTTGTCTAAGAACTTACACTACAGAGATTAAACAAATGAATATTTATTTATAGAAATGAATTTACATTCAAATTATTACAAAGCAGATGCAGCGATATTTTAAAGGTAACATTTCAGGAAAAAGTAAATTAATTCATTAAAATAAACTTTTTGTGGTTCTGATATTTTGTGTTCTATCAATTTGTTTCATAAACTCGTCTTTCTCAATAACTTCTCATATTAGAATATTCATTTTAATTTGTAAATTGATTCCACCTCTTAAAAAGCATTTACACCCTTTGAATCGCTTCACATCTGTTAATGTAAAGGAATATAATGATATAGAACAATGTAAAGTAGCACAAGTTCACAAAATAAAATATTCTTGATCAAATCAGAACCAAGAAAATGTCTGCTGTACTTCTGTATTCACCCCCCCTTACTCTGACACCAAAATAATGAATGAGTGCCAATGACTGATCTCTTTTTATGACCGCTTTTCTGTAAGATGGCATCACATCTTACAATGTACTAATCTGTCAGGAGTGAGCTTCTGGGTGTTCATGATGCAATTCTCCGAAGCTTTCCACAGTTCAGGTAGGAGAAATGTTCAAGTCCTCCACAATTAATCATTGACTTCATGAATGAGTGGTAAGAAGAAAATCACTACTGAAAGATGGAGCTCAGTTTGCAGCTTGTCACATGAAAACACGTTGAATGGTGACCTGGTGAGATGAGATGACCGTGTGAATGCTTGCACTGCACATTGACCTGCACACACCGACCCCTTGTAAAACACGGTGCTGGCAGAATCATGTACTTTTTTGTCAGCAGAGATGGAGATGCTGAGCTGAGTTGATGTAAAGATGTTCAGAGGTACAGAATTTGTTGTCCACCTTCCTGCAGAAAGAATTAAAATCTAATTGAAGTTTTGTTGTGCCGTACAAAAATGGGATAAAACATTGAAGGAGTGCCTGTACTTTTACAAGCTATTATTTTATTGTTCAACTCCTCTTCCCATCAGAGCTTTCTTTGTATTTCTTTCTGGTCTCAGCAGAATTATGTAACATTTGGGTCCAAACAGCGCCATCAAGAGGCCAAAACTGGAGGCCAGGATGGCGAACACTTCCACTGCATCTGCATATTTGCCTGGTGAGCTGACATAAGCAGGAACAAAGGCCACCCACACAGCACAGAAGATCAGCATGCTGAAAGTGATGAGTTTGGCCTCGTTGAAGTTGTCGGGAAGATTCCTCGCCATAAACGCCAACACAAAGCTGAGAATAGCCAATATACCAATGTATCCCAGTAAAACGGAAAAACCAATAGTGGAGCCAACTATACACTCATAAACTATCTTGTCATTGTGGTATTTGGTGTTTTTATGTGGAGAAGGAGAGGAAGACACAAGCCAGGCAGTGCAGATTGCTGCCTGAACAGAGGTGAGAACCAGAACAGTTCCTCTCTGCTGTGAAGCGCCGAACCACTTGAGACTGGCTCCCCCTCCTGGCTTGGAGGCTTTGAACACAGCCAGAACCACCATGGTTTTAACCAGGATGCAGGACACACAGAGCACAAAGCTGATCCCAAACGCTGCGTGTCTCAGCTGACATGTCCACAGTCTGGGTCGTCCGATGAACAGCAGCGAACACAGGAAGCAGAGTTTAAGGGAAAGCAACAGGTTGAAACTGAGCTCTGAGTTGTTGGCTCGTACTATGGGTGTACTGCGGTGATAGATGAAGATCCCCAGAACGACAGCGCAGATGAATGTTCCCAGCAGTGAGGCTGCTGTCAAGCAGATCCCTAAAGGTTCCTGATAGGAGAGGAACTCAGTTTGCTTAAGAACACAGAGATCTCGCTGTGGGCTGGACCAGAAGTCCTCTGGACAGCTGAAGCACTCCAAGGAATCTGACAGAAAGGCACAAAGAAAGTCAAACCATGTATTTGTAAGATTAAAGTGGAAAAATCATTATAAAAACTACTAAAACATAAAAACTCACTAGTGTAATTACTGATCATTCCCTCAGAACAAGGGATGCAGTCAAAACAGCACTCAGGTTCCCCCTTCTTTCTCACCACACGGGCTCCTGGAGGACAGTTCTCGCTGCACACCGACCGCGGTGGCTATAGGAGAAACAATAAGCATACATTTCTCATTAGAGTGACTTTACAAGTTGAAAAAGGGACAAAAAGAAATGAGTCACCTTTTTCGATTCAAAGTTCCAGAAGATTTTGTCTCCATCAAGTGTGAGTTGTTCACCATTAAAAGGCGACATTTTTACATCGCCGACATTTTGAACTTTCGTTTGTCCGTCAGGGAGCCAGAGCCAGTTCATGACATCATATATCGGTAAGGCATCACCATTCTCATCAAATGACACTTGGTCACCGAATGATGTGGTGAAATTAACCCTCTCTAGATAATACACCAGCTAATGGAAGGCAAATGAGAAAAGGGTGAAAGACATAATAATGTTATCCAGTTCACTGTTAAAGTTGGCATGTAATACTATGACCATACTGTAAAAGAGCATAAAATTATTCTTAAAACAATGTTAGAAATTTTTGATGTTGGTAGAGAGACTACCAACTAGCCCTCAATGGGCAGCTGCTTAATCATGGTAGACATTTTAGTGCACCAATAAGCTGTCAGGGACTTTATACTGGTGACATGCAGTCCTAGGTGAGCCTGAAACACCTCAACTGGTTCCTCTCGATGTAGAGAAACAATGGCTCTACTCAGAGCCCCCCAGATGATTGAGCTTATCAACCTATTGCTAAGAGAGAGCCCAGATACCTTGAGGGGGGAGTTTGGGTATACGAATTAGCAGACCTCTTGATGAAGGCCTTTAAGCTCCATTTACCACCAGTGTCTTGGTAGAAAGGGAGAAAGTCAAACTGACTTCAGGCGACACTTGGACTTCGCCATGCTTGCTCTAGTTGTTGGTTTTGTTCATAATCTTTTTGGACAGAATGTCTATTTACAGCCAAAATGTTTGCTGCAATGTCCTCAGGAACACAATTCTGCTTTTTGCAGATGATGTGGTTCTGTTGCCTTTATTATACCATGGTCTCCAGTTTTCTCTGGAGCAGACCACAGAGGATATGAAAGGTAGCACTGTTACTTTGCAGCAAGAAAGTTCTGGGTTCGATTCCTGGCCCGGGGTCTTTCTGCATGGAGTGTGCATGTTCTCCCTGTGCATGCGTGGGTTCTCTCCGGGTACTCTGGCTTCCTCCCACAGTCCAAAAACATGATTGTCAGGTTAATTGGCTTCTCCAAATTCTCCCTAGGTGTGTGTGTGCATGGTTGTTTGTCTCTGTGTTGCCCTGCGACAGACTGGTGACCTGTCCAGGGTTACCCCGCCTCTCACCCGGAACGTGAGCTGGAGATAGGCACCAGCAACCCTCCTGACCCCACTAAGGGACAAGGGTGTTAGAAAATGGATGGATGGGTGGAATTTTATGGGTAGAGAAAGAAGCGCTACCCCCAGTGGAAGTGGGTCTTGTTGCTAGTCTGTCCACCCTCATCTGTGGCCACAAGCTCTAGCTCTAAAGAAAGAGTTTGTTTAGGATACAAGTGGCTGAAATGAGTTTCCTCTGCTCTCCCTTAGAAATAGGGTGAGATGCTCAGTCTTCTGAGTGGGGCACAGAGTTGAGCCACTGCTCCTCCACATCAAGAGGATGTCACGGGGAGGAGACCCAGAGGAAGACCCAGGACAGAACTGTCAAAAACATGCAACGTTTACTGTACCTGCCATGGTTGAAGTGTTTGCAAAGTTGCACAGCTTTCCTCACTAAAAGGCCCTTTTCCTGGTTCACACCTCAGCAGCTCATCAAGGGCGTATGCCAGAGAGTACACAGCTTTGTAGACGTTGTACTCAGGCCTGAGATCAGAAACGTCTAAGAACTCAGTCTCCACAGCCTTCAAATCCTCGTCTCCAGAGCAAATCCTTCCCCCATTCTCAACCCAGCCTGACGGGGCTGGTGCAAATTTACACTGAAATGTGAATTCCCAAAACTGGTTTGCCTGGACAACATAAAAGTTAATTTTTTTAAGAAGGATTATTTAATCATCATGGCTACACTTAATGAATGAAAAAGACACCATGCTATTTCCATAGGTGGTGTTGTGTTGTAGATTGGCGCGTGTTTGGAGCAGGAAGTCCATGAGGCCTGGTATCTCTCCTCGACGTATAGCGATGCCCAGTGTGCCCCCGAGGTACGGCATGAGGTCAGGGGTCTGCAGCACGGCAGCTGTGGACCAGGCTTCACTGGCCAGCCACTGAAGGCCTGTCAAGTTCTGCCTCACAATCTGTTTAGGAACAAAACATGAGCTCAGCTAATCCACACAAACTAGATGAATTAAACTGAAACAAAGTCAAACAGTGGAATGATTTTAAAAGCAATCACAGCAGGAGATGTAAGACCATTGTTAATGAGCTGGAATAGTTTGCCATCTATAAACTCTATAACTCTGGGTAAAAAAAAAAAAATCTTTTAAGCAGAGACATTTTTTGAATGCTTATAATATGAACTCCATTTCACAGAGCCTACACCGGTCAAATCTGTTCCTCTTTTGTTATTCATTTTTATAAGAGTCGCCTATTGCAGTGGAATAAAACTCTTTTCATTACATGAATGTCCTCAAAATGCCTGGTTATTGCTAAAACAGCCTTTTAAACAGTTAAAATAATAATAAATAACTTTCTCAGCTTTCGATAAATACTTCTAAAACTTAGATTATGTTTTTATATTCTCAGATTAAAGTAATTTGATACAGAACGAAGAAATACTGATTAGACTTGACTGGTAAGATAATTTGTGAGCACATAACTATTATCCTAAAGTTGTATTTATGTGACTAGAGGCCTATAGTAATACTTCCAGATTTGTCCTGTGAGCCTTGAATTTGACACCTTGTCTTCAGAGTCTTTAGAAAAGGACAATATTTTTTTCTACGCTGACGTGACGTCCAGTGGTGTTTTTTTTTCTTACTTCCCATGTTGATGTTGCTCACATGCTTGATTCTGACACTTTATACTTTTAGGAAGGACAAATAAATGTTAAGACCAACCTCCTCCATGAGGTTAATGATCTGACCCTCATGCGCAAACACAACAACAACGCGGGCCGTGGATTTCCTCATCACATCCACGATCCTCTTGAATTCGTTCAAGTCTTTTTCCCAGGGCAGAATCTCCACATAGGCCAGACAGCCTCCTCCAGACACACCCAGGTCAGAGTTGAAGGAGCGGGCGGCGTCCAGCCCGTAATCATCATCACTTATCAGCAAACCCGCCCAAGTCCAGCCAAAGTGTTTCAGTATCTGAAGCATGGCACGCACCTGAAAACACACCGAAAAAAACTCACTCAGCAGGTTTTAAAGGTAATCGATCAGCATGTAGGTAGTATCAAATTTCCTCATGTTTGGTATGTTTGTTTTTTTTTGTTTAGATCAGGAGGTTTGACTCTGATTAAAATTGACACAGATTTCTCCTGAAGATGTTAATAAAAACGACTACATTTTAAAAATAGTCTCAACACATGCAATGTGGAAAATTATTTATGCTTCTCTCGTTGATGAGTGGAAAACTTTTTTGTCATTACAGCAATCAAATTTGTCATACATGTGCTCATGAGATTTTCTTCAAATGAGATAATCCATGTTCTGCCAAGAGGTTTACGTTTTTGAGGTTGGATGGCCTCCTTACTGTCCACCTCATCTTTACCTCAGATTCTCTGTTGGACTCTTCAAAACATTAACATCACTTCTACTCACAAGAAGTGATGTTAAAATTAAAACAATTAAAACGTTGTTTTAATTTGACCAATGTTTTAATTGGTCAAATTAAAACATTGCTTGTGTGCATAATTTTGCCAAATTATCGTGACAAAAATGAAACTATCCACTTATGTGAAGCACTCAGTGAAGTTTAAAAAAAATCTTGAGCAAGTTTGAGATTATAATGTTGATTTGAGCTGACATTCAGAAAAAAAATAAATTACTTTAATACTGTTGTACCAAAGACAGAATCTCATGATATTGTTCACAAGAATTATAAAGACACAAACATACCTTTCCACGGTCATATAAAATTTCTACTTTTTTAAATTGAAATAAACAGATCAAAGGAAACAATTTTTCACTTTTTCATATCATTTTCTTTCATTCCAAACAGTTTTTTGTGTTTTGTTTTTTTTACCTGGAAAGCGTCACTCGGGATTGTCCTAAAGAATGAAGGAAACCTCTGCCGATCACTTAGACAGGCACATGTGGCAAAATAACTCACCTGTGAAAGAATCAGACTAAACTTTTAAAACCAGAGAGAAATCATCTGTTTCAGTCGTTACATTTTACATACAGACAAAGACGGTAAAGCTGGACACTCACCATTGGCACTCTGTACAAACCCAAGACAGTGGAGATGGCAATCGTGCGTGTAGAGGAAGAATCTCCCACAAGTCCCACAACTGGAGGGGCTCCTTCACACGTCTCATTCAGCACAACATGCTCCTCTTGACCACTGATTAATGTCAGCGCTGCACGAAATCCAACTCCCAGAGTGAGACAGCTGTCATAGAGACTGTACCCTAAAGTCACGTTGGGTAAAAGCTGATCGTCTCTGTTGATCTCATCAATGGCAAAGGCCATGGTCTGAGCCTTTCGAAACCCTAAAAAATCAAAACTGACACAAAGAAATAAAAAGGTTTGACGCTGAAAAATATAACAGTTAAGTTTCTTAAATCTAGAAATCAAAGAGAAAAAAAACTATAAAACTACTTGGATAATATAGACAGAATATTTCTCAGACGATAACACCTAATTCTCAATGCACGAGACAGTCTTTCTTGCTCTGGCACTCTGACACACTTACCTGTGGCAAGTCAGCTGTTGTGGTTCGGCGGTAAACGACAGGTCATGAAACACGGAGAAGAAGTGGACCTGAAACAGCCCTCCGAGTATCAAATCCCCAGCCTTGTGCATGCCGTTTAGATGAAACTGTCCCTGTAACAGACAGGAGGAGGGAAACAAAGAGGAGGGCACAGAGGAAAAAGCACCGGAGTGCAGAAGTAGAAGAAAGAACAGGCTTGGGCGCTTTAAGTTTTGCGTCATATCCATTTCGTTGAGCCTGGTCGATGCATTTCTGTGCTTCCTCAACTGGTTTTATTGACTACACTGACCAGCAGGGCAGAAGAAGAGCAGGGGGCAGGGCCTGTTATGCATTTTAAGTTTACCTTGAATTTAACCATCAATAAGTTGGTTAAAAATTCAGAAAAATGATGAATTTAAATATCTATGGCAATGATTGATCATATATAGGCCAAAACAGCAAAAACACAACAAAGGCCCATTGTGATTTGAATGTGTATTATTATTGAAATTTTACACACGTTAAATTTCCATGAATTTTAAATACTTCAGTGGAATTAAAAAAGGACATGGCAACATGACTCTAACCTCAGTTTTAAACACAGGTATAACATAGATATTTGAAAATGTAGTACTAATAATCCTCCAGTACAGTGAAAAAAGCCTTTTGGAGATATGTCCAAAGACCAACAGCAAGTCAGCCATTTTGGGTCAAAGAGTAAATTTAAAGGTTTTTGACATTTTAAATGTCAAATTTTGACAAACACCTCACAGGCAGAGGCAGTCGTAGCCTGTTAGGCTCCCTGGGCGAACCACATTTCAGGCCCCCTCTCCGCAAATCTGTACCCAATAAAAGTAATGCTTCAATTGTTGACTGTGTGTCCTATCACTTTGTATTGTTTTGTTGTTATGATGTAAAGCACCTTGAACTGCCTTGTTGCTGAAATGTGCTACACTAACAAACTGGAGAACTGCAGAACTGGTGGGTTCACATCTTTCGATTCTCTACCTAATTTACACAGCAAACTTTCGCCATCAGTCAGTCAAGTCATGACAGAATTTGCTTGACGTATATCTTTTTTATTTCCACAATTTACCAGGATCTGATGAAAACAACCACAATTCAATTAGACTTAAAGGAAGTTAAAGTTGGGAGATCACGTTTATCTTTCATTTATCTATTCAAATTCACAATTTCATGCAAATTCACAATTTCAGTTTCATATATGTTAATATTATAAGGGTCAGAGTTTTCTTTACATAAGCAATTAAATCGATTTAAAAAATAAAACTGCATTTCCATAGCAATGCAGCCATAAACAAATAAAAAACTACAAATGAGTAGTCACACAAGAGAGAACAGAAAGTGACAGTACTGGCTCAGAGTTTATGTGTTTGTTGTTAGAATGAGTTAATGCTGCACTTAATGCTTTACTTTTTCTATCGATGATGTAGAAATTTTATACCAAGATTCAATTATTCTGTTTCAGCAATCATGTCAGTCCATCATTAACCTTACAGAGTCTATCATGAATTTAGGAAGATATTCATGTTTGCCTTGTTTAGATAGTTGAACAAGTTTGGATTTCTGCCTGTACACTGGAGGTAAACATTTTGATTCAGATCCGACTCCAAATCTAAAATTTTGGTGTAGTTTCTATGCAGTTCAATCACCCAGCACGTTTTTACCTTTCAGTAGTTCCTATAGTGTTTCGCCCCATCAGAGCTTTCTTTGTATTTCTTTCTGGTCTCAGCAGAATTATGTAACATTTGGGTCCAAACAGCGCCACCAAGAGGCCAAAACTGGAGGCCAGGATGGCGAACACTTCCACTGCATCTGCATATTTGCCCGGTGAGCTGACATAAGCAGGAACAAAGGCCACCCACACAGCACAGAAGATCAGCATGCTGAAAGTGATGAGTTTGGCCTCGTTGAAGTTGTCGGGAAGATTCCTCGCCATAAACGCCAACACAAAGCTGAGAATAGCCAATATACCGATGTATCCCAGTAACACAGCAAAGCCAATAGTGGAGCCAACTATACACTCATAAACTATCTTGTCATTGTGGTATTTGGTGTTTTTATGTGGAGAAGGAGAGGAAGACACAAGCCAGGCAGTGCAGATTGCTGCCTGAACAGAGGTGAGAACCAGAACAGTTCCTCTCTGCTGTGAAGCACCAAACCACTTGAGACTGGCTCCCCCTCCTGGCTTGGAGGCTTTGAACACAGCCAGAACCACCATGGTTTTAACCAGGATGCAGGACACACAGAGTACAAAGCTGATCCCAAACGCTGCGTGTCTCAGCTGGCATGTCCACAGTCTGGGTCGTCCGATGAACAGCAGCGAACACAGGAAGCAGAGTTTAAGGGAAAGCAACAGGTTGAAACTGAGCTCTGAGTTGTTGGCTCGTACTATGGGTGTACTGCGGTGATAGATGAAGATCCCCAGAACGACAGCGCAGATGAATGTTCCCAGCAGTGAGGCTGCTGTCAAGCAGATCCCTAAAGGTTCCTGATAGGAGAGGAACTCAGTTTGCCTAAGAACACAGAGATCTCGCTGTGGGCTGGACCAGAAGTCCTCTGGACAGCTGAAGCACTCCAAGGAATCTGACAGAAAGGCACAAAGAAAGTCAAACCATGTATTTGTAAGATTAAAGTGGAAAAATCATTATAAAAACTACTAAAACATAAAAACTCACTAGTGTAATTACTGATCATTCCCTCAGAACAAGGGATGCAGTCAAAACAGCACTCAGGTTCCCCCTTCTTTCTCACCACACGGGTTCCTGGAGGACAGTTCTCGCTGCACACCGACCGCGGTGGCTATAGGAGAAACAATAAGCATACATTTCTCATTAGAGTGACTTTACAAGTTGAAAAAGGGACAAAAAGAAATGAGTCACCTTTTTCGATTCAAAGTTCCAGAAGATTTTGTCTCCATCAAGTGTGAGTTGTTCACCATTAAAAGGCGACATTTTTACATCGCCGACATTTTGAACTTTCGTTTGTCCGTCAGGGAGCCAGAGCCAGTTCATGACATCATATATCGGTAAGGCATCACCATTCTCATCAAATGACACTTGGTCACCGAATGATGTGGTGAAATTAACCCTCTCTAGATAATACACCAGCTAATGGAAGGCAAATGAGAAAAGGGAACAACAGAGTTAGTTGTTACATGACATCATGTTGCTCTTTTACCTGAACTGTAAGACGTGATTATCATAAAAAGTTTCTACTAAGTTTTAACTGAAGAGAAATGAATGCCAAAAATATTTTCACGAAATTTGAAAATAGTTTTTGTCTTTACATTTGCTTTGCATTGATTTATCACATCAAACTTGGAATAAATTAAAACAATTTTAGGGTAAAAACACAAAATGGTCATCAATAAACACATTAAAATCAAGGGTTATGAATACATCTTAAAGAGTCTTTATGTTTCATTGTCAAAAACATGCAACGTTTACTGTACCTGCCATGGTTGAAGTGTTTGCAAAGTTGCACAGCTTTCCTCACTAAAAGGCCCTTTTCCTGGTTCACACCTCAGCAGCTCATCAAGGGCGTATGCCAGAGAGTACACAGCTTTGTAGACGTTGTACTCAGGCCTGAGATCAGAAACGTCTAAGAACTCAGTCTCCACAGCCTTCAAATCCTCGTCTCCAGAGCAAATCCTTCCCCCATTCTCAACCCAGCCTGACGGGGCTGGTGCAAATTTACACTGAAATGTGAATTCCCAAAACTGGTTTGCCTGGACAACATAAAAGTTAATTTTTTTAAGAAGGATTATTTAATCATCATGGCTACACTTAATGAATGAAAAAGTCACCATGCTATTTCCATAGGCGGTGTTGTGTTGTAGATTGGCGCGTGTTTGGAGCAGGAAGTCCATGAGGCCTGGTATCTCTCCTTGACGGATAGCGATGCCCAGTGTGCCCCCGAGGTACGGCATGAGGTCAGGGGTCTGCAGCACGGCAGCTGTGGACCAGGCTTCACTGGCCAGCCACTGAAGGCCTGTCAAGTTCTGCCTCACAACCTGTTTAGGAACAAAACATGAGCTCAGCTAATCCACACAAACTAGATGAATTAAACTGAAACAAAGTCAAACAGTGGAATGATTTTAAAAGCAATCACAGCAGGAGTTATAAGCTCCATTTAAGACTAAGACGTGAACCGATTTGAAAATATTTTTTTTCCCCATCTAGGAAATAACTCCTGGGTGAAATTTTAAACTGAGACAAGTTTGATAACACTGAATATCATCTTGCAAATCTCACTCTGGTAAAAATGTGCTATGTCTTATATCAGTTGCTTGAATGTTTTCTGTTGTTTTGCTAAATTGGTGGCTTTAAAAATGTATTCATCCTTCATCGTAAAGAGAAACAAATCATTTTTAAGACCAACCTCCTCCATGAGGTTAATGATCATACCCTCATGCGCAAACACAACAACAACGCGGGCCGTGGATTTCCTCATCACATCCACGATCCTCTTGAATTCGTTCAAGTCTTTTTCCCAGGGCAGAATCTCCACATAGGCCAGACAGCCTCCTCCAGACACACCCAGGTCAGAGTTGAAGGAGCGGGCGGCGTCCAGCCCGTAATCATCATCACTTATCAGCAAACCCGCCCAAGTCCAGCCAAAGTGTTTCAGTATCTGAAGCATGGCACGCACCTGAAAACACACCGAAAAAAACTCACTCAGCAGGTTTTAAAGGTAATCGATCAGCATGTAGGTAGTATCAAATTTCCTCATGTTTGGTATGTTTTTTTCTTTTCCATTTTTATAAAAAGTTTGGTTCTGATGTGAAATAACACAGATTTACACCAAGGATATCAAGAAAGGAATAATTATTATTTTGTTTAAATGGTAACATTTTGATTTATACCCTTCTTGTTGAGTGGAAAAATCTAAATTTTCTTATAAGTGCTGATACGTTTTTTTTTCTATCTAGATCATTCATGTCCTGCAGAGAGCATTATCCTTTTGGGGTTTTTGAGGTTGTAAGGTCTCCTTACATTCAACTTCATCTTTACCTCCCAAAACATTAACATCATTTCTACTCGGGACAAAAACAACAAGAAGAAGAAAATGCTGGTCAAATTAAAAAGATTGCTTTAAATTTAAACCTGCCAGTGGTGTGAATAATTTTGAGTCCAATTTTACTTGCATTTTAAGCCATTTTATTTGAAATAAAGAATGTGATTAGTCAAACAAAGCAAATGTTCACTTTTTCATATTTTCTTTCATTCCAAAGTGTGTTTTTTTTTCCTTTTTACCTGGAAAGCGTCACTCGGGATTGTCCTAAAGAAGGATGGAAACTTCTGCCGATCACTTAGACAGGCACATGTGGCAAAATAACTCACCTGTTAAAAAATACACATCGCACATTCTTCCATCTTTTCAAAGCTGTTTCAGTCGTTACATTTTACATACAGACAAAGACGGTAAAGCTGGACACTCACCATTGGCACTCTGTACAAACCCAAGACAGTGGAGATGGCAATCGTGCGTGTAGAGGAAGAATCTCCCACAAGTCCCACAACTGGAGGGGCTCCTTCACACGTCTCATTCAGCACAATATGCTCCTCTTGACCACTGA
This sequence comes from Poecilia mexicana, assembly GCF_051168715.1. Taxonomy (NCBI): domain Eukaryota; kingdom Metazoa; phylum Chordata; class Actinopteri; order Cyprinodontiformes; family Poeciliidae; genus Poecilia; species Poecilia mexicana. The sequence continues at coordinate 29,184,001 of NW_028263382.1, read as the reverse complement.
TTAATGCCAGCGCTGCACGAAATCCAACTCCCAGGGTGAGACAGTTGTCATACAAACTGTAGCCCAAAGTGACATTGGGCAAAAGTTGAGAGTTTCCGTTGATCTCATCAATAGCAAAGGCCATGGTCTGAGCCTGTCTAAATCCTAACAGATCAAAACTAACACAAAGAAAACAAATAAGAGTTCAATTATATACATATGCCAAATATTTCTCACACGATCGCACCCGATTCTCATGCACAGCACAGTCTTTCTGCTTACAGCACCTTTCCTGGTTTCTCTGTAAATGTGCCCGACACACTTACCTGTGGCACGTCAGCTGTTGTGGCTCAGCGGCAAACGACTGGTCATGAAACACGGAGAAGAAGTGGACCTGAAACAGCCCTCCGAGTATCAAATCCCCAGCCTTGTGCATGCCGTTTAGATGAAACTGTCCCTGTAACAGACAGGAGGAGGGAAACAAAGAGGAGGGCACAGAGGAAAAAGCACCAGAGTGCAGCAGTAGAACAACGAACAGGCTTGGGGGCTTTAGTTTTGGCATGACAGTCATTAGATTGAGCCTGGTTGTGATGCTTCCCTTCTTTCTCCCCTCTTTTTTATTGACTACGCTGCCCAGCAGGGCAGAGGATGGAGAGTGGGCAGGGCCTGTTATGCTGATTATGCTTTCCTGGCCTTTTATTTGCTGAATACTGACTAATTTGATCATGATCATTTGAGCATCAGCAGAGCAATAAATTATATTTTTGCTTCCTTTTATGACGAAAAAAATCTATTTTTAATGCTTTTTTTTAAAATACAGATTTGAATTTATTTACAAAGTTACAGACAATTTAAAAGACATTCATTGACTTATTTTGGTATGAAAACAGAGGGAAAAAAAAAGAGACGGTGCCCTCCAGGTAGCATGCCGACATATTTGCCATATCGTCTTTGTCGCCCAACGTCTATAATTCTACAACATTTATTCAAAACCATGTTGAAAAACATGCTGAATAATTATTTTTGATAATTAGATAAAAGATAGAAAAAAAATTCAAACTAGGTAACTTTTAGGCAACAGCTGCAGAACTGTGCTGCACAGATAGTAAAACCCAGAATATCTATTGTGATCAGGCTCACAGGTTTATAACTGACAGGAAGTGGCTGCATGAAAAATAATGAGACATTTCGATTTGAAAAATAAGTATCAAAACATATTTTATATACAGCCTGTAGTGAATGCTCCAAAGGGTTGAACCAGTAAATTATATGTTGTGATGATACTGAAAAAAAGCTAAAAAGACATAAAATCCTTTTTTTTTTAAAGCATGAATCTCTGAAAAATAATTCTCAGCTGAAAATAAAACCTGACCCGACTGCAACAATTACTGGCAGGGAGATACTGTGCCACCTAATAATTACAGAGAATATTTTGCTAATGGTTAAGAAAATTAATACTCACTTCAGAATGATTAGACTTTTGATTAATGAGGTAGCAGAAACATTTTCTTTCTCAAGTTTGTCCACATTAAGACATGATTAATGCCAGAAATTAAAGAACAGCTCCCCCATATTTAGCTGATTTATCTTCAATTAGTTTTTTATGTTAGGCCAGCTACAATATTTGTTTAACGATGGCTTCTCTTTCCTTGATTTGTCCCTGTAAGATCTTTATACTTACCCTGAGTCTCCTGTTTTTTTCCCTGATAAAGCAGAATTTATAGAGCAATTTAAACATTAAATCAGATGGGGGGGGGGGGGGTGTTCTGTAGCTAAATGCCACCTGAGGTTGAAATCACTGTAAATAATCCGAGTTGATCCAAGTTACACAGTTGAACAAAAAAGTTCAAAAGCTTTTAATCCCGTCCCATTACAAAATTACACAATCGTTTTGCTTGCTCCTAATTTTTTGTGCGTGGAATATTCAGAAAGTAAGTTATGTGAAAAGCTTTGTGTTGAATTCAAGCTTCTTTAATCTCACAGCATTCATGTTGCAGTTATGAATTAAACTTCTTCTAAGCAGTTCACTTCCCTCAACATCTTTTACCTTTCAGTAGTTCCTATAGTGCTTCGCCCCATCAGAGCTTTCTTTGTATTTCTTTCTGGTTTCAGCAGAATTATGTAACATTTGGGTCCAAACAGCGCCACCAAGAGGCCAAAACTGGAGGCCAGGATGGCGAACACCTCCACCGCATCTGCATATTTGCCCGGTGAGCTGACATAAGCAGGAACAAAGGCCACCCACACAGCACAGAAGATCAGCATGCTGAAAGTGATGAGTTTGGCCTCGTTGAAGTTGTCGGGCAGATTCCTCGCCAGAAATGCGATCAGAAAGCTGAGGATGGCCAGCAAGCCAATGTAACCGAGTAACACTGAAAAACCAACGGTTGACCCAACGACACACTCATAAACTATCTTGTCATTGTGGTACTGAGTGTTTTTATGTGGAGCGGGTGAGGAGGAGACAAGCCAGGCAGTGCAGATTGCTGCCTGAACAGAGGTGAGAACCAGAACAGTTCCTCTCTGCTGTGAAGCACCGAACCACTTGAGACTGGCTCCCCCTCCTGGCTTGGAGGCTTTGAACACAGCCAGAACCACCATGGTTTTAACCAGGATGCAGGACACACAGAGCACAAAGCTGATCCCAAACGCTGCGTGTCTCAGCTGGCATGTCCACAGTCTGGGTCGTCCGATGAACAGCAGAGAACACAGGAAGCAGAGTTTAAGGGAAAGCAACAGGTTGAAACTGAGCTCTGAGTTGTTGGCTCGTACTATGGGTGTACTGCGGTGATAGATGAAGATCCCCAGAACGACAGCGCAGATGAATGTTCCCAGCAGTGAGGCTGCTGTCAAGCAGATCCCTAAAGGTTCCTGATAGGAGAGGAACTCAGTTTGCCTAAGAACACAGAGATCTCGCTGTGGGCTGGACCAGAAGTCCTCTGGACAGCTGAAGCACTCCAAGGAATCTGACAGAAAGGAGAATTATGTGTCACAGGTGCAGCCAGATGGAAAAAAAGAGGCCTCCTCATTAAATATTCAGTTCTTAATCAACAAATGTTTCCATGCTAATGTCTAATTTTTTGTTTTGTTTTTTTGTTTTCCCACACTGTATTTACAGTAATTTTTTTAAATAATGCTATCAAAGTAGCTCAAATATAGATACTCACTGGTTTTGTTATTGACCTTCCCCTCAGAACAAGGGATGCAGTCAAAACAGCACTCAGGTTCCCCCTTCTTTCTCACCATGCGGGTTCCTGGAGGACAGTTCTCGCTGCACACCGACCGCGGTGGCTGAAAAAGAAAAAACAAAATACGTACATAACATATTTTAACCTACACCCACGGAAACGGTAAATGTGAAAAGAGAGAAACGAGTCACCCTTTTCGATTCAAAGTTCCAGAAGATTTTGTCTCCATCAAGTGTGAGTTGTTCACCACTGAAAGCTGACATTTTAACCTCGCCGACATTTTGAACATTTGCTCGTCCGTCGGGGAGCCGGAGCCAGTTCATGACGTCGTATATCGGTAAGACGTCGCCGTTCTCGTCAAATGACACTTGGTCACCAAATGATGTGGTGAAATTGACCCTTTCAAGGTAGTACACAAGCTAACAAACAGCAAATCAGAGACAAGATTTTATTTGATTTTTTTTAAATATCTTTGCAACACAAATGTGTTCAATAAATCTCAAATTCCTCTAACATTCAGAGTTAAAAAAAAGGAGTATCTGGGCTTTTTTTATTTTTTTTATTTTAGCTGTCTATCAGTTTCATTTTGCTCTGCAATAAGAACCTGTGAAGTAGTCGACCTTCTTTTACCTGCCACGGTTCCAGTGTTTCCAGAGCGGCGCAGCTTCCACTTCCTGGTTCGCATCGCAGCAAATCGTGAAGGGCGTGTGCCAGAGCGTACACGGCTTTGTAAACGTTGTATTCGGGCCGGAGGTTAAAAATGTCTAAGAACTCGGTCTCTACCGTCCTTAAATCTTCTTCTCCAGAGCAAACTTTCCCTCCGTTTTCAACCCATCCTGCAGGCGGCGGTGTAAATCTGCACTGAAACGTGAACTCCCAGAACTGGTTTACCTGAAATGCATCAAAACTTTACGACATGTCACTTATGAATAGGGCTGGACGACAAATCAACAACAATATATACGGTGATAGACACATGATCAAGATCAATAGTTATACATCCGATAGAATTTTCAATAAATGTACAGAACTCTGAGCTAGAAAAGCGGATGTAGCCCGAGGAAAGGCCTGCTAAGCAAGGTTGGTGGCATCAAGTAACTCCCTCGCTGTTTGGTAACCTAGCAACAACATGTTGAGTAACAGGTTGTTGCTAGGTAACAAGCTTGCGCAGGAGCAGCTTAAGGTTTCAGAACCGTGTCTCTAACCTACTGCTTAGAGTGAAAACTGTGGACAAAACAAAAAAGTAACGTCACAAGTTTGGCAGTATTTCAGACATTTAAAAAAAAAAAAACAACTAATCTATAAACATTGATATTGACTGATATGAAACACCTATATCATGATACGCTTATTCAGCCACATCGTCCAGCCCTGCTTGTGTAAGTATTTGATAACACAGATAAATCTCACCATGCTATTTCCATAGCTGCTGTTGTGTTTTATATTAGGATTGATTTCCAGCAGGAAGTCCCTGAGGCCTGGTATCTCTCCTCGACGGATAGCGATGCCCAGTGTGCCCCCGAGGTACGGCATGAGGTCAGGGGTCTGCAGCACGGCAGCTGTGGACCAGGCTTCACTGGCCAGCCACTGAAGGCCTGTCAAGTTCTGCCTCACAACCTGTTTAGGGACAAAACGCAATGTCAAATTCTAACTCTACATATTGTATAGAAAGTAACTAAATGAAGAAATCTGTAAAATAAAAAATAATGCGTATAATTGTCATTGGATAATTTAATAGCACAACCAGATAAGTTTAATATGCTTTTGCCGCGTTTAAGTGAAATGTCATATTCGTTCTGATGGTGAGAGTAGGAAAATAAATTCTCATCTCTGTTTAGCCTAACTTCTACATCCTTCATCTTGGAACAAAATTGCTCCTCAGGAGCATTAGTAAGCAGACCAGCTGAAGGAGACCCCTACACCCACCGCACTCTACAATACATCAAAACATGTGTTTAATAGCACTACATTAGCAGTTCATTTTTATCCACTATTAAAAAAAAAAAGCTGATAAAAACATAAACTGCAACATAACGTGATAATGATGACAGATAAGGCTGTAACATGATAGCCAAAAATGTACTGTTTTGTGCTTGAGGTCTTATGTTTGGATGTCACTTAAACACCATATTTTTTTCCACCTTAGGTTTTAAGATATTCTTTCAGGGATTTAGATTTAGATTACAGTGACGCAACGTCTCCGTTTTAGAACAGAATTATCCGTCTCACTTCTTTAACCTCTGACCGTCTCTCAATCCACCCCGAATGCAGGCCAACGTGAGAAAAGACAAATGCTACCTCCTCCATGAGATTGATCATGTGGCTCTCGTGCGCAAACACAACGACCACCCGAGCCGTGGAGGCCTTCATCACGTCCACGATCCTCCTCAGCTCCGGCGGCTCGTTGTTCCATGGCAACACCTCCATGTAGGCCAGGCAGCCTCCGTCAGATGGACTCAGATCAGACTGAAATGACTTGGCGGCATGGAGCCCGTAGTCGTCGGCGCTGATCAGCAGTCCCACCCAGGTCCAGCCGAAGTGCTTTATGATCTGAATCATAGCATTCACCTGAGGAGGCATGGAGTGAAAGGGAACATTTTGTAGAAAATCTGATGAGAATGTCGAAATTCGGATGAAATTACAGGACTCGTGATTGTCACCTAGGAGATTTCTACATAATGTTTCAGAATTGCCCAATTATGTCTAATTTCTGGTCCCATGTGAAATTTCTTACATTTCTACTCCTGTTTTTTTTATTTTATTTTATTTTTTACTCATTGATATTTCTCACACCTCTCTTGAACAAATTCAACTTAAAATGTTTCTGGGTTCACATCTGCTAAGAAAACAACTACATCACAAAGGGTTTACAGCTGATACAAAGCCTGCAAAGAACTGCTAACCTTCAACATACAACTGAACAAAGTCTCTTCTAGCATAACTCAGTGGAGTCAGTAGCTATCAGGTCATTGTATGCACATTTGCTACTTGATGTTATGTTTCTTTTTCCTTTCTTAAACATTTCAATACAAAGAGATGCTTAATATGCCTGTAACCTTGTTGAAAATCAGTAAAATGTCGATTACAAAATAAAGAATGTTTCACAGGAATCAATCTGTTTTTCTCTGCTCTTAAAGACGGATGATTTTTTTTTATTTATTTATTTTTTCTGCAATCTTTGTTGCATATTTACCTGGAAAGCATCGCTTGGTATTGTTCTGAAGAAGGACGGAAACTTCTGACGGTCACTTAGACAGGAACATGTGGCAAAATAACTCACCTGTTAAAAATACACATTTTACACATATATTGTTTTTTTTTTATTTTTTAAAGCAATTACTTTTTTTATTTATTTTTTTCAAATTTTGGACCAATTCGTCGGTAAAACTGAACACTCACCATTGGCACTCGGTACAAACCTAACACGGTGGAGATGGCGATGGAGCGCGTGGAGGAAGAATCCCCCACAATTGCCAACACCGGAGGGCTCCTTGAACAGTTATCCTCCATCACAATCTCCTCCTCTTGTCCGCTTATTAATGCCAGCGCTGCACGAAATCCAATTCCCAGTTTAACACAGTTGTCGTACAGACTGTATCCCAGAGTGACGTTGGGCAAGAGCTCGGCATTCCTGTTGATCTCATCAACTGCAAACGCCATGGTCTGGGCCTGTCTAAATCCTAGAACGTCAAAACTAAAACAGCAACACGACGGTTGAAATAACGAAGACACAACAGCTGAGGTTTAAAGCTAAACGTTTTGTCGAAGCAAAAACACACAGAAAATGCATGTAGGGTGTTGACTTAACTTATCTCCATGTCTTTTGCACACTTACCCATGGCAGGTGGGATGCTGGGGCTCAGACGTGAAAGACAAGTCAGGAAAAACTGAAAAAAAATTGATTTCAAACAATCCCCCCAGAATCACATCTCCAGTCTTGTGCATGCCGCTGAGATGAAACTGTCCTTGTGACCGACATGAGGGCGGCTGAGTAGAGGGGCTGATGCTGTAAGAACAAAACGAGTGCAACAGTAGCAAGAGCAAGATTTTGTCTTTACAGGAATACATTACTGTCATGTGGCCACCCCTCTCTTTAAACTCAGTTAATTGTATTGTTTTTAACTTTGTCACTCCACCCCTTTTATTGACTTTCAGTGTTTACTCACACTTCATGCCGCCAATAGGAGTAGAGGACAAAGAGTTGGCAGGGTTTCAAATGTAATTCAGCTTTGACTGATTTTGGATACGTGAAACTTTATTATGTAGTGATAATAGAACTAAATCAACTGTTAAAACGTTTAAAGGGGGAGTATTATGTAAAATCGACTTGTTTGTGCTTGTTGTTCTCTTATCATAAACATACGTGGAGTGTTGCTTTCATTTTTTTCATGCATGTTTGAGAAATCCTTTAATCTCTCTTGGCAACCATTCAGCTGCGCAAAACTCCTGAGTGGACCAAACGCCGCCTTTGAGACACAGCTCCTCCTCAGAGCTACGGTCTCCAAGGTTCCCAGCTTATTACAGAGCTCCCCACCCCTGCAACTCCCCCACTCAGCTCCTTCAGACTAGCCAGCAGCAATTAGCAAACATCTGGTGAAACTGCGCATCTGCTGAGCTCATTATATGAGGTACTTCTCAGTGCAACCCTAGTAAAAAAAGGAAAAAAAAAAGTTGTTAAAGGACTAATAGCAGTGTTGTGGTACTCGAAGTTGGTCTTGGTCTTAAGACCGGTCTTAAGACCATTTTTTGATGGTCTCGGTCTCGTCTCGGACTCGACCGCATTTGGTCTCGGTCTTGTCTCGGTCTCGGGCACTGAGGACTCGGCATTTTATTTCAAGACCAGTCAAGACCGCAACTGTGAAAATGTCACTAAACGTACAGCATTCTGTCCACTTTGTTAACATCTTTGTTTTCAGTGGATGCAAAACGCACCGATTAAAATCCAAGCAACTACGTGTTTTTGTTACTCCCCCCTCCCCTTCCCACCTTTCACTCGCGCGCGGCGCTCCAGGACACGCGCAGTGGTTTCCTCTCAGCGGCAGAAAATGTTTGTCTAATCGTCAGTAATATAATAGCACTGCATAAATAGTAAGAAATCCGATGGCCACAGCTAACTCAGCAGCGCTTCGCTTTTTTTTTTTTATTTATCCTGGACAAGGCAAAGAAGACATAGATTTGCACAAAGCTTGAAAAAGTTGTAATATTGTTTATCATGACCATTGAGAAGGTTTTCAAATGATGTTGCTGGTAAACAAAAAAATGGGAGAAATGGTTTCAGCATGATCGCATATGTTTCTTTTAAATTTTAGATCAAAGCAGTGTTGTGGTACTCGAAATTGGTCTTGGTCTCGAGACCGGTCTTAAGACCATTTTTTGATGGTCTCGGTCTCATCTCGGACTCGACCGCATTTGGTCTCGGTCTTGTCTCGGTCTTGGGCACTGAGGACTCGGCATTTTATTTCAAGATCAGTCGAGACCGCAACTGTGAAAATACCACTAAACGTGCAGCATACTGTCAAGTTCATTTGTTAACATCTTTGTTTTCAGTGGATGCAAAACACACGGATTAAAAGCCAAGCAACTTCGTGTTTCTCCTCCTCCCCTCCCCACCTTTCACTCGCACGCGGCGCTCTGAGACATGAGCAGAAAATGTTTGTCTAATCGTCAGTAATGGAATATTGCTGCATAAATCATAAGAAATCCGATGGCTTCAGCTAACTCAGCAGCGCTTCGCTTTCACAGATGGTGGAGACAACGTCTAACTTTTTTCGTCACTTAGAAAAGTAGCTCAAAGAAGGTAAGCTCCGTTGACGTGATGTTAGCAAAGCTAGCTGTATAGAGACACATAAGCATTGTGATGAAAAATGTTATCACTCACTGTGCTGAATTATTGTGCGGAGGTGTTGATTGACTTGTCGCATATATGGGACAACGCTATGTCCAATAGTCTGCAATATAGTGAGGTGACATTCAGAAACAGTTGATTCTTCTCCACGGCTCTTTACTTATTAGATAAGACTGGAGTGTCACTCACTGAGAGCCGTTGTTCTATCAGATAGCCATATGCTGTCAGGATAGCATACATGCATTAAGCACTAAGAAATCCAACCATCAGAGGAATTGTCAGTTCACCATACGCAGCAAGTTATGATGAACATAAGTCATTAAATTTTTTTCAATGATAACTATATAGATATACATGTGTTGTCATGGTTTCAAAGTGTATTTAAAGCAGGTCTGGCTGCAGCTGGAGTCAGCTACAACACACACCCGTGTAAAACTCACTTAACCGCTAAGTCAGGATGCCATACAACTGTCATGGTTTCAAAGTGTATTTAAAGTAGGTCTGGCTGCAGCTGGATGCCATACAACTGTTAATAACCAAGTGTATGATGATCTACGTCATGATTCTATGTTGCTGATTAAATAAAATCATATGGTAATGACAGCGTATGCATATCTGAGCTAAGCGTACGACTATCTGACAACGTATGCTGATCTGACAGAACACCGTGAGTTTGTGTTAAGCGTATGACGATCTGACCTGACAGAACACCCGTTCTTTGTTCTTGTAATGCTCTGTGTACACTGCATCATTATTTAGTTATGTACGTTGATATTTAAATTAACAAATAACTAAAACACAAGAACGAAAGAGCACGCAGAGCATGCACATTGCTCTTTGATTGTTTTTGTTCAAAGTGGCAGCTGTAATATCTGCCATGGTGTCAGACTGCCTGGCTTCATGTACTGGGATAGAGAGTGAAAACAGTCACGATGAGCGCCTTCGGTTTGGTTACTTCTTGCTTGTTGCTCCTTGGTCAGTGTTCATGGTTGAGCGTTATTTACCGTCAGGGCATTGCCTCAATTGCTATGTTTAATGGTGCAACAGTGGTGGTTTCTTATATGAGCAATATGGGCAAATGCCCAGGGCGTTATGTTTTTAGGGATGGCACGAGACAATCACACTTTTTAGCAAATAAATGGAATATTTAATATTGGTAAAATGTATTAAGTATTTAATATCTAGGTGTTTTATGGTAATATGGATCTTTCAGATTATTTTGAGAAGCAATTTTGATCATATTTTACATTTTATTGTGTCATGTAGCGCGGGCCGCTGGTCTTGGTCTTGACTCGGTCTCGACTCCCCTCGGTCTTGGTCTTGACTTGGTCTCGGACCCCAAAAGTCTTGGTCTTGTCTCGGTCTCGATACACTCTGGTCTTGGTCTTGTCTTGGTCTCGGGTTAGGTGGTCTTGAACACAACACTGGCTAATAGAATAGCAATATTGTGATGATTTCTTGAAGAGTAGGATTTTCTTAAAGAGACAGAGGCCCATTTTCAATGCGTCAAATCAGCTGGCACAGAGATTGTTTGTCCCACCTTCCATATGTATAGATTTTTTAATATTGTCACATTTGAATGTGTCTTTTTTTCCATTTAGGAAGAACTCTGAAAATTAAGAAAGTGTTACTATTAAAGCAAGCATTTCTACTATACAAATGGCACTGGATTAAATCTTTATGGTTTTTTTTTTGTTTTTGCTTAAAAATCCATCCTTATTTCAGACAAAATAGGACCATATCATTAAATAAAAGAGCACACATGTAAACATCAATCTTCACTCAGACAAAACTATCACAAAAATAAATTATACAAACACTTTTGTTACAATATTCATAGAAGCTTGTTGTATACTTTGTGCTGCTTGAATGAGTGAATTATAACATTTATACATATTATAATTCCCAAATAAGGAATGAAAACTATGAAAAAAGAATCTTATGATTGAACTGTAGAACCTATGTAGAAATATTGTGTGTGTGTGTGTGTGTGTGTGTGTGTGTGTGTGTGTGTGTGTGTGTGTGTGTGTGTGTGTGTGTGGAGAAACACACCCAAAAACACATTTTGATAGGCAATACAGTAAATAGTATTTTATTCACTGACTCACAGTAGTTGTGTTATTTTTAAAGTGTCCTCTAGATGGCAGCAGCAAACCGTGATAGAGGAAGCACGACGCACTGGAGACAGTTTACATGGCACGACTGATGAGCCATTGGCATCCATTTTATCCAAGATTGTTTTTTTTAGGGTTGTTAGTCACATTACATATACAGTAGTACACAATAAAATCAATACAAAGTTACAAACTAACAAAAAATGAAAGAGGACTCTGCACACTTTGTCTGGAAGGCCACAGTGTGAAAATATTCTTAAACAAGTAGTTTTAACTGTGTGTATTTTTATTGCACATTTTCATATGACTGTATGTAAATGTCCATTTAGTCCAACTGTTAGTCCTAAGTGTGTTTTGTGGTTTTGTTTGTAAACAAATATAACATTTTAGTTTCCTCTCTGATTATTTTGTAAGAGCAGAATCTAGTTATGGCAGACTGCAAAAGCAAAAATAATCAAACCATTCAAAGAACAGTCTTCTGAATAAAAAAAATGAAAGAAATGACTTATTAGTACTAGTTACTGCTATTAAAAGCCTTGAAAGATGCTTTATCGATTGTACACTGTTCAACAAAACAATAGCATTTTTTTTATTTCACTTTTTTTCTTGGTTGATCTCTCATTTTTCACTAAATTTGAAAATTGTGCACAACAGTAGCTGGCAGGAAGTCTGTGATTTTAAGTTGCCCAGCTGATTTAATTGAGGATAATTACTAGGAACAATTCATGACTGGACTCACTAGTGTTGTATTTCATAAATCTGTGACCATTGAAGTTATTGACAGATCTGAATGGAGTTATTTGGAGGAGTGACCAAAAACTTTACTAAAAATTAAGCTTTTTTATTATTCCATAGGACAAAAAGAGAATATCAATTGCAAAGAGGGTTAAATTTATTTATAGTTACATTCAAATATTTATTCATAGTTCTTACATGACTATTAACAAAAGCATAAAAAACAGTGAAACTGTTATGATTTCCTGTATCGGCCTATGATAGCCTTCTTTGTATTCCTGTCTGGTTTGAGCAGAATTAGATAACATTTGGGTCCAAACAGCGCCACCAAGAGGCCAAAACTTGAGGCCAGGATGGCGAACACCTCCACCGCATCTGCATACTTTCCCGGTGAGTTGATATAAGCAGGAACAAAGGCCACCCACACAGCACAGAAGATCAGCATGCTGAAAGTGATGAGTTTGGCCTCGTTGAAATTGTTGGGCAGATTCCTCGCCATGAACGCCAACACAAAGCTGAGAATAGCCAATATACCAATGTATCCCAGCAACACAGCAAAGGCAACCGTGGAGCCGACTGCACACTCATAAACTATTTTGTCATTGTGGTATTTGGTGTTTTTATAGGGGGCAGGTGAGGAGGAGACAAGCCAAGCGATGCATATAGCTGCTTGAATACAGGTGAGAAACAGAACGGTTCCTCTTTGCTGCGTAGCTCCAAACCACTTGAGACTGGCTCCCCCTCCTGCCTTGGAGGCTTTGAACACAGCCAGAACCACCATGGTTTTAACCAGGATGCAGGACACACAGAGCACAAAGCTGATCCCAAACGCTGCGTGTCTCAGCTGACATGTCCACAGTCTGGGTCGTCCGATGAACAGCAGCGAACACAGGAAGCACAGCTTGAGCGACACCAGGAGCAGGAAGCTCAGTTCTGAATTGTTGGCTCGTACTATGGGTGTACTACGGTGATAGATGAAGATCCCCAGAACGACAGCGCAGATGAATGTTCCCAGTAGTGAAGTGGTTGTTAAGCAGATCCCTAAAGGTTCCTCATAGGAGAGGAACTCTGTTTTTTTAAGAACACAGAGATCTCGCTGTGGGCTGGACCAGAAGTCCTCTGGACAACTGAAGCACTCCAAGGAATCTGACAGAAAGAACAAGACAATGAAATACTGATATGTTCAATAAACTGAACATGTATTCTGAAAAAAAATCTCAATTAAAAAAAAACATCCTTAAGCATTAATGAATCTACTTTCCCATTGACCCAATATTTATATTATTTTTCATATTATTATGATGTAATTTTTAAATCTTAAATCTTGTATTTGTATTAGCAGTAAAACAAAAACCACTATAAATTACAGAAAGAAACTGACATCAGTTTTTGTGTAATTAATGCACTTACAGAATTGTGATAAAATTCAAGTTAACTTTCATAAAATATGTTTTTTTTTTTTACATATTTCTTTGTCACACATTGTGACAGTATGATAAGAGACAGATAATCTGTGAAAGATTATCACAAGGTTTTTCTGCCCCCACCCCCACCACCACACACACCCACGTGCTCCTACCGCCAACTGCAGAAATACACTGCTTGGCTCAAAACAACCAATCAGAACCGGGAGGAAGATTTTAGCAGTGTCAGTCACCCTTGTGCATGTGCTGCTCACACCATCCACCATGCTATCTGCTCCTTCTCCACAACAGACCCTGCCATGAATGCTCAGATGGCAAATAAACAGTTTTTTATGTGACAGTAAGTTGTTTTTCCACTATTTGCACAGCTGTGACATGTACACAAGCATAATTGACAGCGCTAAGACATTCTTCCAGGCTCTGATTGGTTGTTTCTGACTGGGTAGAGCATTTCTGCAGATGGCTGTAAGACCACAAGAAGAGAGCAGAGGAGCTTGATGTTTTCAGATTATCCTGCTACGACATATTGACAATTTTAAGAAATTTGGAAAAAAATAAATAAATATATACATACATACATATATATATATATATATATATATATATATATATATATATATGTGTGTGTGTGTGTGTGTGTGTGTGTGTGTGTGTGTGGGGGGGTGCGTGTGCGTGTGTGTGTGAACTTTTAAAAAAAAATTCTGAAAGTAAACTCAATAGCATACATAAAGACATTACCACCTACTGGTATTATTGCTAATCTTTCCCTCAGAACAGGAGACACAGCTGAAGCAGCATTCAGGTTGTGTTCTTTCTCTGGCCATTCGAGTGCCTGGAGGACAACTTTCACTGCAAACTGAGCGGATTGGCTTGGAAATTAAAAGGAAAACAAATATATGATTATGTGTTTCTTCATTTTAATTCCATATGAAAGGCATTTAAAAAAAAAAACAAACAACAAAAACCTTTTTTGAATCGGTGTTCCAGAAGATTTTGTGCTCATTGAGTGTGAGTTCTTCACCTCCAGCGTCAGACTTTTTCACTTCGCCAACATTTTGAATCTTAATCTTTCCGTCAGGCAGTCGCAGCCAGTTCATCACGTCGTATATCGGCAGAGCGTTGCCGTTCTCATCGAATGAGACTTCATCACCAAATTCAGTTGAGAAGTTGACCTTTCGCAAATAGTGTAAGAGCTACAAATGGAGGAGAGACTTAATACGGACTCAGTCAGAAACAAAAGTTTATCAGTAGTTTTAACGTTTTGATACGTTTACTGTCTCTTTAAGGATCAAATGAAATGGCCTAAAGCAGTAAGTTTCAAACTTTTCAACCTCTTTGTGGTAGCACAAACACCATCAATTGCCAATCAGTTTTTGTTTGTTTTTTTTACGATGTGCAAGTCCCATTTGAAAAAGTTGCAAATGACAAAGGATATCCTTAAGTAACACGATCGCTGAGAAAACACCTGCTGTTTGAACTGGCTTGTTATAAAATACAATGCTTAATTTTTGCAGATCACCATGTAACATATTGCCATTGTTTTGATCTAGTGGGTAATTTGGAACAAAACAAACAAAAAGTGAGAATCTGGCTGTACACACATATGTTTGAAACAAACAACAACAAAAAAACAGAGCAGACTGAATGTTTCAGGTGAGTTAACCTCGAGCAGCAAAGAGCTACAACACTTATACAGCAGATGTTTTCTTGTGTAAGAACTAGAGCAAATTATTTGGATGAAAGTATGTTGACCAATAGAATGAAATCTGAATAACTATATAATCAATGGGTGGAACCAATCCAAAACTGCACTCCAACATGTTTAAGTTCTTGTACCACTCCCTGATAGAATGGCACCCTGGGTGGTGAGCCATATTGTTCTTATGAAATATTAATACAAATTACTTCCATCATTAGGTGTGTCTCTTCTAAGTGATTTTAATATGCAAACAAACCCTTCCAAGCACAGCAGCTGTTTTAGAAATAGATGCTCACCTGCCATGGCTCCACAGCCTGCAAACTGGCACAGCTGCGCCCAGTAAAAGGTCCTTCGCCCGGCTCACACCGCAGCATGTCGTCAAGGGCGTGAGCCAGAGCGTAGACTGCCTTGTAGACATTGTACTCAGGCCTGAGGTTGGAAACGTCCAAAAACTCTGTCTCCGCCAGTTCCATATTTTCGTGGCCGGTGCAGACGGATTCCCCGTCTTCCCTGTCCGCTGGGTTGAATTTGCACTGAAACGTGTGCTCCCAGAACTGCTTCACCTGTACAAAAGATATACTTCAACCGTCACGAATAACTTACTGTCTATCTCAGAGTAGATACATTTCTAGGCTGGGGTTGTACCAAGCTAGTTTCGCTGGTGTCATTCGGGTCAGGGCGTATTTTCAACAGGAAGTCCAGGAACCCGGGTATTTCTCCTCGTCGGATGGTGATGCCCAGCGTGCCGCTGAGGTACGGCGTGAGTTCCTGTGTCTGGAGAACAGCTGCTGATGACCAGGTTTCACTAGCAATCCACTGCCGGCCAGTTACGTTCTGCTGTGCCACCTGATGACATCAAATGTGTGTCATTTGAATTTTCATTTTCCAGCCAGCCTTTATAGTGATTTAAAAGACAGAGGTATGTCTCATGCTGAATACGTAGAAGCTCAATAGATGTTTGTATTCAGTTACAATGTCTTTCTTCCATTTAAACTCTTAAAAATACAAGTCTAGGGAAAACATTTCTAACCTAATAGATTTCTAACCTCCTCCATTAGCTGAATCATGTGAATTTCATGTGCAAATACGATGACAACACGAGCTGTTGACGTCTTTATCGCGTGTACAATCCTCCTGAGTTCACCTGGGTTACTGTCCCAAGGCAAAACCTCCAGGTAGGCCAGGCAGCTTTCACCAGATTCAGCCAGGTCGGCCTGGAAAGACTGGGCCACATGACGTCCATAGTCATCGTCACTGACCAGCAGGCCAAACCATGTCCAACCAAAGTGCTGTAGAATATGAATCATGGCACGCACCTGGGGGGAAAGCACAGGAATCAAGATATTTGGGGCGTAGGCTTTGTGCACTTGGAATAAACATCAATATTGTCAATCCAGACAGCAGAAAAAAAATAATGTCTCTTTTGGTGGCAGTTCTCTTCTGTCTCTGTTGTCCGAGACAAATATAGTTTCTCAAAAGGGGATAAAAAAGGTTTTACCTGGAAAGCATCATTTGGGATTGTTCTAAAGAATGTGGGAAAGCGCTGCCGATCACTGAGACAGGAACATGTGGCAAAATAACTCACCTAAATAAAAAAACAACAAAAAAACAGGCGAATTTAATGAAAATTAAAAGCTTTTCTTATTGTATAAGAAAAGCACAGTAAAGCTTACAATAGGCATGTTGTATAAACCTAGCACATTGGCAATGGCAATCGAAAAAGTTGAATAGTGATCGCCAACGACGCCCAGAACGGGAGGGCTTCCAGAACAGTTCTGGCGGAGCAGAAACTGCTCGTCTCGGCCGCTGGCCAGGGATAAGGCGCCGCTGAATCCAATGACGAGCGCACCGCAGTTATCATAAAGGCTGTATCCCAGGGTCAGGTTGGGAAGAAGGCTGGAGTTGTTGTTAATCTCTTCGACAGCAAAAGCCATGGTCATGGCATGCCTGAACCCTAAAGTGTCGAAGCTAGCACACAGAGTTTGACAGTTTACGACCAAATAAGGAAGCAAGAATCAAAGAAAGGAGATATTCTTCCTTCAGTGTGAGAATGAAGGATACTCTGAGCGTGACCGTTTCACTGTGTGTGTGTGATACTCACCCTTTGCAGACGGGCTGCTGTGGCTCTGATGTAAAAGTCAGTTTGGGGAAGACAGAAGTGTAATGGACCTCAAACAGCCCTCCTAGAACCACATCGCCTGACTTGTGCATCTCGTTTAGATAAAACTTTCTCCTCAAATCACATGTCGAAGGAAGGGAGAGGGTCACACAGCACACGAAAAGAAAACAAACACTCAAGAGTAGGCATGTGTTCTGAAAACCCCCCATTACTGCGCTTATCCCCTCATGTCTTTTTACCCTCAGTACAAAGTTACTACATTTTATATGCTAGGTGGTGCCATGTCTTTGGCATGATTCCCTTCAGTGTTTAAGTTTCTGAGCACCAATAAGAAACAGAGGGGCTGGACGTAACACAGACGTCAAAAATACAGTGAAAATTTCATTGTAACACTGAGTGTGTAAAAGTCTGGAACCATCTGTCTTCTAAACTAAGTATTTATTTTTATTTTTATTCTTGAAACTCAATAAAATAATGCACGGATTTACAGATATTATACAAATGCAAATCCGATGTATGGCATGCGTTTTTAACGAAACCCCAAGTCAATATTTTAAAATTCCCCTGCAATTGCAGCTCCAAGCTTTTCAGGGGTGTCTATTTGCTTTGAACATATGGAGGCAGAATTTTACTTATCTTTCATTGTAAATTAGCTGAAACTCCATCAAATAAGAAAAAGTGTTTACTGTGAACATCAGAGTTCAAGACTTCACTCAGACAATTAATTGGAGTCGAGGCTAGACTTTTTCGTTGCCTATCATTTTGACTGACTGGGTAAAAAATATCCAAAATGTTAAAATGATAATGATGACTCATTAATTAATAATCATTCAATTATTATTTAGCTTAAATGTTCTTCGGTCCGAATGAGCTGAAAAGAGATCCCACCCTGTGCAATCACACATCTACACTGCCAAACGGCAGACTGGAATTACAAACTACTTCAGCCAAAGTTTTGAAATCAGGGAGCATTTCTCTAATTGAGGTGATCAACAAAACTCTGAATGAAAGGTTTCCTGATCACACAAGGCTTCGTTTCAGTGGGAGGAAATCCAGCATCATTCGCTGCTTGGGCACTAGTGTTTGGACCCGTAGTGCCACAGACTGCTGCTTGAAAATGACGTTTATTTGGAAACCTTAAATGTGTTTTCAAATTCATTCAGTGATTCAAATGCAAGGTTTTTGTGCACAATCCTCTATGTGGATTATATATATCTAGTGCCTTTGCAAATAAGCCTAAAATTAAATTTTAATCACTCAAATTAGTTGTTCTCCTTTTATTTATTGTAAAACCTTATCTACCTCTGCATATCTTAAATTTCAGAGTAGGTTTGATCCACAGGCCACCAATTTAAAGTTTCCACGCCCATTTCCTGGATGAACTTATTTTGCAGAAATATGGGGCTTAGTATATTTTAAAATATTTTGTTGCTGATGAAACATAATAGAAATTTGCAAATTTATAAAGAGATAAATTCAACAAAGTTTTTCATACCTTTTTATTAGATGTAACAAAAGATCTCACTAACTTGAAGTGTCAAACCAATTTAGGAGAAAAAAAATGTTGAATAAAAACAAATACTAAATACCACAAAGTCCATAATCCAAATTCCACATTGTTTTGCATGAACAAGGCGAGACATGTTAAGATTTGGTGGTTCCTCTGCCCATTATAGCTTTCTTTGTATTTCTCTCCGGTTTGAGCAGAATTACATAACATTTAGGTCCAAACAGCGCCACCAAAAGGCCAAAGCTGGAAGCCAGGATGGCGAACACCTCCACTGCATCTGCGTATTTACCCGGAGAGTTGATGTAGGCAGGAACAAAGGCCACCCACACCGCGCAGAAGATCAGCATGCTGAAAGTGATGAGTTTGGCCTCGTTGAAGTTGTCCGGAAGATTTCGTGCCAAAAACGCTAACATCAAGCTAATGAAAGCTAGTAAGCCAATGTAGCTAAGCAGAACAGCAAATCCAAAGGTTGAGCCAACTTCACACTCATAAACTATTTTGTCATTGTGGTACTGCGTGTTTTTATGTGGCATCGGTGAAGCAGAGACGATCCAAACAGTGCAGACCGTTGCTTGGATGCAAGTGAGAGCGAAGACGGTTCCTCGCTGCTGTGTGGGACCGAACCACTTGAGACTGGCTCCCCCTCCTGGTTTGGAGGCTTTGAACACAGCCAGAACCACCATGGTTTTAACCAGGATGCAGGACACACACAGCACAAAGCTGATCCCAAACGCTGCATGTCTCAGCTGACATGTCCACAGTATGGGTCGTCCGATGAACAGCAGCGAACACAGGAAGCAGAGTTTGAGTGACACCAGGAGCAGGAAGCTCAGCTCTGAGTTGTTGGCTCGTACTATGGGTGTGCTGCGGTGATAGATGAAGATCCCCAGAACGACAGCGCAGATGAATGTTCCCAGCAGTGAAGTAGTTGTCAAACATATCCCAAGCGGTTCATGGTAGGAGAGGAACTCTGTTTCTTTAGGGAGACAGTGATCTCGCTGGGGGCTGGACCAGAAATCCTCTGGACAACTGATGCACTCCCTGACATCTGAAAAAGAGGAAGAAGCTCTTTTTCTATGCACATTATGTGTTTTTGCTTAAAAGCAAAAATAATAACACTTACTAGATCCATTGCTGATCTTTCCATCAGAACAGGAGATGCAGTCAAAACAGCAAACAGGCTGACCCTTTTTTCTTGCCATCCGTGTACCTGGAGGACAGTTTTCACTACATACTGACTGGGGTGGCTGGAGGTAGAAGATGTAATCTGTCACTCCTCATTAGCACACACCGATACTTTGAATGTTATCTGCTAGAAGAAGAAGTCACCTTTTTTGACTCAAAGTTCCAAAAGATTAGGTTTTCGTTAAGTACAAGCTCTTCCCGTCCGAAGGCAGACTTCTTCACTTCGCCAACGTTCTGGATTTTGGTTCCTCCTTCCGGGAGCCACACCCAGTTCATGACATCATATATAGGCAAGGCGTCGCCATTTTCATCAAACGACACTTGATCACCAAACGGTGTGGTGAAATTGACTTTCTGTAAATAGTGCAAAAGCTACAAAAGAACGGAGAGAACGACAAACCTCAAGCAGAGTTTCATGAAAATCTACAATAGACTTTTTAGAAAACTGGACCTGATGTTTATTCTGTTGTCCAGAGCGTAATTTGCAGCGCAATTTGATGTCACACCTGCCACGGCTCCAGACTTTGCAGAGCCGCGCAGGTTCGATCAACAAAGGGTCCCTTGCCTGGCTCACAGCGCAGCATCTCATCAAGAGCATGAGCCAGAGCATACACCGCTTTGTAAACGTTATACTCAGGTCTGAGGTTGGACACGTCCAAAAGCTCAGTCTCAACCTGTTCAAGATCTTCATCACCGGTGCACAGAGCTTTCTCATCTTCTTCCCCTTCGGCTGGATCGAATTTACACTGAAACGTGTGTTCCCAGAACTGTCTGACCTGAAACACATCCAAAAAGAAAGAGAAATATTCAGGAGTTTTAGATTTGTAATGATTTGCATCCTTTCCACTTGGCATTCCTTCAAAAATCCTTTGAATTTTTACCAGATTAGTTTCGTAGTTGTCATTTTTATCAGGATGGGTTTGTAGTAGAAAGTCTCTGAGCCCTGGTATTTCCCCTCGACGAATAGCGATGCCCAGAGTGCCACCAAGGAAAGGAATGAAGCGGGGAATCTGGAGTACAGCTGCTGACGCCCACGCTTCACTTGCTATCCATTGTCGGTCGGTGACATTTTGTTCCGCTACCTGGGTGTGCGTTACAAAAACACATCTTTAGACTTTAAAAATATGCTGCAAGGTTTAGAAAATAAATGGCTTGATTGGTGCCATTTTTGTGGGCAATTCAATTATCTCCATACATCTTTGTTTGAGAAAGAACTTTGCAGGAAAGTTTATTGTCAATTCGACAGTAGACTAGAATAACCCTTACCTCTTCTATCAGCCTAAACATGTGAATCTCGTGAGCAAACACGATGACAACACGAGCCGTTGACGTCTTGATCAAATTTACAATTCTCTTAAGTTCGCCTGGTTTGCTATCCCAGGGCAAAACCTCCACATACGCCAGACAAGCGCCACCCTGCTGTGAGAGGCTCGACTGAAAAGACTGGGCCACATAGAAACCGTAATCATCATCGGTAACCAGCAGGCCAACCCACGTCCAGTCAAAGTGTTTCAGAATTTGAATCACGGCATTCACCTGGGAAAACATGAGAAAAAGAAAAGACGTACAAAGTTCTCCTGTGGTTAAAAATGTGTGCAAAGGTCTTGAAATAAGTTCCTGTCATGGAGACTTTGTGACTCTAAGATGCCACTCTTTGCTTCAGTTTAGTTTCTTCACTCTCTGTGGTGGGAATAGGAACTTGAGAATTGCCTTGTTTGTCTAAATTGACATGAGCTTTTGGTAACACTGTATTTGAAGGAGTGTTCATAAGACTGACATGACGCTGTCATAAATACGATATAACACCTGTTATGAACATGAAGAAGTCTTTATAAATGTTTGTGACTATTGTCATGAAGTGTCATTCAGTAAATAATGACACTTTTAATGGGAAGTTGCTTTAAAAGTTGCATTAAAAGTCAATTAAAAGTTCCAAATTTGCATTATTTGGTAAATAGTGACACTGTAATGCAAACATGACATCTTCACTTGTTTTTCCCATTTTGAGGAAGGGTTAGCAGATGTCACACAATATTCAATGCCATATTTAAACCTCAGGATACCAGGGAAAGGACGGCTTACTAAAACAAAAGTTCCTAAATCAATGAATATGACAAAATGCTTCAGTTGAAATATCTTGTACTGCAAAGGTGGAGGTGTTAAAGAAGTGACACTGGTGAGTTTAATGAAAACAATAGGTTAATACTGTAGAATTTTTCCACAAAGATCAGCATTTTCAGTTTGAAACATTTTCAGTTTGAAACATTTTCAGTTTGAAATGCTGAAGCAATAAACACTGGAATTATTTCAATAATTTTTTTTACATGACTTTTTTTTGCTTAAGTAACTGCATGTATTTGCAATATGTGAGTAAATCCCATTATTGAATATATTATCTTATGTTTTGTGCAGAACCAAGCTCTGTCTCACCTGGAAAGCATCACTTGGGATTGTTCTGAAGAAGGACGGAAACTGCTGACGATCACTCAGGCATGAACATGTGGCAAAATAACTCACCTACCATTACAATTACACGCAAACAATATTCTTCAAAACACTGTCAAGAGATTTCACATTCAAAACAGTGGAGAAATTTCAGGTGAATCGAAGCACACTTCGACAGAGCACACTTACAATTGGTATTTTGAACAAACCAAGCACATTGGCAATCGCTATTGAAAATGTTGAATAGGAATCACCGACGATGGCAAGAATAGGAGGAGTCCCTGAACAGTTCTCCTGAGGTGAAATCCCCTCTTCCTGGCCACTAGCCAGAGATAAGGCACCGCTGAAGCCAATAACAAGTGCCCCGCAGTTATCATACAGGCTGTATCCCAGCGTCAGGTTTGGCAGCAAACTGGGGTTCTTGTTGATCTCCTCAATAGCAAAGACCATGGTCATGGCATCCCTAAAACCTAGAGTGTCAAAACTAGAACAAAATGTCTCAATAAATGTCAAAAAAGGGTGGAACTTGCCACATATCATATTGACGAAGTAGGAATTAAGACTAATTTTACATGTGTCACAGGCATCCACATATAAAATTGAACTTATATCAATTTCTATAAAGTCTGAACAGACAGTTTAATTTACACAGAGGTGTTGAATTCATCCGTGATGTACCTACCCTTCACAGCTCGGTTGTTCTGGCTCTGAGGTGTATGTGATGTCGGGGAAAAGAGAAGTGTAGTGTACCTCAAACAGCCCACCCAGGACCACGTCACCTGGCTCGTGCATTTCATTAAGGTGGAAACTTCTCCGCAAACTGCAGGCTGAATCCGTGGATGAGGCCACTGACACAAAACTGAGAGTCAAGAGGAAAGGTTTGTAAAGTAAAGCCTCCATAACTCTCCTCCTCCTTTAGCACATGTTTATATTGTTCATTCAAGAGTGCATGAATTTATATGCAACATTACGTCATCACTGACGCGTTGCTCTATTCAGAAATGCTGTGGACAAAACACAACGAGTGTGAATTAATTTTTACTGGCATTAAAATTATCACAATAACTGGTGTGTAAACCTTTTTGGGATTTTTCTCTTTTGAAGGTATCAAGAAGAAATTCAGCTAAAAGTTTAGGAAAATAGTCAGAAAACTGAACTGAATAGACAACCTGTTTACACTTTTTCCAAGATTCAACTAAATGTGAAATGAACAACACAATGAGACTGTAAGAGGCAAATTTAATTTTTTTCACTTTTTTTATTTTTATTTATCCTGGACAAGGCAAAGAAGACGTAGATTTGCACAAAGCTTGAAAAAATTGTAAGATTGTTTATCATGACCATTGAGAAGGTTTTCAAATGATGTTGCTGGTAAACAAAAAAATGGGAGAAATGGTTTCAGCATGATCGCATATGTTTCTTTTTAATTTTAGATCAAAGTATACCATGATTTTTTTTTTTTGGTCAGTTTTTTTAAGTGAAATATTTGGGTGAACTAACACCCACTGAGCATTCTGGGAACTGACACTGAGAAAGTGGCATCTTATAAGTACCAGATTAAAAACTGGAATGAAGTCACATCAATACTTCAAATTCTTTCTTGCTCAAAAGCTCAAAGAACATCCCAATCAGGATTTAGCTCACAATATTCAAGGACAAACCAAACAATTTGGGGGAAAAACAAATGCTTGATAGACACAAAGGCACATATAATTATAAATTAGTTGTACTGAGCAAACAAAACTTCTCTCTGAGCTGATACATTGTGCAAATATCTAAAAATTGATGAGTTTGTACTCTAAGTATCTTAAAAAGCGCTTCAAAGCAAAAATAACAAAATCATGGTCAAAAAGGCACAATGTTTATTTTTTGTTCTCACACTTTCTCATATATTAGTACAGTAAATATTTGTACATACCACAACAAATCATGTTATTGATAAATGTTTTTAAGTTTCAGTGAATGAGTTAGAGGTGAATAATTATTAACAGGCTGCAGCGATAAAATAAATTGCACATAAGCTGCCATTTAACATTTCGTAGTTCTATAACCAATGATGGCTTTCTTTGTGTTTCTTTCAGGTCTTAGTAGAATTATGTAACATTTAGGTCCAAACAGCGCCACCAAGAGGCCAAAGCTGGAGGCCAGGATGGCGAACACCTCCACTGCATCTGCATATTTACCCGGAGAGTTGATGTAGGCAGGAACAAAGGCCACCCACACAGCGCAGAAGATCAGCATGCTGAAGGTGATGAGTTTGGCCTCATTAAAGTTGTCTGGAAGATTTCTTGCCAAAAATGCTAACACAAAGCTAAGGATGGCGAGTACACTGATATAACCCAGTAAAGCGCTGAAACCAATTATGGACCCAACGACACACTCATAGACGATCTTGTCGTTGTGGTACTGAGTGTTTTTATGAGGTGCCGGTGACGCGGTGACAATCCATGCGGTGCAAATTGCTACCTGAACGCAAGTGAGAGCAAAAACTGTCCCTCTCTGCTGCACAGCACCGAACCACTTAAGATAGGCTCCCCCTCCTGGCTTGGAGGCCTTGAACACAGCCAGAACCACCATGGTTCTCACCAGGATGCACGACACGCAAAGCACGAAGCTGATCCCAAACGCTGCGTGTCTCAGTTGACATGTCCACAGTATGGGTCGTCCGATGAACAGCAGCGAACACAGGAAGCACAGCTTGAGTGACACCAGGAGCAGGAAGCTCAGCTCTGAGTTGTTGGCTCGTACTATGGGTGTGCCGCGATGGTAGGTGAAGATCCCCAGAACGATCGCGCAGATTGACGTTCCCAGCAAAGAGGTCACTGTCAAACAGATACCCAGAGGTTCCTGATAGGAGAGGAACTCGGTTTTCTTAGGAATGCAGTGGTCTCGTTGGGGGCTGGACCAGAAATCCTCAGGACAACTAAAGCACTCCAAGGAGTCTGACAAAAAGAGGGGATGGGGTAAAAAAAATGGACATCTATTTAGCACAAGCATATTAGTTCAGTTAGAGTGGGGAGCTTTAGCACAACTGAATGTTGCTGGGAAATAATGGTGTGTAGCAAGATTTTCAAAACTAGTTGCAGAAAAGGTTTGCTGCTGTGCGTTTTGCACAGGAGAGGTTGAAGATTTTATATTTTTGTTAATATATAAGAGTGCTTTCTTCTTCTGCTTTGTGGAGGTAGTATTTCATCAACAGTGACCTCTGCTGTTCAGAGGAGGCACTGCAGGAACTCTAAGTCATGGTTGAAAGCAGAAACTACAACTGATTTACATTAGCTGCATTTCCATTACAAATGTGCGCAAAATGTTGTCAGCAGGGGCGCTGCCAGGAATCGTGGGCCCCCTGACAAAATATTTGTTTGGGCCCCCCCACTCAGCTGCTGTTACAATTTTTTGAGTCTATTTGACCCATAAAAAGCGTCACAATTTTAAAGGCTAGTATCTGGCTTGCTTTCTTTGGTTCAACACTGATAATTAGCACAATATTTACTGCTCATGAATTTAACATCCAACAGTCCACATCCAGTATGCAAGTAGGTTGCTTAACTTTTTTCTATTAGTTTTAGTTTACTGAAATGTCTCTCCCCATGAGCAACAGTCAAAAGCAATGTGCAACTACACATAAAGCAATCCAGACTTCTCAAAAATGCTATGTAGTTGCATTTTATTCAAGTTGCAGTATATAACTAATAAAAAATATGTTTTCTCCATATTTGTTAAAGCTTTCACCATGTCGTAGCAGTTTGTTATGAGACAGATAATCTGTGAAAACAATCAATCTCCTCCATCTCCTTCCTGAATTACTATTGCTAGCTAAAGTAATGCACCGTTCTGACCAAAACAACCAATCAGAACTAGTAGGATGCTCTTAGCGCTGTCAATTAGCCTCATTCACTCACTGCTAAACGTGCTAATGGTGGAGAAACATCTTATCACTACAAGAAACCGTTTATCTGCCGTCATTGGTAGCTATGCTAACTAAACTGAGCATTCACAGTTTGAATTTGCATAGCTTTAGCTGCAGCACGGCACAAATCGAGGGGGAGGAAGGATGAGCAGCACCACATGAGATTGTGATTGACAGCACTAAAACTCTCCTGCCACCGACTGGTTGTTTCTAGCACTGGGAGAAGGCAGAGGAAATAGATTTTTCACTAATTACCTGTCATACCATACTGTCACAACATAATGACAGTTTTAACAAATATGTGGAAAAAATATTTATATAAAAGTGACATACTGCAGCTTTAATTTCACTCAGGAGAGGACGGGTCAGAAGGGACATGGGTTAGAGCTGCTGTTGACTGACTCATCTGTTGTTAAGTGGTAAAAGGTACAAGGGACAAGTTCAATATATGAATATGTTGGTAATTTCTTTCCGTAATTCATTAAATGCTATGTTGAAATGTTTGAAATGGAGGCAAACAGTAGTCTGTAGCTAAGCTAATTATGCTAAATGGTTGATAATCTCACACAGTCTACTCACCTCTCTTGGAGAAAAACTGGGTTATAAATTAACACTCCCACCTTTTTCTCTCTCTCCTTTTCTCTCTCTTTTTTTTTTTGAAAACCTGATTTTATAACTTTTCTTAGCAGCATAGTAACTGCCACAATCGTTCGTGTCTTCCACTGATGTCACACTGAAGCGCTCCAAGCAGGAACGAACCATTTAACGCAGATAGGGGGGTTCAGGGCAAATATGGATGTGTGTTTTTTGATCTGGGAGTGGGAACATTAAATTTTTACTGCTAAAAGCAATCTTCGAAAATACAATATGATTAATTTTGTAATTGACAGGGCCCCGATTTTTTTATTTTTATTTCTATGAACAAAAAATAAATAATTAAATTGTGGAAGGCCCCCAGTTGGTCAGGGTCCCTGGAAATGTCATCACGTTTCCCCCCTGAACCGCAACCCTGGTTGTCAGTATTCAGCTAATGTTGAATAAACACAATTTTACAATTGTGGTGTTTCCATTAAACAAGAAGCACAATTAAAATAAGCTTGTTCATAGGATAAGTTATTAAAAAAAACATGCCGCACTATGATCTTCTAACTACTTCCTGCCGTCGTCTTCTTTGTGGTTTGTGCCAGAGGCAGCATCTGGTTACTGACCGTGTGACTCATGTTATTTGATTTCCATTATAGTTATCAAGAATAAAACAATTGTTTGATTCAGCCAAACAACCAAATCATCCTAGCGCCAAAACACTTTTTTATCAAAAAACAAGGTTATTTTAAAATTGTTTTTCCATTAGGCAAAATTTATTTTCAAAAAAATTATATGGTAAATGGAAACACAGTTTTTGTTACCAAATAGTGACGATTGTGTGCCATTTAACCTGCCAAAAGCTTAAATAAATCATTTTCAGCTTTATTAAACCAAATGATCAAAAATCAAAGCACTGACTAGATGTTAGGAAGAAAAAAGGAAAGCCACCATTTGTTTAGTCACTAACCCCCCAAAATCATGAATTCATCAGATTTTTAAAGCGCCACTAAACAACAAACTGTGAAAATGGTACCAACCAGTTTTGTTGCTGACCTTTCCTTCAGAGCACGGGATGCAATAAAAACAGCACAAAGGCTCTCCTTTCCTCCTCACCATATGTGTTCCTGGGGGGCAGCTGTCACTGCACACTGACCTGGGCGGCTGAAAAAGACCAAACAGGAAATATTTAAATTTCACTCAGTGTGAGCATCTGACTCTATCTTTAAGCAAAGCCAAAATTCCTACTTTTTTAGATTCAAAGTTCCAGAAGATTTTGACTTCATCAATTGTGAGTTCTTCCTCTTTGGACGCAGACCTGTGAACCTCCCCGACACTCTGAACTTTAATTCTTCCATCGGGCAGCCAAATCCAGTTCATGATGTCGTATATCGGTAAAGCGTCGCCGTTTTCATCGAACGTGACTTGGTCACCAAACGGTGTGGTGAAGTTGACCCGTTCCAGGTAGTGCATTAGCTGCAAATACAAAAAGAAACATGTTAAATCGATAAGCGAGAATTGTTGCTTTCATTATAATTATCACCAAAACACAACTAAGCCAACCAAACTTTTTTTTTTTTTTTTTAAATGTTCTGTTTGTTTGGTTACATCTTACATTAAATACTTGCTTATATGTTATCTTGGGATGATGTTAATATTTGAAATGTTGAGAAATTAGGATGTTTAATTTTTTTTTATAATGAAAAGTATAGAAATTAAAATGGGCCCATTGTAGGAATATCACCCATATCTGAAGTTTATGATTTGAAAGATGTGGCTCCGTTGGAAGTTTTTCTTAGTAGTTGTTAAATTTGTATTTTAAGTCAGAGAAATTATAAATATTGATGTTAGTGGTAAATTTTAAACTGACCTGCCAGAGCTCTAATGTTTGCAAAGCCGCACATGTGTTCCCGCTGAAAGGCCCTCGCCCTGGGACGCAGCTCAGCATGTCATTAAGAGCGTGTGCCAGCGCATACACAGCTTTGTAGATGTTATACTCAGGCCTGAGTTCTGACACATTCAGCAGGTCAGTAGTCACGCTGTTCAGGTCTTCTCGTCCGCTGCATTGTGCTCCAGCATCTTCCACCGAACCTGCTGGAGGCGGCAGAAACTTGCACTGAAATGTGTGTTCCCAGAACAGCTTCACCTGAAATGAAGGCGTAGATTATTATTTATTTTTTTAAATTGCACACCGACGTGAATAAATTCAACCCACTTTTTTTACACACAGTCTGACTTAGTCAAGCTCTCACCATGTTATTTTCAGAGATGTTGTGCTGGCCAGGACGAATTCTCAGCAGGAAGTCTCTGAGTCCTGGGATTTCTCCACGACGGACAGCAATGCCCAGAGTTCCACCAAGAAACGACGTAAAAGCGGAAATTTGGAGACCTTCGAGTAAAGTCCAGGACTCGCTGGCAATCCACTGCAGGCCTGTCACATTCTGCTTCACCACCTGAATCTCACAATATAGTTTTTTTTTTTTTTTTTTTTTTTCCACAATTTTGAAAGGCAAAAAAAATTAAAGTCTGTTCTGTGCACTTTAGTATTGATTGTTAGAATTGTTCAGTTCACATAAAAAGTTTTCCTTTCTGTTAAATTAAAAAAGATTAAACTTTATAGTTATTGCATACTATTAAAAACCTCTGTGTTAATATAGGATTACATTACCCTACTTAATTTCTCAATTTTTACTTAAAACCAAAGAGCATTTTGTTTCTTTAAAGCCAAAATAAAATACATAAATCGGGTTTGTAAATCTTGTCACTTTGAAATTTGATATAAAATTTCACAGAATCAAATGCAAGCCAGTTTTTGTAATAAAAAAAAAAAACATTCTTTCTTTTGTGTTATGACTCTGACAAGTCTTTTTTCTCCGACCTGTTCCAAGAGTTGGATCATGTGCATCTGATGTGCAAACACGATCACTACGCGTGCCGTGGACTTTGTCATAACATCAACAATCCTTTGATATTCCCTCGGATTGTCTCCCCACGGTAAAACCTCCGTGTACGCCAGACAGCCGCCCCCCGATCGAGTCAGGTCAGTTTGGAATGACCTGGAAACATGAAGGCCATAGTCATCGTCACTGACCAGGAGGCCCGCCCAAGTCCAGCCGAAGTGCTTCAGAATCTGAATCATGGCACGGACCTGATGAAGACGGAGCGAAAGTGTAGACGTGTTCATTGTGAGGCCTAATTCCAGAAATACCTTGAACATTTATGAATAAATTTAAAGTTCACCTGGAAAGCGTCACTTGGGATCGTTCTGAAGAAAGATGGAAAACGCTGGCGATCGCTTAGGCAAGAACACGTGGCAAAATAACTCACCTATAAGAAGAAATATATATACAAAAAAATTCACATTTTGCTTATGTTGTGAAAAACATCTTGGCATTTCTTGCAACAGACTGAAATATTCTGGCGGGTTTCTTAGAGGGCAAACTTACCATAGGCAGCCTGTACAAACCTAAAACGTCTGAGGCAGCTATAGAAAACGTGGAAAAAGGGTCACCGACAATTCCCACAACTGGAGGGGTTCCTGAACAGCTCTCTTGAATCGAGAACCGCTCCTCCTGCCCACTGGCCATTGCCAAGGCAGCACTGAACCCAATGCTAAGAGTGGCACAATTGTCATACAGGCTGTATCCCAGGGTCACATTAGGCAGCAAACTGGGGTTCTTGTTGATCTCCTCAATAGCAAAGACCATGGTCATGGCATCCCTAAAACCTAGAATGTCAAAACTAGAACAAAATGTCTCAATAAATGTCAAAAAAGGGTGGAACTTGCCACATATCATATTGACGAAGTAGGAATTAAGACTAATTTTACATGTGTCACAGGCATCCACATATAAAATTTAACATATCAATTTCTATAAAGTCTGAACTGACAGTTTAATTTACACAGAGGTGTTGAATTTATCCGTGATGTACCTACCCTTCACAGCTCGGTTGTTCTGGCTCTGAGGTGTATGTGATGTCGGGGAAAAGAGAAGTGTAGTGTAACTCAAACAGCCCACCCAGGACCACGTCACCTGGCTCGTGCATTTCATTAAGGTGGAAACTTCTCCGCAAACTGCAGGCTGAATCCGTGGATGAGGCCACTGACACAAAACTGAGAGTCAAGAGGAAAGGTGTGTAAAGTAAAGCCTCCATAACTCTCCTCCTCCTTTAGCACATGTTTATATTGTTCATTCAAGAGTGCATGAATTTATATGCAACATTACGTCATCACTGACGCGTTGCTCTATTCAGAAATGCTGTGGACAAAACACAACGAGTGTGAATTAATTTTTACTGGCATTAAAATTATCACAATAACTGGTGTGTAAACCTTTTTGGGATTTTTCTCTTTTGAAGGTATCAAGAAGAAATTCAGCTAAAAGTTTAGGAAAATAGTCAGAAAACTGAACTGAATAGACAACCTGTTTACACTTTTTCCAAGATTCAACTAAATGTAAAATGAACAACACAATGAGACTGTAAGAGGCAAATTTAATTTTTTTTCACTTTTTTTATTTTTATTTATCCTGGACAAGGCAAAGAAGACGTAGATTTGCACAAAGCTTGAAAAAATTGTAAGATTGTTTATCATGACCATTGAGAAGGTTTTCAAATGATGTTGCTGGTAAACAAAAAAATGGAAGAAATGGTTTCAGCATGATCGCATATGTTTCTTTTTAATTTTAGATCAAAGTATACCATGATTTTTTTTTTTTGGTCAGTTTTTTTAAGTGAAATATTTGGGTGAACTAACACCCACTGAGCATTCTGGGAACTGACACTGAGAAAGTGGCATCTTATAAGTACCAGATTAAAAACTGGAATGAAGTCACATCAATACTTCAAATTCTTTCTTGCTCAAAAGCTCAAAGAACATCCCAATCAGGATTTAGCTCACAATATTCAAGGACAAACCAAACAATTAGGGGGAAAAACAAATGCTTGATAGACACAAAGGCACATATAATTATAAATTAGTTGTACTGAGCAAACAAAACATCTCTCTGAGCTGATACATTGTGCAAATATCTAAAAATTGATGAGTTTGTACTCTAAGTATCTTAAAAAGGGCTTCAAAGCAAAAATAAAATCGTGGTCAAAAAGGCACAATGTTTATTTTTTGTTCTCACACTTTCTCATATATTAGTACAGTAAATATACCACAACAAATCATGTTATTGATAAATGTTTTTAAGTTTCAGTGAATGAGTTAGAGGTGAATAATTATTAACAGGCTGCAGCGATAAAATAAATTGCACATAAGCTGCCATTTAACATTTCGTAGTTCTATAACCAATGATGGCTTTCTTTGTGTTTCTTTCAGGTCTTAGTAGAATTATGTAACATTTAGGTCCAAACAGCGCCACCAAGAGGCCAAAGCTGGAGGCCAGGATGGCGAACACCTCCACTGCATCTGCATATTTACCCGGAGAGTTGATGTAGGCAGGAACAAAGGCCACCCACACAGCGCAGAAGATCAGCATGCTGAAGGTGATGAGTTTGGCCTCATTAAAGTTGTCTGGAAGATTTCTTGCCAAAAATGCTAACACAAAGCTAAGGATGGCGAGTACACTGATATAACCCAGTAAAGCGCTGAAACCAATTATGGACCCAACGACACACTCATAGACGATCTTGTCGTTGTGGTACTGAGTGTTTTTATGAGGTGCCGGTGACGCGGTGACAATCCATGCGGTGCAAATTGCTACCTGAACGCAAGTGAGAGCAAAAACTGTTCCTCTTTGCTGCACAGCACCGAACCACTTAAGATAGGCTCCCCCTCCTGGCTTGGAGGCCTTGAACACAGCCAGAACCACCATGGTTCTCACCAGGATGCACGACACGCAAAGCACGAAGCTGATCCCAAACGCTGCGTGTCTCAGCTGACATGTCCACAGTCTGGGTCGTCCGATGAACAGCAGCGAACACAGGAAGCACAGCTTGAGTGACACCAGGAGCAGGAAGCTCAGCTCTGAGTTGTTGGCTCGTACTATGGGTGTGCCGCGATGGTAGGTGAAGATCCCCAGAACGATCGCGCAGATTGACGTTCCCAGCAAAGAGGTCACTGTCAAACAGATACCCAGAGGTTCCTGATAGGAGAGGAACTCGGTTTTCTTAGGAATGCAGTGGTCTCGTTGGGGGCTGGACCAGAAATCCTCAGGACAACTAAAGCACTCCAAGGAGTCTGACAAAAAGAGGGGAGGGGGTAAAAAAATTACATCTATTTAGCACAAGCATTTGCTGCTGTGCGTTTTGCACAGGAGAGGTTCTTCTTCTTCTTCTTGTCGGTTTTATGGCGGTTGGCAAGAAACTTTTAGTAGCATTACCGCCACTTACTGGTATGGAGTGTGGTTCCTGATGGTTTAAATATTTATCCTCACATATTCTACCATAAATTCTATCTAACATAGCCTCACACATTCACACTTAACACATGCATACTTGTACCCAACTTTGTATATCATGCCTTCATTTACAAACATACTACAATTAAATTCTATGAAATAATTTTGTTTTCTTAAGAAATCGAATAATTATTTGTATATGATTACTCCCTAAATTCTTCCTCAATATATCTAATAAATTAATCTTCTCCTTAATCCTTTCACACTCTTTCTTCATATATCTTCTCTCTATTTCATATTTATGGCATTCAAATATAACATGTTCTATAGTTTCATATTTATCACAATGGTCACATTTGCCAGTTTTATGTTTTTGAATTTTAAAAAGTGTATAATTAAGTCCTGTATGTCCAAATCTTAATCTTGTTATCACTCTTTCCTCCTTTCTATTTCTTCCTCCATTTCTTCTTTCTCCTACATTCTTCTGAATTTTATAAAACCATCTTCCTGTTTTATCTTCATCCCACCTTTTTTGCCAAACTTTCATCAGTTTCTCTTTAACAATACTCTTTCCTTCAGATTTACTTAATTTAACTTTGAAACTAATAGGATTTTTAATTGCCCTCTTTGCCATTTTATCTGCCCTCTCGTTTCCTTCTACTCCAATATGTGCTGGAACCCACACAAATATAACTATCAACCCCATGTTTTGTATTCTAAATAATATATGCAATATTTCTAATAAAATGTCCATCCTACTATCTGTTTGATTATTTTTTAAACTTAATAATGCAGAGCTTGAGTCTGAACATATTATTGTTTTTAATGGTTTTATGTCTTCTACCCATTGTAAAGCCAACAATATAGCCAACATTTCTCCTGTGTATACTGATAATCCATCTGTAATTCGTTTTCCTATTTTTGTATTGAATTCTGGTACTACAAACGCTATTCCTATTTTCCCAGTTATTTTTGACGCATCAGTATAAATTTGAACATATTGATAATAATTATTTAAATATAATTGCACTGAATAACTATCTACAATGTATGATTTATCTTGTTTCTTTTCCATTATTGACATATCTACTTTTGCTTCTGGTAGAATCCAGGGTGGTATAATTGATATTGGTGTTATTTGACTAATTTCTAAATTATTCATTTCAAAATTTTGTATTTTATTTTCAATTGTCCATCCAAAACTCCTCATTTCTTTCTTTTCTTTTTCCCAACACATATTTAAAATTTCCAGAGTTGGATGATCAACATTACTGCCTTGCAAATTTAACCAATAATTAATTTCTAATTTTGTCCTTCGTAAGTCTAATGGCATTTCTCCCATTTCTATTTCTAATGCTGCTGTTGGTGTGGTTTTAAATGCTCCAGTACATAATCTTAGTGCCTGATGTTGAATAATGTCTAATTTAACCAGATGTGTTTTAGCTGCTGAACCGTAAACTAAACAACCAAAGTCTATGTTGGATCTTATCATACCTATATAAATCTGTTTTAGTGATTGTCTATCTGCTCCCCAGTCACTGCCAGCCAAACATCTCAAAATATTCAATATTTTCTTACATTTATCAACAACTTTTTGAATATGTATATGCCATTTTAATTTTTCATCAAACCATATCCCTAAAAATTTTATACATTTTACCTGCTCTAACTCTTGATTATATAATTTCAATTTTATTTCCTTATTAATTTTTTTCTGAGTAAATAGCATTACTTTCGTTTTATCAACTGAGAACTTAAATCCCCACTGCAATGCCCATTTCTCTATTCTAATAATAACCTCTTGTAATTTTTTAACAATAAAATCAACATTTTTCCCTCTTTTCCAAACAGCTCCATCATCTGCGAAAAGTGAACAACCCATGTCCACAGGAGAGGTTGAAGATTTTATATGTTAATATATAAAAGTGCTTTCTTCTTCCGCTTTGTGGAGGTAGTATTTCATCAACAGTGACCTCTGCTGTTCAGAGGAGGCACTGCAGGAACTCTAAATCACAGTTGAAAGCAGAAACTACAACTGATTTACTTTAGCTGCGTTTCCATTACAAATGTGCGCAAAATGTTGTCAGTATTCAGCTAATGTTGAATAAACACAATTTTACAATTGTGGTGTTTCCATTAAACAATAAGCACCATTAAAATAAGCTTGTTTATTAAAGTTATTTAAAAACATGCTGCGCTATGAACTTCAAACTACTTCCTGCCGTCACAAACCAGAGGCAGCATCTGGTTACTGACCGTGTGACTCATGTGATTTGATTTCCATTATAGTTATCAAGAATAAAACAATTTTGATTTGGCCAACCAACCAAATCATCCTAGCGCCAAAACATTTTTTATCAAAAAACAAGTTTTTCTTTTTTTTTTATTTTTTTATTTTATTTCCATTGATCAAATTTATTTTCAAAAAATCATATGGTAAATGGAAACACAGTTTTTGTTACCAAATAGTGACGATTGTGTGCCATTTAACCTGCCAAAAGCTTAAATAAATCATTTTCAGCTTTATTAAACCAAATGATCAAAAATCAAAGCACTGACTAGATGTTAGGAAGAAAAAAGGAAAGCCACCATTTGTTTAGTCACTAACCCCCCAAAATCATGAATTCATCAGATTTTTAAAGCGCCACTAAACAACAAACTGTGAAAATGGTACCAACCAGTTTTGTTGCTGACCTTTCCTTCAGAGCACGGGATGCAATAAAAACAGCACAAAGGCTCTCCTTTCCTCCTCACCATATGTGTTCCTGGGGGGCAGCTGTCACTGCACACTGACCTGGGCGGCTGAAAAAGACCAAACAGGAAATATTTAAATTTCACTCAGTGTGAGCATCTGACTCTATCTTTAAGCAAAGCCAAAATTCCTACTTTTTTAGATTCAAAGTTCCAGAAGATTTTGACTTCATCAATTGTGAGTTCTTCCTCTTTGGACGCAGACCTGTGAACCTCCCCGACACTCTGAACTTTAATTCTTCCATCGGGCAGCCAAATCCAGTTCATGATGTCGTATATCGGTAAAGCGTCGCCGTTTTCATCGAACGTGACTTGGTCACCAAACGGTGTGGTGAAGTTGACCCGTTCCAGGTAGTGCATTAGCTGCAAACACAAAAAGAAACATGTTAAATCGATAAGCGAGAATTGTTGCTTTCATTATAATTATCACCAAAACACAACTAAGCCAACCAAACTTTTTTTTTTTTTTAAATGTTCTGTTTGTTTGGTTACATCTTACATTAAATACTTGCTTATATGTTATCTTGGGATGATGTTAATATTTGAAATGTTGAGAAATTAGGATGTTTAATTTTTTTTTTCATATAGGCCACAAGACAGCACATTGAAAAGTATACAAATTAAAATGTAGAAATATCACCCATATCTGAAGTTTATGATTTGAAAGATGTGGCTCCGTTGGAAGTTTTTCTTAGTAGTTGTTATATTTGTATTTTAAGTCAGAGAAATTATAAATATTGATGTTAGTGGTAAATTTTAAACTGACCTGCCAGAGCTCTAATGTTTGCAAAGCCGCACATGTGTTCCCGCTGAAAGGCCCTCGCCCTGGGACGCAGCTCAGCATGTCATTAAGAGCGTGTGCCAGCGCATACACAGCTTTGTAGATGTTATACTCAGGCCTGAGTTCTGACACATTCAGCAGGTCAGTAGTCACGCTGTTCAGGTCTTCTCGTCCGCTGCATTGCGCTCCAGCATCTTCCACCAAACCTGCTGGAGGCGGCAGAAACTTGCACTGAAATGTGTGTTCCCAGAACAGCTTCACCTGAAATGAAGGCGTAGATTTTCTTTTTAATTGCCGGCAGGCGTGAATAAATTCAACCCACTTTTTTTACACACAGTCTGACTTAGTCAAGCTCTCACCATGCTATTTTCAGAGATGTTGTTCTGGTCAGGACGAATTCTCAGCAGGAAGTCCCTGAGTCCTGGGATTTCTCCACGACGGACAGCAATGCCCAGAGTTCCACCAAGAAACGGCGTAAAAGCGGAGATTTGGAGACCTTCGAGTAAAGTCCAGGCCTCGCTGGCAATCCACTGCAGGCCTGTCACATTCTGCTTCACCACCTGAATCTCACAATATAGGTTTTTTTTTTTTTTTTTTTTTTCCACAATTTTGAAAGGCAAAAAAAATTAAAGTCTGTTCTGTGCACTTTAGTATTGATTGTTAGAATTGTTCAGTTCACATAAAAAGTT
Organism: Poecilia mexicana; assembly: GCF_051168715.1. Classification (NCBI taxonomy): domain Eukaryota; kingdom Metazoa; phylum Chordata; class Actinopteri; order Cyprinodontiformes; family Poeciliidae; genus Poecilia; species Poecilia mexicana. The sequence continues at coordinate 29,146,698 of NW_028263382.1, read as the reverse complement.
TTCCTTTCTGTTAAATTAAAAAGATTAAACTTTATTGTTATTGCACAGTATTAAAAAACTCTATATTAATAAAGGATTACATTACCCCATATAATTTTTCAATTTTTACTTAAAACCAAAGAGCATTTTGTTTCTTTAAAGCCAAAATAAAATACATAAATCAGGCTTGTAAATCTTGTCACTTTGAAATTTGATATAAAATTTCACAGAATCAAATGCAAGCCAGTTTTTGTAAAAAAAAAAAAAAAAACATTCTTTCTTTTGTGTTATGACTCTGACAAGTCTTTTTTCTCCGACCTGTTCCAAGAGTTGGATCATGTGCATCTGATGTGCAAACACGATCACTACGCGTGCCGTGGACTTTGTCATAACATCAACAATCCTTTGATATTCCCTCGGATTGTCTCCCCACGGTAAAACCTCCGTGTACGCCAGACAGCCGCCCCCCGATCGAGTCAGGTCAGTTTGGAATGACCTGGAAACATGAAGGCCATAGTCATCGTCACTGACCAGGAGGCCCGCCCAAGTCCAGCCGAAGTGCTTCAGAATCTGAATCATGGCACGGACCTGATGAAGACGGAGCGAAAGTGTAGACGTGTTCATTGTGAGGCCTAATTCCAGAAATACCTTGAACATTTATGAATAAATTTAAAGTTCACCTGGAAAGCGTCACTTGGGATCGTTCTGAAGAAAGATGGAAAACGCTGGCGATCGCTTAGGCAAGAACACGTGGCAAAATAACTCACCTATAAGAAGAAATATATATACAAAAAAATTCACATTTTGCTTATTTTGTGAAAAACATCTTGGCATTTCTTGCAACAGACTGAAATATTCTGGCAGGTTTCTTAGAGGGCAAACTTACCATAGGCAGCCTGTACAAACCTAAAACGTCTGAGGCAGCTATAGAAAACGTGGAAAAAGGGTCACCGACAATTCCCACAACTGGAGGGGTTCCTGAACAGCTCTCTTGAATCGAGAACCGCTCCTCCTGCCCACTGGCCATTGCCAAGGCAGCACTGAACCCAATGCTAAGAGTGGCACAATTGTCATACAGGCTGTATCCCAGGGTCACATTAGGCAGCAAACTGGGGTTCTTGTTGATCTCATCAACAGCAAAAGCCATAGTCATAGCATGTCTGAACCCTAGAGTGTCAAACCTAAAAAAAAAAAAAAAAAACAGAAGAAGAAGAAGCATGTCATCAAAACTGATTCTGTATCAGTGTGTGTGTTTCGTCAGGCTACTCACCCCTGGCAGCTGGGCTGATGTGGCGCTGAGGTGAAGGTCTGCTCAGGAAAGACGGAGCTGTAGTGGACCTCAAACAGCCCTCCCATGGTTACGTCGCCAGGCTTGTGCAGACCATTGAGGTAAAACGTTCTCAGCAGCTTACAGGACGAGGAAAGAAAGGAAGACTCGGAGAAGAAAAGGGAGGAATAAATCATGAACTGATAGATGTTCATGAGGAAATATTTAACAAATAAAGCCACCATAACTGCTCTTCCACACCGGCCAGCCTGCGGGACTCATAGCTAATTTTATATAGAGGACTACAGCAGCCTTTTCCTATCTCCGTGTAATTATTCACGCCACCCATCAGAGCATTGTTGTGGCCCCATGGGTGGCCTATATGGATGTAATGCTTTCTTCTTCATTACTTATTTAAGAGAGTAATAAACCAGCAAAATTTTAATTGTACCATTTGTGTCTGGCATTTGGAAATGCAAAGTTGGAGCGGATTGCATATTTATTTTCAACATAAGAAACAGTCAATTTAAAATAGTTTATTAATTAATTATTTGCAGCTTCAACAATACACAAGTAACACACATTATTTGCCATTACCAGTGATGGCTTTCTTTATTATTGTTAGAAAACGTCACTATCTATTTAAACTTATTTGCCTCTGAAGCTTTTATAATTGGAGAGAGGGGAACTTAACTAACTGAAAAATAACTGCAAATTATTGCAAAATGTGTCAAAACATAGACAATATTTAATTACTCCATGAATACCCCCCACAGATATTAAAATCTCAAGAAAAAATGTACAACCCACGTAGATGCTATCATAATTTTGCTTCTACTATATTTCTGGTGTTTCTTTTGAGTGGTTGACTTTGAAAAAATAAGAAACTAATAATCTTAACATTTTGCAGTTCCTCGACTCATGATGGCTTTCTTGGTGTTTCTTTCTGGTCTCAGCAAGATTACGTAACATTTAGGTCCAAACAGCGCCATCAAAAGGCCAAAACTGGAGGCCAGGATGGCAAACACCTCCACTGCATCTGCGTATTTGCCAGGAGAGTTGATATAAGCAGGAACAAAGGCCACCCACACTGCGCAGAAGATCAGCATGCTGAAGGTGATGAATTTGGCCTCGTTAAAGTTGTCCGGTAGATTCCTTCCCAGGAATGCTAACAGGAAACTGATGATTGCCAGTAAGCCAATATACCCCAATAACACTGCAAAACCAACTGTGGACCCAACAACACACTCATAAACAATCTTATCATTGTGGTACTGAGTGTTTTTATGTGGCATCGGTGAAGCAGAGACGATCCAAACAGTGCAAATTGCTGCTTGAACGCATGTGAGTGCAAAAACCGTTCCTCTTTGCTGCACAGCACCAAACCACTTAAGATAGGCTCCCCCTCCTGGTTTGGAGGCTTTGAACACAGCCAGAACCACCATGGTTTTAACCAGGATGCAGGACACACAGAGCACAAAGCTGATCCCAAACACTGCGTGTCTCAGCTGGCATGTCCACAGTCTGGGTCGTCCAATGAACAGCAGCGAACACAGGAAGCAGAGCTTGAGTGACACCAAAATCAGAAAGCTCAGCTCTGAATTGTTTGCGCGTACCACGGGAGTGCTGCGGTGATAGGTGAAGATCCCTAAAACCGCAGCGCAGATGCACGTTCCCAGCAACGAAGCTGTCGTCAAGCAGACACCTAGAGGTTCCTGGTAGGAGAGGAACTCTGTTGTCTTAAGAATGCAGTGGTCACGGTGGGGGCTGGACCAGAAATCCTCTGGACAGCTGAAGCACTCAACAGAGTCTGAGAACAAAAAAAACAACAGATTTTACAGTTAGTCATAATTTAAGATGTAACTTTTGATTCATTAACATACCACAATGGAGGAGCTGGTGTTTAGATTAAATATGAAACCTTTAGGAACCTCAAGTGACTTAGACTTCTTGTCAGTTTTCTTTCTATTCTCTCAATGTGTTTATGTCAGCTATAAAGGGATCATTCACTCATATGAATGCAACTGTAACCATGATACCAACTTGTTTTGTTACTAATCTTTCCTTCAGAACAAGGAACACAATCAAAACAGCACACAGGTTGCCCCTTCTTCCTCGCCATGCGAGTCCCAGGATTACAGGTCTCACTGCACACCGACCGAGGAGGCTGCAGACACACACACACACACACACACACACGCACACACACACAAAAAACATCTAATCAGATTTATTCTAGCTCACTTATATGCAGCACTTCAAATAAAATAAATGAAGGCAACCTGATTATTGTTGAAGTTCCAGAAGATTTTTTCTTCATTAAGAATGAGTTCTTCACCACCAGAGGCTGTCTTCTTAACAACGCCCACATTCAGTACTTGAACTCCACCGTCAGGGAGCCACAGCCAGTTCATGATGTCGTATATCGGCAGAGCATCACCGTTCTCATCAAATGACACTTGATCCCCAAAGGGAATGGTAAAGTTGACTTTATCTAAGTAATACATTAGCTGGAAATGTGAAGAGATCAACACTGTGACAAGGAATCAAGATTGGTTTTTGTCTGCTGTTTCTAAATACTGATATCGCCGCTCACAAGCTAACAAATGTTCGAATATAGAACACTTTCAGTCAAATTAAGACTATCTGGTGTTCAATACCAATGGTTTAGTGAAAACTGATGCCCTACCTGCCAAGCCTCCAGTTTTTGCAGAGAGGCACAGCTGTGCCCACTGAAAGGCCCTCTCCCTGGCTGACACTGCAGCATGTCATCGAGGGCATGTGCCAGAGCATACACGGCCTTGTAAATGTTATATTCAGGCCTGAGGTTAGAAACATCCAGAAACTCAGTCTGCGCACTCTCCAAATCTTCTTCACCAGAGCATAATGCTCCCCCGGCTTCTAGCCAGTCTGCTGGAGGGGGAGCAAATCTGCACTGAAATGTGTGTTCCCAAAACTGCCTTAGCTGGAAAGTGTATTAAAAAAACTTCTTGACAAAAGAAAGACAACAATGTATACCAGTGCAATTATAGATCAAAGTTGAATCTCACCATTGTGTTCTGATTGTTGCTGCTATTGCCAGGCTGTGTGCTCAGGAGGAAATCTCTAAGTCCTAAAATGTCTCCTCGACGGATTGCAATGCCCAGCGTGCCTCCCAGGTACGGCATGAGACGGGGGGTTTGGAGCACAGCCGCTGATGCCCAGGCTTCACTCGCCATCCACTGGAGACCCGTCACGTTCTGCTTCACAACCTGCACAGTGTATTTTGCAGGGAAGATGCAATTATGCAGAGTATTTAGCCTCTGAAACAGTAAGTAATAAGCACAAAAGAAAGAGGGATACCTCTTCCATCAGCTGGATCATATTGATCTGATGGCCAAACACGATAACCACACGAGCTGTGGATTTCTTCATTCCTTCGACGATTCTCCGCAGCTCAGATGGGTTGTCACCCCACGGTAAAATCTCAGTGTATGCAAGACAACCCAGTCCAGATTGAGTCAGCTCCGACTGGAAGGACTGGGCAACATGGAGCCCATAGTCGTCGTCACTGACCAGCAGACCAGCCCACATCCAGCCAAAGCGTTTTAAAATCTGAATCATTGCATGCACCTAAGTGGACACACCGTGTGAGATACCATTGCTTTCTTGTTCTCATAAAATCACAGTTGTACAATGTTCATGCCTAATCTTCTGAATATATGTAGTATGAGATTAATGAAATTTCGCCTCATCTCATTTAGAAATCAGTCACACCTGAAAAGTATCACTTGGGATTGTCCTAAAAAAGGACGGAAACCTCCGACGATCACTTAGGCAAGAACATGTGGCAAAGTAACTCACCTAAAAGAAACAAGGAGGTTAAATTTTCATTATGTAGAAAACCTCAAACAAAGATGTGGTACATGCAATATACATTCTTAGCAAAGCGGAAGTTCAGAAAGAAAACTTACGATGGGAAGTCTGAATAAACCTATCACATCGGACGTGGCTATGGAAAACGTTGAAAAAGAATCGCCGACTATGCCGAGGACTGGAGGACCTCCTGAACATTTCTCCTGAGGAAGGAACTGTTCCTCTTGACCACTGGCCAGTGACAACGCCGCACTGAATCCAATTACCAATGTGGCACAGTTGTCATAAAGGCTATATCCCAAAGTCACATTGGGAAGCAGAGTTGGGTTTTTGTTAATTTCCTCAATGGCAAATGCCATGGTCATGGCATGTCTGAACCCTGGAGGGTCAAAGCTTACACATAGAGTGCTACATGAAAACACAAGAAGGAAACACAAGTGTGTGAACAAGCCACGGTGAGTGTGAAGCTTACCCTTGGCAGATGTGCTCACTTGGCTCTGAGGTGAACGTTAGCTCGGGGAATACAGAAGTGTAGTGAACTTCAAACAGTCCGCCCAGAATCACATCACCGGATTTGTGCATGCCATTAAGATGAAACTGTCTTCTCAATGTGCAAGATGGTAAAATGGATGAAGCTTGTGAATAATCAATGTCGAAGAACAACATCAATATGACAAACAAGGGCATTAATGTCTTCAGAAGCCCCTTCATGATTACATATTCTCCTTAGTTCTATGTGTTTTACTTCCTCGAACAGACATTTTATGTGGATCGTCCTCTCCCTTGATGGCTTTCATCATAACAGGAGGAGGGCCAGATGAGATCTTAAGAGGTTCATTGAATCTTCCAATACATTAAGATTTAAGTTATTGACTTTTGTTGAGCAAGTGCTTATATTTACTTCCTTTCTTAAAACTCAATATATAGATTAACTGATGGTGGTATGAATAAGAAGATGAAGAAAACTCAGCTCCACGTAACGTGAAACTTACTGCCACATTCAATAAATTACAATATTGAAAATTTCCTTTTTTTTTTTAGTTGTTTTCGGATGTTTGTTGACCTTGAGTGACCTTGGTGGTGTTTTATGATGTGCCCTCTCCTCTAATTGGCCATAATCCAGTCAACATTTTCCAGTTCTGAGAACAACTAATGCAACATAACTAGATGCACTTAAAAGAGACTGTTTAGAATTGCAAAACGCTTCCCTCTGTCCAATTGAAGCAGTTTTAGTCTTGGAATCCCAAAATACTAAATTAGGTCACTACTGTAAATGAGAGTGACATGGTACTTTCTTTTCATTGATTCAAATTAAATTTAACTGTGAGGCTGATTTCATTTTTTCAATAAATTTCTGAATATTGAAGTGTAGTTGTTTGTGTTTTTCCATGTATAGTTTCTTGCTGCTTGAAGAACACCAATGCTGGATTTATCCTTCCATCTGTTGTTATTTTAATACCTGGGCCTCATCAGGTAGGCATGGGTAGACAATACCCGAGACTGATATAGTTGGGTATTACTATCAAGTGGTACCCCAACTTGGTAAATTTATCTGAATCACAAATTTTCAGAATTGTTTGTTATGCAACAATAAGTTTTGTTTATTCATGGCCTACAGAGATATTCTGAATAAGTGATTTTTTTGGCATTATGAATTATGCATAGCTAAAAGAACACCCACCACAAAGCACTCTACATGGAACTTACATTTTCAATTTTGTCCTTGCAGTAAAACCACAGAACAGTAACATTTTTAAACGATAAAATGTGAAATTTTAATGGGTATTTCTTGCTGTAAGATGGCTTTCTGTTTCCCTAGATTTTAAAAATATTATTAATGTCCACCAGATGGCAGCATTAGAGTTAAACTATGAACAGATGTCTACACACTTGACTGACTTCAACAACACTTTGTGTCCTTTCAACCAGGTAGAAACTTATTACATTACATATTTAGACTTGCAAAAGCCATAAATAAATAGATAAAGTCAGCATACAATGGTTTGCTGATTAAAAACTTTTTCCATTAGATTCTTTAACCATAATTGTAATGTAATCTGTGTTTTTTGGTCATATTCACATTGGGAACTCACCTGTAACTTTTTATTTCGACTTTGCTGTTTGTCATGTATGAATCCACAGTTTGAAAATAATCACTATTATATAATCTAATATGAATGATTTTTAACAAAATGATGTGAGCATAGTATTACTGTATCAAATTAAAGGACAAATGTGTAAAGAAATTGTTGTTTAGGCCCCAGTCAGATCTAAAATCAAAGGCCTCTGGGTGATGGCGTCTTCTTTCTGAAGTATGACGATGTTTCATAAGTGAGCTATAAAAACAGTCTCAACAAACTCACACCCACACTTAGACACCTGAGGGATGGAGATCTCATTGTTGCTTGTGAGCCTCAGACTGGCTCTGGGCCTGTCTGAGGGTGGATCAGACCGGGCCAGAACCCTGGCTTCACCCATAAAATGTAGCCTGCAGGGTTCAAATCGTCTGCCTGCATTCACAATGAACGGGGACTTCGTCATTGGGGGTGCTTTTTCAATTCACTACAAGGAGCTCACCAGGACTCACAACTACACCACTGTGCCTGAACCACCTAGCTGTGCAAGGGGGTCAGTGAAAATGAGAAGTGGTGGGGAGAAAAGGGAAGGGAATGGTAATCTGTGTCAGAACAAATATGTGTTTAGAACAATGCTGTTTATTGTTGCGAAGTTGTTATCTTGTCTACAATGTGGCATGAATGTTTTTTATTAGTTGTTCTAATTATTAGCTGTAAGAATTTGAAGTTTAGTAACTTATTTGCCTATAGTATGAAACCACTATATCTTTATATGATTACCCAATTTATTTTAACTTTAGAGGCTTAATCTGTCATGCAGATAACCAACAATTTTATTTGTTGAAACAACTCATTATGCCTGATATGTAGAATATCTACCCTTTGCAGATGTCCTACAAAGGGTAGATATTCAGCTGCTGGCAAACATTGACTCTATGTTAGATTCAACAATGACATGTAAATGTAATGTAAATGTCTGAAATGCCTCTGTTCAGCATCAACAGCCGAGAACTGCGCTTCTCTCGCACAATGATCTTTGCAATCGAGGAGATCAACAACAGCACAGAGCTACTCCCAGGAGTCAAACTCGGTTATCAGATCCACGATTCATGCGCCTCTGTGCCCATGGCCATGCATGCAGCATTTCACCTGTCAAATGGGCAAGATTCTATGTTTGAGACAGGCGATAACTGTTCTTCGTCTGGTGTAGTAATGGCTGTTGTTGGTGAGTCTGGTTCTACCCCATCCATTAGTATGTCTCGAATTTTGGGGCCCTTCAACATACCTCTGGTAAGTAGACTTTACTAAACGTAGCAACTTCAGCTCAAATGCTTAAAAAGGGTTAACACTGGCTTTTCTTGCGGTAGGTGAGTCACTTTGCCACTTGTGCCTGCCTGTCAGATAAAGATCAGTACCCAACATTTTTCAGGACAATCCCCAGTGACCAGTTTCAAGCCGATGCGCTGGCCAAGCTGGTGAAACACTTTGGTTGGACTTGGATAGGTGCCGTCCACTCGGCCTCAGATTATGGAAACAACGGCATGGCATCTTTTCTTGAAGTAGCACTCAGAGAGGGGATCTGTGTGGAGTACATTGAGTCTTTCTATCGGACCGATCCAACCAGCAAGATTCGAGGAGTAGCTGATGCCATCCGCAGGTCTCAGCATTTTTAGCACTTGTTGTGTGTTTTGTTTTAATGTTGACTCTTTTTGCAGATAGTAAAGAAAAGTTGTGTTGTAAATTTTGTTTTTTTTTCTTCAGGTCAACAGCGGTGGTTGTTGTCGCATTTGCAGCTGCTGGCGATATGAAATTTCTCTTGGAGGAGCTGGCCCGAAATCCTCCTCCACCCCGTCAGTGGATCGGGAGTGAGTCTTGGGTAACAGACCCACTCTTGATGAGATTCAGTTTCTGTGCAGGAGCCATCGGAGTTGCCATTCAGCAATCTGTCATCCCAGGCCTGAGAGACTTCCTGCTGGATCTCTCTCCGTCTGAAGTGACTGCCTCTCCAGTTCTTACTGAATTCTGGGAGGATGCATTCAACTGTAGCCTGACTAAAAGTGAGAATTTAACCATCAATATCAATATATAAACATGTGTGGTTGCATCAGAAATCAAAAAATTTAGCATTTATGTACTTATCTTAACAAATACTTGAACAAACAATATGTGTAATGAATTTAATCATGATTTGAGTTAATATTCAATGCCCTTATCCTGTTTGCCCATTGGCCTTTTAGATTTTTTATTATGGAATCCAAACTTTGCCAAGAACCGAAGAGTAGAACAAGTTTAACTACTATCAATTACCAATTGTTTTCTTATTGTATTTACTCTCTAATTTTATAATTTTGATTGTGTACATGGAAACAATAAATATTTCCAGTTGTTACTTAGTTTAGAGTCATGAACTTGAACTTGTGTGGTATGTCGTGAAAAAACATCGAACGCAAGAAAATTAGGAATTTCTTTCACGATAACTACTTCTGGCTACATTTTTAGGTGCAACAGTAAAGGGCAAACTTTGTGATGGAACTGAAGACCTAAAATCTCTAAATAATCTCTATACTGAAACGTCCAAGTACAGAATCACCAACATGGTGTACAAAGCTATTTATGCCATAGCTCATGCTATTCACAATGCAGTGTGTCAGGAAAAAAAGTCAACCACTCAGTGTGACAAACACATCAGACTGGAGCCCAAACAGGTCAGTTTAAAACTGAATCCCACTAATATTTCATTTGAAAGCTTTTGATATGGCAGACACTAACAACGTCAGCTATCACAGATTAATTTTTCTCTCTGTTCTTTTCGTGCATCACAGATTTTCACTGAATTAAAGAAAATCAACTTTTCCCAGAATGGCTATCATGTATCGTTTGATGCTAAAGGAGATCCTCTAGCCTTTTATGAACTGGTCAACTGGCAGAAGACTGTGAGTGGAGTCAATGAGCTGATAACTGTGGGATACTATGATGCATCACTGCCCAAAGGCCAGGAGTTTCACATTTACAAGAACTTAACCTGGGTGGAAGGAAGAGTGCAAGTAATGGGTCAAGGAAAAATACTTTTATAGCTGAAAACTTGTGGAAGGAGTGATTTGAGTCATATTCCCATTCTAACATCAGTTATTTGTTTTTCCTTGTCTCATTGTCTGGAAGGTACCAGTGTCCGTTTGCTCAGAGAGTTGTCATCCAGGAACTCGAAAAGTGTTGCAGAAAGGAAAACCAATCTGCTGCTATGACTGTATACCATGTCCTGAAGGAGAGATCAGTAATATGACAGGTAGAATCTAATGCTTTTAGTGTTTGTCTTGATATTCATTTGTTCTAAAAAATATGTTTTTATTCATAGATGCTCCAGATTGCATTCTATGCCCCAGTGAATTCTGGCCTAATTCAGTCAACACTGCTTGTTTCCCCAAAGCTGTGGAGTTCCTCTCTTTTGATGAAGTCCTGGGAATAATTCTAGAAATATTCTCCATCAGTGGAGCCTGTCTGGCCATCATCACAGCAGTAATTTTCTTCCATCACAGAACAACTCCGATTGTCAGAGCCAACAACTCTGAGCTGAGCTTCCTGCTGCTCTTCTCTCTGACTCTGTGTTTCTTATGTTCACTAACTTTCATTGGAGCCCCCTCTGAGTGGTCCTGCATGCTGCGGCACACAGCGTTTGGCATCACATTTGTTCTCTGTATCTCCTGTGTTCTTGGCAAAACTATAGTGGTTCTAATGGCCTTTAAAGCTACACTTCCTGGTAACAATGTTATGAAATGGTTTGGTCCTCTTCAACAAAGAATGACTGTAGTATCTTTTACATTTATTCAGGTTATAATATGTATCATATGGTTGGTTGTGAGTCCTCCCTTCCCAGTGAAAAATCTGACCACCTACAAGGAGAAGATCATCCTGGAATGTGCGTTAGGCTCTGCTGTTGGTTTCTGGGCTGTGCTCGGCTACATCGGCCTGCTGGCTGTGTTTTGCTTTGTGTTAGCTGTTCTAGCTCGGAAACTACCTGATAATTTCAACGAAGCCAAGATGATAACCTTCAGCATGTTGATATTCTGTGCCGTCTGGATCACCTTCATCCCAGCTTATGTCAGCTCTCCTGGAAAATTTACTGTGGCTGTGGAGATATTTGCTATTCTGGCCTCCAGTTTTGGACTGATACTGTGTATATTTGCTCCAAAGTGTTACATTATTTTGATTCAGCCAGAGAAAAACACTAAAAAACATTTGATGAACAAAAATTGATTGGGTACTGTCAATAATTAGAAAATATTATAAAATGAAGGGATTTCTTTGTATTAGTTTATTTTCCGATGTTACATTTTAATGCACAGTCATTCTACTTGGATGTATTTTTTTTCCTACATTAGTCTATTTGTGACATTTTGTGAAATAACTAGGAAACCTATTTAAATAACAAATAAAACTTATGTAAAACTACAACTTGGCTTGGTGTCACTCCCCCTACTTTAAATCCCATCTTGCTTTAAAAAGCAAATGGGTAAAAGTCCCAGGGGGCAAACACTTTGGATCTACTCCACTCTTTATCATGTGTGTTAGGTGTGATGTTTTTTTTTTAACTCAATATATTTTATATTAATTATTTTCTGGTTTGGGTGTAGGACAAGTTCTGCACAATATTACAAAAAAATACAAAATTTGACTGATGGACGGACAGATATATAAATTAATATACATATTAATTTATTATGGCAAAACCTAATGCCACACACATTCAACATGCAAAGTAATGGCAAAAAACGTAGTGCTCCACGTGTGAAAATAGGTCTCCTGGGATTCTCCTGGGCACTCGAACAATGAGTCTTATTTCTATACTGCCTTTGTTCAGAGTCTTAGACAGGTTATATAAATCGATGTCAACACTTCCCCACCTTTAGAGGTTGAGGGATGGAGATCTCACTTCTCCTTATGGGCCTGAGACTGGCTCTGAGCCAGAGTGTTGGCTCAGTTTTTGCTATTAGTGGGTCAGATATTGTCGAAAATGGGACCTTACCCATAAAATGTATCCTGCAGGGTACAGCTCGTACGCCTGCATTCTCAATGGATGGGGAGTTCAGTATTGGCGGTGTTTTTTCCTTACATTACAAGGAGCTCACAAAGATTCATAGCTACACCACTGCGCCTGAGCCGCCCACCTGCACAGGGAGGTTGGTAAGAGGGAGCATGGTGGGAAATGGAGGGGGTGATATACTGAAAAGTCAGGGTTATGATTTGTGTGATGTAGAAATGTGCAGCAAATTGTAATGACTTATAGACGTAAGGATATGTTTTCGAGAATTATTTCTATAACATCCAAATTAATGCAGTCAGTGTAAGAAAATTCTATATAGATACTGATTGAGAAAATCTGACACTGACAATAATAAAGTCAAATTCAAAAAAATTAGAATATGCTTTCAAAAGAGGCTCGTTTGTCAGATAAATGTACAATTTGACAAAGAAAAGTTGTAAGCAGTGTTTACACATTAGATCCACTTTTTTACACTCAGAATGACTTTGTTACAATGTAACATTCTGATCTGAAATGTAATTTATTGCAACCAATAAATCACCATCATTAACAGAAAGAAGCTTTAAATAATCAACCTGTGAGGAATTAATCTATATAACACATACTATCAACGGAGATCGTAAAAAACATAAACTTTTTAATTAAACTGACATCTTTTGAGTGTGACTGTACATAGAAAAAATACGAAACGTTTTCCTCATCTATCTTTTGTCTAAGAGTAATTTTGCTGGTGATCATTTGAACTGATGTTATGTCATACATAAAAAGGAGTAACATGTAAATGTCTGTGTGCAGTGTCAACAGTCGTGAACTACGCTTTGGTCGTGCAATGATCTTTGCAATTGAGGAGATAAACAACAGCACAGAGTTGCTGCCTGGGATTAAACTCGGGTATAAGATCTATGATTCATGCGCCTCTGTGACTGTGGCCACTCATGTGGCATTTCAGCTGTCAAACGGGGAGGACCCCGTGATTCAGACAGGCCATAATTGTTCTAATTTAGGAGTGGTAATGGGTGTTATTGGTGCCTCTAGTTCCACACCATCTATTGGCATGTCACGCATCTTTGGTCCCTTCAATATTCCTCTGGTAAGTAGTGTGATTTTATTACAAGCTGGAAAAAAATTATTTTGGCTTGTCTGGTAAAAAAAGATGAATTGTTGCTTGTTTTTGCTTTAGGTGAGCCACTTTGCTACATGTGCATGTCTGTCAGATAAGCAGCAGTTCCCGACTTTCTTCAGAACAATTCCCAGTGACCATTATCAAGCTGATGCGTTGGCCAAACTGGTGAAACACTTTGGCTGGACTTGGATAGGAGCCATTTACTCTAACACAGATTATGGAAGAAATGGCATGGCATCTTTTCTAGAAGCAGCACACAAAGAAGGGATCTGTGTGGAGTACACTGAATCTTTCTATCGGACTGAACCACAAAAGATTCAAATAGTAGCAGATGTCATCCGCAGGTTTGAGCCTCTTCTATTTTCTTAATGTGCTTAGTTAAGATGTAGACCGTTTTTATTAACCACTTCAAAACACTTTTAAGACAATTAAAAACTGATTTCATACAAGTAAATCTGAAAGTAGCTTTAAACGTTTTTTTTCTCTTCAGGTCAACTTCAATCGTTGTGGTGGCTTTTACAGCCGCTGGTGATATGAAATTCTTGTTAGAGGAGCTAAACCAACAACCTTCTCCTCCTCGTCAGTGGATTGGAAGTGAGGGCTGGATAACAGACCTTCAGCTGATGAGATTCAGTTTCTGTGCAGGAGCCATTGGAGTTGCTATTCAGCAATCTGTCATCCCTGGATTTGGAGACTTCCTGCTGCGTCTGTCTCCCTCTGAAGTAGCCGCCTCCTCCATCCTCACAGACTTCTGGGAGGAAGCATTCAACTGCAGCTTGAAGAAAAGTGAGAAACGAACATGATCAAGTCTCAGTTTGATTTGTGTTTTATTTAAAGAATCTTGTCTAAAACTAACAACAGAGTTAAAATGATCAAAGAATACTCATCTAATTTGAAAATATGCACAATATTTTTGTTATTTTCAGTTTTTGATACAAAAAAGAGGCTTTGTGATGGAACTGAAGACTTAGTGACTCTCAAGATCCCATTTACTGAAACGTCTAAATTCAGAATTACCAACATGGTGTACAAGGCTGTTTATGCCATAGCACATGCTATTCACACTGCAGTCTGTCAGGAAACTTCATCCACATCTAATTGTAAAAAACGATCAATGTTAGACTTAAGTCAGGTAAGATTTCATTTAAAAAATCATCTTGACACATCATATCATACTAAATAACTTCATTCAACAGAGTGCAGTTCTTGGTACCCCTTCCATTATTTTTGTGCAGGTTTTTACCAAACTGAAGGAAGTCAACTTCACCCAGAACGGTTACCATGTGTCATTTGATGCTAATGGAGATCCTGTGGCTTTTTATGAAGTTGTCAACTGGCAGAAGAGTGAGAGTGGGATTATTGAACCGATAACAGTGGGGTACTATGATGCTTCGCTGCCAAAAGGCCAGGAGTTTCGTATCAACAGGAACTTAACTTGGTTGGATGGAGGCCTGGAAGTAATGGCAAAAATGCAACATTGCTGTTTGAAAATAGCTGTGTAGCACATGGTTACTTTTTTCCTAATTTCAATTTTTTTCTGTTTTCCAGGTTCCAGTCTCCGTTTGCTCAGAGAGTTGTCCTCCAGGAACTCGTAAAGTGTTGCAGAAAGGAAAACCAATCTGCTGCTACGACTGTATACCATGTCCTGAAGGAGAGATCAGTAATATGACGGGTGAACCTGTTTAACATGTACATTTTTACAATCACATATTTTAAATACTTACAACCATTTCTGACTTTATATTTAGATTCTGCTGATTGCATCGCATGTCCCAGAGAGTTCTGGCCTAATGCAGAAAAAGATGCCTGTTTCCCCAAAGCTGTGGAGTTTCTTTCCTTCGATGAAATCCTGTCAGTCATCCTGGCCGTATTCTCCATTAGTGGAGCCTGTCTGGCCATAATTACTACAGTGATTTTCTTCCATCACAGAACAACTCCGATTGTCAGAGCCAACAACTCTGAGCTGAGCTTCCTGCTGCTCTTCTCTCTGACTCTGTGTTTCTTATGTTCACTAACTTTCATTGGAGCCCCCTCTGAGTGGTCCTGCATGCTGCGGCACACAGCGTTTGGCATCACATTTGTTCTCTGTATCTCCTGTGTTCTTGGCAAAACTATAGTGGTTCTAATGGCCTTTAAAGCTACACTTCCTGGAAGTAATGCTATGAAATGGTTTGGTCCTCTTCAACAAAAATTGACTGTAGTGTCTTTAACTTTTATCCAAGTTATAATATGTATCACATGGTTGGTTGTGAGTCCTCCCTTCCCAGTGAAAAATCTGACCACCTACAAGGAGAAGATCATCCTGGAATGTGCGTTAGGCTCTGCTGTTGGTTTCTGGGCTGTGCTCGGCTACATCGGCCTGCTGGCTGTGTTTTGCTTTGTGTTAGCTGTTCTAGCTCGGAAACTACCTGATAATTTCAACGAAGCCAAGATGATAACCTTCAGCATGTTGATATTCTGTGCCGTCTGGATCACCTTCATCCCAGCTTATGTCAGCTCTCCTGGAAAATTTACTGTGGCTGTGGAGATATTTGCTATTCTGGCCTCCAGTTTTGGACTGATACTGTGTATATTTGCTCCAAAGTGTTACATTATTTTGATTCAGCCAGAGAAAAACACTAAAAAACATTTGATGAACAAAAATTGATTGGGTACTGTCAATAATTAGAAAATATTATAAAATGAAGGGATTTCTTTGTATTAGTTTATTTTCCGATGTTACATTTTAATGCACAGTCATTCTACTTGGATGTAATTTTTTTTCCTACATTAGTCTATTTGTGACATTTTGTGAAATAACTAGGAAACCTATTTAAATAACAAATAAAACTTATGTAAAACTACAACTTGGCTTGGTGTCACTCCCCCTACTTTAAATCCCATCTTGCTTTAAAAAGCAAATGGGTAAAAGTCCCAGGGGGCAAAGACTTTGGATCTACTCCACTCTTTATCATGTGTGTCAGGTGAGATGTTTTTTTTTAACTCAATATATTTTATATTAATTATTTTCTGGTTTGGGTGTAGGACAAGTTCTGCACAATATTACAAAAAAATACAAAATTTGACTGATGGACGGACAGATATATAAATTAATATATATATTAATTTATTATGGCAAAACCTAATGCCACACACATTCAACATGCAAAGTAATGGCAAAAAACGTAGTGCTCCACGTGTGAAAATAGGTCTCCTGGGATTCTCCTGGGCACTCGAACAATGAGTCTTATTTCTATACTGCCTTTGTTCAGAGTCTTAGACAGGTTATATAAATCGATGTCAACACTTCCCCACCTTTAGAGGTTGAGGGATGGAGATCTCACTTCTCCTTATGGGCCTGAGACTGGCTCTGAGCCAGAGTGTTGGCTCAGTTTTTGCTATTAGTGGGTCAGATATTGTCGAAAACGGGACCTTACCCATAAAATGTATCCTGCAGGGTACAGCTCGTACGCCTGCATTCTCAATGGATGGGGAGTTCAGTATTGGCGGTGTTTTTTCCTTACATTACAAGGAGCTCACAAAGATTCATAGCTACACCACTGCGCCTGAGCCGCCCACCTGCACAGGGAGGTTGGTAAGAGGGAGCATGGTGGGAAATGGAGGGGGTGATATACTGAAAAGTCAGGGTTATGATTTGTGTGATGTAGAAATGTGCAGCAAATTGTAATGACTTATAGACGTAAGGATATGTTTTCAAGAATTATTTCCATAACATCCAAATTAATGCAGTCAGTGTAAGAAAATTCTATATAGATACTGATTGAGAAAATCTGACACTGACAATAATAAAGTCAAATTCAAAAAAATTAGAATATGCTTTCAAAAGAGGCTCGTTTGTCAGATAAATGTACAATTTGACAAAGAAAAGTTGTAAGCAGTGTTTACACATTAGATCCACTTTTTTACACTCAGAATGACTTTGTTACAATGTAACATTCTGATCTGAAATGTAATTTATTGCAACCAATAAATCACCATCATTAACAGAAAGAAGCTTTAAATAATCAACCTGTGAGGAATTAATCTATATAACACATACTATCAACGGAGATCGTAAAAAACATAAACTTTTTAATTAAACTGACATCTTTTGAGTGTGACTGTACATAGAAAAAATACGAAACGTTTTCCTCATCTATCTTTTGTCTAAGAGTAATTTTGCTGGTGATCATTTGAACTGATGTTATGTTATACATAAAAAGGAGTAATTTAAATATCTGTGTGCAGTGTCAACAGTCATGAACTACGCCTCGGTCGTGCAATGATCTTTGCAATTGAGGAGATAAACAACAGCACAGAGTTGCTGCCTGGGATTAAACTCGGGTATAAGATCTATGATTCATGCGCCTCCGTGACTGTGGCCACTCATGTGGCATTTCAGCTGTCAAACGGGGAGGACCCCGTGATTCAGACAGGCCATAATTGTTCTAATTTAGGAGTGGTAATGGGTGTTATTGGTGCCTCTAGTTCCACACCATCTATTGGCATGTCACGCATCTTTGGTCCCTTCAATATTCCTCTGGTAAGAAGTTTGAATTTATCAGAAAATATAAAAATTTATTTCAGTGTATGTCTGTAAAAAAGATGAATTGTTGCTTGTTTTTGCTTTAGGTGAGCCACTTTGCTACATGTGCATGTCTGTCAGATAAGCAGCAGTTCCCGACTTTCTTCAGAACAATTCCCAGTGACCATTATCAAGCTGATGCGTTGGCCAAACTGGTGAAACACTTTGGCTGGACTTGGATAGGAGCCATTTACTCTAACACAGATTATGGAAGAAATGGCATGGCATCTTTTCTAGAAGCAGCACACAAAGAAGGGATCTGTGTGGAGTACACTGAATCTTTCTATCGGACTGAACCACAAAAGATTCAAATAGTAGCAGATGTCATCCGCAGGTTTGAGCCTCTTCTATTTTCTTAATGTGCTTAGTTAAGATGTAGACCGTTTTTATTAACCACTTCAAAACACTTTTAAGACAATTAAAAACTGATTTCATACAAGTAAATCTGAAAGTAGCTATAAACGTTTTTTTTCTCTTCAGGTCAACTTCAATCGTTGTGGTGGCTTTTACAGCCGCTGGTGATATGAAACTCCTGTTCGAGGAGTTAAACCAACAACCTTCTCCTCCTCGTCAGTGGATTGGAAGTGAGGGCTGGATAACAGACCTTCAGCTGATGAGATTCAGTTTCTGTGCAGGAGCCATTGGAGTTGCTATTCAGCAATCTGTCATCCCTGGATTTGGAGACTTCCTGCTGCGTCTGTCTCCCTCTGAAGTAGCCGCCTCCTCCGTCCTCACAGACTTCTGGGAGGAAGCATTCAACTGCAGCTTGAAGAAAAGTGAGAAACGAACATGATCAATTCCCAGTTTGATTTGTGTTTTATTTAAAGAATCTTGTCTAAAATTAACAACAGAGTTAAAATGATCAAAGAATACTCATCTAATTTGAAAATATGCACAATATTTTTGTTATTTTCAGTTTTTGATACAAAAAAGAGGCTTTGTGATGGAACTGAAGACTTAGTGACTCTCAAGATCCCATTTACTGAAACGTCTAAATTCAGAATTACCAACATGGTGTACAAGGCTGTTTATGCCATAGCACATGCTATTCACACTGCAGTGTGTCAGGAAACTTCATCCACATCTAATTGTAAAAAACGATCAATGTTAGACTTAAGTCAGGTAAGATTTAATTTAAAAAATCATCTTGACACATCATATCATACTAAATAACTTCATTCAACAGAGTGCAGTTCTTGGTACCCCTTCCATTATTTTTGTGCAGGTTTTTACCAAACTGAAGGAAGTCAACTTCACCCAGAACGGTTACCATGTGTCATTTGATGCTAATGGAGATCCTGTGGCTTTTTATGAAGTTGTCAACTGGCAGAAGAGTGAGAGTGGGATTATTGAACCGATAACAGTGGGGTACTATGATGCTTCGCTGCCAAAAGGCCAGGAGTTTCGTATCAACAGGAATTTAACTTGGTTGGATGGAGGCCTGGAAGTAATGGCAAAAATGCAACATTGCTGTTTGAAAATAGCTGTGTAGCACATGGTTACTTTTTTCCTAATTTCAATTTTTTTCTGTTTTCCAGGTTCCAGTCTCCGTTTGCTCAGAGAGTTGTCCTCCAGGAACTCGCAAAGTGTTGCAGAAAGGAAAACCAATCTGCTGCTACGACTGTATACCATGTCCTGAAGGAGAGATCAGTAATATGACGGGTGAACCTGTTTAACATGTACATTTTTACAATCACATATTTTAAATACTTACAACCATTTCCGACTTTATATTTAGATTCTGCTGATTGCATCGCATGTCCCAGAGAGTTCTGGCCTAATGCAGAAAAAGATGCCTGTTTCCCCAAAGCTGTGGAGTTTCTTTCCTTCGATGAAATCCTGTCAGTCATCCTGGCCGTATTCTCCATTAGTGGAGCCTGTTTGGCCATAATTACTACAGTGATTTTCTTCCATCACAGAACAACTCCGATTGTCAGAGCCAACAACTCTGAGCTGAGCTTCCTGCTGCTCTTCTCTCTGACTCTGTGTTTCTTATGTTCACTAACTTTCATTGGAGCCCCCTCTGAGTGGTCCTGCATGCTGCGGCACACAGCGTTTGGCATCACATTTGTTCTCTGTATCTCCTGTGTTCTTGGCAAAACTATAGTGGTTCTAATGGCCTTTAAAGCTACACTTCCTGGTAGTAATGCTATGAAATGGTTTGGTCCTCCACAACAAAGGATGACTGTAGTGTCTTTTACATTTATTCAGGTTATAATATGTATCATATGGTTGGTTGTGAGTCCTCCCTTCCCAGTGAAAAATCTGACCACCTACAAGGAGAAGATCATCCTGGAATGTGCGTTAGGCTCTGCTGTTGGTTTCTGGGCTGTGCTCGGCTACATCGGCCTGCTGGCTGTGTTTTGCTTTGTGTTAGCTGTTCTAGCTCGGAAACTACCTGATAATTTCAACGAAGCCAAGATGATAACCTTCAGCATGTTGATATTCTGTGCCGTCTGGATCACCTTCATCCCAGCTTATGTCAGCTCTCCTGGAAAATTTACTGTGGCTGTGGAGATATTTGCCATTCTGGCCTCCAGTTTTGGACTGATACTGTGTATATTTGCTCCAAAGTGTTACATTATTTTGATTCAGCCAGAGAAAAACACTAAAAAACATTTGATGAACAAAAATTGATTGGGTACTGTCAATAATTAGAAAATATTATAAAATGAAGGGATTTCTTTGTATTAGTTTATTTTCCGATGTTACAATTTAATGCACAGTCATTCTACTTGGATGTAATTTTTTTTCCTACATTAGTCTATTTGTGACATTTTGTGAAATAACTAGGAAACCTATTTAAATAACAAATAAAACTTATGTAAAACTACAACTTGGCTTGGTGTCACTCCCCCTACTTTAAATCCCATCTTGCTTTAAAAAGCAAATGGGTAAAAGTCCCAGGGGGCAAAGACTTTGGATCTACTCCACTCTTTATCATGTGTGTCAGGTGAGATGTTTTTTTTTAACTCAATATATTTTATATTAATTATTTTCTGGTTTGGGTGTAGGACAAGTTCTGCACAATATTACAAAAAAATACAAAATTTGACTGATGGACGGACAGATATATAAATTAATATATATATTAATTTATTATGGCAAAACCTAATGCCACACACATTCAACATGCATATGTAATGGCAAAAAACGTAGTGCTCCACGTGTGAAAGTAGGTCTCCTGGGCACTCGAACAATGAGTCTTATTTCTATACTGCCTTTGTTCAGAGTCTTAGACAGGTTATATAAATCGATGTCAACACTTCCCCACCTTTAGAGGTTGAGGGATGGAGATCTCACTTCTCCTTATGGGCATGAGACTGGCTCTGAGCCAGAGTGTTGGCTCAGTTTTTGCTATTAGTGGGTCAGACATTGTCGAAAATGGGACCTTACCCATAAAATGTATCCTGCAGGGTACAGCTCGTACGCCTGCATTCTCAATGGATGGGGAGTTCATTATTGGCGGTGTTTTTTCCTTACATTACAAGGAGCTCACAAAGATTCATAGCTACACCACTGCGCCTGAGCCGCCCACCTGCACAGGGAGGTTGGTAAGAGGGAGCATGGTGGGAAATGGAGGGGGTGATATACTGAAAAGTCAGGGTTATGATTTGTGTGATGTAGAAATGTGCAGCAAAATGTAATGAATTATAGACATAAGGATTTGATTTCAAGAATTATTTGCATAACATCCAAATTAATGCGGTCAATGTAAGAAAATTCTATATAGATACTGATTGAGAAAATCTGACACTGACAATAATAAAGTCAAATTCAAAAAAATTAGAATATTCTTTCAAAAGAGGCTCGTTTGTCAGATAAATGTACAATTTGACAAAGAAAAGTTGTAAGCAGTGTTTACACATTAGATCCACTTTTTTACACTCAGAATGACTTTGTTACAATGTAACATTCTGATCTGAAATGTAATTTATTGCAACCAATAAATCACCATCATTAACAGAAAGAAGCTTTAAATAATCAACCTGTGAGGAATTAATCTATATAACACATACTATCAACGGAGATCGTAAAAAACATAAACTTTTTAATTAAACTGACATCTTTTGAGTGTGACTGTACATAGAAAAAATACGAAACGTTTTCCTCATCTATCTTTTGTCTAAGAGTAATTTTGCTGGTGATCATTTGAACTGATGTTATGTCATACATAAAAAGGAGTAACATGTAAATGTCTGTGTGCAGTGTCAACAGTCGTGAACTACGCTTTGGTCGTGCAATGATCTTTGCAATTGAGGAGATAAACAACAGCACAGAGTTGCTGCCTGGGATTAAACTCGGGTATAAGATCTATGATTCATGCGCCTCCGTGACTGTGGCCACTCATGTGGCATTTCAGCTGTCAAACGGGGAGGACCCCGTGATT
The DNA here is from genome assembly GCF_051168715.1 of Poecilia mexicana. Lineage (NCBI taxonomy): Eukaryota > Metazoa > Chordata > Actinopteri > Cyprinodontiformes > Poeciliidae > Poecilia > Poecilia mexicana. The sequence continues at coordinate 29,124,407 of NW_028263382.1, read as the reverse complement.
CAGACAGGCCATAATTGTTCTAATTTAGGAGTGGTAATGGGTGTTATTGGTGCCTCTAGTTCCACACCATCTATTGGCATGTCACGCATCTTTGGTCCCTTCAATATTCCTCTGGTAAGAAGTTTGAATTTATCAGAAATTATAAAAATTTATTTCAGTGTATGTCTGTTAAAAAGATGAATTGTTGCTTGTTTTTGCTTTAGGTGAGCCACTTTGCTACATGTGCATGTCTGTCAGATAAGCAGCAGTTCCCGACTTTCTTCAGAACAATTCCCAGTGACCATTATCAAGCTGATGCGTTGGCCAAACTGGTGAAACACTTTGGCTGGACTTGGATAGGAGCCATTTACTCTAACACAGATTATGGAAGAAATGGCATGGCATCTTTTCTAGAAGCAGCACACAAAGAAGGGATCTGTGTGGAGTACACTGAATCTTTCTATCGGACTGAACCACAAAAGATTCAAATAGTAGCAGATGTCATCCGCAGGTTTGAGCCTCTTCTATTTTCTTAATGTGCTTAGTTAAGATGTAGACCGTTTTTATTAACCACTTCAAAACACTTTTAAGACAATTAAAAACTGATTTCATACAAGTAAATCTGAAAGTAGCTATAAACGTTTTTTTTCTCTTCAGGTCAACTTCGATCGTTGTGGTGGCTTTTACAGCCACTGGTGATATGAAACTCCTGTTCGAGGAGTTAAACCAACAACCTTCTCCTCCTCGTCAGTGGATTGGAAGTGAGGGCTGGATAACAGACCTTCAGCTGATGAGATTCAGTTTCTGTGCAGGAGCCATTGGAGTTGCTATTCAGCAATCTGTCATCCCTGGATTTGGAGACTTCCTGCTGCGTCTGTCTCCCTCTGAAGTAGCCGCCTCCTCCGTCCTCACAGACTTCTGGGAGGAAGCATTCAACTGCAGCTTGAAGAAAAGTGAGAAACGAACATGATCAAGTCTCAGTTTGATTTGTGTTTTATTTAAAGAATCTTGTCTAAAACTAACAACAGAGTTAAAATGATCAAAGAATACTCATCTAATTTGAAAATATGCACAATATTTTTGTTATTTTCAGTTTTTGATACAAAAAAGAGGCTTTGTGATGGAACTGAAGACTTAGTGACTCTCAAGATCCCATTTACTGAAACGTCTAAATTCAGAATTACCAACATGGTGTACAAGGCTGTTTATGCCATAGCACATGCTATTCACACTGCAGTCTGTCAGGAAACTTCATCCACATCTAATTGTAAAAAACGATCAATGTTAGACTTAAGTCAGGTAAGATTTAATTTAAAAAATCATCTTGACACATCATATCATACTAAATAACTTCATTCAACAGAGTGCAGTTCTTGGTACCCCTTCCATTATTTTTGTGCAGGTTTTTACCAAACTGAAGGAAGTCAACTTCACCCAGAACGGTTACCATGTGTCATTTGATGCTAATGGAGATCCTGTGGCTTTTTATGAAGTTGTCAACTGGCAGAAGAGTGAGAGTGGGATTATTGAACCGATAACAGTGGGGTACTATGATGCTTCGCTGCCAAAAGGCCAGGAGTTTCGTATCAACAGGAACTTAACTTGGTTGGATGGAGGCCTGGAAGTAATGGCAAAAATGCAACATTGCTGTTTGAAAATAGCTGTGTAGCACATGGTTACTTTTTTCCTAATTTCAATTTTTTTCTGTCTCAGGTTCCAGTCTCCGTTTGCTCAGAGAGTTGTCCTCCAGGAACTCGTAAAGTGTTGCAGAAAGGAAAACCAATCTGCTGCTACGACTGTATACCATGTCCTGAAGGAGAGATCAGTAATATGACAGGTGAACCTGTTTAAAATGTACATTTTTACAATCACATATTTTAAATACTTACAATCATTTCTGACTTTATATTTAGATTCTGCTGATTGCATCGCATGTCCCAGAGAGTTCTGGCCTAATGCAGAAAAAGATGCCTGTTTCCCCAAACCTGTGGAGTTTCTTTCCTTCGATGAAATCCTGTCAGTCATCCTGGCCGTATTCTCCATTAGTGGAGCCTGTTTGGCCATAATTACTACAGTGATTTTCTTCCATCACAGAACAACTCCGATTGTCAGAGCCAACAACTCTGAGCTGAGCTTCCTGCTTCTCTTCTCTCTGACTCTGTGTTTCTTATGTTCACTAACTTTCATTGGAGCCCCCTCTGAGTGGTCCTGCATGCTGCGGCACACAGCGTTTGGCATCACATTTGTTCTCTGTATCTCCTGTGTTCTTGGGAAAACTATAGTGGTTCTAATGGCCTTTAAAGCTACACTTCCTGGTAGTAATGCTATGAAATGGTTTGGTCCTCCACAACAAAGGATGACTGTAGTGTCTTTTACATTCATTCAGGTTATAATATGTATCATATGGTTGGTTGTGAGTCCTCCCTTCCCAGTGAAAAATCTGACCACCTACAAGGAGAAGATCATCCTGGAATGTGCGTTAGGCTCTGCTGTTGGTTTCTGGGCTGTGCTCGGCTACATCGGCCTGCTGGCTGTGTTTTGCTTTGTGTTAGCTGTTCTAGCTCGGAAACTACCTGATAATTTCAACGAAGCCAAGATGATAACCTTCAGCATGTTGATATTCTGTGCCGTCTGGATCACCTTCATCCCAGCTTATGTCAGCTCTCCTGGAAAATTTACTGTGGCTGTGGAGATATTTGCTATTCTGGCCTCCAGCTTTGGACTGATACTGTGTATATTTGCTCCAAAGTGTTTCATCATTTTGTTTAAGCCAGAGAAGAACACTAAAAAATATTTAATGAACAAAACCAAAATGTAAAATGTGAATGTGGTAAGACATGCACAGACAAATCATGCAAGAAAAGTTAACTGCTCATGCTTACTAATGTGCATATCATTCTTTTGATGTCATTTTATTAATTTTTTATTTTAGAAAAATGTTGAAATGTTCATTTAAATTTGCAAATTAAATTTGAACTGTATGTCTTCATATTGTAGATTGTATATTTCACTTTTTAGTTCATAATTCCAACATTCAGTAGTGAACCTGGATTGGTCAAAATCTCTCTACAAATTTATATGAGGCTTTAGAGTTTTGATCTATTACATCATCAGATCAGTCAAAGAATAACTACAGTTATTCCTTGACTATGGCTAAGACCAAGTTTAATGAAATCAACTTGAAGCTGATCTTATTAAACCACAACAATCAATAATGTTAATCGTAGACTAAAAATTTGTAGATCTTTTCCAGTTTGCATATTCCGTGTCTTGCAAAAGCACTCATACCTCTTCAACATTTCCATATTTTGTCACATTACAACCACAAACAAATATATTCATTGGAATTAAACATGAAAGATACAGTGGTACACAATTGTCCAATAAATTATACACGGTTCAAAACATTTTTTACAAATAAAAAACTATGTGTGCAGTGTGCAGAAGTATCCAGATTCCCTGAGTCAATACTTTTTGGAGCTACAACTTTTGCTACAACTACAGCTGCAAGTATTTTAGGGTTCGTCTCTACCAGCTTTGTGCGTCTAGTGACTGAAATTTTTGCCTATTCTTTGCAAAACAGCTCAAACTCAGTCTGATTAGATGGAGAGCATTTGTCTACAGCAGTTTTCAGATCTTGCCACAGATTCTCAAATGGTTTTAGGTCTGTACTTTGACTGGGCCATTCTGACAAATGAATATGTTTTGTTTTAAATTGGCCCCTTGTAATCTTGACTTTATGTTTAGGGTCGTTATCCTGCTGGAAGGTGAACAGCCATCCTAGGTTCAAGTCTTTTGCAGACTCCAACAGGTTTTCTTTCAAGATTGCCCTGTATTCGGCTCCATCCATCTTCCCCTCAACTTTGAGCATCTTCCTTGTTCCTGCTGAAGAGAAGCACCCCCAGAGCATCATGGTGCCACCACCATATTTGAAACTGGTGATGGTGTGTTCAGAGTTCTCTCCCTCACGTAGCGCTTTGAATTTTGGGGGGAAAGTTCAATAATGGCCTCGTTTGTTCAAAGCACCATCTTCAGGGCTTCCGGAAAACTGCAAAAAGGACTTCTTATGGTTAGGTTTTGTCAACGCCATCCTTCTTGCCACTTCAAGACCATTAGTTGTGAATTGCACAACTAATGGTTGCCCTGAGGACAGACTCCCCCACCTGAGCAGTAGATCTCGGCATTTGGTTCAGAGTCACCTTGAATGCATCTCTGAGCAGCGCTCTCCTTGTTCGGCCTGTAAGTTTAGGTGGACAGCCTGTCTCGGTAGGTTTACAAGTCGTGCCATACTCTTTCCATGATGGGTTGAACAGTGCTCCATGTGACGGTCAAACCTTGGGAAATCTTTTTATAGTATAAGCTTACTTTAAATATCTCCACCGCTTTCTCCCTGACCTGACTGATGTGTTCCTTGGACTTCATGGTGCTCTGAGGGCAGAGGTTGGCAGAGCAGCTGGATTTGTACTGAGATTAGATTACACACAGGTGGATGCTATTTAGTCTTAAGTAATCATCAGGCAACTTCTGAAAGCAAATGGTTGCGCTCAGTTAAAAATGGAAGAATTCTTTTGCACACACCATTTTTCAGACTTTTCAGGTTTTTGTTTGTAAAAAGACATTTTGAATCATGCTTAATTTTCTTTCTACTTCACAACTGTATACCACTTTTAGTTGGTCTTCCACATAAGAAAGATACATAGATAGATAGATAGATAGATAGATAGATAGATAGATAGATAGATAGATATAAGACCCTGCTGTTTTTTATTTTCTTCAAACCAACATTAACTCTATTATTACTCATATGAATGTAAAAAAAACAACAACAACCAAATAACTGCCTATGAATCTAAAGTCACTTTATTTTAAATACTTGCTCCATTTTCATTTTATTTGAAATACAGTTTAGTGTTTTGAGTCTTAATCCCATGTTTCTGTTTTACCTTTATCTTGCTGCATTGTTTTGCTTTTTTTTAACTCTACAAGGTACAGTATTGTTTATGCTACCAGTTAGCAGTAGTTGCTAACTGGTAGCATCCTGCTAACATCACTCACCAGAGCTCCAGGAGGAAAAGCGTTGTGGTTAAACTTGACAAAAACGCTGTTGTCCCCAAAAAGCAGAACTATAAAAGAGCTATAATTTGTTAAGCCAAGTCGTAACACATGAAAGATTGTATTTTTATGATATTCCGGGATGTTTTTTGCACACAGCACAGGACTTGCCGTTTATCCTCCTACTACTGCACATATAAATGAAAATGCGCCCCCTACTGGTGCCAATTAAAATTCTGCAGCTTTATCATAATGAGGAGTTTATGTCTTACATGGGTTGCAACAAGAATAACGCTGCTACCAAAATCCATGAATGGTAAGAACAAATCAGACAGCTAGATGATGTAATCTATGTGATGTCATGATGATGTTTTGGAGAAGAGTTATATGGAGCAGTAGCAACACTCACATCCACATTTAGAGATTTGAGGGATGGAGAACTCATTTCTCCTGATTGGCTTAAAACTGGCTCAGAGTATATTTGTTGTTTTAGTTGTTGCTTTTGGTGTATCAGATAGAGTGAAAAATGGGGCTTTGGCTATCAACTGTACTCTGCAGGGTACAGCTCGTATGCCTGCATTCTCAATGGATGGGGAGTTCATTATTGGCGGGGTTTTTGCAATCCATTATAAGGAGCTCACAAAGATTCACAGCTACACAACTGTGCCTGAGCCGCCCACCTGCACAGGGAGGTTGGTAAGAGGGAGCATGGTGGGATATGAAGACAGTGTTATGCTGAAAACGGAAAAGGTTTTTTATTTGTATGCTGCAAAGTGCAATGATTTATTTAACAGGGTTTATTTTTTTGTAATTTTGCATGACCTGAAAATTAATTTCAACAGAGAAAGGTCCATTTATATGTTAGTGAAGTTGTGTAAATGACACAATTTCAAACCCAAAAGGGTCAGAAGTGATAAGAAACAACTTAAATAGTAGATGATACTATGTAGTTTATGATATTATCTGGTGTGTGAAACTGTAAATTGACATTTTTCTTCAAAAAAAAAAAGCAGTAACATGTAAATGTCTGTGTGCAGTGTCAACAGTCGTGAACTACGCCTCGGTCGTGCAATGATCTTTGCAATTGAGGAGATAAACAACAGCACAGAGCTGCTGCCTGGGATTAAACTCGGGTATAAGATCTATGACACATGCGCCTCTGTGACTGTGGCCACTCATGCGGCATTTCAGCTGTCAAACGGGGAGGACCCCGTGATTCAGACAGGCCATAATTGTTCTAATTTAGGAGTGGTAATGGGTGTTATTGGTGACTCTGGATCCACACAATCCATCGGCATTTCACGCATCTTTGGTCCCTTCAACATTCCTCTGGTAAGTAGTTTGAAATGTTTAAAAGCTGTATGTCTGTGTATGTCTGTTAAAAATATATTTTTTTTTGTTTGTTTTTGCTTTAGGTGAGCCACTTTGCTACATGTGCATGTCTGTCAGATAAGCAGCAGTTCCCGACTTTCTTCAGAACAATTCCCAGTGACCATTATCAAGCTGATGCGTTGGCCAAACTGGTGAAACACTTTGGCTGGACTTGGATAGGAGCCATTTACTCTAACACAGATTATGGAAGAAATGGCATGGCATCTTTTCTTGAAGCAGCACACAAAGAAGGGATCTGTGTGGAGTACACTGAATCTTTTTATCGGACCGACCCAAAGAGCAAGATCCAAACTGTTGCTGATGTTATCCGCAGGTTTATGCATCTTTGATTTGGTTTGAGCTCTTCGGTTAGATACAGAAATGTTTTGTAGGAAAAGTTAAAGAATAAAATATTTTACTTTTATTTCACTAAATCTAAAAAGTACTGAAATATGTTTTAGACATTACATTCTATTGTCTTTTCAGGTCGACATCAATCGCAATAGTGGCATTTATATCTGATGGTGATATAAAACTCCTATTCGAGGAGTTAAACCAACAACCTTCTCCTCCTCGTCAGTGGATTGGAAGTGAGGGCTGGATAACAGACCTTCAGCTGATGAGATTCAGTTTCTGTGCAGGAGCCATTGGAGTTGCTATTCAGCAATCTGTCATCCCTGGATTTGGAGACTTCCTGCTGCGTCTGTCTCCCTCTGAAGTAGCCGCCTCCTCCGTCCTCACAGACTTCTGGGAGGAAGCATTCAACTGCAGCTTGAAGAAAAGTGAGAAACGAACATGATCAATTCCAAATTATACTTTGAATAAAAATTTAAAAAATCAAATATTTTATACAGAAATCAATGTCTGTCCTCTACTGATATTCAAAATTAACTCAATGATGTTACTATGTATTTTATATGATATTCATCCCACAGTAATTTTCAAGATCATTTTATGCATGACTTTAATAGGTGTAACTGAGCTGAAACTCTAAAGGATTTATCATGTAAAACAAATGTATGACAACACTTTCGTCTTCTTTTTTTTTCCTTTTTAAGATGCCTCTGCAAAAGAGAGGCTTTGTGATGGAACTGAAGACTTAGTGACTCTCAAGATCCCGTTTACTGAAACGTCTAAATTCAGAATTACCAACATGGTGTACAAGGCTGTTTATGCCATAGCACATGCTATTCACACTGCAGTGTGTCAGGAAACTAATTTCACTACTACCTGTATAAAACAAAAAACATTTGACAAAAATCAGGTGGGATTAAAGCTAAATATATTCTCTTGATAGAAATAAATATTTTTTTATTATTTCAGTGTTGTTGAAATTCCATTTACTCACTTTTATTATTTTCATCTTGTCAGGTTTTTACTGAGCTAAAGAGAGTGAATTTTACCCAGAATGGTTACCATGTGTCTTTTGATGCTAATGGAGACCCTGTGGCTTCATATGATGTTGTTAACTGGCAGAAAAGTGAGAGTGGGATTATTGAACTGGTAACAGTGGGGTACTATGATGCATCACTGCCCAAAGGCCAGGAGTTTCACATTTACAAGAATCTAACCTGGTTGGATGGAGACACGCAAGTAATCAAAAGAGTGCAACATTGCTCATCTTCTTGAAAATCACATGTTTAACTATTTTTTTTTGTTTTGTTTCAGGTTCCAGTGTCCATTTGCTCAGAGAGTTGTACACCAGGAACTCGTAAAGTGTTGCAGAAAGGAAAACCAATCTGCTGCTATGACTGTATACCATGTCCTGAAGGAGAGATCAGTAATATGACAGGTGATTGTAATGTTTTCCTGCAAACCTGCACCATCAAACAGTAAAGGAGTAACAACCATTTATAACTTTATTTTCAGATTCTCCTGATTGCATTCCATGTCCAGGAGAGTTCTGGTCAAATGCAAAGAGAGATGCCTGTTTTCCCAAACCTGTGGAGTTTCTTTCCTTCAATGAAGTCCTGTCAATCATCCTGGCTGTATTTTCTGTTGGTGGAGCCTTTCTGGCCATTATCACAGGACTGCTTTTCTTCCATCACAGAACAACTCCGATTGTCAGAGCCAACAACTCTGAGCTGAGCTTCTTGCTGCTCTTCTCTCTGACTCTGTGTTTCTTATGTTCACTAACTTTCATTGGAGCCCCCTCTGAGTGGTCCTGCATGCTGCGGCACACAGCGTTTGGCATCACATTTGTTCTCTGTATCTCCTGTGTTCTTGGGAAAACTATAGTGGTTCTAATGGCCTTTAAAGCTACACTTCCAGGTAACAATGTTATGAAATGGTTTGGACCTGTACAACAAAGGATTACTGTAGTGTCTGTAACCTTAATTCAGGTTATAATATGTATCATATGGTTGGTTGTGAGTCCTCCCTTCCCAGTGAAAAATCTGACCACCTACAAGGAGAAGATCATCCTGGAATGTGCGTTAGGCTCTGCTGTTGGTTTCTGGGCTGTGCTCGGCTACATCGGCCTGCTGGCTGTGTTTTGCTTTGTGTTAGCTGTTCTAGCTCGGAAACTACCTGATAATTTCAACGAAGCCAAGATGATAACCTTCAGCATGTTGATATTCTGTGCTGTCTGGATCACCTTCATCCCAGCTTATGTCAGCTCTCCTGGAAAATTTACTGTGGCTGTGGAGATATTTGCTATTCTGGCCTCCAGTTTTGGACTGATACTGTGTATATTTGCTCCAAAGTGTTTCATTATTTTGTTTCAACCAGAAAAAAACACCAAAAAACATTTAATGAACAAAAACCCAATGTAAACTGTAAATGTCTTGAATATGAGATTGCCAGCAATGATGTGATAAGTCATGCAAAAAAACTTAAACTTCTCATGGTCACCAAATACGTATGTCATGTTTATTTTTGCTTTTTTACATTTAGAATAATATTGAAACGTATGTTTAAATTCGCAAATTAAATTTTAAATCTCCATCTTCAAATTGTTGAGTCTGGATTTTACATTTTATTTCAGGCTTTGTTTCAATACAATTGAACCCATAATTCAATAGTACACATGGAATGATTTAAGTCCCTTTAAAGGTTAATGTGAGCCTTTATAAAGTCCTAAGGGTTAGAGTCCCAGTTGACGGAGTTTCAACTAAAGTCCTAAGGGTTAGGGTAGGGCTCCATTAAGTCTCAAGAATCCCATTCAATATGCGCCAACATGTTGGAAAAGGCTCTCTGGTATCAGGGAAAGCAAACACGGACATTTTGGCATTAAGTAAACGGGACATTCTGGGTGATTTTTGCGACATTTGGGAGCATTGAACTTTTCTGCATTTTCCACAAGATGGGGCTCTTGTATTATGATCAGAGTCGTGGGGGGTGGCTGGCTGCCACGGGGGAGCATGGACTGTGTCCTAAGGTAGCATTGGAGAGTTTTCTTGCTTTCTGAGCCTGGTGGTCGACCGGAAGTGTGTGTTGGGGTTTTTCAGGACCGGGTGTGTGTGTGGGGGATTTGTGCATCCACTGGTGGACCAGTTGCAGGGGTCCACCGTGAGGGAGGGTCAGGCTTCCACAAGGGAGCATGGGCCATGTCCTAAAGGAGCATTTGAGGCTTCTCTTCTTTGCAGAGTACTGGGATACATTGGGAAGGTGAGTTGGCATTCTGTGGGACCAGTGGTGTTGGTGTTGGTTCTGGAGCTCCAGGGGGTGGTCCAGCCGAGGTCCATGCTTGGTTTAGGTGCCTGAATCCCAGGTAGAGAAGGTCCATGAAACTCCCTGGTTCTGGAGAACCAAAGCTGGTTCAAGATTAAGTCCTTGGTCCTCCATGGTTCTTGAGCTAGGGTTACGGGGGTAGGGTCATGAGGGTAGGGTTAGGTTTAACATCCCTGGGAATCCCACAGCCAGGAGGATTTCATAATCTCGTCTTGCAGGGTTCTGGTGACCGAATCCTGGGTAAGGACCCTCCATGAAAATTAGTAAAGTACCGTGACATCAGGGAGGATTAGTCGATGCTCCCAAACGTCAGTCTGCTGACGAAAATAGCCACTGAACTACTGGAGCCAGGTTAACTTTGTAGGTCCTGAGTCATTAAACCGGAGGGTGAAATCAAGTTCACCTGCACCAGTTGTAGATTGCTGGTACTGTCGGTGCACATGTAAAATAGCCACTAAACTACTGGAGCCAGTTGACCTTTGTAGTTCCTGATTCATTAAACCGGAAGGTGAAATCAAGTTCACCTGCATAGTTGGAGATTGCTGGTACTGTCAGTGCACATCTAAAATAGCCACTGAACTGCTAGAGCCAGGCCTGGTTCTGAGCCCCCATGCCCAGGTTAAGTATTTGGGTAGGCTAGAGTCCCAGGTGACAGCGTTTCAACTACAGTCCTAAGAGTTAGAGTCCCAGATGACGGCATTTCAACTAACGTCCTAAGGGTTAGAGTCCCAGTTAAACGGCGTTTTAACAAACTTTTGTATTGTTTTTTTCAATGTTACATTATCTGTGTTTTTGTGTTTAATGATGTAAAGCACTTTGAAATGCCTTGCTGTTGAAATGTGCTATACAAATATAATTTGATTGATTGATTATAGTCTTGATCTAGCTTATCAGATCATAGCTGACAATGGTTGCATAACTAATCATAATTTTGTTGGTTCTAGTCACATAACTTTAGAACTGCTAACACACATTGGCATTTGGAGCATTCATGTCTTATGCTGTCTCTTGATATATTCATTTCAATACCCGAGAGCCCCCTTCCGATAATTTCTTTAATAGTATTATTACCGTTGTTACTGAAAATAGTGAGTAGTAAATGTCCCAAAGTTCTTTTAACTATATTATGTTAATGATCTGGACAGCCAAGCATCTGATGTAGTGAATACTTGCTTGTTCAGTACCATACTGTTGTAAGAGGAAAGACTCTATTTGTTTTTATCTTTCAAAATATATATTATATATTAGTACTGAAAGAGATGTTTAAATCTGAATATATTGAAAAAAGTCCACTTATCTAAAGTTCTTTTGTTTTAAATACTTGCTCCGTTTCCATTTTATTTGCCCTATAGTGTGTTTTTAGTCTTAATCCCATGTTGCTGTTTCTCTTGTATGTTGTTGCAGTGTTTGTTTGTACTCTACAAGGGACAGTCGTGTAGTAAATATAAAAGAAGCTATCAGTTTGCAATTGCTGCTAACATGACTCACCAGAGCTCCACAAAAATAATTAATACACAACTCTTGTACCCAAAAAGCCCAGCTATAAACAAGTTATAATCTGTTAAGACAAGTCGGAACACACAAAAAATGTTTGTATGGAACACTTTGGGTGTAGTTTTTTACCATGTTTCTGGCACACATCAAGTCTAAAAAGGACTTGCTTCTTATCCTCCTCCTACTACACGTAAGTAATAGCGTGCACCATGCTGGTGCTAATTAAAACTATGCAGATATATCACAAAGACAAGTGTTATGGGATGCAACAACAAGAATCACGCTGCTATCAAAATCCATGGATGGTAAGAACAAATCAGACAGCCAGATGATGTAATCTGTGTGATGTCATGATGATGTTTTGGAGAAGAGTTATATGAAGCAAGAGCAACACTCACATCCACCTTTAGAGATTTGAGGGATGGAGAACTCATCTCTCCTTAATGGTTTAAGACTGGCTCATATTTGGCTGATAGTTGTTGCTTTTGGTGTATCAGATAGAGTGAAAAATGGGGCTTTAGCTATCAACTGTACTCTGCAGGGTACAGCTCGCATGCCTGCATTCTCAATGGATGGGGAGTTCATTATTGGCGGGGTTTTTTCCTTACGTTACAAGGAGATCACAAAGATTCACAGCTACACAACTGTGCCTGAGCCGCCCACCTGCACAGGGAGGTTGGTAAGAGGGAGCATGGTGGGATATGAAGAGATTTATACTGAAAACTGAAAAGGTTTTTATTTGAATGCTGCAAAGTGCAATGATTTATTTAACAGAATTTTTTTATTATTATTTTTTAACATCAAAATTAATTTCAACAGAGTAAAAATGAGTTTCTGTATTGGTGAGCTTCTGTAGATGGCACAACTTCATCTGCCAAGGTGAATGGAGAGGGTCAGATGTGATAAGAAACAACTTTATTACTAGATGATACTCTTTAGTTTATGGTATTATCTGGTTTGTGAAAATGTAAAAAGATTTTCTTCAAAAAAAAAAAAAAATCAGTAACATGTAAATGTCTGTGTGCAGTGTCAACAGTCGTGAACTACGCCTTGGTCGTGCAATGATCTTTGCAATTGAGGAGATAAACAACAGTTCAGAGCTGCTGCCTGGGATTAAACTCGGGTATAAGATCTATGACACATGCGCCTCTGTGTCTGTGGCCACTCATGTGGCATTTCAGCTGTCAAACGGGGAGGACCCCATGATTCAGACAGGTCTTAATTGTACTAATTTAGGAGTGGTAATGGGTGTTATTGGTGCCTCTAGTTCCACACCATCTATTGGCATTTCACGCATCTTTGGTCCCTTCAATATTCCTCTGGTAAATTGTTTGAATTTATCACAAAATATACAAATTTATTTTAGTATATGTCTGCTAAAAAGATCAATTGTTGTTTTTGTTGCTTTAGGTGAGCCACTTTGCTACATGTGCATGTCTGTCAGATAAGCAGCAGTTCCCGACTTTCTTCAGAACAATTCCCAGTGACCATTATCAAGCTGATGCGTTGGCCAAACTGGTGAAACACTTTGGTTGGACTTGGATAGGAGCCATTTACTCTAACACAGATTATGGAAGAAATGGCATGGCATCTTTTCTAGAAGCAGCACACAGAGAAGGGATCTGTGTGGAGTACACTGAATCTTTTTATCGGACCGACCCAAAGAGCAAGATCCAAACTGTTGCTGATGTTATCCGCAGGTTTATGCATCTTTGATTTGGTTTGTGTTCTTTGGTTAGATACAGAAATGTTTTGTAACTATTTTTAAAAAGTTTAACTATTAAATATTCCACTTTTATTCCAGTAAATCTAAAAAGTCCTGAAATATGTTCAAGTTTTACACAGTAAAATCTATTGTCTCCTCAGGTCGACGGCAATCGCTATAGTGGCTTTTATTGCTGATGGTGATATAAAACTCCTATTCGAGGAGCTAAACCAACAACCTTCTCCTCCTCGTCAGTGGATTGGAAGTGAGGGCTGGATAACAGACCTTCAGCCAATGAGATTCAGTTTCTGTGCAGGAGCCATTGGAGTTGCTATTCAGCAATCTGTCATCCCTGGATTTGGAGACTTCCTGCTGCGTCTGTCTCCCTCTGAAGTAGCCGCCTCCTCCGTCCTCACAGACTTCTGGGAGGAAGCATTCAACTGCAGCTTGACGAAAAGTGAGAAACGAACATGATCAAGTCTCAGTTTAGATTTCTCTCTTATTAAGTATTATGGTTAAAGGTTCAAACTTGATCATTTTCTTTAGACAGAAAACTGTATTTCTTACAACTTGTGAAATGATAATGGGTTATTTTATTATACTTATAAGTCTTTTGATGATGTTACAAGATATACAATATTCATATTACAGTGAACAATTTTAAACCTCTCATTACCCTAAGGTTAATAAGTATAACTAAGTTGAAATGCTGAAAGAATTAATATAAAATCAATATTAAATTATAATAACACTTTATTTTTCTTTGCCTAATTTTAGCTCTTTCTAAAGAAAAGAGGCTTTGTGATGGAACTGAAGACTTAGTGACTCTCAAGATCCCGTTTACTGAAACGTCTAAATTCAGAATTACCAACATGGTGTACAAGGCTGTTTATGCCATAGCACATGCTATTCACACTGCAGTGTGTCAGGAAACTAATTTCACTACTACCTGTAAGAAACAAAAAGGGTTTGACTTAAATCAGGTGAGATGAAATGATATTAAAAATATTTTTTTCTCTTGATCAGGAATAAAGAAATCTTTCTTTGCTATTTCAGTGTTGTTGAATTTCTCATTGCTCATTTTCATTAATTATTGTGATTTATATCTTGTCAGGTTTTTACTGAGCTAAAGAGAGTAAATTTTACCCAGAATGGTTACCATGTGTCTTTTGATGCTAATGGAGACCCTGTGGCTTCATATGATGTTGTTAACTGGCAGAAACGTGAGAGTGGGATTATTGAACTGGTAACAGTGGGGTACTATGATGCATCACTGCCCAAAGGTCAGGAATTTCGCATTTACAAGAATCTAACCTGGTTGGATGGAGACACGCAAGTAATCAAAAGAGTGCAACATTGCTCATCTTCTTGAAAATCACATGTTTAACTATTTTTTTTTGTTTCAGATTCCAGTCTCCGTTTGCTCAGAGAGTTGTCCTCCAGGAACTCGTAAAGTGTTGCAGAAAGGAAAACCAATCTGCTGCTATGACTGTATACCATGTCCTGAAGGAGAGATCAGTAATATGACAGGTGATTGTAATGTTTTCATAAAAACCTGCACCATCAAACAGTAAAGGAGTAACAACCATTTATAACTTTATTTTCAGATTCTCCTGATTGCATTCCATGTCCAGGAGAGTTCTGGTCAAATGCAAAGAGAGATGCCTGTTTTCCCAAACCTGTGGAGTTTCTTTCCTTTAACGAAGTCCTGTCAATCATCCTGGCCGTATTTTCTGTTTGTGGAGCCTTTCTGGCCATCATTACGTCATTAATTTTCTTCCATCACAGAACAACTCCAATTGTCAGAGCCAACAACTCTGAGCTGAGCTTCCTGCTGCTCTTCTCTCTGACTCTGTGTTTCTTATGTTCACTAACTTTCATTGGAGCCCCCTCTGAGTGGTCCTGCATGCTGCGGCACACAGCGTTTGGCATCACATTTGTTCTCTGTATCTCCTGTGTTCTTGGCAAAACTATAGTGGTTCTAATGGCCTTTAAAGCTACACTTCCAGGTAACAATGTTATGAAATGGTTTGGACCTGTACAACAAAGGATGACTGTAGTGTCTGTAACTTTTATCCAAGTTATAATATGTATCATATGGTTGGTTGTGAGTCCTCCCTTCCCAGTGAAAAATCTGAGCACCTACAAGGAGAAGATCATCCTGGAATGTGCGTTAGGCTCTGCTGTTGGTTTCTGGGCTGTGCTCGGCTACATCGGCCTGCTGGCTGTGTTTTGCTTTGTGTTAGCTGTTCTAGCTCGGAAACTACCTGATAATTTCAACGAAGCCAAGATGATAACCTTCAGCATGTTGATATTCTGTGCCGTCTGGATCACCTTCATCCCAGCTTATGTCAGCTCTCCTGGAAAATTTACTGTGGCTGTGGAGATATTTGCCATTCTGGCCTCCAGTTTTGGACTGATACTGTGTATATTTGCTCCAAAATGTTACATTATTTTGTTTCAACCGGAGAAAAACACTAAGAAATATTTAATGAACAAAAACACAACGTAAAATGTGAATGTGTAATGATGTGATGTCAGATTTTTATAAGTCATCTAGGAATGCTTAAATTGATTATGCTCCCAAAATACCAATTGTTTTGTTTAGATAATTTTTACTGTATTTTATTTTTTTTATGTTAAAGTTCATCTTTAAATTTTCAAATTACATTTTAATGTTATGATGTGGATTTCACTTTTGATTTTATATTTATTTCAGTTTTGTTGAATTGACACGATAAATCATCTTTCAGCTGTACATTTGAAAGTTCCCCCTAACATTCACTGTGTCGTTTATATTTTCACCTACTTCATGAAATGTTCTGATTATATTCTTTTATTTCAATAACTCATGGAACCCAGAACTATGTATTGATCAGACACAAGAATGTTGACAATTTTTTTTTTACTATGTCTGATACATTGATATTGCAATAACTGAAACTGAATAGTCATTTGTCTGGCCTTTATGAGTACTCCACTATTAAAAATGTGACGTTTGTTTTTTTGACCTACAAATAAGTTTTCCTATTATCTTAATGAGTTTAGAGAATCTGTTTTTGTCCTGAAAAAGAAGCAGTAAGGTGAGTTACAGATATTACAATAACATTGTTATGAAAATACGCTTATGCTCTTACGCTGAAGAAGAAAAAGAGGGAGCCGTTTGTCTGGTCTGACCATTGTTTATACAGACCAGGTTGGGGCCCACCCAGTACACGCGAGGGATAAACCCACTAGCGATAGCCTCAAAGGGCGAAGCCTATACAAAATAGAACTGTGGGTCTCATCAGTGAAAGTACTCATGTAGTTATGTATTTTCACCATTTCCAAAAGCTGGTGATTGGAAATAGTAAAAGAAACTTTGCCTGATCGCCCAACTACACTCAACCCCAACCCCACTTTCTCTTTTTTTATTCAGTAAAACAATAATGAGCATCCCCACAGCATGATGCTGTCAAATCCTAATTTATGAAACAGTTCTTATTTTTTTCCGTTTGAATTTCAGGCTTATATATATTTTTGTAAAGCACTTACGGTGCCGGACGTTAAAACTGGCAACTAAAAACAAACAGTCCATCCAAAAGATTTTGTCAATATAATAAGCAAAGTTCGTTTAAACAGAAAAAAGAAAAGAAAATCTACACTGTAAGACTTAAACACACAACCAACGACTGCTGGGACAGAGCATGTGATTTTTGAACCGAAATAACCCGACGTATAAAAGAGGAGGTTCAACCAGTAAAAGCGCACTTAGAGAGAGAGAGAGAGAGAGATTAGAGCACTTGAGGAATGGAAATCTGGAGATCAGCTTTATGTTTATTGGAGCTGATGGCAGTAGTTGTCTCCGGTGGGTTTCTGGATGGTTTGAAAAACCGGAGTGGACTCGCAGAGGCTGGAAGTGGTGCCAGCACTGAGACTCCATCGGTAGAATGTACCCTGCAGGGTACACCTCGTTCACCCGTCTACTCAGCAGACGGGGACTTTATCATTGGAGGTGTTTTCTCTATTCATTACCAACTTTACACAGTGATCTATAATTACACCACCAAGCCCGAGCCTCCAAGGTGCGCAGGGAGGTCAGTAAGATAAGAGAGAGAAATTGACAGGATGTTAAAGATTTATTTAGGATGCACAGAGAAGGGCTTTTTTTTTTTTTTTTGAAACAATACTGTGTATTTCTTTGGTAATATTGTGCAGAACTTTAAGTAGATGCTATTGCAACTTGTTTTTGCTTCTTTACAAAACCACACACACACTTTGATTTACTACTGGACAGTAAATCTAAATATTACATGGTCAACATTTCCAGTTAAGAGTTTGACTCTTTCTAGCTGCCACATTGAAATTCACCTTAAGTTCTGAATAATGTGTGATTTCATACTTTGAATTCTGTTGGGAAAATTATTTCACTTGTCTTGGTTAAGAGGTAAAATATGGCACCAAATGGATTCTGAGGCTGTTTTATTTTTTGGGTATAAAGTTTCTGTGCAATTTCTTCGGATTTCTTTCTTTTTTTTTCCTGCTCAGTATTGATGCCCGGGAACTGCGCTTCTCTCGTTCAATGATCTTTGCCATCGAAGAGATAAACAATCGCATGGATCTACTGCCAGGCATCAAACTCGGATATCAGATCTACGATTCGTGTGCGTCTGTCCCCGTTGCCGTTCACGTGGCGTTTCAGCTGTCAAACGGCCAGGACCCCGTGTTTTATAAAGGCGCCAACTGTTCTCAGTCCGGCGTGGTGATGGCTGCTGTTGGTGAATCTGGATCTACGCCATCCATCAGCATGTCACGCATCATGGGCTCTTTTAACATCCCTCAAGTAAATATTCATTTTATTTGAAGCTGAGGATAGAAAGAAATGAATTTGCTGCACATTAATCTTGTTTTTAAAGACATCATGTTTCGCTTTAGGTGAGCCACTACGCCACTTGTGCCTGTCTGTCAGATAAGCAACAATACCCAAATTTCTTCAGAACAATACCCAGTGACCAGTTCCAAGCTGACGCCCTGGCCAAGCTGGTGAAACACTTTGGCTGGACTTGGATAGGAGCCGTCCACTCAGACTCGGATTATGGAAATAGTGGCATGGCGTCTTTTCTTGAAGCAGCTCTCAGAGAGGGGATCTGTGTGGAGTACATTGAATCTTTCTTTAGAACTGACCCAGGCAGCAAGATCCAAAGAGTCGCCGATGCTGTCCGCAGGTGACACTTGTTGCATATGTCTGATTTTGCTGACCCTTCACTGCAACAACAGAAAATCTTACCAAGTATTTTTGTTTTAGTTTCTAGTGCAAATTTAACTTACAAGTTTCTTTTCAGCTTGATATAAGAGCTTGTCTTAAGTCAATGATTTCTTAATATTGATGATAAAGGACAAATTCTGTCCTTGCATATAAAAAACAAAGATCCGAAAAATCTACTTTTATCATGAAATACCCGTATGTTTGCCTTTAGATTAGGCAGGATAAAATGTAAATTACAAATGACAATAATTTTGCATTTTCATGTAATGTCACAGGTCAACAGCCATGGTTGTTGTGGCATTTATTGCTTCTGGAGACATGAGGGTCCTGCTGGCGGAGCTGGATCGCGCTCCTCCACCACCTCGCCAGTGGATTGGCAGTGAGTCCTGGGTGACCGACACTTTCATGGTCAGATACAGTTTCTGTGCAGGAGCCATCGGAGTTGCTATCCCGCAGTCTGTCATCCCGGGCCTGAGAGACTTCCTCCTGGGTCTCTCTCCGTCAGAAGTGGCTGCCTCCCCACTGCTTACTGAGTTCTGGGAGGATGCATTCAACTGCAGCCTGACAAAAAGTAAGAGCACCTTCCTGAATTCTGAGATGTTTTGTACTTATTTTTATTTTTACATATTAAATATACTATCTGCTTTAAGATCAAACACAAAAAGTCTGCTATGTTTACATCCGGAACTACATTTTCCAGTTATACCGATTGAGTTTAATTTTTTTTTTCTTTCTTATAATTGTGAGGAAAAAAATAGGACCGTGTGGTCAATTTTTAAGTCACATAAAATTGTGATAAAATGTTTTATCATTTCACATAAAACACTTGTTTGCGTCTTCAGATCCTGCAGCAAACAAGGGCGTGTGTGACGGAACTGAAGACCTAAAAAGGCTGGAGAACCCGTACACCGAAACATCTCAGCTGAGAGTGACTAACATGGTGTACAAAGCTGCTTATGCTGTAGCGCATGCTTTTCACAATGCACTGTGTCGGAAAACAAACACCACCATTCAGTGTGACAAATTCATCAATCTGAATGCAAGTCAGGTTGGTCCAAATGAAAACCAAAACTCTGAGTTTTTTCTTTTCTTTTATAATAATAATAATAATAATAATAATAATAATAATAATAATAATAATATTATTATTATTATTATTATTATTATTATTATTATTATTATTATTATCTATTTGACATTGTTCCTTTGTTGTTCCAGATTTTTTCCGAAATGAAGAAAGTAAATTTTTCTCAAAATGGTTACCATGTCTCGTTTGATGCTAATGGGGAACCTGTAGCTGCGTATGAGGTGGTCAACTGGCAAAAAACTGAGAGTGGAGGCACTGAGGTAGTGACTGTGGGTTATTATGACGCATCACTGCCAGGAGGACAGCAGTTCCAGATCAATAGGAACATAACGTGGATGGGGGGTGGATCACAAGTAATGACAGTAGCAGTTTAACAGATCAGGAGCTTGTGTTTTAAACTAATATTTTTAAATTTTCTTGCTTACAGGTTCCAGTCTCCGTTTGCTCAGAGAGTTGTCCTCCAGGAACTCGTAAAGTGTTGCAGAAAGGAAAACCAATCTGCTGCTATGACTGTATACCATGTCCTGAAGGAGAGATCAGTAATATGACAGGTAGAATCTATTATTTTTCAGAATCATTAAATGTGTAACCAATAAAAACCCTGTATGGTTTCATTTTTAGACTCGCCTGATTGCTTGCCATGTACCAGAGAGTTCTGGTCAAATGCAAAGAGAGATGCTTGCATCCCCAAACCTGTGGAGTTTCTATCCTTCAATGAAGTCCTGTCAATCATCCTGGCAGCATTCTCAGTCAGTGGAGCCTGCCTGGCCATCATTACAGCAGTGATTTTCTTCTTTCACAGGGCCACACCAATTGTCAGAGCCAACAACTCTGAGCTGAGCTTCCTGCTGCTCTTCTCTCTGACTCTGTGTTTCTTATGTTCACTAACTTTCATTGGAGCCCCCTCTGAGTGGTCCTGCATGCTGCGGCACACAGCGTTTGGCATCACATTTGTTCTCTGTATCTCCTGTGTTCTTGGGAAAACTATAGTGGTTCTAATGGCCTTTAAAGCTACACTTCCTGGTAGTAATGCTATGAAATGGTTTGGTCCTCCACAGCAAAGGATGACTGTCGTGTCTTTTACATTTATTCAGGTTATAATATGTATCATATGGTTGGTTGTGAGTCCTCCCTTCCCAGTGAAAAATCTGAGCACCTACAAGGAGAAGATCATCCTGGAATGTGCGTTAGGCTCTGCTGTTGGTTTCTGGGCTGTGCTCGGCTACATCGGCCTGCTGGCTGTGTTTTGCTTTGTGTTAGCTGTTCTAGCTCGGAAACTACCTGATAATTTCAACGAAGCCAAGATGATAACCTTCAGCATGTTGATATTCTGTGCCGTCTGGATCACCTTCATCCCAGCTTATGTCAGCTCTCCTGGAAAATTTACTGTGGCTGTGGAGATATTTGCTATTCTGGCCTCCAGTTTTGGACTGATACTGTGTATATTTGCTCCAAAGTGTTTCATCATTTTGTTTCAGCCAGAGAAAAACACTAAAAAATATTTGATGACTAAAAAATAAGTTTTTCAGGTGTTTTCAAACAATGACAATGATTTCAGTTTGAGTAAAATTTTACTCAAGCTGAAACATATATGTATGTTGTCAGAAATGTTATCTTTTCTAAATTTTGACAAATGTCTTCTGCTTCTGTCTAATTCTGACAGTGTCCATTTAAAATGTTGTTGACTTCTTTGACAAGTATTTGTTTACATCACAAACAAATAAAACTGTTGTCAGTTTTGCGGAAATCTGATTTTTACGTTTTTTCTTAAACTGTCTTCTTGTTGTGACAGTATCACATGAAACAATCTGTGGAAAGAAATGAGTTCATCTCTCTACTGTCTGTCCTACTGCTATTTGCAGAGATACACCGCTTGGACTGAAATACTAACTTGAGTAGTGGGGTTTTTGGGGGGGGGTTAAACTCACTACTAGTTCTTTGTTGTTATAGCAGTGATGACACCATGAACAGCAAAACAGGAGCTGATGGACAGAGTCACACAAACTACATTTCCGTTACCAAATGTCCGCAAAACCTCATCTATATTCTGCTAATGTCAATAAAACAATTTCGCAATTGCTGTGTTTCCAATAATTAAGAAACGCAATTGAAATCACACATGAATAAGTTAGTTCACGTGATTGGTCAAAACATCCACGTGCCTTGATCGACCAGCTGCTTCCTGTTGTCTTCGTTTGCGTAGTTTGGGCCGTCAAAAACCGAAAGTGTTTTTTCAATGTTGGCGTGACTCCATGTTCCAAATTTATTTTTGTATTGTCAAATTGCACAATTATGTCGTAGTATAAAGCAAATCAAGTTTATCTGAATAAGAAAATACAAAAAATATAGGTATATTACACTCCATACTACTAAAAAATATCACCAAAAAAACATGAGCAATGTTTATATGTGGTATAAATGAATAAAAGAAACAATCTAATATTTAATACGAAATTGTAAAAGGAGTCAGAGAAGCAAACAGATGAGGCTGTCCCCTCATCAGGTTAATGATCACCTGATGTGTGATGGAGAAGGCTTAAAAAGCTATAAAACACACGTTTACTCCTACAGACTCTTGAGGAATGGAGATCTGGGCTGCTTTCAATGCCCTGGGATTGGCTGTTTGTTTGCTGGAGCTGATGTCAGTGTGTGGTCTGGGTGGGTCTGTGGATAGTCTGAGACAGAGGACAGAGTCCACAGATCCTCTCACTCAGGCTGGTGCACCGGTGCAGTGTACGCTGCAGGGCACGCCTCGTGTGTCAGCTTTCTCGAAGGACGGTGACTTTGTTATTGGAGGCATTTTCTCAGTTCATTACCAACTTTATACAGTGATTTATAATTACACCACCAAGCCTGAGCCTCCCAGATGCACAGGGAGGTTAGTATGGAGAAGTGAACAACAAAAATGTGAAGTTTTGCTGTTTTTTGTTTTTTTTGTTTTTTTTGCTATTTCATGTTGTATATTAGAAAATGATTTATTTATTTTTTGTTATGATGAATCCTCTTCTAGCAATTAACATAACATTTGTTACCTCAAATAACAAAGAGGCCTCATTTAGGATAATGGGAAGAAAAATACCCACTGACTTACATTTAGGGTTTATGCACAATAAAACAAGTATGTAACATTAAAAAAAATGTGAAATTGTGATCTTTTAACATTTTTTTCAGTATGATAAGTTTCATTTATGTTTTGAATTCGCAGATGAATTATGTCATCAATTGTTGTCTGTTAAGCCACATCGATTTCTTGACTCTTTGATGCAAAGTTTTTTTTCTGAACATCAACCCTCTGGTTTTATGCAGCTTGAACTCTCGTGTCCTGCGCTTCTTGCGCACAATGATCTTTGCAATTGAGCAAATAAACAACAGTTCCCAGCTGCTCCCCGGCGTCAGTCTCGGATATCAGATCTATGACTCGTGCATAGCGGTGCCGGTGGCCGCGCACGTTGCGTTCCAGCTGTCAAACGGCCAGGACCCCGTATTTCTCCAAGGCGGGAACTGTTCACAGTCTGGCGTGGTGGCTGCTGTGGGAGACTCTGGATCCACTCCATCCATCAGCATTTCCCGCATCTTCCGCTCCTTCAGCATTCCATTGGTAAGAAGTGCGAATTTATGGCAACCTAAATTCTAAAGTGTATTTCTACGTCTATCAAATCGGGGGGAAAAATGACAAATGGTTTGTTTAATTACTTCTTTAGGTGAGTCCATTTGCCACCTGTGCCTGTTTGTCAGATAAGCAGCAGCATCCGACGTTTTTCAGAACCATTCCCAGTGACCAGTTCCAAGCTGACGCGCTGGCCAAACTGGTGAAACACTTCGGCTGGACTTGGATTGGCGCGGTGCGCTCCGACTCGGATTATGGAAATTATGGCATGGCGTCCTTTCTCGACGCGGCGCTCAGAGAGGGGATCTGCGTGGAGTACTCTGAAGCCTTCTACCGGACCGACCCGCCGAGCAAGATCCAAAGACTTGCTGATGTGATCCGAAGGTTTATGAACGATTAAAATGTTACTTTTTGCAGACGGAGTACATGATTATTTGACAGATTACTTTATGTGTTCGTCCTTGTCCATTTTCTCAGTTACATCGAAGCACAGATGCCTGGAGTTGATGTCTGTTTTCATGTAAAAACAATAAGTCACAAAACTTTATGTATTTAAAACATTAATTCATTTAATTTGTGTTTTTTTTGTGAACACAGATCAACAGCCGTTGTTGTTGTGGCCTTTGCGGCCTCTGGTGATATGAAGGTCCTGTTAGAGGAGCTGGCCCGGGACCCTCCTCCGGCTCGTCAGTGGATCGGAAGTGAGGGCTGGGTGACGGATCCTCACTTGATGAGCTTCGGTTTTTGCGCGGGCGCCATCGGAGTTGCCATTCAGCAAGCTGTGATCCCAGGGCTGAGAAGCTTCCTCCTGGATCTCTCTCCCTCAGACGTGGCTGCTTCCTCAGTGCTGACCGAGTTCTGGGAGGATGCGTTCAACTGCAGTCTGACAGAAAGTGAGGAAAATAAGACTGCGTTTAAAACTGTCATCTGTTCTATAAACGCATTTTATGATAACAGATTACATCTCAACCTGATGCATTTCTTGAAATACTCATGAATGAAATCTTGGTTGGTCAATGAATCCAAAGGTTTTTCCTTTTTTTTTTCTTCAACTTAATGTGTTTCACCTGCTGTTTTACATAGTGGCTCATCTGTATTTCATTTAGTAGTTTCTTTAATACAGTAATTTATGCTTAAATATTTTTTTAAAGACATACTACTACTACTGCTACTACTATTGCTAATAATATTACTACTACTAATAATAAATGTCTCCTTTTATACAAGCGTGTTTTAATGAAAACTAACCTTTTACTTCCTTAAAATATTTTTCGTATAGCGTTTACATAATTTTGGCTAGGATCAGTGCTGGTTTCTGTGATTGAGTGTGTGCTTAGGTTTAAACGTAGAATGTCATAAAAAAGTGCTTCTGTATTCTTTTTTATTCTTCTTCAAACGTATGCGACTGAAAAGTCCTGTGCTGCGTCACTTCTGGTCATTTTTAATTCTCTCTCATCATGACGTGAAGCAGGAGTGTTTCCGCTGTTCTAGAGACTCGAGAATGAAGTCACACACTCACAAACTGCAAAACTAGGTGGCTGGCATTTTCATTCCTTCGAGCTGCGTCTAAACATATTGAACCCAAGTCCTAATGCTTAAAATTCAAGGTGAGTGTGCAAATGTTTGCATTTATTTGTTTCCAGACGCTGACTTGAGCAAAAGAGTGTGCGATGGAACCGAAGACATTCGAAGGCTTGAGAACCCGTATACTGAGACGTCTCAGTTGAGAGCGAGTAACATGGTGTACAAGGCTGTTTATGCGATAGCTCATGCCATTCACAGTGCGGTGTGTGAGGAAAGGAACGCCATCATTCAGTGTGACAAACATGTCAGCCTAGAGCCAAAACAGGTCAGTTTGAGTGAAGAAGGTGATCTGAAAGGTTTTTTAGTAAGTGAGGCCATTGATTCCTTTCTCTATGTGTTTCTTTCTTACTTCACAGGTCTTCACTGAGTTAAAGAAAGTGAACTTTTCCAAAAATGGCTATCATGTTTCTTTTGATGATAAAGGTGATCCTGTAGCTTTTTACGAGTTGGTTAACTGGCAAAGGAATGAAAATGGAGTTATTGAGTTGGTAACAGTGGGGTTTTATGACGCATCACTGCCGAGGGGAGAGCAGTTCCGTATCAACGGGAACTTAATCTGGCTGGACGGTGGAACACAAGTGAAGAGGCTAATGTTCAGAACTGCAATTGTTTGCTGTACTGGTGAAGATGGTATTTTGACATTTTCTCTTTTACAGGTTCCAGCGTCTGTTTGCTCAGAGAGTTGTCCTCCAGGAACTCGTAAAGTGTTGCAGAAAGGAAAACCAATCTGCTGCTATGACTGTATACCATGTCCTGAAGGAGAGATCAGTAACATGACAGGTAAAGTCTTATTCTTTCACATGCATGTTTGCATAATTAAATAATTCTAAACTAAAAATGCATTTGTGTTTTTTTTTAATTTCATTTTAGATTCTCCTGATTGTTTCCTGTGCCATGACGAATTCTGGCCTAATCCAGAGAAAGAGGCTTGTTTCCCCAAACCTGTGGAGTTTCTTACCTTTGACGAAGTACTTGGAATCATTCTGGTTGTATTCTCTGTTAGTGGAGCCTGTCTTACAGCTGCAGCAGCGGCTGTTTTTTTCCATCACAGAACAACTCCAATTGTCAGAGCCAACAACTCTGAGCTGAGCTTCCTGCTGCTCTTCTCTCTGACTCTGTGTTTCTTATGTTCACTAACTTTCATTGGAGCCCCCTCTGAGTGGTCCTGCATGCTGCGGCACACAGCGTTTGGCATCACATTTGTTCTCTGTATCTCCTGTGTTCTTGGCAAAACTATAGTGGTTCTAATGGCCTTTAAAGCTACACTTCCTGGTAGTAATGCTATGAAATGGTTTGGTCCTCCACAACAAAGGTTGACTGTCATGTTTCTCACCTTAATTCAAGTTATAATATGTATCATATGGTTGGTTGTGAGTCCTCCCTTCCCAGTGAAAAATCTGAGCACCTACAAGGAGAAGATCATCCTGGAATGTGCGTTAGGCTCTGCTGTTGGTTTCTGGGCTGTGCTCGGCTACATCGGCCTGCTGGCTGTGTTTTGCTTTGTGTTAGCTGTTCTAGCTCGGAAACTACCTGATAATTTCAACGAAGCCAAGATGATAACCTTCAGCATGTTGATATTCTGTGCCGTCTGGATCACCTTCATCCCAGCTTATGTCAGCTCTCCTGGAAAATTTACTGTGGCTGTGGAGATATTTGCTATTCTGGCCTCCAGTTTTGGACTGATACTGTGTATATTTGCTCCAAAGTGTTACATTATTTTGATTCAACCGGAGAAAAATACCAAGAAATTTTTGATGAACAAAAACTAAACAAAAAAAAGGCAGATATTTTAAAACAAAAGTGTATATTGGACAATATTGCACACATAAGGAATTTGGGAATCATACTTTGGTTTATGATTCCACATCTTTCACTTCTGGTGTCTTTCTTCACTAATAATTTTTTATGTGTAAAATGAAATATTAACAAGTATAATCAAACTACGGTAAATAGTTACGTTATTTTACAACATTCTGATTTCAGTTTGTATCACGTTTTTGTTGTTAAATAAAAATATATTTTAAAAGGAAACTGTTTATTTAATGTTAGTGTAAATTCAATAACTGTGGTAAGGTAGGAAGATGTTTTTGGAACCATTTTGTTCATTTTTGAGAACATCAAATATAATGTTTTGCTTCAAGTTGCAAAAAAAAAAAAAAATCTATATTAATTCAGTCTTTTTTATTCCTAGTTTTTTTTAATTCTTTTTAAATATATTATTTTGTGGGTGTTACACAAAATAGATGTCTGGTTGTTTATTTTATTTTTTTTTAGCTTTACATCATGTTGTAATGTTTATTCCCTCATCAAAAACATGCATGTTTGAGAAATTACTTAATTTCCCGTCACTGGCAACCATTCAGGATTTCCAAAGTATTCATGAGCGTGTGACTCCACCACTCTGCTCCTTCACACTGGTGACAGCAGCAATTAGCAAAAACACCTGGCGGAGCTGTGCAGCTGCTGAAACTATGAAATACTTCTCAGTGCCCGTGTGGTAGGAATATTGTTGAAGGCTCGTTGTGACGATGCGCTGAGGGCGGAGTGTCAGAAAGAGCAGGAGCTTCTTAAAGAGACGAAGGCCCAATTTAAAGGCATTAATTTCAAGGTCAAATTTCTTGTAAGTCATGTTTGACCTATACAGCATCTTTATAACAACTGAAGGTAACATATTGATTGTGCTATAAAATGTCACCATACCTGGAAAATACACAATATTTTCCCTTTAAAGTTATCAAAGCTGCAGTAAGTAACTTTTATAAGTCATTGGAAAATCCCCAAACTCAGTCCCATAAAACGTTTGTGGACAGATGACATAACTTTTTACTTTGCACAATGGCCAGCGGGGCCACACTGTGCTTTTACAAGCTTTGTGTGTGTGTGTGTGTGCGTGTGTGTGTGTGTGTGGTTTCCTGAACTGAAGGTCTGACGGGACGTGACATTTGCCACGTTCCTCCTGAGCGTTGCGCTAAAACCATGGGAGGATTATAAATTAGTATTAGTTACATCTGTTGTATATGGAGGAAAGGGCCAAATTTTAAATATACTACTCTGAGATTCATTTGTAAGGAGACCCAAAATGTTTGGCCTAAATCATTGAGGGTAAAATGTAACATTATCAAATATTAAGAAAATATGCTGAAACCTATATGTATACATTTATTTATAGGTACATATGGTAATCCTAGATATAAAAACAATAATAGCTTAATCAAATTACGTTAAAAACAAATCTTTTTTTTTTTTTTTTATATAGAAATTTAAAGTTTCATCAGTTTTTGGTCCTTAGAACCAAAAACAAACTTGCACATGTGTCTTATCTCTGATGGAAAGTGAGTACGACCAAAGCCCATGGGGGCGAGTGCATCTGCTTTTAGGTCATCTGATATAAATAACAGACTAGGTTTACAAAGCTGGAGGCACACACTCAAATACAGACACTTAAATGATGGAAATCTGGCCAGCCTTCGTCGGTCTCAGATTAGCTGTTAGTTCGTTGGAGCTGATCTCTCTGATTGGCCTGGGTGTGTCTGCAAACGGCCTCACACAAAGGCCTGAGCCTGCACATCCTCTGACGACAGCTGAGATGACTATCGAGGCTTCACCGGAGCAGTGTACCCTGCTGGGGTCGCCTCGTGTGCCTGCGTTCTCAAAGGACGGGGACTTTGTCATTGGAGGCGTTTTCTCCATTCATTTTAAACTTTACACAGTGATTTATAATTACACCACCAGGCCTGACCCTCCGAGATGCACAGGGAGGTTAGTAAGAGGAAGAGGAAAAAAAAAACAGTTAATGAATGGATATGTTGTGACTTATTGCAAAGTTTTGTGTTGTTTCATATATATTTCAACAAGTTGTACAACCCCATGCAATGTTTCTTAACCTCTAACAAATATTAGGCTCACGCTTATTTACTGATTTTTGAGTATTATTTAGGGGATCCAGCTTAAGTTAAGCAAAAAAAAAACATTTTGAATAAATATAATTTCTAATTATAAGTTGATTCCTAATATATTACAATGAAAATGCAAGAAGGATTTCTTAATTCAAAACTACTATTTTTTAATATTTTTGGTGTTAACTGCATTGTCACGAACTGTTTTACACATATTTTTTGCCATATCTAGTCAGTCGTTTAGCTTATGATGTGACATTTCCTGACTTCACCTGGTTGATTTTGTGCAGTGTAAACCCGCGAGTTCTGCGTTTCCTCCGCACAATGATCTTTGCCATTGAGGAGATAAATAACAGCACGGAGCTGCTGCCTGGTGTCAAACTCGGATATCAGATCTATGATTCGTGCGTCGCGGTGCCTGTGTCAGTGCACGTGGCGTTTCAGCTCTCCAACGGCCAGGACCCGGTGTTCAACAAAGAGGCCAACTGTCCACGATCCGGAGTGACAGCTGTGGTTGGAGACTCTGGATCCACTCCATCCATCAGCATTTCCCGCATCTTCCGCTCCTTCAACATTCCTCTGGTAAAAAGAGCGAAATTATCGCAAACTAAAATTCTAAACGGTATTTCTACCTGTATTAAATCTAAAAAAAAAAAAAGACAAATGGTTTGTTTAATTACTTCTTTAGGTGAGTCCATTTGCCACCTGTGCCTGTTTGTCAGATAAGCAGCAGCATCCGACGTTTTTCAGAACCATTCCCAGTGACCAGTTCCAAGCTGACGCACTGGCCAAGCTGGTGAAACACTTCGGCTGGACTTGGATTGGCGCGGTGCGCTCCGACTCGGATTATGGAAATTATGGCATGGCGTCCTTTCTCGACGCGGCGCTCAGAGAGGGGATCTGCGTGGAGTACTCTGAAGCCTTCTACCGGACCGACCCGCCGAGCAAGATCCAAAAAGTTGCTGATGTGATCCGAAGGTTTCTCCGTCAACTTTTCTACTTTATTTGTTTTCTGACTTAATTTTGTGACAATTTCACATAAAGATTTACACGTGTCACACATTTCCGATGTCTCTGTAGCTCCACTGCCGTTGTCGTCGTGGCGTTCGCGTCTTCTGGAGATATGAAGTTCCTCTTGGAGGAGCTGGCTCGGGACCCGCCTCCGCCTCGTCAGTGGATCGGAAGTGAGGGCTGGGTCGGTGACCCGTACTTGCTCAGCTTCAGCTTCTGTGCGGGCACCATCGGGGTTGCCATTCAGCAATCCGTCACCCCCGGGCTGAGAGACTTCCTCCTGGATCTCTCTCCCTCAGACGTGGCCTCTTCCTCCGTGCTGACTGAGTTCTGGGAGGAGGCGTTCAACTGCAGTCTGACAAAAAGTAAGAAAAGGGTTTATAACCTGTAAGAAATGCAGACATCGCTCTGTATGTATTTTCATTTATGTTGAATTATGTTCTAATTCGACATTAAGATTGAACTCCATGTGTTGTGTTAAATCCAATCTTTACAAGTGTATTTCAACTCATTTTTGCAACATTTCCATTAAAAACAAACCACATCTATTCATCTAGCATCACACCTACACAAAGTGATTCGAAGCACTTGAAATAAATGTAAAAGAACACATTGAAGGAATAAAGAAATTTACGTTCACCATCTAAAATGTGACAATACAAATTTTAAAGAAATATTAATGCACAGACACGGTAAAGTGAGCTGAAAAATCAATCTCGTACAAATGGGGAAGATGGAGTAGATGGTGATGTCAGAACCCTGATTTAAATAAGTTTAGCAGTTTCTGCACACGTTTTAGCTGAAAAACACACAGACTGCACATGGCCTTCCTCTGTTTATTTCTGGTTCTGGAATGCAGTAAACTCACCATATTAAACTCTAATGCTGTAATATTTCATTTGTTTTTTATGTCATATTTATTTTTAGTACTGTCATTGAACTGAAATTGTTTTTGAATGAAATGTTGAATCAAATAACTGATGATTTTAGGTGATAAAGTAAAAGAAAAAAACAGCAAGAAGAGGGTTTTCTTTTTAGTATACAACTTTGAGAAATAAGCACTAAAGCAGCAGGTTTTAATTGGATACTTACATAAAACGACTTTAAATAGATTGTTTATATATATATATTTTTTTATAGATTTTGTGGTTATTAATTAAGACAGCGTGTTCTCTAACTTCAAGATAGTGGCTTTTTTGGCAAATTATATATATAGCTATTGATGTTTTTTTTATTATTATTATCTGTTTTTAGATTCTGATCTGAGCAAAAAAATGTGTGACGGAACTGAAGATATTAAAGCCCTCCGAAGCCCGTACACTGAAACGTCTCAGTTAAGAATTAATAACATGGTGTACAAGGCTGCTTATGCAATAGCTCATGCCATTCACAGTGCAGTGTGTGAGGAAACAAACGGCAACACTCAGTGTGACAAACGCATCATTTTAAAGCCCAACGAGGTCGGTTCAAGTAATTGTAGTAGTTACCCAAACGTTCTCTTTAGAAGCTACTGTTGTCATTTTCTCTCTATTTTTTTCTTTCTTATGACACAGGTTTACACTGAACTAAAGAAAGTCAACTTTTCCCAAAATGGTTATCATGTGTCATTTGATGTTAATGGAGATCCAATGGCTTTTTATGAGCTGGTGAACTGGCAGAAGAGTGAGAGTGGAGTGCTTGAACCGGTGACAGTGGGGTTTTATGACGCATCGCTGCCGGTGGGTCAGCAGTTCCGTATCAATGGAAACTTAACCTGGGTGGAGGGCGACACACAAGTAAGTATCTCAGTTAAAAAGTTTACCAACTGAAAAATTAGTCACAATCACATGAGTCTAATTGTAAGAAATAATAAGAAGGTGGAGATAGTCAGAAATTATTTTATTTAAACTGATGTTTTAACAGTGATTCTTTACAGGTTCCAGTCTCCGTTTGCTCAGAGAGTTGTCCTCCAGGAACTCGTAAAGTGTTGCAGAAAGGAAAACCAATCTGCTGCTATGACTGTATACCATGTCCTGAAGGAGAGATCAGTAACATGACAGGTAGAATCTTATGTTTTCATGCATATTTGCCTTAGACAATAGAAATAAGATGAAAAAAGACAAACAATTTTTCATATATAAATATACTTTTTCGTCAGATTCTCCTGATTGCTTCCCGTGCCCTGAAGAATTCTGGCCAAATTCACAAAGGGACACATGTTTCCCCAAACCTGTTGAATTTCTTTCCTTTGATGAAATCCTGGGAATCATTCTGGCCGTTTTCTCTGTCTCTGGTGCATTTCTGACTGTTACAGCAGCAGCTGTTTTCATTTACCACAGAACAACTCCGATTGTCAGAGCCAACAACTCTGAGCTGAGCTTCCTGCTGCTCTTCTCTCTGACTCTGTGTTTCTTATGTTCACTAACTTTCATTGGAGCCCCCTCTGAGTGGTCCTGCATGCTGCGGCACACAGCGTTTGGCATCACATTTGTTCTCTGTATCTCCTGTGTTCTTGGGAAAACTATAGTGGTTCTAATGGCCTTTAAAGCTACACTTCCTGGTAGTAATGCTATGAAATGGTTTGGTCCTCCACAACAAAGAATGACTGTAGTGTGTTTGGCCTTAGTTCAGGTTATAATATGTATCATATGGTTGGTTGTGAGTCCTCCCTTCCCAGTGAAAAATCTGACCACCTACAAGGAGAAGATCATCCTGGAATGTGCGTTAGGCTCTGCTGTTGGTTTCTGGGCTGTGCTCGGCTACATCGGCCTGCTGGCTGTGTTTTGCTTTGTGTTAGCTGTTCTAGCTCGGAAACTACCTGATAATTTCAACGAAGCCAAGATGATAACCTTCAGCATGTTGATATTCTGTGCTGTCTGGATCACCTTCATCCCAGCTTATGTCAGCTCTCCTGGAAAATTTACTGTGGCTGTGGAGATATTTGCTATTCTGGCCTCCAGCTTTGGACTGATACTGTGTATATTTGCTCCAAAGTGTTTCATCATTTTGTTTAAGCCAGAGAAGAACACTAAAAAATATTTAATGAATAAAAACTAATCCAACATTGTCAAAGACTTGGAAACACAATTACTTTTTAAGCAGAGGTGATGGCAACTGTCACTTTAATTTCAAAAAGTTATATAACTGGAATAGAGACATAATTTTAGTAAATTAAAACATTGCACAAGTTTACACTAGACTGACATGATGTGGTTTGTAAATGTTAAAAAAAGAAGCAAAGAACACATGTTGAAACAAGCAAGTTTTGCTGTAAGAATAAAAAAATATTTGAAGTTTGGTGTGATTTAACTCTGATTTAAATTTTAAAATATATATGTGTATTTTTAGTTGGTGTCTGTAAACATTTGGTTTCAACTGTATTTCCTATCTGTGATACGTGGCAGAATAACTTCCGGTTCAAAAGTCAATTATGCTGTTATCCAGTCAGTGCATACCTTCCGCATACAAGCATTAGTTTAACCTGTATGTAACACTACCTTGTTGTGTGATTTAAAATAGCTTTAATTCACACTGCAGTGTCTAACTTGAGCTATTATTTTTTTTGAGAGTTTTAGCTACGCACTTCCTCTAGCAGACTCAAGTACTTCCTGTTTGTCAGTGTAGGTAATATTGACATTAATCCAAAGGTATTATAATTGCCCCAAAACTACTTAATGTAAAGTAAATTATTTGACACAATTAAGAGCAAGAGTGAAGAGATGAAGTCCTGTAGAGGGCGAAACATACTTTCATACGCCACCGAAAAAAAAAACAACAATCAGCCCAACCAAAGCGGATTCAGTCAGTTGAAGACGGTGCTTCTGAACCAGTTCAGTTAAAAAAAAAAAATCATTCTTGAATGTTATCAGAGATGACTGGTGATGTCATGCGTTTTTCCGATGATCACCTGATCTGTTGTGCGCCGATAAAGACCAATAAAAACACACTTGCTCCCCACACACGCTCGGAGAATGGAGATTGGCCTGAGATTAGCAGTGAGTTTGTTCAATTTATTAATTGCAGTTGTTGGCGGCTCCTTTAATGATGACGCGGAACGAACGATTCAGTCAACAGACGCTTTGAACGGTGCTGGTGTCAGCGCCGAGGCTCCATCGGTGAAATGCAGCCTGCAGGGTTCTGCCCGTCTACCCGCCTTTTCCATGGATGGGGACTTTGTGATTGGAGGGGCTTTCTTTATTCACTACCAAATGCACACACTGGTAAACAACTACATCACAAAGCCCGAGCTGCCGAGATGCACAGGAAGGTTAGCAAGAGGAAGAAATGTTGCAAATTATGTGTAATTTTGCTATGATCTCCAAAGAAAATATATTTTTATAGTTGCATAGATTTAGCTAAAGATTTATTGATGATAACCTCAATGTGTGCTCAGCTTCATTCAAGTAAAATGTTAAAAAAAAAATTTTCCACAACTTGCTCATTCTGTAAAGCATTTTTTAAATTTTTATTACGAATACTTTTATGTTGGGGTTAACATTGCATTCTGTGCAGCTTTAATGCCCGGGATCTGCGCTTCTCTCGCACAATGATCTTTGCAATTGAGGAGATCAACAACAGCACAGAGCTGCTGCCTGGCATCAGACTGGGTTATCAGATCTATGACACATGCTCCGCTGTGCCAGTAACCGTGCATGTGGCATTTCAGCTGTCAAACGGCCCGGATCCTGTGTTTTACAAAGAAGAAAACTGTTCTCACTCTGGAGTGGTGGTGGCTGCTGTGGGAGACTCTGCGTCCACTCCATCCATCAGCATGTCACGCGTCATTGGGTCTTTCAATATCCCTCTGGTAGGAAAAAGCTAATTCATTGCAAACAGAAACTCTAATATGCATATCCTCTTTCACATCTTTTTCTTTATCTTTTCTCCTACAGGTCAGCCACTTTGCCACCTGTGCCTGCCTGTCTGATAAACACGAGTATCCGACTTTTTTCAGAACGATTCCCAGTGATTATTATCAAGCCGCTGCAATGGCCAAACTGGTGAAACACTTTGGCTGGACCTGGATCGGAGCCGTCCATTCGGACTCAGATTATGGAAATTACGGCATTGCAACCTTTCTTGAGACGGCACGCAGAGAAGGGATCTGTGTGGAGTACATCGAGTCCTTCGACTGGACCCACCCACAGAGCAAAATCCAAAGAGTCGCCGACGTTATCCGGAGGTTTTTTTGTGTCACTTGCTTATGTCATATGTGTTTGTGTATGTGTGCCTCAGCAAATGATAAATAATATGACTGAATGTCTGTTTCTTCAGGTCAACAGCAACAGTAGTTGTGGCATTTGCAGCTCCTGGAGACATGAAAATCCTCTTTGAAGAGCTGGCGTGGCAGCCAGGTCCACCTCGGCAGTGGGTTGGAAGCGAGGCCTGGATAACTGACCCAAATCTGATGAGCTTCAGTTTCTGCACAGGGGCCATCGGTGTGGCCATTCAGAAATCTGTGATCCCAGGTTTGAGAGACTTCCTTTTAAATCTCTCTCCCTCTGAAGTTTCTGCATCCTCAGTTCTCACTGAGTTCTGGGAGGATGCGTTCAACTGCAGCCTGACAGAAGGTGAGAAAGTTTTATGCCTTTCTTCCTCAGTTTGTTTTCAGTGTAATCACACGAACTAGTAACTGCATGCATTACATTCAACAAAACAATAGTTTTCACTTGATGATACTTGATACATAATTGGTAAGAAATGTTTTCCAGGTATTTTTCAGGGTGCAAATCGCTCCTTCTGCTGTTATTAAATGTGCCAGTTTTATGTTTCTTTATTTGATTTGGATCAACATGTTGATTTTAAATACTCCAAGAAAAATAAATTTGCAAGAAACACTCCCAAACTTTTTATTTATTGTGTACGAAACATAATTTTCAAATTAATCAAGTACAATGGTGAATTGTTTTTATAGTCTAAATAGTTGTCAATCATACATTTCAGCAGTGATATAAAACTGTCACATTGTTTGTGAAACTTAGAATAAGGTGTAATCTGAACCACAGAGTTACTAATGTCATGTTAACCCACAATATTGTAATTTTTGTGAATTTGCCTGTTCAGTTTTGAAAAGAAAACTCAGTTGTATAATAGTTAGCATGCTACAACCTGAGACTATGTGCATTAAATCTAAGTTGTTCGCATGACTGACCAATTTCCGATTGTCTCTTTACATATTTTTTTTACTAATTTATTTCTACTCAGCTTCCAAACTGAACAAGAGAGCATGTGACGGAACTGAAGACCTTAAAACCCTAAAAAGCCCGTACACTGAAACATCTCAGTTAAGAGTTTCTAACATGGTGTACAAGGCTGTTTATGCAATAGCTCATGCTATTCACAATGCAATATGTCAGGAAACAAATGCAACCACACACTGTGATAAATACATCAGACTGGAGCCCCAACAGGTCAGCTTGAATAATAAGTGAATCCCAGAGTTTTAAATCGGTTGTAAATTTCTTCTTTATCAATTTCTAACCAAGCTACTGATTTCTGCCTGCCTCTTTTTCTTGGTTCATAGGTTTTAACTGAACTAAAAAAAGTAAACTTTTCTCGAAATGGCTATCATGTGTCATTCGATAGTAATGGGGATCCCATAGCTTTTTATGAGCTGGTAAACTGGCAAAAGAGTCAGAGTGGAGTTACTGAACTGGTAACAGTGGGATATTATGACGCATCACTGCCAATGGGGGAACAGTTTCGTATCAACAGGAACCTAACCTGGCTGGAAGATGGCACACAAGTACTTATCAAATGAAGAAGTTGTGAACTAGTTAGACAAGAATTTCCCATAATAATTGTTTAAATGTTGCCTCTGTTTCTGTCTCAGGTTCCAGTCTCCGTTTGCTCAGAGAGTTGTCCTCCAGGAACTCGTAAAGTGTTGCAAAAAGGAAAACCAATCTGCTGCTATGACTGTATACCATGTCCTGAAGGAGAGATCAGTAACATGACAGGTAGGTTTATTTTCTATGTAAATCACTTCATCAAAATAAGAACTGTTGTAATGGCTGTTTTTTTTTAGATGCTCCAGATTGCTTCCTGTGTCCCAGAGAGTTCTGGCCTAATGAAGAGAAGAACTATTGTTTTCCCAAACCTGTGGAGTTTCTTTCGTTTGATGAAGTCCTGTCAATCATCCTGGCTGTATTTTCTGTTGGTGGAGCATTTCTGGCCATTATTACAGGAATGCTTTTCTTCCATCACAGAACAACGCCGATTGTCAGAGCCAACAACTCTGAGCTGAGCTTCCTGCTGCTCTTCTCTCTGACTCTGTGTTTCTTATGTTCACTAACTTTCATTGGAGCCCCCTCTGAGTGGTCCTGCATGCTGCGGCACACAGCGTTTGGCATCACATTTGTTCTCTGTATCTCCTGTGTTCTTGGGAAAACTATAGTGGTTCTAATGGCCTTTAAAGCTACACTTCCTGGTAGTAATGCAATGAAATGGTTTGGTCCTCCACAACAAAGGATGACTGTAGTGTCAATCACCTTAATTCAGGTTATAATATGTATCATATGGTTGGTTGTGAGTCCTCCCTTCCCAGTGAAAAATCTGACCACCTACAAGGAGAAGATCATCCTAGAATGTGCGTTAGGCTCTGCTGTTGGTTTCTGGGCTGTGCTCGGCTACATCGGCCTGCTGGCTGTGTTTTGCTTTGTGTTAGCTGTTCTAGCTCGGAAACTACCTGATAATTTCAACGAAGCCAAGATGATAACCTTCAGCATGTTGATATTCTGTGCTGTCTGGATCACCTTCATCCCAGCTTATGTCAGCTCTCCTGGAAAATTTACTGTAGCTGTGGAGATATTTGCTATTCTGGCCTCCAGCTTTGGACTGATACTGTGTATATTTGCTCCAAAATGTTTCATTATTTTGTTTCAACCAGAGAAGAACACTAAGAAATATTTAATGAACAAAAACTAATCCAACATTGTCAAAGACTTGGAAACACAATTACTTTTTAAGCAGAGGTGATGGCAACTGTCACTTTAATTTCAGAAAGTTATATAATTGGAATACGTAACATAACTTTAGTAAATTAAAACATTGCATTTGTCTACACTAGACTGACATGATGTGGTTTGTAAATGTTAAAAATAGAAGCAAAGAACACATGTAAAAACAAGCAAGTTTTGCTGTAAGAATAAAAAAATATTTGAAGTTTGGTGTGATTTAACTCTGATTTAAATTTTAAAATATGTATGTATTTTTAGTTGGTGTCTGTAAACATTTGATTTCAACTGTATTTCCTATCTGTGATACGTGGCAGAATAACTTCCGGTTCAAAAGTCAATTATGCTGTTATCCAGTCAGTGATGGTCCATATTTTTCACTGTACCTACTTGTTGTTGTTGTTTTTTCCCCTAAGCGTTGGTATAAGAATTCATTAGTTAGCTTAAAGTTGCAGTAGGGAGTTTTGAGAAAACAGCTGACTTATGTCACGGCAAGAGGATAATAAAATATTTTTATAAAATGAAAATATGTATTTTTATTTTTTTAAAACACACCATCCGCATATATGCATTAGTTTAACCTGTATGTAACACTACCTTGTTGTGTGATTTAAAATAGCTTTAATTCACACTGCAGTGTCTAACTTGAGCTATTATTTTTTTGAGAGTTTTAGCTAAGCACTTCCTCTAGCAGACTCAAGTACTTCCTGTTTGTCAGTGTAGGTAATATTGACATTAATCCAAAGGTATTATAATTGCCCCAAAACTACTTAATGTAAAGTAAATTATTTGACACAATTAAGAGCAAGAGTGAAGAGATGAAGTCCTGTAGAGGGCGAAACATACTTTCATACGCCACCGAAAAAAAAAACAACAATCAGCCCAACCAAAGCGGATTCAGTCAGTTGAAGACGGTGCTTCTGAACCAGTTCAGTTAAAAAAAAAATCATTCTTGAATGTTATCAGAGATGACTGGTGATGTCATGCGTTTTTCCGATGATCACCTGATCTGTTGTGCGTCGTTAAAGACCAATAAAAACACACTTGCTCCCCACACACGCTCGGAGAATGGAGATTGGCCTGAGATTAGCAGTGAGTTTGTTCAATTTATTAATTGCAGTTGTTGGCGGCTCCTTTAATGATGACGCGGAACGAACGATTCAGTCAACAGACGCTTTGAACGGTGCTGGTGTCAGCGCCGAGGCTCCATCGGTGAAATGCAGCCTGCAGGGTTCTGCCCGTCTACCCGCCTTTTCCATGGATGGGGACTTTGTGATTGGAGGGGCTTTCTTTATTCACGACCAAATGCACACACTGGCAAACAACTACATCACAAAGCCCGAGCTGCCGAGATGCACAGGAAGGTTAGCAAGAGGAAGAAATGTTGCAAATTATTTGTCATTTTTCTATGATCTCCAAAGAAAATATATTTTTATAGTTGCATAGATTTAGCTAAAGATTTATTGATGATAACCTCAATGTGTGCTCAGCTTCATTCAAGTAAAATTTTAAAATCTCATACTCTGTTATCAAATTGTTAATAATCCTATTTATTTTTTCCACAAGTTGCTCATACTGTTTTTCAGTTTTTTTTATTTTTTATTACGAATACTTTTATGTTGGGGTTAACATTGCATTCTGTGCAGCTTTAATGCCCGGGATCTGCGCTTCTCTCGCACAATGATCTTTGCAATTGAGGAGATCAACAACAGCACAGAGCTGCTGCCTGGCATCAGACTGGGTTATCAGATCTATGACACATGCTCCGCTGTGCCAGTAACCGTGCATGTGGCATTTCAGCTGTCAAACGGCCCGGATCCTGTGTTTTACAAAGAAGAAAACTGTTCTCACTCTGGAGTGGTGGTGGCTGCTGTGGGAGACTCTGCATCCACTCCATCCATCAGCATGTCACGCATCATTGGGTCTTTCAATATCCCTCTTGTAGGAAAAAGCAAATTCATTGCAAACAGAAAGTCTAATATGCATATCCTCTTTCACATCTTTTTCTTTATCTTTTCTCCTACAGGTCAGCCACTTTGCCACCTGTGCCTGCCTGTCTGATAAACACGAGTATCCGACTTTTTTCAGAACGATTCCCAGTGATTATTACCAAGCCGCTGCAATGGCCAAACTGGTGAAACACTTTGGCTGGACCTGGATCGGAGCCTTTCATTCGGACTCAGATTATGGAAATTATGGCATTGCAACCTTTCTTGAGACGGCACGCAGAGAAGGGATCTGTGTGGAGTACATCGAGTCCTTCGACTGGACCCACCCACAGAGCAAAATCCAAAGAGTCGCCGACGTTATCCGGAGGTTTTTTTGTGTCACTTGCTTATGTCATATATGTTTGTGTATGTGTGCCTCAGCAAATGATAAATAATATGACTGAATGTCTGTTTCTTCAGGTCAACAGCAACAGTAGTTGTGGCATTTGCAGCTCCTGGAGACATGAAAATCCTCTTTGAAGAGCTGGCGTGGCAGCCAGGTCCACCTCGGCAGTGGGTTGGAAGCGAGGCCTGGATAACTGACCCAAATCTGATGAGCTTCAGTTTCTGCACAGGGGCCATCGGTGTGGCCATTCAGAAATCTGTGATCCCAGGTTTGAGAGACTTCCTTTTAAATCTCTCTCCCTCTGAAGTTTCTGCATCCTCAGTTCTCACTGAGTTCTGGGAGGATGCGTTCAACTGCAGCCTGACAGAAGGTGAGAAAGTTTTATGCCTTTCTTCCTCAGTTTGTTTTCAGTGTAATCACACGAACTAGTAACTGCATGCATTACATTCAACAAAACAATAGTTTTCACTTGATGATACTTGATACATAATTGGTAAGAAATGTTTTCCAGGTATTTTTCAGGGTGCAAATCGCTCCTTCTGCTGTTATTAAATGTGCCAGTTTTATGTTTCTTTATTTGATTTGGATCAACATGTTGATTTTAAATACTCCAAGAAAAATAAATTTGCAAGAAACACTCCCAAACTTTTTATTTATTGTGTTCGAAACATAATTTTCAAATTAATCAAGTACAATGGTGAATTGTTTTTATAGTCTAAATAGTTGTCAATCATAAATTTCAGCAGCGATATAAAACTGTCACATTGTTTGTGAAACTTAGAATAAGGTGTAATCTGAACCACAGAGTTACTAATGTCATGTTAACCCACAATATTGTAATTTTTGTGAATTTGCCTGTTCAGTTTTTAAAAAGAAAACTCAGTTGTATAATAGTTAGCATGCTACAACCTGAGACTATGTGCATTAAATCTAAGTTGTTCGCATGACTGACCAATTTCCGATTGTCTCTTTACATA
The DNA here is from genome assembly GCF_051168715.1 of Poecilia mexicana. Lineage (NCBI taxonomy): Eukaryota > Metazoa > Chordata > Actinopteri > Cyprinodontiformes > Poeciliidae > Poecilia > Poecilia mexicana. Next base: position 29,083,462 of record NW_028263382.1, on the reverse strand, counting down.
TTTTTTTTACTAATTTATTTCTACTCAGCTTCCAAACTGAACAAGAGAGCATGTGACGGAACTGAAGACCTTAAAACCCTAAAAAGCCCGTACACTGAAACATCTCAGTTAAGAGTTTCTAACATGGTGTACAAGGCTGTTTATGCAATAGCTCATGCTATTCACAATGCAATATGTCAGGAAACAAATGCAACCACACACTGTGATAAATACATCAGACTGGAGCCCCAACAGGTCAGCTTGAATAATAAGTGAATCCCAGAGTTTTAAATCGGTTGTAAATTTCTTCTTTATCAATTTCTAACCAAGCTACTGATTTCTGCCTGCCTCTTTTTCTTGGTTCATAGGTTTTAACTGAACTAAAAAAAGTAAACTTTTCTCGAAATGGCTATCATGTGTCATTCGATAGTAATGGGGATCCCATAGCTTTTTATGAGCTGGTAAACTGGCAAAAGAGTCAGAGTGGAGTTACTGAACTGGTAACAGTGGGATATTATGACGCATCACTGCCAATGGGGGAACAGTTTCGTATCAACAGGAACCTAACCTGGCTGGAAGATGGCACACAAGTACTTATCAAATGAAGAAGTTGTGAACTAGTTAGACAAGAATTTCCCATAATAATTGTTTAAATGTTGCCTCTGTTTCTGTCTCAGGTTCCAGTCTCCGTTTGCTCAGAGAGTTGTCCTCCAGGAACTCGTAAAGTGTTGCAAAAAGGAAAACCAATCTGCTGCTATGACTGTATACCATGTCCTGAAGGAGAGATCAGTAACATGACAGGTACGTTTATTTTCTATGTAAATCACTTCATCAAAATAAGAACTGTTGTAATGGCTGTTTTTTTTTAGATGCTCCAGATTGCTTCCTGTGTCCCAGAGAGTTCTGGCCTAATGAAGAGAAGAACTATTGTTTTCCCAAACCTGTGGAGTTTCTTTCGTTTGATGAAGTCCTGTCAATCATCCTGGCTGTATTTTCTGTTGGTGGAGCATTTCTGGCCATTATTACAGGAATGCTTTTCTTCCATCACAGAACAACGCCGATTGTCAGAGCCAACAACTCTGAGCTGAGCTTCCTGCTGCTCTTCTCTCTGACTCTGTGTTTCTTATGTTCACTAACTTTCATTGGAGCCCCCTCTGAGTGGTCCTGCATGCTGCGGCACACAGCGTTTGGCATCACATTTGTTCTCTGTATCTCCTGTGTTCTTGGCAAAACTATAGTGGTTCTAATGGCCTTTAAAGCTACACTTCCTGGTAGTAATGCTATGAAATGGTTTGGTCCTCCACAACAAAGAATGAGTGTAGTGTCAATTACCTTAATTCAAGTTATAATATGTATCATATGGTTGGTTGTGAGTCCTCCCTTCCCAGTGAAAAATCTGACCACCTACCAGGAGAAGATCATCCTGGAATGTGCGTTAGGCTCTGCTGTTGGTTTCTGGGCTGTGCTCGGCTACATCGGCCTGCTGGCTGTGTTTTGCTTTGTGTTAGCTGTTCTAGCTCGGAAACTACCTGATAATTTCAACGAAGCCAAGATGATAACCTTCAGCATGTTGATATTCTGTGCCGTCTGGATCACCTTCATCCCAGCTTATGTCAGCTCTCCTGGAAAATTTACTGTAGCTGTGGAGATATTTGCTATTCTGGCCTCCAGTTTTGGACTGATACTGTGTATATTTGCTCCAAAATGTTTCATCATTTTGTTCCAACCAGAGAAGAACACTAAGAAATATTTAATGAACAAAAAGTAGTAGTATGTCATGAGTCGACTGAAATCAAAATGTACAGTAAGCAATGTTATTGCAGCTGTTAAACATTTGATCCACCTTCATTTAATTTCACAAAGCTTTAAAGTATCATAAATATCAGCTGCATGAGAGATTTTGTTGTTTGTGTTGTCTTCTTTCAAAAATAAATCATGCAATAAATCGTACAAAAAGTAATTTTGAGGTGGTAAATTCTCACTTGAATACGGTACTTTGTTATTATCAACATTTGGATTTGAAGATTAAAAACATCCTGAAATATGTTACTTATTTTCATGGCTAATGTCCAACTCATCATGCATCATACTGACTCAATGACAGGATGATTCATGGATGATCAGTGACAGAATGTTTGAAGGAAATGCTGCATGACTTCAAAATAAAATCTTTTAATGGAAGAACTAACTATACAAGTAATGTGATGTACACTTTGATGCTTTGCTTGCAATGGTTTTGTTTCCTTTATTGAAGAATATTGAAGAGTAAAATCTTGTCTCCGTTTATATTGACTTGTAAAAAGTAAAACAATTTAAAAAATACATACTATTGCATTAAAGCTCAAGCAAAATGCTAATTTTAAAGGTTTAGGGTTAGATCACTAGAATATCACATTGGGCCAATTAAAAACAGACATCTTAAACACAAATGTCAAACTTCTGAAAGTATTTACATCTTAATTCACTCAACACTTGGATGGGCCTCCTCTGGCATGAATTTCTTCAATAATGCATCGAGGCATGGTGGCGCTGCGTAGGTCATCTTCCTCTGGTGTCTCTCAGCTTCCTGTTTGACAGCCCAGAGATTTTCTAAGGGGTTCAGGTCAGGTGGAGTTTGCTGGCCGATGAAGAACAGGAGCCCCACAGTCAATGAAGCAGCTCTGGGTACCTTTGGCAGTGTTAGCAGGTGCTAAATCCGGCTGGAAACTAAAATCTATTCAACCTCCTTATCAATAACTGTGTCATGATCAACTGTGCCAAAAGCCATCCTGAGTTCCAGTTACAGCAGCTCAGAGGTTTCAGATCCAATCTTTTTAAGACATATGTTGCCTAGAGCCTTTAACATTGCCATCTTACTGTGGCGCTTTAGTTAAAAATGTGAACAAAAAGCACACAAGGCCATTACACTTCACACATATACACACACTGTACATACATTACACAATACATTGTTGCTTGTGGCTATGATCTAGCAAATTTAAAGTTCTAAGGACTTGTGTGTATCAGTTTACGTCAAGACAGTCACCTGATGTGTCAGTGATGCATAACGACCAATAAAAACCCCACTTCCAAGACGACAAACAAACACTTGAAGCATGGAGGTCGGCCTGAGGTTAGCAGTGTGTTTATTTGAACTGCTACCAGCTGTTGTGTTGGGTGTGTCTCTGAATGATGTACAACCAACAACCCAGCCAACGCATCCTCTAACCGGTGCCGGTGGGGAGACGGAGTCTTCATTGCTGAAATGCTCCTTGCAGGGATCCCCTCGTCTGCCTGCGTTCTCCACTGAGGGAGACTTTGTGATTGGAGGAGCTTTTGTGGTTCACTACCAAACGAACGCAGTGGTTAACAACTACACCACCAAGCCTGGGGTGGCGACATGCACAGGGAGGTTAGCAAGCAAAATGAGACATTGTTGTAACTTCTCCTGTGTTATTTTAACTTGTTTTAAATTTGAAAAAGGAAAAATATCCTTTAAAAAAGCCTGTCATCTTTGCTGCATGACATTAACATTCATGTAAGAAGGGAGGGATATTTAGTGTGAAGTTGCTTTTAAATTTTGGGGGAAAAAAGTTAAAATGATTTCACCATGAATGTGATAAATATTACAAAAGTTTAGGTTTAAATCTGCATGAGTTGTATTGTATTTTCTCATTTTATGTGTCAAAGCTCCGTTAATCAGAGTTTCAATCAGTTTCTTTCAACATCAGCATCTGTCTCAGCATTAGATTGTGTTACTTGGATTATGTTTGTAGTGTTTTTGTTGTTGTTGGTATTTTAATATGAAATTCACTAAATGCTCACCTGATTTATTCTGTGCAGCTTCAGCGCCCAGAATCTCCGCTTTGCTCGCACAATGATCTTTGCAATCGAGGAGATAAACAACAGCTCTGAGCTGCTGCCGGGTGTCAGACTGGGTTATCAGATCTATGATACATGCTCCTCTGTGCCTGTTGCCACACATGTTGCATTTCAACTATCAAATGGTCAGGACCCCGTGTTTTATGAAGACGGTAACTGCTCTCAGTCTGGAGTGGTGGTGGCTGCTGTTGGAGACTCTGGATCCACCCCGTCCATCAGCATCTCACGCATTTTAGGGCCTTTCAACATCCCTCTGGTAAAAGGTCTAAATCCACTGCAACTGAAATACTAAAATGTGCCTGCATTGTGCTGAACTACATTTTGTTTGTGTTGCTGTTGCTTTAGGTGAGCCACTTTGCCACCTGTGCCTGCCTGTCAGATAAAAAGCAGTTCCCGACTTTCTTCAGAACAATCCCCAGTGACCATTACCAAGCTGATGCGCTGGCCAAGCTGGTGAAAAGCTTTGGTTGGACGTGGATAGGAGCCGTCCACTCGAACTCAGAATATGGTAACAACGGCATGGCCTCTTTTCTTGGGACGGCACTCAGAGAGGGGATCTGTGTGGAGTACATCGAATCCTTCTATCGGACCGATCCGAGGAACAAAATCAGGACAGTAGCTGATGCTATTCGCAGGTTTCCATATCTATAGTTTTTCTTAGGTGCCCTTAAAAATAGTACAAGAAATTGCATGTGATGAGTCTACTTTGTGTGATATATGTGGAAAGTGGCTACAGCAAAACACTTGAATAGTATTACAGCTGCGTGTCTTAACAAGGGGTTATACAAATGCACAGTTATAAAACACTGTGTAGTTTACGTGATTTTGAGTGAACACATTTTTATCTCTGTCCAGGTCAACAGCAACAGTTGTTGTTGCTTTTGTAGCTGCTGGTGACATGAAGTTTCTGCTGGAGGAGCTGGCTCTGGACCCTCCTCCACCTCGGCAATGGATCGGAAGTGAAGGCTGGATAACCGACCCAAACTCCATGAGCTTCAGTTTCTGTGCAGGAGCCATCGGAGTTGCCATCCAGCAATCTGTGATTCCAGGTCTGAGAGATTTCCTGCTGGATCTCTCTCCCTCTGAAGTGGCTGCCTCTCCGCTGCTGGCTGAGTTCTGGCAGGATGCGTTCAGCTGCAGCTTCACCAAAAGTGAGAAAATTTACTCTTTTTTTTCTCTCATCCATCTTTGTTAGCAAAAAAGAAAAATACTGATTCGATAAAAGTAATAATTAGAAGTTACCACTATAATTAATTTGTTAGGACCGAAATGTTATGTTTAGTATCCTTAATGTCACCATTAATGAGTCACAGTAACATTATGGCAATAAATGTGTATAGTGTTTATAGCAGAAACATGTTTTGGGAATTTGTGACTAAAGTGAGTGACAATTTATTTTACTACTTTTTGTTCAAACTAATGATGGGCTCTTCTGCATTAGTCAAAAAAAAAGAAGAAAGAAAAACTTTAGATTTGATTCAGATTTTTACTCTAAAGATTTTTAAAGATTGAAGAGTAAAAGAAAGTCTGTATACAAGCAGCAACCAGAAGCTGTTCATGTTTTACTCTGAAAGATGCTTTTAAAGTCAGTTATATTGATGGATTATGGGTTGTTATTGACACATAACAATATGTTTTATATTAACTGTAGCATTATGCATACATATCTCCAAATGATCATCATAAATCTAGAAATATGTTGTATGTTTGCTTATTTGTTTGAATGTTTCTCTGTTAAGGTTGTCTGTGCGTTAGACTGTATTGCAGCAGGGATGTTTCTCTTTGACAGGTGTCAATAAGAAAAAATGTGATGGAACAGAAGATATTAAAACCCTTAAAAGCCCGTACACTGAAACATCTCAGCTAAGAGTTTCTAACATGGTTTATAAGGCAGTATATGCAATAGCTCATGCTATTCACAACGCAGTGTGTCAGGAAACAAGTGGAACCACTCAGTGTGACAAACAAATGCGTTTGGAGCCCAAACGGGTCAGTTCAAATAAAAAGTAGATATGTAGGTTTATTTTTCTAATTGTAAAGTTTTGGTATACTAAAGAAAATCATTTCACTGGCCGTTGATTTCTATTTTCATCGTTTCCTTCTCGCTTTTCAGGTTTTTACTGAACTGAAGAAAGTTAACTTTTCCCAGAACGGATATCACGTTTCATTTGATGCTAACGGGGATCCTGTGGCTTTTTACGAGCTGGTGAACTGGCAGCAAAGTGAGAAAGGTGTTATGGAGCCAGTAACAGTGGGGTATTATGATGCTTCACTGCCTATAGGACAGGAGTTTCGTATCAACAGGGACTTAAGCTGGATGGATGGAAAAAAACAAGTAATAAATCTAATGCCAGCAGTTTATGCAAAGTGGGTAAAAGTCAGTTACAAAAGAGTTAAGCTATTTTTTCCCCTTTGACATGATAACAGGTTCCAGTCTCCGTTTGCTCAGAGAGTTGTCCTCCAGGAACTCGTAAAGTGTTGCAGAAAGGAAAACCAATCTGCTGCTACGACTGTATACCATGTCCTGAAGGAGAGATCAGTAATATGACAGGTATGATTACTTTCTGTATTTTTCTGGACATTTCCAAATGACAGAGGATTAACAGATGTTTCTGGATTGTTTTTAGATTCCCCTGATTGCTTCCCTTGTCCCAGAGAGTTCTGGCCAAATACAGAGAGAGATGCTTGTTTCCCCAAACCTGTGGAGTTTCTGTCGTATGAGGAAATCTTGTCAATCATCCTGGCTGTAGTTTCCATCAGTGGAGCCTGTCTGGCCATCATCACAGCAGTGATTTTCTTCTACTACAGGGCCACACCAATTGTCAGAGCCAACAACTCTGAGCTGAGCTTCCTGCTGCTCTTCTCTCTGACTCTGTGTTTCTTATGTTCACTAACTTTCATTGGAGCCCCCTCTGAGTGGTCCTGCATGCTGCGGCACACAGCGTTTGGCATCACATTTGTTCTCTGTATCTCCTGTGTTCTTGGCAAAACTATAGTGGTTCTAATGGCCTTTAAAGCTACACTTCCTGGAAGTAATGCTATGAAATGGTTTGGTCCTCCACAACAAAGGATGACTGTAGTGTCTTTTACATTTATTCAGGTTGTAATATGTATCATATGGTTGGTTGTGAGTCCTCCCTTCCCAGTGAAAAATCTGACCACCTACAAGGAGAAGATCATCCTGGAATGTGCGTTAGGCTCTGCTGTTGGTTTCTGGGCTGTGCTCGGCTACATCGGCCTGCTAGCTGTGTTTTGCTTTGTGTTAGCTGTTCTAGCTCGGAAACTACCTGATAATTTCAACGAAGCCAAGATGATAACCTTCAGCATGTTGATATTCTGTGCCGTCTGGATCACCTTCATCCCAGCTTATGTCAGCTCTCCTGGAAAATTTACTGTGGCTGTGGAGATATTTGCTATTCTGGCCTCCAGCTTTGGACTGATACTGTGTATATTTGCTCCAAAATGTTTCATCATTTTGTTCCAACCAGAGAAGAACACTAAGAAATATTTAATGAACAAAAAGTAGTAGTATGTCATGAGTCGACTGAAATCAAAATGTACAGTAAGCAATGTTATTGCAGCTGCTAAACATTTGATCCACCTTCATTTCATTTCACAAAGCTTTAAAGTATCATAAATATCAGCTGCATGAGAGATTTTGTTGTTTGTGTTGTCTTCTTTCAAAAATAAATCATGCAATAAATCGTACAAAAAGTAATTTTGAGGTGGTAAATTCTCACTTGAATACGGTACTTAGTTATTATCAACATTTGGATTTGAAGATTAAAAACATCCTGAAATATGTTACTTATTTTCATGGCTAATGTCCAACTCATCATGCATCATACTGACTCAATGACAGGATGATTCATGGATGATCAGTGACAGAATGTTTGAAGGAAATGCTGCATGACTTCAAAATAAAATCTTTTAATGGAAGAACTAACTATACAAGTAATGTGATGTACACTTTGATGCTTTGCTTGCAATGGTTTTGTTTCCTTTATTGAAGAATATTGAAGTGTAAAATCTTGTCTCCGTTTATATTGACTTGTAAAAAGTAAAGCAATTTAAAAAATACATACTATTGCATTAAAGTTCAAGCAAAATGCTAATTTTAAAGGTTTAGGGTTAGATCACTAGAATATCACATTGGGCCAATTAAAAACAGACATCTTAAACACAAATGTCAAACTTCTGAAAGTATTTGCATCTTAATTCACTCAACACTTGGATGGGCCTCCTCTGGCATGAATTTCTTCAATAATGCGTCGAGGCATGGTGGCGCTGCGTAGGTCATCTTCCTCTGGTGTCTCTCAGCTTCCTGTTTGACAGCCCAGAGATTTTCTAAGGGGTTCAGGTCAGGTGGAGTTTGCTGGCCGATGAAGAACAGGAGCCCCACAGTCAATGAAGCAACTCTGGGTACCTTTGGCAGTGTTAGCAGGTGCTAAATCCTGCTGGAAACTAAAATCTATTCAACCTCCTTATCAATAACTGTGTCATGATCAACTGTGCCAAAAGCCATCCTGAGTTCCAGTTACAGCAGCTCAGAGGTTTCAGATCCAATCTTTTTCAGACATATGTTGCCTAGAGCCTTTAACATTGCCACACAGCAAATTCAAGTGTTAAATGTTTTGGTGTTAGTAGACTTTGTGCAAAAGCAGAGTTAATTTTACTCTAATAGAGTCACATTCTGTTTATGTAAGTCTGGGGTGTATATTATTAGTAGTTAAAATACGGTGTTAAAACAAAGTGTTTCCCTATTAAATCTAGAGTTGTTAAAATGGAATCAATAACTCTTGACTTCTGAACTCTGAACTCCACCAGCGGCTCTAACACTGAAGGAGTTCATTCACTGCCTCCGCCCCAGAATCACAGATTCCCACCGAAGCGAAGCGACAGAAGCCAAGTAATTTCAGGACTATTTACTCTCCACATGTCTGAGTTATTTACTGCGCTTGGTAAGTTACTTTTTTTCTGAGATGGTTTATAACTATTATTTTGAGTTGAGCTCAACCTGTATGACAGACGTCACGTTCGCCACACGGCTCGGTGTTAGCATATTTAGCTTAGCATGCCGAATGTTAGCGGAGTATAAATGTTGGAAAAATATCGAGCCGGTTAACATTTAATCAAATTATTGGCGAACTTGAACAGATCCGTAATAATCTGGAGTATGTTTTTCATTATATTGAACGTTTACATGCATATTGATCAGATTTAGCAACCTTTCTGATCGATTTTTTTCCTTTGAAAAAATGTAAAAGGCTTTTTCACGTTGAGAGCATTATTCCCGCTGTGTGTCTTCTTATATATGTTTTGCAGCATGTTTTAATCCTCTTATTGCCTTTTTGTATTAGAACCAGTCTGGTTTCGGATGAATCTCCAGTCTCAGCCTAACCTCCCCCTCCTGATCCCTCCATGGATTCTTCGAAGATTCAAGCCCCAAAAATGATTATGTAAGTGTTAATATTTCTGAAACTCCACATTTCTGTAATGGAGGCTTGTTGTTAGAGTTGTAGTAAAAATGTATTCCTTCGCTCCATTCCTTATTGTTCTGTTTTTTGTTTGTTATGATCCAGAGACCGACACTGGCTGTAGTACTCAGAGACTGAAGACGGTCCGATGCAGTAGAGGAGCATGTTGGTGTCTCCGGCCAAACGTCACGAACAGCCCAACAACCTGAAGACAATCTGTTAGTGATGGACATCTCTCTGGTGGAGTGCAGAGAGGAACCGTCTCTTATCAACAGAAACATAAACTGGATAAGAAACGATGGATCTGAATATCAGGTTGGCTTGTTATGTACTGTACATATCTGGCAATCCATCTGTTAAAAGAAAATGTACTCTATCAAATATTACATGAACTGCATGCATTGATACAGGCTTTACTTTCTCCACCTTGTACTTTGAACAATTTCATGCATATTGTATTGAAGAAAAATGTATTAAGCATACTGCATTTTGTATTGCCCAGCTGATATGTTAGACCTTTTAAAAAGCAATATGTGAATAAAAGTGACATGTGAAACATGCACATTATTCCACGTTGTAATATGTTTTGTAACTATGGTGCACATTTTGAAATAAATGCATTTGAGAAAATCATTGCCTCTTTATTAAATGTTTATTTTCCAAAGAATTTTTAAAAGTTCAACACAATAAAGTACCTATTTAATATTAATTACAAATAACCCTTAAGAAGTTAAAGAAGTACTCTGTGAGAGTTAATATTAAGATCTAACACTGAATTAGTATCAGTAAGTGTTAAATGATTAACTCCAGCAGATTTGATATTTGACACGTTATAAGAGTTAAGATACCAACTCTCCAAAAAGAGTTAAATTAACACTTTCTGGTGTGGACCCATACAGACACTTTAAAAGTGTTGAAATCAAATCTGACAGTGTTAATCTGGGCCTCCTGGATTTGCTGTGCATCTTACTGTGGCGCTTTAGTTAAAAACGTGAATAAAAAGCACACAAGGCCATTACACTTCACACATATACACACACTGTACATACATTACACAATACATTGTTGCTTGTGGCTATGATCTAGCAAATTTAAAGTTCTAAGGACTTGTGTGTATCAGTTTACGTCAAGACAGTCACCTGATGTGTCAGTGATGCGTAACGACCAATAAAAACCCCACTTCCAAGACGACAAACAAACACTTGAAGCATGGAGGTCGGCCTGAGGTTAGCAGTGTGTTTATTTGAACTGCTACCAGCTGTTGTGTTGGGTGTGTCTCTGAATGATGTACAACCAACAACCCAGCCAACGCATCCTCTAACCGGTGCCGGTGGGGAGACGGAGTCTTCATTGCTGAAATGCTCCTTGCAGGGCTCCCCTCGTCTGCCTGCGTTCTCCACTGAGGGAGACTTTGTGATTGGAGGAGCTTTTGTGGTTCACTACCAAACGAACGCAGTGGTTAACAACTACACCACCAAGCCTGGGGTGGCGACATGCACAGGGAGGTTAGCAAGCAAAATGAGACATTGTTGTAACTTCTTCTGTGTTATTTTAACTTGTTTTAAATTTGAAAAAGAAAAAATGTCCTTTAAAAAAAGCCTGTCATCTTTGCTGCATGACATTAACATTCATGTAAGAAGGGAGGGATATTTAGTGTGAAGTTGCTTTTAAATTTGGGGGGAAAAAAGTTAAAATGATTTCACCATGAATGTGATAAATATCACAAAAGTTTAGGTTTAAATCTGCATGAGTTGTATTGTATTTTCTCATTTTATGTGTCAAAGCTCCGTTAATCAGAGTTTCAATCAGTTTCTTTCAACATCAGCATCTGTCTCAGCATTAGATTGTGTTACTTGGATTATTATGTTTGTAGTGTTTTTTTTGATGTTGTTGGTATTTTAATATGAAATTCACTAAATGCTCACCTGATTTATTCTGTGCAGCTTCAGCGCCCGGGATCTCCGCTTTGCTCGCACAATGATCTTTGCAATCGAGGAGATAAACAACAGCTCTGAGCTGCTGCCGGGTGTCAGACTGGGTTATCAGATCTATGATACATGCTCCTCTGTGCCTGTTGCCACACATGTTGCATTTCAACTATCAAATGGTCAGGACCCCGTGTTTTACGAAGACGGTAACTGCTCTCAGTCTGGAGTGGTGGTGGCTGCTGTCGGAGACTCTGGATCCACCCCGTCCATCAGCATCTCACGCATTTTAGGGCCTTTCAACATCCCTCTGGTAAAAGGTCTAAATCCACTGCAACTGAAATACTAAAATGTGCCTGCATTGTGCTGAACTACATTTTGTTTGTGTTGCTGTTGCTTTAGGTGAGCCACTTTGCCACCTGTGCCTGCCTGTCAGATAAAAAGCAGTTCCCGACTTTCTTCAGAACAATCCCCAGTGACCATTACCAAGCTGATGCGCTGGCCAAGCTGGTGAAAAACTTTGGTTGGACGTGGATAGGAGCCGTCCACTCGAACTCAGAATATGGTAACAACGGCATGGCCTCTTTTCTTGGGACGGCACTCAGAGAGGGGATCTGTGTGGAATACATCGAATCCTTCTATCGGACCGATCCGAGGAACAAAATCAGGACAGTAGCTGATGCTATTCGCAGGTTTCCATATCTATAGTTTTTCTTAGGTGCCCTTAAAAATAGTACAAGAAATTGCATGTGATGAGTCTACTTTGTGTGATATATGTAGAAAGTGGCTACAGCAAAACACTTGAATAGTATTACAGCTGTGTGTCTTAACAAGGGGTTATACAAATGCACAGTTATAAAACACTGTGTAGTTTACGTGATTTTGAGTGAACACATTTTTATCTCTGTCCAGGTCAACAGCAACAGTTGTTGTTGCTTTTGTAGCTGCTGGTGACATGAAGTTTCTGCTGGAGGAGCTGGCTCTGGACCCTCCTCCACCTCGGCAATGGATCGGAAGTGAAGGCTGGACAACCGACCCAAACTTGATGACCTTCAGTTTCTGTGCAGGAGCCATCGGAGTTGCCATCCAGCAATCTGTGATTCCAGGTCTGAGAGATTTCCTGCTGGATCTCTCTCCCTCTGAAGTGGCTGCCTCTCCACTGCTGGCTGAGTTCTGGCAGGATGCGTTCAGCTGCAGCTTCACCAAAAGTGAGAAAATTTACTCTTTTTTTTCTCTCTTCCATCTTTGTTAGCAAAAAAGAAAAATACTGATTCGATAAAAGTAATAATTAGAAGTTACCACTATAATTAATTTGTTAGGACTGAAATGTTATGTTTAGTATCCTTAATGTCACCATTAATAAGTCACAGTAACATGATGGCAATAAATGTGTATAGTGTTTATAGCAGAAACATGTTTTGGGAATTTGTGACTAAAGTGAGTGACAATTTTTTTTTACTTCTTTTTGTTCAAACTAATGATGGGCTCTTCTGCCTTAGTCAAAAAAAAAAAAAAAGAAAAAGGAAAAACTTAGATTTGATTCAGATTTTTACTCTAAAGATTTTTAAAGATTGAAGAGTAAAAGAAAGTCTGTATACAAGCAGCAACCAGAAGCTGTTCATGTTTTACTCTGAAAGATGCTTTTAAAGTCAGTTATATTGATGGATTATGGGTTGTTATTGACACATAACAATATGTTTTATATTAACTGTAGCATTATGCATACATATCTCCAAATGATCATCATAAATCTAGAAATATGTTGTATGTTTGCTTATTTGTTTGAATGTTTCTCTGTTAAGGTTGTCTGTGCGTTAGACTGTATTGCAGCAGGGATGTTTCTCTTTGACAGGTGTCAATAAGAAAAAATGTGATGGAACAGAAGATATTAAAACCCTTAAAAGCCCGTACACTGAAACATCTCAGCTAAGAGTTTCTAACATGGTTTATAAGGCAGTATATGCAATAGCTCATGCTATTCACAACGCAGTGTGTCAGGAAACAAGTGGAACCACTCAGTGTGACAAACAAATGCGTTTGGAGCCCAAACGGGTCAGTTCAAATAAAAAGTAGATATGTAGGTTTATTTTTCTAATTGTAAAGTTTTGGTATACTAAAGAAAATCATTTCACTGGCCGTTGATTTCTATTTTCATCGTTTCCTTCTCGCTTTTCAGGTTTTTACTGAACTGAAGAAAGTTAACTTTTCCCAGAACGGATATCATGTTTCATTTGATGCTAACGGGGATCCTGTGGCTTTTTACGAGCTGGTGAACTGGCAGCAAAGTGAGAAAGGTGTTATGGAGCCAGTAACAGTGGGGTATTATGATGCTTCACTGCCTATAGGACAGGAGTTTCGTATCAACAGGGACTTAAGCTGGATGGATGGAAAAAAACAAGTAATAAATCTAATGCCAGCAGTTTATGCAAAGTGGGTAAAAGTCAGTTACAAAAGAGTTAAGCTATTTTTTCCCCTTTGACATGATAACAGGTTCCCGTCTCCGTTTGCTCAGAGAGTTGTCCTCCAGGAACTCGTAAAGTGTTGCAGAAAGGAAAACCAATCTGCTGCTACGACTGTATACCATGTCCTGAAGGAGAGATCAGTAATATGACAGGTATGATTACTTTCTGTATTTTTCTGGACATTTCCAAATGACAGAGGATTAACAGATGTTTCTGGATTGTTTTTAGATTCCCCTGATTGCTTCCCTTGTCCCAGAGAGTTCTGGCCAAATACAGAGAGAGATGCTTGTTTCCCCAAACCTGTGGAGTTTCTGTCGTATGAGGAAATCTTGTCAATCATCCTGGCTGTAGTTTCCATCAGTGGAGCCTGTCTGGCCATCATCACAGCAGTGATTTTCTTCTACTACAGGGCCACACCGATTGTCAGAGCCAACAACTCTGAGCTGAGCTTCTTGCTGCTCTTCTCTCTGACTCTGTGTTTCTTATGTTCACTAACTTTCATTGGAGCCCCCTCTGAGTGGTCCTGCATGCTGCGGCACACAGCGTTTGGCATCACATTTGTTCTCTGTATCTCCTGTGTTCTTGGGAAAACTATAGTGGTTCTAATGGCCTTTAAAGCTACACTTCCTGGTAGTAATGCTATGAAATGGTTTGGTCCTCCACAACAAAGAATGACTGTAGTGTCTTTTACATTTATCCAAGTTATAATATGTATCATATGGTTGGTTGTGAGTCCTCCCTTCCCAGTGAAAAATCTGACCACCTACAAGGAGAAGATCATCCTGGAATGTGCGTTAGGCTCTGCTGTTGGTTTCTGGGCTGTGCTCGGCTACATCGGCCTGCTGGCTGTGTTTTGCTTTGTGTTAGCTGTTCTAGCTCGGAAACTACCTGATAATTTCAACGAAGCCAAGATGATAACCTTCAGCATGTTGATATTCTGTGCCGTCTGGATCACCTTCATCCCAGCTTATGTCAGCTCTCCTGGAAAATTTACTGTGGCTGTGGAGATATTTGCTATTCTGGCCTCCAGCTTTGGACTGATACTGTGTATATTTGCTCCAAAATGTTTCATTATTTTGTTTCAACCAGAGAAGAACACTAAAAAATATTTAATGAACAAAAACTAAGTTAAACCCCAAAGAAGCCTGGAAGTAATGTGACAAAAATACAGGTAGTATTAATCCGGTTGTTGCATATCTTAAACTATTTACACCTATTTGAAAAAGCTTAGCTGTCATGCATTACGTAAACAGTTTGGAGCTGTAGTTTATATGCACACATGTTCCATCATGGGAGTGTAATGCATGTCAGTCTGTTGGTTTCTTGTTTCAGAAATAAATCATGTACTAAACAAATGTCTCTGATTATTAATGTAAGTACACTGATATACTGGATACATCATAAAACACAGTGCAGCAATCCTCAATTTCAAGTTTCAAGTGGCTTACCAATACTTTCATATGACTTCAACTGAGTCACATGTATTTTACGTTACAATCAACGACCCCAGATGGCCCAAACGTAGAACACAGCCTTGAGCAAAATCAAAATTTGATTTTGATCCTCGTCTTAATAAAGGAGCGCTATAATGTTATGTACTTTCCTTGAACATGGTGCCATATTACAGCACAAACAAGCAATTAAGCTACTTTCTATTGTTCTGAAAATGTTTTATATCAAACATTACTTGAAGAAAATTTAACTTTACAGTTCCATGCAAAGTCAATTTGCATGGAAATCTTTGGTTCTCTTTCCACTTTGAGGATGATTTCAGTAGTGATTTCGCTCAGGGTATTCAAAGTTTAGAGTACAGATCACACAGTTCCTATACATGAGTACCATACATTTAAGCCAACTTCTTCAATTTTGACACAGTGTTAGACAGCCCAGTTGCACAGAGGCTTACGTTAGGATAGGTGACTTTAAGACGTGATCATAGATCCCTAGGTGACCCCATGTTCCTTTTAATGACCTGATATAAAACACATGTTAATGAGAACACAAACACCCAGAGAACAAATGGTTGAAGAATGGAGGTGGGTCTGAGATTAGCGATGAGTTTGTTTGAGCTGATCACAGTTGTTGTGCTGGGTGGGTCTCTCAGCAGTGTAAAAGAAAGAAATCAGCGTATCGATAACCTGACTGGCCCTGATTTCAGTGCTGAGGCGTCATTGGTGAAATGTTCGCTGCAGGGTACGCCTCGTCAACCTGCGTTCTCCGTGGACGCAGACTTTGTTATCGGAGGTGCTTTCTTCATTCACTACCAAGTGCAGACAGTGATCAATAACTACACCACCAAGCCTGAGCTTCCAATATGCAAAGGGAGGTTAGTAAAGAGGAAAGACAAAAGTGTGTTAGATGAAGATGTGCATGAATCTTTTTAAGAATGTGATTTTGCATGTTAAAAACGATGCAAAAATGCTTAGCAGTAGATTTGAGTAAAATGAATTGTTCTAATAATTTAATGTAGTTTCAGTTAACATTTCTCTATGAATTGTGAAATTATTTCTTGTTTTGCAACTTTGTTCCAAACCTTTGACTGTTTTTTTTTCTTTTTTTTTTCTTAATATTAGGAACTTTTGTTTTTATCCGGCGTTAACATCAGAACTCTCCTCATTTCATTCTGTGCAGCTTCAACGCCCGGGGTCTGCGCTTCTCTCGCACAATGGTCTTTGCTATTGAGGAAATAAACAACAGCACAGAGCTGCTGCCGGGCATTAGACTGGGTTATCAGATATTTGACACTTGCGCCTCTGTGCCTGTTGCTGTGCATGTGGCATTTCAGCTTTCTAACGGCCAGGATCCCGTGTTTTACCAGGGAAACAACTGTTCAAAGTCTGGAGAGGTGGTGGCTGCTGTTGGAGACTCTGGATCCACTCCCTCCATCAGCATCTTACGAATTATTGGGTCCTTTAAAATCCCTCTGGTAAGTTGTGTATATTAATTAAAAACTAATTTACGTACATGAAAATGTTAAAGTCATTATTGTTATTTTAAAAATGATATTCCTTTTGTAGGTGAGCCACTTTGCCACCTGTGCCTGCCTTTCAGACAAACACGAGTACCCGACATTTTTCAGAACGATTCCCAGTGACCATTACCAAGCTGCTGGAATGGCCAAACTGGTGAAACACTTTGGCTGGACTTGGATCGGAGCTGTCCATGCAGACTCAGATTATGGAAACAAAGGCATGGCTTCTTTCCTTGGCACAGCACTCAAAGAGGGGATCTGTGTGGAGTACATTGAATCTTTCTATCGAACTGACCCAAAGAACAAGATCAAAAAAGTAGCTGACGCCATCCGCAGGTTTTAAAATGTTTTATTTTGCCACTGTGCCTTATAGTTATGTGAACCTTGATTAAATTTTTTTGTATACTTTTTTTTTTTTTTTTTTTCAGATCTACAGCCAAAGTAGTTTTGGCATTTGCAGGTGGGGGTGATATGAAAGTCCTCTTAGAGGAGCTGAGCAGAGAACCTACCCCACATCGGCAGTGGATCGGAAGTGAAGGTTGGATAACCGAACAAAACTTGATGAGCTTCAGTTTCTGTGCAGGAGCCATCGGAGTTGCCATCCAGCAATCTGTCATCCCAGGTCTGAGAGACTTCCTGCTGGATCTCTCTCCCTCTGAAGTGGCAGCTTCATCAGTGCTGACTGAGTTCTGGGAGGATGCGTTCAACTGCAGCCTGACAGAAAGTATGAAATTCTTGTCTGTGTGTTTTTTAGTTTAATACTTAATTTACAGAAAATATGTTCACTCTGAATGGGAAATGACAACATTTTCTTAAACCATCAGCTGTTATTATTGTCAATATTTTCTATTTACTCAGTTTCACCCAAGAATTTGTTAGTAACATTAATTTGGACTGTTTCTAGCAGGTCAAATTTTTTGAACTTTACATAGGTAACTAATCTTTTAGGGTATTTTTTTTCCAAAGTTCAGTTTCAAATACATCAACAGAACAACAAAGGGCCAAAGACAAAGTAGATAATGGTTCCAATAACTCCTCAGTTATAGGTTAAAAGTAACACATTTTAACTGATGTTTAGTTTATAAAACTACTGATAACAAGCCCTAGAGTAATATGTCTATCAATTTGACCTGCATGAGTTCTTGTGTGTATTTCCATGTTTATTAGACTTTTTTCTTCTCCTTAGCTGCTGATCCACATAAGGGAAGGTGTGACAGAACTGAAGATATTAAAACCCTGAAGAGCCCGTACACTGACACGTCTCAGTTAAGAATTTCTAACATGGTTTATAAGGCTGTTTATGCAGTAGCACATGCCATTCACAATGCAGCGTGTCAGGAAACTAACGGAACCACTCAGTGTGACAAACACATGCGTCTAGAGCCTGAACAGGTTAGTTTAAGTAAAAAGTAAATCAGTTTTTAACTGGTTTTCTTGTATTGATTTTTTCTCTCTCTCCCTGTGTCTTTCTGATTTTGCAGGTTTTTATTGAACTAAAGAAAGTAAACTTTTCCCAAAATGGCTACCATGTTTCATTTGATCCCAATGGAGATTCTGTGGCTTTTTATGAGCTGGTAAACTGGCAGAAAAGTGAGAGTGGAGTTATTGAACTGGTAACAGTGGGATATTATGATGCTTCACTGCCAAGAGGTCAGGAGTTTCATATCAACAGGAATATTACCTGGATGGATGGTTACAAACAAGTAATGAATCTATTGTCAAAAATGTATGCAGTGTTCATACACTGAAGATGCTTGTAAAATATGGTTAAATTATTGTTCTGTTTCTTTGACTAAATTACAGGTACCAGTGTCTGTTTGCTCTGAGAGTTGTCCTCCAGGAACTCGTAAGGTGTTGCAGAAAGGCAGGCCCATCTGTTGCTATGTTTGCATATTATGTCCTGAAGGGGAGATTAGCAACATGTCTGGTAAAAATCCTTACATTTTCTTTATTTATATTTTCAAATAATTTAGTGTTAACACATGTGTCTACACCATTTCTTTAGATTCCCCTGATTGCTTCCCTTGTCCCAGAGAGTTCTGGCCAAATGCAAAAAGAGATGCTTGTTTCCCCAAACCTGTGGAGTTTCTGTCCTATGAAGAAGTCCTGTCAATCATCCTGGCTGTAGTTTCCATCAGTGGAGCCTGTCTGGCCATCATTACAGCAGTGATTTTCTTCTTTCACAGGGCAACTCCAATTGTCAGAGCCAACAACTCTGAGCTGAGCTTCCTGCTGCTCTTCTCTCTGACTCTGTGTTTCTTATTTTCACTAACTTTCATTGGAGCCCCCTCTGAGTGGTCCTGCATGCTGCGGCACACAGCGTTTGGCATCACATTTGTTCTCTGTATCTCCTGTGTTCTTGGGAAAACTATAGTGGTTCTAATGGCCTTTAAAGCTACACTTCCTGGTAGTAATGCTATGAAATGGTTTGGTCCTCTTCAACAAAGGATGACTGTAGTATCTTTCACACTTATTCAAGTTATAATATGTATCATATGGTTGGTTGTGAGTCCTCCCTTCCCAGTGAAAAATCTGACCACCTACAAGGAGAAGATCATCCTGGAATGTGCGTTAGGCTCTGCTGTTGGTTTCTGGGCTGTGCTCGGCTACATCGGCCTGCTGGCTGTGTTTTGCTTTGTGTTAGCTGTTCTAGCTCGGAAACTACCTGATAATTTCAACGAAGCCAAGATGATAACCTTCAGCATGTTGATATTCTGTGCCGTCTGGATCACCTTCATCCCAGCTTATGTCAGCTCTCCTGGAAAATTTACTGTGGCTGTGGAGATATTTGCTATTCTGGCCTCCAGCTTTGGACTGATACTGTGTATATTTGCTCCAAAGTGTTTCATCATTTTGTTTCAGCCAGAGAAGAACACCAAGAAATATTTAATGAACAAAAACTAACTGGAAAATCAGCAGAAGAGTAGCCATCAAATTACAGAATAAATATTTCACAGATAAAACTGCTAAACCTAAAAAAACCCTCAAAATAATATGTATCTTTATTATCGCAATATAAATTTGAGGCATTAGCTTAACTGTGTACATTTTCTACTGGTCTCCTTCCATTGTATGTATCTTTATCTTTTGTTTCAAAAATAAAATCTAAATTTGACAATGAATGAATATAAAAAATGAATATTCTTTATTAATCCCCAGAGGGGAAATTCACATTTCACAACAGTCTGTCGAAAACAAACACATCAGTCATTGGTAGACAGGAGCCTGAGGTTGTAGCCCAAGAGGGTGCCGCCCTTTAGTTAAATGAGAACTAAAGTGTGGCACTAACTGTGAAATGTTACGTTAGTCATATCTCCTACTGTGCCTTATCAGACAGTATGCATGACAGCAACATATAGACAACATATTGATGGGGCTCCAGCGAAGGCGATGAGAGTAAAAACCAGGACAGAAGAAAAATGTGTCTGCCTTCACCGAGAGCAGGAACAAGAAAAGCACTATGATATTTTGTGAGAGTATAATTAGACATTTTCATCAGCTTGATTTATTTTTCAAATATTACCTATACAATTGAAACCATTGGTCTGTGTCAGCTGATTAAAGACAGACATTTTGTTCTCACTCTCACAAGTTAAATTAGACCAATTTTATTATTTTTTTTTTTTTTAGGTATATTAACATGGATGGCCAAAGGCAAATGCGAGTTAAGTGGCTGATTATGGATTCAAAATAACATTGAATAATACAAAATAAACACTACGACACATTGAAAAACAATTTATATAATATGTCTAGAGTTAAATACTATCTTTCAGTTAGCCTGTTGGTGGCTGCTGCCACTGTTGGGGAAATTGATCAAACTTGCTGACCTGTGTACTGTAAATATAGGGGGCCATCGACTTGAATTGACTAACTGTAAATAGACAACATCACTAGCCTACAGGGTACTTGTTAACAAGCTTAACGTGCTGTATTGATATTAGCTAGTCATCTTTTAGCTAACATTAGCTGCATCCAGCAGCTTTACTCAACTCAGTCGGTTAGTGTGGGGGGAAAACTGCGCAAAGTTCTCTGCGTTTTGCTGGTTTGCTGCCAGGAGTCTAACACACCTGCGCAGCTCTGCCCAGCGCGAGCGTCTCAGCGTTCATGTTGCGTTTGAAGGCGGCTCGGAAAAACAGGTTACGACGTGTTAACAACCGATTAAACAGTTTTAACTGCTGAAAAAAGTGACAGGACACAAATATGGGAAGTGCGGAAGCTCCTACTATATCAAATTGATATAGGAATAACGGCGAGTTGGCCATTCTAAGGTAAAAACAACAAACAGCTTCCAGTCCAGGTTGTCTCTATGGGGGGGCAATGTTCCCCAATGCCCTCCCATGCCGCCGGGCCTGCACAAACATATCTAAATTTACAGCCATCACCCTCTACAGAGACGTTAGCGCTGTGTGAATCTGCTGGTATTTTCAGATGCCGATTGTGGAAAAGTTTCACGTTAACAGGCAGCCTCAAATCCACTGTAGCTGTCATGTCACTGAACTATACTGTGATGTAATTTTAGCATGTTGCCAAAATGGCCTAAGCTTCCTCCTCATTTAGATAACAGTAACAGATCTCCAACGAACAGCTCAGGTAACACATGTATGATCTGTGTCAGAAGTTGTTTTAAACTGAACAAACTAGGTGGGAGCTCCTACCTTACTGTGGTAAGAATCAAGTTGGATTGGATAAAAAGGCAATGAACAGCCTATAAGACAGCAGACATTATGAAAATTTCAGGCCAACGTATTTTTGAGATCAAAAATACTCATACCATACTCATAAACAACTTTATGAACTTTACATAAATTATCAGTTTATACGTCAAAAGTGAACACAATGAACATGAAATTTTAAGTGTGACAATAAAACATGAAAGTGAGGATCAATGACAGAACATTCCCGTTCACTGCACCTTACAGAAACCTACAAAAAAGAACAATAGAGCAATTAAACAGACAAAGCATTTGTATTTTAAAGGATACAGAAAAATGGCAAATAAAAAAGTAATACTTACAATTTTAAGACGTTTTGTACTCGCTGTGTATGTGACATCATCAGAACTGATGATGATTGGGACCGGATGCCTAGGGTGGAAAAACATTTCTGGGTGTCTTCTTTGCCTGTTTATGTTAGAAGTAGAAAAAAAATAGTCAGCAATGTCATAGAATCAGTTGATGTTGGCAATAACTATGAACTACCTTGAAATCTTTCCATCCATCATTTCAACACACTGGTCCTTGCAGGGTGGCGAGGGGGGCTGGTGGTGCCCATTCCAACAGCCATCAGATGAGAGGCGGGGTTCACCCTGGACAGGTCACCAGTCCATCACAGGGCCCTGAAAGTCAACAACAAATTAAATGTATGAAAGAGAAATGTGAGATTAACAATGAATAAAATTAAATATAGTGGTGAAATTATAAGAATATTTTAAATATCATTCTACCATGGGCTTGAATAATTTAAGGGTTTCACTGTATAAAATGCTAATTCATACATCTTAGTAAATGTCTGAAATATCATCGTCTGTGGAAACCCAGTTTGCAGCCTGAGTTATTGCTTTGTGACCTTGAGAGAGTTACCATCTGGAGTCATAATCAGAAACAGAAAAACAAAGTGGAAATTTTTATGTAAAGTCATGTTAAGACAATAGAAGATGACTGGATGAGGTCGTGTTGTTAATAATTAATGATCACCTGACATATCATAGATGTTTAAAGGCCAGCAAATACACACCTCCTCACACAGACACTTGGAAAATGGAGATTGGTTTGAGATTAGCAGTGAGTTTGTTTGAGCTGATCATTGTTCTTGTGTTGGGTGGGACTCTAGATGATCTGAAACAAAAGATTCTCCCTACAGAAGCTCTGACTGCTGCTGCTGGCAGCGTCACATTATCATCAGAGCGATGCATCCTACAGGGTACTCCTCCTGCACCCGCATTCTCTCTGCATGGAGATTTTGTAATTGGAGGCACTTTCTTCATTCACTACAAAATGCAAACGGTGATTAATAACTACACCACCAAGCCTGAGCTTCCAAGATGCACAGGGAGGTTAGTTAACTGATGTTTTTGTGCCATGTGTTCTATGATATTTAGAAAAAATAAATTATGATTCATAATTAGCAAACTTCTTGTGAGATTTTGCTGTTAGCTGTTTTAGTTATTTTAATATTAAATCAGAACTCACGTGAGCTTGAATTTGATTTTCTGAAGTTTCTTAATTCTTACAACATTTTGAGAAAATATTTTCGAGTAATATCATCAGTTGATTATTGCCACTTTACACATATGCTTTATTTGGTTTACGACAGCTACAAGTTTATATTGACTTTTAGTATTGTATCCTGAACTTTTTCTTATATGAACTAAATGATTCACTGATCCTCTGCAGCTTTAATCCCAGGGAGCTGCGCTTTTCCCGCACAATGATCTTTGCCATTGAGGAGATAAACAACAGCACAGAGCTGCTGCCGGGTATCAAACTGGGTTATCAGATCCATGACACCTGTGCATCTGTGCCTGTAGCGGTGCATGTTGCATTTCAGCTACTGAACGGCCAGGATCCCGTGTTTTACCAGGACAGGAACTGTTCTCAGTCTGGAGTGGTGGTGGCTGCTGTGGGAGACTCTGGATCCACTCCATCCATCAGCATGTCACGCATCATGGGGCCCTTCAACATCCCTCTGGTAATTAGACTGAATTAATGTCCAAATGAAACTCTAAGATATAAATGTGGTGATAATTTTTCTTCTTAATGTTTTTTTTTATAGGTGAGCCATTTTGCCACTTGTGCCTGCCTGTCAGACAAACAAGAATATCCAACATTTTTCAGAACAATTCCCAGTGACCAGTTCCAAGCTGATGCACTGGCCAAGCTGGTCAAATACTTTGGTTGGACTTGGATTGGTGCCGTCCACTCGGACTCAGATTATGGAAATAATGGCATGGGGTCCTTTCTTAAGGCGGCAAACAGTGAGGGGATCTGTGTGGAGTACATTGAATCATTTTATCGGACTGACCCACAGAGCAAGATCAGAAGAGTTGCTGACGTTATCCGCAGGTGTTGATGCTGAACCTCTTCAGAAATCCTTAAATTGTTTTCAGAAGAGATCGCTTTACATTATTATCAAGAAGTGTTTTCTATTTTTTCCAAGTATGGCTATAGGTTTATGTTTATATCAGTTCAAATAAAATGTAAATGTATGTAGAGTTATTATTAAATGTCCTTGTTAGTTTAATTCACATTACAACTTCTCTCCAGGTCATCAGCTGTAGTTGTTGTGGCTTTTGTAGCTGCTGGTGACATGAAGTTCCTGTTAGAGGAACTGGCTCTGGATCCTCCTCCACTTCGTCAGTGGATCGGAAGTGAAGGCTGGATAACCGACCCAAACTCCATGAGCTTCAGTTTCTGTGCAGGAGCCATCGGAGTTGCCATCCAGCAATCTGTCATCCCAGGTCTGAGAGACTTTCTGTTGGATCTCTCTCCCTCTGACGTCGCTGTCTCGTCAGTGTTGACTGAGTTCTGGGAGGATGCGTTCAACTGCAGTCTGACAAAAAGTGAGTTTTTGTTACTGTCAAAATGTTGGCAGTGTCATATATCTGCGTGGTTCTAAATATTTGTAAGATTCTTCATCACAAAAGGCAAAAGAACATTCATATGTGAAGCACACCGATGCTTCCAACTGAAAACAATGATTAAGGGGAAAAAATATTACCCTATGTCCTTAATTTGTCTTTCTGATACTTTGGTGGATTTCATCCCACCACAGCATTTCCCTGTTGTATTTCATTCTCTAGTCAGTTATCACTAGATATAAAAAAAATAAAATAAAATAAATAAATAAAAGAACGAACAGATTTAGTGGTTTTAAATGTTACAATTATCTGCCTCATAATATTTTAGTTTTATTGCATTTCAAGTTAACATTATCTGATATGTTTGTCCAGACCTGTGTTGATATAATCCAAATTTTATTTAGCTGCTGATCTGACCAAGAGAGAGTGTGATGGAACTGAAGATATTAAAGCCCTCCAAAGCCCGTACACCGAAACATCTCAGTTAAGAATCACTAACATGGTGTACAAGGCTGTTTATGCTGTAGCTCATGCCATTCATGATGCTGTATGTCAGGAAACAAAGAACAAGACACACTGTGACAAACACAGGAATGTGGAGCCCAAACAGGTCAGTTTATCAAATGTTACATTAGATTGAAAAGATGAAGATTAAAAGATGGATATTCTAAGCATTTGTTTTGCAAGCTAGTGACTACTTTCCATCTGTCTTTCTTTTATTTCTTAGGTTTTTGCTACTTTACGGACGGTAAATTTTACCCAAAATGGTTATTTTATCTCATTTGATGCTAATGGAGACCCTGTGGCTTTTTATGAACTGATAAACTGGCAGAAAAGTGAGAGTGGAGTTATTGAACTGGTAACAGTGGGATATTATGATGCATCACTGCCAAAAGGTCAGGAGTTTCATATCAACAGGAACATAACCTGGTTGGAAGGTGGAACACAGGTAAATAGTTTTTGACTAATTACTCAATGTAGCTTGTAAAACAAAGCAAACAATATAAAACTTTCAAACTGTTTTTTTTTGCTGTTGTTTCTGTCTCAGGTTCCAGTCTCCGTTTGCTCAGAGAGTTGTCCTCCAGGAACTCGTAAAGTGTTGCAGAAAGGAAAACCAATCTGCTGCTATGACTGTATACCATGTCCTGAAGGAGAGATCAGTAATATGACAGGTAAGTTTTGGAAACCTTGATGCAGATTTTACCATTAAAAATTTGGGTGTATACTATGATTCATTTATTTTTGTTTTAGATTCTCCTGATTGTTTCCTGTGTCCTAAAGAGTTCTGGCCAGATGTGAACAAAGACGCTTGTTTTCCCAAACCACTTGAGTTTCTTTCCTTCAATGAAGTCCTGTCAATCATCCTGGCTGTAGTTTCAATCAGCGGAGCATTTTTGACCATCATTACAGCAGTGGTTTTCTTCCATCACAGAACAACTCCGATTGTCAGAGCCAACAACTCTGAGCTGAGCTTCCTGCTGCTCTTCTCTCTGACTCTGTGTTTCTTATGTTCACTAACTTTCATTGGAGCCCCCTCTGAGTGGTCCTGCATGCTGCGGCACACAGCGTTTGGCATCACATTTGTTCTCTGTATCTCCTGTGTTCTTGGGAAAACTATAGTGGTTCTAATGGCCTTTAAAGCTACACTTCCTGGTAGTAATGCTATGAAATGGTTTGGTCCTCCACAACAAAGGATGACTGTCGTGTCTTTTACATTCATTCAGGTTATAATATGTATCATATGGTTGGTTGTGAGTCCTCCCTTCCCAGTGAAAAATCTGAACACCTACAAGGAGAAGATCATCCTGGAATGTGCGTTAGGCTCTGCTGTTGGTTTCTGGGCTGTGCTCGGCTACATCGGCCTGCTGGCTGTGTTTTGCTTTGTGTTAGCTGTTCTAGCTCGGAAACTACCTGATAATTTCAACGAAGCCAAGATGATAACCTTCAGCATGTTGATATTCTGTGCCGTCTGGATCACCTTCATCCCAGCTTATGTCAGCTCTCCTGGAAAATTTACTGTGGCTGTGGAGATATTTGCTATTCTGGCCTCCAGTTTTGGACTGATACTGTGTATATTTGCTCCAAAGTGTTTCATAATTTTGTTTCAACCAGAAAAGAACACCAAAAAATATTTAATGAATAAAAAGTAAGACAGTATCCCCAGGAGGCTATAAGCAAAGTGACAAAAATACTGGTAGTATTGACATGCTAAACTCTTTATAGACATTTGAAAAACCTTTGCTATTATGCACTGAATAACAGTTTGGTCGCAGTAATTTCTATGCGCACATTTCCACTGGTGGGATTATAATGTATGCCAGTGTGTTGGTTTCTTGTTTCAGGAATAAATCATGTACTAAACAAATGTCTCTGGATGTAAATGTAAACACATAGGTGTGAGTAGAAGACTGCAGAAATACAAAGGTAATCTAAATTGACTAATAAAAAAGAAAATCACGGAATTATTGTTGAGCTGCTGAGACTGTCTGCCTGCTTGTACAACACAGGAAGTAATTATATGATTAGATCTGATTTTGCCTGATCACTAATATTTATGTAATTCACAAGTTCGACAATAAGGGACACTCTGTCTTGAAGCTTACCAGAAACTGCATGCGCTTTACACAGCCATCCCCCACTGCGAATAGTGAAGTGTAGACCCGAAAAAAGTCTTTGTAAGCAACAAAGTCTCTTAAGCATTCATTTTGCTATGACTTTAATAGCTCAATAAAAGCATTTGAGACATTAGTTGCTCTTGTGGCACTATGAAGGAGAACAAAGCATGAAAATAGTACCCCCACCATTTTATTTTTATGCTAAAGGTTACTTACAGTTAGAAACTAGCGTTGGAAGTTTATTGTTCCTAGCAATGTTTGAGTTTCACCATCAGAGGGCGCTCAGCGCCCTATGTAACATCGGTTGACGCTCTGGCAGGCTGAAGAAGTCCGCCATTGCTGAGAAAACAGCTTACAGCAGATATTAGGAGCAGCTACAATAACCGCTGTGCTTTCTGTTCATAGTTTGAACTAAATAAATATGCTACACTATAAGTGACCCGGCCATGTTCTGCTATGTAACACTCAATTGCAATGAAGTAATTGGAGAGGATAGCGTCTTTCAATTCTTCCTCTGCTATTGGCAGACTATGATTTTAATCTCGTTTACATGAGACTGCTGCCTGGAATCTGCTGGTATTTTCAGATGCCGATTGTGGAAAAGTTCCACGTTAAGAGACAGCCTCAAATCCACTGTAGTTACTGTTGGGAATTGAAAAGCAGGAAACTCATTCAATGACAGAAATCATCACGATTGATATTTCTCACTGTTCCAATCGGGCCAACCCGGGAGGGGATTTATTAAGCACATCTGCATACATATTACAAATTCAACAGATGCAACAGCTCCTCCAAGATTTCACAAAATATCCAAACTCTTCCAACTTTTAAGGGTTACAAGACCTTTTATAGGACTTGATGTGTATTGGTGTGTATTTGGAAATTGTGACCAATGACCTCTGACTTATTGTTATGGCTTAATTTATGATGAGTGTGTTTTGGAGACTTCAGTAATTCATCCACAGCTAAACTGTTTCAAACATCCAAACTTAAACTGACTTCTGACTCTGGATCAAAATGACTTTACTAAAACACGCAAAGATCCTTTTCAGGTGGTAAATGGTAGTGACCTGGAACACTACCATTTCCTGACTAAAACTGCACTAACATAATTATTCCCTTATATTATCATGTCAGGGAGCTATAGGGTGATAAACGTCCTTATAGTCTCCATCTTACCAGCTTCCACGTCATGCAGTCATGTAGAATACAGTAACACATCTCGGATGAAGAGTGTTCATGTAACACATATGTAATCTGTATCAGAACAGACTAAGTAGCCCACACATCAAAATCCTATCCACCATTGTTTTTGTTTTTTTCCTACCCGTGCATGACTAGAAGAAACCCTACCACCATGCATTCTGTGTCGATAAAATTTTACACCTGCTTCAAACCTTCATGGACAGTGTTTTTGAAAAAAAACAAACAAAAAAAAAACACTCTTTGACAAAGGTTTCAAAAAGAGTTGCTGTCAGAAATTTTGATCCCTGGAGGTGGATTACAACAAAAATCTTAAGGTTTCTTTAGACATTTGAATGAGATGAAAAACTGCACAGAAAATGAATAGAGTTGTTCACAATGGCTCCTTTTTGTTTGGCGATTGGTCTGGTTGAAATTCAACTGGAGAAATCAAGTTCAATGGGAGAAATCTTGATTGGAGCACTGAATGTAAATGTACCGAGTTGGAAGGCCATGAACAGCTTATAATACAGTGTACGGTATGGCAATTCAAAGTCAATGTATTCTACCAATCTACATTTACAGCTAAGATCACAATTGTTCATACCCCTGACATATAAATTGAAAGTTTTTCCAGTCAAACAATAATTAGTTTCTAACAGAAAATGATACATAAATCTCCCAAGATATGTTAACACAAGAGACAAAAGGAGTCATTTTTGTAAACAAAATCTAAGTTTTTGTTTGCATTTTTAGATAAAAATGGTATACTGAAAAGGATTTACACAGCTATGTAAGAAGCCTCAGTAGCATGAACACAACTGAACATTTTCTCATATTGACAAGCCTTTTAGAATCACTTTTTTGAAGGTACATGTATTTATGGTCTGCGTCAGACTGGCGACCTGTCCAGGGTGACCCCGCCTCTCGCCCGGAACGTTAGCAGGAGAGGCACCAGCAACCCTCCCGACCCCACTAAGGGACAAGGGTGTAAAGAAAATGGATGAATGGATGGATGTTTTTATGGTGAGCTCCAAGTGCATGAAGTCTTTTATCTCCTGAGGGTTGTCATTTAGATTTAAGTTGGTACTCACACTGTTACATGTGTGTTTTCTGTATAGTTATTTTGGGATTTTCTGTGTTTAGTCCGGTTTCCCTGAGTCTCTGTGTTGTCCTGTCAGCCCTTGATTGTTCCCAGGTGTGTCTCGTTCCCTTGATTACCCCCATGTATTTAAGTCCACCTGTTGTCTCTGTCTCTTGTCGGATCCTCGTCTAATGTCAGTTGTTTTCACGTGTCTGCTAGCCAGTAGAAATATTAAAGTCCTGGTTAGCGTCAGCTCTCCTTTTCAGTCATGTCTATCAGTAGCTACCGGTATTAGCTGTGCGCTAACTCTCTGCCGTGCCGTCTGTGTTGGACTGTTTTGAGCTTCCGTCATTAAATTAATCATTTCCTTCACAACCTCTCTGCGTTCATCCTCACCACGTTCCATTCACCACTTTATGACACACACTGGTAATAGTATCGTTTTTGATTAGCTAAAATAATAAATTTAAGCACATTGGTCATATTAAACGATTTTAAATGTAAACCTGCCATGGGCTTGAATAATTTAGGGGTTTCACTGTATGAAATGCCAATTCATACATTTTAGTAAATGTTTGAAGTTTTGAGTTAAGTGTTTGTGGAAAGCTGGTCTAACCCTAAATCCTAGTTTAGAGACATGAACAGAAACAGAAAAACAAAGTGGAAATTTTTATGTAAAGTCATGTTAAGACAAGAGAAGATGACTGGATGAGGTCGTGTTGTTAATAATTAATGATCACCTGACATATCATAGATGTTTAAAGGCCAGTAAATACACACCTCCTCACACAGACACTTGGAAAATGGAGATTGGTTTGAGATTAGCAGTGAGTTTGTTTGAGCTGATCATTGTTCTTGTGTTGGGTGGGACTCTAGATGATCTGAAACAAAAGATTCTCCCTACAGAAGCTCTGACTGCTGCTGCTGGCAGCGTCACATTATCATCAGAGCGATGCATCCTACAGGGTACTCCTCCTGCACCCGCATTCTCTCTGCATGGAGATTTTGTAATTGGAGGCACTTTCTTCATTCACTACAAAATGCAAACGGTGATTAATAACTACACCACCAAGCCTGAGCTTCCAAGATGCACAGGGAGGTTAGTTAACTGATGTTTTGTGCCATGTGTTCTATGATATTTAGAAAAAATAAATTATGATTCATAATTAGCAAACTTCTTGTGAGATTTTGCTGTTAGCTGTTTTAGTTATTTTAATATTAAATCAGAACTCACGTGAGCTTGAATTTGATTTTCTGAAGTTTCTTAATTCTTACAACATTTTGAGAAAATATTTTCGAGTAATATCATCAGTTGATTATTGCCACTTTACACATATGCTTTATTTGGTTTATGACAGCTACAAGTTTATATTGACTTTTAGTATTGTATCCTGAACTTTTTCTTATATGAACTAAATGATTCACTGATCCTCTGCAGCTTTAATCCCAGGGAGCTGCGCTTTTCCCGCACAATGATCTTTGCCATTGAGGAGATAAACAACAGCACAGAGCTGCTGCCGGGTATCAAACTGGGTTATCAGATCCATGACACCTGTGCATCTGTGCCTGTAGCGGTGCATGTTGCATTTCAGCTACTGAACGGCCAGGATCCCGTGTTTTACCAGGACAGGAACTGTTCTCAGTCTGGAGTGGTGGTGGCTGCTGTGGGAGACTCTGGATCCACTCCATCCATCAGCATGTCACGCATCATGGGGCCCTTCAACATCCCTCTGGTAATTAGACTGAATTAATGTCCAAATGAAACTCTAAGATATAAATGTGGTGATAATTTTTCTTCTTAATGTTTTTTTTTATAGGTGAGCCATTTTGCCACTTGTGCCTGCCTGTCAGACAAACAAGAATATCCAACATTTTTCAGAACAATTCCCAGTGACCAGTTCCAAGCTGATGCACTGGCCAAGCTGGTCAAATACTTTGGTTGGACTTGGATTGGTGCCGTCCACTCGGACTCAGATTATGGAAATAATGGCATGGGGTCCTTTCTTAAGGCGGCAAACAGTGAGGGGATCTGTGTGGAGTACATTGAATCATTTTATCGGACTGACCCACAGAGCAAGATCAGAAGAGTTGCTGACGTTATCCGCAGGTGTTGATGCTGAACCTCTTCAGAAATCCTTAAATTGTTTTCAGAAGAGATCGCTTTACATTATTATCAAGAACTGTTTTCTTTCTACTTTCTCAAAGTATAACAATTAAATGGCAAGAAATTTATTTATATCAGTTAACATGAAATGCAATTGCATCTGATTTTGTTATTAAATGGCCTGGTGAGTCTAACTCGTATTCAAATTTCTCTCCAGGTCATCAGCTGTAGTTGTTGTGGCTTTTGTAGCTGCTGGTGACATGAAGTTCCTGTTAGAGGAACTGGCTCTGGATCCTCCTCCACTTCGTCAGTGGATCGGAAGTGAATCCTGGATAACCGACCCAAACTCCATGAGCTTCAGTTTCTGTGCAGGAGCCATCGGAGTTGCCATCCAGCAATCTGTCATCCCAGGTCTGAGAGACTTCCTGCTGGATCTCTCTCCCTCTGACGTCGCTGCCTCGTCAGTGTTGACTGAGTTCTGGGAGGATGCGTTCAACTGCAGCCTGACAAAAAGTGAGTTGGCACAAAAACGGCACTGTTATATACTCGTCTGGTTCTGAGTGTCCATCTTTTCCCACAAAGGACAGAAGCACTTTTATGTCTGAATAACTGTGATCCTTCTATCTGATAATAATTGTTATTGGTTGGTTAATTGTTTAAAGACAACTGGGTTATATGACCTTAAGTTACAGTATCCATCTTATAAAGTGGTGGATTTCATCCCTGTTGTATTTTATAAATATTTTCAGTGACACATTATCTTTAGACATTCGTAGATTTTTTTATACTGCATTTTAAGTTACCGTTCTTTGATGTGTTTCTTGGAACAACTTTGTTGATATAATCCAAATTTTATTTAGCTGCTGATCTGACCAAGAGAGAGTGTGATGGAACTGAAGATATTAAAGCCCTCCAAAGCCCGTACACCGAAACATCTCAGTTAAGAATCACTAACATGGTGTACAAGGCTGTTTATGCTGTAGCTCATGCCATTCATGATGCTGTATGTCAGGAAACAAAGAACAAGACAGAATGTGACAAACACAGGAATGTGGAGCCCAAACAGGTCAGTTTATTAAGTCGGATATTTTATGAGTTTTATATGAAAAGATAATTTAAGTTTGTTTTGCAAGCTTTTGACTTCTTTCCCTTTGTTTTTTGTGCTAAGGTTTTTGCTGCATTAAAGAAAGTAAACTTTACCCAAAATGGTTACCATGTCTCATTTGATGAAAACGGAGATGCTGTGGCTTTTTATGAGCTTGTAAACTGGCAGAAAAGTGAGAGTGAAGTTATTGAACTGGTAACAGTGGGATATTATGATGCTTCACTGCCAAAAGGTCAGGAGTTTAATATCAACAGGAACATAACCTGGTTGGAAGGTGGAACACAGGTAAATAGTTTTTGACTCATTACTCAATGTAGCTTGTAAAAAACGCAAACAAAATAAAACTTTAAAACTTTTTTTTTTTTTTTGCTGTTGTTTCTGTCTCAGGTTCCAGTCTCTGTTTGCTCAGAGAGTTGTCCTCCAGGAACTCGTAAAGTGTTACAGAAAGGAAAACCAATCTGCTGCTATGACTGTATACCATGTCCTGAAGGAGAGATCAGTAATATGACAGGTAAGTTTTTTAAATCTTAATGCAGATGATATTATCATTAAAAATATGAATGCATACAGTGATTTTTTTTTCCCTTTCTATTTTCAGATTCACCTAATTGTTTGCTGTGTCCTGAAGAGTTCTGGCCAAATGCAAACAAAGATGCTTGTTTTCCCAAACCACTTGAGTTTCTTTCCTTCGATGAAGTCCTGTCAATCATCCTGGCTGCAGTCTCTGTTAGTGGTTCCATACTCGCTGTCTTAACAGCAGTGATTTTCTTCCATCACAGAACAACTCCAATTGTCAGAGCCAACAACTCTGAGCTGAGCTTCCTGCTGCTCTTCTCTCTGACTCTGTGTTTCTTATGTTCACTAACTTTCATTGGAGCCCCCTCTGAGTGGTCCTGCATGCTGCGGCACACAGCGTTTGGCATCACATTTGTTCTCTGTATCTCCTGTGTTCTTGGGAAAACTATAGTGGTTCTAATGGCCTTTAAAGCTACACTTCCTGGTAGTAATGCTATGAAATGGTTTGGTCCTCCACAACAAAGGTTGACTGTAGTGTCTTTTACATTTATTCAAGTTATAATATGTATCATATGGTTGGTTGTGAGTCCTCCCTTCCCAGTGAAAAATCTGACCACCTACAAGGAGAAGATCATCCTGGAATGTGCGTTAGGCTCTGCTGTTGGTTTCTGGGCTGTGCTCGGCTACATCGGCCTGCTGGCTGTGTTTTGCTTTGTGTTAGCTGTTCTAGCTCGGAAACTACCTGATAATTTCAACGAAGCCAAGATGATAACCTTCAGCATGTTGATATTCTGTGCCGTCTGGATCACCTTCATCCCAGCTTATGTCAGCTCTCCTGGAAAATTTACTGTGGCTGTGGAGATATTTGCTATTCTGGCCTCCAGTTTTGGACTGATACTGTGTATATTTGCTCCAAAGTGTTTCATCATTTTGTTTCATCCAGAGAAGAACACTAAGAAATATTTAATGAACAAGAATTGATGGTAAATTGCTAGAACATTGACAGAAAAGTGACAAAAAAAGTTTATGAATAAACCGAAAAAACAGATGTATGTAAAAAAAAAAATTCATAGTTTCGATAACAATATGGAGCAGTCTCTTGATAATTTTCTTCTAATACTGATATTAGAAGAAAATTTTTTTTTCGTCTATATATATATTTTTTTTTGCTTTTTTCCTTTCCCCTAAAACATATTTCTGGCTAAATCCAGTTCGCCACTTTAGCTCAGTTTCATTTTTATAGCTTGTGAAACATTTCTGATAATACACATATTGAAACCCAAAAAAGTACTTTGCTATAAACAACTATGTGTTCATGATTTTTGAAGGAAAAAAAATCATCACATATTGGAGATAAGACAAACTTTATCTTCTGAATCTTTGTAATTTGTTTTCTACTAGTTTAGCTGTTAAATAAGCCAATCACAGCTCTCTTTGCTATAAATTAATTGGGCAAATCTGCGTTCTATTTTAGCTTCTAAAGTAAAGTAATATTCTTTCAATCTGACTTTTTTCTCTTCAATTCAGTTTAATCTTCTACTATCCCTCTGTTTCAAAATAGTTGAATCTTTGTAATTTTGCAAAGCTTTATGTGTGTCTTCCTGATTTTTCTCACCAGTATATCCAGTACAATGTGTCACACTCTGTGTTCTGCTGATGTTATATTACTGACTCAGTCAATAAACAAGTTTGTTTGTCACTTGGTTGTTGGTTGTTTCTCTGAATCATACACACTCCAAACCCTGAGACACATTTGAGCAGTAAATATATGAATTGGTCCCAATGCAGATTGCAATGCAACTTGAGATAAAATAAAAAGAAAAAAAAAAGTGAATAAATGATTTGCAGGATTGTTTATTGTCCTTTGTTGGTTGTTCAAATGAGATCTGGAAAGTAAAAACGTGTTAATTTAATTCATCACTATTCATATCATTAAAAGCTTAAATATCATAGGTGAAGCCTCCCTCTAATAAACAACCGACGTGATTTAGATATTTAAAGGCCTGTAAAACAACATTTGCACACAGCAAACGAAACTCGACGGATGGAAATGCGGACCCTCTTCATTGGTCCGAGATTCTTAGTCATTTTACTGGAGCTGATGTCACTGGTTCTCTTGGCTCAGTCTGTAAATGTCCTGACACAGAGGACTGAGCCTGGAGTCAGCGCTGAGGCTTCATCCACCAGGTGTACTCTGCTGGGTACGCCTCGTTCACCTGCGTTCTCAGAGGATGGGGACTTCATCATTGGAGGGGTTTCCTCCATTCATTACCAACTTTACACAGTGATTTATAATTACACCACCAAGCCTGAGCCTCCGAGATGCACAGGGAGGTCAGTAAGAAGGAGAGGTGGACATGATGTTATGTGTGATTTGTGCTTGCTGTGATACTGGGGGAAAATAATCAGATACGTTTGGTTCATAAAGCTTTGTGTTCATAAACAAGATGGTTTTTGGTCTATTGTTATCAGGTTTCTGTGCACTTTCATTCATTTCAGCTAATCTAATGTTTGACTTCTGATTGAATAACAAAAGTGATGAATTTATCTTATCAAATCTGCAAATTAAATTTTTAAGTTGAATGTTTCTTGCTTTTATGTTTTAAAATGCAATACAATTATACTATTTATTACAATACATTTAACTGAATACCAAATTATTTAGTTTTGTTATACAAGTGAATTACAAGATATTTCTCTTTCTCCAACTTTTCTCTTTGTTTCATTTCTTGTTTCTTGTTTCTTGTAAGACTGACTGGATTTTGATGTAAATGAGACAGGTTTCAAAGTTTTTATTCGTCTTTCACCTAATCCATTTCCTTCAGCTTCAACGCCCGGGGGCTGCGCTTCTTCCGCACAATGATCTTTGCCATTGAGGAGATAAACAACAGCACAGAGCTGCTGCCTGGTGTCAAACTGGGATATCGTCTCTATGATTCCTGCGTGTCGGTTCCTGTCTCAGTGCACGTTGCTTTTCAGCTGGCAAACGGCCCGGATCCTGTGGTTTACAGAGGAGAAAACTGTTCTCAGTCTGGAGTGGTGGTGGCTGCTGTGGGAGACTCTGGATCCACTCCATCCATCAGCATGTCACGCATCATGGGGCCCTTCAACATCCCTCTGGTGATTAGTCTAAAATGATCAAATGTGTCAATTTATTCTACCTCTCCTAATATTTTCCTTCTTTTTGTTTTTGCTGTAGGTGAGCCACTTTGCCACGTGTGCCTGCCTTTCAGACAAACAGCAGTTCCCGACTTTTTTCAGAACCATTCCCAGCGACCATTATCAAGCTGATGCACTGGCCAAGCTGGTGAAACATTTTGGTTGGACTTGGATAGGAGCCGTCCACTCAGACTCAGACTATGGAAATAATGGCATGGCGTCTTTTCTTGAAGCTGCTCTCAGAGAGGGGATCTGTGTGGAGTACACTGAATCCTTTTTTAGAACCAACCAGCAGAGCAAGATCAGGAGAGTAGCAGATGTTATCCGTAGGTTTGTGCTTTTGTAGACCTGGCTTTTGATTTTGTTTTAGAATACATTTACAAAAATGTTGCAGATTTTTTTTTTTTATTGCTGGAGATCTTGATTTTTTTGTTTGTTCTTTTTAGAAATGTTTACATGTAATTAGTATCATCTGTATGTAGAAAGGGTTAAATTTGCTTATAAGCTGCTAGTTGGACCTAACACATTCTATCGTCTCTTCAGATCCACAGCGGTGGTTGTGGTGGCATTTACAGCCTCTGGTGATATGAAAGTCCTACTAGAGGAACTGGCTCGGGATCCTCCTCCACCCCGTCAGTGGATCGGGAGTGAGTCTTGGGTAACAGATCCACTCTTGATGAGCTTCAGTTTCTGTGCAGGAGCCATCGGAGTTGCCATCCAGCAATCTGTCATCCCAGGTCTGAGAGACTTCCTCCTAGATCTCTCTCCCTCTGACGTGGCTGCTTCCCCACTGCTTTCTGAGTTCTGGGAGGATGCGTTCAACTGCAGCCTGACCACAAGTGAGATAATGTGAAAGTTTTTATGCTGGCTTTTACTTTTATTAACAGAATAATATGAAATGAAACTGCTGGTATTTGATTATTTGAAATATTTTGACATTGACATAGATCTATTTTCTGATATTTGTTAGTGAAATATGAATGTTTTCCCCTCTGGTATATCATCAAAGTGAACTGAAATTAATTTTCATCAAACTTTGCCACACAGTAATAATGTTAGTGTGTGACTTCTGGAAATATGTGAAATCAGCTGTAATGAAAACTTTGGCCTTTTTATACAACCATTCTTGAATCTTTCATGTAAATAATTTATGTAGACCAGAAGAAAGGTATGAAATACTTTTTGTAACCCATATTTTTTCCTACCATTATGTATATATTTTTGTTTGTTTGCATTGAACATGATTCTTAACTCTGTAGGCAAATTACGCAACCAAAACATCTTGTATGTACAGATTCGTAAATTTACATAATTATATAAAATTCTTGCAGTTTTTTTTATTTGAGAATAACATAAGAAGTACCAGATATTTTGGTGTTACAACTGTTTACATAATTTACTTATAAACAGAAAAAAAAATCTCTGTTTTCAGCTGCTGATCCAAACAGGAGAGGATGTGACGGAACTGAAGATATTAAAACCCTAAGAAGCCCGTACACTGAAACGTCTCAGTTAAGGATTTCTAACATGGTGTACAAGGCTGTTTATGCAATAGCTCATGCTATTCACAATGCAGTGTGTCAGATAACAAATACAGCCACACACTGTGACAACCACATCAAACTGGAGCCCAAACAGGTCAGTTCAGAGAGAAACAAACTTCACTGAATATTTCATTAACAATTACAAACTACTAACTTTCTTTAAAATTCACTTTGAAGGACTCTGATGGTATGTATTTGTATTTTTCTTTTTATTTGAAGGTTTTTATTGAATTGAAGAAAGTGAACTTCTCCAAGAATGGTTACCGTGTGTCGTTTGATGCTAATGGAGACCCTGTGGCTTTTTATGAGCTGGTAAACTGGCAGAAAAGTGAGAGTGGAGTTATTGAACTGGTAACAGTGGGATATTATGATGCTTCACTGCCAAGAGGGCAGGAGTTTCGTATCAACAGGAACTTAAGCTGGTTGGAAGGGACAAAAGAAGTAAAAATCAGAAAGATGATTGTCTTAGCAGTAATTGTTTTGATAATGCTGGTTGTAAACTAATTGAATTTATTTTCTCTGTCTGTGTCTCAGGTTCCAGTCTCCATTTGCTCAGAGAGTTGTCCTCCAGGAACTCGTAAAGTGTTGCAGAAAGGAAAACCAATCTGCTGCTACGACTGTATACCATGTCCTGAAGGAGAAATCAGTAATATGACAGGTAAAGTCAAATGTATTTTCAAATTTATCCACATTTTTGAATATTTATGTAATAAGTACACTGTTTTTATTTTTGTTTTTCTGTTAGATTCTCTCGAGTGTTTCCCATGTCCAGGAGAGTTCTGGCCAAATGCAAAAAGAGATGCTTGTTTTCCCAAACTTGTTGAGTTTCTTTCCTATAATGAAGTCCTGTCAATCATCCTGGCTGTATTTTCTGTTAGTGGAGCATTTCTGGCCGTCATTACAGCAGTGATTTTCTTCCATCACAGAACAACTCCGATTGTTAGAGCCAACAACTCTGAGCTGAGCTTCCTGCTGCTCTTCTCTCTGACTCTGTGTTTCTTATGTTCACTAACCTTCATTGGAGCCCCCTCTGAGTGGTCCTGCATGCTGCGGCACACAGCGTTTGGCATCACATTTGTTCTCTGTATCTCCTGTGTTCTTGGGAAAACTATAGTGGTTCTAATGGCCTTTAAAGCTACACTTCCTGGTAGTAATGCTATGAAATGGTTTGGTCCTCCACAACAAAGAATGACTGTAGTGTCAATCACCTTCATTCAAGTTATAATATGTATCATATGGTTGGTTGTGAGTCCTCCCTTCCCAGTGAAAAATCTGACCACCTACAAGGAGAAGATCATCCTGGAATGTGCGTTAGGCTCTGCTGTTGGTTTCTGGGCTGTGCTCGGCTACATCGGCCTGCTGGCTGTGTTTTGCTTTGTGTTAGCTGTTCTAGCTCGGAAACTACCTGATAATTTCAACGAAGCCAAGATGATAACCTTCAGCATGTTGATATTCTGTGCCGTCTGGATCACCTTCATCCCAGCTTATGTCAGCTCTCCTGGAAAATTTACTGTGGCTGTGGAGATATTTGCTATTCTGGCCTCCAGCTTTGGACTGATACTGTGTATATTTGCTCCAAAGTGTTTCATCATTTTGCTGCGACCTGAAAAAAACACTAAGAAATCTTTGATGAACAAGAATTGATGGTAAATTGCAAGAAGATCGGTAGGAAAGTGACAAAAAAAAGTTTATTACGAATAAACCGACACATTGTAAAGTGGTCACATGTATTTAAGAAAAAACTTTCATAGTTTAACATTAGATAACAATATGGGGCAGTCTTTTGATAATTATCTACTTATACTGATATTATGATTTTGTCATCTAAATATATTTTTTTTGCTTTTTTCCTTTCCCCTAAAACATATTTCTGGCTAAATCCAGTTCGCCACTTTAGCTCAGTTTCATTTTTATAGCTTGTGAAACATTTCTGATAATACACATACTGAAACCCAAAAAAGTACTTTGCTATAAACAACTATGTGTTCATGATTTTTGAAGGAAAAAAAATCATCACATATTGGAGATAAGACAAACTTTATCTTCTGAATCTTTGTAATTTGTTTTCTACTAGTTTAGCTGTTAAATAAGCCAATCACAGCTCTCTTTGCTATAAATTAATTGGGCAAATCTGCTTTCTATTTTAGCTTCTAAAGTAAAGTAATATTCTTTCAATCTGACTTTTTTCTCTTCAATTCAGTTTAATCTTCTACTATCCCTCTGTTTCAAAATAGTTGAATCTTTGTAATTTTGCGAAGCTTTATGTGTGTCTGTTCCTGATTTTTCTCACCAGTATATCCAGTACAATGTGTCACACTCTGTGTTCTGCTGATGTTATATTACTGACTCAGTCAATAAACAAGTTTGTTTGTCACTTGGTTGTTGGTTGTTTCTCTGAATCATACACACTCCAAACCCTGAGATACATTTGAGCAGTAAATATATGAATTGGTCCCAATGCAGATTGCAATGCAACTTGAGATAAAATAAAAAGAAAAAAAAAAGTGAATAAATGATTTGCAGGATTGTTTTTTGTCCTTTGTTGGTTGTTCAAATGAGATCTGGAAAGTAAAAACGTGTTAATTTAATTCATGACTATTCATATCATTAAAAGCTTAAATATCATAGGTGAAGCCTCCCTCTAATAAACAACCGACGTGATTTAGATATTTAAAGGCCTGTAAAACAACATTTGCACACAGCAAACGAAACCCGACGGATGGAAATGCGGACCCTCTTCATTGGTCCGAGATTCTTAGTCATTTTACTGGAGCTGATGTCACTGGTTCTCTTGGCTCAGTCTGTAAATGTCCTGACACAGAGGACTGAGCCTGGAGTCAGCGCTGAGGCTTCATCCACCAGGTGTACTCTGCTGGGTACGCCTCGTTCACCTGCGTTCTCAGAGGATGGGGACTTCATCATTGGAGGGGTTTCCTCCATTCATTACCAACTTTCCACAGTGATTTATAATTACACCACCAAGCCTGAGCCTCCGAGATGCACAGGGAGGTCAGTAAGAAGGAGAGGTGGACATGATGTTATGTGTGATTTGTGCTTGCTGTGATACTGGGGGAAAATAATCAGATACGTTTGGTTCATAAAGTTTTAAGATCATAATCAGCAGCCGTCTTAGTCTGACGTCACCATGTTGTCATTATTACTGTGTACTTTCACTCTTTTAAGCCAATTTAAGGTTTGACTTCTGATTAAATAATAAAAGTAATGAACTTATATTTCTTTTGAAGTTGTATATATGGAATTTAATTCTTATTTAAGTTAGATGCATTGTTTTGCTTGAACTTTTAAAATTTAATTTAAATTTGTTACAATATTTAAATGAATACCTAATTCCTTATATGTTACACCTCTAAATTACATTACAGCACGGACTAACTCCTTCCCAACATTAGATTCAATTCTTTATTTTTTTGTGTTCATTTTTTTCTTTGTTGCAAGTCTTAAGATCTTTCAATGTTTGAGACAGGTTTCAAAGTTTTTATTCGTCTTTCACCTAATCCATTTCCTTCAGCTTCAACGCCCGGGGGCTGCGCTTCTTCCGCACAATGATCTTTGCCATTGAGGAGATAAACAACAGCACAGAGCTGCTGCCTGGTGTCAAACTGGGATATCGTCTCTATGATTCCTGCGTGTCGGTTCCTGTCTCAGTGCACGTTGCTTTTCAGCTGGCAAACGGCCCGGATCCTGTGTTTTACCAGGACAGGAACTGTTCTCAGTCTGGAGTGGTGGTGGCTGCTGTGGGAGACTCTGGATCCACTCCATCCATCAGCATGTCACGCATCATGGGGCCCTTCAACATCCCTCTGGTGATTAGTCTAAAATGATCAAATGTGTCAATTTATTCTACCTCTCCTAATATTTTCCTTCTTTTTGTTTTTGCTGTAGGTGAGCCACTTTGCCACGTGTGCCTGCCTTTCAGACAAACAGCAGTTCCCGACTTTTTTCAGAACCATTCCCAGCGACCATTATCAAGCTGATGCACTGGCCAAGCTGGTGAAACATTTTGGTTGGACTTGGATAGGAGCCGTCCACTCAGACTCAGACTATGGAAATAATGGCATGGCGTCTTTTCTTGAAGCTGCTCTCAGAGAGGGGATCTGTGTGGAGTACACTGAATCCTTTTTTAGAACCAACCAGCAGAGCAAGATCAGGAGAGTAGCAGATGTTATCCGTAGGTTTGTGCTTTTGTAGACCTGGCTTTTGATTTTGTTTTAGAATAAATTTACAAAAATGTTGCAGATTTTTTTTTTTATTGCTGGAGATCTTGATTTTTTTGTTTGTTCTTTTTAGAAATGTTTACATGAAATTAGTATCATCTGTATGTAGAAAGGGTTAAATTTGCTTATAAGCTGCTAGTTGGACCTAACACATTCTATCGTCTCTTCAGATCCACAGCGGTGGTTGTGGTGGCATTTACAGCCTCTGGTGATATGAAAGTCCTACTAGAGGAACTGGCTCGGGATCCTCCTCCACCCCGTCAGTGGATCGGGAGTGAGTCTTGGGTAACAGATCCACTCTTGATGAGCTTCAGTTTCTGTGCAGGAGCCATCGGAGTTGCCATCCAGCAATCTGTCATCCCAGGTCTGAGAGAGTTTCTGCTGGATCTCTCTCCCTCTGACGTGGCTGCTTCCCCACTGCTTTCTGAGTTCTGGGAGGATGCGTTCAACTGCAGCCTGACCACAAGTGAGTAGTAAGTAGACCTGAAGATGATTACATTGATTTAACTTTGATTAATAACAGCAATACTTTATCTATGTCAAATCTGTAGAGATGTGTAGGTAGTCTAATTACAGAGGCAAATAAATAGGGCTGCATGAATTTATGTAAGAAACATTTACAGAGTTTTATTTTTATTGAAGATAACATTAAGAGTACATGATGCAAATAATGTAGTTTGAAAAACAAATGTATCTGTTTGTCTCCAGCTGCTGATCCAAACAGGAGAGGATGTGAAGGAAATGAAGATCTTAAAACCCTTAAGAACCCGTACACTGAAACGTCTCAGTTAAGAGTTACTAACATGATGTACAAGGCTGTTTATGCTGTAGCTCATGCTATTCACAATGCAGTGTGGCAGAAAAAAGGGAAATCAATTCAATATGACGACCACATCAGATTGGAGCCCAAACAGGTTAGTCCATAGATGTAAAAAAATATATACTTGTGTTTTCATGAACAATTACAGACTGGCAACTTCTTTTAATCTCTCTAAAAAACATGGCTCACAGTATGTCTTTGTCTTTTCTTTTATTTGAAGATTTTTGTTGAACTGAAGAAAGTGAACTTCTCCAAGAATGGTTACCATGTGTCGTTTGATGCTAATGGAGACCCTGTGGCTTTTTATGAGCTGGTAAACTGGGAGAAAAGTGAGAGTGGAGTTATTGAACTGATAACAGTGGGATATTATGATGCTTCACTGCCAAGAGGTCAGGAGTTTCGTATCAACAGGAACATAACCTGGGTGGAAAGGAGAAAAGAAGTAATAAACAAAACGATGATTGTTTTAGCAGTGATCAATTGTATTATTGATGCTGCTTCAAAAATATAAGGCTTTTTTTCTCTGTTTCTGTCTCAGGTTCCAGTCTCCGTTTGCTCAGAGAGTTGTCCTCCAGGAACTCGTAAAGTGTTGCAGAAAGGAAAACCAATCTGCTGCTATGACTGTGTACCATGTCCTGAAGGAGAGATCAGTAATATGACAGGTAAATTCAAATGTGTTTTCAAATTTATCCACATTCTTAAATCTTTATGTAATAAGAAAACTATTTGTATATATATATATATATATATATATATATATATATATATATATATATATATATATATATATATATATATATACATATATATATATATATATATATATATATATATATATATATATATATATATATATATATATATATATATATATATATATATATATTTTTTTTTTTTTTTTTTTTTTTTTCAGATTCTCTCGAGTGTTTCCCATGTCCAGGAGAGTTCTGGCCAAATGCAAACAGAGACACTTGTTTCCCCAAACCAGTTGAATTTCTTTCCTTTGATGAAGTCCTGTCAATCATCCTGGCTGGATTTTCTGTTGGTGGAGCCTTTCTGGCCATTATTACAGGAATGCTTTTCTTCCATCACAGAACAACTCCAATTGTCAGAGCCAACAACTCTGAGCTGAGCTTCCTGCTGCTCTTCTCTCTGACTCTGTGTTTCTTATGTTCACTAACTTTCATTGGAGCCCCCTCTGAGTGGTCCTGCATGCTGCGGCACACAGCGTTTGGCATCACATTTGTTCTCTGTATCTCCTGTGTTCTTGGGAAAACTATAGTGGTTCTAATGGCCTTTAAAGCTACACTTCCTGGTAGTAATGCTATGAAATGGTTTGGTCCTCCACAACAAAGGTTGACTGTAGTGTCTTTTACATTTATTCAAGTTATAATATGTATCATATGGTTGGTTGTGAGTCCTCCCTTCCCAGTGAAAAATCTGACCACCTACAAGGAGAAGATCATCCTGGAATGTGCGTTAGGCTCTGCTGTTGGTTTCTGGGCTGTGCTCGGCTACATCGGCCTGCTGGCTGTGTTTTGCTTTGTGTTAGCTGTTCTAGCTCGGAAACTACCTGATAATTTCAACGAAGCCAAGATGATAACCTTCAGCATGTTGATATTCTGTGCCGTCTGGATCACCTTCATCCCAGCTTATGTCAGCTCTCCTGGAAAATTTACTGTGGCTGTGGAGATATTTGCTATTCTGGCCTCCAGTTTTGGACTGATACTGTGTATATTTGCTCCAAAGTGTTTCATTATTTTGTGTCAACCAGAGAAAAACACCAAGAAAATATTTGAAAAGCAACTGATGATGAATTATCTAAAGAATAGCAGCAGAATTACAGAAGAAGTGTATTATCAATTGAATTCCTAAATATTCCAAAGTCCTTGCAGGTGTTTTAGAAATTATTAACTTGGAGGTATAATTTGGA
Source organism: Poecilia mexicana (assembly GCF_051168715.1). Classification (NCBI taxonomy): domain Eukaryota; kingdom Metazoa; phylum Chordata; class Actinopteri; order Cyprinodontiformes; family Poeciliidae; genus Poecilia; species Poecilia mexicana. The sequence continues at coordinate 29,038,911 of NW_028263382.1, read as the reverse complement.
AATGTTTTCAGTGGATCTCAGTATCAATGCAATATATTTGTCACCTAAGTTTGTGTTTTTAGTTTCTCCAGACTTTATGTGTCTATTTTATTGTGACGCATTTTATTATGGTTAGATTTTAGCAACTGTACAACTTCATATAGTATCGTTGTGATTATTATTGACCGGTGCAGGTGTAAGTTTTATAAAAATATGTTTATCACCTTTACCTAGATATTATTGATCCGATCAAATGTTGTTTTTTTATATGCATACATGCAATAATAATTCTATTTTGCCAAGAGATTTCAATCTTTAGATGTGTTCCAAGTTATCTAATTCAGTCTGGCAGTTTTTACTATTTTCCTCAGTGATTTTGTGTTTTACTTTTGTAATGTCATGAGTAACTTATAAAAGAAGACTCTACAGAGTAAAGTCTCACTCTAACTGGTCAGATTTTTTTTCCACCCCAGCTGTGAACGTCTCTGTTACTGTCTGTTGTTCACTACCATGAGAAACATCTCTATGCTCAGCAATGGAGAACCTGGAAGTTGTGGCTTTTTTTGGACTGAACATAATTTTGTCTTACAGAAATTCATTGCTGGCCAAACATGATGAAAACTATTTAGATTAGCTGATTATTTGGTATACATACAAATAAATCTGTATTGTGGCGCTTTATTTGTTTCTTTTTTGATGTGCAACCTTTTGGATGTATGTAATGCAATCAAAAGATGCAAACAAATATCCACGCATTAATTTATTTACATAAATATTCTAAAGACAGAATCCAAATACACATCTTTTATAATTCCGGAGTTTCACACTGGATGAGCGCAACTAATAAGACTCCAACAGAATGACCAGAGATGAACCACAGCAACATTAAAGAGCAACATTCACCTTCAAAGTATTTTTCGAAATCTCAAAGTATAGTCAGTTTAGCTAAAAGATTTGTAGTTCAATGTCCGCTGAAGACTTATTATCAAACATTTATAGAATTAACTTAATTTGCATGGATTACGAATATGTTAAAGCTCAGATGCAGTCCTGTGCATTTCTCAATGTAATCATTTTTATGTTTAAATGTTTTATTTTTTATGTTTTAATTTTGTCATGAAAATAACAGATTATATGTTAATACAATAACAATGAAGATTTATTTTATCATCAAGATGCTGTTATTAAAATGTTACAGCTTTCATATACTTAGCCCAGCTTTTTTTTTTTTTATTTATCCCAGTGTTTTTTCTCCATGTCACTCAACATTACCATTGATAATCATTTTCTTAAGGTGATATTTGGTTTGCATGACCATCTGATGATGTCCTCGATGATAAGTTGAGGGAAAAAACAGAAAGAACAAGCCTACAAACCAAATTTTTAATTAATTTAATTTGGTTTACTTCACAAAGTGAAAAATCTGAATGCCAAATTTTCCATTACCTGTACTTATCTTTTTCTCAAATGACTGATGTATCAAAAAAAAACGTCAAGTGGCTCTAAGTGTATGTCAATCTATTCTTTGCTTAAAAGAAATAAGAAATCCATGTTTGTGTAAATGACAGTTCTGAAATTTGTCATGATTTATGGGGTGGTTTAGTGAGGTGAGGAACAGAACGCAGGCAGACCCAGGTTGAAGTGATGAATGATTTAATAAAAGTCCAACAGAGGCAGCACAGGGAAAGAGACAGACGACAAAAGACGACGAGGATCCGACAAGAGACAAAGACAACAGGTGGACTTAAATACACGAGGAGGGTAATGAGGAAACTAGACACAGCTGGGATCAATCAACAGGGAGGACCAGACCGGACAGAGACTCACAGGGAAACAGAACTAAACACAGAAAATCTCAAAACAACACAGATCACAACAAAACTGAGATGAGTAATGGGATGTAAAGGCTGGAGGATCTAACCTAAATAAAGGGCTTAGACGTATTTTGAAGTTCAAGTCAGGTTATGTTTTGTCAGAGTCAAATCACATCACAGTTATAAGTTGTTATAAATGTTTAAAAAAATACTAAGACTTCAAAAATCATCTACTAAGATGGAGATTTAGGGACCATTGTTCTAATAAGATAATATCAGTTTTTGTTCATTAAAAATTTCTTGGTGTTTTTCTCTGGATGAAACAAAATAATGAAACACTTTGGAGCAAATATACACAGTATCAGTCCAAAACTGGAGGCCAGAATGGCAAATATCTCCACAGCCACAGTAAATTTTCCAGGAGAGCTGACATAAGCTGGGATGAAGGTGATCCAGACGGCACAGAATATCAACATGCTGAAGGTTATCATCTTGGCTTCGTTGAAATTATCAGGTAGTTTCCGAGCTAGAACAGCTAACACAAAGCAAAACACAGCCAGCAGGCCGATGTAGCCGAGCACAGCCCAGAAACCAACAGCAGAGCCTAACGCACATTCCAGGATGATCTTCTCCTTGTAGGTGCTCAGATTTTTCACTGGGAAGGGAGGACTCACAACCAACCATATGATACAAATTATAACCTGAATTAAGGTGAGAGCCACTACAGTCAACCTTTGTTGAAGAGGACCAAACCATTTCATAGCATTACTACCAGGAAGTGTAGCTTTAAAGGCCATTAGAACCACTATAGTTTTCCCAAGAACACAGGAGATACAGAGAACAAATGTGATGCCAAACGCTGTGTGCCGCAGCATGCAGGACCACTCAGAGGGGGCTCCAATGAAAGTTAGTGAACATAAGAAACACAGAGTCAGAGAGAAGAGCAGCAGGAAGCTCAGCTCAGAGTTGTTGGCTCTGACAATCGGAGTTGTTCTGTGATGGAAGAAAATTAATGACGTAATGATGGCCAGACAGGCTCCACTGATGGAGAGTGTAGCGAGGATGATTGACAGGACTTCGTTAAAGGAAAGAAACTCCACAGGTTTGGGAAAACAAGCATCTCTGTTTGAATTTGGCCAGAACTCTCCTGGACATGGGAAGCAATCAGGAGAATCTGAAAAAACAATATAAATAAAGGACATTATAGAATGTAATTATACTGACATTTATTTTGACTTTACCTGTCATATTACTGATCTCTCCTTCAGGACATGGTACACAGTCATAGCAGCAGATTGGTTTTCCTTTCTGCAACACTTTACGAGTTCCTGGAGGACAACTCTCTGAGCAAACGGAGACTGGAGCCTGAGACAGAAATAGATAAATAGGAAATAATATTTAAAAAAAAAATTTGACAAAAGTTAATTTGCTCCGTTGTTGTTCCTTCCTTACTCGTGTGCCTCCTTCCACCCAGGTTATTTTCCTGTTGATACGAAACTCCTGACCTCTTGGCAGTGATGCATCATAATATCCCACTGTTATCAGTTCAATAACTCCACTCTCACTTTTCTGCCAGTTTACCAGCTCATAAAAAGCCACAGGGTCTCCATTAGCATCAAATGAAACATGGTAGCCATTTTGGGAAAAGTTTACTTTTTGTAATTCACTAAAAACCTTCAAATGAAAAAAAGACATCAAGGGAAAATAATTTCTCAATTAAATTAATTTTACAGTCTAATGGCTTGTTGAAATTCTGAAGTCTGACCTGTTTGGGCTCCAGTCCAATGTGTTTGTCACATTGAATAGTTGTATTTTTTTCTTGACACACTGCATTGTGAATAGCATGAGCTACAGCATAAACAGCCTTGTACATCATGTTAGAAACTCTTAACTGAGACGTTTCAGTGTACGGGTTCTTAAGGGCTTTAAGATCTTCAGTTCCATCACATCTTCTCTTGTTTGGATCAGCAGCTGAAGAAAAACAAATAAGAGATAAATGGAGAGGGCAGCACTTTCTTGGTAATTGTTGAAATAGAAAATAAAATGGTAAAAAGTTAAATCCCATTACAGATTCATATGTAAATACATGACTATTGTATTTCACATTCCAACGAAATCAAAACTAAACAAAAGTGAAAGAATAAAAACAACATTGCTTCTTGTAAATTGTCACCACTACAAATTCCTGCTTCTCTAAAAATGTAAAAAAGGTTTATATGTTCCAGATAAAATATATGAAATAAAATATATGGAATAAAAAATCTGATCTAGTGTTTTTATGAAAGAGAACATGGTAAATAAAAAAAACCCTTTACTTTGGTGAGATACTATAAAATGTTTTCAGTGTCATTTTATATCTGTAAGCAAATGAACACACATTTCATACAAAAAGAACACCTAAAAAGGAATTGATTCACTTGGATTTATAATGAAAGATGTTTATTTTTCTTTCACATTTTTGGCTAAATAAAGAAAACCTTCTCACTTTCTGTCAGGCTGCAGCTGAACGCATCCTCCCAGAACTCAGTCAGCATTGAGGAAGCAGCCACTTCTGAAGGAGAGAGATCCAGCAGGAAGTCTCTCAGACCTGGGATGACAGATTGCTGAATAGCTACACCGATGGCTCCTGCACAGAAACTGCATCTCATCAGGTTTGGGTCAGTTATCCAGGCTTCGCTCGCGACCCACTGACGAGGTGGAGGAGGATCTCGTGCCAGTTCTTCCAGCAACACTTTCATTTCTCCAATAGCTGCAAATGCTACAACAACCACTGCTGTTGAACTGAAAAGACAGAGCCAAGTGTTTAGTGCTCAGACTGAGGTCATCTTTAATATTATACTCAAATTGCAAAATTGACAGGATAAAAAGAATAAAATCAATGTACAAACCTACGGATAACATTGGCAACTCTTTGGATTTTGCTCGCTGGATCAGTTCTGAAGAGAGATTCAATGTACTCCACACAGATCCCCTCTCTGAGAGCAGCTTCAAGAAAAGAGGCCATGCCATTATTTCCATAGTCTGAATCTGAGTGGACGGCTCCTATCCACGTCCAACCAAAATGTTTCACCAGTTTTGCCAGTGCATCAGCTTGGTAATGGTCACTGGGAATGGTTCTGAAAAAAGTCGGGAATTGTTTTTTGTCTGATAGGCAGGCACACGTGGCAAAGTGGCTCACCTATAGTCAAGAAAGGAAAAAAGAAACTTCTCATTAGAACAGGTCAAATAATTTTATAAATTTTTAAGGTTTACAATTTAAACTAATCACCAGAGGGATGTTGAAGGGCCCCATGATGCGTGACATGCTGATGGATGGAGAGGATCCAGAGTCTCCCACAGCAGCCACCACCACTCCAGACTGAGAACAGTTCCTGTCCTGGTAAAACACAGGATCCTGACCATTTGCCAGCTGAAATGCAACGTGCACTGAGACAGGAACCGACACGCAGGAATCATAGAGACGATATCCCAGTTTGACACCAGGCAGCAGCTCTGTGCTGTTGTTTATCTCCTCAATGGCAAAGATCATTGTGCGGAAGAAGCGCAGCCCCCGGGCGTTGAAGCTGAAGGAAATCATTGAGTTGTGACGGTCATACAAAAGCTCTGAAAAGGGCTTGTGAAATTCAAAAGATATTTGAACATGCAAAACATTAAATTGTTGCACAATATTATGCTATTCACCTTTGCATCAGAAGTAAAATATCCAATTCAGCTACATTTACTGTATTATCAAACCTGTTTAATAAGTTTTAAAGATTTATATTTTAGCTTTATATTGAAATGAGATTTTATCGTTCCAAAATAATTTAACGATAAAACGTGTGTTGATGACAGGAGTATGTTTCAATAACAACTATTGATACACTAAGAATGTGAAGACAAACATTAAAAGATAAAACAAACACATAACATCATCTCCACGTCTCCTTCTTACTGACCTCCCTGTGCATCTCGGAGGCTCAGGCTTGGTGGTGTAATTATAAATCACTGTGGAAAGTAGGTAATGAATGGAGGAAACCCCTCCAATGATGAAGTCCCCATCCTCTGAGAACGCAGGTGATCGAGGCGTACCCAGCAGAGTACACCTGGTGGATGAAGCCTCAGTGCTGACTCCAGCAACATTAAAAGCCTCTGCAGGCTCGGTCTTCTGTTTCAGAACATTTACAAACCCGCCCAGCAGAAACAGTGACATCAGCTCCAACAAGCTGACCGTGAATCTCGGATCTACAAGAAAAGTCCACATCTCTGCTCCTTGGGCTCCTTCAGACGGGTGTGAATGTCATTTTAAAGTTTTATAATCATGTGACGTGTTGGAAAGAGGGTGGGTTCCCGTCTATCTATCTGTCTGAAATCAGTTTAAGATAACAACTTCACCTTAGTTCACGTTTAGTTTAGCATTGTACATATTATGAAAAAAAAAATCATTGGTAAAGATAAAGGTCTTTGTGAACTTTATCTTTGGTTAAAGTTCACAACTGAATTTGAGGTAAAAATAAATTTTTAAGTTTTTTTTAAAAAGTAAGCACACAGGTTGAAACTGTGGAAATATTGTTCATCCATTTTTCCTTTTTACACCATATTTATAAGAATTCATAGTCTCTTATTTTTATCTTTCTACCTTTTATTTATGTGCATGAAATTAAGAATTTTGAATGTATTTTCATGCCTGTTAGGTCAGTGCTCACATACTCTTTTGGTATTGCTTATTATTTATCATTTACAATTTATTACTATGCATTCTTAGTGACCAGTTTCACTGTACTACACATTATATGCAGGGGTGAAAGTAAGGGGGTATGGTCAGGAACTGCGTACCCCTACAAGATTTAGCAGAGGCACGCAGTACCTGCAAGAGAGGGGAGCGGCTGTCTGATGTAAGGAATCAATGGGTTCATAACGGGAAATAAGAAAGAAAATATATACATTACTTGACAAAAACTCATGTAAGGAAAAGTAAAAACTAAATATATGTTCATGCTTATATATATATATATATATATATATATATATATATATATATATATATATATATATATATATATAAAAATTCCCTTCTCACCCTCCGCGGGTGGTCTCTTTCATCCTCTGAGCTCGGGTCCTCTACCAGAGGCCTGGGAGCTTGAGGGTTCTGCGCAGTATCTTGGCTGTGCCTAGAACTGCACATTTCTGGACTGAGATGTCTGATGTTGTTCCTGGGATCTGTTTGAGTCACTGCTCCAGTTTGGGGGTGACTGCCCCGAGGGCCCTGATGCACCTTCCAGGCCTTCTCCAGTTCCTCTCTGAGGCCCTGGTATTTCTCCAGTTTCTCGTGCTCCTGTTCTTTATCCACCACCACAATGTCCGGTTGGTTCGCTCGGTCATTCTCCACCACCTTTGGGGGTGTTCCCCACTTTGACCTTGGGGCTTCCAGTCCATATTCGGCACAGATGTTCCTGTACACTATGCCCGCCACTTGGTTATGTCGTTCCATGTACGCTTTCCCTGCCAGCATCTTGCACCCTGCTGTTATGTGCTGGACTGTCTCAGAGGCCTCCTTGCACAACCTACACCTTGGGTCTTGTCTGGTGTGGTAGATCTGAGCCTCTATTGCTCTGGTTTTTAGGGCCTGTTCCTGGGCGGCCAGGATGAGGGCCTCTGTGCTGTCCTTGAGTCCAGCTTTCTCCAGCCATTGGTAGGATTTCCTGATATCAGCCACTTCAGTTATTTGTCGGTGGTACATCCCATGTAGGGGCTTGTCTTCCCATGATGGTTCCTCCAGCACCTCGTCCTCTGTTCCCCATTGCCTGAGACATTTGCTGAGCACATCGTCCGTTGAGGCTTTGTCCTTGATGTATTTATGGATCTGGGATGTTTCATCCTGGACAGTGGCTCTCACACTCACTAGTCCTCTGCCTCCTTCCTTACAGCTTGTGTACAGTCTCAGGTACATCTCTAAGCATTCAGTGATCCAAGTGTGTGGCATTGAGTCATAGGCTTTCTTGTAATCAATCCAAGCGGTGCACAGGTTGGTGTGTCGGGTTTTGCAGTCTCGGGCGACTGTATTTATCCATGTGCCCGCTTATCTTAGCTGCTATGATGCCTGACATGAGCTTCCATGTTGTAGAGAGACAGTTGGATGGGACTGAACCCTTTGAGGGACCCTTCTGGATCAGGATTGTGCACCCTTCAGTTAACCATTCAGGGTGAGTCCCATTCTGTAGCAGCTGGTTCAGTTGAGCCAGTTGTCCAGTTTCTCGTAGAGAGGTTAGCCACTGTGCATTGCTGTTGTGGGACGCCTCCCTTTCCCATATGCCTTTCCAGTATTGTTCAGTCTCCAGCCTAGGTGGGCCTGCTCTGTTGTTATTACCCTGCCATTGAGAGTACACTTTAGCTGGTTGGGTGGAGAAGAGCCGGTTAATCCTCCTGGCTTCATTCTCTCTTGTGTATCTCTTTAGGCGGCTGGCCAAGGCTTGGAGCCTTTGTTTGGCAGTTTCGAGTGCTTCAGGTATGGTACATCTGGCTGTACTTCTTAGGTACTGATCTTTTCATTGCACCTCTTTGGAGCTCTGACAGTTGGCTCACTTCCCTCCTTGTTATCTTGATCTTAGCCTCTAACCGTCTTTTCCATGATGGATATTGGGTCTCATGGTTGCTCTTATAGCCAAGCATCTCAAGGATCACTGATGCAGTTCATTGGTTTCAGTTATGGTGTTGGTAGGGATCGTTCTCAATGCTGCATTCACATCTTCAATGAGACTTTCTGATGGTACTTCACTCAGCCGTTGTAATTGGCATCGGGGTTGTCTGGTGTTCATTCGGGCCATGATTCTCTCTCTCAGGTCAGTTGCTGCCTCGTTCAGCTCAGACGGTTCTTTCATTACTGGGGCTACATGCCCAGTCTCTGGGCGGGTAGTTGTAGTTAACTCCTGGCGCGCTGGCTCCTCCCCTTTGTGTTGTACCTCGTCAATCTCAAGTTGTGATAGCAGTTGCCGTTTGCGGATGTTGGAGCACTGAGCTACTAGTTGTTTGGCAGTCATTGTAGACTGTGGGTGTCGAAGTAACCATTCCTCCCACAGTCTTTGCATGTAGCCCCTCTGACTAGGGTTACTTGAGTAGTAGCATTCCAACAGATCCATGTTTTCATCTCTCGCCCATTTCCTTCTTGTTCCAGTAGCCCATTTTTCATCAAGGTGCTCTGGTTCCCCAGCACCTGACGCAGACCTTGTTTGACCGGGCGACGTCTGAGCCGGCATGTCGTGCTTATCAATGTCTCTCATGGTATGAGGTAGGCTATATAGCTCCAAGGGTCTTGCCTAAGGACCCACACTGCACAGCTCAGTTTCACTGTTGTAACTGTTTGCCCCAGCCTGGATTCGACACCGGAGCTGAAAGTTTTGCTTCGAGACAGTTTGATGATTCTTAAACGGAGTAGAAAAGACATGCCGAAGATAGACTTGGCTTTGGATGAACAGATATTTTTGTGCAGAATTAGCGGTGCATGGATTTCATTGATACGTAAAATTAAGACAGCAATAAGATGTTTTTGTTTAATGAAATGTGCATTTTGTGGGCTACAGTTTGTATGTCTAAATAATTCAGTAAAATAGAGCGGTAGCTAATCTACCACAGCAATTATTTATTAATAAAATATTAAGCCTAAAACGTACTACAACAAAATACTGAATATTCTGTTCTGTGTGCAAATTTCCTGAATGTTTTTTGGTGTTAAATCCTAAAACATGAAAGTGGCATTGTTGTCAGTTGCTATGGCAACAAGTCTGCGTGCAGCGTAGAGAATACCTCTTTCTATTTGCTGTGGATCATAGCACGAAATTAATACCTACATTTCAAAGTTTCACTGTGTTAACGCGGCTATGGATGACATGTAAAGATTAGTCTTTTTGCCTCCCATCGTTGTAGGCCTACGGGAAATTTCCATACGTCCAATGACATGCACGGTGTCTATATAAGTCGTTAGTCAGTCACTCACCAGCGATGAACCTCACCGCATGTCACTGATATATATATATATATATATATATATATATATATATATATATAGAGAGAGAGAGAGATCGTCTCCCGCTGCTCCTCCGCCTCCCTGTGCCTCCCTGTGCTCTGTCTGAGGTTCCGCTTCCCAGTGTTAACCCCAGTGCTCCCCCCAGCAGGAGACTGGGCCCCCTGCACCGGCGCCACCTGCCGGACCCACATCCACAAGTCCACATCCGCTTACTGGATCATTTCAGTGGAGATTTCAGACTGTGGCACAAAGCCGGAGCGCCCAGAGAGAAACCTGCAAACTGGAAACCTGTCAAAAACCTGTCAAAAACCTGGAAAACTGGAAACCCTTTTGTCCCATAAATTTAATTCAGATGCATGTTTGGTCCCAGTCAGATTTCTCCAGCCTCAAAATGGTTACTAATTAGGTTTTCTAGGATGTTTTTCTTCTTCTGAATTTAATATTTTTAGCTCCTCTCCAAAGGCACCTTTGTCACCTTCCAGAGGAGGGGCCTGAGAAACGGTAACCTCTGGTGTCTGATCATTATCGGAAAAGACAGAAAGAACAAGCCTACAACCAAGTATTTAATTAATTTAATTTGGTTTACTTCACAAAGTGAACAATGCAAATGCTAAATTTTCCATTACCTGTACTTATCTTTTTCTCAAATGACTGATGTATCATAAAAAAAAAACGTCAAGTGGCTCTAAGTGTATGTCAATCTATTCTTTGCTTAAAAGAAATAAGAAATCCATGTTTGTGTAAATGACAGTTCTGAAATTTGTCATGATTTATGGGGTGGTTTAGTGAGGTGAGGAACAGAACGCAGGCAGACCCAGGTTGAAGTGATGAATGATTTAATAAAAGTCCAACAGAGGCAGCACAGGGAAAGAGACAGACGACAAAAGACGACGAGGATCCGACAAGAGACAAAGACAACAGGTGGACTTAAATACACGAGGAGGGTAATGAGGAAACTAGACACAGCTGGGATCAATCAACAGGGAGGACCAGACCGGACAGAGACTCACAGGGAAACAGAACTAAACACAGAAAATCTCAAAACAACACAGATCACAACAAAACTGAGATGAGTAATGGGATGTAAAGGCTGGAGGATCTAACCTAAATAAAGGGCTTAGACGTATTTTGAAGTTCAAGTCAGGTTATGTTTTGTCAGAGTCAAATCACATCACAGTTATAAGTTGTTATAAATGTTTAAAAAAATACTAAGACTTCAAAAATCATCTACTTATTTTGTGTTCATTAAAAATTTCTTGGTGTTTTTCTCTGGATGAAACAAAATAATGAAACACTTTGGAGCAAATATACACAGTATCAGTCCAAAGCTGGAGGCCAGAATGGCAAATATCTCCACAGCCACAGTAAATTTTCCAGGAGAGCTGACATAAGCTGGGATGAAGGTGATCCAGACGGCACAGAATATCAACATGCTGAAGGTTATCATCTTGGCTTCGTTGAAATTATCAGGTAGTTTCCGAGCTAGAACAGCTAACACAAAGCAAAACACAGCCAGCAGGCCGATGTAGCCGAGCACAGCCCAGAAACCAACAGCAGAGCCTAACGCACATTCCAGGATGATCTTCTCCTTGTAGGTGGTCAGATTTTTCACTGGGAAGGGAGGACTCACAACCAACCATATGATACATATTATAACTTGGATAAAGGTTAAAGACACTACGGTCATCCTTTGTTGTGGAGGACCAAACCATTTCATAGCATTACTACCAGGAAGTGTAGCTTTAAAGGCCATTAGAACCACTATAGTTTTCCCAAGAACACAGGAGATACAGAGAACAAATGTGATGCCAAACGCTGTGTGCCGCAGCATGCAGGACCACTCAGAGGGGGCTCCAATGAAAGTTAGTGAACATAAGAAACACAGAGTCAGAGAGAAGAGCAGCAGGAAGCTCAGCTCAGAGTTGTTGGCTCTGACAATTGGTGTTGTTCTGTGATGGAAGAAAATTAATGACGTAATGATGGCCAGACAGGCTCCACTGATGGAGAGTGTAGCCAGGATGATTGACAGGACTTCGTTAAAGGAAAGAAACTCCACAGGTTTGTGGAAACAAGCATCTCTGTTTGAATTTGGCCAGAACTCTCTGGGACATGGGAAGCAGTCAGGAGAATCTGAAAAAACAATACAAATAAAGGACATTATATAATGTAATTATACTGACATTTATTTGACTTTACCTGTCATATTACTGATCTCTCCTTCAGGACATGGTATACAGTCATAGCAGCAGATTGGTTTTCCTTTCTGCAACACTTTACGAGTTCCTGGAGGACAACTCTCTGAGCAAACGGAGACTGGAACCTGAGACAGAAATAGATAAATAGGAAATAATATTAAAAAAAAAAATTGACAAAAGTTCATTTGCTCCGTTGTTGTTCCTTCCTTACTCGTGTGCCTCCTTCCACCCAGGTTATTTTCCTGTTGATACGAAACTCCTGACCTTTTGGCAGTGATGCATCATAATATCCCACTGTTACCAGTTCAATAACTCCACTCTCACTTTTCTTCCAGTTTACCAGCTCATAAAAAGCCACAGGGTCTCCATTAGCATCAAATGAAACATGGTAGCCATTTTGGGAAAAGTTTACTTTTTGTAATTCAGTAAAAACCTTCAAATGAAAAAAAGACATCAAGGGAAAAAAAATTTCTCAATTAAATTAATTTTACAGTCTAATGGCTTGTTGAAATTCTGAAGTCTGACCTGTTTGGGCTCCAGTCCAATGTGTTTGTCACATTGAATAGTTGTATTTTTTTCTTGACACACTGCATTGTGAATAGCATGAGCTACAGCATAAACAGCCTTGTACATCATGTTAGAAACTCTTAACTGAGACGTTTCAGTGTACGGGTTCTTAAGGGCTTTAAGATCTTCAGTTCCATCACATCTTCTCTTGTTTGGATCAGCAGCTGAAGAAAAACAAATAAGAGATAAATTGAGAGGGCAGCACTTTCTTGGTAATTGTTGAAATAGAAAATAAAATGGTAAAAAGTTAAATCCCATTACAGATTCATATGTAAATACATGACTATTGTATTTCACATTCCAACGAACTCAAAACTAAACAAAAGTGAAAGAATAAAAACAACATTGCTTCTTGTAAATTGTCACCACTACAAATTCCTGCTTCTCTAAAAATGTAAAAAAGGTTTATATGTTCCAGATAAAATATATGAAATAAAATACATGGAATAAAAAAAATCTGATCTAGTGTTTTTATGAAAGAGAACATGGTAGATTAACAAAACCTTTACTTTGGTGAGATACTATAAAATGTTTTCAGTGTCATTTTATATCTGTAAGCAAATGAACACACATTTCATACAAAAAGAACACCTAAAAAGGAATTGATTCATTTGGATTTATAATGAAAGATGTTTATTTTTCTTTCACATTTTTGGCTAAATAAAGAAAACCTTCTCACTTTCTGTCAGGCTGCAGCTGAACGCATCCTCCCAGAACTCAGTCAGCATTGAGGAAGCAGCCACTTCTGAAGGAGAGAGATCCAGCAGGAAGTCTCTCAGACCTGGGATGACAGATTGCTGAATAGCTACACCGATGGCTCCTGCACAGAAACTACATCTCATCAGGTTTGGGTCAGTTATCCAGGCTTCGCTCGCGACCCACTGACGAGGTGGAGGAGGATCTCGTGCCAGTTCCTCCAGCAACACTTTCATTTCTCCAAATGCTGCAAATGCTACAACAACCACTGCTGTTGAACTGAAAAGACAGAGCCAAGTGTTTAGTGCTCAGACTGAGGTCATCTTTAATATTATACTCAAATTGCAAAATTGAAAGGATTAAAAAGAATAAAATCAATGTACAAACCTACGGATAACATTGGCAACTCTTTGGATTTTGCTCGCTGGATCAGTTCTGAAGAGAGATTCAATGTACTCCACACAGATCCCCTCTCTGAGAGCAGCTTCAAGAAAAGAGGCCATGCCATTATTTCCGTAGTCTGAATCTGAGTGGACGGCTCCTATCCAAGTCCAACTAAAATGTTTCACCAGTTTTGCCAGTGCATCAGCTTGGTAATGGTCACTGGGAATGGTTCTGAAAAAAGTCGGGAATTGTTTTTTGTCTGATAGGCAGGCACACGTGGCAAAGTGGCTCACCTACAGTCAAGAAAGGAAAAAAGAAACTTCTCATTAGAACAGGTCAAATAATTTTATAAATTTTTAAGGTTTACAATTTAAACTAATCACCAGAGGGATGTTGAAGGGCCCCATGATGCGTGACATGCTGATGGATGGAGTGGATCCAGAGTCTCCCACAGCAGCCACCACCACTCCAGACTGAGAACAGTTCCTGTCCTGGTAAAACACAGGATCCTGACCATTTGCCAGCTGAAATGTAACGTGCACTGAGACAGGAACCGACACGCAGGAATCATAGAGACGATATCCCAGTTTGACACCAGGCAGCAACTCTGTGCTGTTGTTTATCTCCTCAATGGCAAAGATCATTGTGCGGAAGAAGCGTAGCCCCCGGGCGTTGAAGCTGAAGGAAATCATTGAGTTGTGACGGTCATACAAAAGCTCTGAAAAGGGCTTGTGAAATTCAAAAGATATTTGAACATGCAAAACATTAAATTGTTGCACAATATTATGCAATTCACCTTTGCATCAGAAGTAAAATATCCAATTCAGCTACATTTACTGTATTATCAAACCTGTTTAATAAGTTTTAAAGATTTATATTTTAGCTTTATATTAAAATGAGATTTTATCATTCCAAAATAATTTAACGATAAAACGTGTGTTGATGACAGGAGTATGTTTCAATAACAACTATTGATACACAAAGAATGTGAAGACAAACATTAAAAGATAAAACAAACACATAACATCATGTCCACCTCTCCTTCTTACTGACCTCCCTGTGCATCTCGGAGGCTCAGGCTTGGTGGTGTAATTATAAATCACTGTGGAAAGTAGGTAATGAATGGAGGAAACCCCTCCAATGATGAAGTCCCCATCCTCTGAGAACGCAGGTGAACTATGCGTACCCAGCAGAGTACACCTGGTGGATGAAGCCTCAGTGCTGACTCCAGCAACATTAAAAGCCTCTGCAGGCTCGGTCTTCTGTTTCAGAACATTTACAAACCCGCCCAGCAGAAACAGTGACATCAGCTCCAACAAGCTGACCATGAATCTCGGATCTACAAGAAAAGTCCACATCTCTGCTCCTTGGGCTCCTTCAGACGGGTGTGAATGTCATTTTAAAGTTTTATAATCATGTGACGTGTTGGAAAGAGGGTGGGTTCCCGTCTATCTATCTGTCTGAAATCAGTTTAAGATAACAACTTCACCTTAGTTCACGTTTAGTTTAGCATTGTACATATTATGAAAAAAAAAATCATTGGTAAAGATAAAGGTCTTTGTGAACTTTATCTTTGGTTAAAGTTCACAACTGAATTTGAGGTAAAAATAAAATTGTAATTTTTTTTGTATAAAGGAAGCACACAGGTTGAAACTGTAGAAATATTGTTCATCCATAAAAAAATAAGCTTAATCAAAGATGGGAAACCACTGTGGTGAGACGCTGAATGATTTTATACGTTTTTAAGTAACTGGATTGTGACCCAGTTCAATATGATATCTGTAATTACTTTGCTGGACTATGGCAGATCCAAACATAAAAAACTGTGCAACATCGTGGATTATATGGGAAAGCTAAATGCTGAGCCATTTCTCTTGATTTTCCAATAAAACGCATTGTGTCTATTTGCATTGAAGCTTGAGGTTCCCTTTGCTATTAGTTGTCAATCATTACATTCTCTTCTTTTGTCTTCGTCAGAAGTGTCACAGCTGTTGTTCCCAGTGGAGGGGTCACCAGTCAATGTACTGACGAGCCGACACTGCCCCCTGCTGCTGACTGACAGCTGGAGGACATCGCTTCAGGTACAGCCGGCTCATGTGGGCCCAAAACTCCACTGCCTCCATGATCCAACGCTGTCGTCTGCTGAAGTCCCTGCAAATGATTTCGGCCCTTCCTAACACATAACATGATATTCCCATTCACATTCACATTTACTCCCTTCCCAGTGAAAAATCTGACCACCTACAAGGAGAAGATCATCCTCGAATGTGCGTTAGGCTCTGCTGTTGGTTTCTGGGCTGTGCTCGGCTACATCGGCCTGCTGGCTGTGTTTTGCTTTGTGATAGCTGTTCTAGCTCGGAAACTACCTGATAATTTCAACGAAGCCAAGATGATAACCTTCAGCATGTTGATATTCTGTGCCGCAGTGTTGTATTCAAGACCACCTAACCCGAGACCAAGACAAGACCAAGACTAGAGCGTATCAAGACCGAGACAAGACCAAGACTTTTAGGGTCCGAGACCAAGTCAAGACCAAGACCAGCGCCCCACACTACATGATACTATAAAATGTGAAATATGATCAAAATTACTTCTCAAATTGATCTGAAAGATCCATATTCACATAAAAACACCTAGATATTAAATACTTATTAAAATTAATCAATATTAAATTTGCTTCCATCTCTGTGCTACAATCCGCGGTGGTCTCGTGCCATCCTTAAAAAGATAACGCCCTGGGTGTTTGTCCATGTTGCTCATGTCAGAAACTACCACTGTCTGCACCATTAAACATAGCAATTGAGGCAATGCCCTGACGGTACATAACGCTCAACTATGAACACTGACCAAGGAGCAACAAGCAAGAAGTAACCAATCACAAGACGCTCACCGTGGCTGTTCTCACCCTCTCTCCCACCACATGAAACCAGATAGTCTGACACCATGGCAGACTACCATTACAGCTGCCACTTTGACCGAAAACAATCAAAGAGCAATGTGCATGCTCTGTGTGCTCTTTCGTTCTTGTTTTATTTATTTGTTAATTAAAAAATATCAATGTACATAATTAAATAAAATAATGATAGCTGCTGCAGTGTACGCAGGGGATTACGATAACAAAGAAGAGTGTTCTGTCAGGTCAGCATATGCTGTCAGATTGTCATACGCTTACCACAAACCCACGGCTATATCTGTCAGACACGTCTTTACTATATAATTTTATTTAATTAGCAACATAGAATCATGACGTAGATCATTATACACTTTATTAACAGTTGTATGGCATCTTGACTTAGGGGTTAAGTAGGTTAATGAGTTTTACACGGGCGTGTGTTGTAGCTGACTCCAGCTGCAGCCAGACCCTGCTTTAAGTACAATTTGAAAAAAACAATCCATGTATATCTACATAGTTATCATGGAAAACAATTTAATTACTTATTTTCATCATAACTTGTTGTGTATGGTGAGCTGACAACTCCTCTGACTGTTGGACTTCTTAATGCGCAGGCATGGTACTCACTGCATGTATGCTATTCTGACAGCGTATGGTAATCTAATGGGCTCTTTGTACCTACGGCGTTGACGCTACATCTCCAGGAGCTAATGCGGCTCACTTGTTTCCGCTTTGAGTTACCATGAAAAGACTAAGTTGTATTTCAGATGCAAAAAACACAATACTATGAATGTTGTTGTTTTCCTAATATAATGAGCTTTTAAGTTTTCATTAATTTCCAAGCAATCCTGAATTAAGAAGATGGTGGCTTGTAAATATTTGTCACTACCAGTTAAAGCTAACGCTGCACAACACAAAGTTTGCAGCCTTCACTTCACTCCGGATCAGCCTAAAAATACCAGGGATACAGATGATAAATAAAGGAGCCTCCCTGAGTTATTTCCATGGAATCACTTCTGTATTCAGCCTGAAAAAGCGAGTATATGGG
Organism: Poecilia mexicana; assembly: GCF_051168715.1. NCBI lineage: Eukaryota > Metazoa > Chordata > Actinopteri > Cyprinodontiformes > Poeciliidae > Poecilia > Poecilia mexicana. The sequence goes on along the minus strand of NW_028263382.1, from coordinate 29,021,336 downwards.
AACGATACAGCAGACCAGAGCCAGACAGCCAAGCAACTGATCTGCCTGCACATACTGCTGTAAACACCGCCCTGAGCTCTTCACAAGAAACATGCAAAGGTAATAAAACGAAATAACACGGAGACATGAAGCAACATGGTCATATTTTTCTAAAAGCAGCAACTTTGAACCTGAACAGCTAAACCAGATCTCAGACACCAGAGCTGCGCTACTGTTAAGCTATGAGGCTTGTTGTGCTTCGTAGTGCTTCGGAAGTAAAAAGCCCGAACCGTAACCAAACCCCTTTAGTCTGACACTAACGACAATAAACACATAATATACTTGAAAATTAGGTAAAAACATTGTCCGTTAGAATGTTTAGATACTTTAATAGCACATTTTTACAAGAACAATGTCCGAGAATATTGCCTACTAGCATAAGCTAAGGTTAATGTTAGCCACAAAGTTTAAGTAAAACTCACCTTCGTTTCACATACATTCGAAGCATACATCTTAAAACCTTTCTCCAGCTTACTTGTTGGGGCTTCGGATCGATGTACAAACCTTGGCCAAGCCCTGAAAGCACCTATTGTAAAAGGCCATTTTCAATAGATCGTAAACAATCGAGCCGCTTTTCCCCAAACAGAAGCTGAGGTGCAAAGAGTCCATAGAACGACTCTCAGTGACACTCCAGTCCTATCTAATAAGTAAAGAGACGAGCAGATGAATCGTACTGTTCCTGAATGTCACATCACTATATTGCAGACTTTTGGACACAGCGTTGTCCCATATATGCGACAAGTCAGTAAACACCTCCACACAATAATTCAGCGCAGTGAGTGACAACTTTTTTCATCACAAATGCTTATGTGTCTCTGTACAGCTAGCTTTGCTAACATCAGGTCAACGGAGCTTACCTTTCTTTGAGCTACTTTTCTAAGTGACGAAAAAAGTAAGACGTTGTCCCCACCGTCTGTGAAACTGCCTGGATGTTGAGTTAGCTGTGGCCATCGGATTTCTTATTATTTATGCAGCGCTATTATGTTACTGACGATTAAACATCTTATGCCGCTGAGAGAAAACCACTGCGCCTGTCTCAGAGCGCCGCTTGCGAGTGAAAGGTGGGGAGGGGGAGGAGAGAAGCAGAAACACGCATTTGGCAAGTCACGTTATTGGTTGGATTTTAATCGGTGCGTTTTGCATCCACTGAAAACAAAGATGTTAACAAATAAACTAGATAGTGTGCTGAATGTTTAGTGATATTTTAACAGTTGCGGTCTCGACTGGTCTTGAAATAAAATGCCGAGTCCTCAGCGTCCGAGACCGAGACAAGACCGAGACCAAATGCGGTCGAGTCCGAGATGAGACCGAGACCATCAATAAATGGTCTCGAGACCGGTATCGAGACCAAGACTGATCTCGAGTACCACAACACTGCTGTGCCGTCTGGATCACCTTCATCCCAGCTTATGTCAGCTCTCCTGGAAAATTTACTGTGGCTGTGGAGATATTTGCTATTCTGGCCTCCAGTTTTGGACTGATACTGTGTATATTTGCTCCAAAGTGTTTCATCATTTTGTTTCAGCCAGAGAAGAACACTAAGAAACATTTGATGAATAAAAATTAAAATGTCCCTAGCAGTCACAAAGAAATTGTGAGGAAACAGAAAATATTAAGTGATTTTTTTTTTGTTTTGTTCTCCTGTTTCTAAAAGCGCTGTAATCCTTATTTATCACACAGAAATATGTAGGACGATACGTGTTGATCTGTTACTCTGTTGTCATCATAATATGCTAGTTTATGAATTGTCAAATGAAAGTTATTGGTAGAATTTTGATGTATTTTTTTAGCTTTTCTACATTTTTCTAATAAATTGATTTAACTTATTTTTTGCCTGTATTAAATCATTTCTGGGGATTTTCAAGACAGCACAGGTAGTTCTCAAATGATTTCCTGCTTTATTTCTCATCATCACCAGATTGTAACACAAATTGTATTTGCATGTCTATTAAGCCTGAAAATAACTTAGTCATAATATTTTATGTTGAGGCATAAAGATTCATAATCTAGTCTAAATAAAGATACTAGACGTTTAGTGGGTTTGATTCCTTTGCCCATATTCCATTACAACAGTCCAATTCTGACCATTCCACCCTCCTCCATGTGGTGCTCAATCAGAAATATGAGCAATAACATTTAATGTGTCTGCAAACACAATTCATGTTGAATTTTATTTCAGTTTCATGTTATTAAAGTGTTCATGTGTCATAATTCTGTAAAAGAAGAAGCCAGATGTGAATATACATGATTATTTTTTTAAAGCCTTTATTTATGTAATATTAAATCAATGCATTACAAGAATAATTAATAAACATTGTGCAAATTTGGTTGAATCTCAAGCCTGTTCTCTGAATTAACATATGTACACTAAGTGTGTGTGTATATATGCAAATATAAAAATAACATGCAAAAGTAAATGAAGTATAATAACATAAATGTTCCTATAAATATGTTTATAGTGAGAACACAGACATTCTGGCAAAAAACTGTGACAAGTTAAAATTCACTGTAGCTGATATAATAGCAAAATTACTTTACAAACTTGTTTTTGGTTTTAGTTTTTATTCATCAAATGTTTCTTAGTGTTCTTCTCTGGTTGAAACAAAATAATAAAACATTTTGGGACAAATATACACAGTATCAGTCCAAAGCTGGAGGCCAGAATAGCAAATATCTCCACAGCCACAGTAAATTTTCCAGGAGAGCTGACATAAGCTGGGATGAAGGTGATCCAGACGGCACAGAATATCAACATGCTGAAGGTTATCATCTTGGCTTCGTTGAAATTATCAGGTAGTTTCCGAGCTAGAACAGCTAACACAAAGCAAAACACAGCCAGCAGGCCGATGTAGCCGAGCACAGCCCAGAAACCAACAGCAGAGCCTAACGCACATTCCAGGATGATCTTCTCCTTGTAGGTGGTCAGATTTTTCACTGGGAAGGGAGGACTCACAACCAACCATATGATACATATTATAACCTGAATAAAGGTTAAAGACACTACAGTCATCTTTTGTTGTGGAGGACCAAACCATTTCATAGCATTACTACCAGGAAGTGTAGCTTTAAAGGCCATTAGAACCACTATAGTTTTCCCAAGAACACAGGAGATACAGAGAACAAATGTGATGCCAAACGCTGTGTGCCGCAGCATGCAGGACCACTCAGAGGGGGCTCCAATGAAAGTTAGTGAACATAAGAAACACAGAGTCAGAGAGAAGAGCAGCAGGAAGCTCAGCTCAGAGTTGTTGGCTCTGACAATCGGAGTTGTTCTGTGATGGAAGAAAATTAATGACGTAATGATGGCCAGACAGGCTCCACTGATGGAGAGTGTAGCGAGGATGATTGACAGGACTTCGTTAAAGGAAAGAAACTCCACAGGTTTGGGAAAACAAGCATCTCTGTTTGAATTTGGCCAGAACTCTCCTGGACATGGGAAGCAATCAGGAGAATCTGAAAAAACAATATAAATAAAGGACATTATAGAATGTAATTATACTGACATTTATTTTGACTTTACCTGTCATATTACTGATCTCTCCTTCAGGACATGGTACACAGTCATAGCAGCAGATTGGTTTTCCTTTCTGCAACACTTTACGAGTTCCTGGAGGACAACTCTCTGAGCAAACGGAGACTGGAGCCTGAGACAGAAATAGATAAATAGGAAATAATATTTAAAAAAAAAATTTGACAAAAGTTAATTTGCTCCGTTGTTGTTCCTTCCTTACTCGTGTGCCTCCTTCCACCCAGGTTATGTTCCTGTTGATACGAAACTCCTGACCTTTTGGCAGTGATGCATCATAATATCCCACTGTTACCAGTTCAATAACTCCACTCTCACTTTTCTGCCAGTTTACCAGCTCATAAAAAGCCACAGGGTCTCCATTAGCATCAAATGAAACATGGTAGCCATTTTGGGAAAAGTTTACTTTTTGTAATTCACTAAAAACCTTCAAATGAAAAAAAGACATCAAGGGAAAATAATTTCTCCATTAAATTCAATTTTACAGTCTAATGGCTTGTTGAAATTCTGAAGTCTGACCTGTTTGGGCTCCAGTCCAATGTGTTTGTCACATTGAATAGTTGTATTTTTTTCTTGACACACTGCATTGTGAATAGCATGAGCTACAGCATAAACAGCCTTGTACATCATGTTAGAAACTCTTAACTGAGACGTTTCAGTGTACGGGTTCTTAAGGGCTTTAAGATCTTCAGTTCCATCACATCTTCTCTTGTTTGGATCAGCAGCTGAAGAAAAACAAATAAGAGATAAATTGAGAGGGCAGCACTTTCTTGGTAATTGTTGAAATAGAAAATAAAATGGTAAAAAGTTAAATCCCATTACAGATTCATATGTAAATACATGACTATTGTATTTCACATTCCAACAAACTCAAAACTAAACAAAAGTGAAAGAATAAAAACAACATTGCTTCTTGTAAATTGTCACCACTACAAATTCCTGCTTCTCTAAAAATGTAAAAAAGGTTTATATGTTCCAGATAAAATATATAAAATAAAATATATGGAATAAAAAAAATCTGATCTAGTGTTTTTATGAAAGAGAACATGGTAGATTAACAAAACCTTTACTTTGGTGAGATACTATAAAATGTTTTCAGTGTCATTTTATATCTGTAAGCATATGAACACACATTTCATACAAAAAGAACACCTAAAAAGGAATTGATTCATTTGGATTTATAATGAAAGATGTTTATTTTTCTTTCACATTTTTGGCTAAATAAAGAAAACCTTCTCACTTTCTGTCAGGCTGCAGCTGAACGCATCCTCCCAGAACTCAGTCAGCATTGAGGAAGCAGCCACTTCTGAAGGAGAGAGATCCAGCAGGAAGTCTCTCAGACCTGGGATGACAGATTGCTGAATAGCTACACCGATGGCTCCTGCACAGAAACTGCATCTCATCAGGTTTGGGTCAGTTATCCAGGCTTCGCTCGCGACCCACTGACGAGGTGGAGGAGGATCTCGTGCCAGTTCTTCCAGCAACACTTTCATTTCTCCAATACCTGAAAATGCTACAACAACCACTGCTGTTGAACTGAAAAGACAGAGCCAAGTGTTTCGTGCTCAGACTGAGGTAATCTTTAATATTATACTCAAATTGCAAAATTGATAGGATTAAAAAGAATAAAATCAATGTACAAACCTACGGATAACATTGGCAACTCTTTGGATTTTGCTCGCTGGATCAGTTCTGAAGAGAGATTCAATGTACTCCACACAGATCCCCTCTCTGAGAGCAGCTTCAAGAAAAGAGGCCATGCCATTATTTCCATAGTCTGAGTCTGCATGGACGGCTCCTATCCACGTCCAACCAAAATGTTTCACCAGTTTTGCCAGTGCATCAGCTTGGTAATGGTCACTGGGAATCGTTCTGAAAAAAGTCGGGAATTGTTTTTTGTCTGATAGGCAGGCACACGTGGCAAAGTGGCTCACCTATAGTCAAGAAAGGAAAAAAGAAACTTCTCATTAGAACAGGTCAAATAATTTTATAAATTTTTAAGGTTTACAATTTAAACTAATCACCAGAGGGATGTTGAAGGGCCCCATGATGCGTGACATGCTGATGGATGGAGAGGATCCAGAGTCTCCCACAGCAGCCACCACCACTCCAGACTGAGAACAGTTCCTGTCCTGGTAAAACACAGGATCCTGACCATTTGCCAGCTGAAATGCAACGTGCACTGAGACAGGAACCGACATGCAGGAATCATAGAGACGATATCCCAGTTTGACACCAGGCAGCAGCTCTGTGCTGTTGTTTATCTCCTCAATGGCAAAGATCATTGTGCGGAAGAAGCGCAGCCCCCGGGCGTTGAAGCTGAAGGAAATCATTGAGTTGTGACGGTCATACAAAAGCTCTGAAAAGGGCTTGTGAAATTCAAAAGATATTTGAACATGCAAAACATTAAATTGTTGCACAATATTATGCAATTCACCTTTGCATCAGAAGTAAAATATCCAATTCAGCTACATTTACTGTATTATCAAACCTGTTAAATAAGTTTTAAAGATTTATATTTTAGCTTTATATGAAATGAGATTTTATCGTTCCAAAATAATTTAACGATAAAACGTGTGTTGATGACAGGAGTATGTTTCAATAACAACTATTGATACACTAAGAATGTGAAGACAAACATTGTAACATAAAACAAACACATAACATCATCTCCACGTCTCCTTCTTACTGACCTCCCTGTGCATCTCGGAGGCTCAGGCTTGGTGGTGTAATTATAAATCACTGTGGAAAGTACGAAATGAATGGCGGAAACCCCTGCAATGATGAAGTCCCCATCCTCTGAGAACGCAGGTGATCGAGGCGTACCCAGCAGAGTACACCTGGTGGATGAAGCCTCAGTGCTGACTCCAGCAACATTAAAAGCCTCTGCAGGCTCGGTCTTCTGTTTCAGAACATTTACAAACCCGCCCAGCAGAAACAGTGACATCAGCTCCAACAAGCTGACCATGAATCTCGGATCTACAAGAAAAGTCCACATCTCTGCTCCTTGGGCTCCTTCAGACGGGTGTGAATGTCATTTTAAAGTTTTATAATCATGTGACGTGTTGGAAAGAGGGTGGGTTCCCATCTATCTATCTGAAATCACGTTTAAGATAATCTACAATCAACTTCCCCTTAGTTCACGTTTTGTTTAGCATTGTACATATTACGAAAAAAAATATCATTGGTAAAGATAAAGGTCTTTGTGAACTTTATCTTTGGTTAAAGTTCACAACTGAATTTGAGGTAAAAATAAAATTCTATTTTTTTTGTATAAAGGAAGCACACAGGTTGAAACTGTAGAAATATTGTTCATCCATAAAAAAAATAAGCTTAATCAAAGATGGGAAACCACTGTGGTGAGACGCTGAATGATTTTATACGTTTTTAAGTAACTGGATTGTGACCCAGTTCAATATGATATCTGTAATTACTTTGCTGGACTATGGCAGATCCAAACATAAAAAACTGTGGAACATCGTGGATTATATGGGAAAGCTAAATGCTGAGCCATTTCTCTTGATTTTCCAATAAAACTCATTGTGTCTATTTGCATTGAAGCTTGAGGTTCCCTTTGCTATTAGTTGTCAATCATTACATTCTCTTCTTTTGTCTTCGTCAGAAGTGTCACAGCTGTTGTTCCCAGCGGAGGGGTCACCCCGTCAATGTACTGACGAGCCGACACTGCCCCCTGCTGCTGACTGACAGCTGGAGGACATCGCTTCAGGTACAGCCGGCTCATGTGGGCCCAAAACTCCACTGCCTCCATGATCCAACGCTGTCGTCTGCTGAAGTCCCTGCAAATGATTTCGGCCCTTCCTAACCCATAACGTGATATTCCCATTCACATTGGTCCACTAAAGCTGACTCTTTTCTTTATCTTGCATTTTCTTCATGCTGTAAACATAAAATGGCTGCCATCAACTCTACATGACCCAAGAGACGTATTACAGCATTTACCACAACTAAACATGTCTTAAAAAAAACAATTGGGGCAATAAATCCCACTGATGTGTATACTGACAGATTATTAGGACAATCAGCCAGAACAGATATAGATGTATAAAAACTCCTTATGAACCTATGGACACAAATCAACAAAGGTCCTCTCAAAGCAAATGTAAACTGTTGGTGTTTCAGAAGAGTACGAAACATACAAAAAAAAAAATCACAACCACAAATCCATCTATTATCTTTTGTTTATTTTGAGATCGAATTGTGGAGCAGCAGCCTAAGCAGAGAGGTGCAGATCTTCCTTTAACTGGCCTCTTTCCTGTTTGACAGTCATGCCGGCAGAGGTTTTCTTCTATTTACATTCACATTAGTTACATTTGCAGGTATCCCGACCCCACTAGGGACAAGGGTGTATAGAAAATGGATGGATGGATAGATTTTCAGGTACGTCTTTCTCGTGGTTTTGATTATGTGTCTTTTGATATTTTGGTTACGTTTTGCTAAATCGCAAATCTGCTTTCTGGATGAATGTTTTCCTTGACTACGCTTTCAACAACTTTTATAACCTTTTAGAAATTGGCTGGATCATGGTATGTTTGGTATGCATTCTTTTCTTTTGCCATTCGCCAGGACAGTTTTTCTATGGTTTTTATTCATGAGATGTTCCCCTGAGGCCAACAAAGGTCTACACATCCACAACACTTTAAAAACAGTAATCTTCCTTCATTTCATATGGAACTTGAGCGATGAGGCGAAAATCACTTGCTCTCCTCCAGCCAAGCGACCGGCGAAAGTCGTGCATGTGGGATTTTGAGCTCTTACATGTAAATGTGGATACCCGGATTAATGACACAACACAAGGAAGTGGAAAATTTTTCAACTGTTGTCACTCATGATGATGTCACTTTGCGACGGCTTCACCCTAGGTGATGGAAAACATTTGCCTTTTGCTATACTTCATTGTTTCCCGTGTTGTTTCACTATTACAACCCAAAATACCACACAGACATGGCTCTGTTTTCATAGAATGTCAAAGAATAAAAAGGTTTCTTACAAACAAGACTATTTTCAAAGGTAATAAAACGTAGGTTGGAAATATATAGAATTAAATCCCATGTTGACGGTGTCAGATATGGGATGACGTATAATGAGGGAGGTTTATAAAGCCAGGAAAAACAGAGTTACTCTCAAAAAGAGGGTACTTTGAGGGATGGAGATTTGGACTGTTTTCATTAGCTTGAGGTTAGGATTGAGTTTATTGGAGCTGAGTTCAGTGGTTCGCCTTAGCGGGGCTGTGAATGGCTTAGATCAAAAGTTTGACCCTGTAGGGGTTGATGTCTCGACTGAGGCTTCATCTTTGAAATGTTCACTCCAGGGTGCCACTCGCTCACCTGAATTCTCACAGGATGGAGACTTTGTTATTGGAGGTGTTTTCTCAATTCATTACCAGCATAATACAATGATCTATAATTACACCTTCAAGCCCGAGCCTCCGAGGTGCACTGGCAGGTTAGTAGGAGCGAGAGGCAGAAAACATTAAATGTATGATGCATGTTTGCTGCAATGGTGGGTGAAAGAAATCTTTTTATTTCTTTACAAATTCTGTCTCATATCATAAACATTTGAATCTAAATATCCTCAACTCTTCAGATTACCTAAAATTTGAAATACGACAGAGACCATTTTGATTCATTAACCCAGTTGTATACAACAGTTTGTTACATGATCAATGTCTTGAATTTATGAGACTTTTTTTCAGTTTAATGTAAACATCTGCAATTTCCTGCTTGATTTTGTTCAGCTTGAATATCAGGAGTTTGCGCTTCTCTCGTGCTATGGTCTTTGCCATTGATGAGATTAACAACAGCACAGAGCTGCTGCCCGGCATCAAACTTGGATATCAGATCTATGATTCCTGCGTCTCGGTGCCTGTGGCAGTGCACATTGCATTTCAGCTAACAAACCGCCAGGACCCCGTGTTTTACAAAGGAGAAAACTGTTCTCAGTCTGGAGTGGTGATGGCTGCTGTTGGAGACTCTGCATCCACTCCATCCATCAGCATATCGAGCATTGTTGGGTCCTTCAACATCCCTCTGGTGAGCTCTCTGATTTATTGAAAACTGCAATTCTGAAATGTTCTTGTATTGATAACTGATTTCCACTGTAGGTGAGCTACTTTGCCACTTGTGCCTGCCTTTCAGACAAACAGCAGTTCCCAACTTTTTTCAGAACAATTCCCAGTGACCATTACCAAGCTGACGCTCTGGCAAAGCTGGTGAAACACTTTGGTTGGACTTGGATAGGTGTTGTACACTCAGACTCAGATTATGGAAATAATGGCATGGCGTCTTTTCTTGAAGCTGCTCTCAGAGAGGGGATCTGTGTGGAGTACATTGAGTCTTTCTTCAGAACTGATCCAGCGAGCAAAATCAGGAGAGTTGCAGATGTTATCCGTAGGTTTGTATATCATTTACTTTTGCCTGTGCTTTCATCATATTATGGTACTACTGGAGATTACTTTATGTAAAATTTCAATGCATTTCTACGTCTTTTCAGTTCAACAGCAGTGGTTGTTGTAGCATTTACAGCTATTGGAGAAATGAAAGTGTTGCTGGAGGAACTGGCACGAGATCCTCCTCCACCTCGTCAGTGGATCGCGAGCGAAGCCTGGATAACCGACCCAAACCTGATGAGCTTCAGTTTCTGTGCAGGAGCCATCGGTGTAGCTATTCAGCAATCTGTCATCCCAGGTCTGAGAGACTTCCTTCTAGGTCTCTCTCCCTCTGAGGCGGCTACCTCCCTACTGCTGACTAAGTTCTGGGAAGAAGCTTTCAACTGCAGCCTGACAGAAAGTGAGAAGGTTTTCTTTATTTAGCCAAAAATGTGAAAGAAAATAAACATCTTTCATTATAAATCCAAATTTAAAAAAATACTTTATTCTAAATGCAACAGGATTTTTAAAATTTTCTCTTTGAAACTGAAAAAAATATGACTCCAATGTAGCGTATTTTGAAACACATTGATTTCTTTGCATTTCTTAATATTTCCATATTTAAATGTTGCCTAATAAATATAAACTATGAATGTTTTTTATAATGCATTTTTTCATTGAAACCTCTTTTATTTTACATAATTTTGTCCATGATTTGCTAATTATGCAAATAACAAAATAGCAAAATTATGTGGAGTAGATACACTTACATCCCAAAACAATAGTCTTGAAAATTATAGTTATTTTTTAAATTGAAAATAGGATAAACAATTTGACCTTTGAGCTGGAGATAATTAATATAGCCATACAAAACTTGTTTTAGTTAGTGAAATAATAAAATTATTATTACTTTTTTTTAGCTTTCTCAGATAAGAGAGAATGTGATGGAACTGAAGATCTCAACACCCTAAAAAGCTCGTACACAGAAACATCTCAGTTAAGAATCACTAACATGGTGTACAAGGCTGTTTATGCTGTAGCTCATGCCATCCAGAATGCAGTGTGTAACAAAACCAATGGAATATTGCAATGTGACAAACATGTGAGGCTGGAACCCAAACAGGTCAGAATATAGTACATTTACAAGTTTTCATAAACCATCAGAAAATGGTTTCAGTTTCTGTCTCTTTACTTAATTTAAAGGTTCTTAAAGAATTAAAGGACGTAAACTTCTCCAAGAATGGTTACCATGTCTCATTTGATGCTAATGGAGACCCTGTGGCTTTTTATGAATTAATAAACTGGCAGAAAAGTGAGAGTGGAGTTATTAAACTGGTAACAGTGGGATATTATGATGCTTCACTGCCAAGAGGCCAGGAGTTTCGTATCAACAGGAATTTAACCTGGTTGGATGGTGGGACACAAGTAATAAGCCTAAAGACGTCACAGAACAAATGTTTTGTCAAAGCTGCTTGTACAAGATTTTGTCTCTTTCTTGGTTTCAGGTTCCAGTCTCCGTTTGCTCAGAGAGTTGTCCTCCAGGAACTCGTAAAGTGTTGCAGAAAGGAAAACCAATCTGCTGCTATGACTGTATACCATGTCCTGAAGGAGAGATCAGTAATATGACAGGTAGAATCTAATGTGTAACATAAATCCAAATCTCTTGATATTCACCTTTAATATTCAGAATTTTTTCTTTAATTTTGTGTCTAGATTCCCCTGACTGCTTCCCATGCCCCAGAGAGTTCTGGCCAAATGCAAAGAGAGATGCTTGTTTCCCCAAACCTGTGGAGTTTCTTTCCTTCGATGAAGTCCTGTCAATCATCCTGGCTGGATTCTCTGTTGGTGGAGCCTTTCTGGCTGTCATAACAGCAGTGATTTTCTTCTACTACAGGGCCACTCCAATTGTCAGAGCAAACAACTCTGAGCTGAGCTTCCTGCTGCTCTTTTCTCTTATTCTGTGTTTCTTATGTTCACTAACCTTCATTGGAGCCCCCTCTGAGTGGTCCTGCATGCTCCGGCACACAGCGTTTGGCATCACATTTGTTCTCTGTATCTCCTGTGTTCTTGGGAAAACTATAGTGGTTCTAATGGCCTTTAAAGCTACACTTCCTGGAAGTAATGCTATGAAATGGTTTGGTCCAGCACAGCAAAGAATGACTGTCATGTTTCTCACCTTCATTCAGGTTATAATATGTATCATATGGTTGGTTGTGAGTCCTCCCTTTCCAGTGAAAAATCTGACCACCTACAAGGAGAAGATCATCCTGGAATGTGCGTTAGGCTCTGCTGTTGGTTTCTGGGCTGTGCTCGGCTACATCGGCCTGCTGGCTGTGTTTTGCTTTGTGTTAGCTGTTCTAGCTCGGAAACTACCTGATAATTTCAACGAAGCCAAGATGATAACCTTCAGCATGTTGATATTCTGTGCCGTCTGGATCACCTTCATCCCAGCTTATGTCAGCTCTCCTGGAAAATTTACTGTGGCTGTGGAGATATTTGCTATTCTGGCCTCCAGCTTTGGACTGATACTGTGTATATTTGCTCCAAAGTGTTTCATCATTTTGTTTCAGCCAGAGAAAAACACTAAGAAACATTTGATGAATAAAAATTAAAATGTCCCAGCAGTCACAAAGAAATTGTGAGGAAACAACAGAAAATATTAAGTGATTTTCTTATGTTTTGTTCTCCTGTTTCTAAAAGCGCTGCAATCCTTATTTATCACACAGAAATATTTAGGACGATGCATGTTGATCTGTTACTCTGTTGACATCATAATATGCTAGTTTATGAATTGTCAAATGAAAGTTATTGGTAGAATTTTGATGTTTTTTTTTTTAGCTTTTCTACATTTTTCTGTTAATAAATTGATTTCACTTATTTTTTGCCTGTATTAAATCATTTCTGGGGATTTTCAAGACAGCACAGGTAGTTCTCAAATGATTTCCTGCTTTATTTCTCATCATCACCAGATTGTAACACAAATTGTATTTGCATGTCTATTAAACCTGAAAGTACAACTTAGTCATAATATTTATGTTGAGGCATAAAGATTCATAATCTAGTCTAAACTAAAGATACTATAGACCAGTGGTCCCCAACCTTTTGATTACCACGGACCGGTCAAGACTTGGAAAATTTTGCTGCGGCCTGGGGGGGTGGGAGGGAGTGGATGGGACGTGACCCGTCAGATAAGGCTTCTGCATGTTGGTGTTCCCCCTAAATCCTGAATATACCCAATTTGGGTTGTCTTGGCCCTTTTATCGCAGCCTGTGGGGTTTTCCCTGACTGGGAACAAGAATACAACCTGCTGAATATGTGACAGGCAGCCAATCAGAAAGCGCGGTGACATAATAACAGAGGGGAATCCCAAACAGCTGACATATCACGCAACTTTGAGTCCGGATATCGGAGATATGTGGAAATGTTTATTATTATGTGTAAAGGTCATTATTATTTATTCAGTTCAAAATGTTAATTATGAAAAAACATAGTCGCCTCCAAATCATAGTGCAGCAAATAGAGCGGCTGCTCCCGCTGTCTTTTATCCACCACCTTTTCTTTTTGTTACGTCTTTTATCTCTTAAAATGACTCCACAAACTGTCACTATTGCTTCTACATCGTCATCCGTGTTTGGTCATTCTAAATTCCCGTGGCCGCATGGCTCACAAACAAAGCCTCGGAGCTTAGTTTCTATGTAAACATGGCGTCTTTCATTTCGACTGACTCTCTGCAGAGTATTTCTGAGTCAATTAGTGTAGCATTTCTGCCGGATTTTCACAAAATATCAGCCACGACAATGGACAGGGGAACCAACAAGTTCATGTCATCTTTTATGGACGACATCAAGGTGCTTGAGCCACGCGACGCCTCTAACATTCTGCGCGTCACAGCGAAATGCTAACGGTGTTATAGATCAACTGGTGGCTAAATCAACTGGTTGAAACCTATGCGCACCGCAGATGTTTCCAAATTGTAGGTGGCTGTGTCGATGCCTGTTGAAAAATGCTACTTGCGTGAAAAAACCGTTTGCAAAACTTTACTATAAATCCCATTGGACGCTTATATGTTTGATGTTGCATGTGAAAATTATGTTTCAAAACAATTTTCTAAAGAACAGCATTCATTGCGCTTCGAAAACACGGCATTTGAGCATAACCAGATCAATGAATAACACAATCCCATTCCCATTCAGGTTCACCAGAACACATTAATTCTAACTCATGAATAGCCGCAATGTAAACCTAAGTGGATAGTTTCTGCTTTTTATAACCAGCACTGATCAGAAAAACATTAGAATTGACTCTCAAGTACCTGTTATGCGAGTTGCTTACATTACATAGAAGCAAAAGGTAAATAGTAAGTGTCGCATTGTTTAGCGACTTACTACCCACAGTTAGTGTCGCTAAACAATGAGGTGCTTATCATCATATTTAATCAAATTTAACTCACATACCTGATGGTGTTGCTTGTGGTGTTTACGTGTCCAAATAGAAAGGAATATCAAGTAATGTCGATAAGTTGTACTGTAATAACATCTCATCTAAATGATATAAAGTTAACAGCTAATGTTGGTGGTGATATTCAAACGGACAAGCCGAAATTATAATAATAAACGTTCCTACGTTACTGTCAGATACCACCAACAGATTATGAGCCATATCTACAGTATTTGACTTGTGTTCTCTACTGGGAAACAGTTTGCAAGCTGTTGACGAAGGGAAATCAAATTCAAAACAGAACGAGCCGCATTAAGATTAACTAGTGACAGCCAAACAGGGTCCTCAACGCAGATGTTTGTAAAAAATTAGGTGGCTTTTGTTGTTTCCTGATCAAAACGCTACAAACGTAAATAAACGGATATGAAAATGTCTCTACTTTCCCTAAGAGCTCTTCAAAACATAATGGTATGAAGGAATATTGAAGAATACATTAAAATGTCTCTAAAATATACCCCACTTCAAAGAAGACTGTACTAAACAGAATTTGTACTACCGCCCAACATTGTTAGAGTAATGACGATCATTTTACGTCTGTTCAGTCTTATGTTCACTGACATGCTCTGCAAACATATCAATAAATATAAACAGTTATAATATCATGTAAACTAATTCATTGTTCATTTAATGGAAGCCACATTATTTCGTTTTCACTTTAAGACTTCACTCGGCTGCAGAAGCAAAGCTGTGCAACTTGGTAATCTGACTATATTCTTACAGTTAAAGTTTGTCTGGCAAACCTGTTAAACAACACTACCTCCAAAATGTTGGCAGCAAGTGAATTAGATTATTTATTTTTGTAGACAATAAAATAAACTGGTCCAAAAAGGGAAACAGACGATGGCGCTGCTAGCTAAACTCGTACCAGCGGTCGCTGAGTTCCAAGAGCGTCGTTTTAACCACCAAGCTATGACGACAGCTGAGAGTCCGATGTTCCTACCTGTCCTTGATTGTCATCTAACGGACACCACGCGCTTTAAGGCGCCTGGATTAATTGGTGACACTTTCAGAATCTCAGTTCGAGTGAAGATTTTAACCTTTTTCTGATGTGAAAGTATATAAGACAATTGTTTTTTCAGCGATGTCTCATATGGTTGAGAATTACGGTCACTTGATGAAAAGAATAAAGACGAGAAAAAATATCAACAATAAGGAAGAAATGACACTGCCACATAGATCTGCGGTAGCCATGTCTTCTGTAAATGAGCTAGGAAATAAAATGTAACCTTACAGAAACAGTTAAAAAGATTTTGCTATAGTTTCTGTGGATACCTATTTGAAATATCACAATATGAGGAATATGTGGAAAAATTACACAGCCAGTCGATCTTTTTAAACATTTCATTTTTAATCCCAAGGCTTTTCAACATTTATGTCAGCTTTGCTTTGAGATCTGCTCATTCCACATCGAGATCTATTTCGATCTTCCTTTGACGAGTTTCAACCTCTGAAGCAACACATAAGGCAGGACAAGTTCTGCGTAATTTACACGTTTTGATGGTTTTGCAGATTAACTTTAAAAAAAAAAAGGCAACATACCATATTAGACCAATAAAGTCTTTCTAATTAGTTATTCCCGAGATCTTAGTGGTTGTTTTACGGAATCGGATAGTATTTTTGGAAAGATTTGTAGTTCTTTCAGCTTATAGCATTGTTTACATCCTGGTTTGGTAATAGGGTCCTAAAAAGCCACGCCCACAGAAACATCAGTCTTTTCCAGCTGCCACCACCAGTTGATTTAGCCACCAGTTGATCTATAACACTGGTCGATGAGGAAAACAGCAGATCCTCACACCCTCAGCATAAATATAGCTGTGGACAAGATCACTGATGCCTATTGTTCTTGCAAGGCTGAGTAAGTCGGGCATTCATGGTTTTGAGGGTTACTTTTGAAATCAGTGATTTCTGTTGTTGGTAAATGTTTGAGTGTGCCTAGGCCTTATACTCGGTGCTGGCGTGGCTAACATGATTACAGTTTAGTAAAAAGCTTTTTCAGGTAAAATAAAATCCTTAATGTATGTCAGATACGGTACACATTGCATATTGATCTGCTCAGCTAACGTAAGACTGTGTAACAGACAGGCTTCAGGGTGTATCGTACTGCCATTATGCTGTACTTAGCTAAAATGTTTTCATAATGGATGTGTTAATTATTGACTTTCTTTTTCTGAACACAAAGAAAGCAAAGCAATAATACTTACACCAGCACACACTCCTTTGTTCTTATTGATCCTACGACGGTTGAGCTGCAAATGCGGTCGTGCATAAGCTTTGATCCAAGCAAGGCATCCCGTTTCAGATTTTGGAAATCTGTGAATTTTAGTTCCACAAATACGATCAGGACAACTGACATCAAATGTACAGATACCCCACTGACAGTGGAGAACCATTCTTTTTCGAGTCCTGACGCAAAAACTTTCTGCCGGTCTGCTAGTCCACAATGTACATTAGCATGTGTTTACTACTATCATCCTCCTGTCTCTTCTCTGGGCCTTTTCCCCTTTGCAAAGAAACTTTCCAAAGACATCTGATCCGTTTCTTACTCATTTTGCTGCTTGTGGACTCAGTGTTGGCGCGCAAGTAACCGAGAGAATCCGGTTGAAGGATTTTCAAAATAAAAGATCCTCCAGACTCAAATAATACATAAAACGGAAATATTTAATTATTTCTTGCGCGGCCCGGTACCAATTGGTCAATGGGCCGGTACCGGTCCACGGACCAAGGGTTGAGGACCACTGCTATGGACGTTTAGTGGGTTTGATTCCTTTGCCCATATTCCATTACAACAGTCCAATTCTGACCATTCCACCCTCATCTATGTGGTGCTCAATCAGAAATATAACCAATAACATTTAATGTGTCTGTAAACAACATTCATATTGAATTTTATTTCAGTTTCATGTTATTAAAGTGTTCATGTGTCATAATTCTGTACCAGAAGAAGCCAGATGTGAATATACATGATTATTTTTTTAAAGCCTTTATTTATGTAATATTAAATCAATGCATTACAAGAATAATTAATAAACATTGTGCAAATTTGGTTGAATCTCAAGCCTGTTCTCTGAATTAACATATGTACACTAACTGTGTGTATATATGCAAATATAAAAATAACATGCAAAAGTAAGTGAAGAATAATAACATAAATGTTCCTATAAATATATTTATAGTGAGAACACAGACATTTCTGGCAAAAAACTTAAAACTCAAAAAAAAAGTTAAAATTCACTGTAGCAGATATAATAGCAAAATTACTTTACAAACTTGTTTTTGGTTTTAGTTTTTGTTCATTAAATGTTTCTTAGTGTTCTTCTCTGGTTGAAACAAAATGATGAAACACTTTGGAGCAAATATACACAGTATCAGTCCAAAGCTGGAGGCCAGAATGGCAAATATCTCCACAGCCACAGTAAATTTTCCAGGAGAGCTGACATAAGCTGGGATGAAGGTGATCCAGACGGCACAGAATATCAACATGCTGAAGGTTATCATCTTGGCTTCGTTGAAATTATCAGGTAGTTTCCGAGCTAGAACAGCTAACACAAAGCAAAACACAGCCAGCAGGCCGATGTAGCCGAGCACAGCCCAGAAACCAACAGCAGAGCCTAACGCACATTCCAGGATGATCTTCTCCTTGTAGGTGGTCAGATTTTTCACTGGGAAGGGAGGACTCACAACCAACCATATGATACATATTATAACTTGAATAAAGGTTAAAGACACTACAGTCAACCTTTGTTGTGGAGGACCAAACCATTTCATAGCATTACTACCAGGAAGTGTAGCTTTAAAGGCCATTAGAACCACTATAGTTTTCCCAAGAACACAGGAGATACAGAGAACAAATGTGATGCCAAACGCTGTGTGCCGCAGCATGCAGGACCACTCAGAGGGGGCTCCAATGAAAGTTAGTGAACATAAGAAACACAGAGTCAGAGAGAAGAGCAGCAGGAAGCTCAGCTCAGAGTTGTTGGCTCTGACAATCGGAGTTGTTCTGTGATTGAAGAAAATTAATGACGTAATGATGGCCAGAAAGGCTCCACTGATGGAGAGTGTAGCCAGGATGATTGACAGGACTTCGTTAAAGGAAAGAAACTCCACAGGTTTGTGGAAACAAGCATCTCTGTTTGAATTTGGCCAGAACTCTCTGGGGCATGGGAAGCAGTCAGGAGAATCTAATAAAAATTATAACATTGACAAACAATCCTTAGTTTATGGTTTTTGTAGATATGGATGCATATGAAACATATTAGATTCTACCTGTCATGTTATTGATCTCTCCTTCAGGACATGGTATACAGTCATAGCAGCAGATTGGTTTTCCTTTCTGCAACACTTTGCGAGTTCCTGGAGGACAACTCTCTGAGCAAACGGAGACTGGAACCTGCCATGGAAAAAGACAGGAAAATGACAGTTTTTGAACTTTTTTTGAAAACATATTTCACAAATCCTTTTTCAACTTCCTAATCTAAGAAATTACTGTTTTGGGATATTACTTGTCTGCCTCCTTCCACCCAGGTTAAGTTCTTGTTGATACGAAACTCCTGACCTCTTGGCAGTGAAGCATCATAATATCCCACTGTTACCAGTTCAATAACTCCACTCTCACTTTTCTGCCAGTTTACCAGCTCATAAAAAGCCACAGGGTCTCCATTAGCATCAAACGACACATGGTAACCATTCTTGGAGAAGTTCACTTTCTTTAGCTCTTTAAAAACCTTCAAAGTAAAATAAAAGAGAAAAACTGGAACAATATTTTAAAATATTGTTGACATTAAGTGTCTAGTCTGTAGTTGCTAATGAAAAACATGGGGATTTACCAGATGCACTGACTGACCTGTTTGGGCTCCAGTCTGATGTTTTTGTCACATTGAATGGTTCCATTAGTTTCCTGACAAACTGCATTGTGAATAGCATGAGCTACAGCATAAACAGCCTTGTACATCATGTTAGTAACTCTTAACTGTGATGTGTCAGTGTACGAGCTTTTAAGGTTTGTGATATCTTCAGTTCCATCACACACTCTCTTGTCTGGATCAGCAGCTGCAGAGACATACAGATACACACAAAAAAGAAAAAAATAATATGAATTTTTTTTTTTTTACTTTTCACTATGTTGAATTACGTAGATGCTCCCTATGGGGTTTTTCACTTTAAGACAAGACAATGTTCATGTCAAAAACGAAAAAAATCACAAAAAAAAAAAAAAAAAAAAAATATATATATATATATATATATATATATATATATATATATATATATTACCAGTTAACGGTTCAATAATTCCACTCTCACTTTTCTCTCTCTCTCTCTCTCATATGTGTGTGTGTGTGTGTGTGTGTGCTCCAAAAGTGCCTTTAACATTCTAACATTAAATACACAAATTATTTGTTAATTAAGACCAGATGAAACAAACACCATGTGTTTTGGATTTCTCAGACAGAAAATTTTACCTATGGTAAAATGTAAAAAAAAAAGAAAAATAATGTAAAAATCTTGATTAAAAACATACATACATTGTTCTATTTTAATATGTGACAATCCTTTTCTGTCATTACAGTAAATATGAAAACAAATAACGTATCAGAGATTATTTGTTTCTCACTTTCTGTCAGGCTGCAGTTGAACGCCTCCTCCCAGAATTCGGTAAGTACCGAAGAGGCAGCCACTTTTGATGGAGAGAGATCAAGCAGGAAGTCTCTCAGACCTGGGATGACAGATTTCTGAATGGCCATACCAACAGCCCCCGCACAGAAACTGAATTTCATCAGGTCTGAGTCAGTTATCCAGGTCTCGCTCGCGATCCACTGACGAGGTGGAGGAGGGTCCAACGCCAGCTCCTCTAAAAGGACTTTTATTTCACCAACAGCCGTAAATGCCAGAACAACCTTTGCTGTTGATCTGAAGAGACATGCAATGTGTTGATTACATGATTTAGTACTTGAACATAAGCAAATCATTTTGAAGATAAAGACAGTTATAACACCGCTGATCATCTGTAGTTTCAGTTTACGGTCTATCTGAAAAGACACTAGACAACAGAAAAACACAATTGTTCATGAATTCCAAGTGTGAAGGAACCGCTGAAGAATCACAGTGTTCAATCATACAGTAAAAATGCCAGTATTGAATTAACACCCAAAAGTGTCTATATGTGTCCAAGTCAGCTGGTGTTAAATTCAACAATAGAGTGTCACATTAACATTTACAACAGTGCTGGTGTTAAAATATATTAAAAGTAACACCAGGATAGTATTGATCCCAAAACATAATGTGGTGTTAAAAAAGTAAATAATTGACCCCACAAGGTGTCCATATCAATCAAATCCAGTGAAAAATATTCAAAACAATACACAGAAATGGAAAGTTTAACTTTTCTTAAACCCATTTCAGTATTATTAACCAATTTTAACTTAACAAACAACCAAAAAAAGGGTGTCAATCTTTTAACAGTTTCAAAAGTGTTTAACACCAGCTGACTTGGACACATATAGACAATTTTTGGATGTTAATTCAACACTGGCATTTTTACTGTGATAAACCTTTTCTCTAATATTATCTTAAAATTTCTGATATGCATGCAAAAATAACAAACTTACTAACCTACGGATAACATCTGCAACTCTTTGGATTTTGCTCGCTGGATCAGTTCTGAAGAAAGATTCAATGTACTCCACACAGATCCCCTCTCTGAGAGCAGCTTCAAGAAAAGAGGCCATGCCATTATTTCCATAATCTGAGTCTGAGTGTACAACACCTATCCAAGTCCAACCAAAGTGTTTCACCAGCTTTGCTAGAGCGTCAGCTTGGTAATGGTCGCTGGGAATTGTTCTGAAAAAAGTTGGGAACTGCTGTTTGTCTGAAAGGCAGGCACACGTGGCAAAGCTGCTGATCTATAAAGACAAAACAGAAAACCAAAGCCAGGTGCATACCTGCACAGAGCTATTTAAAAAATTTCAGATTACAGTCAATTTACACTTCTTACCAGAGGAATTTTGAAAGATCCCATGATGCGTGACATGATGATGGAGGGAGTGGATCCCGAGTCTCCGACGGCAGCCACCACCACACTAGACTGGGAGCAATTACCGTCTCTGTAGAACACTGGGTCCTCGCCGTTCAATAGCTGGAACGGCACATCCACTGAAACTTGCACCGAGACGCAGGAATCATAGATCCGATATCCGAGTTTGATGCCGGGCAGCAGATCAGTGCTGTTATTTATCTCCTCAATGGCAAAGATGATAGTGCGAGAGAAACGCAGACCCCTGCCAGTAAGGCTGAACACAACATGCTGATGTTTAGATGAAATTGGAGAGGGACAAAAGAGCAAATTCTTCTTGGCATTAAGTTATTATAAGCAAGTCATCTGAACGTCAAAATATTGAAGTGCTTCCTGTCAAGGCAATATCAGGATTTCAAATTTAAAAAAAAATGCATCCAAAAAACAATCTAGATCAAAAAAAAATTTTTTTAACTTCAGCTCCAACTTAATCATATTTTCACTGCAATAACAAAAATACACAATTTAGCTCATTGTGATAGAAAACTTTTAAAGCAACTTAATTATTTGTCTCCAACATGACAGCAAACTTTGCAGCAAACACATGCAAGATCATTTCTACACCTCTGTTTCTTACTGACCTCCTTGTGCATCTCGGAGACTCGGGCTGGGTGGTGTAATTATAAACCACTGCATAATGTTCATAATGAATGGTGGAAACACCTCCAATAACAAAGTCCCCATCTGTTGAGAATGCCGATAAACGAGGTTTACCCTGCAGAGTGCATTTCACAGATGAGGCCTCAGCAGCGACACTGGAGGTCTTTGACATTTGTTCAGAAGGAAATTGTTGTTTTAAGCCATTTACAAGGCCAGGCAGCCTGACCAGTGACGTCAGCTCCAACAAACTCAGTGCCAATCTCAAAGCAGTAAAAATGGCCCTGATCCCCATTTGTCAAGTGTCTCTACTTGGATCTTTCTGTCCTTTTGCCGATCTATAAATCCCCTCCTCTTATACGTCAGATGATCTTTCTAGAAGAAAGTGTCCTCCCTTTGTGTTTGTTTATGAAACATACACAAATATAATTTCCACTTTGTTTTTTGCTAGTGCCAGTTCACCACTTAATGTCATAACAAATAAGGGAGAGAACATAGGTGATATTTTACATGATCTATAAATCAATAGTGAACAATAGAGGAAGGTCTGTTTATCTGAAATGTTTCTTCAAATACAACTTATTAATAAATATATATTTTTAGTGTGCATAAACATGAGTCTTGTTTTACACAAGCAGAGATTTTATATAAAATTAAAAGTAATTCCAATTTCAATTGAAAACGTTTTAGTCACAATATAACAGAGTATTGTACAAAACCATTAGACGAATGAGAATAAATTCACTGAATATTCTTTTATTGGATGAATGTAAGTAGGTTGAATACGCTTTAATATAGGTCATGTCACATTTATAGTATGTTTGTTCCAAAGAAAGATTTTTATTTTTTACTTTTTATTCATTAAATATTTCTTAGTGTTCTTCTCTGGCTTAAACAAAATGATGAAACACTTTGGAGCAAATATACACAGTATCAGTCCAAAGCTGGAGGCCAGAATAGCAAATATCTCCACAGCCACAGTAAATTTTCCAGGAGAGCTGACATAAGCTGGGATGAAGGTGATCCAGACGGCACAGAATATCAACATGCTGAAGGTTATCATCTTGGCTTCATTGAAATTATCAGGTAGTTTCCGAGCTAGAACAGCTAACACAAAGCAAAACACAGCCAGCAGGCCGATGTAGCCGAGCACAGCCCAGAAACCAACAGCAGAGCCTAACGCACATTCCAGGATGATCTTCTCCTTGTAGGTGGTCAGATTTTTCACTGGGAAGGGAGGACTCACAACCAACCATACGATACATATAATAATCTGAATTAAAGTCAGACTCACTACAGTCATCCTTTGTTGTGGAGGACCAAACCATTTCATTGCATTACTACCAGGAAGTGTAGCTTTAAAGGCCATTAGAACCACTATAGTTTTGCCAAGAACACAGGAGATACAGAGAACAAATGTGATGCCAAACGCTGTGTGCCGCAGCATGCAGGACCACTCAGAGGGGGCTCCAATGAAAGTTAGTGAACATAAGAAACACAGAATAAGAGAAAAGAGAAGCAGGAAGCTCAGCTCAGAGTTGTTGGCTCTGACAATTGGAGTTGTTTTATGAATAAAGAAAATCACTGATGTAATGATGGCCAGGAATGCTCCACCAACAGAGAAAACAATCAGGATGATTGAAAGGCCTTCATCAAAGGAAAGAAACTCCACAGGTTTGGGAAAACAGGAATCGTTCCTTGTATTTGGCCAAAACTCTTCGGAACATGGAAAACAGTCAAGCGCATCTAAAATAACATGAAACATTTTGTTTTTATGACAAATTTTGAAGACATATTTATCCATAGAACAAAACTTGATTTTACCTGTTATATTGCTAACCTCTCCTGGAGGACATGGTATGCAATCATAGCAACAAGTGGGCTTTCCCTTTTGCAACACTTTACGAGTTCCTGGAGGACAACTCTCTGAGCAAACAGACACTGGAATCTGTCATAGAAACAGAGGTAAAATAGCAACTTTAATTTTTTTCAGTTGTTTTTGACAAAACTGTTGCCCTCCAAACTTCATAATCTAAGAAACTGTTGTGTTAGGGCTATTACTCGTGTGCCTCCTTCCACCCAGGTTATGTTCCTGTTGATACGAAACTCCTGCCCTCTTGGCAGTGAAGCATCATAATATCCCACTGTTACCAGTTCAATAACTCCACTCTCACTTTTCTGCCAGTTTACCAGCTCATAAAAAGCCACAGGGTCTCCATTAGCATCAAATGAAACATGGTAACCATTTCTTGAAAAGTTAACTTTCTTCAATGCATTCAAGACCTTTAAAATAAAAACAGACATTAAAAAAGAAACCAGCAACCTCTAAAATTAACACCAGAACTAAGTAACCATGTATTGAGAAATCAATGCTAATGAAAGGTTTGATGAGTTACTTAGCAACAGACTGACCTGTTTGGGCTCCAGTTTGTAGCGTTTGTCACATTGAATGGTTCCATTTGTTTCCTGACACACTGCATTGTGAATAGCATGAGCTATTGCATAAACAGCCTTGTACACCATGTTAGAAACTCTTAACTGAGATGTTTCAGTGTACGGGCTTTTTAGAGTTTTAAGATCTTCAGTTCCATCACACATTCTCTTTTCTTTGTCAGCAGCTGAAGACAAATAAATACACTGCACATTTATTTTGTCTGTCAACCTAACTAATTAACTATTGTTGTGTTGAAGCATATTTAGATGTTTTTTTATATTGATGTCGATTAAATGAAAGAACAAATGGCAAACGCAGAAATATATAATGATACAAATAAAGTTTGTGACTCTCCAAATTCCTAAAAATGCCTTCAAGATCAGTGAAATAAAGCATTATGAAATTAGAATTTTTTTTCTTGATTTCCCAGGGTGATATGAATAATTCAAGATTAATTTGATAAACATTTAATGTAATAAATTATTGGTACAAAACTACAACAAATATAATATTATGAAAACTTTGAAATGTAAATTTTGTATCAACAACATTATCATAAAAAATGGACAAACAATATAAGGTTAATCATAAAAAAAAGAAAAGTCAGGCTTTTATTGCTTTTGGAACAAAAAGCACTATGCTGAAAAACATCTCAACTTTGGTAAGTTGCCAAATAAATCGATTTGTTTTACTACAGGTAAAACATTTTTGTTTTCAATCGCATGAAAAAATAGCTCTAGCAAATCTGTTAATCTTTTTTCCTTTCTCATGATAGAAAAGATATATACATTCTCACTCTCTGTCAGGCTGCAGTTGAACGCATCCTCCCAGAACTCAGTCAGCACTGAGGAAGCTGCCACTTCAGAGGGAGAGAGATCCAGAAGATAGTTTCTCAATCCTGGAATGACAGATTTCTGAATGGCTACCCCGACTGCCCCCGCACAGAAACTGAATCTCATCAGGTTTGGGTCAGTTGCCCAGGCCTCGCTCGCGATCCACTGACGAGGTGGAGGAGGATCCAACGCCAGCTCCTCTAAAAGGACTTTCATTTCGCCAACAGCCGTAAATGCCAGAACAACCTTTGCTGTTGATCTGAAAAGACATTGGAACATGTTGATTTTATGCAGCACTTCTACGCATAGGCCACATGTTTGGAAGAGTTTACAGTTATAAAATTTATCTGAAAAGAGGTTTCAGTAAAACCATACCAAACTTGCCAAAGCAATCTCTTTAATTTATAGATTCTTTTTAAAATAGTAACATTAAACATACGAACCTACGGATAACGTCTGCAACTCTTTTGATCTTGATCTGTGGGTCAGTTCTGAAAAAGGATTCAATGTACTCCACACAGATCCCCTCTCTGAGAGCAGCTTCCAGAAAAGAGGCCATGCCATTATTTCCATAGTCTGAGTCTGAGTGGACGGCTCCTATCCAAGTCCAACCAAAGTATTTCACCATCTTGGCCAGTGCATCAGCTTGGTAATGGTCGCTGGGAATGGTTCTGAAAAAAGTTGGGAACTGTTTCTTATCTGATAGGCAAGCACAAGTGGCGAAGTGGCTCACCTATAGCAAGAGAAGTGCAAAGTGTAGAAAAAAAAAATCCAACGTCCATCAGCAGAGGTTTTTTGGATTTCATCTTACTATGACTGTATTCCTCTTACCAGAGGAATGTTGAATGGTCCAATAACACGTGAGACACTGATGGAGGGAGAGGATCCCGCGTCTCCGACAGCAGCCATCACCACACCGGACCGGGAGCAGTTCATGCCTTCGTAGAACACGGTGTCCTCACCGTTTGTTAGTTCAAATGCCACGTGCACCGAAACAGGAACCGACACGCAGGAATCATAGATCCGATATCCAAGTTTGATGCCGGGCAGCAGATCAGTGCTGCTGTTTATCTCCTCGATGGCAAAGATCATTGTGCGGGAGAAGCGCAGATCCCTGGCGTTAAAGCTGAACAAAATCAATCTGGTGAGTGCTGGTATTTATTACACTAGAAGAAAAGGCGTCACAAAATAAAAAAACAACCAAATACATGCAGTAATACTAATAATTGTACACAGCACATCTAATAATTTTCGGAGACTGAATTTAGATATTCAATGTAAAAAGTGCCCCCAAACCTGTCCAAAACAAACAAACAAAACGTTATCCAAGTCAACTTTACACGAGTAATATAAAACTTTTGTTCTCTCCCTCTTACCTCTCTCTGCATCCTTGAGGCTCAGGCTTACTGGTGTAATTATGAATCACTCCATAACCTTGATAATGAATTGAGAAAACACCTCCAATGACAAAGTCCCCGTCTGATGAGAACGCAGAGGAACGAGGGGTTCCCTGCAAAGTGCATTTTGTAGACAAAGCCTCAGCAGTTACTGCAGAAGCAAACAAAGCAGCAAGTGAAAAACTCACTGCCACTCTCAAACCAGTGCTATCCCAAATGCCCATTACTTAAGTGTCTCTGATTGGAAGCAACTGTGTGTTTATAAATGTCGTCCCTTGATACGTCAGATGATCTTTCTGAAACAGGATATGCCTAACTTTCAATTAACTGGTTTACAATTATTTATTTTGTATACAGAAATATAATTTTTCTTTGTGTAAAGGCAGAGACAACAGCCACACAAATTAGAACTATGCAAAAAGATGCTTGTTGTACCACACATGGTCAAGAAACTGAGTACAGAGAGTTGGTGGAGTGTTTTGTGGCATGGTGATGGCACAGTCGTCTTTTTATGGAAACAAAATAAAGAATTTCATTGTAGATTTCAAAAGAAAAAGGGTCAGCTTAAACACAGTTTGGTCAAATACTAGTTTTGTCATGGGAGAAGAAGGTAGTGTAAAATAGCTTGGTGTTCAGCTGGACAACAGACTGAACTGGAGACACAACAGTGATACTGCATGCAGGAAGTGACCGAACAAACTGTACTGCTTTAGGAAATGTAGGTCCTTAAGTGTTTGCAGCAAAATGCAGCTTAAATTCAATAGAGTATGTGTGAAAACACATACTCTATTAATTTAGCATTTTTCTTCTAGTGTCTTTAGGTTCTGATCAAGAAAACAAAGAGTGTGACGGGACAGAAGATATTCAGAAATTCTCGAGCCCGTACACCGAATTGTCTCAGTTAAGAATCACTAACATGGTTTACAAGGCTGTTTATGCAATAGCTCATGCCATTCACAATGCAGTTTGTCATGAAACAAACATCAACACTTAGTGTCAAAAAAACATCAAACTAGAGTCGAAACAGGTCAGTTTGAATAGAGTGAATGTCAAACTTTTTTTTCTCAGTATATATGAACTGTTTATTTAATACTGAATGTTTTTAGTTACTTGTAATTTTTCCAATAAACTTCAAAATTATACACTCAATTGATTGCCTAAAGTATGCTCTTCTTTTCTAGGTTTTTTCAGAGCTGAAGAAAGTTAACTTTTCCAGAAATGGCTACCATGTGTCATTTGACCCTAATGGTGATCCTGTAGCTTTTTATGAACTGGTCAACTGGCAAAAGAGTGAAAATGGAGTTACCAAGCTGGCTAAAGTGGGATAATATGATGCATCACTGCCTAAGGGCCAGCAGTTTAACATTGACCAGAATGTCACATGGTTGGACGGTAACACTGAAGTAATAAGGAAAAGGAAAAATAATGAACAGATAAAACCTTTGCAAAGTGTTTCACAACTGTAATGTTTCAAATTGTGGTCATGTGATTTCCTTATAGGTTCCAGTCTCCGTTTGCTCAGAGAGTTGTCCTCCAGGAATTCGTAAAGTGTTGCAGAAAGGAAAACCAATCTGCTGCTATGACTGTATACCATGTCCTGAAGGAGAGATCAGTAATATGACAGGTCATATCATATATTTTTCACATAGATTTGCAACACCAAATACTGACTGTTAACAACTGTTTTTGGCCATTGTTTTCAGATTCACCTGATTGTTTTCCATGCCCAAGAGAGTTCTGGCCTAATTCAAAGAAAGATGCTTGTCTACCCAAACCAGTTGAATTTCTTTCCATTCATCAAGTCCTGTCTACCATTCTGGCTATAGTCTCAATCAGCGGAGCCTTTTTGGCCATTATTACAGCAGTGATTTTCTTCTATTACAGAACAACTCCAATTGTCAGAGCCAACAACTCTGAGCTGAGCTTCCTGCTGCTCTTCTCTCTGACTCTGTGTTTCTTATGTTCACTAACTTTCATTGGAGCCCCCTCTGAGTGGTCCTGCATGCTGCGGCACACAGCGTTTGGCATCACATTTGTTCTCTGTATCTCCTGTGTTCTTGGGAAAACTATAGTGGTTCTAATGGCCTTTAAAGCTACACTTCCTGGTAGTAATGCTATGAAATGGTTTGGTCCTCTTCAACAAAGGATGACTGTAGTATCTTTTACATTCATTCAGGTTATAATATGTATCATATGGTTGGTTGTGAGTCCTCCCTTCCCAGTGAAAAATCTGACCACCTACAAGGAGAAGATCATCCTGGAATGTGCGTTAGGCTCTGCTGTTGGTTTCTGGGCTGTGCTCGGCTACATCGGCCTGCTGGCTGTGTTTTGCTTTGTGTTAGCTGTTCTAGCTCGGAAACTACCTGATAATTTCAACGAAGCCAAGATGATAACCTTCAGCATGTTGATATTCTGTGCTGTCTGGATCACCTTCATCCCAGCTTATGTCAGCTCTCCTGGAAAATTTACTGTGGCTGTGGAGATATTTGCCATTCTGGCCTCCAGCTTTGGACTGATACTGTGTATATTTGCTCCAAAGTGTTTCATCATTTTGTGTCAACCAGAGAAAAACACTAAGAAACATTTAATGAACAAAACCTAACATTGGCATAGAGTTAATATTATGACAGCACCTGGTAAATGGGTAACATTTAATCTTACAAAGTTGCTTGTAGAGCTTTGGAACGTGACGTCACTGCTGTAGACGGAGGGATCTTAGCGCCATCTTTGGTGTCCATAAACAGCCGACAAAAACAACATTCTTCTTTTAATCCAAGTTACTTAAAATAATTTAGCTGTGGTACGAACTTGCTGCATTATTGAATGGAATGTCAGGTCACATGACTGAAACGGTAATAAGGTGGAAAACGGACTTTTTTTCACTATTTTCCTGCTTGGAAACAACGCGAGGAGGCTAAGCTATCGGAGCTCAGCTGAAAGCAGAATAAAAAAATAAAAATCCTTATTCTCTTTATATGTACATGTATGTAGTTCTAAATGCAATGTTGTTGATCATTTTAGATGTTTACTTTGTGAGGAAAATATGACTGTCTTTATGTTTGAAAAAAATAAATAAAACAGTAATTTCTCCCTAATCCATTCTTGTATTCAAATATTCATTTGTTGCTATTATGAGTGGAAGCACTGTTTGAAATAGTAACTGTTCTTATTTTAAGAGCATCTTATAGGTTAGATATCTTAGCTCTTCAGCATTTTCATTCAGCATGCACCTTTTAAGATTTCAGAACGTGTTCATTATTAATTCCACGGGCCGTCATTATTCCTGTTTTATTCCAGAGTTTTATTCCTGTTTGACTTCCTGGTGCTTAGTGTTGGTTTCCCTTTCCCGGACTCACACACACAAACACACCTGCCCTCCGGCCTGCATGAAACTTTTTCTTTATGAACATTTCACTCCTTTTTACCGGGCAGCAGCAGCTCATCTGAACTCTCTCATTATCACCTTCCTCCAAAGATAATAAAGCCTCTGAATCGCTAATTCTCCCTCCTCCGCTACTGAATCTGCTCCAGCGGTCAAAGTTTGTGTGGTTAACATATCGGTTAGTCTGACACATTTTTCTGAATGGGCTCACGCACTTTTTAGCTTTTGTCGTAGTTTTTCTGACCCGCCCCGTCTTGTATCTTCTCATTTTCCTCGGACTCCGGTTAGCAGCTAGCCGTTACCCATACAAATAAATGGTTCTATTTATAACCTTAGAGGGGAGGGGCGGGCTAAGGAGAACCCAGGGATTTCATTGGATAAGCCTAATGTCCGTCAATAAAATCAACCAATGGGCTGTCGCGGTCGATAAAAATTATATTTCAGATACTTTTTTTTTGTTAATTTATGACAGCGTAGGGCCGCCAGATATGGACAGTAAATGCATCAGTCTGTAGTCCAGACGGCCAGTCCTCCTCTGGACAGAAGTTCAAACTGAATGCAGCTTTTTATTTTCTGTTCAAATTGTCAACCTGCAACGTGCGTTGCTCCAATTTACATGCCACTTCATACTTTTACCCATATTTGGCCAGTGGCAGGTGCTAATTTCCACCCCTGGTTAATGCAGAAAACAGTGAAAAACCCCAGTGCAATCTATATGTGTTTCAGACAATAACACATAAAATGCACAGCACATACACGGATCAGTGCTTCTCAATTTTGAGATATTTTTTAGTTTTCAGATAAGCTTTAGCTTTTATGTTAGAAATGTCAGAGATACCAATTTTTCTAAAATATACAGCATTATTTCTGAATGGTTACAGTCATTTTCAATAAGTTAGAATTTACAGTCCAATTAGGCTTATTTTTAATTAAATAACCTTCTGAAATACCCTCTAGGCAGGTATTAAAGGTATTTTAACGTAGTTTTTTTTCCTACGTTAAAAAAACTTAAAATACTGTGGCTGGCAGTTCTCTGTGTGCTGCCTTGATCTATTTTCCAAACTGTTCAGCACCTCTCATTTATTTTAGAAGGGACCATTAATATCACAAAATATGTCAGCAATACATTAAAACACAGAATGGTTGAAAGAATCCCATAATCATTGACTGGAACATTTATCTTTAATTATTCCCCTTTTCTTTAACATTCATGTTAGACAACAGCTATGTATTTTGGTTTTGATATCTTCAGAGGTTTATGAAATGAATGGAACATCTCATAACTTAAGAAAAAATCTGTTAAATCTTTACGCTCTTTCACACCTACCTCCACGTACTCTCAGCTAGAAGCGAACTTTAAAATTTAGTCATATTCTTCAACTATTTATGTTTATTTAATAAAAGAGAAAAAGAAAAAGACAGGAAGAAGACACGCCTCGAAACGTAAACACACAGAGATCCTCCAATTAAAACAATCGTTCTCAGGCTGCTGGTAAAGAGTCAAATCTCCTCCTCTGACAGAAAAAGAATGATATAAGAAGGATAAAACACATGTTGCATGCACATGAGGGATGGGCATCTCAGCTTTGATTACCGGCCTGACATTGGCCTTGTGTCTCCTTGGGGTTAGAACTGTGGCTGGTTGGGGTGGGTCTGATGGTAACGCTGATGGGGTTTCATCTTTGAAGTGTACCTCGCAGGGTACTGCTCATTTACCTGCCTTCTCAGTGGACGGCGACTACATCGTTGGAGGTGTTTTCTCAATCCATGCCAACATGCACATGGTAGATAATAACTACACCACAGCTCCCGAGCCTCTGACGTGCACAGGGAGGTTAGTAAGTGAGTAGAGGGTGGAAATGATGTTGAACTGAAAAGCTGAGATTTTTTTTGTTTTCCAACGTTGACATAGGCTGTGATAATATGGCTTAGTTGAATTTTTCTGTTTTAAATCTTTTAAATTTTTTTTTTTAACTTTAAAAGAATGAAAAAAATACGTTTTCAGGGTTAGGTTTTATCGAATAAGATGGTTCCTCATTTTTTACTTTGTACTGATGTGTACTGTATCGGTAAAGCAACATTTTCTTCTGGATTGCTTTGTAGCAACATGTCAAATCACTTTGTCTTTTCAATGCGTAAGCTACACACTCATACTTTGTGTGTGCAGAATAGACCCTCGTGAACTGCGCTTCTCTCGTGCGATGATCTTTGCCATTGAGGAAATAAACAACAGCACAGAGCTGCTGCCTGGTGTGAAACTGGGATATCAGATCCACGATTCTTGCGCATCTGTGCCTGTCGCCGTGCATGTGGCGTTTCAGCTGGCGAACGGCCACGACTCTGTGTTTCACACAGCTGATGAATGCTCTCAGTCTGGTGCGGTAATGGCTGTTATTGGGGAATCTGGATCCACTCCATCCATCAGCATGTCTCGTGTTATCGGGTCCTTCAAGATTCCTCAGGTGGATAGCTTCGTATGTCGTTTTCTGCCTAAGGAAATCGTCTCTCTGCTGCTGTAATTGTTACGCATGTACGCTTAATTTGTTTTTTGGTTTTAGGTGAGCCACTACGCCACGTGTGCCTGCCTGTCAGATAAGAAGCACTATCCAACTTTTTTCAGAACAATTCCCAGTGACCAGTACCAGGCTGATGCACTGGCCAAGCTGGTGAAACACTTTGGTTGGACTTGGATAGGAGCCGTCCGGTCGGACTCGGATTATGGAAATAACGGCATGGCGGCTTTTCTTGAGGCGGCGCTCAGAGAGGGGATCTGTGTGGAGTACTCTGAATCCTTCTATCGGACCAACCCACGCAGCAAAATCCAAAGAGTCGCTGACGTCATCCGGAGGTTTCTGTATCTGCTGCATGTATACTTTGTATCGAAGAGTTTCAGCAAATTAGACAAATATTCAATTAAAGAAACTGATTTGAAGAAAAAAAAAACTGCTATATGTTATATAATACTTTAATAATTTCTCCTCAGATCAACATCAACTGTCGTTGTGGCATTTGCAGCTCCAGGCGACATGAAATTTCTCCTAGAGGAGCTGGCTGAAGACCCCCCTCCTCCTCGCCAGTGGATTGGAAGTGAGGCTTGGGTAACGGACCCACACCTGATGAGTTTCAGTTTCTGTGCGGGGGCCGTCGGTGTTGCCATTCAGCAATCAGTCATTCCTGGTCTGAGAGACTTCCTTCTCAACCTTTCTCCCTCACAAGTGTTAGCCTCTTCAGTGCTGTCTGAGTTCTGGGAGGATTCATTCAACTGCAAGCTGAAAAGTGAGACAGTTTACTTGTATTTTCCTGAAAAGTAAATGTTCAAAGTGAAAAAATGCGGCAAAAGTGATGAACTTTTTTCAGCATAATCAACCCAGAACATATTCAAAGAGAAAAATAGTTTTAACTACTTTTAAAACAATAACCTATTATTATTTTTTCTACTGAAAAAAAACAACTTTGAATGTTCTTCTATGATAATTCAGCAAAATGTTTTTAACTACTCAGAATGAGATTTTTCTTATGTGTAAAGGGATTAATGCCACATTTTAACTTTTCAGATAAAATGTTATGAGATCTTTCAAGACTCCCTCAGAAAGTTTTGTTGCATTTTCGATAAGATTTTGTTTAATCTTTCCTTGTCATTAGGTTCTGATCTAGACAAAAAGACGTGTGACGGAACTGAAGACATTAAAAAACTCTCTAACCCGTACACGGAAACATCTCAGTTAAGAATCACCAACATGGCATATAAGGCTGTTTATGCAGTAGCTCATGCTATTCACAATGCAGTTTGCCTGAAAACAAATGAAACCATACACTGTGATAAACACATTAAACTGGACCCAAACCAGGTATGTTTGAATAGAGAGCGGTTCTAAACTAATTCTTTGACAATACATTTGTCATTACTTTTGTTACATGGCATTTAAATGTAAATGGTCTGTTTCTTTTCCCTTAATGCTGTGTTGCTTCGCAGGTTTTCTCAGAGCTGAAGAAAGTAAATTTTTCCAGAAATGGTTATCATGTGTCATTTGACCCCAATGGTGATCCGGTGGCTTTTTACGAGCTGGTAAACTGGCAGAAGAGTGACAGAGGAGTTAATGAACTGGTAAAAGTGGGATATTATGATGCATCACTGCCAAATGGCCAGCAGTTCCACATCAACTGGAACATAACCTGGCTGGAGGACAGCACTGAAGTAATTAAACAAGAGAGAAACTTTTAAACAGATAAACCTTTGCTTCGTTGTTGCTACATGAGAACATCATTTGTTTTGTGATATAGGTACCAGTGTCATCATGCTCAGAGAGTTGTCCTCCAGGAACTCGTAAAGTGTTGCAGAAAGGAAAACCAATCTGCTGCTATGACTGTGTACCATGTCCTGAAGGAGAGATCAGTAATATGACAGGTGATTGTAATCATTTCAAAGCACCAGCTTGGCAAAAAATATCAATGAGTTAACAAATGAGTTTGCTTTATATTTTAGATTCTCCTGACTGCTTTCCATGCCCCAAAGAGTTCTGGCCAAATGCAAAGAGAGATGCTTGTTTTATGAAACCCGTGGAGTTTCTGTCCTTTGATGAAGTCCTGTCAATCATCCTGGCTGCAGTCTCAATCAGCGGAGCTTTTCTGGCCGTTGTCACAGCAGTGATTTTCTTGTATTACAGAACAACTCCAATTGTCAGAGCCAACAACTCTGAGCTGAGCTTCCTGCTGCTCTTCTCTCTGACTCTGTGTTTCTTATGTTCACTAACTTTCATTGGAGCCCCCTCTGAGTGGTCCTGCATGCTGCGGCACACAGCGTTTGGCATCACATTTGTTCTCTGTATCTCCTGTGTTTTTGGCAAAACTATAGTGGTTCTAATGGCCTTTAAAGCTACACTTCCTGGTAACAATGTCATGAAATGGTTTGGTCCTCCACAACAAAGAATGACTGTAGTATCTTTTACACTTATTCAAGTTATAATATGTATCATATGGTTGGTTGTGAGTCCTCCCTTCCCAGTGAAAAATCTGAGCACCTACAAGGAGAAGATCATCCTGGAATGTGCGTTAGGCTCTGCTGTTGGTTTCTGGGCTGTGCTCGGCTACATCGGCCTGCTGGCTGTGTTTTGCTTTGTGTTAGCTGTTCTAGCTCGGAAACTACCTGATAATTTCAACGAAGCCAAGATGATAACCTTCAGCATGTTGATATTCTGTGCCGTCTGGATCACCTTCATCCCAGCTTATGTCAGCTCTCCTGGAAAATTTACTGTGGCTGTGGAGATATTTGCTATTCTGGCCTCCAGTTTTGGACTGATACTGTGTATATTTGCTCCAAAGTGTTACATTATTTTGTTTCAACCAGAGAAGAACACTAAGAAATATTTAATGAACAAAAGTTAAGTATCCCTTTTAAATTGTCTGGAAGCAATATGGTTGAGTTGTTTATGTTATGATAATTCATGGCAATATATCAACTAGCATTTACATTTGTAAGCAATGTAAATGTTAAAGTCTTAGTTTTTTTTCTCCATATATGTCTGAATTTACTGCTGTTAATCATGACTTGTACTTAAGAAGAACAACCAACACCTATGTACAAAATGTACCAAGGCTAAACATCAGCTGTTTGCTTAAAACATTAAGCCATAATCCTCAGAAATACAATAAAGACTTGAAGTCGTCACTATGTGTAATGAATCTGTATTACTTATGACTTTTTGAAATAGGTGAACATTTTTACAGTATTTTGACTCTTTTGATATATCAATGTATGTCTTTGACCATGGAACACTGGATATTTTTGATTATTAAATAAAGAAGATCTTGTCTGATATATTAACAAAACGTAAATCTGCCAGGGGTATGAATAATCTTGGGATTAACTTTATGCAACTTGGCCACAATTGTCAAACCTCTTTGACACAAAAAGGTTAATCTCGAATTTTAACCCCTTAAAAGGTACATTTGGCATTTGATGGTTTATCAAAATTAAAGCAAAACGCTAAAAGAAAAAACCCTCAATTGTCTGAAAATGAGCAATGCACATAAAGCAGTAGGTACATACAGTAATACCTGACTACTTTTTAAACTAACAATGTGAAGCACATGAAAAAAAATAAAAAGAATAGCTTCACAACTTGTCAGAAAACCTTTACACTGTCAGACTTAAAGTTTTATGCTAAGAATCTTAAACCTCACCAAGCAGCGACATGTTCATAAAACTAAGGTTCAGCGACATGCAGATCTGATTAGTGTTAATATCTCAACAACAAAGCAAAGACGTAAGTAGAAAAAAAACTCAAACACGAAGGTCGTCCAATTAAAACCCTGGATCTCAGCCTGTTGTGAATCGACATTCACTCCTGTCTCCTGCGACAAACAACAAACGCTACATAGAAAAGCTGAAACACACCTTCATTCTCTTCAGGGATGGGAGCCTCGGCTTTGTGTGTTGGCCTGGCATTGGCTCTAAGTCTGCTTGATGTGAACACGATTGTTGGTCTTGTTGAGTCTGTCAGTAGCCCGGAAAAATCAGCGGGTCTTCCATCCAGCGATGCTGGTTTGATGGCTTCAGTGTGCACCCAGCAGGGTGCCGCTCATACGCCTGCGTTCTCTGTGGATGGGGACTACATCATTGGAGGCGTTTATTCTATCCACCACAACATGCACACAGTGGACAACAACTACAACACAGCGCCTCGGATTCAGAGCTGCACAGGCAGGTTAGTAAGTGAGGAGGTGGAAATGATGTTAAATTCTGGTTAAATTATTAGTTTTTTCTCCCCCCCCATTGCAGCATCAGCTATTGCTTATTTTATATTGTATAAATATGCATCACGTGTATTTTCTTATTTTAAAATGATGGCTGTTCTATCAAAGCTGCATTTTTTTCTTCCTTTAAAACAAAGTGCTTTTGAACATTTATTTTAAATGGAGAAATAAATACATTAAGACTGACGATTATAATTATTATGAGGTTTACATTGTTTTAAACTTTGCGATGACATGTATTAGTGTGATGTTTTGTAACAGTATGCTAATTGTCCTTGTTCTCTTTATTTCTGCTGTGTGTGCAGGGTGGACGCCCGTGGTGTGCGCCTCACTCGAGCGATGATCTTTGCCATTGAGGAGATCAATAACAGCACAGAGCTGCTGCCAGGAGTCAAACTCGGGTATCAGATCCACGACTCGTGTGCCTCCGTACCGGTGGCTATGCATGCAGCCATTCAGCTGCTAAACGGCAATGACTCTGTGTTTAAATCGGGCAACAACTGTTCTCACTCTGGTGTGGTGATGGCTGTCGTTGGTGAGTTTGGATCCACGTCGTCCATGAGTATATCACGTGTTTTGGGACCGTTTAACATTCCCCTGGTAAATAATTTCAATTTTTGCAAACTGAAACATTCTGCTTCTTTGATTATTTTCATGAGCTTCATTGTTTTTGTTTTTTTGTGTGTTTGTTTGTTTTCTTTTTGTAGGTGAGTCCCTACTCCACGTGTGCCTGCCTGTCAGATAAGAAACAGTATCCGACGTTTTTCAGAACCATCCCCAGTGACCAGTTTCAAGCTGATGCTCTGGCCAAGCTGGTGAAACACTTTGGCTGGACTTGGATCGGAGCCGTTCGGTCGGACTCGGATTATGGAAATAACGGCATGGCGGCCTTTCTAGAAGTCGCATTGCGAGAGGGGATCTGCGTGGAGTACTCTGAAGCCTTTTATCGGACCAACCCACGCAGCAAAATCCAAAGAGTCGCTGATATTATCAGAAGGTTTCTGTATGGCCTACATATATGCCTTGCATTGATGTGCATCATCAAATCAGATAAATATTATATTAAACTAAATTATTTCTTTTATTATGATTGATTTAAAAAAAAAAGCTATTGATGCAAATTAATGCACTGATGCATTAATTTGCATTGATGCATTTTATGTCTCTCCAGATCAACATCAAAAGTTGTGGTGGCTTTTGTGGCAATTGGAGACATGAAGGTCCTGTTAGAGGAGCTGGCTCAGGAGCCTCCTCCGCCTCGCCAGTGGGTTGGAAGTGAGGCCTGGATCACCGAACCACAACTGCTGAGCTACACTTTCTGTGCCGGGGCCATCGGAGTTGCCATCCAGCAATCTGTCATCCCCGGCTTTAGAGACTTCCTGCTGGATCTCTCTCCCTCTGAAGTGCGCGGCTCTTCAGTGCTGACTGAGTTCTGGGAGGATGCGTTCAACTGCAGCCTGAGAGAAAGTGAGTTGTTGTTTTTGTTGTTGCTGTTTTTGTAATAATGAACATATTTGAAATCCCAAAAGGTCCATTAAGTTGCTTGGTTCTTCTTTTTTTTTTTAATGTAGATTCTCTGTGTTGGAAAACGTAGCATAACATAAGTGAAGTATGAGAATGTAAAATAAGGCATGTCAATGCAAAGGTTTTAACATGTGTGGAAGGTTCATATAGTAAATGTAAATACTATAAACATATCAAATGCGAAACATATACATCAAG
The DNA here is from genome assembly GCF_051168715.1 of Poecilia mexicana. Lineage (NCBI taxonomy): Eukaryota > Metazoa > Chordata > Actinopteri > Cyprinodontiformes > Poeciliidae > Poecilia > Poecilia mexicana. The sequence goes on along the minus strand of NW_028263382.1, from coordinate 28,982,705 downwards.
TCATCCTGCGAGAAATGATGTGATCTACATATGCTACAAGTCACAAGGAAGTCAAAGACTTTTGTGTCATGAATATGAATGATTTCGATTTCATTCTTCAGTGTATTCAACTATGCACAACAAAAAAAACAGACAAAAACTCTTTTTTTAAGAGTCATCATTCTGAATCTTTTTTTTTTGTATTTTTAGGCAATTATACATCCAAAAGAACGTGTAATGGACAAGAGGACTTGACGACACTCCAGAGTCCGTACACTGACACATCTCAGCTGAGGATAACGAACATGATGTACAAGGCTGTTTATGCAATAGCGCATGCTATTCATGATGCATTGTTTCAAAATGTGAATTTCACCCTTTTTCAAACCCAAAAGCTGGAGTCAAAAGAGGTCTGGGAATCAAACACTTCACTGAACTGAAATATCAATCTAATGAAAAATGCTTTACTTTAAATCTTCTAATCTTTGTCGCTTTGCAACTCAACAGGTTTTTTACTGAGCTTAAGCAAGTTAACTTTTCCCAAAATGGTTACCATGTGTCATTTGATGGGAATGGGGATCCAGTGGCTTTTTATGAACTGGTGAACTGGCAGAAGAGTGAGAGAGGAACAATTGATCCTTTAACTGTGGGGTTTTATGACGCATCACTGCCAGAAGGCCAAAAGTTTCTTATCAACAGGAAAATAACTTGGGTCGAAGGTGGCACTCAAGTAATGATAAGTGTTCAAGCAATACAAATCTGTTGTGTTACTTCTGAAATTATTTTGCTAATATTTGCACATTTTCCTGTCTCAGGTTCCAGTCTCCGTTTGCTCAGAGAGTTGTCCTCCAGGAACTCGTAAAGTGTTGCAGAAAGGAAAACCAATCTGCTGCTATGACTGTGTACCATGTCCTGAAGGAGAGATCAGTAACATGACAGGTAGAATCTATTTTTTATCATTCAAATCTTAACCATGATAGACTTAAATACTAATAACATATTATAATGTACTTGTTAGATTCTCCTGATTGCTTCCCATGCCCCAGAGAGTTCTGGTCAAATTCAAACAGAGATGTTTGTTTCCCCAAACCTGTGGAGTTTCTTTCCTTTGATGAAGTTTTGGGAATCATCCTGGCCGTTTTCTCTGTTGGTGGAGCCTGTCTGGCCATCATTACAGCAGTGATTTTCCTCCATCACAGAACAACTCCGATTGTCAGAGCCAACAACTCTGAGCTGAGCTTCCTGCTTCTCTTCTCTCTGACTCTGTGTTTCTTATGTTCACTAACTTTCATTGGAGCCCCCTCTGAGTGGTCCTGCATGCTGCGGCACACAGCGTTTGGCATCACATTTGTTCTCTGTATCTCCTGTGTTCTTGGTGTGGCGGGAGCAGTGTGATAAGAATTGGGAACTTAAGTTTAAAAATACTATTTTAATAATTAGTTGCAACAACTCCACTAAAAGTTACCTTCAAGGCACACAGACCCGCTACAGATGAGGCTTGAGACAATCTCACAATGTAACAATTTTTATTTATTCTATAATTGTTTGTTTAATCAAAATACTAGTCTAAAACCACTCACACATTAAAAGTCAGTGTTAGCGCAACTCAGGGACGGGAGTGCAATTTGGGGTAGTGTCCTAAAAGAAAAGAAACACAGCAAACGAAACAAGGCAAAACAAAAGAAAATCGTGCACCAAACCAAAAGGAGTACCACCACCCGGAAAGTCCACCACCAACACCACGAGCTGGCCGTTCCTGTCAAAAAAACAAAGAAGAGAGACATTCAAATTACAAACAATACAATTATACAGTTCAGCCCACAATCAAGCAGCAATAGTCCAAATTAAGAGTCTGTCCGGGGAGAAACCGATCCGCTGTAGCAGACGCCACTCAGAGCGGCAGTAGAAAGATAGTCCGAGCTGATCACCAATCAGCCCAAATTAGCCACACTGGACGAGTGGTAGGAGCCAGCTGTACGCCGACCAGGACGGCGGGCATGAAGCCAGCAAACAGGACGACAGGTAGGCAGTCGACAGGTTATCCAGTTGACAGGCGGACCGTCGGTCGGGGACAACCAGAACAGCGGGCAAACAGCCGGCCAAGGACAAACAGCAGCGGCTATCAAAAATAAATGTTAGAAATGGAATCTAAAAGCATCCAAACTCCAGCACTTCACCTACCACTGAGCTCTTTATGTAGTGCCTCTAAAAGGAAGGAGGAAACGTGGAGCTTGTACAGGCGGCGGCGATCAGAGTGTCGTTAAGCGCATCGTTTGCGCGCACGCATTAATTTGCAGCTGTTATACAGAAAATGTAACTAAATCACAAGTAATAAGTTTGCTTGAGAGAGGTGAAGCCTGCCTTACCTAGCGTGCCGCACCAGCAAACGCCGAGGTCTGAACCGGAAGGAAAACAACGTCATGTCAACCAGGTGAGGGAGGGCCCTTTATATACAGGCAGCCAGCGCCACAACCAATTAGATTCAAGCACTTGTGTGGTGCGTTCAAAGGCCACAGGGCATACTGCCACATTGGGAAAACTATAGTGGTTCTAATGGCCTTTAAAGCTACACTTCCTGGTAGTAATGCTATGAAATGGTTTGGTCCTCCACAACAAAGGATGACTGTAGTGTCTTTTACATTTATTCAGGTTATAATATGCATCATATGGTTGGTTGTGAGTCCTCCCTTCCCAGTGAAAAATCTGAGCACCTACAAGGAGAAGATCATCCTGGAATGTGCGTTAGGCTCTGCTGTTGGTTTCTGGGCTGTGCTCGGCTACATCGGCCTGCTGGCTGTGTTTTGCTTTGTGTTAGCTGTTCTAGCTCGGAAACTACCTGATAATTTCAACGAAGCCAAGATGATAACCTTCAGCATGTTGATATTCTGTGCCGTCTGGATCACCTTCATCCCAGCTTATGTCAGCTCTCCTGGAAAATTTACTGTGGCTGTGGAGATATTTGCTATTCTGGCCTCCAGCTTTGGACTGATACTGTGTATATTTGCTCCAAAGTGTTTCATCATTTTGTTTCAGCCAGAGAAGAACACTAAAAAACATTTAATGAATAAAAATTAAAATGTGGGTTTGTAATTTAGCTATGAAAAAAAGACATCTTTCCAAAAATGGCCTCCAACAAAAGTTTCAAATTGAAAAGCATTGATCTGAAACACTGAAGTGTGACAACAAAACCAAGTGTCAAGAAATATGTAAGGGGGCAAATACTTTTACTCAAGGCTGATCACATTAATTCTTGATAGAGTCAAATATGTTAGACCATATATTGTCAGTTATCATATTTATCTCTATTTGTAAGTAGTTTAACATGTTATCATTGTCAGGTCCTGTTTTTTTATTGAATATGTTTATGTCAAGCAAAGAAAAGAAAATAAAAAACCTACACATTTAAAACTAATTAAACTTTTCTCTTTTGCGTCACTTCATTAAAACTTCACACAGGTTATTCATATTTGTGTGAATAGGGGTTGTAGAGACAAACTTAGTACGTCTTGCTCAAGTAAAAGTAAAAATATATATCTAAGAAAATACACAAAAATAAAAAGGTATTTGGTAAAAGACCTACTCAAGTACTAAGTAACTGATTGAAACGTCAGTCATTTAATATTTAAAAATTTTCAGTAGAAGGACAAAAATATAAAGTTACTAAAAAATGTTTTTTTAAAGACTGAAATGAAAATAATTTATATAAATAACATAATTGCACAATAATTTTTTTTCCCAAATCGATTTCTTTCACCATAAAGATCATGAAACTAAAACTTGTAGGAGGTAGCGTACATTTGAACAGGGTAAAGTACTTCCAGTGGCAGAATATATATTCTAAATTATAACCAGGGGTTTCAAGGAAAATGTTACAAAGAGACAAAATAAGCAGGACACAGATGTGGACGGGGAAGTAAACACACGAAGGCCGCCCAATTAAAAGACGTGTTGTGGAGCCGCTGTGTGACGGCATCCTTTCTCAGGAAAGGAGGTATATAGAAAAGACAGAACACACCTTTCTGCACTTGAGGGATGGGGATCCTAGCTCTGTTTACTGTTCTGGGTCTGGGTCTGCTGGAGGTGAAGTCAATACTGGCTCGGACAAATTCAGCTGCTCTTCCAGATAAATGCAGCCTGCAGGGTACTGCTCGTTTACCTGCGTTCTCCGTGGAGGGGGACTACGTTATCGGCGGGGTTTTCTCCATCCACAACAGCATGAACACGGTGGAGAATAACTACACCACAGCACCCGAGTCTCCCAGCTGCTCAGGGAGGTTAGTGTGTGAGACCAAGTGGATTCTTGGCAAACTAAAATGCTGAAAATGTTTCAGTCCTTTCAAGAAATGTGAAATAAATCCCTTTAAAAAAATAGACATTGTCTTTTACATCAGAATCAAATAAGATTTGACTGTTGTATGTGTATTTAAAGCATTGCTTATCAATTGTAACTACTAAGGGTGGGCATTAGATGTAACTGAGTTTTTTTATGGTTGCATTGTGTAAATTGTGTTGAGGGACTTTAAATTCAGTTGGTCAGACTGTCTTTTCCTGTGTATATTGCTTAGGTTTTGTAGTCATGTGGACGCATGTTGAGCATTGTTCTTCTGTGCAGAATAGACCCCCGTGAAGTGCGCTTTGCTCGTGCGATGATCTTCGCCATCGAAGAAATAAATAACAGCACAGAGCTTCTCCCGGACGTCAGGCTCGGTTATCAGATCCATGACTCGTGCGCCTCTGTGCCTGTGGCTGTGCACGCAGCATTTCAGCTGTCAAACGGCCAGGATCCTGAGTTTTATGGGGGTGAAAACTGCTCCCAGTCTGGAGTGGTGATGGCTGTTGTGGCTGAGTCCGGGTCCACACCGTCCATCAGCATATCACGCATTATTGGGTCTTTTAACATTCCACAGGTAAACTGTTTGTGTTTCGGACACATGCAATAAGTTTGTGCTGCTGTATTTGTTACGTCTGAGAGCTTGGATGGCTTTTTTGTTTGTTTTCCTTTAGGTGAGCCACTACGCCACGTGTGCCTGCCTGTCAGATAAGAAACAGTATCCGACGTTTTTCAGAACCATCCCCAGTGACCAGTTTCAAGCTGATGCTCTGGCCATGCTGGTGAAACACTTTGGCTGGACTTGGATCGGAGCCGTCCGGTCGGACTCGGATTATGGAAATAACGGCATGGCGGCCTTTCTAGAAGTCGCACTGCGAGAGGGGATCTGCGTGGAGTACTCTGAAGCCTTTTATCGGACCAACCCACGCAGCAAAATCCAAAGAGTCGCTGATATTATCCGGAGGTTTCTGTAATTCCTGCATGTATACTTTGCATTGATGTCCATCAGCCAACTTTAGAAACGTTTTTCCGAATATACAAGTGCTCTATAATATTTTCTAATAAAAGGTGTTACATGTTATGATGCATTTAATGTCCCTCCAGGTCCACAGCAACAGTTGTGGTGGCATTTGCAGCCATCGGAGAGATGAAGATCCTGCTGGAAGAACTGTCTCGAGATCCTTCTCCGCCTCGTCAGTGGATCGGAAGTGAGGCCTGGTTCACTGACACGGATATGTTAAGTTTCACTTCCTGTGCGGGGGCCATTGGAGTGGCTATTCAGCAATCTGTCATTCCTGGATTTAGAAATTTCCTTCTGGATCTCTCTCCCTCTGAAGTGGCTGCTTCCCCTGTACTCACTGAGTTCTGGGAGGATGCGTTCAACTGCACGTTAAGAAAAAGTGAGACTTTTCAGGTTAATTGCTAATTTAAAACACCTAAGTCCTCATTTCAGGCTTTTGTGATAACCGTGTTGGTTAAATGTCAGAGAATTCACATTTCTACTAGTATAAAGTACCTTTATGGAAAATATTTTTTTAAAAATCTGGTATTTTGATTTGAGTTAAAATATGTTTTTCAACTGACTAACAGTATTTATTGTTGTATTAGTCATAAATCATAACTATCATTCTCCATGGAGGCTAAACAGAATGTTATTAGTTTATATAAGAACAAGAGTAAAAGGTCACTGATGAAAATGAGGTTTAGCATTTGCCTTCCTTTTTTTCTACCTTTAGGTGGAGATACACAAAAGAGAATGTGTAATGGACAAGAGGATCTAAAGACACTTGAAAGCCCGTACACTGAAACATCACAGTTGAGAATCACTAACATGGTGTACAAGGCTGTTTATGCTGTAGCTCATGCTATTCAAACTGCACGGTTTCAAAAAACTAACTTCAATGCTGACAAATCCATCAGGCTGGAGTCTGAAGAGGTTGGGGGAAATTTTCAGCTTTTACTTGTGATTTAGCTTCTCTGAACTGAAATATTATTGACGTAATAATTTTACCTCTATATCTTTCCATCTTTATCACTTTGAATCACACTCACAGGTTTTAACTGAGCTCAAGAAAGTTAACTTTTCCCAAAATGGTTATCATGTGTCATTTGATGCGAATGGGGATCCAGTGGCTTTTTACGAACTGGTGAACTGGCAGAAGAATGAGAGAGGAGCTCTTGAGCCGGTGACAGTGGGGTTTTATGACGCATCACTGCCAGAAGGCCAGAAGTTCAATATCAACAGAAACATAACTTGGGTGGAAGGCAGCTTAGAGGTAATGACAAAAGTTTAGTTATTATTTAACTAAAGTTGCATTATAGAAATATTTTGTTTTTAAACTTCTATTTTGTTTGTATCTCTGTCTCAGGTTCCAGTCTCCGTTTGCTCAGAGAGTTGTCCTCCAGGAACTCGTAAAGTGTTGCAGAAAGGAAAACCAATCTGCTGCTACGACTGCATACCATGTCCTGAAGGAGAGATCAGTAATATGACAGGTAAAGTCAATTGGTTTAATGAAAAACTGCATCAACTGAAAATATTTTAGTAGTAAACCAATTTTATACATGTCTTTTAGATTCTCCTGACTGCTTCCTATGTCCTAAAGAGTTCTGGCCAAATGCCGAAAAAGATGCTTGTTTCCCCAAACCTGTGGAGTTTCTGTCCTATGATGAAGTTTTGGGAATCATTCTGGAAATATTCTCCATTAGTGGAGCCTGTCTGGCCATCATCACAGCAGTGATTTTCTTCCATCACAGAACAACACCAATTGTCAGAGCCAACAACTCTGAGCTGAGCTTCCTGCTGCTCTTCTCTCTGACTCTGTGTTTCTTATGTTCACTAACCTTCATTGGAGCCCCCTCTGAGTGGTCCTGCATGCTGCGGCACACAGCGTTTGGCATCACATTTGTTCTCTGTATCTCCTGTGTTCTTGGGAAAACTATAGTGGTTCTAATGGCCTTTAAAGCTACACTTCCTGGTAGTAATGCTATGAAATGGTTTGGTCCTCCACAACAAAGGATGACTGTAGTGTCTTTTACATTTATTCAGGTTATAATATGTATCATATGGTTGGTTGTGAGTCCTCCCTTCCCAGTGAAAAATCTGAGCACCTACAAGGAGAAGATCATCCTGGAATGTGCGTTAGGCTCTGCTGTTGGTTTCTGGGCTGTGCTCGGCTACATCGGCCTGCTGGCTGTGTTTTGCTTTGTGTTAGCTGTTCTAGCTCGGAAACTACCTGATAATTTCAACGAAGCCAAGATGATAACCTTCAGCATGTTGATATTCTGTGCCGTCTGGATCACCTTCATCCCAGCTTATGTCAGCTCTCCTGGAAAATTTACTGTGGCTGTGGAGATATTTGCTATTCTGGCCTCCAGCTTTGGACTGATACTGTGTATATTTGCTCCAAAGTGTTACATCATTTTGTTGAAGCCGGAGAAAAACACTAAGAAATATTTAATGAACAAAAACTAATTGCATCATATTTTTTTCACCATATGATCATATGTTATCCATGTTGTCTTTGTTACTAAAAAACTGGATGTACTACACTTATTTCTTCCTTTCTCTACTACAATAAATATTCAAACCAAAGGGGTTTGGCTCAGTCATTTCTTCATGTAATTTTATTAATTTAATTATAGTAAAACTTCTTTAACAAGAACATTTCCCATACAAACAAGGAAATTAATTTTCAAATTTGGTGCATTGATCTTGGCCAAAATATTGACTTGTCATTTTCATTTAAAAAATGCCCCTAAAATGCAGATATAAAAATGAGCATTTGAGGAGATGATCAAGATATGTCTAAAAAGAAAATAAAAAAAAAAACAATACACAATCAGCTGTTACCATGATAAACCATTACAGATCAGACTGAAAAGCAAGGATACACCACTGGATCACATCATGTGTAGAAGGTTTTCAGCTGTAGTTTTCTTTGCTTTTTGTTTGTTGTAAAATTTAGTAAACCTCTTCATTTTACCGCCAAAATGTAGTCATTTCTTGTGTTTTCAGTATTAATTTTATTTCTTCTTATAGTTAAAACTCTTTAAATTAAAACTGAAAACATTAGTTTCAAAACACGTTTTTTTTATTTGAATGTTAATATAAGTATTTTTTTCTCTCCTAAGCTTGGTATCTACATGACAAAAGGCCATTTACTTTTTTCCGTGCTGTTTCTTCTCACTGTGATTGGTCGAACTGGCGATGACTAATCTTGCTAATGAAATGCAGCTCGCATAACACTTTGTAATTTATCCTGACCCAGTCGTCTGTCTCAGTCTTCGCCAGGTGATCAGAGTCTTTATGGGGTCAGTATGGGGAATCCATTAAACTTTTCTCAGGCTCTGCATTTTTGTGTTTTATTTAGCATTCTTTTCATTGCACTGTCAGGTTTTAGTCATTCTGTGGAAAAAAGAAAAATTTTGAGTACAGAAGAAAGAGCAGAGAAAAGAGATAGTACTTTAATAGAGAAAAGTGATGATCTGCAGATGGGGGCAACGAGTGCTTTTCAATCTGCTTCAACTCAGTGCGTGAAAGCAGGAGACAATGAGCCTCTCGCCTTGCAGATGGACGGGGACGTTGTCATAGGGGGGTTTTTCCCTTTGCACTATCTGGCCTCTGAGCTTCAGCACAGCTACCAAAGCAAACCCCAGGTCACACCTTGCAGCGGGTAAATATGACGACGTCAGATCCATGCGGGTTTAACATGTTTCGACAAACATTCAAACTGTGTTTTGGCAGATTTGATCACAGAGCCTTCCGCTGGATGATGACGATGGCGTTTGCCGTGGAGGAAATAAACAACAAGTCCAGCCTCCTGCCAGGCGTCAAGCTCGGCTACCGCATCTTGGACAGCTGTGACAACGTCCACAGCAGCCTGCAGGCTCTTTTCTCCTTAGTCACTTTCTCAGAGTCTGCGGCTGGTGGCGAGCAAATGTTGGGAATGAAAAACATGATAAACCTGACAGGAGAAGAGGCGCAAACGTTATTAACGACTCGGGATGATGAAACTCCCAGCTGTCTGTCTGGCTCTCCCATCCCCGCCGTCATTGGTCTCGCATCGTCGTCCCCAACAAGGGCTGTAGCTCAAGTTCTTGGCTCTTTCAACATCCCGCTGGTAAGAAAAGCAAGCATTTTGTGCAAAGATGTTTTTTAAGTGCTTTGCTGTAAAAAAAAACAAAACAAAACATAAAAAAACCTTCTGTCTCATCTTAGGTGAGTTATTTTGCCACTTGCACCTGCCTCAGCGACAAGCACGTGTATCCGTCATTTTTGCGGACTGTGCCGAGCGACCTTTTCCAAGTCGCAGGTCTGGTGCAGCTGGTCACATTCTTAGGATGGCAGTGGGTGGGCACCATAGGGACGACCGTAAGATCAAGCTTATTTGTTCTTACTCAACAAATCAAGTCTTTATTTTATTTCACCGTCCCCATTCAATGCTCATTCCAGGATGACTACAGTCAGTACGGCATACAGGAGTTCTCCAGTCACTTCAGACACAACGGCGGCTGCGTGGCTTTCCACCTGACTATTCCAAAATCACCGACAGCGGCTGAGATTCAGGACATGGCGGACATGCTGCAGATCTCCATCGCAGACGTGGTGGTGGTTTTTGCGGCCGAGGGACAACTTTTGGATTTGTTCCTGGAAGTGAGCGTCTCTGTTTATGTGCAGTATAGAGAAGATGTGCAGCATTCAGGATGCATTATATTGTCAAAGATCAGATCATAAAGAGGACTCATTGTTTTGTGCTAACCGGTATGTTTTTGTTTCCGTACATATCCAGCTTTCTCGTAGAAATGTAACAGGGATCCAGTGGGTGGCCAGTGAAGCCTGGGTGACGGCCGGCCTTCTGACGTTTCCAGACTTCCACGGCCTTTTAGAGGGAACGCTCGGCTTCTCTTTCCCGGGAGTCAATATCCCTGGGTTGAAAGAGTTCCTCCTTAATGTCCGTCCGTCTCCCGAGCCGGGAATGGAGTTCATCAACATGTTCTGGGAGGAGCAGTTTGGATGTCAGCTCCAGTTCGATCTATTGAATGTGGATCACAGATTCAATCTGGACTCTCAAAATAAGTCTGTTGTGACAAAGAAAAAGGAATCCAGCGAACGTATAAAAGCTGATCCGAAGCCTGTATGTACAGGCTCGGAAGACCTGAGCCTCACGTCAAGCAGCTACACTGACGTATCTCGGGTCAGAATATCCTACAATGTGTATAAGGCCGTGTTTGCCATCGCCCACGCTCTCCACAACTTACTTAACTGTGACTCTGCAGGAATAAATGAGGGTATGTGTGACAAAAACACAGAATTCACTGCAGGACAGGTTTGTGAAACAGCAACTGAAAACCAAATCACTGCTTCATTTTTAAAGCTTTTTGCTTTTTTGTTGCTTTTTTTGTGATGTTTTTGCTTCTTTTCAAACAGCTGCTGGACCATCTGAAGAAGGGAAATTTCACAAATCAGTTTCAGGAGAGAGTTTACTTTGACACTAACGGAGAGCCGGTCCCTTTATATGACATCATTAACTGGCAGAAGGACAGCAAGGGGAAAATCAGGTCAAATATCAAACTTGTTTTGCAGCAGAAATGCTCTTTGCAGCCTCTGACTTCATTATTTGGCCATTATTAAATGTCACTTCCTTATTTATTATTCTTATCCCTGCATCTATTTTAATGTACTACAGCCTGCCCCTGCTAGACAAATTTGTCCTGTGGGAGACAAATAAATGATCTTATCTCATCTTATCTTATACCTGATGCACATTTCTGAACCCCAGCTTGATTTTATTTAGTTTTTTTCCATGTCATCAACAGATTTGTTAAAGTAGGAGGCTATGATGGTTCAGCTCCACTGGGGCAACAGCTGAAGATAAATGGCAGCATTATTGTATGGACAGGAGGCCAGTCGCAGGTGATGTCTAAATTCAGTTTCAGCATTTTGTACTCAGTAAACCCGCTGTGTTTAATTTCTGCTGTGCTTTTCTGGTCGACCTTTAGGTGCCCGTGTCTCGGTGCAGCGCTCCGTGTCGCCCCGGCAGCCGACAGGCCAGACGTCCAGGGAAACCTCCGTGCTGCTTTGACTGCCTGCCTTGTGCGGATGGAGAGATCAGCAACCAGACAGGTAGCCAATTCTTTTTTTTTTTTTTTTTTTATTATTTGCAAAGTGAAAGCCACGTTGTTTGTTCCCTTGCCAGATTGTAAGTTATTTCCCATTCAACCAAGAAGTTTGGTTAGGATTTGAAAAAGGACAGGGTAAATCTCTAAAGATATCGAATCATAATCAATTACAAATATGAACCATTTGAATGTTTTTAATGCAATTTTATTCAAAATGAAAAGTTACAAAGTATTACACCGTCTAAGTGGCCAGTGGAAAAATATGTATTGTCATTAGAGCTGCAATGAATAATTAGTCTAGTAATTTATTGTTCAATGAATCGTTCCAATTAATCGATTAATCAGATGAAAAACAGGTGCATTCTGCATATATTTAACCGTTTAAGGTTATTTCATACACTGTTGGAAATAGATAAAAATGTCAAATAATTCACTTCCTTTTTTAAATAAATAAACATTTTATCGCCTTGAGTCCGATAACAGGGCCTTGATGCTTGACCATTTCTAGCAAAGGATTCAACTACAGCTAAAAAATATGTCTAACATTAATATGTGAAAAGCTCAGTGCTTCTACTTCTCTTGACATCAGAACAGTGTAGAGCTGATCTACTGACTTCTTTATGTATTAACCAATTAATAATAGGGTAGTAAAAGGTGCTTAATAGGAAATTTTACATTTTTACAGACCTTAAACAAGGTGAAACTAAATCATTTACAGGGTTTTTGGAGGGACATATGTACAGACAAAGAAGTTTTTTTTTTTATCTTAAATGCAAAATGTATTTATTTTTGGAAACATTCTGAATTAATTACTCCTCTGAGGATGTTGTTCTTTCAGCAAATGGCATATTTTATAGTCTTTATACTCCAGTTAGCAATTAATTGATTACTAAATCAGTCAATGATTACTTCAACTATCGATTAATCACAATTGATCCGATTAATTGTTTCAGCCCTAAATGGCATTACACCAATCATTCCCTTTCTACTAGCCTGCCTTTGAAAATTTATTCTCTTATTCAAAAGAGCTTCAAGTCTTTGAAGTTGGAAGGATTTCTTGCCATCACCCTAATCTTTAAGTCCATCCTCAGGTTCTCTGTGAGAGTTAAATTGGAACTCTGGTTGGGTATTTCCATGCTTAGTCCGTAGATATGTTGCTGAAATTAAAAGGTTATTTTAAAGCCTCGTCAGCTGAGGGTATCAATAATTTTATACTTTTTATCATCGCTTTGTTGTACATCACTAATGATACAACAATTGTGTGGAACAGTAAAATTTTCCACAAATTTTACTGGATTTTTTACTGGATTTTCTTTTCTTTCCATTTAATGTTTTCTGCGTCCCCGTAGGCTCCACCGAATGCACTAAATGCCCAGAGTCCTACTGGTCCGACAAAGACAAGGTGAAATGCGTCGCAGGCGTTGAAGAGTTCCTGTCTTTCAGCGAGACCATGGGCATCGTCCTGGTTCTGCTGACCTTGCTCGGCGTCGTCCTGACAGCCATCACTACTGTGATCTTCCATCGTTTTCGCACCACGCCCATCGTTAAGGCCAACAACTCCGAAATAAGTTTCTTGCTTCTTCTGTCGCTGAAGCTCTGCTTCCTCTGTTCGCTGGTGTTCATTGGCCAACCCTCGGTGTGGACGTGCATGCTACGCCAGGCGGCGTTTGGGATTAGCTTCGTCATCTGCCTGTCCTGTCTCCTGGTCAAGACTGTTGTCGTTCTTTTGGCCTTTAGGGCCAACATACCGAGCTCCGGGGGTCTGAAACTGTTTGGTCCAACCCAACAGAGGACTATGATCATCTGCACAACGACTCCTCAGGTGTGAAAAAACCTGCTGCGGTGCCAACCCTACGCAGTTTTTATTATTATTATTATTATTATTATTATTATTATTATTATTGCCATTTACTATTACGATATTGCAAGTGTTATGCTATTGTTCTTTGTTCTCTCAGATTTGTCTGTGTGTTGGCTGGCTCTTGGGTGCACCTCCATTCCCTATCAAGAATCCCACATATCAAGCTTCATATGGAAAAGTAAGAAAAGCGAGTCTTGACACTCATCCTGTCAAACTCAATCACAAAAACAAGGTTACAACTCTGTGTTCCTCGCCCCAATCAGATTGTTTTGGAGTGTAAGGAGCCGTGGCCTCTTGGGTTTTACCTGCTGCTGAGCTACATCGGCCTGCTCGCGTTTGTGTGCCTCCTGCTGGCGTTCCTCGGACGGAAGTTGCCGGATACCTTCAACGAAGCCAAGCTCATCACCTTCAGCATGCTGATTTTCTGGGCGGTGTGGATCTGTTTCATCCCAGCTTACGTCAGTTCACCCGGAAAGTTCTCGGTAGCAGTGGAGATATTTGCAATACTGGCTTCCAGTTTTGGTCTTTTGTTGTGCATCTTTGTACCCAAATGTTACATAATTCTTCTTCATCCTGAAAGGAACATTAGAAAAGGTATGACTGGAAAATATAGATAAATCCATATGCCTCTTTTCTTTTCTTAATCAAGTAAACACAATTTATTTTTTTGTTGTTGCTATCCCTATTAAAATGCCTTTTTAATGTAAGGAGTTGTATGCACATCTTCTGTGGATCAGAATAAAAATAAGGCATCTGTTTCAATGATTTGTTTACATTTTTTTTTCAGAGGAACCGTTCCGTACCTCACTCATCATGAGAATGCATGTTGTATTAATTTCTGCTATTGGTCTCATTATTAGACTCAGGTGTGTTTGGAGGCACGGCTGAAAGTTGCACCCATTCGAGGTCTGAATGGGTGTAATGGTGCTTAGCATCAATCTGACGGTTGGATAACCAAACCAACAGATTAAAAACAATAAATATATTTGTTGTTGAGCTCATAATCTGTTTACCTGATGATTTTAGCAGTAAAAAGGGTCTTTGAATTCAAAATGATGCTTATTTTTAGTTTTTGAAGAAATTGTGATTCCACCACTAATCAAAACATATCCTTGTAATATTTCTAAGCTGAATCGTGCCACACAATTTAGTCTTAAATTAGAACAAACTCAAAATCCAGAGAAAGTCTTACATGTTTGTCTAGAGAAACTACTCATTACTTAGATCAATATTTATCAGCATTAAACGTTTAATTCTGGAGTAAGATCTAGAGAAACTCCTATTAGTTTACAAATCTAGAACAAACTTAGAAAGTACCATTTATTTTTATCAGAACAAGAATACAGAGAAACCTCTACTAGTTTATAAATTATGGACTATTTATTCTTATTAAATATGAGGAACCAATATGTTATTTTATGTTTTTTTCTTTCTTTTGCTCTTTCCTTTGGTTTGTTATTTTGTTGTATTTCCTTCTAATTCATGTAAAGCACTTTGATCCGCCTTGCTGCTGAAAATGTGCTGTTTAAGTAAAAATACCTTAACTTACCTTAAAAATTGAGAAGAACAAAAACAACAACAAAAAAAAGAAAAAAGACAATTCTCAAAACAATGGAGAAGACTTTTCTTTTTTATTCTGGCATGTCATACATAAGATACACAAAATTGACGTGTCTTTGTCATATACTTTACTTTCTCACTCACAGGAATTTGCACTATCTTACAAAAGCAGAAACATTCATTGCAAAGTTCAATGAAAACCAGTAAAAACAAACAAAAAAACCCAGAATGAATAAATTACAAAATACAAAATACATATTAAGCTAATTGAAATGTGAACAATTTATTATAAAAGAAGAAGAATAAAAAGAGTTACCATTTTTCTTTACCCATAAGGTGCTGCTTTGTATTTTTCTCTGGCTTTAGCAAAATAATGTAACATTTTGGGGCAAACAGACAAAACAATAACCCAAAGCTGGAGGCCAAAATGGCGAAGGACTCAACTGCACCGGCGTAGTTTCCGGGAGCGCTTACGTACGCAGGGACGAAAGCGAGCCACACAGCGGAGAAGATCAGCATGCTGAAGGTGATGTACTTGGCCTCGTTGAAGTTTCCGGGCAACTTTCGAGCCAGGAATGCCAGCACAAAGCAGAGACACGCCTGGAGGCCGATGTATCCTAAGACGCACCAGAATGCAAGACTCGACCCAACGCTGCACTCCAGTATGATCTTTGAGCGTTCGTATTTGGTGTTTCTACTCGGATAAGGTGGGGCGTCAATTAGCCAGGCGGCACAGATCACCACCTGGACGAGAGTGCAGCTGAAAATAATGGCTCGCTGCTGCTTGGGCCCCAGCCACTTCATGATGTTGTCCCCGGGCCTGGTGGCCGTGAAAGCAGCCAGAACAACCAGGGTCTTTCCCAGGATGCAGGAGATGCAGAGTGAAAACGTGATACTAAAGGCGGTGTGACGGAGCATGCAGGACCAAACGGTGGGCTCTCCGATAAAAACAAGACAACACAGGAAGCAGAGCGTCAGAGCGAACAGGATGAAAAAGCTCAGTTCTGAGTTGTTCACTCGCACGACTGCTGTTCTTCTGTGGTGGAAAAACACGACAAAAACACCGACAGTGAGAGAGGCACCAACTACTGAAATGACTGTCAGGGGAATGCCCAAGGCATCGTAGGCCAAAAACTCCACCTTCTTGGGGATGCAGCTCGTTCTGTCTTGGTTCGACCAGAAGTCCTCAGGACAAAATATGCATTCTACTGAGTCTAGCAAAAAGAGATCAGCAAAAAAAAGAAAAGAAAAAGAGATAAACGTGACCGTACCAAAATCCATACTTAAGTTGCAGGGATTTTCAGCCTCACTTGTCTGATTGCTGATTTTGCCGCTGTCACATGGTACACAGTCAAAGCAGCAAACAGGCTCCCCACGACGGACAGCTTTCCTGGAGCCTGGAGGGCAGCTGGGACTGCACACAGACACTGGCACCTTTACAGGGACAATAAGCGTTCTTCAAATTACCAAAACAATCTGCTTTTTTAACAAGCAAACTACAGTCATGATAGAAATAAAATTATACTTCAATCCCCTATTCCATGATGTGACCTTTCAGTTGAAATTGAGGCATATCACGACAGAAAAGATGATCTGAAAGGGGCTATTGAATCACACTGTTTGAGCACGTTGAAGACCATCGCTAAAATACCGTCTTTACTGCCTAACGGACTATTTGTAATGGACAATAATGGGGTCAAATCAGATCCAATCCGTCCTATCCGCCCTACTTACCTCCATCTTAACCTACAGAACTTCAACAGTTGGCATCTGATGAAGGTAAAAACACAGTGTGAGCAGCTTGCCTCACTCTGATGGCCTGCCCACATTATTCTTTCCTCCTGGATCACCAGCTCCTCTCCTCCAGGCTTAGTCCCGTCGAACAACCCCACGTTGACAAACTCAATGCTCCCAGTTGTGCCTCTCTGCCAGTTGATGATGTCATAGTACGACACCGAGTCGCCCTTCAGGTCGAAATTTACCTCCTCCCCTGCCATGTTGAACTTCACTTCTTGCAGGTAGTACTGAAGCTAATGGGGGAAAGAAAGATTTATAACTGAACAAACAAAAGCAGTGGGCTTTATTTACTCCTCAAACAACAAATGCTTCATCGTCATACCTGCCAGGGGAGTATGTTGTTGCTTTGAGCACATGAATCGTTTTCAAAAGGCCCGTTGCCCGACTGACAAAGAAGGAGGTTGTGCAGCGAATGAGCGACTGCGTACACGGCCTTGTAGACGTTGTAGGCCACCCTGGGGCTGGACGTGTTCATGTAGGCCGAGTGCTGCTTCAGCAGGACCTCTTGCCCTGAACAAACTGGGAAACGGTTGGCAGAGGACGGAAAAGGGCTGCAGCCATACAGAGCCTCCCACAGCTCGCCCACCAGAACATTGTCGGGATATCGCTGAGGGCTGACTGTCTGCAGGTAGTCGCCTAGTTGAGCAATGTGACCCTTTCTGATGCCGAAGCCAATGGTGCCCCCCAGGTAGGGGTAAAACTCCCTCCCCGTAAAGACGGACGCCGTGACCCAGGCTTCGCTCGCCACCCACTGGATTCCGGTGATGTTCTGCTTCATGTAGTCCCTGAGGAACGGCGTCATTTCCCCTTCGGCTGAGAATACCACCACTACTTTTGCCAAAGAGTGCCGCATGACCTTTTTTTTTTTTCCAAAATGGAAGAAGGTCAAGAAGTCAAAACAAAAACACAATGCAATCTGTTAACTTTTCAACACTTCACTTATGCAAGTAAATCCTAACATTTGTCAAGAATAACTTGGATCGCTATTAATTTTACCTTAAATGTTTGGACTATATTAAATTCTATGTATTTGTATCACAGTAATTCTTCACCAAAACCAAATTATTGGAGAATAATTTTGAGTACTTTATTTATGTCTTTTAATTGGTTGAATCCGCATGTTTTCATAATCCGATTGCATTTGCGTCTCTTTCTCTTAAAATAAAATATCTGAAAGTTCTAATTATTTAGAAAATAAACTCTTTAAATAGAGTTGCTACAGCCAGGACACAACTGCAGATGTCAAGGGTCAAATTTATGACTTGTGCTGTTAGGGTGCAATGGTACACACAAATAATGGCTGTGTAAATATTTGACTTAAAAAATGAAAATGAAAATGTTAGTACATTTTCAGTATCCTTCATTCAAGAAAAATAAAGAAAATTATTTATTTTTTACAGCAGAAAAAACAAACAATCCTTACTAATTTCTAAAGTTAATTTACATTTTTTTATATTCACAAACTTAAAGGAACTGGAAACCAACTAAAGGGAGATTTAGTTGGATTTTTATTTTACTATGACTAACTATTTTTAAATACGACTCTCCCCATACTTAAGAATAAACACTTTTAAATCACTTTGCAGTTGTTTTGCATAATAACTAAATAGGTGCTACTGTGAAAGTGTACCTGCATAATCTCCAGAGCCCGCTGTGTGTTGTAGAGCAGAGGGATCATTTCTTGGTAAGCTACACACACACTGCTGCCCTGTAACTCCCTCAGCAAACCCTGCACCGCAAAACGCCCGTATTCATGGTCTCCTCGAATAAGTCCGACCCAAGTCCAGTTGAAGTGCAGCAGAAGTTGAGCAATGGCCTTCACCTTTTTCAGCAAGTAAAAAAGGGTAGGTAATTTTCAAATAACGTTTGGAAATTACATTTTAAAGATATCAAAGTCCACGTCAAATGTCTTCAGAAAGTATGACTACAGCAAGTGATTACATTTGTAAAGTTTTAAGATGCAAAATTCACAACTTCCTTTTCTACGTTACACAAGCGGTAACATAAAGTCATACCTGGTAGTCATCATTAGGAATTACTCTGAAAAATGTGGGATACTTTCTTCTGTCGGTGAGGCAGGCACACGATGAGAAGTAGCTGATCTGAGGGTGAGGCTTAGGGTCAGCTTAAGATGCTTAAGTGACTGCAAAGAAAAGGAGATGCCGTTACCATAGGGATCCTGAATGGTCGCAGGAGTCTGGAAACCACGATGGACTCAGCGGATCCCGATTCCCCGATCACAGCCAGCATGGGAGAGGATCCGGAGCACATGGGAGAGTCGGCCTCGCTCAGCCCGTTCAGCATGGCCAGAGCAGCCCTCTGAGCCGTCAGCGGGTACGCACAAGAATCAAAAATTTTGTAACCCAGGGTGTGATTTGGCAGTAGCTCTGTGCTCTCGTTTATCTCCTCCACTGCCAGCCTCATGGTCTGAACCCAGCGGAAAGCTCTGGGATCGAACCTGCGGCTCAGCAAAGATGCACACACACACACACACACACACACACACACACACACACACACACAAACACACGCATATTGAACAAAGTAGTTAGAGACAGAAATGTTGCTGGGACAGAAGAAACTGCATTTTTATTTTTTACTTTTAAAGAATTAAATAGTTTTCTTTGTCCATATTGTCTAGTTTAAGTCTGAGAAAACATCTTATCAATTTGCAGTCATGTTCTATAATACATAAATTGTTTAATTTCTACAATCTCAGATAATTGGACCATTCAGTGAATTAAAGAATCAAACAAGCATTGAGTACTATAGTAATATGACTAACATGGCAATTAATCAGATGGCAAAAGAACCTAAACATTTTTTTGTGCACCATAAAGCAAAAATTCTTTACCTCCTAAAACAGAAATGTAATCTCTGCAGCTCGACCGGTTTAACTACCAGCAGGTGTATTTAGATCCAAACTGATTCTAAGCAACGGAGAACAAAATCCTCCCAATTTTAGCAATAAAAAAAAAAACAACAACACACATTACTCCATTAGGCTCACCCGTTGCACTTCACCGGTGGTGGTGTGTAGGTGTAGTTCTGATCAGGCATTTCCTGGTTATAATGAAGAGGAAAAATCCCTCCGATTATAAAGTCGCCTTCTGCAACAAAGCCTGGCTGAAAGCTGTTTCGGAGGACGCAGTCTTCAGCTGCAGTAGCTGTGGAAGTGTATCTAGAAACATGTGTGAAAGACAAAGCACTGACATAGAAAGTGAAAGAAAATAAAGCAAATGGAGGCATGCTGATAGCCAAAGTCAAAACTCCAGAGAGCTTGGAATTAGGCAGCTTATATACAGAAAGCAACCTTGTTATCTATTGACACTGAGTGATGTAATTGGATATTTAGGATATTCATGGTTTACTGAAAGTGATGGGAGCAAATGGAATAATTTCATGTGAGAAAAAAAAATCTAATTAAGCCAATTGAGGTTTTTTTTAATTAGAAGAATTAAAAAAAATCTTCTTTACGGTATTTACGGTTCTTTGCGACACATGTTTAATTGTTTTTCTTTGTGGCTAGTATGAGTTAATTATGGGCGATTATTGTTTTTGTTTTAACTTGACAGTAACACATATCAGTCGACCATCGTATGTTTTCTGATGAGTTTTCACCTGCTGTTGACAACAAAACAGAGTTATTGATGAAAAACACAAGATTTATTTTTTAACTCAGTTGTTATGTACATGTGTGGAATGGATTCCCTAAGATGATTACAGACAATGATTTAAAATTGGAAGCTGAACAGTGTTATTGTCAATTTGGAAGACATATTTGTACCCAAACCCTAATTGTTTGGCTGATGCCTCGTCATATTGCTCCAATATTTCCACACGAGATTCTTTCTTCATAATGCCACCCATTTTGTGAAGTAAACAACTCTCTTTTGGAAAAAAAAAAAAAAATTACAAACTACAAAATGCTACCACCACAATACTTAATAAATGTAATGGTGTGTCTAGCCTACCACATTTCTTACAGAAGTAAATATGATCAATATGGTTTAATACTTATATATTTTCCAGGCACACAGTGCCATTTTATGCTACCGTACATATCAAACATGACAACTAATATGGTGCCTTAAAAATTGGGTCTCTCCCTGCCAGAATGCCTAGGTGGGCCCCATGTGGGGAAAAGGAGGGCAGACTATATGGCCCAGGTGGGCCAGAGCCCACATGGGCGCTACATGGGCCCTAAATGTACAAACCCATGTGGGCCACCACCATATAGGGCCCATGCAGGGCCCATGTGGGCTCTGGCCCTACATGGGCCCTATATGGTGGCGGCCCACATGGGTTTGTACATTTAGGGCCCATGTAGCGCCCAGGTGGGCTGTGGCCCTACATGGGCAAACCCATGTGGGGCCATCGTGGAACCCGCGGACAAACCCATATGAGATCCATATATCAGCCCTCCTTTCCCCCACATGGGTCCCACCTAGGCATGCTGGTCTCTTTAAGAAGCTCTGACTCTTTCTGAGACTCCACCTTCAGTACATCAGCACAACAATGTTTGCTAAATGATGCTGCTAGTCTGAAGGACCTGTGTCTTGATTTGACAGGAAAACTGTAAAAAAAAAAAAAAAAATCCTCCCAGAACCCTCTAGCTGAAACCTGAACAGATACATTTTTGGATGTGAAGTAGCAGCCACCAAAAAAACAACAAACATTTCACCTTATAAGTATTTATAGATATAAATTAGTCTTGCTAAACACACACCTTTTGACTGTTCAACTCTAACAAGCTTAAACTTTAAGAAGACATAATCAGTTTCAACAACTACAACAAAAAAGTTTAAATACGAATAGTAATTTTGTCAGCATTATTCATTGGGAAAAAAATATATCACTATGTCACAACCCTTGGGTCTGGGCGGCTCCCTCAGATTTGTTTGTGCCATCTACAGTATAAAAATCCGCTGTGCCTAACTATATTGCAATCTTCTCCGTGTGTGAAAACTGGGGACAGGCTTTTTAATTTTCCCTTAGGCAAACATGCGACTGCTGGATGTAATTCTCCTTCTCTTTCTGTCTCTATTTACAGGAAATCAAGGCTCATCTGCTGCTCTTGATAGCTGTGCTTTTCTGGGAGAAGAAGAGAGAAAAAGTCTTTATGAGGATGGCGATGTAGTTATCGGAAAATTTACTGTGGCTGTGGAGATATTTGCCATTCTGGCCTCCAGTTTTGGACTGATACTGTGTATATTTGCTCCAAAGTGTTTCATCATTTTGTTGAAGCCGGAGAAAAACACTAAGAAATATTTAATGAACAAAAACTAATTGCATCATATTTTTTTCACCATATGATCATATGTTATCCATGTTGTCTTTGTTACTAAAAAACTGGATGTACTACACTTATTTCTTCCTTTCTCTACTTCAATAAATATTCAAACCAAAGTGGCTTGGCTCATTCATTTCTTCATGTAATTTTATTAATTTAATTATAGTAAAACTTCTTTAACAAGAACATTTCCCATACAAACAAGGAAATTAATTTTCACATTTGGTTCATTGATCTTGGCCAAAATATTGACTTGTCATTTGCATTTAAAAAATGCCCCTAAAAGGCAGATATAAAAATGAGCATTTGAGGAGATGATCAAGATATGTCTAAAAAGAAAATAAACAAAACAATACACAATCAGCTGTTACCATGATAAACCATTACAGATCAGACTGAAAAGCAAGGACACACCCCTGGATCACATCACGTGTAGAAGGTTTTCAGCTTTAGTTTTCTTTGCAAATGCTTTTTGTTTGTTGTAAAATTTAGTAAACCTCTTCCTTTTACCGCCAAAATGTAGTCATTTCATGTGTTTTCAGTATTCATTTTATTTCTTCTTATAGTTAAAACTCTTTAAATCAAAACTGAAAACATTAATTTTTTTTTTTATTTGAATGTTAATGTAAATATTTTTTTTTCTCCTGAGCTTGGTATCTACATGACAAAAGGTCATTTACTTTTTTCTGTGCTGTTTCTTCTCACTGTTCGCCAGTTCGACTGTGATTGGTCGAACTGGCGATGACTAATCTTGCTAATGAAATGCAGCTCGCATAATAACACTTTGTAATTTATTCTGACCCAGTTGTCTGTGTCAGTCTTCGCCAGGTGATCAGAGTCTTTATGGGGTCAGTATGGGGAATCCATTAAACTTTTCTCAGGCTCTGCATTTTTGTGTTTTATTTAGCATTCTTTTCATTGCACTGTCAGGTTTTAGTCATTCTGTGGGAAAAAGAAACATTTTGAGTACAGAAGAAAGAGCAGAGAAAAGAGATAGTACTTTAATAGAGAAAAGTGATGATCTGCAGATGGAGGAAATGAGCGCTTTTCAATCTGCTTCAACTCAGTGCGTGAAAGCAGGAGACAATGAGCCTCTCGCCTTGCAGATGGACGGGGATGTTGTCATAGGGGGGTTTTTCCCTTTGCACTATCTGGCCTCTGAGCTTCAGCACAGCTACCAAAGCAAACCCCAGGTCACACCTTGCAGCGGGTAAATATGACGACGTCAGATCCATGCAGGTTTAACATGTTTCGACAAACATTCAAACTGTGTTTTGGCAGATTTGATCACAGAGCCTTCCGCTGGATGATGACGATGGCGTTTGCCGTGGAGGAAATAAACAACAAGTCCAGCCTCCTGCCTGGCGTCAAGCTCGGCTACCGCATCTTGGACAGCTGTGACAACGTCCACAGCAGCCTGCAGGCTCTTTTCTCCTTAGTCACTTTCTCAGAGTCTGCGGCTGGTGGCGAGCAAATGTTGGGAATGAAAAACACGATAAACCTGACAGGCGAAGAGGCGCAAGCGTTATTAACGACTCGGGATGATGAAACTCCCAGCTCTCTGTCTGGCTCTCCCATCCCCGCCGTCATTGGTCTCGCATCGTCGTCCCCAACAAGGGCTGTAGCTCAAGTTCTTGGCTCGTTCAACATCCCGCTGGTAAGAAAAGCAAGCATTTTGTGCAAAGATGTTTTTAAGTGCTTTGCTGTAAAAAAAAAAAAAAAAACAAAACAAAAAAAACCCTTCTGTCTCATCTTAGGTGAGTTATTTTGCCACTTGCATCTGCCTCAGCGACAAGCACGTGTATCCGTCATTTTTGCGGACTGTGCCGAGCGACCTTTTCCAAGTCGCAGGTCTGGTGCAGCTGGTCACATTCTTAGGATGGCAGTGGGTGGGCACCATAGGGACGACCGTAAGATCAGGCTTATTTGTTCTTACTCAACAAATCAAGTCTTTATTTTATTTCACCGTCCCCATTCAATGCTCATTCCAGGATGACTACAGTCAGTACGGCATACAGGAGTTCTCCAGTCACTTCAGACACAACGGCGGCTGCGTGGCTTTCCACCTGACTATTCCAAAATCACCGACAGCGGCTGAGATTCAGGACATGGCGGACATGCTGCAGATCTCCACCGCAGACGTGGTGGTGGTTTTTGCGGCCGAGGGACAACTTTTGGATTTGTTCCTGGAAGTGAGCGTCTCTGTTTATGTGCAGTATAGAGAAGATGTGCAGCATTCAGGATGCATTATATTGTCAAAGATCAGATCATAAAGAGGACTCATTGTTTTGTGCTAACCGGTATGTTTTTGTTTCCGTACATATCCAGCTTTCTCGTAGAAATGTAACAGGGATCCAGTGGGTGGCCAGTGAAGCCTGGGTGACGGCCGGCCTTCTGACGTTTCCGGACTTCCACGGCCTTTTAGAGGGAACGCTCGGCTTCTCTTTCCCGGGAGTCAATATCCCTGGGTTGAAAGAGTTCCTCCTTAATGTCCGTCCGTCTCCCGAGCCGGGAATGGAGTTCATCAACATGTTCTGGGAGGAGCAGTTTGGATGTCAGCTCCAGTTCGATCCATTGAATCTGGATCACAGATTCAATCTGGACTCTCAAAATATGTCTGTTGTGACAAAGAAAAAGGAATCCAGCGAACGTATAAATGCTGATCCGAAGCCTGTATGTACAGGCTCGGAAGACCTGAGCCTCACGTCAAGCAGCTACACTGACGTATCTCGGGTCAGAATATCCTACAATGTGTATAAGGCCGTGTTTGCCATCGCCCACGCTCTCCACAACTTACTTAACTGTGACTCTGCAGGAATAAATGAGGGTATGTGTGACAAAAACACAGAATTCACTGCAGGACAGGTTTGTGAAACAGCAACTGAAAACCAAATCACTGCTTCATTTTTAAAGCTTTTTGCTCTTGTTGCTTTTTTTGTGATGTTTTTGCTTCTTTTCAAACAGCTGCTGGACCATCTGAAGAAGGGAAATTTCACAAATCAGTTTCAGGAGAGAGTTTACTTTGACACTAACGGAGAGCCGGTCCCTTTATATGACATCATTAACTGGCAGAAGGACAGCAAGGGGAAAATCAGGTCAATTATCAAACTTGTTTTGCAGCAGAAATGCTCTTTGCAGCCTCTGACTTCATTATTTGGCCATTATTAAATGTCACTTCCTTATTTATTATTCTTATCCCTGCATCTATTTTAATGTACTACAGCCTGCCCCTACTAGACAAATTTGTCCTGTGGGAGACAAATAAATGATCTTATCTCATCTTATCTTATACCTGATGCACATTTCTGAACCCCAGCTTGATTTTATTTAGTTTCTTCCATGTCATCAACAGATTTGTTAAAGTAGGAGGCTATGATGGTTCAGCTCCACTGGGGCAACAGCTGAAGATAAATGGCAGCATTATTGTATGGACAGGAGGCCAGTCGCAGGTGATGTCTAAATTCAGTTTCAGCATTTTGTACTCAGTAAACCCTCTGTGTTTAATTTCTGCTGCGCTTTTCTGGTCGACGTTTAGGTGCCCGTGTCTCGGTGCAGCGCTCCGTGTCGCCCCGGCAGCCGACAGGCCAGACGTGCAGGGAAACCTCCGTGCTGCTTTGACTGCCTGCCTTGTGCGGATGGAGAGATCAGCAACCAGACAGGTAGCCAATTCTTTTTTTTTTTTTTTTTTTATTATTTGCAAAGTGAAAGCCACGTTGTTTGTTCCCTTGCCAGATTGTAAGCTATTTCCCATTCAACCAAGGATTTGAAAAAGGACAGGGTAAATCTCTAAAGATATCAAATCATAATCAATTACAAATATGAACCATTTGAATGTTTTTAATGCAATTTTATTCAAAATGAAAAGTTACAAAGTATTACACCATCTAAGTGGCCAGTGGAAAAATATGTATTGTCATTAGAGCTGCAATGAATAATTAGTCTAGTAATTTATTGTTCAATGAATCGTTCCGATTAATCGATTAATCAGATGAAAAACAGGTGCATTCTGCATATTTTTAACCGTTTAAGATTATTTCATACACTGTTGGAAATAGATAAAAATGTCAAATAATTCACCTCCTTTTTTAAATAAATAAACATTTTATCGCCTTGAGTCCGATAACAGGGCCTTGATGCTTGACCATTTCTAGCAAAGGATTCAACTACAGCTAAAAAATATGTCTAACATTAATATGTGAAAAGCTCAGTGCTTCTACTTCTCTTGACATCAGAACAGTGTAGAGCTGATCTACTGACTTCTTTATGTATTAACCAATTAATAATAGGGTAGTAAAAGGTGCTTAATAGGAAATTTTACATTTTTACAGACCTTAAAGGTGAAACTAAATCATTTACAGGGTTTTTGGAGGGACATATGTACAGACAAAGAAGTTTTTTTTATCTTAAATGCAAAATGTATTTATTTTTGGTAACATTCTGAGTTAATTACTCCTCTGAGGATGTTGTTCTTTCAGCAAATGGCATATTTTATGGTCTTTATACTCCAGTTAGCAATTAATTGATTACTAAATCAGTCAATGGTTACTTCAACTATCGATTAATCACAATTGATCCAATTAATTGTTTCAGCCCTAAATGGCATTACACCAGTCATCCCCTTTCTACTAGCCTGCCTTTTGAAAATTTCTTCTCTTATTCAAAAGAGCTTCAAGTCTTTGAAGTTGGAAGGACTTCTTGCCATCACCCTAATCTTTAAGTCCATCCTCAGGTTCTCTGTGAGAGTTAAATTGGAACTCTGGTTGGGTATTTCCATGCTCAGTCCGTAGATATGTTGCTGAAATTACAAGGTTATTTTAAAGCCTCGTCAGCTGAGGGTATCAATAATTTTATACTTTTTATCATCGCTTTGTTGTACATCACTAATGATACAAAAATTGTGTGGAACAGTAAAATTTTCCACAAATTTTACTGGATTTTTTTACTGGATTTTCTTTTCTTTCCATTTAATGTTTTCTGCATCCCCGTAGGCTCCACCGAGTGCACTAAATGCCCAGAGTCCTACTGGTCCGACAAAGACAAGGTGAAATGCGTCGCAGGCGTTGAAGAGTTCCTGTCTTTCAGCGAGACCATGGGCATCGTCCTGGTTCTGCTGACCTTGCTCGGCGTCGTCCTGACAGCCATCATTACTGTGATCTTCCATCGTTTTCGCACCACGCCCATTGTTAAGGCCAACAACTCCGAAATAAGTTTCTTGCTTCTTCTGTCGCTGAAGCTCTGCTTCCTCTGTTCCCTGGTGTTCATTGGCCAACCCTCGGTGTGGACGTGCATGTTACGCCAGGCGGCGTTTGGGATTAGCTTCGTCATCTGCCTGTCCTGTCTCCTGGTCAAGACTGTTGTCGTTCTTTTGGCCTTTCGGACCAACATACCGAGCTCCGGGGGTCTGAAACTGTTTGGTCCAACCCAACAGAGGACTATGATCTTCTGCACAACGACTCCTCAGGTGGAAAAAAACCTGCTGCAGTGCCAACCCTACGCAGTTTTTATTATTGTTATTATTATTGCCATTTACTAGTACGATATTGCAAGTGTTAAGTTATTGTTCTTTGTTCTCTCAGATTTGTCTGTGTGTTGGCTGGCTCTTGGGTGCACCTCCATTCCCTATCAAGAATCCCACATATCAAGCTTCATATGGAAAAGTAAGAAAAGCGAGTCTTGACGCTCATCCTGTCAAACTCAACCACAAAAACAAGGTTACAACTCTGTGTTCCTCGCCCCAATCAGATTGTTTTGGAGTGTAAGGAGCCGTGGCCACTTGGGTTTTACCTGCTGCTGAGCTACATCGGCCTGCTCGCGTTTGTGTGCCTCCTGCTGGCGTTCCTCGGGCGGAAGCTGCCGGATACCTTCAACGAAGCCAAGCTCATCACCTTCAGCATGCTGATTTTCTGGGCGGTGTGGATCTGTTTCATCCCAGCTTACGTCAGTTCACCCGGAAAGTTCTCGGTAGCAGTGGAGATATTTGCAATACTGGCTTCCAGTTTTGGTCTTTTGTTGTGCATCTTTGTACCCAAATGTTACATAATTCTTCTTCATCCTGAAAGGAACATTAAAAAAGGTATGACTGGAAAATATAGATAAATCCATATGCCTCTTTTCTTTTCTTAATCAAGTAAACACAATTTCTTTTTTCGTTGTTGCTATCCCTATTAAATGCCTTTTTAATGTAAGGAGTTGTATGCAAATCTTCTTTGGATCAGAATAAAAATAAGACATCTGTTTCAATGATTTGTTTACATTTTTTTTTCAGAGGAACCGTTCCGTACCTCACTCATCATGAGAATGCATGGCACGGCTGAAAGTTGCACCCATTCGAGGTCTGAATGGGTGTAATGGTGCTTGGCATCAATCTGACGGTTGGATAACCAAACCAACAGATTAAAAACAATAAATATATTTGTTGTTGAGCTCACAATCTGTTTATCTCATGATTTTAGCAGTAAAAAGGGTCTTTGAATTCAAAATGATGCTTATTTTTCCTTTTTGAATAAATTGTGATTCCACCACTAATCAAAACATATCCTTGTAACATTTCTAAGCTGAATCGTGCCACACAATTTAGTCTTAAATTAGAACAAACTCAAAATCCAGAGAAAGTCTTACATGTTTGTCTAGAGAAACTATTCATTACTTAGATCATTTATCAGCATTAAACTTTTAATTCTGGAGTAAGATCTAGAGAAACTCCTATTAGTTTACAAATCTATAATAAACTTAGAAAGTACCATTTATTTTTATCAGAACAAGAATACAGAGAAACCTCTACTAGTTTATAAATGATGGACTACTTATTCTTATTAAACATGAGGAACCAGTATGTTATTTCATAATGTGTTTTTTTTCTTTCTTTTGCTCTTTCCTTTGGTTTGTTATTTTGTTGTATTTCCTTCTAATTCACTTGATCTGCCTTGCTGCTGAAAATGTGCTGTGTAAGTAAAAATACCTTAACTTACCTTAAAAATTGAGAACAAAAAAAAAAAAACTGAGAAAAATGACAATTCTCAAAACAATGGAGAAGACTTTTTTTTATTCTGGCATGTCTTACATAAGATACACAAAATTGACGTGTCTTTGTCATATACTTTACTTTCTCACTCAGGAATTTGCACTATCTTACAAAAGCAGAAACATTCATTGCAAAGTTCAATGAAAACCAGTCAAAAACAGAATGAAATGAATTCAATAAAATACTAAATACATATTAAGCTAATTGAAATGTGAACAATTTATTATAAAAGAAGAAGAAGAATAAAAAGAGTTACCATTTTTCTTTACCCATAAGGTGCTGCTTTGTATTTTTCTCTGGCTTTAGCAAAATAATGTAACATTTTGGGGCAAACAGACAAAACAATAACCCAAAGCTGGAGGCCAAAATGGCGAAGGACTCAACTGCACCGGCGTAGTTTCCGGGAGCGCTTACGTACGCAGGGACGAAAGCGAGCCACACAGCGGAGAAGATCAGCATGCTGAAGGTGATGTACTTGGCCTCGTTGAAGTTTCCGGGCAACTTTCGAGCCAGGAATGCCAGCACAAAGCAGAGACACGCCTGGAGGCCGATGTATCCTAAGACGCACCAGAATGCAAGACTTGACCCAACGCTGCACTCCAGTATGATCTTTGAGCGTTCGTATTTGGTGTTTCTACTCGGATAAGGTGGGGCGTCAATTAGCCAGGCGGCACAGATCACCACCTGGACGAGAGTGCAGCTGAAAATAATGGCTCGCTGCTGCTTGGGCCCCAGCCACTTCATGATGTTGTCCCCGGGCCTGGTGGCCGTGAAAGCAGCCAGAACAACCAGGGTCTTTCCCAGGATGCAGGAGATGCAGAGTGAAAACGTGATACTAAAGGCGGTGTGACGGAGCATGCAGGACCAAACGGTGGGCTCTCCGATAAAAACAAGACAACACAGGAAGCAGAGCGTCAGAGCGAACAGGATGAAAAAGCTCAGTTCTGAGTTGTTCACTCGCACGACTGCTGTTCTTCTGTGGTGGAAAAACACGACAAAAACGCCGACAGTGAGAGAGGCGCCAACTACTGAAATGACTGTCAGGGGAATGCCCAAGGCATCGTAGGCCAAAAACTCCACCTTCTTGGGGATGCAGCTCGTTCTGTCTTGGTTCGACCAGAAGTCCTCAGGACAAAATATGCATTCTACTGAGTCTAGCAAAAAGAGATCAGCAAAGAAAAGAAAAGAAAAAGAGATAAATGTGACCGTACCAAAATCCATACTTAAGTTGCAGGGATTTTCAGCCTCACTTGTCTGATTGCTAATTTTGCCGCTGTCACATGGTACACAGTCAAAGCAGCAAACAGGCTCCCCACGACGGACAGCTTTCCTGGAGCCTGGAGGGCAGCTGGGACTGCACACAGACACTGGCACCTTTACAGGGACAATAAGCGTTCTTCAAATTACCAAAACAATCTGCTTTTTTAACAAGCAAACTACAGTCATGATAGAAATAAAATTATACTTCAATCCCCTATTCCATGATGTGACCTTTCAGTTGAAATTGAGGCATATCACGACAGAAAAGATGATCTGAAAGGGGCTATTGAATCACACTGTTTGGGCACGTTGAAGACCATCGCTAAAATACCGTCTTTACTGCCTAACGGACTATTTGTAATGGACAATAATGGGGTCAAATCAGATCCAATCCATCCTATCCGCCCTACTTACCTCCATCTTAACCTACAGAACTTCAACAGTTGGCATCTGATGAAGGTAAAAACACAGTGTGAGCAGCTTGCCTCACTCTGATGGCCTGCCCACATTATTCTTTCCTCCTGGATCACCAGCTCCTCTCCTCCAGGCTTAGTCCCGTCGAACAACCCCACGTTGACAAACTCAATGCTCCCAGTTGTGCCTCTCTGCCAGTTGATGATGTCATAGTACGGCACCGAGTCGCCCTTCAGGTCGAAATTGACCTCCTCCCCTGCCATGTTGAACTTCACTTCTTGCAGGTAGTACTGAAGCTAATGGGGGAAAGAAAGATTTATAACTGAACAAACAAAAGCAGTGGGCTTTATTTACTCCTCAAACAACAAATGCTTCATCGTCATACCTGCCAGGGGAGTATGTTGTTGCTTTGAGCACATGAATCGTTTTCAAAAGGCCCGTTGCCGGACTGACAAAGAAGGAGGTTGTGCAGCGAATGAGCGACTGCGTACACGGCCTTGTAGACGTTGTAGGCCACCCTGGGGCTGGACGTGTTCATGTAGGCCGAGTGCTGCTTCAGCAGAACCTCTTGCCCTGAACAAACTGGGAAACGGTTGGCAGAGGACGGAAAAGGGCTGCAGCCATACAGAGCCTCCCACAGCTCGCCCACCAGAACATTGTCGGGATATCGCTGAGGGCTGACTGTCTGCAGGTAGTCGCCTAGTTGAGCAATGTGACCCTTTCTGATGCCGAAGCCAATGGTGCCCCCCAGGTAGGGGTAAAACTCCCTCCCCGTAAAGACGGACGCCGTGACCCAGGCTTCGCTCGCCACCCACTGGATTCCGGTGATGTTCTGCTTCATGTAGTCCCTGAGGAACGGCGTCATTTCCCCTTCGGCTGAGAATACCACCACTACTTTTGCCAAAGAGCGCCGCATGACCTTTTTTTTTTTTTCAAAATGGAAGAAGGTCAAGAAGTCAAAACAAAAACACAATGCAATCTGTTAACTTTTCAACACTTCACTTATGCAAGTAAATCCTAACATTTGTCAAGAATAACTTGGATCGCTATTAATTTTACCTTAAATGTTTGGACTATATTAAATTCTATGTATTTGTATCACAGTAATTCTTCACCAAAACCAAATTATTGGAGAATAATTTTGAGTACTTTATTTATGTCTTTTAATTGGTTGAATCCGCATGTTTTCATAATCCGACTGCATTTGCGTCTCTTTCTCTTAAAATAAAATATCTGAAAGTTCTAATTATTTAGAAAATAAACTCTTTAAATAGAGTTGCTACAGCCAGGACACAACTGCAGATGTCAAGGGTCAAATTTATGACTAGTGCTGTTAGGGTGCAATGGTACACACAAATAATGGCTGTGTAAATATTTGACTTAAAAAATGAACATGAAAATGAAAAAGTTAGTACATTTTCAGTATTCTTCATTCAAGAAAAATAAAGAAAATTATTATTTATTTTTTACAGCAGAAAAACAAACAATCCTTACTAATTTCTAAAGTTAATTTACATTTTTTATATTCACAAACTTAAAGGAACTGGAAACCAACTAAAGGGAGATTTAGTTGGATTTTTATTTTACTATGACTAACTATTTTTAAATACGACTCTCTCCATATTTAAGAATAAACACTTTTAAATCACTTTGCAGTTGTTTTGCATAATAACTAAATAGGTGCTACTTTGAAAATGTACCTGCATAATCTCCAGAGCCCGCTGTGTGTTGTAGAGCAGAGGGATCATTTCTTGGTAAGCTACACACACACTGCTGCCCTGTAACTCCCTCAGCAAACCCTGCACCGCAAAACGCCCGTATTCATGGTCTCCTCGAATAAGTCCGACCCAAGTCCAGTTGAAGTGCAGCAGAAGTTGAGCAATGGCCTTCACCTTTTTTCAGCAAGTAAAAAAGGGTAGGTAATTTTCAAATAACGTTTGGAAATTACATTTTAAAGATATCAAAGTCCACGTCAAATGTCTTCAGAAAGTATGACTACAGCAAGTGATTACATTTGTAAATTTTTAAGATGCAAAATTCACAACTTCCTTTTCTACGTTACACAAGCGGCGACATAAAGTCATACCTGGTAGTCATCATTAGGAATTACTCTGAAAAATGTGGGATACTTTCTTCTGTCGGTGAGGCAGGCACACGATGAGAAGTAGCTGATCTGAGGGTGAGGCTTAGGGTCAGCTTAAGATGCTTAAGTGACTGCAAAGAAAAGGAGATGCCGTTACCATAGGGATCCTGAATGGTCGCAGGAGTCTGGAAACCACGATGGACTGAGCGGATCCCGATTCCCCGATCACAGCCAGCATGGGAGAGGATCCGGAGCACATGGGAGAGTCGGCCTCGCTCAGCCCGTTCAGCATGGCCAGAGCAGCCCTCTGACCCGTCAGCGGGTACGCACAAGAATCAAAAATTTTGTAACCCAGGGTGTGATTTGGCAGTAGCTCTGTGCTCTCGTTTATCTCCTCCACTGCCAGCCTCATGGTCTGAACCCAGCGGAAAGCCCTGGGATCGAACCTGCAGCTCAGCAAAGATGCACACACACACACACACACACGCACACACACACACACACACACACACGCATATTGAACAAAGTAGTTAGAGACAGAAATGTTGCTGGGACAGAAGAAACTGCATTTTTATTTTTTACTTTTAAAGAATTAAATAGTTTTCTTTGTCCATATTGTCTAGTTTAAGTCTGAGAAAACATCTTATCAATTTGCAGTCATGTTCTATAATACATAAATTGTTTAATTTCTACAATCTCAGATAATTTGACTATTCAGTGAATCAAAGAATCAAACAAGCATTGAGTACTATAGTAATATGACTAACATGGCAATTAATCAGATGGCAAAAGAACCTAAACATTTTTTTGTGCACCATAAAGCAAAAATTCTTTAACCTCCTAAAACAGAAATATAATCTCTGCAGCTCGACCGGTTTAACTACCAGCAGGTGTATTTAGATCCAAACTGATTCTAAGCAACGGAGAACAAAATCCCCCCAATTTTAGCAATAAAAAACCCCCAAAAAACACACATTTCTCCATTAGGCTCACCCGTTGCACTTCACCGGTGGTGGTGTGTAGGTGTAGTTCTGATCAGGCATTTCCTGGTTATAATGAAGAGGAAAAATCCCTCCGATTATAAAGTCGCCTTCTGCAACAAAGCCTGGCTGAAAGCTGTTTCGGAGAACGCAGTCTTCAGCTGCAGTAGCTGTGGAAGTGTATCTAGAAACATGTGTGAAAGACAAAGCACTGACACAGAAAGTGAAAGAAAATAAAGCAAATGGAGGCATGCTGATAGCCAAAGTCAAAACTCCAGAGAGCTTGGAATTAGGCAGCTTATATGCAGAAAGCAACCTTGTTATCTATTGACACTGAGTGATGTAATTGGATATTTAGGAGCCTTTCATGGTTTACTGAAAGTGATGGGAGCAAATGGAATAATTTCATGTGAGAAAAAAAAAATAATTAGAAGAATTAAAAAAAAATCCTCTTTACGGTATTTACGGTTCTTTGCGACACATGTTTAATTATTTTTCTTTGTGGCTAGTATGAGTTAATTATGGGCGATTATTGTTTTTGTTTTAACTTGACAGTAACACGTATCAGTCGACCATCGTATGTTTTCTGATGAGTTTTCACCTGCTGTTGACAACAAAGCAGAGTTATTGATGAAAAACACAAGATTTATTTTTTAACTCAGTTGTTATGTACATGTGTGGAATGGATTTCCTAAGATGATTACAGACAATGATTTAAAATTGGTAGCTGAACAGTGTTATTGTCCATTTGGAAGACATATTTGTACCCAAACCCTAATTGTTTGGCTGATGCCTCGACATATTGCTCCAATATTTCCACACGAGATTCTTTCTTCACAATGCCACCCATTTTGTGAAGTAAACAACTCTCTTTTGGAAAAAAAAAATAAAATTACAAACTACAAAATGCTACCACCACAATACTTAATAAATGTAATGGTGTGTCTAGCCTACCACATTTCTTACAGAAATAAATATGATAAATATGGTTTAATACTTATATATTTTCCAGGCACATAGTGCCATTTTATGCTACCGTACATATCAAACATGACAACTAATATGGTGCCTTAAAAATTGGGTCTCTCCCTGCCAGCATGCCTAGGTGGGCCCCATGTGGGGAAAAGGAGGGCAGACTATATAGGTCCCATATGGGTTTGTCTGCGGGTTCCACGGTGGCCCCACATGGGTTTGCCCATGTAGGGACAAACCCATATGGGACCCATATATCAGCCCTCCTTTCCCCCACATGGGTCCCACCTAGGCATGCTGGTCTCTTTAAGAAGCTCCTACTCTTTCTGAGACTCCACCTTCAGTACATCAGCACAACAATGTTTGCTAAATGCTGCTGCTAGTCTGAAGGAGCTGTGTCTTGATTTGACAGGAAAACTGTAAAAAAAAAAAAAAAAAAAATCCTCCCAGAACCCTCTAGCTGAAATCTGAACAGATACATTTTTGGATGTGAAGTAGCAGCCACCAAAAAAAACAAGAAACATTTCACCTTATAAGTATTTATGGATATAAATTAGTCTTGCTAAACACACACCTTTTGACTGTTCAGCTCTAACAAGCTTAAACATTAAGAAGACATAATCAGTTTCAACAACTACAACAAAAAAGTTTAAATACGAATAGTAATTTTGTCAGCATTATTCATTGGGAAAAAAATATATCACTATGTCACAACCCTTGGGTCTGGGCGGCTCCCTCAGATTTGTTTGTGCCATCTACAGTATAAAAATCCGGTGTGCCTAACTATATTGCAATCTTCTCCGTGTGTGAAAACTGGGGACAGGCTTTTTAATTTTCCCTTAGGCAAACATGCGACTGCTGGATGTAATTCTCCTTCTCTTTCTGTCTCTATTTAGAGGAAATCAAGGCTCATCTGCTGCTCTTGATAGCTGTGCTTTCCTGGGAGAAGAAGAGAGAAAAAGTCTTTATGAGGATGGTGATGTAGTTATCGGGGGTCTATTCCCTCTGCATTACAGTCCTGTGTCATCTCCTCTCACATATAACGTAAAGCCTACACCTAATACTTACAACTAGTAAGTTCAACGCAATGACTTGAACTGCTAAAAACGTGCTTGTTTGATTTTCTTGTGCCACTTTCTTATAAGAAACCTGTGATTATCTTTGTCTACAGCTTCAGCGCTCGTGCCCTGCGCTGGATGCAGACCATGACTTTTGCGATCAAAGAGATAAACGGACGGGCGGATCTCCTGCCGCGACTCAAGCTGGGTTTCCACATCCGTGACAGCTGCGATGATATACCCGTTTCCCTGAGAGCGTCCTTCCTGCTGGCGAACGGACAGCCGGAGGGCTCGAAGGGAAATGCGAGTCAGGATGAAGCCGCTGGTTTAGGATGCGAGGCTGTCAACAGAACGGTGTCCCCAGTAATCATAGGAGACGCTGGCTCTGGTGTCTCTATGGCTCTGCTACGAAGTCTGGGCTCTTTCCATATTCCACTGGTGCGACTGTTTGAGCTTCTTTTTGTTATACAATTTACTTGATGCTCTATTACAATCAGTACAATGAGAAACCACAATCTTCTAAACCTTCAGTTTTAAGTTTAGGTCTCTGCCTACATTGTTATCTGTCATTTGATGCTTTCATCCACAGTCTGTTTTAGCAAGTGACAAAAGTCAACCATTGTTTGCTGTAATTCTAGGTGAGCTATTTTGCTTCCTGCAGCTGCCTGAGTAATCAGAGGGAATTCCCCACATTCATGAGGACAATGCCCAGTGACGCCTTCCAGATAAAAGCCTTGGCCCAGCTGGTCCGCTACTTTGGCTGGACCTGGGTGGGGGTAATCGGCGTGGAATCCGATTATGCTCGCTTCGCCATCCAGCTTTTCCTCAAGGAATCGGTGCGCTATGGTGTGTGTGCTGCCTACACACATTTCTACCCAGTAGGCCCAAACCACCAGGACATTGAAAAGCTTCTGAATGTTATTCAGGTGTGTTATGTGAGCTGCAGCTCCTACATTTTACCTGCTAAAAGGTCCAAACAGTGACAGGTTTCTGTGTTTTTATTTAATGCTAAAATATGCTGTTTAGTTTCAGCTACATGACAAGTAATTTGTTTCTCGTTAGACAAGGTTATGTTACACTAAACAAAGTAGTGTTTGGCATCCTATCATTTCATGTCTAACTCATCCTGATTTAGTGAATTTGAATTAAATACTATCTCTAACTTTCCCATCATTAGATGACTTCTTCAAAAGTCATCATTAATTTTTCGGGTGAGGCAGAGATGCAGGACATCCTCAGAGAGATGCAACGTCGAAATCTAACCGGGTTCCAGTGGATCGCCAGTGAGGCCTGGGCCACCTCCAAGTCGCTGTGGGAAAACTCGGCCAATCTTCTGAAGGGAACTCTGGGATTTGCCATCCAGAGAGCTGCTGTGATTCCTGGGCTGCAGCAACACCTCGCGGCTCTCACACCGTCGGCCATTCATCGAATCGCTTTCTTGGCTGAATTCTGGGAGGAAACGTTCAACTGTCGGCTGAATGGGTCTGCCAACGCTCACAATCACGGGTTGGGAAGCCAACAAAGCAGAACACCATGCAAGGGGACTGAAGCCTTACGCGACGTTTACTCTCCGTATTCTGATGTGACACAACTACGAGTTTCATACAACGTCTACAAAGCCGTGTATCTCGTAGCCTACGCCTTGCAAGATATGAGTAACTGCAAAGCTGGAGAGGGGCCGTTCATCAGAAACACTTGTGCAGATCCAAAGAATTTTAAACCCTGGCAGGTGAGAGAGGTTACAAGTTGTCATTTGCTGTAATATTTCAGAAACTGAAGTTTGACACCCCATGCTTATATTCCCGTAGCTTCTTCACTACATGAAGCTTGCAAATTTTTCCGCACTGGGGGAGGAAGTCAACTTTGATCAGAATGGTGACCCAATTGCTTATTACGATCTGATGAACTGGCAGACGGGGCCTGGCGGCTCTCTGGATTTGGTGAAAGTTGGTTTTTATGACGCCTCGCTTCCCGCTGGAAGCAGCTTGGTCATAAACGACTCGGTGATCATGTGGCCGGTGGGAAAGCAGGTGCGTTCTCCACAAACAGGCCTGAGGCCGTGTTCACCGCTCAGACGCTTCTGTGCCCTGCTGATTGACACGTCATTTAAATTACTGCTAGTCATGTGTGGCATACTTTGCTAAATTATTCTCACAGTCTCCTTTTAGGCGTTTATTAGAAAATGACCAAAATGACATTTTTGTTAAAAACTGGAGCAATCAATTACCTTTATAAAACACTTTTAATTAAATAAATATTGCACTGAAGAATGTGTGAATTTTTAATAAATAATAAAAATGTGGAAAAAAAAAATCTTGACATTAATTCATTATTAATACGTAGGTTTAACTATTGTCCATGTCAAATCTCAATCCTTTTCAAAAGATACAGTTGTGTATTCAGTTTTTAAAAATATGTTGCTTACATTTTATAAATGTGTTCTATATTTTTGATAAAATATGTGTCCATTAGAGAAGAAAGCTGGCTGTTTAGTCTCATCTGTCTGAGTGCCTGAACTTTGCCTCTCAGGCTCTGCGGTCTGTGTGCAGCAGCAGCTGTCCTCCAGGTTCCCGTATTGCCAGGAGAAAAGGGGAACCTGTCTGCTGTTATGATTGTGTGCCCTGTGCCGAAGGAGAATTTAGTAATACAACCGGTATGTCCCGTCTTTTGCTACACTTTTTCACCACTTTGTTTAATCATAAAGAAACTTGGCTCTCCTTAAATTTGGTTAAATTAGTAAATTTACTTTGGCATCGAAAATAAAGCTGCGGTTGGAGTTACCGTCTGTGGATGTTATCTGGGTTTCCTCCAACTGTATGAAAGCATCCATTTCAACAGCCCCCTAATTGTCCCATCACTGTTTCTCTTGTGTTTTTCTGTGTAACCCACTTCTTGGCTGTCATCCCCTGTAGAGTCAGAAGTTAAACAAGCCCAGTCTCCAAGGTTTCTGCCGTGGATATATTATAGTTAGTGGAAAAGGGTCACATTTGGAGACAGAGCAGAGAAAGAAGGGGAAGGACACTTCATTCAGATTTTCAAATTGAGGCTCCCTATCAGATTTTTTTTATCTTCCCATCTGTGTTGGCTTATTACAAAAACATGTATTAGACAGCGATTATCATGAATAAATTAAGCCGATTTTGCTAAATAAAATCCTGTCATCTTTCAAGAATGAGTTCTAACTAATTAACGTGCAGATATTTTTTAATATCAACCCCTCAGTTTTTTAGTTTTATCTTCAGGAATCAACTAAGTGTCAAAGGTCGAGTAGTATCCCAAAGTGGTCAGATAATTATTAGCCACAAATAATTAGAAAGTAGCTCAACCTCAAATACTGAACATTTTGAGCAAATGTCATGCTGAGGTAACTAAATCTTAGATGGTGTAGCCGGATTAGTTTGATGTGACATACAGAAACGTTTCATTGGTGGTGATAGTTGAGTCGTAATAGTGTTAATTATTGAGTACAAATGTACAGTTCAGATCATCAGGGCTTATAGTGGCAGCTTTCAGTCTATCAAAAAACTAAAAAGAATCAGTGACAGCATGGTTTAGTTGGTGAATTAATTGTGCATACATGGCAAATGCATAGTAAGGCGATGCCAGATTATTATTTTCCAAGGTAATGTGAATTTCTCTGAAGCAACAGGCAGATGTGCAATAGTGTAACGGGAGCAGAAGCCCAGTTATTCTCAGGGTTACCTTGGGTAAGGTTTCTCTTCTCTCTCCATATTCAGATTCTTTAGATTGCTCGCGTTGTTCCGGGGACACGTGGCCCAACAGAGCCAGAGATCTCTGCATCCCTAAAACAGTGGAGTATCTGTCTTACCATGAGTTCATGGGGGTTCTGCTGAGTGCTGCCTCGGTTCTGGGAGCTGCCGTTTCCCTGTCCATCATTGCCATATTCTACACATATAAGGACACAGCTCTCGTTCGAGCCAATAACATGGAGTTGAGCTTCCTCCTGTTGGTGTTTCTCACCATATGCTTCCTTGTCGGTCTGCTGTTCCTTGGTAAGCCTTCAGAGTGGCTGTGTCGGATCAGGTATCCGGCTTTTGGGATCAGTTTTGCGCTCTGCCTTTCATGTCTTCTAGCCAAGACAGTGGTGGTTCTAATGGCGTTTAGGTCGAGATTACCAGGAAGTCCTGTCATGAAATGGTTTGGAACCAAACAACAGAGAGCCAGCGTGCTTTTGGGAACTGCTGTCCAGGTACAAAAACATTTCTACTAGAGCAATAATTTTTCATCTTAGTCTGGGGGAAAACTACTACCTTCATATCTTTCTGTCTTTTTTTAAGGTTATTGTCTGTTTTATTTGGTTGCTCACCAGTCCGCCTTATGCCAATCACAATACGGACTACCACAGCTCTACAATCATCGTCGAATGTGTGACTGGTTCAGACGTCGGCTTCTGGCTCGTTCTTGGATACATTGGAGTCCTGGCTTGCATGTGCCTCATGTTGGCCTTTTTGGCACGGAAGCTGCCCGATAATTTTAACGAGGCGAAGTTCATCACCTTCAGCATCCTCATTTTCTTTGCTGTTTGGGTTACTTTTATCCCAGTTTACATGAGCACTGTAGGAAAATACATCGTAGCTGTCCATGTTTTTGCTATTTTAGCCTCAGCCTTAGGACTTCTCCTTTGCATTTTTGCTCCAAAGTGCTACATCATTTTGCTTAAACCTGAAAAGAATAGTAAAAAATTTCTAATACAAAGGTAGAAAGAAACAACTGCAGCACATTTCAAAAATGTAAGGGACTCAATTTTAGACTATACAAAACATTTGTCTGAAGAATCGTAAAATCTGCAAATGGCATGACTGTCATCAAACAACCAAAGATGGAACATTATAGAAACAAGATCAGACCAAGAACAAGTTTTCCACTGAGAACTTTCAACATTTTCACATTTATTTTTTACTTAGTCATGTGACTTTGGGTAATTTTGTTACTAAAAGTACAGCTCATTTATGTCCAACTTCTCAAATTAAAATTTGATTATGAAATATAAATCACTGACAGCTAAGATTTCTACAGCATCTCACAAAAGTGAGCACATCCTTGACAATTTTGTAAATATTTTATTATGTTTTTTCATGGAACTGATGATACTGGATGTTGGCACCTCATGGGAAAGAACATGTAGACCAGTGGCTCCCAGTTCTGATCCCCAGGGAACACTGCCCCACGTGTTTTCGATGTTTTCCAGCTTAACAAACCTAATTTATATAACTACAGCTAACAAAAACAAACAAACTGTTAATCAGCCATTAACTGAAATCAGGTGTGTTAAGGCAGAAAACACAGGCTATATGATGCTGTTCCACTCAGGAGAGTCATAGGAGAGAGTCATATCCAGAGGTTTTCTTTTGACAATAGACATATGAGCGAAATACTGTTTGTGGATTTTTTCACCTTAATTTATTAAATAACATATAATTAAATATCTGATTTGTGTTTTTTTCTCCTTTAGTAATTCGCATGAGATGCCCAAGCTCCTAAATGTGCCAATGGCAGAGAAATATGGAGTGAAAATAGTCTCAAAATATCTGTGCACGTGTAAAAAGATTTGTTCGTACGTAAAAGGATTTGTGCATGCGTAAAAAGATTTGTGCGTGTGTAAAAGGATAAGTGTGTGTGTGTAAAAATGGATTTGTAAACCTTAAAAATAAAATAAATCTTCTGCTACGTCTATAAATGTTGAAAAAGTACGCACAAGTCACCTGGTACACACACACAAAACTGCATTTACACACAGATCCGGTTACGAGTGCACAAGTATCTTTGAGACTCATTTCACACTTCGGCGAAGTTCCCAGATTTGTGTGTAGATGATGGTTTAATCTGGGTCATCTGAGTTTTGCTCCGAGTCTAGTGTTTTTATCCTCTGACGTTTCTCAGTGTGCTTGTGCCGAAGTGGCAAATACGTTAGTTCGGTGGAAAACGGTATATCTCAGTACTTCCTTAAAATATCTTAAAATTATTTATAGACATATTGTGTATTTTTTAGAGGTACAGGAGACTAAGTGGTCTGAAAAACGACCACTGGGTGGCAGAATGGTTCGCTGGCTGGAAAAATAGCCAGGCAAACCCAGAAGCAAGACGGAGGGTCCTGGTGGTCTGTCCTCTGAAGTAGAAGCTAAACCTGGAGGCTTTGCTCTCCGATTATAATGAAAGTTAATACATTAGAATCAAATGGCAATTTATTTCACTTAATTATATTCACTT
The DNA here is from genome assembly GCF_051168715.1 of Poecilia mexicana. NCBI lineage: Eukaryota > Metazoa > Chordata > Actinopteri > Cyprinodontiformes > Poeciliidae > Poecilia > Poecilia mexicana. Next base: position 28,940,750 of record NW_028263382.1, on the reverse strand, counting down.
AGTGAATAAAGTAAAAGGCAAATCAGAATATCCCACAAACTATATAAATATCAGTCAGCAACATGACTTAGGAATTTGATTGGAACCTTTTGGGCAAAACAGATACTGTAACCACCCAGAGATAATTTTTATATATTAAAGACTCAAACTGTGCTGAGAGTGACACTAAAAATCCACGCTTAGCTGCGAAGAGCTAAAGTAGCATAGCTGACATAAACATTAGCTCCTGCTAACAGAAACTGAGGGCAGAGTATCAAAATACCAGACATATAAAACGTAATCTGAAATAATTTATAATTACTCCATGTCTCATTATAATCAGAGAGCAAATCCTGCAGATTTAGCTTCTACTTACTTCATTGTGGCTAGATTAAAACAGTACTATAAAAAAGAGCCTGCCAAAATGTCTCTATAACAATTTAAAAAAATAACTGACCATGTATCATCAGTAGTTTTTTCCAGCATTAGCAAAATGCCTTATTAGGTTTACGGGGTAACTATTTTTTAATTAAAAGGTAGGTTGCTTTGGATCTCCTTTTCCCCTTGAGAAATGAAAAAAAAAACAAAACAAAAAAAAAAAAACAACTTTGTGTATGTGTGTCTTACAAAGTTTTACCAAAATATTTAACTGAGACACAAAAGCATAGATAGATGATATCTGCATTGTAAATTGGCATTATGCTAAAATCTGGTATTTGTCTAATCATGTGAAGTCATGATTAAAAACTGCACCTCTTGATTGAGTTCATTACATTTCTTTTCACCGGCTATTTGATGTTATAAGCAGTCTTCTAAATCTAATCGAATCTCAAACAAATAGTAATGTAAAAATACACACAAGGTGTGCTGCTGGCCTCTCTAGAGAGGAAAAAGCAACAGGGAGCAGTGTTCAGTTAAACACCAAGTGTAAGTGAGAAGGGATTCTCCCCAATACCCTGAATTTGTCCTACCTATTGATGTAATCTGCAGTTATAAAGTCTTTCTCCAACACTGCAATGGAGTAGTCAACAAAATAATGTTATTTACATCCTTTGAACTGAGCCATAGTTTGTCATGTTTCACCTATTGGTTACATATTATAGTTTAATTGGTAGATCAAATCACTGCAGCCTGATATTTTATTGGGGAATCAAAATAATCTTATCATTTTACTTATTTTCAATTATAAAATCTGGGGTGCATTTGAGTACAGTCTTTATTACTCAGATACCCCAAAATAAAATCAAGTGAAATCAAGCACTTTCAGAAGTAACCTGTAATAAACAAAGTCCATGTTTGTCGTAGCATAAACACCAATGTTTACACTGTTTTTCAATGCTTCCATGCAATGCATGTAAGGCACCTAATACTCTATACCTAAAAAAAACACAAAATAATTAATTTGGTGTTAAGAGATGAGCATTTTATACTGGTGACTTATGGTTGAATGTCCATTTTACAATATATTTACCACTAATGACGAAAAAAACAAAACAAAACAAAAAAAAACACTTTTCTGCAAAATTTATCAGCTGCACAATTCTTGTTAAATAGTGTAAAATAAGTAGTATTTCAAAAGAGCAGAAGAACTCGAGTATAACTCGAGATTTTTATTTTTGTGTTGAATGTGTGTTTTTAACACACATTCATTTGCCACTAATGACAAACAAAAAACACTTTTCTGCAAAATTCATCAGCTGCATAATTCTTGTTAATAAGTAGTATTTCAAAAGAACAGAAGAAATATTATGTTTTTTTGAACAATAACAATTTTTGTTGCTAATCTGTTGCTAAGAGATGAATGTGTTTACTGGTAACCAAGTGCCACGAAGTGAACATCAGATTTTTACTTTTGCAAAATTTGCCAACGGTAAATGTCTTGTATCTAATCAGGTAAGCATTATTTCGAAAGAGTTTATGTTTTATAACTTGTTATTAATTTGGTTTTAAGAAATAAGCGTTTTCTACTGGTAACGAACTGTCACGAAGTATAAATCGAGATTTTCAACATTGTGTTGAATGTGTGTTTAATATATTTACCACTAATGACAAAAAAAATGAACTTTTCTGCAAAATTCGCCAACTACACGATTCTTGTCAGTGTAAAATAAGTAGTATTTCAAAAGAGCAGAAGAAATCTTATGTTTTTTGAACAAAAAGAATTTTTGTTGCTAATCTGTTAATCTGTTGCTAAGAGATGATCGTGACTTCTGGTAACCAAGTTCCACAAAGTAAACTTCTGATTTTCACTTTTGCAAAATGTACCAACTGTATTTTTTTTGTATCTAAGCAGATGAGCAGTATTTTTGAAAGAGCTTATGTTTTATAAATAATATTACTTATTATTAATTTGGTTTTAAGAGATAAGCGTTTTCTACTGGTAACGAACTGTCATGTATAAATTGAGATTTTTATTTTTGTGTTGAATGTGTGTTTTATATCACATTTGCCACAAATGACAAAAAAAAAAAAAAACTTTTCTGCAAAATTCATCAACTGGACAATTCTTGTTAAGCAGTGTAAGATCAGTAGTATGTCAAACCAGTAGAAGAAATCTTATGTGTTTTGAACAATAACAATATTTGTTGTTAATCTGTTGCTAAGAGATGAGTGTGTTTACTGGTAACCAAGTGCCACAAAGTAAACAGTTTTTACTTTTCCAAAAGTAAACATCAGAAAGCAGTGCACAAACATTATCACAAATATTGCTAATGTAACTAGTGCCCCCATTAACAGTGGCCTTTTTCCAAAAATAAGCTTTTTAGCTATTTTGTTTATTTATTAGCCATGTTTAACACACTGAATGGAGGAAGACAATGAGACAACATGCTAGTTATAGCCCACATGCCACTGGCTGCATTTAGGCTAATATTACCATTTTGGCTAATTTCAGCTTGTACACTAATTTTAACATACTGATTGGAGTAAGTCCATGTTACTCAACATGCTTGTGACTCTCCACATGCTACTGAGTACATTGTAGCTTACTTTAGCATTGAGGCTAATTTTTAGCATCAGAACACTGGGTTCCAACCGACAGGCACACTTTGGCAGGCCCCATTTAAATTTCTTAAGAAATTTTGTAGTTATAACTAACTGTTCTTGACATTGCCTAATGTTTTGTGATAACGAGTATAGGCTACAGAACAAAGACAGAAATATTTACAGAAAGAGATGTTTAAGCAGAATCACTGCAAAGGCAGAAATGAGAAAAAAAACACTATTTATCTTAAATTCCAAGGAACTGGCTTTAACTGTTTTGAGTTAAAGGAATTCTGTTAAAAAGTAAAAACACCTACTTTAAAAGCAGCCTTAAAATGTTCCTTTCTGTGAGCACCCTATGTATCATCTGATATTGTTCGGACAGGTTCTGATCTGATATCACTTACCTTGTTAAATTTCCTGTTCCCAAGTTCTCTGACGGGGCCCCGGGGTGTCAGATTTATAAGTTTTAAAATGTTATCAGAAAGGTATAAAGTTTGCAAATTATTTTCCTTACACTTTACAGTTATGCAGCACTTTGTGTTGGTCTGTAGTAATCATCTTTGCTGTAAAATATCTTGGAATTTATGGCTGCAGGATTGCAGATGCTAGAAATAGTTATGGGATGTGAGCACTTCTGCACATCATGGTGCTTGTTAGAGAGCCCTAAATATTGTATGTTTATGTTATTTCCCTCAGTTACTCAACATATACTGTCACAGAAACTCACGGTTTCAGTGTTGGGGTCACATTGTATTAGGGAAATGTTTGATAGTTGTGCACAAAAGTAAAAAATAAGGTGAAACACTAGTTAAAATCAAACCTACTTGGAGATACTCAGACAAAGTCTCTCTCTATATATATTTATAAAAATTCCTTCTCACCCTTCCACAGGTGGACTCTTTCATCCTCTGAGCTCGGGTCCTCTACCAGAAGCAGCTTAATGTCATCCATGTAGAGGAGGGTTAGGATTACATGAATGGTGGCCCCATTCTTGAGTCGGTATCCGTAGCCAGTCTTGTTGATGGTTTGGCTGAGGGGGTTCAGATGCAGAACAGCAGTGGACACTTGTGCAAGTGGTTTGCAGTATGCAGTTGTATGTATATACAAAAATGAACCAGTAGTTCATTTTTGTCCTCTGTGGAGGACATTTCTAAACTTGAATATCTCCCACCCCCTGCATTCTACTGAATTAATTCCTTTTGGTATCTGGAGAGGACATTTAGGGCTTTTCAGTGATACCACATGTGAAGGGGTGGGACTTTTGTACGTACCTTTTTCTAATTCATAAAAATAGCGCTCATCAGTAATAACACATTTTATGGGAAGACACAAAGTAAGTGCATAAAACCTTTTATTACCTTACACAGACTGTGGGATTTTAAAAAAATGGTGATTGGACAATATTTTTTTTTTCCTGATAGTCAGGAGGATATATATATAGTTGAATAAACAATTTAGTGAGACTTGAGTAAAGCATACAAACCTAGGGGAAAGGACTAACAATGATATGAGAGAAATAAATCCAAATGCATATGGAACCAACCACAAGAAGATAAAAAAGAGGAAAACCGTGGATTATTGTTCGTATGACTTGCATTAGTCCAGCATATCACCCCATCACCCCAAAAACACATATAAGACATTGATAATATGGTTGTAATGGATCAAGAATAATACATACTGTTGAAAGGCTCTGTGTGTTTATAAATTCATTTTTTCCTGTGGTGCCTTTTAGTTCTCCCAAAATTACTTCCTGTCAAAGTACGCTGGATAGGCGGTTCAGCTTGGGACACTCAGAAGTTGTGCATAGTGCAGCGTTTCTCAAGATGGGCAGTACCAGCCCCGGAGGGCAGACCACCAGGACGCTCCGTCTTGCGTTTGCCTGGCTATTTTTCCGGCCAGCGAACCATTCCGCCACCCAGGGGTCGTTTTTCAGAACACTCAGATGACCCAGCTTTTATTAGCATGTAAACGCACCATCTACACACAAATCTGGGAGCTTCCCTGAAGCGTGAAATGAGTCTCAAAAATACTTCTACACTCGTAACCGGATCTGTGTGTAAATGCAGTTTTATGTGTGTGTACCAGGTGACTTGTGTGTACTTTTTCAACATTTATAGGCGTAGGAGAAGATTTATTTTATTTTTAAGGTTTACACATTCAGTATTATACATGCACAGATATTTTTACCCACACACAGATATTTTGAGACTATTTTCACTCCGTAGTGAAACAACTTACTGTTTCAGGAAAACCGTTTATCCATTCTCATGTGTGGATAAGCTAAGTAGCTTGAACATTCATGGAAAACTAGCTCTACACAGCAAAGAGAAAGATAGAGGATGTGAGCAGTGCATACAAGAGGATGATTGACAGTGCTGAAACCCTCCTGGCAGTGAAGGTCTCCTTTATCTCATATTAAAAATATCCTAAAAGTCAACAAAAAAGCTCATTTTTGTTTCCAAATAATTCTTTATATTTATATTTGTTGTGAAACTATCCTCATTGGGAGCAAGATTGGAACCAAAGTTTGTGTTCACAAACTTTAGGAATAAGGTGATTCTGTTTCTAAATTTCAATATATATATATATATATATATATATATATATTTTTTTTTTTTTTTTTTTTTTTAGTTACCAAGTGAATTTAGTTTGTTTAAAAAACATGAATGCACATCATGTGATATTTTATCTTTATTGTGAAATAAATCAGACAGTTAATAAATTATACATTATTATCAGAGTAGTGAGATATGAAGAAAAATAGATTTTTTTTACAATGAACAATATAATATTAAACGCAAGAAAAATACCTGAGTTTACACATTTGTACGACTGTACATATTGTTACTCATTATGGAACATTTGTATATTTTTGACGTCATATTGCAGTGATTTATTTACAGCAAGTGCCTCCATGTGTATTAATTTTCAGTCTTCATCCAAAATACTTAGGAATGCCTTACTCATACACTGGAATCGTGAACACATTGTGAATTTGATATTTTCTTTCCAAACTATATTTTCTACTAGCATTTAATCTCATAACATACTTTTTTGTGTTTTTCTCTGGCTTCACCAAGATTATGTAACATTTCGGCGCAAAAATACTTATTAATAAGCCAAATGCCGATGACAAGATTGCAAATATTTCCACGGCTACAGTGAACTTTCCAGGAGAGCTGACGTACGCTGGGATAAAAGTGATCCAGACGGCGCAGAAAATCAGCATGCTGAACGTGATACATTTGGCTTCGTTAAAATTATCGGGCAGCTTTCTGGCTAGAAATGCAAGGATCAAACATATCACTGAAAGAATCCCGATGTATCCCAGTACTGCATAGAAAGCGACCTCTGACCCCGTGTTGCACTCCAGCACAATCTTTTTGCTGCTGTATTTAAAAACCCTGTCGGGAAACGGTGGATTTAGCTTCAGCCACAATATGCAGATAATTACTTGAACCAAAGTGCAGGAACAAACGATAATTCTTTGCTGGATCGGACCAAACTGCCCTACTGCTGGTTTGTTGTTGGGGTGTACGACTTTGAACGCCGTCACGACGACGATGGTCTTCCCTAAGACACAGGAGATGCAGAGCGCGAATGTCACACCGAAAGCGGTGTGGCGCAGCATGCAGGTCCAGACTGTGGGTCTGCCGATGAAGGTGAGAGGACAGAGGAAGCACAGGAAGAGGGAAAACAGCAAGAAGCAGCTCAGCTCTGAGTTGCTGGCTTTTATCACAGGAGTTTCTCTGTAGTGGATAAAAACGACCATCGTGAGCAGAGACAGGGAGGCGCCCAGCAAGGCCACGGCTGTGAGCGCCACGCCCATGGGCTCGTGATACGCCAGAAACTCGATTTCTCTTGGAATGCACTCGTTTCGTTTGTCATTGGACCAGTAGTCCTGTGGACAGGCTGTGCAGTCCATTGCACCTGATAAGGTGGGGGGAAAAAAGTTTCAAATGAATTGGAATATATTTTTAGCAAGCAAAATTAACCAAAAACACATATTAGACTTTGTGTCTATGAAGTACTATGTATGTAAATGTGTCTACCTGTAAAGTTGGCTATTGTTCCTTCTGCACATGGAACGCAATCAAAGCAACAGACTGGTTTGCCTCTGATTTGAGCTCTCCTCGTCCCTGTTGGACAAACATTAGAGCACAATGATGTAGGAACCTGAAAAAAAGAAAAAAAAAACATGTATTGATATACAATAAATCTGGTATAAATAATTTCTTAGAGACTTATGCTGAAAAAAAAAACAGTTACACTTCTTCCTGTCCTCCACACTATTCTGTCTTCCTGTATGCTCAGTGTGAACTCTCCGTTCTTAGTGGATGTAAAGTGACCCAGGGTCACATGCTGAACCTGCCCGTTTCTGAGCTGCCAGTTAATGACGTCGTAGGAAGCAGGAGGGTTGCCGTTCTCATCAAAAAACACATCGTCTCCAAAGCGATTCCTGAAGTTTACTCTTTGCAGGTGATAGGTAACCTTAGAAGGAGAAAGCGTGTCATGTTAAAACTTAAAATTATTTGCTAAAAACAAGGAGCACTGTTCAACTTTTTTTCTTTTTCATCATTGCTCACCTCTCTGGGATGAATTTCAGATACATTCAAACAAGGCTTCACACTTTTTCCTGCTGCTGCTGGTCGGCAGAACACCAGCTGGTGAAGAGCATGTGCAATAGCATAAACAGCTTTGTACACGTTATAGGCCACTCTGAGCTGGGAGACATTGAAGAACACATCCTGGGTGTAATCCATCAACGTCTCGTTGCCTAAGCATATTTTAGCTGCACCAGTGTCCGATGCATTTGAAGACGGCTTACAGCCAACCATTATCTCCCAAAAGTCCTTCACAAAAGGCTCACTTGGATCTCTGTAAGGGTTAATATTTGTGAGAAATGGTTTTAGGTTTGGGATGTCCATCTTCTGAACGACAAATCCCAACGCTCCGCCGAAAGCTCGGTACATTTCAGGCGTGGAGGGCCGTGCCGCTGTTATCCACGCTTCACTGGCGATCCACTGAATCCCTGTGATGTTCTGCTTCACTATCTCCTTCATCAGAGGGTAAAAGTCGCCCTCAGGAACAAAAGCCAGGATGACTTTGACGGTTGATTGTTTGATCATTTCTACAACTTTTAGAATTTTATCCAGAGGATACGTTCGAAGAACCGTACCGATGAAAGCGATGCAGATCTTTAGTTTCTTAACCTCCTCTGCGAACGCCAGGACCCCGTTTCGTCCGTAGTCGTTGTCTGACTGTATGGCTCCGATCCACTCCCAGCCAAAATGCTTGACCAGAGCCGCCAAGGCTTTTGCCTGGAAGTAGTCGCTGGGGATTGTTCGAAAGAAAGTCGGGTATTTAGCTCTGTTACTGAGACAGGCGCACGTTGAGAAGTAACTCACCTACAACAACAAAAAAAATAACAACCTTATTTTAAATTACACAAAAAATGTCACCAATCAGATAATAAACTGTGTTGTTTTATCTCATACTACTGGCACTTGAAATGGTCCAAGAGTTTCAGCAACAGCTAAGGACTGAGACGATCCTGACTCTGCGATGAGGGCAGATATTGCTGGGGGACAAGGGGAAGTCGCCTCCATCCCCTCTGGTTCACTGCCCAGAGTTAAAGCAGCACGCACGGTGTTGGTAGGAGAGGCACACGAGTCAAGGATCCGGTAGCCAAGAGAAATGTTTGGAAGGAGAGCAGGATCTTTGTTGATCTCGTCAATTGCAAATATCATAACTTGGGTCCATCGAAAAGCACGCAGATCAAATCTAAAGAAAAAAACAAAACAGGAAGGGTCAAAGACAAGATCAAAACACAAAGCATGTATAAAGTTAACATGGAAAAGCAAATAACAGTTTTACCCTTCACACATTACTTCAAGAGGCTCCACCTTAAATGAAGAAATGTTCCTTATTTCTTTGTTGAAAATGGGAAAAATGCCCCCGATCATTATGTCACCTCGTTTAAACATGTATGGCATGTCGAATTTTCCCGTCACCTCACAGTCATGAACTTGGCCGATGCAGAAAGCACACAAGATGACAAGAGTCGCGCTCTGCATGTTTATGCTGCATCGTGAAAAGGAGATGAGCACTGAGCTCTTATAACTGCTGAGTTGGATATGAGAAAAAGATCCCTTAGGACTTTCTTAGTCGGGCAAGATCTGCACAGCAAGAGGCAAACCAGAGGACTTAAACATAATCTGTGTTCAAACTTAGTCACTTAAAATATTATTAATTAGGATTTTGGTCGTTGTTTTTATGACTAAATGCTCTAGTCTTAGAAAACAAGACATCAATGATGTCTTTTAAATATTTATGTAAGCCTACTGTCAGTCACATTATGACAATAATCTGCTGTAAAAACAGACAGAAAACAATTGTTTTGCCTAATGTGTCAAGTGATGCACTGTGAACATACTTTTTTCATTAAAGTGGTGAATTCACACAGTGAGGCTGTTTTGCTTTGAGTCAGAACAAAGACACATCATTATCTTACATCACACAAATTTTTATTTTCACTTCCAGACCCTTTTACATGGCGATCACTATAACAAAGAGACACACACACACACACACACGCACACACACATATATATATATATATATATTTTTTTTAATTAACATCTTAACAGTATTTAAGGAACATCACAGAACCATTATATGTCATGCAAGCGTTTTGGGGATGATTACGGTATTTTTGTAGGAGATGAACATGAATTCTTGATTTTGAGTAATTTTGACGTCACTTCTTTGATACACTTGTCTTTACTTCACACCAATAGAAAACCGACATGGAAGAGAAATCTAACAAATCTTTTTCTGGTAGAGAAATAGAAATAGAAGTTTTTTTTAATTTAATTAGTTGTAATCTATTATGTGTTAAGTTAAAATGAGTTTGATGGAAAAAATAAGTCTTATTTAGCTGTTTAAAAAAGAAACAACTGTGTCACATTTGTGTTTCTGCAGCAGTGCTGCGCAGTGGTGCAGCTAGAAGCAATGTTACGTTACAGGAAGAAGATATAGACAATATAATTTGACATAAAAGTAAAATTGGGTTTAGTCAATTTTAACATATAATTAAAAGTTTGATTTTATTTACAAAAGTGTGTGTCTGGATTAACCACTCAAGTAAGCATTTATCATTATGTTTTTATACACTATAAACATTATTTTTTCTGCTATATTAGACTCTATATACCCATGTTGTGTTTTCAAAATAACGAATTTCATCTTAAAAGTTGATTATTTTTTACCCATGACATGTTTCCTTGTGTTTTTCTCTGGCTTCACCAAGATTATGTAACATTTAGGCGCAAAAATACTTATTAATAAGCCAAATGCCGATGACAAGATTGCAAATATTTCCACGGCTACAGTGAACTTTCCAGGAGAGCTGACGTACGCTGGGATAAAAGTGATCCAGACGGCGCAGAAAATCAGCATGCTGAACGTGATACATTTGGCTTCGTTAAAATTATCGGGCAGCTTTCTGGCTAAAAATGCAAGAACCAAACACACTACTGCAAGGAAGCCTATGTAACCCAAAACCACATAGAAAGCGACCTCTGACCCCGTGTTGCATTCCAACACGATCTTCTTGTTGCTATATTTAAAAACCCGATCTGGCAAGGGGGGATTCAGCTTCAGCCACAATATGCAAATCACTATTTGAATTAAAGTGCAGGAGCAAACGATGACCCTTTGCTGCGTGGGACCAAACTTTACTGCGACTTTATTGCTGGGATGTGTGGCTTTAAACGCCGTCACAACGACGATGGTTTTGCCCAGAACGCAGGAGATGCAGAGCGCGAATGTCACACCGAAAGCGGTGTGACGCAGCATGCAGGTCCAGACTGTGGGTCTGCCGATGAAGGTGAGAGGGCAGAGGAAGCACAGGAAGAGGGAAAACAGCAAGAAGCAGCTCAGCTCTGAGTTGCTGGCTTTTATCACAGGAGTTTCTCTGTAGTGGATAAAAACGACCATCGTGAGCAGAGACAGGGAGGCGCCCAGCAAGGCCACGGCTGTGAGCGCCACGCCCATGGGCTCGTGATACGCCAGAAACTCGATCGTCTTTGGAATGCATCCGTCTTTTCTCTCATTGGACCAGTAGTCTTGTGGACAGGCTGTGCACTCTGTTGCACCTGTTAATGAAAAATAAATAAATAAATAAAAAGATTTGGTGACATTTTATAGGCTTTTAAAATAAGTCAATATCATAGTGTTAATTCTTTGTCAGAAAGGGAATATATTACAGATAGCACAAAACACACAATACTGAGCTGTATTGATTGGCTTTAGCGGTAGATATAAACTCTCAAATCATGTCTGTCTACCTGTTGAGTTGGCGATTGATCCCTCTGCACATGGAACGCAGTCAAAACAACAGACTGGTTTCCCCTTGATCTGAGCCTTCCTGGTTCCTGCTGGACAAGCATTTGAGCACACCGACGCTGGAACCTGAAAAATATCATTGCATGGATTTTTTTTATTATTTTTATGATATACGACAGTGAAAAGTATTCATATATTACCATCTGTCCCGTCCTCCACACTATTCTGTCTTCCTGTATGCTCAGTGTGAACTCTCCGTTCTTAGTGGATGTAAAGTGACCCAGGGTCACATGCTGAACCTGCCCGTTTCTGAGCTGCCAGTTAATGACGTCGTAGGAAGCAGGAGGGTTGCCGTTCTCATCAAAAAACACATCGTCTCCAAAGCGATTCCTGAAGTTTACTCTTTGCAGGTGATAGGTAACCTTAGAAGAAGAAAGCGTGTCATGTTAAAACTTAAAATTATTTGCTAAAAACAAGGAGCACTGTTCAACTTTTTTCTTTTTCATCATTGCTCACCTCTCTGGGATGAATTTCAGATACATTCAAACAAGGCTTCACACTTTTTCCTGCTGCTGCTGGTCGGCAGAACACCAGCTGGTGAAGAGCATGTGCAATAGCATAAACAGCTTTGTACACATTATAGGCCACTCTGAGCTGGGAGACATTGAAGAACACATCCTGGGTGTAATCCATCAACGTCTCGTTGCCTAAGCATATTTTAGCTGCACCAGTGTCCGATGCATTTGAAGACGGCTTACAGCCAACCATTATCTCCCAAAAGTCCTTCACAAAAGGCTCACTTGGATCTCTGTAAGGGTTAATATTCGTAAGAAATGGATTTAGGTTTGGGATGTCCATCTTCTGAACGACAAATCCCAACGCTCCGCCGAAAGCTCGGTACATTTCCGGGGTTGAAGGTTGAGGTGCTGTTATCCATGCTTCACTAGCGAGCCACTGAATTCCAGTGATGTTGTGCTTCACAACCTCCCTCATCAAAGGAGAAAAGTCGCCCTCCGGCGTAAAAGCCAGGATGACTTTGACGGTTGACTGTTTGATCATTTCTACAACTTTCAGGATCTTTTCCTGAGGGTACGTTCGAAGAACCGTCCCAACAAAAGCAACGCAAATCCCAAACTTTGCAACTTCCTCTTTAAAAGCCAGGACCCCGTTTCGTCCGTAGTCGTTGTCTGACTGTATGGCTCCGATCCACTCCCAGCCGAAATGCTTGACCAGAGCCGCCAAGGCTTTTGCCTGGAAGTAGTCGCTGGGGATTGTTCGAAAGAAAGTCGGGTATTTAGCTCTGTTACTGAGACAGGCGCACGTTGAGAAGTAACTCACCTAGGAAAAAGTCCCAAAATATTAGTATTAGTGCAGTATTAGAAAGTAAGTGTGATTTCCACCGACAGAGGACAGATTCAGAAACAGTTTTATCTCTTACGACTGCAACTTGAAAAGGTCCAAGAATTCCAGCGACCGCCAGGGACTGAGAAGATCCTGCCTCTGCGATTACCGCGGATATAGGTGGAGAACAGTCAGAAGCTGTTTCTTTTTCATTTTGACTACTTGCCAGCGTTAGTGCAGCTCGTAAAGTGTTTGTAGGAGACGAACAGGAATTGAGAATCCTGTAACCCAGAGAGATGTTAGGCAGGAGAGAAGGATCTGTGTTGACCTCTTCTATTGCAAATATCATCATTTGGGCCCATCGAAAAGCCCGAAGGTCAAACCTGCAAAGATATTTGGCCATTTTTTTTACACGCTACAAAAAGAATGTGATGCTACTGCAAAGATGACTGTCAGCGTCTCATAATGTAAGACCGAAGAAACAGAAATAGTCAAACTTACAGGGCACACGTCACTGCAGGAGGTTCCCCGTCAAATGTAGCAACGCTGCTGACATCCTTGTTGAAAACAGGGAAAATTCCCCCTATCATTATGTCACCTGCCTTAAACAAACTTGGCATGTCAAAATTACCCAAGAGCTCACAGCCAAAACCTGTGTTCATGCAGAGAACACACAGATACACAAGAGCCCTTTTTCGCATGTTTGTACTGCATTGTCAGGCTTGGATCGACACACGGTTCTTAAGATCTGATGGATGGAGGGAAATGTGTCGTCATCGAGGGTTAATTTGTTTCCCACAAGGCAAAGCAGTTACAGATTGGTGGATAGCAGACCAGGGAGGTGATTTCTGAACCGATGCCACATGATGTTTGTGGTAACAGAAAATGTGTAAAACACATTAACCTGATGCTGATTTAAATATTGGCTAAAGTTATGCAGTGGCAATAAGCAGTGCATGGGTTGTTTTAAGGAACACAACTCCTAACACAACTTTTGTAAACAAGAATACTTCCTCATATGAGAACCTTAGTCGGAAGATAATTTCTGAAATCAATCTTTCCTGACAGGAACGTCCATCATGTTTGATTAAACAAAGTCATAGATCTGTAATTTAAACAAGAATCATAATCTGCTAATAATCAAGCACTTTAAGAAAACGAAAAACAGGAACTCAGACTTTCGTTCAATATCATTCACGTTATAAAAAGCTCACTCTATAAAACAAAATATGTCCCAGTCGATCTGTTATGCTATTTTTAAAATTCGTTCAATGCACTGTGCACACATCGCAATATGCAGTCAGAGAAAGTTGAACATATTGTCCTGAATATATTGTAAATTTCCTATTAACCTATATGTTGTTGAGTTTGATATCTCATAATCACTTAAGAAATTGGATATATTTTCATATTTTTCACCAACTGAGGTCGGCATTTTTTTCAAATGTGCAATGCATGCTGGGCCGATAATGCGGGTTGGTTCAAATGGACGTTAATGCTTTATTTGACAGGGTGTGCATAAGAATGAGATGAGACTGTTATGAACATGAAGGGGTCTTCATGAATGTCTATGTTGCCATGAAGTGTCATTCGGTAAATGACACTTTTAATGCAAAGTTGCTTTAAAAGTTGCATTAAAGGTCTATTGAAAATGCCTACTTTGCATTAAAAGTGTCACTTCATGACTACAGTCATTCATAAAGACTCCTTCATGTTCATGACAGATGTTATGACATGTTTATGACAGTCTCATGTCAGTCTTATACACACCCGGTCAAATAAAGCGTTACTTAATGAACTTGAGCCTTTAAACAAAAGGACATCACGTTTGTGGAGGCTGATGATTGATGCCCACAAAACACCTGGATTAAGGCAAACAGCTTCAAAGTCCTTCTGTACGATTAAACACAAGATATCGGTTGAAACGAACATGATCAGCTTGTGCTCCACTGTTTTTTACATTAGCTAGAGCTAACAACGTTAGCAGGCGCTAATACAGAATCAAAACAAATCGGAAGATAATAGATGGATACTTCAATACTATGGTTATCATGCATTATTTAAACTTCAGAATCTAAGGTTATAATTGTGTAAGCATCAATCACTTTTATCTGTTCATCCATTTCCGTCACTTAGTGCTGAAGTTGAAATATTTAATTTGAAATTCATTAAAGCTATTTGAAAACCAAACCAATAAAATCTGTGAAAGTTTTTTTATTGAAACATACATGAAGAACACCAAGAGCTGGAAACACAGAAACACAAAGGACAAGATGATGCTTGTTATTTAAGCAAAGACGAAATACATATAAAATAATCTACTCTGGGCAGTTGTACTTAAGTGTATGTAACATTTGTGAATAACTACAGCATCAAAACACTTTGTTTTAGAAAAATCTATGACTATTACAACTTAAAGTTTTTATATCTTGCCCATTATTCGCTTTTTTGAGTTTTGCTCTGGCCTCAGTAGAATAATATAGCATTTTGGAGCAAAAATACAAAGCAACAAACCAAAGCTGGAGGCCAGAATAGCAAATATCTCCACAGCCACAGTAAACTTTCCAGGAGAGCTGACATAAGCTGGGATGAAGGTGATCCAGACGGCACAGAATATCAGCATGCTAAATGTGATTAGCTTGGCTTCATTGAAGCTGTCTGGTAGTTTTCTAGCAAGAAAAGCAAGAACAAAGCATAAGGTAGCAAGGACTCCAATATAAGCCAGCACCGCCCAGAATCCAATCGCTGAACCCAGGGCACACTCTAAAATTATTCGGTCTCTATAGTACTTCATGTTCCTCTTTGGGAAAGGGGGGTTAATTGTTAGCCAAATTATACAAATGACAACCTGAACAAGAGTCAAAATGAGAACACTGAGTCTTTGCTGTGCGGGTCCAAACCACTTTGTCATATTGCTCCCTGGACGTCTCGCTCTGAAGGCCATCAGAACCACTATTGTTTTTCCCAGAACACACGAAATGCAGAGAACGAACGTGATGCTGAATGTGGTGTGTCGAAGCATGCAAGACCACTGAGTGGGCCGACCAACGAAGGTCAGTGAGCAGAGGAAACACAGTTTGAGTGAAAACAGAAGCAGGAAGCTCAGCTCAGAGTTGTTGGCTCTTACAATGGGAGTCTCTTTATGAGTAAAAAATATTGTTGTTATGAGAAGGGATAAAAATACACCGAAGGTGCCAAAACCAGTGAGAAGTGCTCCCGTGGTCTCCGTGTAGGAGAGGTATTCGGTGGGTTTTGGAACGCAGTCGTCTCTCATCTCGTTTGGCCAGACTTCAGGTGGACAGGGTGAGCAGTCGAGAGAATCTGCAAGAAATAATACATCCTAAAGTCAATGTCAAGAAATAGTTTTACAGATTTGTTGTTTTCCTTTTTCTTTTTTAAAGAAAAAGGCTGCTTGTTAAAATTCCCACTCACTTGTCTTATTACTAATTGTTCCTTCAGAACATCGAAAACAATCAAAGCAGCACACAGGCTTGTTCTTGTTTACTGCCTTTCGAGTCCCTGGTGGACACGGCTCTCTGCAGACAGACCTTACCACCTGATTACATCAAAACAGGACGCAAGAAACTTAATAGCGAATTAAAAATGTTCAAATTATCCAATAATGTGACAAAGTTTTGCATAGTTACCGCATTATTAGAGCCGCCCCAAACTATTTTCGCATCGTCTTTTAGTTTCAGTTTCTTTCCCTCCGGTAAGGAATCATCAAACTGGCCAATGATGACTATGTCTGCTGAACCGTCCTCCTTCATCTGCCAGTTCACAAGGTCGTACTTGGCAATAGAATCACCATTTTCATCAAAGAAAACTCTGGCCCCATTCTTAGTGGTGAAGTTTATATGCTTCATGGCATCAAACACCTTTGGAGATAATTTTGCAAATTACACAAGCACTCCCTTTCAAAACCATGTAATGAGTTAGGATCTTCATCATTATATGTCCTTGAAACTTACTAACTTAGGCTGGACTTCATCCTTGGTCAGACACGGGTTTCCCGTTGCAGGGTTTACGCTGTTTTCGCACTGCAAGAGCACATGCAGAGCAAATGCTACAGAATACACAGCTGTGTAAACATTATTTTCTTCTCTGAATTTTGCTACGTCTGTGTAGTCACTCGAGACGGTCCGCAGATCTTCTGCGCCGGTGCACAACGTGGAGGTTTTAGATGGGGTGAAGCTGCAGTCAAAGAACTCCTCCCAGATCGATTTAGTTAGAGAACTGTGCGGTTCATCAGACGGTTTCAGGGTAAGGAGGAATTCTCCGAGCCCTGGTATGGATGCCTGAGGAATGGCATAGCCTATTGCCCCATGCAAAATGTGCTTTCTCTCTGCAGAAGCAAGGTATGCAGCTGAGATCCAAGATTCACTGCCAACCCACTGCTTTCCAGTGATGTTATACTCCTCCATATGAGCAAGAAATGTTTTGGCGAAAGACAGCGACATAAACAACACCACCACCTTGGATGAGGACTCCTTCAGTGTCTCAGTTATTGTTCTTAACCTTGACTTGGAGGCTTCCAGGTAAACCATCGTGTATTCCACACATACGCCTTCCTTCTGTGCTTCTTTAACAAATTCAGACGCACCTTCTTCCGCGTACGTACCAACAGAATGAATTATTCCCACCCATCGCCAGTCAAAGTATTTCATAAGTTGCACCAGAGCCGTGATCTGGAATTTGTCACTTGGTACGGTTCTGAAGAACGTCGGGTATCGAACTTTGTCACTTAAACAAGCGCACGTAGACAGGTGACTGATCTTGACAGAAAAAAAAAAAGAAAAAAAATTAATTAATCAAGTTTGCATTTCAATTGAAAATGTGATTCTTCTCACCTGTGGCACAGACACAGCACTGATAATGGTGTTTATGTCGTCACTCACACCAGAGGATGAATGACCTAAGACAGCCAACGTCTGACCGCCGCAGGCCAGCGGATCGTTCCCGTTTATGGCTTCAATAGCTGCTCGAATCAGGTTTTCGGTCCCACATCCGTTGTACACCTTGTAACCCAACCTTAATCCAGGGAGGAGGGAAGGATCCCTGTTGATCTCTTCCACAGTAAAAATCATTGTTCTGGCAAACTTCAGCTCTCTGTGATTGTATCTACAAACACGGGATGAGGAGCCACACATAAACTTTGAGAATTTAACCACTGATCACAACGGCATAAAAACAGCAGTTCACATCATATGAAATTCTCCTTTTTTAGCATTGACTAACCCTGTGCAGTACGAATACGGAATTGCCTTGTAGTCGTTATCTACCAATGTTCTTGTACTTGTTATAGAGAAAACTCCCGCAATATTCAGATCTCCGTCTCTGGAAAACTCCATTAGTTCTGTCTTTTCGATCACATTGCATGTCTGGTTTTCTGGCTTTGTTCCTGCAAGCAGAGTTAGGAAGAGAATGATGATCAAACCCATGCTAACCCACCCTCCTCTCTGCTGAAGCACCACTGACCTGAGACCTAAAGTTGCTTATAGTTTGTCACCACAGTGAGGGGAATGTCCCCCGGTGGAAAACACACATCAGGAATCCTCATAAGACCTTCTTGTTCTTGCATCACTGACACAAATCCCGACATCCACGTGTTTGACACTCTGCATCCTGATAGTCTGACAGACATAATTTTGTGTTTTAGCAGCAGATGTTCTTAGGTAAAAGAAATGCCTAACCTGTTTACAACTGAAATGCTTAACATGGATTATATTCATGTGATTATATTTTAAATGGCATTAATCAAAAATGTCTAAAGCTCTTCATATTTTTAATATACTTAGAGTCAGCACACAGCTCAGTTATTGCAGCTAGAAACTAGAGAACAGGCCCAAAATCAGGATGTAGTGATGGACTCTGACCTGACACTCCACATAAACCTTCAGAGCCACATAAAGACAGTTACAAAGTCAGTCTTCTGTCACTTGAAGAACATTTCCAGGATCAAAGGACTAGCAAGATCTAAAGAAACTCATCCATGTGTTTATCTTTAGTTGCATTGATTACTGCAAAAAAAAAAAAAAAAATCAATCCTCCAGATCCAGAACGCTGCTGTTCACATTCTCACTAAATCCAGGAAGATGGAGCACATAACACCAGTTCTAAAGTCACTACAATTGTTCCCTGTAGCTCAGAGAATAGACTTTAAAATACTGCTGTTAGTTTATAAGTCACTGAACTGCTCAGCATCACAATACATTAAAGATCTGCAAGATCTGCTGCTGTTGGATTAACCTCCCAGACCCCTCAGGTCTTCTGGTTCTGATCTCTGCTTCCCCAGAACCAGAATCAAACAAGGAGAACCAGCGTTCAGCTTCTATGCACCACAAATCTGGAACAAACTCTTAGAAAACTGCATCTAAAACATTAAGTTCCTTTAAACCTAGACTAAACCCCACCGGTTTAAAGTTGCCATAATAGATGAAACATTAACCAACATTTTGATGTGTAACGATGACACTGAGCAAAATGTCATGTTTACTGCTTTTCTCTATTGTTGACTATGTGGTGTCTTCTATGGCTTTGTTTTTCTATTTCATTTTGTGACGTAAAGCACTTTGAACTGCCTTGTTGCTGAAATGTGCTATACAAATAAACTTGATGGATGTATTGATTGATTGGATGCAGTTGAAATAAAAAGCTTACATACAAGGAAATATAAAGACACACACCTTTTTTTTCTGTCTTCGAAGTTAAATTGGACTAGACTCCTTTTTACGTCAGTTATTAGAATGACCAAAATTATTTCTATATGCTAAATGCCACAATGAGGATTCAAAAGGTGAATTCATTTTTTATTAATATGTCCAAAATCAGAAGTTTGCACACAGTATCATCATTATCTATTAAAACAATGGGGTCCAGATGACTATGTCATGACTACTGGAGGCACAGCTGTGAATGTATTTTAAGGCCAGTCATATCATTTGTGATACTGAAAATAGTTTTTGTGTTACTGGAAAATAATCAAATTCTAATTTCCAGTTTAAAAGGTTTTTCTTTTACCTTTATGCGTCAATCCTGCTTTTCCACCATATAGCCCATGTTTAAGATTTGAGGGCCTTTTTAACAACGCTGATCTAAGCCAGTCCATTGCAGCTCTGATTGCATGTTTAATGTTACCCTAGATTGGCATCTATAGAAAACAAATTGAACCATGAAATTAAAACCATTTAAACTTTGACTTCAAACTTTTATTCTGTATCACAGCTACACATCACATTGTGTTGTGTCTGTCACATGCAGTCCAGATGAAAGACATTGATTTCAGACATTCTCAATGTAACACAACACAGCTTTGAATCCTGATCAGACCCTGACCTCTAAGGATCCACAAACCCTTTTCCTTAAAAAAAACCCATCTGATTACCTTTGATTTTACTGTTACTGAGGAACAGCGTACTGAAGCGGTTGCTTCAAAATACATTATAAAGCTATGCCTCTATTTGACTTGATTTCTTCAAATTAACTTTGTAGGATATTTGTAAGCCATGATATGTTTTCAAAAAGACAAAGCTACATGTATGACATTTGTCCAAAATCACATTGATGATTCCATTGAATATTTTGTGGACTTACAGGGTGGAACAATTACTTTCTGGAGTGTCTCTGTGATGTGAAATGAATGCAGGATTTCAGAAAATCTATTTCTGACAGTCAGACATGGTGGTGGGAGTATGATGATCTGGGATTGATTTGCATCTGCAGGACTAATTAATAGAACCACTGATGGCCCCCTAAACCAGCCATCAGTTCATGACCTTAATAAAGCTCAGTTGGATTACGCACCGGTAGGTTTATCTTTGGAATGGTCAAACTTAAACCTATTCTAAATCTATGTTCCTCATGTTCATTAAATTAGAATTTTAAAACAGCTTTTTGCTTTTGCTCAGAATACCCAAAATACCAACGTAAAAAGATGGTTATGATCTAAAATATGAATGTATGAGAACACCAGTAAACAAGAGTGAAATACTTTTTCATAGCACTGTAAATGCTTGAAACACAAAATGACCAGAAAAAGCAAAAAAAAAAAAAGAAGAAAACAAAAACTATTTATTATTTCAATTTCAGTATTTATTGATTCAGTAGAAACGTTGAAAATTGGCTCAATAATTAAATAAACCTGTATATTCTTACAAAAAGCACATACTTTCTTGGTGTCCTTACATGTTGTGGGTATGCCACCAGCTGGAGATGAAGAAGGATGTGTGAACAGTTCAGCTTAGTGAGGATGAACTGAAAACAAAAGGGAAGCAGAGAAAAAAAACAATACAAACAAGCCAGAAACTCAAACTGTGCTAAACCAGCCCCTGGTCTTAGTGTCGATTCAACTCTGCCCTCCATACTGACGTCTGGAGACCAGAGTATTAAGTTTTTATTTAGCAAAGTAACAATAAAAGTCATCAAAAAAATCAACACAGTGACAGGTACGGGCATCGACTTCAGGCGTAAATGTAACAATCTGTTCAAGACCAAATGCGCAGCCTTGCAAACAATTAAAACATTAATAGTTTTTGCTAGAACACAAACGAGGTGAAAAGCCGTCACGGACCAGTCAGAGGAATGACGAGTCGCTGTCGTGAACAGCATCCCCACCGCGGCGTTGCTGTTAGGAGCGGATGCAGCCGAGTTTGTTTTAAGTCTGTTTGTGTAGATTAGCATCAAAAGGCCTGTGGCCAGGAAAAATCTTCTAACTGAATGCACTCTCCATATTTTTGTGCAAACTTGAAAGTTGAACATTTCTGCAAAAGAGAAAAAGTTCCAAGATTGTTAGGCAGATGGAAGGAAAAATAAAGCAGGCATATTATTAACAGGACCAGTTAAAGGAGAAATAAGATTACCTTCTTGGAGCACGCATGACATTGAAAAGATCTGGAAAAGAAGTATAGGAATGTCACTCACACACACACACACACACGCACTGCAAAAACACACAATCTTACCAAGTATTTTTGGTGTGTTTTCTAGTTCAAGTATTTTTGTACACTTGAAATAAGACAAGAATACAAGAAACTTTTTAGCAAGATATATGAGCTTCTGTTAAGTCAATAATACCTTAATATAGATAAAAAAAATATTACTGACAAATTATTTAACTTACAACTAAAAATTTTTCATCAATGTTATGGAAAAATAGCCTTTAAACAAGTTCTTATTTCTTTCTGAAAAGTTACTCCTAAGTTAGTTTAGTGTTACTTCAAGTGTACTAAAATATCTGCACTAGAAGCTAGACCAAAAAACTTAGTAGGTTTTTGTGTCTTTGCAGTGTTTCTGCACTAGTATTACATTATTGATCATTTTAAAATAAACGTGTTTATTATGTCATCATATTTTTCCCCCCAATCTTTGAACTACTTTCAGAAAATCTGGAAGGAGTAAAATTATCCCTCTGTGCATGGAGTCGTTATTGCAGACTAATATTTTTCATATACCTGCAATTCTTGTTGATGGAGAGATTTTTATAATGGATTTTTAAACAACCATGAGTACTGCTAACAGAAAGATGAAAAGGTTCATATACACACCTTACCACTGCAGACTCTGTGGAAAACTCTGTCTGATGACACATCAGAGGACACGCCGCACAATTTAAGGATTTGGCATTTCAGCGATCCGGTTTTAAAGTCTGTACACACAGAATCCTGTAGAATGTTGTTTTTGGTATTACACTCCTTGAAAATGCTAAAACTATAAACAGTTCTCCGATGATGCAGATGGGCAAAGCTGGTGGTTCGGGTACACTGAATGTCTGCTTTCACCTGATGAGATAAACAACAGACATTTCTGTCATTTAACTTCATCCTCTGACCTGATTCTTGTCTGAAAAGAGTTGCAAAAAAAAAAAAAAAAAAGCAAAGCAAAGTGAGAAATCAATGTTTGATTACATTCATTTGATCAGGTGTCTGATTTCATGTCACATGTCAAACCATGAGTTTATATTTTTCTAATCTTAGAATAATGTAGATGTTGCACTCACCTCCATCGTATGTAAAAAACGGACAGTCTTGGAGAGAAAATGCACCTCAAACTGCAGAACCTCACATTTACACATTTCTCTCTTTTCCTCTGCATCATTCACATTGTACTTAGCGTGTTGCAACAGGTACAACCATGAATCATAGAGCATGCATAACAACGACGCCGCACATCTCTCAAAAGCCAAAATGGCATGAAAGGCCACAACCGTTTCAGAAGATCTAAAATCACAAACAACATTTTATTATATAACCTCTTGCATTCTGCTTTTCAAATGAAAATCATGTACTGCAGCAGTTTCCCATCTTTCCATCATCATCAAAATGTGATCGCACATCAAAAGCTTAATCACACAGCAGGGATTTCTGTTCATAATTACAATAAATGTACTTAAATTCCATTATCCTGCTTATCTTCTCAAGAGATTATCTAATTGTCTTCGGAGGGGCGTTCTAATGCAGTGTGAAGACCTTCTTCGTTTTAGCCGATTCCCTGCAGGGGATTTCAGTAAATTACTGCCAAATTGGACCTAAATATGTGGGGAAAATACACACCTGGGCATTCAGATTGCTAACATCATTGTGCATGTCAACAGGTAAGCTGCAAGTGAAGAGAAAAGTCAGCAATTCCACCTGCAAGTTACTTACCCCTTAAAAGCCAAAGTTGGTTTTGCTTTGTTACTGACGTGGATGACAGAACATTTACATGATGTGCTTAAAGTCTCGTTTTCTGGGTAATGTTCATCCTGGCGAAATGCTGTCAACTGGTCCGGCCCAGACCAGCTGCCAGATGATATTATCCATGTGCAGAGAGTTAAGAAGCCCAACGTGAATGTTGTCATTGCAGAGGTTCGCCTGCAGCAAAAGTGTTGGATGCAAAGATGTCTTCTTAAAGCGTCTGTGGCGTAGGAGGCAACTTGTTGGACCACTCTCAGTGGAACATGCAAATTTTATTTTGCATTTAGTCGACCAAGGTGTAAAGATTATTATTATAATGTATGAGCATTAGACACAATTGCAAGACTTATGGGATTGTCCTATACAAATCATCTTAGTTTTTATTAGAAGTACTGGTGTAGAAGTCACTTTTACTGGTGTTTGGATAAGCAACAAAATCTGCCTATAAGCACTTTTTACACTTTCTACAAAACAAAGATTTTCCCCATTGTCTTCAGATAATGTTCAGCATGTATTTTGTTTCAGTAAAATAATAAAAGAGAGATTAATGTTAAGGTTTTCTAACAGAAACAAACTTGGGAAAATGAAAAATAATTTTACATTTTAAATTCTCAGGGGAATGCATAGTTTTAGGCTTAATTGTAACATGCTTTGATTTGACATCACTGTGTTTTTTGTTCTTTTTCGTATTTAATGATGAGAATGACAATTCTGGGATTAAAGTTGTATTCTTTTTTTCTCTATGAGTACACGCATGCGACTAAATAATAATTAGTTGAAGTCAGTCACTTCCAGCATGCAGCATGCAGAGGTGAGTGAATGCTCACTGCATGGTCAAGTAATGCTATCTTTTTAGTATTTTTGTGGCATTTGATTAATATTTACTTACCTTTTACTCCGATCATTTGAAATCCCCTAACAACACAAGTTTTTTTCCACTTCGTTTTTTTCCACTTCTTTGTAAGTTGTGAACTTCTTTGCAAAAATAGACAACAACTTTTGTGTACTCCTCTTAATAGCATCTATGAACAGCAGTTTTCATGTTTTAAGAAAGATAATCAATTTCATTACGATCTGGATTTTAGCTGAGCTATTCCAACATATGAAAATTCTTTAATATTAACTAATGTATTTCTGGCAATAAATGTAACATTTCTGTCAGGCTGCAAAGTGAATATGTGCCCTTGTAGCAAGTCGTGCTGCTGCTAATGTGTTTTCTTCCAATGCTGCTCTGTATTCATCCATCTTCATATCAATAATTCCCGATTTTCTTCCTGTCCCTGCTGAACAAGAGCATCACCAACAGATCATTTCTAGAACTGATAATAATAATACAACAGATAACAGATTTATAGAATCGTGGCAGCATGCTGGAGTAGCTCTATTTTTTTTTCTTTTTCTATGTTATTGAGCCATTGCGTTTTTAGTTCTGTCTGGTTTTGGTTGCTGTGGAGCTGGAAGGATTTATTTTTTTTGGTCATGACAGTCATGATCTGTCATACAGCAACAGTCTTCAGTCAGAGGTCTCTTCAGCTTTGTTGTAAGATTGACTGCTACCTTAGATCCTTCATGGTCACAGCATCACCATATTACACCAACTGAAGATGCAGAACATGACTCATGAGTTAGAACATTTAATTTCTCTTTGGGATGAACATGCTGCTGTTTGGCTGGGGTAGAGTGTTGTTTTCCCTCCGGACGTAATGTTATCCAGCCACCATGTTGCCGTTTGATCACTAACGTTCTCTATCCACTGAGGCCTTCGTGGAACATTTGCTTTTATACAAACTAAGTTGCACACAGGTGGACTGTAATTACATTGTAATATTAATTGTGTGAATAAATATGAATGGTTTGTTACCTCTCATCTCCCCCCCTCCTGTATTTGTGTCTCTTTAGAGTCTAAGAAATAAGAGATTTGTTGTTAAACCAACGGATCTTGTGAAGCAGTGGTTATCCTTTAGATGCCTTGGGTTTTTAAAAAAATGCTCTGTACTATATAGTAATATAATGGCCACTGCTGAGTGTTAGTGTGCATGTCTGTTTGTGAAACTATCTGCCCTCCGATGGACAGACAACATTTTCCATGGTGCACTGAACCTCGTCCATCCAACGATCGGTTCTTTCTGCCCTGAATGGCAAAACATTTGTACACAATGTGAACTTCAAAAGTTAGAAAACTTTGAACTACTACACCAAAAAAGTTATATTTAACAGTAGTGCAGCAAGTAAGACTTCGTAGGAAAAAAAAGAAAACAACTAAGATAAAAAACAACAACTATATCAAAACATGTTAACTTAACGAAGAACCATTAATTAGTTATTGTGACAGAGTTGCTAATTAACAACCACCTTATTTTTCTGCTTGAAGCAACATGCCACCTGTTGTTCAGCTTGTTGTGTACAAGAACAGAGCAACATATTGCAATGCATTAATCCCGGGTGTGCGCTGTTTGTGGCCCCGCTGCAGCTGGCCTGTCCTATTAGAGAAAACCCCTAGGTAATAAAGCCATGTGTCTGACAGATGGGAACTTATTTACTCTACACTGTTTTTCCTCTGTTTGTGTTCATGTTGGTGGGGAGAGTAAGGTGTCTGTTTCCCAGGGCACGGGGGGGGGGGGGGGGTTTGTAAGTAAGTTATAGTTTTTTTTTTGTTTTTGTGATATTGTTGCCTATTGTATTGTTCCAGTGCAAAAGTATTAGCTACAAAATGGCCCAACTTTAAGGCCAAAAGCATTGTAGAGCCAGTAAAATATAATTTGCAATCATATTTTCATGACTTAATCTTTCAAATTAGGCAAGTACTGAATGGAACAAGTGATTTATTGTTCAAGTGAATGCCGTAACCTGAGTCTGAAATATTAAAATAACTAATATTCATTTAATTTCACATCACAGCACATCTGGCATCGTCAGTATAAAATTTGAGTTTCTTCCTCTTATCTTCAGTGTCAACAGGAAGTTTAAACAAAATGTAAATTTGTCAGACTTCGGCCAAAGCGAGGCAAAGTCCTGACTGAGGAAGTACGTAGGTGGGATAAAAGAGTTGAAATGAAAAGGCTCAAAAAAGGCCAATCACAGATGACATGTAGCAGAAACATGTTCTTGTCCATGTTTCCCTTTTTACCCAGTTACAATAAAGACAATTTCGATTATTGCAGAATATTTTAGATTGTGAAAAGTACACATTTTAAAGTAAAAAATGCTTTCTCACTACAAGTCTGTGTTACTTTAAATTAATATATTAAAGT
This sequence comes from Poecilia mexicana, assembly GCF_051168715.1. NCBI lineage: Eukaryota > Metazoa > Chordata > Actinopteri > Cyprinodontiformes > Poeciliidae > Poecilia > Poecilia mexicana. The sequence continues at coordinate 28,914,172 of NW_028263382.1, read as the reverse complement.
ATTATGAAATGATATTATCCTACTCACTTGCCCGTTTCTTTGGACCAGACTACGGCATGTTTTTAATGACCTTACAGAGTTTTATGTTGTAATTTTGCCCTTACTAGAGTATATTATTCTTAATTCTGTTTTTACATAGTTCTTATCTTTTTATATGATTTTTATCTTTGTGTAAATCTACATTGCCTTCCAATTTGCTGCTATGGTACCTACATTTCTCCACTGTGGGGAAGGATATATATCTTTTTTTATTGATTTTCTTTTCTTTTATTAAAAGTACAACAGATATTTTTATTATATTTTCCAAGTGTTTCGTCCTTTTTTTACATGATTCTAATTTTAAAAAACAACCTCTGTGTTATTTGTTTCACAGCCATTTGATATAATTATTTCAACTTTTTTATAACTAGTATAAAAAAAACAAGCATTTCCATTAAACAGACACCAGTACAGTCACAGCTTTATGTTACAATTTTATTACCATGAGGACTCAACACATTTGTCAGTAAGAACCTGTTAATATTGGATTTTGACAGTCTTTCCCATAATGTGTTTCTTGGTATTCTGTTCAGGTCTGAACAATATTATCCAGCATTTTGGCAGAAAAATGCAAAACAGGACTCCATAAGCAGAGGCAAGAATGGCAAATATTTCCACAGCGTCGCTTAGCTTACCGGGAGAGCTGACGTATGCTGGGATAAATGTAATCCAGACTGAGGTGAATATCAGCATGCTAAAGGTAATAAACTTAGCTTCGTTAAAGTTATCAGGCAGCTTTCGAGCCAAAAACGCAAGCACAAAACATAAAACGGCCAAAAACCCTATGTACCCTAAGACAGCATAGAAGCCGATGGCTGAACCGAGATCGCACTGCAAAACGATTCTGTCCTCAAACAGCACAAAGTTCATGAAGGGGAACGGAGGACTTGTAGTTAACCAAAGTAGGCATATCAAAACTTGTATGAGCGTGAAGGCTAACACGCTGAGTCTCTGCTGTGCTGCTCCAAACCATTTCATCACGTTGCTGCCTGGACGTGTAGCCCTGAAGGCTATCAAAACCACTATGGTTTTCCCGAGAACACAGGCAATGCAGAGGACAAAGGTCATGCCGAACGCTGTATGCCGCAGCATGCAGGACCACTCGGTGGGGCGGCCGATGAAGGTCAGAGAGGAGAGGAAGCAGAGAGTCAAGGAGACGAGCAGCAGGAAGCTCAGCTCTGAGTTGTTGGCTCGTACTATCGGAGTCTCTTTGTGGGTGAAGAAGATCAGCGTGGCGATCGTAGTCAGAAAGATTCCAAGAAGCGAACACATCGCCAACACCATCCCGAGGATTTCACTGTACGACAGAAACTCAACTGGCTTTGGGACGCAGGAGTCTCTCTGGTTATTTGACCAGAACTCTGGAGGGCATTTAAAACACTGCAATGATTCTGTGAAACAAAGGGTGGGGGAGGGAAACATTTAGTGAATGCTTGAATCAAAAGACTGAATCTGTACACTGTAAGATTACCGGTTAAATTTGTAATTTCGCCTGCTGGACAAGGTATGCAGTCATGGCAGCAGATTGGCTTTCCTTTCTGGAGGAGCTTATAAGTTCCAGGGAGACATTTCTTACTGCACTCTGATACAGGTGCCTTGACACAAAGATAATCGCAACATTATATTGTATTTCACAAAAAAGCGATCATGTCCTATGAAACTGTTTGAAACAACAACAAAAAACAACTCCTTACCTCTAACAAACCATTTGCCCAGACCACAGAGATGTTGTTCATGATGAACTGTTGGTCATCTGGGAAAGACGCATCATAAATGCCAACAGTTTCTCCTTCCATGATCCCTCTTGTTGTAATTTGTAAATTTACAAGTTCATATCTTGCTGGCGAGTCTCCATTTCTGTCGAAATAAACTCTCTGCCCATTCACAGTGGTGAAATTTACTCTGTGGAGACTTTGCAAAATCTGCAAGAGACATGAATTCAAATCAAACCATAGACATCCCTATTTAACAATAAACTCTGAGTTTCTCACCTGCCATGGCTGTATGTGTTTGGGGTCGAAACAGCTCCTGCTGGACCAGGGTGCTTCGTCACCGCCACATTTAATCATCAGGTCAAGTGCATGAGCGACTGCAAAAACGGACTTGTAGACATTGTTGGTAAATCTGAGCTCAGACACATCGGTGAACTGGGATTCAACAGTCTGCAGGCTCTCAATGCCGCTGCAGGGCCGTCTTTCTGAGTTCACGGTATCATTTAGAGAACAATCAAACGCTTCTTCCCAGAAATCTTTGACAAACTGGCTGTTGGGGAACTGCGAAGGGTGGAGCTGCCTCAAGTGCTCTTCTAGTCCGGGGATTTTAGCTTTGGGCACAGTGAAACCAAGCGACCCTAGCAGGACGCTGTGTCCTTCGCCGTCTGCGAGGGACGGATCTGTTATCCACGCATCACTGCCGATCCACTGCAGTCCCGTGATGTTCTGCTTGTGCAACTCGGAAGTGAGTATTTTAATTTCCCTGTGAGACATAAAAGCCACGATGACCTTTGAAGTGGACTGCTTAATGGTTTCTGTTATTCTCTGCACAACGTGGGGTGGGTCAGAAGACGAAAACGCTTCAGAGTACTCTACGCAGACTCCGTAATCTTCTGCAGCTTGGATGAATGCCGCAATCCCATCCGAGCCATATTCATTGTCCACAGCTACGGCCCCAACCCACGTCCACCCAAAATGCCGGACCAGCTTTGCCAGAGCTTTGCTTTGGTAGTAGTCGCTGGGAATAGTTCTGAAAAAAGTTGGATGCTCTCTCCTATTGCTCAGGCAGGCACAAGTTGCAAAATGGCTGATCTATAACAGGACAACAAAACACCTCACATTAACATTCAAGAGATAATTATAGAAACTCACTCACCAATCCGAATACTAAGAGAAAACCTCAACACTTCACTGGTAGTTTGCTGACCTCTCGTCTGTAGCTTACCACAGGTATGTGAAACCTTCCAACTATCTGTGAAAATGCAATGGTTGGACTTGATCCTGAATGACCTAGAATGACCCGCACCGCCTCCGTGTCCGGGCAGCCGACGTCACCAGGGTCCTCTTGGAGCCCGCTCACCAGCGCCAACGCAGCCCTCAGTATGTCCATCGTCCCACAGTTGTCGTAGATCTTGTAACCAAGCGTCACACCGGGAAGCATTTCAGGACTTTTGTTGATCTGATTTACAGCAAAGATCATCGTTTGGGCAAATTTGAATTCTCTGAAGTTGAAACTGGAAACATACAACACAATTTGAAATCTACATGTAAAATAAAACATACATGATGCCATGAATCATTTAAAAACACAGTAATAAGGTAATTATTCAATTAATGTGAACTGAAATACGAGCCTAGCCTTACTTGTTGCATTTTCTGAAGCCTGGAATTGACTGAAAAGTGTCGGTAAAATAATCCTGGCCTGTGCGAAATGAAAAAATGCCTCCGATGATGAGATCTCCATCCTGTGCTAATTCAGGCTGTTGTGTTCCTCCTAGCAGGCGACATCCAGTCCTTCCTGGTTTTGTTAGTGCAGAGATTAGGAGCAACCTGAACAGCAGCATGGTTCCTCTCTGCTGGATGTCAGATCTGCTCATCATGTCAGGGTTTTATACATTATGGGGGTGTGTTTGTCAAAGTTTAACTCAATCTCCAGAGGCAGCAACAGACCAGTAAGACATGCTAAATTTTTATTTATTTTATTTTAATTCCATGTCGTGCAAACTCTGTACAAAATAAAACACCTAATAAACTTCTCTCTTACAGTTCAGCTCAATTTTATTCATACCACTTTCAACCAAGAAGTGTGTTATTGTCTTTTAAAAGATAATACAATCTAAAGGGGGTATTCTTTAAGAAATAATTTCTATCTACTTACATCAATTTGGAAAAGGGCATGGTAACAAGTATTTATAACTGTTTTAATAATCAAAGCAATGAAACCCTTCTTATATTCAGAAGTTTTTGCACATTTCCACTGGTACTTTGACGATCCATCATTCATCATTGATGATTTAGGTCAGGATTTAATATTACTTCCAGGCCAAAGAAACATGTTGGTAAAATTGTCAAGGATAGGAATAATCCAGGGTTTAACTGTAACTCTGCTATACAAATACTACTAAAACAATTATATAACAACAGTATATGGGAGTGGCATTGAGGAAAACCAGTTGTCTGCATGAGGTGTACCATATGTATGCGTTTGTACTCTTCATTACCGGGTGTTTAAAGATGGATGACGTTTATGTCAGTCAGAGGCTGCTGTTGATCTCATCTAGAATAGGACACACACTTGTGTGTTTTCTCTTAAGTGTCATAAAAGAAAAATTAATAGAGTAAGCTATCTGAAGGAGTCCACACCAAACTAATGCTAATGTGGCTGGCAGTAATGACATGCAGTTGACTGAAAATCAACCTGCTGGCTTTAGGGTTCCAGCAGCAGCAGAGAGGGACCAACGGACGTCCTGTAAACCCTAAAGTCATATCACAGCACTTGACAAGATTTTTGTGTATTCATTCAGAATCGTTGATTAAATGCTTTATTGTTTTTTTACTTACAAGTTGTTGGCTTTTCATGTTTGGAGTTTATATTTGGTATTATTGTGATTATAAAAGAAGACAAAAATACATCACCAAGCAAAAATATATGCACATCGGTTTCTAAGCAGCCCCACCTCAGTGTCATAATAGGAAGGTATCGCTAAATTCAATATTTTACAACCGCTTTATTATTTTAACAACTTCTTTACTCTGACATAGTTATTTATTTTTGCAAGAAGTTAAGGAATTTATTTTTCAGTTCTGGGCCTAATAAAGTGATCTGCTTTAGTCCAAACTGGATGAGGTTTTACATTTATTTTGCTATTAGAAAATCACTACCTTACTGCATTTGGCTTTTTTATTTATTTGTTTTTTGCTGTGGGTTTGTGAAAAAAACAACCCCTTTTTATGTTTTTCTTGTCCCTTTCCCCATCATGTTTTTCTTTGTATTTTTCTCCGGTTTTAGTAAAATGATGTAGCATTTTGGTATGAAAATACAAATCAGCAGTCCAAAACTGGAGGCCAGAATAGCAAATATTTCCACAGCGACACTGAACTTCCCAGGAGAGCTGACGTACGCTGGGATGAAAGTGATCCAGACAGCGCAGAATATCAGCATGCTGAAGGTGATCAGTTTAGCTTCGTTGAAATTATCCGGTAACTTTCGAGCCAGAAAAGCAAAAAGAAAACACAACATGGCAAGGAGACCTATATATCCAAGCACAGACCAGAAACCAATGGTGGAGCCTAAATCACACTCCAGAACAATTTTATCTTTGAATTCCTTAAAGTTCTTGATTGGAAGTGGAGGAGCCATTGTTAACCAGATGATGCAGATGATAACCTGTATCAGAGTAAAACCCAGAACACTGACTCTCTGCTGTGTAGGCCCAAACCATTTTGTGATATTTCTCCCTGGAAGCGAAGCTTTGAAGGCCATTAGAACCACTATGGTTTTGCCCAGAACGCAGGAGATGCAGAGGACGAAGGTGATGCCGAAGGCCGTGTGCCGCAGCATGCAGGACCAGTCAGACGGCTGGCCGATGAACGTCAGAGAGCAGAGGAAACACAGGGTCAGGGAGAAGAGCAGCAGGAAGCTCAGCTCAGAGTTGTTTGCCCTCACAAGAGGAGTTTTGCGATGTCTGAAGAAAATGGCTGCAACAAGAGCAGTCATGCAGGTTCCAAATAAGGAAGCTGTTGTTAGTAACGCCCCCATAATTTCCTCATATGAAAGGAACAGCTCCTCTTTCTTTATGCAGGCATCTCTTCCCTCATTTGACCAGAACTCTGGGAAGCATTTCAAACAGGAGATAGAATCTGCAAAAAAAATAATATTAAAGCGTATTATTTCCTTGGGATATGTCATTTTGGGGAGACGAAACTCAACAAATGCTCTACCTGGTTTTATAAACTGTTAATCTAACAAATTGGAATGCTGTTAAAATGACATTAATTGTGAAAAGAGAGACTCCAGCAGATCTTGGACTTTCCTTGTCATGTGATCTATTCCCAGCTTATTTTACAAGCTCACCCAGTCACGTGAAAATAGAGTAAACATGCTAATATTTGCCTTTCGCTCTTGCAAAGTGCTTACGTTTAATACAGAGTTCACTGAAGACTGCAGCTCTACATGCCGAGTCACCTGTAAATGATGTATCTATGCACATTTTAAGCACCATGTTGTCAGAATAATGTACCAGATTTCTAGTATCCAGTCGCCATGTCTTGGAGTAACGTAACAATGCTGACCTGCAACAACACAAGTGTGTTTCTGATTGGAGAGACCACAGTTTTCTGAACATCATTGATGATTCAGATTATATAAGGAAGTGTGTTGTTTTCCTGCTCATGAATGGCAGTGATTTTGGTTAATTATCTGACTGGGTCTCTGAAACCAGTCAAAGAATAAGAGATTCAAATTATTATTATTATTTTTACACTATTAATGAATCATTTATATTCGTCGGGCTGCACAGTGACGCAGTTGGTAGAGCTGTTGCCTTGCAGCAAGAAGGTTCTGGGTTTGATTCCCGGCCCCGGTCTTTCTGCATGGAGTTTGCATGTTCTCCCTGTGCATGTGTGGGTTCTCTCTGGGTACTCCGGTTTCCTCCCACAGTTCAAAAACATGACTGTCAGGTTAATTGGCCTCTCCAAATTGCCCCTAGGTGTGAATGTGTGTGTATGCATGGTTGTGTGTCTCTGTGTTCCCCTGCGACAGACTGGTGACCTGTCCAGGGTGAACCTCGCCTCTCGCCCGGAACGTTAGCTGGAGATAGACACCAGCACCCCAGCCGACCCCACTAAGGGACAAGGGTGTAAAGAAAATGGATGGATTTATATTTGTCGAGTCAAATTACAGCCATAGTAATGTGAGCTGGTGATATGCAAGTCAGAGTAATTTAATTTGTTTGAGTGACACTGAACCTGTGGCGTTGCTCATTTCTCCTTCTGCACATCGCACGCAGTCGTAACAGCAGACAGGTTTTCCTTTCTGGAGGACCTTATGTGTGCCGTGAGGACACTTCTCACTGCAAACTGACACAGGGACCTGCAAAAGCAAAACACACATAAACATGTAAATATATGATTTCAAACTTTACTTCTGATGCAACATGGTGACAAATGAAACATGCTGGAATGAATGTGGTTTTTTTACGCTGTTAGCTGGTTACCTGTAGTGAGTTTTTAGCCCAGATTAAAGACATGTTCTTCACACTCAGTTGTCTATCTTCGGGTAAAGACGCATCATATATTCCAACACCGACAAATTCAACTGTGTCGTTTTCTCTCGGCTGCCAGTTTATTATTTCGTATTTTGCTGGTGGGTCTCCATTGTCGTTGAAGTAGACAAAGTCTCCTTCCTTTGTTTTGAAGTGGATCTTTTGTAGTTGCTGTAAAACCTAAAAGAACAAAAACTACTGTGAAGATGAAGCAAAGCAGAAGCCGACCTGTGATTAGGAAATGTTCTTTAGAAATGTATTTTTTGGTATCATGTTCTACTAAGACGAGTCAAAACACCAGGTAAACTTACTGTGTACGGATTTAGCTGGACGTTCTTGTCACATGTTTTATTGCAGTTGAGTATTTCATGCAGAGCGTGAGCCACTGCATAAACCCCTTTATAGACATTGTAAAATATTGGCATGAGTGACATGTCAGTGAAACTGTTTTCTACTCCGGTGAGATCTTCCTCTCCGGTGCATTTTTTCTGAATCTCCCCAGAGTTTGACTGATTGAACTTACAGCTGAACAACGCCTCCCAGAACTCCCTAAATAAGACACTGTTTGATGAATTCAGCGGCTTAACGTTAAACATGAACTTTTTGATTCCGCTCACGTGCGTTTTAGGGATGGAGAGCCCTATAGCTCCATCCAGAATATGACTTTTATCCATTGCCGCAATTTGAGAATCGGAAATCCAGCCTTCGGTTCCCACCCACTGGTAGCCAGTCAGATTGTTCCTAGAAAATTCATGCAACAGCACATCCCAGTCCATGTTGGAAAGGAAAGTAACAATGACCTTTGAGGTAGATGTCTTAATAATCTCAATTATTTTTTGTATTTTCTCCAGTGGATCAGTTCTAAAGAACGATATGGAGTACTCCACACATACACCCAGCTGCTGCGCGGTCGCTATGAACGTCGCCATGCCGTTGTTTCCGTAGTCGTCGTTAGTTCTGACGGCACCGATCCAAGTCCAACCAAAATACTTGACCAGTTGGGCCAGAGCTCTGCTCTGGTAATAGTCGCTGGGTATTGTTCTCAGAAATGACGGGTACTTGGTTTTATCACTGAGACAAGCACATGTGGCAAAGTGGCTGATCTATTAAAAAAAGACAAACATTTTAAAATAATTGCTAAACAAAGATATACTTTTTTTACTTGAATTTTTATCTTTTTTTCACCCACCATTGGGATATGAAAGGGTCCTATCGCAGTCGCTATGGCTGCTGTAGGGGAGGAAGATGTTTCTCCCATTATCACCTGAACCTGTGCAGGTCTTGTACATGCCTCTGCAGGTAAAGCCTCAATGTCATTACTATTGAGCAAGGACAAGGCAACTCTTACACTTCTGGCAATGGAGCCACAGGTATCGTACATTTTGTAGCCCAGAGTAACTCCCGGCAGTAGATCTGAACTGTTGTTAATTTCCTCAATGGCAAAAAGCATGGCTTGAGCAAACTGGAAGTCTCTGAAATTTAAGCTTAAACACAGTTTTGAATAATGAAAATAGGACCAATTTAGTCTTTAAGTTGACATTAAAAAAAAACCCAATAAAATATACAAACAAAATCAGTCAAAAGAACGAATGATCTTTACCGAATTAGCTTTGTAATTCACCTGGTGCATTGCAGTCTCAGAGGGCTTTGTTCATAGTTATCTTGGCTGTTTTTCCAGCTGCTGTGGAAAGAGAAGATTCCTCCCAACATTATGTCCCCATTCCTAATGAGCTGTGCGTCCTCCAGGTCCCCTATTTGTGTGCAGGCTGGTTCCTCTGCATGAGAAGAGGACGCCACTATCAGCCAATAAAAAACGGTCCACCTTTGCCGTGGCCATGTCTGTGCGGACGCCATCCCGACACAAAGAAACGAGCTGGAAACCCTCACCTGAATATTTATACGCTGTGAACTTGCATGAGCTTCGATGACAAAACGTTAATGGTTTGTCTAACCCACAGGTTGGGGTGAGGAAAAGGGAAAACCCAAATAAACATGTCCAAAGGTACAGAAACACTTTACAGCAGCTTCTTTTGCTGTAAGAGTTCTACAGCAATATTTGCACATTTTTAATGCCGTTTATATAACATGAAAAAATTTTACTTACAACATAGTGTAAGTCTAATATTCTTACTTTCTTTTTATTGAATAGGATTTGAATGACTTTCTCAGCTGTTTTTAAAGGTTTTATTGGCTCTAGTGGCCTTTAATTGATAGTTATTTGACAGGAAAGTGGGTAACGAAAGAGGGGGAAGACATGCGGCAAGGGTCACCAGGCCAGGAATTGAACCTGTGACATCCGTGTTGAGGACTGAGGCCTCCATATGTGCGTTGTGCTTTGCCCTTTGCCCCTGTGCCACCACAGCACACCCCTCTCAGCCTTTCCTTTACCGTAGTTTCAGACAGGAAACTACGGTTTAGGTGGAATGTGTAAGCTGGAAAGTGACAGAACCGTCTACAACATATAGAAGAGTTAAGCTGGGAAAATATAAAAGCAAACATCAATAGTACAATGAAATCAAGTGGCACTTTATGACATGTTAGAAGATTGGATTATTGTCTCAGAACCTGCTTTTGGCCTGATCACAGCTTTGTCCCAGCAGATGTTTATTCACCACTGAACATGAACGTACCTCTGAAATCTTCACAGTTTACTACTGAAGTGACTTCTGCATGCAATTGATTCGACTGGACTCAATTTTATTTAGAAACATTCCAAGTGAAATTAGAAAAAAGCAAATACATTCAACACTTTTCAGATTTTTATTTGTAAAACAGCTTGAAAACCATGCATCCATTAACTTTATTCTATGTATTATGTATTCCTGATCAAAAGGCCTTTTTCAGCTCTTTTGGTACAGCTCCCAAAGAAGTTTTAGCTTGATTTGTAAAATAGGAATGCTTTTTGTGAAATATTTTATCAAATCTTTAGTTTTTATTTAACAAAAAAAAAAAAACAAACAAATAACCAAAGCACTCCAAGCAAACCCACTGAATAGAACCATAGTAGAGACAGAACCAAACTCTATAGCCAAACTACGTCCTCAGTGCAGGTTGGATTTCAAAAAAATCTATTGTCCCAACTATTATTTGGTTCCTCATCTGAGTTAGTATTTGTCCTGTTTTTGAGAACACTCTCCAAAACAAAGCTCTGCTGAGAGGAGGTTGGAGCCACTGAGAGTGAGAGCTGAGCAGCTAAAGGAACAAAAAGTTGCAGAGCTGGCTCTCACGTGATGGGAGTGTTTGTTTGATGTCTTATGAACTCAACAAACCTGCCCTCGCCAACACATGACTGGTTTAAAAAATTATTTTGGGGCACCTTTTCCCATCATGTTCTTTTTGGTGTTTTTTTCTGGTTTCAATAACATGATATAGCATTTTGGAATAAAGATACAAAATAATAATCCAAAACTGGAGGCCAGGATAGCAAAGATTTCTACAGCAACACTGAACTTCCCAGGAGAGCTGACGTACGCTGGGATGAAAGTGATCCAGACAGCGCAGAATATCAGCATGCTGAAGGTGATGAATTTGGCTTCGTTAAAATTATCAGGCAGTTTACGAGCAAGAAAAGCACAAATGAAACACAACATGGCGAGAAGTCCTATGTACCCGAGCACAGCCCAGAAACCCACAGCAGAACCCAACGAACACTCCAGGATGATTTTGTCTTTAAATTCTTTAAAGTTCTTAGATGGAAAAGGTGGAGAGATGCTTAACCAGAGGATACAGATGATCACTTGTATCAGAGTAAACCCCAGAACACTGACTCTCTGCTGCGTAGGCCCAAACCATTTCATCACGTTTCTCCCTGGAAGTGTGGCTTTAAACGCCATTAGAACCACTATGGTTTTCCCAAGAACACAGGAGATGCAGAGGACGAAGGTGATGCCGAAGGCCGTGTGCCGCAGCATGCAGGACCATTCAGACGGCTGGCCGATGAACGTCAGAGAGCAGAGGAAACACAGCTTTAAGGAGAAGAGCAGCAGGAAGCTCAGCTCAGAGTTGTTTGCTCTCACAAGAGGAGTTTTTCTGTATTTAATAAAAATGACTGCGACAGCGACAGTCACGCATGTTCCAAACAAAGAAGCCGCAGTGAGCAGTGATCCCATAATTTCTTTATATGAAAGAAACTCTGCCTCCTTCTTTATGCAGGCAGTTCGATTTTCATTTGACCAGGATTCAAGAGGGCACCGCACACAGGTGACAGAATCTGTGAAATCACAGCAAAACAGATGTTGAGCTAAGTGAACTGGTCTTGATCTTATAACTGTTTAATATTTGTATCCACTGAAATTTAGATTTGATGCAGTAGGATATATGTGATCAATGACCAATACTTAAATAAAGCAATGATAGACATGAAAAATATGGACACATAGATATATAAATACTAACTAACCTGTGCTGTTGCTTATTTCTCCCTCTGCACATCTTATGCAGTCAAAACAGCAAACAGGTCGTCCCTTCTGGAGGACTTTTTGTGTTCCTGGCGGACACTTCTCACTGCAAACTGAAACTGGCAACTGCGTAAAAATACAGTCCAAAGACAGAAATAACACAGATTGTGGTGACTTTTTCAACTATTTGAAATCATACCAGAATTAAATAATGTGGCAACTTACCTGGAGTGAGTTTTTAGCCCAAACTATTGAACCAATTTTCACATTCAGCTGTTTATCCGCTGGCAATGACGCGTCATAAAGACCAACGGCTGCAAAGTTCAATATGCCATCTTCACTCCGCTGCCAGTTTATAATCTCATATTTCGCTGGCGGATCTCCATTCTCGTTAAAATAAACCTCGTCTCCTTCCTTTGTTTTAAAGTGAATCCTTTGTAAGTGCTGTAAAATCTAACACAAGATGAATCATGACTAATAATAAATGTGGCAAAGGGCCGAGCTTTGAGTAAAAAAATGTTCTGTAGACATCATATTATTAAACTTACTGTGTACGGATCTAGCTGTACATTGATGTCACATGTTTTATTGCAGTTGAGTATTTCGTGCAGAGCGTGAGCCACTGCATAAACCCCTTTATAGACGTTGTAAAATATTGGCATGAGTGACATGTCAGTGAAGCTGTTTTCCACTGTAGTTATATCTTCCTCTCCGGTGCATTTCTTCTGAATCTCTGCCGAGTTTGATTGCTTGAACTGACAGCTGAACAACGCCTCCCAAAGCTGTGTAAATAACTCACTATTTGATGAATTCAGCGGCTTAACGTTAAACATGAACTCTCTGAGGCCACTGACATGCGCTTTGGGGATGGAAAGGCCTATAGCTCCATCCAGAATACGATTTTTATCCATCGCCGCAATCTGAGAATCAAACATCCAGCCTTCGGTTCCCACCCACTGGTAGCCAGTCAGATTGTTCACAGAAAACTCATTTAGCAACACATCCAAGTCCATGTGAGAGAGGAAGGCAACAACAACCTTTGAGTTGGATGACTTAATAACCTCAATTATCTTATGTATTTTATCAGGTGGATCAGTTCTAAAGAACGATACAGAATACTCCAGACAGATGCCCAGCTGCTCTGCAGTGTCTGTGAACGTCGCCATGCCGTTGTTTCCGTAGTCATCGTTGGATCTAACAGCTCCGATCCAAGTCCAACCCAAGTGTTTGACCAGATGGGCCAGAGCTCTGCTCTGGTAATAGTCACTGGGTATTGTTCTGAGAAATGAGGGGTACTTGGTTTTATCACTGAGACAAGCACATGTGGAAAAATGGCTGATCTGATGAAGAAAAAAACAATACTGCTTTTTATTTTAACAAATTGTTTTGTAAAAGAAAATGCTCAACAAACTACATGGACATTTTCACCCACCATTGGGATATGAAAGGGTCCAACAGCAGTGGCAATGGCTGCACTGGGAGAGGAAGACGTTTCTCCCATTATCACCTGAACCTGTGCAGGTCTTGTACATGCATCTGCAGGTAGAGCCTCAATGTCATTACCGTTGAGCAAGGTCAGCGCAACTTTTACACTTCTGGCAATGAAACCGCAGGCATCGTACATTTTGTAGCCCAGAGTAACTCCCGGCAGTAGATCTGAACTGTTGTTAATTTCCTCAATGGCAAAAAGCATGGCTTGAGCAAACTGGAAGTCTCTGAAATTTAAGCTTTGAAGAAAAACATGTGAAATCATAACCAATTTGATCTTCATTTCAACAACATGCAAGATAACCGAGTCACTTTTATACCAGCGTAGCGTCGTGATTCACCTGGTGCATTGCAGTTGCCGAGGTTTTTGTTCATAATCATCTTGACTGTTCCTCCAGCTGCTGTGGAACGAGAAGACTCCTCCCAACATAATGTCTCCTTTCTTTATCAGCTGGGCATCCTCCAGGTCGCCTCTATGCGTGCAGGTTTGCTCCTCAGCCAGAGACAAAGACGACGCCAACAACAAACAAAAAAGCTTCAGTCGCCACTCTGGCTGCCTCCCTGCAGACATTGTGCCGGGTGAAAGAACCGTGTTTAAAAACCTGCACGAATATTTATACTTTATGTATTCACTTGAGATGTAATGAATAAACAATGTTGCTTTAACCTCCTGGGCGGGGTGAGGAAGAGGGAAGGCCCTAGTAAATATGAGTAAAAGTACAGAATGGTTTTATTTTTTTTATTTTGCAGAAGTTTCATTTTCAAACTTTTCTAGCATGACATTTACCTCAAACTTCTGCAATTTAAAAAAAAAGCAAATTTAATGTTTATTTTTTTTCAAAATCTGTACAATTTCTAATAGTTCGGCAAAGGTGATTTCTGTTTGGTTGCCATGGTTAAAGCAATGGACTGCTCGAAAGCAAAGTTGGGAACTGTCACCGTGTTGTGATGGTTTAGTATGAATAATCTGTGGGGAAAAAAATTCAAGCTCCTCCACATCCACTTTAAGCTATTATTGCCATCTACAGAAATTCACTGTTCCCGGTCAGAAACAACCAATCAGAGTCAGGAGGAAGGTCTTAGCTCTGTCAATCATGCTGCTGCATCCGAAGCTCAAGATGCAAATGGAAAAGAAACAACTTACTGTTTGAGGAAAACTGTTTATCCACAGGCGTTTAACTTGGGCGGCCATGTTAACTAGCCTCTGCTACGCTAGAGCTTTTGCAGAAGCTGTAGCGTGGCAGAGAGCAGGGATGAGGGTGTGAGCAGCGCGTACACATACACAAAAAAAACAAATAAAGTAGCTGTGAACCTTTAGCAGGGGATTATTTTTAAAAACTTTTATTTCAGCTTTATTTATACATGTTGTCCTATTGAGATTGAAGCATATGAACTGAGGCATAGAAACATTTTAAGTCACACAGTTATTTCAGAGCACCCTTCCCCATCATGTTCTTTTTTGTATTTTTTTCTGGTTTTATCAGCATGATGTAACATTTCGGAATAAAGATACAAACTAATAATCCAAAACTGGAGGCCAGGATAGCAAAGATTTCTACAGCGACACTGAACTTCCCAGGAGAGCTGACGTACGCTGGGATGAAAGTGATCCAGACAGCGCAGAATATCAACATGCTAAAGGTGATGAATTTGGCTTCGTTAAAATTATCAGGCAGTTTACGAGCAAGAAAAGCACAAATAAAACACAAGACGGCAAGAAATCCTATGTACCCGAGCACAGCCCAGAAACCAACAGCTGAACCAAGAGAACACTCCAAGATGATTTTATCTTTGAATCCTTCAAAGTTTTTAGATGGAAAAGGTGGAGAGATGCTTAACCAGAGGATACAGATGATCACTTGTATCAGAGTAAACCCCAGAACACTGACTCTCTGCTGCGTAGGCCCAAACCATTTCATCACGTTTCTCCCTGGAAGTGTGGCTTTAAACGCCATTAGAACCACTATGGTTTTCCCAAGAACACAGGAGATGCAGAGGACGAAGGTGATGCCGAAGGCCGTGTGCCGCAGCATGCAGGACCATTCAGACGGCTGGCCGATGAACGTCAGAGAGCAGAGGAAACACAGCTTTAAGGAGAAGAGCAGCAGGAAGCTCAGCTCAGAGTTGTTTGCTCTCACAAGAGGAGTGTTCCTGTGTGCGACAAAAATGACTGCGACAGCGACAGTCATGCATGTTCCAAACAAAGAAGCCGCAGTGAGCAGTGATCCCATAATTTCGTTATACGAAAGAAACTCTGCCTCCTTTTTGATACAAGCGTCTCTATTTTCATTTGACCAGGATTCAAGGGGGCACCGCACACAGGTGACTGAATCTGTGAAATCAATTGAGCAACAGACGTGGAGAGTTAAAAGACTTAACTTAAGGGCTTGTTTTTGTTGCATTAATGTCATTTGTAGGCTTATCGAGAATTAACGGCACATGAATTAGCGCAGAATTCGAAAAGCTAAAAACAGCTTTTTGCTAATTGAAAATTTTGATTTCAATTAGCATTTTTTTCTGTCACACGTTTTGCCTTTAGCTCTAACTTGCCTGTGCTGTTGCTTATTTCTCCTTCTGCACAGTGTAAACAGTCATAACAACAAACAGGTTTTCCTTTCTGCAGGACTTTTCGTTTTCCCGGTGGACACTTCTCACTGCAAACTGAGACAGGCATCTGCACAAGAAACGCCACACGTTAAGAAAAATAATAATAAAATACAATATGTTGCCATTTTTGATAAAAGCTTACCATCGGTGAATTTTGAGCCCAAACTATTGACTCAATGTGCACATCCATCTGTCTGTCCTCTGGCAACGACGCATCATACAGACCCACTACTGCAAATTCCACAGGGCCATTGTCTCTTCTCTGCCAGTTTATGATTTCATATTTTGCGGCTGGATCTCCGTTTTCATTAAAGTACACTTCATCCCCTTCCTTTGTTTTGAAATAAATCTCTTTTATTTGATGTAAAATCTAAAGAAATGTGTAAAATCAATACAAGGTAGTCACTTTTTTTGCTGTATTGACGACTTTGTTTTAACAGTTTACTCATTTCCTGGTAGCCTTTCATCGTAACTTTGATCACAGTAAACACCGAGCTCACCGTGGGCGGATCTAGCTGTGCGTTGCCGTCACATGTTTGGTTGCAGCTGAGGATATTGTGCAGAGCGTGGGCAACAGCATACACTCCTTTATACATGTTGTTAAATATGGGCATGAGCGACATGTCTGTGAAGGTGTTTTCCACTCCTGTCAGATCCTCCTGTCCTGTGCATCGTGTCTTAATCTCCACTGAGTACGACGGCTTAAACTCGCAGCTGAATAACGTCTCCCAAAACTCTGTGAACAAGTCGTTGTTTGATGAAAACAGTGGCTCCACGTTCAGTATGAACTCTGGGAGGCCGCTGACGTGCGCTTTGGGGATGGAGAGGCCAACGGCTCCGTCTAGGATGTGGTTCCTGTCTCCTGCTGCGGTCTGGAAATCAAATATCCAGGCCTCGGTTCCCACCCACTGGTAGCCGGTTAGGTTGTGGCTGGAGAACTCGTGTATAATCACATCCATGTCGGCTTGGGAGAGGAAAGCAACGATCACCTTTGAAGTCGAAGCCTTGATGGTGTTAATTATCTTTTGGATTTTGTCGGCTGGATCCGTCCTGAAGAAAGACATGGAATATTCAAGGCAGATGCCCAGATGCTGAGCAGTCTCCGTGAACGTCGCCATGCCGCTGTTGCCGTAATCATCATTCGTTCTGACGGCTCCGACCCAAGTCCATCCAAAGTGCTTCACCAACTGGGCCAGAGCTCTGCTCTGATAGTAGTCGCTGGGTATTGTTCGGAGAAACGAAGGATATTTGGATTTGTCACTCAGACAAGCACATGTGGCAAAGTGGCTGATCTACAACAGAAAAATTCATAAAGATATCATATTATACTGATTAAAACACATTTTTACAGCAGAAACATACAAAAACGATACATTAAAATTAACTCATTTACAAAAGTGCAGCGGTTGCCAGTTTTACCCACAATTGGTATAAAAAACGGTCCAATGACAGTGGCTATCGCTGTGCTCGGAGAGGAAGAGGCTTCTCCCATTATGGCCTGCACTTGCGCAGGTCTTCCACATTCCTTGGAAGGAGCAGACACATTTTCATAATCGTTAAGCAAGGCCAACGCAACCTTAACACTTCTGGCGTTGAAGCCACACGTGTCATAGATTTTGTAGCCCAGAGAGACGCCTGGCAGCAGGTCTGAGCTGTTGTTTATCTCCTCGATGGCAAAAAGCATAGCCTGGGCTAACTGG
The DNA here is from genome assembly GCF_051168715.1 of Poecilia mexicana. Classification (NCBI taxonomy): domain Eukaryota; kingdom Metazoa; phylum Chordata; class Actinopteri; order Cyprinodontiformes; family Poeciliidae; genus Poecilia; species Poecilia mexicana. The sequence continues at coordinate 28,896,686 of NW_028263382.1, read as the reverse complement.
AACTCTCTGAAATTCAAACTTCATTCAAGACAGTGATTAATAATTTGCAAAGTGTTCAGTTTCTTCTGGGAAATCAGCAATGACAGAAAATTGAGAAACGGGTAATGGTAAACAAAACCATGATGTCTTTTAGTTTCTAAGCACCTGATGTGTTTATTTCAACATTTTTTTTTTTATGAAAATACCCATTGGATAGAATTACCTGGTACATTGCAGTGGAAGAGGCTTTTCAGTGTAAGTCTCCTCTCTTTCTTTCCAGTTGTTGTGGAAGGAAAAAAGCCCCCCCAACATAACGTCTCCATCCTTCACTAGCTGAGGGCTTTCTAAATCCCCGTTCTGACTGCATACAAGCTCTGCAGCCTGAGAAAAACATGCTGCCAACAAGAGCTGTAATATTAACCAACCCTGCCGTAAGCTTCTCTTAGCAGACATCATGCTGAGCAGTAGCTACACTGACAGGTGGCGTCACATGTGCAGAAACATGGGCAGCGCTTGTATTTATGCTTTTGTGAGCAGCGTACTCTGCGTCGGAAAAGTGACTTTTCATCTCTGTGGACCTGTAAGGTTGGGGGCCGAGTGAAGAAGTCTGCAAGCAATGAAATTAAATAAAAGTAGAAGGTAAAACCATTAAGGCTGAGAAATAATTTCAAAAACCTTAATAAAGTGTTACGTTAGCAAACAGAAGCATGAACCCAGCCTTAGGCTAAACTCCTGACAGCAAAATATCAACACAGAATCAGGAAAACTCAACAAAACAAACAAAAAGTAAAAAATAAATAAATAAATACACCCCTAGGATTTTGAAATAGAGCAAAAAATAATCCTGATGCTGACCTACAGATAAATAATGTTCTTAAACTGTTTAAGGTTGAATTTTTGGCTCAAACTTGGTTTTTATTTGCCTCTGGATGACAAAGAAAATGTATTTGTGGGTTTTATTCTAGAACAAAGAAAAAAAATGTGTTTCTTATCTTCCAGCTCAAGAGCAGTAATCTGTTCAGTGTTTGCCATCAACAGGTGGTTAAATCAGGCCTTGCTACACATTTTAACTATGAAGACTGAGCGAAATAAATATTGGTCATATTTTTCTTATAGATACAATTTTAATGAGGCTATGGTTCAAACCAGATATTGGTAGCAACTCAACTAATCCACGCAACATTGACCGACTGAGTTGATCCGGTTCTTCAATCTGATTGATTTTAAGTCTTTGGGAGCTGATCGATGCACGATGATCTTCAGTTCTTTCCTTGGCTTTTCAGTGGCAATTTCATTTCTTTTTCTGAAATTATTAGGCTGTGTGTTTGGGACAAAACACTTGTTTTCCACCTCAGATTCATGTGATGAATGTCTAAAGTTCACTTTTCCATTAATCCTTCTTCCAGTTATCAACTTCAACCTTTCACTGTTGCCATGGTGATTTGTGAAAAAAATATGTATTGTGCATCTGTAGGAGGATTTCTTTCCTAATACCTTTAGATTTAATCTATTTTCTCCTCTAAAACACATCCGTTTTTTTTTTTTTAAAAAAAGGTTATGAAATATGGTGCTTACATCGTAAAAGATTAAAAAAAGTCTCCTTGACACATTAACAAAATTCAACAATGCAGTCAAAATGTTAAAAAGCCAAAATAACTGACAAAGATTATTGTTTTTAAAAGCTGTGAAACTTTTAATGAACTACAAAATGTTATGAAACATGTAGATAAGCTATCCTCTAATTTATGAGCAATAAAAACACACATGGATACATTGGGGTCACTATGGCAACATGAATATAAATAATAAAGAATAGATATTTCTCCAGAGTCAAAACAAAACTTAGTTTTGAATCATTGAATCAATAAATAATCAGGGCCTGTGTTCTCAAAGAGTCCTCTCTGAGGCTGATTAAAAATCCTGCTCATATTTTGTCATCTGCTCAAACTTTACCTTAAGTTTGTGAAAAACTTAACAAGGTAAAGTTCTAAGAAAATTTTCAGAATTCCCAAAAGAATTTTCCTAACAAGGAAATCGCTAAAAGCGACATTTACTCTTAAGCTTCTCTGAGAATACGGGTCCAGGTTTCTAGTGATGGGTGATAAAAAATATGATTTGCTTTCTTAGACATGTATAATACAAGACAAAGAAAAAGTTTTAGAAAATATACAGACACATTTCATAATAAAGACACTTCATCATACACCATGTTCCTGACTTATTTTGATGGTCCCGGTCCCATCATACTCTTTTTAGTATTTTTTTCTGGTTTTATCAACATGAGATAACATTTGGGGATGAAAATACAAATTAGTAATCCAAATGTAGAGGCCAGGATAGCAAAGATTTCTACAGCGACACTGAACTTCCCAGGAGAGCTGACGTACGCTGGGATGAAAGTGATCCAGACCGCGCAGAATATCAACATGCTGAAGGTGATGAATTTGGCTTCGTTAAAATTATCAGGCAGTTTACGAGCCAGAAAAGCACAAATAAAACATAATGTGGCGAGAAGTCCAATGTACCCAAGCACAGCCCAGAAACCCACAGCTGAACCCAACGAACACTCCAAGATGATTTTGTCTTTAAATTCCTTAAAGTTCTTGGACGGAAAAGGAGGAGAAGTTGTCAACCAGACGATACAGATGATAACTTGCATAAGTGTGAAGCCCAGAACTCCAAGTCTCTGCTGTGTGGCTCCGAACCATTTCATCATATTTCTACCGGGGCGTGTCGCATTGAACGCCATTAAGACCACCATGGTTTTCCCCAGGATACAAGAGATGCAGAGGACGAAGGTGATGCCGAACGCCGTGTGCCGCAGCATGCAGGACCAGTCAGACGGCTCTCCCATGAAGATCAGAGAGCAGAGAAAACACAGGGTCAGGGAGAAGAGCAGCAGGAAGCTCAGCTCAGAGTTGTTTGCCCTCACAAGAGGAGTTTTCCTGTATTCGACAAAAATAAGAGCAACAACTACAGTCATACACGATCCAAATAAGGATGCTGCAGTGAGCAATGCTCCCATAATTTCTCTATGTGACAAAAACTCTGCCTCCTTCTGAACACAGGCATCTCTTTTTTCATTTGACCAGAAGTCAAGAGGGCATCTGATGCAAGAGACAGAATCTGAAAGGCAAAAAGAAATATTAGATATGTTAGTGTCTTCATTTATTTTCAACCATTTTTCTTCAAATGTTTCACACAGATTATGCAGAAATGTTTTACCTTCTAAGTAATTATGACAGTGAATTACATTGTTAAAGGGACTGAGGGATGGTGTTATGTATTTTCCAGGCACCAATAAGTAGAGGACTTGCGTTGAGTTGTTATAAAAATGCTGAATATGTCAAACATAAATTTTAAAAAATGACTTTGCAATTTGGCACCTTGAAGTCGCCTCTGTCTCTTTAAGAAGCTCCTACTCTTTCTGACTGTCCTTCAACATCACCTCATCATGTACAGATCTGGAAAACGTTAGAGCCCACTGCACTGAGGCCGATTCAAAACCTCCTGGTTATTCCACCAGATACTGATTTCTGAGTTAAAACATTAGTATTGTTGTTTCTAAATGAAGATTAATTTGTTGTCTTTCCATTATCAGAGGTCAGAAAACACTGCGTCTTAATCATTGTTTTGACCGTTTCACATTTTCTGCAAATAAATAAAACAATTTTGCTTGAATTTCAGAGACAATTTTATTCAAAGATATAAATATAAAAATAAAATCAGAGAAACTGATCATTTTAAGTGCTCTCTTAATATTTTCCAGAGCTGCATAACACTTCATTTTATAAATATCGCAGTATTTTTGTACTATTTAGAATATTATCTGTTGCTTCTTCATGTATTAAATATTATCTAACCTGTGCTGTTGCTTATTTCTCCCTCTGCACAACTTATACAGTCGTAGCAGCAAACAGGTTTTCCTTTCTGGAGAACCTTGTGTGTTCCTGGGGGACACGTCTCACTGCAAACCGAAACAGGTACCTGCATGGAAACAAACAATAGGAATGAAGTAAAAAAATAAAAAGTAAATTTCTGGGTCTTTTCCCTAAGAATGGGGTGAAATTCTTTGCCATAGTATCTGCAGTAGGATTACCTGCTTTGAATTTCGAGCAAAAACTACAGATTTCTCCTGCACATTCATCTGCTCGTCTGCTGGTAAAGACGCGTCGTAAAGACCGACGCTCACAAAGCTCACAGGGCCGTTTTCTCTTGGCTGCCAGTTTATAATCTCATATTTTGCTGCCGGGTCTCCATTCTCATCGAAGTAAACCTCTTCTCCTTCCTTTGTTTTGAAGTGAATTCTTTTTATATGCTGTAAAATCTAAAGAATGAAGAGCTAACATATAGCAAACCATGTACTTACATTAACTCAAATAAAATCATTTGTGAGATCTCATGTTTTACGTTAAAAAAGATTCTCTTTAACAACTGTTTTATGATGTCAGGTGTGTTAATGTTGATATCAGGCTCACCGTTAATGGGTCTAGTGGCAGCTTGTTGTTGCATGTTTTATTACAACCTAGAATATTGTGCAGAGCGTGAGCCACTGCATAAACTCCTTTATACATATTGTTAAGTATAGGCATCATTGACAAGTCGGTGAAGCTGTTTTCCACTCCAGTCAGATTCTCATGGCCAGTGCAGAGCCTCTGTGTTTCTCCTGCTTCTGACTGTTTGACCTTGCAGCTAAATAACGCCTCCCAGAACTCCACAAACAAGTCATTGCTGGTTAAATACAGCGGTTTCACATCAATTATGAACTCTTTGAGTCCACTGACGTTCGCTTTGGGGATGGAAAGACCTATGGCTCCGTCCAAAATGCGCTTATTGTCTCTCGAGGCGCTCTGAAAATCAAAGATCCAGGCCTCGGTGCCGACCCACTGGTAGCCAGTCAAGTTGGCCCTGGAAAACTCTTTCAGCATAACATCCATGTCTGCTGGGGAAAAGAAAGCAACGATCACCTTCGAGGTGGAAGACCTGACCGTTTCGATTATCTTTTGTATCTTGTCCCACGGATCTGTCCGGAAAAAACTTAGAGAATACTCCAGACAGATGCCCAGCTGCTCGGCAGTCTCCGTGAACGTGGCCATGCCGTTGTTGCCGTAGTCATCGTTTGTTCTAATAGCCCCGATCCAAGTCCAACCAAAGTGCTTCACCAACTGGGCCAGAACTCTGCTCTGATAGTAGTCGCTGGGTATTGTTCTGAGAAATGACGGGTACTTGGATTTATCACTGAGACAAGCACACGTGGAAAATTGACTTATCTAAAATAAAATAATTACACAGCCTTAGATCAACACATATATTCTCACATTTTCTGTCTCTTTTACATTGCAAGGTGTATCAAAATGATGTCGATGTTAACAGCCTCACCCACCAGTGGGACAGAAAACGGTCCAATGACGGAGGCTATAGCCATGCTCGGAGACGACGAGGCTTCCCCCATTATAGCCTGCACTTGTGCAGGTCTTGCGCATGCCTCGGAAGTTGCAGACACATTTGCATTACCATTGACCAAGGCCAGAGACACTTTAATACTTCTAGCAATGGAGTCGCAAGTGTCGTAAATCTTACAGCCCAGATAAATCCCTGGTAGCAGGTCTGAGCTGTTATTGATCTCCTCGATGGTGAAAAGCATAGCCTGGAGCATCTGGAATTCTCTGAAATTCAAACTTGATTGACAAAGTTTTACACAGCTGGCATGATAATCAGCCCCTTATGAAAATCATAAAACAAAACATTTTAATTGTGAAATGAAAACAAAAGTCTAAACATTTAGAAATGGTGTTTATGTAAATAGATTACCTGGTGCACTGTAGGTGTGGAGGTTTTTCCTCATAAAGAGTCTCCACTTCGTTCCAGCTGACATGGAGAGAGAAGACTCCCCCCAGCATGATGTCTCCATCCTTCACTAGTTGTGGGAACTCCGGGTCTCCGATGTGTGTGCACAGTTGCTGTTCAGCATGAGAAAAATATGCCAACAACAACAGAAGCAGAAAGACCCAACCCTGCTCTGGTTGTTTCATTCTAGACCTTTTGCTGAGGGACGGAGCTAAATCACCTGGCAACATCACATATACATTAATGGTGGATGGAGACATCCACCAATATTTATGCTATTCTGAAGAGGCACATGATGGCTGAAGAGAACAATAATGCATCTCTCAGGAGATGTGAGACGGAGCATGACCAAATGAAGAAAGTGGTGAAGTAGAGGTTAAGTATTGCATGTTTAAGGGTGTATTTCCTGTCCTGTCTGTTATGACTTATGGTGAAAGTTCAGTGCGGTTCTGAACTATGGGAATGACAGTGATCTAAAAGACATTATTTTGAGATCAGGTCCAGATGATCCATCTGATGGATTTACTCTGTGTGGAAAATAAGACAAGATACAATGAATAAACAACCAAACCATTGACAGCCAGCAGAGCGCTGTCTATGTAATACGCCAGCGGCAACAATTGTTGCCATATTTACATATACTCATATTGTGATTAAAAGGTCCATGCGGTGATAAAATTCTCATCATATGTGATTAGAGGATCCTTCAAAGAACATATGTACAAGATATTTTAGCTATTTTTATTTATTAAAGTATTTTATTGACTTCCACTTGTAAAAGTTTGAAACAGACATTTACCTCCAGCGTCACAGGCAGGAAGTAAAGAGGTCTGGTCATGTGACCATTCACACTGGATACATGAAATTGGTATCGAAATCCTAAATATTTTATTTTTAAGCTGTTGGTAGCTAATTTCAATTAGCTACCAACAGCTAAAACATCACATTTGGAGCTTTCAAAAGTAAAAAAAAAAAAAAAAAAATCTGGCAACAAATGTTGCCAGGTAAGGCTTTATTCTCTCTAGACCAGAGGTCTCATTCTTGCGGTCCGAAGGCCAATTGAGGCCCGCAGGACGATGTGATATTAATGCGGCCCACAGGGTGAGGGGATCTCTGAAGGAAGTCCTGCCCACCGTTTCTTGTCATGGCTGACATTTGGTGCTAGGCTAAGCTACACTGACTTCATGCACACTACCCTTGTAACAATAGTGCGGCGGATGATGGAACAGTCCGGTACCAGTTGCCCTTCCCTGCAGTCGCCATTCCGGTACTTTCTACCATTGACAAATGCCATGATCAAACCCGTATAAAGGCGACTGCTACGTGGCTCCTTGTCATCCGCCGCGCTGTTGTGACAAGTAGATGCGGTAATGAAGTCACGCGTCGAGATGTTCTCCATACTTTGTTAGCTGGCTAAAGACTTCTAGTAGAACAAGAGCGACGCCAAGTGGAATAAACTTAGAGTGCGTTCACACTGCAGCCGAAAGTGACCCAATTCTGATTTTTTTTTTTAAGGTAATGCGACCTGTATCTTTGAATGCGACCCATATCCGATACGTATTCAATTCAAATGCGACCTAACGTCCACATTCGCATTCATCTGAACTGAACGTCACTGATACTCAACAAATTATGCGTCCTGATACACGCAAGTGGGAAGAAAAACAACTATGACGGACTATAATGAGGATTAAGTTAATATGCTGCTCCGGTTGAACAACTTCAAATATGTAAGCTAAGCTCCACCATTAGCCTCCATATTTACTTCCACAAACACTGAGCTCTTCTTCTTTTTATGTCTATGGGCAGAACACTGACGCTATTGCGCCCTCTACTGCGCATGCGGGACACTTTCAGGTCGTTTGCCCGTTCAGACTGCAGAACACATAGAGATCGCATATGCCCGGCAGTGTGAACGGCCCGGCAAACAATATCCGATTTGACAAAAAATTGTGTCACTTCAGGCTGCAGTGTGAACGCACCTAAATTTTGTCACACCCTCATCATGTCTTTGTCAAAGCCAAAGCCTGCAGTTCATGTATTGGAGAAATAATTACATGTTGACATTTTAGGATATTTTTTAAATGCTTTGTGAGGAATCCTTTATGCGGCCCAGCTTCACCCCGACTCTGCCTCCAGCATCCCCAGGCAAACTGAGTTTGAGACCCCTGCTCTAGACAAAGTAGATTATTTGACAGTAATCTCTTTATAAATACACATTTCAAAGTTATAAAGCTGTAAGAATTATCTGTACTCTGTGCCTAAAAAAAATCAACAACTTTAGCTTGTCATTTAAGTGTGCTAAAGTCAATATAGGATCTGTTTTGTATTTATCTCCTTTTCCCCATATCTTGATTCTTTTGTTTCACAAAAGCTTGGATATTTCAACTTTCTGACTGTAACCACCATATAGTTTTTAAATTTTTTGTTATGGAATTCAAGTCACTTTTCTCAAACATCAATAAAAAAGGGAAGACATTCAATTTTATTAGGATCATATTATCAATCATAACAATTGAGAAAATAAGCATTTCTGGTAGGAGTCACATACAAAAAACATGGATGTTTCAAAACTAAATACAATGAAATATTAACACACAGATCAATTAATTTTAGAATCTCTCAAGCAAATCAAAAACAAATCATTAGAGGCACATTTATTTCTCTTGAACATCTCCGAGTGTTTCTCCTTGACATTTTAATTAAACTATATGAATATAAAATGCTTGCATTACATTGGAAGAATTCAGATTATAAAATGTCTTGACTTGTTAAAATGGTTTTTAACCCCCCTTTTCCATCATACTCTTTTTAGTATTTTTTTCCGGTTTAATCAATATGAGATAACATTTGGGGATGAAAATACAAATTAGTAATCCAAATGTGGAGGCCAGGATAGCAAAGATTTCAATAGCAACACTGAACTTCCCAGGAGAGCTGACGTACGCTGGGATGAAAGTGATCCAGACCGCGCAGAATATCAACATGCTGAAGGTGATGAATTTGGCTTCGTTAAAATTATCAGGCAATTTACGAGCAAGAAAAGCACAAATAAAACATAATGTGGCGAGAAGTCCAATGTAACCAAGCACAGCCCAGAAACCCACAGCTGAACCCAACGAACACTCCAGGATGATTTTGTCTTTAAATTCCTTAAAGTTCTTGGACGGAAAAGGAGGAGAAGTTGTCAACCAGACGATACAGATGATAACTTGCATAAGTGTGAAGCCCAGAACTCCAAGTCTCTGCTGTGTGGCTCCGAACCATTTCATCATATTTCTACCAGGGCGTGTCGCATTGAACGCCATTAAGACCACCATGGTTTTCCCCAGGACACAAGAGATGCAGAGGACGAAGGTGATGCCGAACGCCGTGTGCCGCAGCATGCAGGACCAGTCAGACGGCTCTCCCATAAAGATCAGAGAGCAGAGGAAACACAGAGTCAGGGAGAAGAGCAGCAGGAAGCTCAGCTCAGAGTTGTTTGCCCTCACAAGAGGAGTTTTCCTGTATTTGACAAAAATAAGAGCAACAACTACAGTCATACACGATCCAAATAAGGATGCTGCAGTGAGCAATGCTCCCATAATTTCTCGATGTGACAAAAACTCTGCCTCCTTCTGAACACAGGCATCTCTTTTTTCATTTGACCAGAAGTCAAGAGGGCATCTGATGCAAGAGACAGAATCTGAAAGGCAAAAAGAAATATTAGACATGTTAGTATCTTAATTTATTTTCAACCATTTGTCTTCAAATGTTTCACACAGATTATGCAGAAATGATTTACCTTCTAAGAGATTATGACAGTGAATGGCATTGTTAAAAGGGACTGAGGGATTATGTTATGTATTTTCCAGGCACAAATAAGTAGAGGACTTGTGTTGAGTTCTTACAAAAATGCTGAATATGTCAAACATAAATTTTAAAAAATGACTTTGCAATTTGGCACCTTGAAGTCGCCTCTGTCTCTTTAAGAAGCTCCTACTCTTTCTGACTGTCCTTCAACATCACCTCATCATGTACAGATCTGGAAAACGTTAGAGCCCACTGCACTGAGGCCGATTCAAAACCTCCTGGTTATTCCACCAGATACTGATTTCTGAGTTAAAACATTAGTATTGTTGTTTCTAAATGAAGATTAATTTGTTGTCTTTCCATTATCAGAGGTCAGAAAGCACTGCGTCTTAAACATTGTTTTGACCGTTTCACATTTTCTGCAAATAAATAAAAAAATTTTGCTTGAATTTCAGAGACATGTTGTCAGTAGTTCATAGAATGAAAATTAAAATTTTACTCAAACATATAAATATAAAAAGTAAAATCAGAGAAACTGATCATTTTAAGTGCTCTCTTAATATTTTCCAGAGCTGCATAAAATTTCATTTTATATTTCCCCAACAAAATACAGTATCTCAGTATTTTTGTACTATTTAGAATATTATCTGTTACTTCTTCATTTATTAAATATTATCTAACCTGTGCTGTTGCTTATTTCTCCCTCTGCACAACTTATACAGTCGTAGCAGCAAACGGGTTTTCCTTTCTGGAGAACCTTGTGTGTTCCTGGGGGACACGTCTCACTGCAAACCGAAACAGGGACCTGCATGGAAACAAACAATAGGAATGAAGTAAAAAAATAAAAAGTAAATGTCTGGGTCTTTTCCCTAAGAATGGGGTGAAATTCTTTGCCATAGTATCTGCAGTAGGATTACCTGCTTTGAATTTCGAGCAAAAACTACAGATTTCTCCTGCACATTCATCTGCTCGTCTGCTGGTAAAGACGCGTCGTAAAGACCGACGCTCACAAAGCTCACAGGGCCGTTTTCTCTTGGCTGCCAGTTTATAATCTCATATTTTGCTGGCGGGTCTCCATTCTCATCGAAGTAAACCTCTTCTCCTTCCTTTGTTTTGAAGTGAATTCTTTTTATATGCTGTAAAATCTAAAGAATGAAGAGCTAACATATAGCAAACCATGTACTTACATTAACTCAAATAAAATCATGTGTGAGATCTCATGTTTTACGTTAAAAAAGATTCTCTTTAACAACTGTTTTTTGATGTCAGATGTGTTAATGTTGATATCAGGCTCACCGTTAATGGGTCTAGTGGCAGCTTGTTGTTGCATGTTTTATTACAACCTAGAATATTGTGCAGAGCTTGAGCCACTGCATACACTCCTTTATACATATTGCTAAGCATAGGCATCTGTGACATGTCGGTGAAGCTGTTTTCCACTCCAGTCAGATTCTCATGGCCAGTGCAGAGCCTCTGGGTTTCTCCTGCTTCTGACTGTTTGACCTTGCAGCTAAATAACGCCTCCCAGAACTCCACAAACAAGTCATTGCTGGTTAAATACAGCGGTTTCACATCAATTATGAACTCTTTGAGTCCACTGACGTTCGCTTTGGGGATGGAAAGGCCTATGGCTCCGTCCAAAATGCGCTTATTGTCTCTTGAGGCGCTCTGAAAATCAAAGATCCAGGCCTCGGTGCCGACCCACTGGTAGCCAGTCAAGTTGGCCCTGGAAAACTCTTTCAGGATAACATCCATGTCCGCATCGGAAATAAAAGCAACGATCACCTTCGAGGTGGAAGACCTGACCGTTTCGATTATCTTTTGTATCTTGTCCCACGGATCTGTCCGGAAAAAACTTAGAGAATACTCCAGACAGATGCCCAGCTGCTCGGCAGTCTCCGTGAACGTGGCCATGCCGTTGTTGCCGTAGTCATCGTTTGTTCTAATAGCCCCGATCCAAGTCCAACCAAAGTGCTTCACCAACTGGGCCAGAACTCTGCTCTGATAGTAGTCGCTGGGTATTGTTCTGAGAAATGACGGGTACTTGGATTTATCACTGAGACAAGCACACGTGGAAAATTGACTTATCTAAAATAAAATAATTACACAGCCTTAGATCAACACATATATTCTCACATTTTCTGTCTCTTTTACATTGCAAGGTGTATCAAAATGATGTCGATGTTAACAGCCTCACCCACCAGTGGGACAGAAAACGGTCCAATGACGGTGGCTATAGCCATGCTCGGAGACGACGAGGCTTCCCCCATTATAGCCTGCACTTGTGCAGGTCTTGCGCATGCCTCGGAAGTTGCAGACACATTTGCATTACCATTGACCAAGGCCAGAGACACTTTAATACTTCTAGCAATGGAGTCGCAAGTGTCGTAAATCTTACAGCCCAGATAAATCCCTGGTAGCAGGTCTGAGCTGTTATTGATCTCCTCGATGGTGAAAAGCATAGCCTGGAGCATCTGGAATTCTCTGAAATTCAAACTTGATTGACAAAGTTTTACACAGCTGGCATGATAATCAGCCCCTTATGAAAATCATAAAACAAAACATGTAATTGTGAAATGAAAACAAAAGTCTAAACATTTAGAAATGGTGTTTATGTAAATAGATTACCTGGTGCACTGTAGGTGTGGAGGTTTTTCCTCATAAAGAGTCTCCACTTCGTTCCAGCTGACATGGAGAGAGAAGACTCCCCCCAGCATGATGTCTCCATCCTTCACTAGTTGTGGGAACTCCGGGTCTCCGATGTGTGTGCACAGTTGCTGTTCAGCATGAGAAAAATATGCCGACAACAACAGAAGCAGCAAGACCCAACCCTGCTCTGGCTGTTTCATTCTAGACCTTTTGCTGAGGGACGGAGATAAATCACCTGGCAACATCACATATACATTAATGGTGGATGGAGACATCCACCAATATTTATTCTATTCTGAAGAGGCACATGATGGCTGAAGAGAACAATAATGCATCTCTCAGGAGATGTGAGACGGAACATGACCAAATGAAGAAAGTGGTGAAGTAGAGGTTAAGTATTGCATGTTTAAGGGTGTATTTCCTGTCCTGTCTGTTATGACCTATGGTGAAAGTTCAGTGTGGTTCTGAACTATGGGAATGACAGTGATCTAAAAGACATTATTTTGAGATCAGGTCCAGATGATCCATCTGATGGATTTACTCTGTGTGGAAAATAAGACAAGATACAATGAATAAACAACCAAACCATTGACAGCCAGCAGAGCGCTGTCTATGTAATACGCCAGCGGCAACAATTGTTGCCATATTTACATATACTCATATTGTGATTAAAAGGTCCTTGAGGTGATAAAATTCTCATCAAATGTGATTAGAGGATCCTTCAAAGAACATATGTACAAGATATTTTAGTTATTTTTGTTTATTAAAGTATTTTACTGTCTTCCACTTGTAAAAGTTTGAAACAGACATTTACCTCCAGCGTCACAGGCAGGAAGTAAAAAGGTCTGGTCATGTGACCATTCACACTAGATACATGAAATTGGTATTGACATCCTAAATATTTTATTTTTACAATTTCAATTAGCTACCAATAGCTAAAACAACACATTTGGAGCTTCCAAAAGTAAAAAAAAAAAAAAAAAAAAAAAAAAAAAAAAAGAAATCTGGCAACAAATTTCGCCAGTTAAGGCTTTATTCTCTCTAGACCAGAGGTCTCATTCTCGGCCAGCAGGACGATGTCTCGTGGCCCCCACCGTGATATGAAAGTATATTATTAGTGCAGCCCACAGGGTGAGCGGACTTCTGAAAGAAGTCCTGCCCACCGTTCCTCGTCATGGCTAACATTCATTGCTAGGCTAAGCTACACTGACTTCATCCACACTACGCTTGTAACAATAGTGCGGCGGATGATGGAACAATCTGGTACCAGTTGCCATGTTTACTTCCGCAAACACTGAGCACTTCTTTTTATGGCGATTGGCAGAACCATAGACATCATATACGTAGACGCCTCATAGAGCGCTGAGTCGTACATAACAGCGTCCGCCATCTTCTATGTGGTAGCAGGGCGATTGGAGCTCCTTAAGTCCTGTGCTGTGTGGACTTGTTTCAACCATGTTACGAAACAAACTGGATTCATTGGCATTACCTTTCACAGGTAAGGGTGAAAGATCAGAATTACTTGACTTTGCAGCTAGAAATTCACTTCTTAACAATTGAAAAATTTTTCCTATGTAGCTTAATTGGCCCGAAATAACTGCTGATTGTCAGCATAGCAGCTAACGTTTTCATACTGTTTTCTAATGAGAAAGCCGATGAGAAACCACTGTTAGAGGAGAAGTTCATTAAAAAAACCAGAGGATTTTGTGAGGAAAGATCAGTCAGGATCAGAGCTGGAGCTGCTGTTCTTCAGTCTGTTTCCCAGCTCAGCCTTTTCATGTCGGCATTTAGCTATAAAGATGCTACGAGTCAGAGCCCAACATGCTGAAAATATATTATGAATGTGAAGGAAACATATATGTATTTTCTATTACACTTTTGGATAATTTCTCTTTTATCCTTGGCTTTAGCCTGTGAACCAGGACGTCTCAGAAGTCATTGGAGTTCTCCAGACTGAAGCCCTGCCTGTGACCAGTGTTCCCAGTATAATAAATAAATGTTTATTCTTTCACTTTTTGTGTACTTTTAAATATCTCAATCTGAAGTATTAGTGTATTAATACAACTTATGTAATGAAATAAAAATAATTTACTCTGTTAGAATTATTTTCACTCTTTGCTGTCAATAGCAGAGTTGATGTAATAAATATTTTTCCTCTGGAAAAAAGTAAGAAAAATATGTAGTTTAAATTTTGACAATGACTGATTTTTAAATCAAAAGCCATTTCTCAATAATGTATAAAAAATAAATACAAGAAAATAATTTGTTTCCTTTCTTGAAACCTTAAATGTACATTAAATTATGGAAGTATGTAAATATGTTCTTTAATTAAACACTGTAAAAGTGTGACTTTTTATCAATCTTAATATAAAAATGATCAGAATAACTTCTATCAAACAAAAACATGGTGCTCTTTATTCAGAAATGCCCCAAAACAATTAAATAATAACATCAAAAGTTAGAAACTCTGTCTTTAGTCATTTCGTTGATTGCCAAATATATTAATGTGTGTGAGAAAATGTGTCAATGACAGGAATTAATTTAAAACACTTTGTAGAACAGCACTTTGGTTTGCTCCATATACTTGTATTAGCTAACTGGCACATAGGCCACATTCAGTATTGCGGACGCTGTGACGTATCGCAGCAACGGGCTGACCCGCCCCGTGTGGCATCTACGTATTTATGTCTATGGGCAGAACACTGAAAACGCTGACGCTATTGCGCCCTCTACTGCGCATGCGGGACACCTTCAGGTCGTTTGCCAGTTCAGACTGCAGAACGCATACAGGTCGCATATGTGCGGAACTGTGAACGGCCCGGCAAAAAAAATCCGATTTGACAAAAAATTGTGTCACTTCAGGCTGCAGTGTGAACTCATCTAAATTTTGTCACACCCTCATCATGTCTTTGTCAAAGCCAAAGCCTGCAGTTCATGTATTGGAGAAATAATTAAATGTTGACATGAGGATATTTTTTAAATGTTTTTTTTGTGGAATCCTTTATGCAGCCCAGTTTCACCCTGACTCTGGCTCCAGCATCCCCGGGTAAATTGAGTTTGAGACCCCTGCTCTGGACAAAGTAGATTTACCTGTAAGCTCTTTATAAATTTCAAAGTTATAAAGCTGTAAGTATCTCTACTCTGTGCCTGAAAAATCAACAACTTTAGCTTGTCATTTAAGTGTGCTAAAGTCAATATAGGATCTGTTTTGTATTTATCTCCCTTTCTCCATATCTTGATTCTTTTGTTTCACAATCTACATTTTGGATATTTCAACTTTCTGACTGTAACCACCATATAGTTTTTAATTTTTTTCTTATGGAATTCAAGTCACTTTTCTCAAACATCAATAAAAAAAGGGAAGACATTCAAATTTATTAGGATCGCATTATTAATCATCATAACAATTGAGAAAATAAGCATTTCTGGTAGGAATCGCATGCAAATAACTTTTAACATATTAGTAAAAACATTGATGTTTCAAAACTAATTACAAGGAAATATTAATGCGCAGATAAATTAATTTTAGAATCTCTCAAGCAAAACAAACAACAAAGCACTAGAGGCACATGTATTTCTCTTGAACATCTCCGAGGGTTTCTCCATGACATTTTAAACTATATGAATATAAAATGCTTGCATTATATTGGAAGACTTAAGATTATAAAATGTCTTGACTTGTCAAGATGGTTTCAAGCCCATCATACT
Organism: Poecilia mexicana; assembly: GCF_051168715.1. Lineage (NCBI taxonomy): Eukaryota > Metazoa > Chordata > Actinopteri > Cyprinodontiformes > Poeciliidae > Poecilia > Poecilia mexicana. Next base: position 28,880,711 of record NW_028263382.1, on the reverse strand, counting down.
CTTTTTAGTATTTTTTTCTGGTTTCATCAATATGACATAACATTTGGGGATGAAAATACAAATTAGTAATCCAAATGTGGAGGCAAGGATAGCAAAGATTTCCACAGCGACACTGAACTTCCCAGGAGAGCTTACATACGCTGGGATGAAAGTGATCCAGACGGCGCAGAATATCAACATGCTGAAGGTGATGAATTTGGCTTCGTTAAAATTATCAGGCAGTTTACGAGCCAGAAAAGCACAAATGAAACATAATGTGGCGAGAAGTCCAATGTAACCAAGCACAGCCCAGAAACCCACAGCTGAACCCAACGAACACTCCAAGATGATTTTGTCTTTAAATTCCTTAAAGTTCTTGGACGGAAAAGGAGGAGAAGTTGTCAACCAGACGATACAGATGATAACTTGCATAAGTGTGAAGCCCAGAACTCCAAGTCTCTGCTGTGTGGCTCCGAACCATTTCATCATATTTCTACCGGGGCGTGTCGCATTGAACGCCATTAAGACCACCATGGTTTTCCCCAGGACACAAGAGATGCAGAGGACGAAGGTGATGCCGAAGGCCGTGTGCCGCAGCATGCAGGACCAGTCAGACGGCTCTCCCATGAAGATCAGAGAGCAGAGGAAACACAGGGTCAGGGAGAAGAGCAGCAGGAAGCTCAGCTCAGAGTTGTTTGCCCTCACAAGAGGAGTTTTCCTGTATTTGACAAAAATAAGAGCAACAACTACAGTCATACACAATCCAAATAATGATGCTGCAGTGAGCAATGCTCCCATAATTTCTCGATGAGACAAAAACTCTGCCTCCTTCTGAACACAGGCATCTCTTTTTTCATTTGACCAGAAGTCAGGAGGGCATCTGATGCAAGAGACAGAATCTGAAAGGCAAAAAGAAATATTAGACATCTTAGTGTGTCTTAATTTATTTTAAACCATTTGTCTTCAAATGTTTCACACAGATTATGCAGAAATGTTTTACCTTCTAAGAGATTATTGACAATGGATGACATTGTTAAAGGGACTGAGGGATCATGTTATGTATTTTCCAGGCACATATAAGTATATGAGTTGCTTTCAGTTATAAAAATGCCGAATATGTCAAACATAACTTAAAAAAAGTTGACTTTGAAATTTGGCACCTTGAAGTCGCCTCCGTCTCTTTAAGAAGCTCCTACTCTTTCTGACTGTCCTTCATCATCACCTCATCATGTACAGATCTGGGAAAACGTTAGAGCCCACTGCACTGAGGCCGATTCAAAACCTCCTGGTTATTCCACCAAATACTGATTTTGGAGTTGAAACATTAGTATTGTTGTTTCTAAATGAAGATCAATTTGTTGTCTTTCCATTTTTTCAGGTCTTTTTCTTTGTTTTGACCATTTCTCGTTTTCTGAAAATAAAAACTAAGTTTTTGCTTAGAATTTCGGAGACATGTTGTCAGTAGTTCATAGAATAAAAGAACAATGTTCATTTTACTCAAACATACTGTAAAAAGCAAAATCAGAGAAACTGATCATTTTAAGTGCTCTCTTAATATTTTCCAGAGCTGCATAAAATTTCATTTTATTTTTTCCCATAAAAAAAACTTAAATATCTCAGTATTTTTGTACTATTTAGAATATTATCTGTTACTTCTTCATGTATTAAATATTATCTAACCTGTGCTGTTGCTTATTTCTCCCTCTGTACAACTTATACAGTCGTAGCAGCAAACAGGTTTTCCTTTCTGGAGAACCTTGTGTGTTCCTGGGGGACACGTCTCACTGCAAACCGAAACAGGGACCTGCATGGAAACAAACAATAGGAATGAAGTAAAAAAATAAAAAGTAAATGTCTGGGTCTTTTCCCCAAGAATGGGGTGAAATTCTTTGCCATAGTATCTGCAGTAGGATTACCTGCTTTGAATTTCGAGCAAAAACTACAGACTTCTCCTGCACATTCATCTGCTCGTCTGCTGGTAAAGACGCGTCGTAAAGACCGACGCTCACAAAGCTCACAGGGCCGTTTTCTCTTGGCTGCCAGTTTATAATCTCATATTTTGCTGCCGGGTCTCCATTCTCATCGAAGTAAACCTCTTCTCCTTCCTTTGTTTTGAAGTGAATTCTTTTTATATGCTGTAAAATCTAAAGAATGAAGAGCTAACATATAGTAAACCATGTACTTACATTAACTCAAATAATATTATTTGTGAGATCTCATGTTTTACGTTAAAAAAGATTCTCTTTAACAACAGTTATTTTATGTTAGGTGTGTTAATGTTGATATCAGGCTCACCGTTAATGGGTCTAGTGGCAGCTTGTTGTTGCATGTTTTATTACAACCTAGAATATTGTGCAGAGCGTGAGCCACTGCATACACTCCTTTATACATATTGCTAAGTATAGGCATCAGTGACATGTCAGTGAAGCTGTTTTCCACTCCAGTCAGTTTCTCATGGCCAGTGCAGAGCCTCTGTGTTTCTCCTGCTTCTGACTGTTTGACCTTGCAGCTAAATAACGCCTCCCAGAACTCCACAAACAAGTCATTGCTGGTTAAATACAGCGGTTTCACATCAATTATGAATTCTTTGAGTCCACTGACGTTCGCTTTGGGGATGGAAAGACCTATGGCTCCGTCCAAAATGCGCTTATTGTCTCTCGAGGCGCTCTGAAAATCAAAGATCCAGGCCTCGGTGCCGACCCACTGGTAGCCAGTCAAGTTGGCCCTGGAAAACTCTTTCAGGAGAACATCCATGTCCGCTTGGGAAATAAAAGCGACGATCACCTTCGAGGTGGAAGACCTGATCGTTTCGATTATCTTTTGTATCTTGTCCCACGGATCTGTCCGGAAAAAACTTAGAGAATACTCCAGACAGATCCCCAGCTGCTCAGCAGTCTCCGTGAACGTGGCCATGCCGTTGTTGCCGTAGTCATCGTTTGTTCTAATAGCCCCGATCCAAGTCCAACCAAAGTGCTTCACCAACTGGGCCAGAACTCTGCTCTGATAGTAGTCGCTGGGTATTGTTCTGAGAAATGACGGGTACTTGGATTTATCACTGAGACAAGCACACGTGGAAAATTGACTTATCTAAAATAAAATAATTACACAGCCTTAGATCAACACATATATTCTCACATTTTCGATGTTAACAACCTCACCCACCAGTGGGACAGAAAACGGTCCAATGACGGTGGCTATAGCCATGCTCGGAGACGACGAGGCTTCCCCCATAATAGCCTGCACTTGTGCAGGTCTTGCGCATGCCTCGGAAGTTGCAGACACATTTGCATTACCATTGACCAAGGCCAGAGACACTTTAATACTTCTAGCAATAGAGCCGCAAGTGTCGTAAATCTTACAGCCCAGATAAATCCCTGGTAGCAGGTCTGAGCTGTTATTGATCTCCTCGATGGTGAAAAGCATAGCCTGGAGCATCTGGAATTCTCTGAAATTCAAACTTGATTGACAAAGTTTTACACAGCTGGCATGATAATCAGCCCCTTATGAAAATAATAAAACAAAACATTTTAATTGTGAAATGAAAGCAAAAGTCTAAACATTTAGAAATGGTGTTTATGTAAATAGATTACCTGGTGCACTGTAGGTGTGGAGGTTTTTCCTCATAAAGAGTCTCCACTTCGTTCCAGCTGACATGGAAAGAGAAGACTCCCCCCAGCATGATGTCTCCATCCTTCACTAGTTGTGGGAACTCCGGGTCTCCGATGTGTGTGCACAGTTGCTGTTCAGCATGAGAAAAATATGCCAACAACAGAAGCAGAAAGACCCAACCCTGCTCTGGCTGTTTCATTCTAGACCTTTTGCTCAGGGACGGAGATAAATCACCTGGCAACATCACATATACATTAATGGTGGATGGAGACATCCACCAATATTTATTCTATTCTGAAGAGGCACATGATGGCTGAAGAGAACAATAATGCATCTCTCAGGAGATGTGAGACGGAGCATGACCAAATGAAGAAAGTGGTGAAGTAGAGGTTAAGTATTGCATGTTTAAGGGTGTATTTCCTGTCCTGTCTGTTATGACTTATGGTGAAGGTTCAGTGCGGTTCTGAACTATGGGAATGACAGTGATCTAAAAGACATTATTTTGAGATTCCTTCAGGTCCAGATGATCCATCTGCTGGATTTAGACTGTGTGGGAAAAAAAAACAAGATACAATGAATAAACAACCAAACCACTGACACCCAGCAGAGCGCTGTCTAAGTAATACGCCAGCGGCAACAATTGTTGCCATATTTACATATACTCGTATTGTGATTAAAAGATACATGAGGTGATAAAATTCTCATCATATGTGAGTAGAGGATCCTTCAAAGAGCATATGTACAAGATATTTTAGTTATTTTTGTTTATTAAAGTATTTTACTGATTTCCACTTGTAAAAGTTTGAAAAAAAAACAAAAACATTTACCTCCAGCGTCACAGGCAGGAAGTATAGAGGTCTGGTCATGTGACCATTCACTCTCGATACATGAAATTGGTATTTATGTTACACCGCAGAACATGATGGGCCGGGTCACTTCTTGTGTAGCATATTCATTTAGTTCAAACTATGAACAGAAAGTACAGCGGTTATTGTAGCTGCTCCTAATATCTGCTGTAAGCTGTTTTCTCAGCAATGACGGACTTCTTCAGCCTGCCGATTTTGCATACGGCTCTGAGCGCCCTCTGATGGTGAAACCTAAACATTGCTAGGAACAATAAATTTCCAACGCTAGTTTCTTGCTCTAAGTAACCTTTCACATAAAAATAAAATGGCGGAGACGGGGAGGGGAGGGGGGGGGGGGATATTTTCATGCTTGGTTCTCTTTCATAGTGCCACATTGACATCCTAAATATTTTATTTTTACAATTTCAATTAGCTACCAAGAGCTAAAACAACACTTTCAGAGCTTCCAAAAGTAAAAAATAAATAAATAAAAAAATAATATCTGGTAACAATTTTTGCCAGTTAAGGCTTGATTCTCTCTAGACAAAGTACGGTAGATGATTTGCCAGTAAGCTCTATATAAATACATATTTTAAAGTTATAAAGCTGTAAGTATTATCTGTACTCTGTGCCTTAAAAGCCAACAACTTTAGCTTATCATTTAAGTGTGCTAAAGTCAATGTAGGATCTGTTTAGCATTTATCTCCTTTTCTCCATATCTTGATTATTTTTCTTTATGAATGCATTTGTCACAAGCTACATTTTGGATATTTCAACTTTATGACTATAACCACCATATATATTATTATTATTATTTTTCTTATGGAATTCAAGTCACTTTTCTCAAACATCAATAAAAAGGGAAGACATTAAATTTTATTAGGATCACATTATTAACCATCATAACAATTGAGAAAATAAGCATTTCTGGTAGGAATCACATGCAAATAACTAACATATTAGTAAAAACATGGATGTTTCAAAACTAAAAACAAGGAAATAGTAATACGCAGATAAATTAATTTTAGAATCTCTCAAATAAACCAAACAACAAAGCACTAGAGGCACATTTATTTCTCTTGAATATCTCTGATGTCCCCTCCTTGACATTTTAATTAAACTATATGAATGTAAAATGCTTGAATTATATTGGAAGATTTTAGATTATAAAATGTCTTGACTTGTCAAGATGGTTTCAAGCCCCCTTTCCCATCATACTCTTTTTAGTATTTTTTTCTGGTTTCATCAATATGACATAACATTTGGGGATGAAAATACAAATTAACAGGCCAAAAGTGGAGGCAAGGATAGCAAATATTTCCACAGCGACACTGAACTTCCCAGGAGAGCTGACATACGCTGGGATGAAAGTGATCCACACGGCGCAGAATATCAACATGCTGAAGGTGATGAATTTTGCTTCATTGAAATTATCGGGCAGTTTACGAGCAAGAAAAGCACAAATAAAACACAATGTGGCGAGAAACCCAATGTAACCAAGTACAGCCCAGAATCCCACAGCTGAACCCAACGAACACTCCAAGATGATTTTGTCTTTAAATTCCTTAAAATTCTTGGATGGAAACGGAGGAGAGACTATCAGCCAGAGGATACAGATGATAACTTGTACAACGGTGAAACCCAACACACTCAGCCTCTGCTGTACAGGCCCAAACCATTTCATCACATTTCTGCCTGGCAGTGTGGCTTTAAACGCCATTAAAACCACTATGGTTTTCCCCAGGACACAGGAGATGCAGAGGACGAAGGTGATGCCGAATGATGTGTGCCGCAGCATGCAGGACCAGTCAGACGGCTGGCCAATGAACGTCAGAGAGCAGAGGAAACACAGCTTTAAGGAGAAGAGCAGCAGGAAGCTCAGTTCAGAGTTGTTTGCTCTCACAAGAGGAGTGTTCCTGTGTGCGACAAAAATGTACGCTACGGCAGAAGTCAAGCACGTTCCGAACAGAGACGCTGCAGTGAACAACACTCCCATAATTTCTTCATATGAAAGAAACACGGCCTCCTTCTTTATGCAAGCGTCTCTCTTCTCGTTCGGCCAGGATTCAAGGTGGCATCTCACACAGCTGACAGAATCTGAAAAAAATTAAGTCAAAAATGATCCAAGGATTTGAAAAAAAATTATTTTTTTCAATCATCATAGTTAGATTACAATACTGTTTTCTAAAATAAAACTTGAAAATGCTTATTTACTATGTAATAGTAAAAATGTGACTCAAACATAATTTATTTAGTCCTAATGGTAAATAGATTGTACAAATATTAACATGACCAAAACCATCAAAGCCATATATTAATCTGAATGTTTTTTTCCAGGTATCCTTGATACTAAACAGTAGATCAATATTTCGTTGATTACATTTTCTAAAACCTCAGACATTTAATTCACTATATAAAACTTTTCTTGTGATACACCAAATATAAAAAAGCACACATTAATGCCAAACCTGTGCTGTTGCTTATTTCTCCCTCTGCACATTTTATACAGTCATAGCAGCACACAGGTTTCCCCTTCTGTAAAACTTTGCGTGTTCCTGGTGGACATCTCTCATTGCAAACAGATACAGGCACCTAAACGAACAAAATTGAAAAAGGAAGTGTATAAAAGGTATTTAAAAAGAAAGGGATGAACACTGAAAAGTGCAATTTTTAGCTGCAGTTTTAAAGTTACCTCTTTAGAGTTCTGTGCCCAAACTAAAGACTCGTTTTGTAGATTCATCTGTTTATCTGGAGGCAGTGAGGCATCGTAGAGACCCACAGTGACAAAGTCCACAATGCCGTTTTCCTTCCTCTGCCAGTTTATGATTTCGTATTTTGCAGTCGGATCTCCATTCTCATTAAAATAAACTTCATCTCCTTCCTTTGTTTTGAAGTGAATGTTTCTTATGTGGCGTAAAATCTACAAAGAAAAGTAAAAAGTTGCTCGAGCATTCAGTCTTGCAAATGTTAGCTCTTTTAAAGCATTTTCTACTTACCATCAACGGATCGAGCTTCATGTTGATGTCACATGTTCGATTGCAGCTGAGCACTGTGTGCAGTGCGTGAGCCACAGCATACACTCCTTTGTACATGTTGTTGAAGATGGACATGTGTGACATGTCGGTGAAAATGTTTTCCACTCCCGTCAGATTTTCGTGTCTGGTGCACTCTTTCTGCACTTCTGCTGATAAACTTGGTTTAAACCTGCAGCTAAATAACCCCTCCCAGAACTCTGTGAACAAGTCCGTGTTGGACGAGTTGAGCGGCCTCAAGTCAAACATGAACTCTCTGAGGCCGGATACATGCGCTTTGGGAATGTAAAGGCCTATGGCCCCATCCAGAATGTGATTCTTATCTCTGGATACTGTTACTGAATCAAAGATCCAGGCCTCTGTGCCCACCCACTGGTACCCGGTCAGGCTGTAGTTCGACAAGTGTTGGATGAGCACCTCCATGTCCATGTGAGAGAGGAAGCCAACAACCACCCTCGATGTTGCGCCCTTGATAACTTCAATCAATCGTTGTATTTTGTCTGACGAATCGGTTCTATAGAAAGTCATGGAATATTCCACACATATACCCAGCTGCTGTGCAGTTTCTGTAAATATAGCCATGCCGTTATTGCCGTAATCTTCATTTGATCGAACAGCTCCGACCCAAGTCCATCCAAAGTGCTTCACCAACTGGGCCAGAGCTCTGCTCTGATAGTAGTCGCTGGGTATTGTTCTGAGAAATGAGGGATATTTGGATTTATCACTGAGACAAGCACACGTGGCAAAGTGGCTGATCTGAAAGTACATGTACATGTAAAACAATTTAAATGCCTCATGTAAATGACATAAATCGGTTTTCATCTTTGTTGTTGTAGTGTGTGTCAGTAATACTCACCAGTGGGATGTGAAACGGTCCGATGACGGTAGCTATTGCCATACTCGGAGATGAAGACGCTTCCCCCATTATGGCCTGCACATTTGCAGGTTTTGTGCACCCCTTTGAGGTGTCAGACACATTTTCATTACCGTTAACCAAGGCCAGTGCACCTTTAATACTTCTAGCAATGGAGCCACAAGAATCATAGATCCTGTAGCCCAGAGAAATGCCTGGCAGCAGCTCCGATCGGTTATTGATCTCCTCTATGGCGAACAGCATAGTCTGGGCTAACTGGAATTCTCTGAAATTCAAACTTCATTCAAACAGTTGCAAATCGTTGGTGTAATAAACAATATCTTCAAAGCAAGCAAAGCTTCTGAAGTGCTATTTTTACAGCAATGCCAAATTCATTGAACACAATATAAATATAGGTGAACAAGTTACCTAGTGCATTGCAAAGGTGGAGGTTTTTCCGTGTAGATGTTCTCTCTTTCTTTCCAGCTTGTGTGGAAAGAGAAGAGCCCTCCTAACAAAATGTCTCCGTCCATAACCAGCTGAGGGCTTTCGGGGTCTCCTCTCAGTCTGCATCCCTGCTCCTCCGCCTGGGAGAATGACGTCACCAAGAACAGGTGCAACAGAGTCCAACCCTGCTCCGGCCACTTCTGTATGAACGTCATGTTGAGTCAAACCGCTCAGCAGCATCGCATGTCCCCTCGCTGACAGGCTCACACTGATATTTATGCAGCTTGGAGAGCACAGGATGTAACATTATGTCAATGGTTCTCTCTGTGGAGCTAAAAGGTGGGGGGTATGGTTCCAATCTCACATGCTCTGTTACGCTGCATGTGTTTAAAATTTTTGCTTCTTCTTTTAGGAAACTTTCCTTAATTTTTAATTAGAGATGCATTTATTGCTAATTCTGCAAAGAACATTATGCACCAATGAAGTGTTTCAGCTTCAGTAAATGAACCCAAATCTGTTCTTTCATCGAAGCACATCCCAGTAAAACTGCCTCTTTGCTCATAATGCAGTTTTTCCACATTTAAATTAATCACTACGCAAGAAGTGGGAAATCGACTCATTTATTTCACTGCATGTTTGAACAAGTCAAAGCTCAAAATGTGTCTCATTTCCAAATGGTAGACAATTTCCCATTTCCAGAAACAAACAGGACTTAGATGTGCAGACAACATGTGGTGAAGCAGGTAGATTCTGTGTCTTTTGTCCCGGTTGCAAGGAAGTTTTACTTTTCAACGCACAATGACAAAAATACATATAGAAATTATACAGAAAGAATTTTTGTGTATAAATTAGAAAATGTAAGAGACGACATAACCTTTACATCATCTGCTTAATGCAAGGCCACTCGATTGTGGCTCACAGTGCATCTAAATGAGTTTCGCCTCAAGAACCAGACAATATATCATCATTTTCATAACACACAGAGACAAAAAAACTTACAATATACAGACTATATACAATATATTTTGTGTTTAATAATATTTTGTCACTTTGTTGCCTTTAGTCGTCAGAATAACTTTGACTGCCCTTTCCCCATCATGTTCTTTTTCGTGTTTTTTTCCGGTTTTAGCAGCATTACATAACATTTGGGGATGAAGATACAAAACAGCAAACCAAAAGTAGAGGCTAAAATGGCAAAAATTTCCACTGCGACACTCAACTTCCCGGGAGAGCTGACGTACGCTGGGATGAAAGTGATCCACACGGCGCAGAATATCAGCATGCTGAATGTGATAAACTTAGCTTCGTTGAAATTATCAGGAAGTTTCCGAGCCAAAAAAGCCAAAGTGAAGCACAACGCAGCGAGGAGTCCTATGTACCCGAGCACCGACCAGAAGCCCACAGCCGAGCCCAGAGAACACTCCAAGATGACTTTGTCTTTGATTTCCTTGAAATTCCTAAACGGGAAAGGAGGTGAAATCGTCAACCAGAGGATACAGATGAGAACTTGCACAACAGTGAAAGTGAGAACGCTGAGTCTCTGCTGTGTCGGTCCGAACCACTTCATCATGTTTCTTCCTGGTAGTGTAGCTTTGAACGCCATTAAAACCACTATGGTTTTCCCCAGGACACAGGAGAGGCAAAGGACGAAGGTGATGCCGAAGGCCGTGTGCCGCAGCATGCAGGACCACTCAGACGGCTCACCGATAAAGGTCAGAGAGCAGAGGAAACACAGAGTCAGGGAGAAGAGCAGCAGGAAGCTCAGCTCAGAGTTGTTTGCCCTCACAAGAGGAGTTTTTCTGTATCTGAAGAAGATGACTGTAACAATGGCAGTCAAGCACGTTCCGAACAGAGACGCCGCAGTGAGCAACGCTCCCATAATCTCCCCATATGACAGAAACACGGCCTCCTTCGTCACACAGGCATCTCTTGCCTCATTTGACCAGGTTTCAAGGGGGCATCTCACACAGGTGACCGAATCTGCAGAAATCATAATCCACAAAAATGTTACATTTACAAAGAAGAGATTTTGTTTTGTTTTTTTTTCATGCGAGTTTGTTGTGAAGACAATCTTAGGCCTTGAGTAAATCTTCACTTCTATGCTATTGTGGTCATTAAAATTTTTTCTGCCAAATACATTCTGACTTCAAAACAAAAAAAATACTGTTTATATTTAGTGTTGCTACATTTTTCTACAACACTGAGGGCCTTTTTCTTTTTCACTTGCTGAGTATGCAAATGCCACTAAAAATTATATAGTTTTCATTGACCAAGATAAAAAAACATACAGCATATGATGGAAATAAACTGACATCACTTTTCACGTAATACAGAGCTATTAAAGTTCACTGCTGCTGAGTATCCAACAGCATTTGTGCTGTGATTGCTAACATGTTAGTGTTGCATTATTATTTGTAATGCTCCTTTAATGTAAAATAGTTTGAGAGCAATCATTATTTTATCCTTTGTGAAATCTATGAGAGGAACGTTCTTCTGCTCATAAAAAGTAACTTAATTAAAAATTTTATGAGACACTTCAGTTTTATTTGAGCAACATTTTGCACTGGAAACTTTTTTTTTTAATCAAAGTAACTGTATTTTTAGCTTAATTATCATTTTAATTAAGCTACTTTTTGTGCAAGTGACACAATAAAACCTTAATAAAGTCAAACAACAACTGGACAAAATCATGTCTTACCTTTTATAACTGTAGCCTTAATTTTAACTTTTATGTAAATGAAAATACTAACAAAACTTTCTAACTTCTCATATTTCTTCCGATTTATGGTATTACTTTCAAGGTAAAGTAAAGTAAATACTATTTCTAGGGCTTAGTAATTCTTCATAAATGCACTTTGGAAATGTTTTGACAGTATTGTCCTTCTCAAAACATGTCGTCTCGACAGACTTTTTTTGTGCTGTATGAAAATGTAAAACATTGCATTAGAAAGTTTTTTAACCTGTGGTGTTGCTTATTTCTCCTTCTGCACATTTGACACAGTCGTGGCAGCAAACGGGTTTTCCTTTCTGCAGGACTTTGCGTGTTCCTGGTGGACACGTTTCACTGCAGACCGACACAGGAACCTGCATAGAAAACACAGATTTCTCAAACATTGTGTAGCGACCCTGATGAATAAATCCATTTTATGATTAAGCTATAAAAAGTCGCGCATGGTTGAATACCTCCATCGAGTTCTGTGTCCAAATCAGAGCGTTGTTTGTCAAGTTGAGCTTTTTGTCTGCAGGCAATGATGCATCATAAAGACCAACAGTGACAAAATCCACCATGCCGTTTTCTCCTGGTTGCCAGTTTATTATTTCATAAGTTGCTGTTGGATCTCCATTCTCATTAAAATACACCTCATCACCTTCCTTTGTTTTAAAATTTATTTTCTTTAGGTGCTGTAAAATCTAATACAATATCAGGATTATATGATGAACATCTTGAGATTTATATTTCCTCGAGGATCTTTTATTGTTTTGTCCTAAGCTTAAATGAATTGCTCACCGTCGTCGGGGCCAGCTGCACGTTGTTGCTGCACGTTTCATTGCAGCTGAGAATTTCATGCAGAGCGTGAGCCACTGCATACACTCCCTTATAAACGTTGTTAAAAATGGGCATGAGGGACATGTCAGTGAAGCTGTTCTCCACTCCTGTCAGATCCTCATGTCCGGTACATTTGCTTAGAAATTCAGCTGACTCTGACTCCTGGAACTTACAGCTGAACAACGCCTCCCAGAACTCAGTAAATAACTCGCTATTGGACGAATTCAGGGGCTCAACGTTAAACATGAACTCTCTGAGTCCACCGACTTGCGCTTTAGGGACCGAAAGGCCGATCGCCCCGTGCAGTATGTGATTCTTATCCATTGCCGCGATTTGAGAGTCGAAGATCCAGGACTCACTGCCGATCCACTGGTGCCCGGTCAAATTGTGAGGCGTCAGCTCATGCATAAGCACGTCCATGTCCATGTGGGAAAGGAAAGCGACAATAACCTTTGAGGTGGAAGACTTCATGATTTCAATGATCTTTTGTATTTTCTCTAAGGGATCCGTTCTGAAGAAAGACACTGAATACTCCAGGCAGACGCCCAGCTGCTCTGCAGTTTCTGTGAACGTCGCCATGCCGTTGTTGCCGTAGTCGTCGTTGGTTCTGACGGCTCCGACCCAAGTCCAGCCAAAATGTTTGACCAGATGAGCCAGAGCTCTGCTCTGGTAGTAGTCACTGGGTACGGTTCTTAGAAAGGATGGATACTTGGTTTTATCACTGAGACAGGCACATGTGGCAAAGTGGCTGATCTAAGAAAAAAGACAAAACAAAAACAAACAACAAAAAAAAACCTATGAAACATTCAAAAACTACTGTTTACTCCTCATAATTTACAAAACACATGACAATATTCAGTAATATGATTTATAAAAATAATAAAGAAGTATTTAACATAAACACCATCAGTATTGCCCACCAGTGGGATGTTAAACGGTCCGATGACGGTGGCTATCGCTGTGCTTGGTGAGGAGGATGTTTCTCCCATGATGGCCTGCACCTGTGCTGCTTTCATGCAGGGACGCTCAGAGGCTGAAGACACATTGCTGTCATCATTTGTCAAGGCAAGCGCGACTTTTACGCTTCTGGCGATGGAGCCGCAAGTGTCATAGATGTCATAGCCGAGCGATACGCCCGGCAGCAGGTCTGAGCTGTTATTTATCTCCTCGATGGCAAAAAGCATGGACTGGGCAAACTGGAACTCTCTGAAATTCAGGCTTCACATTCAACATTCAGGGTTGGTATAAAAACAGGAAGAAAGCAGCAAAACTAGATTAAAATATAATAATGATAACTTTTTATTTATTTTTTTTAGTTAAAACTGAAATCAAAAGACACGGAGTGGATTTCCTTGGTGCCGTTTACCTGATGCATTCCAGTGGCAGTGGCTTTTGTGTGTAAGTGTTTTCTCTGTTCTTCCAGCTGCTGTGAAAAGAAAAGATTCCACCCAAAATAATGTCCCCTTCCTTGGACAGCTGAGGGGCCTCCAGGTCCCCTATCTGCCTGCAGAGCGGCTCCTGGGTGTGTGAGAAAGACACTAAGAGCAGCAACTGTAGGAGTGTGCAGCCATTCTCTGCCCACCTCTGTGCAGACACCATGTTGTCTGGGAAAGCGAAGTCGGCGGGTGGCATCTTATGAATGTGGGTCTAACCGTGGACCTGCGCGGTACTTATAAACGTCGGAGCAGCTGAGACTAGCAGCGATGGTTTGTCTCTGTGGTACAATAAGGTGGAGCAAGAAGACAGACATAGCAACATGTTGGAAACCTCATAGTTTGACAGTATATATATATATATATATATATATATATATATATATATATATATATATCTTTCAGGGCTGTTATATTTTTTGTTCAGTGTTTGTTTCTTCATTCTGAAAGTTATTAATTACCCAGCAACCCTCAAAGTTGAATTTTATCCCAAAAAAAAAAAAAAAAAACTGCTTTTATACAAAAGTTTCATCAAATATAATAGCTCCAAAAATAAACTATTGAAATCCTGATTAAAAAGCTAATATGTTTTACAATTACTGTCTGATGGATGATGCATATTCCTTATAATGAGAATGAGGAGCACAACAAAATATAAAAAGCTTGAAGCATTTATTTTTATTTTTAACCTTTGAAAATGTAAAATAACTACGTTGCAACGTTAAACGCATTGTGTGCAAATACAGCAAACGACATGAGAAATGCAGGAAATCTATGACACAACACATGATCAGAGAAAATACATTTGTGGAAAATGTATTAAAATAATAATAATAATTCACAATAAAAGCTGGCATATAGTTTGAATATAATATAATCTTATAAATGCCTTTAGGTCTTTAGCAATCATTTTGCTGCTCCCTTCCCCATAATATGTTTTTTAGTATTTCTGTCTGGTTTCAGCAGCATCACATAGCATTTTGGAATAAAAATACAAATCAGCAGTCCGAAGGTGGAGGCGAGGATAGCAAATATTTCTACAGCGACACTGAACTTCCCAGGAGAGCTGACGTACGCTGGGATGAAAGTGAGCCAGACCGCGCAGAATATCAACATGCTGAAGGTGATGAATTTGGCTTCATTAAAATTATCAGGCAGTTTACGAGCAAGAAAAGCACAAATGAAACACAACAAAGCGAGAAGTCCAATGTACCCGAGCACAGCCCAGAATCCCACAGCTGACCCCAGAGAACACTCCAAGATGATTTTGTCCTTGTACTCTTTAAAGTTCTTGGACGGAAAAGGGGGGGAAATGGTCAACCAGAGGATACAGATGATCACTTGCACCAGAGTGAAACCCAGAACGCTCAGTCTCTGCTGCGTAGGCCCAAACCACTTCATCACATTTCTGCCTGGCAGTGTGGCTTTAAACGCCATTAAGACCACTATGGTTTTCCCCAGGACACAGGAGATGCAGAGGACGAAGGTGATGCCGAAGGCCGTGTGCCGCAGCATGCAGGACCAGTCAGATGGCCGACCGATGAACGTCAGAGAGCAGAGGAAACACAGGGTTAAAGAGAAGAGCAGCAGGAAGCTCAGCTCAGAGTTGTTTGCCCTCACAAGAGGAGTTTTTCTGTGTCTGTAGAAAATCAACGCTACGAAAGAAGTTATGCATGTTCCAAATAAGGAGGCGGTTGTGAGCAATATTCCCATAATTTCACCATAAGACAGAAATTCAGCTTCTTTCTTTATACAGACATCTCTTCTGTCATTTGACCAGGATTCAGGGGGGCATCTGACACAGGTGACAGCATCTGGACAGTAGCAACAAAGAGAGTGTTAAACCTGAGATGTAGATCAATCTGTTTTTTTTTTGTTGTCTTTTTAGGTTTTTATCTTGATCTAATAATATTGCTACTTAGAACAAGTGGTTCGACTGCTGAGAAAAAAATGCTCCATGCCGTTTCAATAAAAAACTCACAATCTCGTCATGCTGTTCCACATTTTGTCCTAGTATAAACACAAAACTACAACTTATTTTTCTCCTATCTTAATTTTTAAGTCATCTTTTTAAGATTGAGAAAAGGATGCATTGTTTATAAACCATGTAATGGTTTATAACTTTTTAAAGTTACTCAGTCCCGTTGGATGGGGAGCTTCTGTAAACATCAGTTTGCAATCTGAAAACTGAACAAGCCATCTGGCACATAAAAGTGTTTGAGCGAAGCCAAACTTTCGTAGGTTTATGTTTTCTCTGTCACATTTATGACTTAAGGTGATCTATGAACAGGACTTGCTACGGCTTTCTTTCAGTTTTCCTCCTCAGCTTACATATCAATCTGTGACAAATGACTGAGGCCTTTCAGAAACATTTCTGAAGATGCTTAGCTGGACTTTCTTGATTTTTTTTTGTTGTTTTTTTTTGTGGGGTTATGAGATTAAATGTGGGCTGAATAAGTGTATGTTCCACACTACAGAGTTTCACTTGTAAAACATTTTTGAAAATTCGTGTAAAAACCCTCCATTTCAACAAAAAACTAATTTTAGTTCAGTGGATATTTCAATAGTATTGTGAGAAAAAAATTGTTGTGAAAAAGAGGTAGGTTACAGTTACTTTTACAAGGCATTTCCTAACCCTGTTTCTTTTTAAACTACTTCCTGAAGCAAGCATTTCTCTCCAGGTGCAGTTGCCTCTAAACAGGCCTTGGTGATGTATGTGTTTGGGAGCTTTCTTAACAAATAAGTCACACTCAGAGCGAAGGACTGAATGCTATATAACAGGAAGCTGAGAGAAATGTAAAAAAAAAAAAAAAACCAGCAAAGCCACACGGTCAGGTTTTATTAGCTGAAACAGCTTGCTCTTATTGCGTCATAATCAAAAATGCACGAGATCAGATCAGGTCATATCACTGCCTTTTAAAACTGTACATGTGGGGCATTCGCAGTGTATTTTTGCATTTATTTTTTGTTCAGAGGGTTGCATAAATACTACTAAACCTGTGCTGTTGCTAATTTCTCCCTCTGCACAACTTATACAGTCGTAGCAGCAGACAGGTTTTCCTTTCTGGAGAACCTTACGTGTTCCTGGGGGACACGTCTCACTGCAAACCGACACGGGGACCTGAAAAACAAACAAACACAAATAAGCTTTACATTTTGCTATGGCATTAGCTATTGTAGTTGTTGTTTTTTTTTTTGTTTTTTTTTTTTACCTCAAGTGAATTTTGTGTCCAAACGATGGACTTGTTTTGCAGATTCATTTGCTCGTTGGCCGGCAACGTCGCGTCATAAAGACCAACCGTGACAAAGTTCACAATGCCATTTTCTCCCGGCTGCCAGTTTATAATTTCGTACTTTGCAGCAGGGTCTCCGTTCTCGTTAAAGAAGACCCGATCCCCTTCCTTTGTAGTGAAATTACTCCTTTGTATGCGCTGTAAAATCTGCAACAACACGTATCAAAGTTACTAGTCTGAGAAAGACTTCTGCAGACCTTGTGGCAAAAAACAAAACCTCACCGTGAACGGATCTAGCTGCTTATTTTCGTCGCATGTTTTGTTACAGCCCAAGATGTTGTGCAGAGCATGAGCCACGGCATACACTCCCTTATAGACATTGTTAAAAATCGGCATGAGTGACATGTTGAACTTGCAGCTGAACAACGCCTCCCAGAACTCAGTGAACAAGTCTGCGTTTGACGAATTCAGAGGCCTCACGTCGAACATGAACTCCCTCAATCCCGTCACGTATGCCTGGGGAATGGAAAGACCTATTGCTCCGTCTAAAATGTGGTTAATGTCGCCTTCGGCGGTTTGAGAATCAAATATCCAGGCCTCGGTCCCCACCCACTGGTAGCCGGTCAAGTTGTGGCCCGACAACTCATGTAACAGTACATCCAAATCCATGTGGGAGAGGAACGTGACAATCACTTTTGAAGTTGAAGCTTTGATAATGTCTATTATTTTTTGTATTTTGTCTGATGGATCCGTTCTAAAGAAAGAGACGGAATATTCCACACATATGCCCAGATGCTGCGCGGTTTCAATGAACGTGGCCATCCCATTGTTTCCGTAATCTTCATTTGACCTCACTGCTCCGACCCAAGTCCAACCAAAGTGCTTCACCAGGTGCGCCAGCGCTCTGCTCTGGTAATAGTCACTAGGTATTGTTCTGAGAAATGAGGGGTACTTGATTTTATCGCTGAGACAAGCACACGTGGCAAAGTGGCTGATCTACAAGCAAAGTTTGATTTTGATTAGAAGAAAACACATTTTCACAGACATGTTTTTCCCAACAAAAACTAATAATAATAATTAAAAAAGATTGCAAATAAACCTATTTTTGCTCAAATATATAGACTCTATACCCACCAGTGGGATGTGAAATGGACCCATGACGGTGGCTATCGCCGTGCAGGGAGACGAAGACGTTTCCCCCATTATGGCCTGCACCTGTGCAGGTCTTGTGCATTTTTCTGCAGGCGAAGTCACCATTTCATTACTGTTAACCAAGGAGAGCGCGACTCTCACACTTCTGGCGATGGATCCACAGGTGTCGTATATTTTATAGCCCAGAGAGACGCCTGGCAGCAGGTCTGAGCTGTTGTTTATCTCCTCGATGGCAAAAAGCATAGCCTGGGCTAACTGGAACTCTCTGAAATTCAAGCTTGATTCAGACAATTTTAAAGAGTTGGCAAAACCAGCAGAAATTCAAAATCCTTTTCGTATTTGTACAAATGTGGGGGAAATTTTCTAAATGTAAAAATTGCATAGTAAATTGTGTTTTTTTTTTTTTTTTCTTTTGTGATACTTACCTAGTGCATTGCAGTGGCAGGGGCTTTTCCATGTAGGTGTTCTCTCTTTCTCTCCAGTTGGTGTGGAAAGAGAAGAGTCCTCCTAACATAATGTCTCCGTTCTTAACCAGCTGAGGATTTTCAGGGTCTCCTCTCTGAGTGCACACCTGCTCCTCTGCCTGAGTGAAAGTCGCCACCAGGAGCAAATGTAAAAGTGCCCAGCCCTGCTCTGGCCACCTCTGCGCCGATGTCATGGCGAATGACAAATCAGCCCGTGGCATTACATGTGCCTCGATGTAGATGGCATGATTGCACTGATATTTATGCCATTTGGAGCAGCAAAAGGTTTAATAATAGAACAGTGATTAATCATCTCTACGGGACTCCAAGGTGTGGTTAAATTGTGAAGATAGTGATAAAAATGGGTAATGCACATCAGAAATGAGTTGTTGTTTTTTTGTGCCATGTCAACAGGATTTTTTTAAAATTTATTTTAACAAGCAGAGGTACTCAAGTAGAAATATCCATGCCAACCCTTTTTTTCACATTAGTCTTCCCTGTTGAAATCATTAAATTGTCTGAAACATCTGATCCTTAAAGTGCGTAAATGCTACAAACTTATTCTTTTTTATCTGCATTGTATCTGAAAAAAAAACATCATACCCAGATTCTGTTGACTGTGTTCTGGTTGCCATTTCTAAGAACAGGAGCCAGGCCAGAAGGGGGTCGGTGGAGATGAAAACTTCTTAAAATGTAAATAGTTCCATTTTAAGCATCAATCTGTTTGTTTATGTCACAGTTGTTGCTTTTATTTTAATACTATCATTACACAATTAGAAAATGGATGTTTGTTTTAAATAAGGAACAAAATGTATTTTTAATGTTATGGTAAAATCTTCCAGAATTTAATATCACCCTTCATTGCAAAAAAAAAAAAAGATAAATAAAATACTTATTTCATTTGTTACAAATATTGCATAATAATTTTATTATTACATGTGTAATGAAAACATTTAAATTAAAGTTATTTTACCATTTTTAATATTAAAAAGAAGGATAGCACAAGGAATCCAGTAATAATGATTGTAACCCAATTTAGAGTTCATATGTTAATTTCTCAAGTGAGGAGGGGGGAATCAGATGAAGCATTAACACCTAGAAGAAGAAAAACTCAGATGAAATCTTGTCTGAACGTGGATACCTAGTAAACCCACATCCTACCCAGGGTTTTAAAAGTCACTGGGGTTCAGTCCAGTGTGCATCTAATGATGTCTTTTGACCAATACTAATTTAAAAAGCTCAGATTCTAAGTGTGATCTTCTCACATTCTGGCTTTTTTCTTTGCTCAGATATCTGGAAAGATGGAATAAATCAACTTCATTGTGTTCTCATCTCCAAAACTGGTTCTTGCCCTTAAATGAAAGTTTCCAAAATGATTTTTAAACTCAGTTCTCGCTATGTGGGGAAAAAAAGAAGTGATGCTATTTTAAATAATTATATATAAGGACCACTCAAAGCTTCAACCTAAAATGAAAAGGTCCTTTCTTTTCTCTTATTTTAAATGAAAACCGGAGTTCGAGTCTGTGGGATGGGACAAAAAATAATCAACCATTCAACTGTGAGGGCAAGTTATCCAGAAACTAGTCAGGGAAGATTTAACTCTACAGTTGCTGTAACATTGAAAAGATGTTTGAAGTCCAATTAAAACACATTCAGAAACATTTCAGCACATATAAAGCTTTTAATTTAGGAAATGTGAATCCATCTGCTCAACTGAAACTGAATCCAAAAAATATATAATTTTAGATAAAACAGAAACAAATTCAGTTTTTTATAAAAATCAGACGTGAAGAATTTATTTCAAACATAATAAATGTATATTTATACTCACTAGTCAGTACTTAGTGTGATCTAAAATGCATGTATTGACCCTTCAATATGCTGAACACCTGATACATAATCATACTTATAATAATATCATTTAATTTTAAAAAAAATAATGATTCCGATCTTAAGACACTGCTTCGTCTCTTTACTCAGAATCCTTTTGGAGCCCAATTCCCCATCATGTTCTTTTTTGTGTTTTTCTCTGGTTTTAGCAACATGACGTAGCATTTTGGAATGAAGATACAAATCAGCAATCCAAAACTGGAGGCCAGGATAGCAAAGATTTCCACAGCAACACTAAATTTTCCAGGAGAGCTGACGTACGCTGGGATGAAAGCGATCCACACAGCGCAGAATATCAACATGCTGAAGGTGATGAATTTGGCTTCGTTGAAATTATCAGGCAGTTTACGAGCCAGAAAAGCAAAAGTGAAACACAACAAGGCGAGAAGTCCTATGTAGCCGAGCACAGCCCAGAAACCCACAGCTGAACCCAGAGAACACTCCAAGATGATTTTGTCTTTAAATTCTTTGAAATTCTTGGATAGAAAAGGAGGAGAGATGCTTAACCAGAGGATACAGATGATCACTTGAACAAGAGTGAAACCCAGAACGCTCAGTCTCTGCTGAGTAGGCCCAAACCACTTCATCACATTTCTGCCTGGCAGTGTGGCTTTGAACGCCATTAAGACCACCATGGTTTTCCCCAGGACACAGGAGATGCAGAGGACGAAGGTGATGCCGAAGGCCGTGTGCCGCAGCATGCAGGACCAGTCAGACGGCTGGCCGATGAACGTCAGAGAGCAGAGGAAACACAGAGTCAGGGAGAAGAGCAGCAGGAAGCTCAGCTCAGAGTTGTTTGCTCTTACGAGAGCAGTTTTCCTGTGTCTGTAGAAAATCAACGCTACAGCTGCAGTTAGGGACGTTCCAAGTAAAGCTGCAGAGGTCAGCAAGATTCCCATAATTTCTTCAAATGACAGAAACTCGGCCTCCTTCTTCACACACGCATCTCTCCTCGCATTCGACCAGGACTCATGGGGACATCTCACACAGGAAACAGCGTCTGCAAATTAATAATCACGTTTAGGATGCATTTCTGACATTTGGTTTTGACATGTTTCTTGCGGTACATTATGAAATTCAATTTCACAAGCTATGAATCGAGCTGAGGCGCCTTGTGTCAGTTTCTGTTTAGACTGGAGTTGGTTCTCTACAAACCTTTAGTTTTTTTGTTCTCTCAAAAAACTGAGGCATACATAATAAAAAATGCATTCTTCTTCTTCAGGATCCTAATGTTTTCTTTTTTATTATTATTATGTTTTTTTGTCCTGACAACAAAATCAGGTGTCTGCCTCTAGTTCTAAATCTTGTGCCTGTTTCCTCCATTCCCACGCTGACATGTTACAAGTGGCAAAAACTACTGAGAGAAGTTACAGAAAAGCTGCTTTACTAAACAAAATTAAAACACTTGAATTCCAAACATCTTGGACAGCCTGAGTGGACACTATGAAAGAGGATTATGTTCACAAGGTGGAAAAATTTTGAAAAGTCTGATTTTAATGCAGGCGAGCATCTCGGAAGACTCCAGATTTAAGGGATTCCTTTATCCTCAGTCAGAGGATTACAATTTGATTTGTTTCTTCAGTTCCTCTGATTTTCCTCCGTATGACAGATACAAAAAAGATGAACCTTCCAAAATGAGTACCATCGACTCTCCGACATGTTGCTATAAACACAGTTAGTTGGTCAATGAACGTGTGTACAGACTGACATAAATCAGCTGCTTCCTCCCTTATTACAGCAAAACAGATCTTGATTTTTCTTGTGTCTACATGCTGGGTGTTTTAATATGACACATCGTGAAATATGCATTTTCAGCAGTGGGGGAAAAGATCAACATGGTAAAGACTCAAAACATTATTTAGATATAATCCAAACGTGTCAGTTGTTTTATACATTTTTTTTAAATACCTCAATTTTTAAACATAATTTTTAATAAAGTGGTTTGCAAACCTGTGCTGTTGCTGATTTCTCCTTCGGCACATCTTATGCAGTCGTAGCAGCACACAGGCTTTCCTTTCTGGAGAACCTTACGAGTTCCGGGGCGACATTTTTCACTGCAGACTGACACCGGCACCTTCAAAAAAATAAATAAATAAAACATTAAATAAAGCAAATACTAAATTTTTAAATTTAAACATAAATGTCAGTCAATACAGCTCTTTACCTGCGGTGAGCTCTGTGTCCAGGTTATGGACGTATTTTGAAAGTTTAGCTGTGCGCCTGCAGGAAATGACGCATCATAAACACCAACCCTCACAAAGCTCACAGTGCCATTTTCTCTCGGCTGCCAGTTTATAATTTCGTACTTTGCAGCTGGATCTCCGTTCTCGTTAAAGTAAACCTCGTCCCCTTCTTTTGTCCTGAAGCGAATCTTTTGGATGTGCTGCAGAATCTATGACAGAGGCATGCATTTAAACGTTTACGTAGTTTTACAAGGCATCCCTTCAGTCTAGCTGGTGCTCACCGTGTACGGATCAAGCTTCACATTGTTGTTGCACGTTTTGTTACAGCTCAGGACACTGTGCAGAGCATGAGCCACTGCATACACTCCCTTATAGACGTTGTTAAGAATAGGCATGAGGGACATGTCAGTAAAGCTGTTCTCCACTCCCGTCAGATCCTCATTTCCTGTACAGTCTTTATGAAATTCTGTCAGCTGTTTCTTCTTGAACTTACATTGAAATAATGCCTCCCAGAACTTCGTGAACAGCTCATTATTTGACGACATGAGTGGTCTCACGTCCAGGATGAACTCTCTAAGACCGCTGACTTGTGCTTTGGGGATGGAAAGACCGATCGCTCCGTCCAGGATGTGTTTCTTATCCATCGCTGCAATTTGCGAATCAAATACCCAGGACTCACTGCCGACCCACTGATACCCTGTCAGGTTGTGGTCAGACAACTCATGTATGAGTACTTCCATATCTCTGTGCGACAGAAAAGCGACGATCGCTTTTGCAGTTGACTCCTTCATCGTTTTGATGATCTTTTGTATTTTCTCTAAGGGATCCGTTCTGAAGAAAGACACTGAATACTCCAGGCAGACGCCCAGCTGCTCTGCAGTTTCTGTGAACGCAGCCATGCCGTTGTTGCCGTAGTCGTCGTTGGTTCTGACAGCTCCGACCCAAGTCCAGCCGAAATGTTTGACCAGATGAGCCAGAGCTCTGCTCTGGTAGTAGTCACTGGGTACAGTTCTTAGAAAGGATGGATACTTGGTTTTATCACTGAGACAGGCACATGTGGCAAAGTGGCTGATCTATGAGGAAATGTTTTGTGTAAGAATAAAGTCACCATCCACAAGGTCACATTATCTCTGAAATATTCAGAAAAAGAAGCATATCATAGTCGTCAGTGGTCCCGCTCACCTGTGGTATATGGAAAGCTCCAATGACGGTGGCCAGTGCGGTGCTGGGAGAGGACGAGGTTTCCCCCATCACGGCCTGGACCTGCACGGGTCTGGAGCATCGACCCCCAGAGGCCACAGACACACTTTCATCGCCGTCGTTCAGCGCCAGAGCAACTTTTATGCTTCTGGTAATGGCGCCACAAGTGTCGTAGATTTTGTAGCCCAGAGAAATCCCAGGAAGCAAGTCTGAGCTGTTGTTCACTTCCTCGATGGCAAAAAGCATGGCCTGAGCAAACTGGAACTCTCTGAAATTTAAACTTTTTTCAGAAGCGGGGAAGCAAAATAAATAAATAAATAAATAAATAAATAAAAAGTTACAGCATGAAACCCAAACAAAGCAACACCTGAGAGCATTCTGTTGGTTTGTAGTACAGATAATTTATCACTCACTAGTTTACCTGATGCATTCCAGTGGTGGTGGTTTTTGTGTGTAATTATTTTCTATGCTCTTCCAGCTGCTGTGAAAATAGAATACGCCCCCCAGAATAAAGTCCCCGTCTCTGGACAACTGGGGGATTTCAGGGTCTCCTATCTGCCTGCAGAGCGGCTCCTGTGTTAGAGAGAAAGACACCCACAGAAAGAGCTGCAGAAGAGCAAAACTCTGCTCTGGCCACCTTTGCGTGGACATCGTCATATCCGAATAATCCAAATCTCTGGGTGCCATCCAATGAGAAGCTATGGAAGTGACACGCTTGAACCGGCATTTATAAATGTAGGGGCAGGTGATGAATAATCATAAGTTTAATTTAATTTCTGTGGGACTAACAGATGGGGGAAGGGAGGAGGGATGAGATGGTGAGCTCTCATCTTGATTTTGTATTATTTTATTTGTGTATGTAAGTCTGCTGCATTAAAAAAACACACACACACACATTTTGGACAGTACAGGTCTGGCTGGTAGGACCTGAGACAATGGTCATGATAACTTTCTTAACATCAGCAAAATATTAACACATTTTGTACACTTTTAGTTATGCCTTATTGATATTTCAATAAATGCAAATATGTTTCTTTTTTTTAAGCACTTAACATCTACATCTGAAATTTCGCCAACTTTAGTCAAAGCTGCATTTGCTTTAAATAAATGAATAAATAAATAAATAAATAAAATACTGCACTTGGAGTGTTTTTAATGAAGCCACTATTAAAATTGTAGCTTTAACAGGACGAGACAAATTAAGATTGAATAAAAATTTGCTGGAACTTGATTGAATTAAATAGTGGATTATATGAGCAAAAAAAAAAATCTGGAGACAATTAAACTGATCTGGACATCTGACATCATCGTGAACACGATGATGTCAGTGTGCTAGTTGGAGCATCGTATCATGATCTGTTGCCCTTTAAACTTTATTCCTCACAATTATTCATAGATGCACAAGAACCAGTTTAAAAACCATAAATTTGGTTTAGGATGTTCAGATGATAAACTTTGGACGTGAAATGATGTACCTTCCAACTCGTTTGAACTCGGTTAGTTTCTCTTGCACATCAATATCAACAAAGGGAAACCTTGTAATTATTAATTGTATTATTATTTTTTTTAATTATCTATTTTTTTTAACTTGCAGTTTACTTAAATAAGAAGAAAATAATGTGAAGCCGCAGACATTTACCTTGAGAGGAATGTTAATACATTTTGTAGGATTCTGGCAAACCGTTTTTTGATTACCCAGATAAGGAGAAGATGGACCCAGATTGCGTTTGGGTTCATGGAGGCCTACATGCTGCGTACATAACGGTACGGTCAGGTAGAGGAAGAAACACTTTGAGAATCTCTTCATTCTCAGCTGTTGACTCAGGCCGACTGATACGCTGAGCCGCTGCACCTTCACATCTCAGAGCTTGGAGTTATTTGACCTTCTTCATTTGGAGATTTTCCCAAAGTGCAGATACAGAGTTTGCTAGCTTATTCTAGAAAGGCCTTGGAATCTTCCAGAATGAACTGGAGGGTGTTGATGGAGAGACGGGTTTCCATCTGGATCTGCTGTCATTGCAAACTGATCTCTGATAAGTGGGAAACACTGAATAAATGTATTAAAGAGGGATCGTATAGCATCACTATTCATTCAATTTTTCTTATACAACAGAACAGCCACATGAATTTAAGAAAAGCTTTTATTTTTTTTTATATTATTATATAAGTTAGAGCCTATACTTATATTGAGACTTTGTTGATGATAGAAGGCTAAATATACACACATTTACATTGTTACAAAGATTTACTCTTCAGAACGCCTTTGGTGGCCCTTTCCCCATCATGTGCTTTTTTGTATTTTTCTCTGGTTTCAGTAACATGATATAACATTTTGGGATAAAAATGCAAATTAACAGCCCAAAAGTGGAGGCGAGGATAGCAAAGATTTCTACAGCGACACTAAAATTTCCAGGAGAGCTGACGTACGCTGGGATGAAAGTGATCCACACAGCGCAGAATATCAACATGCTGAAGGTGATGAATTTGGCTTCGTTAAAATTATCAGGCAACTTCCGAGCTAAAAAAGCAAAAACAAAACACAAGACGGCAAGAAGTCCTATGTAACCGAGGACGGACCAGAAACCCACAGCAGAGCCCAGGGCGCACTCCAGGATGATTTTTTCTTTGAATTCCTTCAAAATCTTGGATGGAAACGGAGGAGAGATGCTTAACCAGAGGATGCAGATGATCACTTGTACGAGTGTAAAAGCCAGAACGCTCAGCCTCTGCTGTGTAGGCCCAAACCATTTCATCAAATTTCTCCCAGGAAGTGTGGCTTTGAACGCCATTAAAACCACCATGGTTTTCCCCAGAACACAGGAGAGGCAGAGCACAAAGGTGATGCCGAAGGCCGTGTGCCGCAGCATGCAGGACCACTTGGAGGGCTGGCCGATGAACGTCAGAGAGCAGAGGAAACACAGAGTCAAAGAGAAGAGCAGCAGGAAGCTCAGCTCAGAGTTGTTGGCTCTGACAAGAGGAGTTTTTCTGTTTCTGTAGAAAATGATTGTCACAATGGCTGTTACACATGTCCCAAATAAGGCCGCAGTAGTGAGGAGTATACCCATAATTTCATTGTATGATAAAAATACAGCTTCCTTCTTCACACAGGCATCTCTTCTCTCATTTGACCAGGATTCAGGGGGGCATCTCACACAGGTGACAGCATCTGCAAAACATGGCATTAGTCTCAGAGAATACATCATATATATATTTATATGTATATACATACATATATATATATATATATACTTTGCAAACAATTTAGTGTCATAAAAAATACCAATTTCTATCAAGTAAACTCTAAAAACATTTTCTACCAACAGATGTTTTGCAATTTGTTGCAAAAAATCCAAAGAGCAATTTGTATGACATTCAAAACATTCCTTGATGACAAAATGTTCACATCTGTCTTGTAATAATCTTTGCTTCCAAATGTTTCTGCGTTTGTCATGTTCTAATTCAAGCCTGCAGCCTGCACCTCCTAAATGCCACATCGCCTTGAAGCGATAGTTGTTTTCTGTTGAGGCTGCTTAAATAGGCCAAACTGAACCGAATTGAATAGGTTCAAATTAAACTGAGCCTGGCATTTCAACACAAACTCACACTTTTGAGAATAATATAAAAAGGAAAAAACAACTTTTAAGCAGCATTTCAGCAGAAACTATTCAGATTCAGATTCAGATTTATTTGTGTCCCAAACAGACAATTGATGTTACAGAAAGTGTAAAAACTAACAAACTGTGACAAAAAAAAAAAGTCCAATATTGTGTTAAAATGTTCTAAACCTGTAATGTTGCTCATTTCTCCTTCTGCACATCCTATACAGTCGTGGCAGCAGACGGGTTTTCCTTTCTGGAGAACCTTGCGGGTTCCTGGGGGACACTTCTCACTGCACATTGACACAGGAACCTGCAGAAGCAAAAGATTTACTGATTCATTTTCCAAAAACTTCAAAATAACAATAACAAATATTTATTCTGTCAGTTACAAACATGCATTACCATTTAGAGTTTTTGTACCTGATTTGAGCCCTGTGACCACAGTATTGACCTGTTTTGCAGTTTTAGCTGTTCATCAAATGGTAATGACGCGTCATAAACACCAACTGTGATAAAGTCCACGATGCCATTTTCTCTTGGCTGCCAGTTTATAACTTCATACTTTGCAGCTGGATCTCCGTTTTCGTTAAAGTAAACCTCTTCTCCTTCCTTTGTCTTGAAGTGAATCTTTTGAATGTGCTGCAAAATCTAAAGAAATTTTTCTTTTCATTGCATAACTCAAAGGATAACATGCACACTCTAATACACTTCTCTGCATTCTTTCTCTTTGCTTTTTCTGATGCATATACATGGAAAAACCCAGACATTATACATGCTCACCGTCAATGGGTCGAGCTGCACGTTGTTGTTGCAGATTTTACCACATCCGAGAATTTCATGCAGAGCGTGAGCCACGGCATACACTCCCTTATACACATTGTTAAAAATGGGCATGAGGGACATGTCAGTGAAGCTGTTCTCCACTCCGGTCAGATCCTCCTGTCCGGTACATTCTCTGTAATTTTCATCCGATTTCTCATGCTTGAACTTGCAGCTAAACAACGTCTCCCAGAACTCTTTGTACAAGTCGTTATTTAAAGATCTGAGTGGCCTCACGTCCAGTATGAACTCTCTGAGACCGCTCACGTGTGTATTGGGGATGGAAACGCCGATCGCTCCGTCCAGGATGTGATTCTTATCCACTACCGCAATTTGAGAATCAGAGATCCAGGACTCACTTCCCACCCACTGGTACCCGGTCAGGTTGTAGTTGGCCATCTCGTGTATCAGCACGTCCATGTCCAAGTGTGATACAAAAGCAACAATCACTTTGGAGGTCGACGCCTGTATCGTTTCTATCACCTTATGGATTTTTTCTGTTGAATCCGTTCTGAAGAAAGAAACTGAATACTCCAGGCAGACGCCCAGCTGCTCTGCAGTTTCCGTGAACGTCGCCATACCGTTGTTGCCGTAGTCGTCGTTGGTTCTGACGGCTCCGACCCAAGTCCAGCCGAAATGCTTGACCAGTTGGGCGAGGGCTCTGCTCTGGTAGTAGTCACTGGGTATTGTTCTGAGAAACGACGGATACTTGGTTTTATCACTGAGACAGGCACATGTGGCAAAGTGGCTGATCTAAAAGAAAACATATTTATCCAGACAGTGAGATAAATTATAAGCACACAAAAGTATGTTTCACTTTTACTAAAATTTGTACAATATTTTAGAAAAAAAAAATATTTAGATTTAACAGCTCTACTTACCAGTGGTATGTGAAACGGTCCAATGAGAGTACCTATTGCAGTGCTGGGAGATGAAGAGGTTTCCCCCACTATAGCCTGAACTTGTACTGGTTTGGTACACGGAGTGTCAGAGTTTGAAGATGTATTCACATTCTCATTGTTCAAAGCCAGAGCAACTTTTATTGTTTTGGGAATTGAACCACATGTGTCGTAGATGTTATAGCCCAGAGAAACGCCCGGCAGCAGGTCTGTACTGTTGTTTATTTCCTCAATGGCAAAGAGCATGGTCTGCGCAAACTGGAACTCTCTGAAATTCAAGCTGGATTTAAGATTAACTAAAGGTCGGCATGTCAACTGGTAAAACAACAATAAGCTGTAATCAAGCGCTTCTGGTCATAGTTACCTGATGCACTGCAGAGCCAAAGGCTTTTGTGTGTACATGTCCTCTCTGTTCTTCCAACTGCTGTGGAAGTAGAAGATCCCACCCAACACAATGTCCCCGTCCTGGGACAGCTGAGCGATCTCAGGGTCTCCTATCTGCACGCATGTCGGCTCCTCCGTCTGTGAGAAAGACACCAGGACAACGAGTTGCCAAAGTGCACATCCCAGCTCAGGCCAGCCCTGCATGGATCTCATGTTTTCTGAAATGACCAAATCACTGGGTGGTGTTTCGTAAACCATAATGTAAACTAACACTCTGACAGCCTCTTATGAATGGATCTGCATATAAATGATAAACAGTGACATGGCATCTCTGTGGGACTACAAAAAGGAAAAAGGGGAGGGACTTGATGACCAGCTGTTATTGTGCTTGAAGTATGATTTATATTTGTATTATGATTCATGTCTTGACATCTTCCCTTCAAGTTTGTTTAATTTATATTCAAATACATTTTTCTTGGTATGTATTCTTATGAAAGTTGAGGCTTTTGGCAAACTTTTTTCACTGCAGTACAAAAATGAATTCAATGTGGTACAGATCCGGTGAAATTTCAGACTCTGGAAAAGGTATAAATTCCAGTATCCACATACAATTCATGCAGCCATGCATGCAAAAGTCATTACTTCTGAAAATGCAAGTCATTCATAAAATATTGAGACAAATATAGATTATTTCCTAATTTATCTCTTGCTCTGCAGCTGAAATTATGAAAGATGCAAAACTTTATCATGTAAATTACGCTAACACAACAGACACATTAAATTTCAATTTGTAAAAGTGTTTTCATCCACAGATACATGAAGCACTTAAGTAATCAATCAAGTTTACTTTCAGCAACAGGGCAGTTCAAAGAGCTTCACACACAACAACAAAAATCAATAAAAAACACACCATACATTCAACAGTTAAGAAACCAGTAACACACATTACAGTCTGAGTGCCATCATCAAAATCATCAATACACATCACATAAGTTGGTCAATGTTACATTTATCATGGTTAGAAAAGTAACTCTAAACAAGAGGGTTTTTAGTCTAGATTTAAAAGAATTCAGTGTTTTGGCTGTTTTGCAGTTTTCTGGACGTTTGTTCCAGATATGTGGTGTATAGAAGCTTCTCCATGTTTGGTTCTGGTTCTGGGGAAGCAGAGATTAGAACCAGAAGAGCTGAGGGGTCTGGAAGGTTGATACAACAGCAGCAGATATATAATGTATTAGTCATTTATAAACTAATACAAATATTTTAAAGTCTGTTCTCTGAACTACAGAGAGTCGGTATAAAGACGTTAAAACTGAGGTGATGTCCTCCATCTTCCTGGTTTTAGTGAGAACAGAAGCAGCAGCGTTCTGGATCAGCTGCAGGTGGAAGGTATAATTTTATGCAGACCTGTGAAGATACTGTTGCTGTAATTAATGCCACTAAAGATAAACGCGTGTATGAGTTTCTCTAGATTTTGCTGGGAGATCAGTTCTTAATCCTTGAAATGTTCTTCAGGTGGTAGAAGGCCAACTTTGTAACTGTCTTTATGTGGCTCCGAAGGTTCAGTTCTGAGTTCATCATCTGAACTCGGACCTGAGTTCTGCTGATGATTTCAGGTCTGATCGCTGGTTTCTAGCTGTAATAACTGAAACAGTGTGTTGACTCTATATCGCTCCTCTTCAGGTCCAAAGATGTTTTTGTTCATCCGGAGAAAGTTTTGCCACATCCACACATTTATCTGTCCTAAGCATCTTGAATGGGTTCTGAGTCACCTGGTGACATCATGATGTAGAGCTGTGTGTCATCTGTGTAGTCATGGTAGCTAATCTTACTAAGAAGTCTTTAAATTTGACTATGCCTTTGAAGAGATACAATAAATTATGTTGATAACATTTTTTTTTTTAAAGATCCAGGTTTAGAGCTGCTATGTACAGATATGTTTTAAATGTTTTACGGTTTATTATTATTGTAGCACACATTTGAATTTATTAATGATGAAAATGCATATAAAGTAAACTTATTACATTTACATTCATATTCAACAGTTTTCAACAGACTTTGTGGCGAAGCTTTATCTTCAGAACGCCTTTGGTGGCCCTTTCCCCATCATGTGCTTTTTTGTATTTTTCTCTGGTTTCAGTAACATGATATAACATTTTGGGATAAAAATGCAAATTAACAGCCCAAAAGTGGAGGCGAGGATAGCAAAGATTTCTACAGCGACACTGAAATTTCCAGGAGAGCTGACGTACGCTGGGATGAAAGTGATCCACACAGCGCAGAATATCAACATGCTGAAGGTGATGAATTTGGCTTCGTTAAAATTATCAGGCAACTTCCGAGCTAAAAAAGCAAAAACAAAACACAAGACGGCAAGAAGTCCTATGTAACCGAGGACGGACCAGAAACCCACAGCAGAGCCCAGGGCGCACTCCAGGATGATTTTTTCTTTGAATTCCTTCAAATTCTTAGATGGAAACGGAGGAGAGATGCTTAACCAGAGGATACAGATGATCACTTGCACGAGAGTGAAGCCCAAAACGCTCAGTCTCTGCTGTGTAGCTCCAAACCATTTCATCATGCTACTCCCAGGAAGTGTAGCTTTGAAGGCCATTAAAACCACCATGGTTTTCCCCAGAACACAAGAAAGGCAGAGCACGAAGGTGATGCCGAAGGCCGTGTGCCGCAGCATGCAGGACCACTTGGAGGGCTGGCCGATGAACGTCAGAGAGCAGAGGAAACACAGAGTCAAAGAGAAGAGCAGCAGGAAGCTCAGCTCAGAGTTGTTGGCTCTGACAAGAGGAGTTTTTCTGTTTCTGTAGAAAATTACTATCACAATGGCTGTTATACATGTTCCAAATAAGGCTGCAGTGGTGAGGAGAATCCCCATAATTTCTTCATATGATAGAAAAACAGCTTCCTTCTTTACACAGGCATCTCTTCTCTCGTTTGGCCACAATTCAGGGGGGCATCTCACACAGGTGACGGCACCTGCAAATTTAACAAATTAAGAAAATAAAATATATATATATATAGTAGATTTTCAAACTTTTACTTCTGCCATAAATAAAGACTGGGCCAAAAATAACTATGACTTTTCAACCCAGACATTTTAATTTTGAGGTTATTCAGGATTTTATCTCACGTATTTTTCATATGTTGTAAGAATATGGTAGCATATACCCTTAACTTATAAAACTACTCCTAAGTCTGTTCTCTTAAGATTTAGTTTATTTTCTAAATAATACAACAAATTCTAGATGTTATTGGTTAAAATGTTCAGATTTTTTTTAATGACAATTTATATGATGTTTAATAAAATCCAAACAAGAGTATTTGGCGTTTCTCTGTGCTCTACAGACTATTCTAACACAAATCTGTTTTTTTATACAGTCATTTTCAATAAATAATGTTCTTGGAAATTAATTTATTTCAACATCTTAATTCACTAACTGAAACACGAAACACATGGTATAGATTAATTTTACTCGCACTGATGATTTAAAGCCTATGCTAATATATATATATATATATATATATATATATATATATATATATATATATATATATATATATATATATATATATATATATACCTGTATAAGGTATACAGGTATATTACCTGTATACTTTATAGGTAATTATATTACCTATAAGGAAAAAAACGTAGGTCCCATTTAACAAACATTTTGTAATGCAAAATTCTTTTGTTCAGTATTAACATTTTTTTAAATTTTGGAATAAATTCTTCTATACCTGTAACGTTGCTCATTTCTCCTTCTGCACATCTTACGCAGTCGTGGCAGCAGACGGGTTTTCCTTTCTGGAGAACCTTGCGGGTCCCTGGTGGACACTTCTCACTGCACACCGACACAGGGACCTACAAAAATCACCTTAACAATATTATACATTGTTCTCACGGGTCTTTATGACTGTTTTGGAATATACAAATATGAAATATAATGTAGAAGTGTTAAAATACTGAAAAACACACACTTAGCAGTGTAGCAGTTTTTACCTTTGTTGAACTCTGCGCCCATATTAAGGACTTATTATGAAGACTCAGCTGTTTGTCAAATGGTAATGACGCATCATAAACGCCAACTATGACAAAGTCCAACATGCCGTTTTCTCTTGGCTGCCAGTGCATAATTTCATACTTTGCAGCTGGATCTCCGTTCTCGTTAAAGTAAACCTCTTCTCCTTCCTTTGTCTTGAAGTGAATCTTTTGAATGTGCTGCAAAATCTAAGACACAAGTTGTTTTTTATTTTATTTTATTTTATTGCATAACTCAGTGGACATAAAACATGGATATCTGCTTTAATTTACTTCTCTGTAACCTTTCTCTTTACTTATATTTTCTATGCTCACCGTGAATGGGTCCAGCTGCACGTTCTTGTTGCAGGTTTCATCACATCCGAGAATTTCATGCAGAGCGTGAGCCACGGCATACACTCCCTTATACACATTGTTAAAAATGGGCATGAGGGACATGTCAGTGAAGCTGTTCTCCACTCCGGTCAGATCCTCCTGTCCGGTACATTCTCTGTAATTTTCATCTGATTTCTCCTGCTTGAACTTACAGCTAAACAACGTCTCCCAGAACTCTTTGTACAAGTCGTTATTTAAAGATCTGAGTGGCCTCACGTCCAGTATGAACTCTCTGAGACCGCTCACGTGAGCTTTAGCGATGGAAACGCCGATCGCTCCGTCCAGGATGTGATTCTTATCCACTGCTGCAAACTGAGAATCAGAGATCCACCCTTCACTTCCCACCCACTGGAACCCGGTCATGTTGTGGTTTGACAACTCATGTATCAGCACGTCCATGTCCAAGTGCGCGACGAAGGCGATAATCACCTTTGAGGTGGACATCTTTATAGTGTTGATCACCTTTTGCATTTTTTCTGCTGAATCCGTTCTGAAGAAAGAAACTGAATACTCCAAGCAGATGCCCAGCTGCTCTGCAGTCTCTGTGAATGCAGCGATGCCGTTATTGCCATAATCATCATCGCTTCTGACGGCTCCGACCCAAGTCCAGCCGAAATGTTTGACCAGATGAGCCAGAGCTCTGCTCTGGTAGTAGTCACTGGGTACGGTTCTTAGAAAGGATGGATACTTGGTTTTATCACTGAGACAGGCACATGTGGCAAAGTGGCTGATCTAAAACAAACAAACAAAAAAGACAAAATAAAGATCATAGTAATATTTCTATCTTAAATATAATTTTAATTGTGCAAGTTTAACATACCAGTGGTATGTGAAACGGTCCAATTAGAGTCGATATTGCAGTGCTGGGAGAGGAAGAGGTTTCCCCTACTATCGCCTGAACTTGAACAGGTTTGGTACACGGAGTGTCAGAGTTTGAAGACACGCTTTCATTGCGATTGTTCAAGGCAAGGGCAACTTTGATGCTTCTGGGAATGGAACCACAAGTGTCATATATGCTGTATCCAAGAGAAACATCGGGCAGTAGGTCCGTTCTGTTATTTATCTCCTCAATGGCAAAGAGCATGGTCTGGGCAAACTGGACTTCTCTGAAATTTATACTTGATTCAAACGACAATAAGAGGTAATTGTCATTTTTTTCTGTGATAGTAGTATTGCACATGAAACATCCACTTACATGATATCAGAAAACAAAGGTAAGCTGTAAACAGAATTTATAAGATATAATTTACCTGATGCATTGCAGTGGCAACGGCTTCTGTTCATAGGTGTTCTCTATGTTCTTCCAGCTGCTGTGAAAGTAGAAGATTCCCCCCAGTTTTATGTCGCCATCCCTGTGCAGCTGAGGGATCTCAGCCTCTCCTAGCTGCCTACATGATGGGTCCTGAGTCTGAGAGAAAGACACAGATAACAGCAGCTGTAAAAGCACACATCCCAACTCAGGCCAGCTGTGCATGGACGTCATGTCTGCAGAAGCCAAGTCACCAAGCAGCATTTCAGAAACCGTCGGGCAAACTAATACTTGGAAAAGGTATTTTATGAATTCTGGATCAGCTCATATATGAGGGACAGCGACATTTTATCTCCGTGGGACTACAAGGCGGAGAAAGGGGAGGAGGAATGTTAACGGGTCTGGGTTCTCAGATTGAATACATGTAATTAGGGAAGGCAGTTTTTCGTCTGAAAATGTATTCATGACGGATGTCATTTTAATCCTGCAAAGGTTAAAATAATGTATTAACTAATCAACAACATTTTCACAAAAGTTCCAAATTCAATAATAGTAAAAGTCATAAAAAATCTTTTGTAGTTGTAGGGACATAGTTGTCTCTACGTCATAGAAAACCATCTGGTAACTTTTGTTTTGGAATATCACTCATCACACAGAGCGTTTTTTTTTTCTTTTAGTTTTTTGTGTTTGCTTCTCATCATGTTGTGCATAACCTCTTCATATCCTCAAACAGCCTTATTTCTAGCTTGAAAAAATGGATGTGGGAATGATGTTGGTATTGCCGCCAATTTTGTTGGAAGGGTTTAATTTTAGGCAAAACTTTTAAGGGACTCGGGTACGGCACCGTGATTTTGCAAAAAAAAAAAGTTAACTTTAAGAAGGATTTTTTTTGTCTTTTTTAGTAATCCAGTCACATTCTCCCAATTATTACTTTAAACAACCTGTTCCTTTTCAGATAAACTCCAAGTGCTGCTGCTTTGGGTCCTCAGCTCCAGTCCTCGAGGACCAGCGTCCTGAAACTTTTAGATGCGTCTTTGCTTCAACACACCTGAGTGAAATAATCAGATCATTAGCAGGAACTTGGAGACCTTGACTGCGTCCACTGAGGTCTTTCAGCCATTTGATTCAGATGTTGGACCAGAGACACTTCAGGACACAGATGAAGACATCGGCTCGTTATTAATTCATGGCTCTCTCCTGAACACAGAGACAATGTTTCGCTTTATCTAAGCATGGACTTAATGGACTTAATCTACATGGCATTGTTCAAGTGAGATCATCCAATTAAACTGCTTTACACAAGAGCCACATTCCCCCAATTGCACTTACAAATGTGAGCAACAAAATGCAGATTGGTTGGAGCCTTCGGGTTTAGTGAATTTCCCAGGTTCACATTGACATGTGGCAGGATGAAGATGGAACTGAATATACAAACTTTTTATTGCTAGATGACTTCCAACTGAGCTTCAGGTGACCACACGTCCCCCATCGTCCAGGCTGAGTTTAACACAAAAGTTAAAGCCTCCAGCTGGACTCCAGGTAGCTGTGGTGGCTATCAAAGCCACCATGTTCCAGAGCCTGTCTGCAACAAGGTCCTTGACTTGTCTTGTAGTTGTCGTCTAGTATATGTTTTGTTTTTTGTTGTTTTTTTTAACAAATCACTCTCTGCTATTGTTATAATAATGTTAGCATGCTGAATTTTGTACGGCATGAATAAATATGAGGTCTCTCAGCTCTCGCTTTGACCTGGGCATAAAGAAATAACTTCTATCAGGAGCCCGAGAGGTTAACGGAGAACAACCAGCAGTCAAAACAGCGTGAGCAGGAAGTAAAATGAAAACTAGTTTCCTTTTTGATCAACATTAAAACCAATTAACCTTCAGCATCCATGAAAAGCTGTATGGCAGTAGCTCAGGAAGCAGGAGTTTGCTCTGTCACTGGTGATTTGAACCTTGGCTACACTCAGGTCATTGTGTCCTTGGGCAAGGCATTTCACTCACCTCGCCTGCTGCTGGCGGTCAGAGAGTCCGGTGGTGGTGACTGTATGACAGCTTTCTCTCAGTCTGCCCTAGGACAGCTGTGGCTATGTGTGTGTGGGTGTGTGTGCGTGTGTGTGTGTGTGTGTGTGTGCTGTGACACAAAAAGCCACACTACAAGTTTCTGCTTTACTTTAGTCAAGCTTTTATTAGCGACAAGAGAAGCTGGGATACATGTTAATGCATAGAAATTGTAAAAACTTGATCCTTTTTTCACTTATAGTCTCTTGCATATCAACATGCTGTGTTCAATTTTTTCTTATCTAGCACCAAAGTAACATTTTCATCAGAGAGAGAAATCCAGTGAGATTTGTAGAGTTCTATACTATATACTATTATAACTACTATAATTTAAACAATGTATTTCTCAACTTATTACTTTTGTTTACAGAGATAGAAACAGAAGTGCCGATAAAATTGTTCACACGTACCCAATTATGAAACTCAGATTGACTTTTCTGTTTGGAGTTTCAAATTCACAGGCGTAATAAATACTGCCGATTCTTAATGTACGAGGGCACACCGTTAGTTTGAACAGTTCTAACGTCAATATTTTAACAATTGTATGATTTTGTTTTTACTTTTTCTAGTTGAAACACACATCTTAAAGGGCTTTCAGGGTGCCTTTATTCATCAAATGTTTCTTTGTATTGTTTTGGGGTTTAAATAAAATGATGTAACACTTAGGCAAAAAAATACACAGCAGCATCCCATAACTTGAAGCCAGAATGGCAAATATCTCCACGGCCACACTGAATTTCCCAGGAGAGCTGACATAAGCTGGGATGAAAGTGACCCACACAGCGCAGAATATCAGCATGCTGAAAGTGATAAACCTAGCTTCATTGAAATTGTCAGGAAGCTTTCTGGCTAAGAAGGCCAATCCAAAGCACAACATGGCTAAAACCCCGATATATCCCAATACGGCCCAGAAGCCCAGAGATGATCCAAGTGCGCACTCCAGTATGATCTTCTCGCTGTAATATTGAGTGGTTTTGAATGGATGGGGAGGGCTGACTGTTAGCCATATTATACAAATCAAAACCTGAACAAGTGTGAGAGCTAAGACACTGAGTCTCTGCTGTGGAGGGCCAAACCATTTTGTCACGTTGCTGCCAGGAACAGTAGCCCGAAAGGCCAACAGAACCACCGTTGTTTTCCCCAGAATGCAGGACACACAGAGGACAAAGGTGATGCCAAACGCTGTGTGGCGCAGCATGCAAGACCAATCGGAGGGCCGGCCGATGAAGGTCAGAGAACACAGAAAGCACAAACCCAAGGAGAACAGCAGGAGGAAGCTCAGCTCAGAGTTGTTGGCTCGGACAATGGGCGTGTGTCTTTGGCAGAAAAATATCAGGCTTACAGCCACTGTTGAGATTGCACCAAGGAGCGACAAGGTGACCAACGTTATACCCATTAGCTCTGTGAAGGTGAGGAACTCAACCGATTTTAAGTGACATTGGTTCCTCTCTTCACTGGACTTGTACTCATCAGGGCATTTTTCACATTTCACAGCATCTGAAAGGATAAACACGTTTAAGCTGTACAGAGAACACATCTTCAGGTACACCAGTAAAGTGCTGGCAGCGATTTTACCCAGCAGAAACACAATGAGCACCAGGGTAAAGGCTACAAATCCCACCGCCTCACTTGTGCTATTGCTGAACTCCCCCTCAGCACAGACGATGCAGTCAAAGCAGCAGACGGGTTTGCCTTTAATGAACGCCCGGCGAGTGCCAGGCAAACAGCTGCCGCTGCAGATGGACGTCGGTACCTGATCCGCAGAGACGATATTTAAAGCTGAAACAGTGTAAAAACAAACCACGCATTGAGCAGAGAGTCTAAATTGACTCACATCGTGACTTTCTCCTGCCCAGATGGCTCTCACTCCAGCTTCCATCTCAAATTGCCGACCTTCAGGTCCGGAGGCATCATAATAACCGATAGTTTCAAACTGTATGTACCCTGTCTCATCCCGTTGCCAGTTTACCAGTGCGTAACGTGCGACGGGGTCACCGAACTCGTCGAAGAAAACATTTTCACCAGTTTTACTGGTGAAGTTCACCTGAGTTAGGTAGTGCAACACCTACAGGGGGGGGGGGGAGTGAGTTTCTCATGATTACCACATCATCGCTGATTGGATTCGAGCACATTGTTGTTTTTGTTCATGTTTACCTGCCATGGTTGAAATTTCTGCCTGTCAGCACAAGCATTGTTCTCAAAGGGCCCGTCTCCATCTTTGCAATTAAACACCATGCTCAAAGCATGAGCAACAGCGTATGTGGCTTTGTAGACATTATTCAACAGGCTGGCATCTGAAACATCAGTAAATCGCGTCTTTACATCCCGCAGGCTCTCTGCGCCGCTGCAGGCTGTAACACGATCCTGCGGGTAAATCCCTGGTTTTGGTGACAGGGTGCAGTCAAAGATCGTTTCCCACAACTCAACGAGTCCCTGATTTCCCGGTGCGGTGGACGGTCTGCTGTTGGTGAGGAACTCCTGCAGCCCAGGGATGTGAGCGTTGAGCGCTGCGAAGCCCACGGCCCCCTGAACCACGGCGTAGTTCGCCGGAGAGGCAAAGTAACGATACGTGATCCAGCCTTCGCTTCCCACCCACTGCAGGCCTGTCACGTTCTGGGCGTGAAGCTCTTTCATGAGTGCATCAAGATCTGTTGCATCTGCAAAAGCAACTATGACCTTTGAGGTGGATTTTCTGATAATGTCCACGACTTGTAGGAATGACTTCCTGGGGTCGGTCCGGTAGATGGCGACTGAATACTCGACGCACACGCCTTCCTTTGTTGCTGCTTCCAAGAAGCTGGCCATGCCACCGTTTCCATAGTCGTTGTTAGTTCGGATCGCTCCCACCCAAGTCCAGCCAAAGTGTTTCACAAGCTTTGCCAGCGCTTTGCTCTGATGAATGTCACTTGGTATGGTTCGAAAGAAGGATGGGTAGATCCTCCTGTCGCTGAGACATGCGCAAGTGGCCGAATGACTGATCTGAAAAGAAAAGTAGAAAATTAAAATCGCATCATTCCTTCCAGTGAGTCAGAATGCATGAGTGCCACTCACCACAGGCACCCTGAAGGGACCCAGCGTACGTGCTATGCCTATCGTAGAGGTGGAAGTTGTGTCCCCAATGACAGCATACACGCTGGAGAGGTTGTTGCACAACCCTTCTCTGTCTTCGTATGGATTCATGAGATTCAGCGATGACCTGATAGACAGAGGTATGCTTGGGCAGGAGTCAAAGATCCTATAACCGAGTGTCACATCTGGCAGCAGTTCAGTGCTATTGTTAATCTCATCTATCGCAAACATCATGGTGTACGCATACTGAAGCTCACCTATTTCCAGCCTGTAAAAAAATAAAAAATAAAAAAGACATGAAAATTACATGATGACAAAAGATTCATCCTTAACCTATTACTGTCTTACCCTTTACACTGGATTGCTCCCGGGTTGATTGTGAGCTCTGGACTGACTGTGACCGGGTTCTGGTGGAAGGAGAAAATGCCTCCGATGATGATATCTCCCTCCTTAGAAAACTGAGACAGTTCTTTTGTCCCGTATATTTGACATGAAGGGTTTTCCCCTCTTACATCCACAAGACAGAAAAGTAACAGGCCCACAATAAGCAGCATAATTCCTCACCTGAGTACTTAGCACACAAGTCCTAAGTGACAGGAAAGGTATAGTCTGACTGTTTTATAGGAACGCATCAAACCCCAGCAGGGCTGATTCTGAATATTTTCATCGTCCCCACCAATCACGTTGCTTGTTTTGTCCCTGATAGGAAAGCAGACCTTTAAGTCCTGCATGCTCTCCTGTAAATGTTTCTTTAAATTGGTTTTTATCATAAAAACATACTTTTAAAGACACAACAGAATACTTGAGTACATTCTTACGAAAATGTTGCCAATGATTTTCAGAGGCCACAATTTCTCATTCATTTTTTGTGGTTTCTGCAGAAAAACTGAATTTTTTTAGGCAACATAAACTGTTAAAATATCTCACCTGATCACTGTTTAACTGCATTTTTTTAAATTATATTATATATTTTCCTGGACACAGGCATGTAGTCTTTAATAATTCATCCGTGTTAAATGCTAGGATTGCTTTTTGCAGTTAACTGAAGAAACAATTATACGTTCACTCAGTTTTATTATAACATTTTTGTTTTTTTAATTATTATTCTTTCTTGACACTTTGCTTTGGATGACTTAAAATTTTATGATTACTTTTCTAGCTCCTCTCTTCCAGACAGCTGGGGATGTCAGAGGAAATGTCATTGTAAAAGGTGATAAAGAAGAAGTAGACGTTTAAGACTGAGTGTGAACAGCCAACAGCTTTAGCTTTGCAAGACATCACAATAAAACAGAGTGTTTTTTTTCTCTCTAAAACTTCTCCACCTGACGCAGAAGTTTTGCTTGGATTGAGACATTTTTAATTCTTTGGTCAAGATTTCTGCTGTAAACTGGGATCGGAAAAGAACATTTCAACCACACAGATGCGTCTTATGCCGTTCAGTGGTGCATACATGGAGACGAGAGCTGCAAAAGGACCACAGAGATGCTGTTATTCTTTTTATGACTTTTTAATAAGTAAAGCAAAGAGTTTACACCCTGGAACAGGCACTGCAGATCAAAGGACCTAATAACACGGAAACTGTCGAGCCCAAACAAAACTCTGTTATTTTCAAATGAAGTTTTTCAATTAATCTGCACTTGGTGTCGTGAAATTACCACACTGATTGTCCTGACTCAATTCGGTTTCACTGTAATTTGTATAAACTTTTAATTAACTTTTTTCCGATTAGATGTTTGTTGCCGTTTACCTTACTTTACTGTTTCAACCTACGCCTTTTATAATATCAAGTGCTGTAATAAAACAGTACAATCCCTGGGATTGGTAATCAATGTCACATATTTTGCCATTATTGAGGCTGCTCAGTGTAGATCTAGTACCACCAGATAAATCAACAAGTATTGATTAAACTAATCGTGGTGAATATATTTTTCTCTTTGAGATAAATAACTAGTGGAAACTAAACACAAAGAACGAAAGAAATTGTGAAAGTGTTCAGAAACTAATAACAGCTAAAATGTGGACTATATTATCACTGCACTTTGCTTTTCCTAAAGCTTGTCTCTTCCCATCAAATGTTTTTTAGTATTCCTCTCAGGTTTCAGTAGTAAAATATAACATTTTGGTGCAAAAATACAAAAAAGCAAACCAAAGCTTGAGGCTAGAATTGCAAATATC
Source organism: Poecilia mexicana (assembly GCF_051168715.1). Classification (NCBI taxonomy): domain Eukaryota; kingdom Metazoa; phylum Chordata; class Actinopteri; order Cyprinodontiformes; family Poeciliidae; genus Poecilia; species Poecilia mexicana. The sequence continues at coordinate 28,838,164 of NW_028263382.1, read as the reverse complement.
TCCACAGCTACAGTAAACTTTCCAGGAGAGCTGACATAAGCTGGGATGAATGTGAGCCAGACGGCACTAAATATCAGCATGCTGAAGGTTATGAATTTAGCTTCGTTAAAATTATCAGGTAACTTCCGGGCTAAAAAAGCAAACATAAAGCACAGCAGGGCCAGAAATCCAACAAACCCCAACACAACCCAAAACGCCACAGCTGATCCTAAATCACACTCTAGAATAATCTTTTCACTGGCGTAAACTGTATTCTTGTGTGGAAACGGCGGAGCGAAAGCTAACCAGACCACACAAATAAACACTTGGATTAAAGTACACCCAATGACGCTCGTTCTCTGAAGCGGAGCTGAACACTGAGGAAAAGTGTTTGCTGGTCTTTTCGCTTTGAAGGCCATCACCACGGTGATCGTTTTAGCAAGAATACACGAGATGCACAGAGCAAAGGCTACGCCAAAAGCCGTGTGACGCAGCATGCAGGACCACTCAGTGGGCCGGCCGATGAAGGCCAGAGAGCAGAGGAAACACAGAGTCAGGGAGAAGAGCAGCAGGAAGCTCAGCTCTGAATTACTGGCTTTGACGAGCGGCGTGTGCCGAAACCGGAAAAACACACACAAGACCACGAGCGTTAAACTGGCTCCGCACAGCGAGAAGGCAGTGAGGAGGGCCCCCATGGTCTCTCCATATGACAGGAACTCAATCACCTTTGGGACACATTTGCTGTGGTCGACATTCGACCAGTACTCCGACGGACACTGTGAGCACTCTGCAGAATCTGATCAGGAAAAATAAAAACCGGAATGGGTTCGGTGCATTCACAGTATGAATAAGGAGAAGAGTTTCACTTGTTTCACTCACTGCTCGTGTTGCTGATCTCTCCAGCAGCGCACGGGACACAGGAGAAGCAGCAGATGGGTTTGCCTTTAATGATTGCTTTCCGGAAACCTGGCAGGCAGTTCTCACTGCAGACAGACGGCGGCCTCTGAAACATCAGATCGATTCAGCAATCAGTTCCCAAAGATATATGAGCTATGTAAATTAACAGATCTTAAATAAACTTTCTAAAAGTAACTACTTTTTATCTCATTGTACCATGTTACAATTGTTTCGTTTCACAAAGTTTAAAATTCAGAAATACTCATTTGTTTCTACCTCCACAGATTCTGCGGCCCAGGTGATGTTGACTCCATTCATGGTCAGCTGGTTTCCATCTGGATGAGAAGCGTCGTACTTTCCAACCGTTGTGAACACAACGTCTCCTGCTGGGCTTCTCTGCCAGTTCACCAGCTCATAAATTGCTGCAGGGTCTCCGTTTTCATCAAAATACACGTTCTCTCCGGACTCAACAGTAAAATTAATGTCCTGGAGATACTTCACAACCTATCAATGTTAGAAAGAAGTTAATAAGCACAATTGTACATGTATTTTAAAACAACAGACATTTATTTTAAATATTACATGAATTTTTAACCTGTCTTGGCTCTGGCTGCTCTCTTAATTTGCAATTTTCACCACCTGGCTTACATTTCAACATGCTATGCAAGGCGTGAGCAACAGCATACACGGCCTTGTACACGTTGTTGGATATCCTGAGCTCCGACACGTCTGTGAAAGCGTTGTCTACAACTCGAAGACTTTCGGAGCCAGAGCATAATTTTGTGCCAGGTGTGCTGGACTGGAAACTGCATCCAAATGTTGTTTCCCAGAACTCCTTCAGCAAATTGCTCTCGAGTTCCTGACTTGGGTTCACCCGTAAAAGGAAATCTTGCAGGCCTGTGATTTTTGCCTTTCTTATCGCAAAGCCCAGCGACCCGCTTAGTATGCCAGAGTACCTTTTCTTAGCCAAATGAGCTGATGTGATCCAGGATTCACTGCCGACCCACTGCAACCCAGTCAGGTTTTGACTCAAAGCTTCCTCCAGCAGAACGTCCATCTCATCGTAAGCCAAGAACGCAACCAAAACAGCCGCTGTGCCCCTGCTGATCACTCTGACGACCCTCTCCACGTTCTCTCTGGAGCCAGTCCTGGAGATGGACTCAGAGTACTCGACGCAAATCCCCTCCTGACTCGCGGCTTCAATAAAAGTCGCCATCCCGTTGTTACCGTAGTCGTTATCGCTTCTGACTGCCCCGACCCACGTCCAGCCAAAGTGCCTCACCAGTTTGGCCAGCGCTCTGCTCTGATAGTAGTCACTGGGAATGGTTCTGAAAAAGGCGGGATACTCCTTTCTGTTACTGAGGCAAGCGCATGTTGCAAAGTGGCTGATCTATTGGAAAAGACAGTGACACAAAAACATTGGCGTGTTCAGAGATGCTTTCTCACTTGCGATATTGTTACATGCATTTGCTGGACCTGCGGATGTTGTGGAATGTGTGAAATCTAGTTTATTTCATAAGTTAATCATGAACTCGCTTGAGTTGAGTCCCACTGATTCTAAATAAACATAAGCATTTACCAATGGTATGTGGAAAATCCCTGAAATTTGTAACATCACAATGGTCGTAGAAGACTCAGAGGTTCCAACTATGGCATGAACGGACGACTGGCCGGAGCAGTTTCTTTCAAAAGCCCTTCCCTCCCCGTTCATCAAGCCCATTCCTGAACGTGTCGTAGGCAACGTGGAGGCGCAGCTGTCGAATATCTTATAACCAAGTGAGACGTTAGGCAGTAGAGAGCTGCTGTTGTTGATTTCCTCAATGGCAAACACCATCGTTTGAGCAAAACGGAATTCCCTCAAGTTAATTCTGGGGGAAAAAAGACACGTTGAAGTTTATGCATTTCGTCAGAGTTCAAAGAGCTGGTTAAAACAAGAGCAGGAATCAGCACAGCAGTACCTGGAGCACATGAGAGGTTCTGGTGACTCAGTCCAGGAGAGTAAAAGCTTTGAGATTTGGCTGTGAAGGGAAAAAGCTCCTCCTATAACAACGTCTCCCTCCTTAGACATCAGAGGAAGCTCTCGGCTCCCCAGCATTTCACAGAAAGCTGTTTCATCTTGTGCAAATCCTACAGTAATAACTACAAACATCAGAATTATGCAGATGTTTTTCCACATGTTAAAAAAGAAAAAGGAAAAAGACAACCTAGAATCACTCTTTCTCTCCGACTCACTGAAATGTTGCTTCTCTATGAGGCTGTGCTTTATACCTCTGGAGGAGACGACGACGGCTAAAGTCCTCTAATCCAATCAGAGTGACGATGATGCAAGCAACTTTTAATTCATTTGGGATTTTTTTTAGCATTTATTATTTCTTCTACACTCAAATCTATAATGTAGAAACACAGCTTTTAATCATATTTCTAAATGTATTTTATATGTTGTCTTTCAAGATCTTTTAAAATCGATTCCTTTTGCACCATTTTTATTTACGAACCATTTTAAGAGCAATATGTTTATACTAAGTGTGCTGGCATAGGTTGGATCTAGAGTTATATAAATGTAGGTTAAAATACAAAAGCCCACTCTCCACACATTCCTCAATGTAAATGAAGCTGAAACATTGAAAATATTTATTTATACATGTATGTTAATGTGTATATAGTTACAGAAAGTGTATAACACATAGAGCACTCAAATTTCAGAGCAACCTCGAAATTGCATAGAGAGTCTTTTTTTTTCTCTCTCTCTGGTTCAAAAACAATGAAAAAACACAGAAGCTCCAATTTAGAATGAGGACAAATTAGATTCGGGGATTTCAACAACATAACTAATGTTTATGCTAATCTTAACGTAATTCCTCAGCATTTTCTGGTGACTCGTGAAGACTAACATGTCACTGTTTCTCTTATTTCAGCTTATTTTATGTTAACAAAATGTTGTTTTCATTTTACATAAACTTTTATTTGTGCATTTATTGTTGAACAAAAACCCTTCTTCCTGCTCCCACCCAAAAAAATCCATGCCCCCCCCCACCTAAGTCCATCTGGAGCCTGGTCTGCTACCAATGAGCCACTGGGTGGATCATATTAGAAAACCAGTATGAAATTCATACAGGACTGAAGTTTCAAATTGATAACTGCCCCAAACTTGTGGGATAATAATTAGCTGAATTAATTATTTAGATAATTACATATGAGATTCTATACATTCTTTCTGTTAGATTATGCCACACCAATAAAATTAAAATATTTTATATGTATATGATGAGAGCCAATAAGTGTAATAGATGCAGTGCACTTAATAAGCTACAATGTTATAGTCAATTTAAGTTTTTAGTATTTAACTAAAGTTTACTAAATTAACCCTTTTGTTTGTAATACTTCAACTATTCTTTCATTGTGTTTTTGACTGATTTCGTCCCATCAAATGTTTTTTAGTATTCCTCTCAGGTTTCAGTAGTAAAATATAACATTTTGGTGCAAAAATACAAAAAAGCAAACCAAAGCTTGAGGCTAGAATTGCAAATATCTCCACAGCTACAGTAAACTTTCCAGGAGAGCTGACATAAGCTGGGATGAATGTGAGCCAGACGGCACTAAATATCAGCATGCTGAAGGTTATGAATTTGGCTTCATTAAAGTTATCAGGTAACTTTCGGCCTAAAAAAGCAAACATAAAGCACAGCAGGGCCAGAAATCCTATATATGCCATCACAAGCCAAAACGCCACAGGTGAACCAAGGAAACACTCTAGAATAATCTTTTCACTGGCGTAAACTGTATTCTTGTGTGGAAACGGCGGAGCGAAAGCTAACCATACCACACAAATACACACTTGGATTAAAGTACATCCAATGACGCTCGTTCTCTGAAGCGGAGCTGAACACTGAGGAAACGTGTTTGCTGGTCTTTTAGTTTTGAAGGCCATCACCACGGTGATCGTTTTAGCAAGAATACACGAGATGCACAGAGCAAAGGCTACGCCAAAAGCCGTGTGACGCAGCATGCAGGACCACTCAGTGGGCCGGCCGATGAAGGCCAGAGAGCAGAGGAAACACAGAGTCAGGGAGAAGAGCAGCAGGAAGCTCAGCTCTGAATTACTGGCTTTGACGAGCGGCGTGTGCCGAAACCGGAAAAACACACACAAGACCACGAGCGTTAAACTGGCTCCGCACAGCGAGAAGGCAGTGAGGAGGGCCCCCATGGTCTCTCCATATGACAGGAACTCAATCACCTTTGGGACACATTTGCTGTGGTCGACATTCGACCAGTACTCCGACGGACACTGTGAGCACTCTGCAGAATCTGATCAGGAAAAATACGAAGAGAAAAAAACAGGTTGACTCTGTAAAATGCTTCATTTGTAAAAGAAGTAAAAGTTTTACACAGTGATCTCGCTAAATCAAAAGCTGAAAGTAGAAATACATTTCATCGCTCACTGTTGGTGTTGCTGATTTCTCCACCAGCGCAGGGAACACAGGAGAAGCAGCAGATGGGTTTGCCTTTGATTATCGCCTGACGGAAACCCGGCAGGCAGTTCTCACTGCAGACGGACAGAGGCCTCTGGAACAAAAGCAAAATTCAACCTGAAATAAACATAACTGACCTCAACTTACTTTAGTGTTTAACCAAACATGTTGATACCTCGAGGTTTGCACATTTAACAAAGGACGGGAACGTCTATATAAGTTGTAAATTTATTTTCTTAACAATAGCTAAACTAGTTAGACAATTTTAGAGATATTTTGTGTCTTATTTTGTGGAATTAAAAGTTTAACAATCATTACTTCAATTTGTAATCAGCAAACACCGGAGTTCCTAACTGTGATATTCTACAGAAAAAGATTTTTTACTATTTCAATTAGTAAATGGTGACACTGTAAATGCAAAGTTGCATTAAAAGTCCATTAAAAGTGTAAACTCTGCATCATTCGGTCAATATTGACCCTTTGAATGCAAAGTTCTATTAAAATTTGCACTAAATGCCCATTAAAAGTATCAACTCTGCAATAAAAGTGTCATTATTTACTGAATGACCCGTCATGGCAACAGTCACAAACACTCATGAAGACTCCTTCATGCTCATGACAGATGATATGTCAGTCCTATGCGCACCCCTTCAAATAAAGTGTTACCAAATAATCTTCAACAATAGTCAAAAATCGATTTCTACCTCCCAGGATTCTGCGGCCCATGTTATTTTCACGTTGCTCATGGTGAACTGGTTCCAGTTTGGTTGTGAAGCGTCATACTTCCCTACAGTAGTGAACACAACGTCTCCTGCTTGGTTTCTCTGCCAGTTCACGAGCTCATAGGTTGCTGCCGGATCCCCGTTTTCATCAAAATACACTCGCTCCCCAGACTGGAGTGTAAAGTTTACCTTCTGGAGATGTTCTGCAACCTGTCCACAGAGAAAAAAGACACAACAGCACACAAATTTACCAAAAAAAAAATTAAAATAACCTGATATTTCAACTAAAAACACAACTAAACTAAATACAACAAAACAAACGCAGCCATTCATTTTCAAAACTAAGCTTTCACCTGTCTTTGTTCTGAATGATCTTTTAAGATGCACGAGTGAGACACCGAGTCACCGCTTGGCCCACATTTTAGCAAACCATGAAGGGCGTGAGCAACAGCATACACGGCCTTGTACACGTTGTTGGATATCCTCAGCTCTGACACGTCTGTGAAAGCGTTGTCCGCGTCCTGAAGTCTCTCAAAGCCAGAACATAATTTTGTGCCAGGTGTGCCGGACCGGAAACTGCATCGAAACGTCGTTTCCCAGAATTCTCTCAGCAGGTCGCTCTGGGGTTCCTGACTTGGGTTCACCTTCAGGAGAAATTCTCGCAACCCTGTGATTTTTGCCTTTCTTATCGCAAAGCCCAGCGACCCGGTTAAAATCCCAGCGTACCTCTTCTCAGCCAAGTAATTTGCTGTGATCCAGGATTCACTGCCGACCCACTGCAACCCAGTTACGTTTTGCGTCAGAACTTCCTCGAGCAGAACGTCCATCTCACCCTGGGCCAGGAACGCAACCAAAACAGCCGCTGTGCCCCTGCGGATCACTCTGACGACCCTCTCCACGTTCTCTCTGGAGCCAGTCCTGGAGATGGACTCAGAGTACTCGACGCAAATCCCCTCCTGACTCGCGGCTTCAATAAAAGTCGCCATCCCGTTGTTACCGTAGTCGTTATCGCTTCTGACTGCCCCGACCCACGTCCAGCCAAAGTGCCTCACCAGTTTGGCCAGCGCTCTGCTCTGATAGTAGTCACTGGGAATGGTTCTGAAAAAGGCGGGATACTCCTTTCTGTTACTGAGGCAAGCGCATGTTGCAAAGTGGCTGATCTATTGGAAACAAAACAATCAATCAATCAATAAATAAATCAATCAAATTTTATTTGTATAGCACATTTCTGCAGCAAGACATTTCAAAGTGCTTTACATGATTAAAATGCAAACAGTATGTGACATTGAATAAACAGTGAGAAAAAGAGATTTTGAAAAAGATTAAAAAAGATAAAAACATTAAAACCCGCACCCCTTTTAGGACTTCAGTTAAACGTCGTTTAACTGGGACTCAAACCCTCTGGGACTTTAGTCAAAAACACCATTTGACAAGGACTCCTACCCTTAGGTTTTTAGTTGAAACGCCGTCAAGTGGGACTCTAAACCCTGTAGAACTTTAGTTAAACGTCGTTTAACTGGGATGTTTTCCGGGGGGCTTTACATCAATAAAATGTAGACAGTGAGAAAGAGAAATAAAAAGAAATTAATAATAGATATAGAGTAAAGATAAAAACATTAAAAACATCGAAGACATCAAAACCCCCACTCTAACCCTAATTTAGCGAGCGATAAGCAACTTTAAACAGGTGTGTTTTAAGTTGAGATTTTAAGGTACCCAGTGTTTCAGCTGTTTTACAGTTTTCTGGAAGTTTGTTCCAAATTTGTGGTGCATAGAAACTCAATGCTGCTTCTCCTCGTTTGGTTCTGGTTCTGGGGATGCAGAGCAGACCAGAACCAGAAGATCTGAGGGGTCTAGACGGTTGGTACAGCAATAACAGATCTTTAATGTATTGTGGTGCTAAACCGTTCAGTGATTTATAAACTAACAGCAGTATTTTAAAGTCTATTCTTTGAGCTATAGGGAGCCAGTGAAGGGACTTTAAAACTGGTGTTATGTGCTCTATGTTCCTGGTTTTAGTGAGAACCCGAGCAGCAGCGTTCTGGATCAGCTGCAGCTGTTTGATTGATTTATTAGTCAGACCTGTGAAGACGCTGTTGCAGTAAAACAGAGAAAAATCAGAAACCATAAGAAATTAAAGCAATATATTTTGTATTAGGTTTAGCTGGCATGATAAAAAGCTCTGAAACTTCTAACTTAAATCTTATTTTCTTCACAACAAGCAACCATAACTTTACTGAAACTGCATCTCCGTTGCAGCTATTTCAGGATTTTTATTTTCACGATACACTTACTTACCATAGGTGTTTGGAAAACCCCGGAAATCTGTTGCATTGCAATTGTCGAGGAGGATTCAGAGGCTCCGATGATGGCATGAACAGAAGAACAGTTTTTCCTCCAGGTGTTTTCCTCTCCGTTCATCAGACCCATTACTGCCCGTGTTGAAGGCAGCGTTGAACCGCAACTATCAAATATCCTGTATCCAACAGAAACATCGGGAAGCAGGTCGCTGCTGTTGTTAATTTCTTCAATGGCAAATATCATTGTTTGCACAAAACGAAATTCTCTCAGATTGATCCTGGGGGAAAAAAGGAGTGGGGTGGGGGAGAAAGTGTTTTACATTCATGGACATGAAATAAAATTTCAGAATAACAGCCTGCTTTACCTGGAGCATTTGAAAGGTTCTGGTGTTTTGTATCCTGAGAGAGAGGACATTGAGATTTGACTATAGATGGAAAAAGCCCCACCAATAATGATATCCCCTTCCTTTGATAAGAGAGAAACCTCTGGGCTTCCGTACATCTCACAGATACTGTCGTTCTCCGCCTTAAAGAATCGCAGGATGACAATCAACAGTGATATTACGCAAATCCAGTCACCCATCTTTCAGAAAGAGATCTGGAGTCAGTCCTGGCGACTTCTTCTATTAGTGTCAAGGTGATTTATTTCTGTAAGAGGACGGGCTTTGTACTTATATGATGATGATGATGATGATGATGGTCCTCATCAAATCAGAGAAATGTCATGATTCATTTACATTTGATTTGACATGAAATATTTGCAAGGTGCCAAATCAAGAATAGACAAGAATAGCATTACTTGTTATAGAGACTTTTTTTGTATCACAATTTATTTAGCAATTTTTCCATAACAACCTGTTGTGATTCAATCGTGTCTCTTAGAGTCATAGTAAAAAGATATTTTCAAAAGCAGCCTTTCTTTAAGACATATGAATATGTTAAAACATATTTAAGGAGGTTTTTTTGTCTGTACTTACTGTTGTTGAGCTTTTCTACTTTGCCTTAATGTTGCGATCTCACATTGTTGCGATCTCACAATGTTGCGATCTCACAATGTTGCGATCTCACATCGTAACATTAACAGTTTTAGTCAATTTCATTGAGTACCGGTGTGTTGTGAAATCATGAACTTTACGAGGCCATAACTCAAATCTTTCATTTTAGAAAATACAATTCAAGTTAAGCAGTAAGTGTTAAGACCTTTCATCGTTTCATAGACAATCTCACTTGTTTTAATTTTTAAATTCAATAAGTTCAGCTCTTCAACCTAACAGAGAAAATCATGTGGGATTATATTTGGCAATTTTCATATAACTTAGATAATTATTACATTATTCATATTCCTGGAATATTTAAATGTTAAATTATTTTCATTCAACCGAGAAAGCTGTTTAAATGTTAACAGGACATGCAACCCTCCACCATCTCCACCTCCCCAAATATAACAAAAGGATGCCAAAGGAGTCTTTGTTTAAAAAAAGTTTTAATCGTTTTCATCCACATTTTAACGGACAAAAATTATTGACACTTTTTCTGATGACCGAAAAATCCTTTATAATTGTTGACCAGCTTTTTAAGATGTTCCACTGATATAATAAAGATTTATTTATTAAAAACTTCGTTTTTTTTGTAAAACGAAGTTTCAAGGCATTCTTTACAGATTATTCCCTCAAGAGATTCTCCATCAGATTCATGTCAGGACTTTGTTTAGGCCACTCCAAGACACTACTATTACTTCCAGTCAGAAGATTTTTTTTTTTTTTTTTTGTAAAATGAAAACATTACTTTGGCCTAATTTTGCAAGGTCTGTGGATTCTTTCTGACTTGGTGTATCTACATTCCTCTTTTTGTAATTCTCTGTGGCTGTGAGAATGTCAGGGTTATTCAGCAAAAGCAGATAGTTAGCCATCATCACTCCATGCGTGTTATTTTCTATTTGACACTGGTTTTGTACAGTATTCAGATCTATTTAAGCTTTAAGGTTTATACTAAAAATATATATAACTGTTTACAGTTTAATGATAAATATTTACAAAACAGAAAGAGATATATCATTATGATGGATGCCCTTCAACTACAACCAACTGTGAAATAAAACAAAATAATAAAATATTTTGTACATGAGAAAATATTTTTGTAGCATTACAGTACATTTCACATTACAAAAAAAGAGATCTATTTGTCTTTTTTATATATATAGACATGCAGTTCCTATAACATAAAGAAACTGCAAAATTTGTAAAAGTAAAGGAAAGATTATGTATCATATGAAACTAACTAGTGTTGTGTTTTTCCCAGCAGGTGTTTCTTTGTGTTCAGCTCAGGCCTCACGACTAGAATAAAGCATTTCGGTGCAAATATACAAAACAGTATCCCATAACTTGATGCTAGAATAGCAAATATCTCCACAGCTACGGTGAGATTTCCAGGAGAGCTGACATAAGCTGGGATGAAGGTGATCCAGACGGCACAGAAAATTAACATACTGAAGGTGATGTGTTTGGCCTCATTGAAGGTATCTGGCAACTTTCTGGCTAAGAAAGCAAGGACAAAACACAGCAAGGCAAGGAATCCAACGTATCCCAACACAGCCCAAAAGCCAACAGGTGAACCCAGAGCGCACTCGAGGATTATCTTCTCCATATAGTACTGGAGGTTTTTTAAAGGAAAGGGGGGATTTATTGTTAACCACAGGATGCAAATTATGACCTGTATAAAAGTGAAAAACAAAACAGTGAGTCTCTGCTGTGCAGGCCCAAACCATTTCATCACGTTGCTGCCTGGAAGTGTAGCTTTAAAGGCCATCAGGACCACGATTGTTTTCCCAAGAATACAAGAGATGCAGAGGACGAAGGTGATGCCAAACGCTGTGTGCCGCAGCATGCAGGACCACTCGGTGGGCTGGCCGATAAAGGTTAAAGAACACAAGAAACACAGAGACAAGGAGAACAGCAACAGGAAGCTGAGCTCAGAGTTGTTTGCCTTCACCAGTGGAGTGTCCTTATTGACTAAAAACAGTGTGGCTACTATTAAAGTTAGCACAACGCCGAACAAGGTGAAAAATATCAGTATTTTGCCCATAACTTCAGTAAAAGAGAGAAACTCAATTTCCTTTGGTAAACATGCATCTCTGTTCTGACTGGACCAATATGCTTCGGGGCACTTTTTGCAGTCAATAGAATCTGTAATAAAAATAATGTTTTTCTTTTTAGTATTGCAGTTCAATAAGTCGCACTCTTACAATATTTACCAATGACTGTATCATCGCTAGTTTCAACATAATACACACACTGTGGCAGGCAAATTGTGTGCACATATTACTGTAATTTATGTCTGTGTTACCTGTTGTGTTGCTAAATTCTCCAACCGGACACGGCACACAGTCAAAGCAGCACACGGGTTTTCCTTTTTGAAGGACTTTATGGGTTCCTGGACGACAGCTTTCACTGCAGACTGACACAGGTAGCTGGAATAATAAACATGATGAGAAAAAAGGGCTTTGTTAAATATTTTTTTAAAAGTGTGATCAGATTTTATTGTCAAGAAAAATCTTTACCTCTTTTGTCCCCCCTGGCCACATTATAGCATCTGTGTTAAGAACAAACCTCTTGCCAGAAGGTAGCGAGGCGTCATAGTAGCCAACGGGTCTAAACTGAACCGATCCATCCGTTCCACGTTGCCAGTTCACCACCTCATACCTGGCAACAGCAGCTCCAGTTTGATCAAACCACACTCTGTCCCCGTTCTTAACGGTGAAGTTCACGTTCTTTAGAGCCTCCACTACCTAAAGAGCAATCGACACTGCTTATTTTAACATTGTTAGTTTTACAACTATAGTCCAAACAGTACAAGAGTAATGATTTATTTTTATACCTCCCATGGCTTGATTTCCACAGCTTTTTTACATGCTTGACCCTCTGAACACTTCAAGATGCTGTGCAGAGAATGTGATATGGCGTAGACGGCTTTATAGATATTGGTGGAGTACCTTAGTTCTTCCACATCATCGTCATTATTACTGAGCTCCGCTAAATCCTGATTGGCTTTGCAAGGTTTTTGACTCTTCTCCGTGTTTGTCCCATTGCACAGGAATTCTGTTTCCCAGAAACCTCTAACCAGAAAATCCTCCAGGCCACTGATATTGGCCTTTTGCACTGCAAAGCCCAGAGCACCTCCCAGCACACTGAAGCTAGTGGGAGTCACAAGGCTGTCCGCGGTGATCCAGGCCTCCACGCCGATGAACTGCAGTCCCGTGATGTTGTGGAGACTCAGCTGCTCTAGCAGGTTATTCATTTCCACATGGGCGAGAAAGCCAACAATCACACGAGCGGTGCTCTGTTTTATCACCTCTACCACCTTCAGGAGTTTCTCCGGCTCTGCTCTGTCGAATTTCTCCGTGTACTCCACACAAACTCCTTCCTCTTGGGCCGCAGAAAGGAAGATGGCCATCCCATTGTTGCCGTAGTCGCTGTCGCTGTTGACTGCTCCGACCCAGGTCCAGCCAAAGTGTTTGACCAGCTGCGCAAGGGCACGGCTTTGATAGAGATCACTTGCAATGGTTCGAAAAAAAGAGGGATAGTTCTTCCTACTGCTCAAACACTCACATGTGGCAGAATGACTTATCTGTAGACAGAAAAGCAGAAAGCTGCACGAAAGAGAACAAAAAGGGCAGGCTCTGCACATTATGAAGACATAAAAACTGATTCGGTTCACTCTTACCACTGGAATTTGAAACGGTCCAGTTGTGCGAGAAAGGACAATGGTAGAAGAAGATTCAGACTCTCCAATAATAGCATGAACTGCTGACTGACCAGAGCAGCCGTTTCCCAAAGTCAGCTCATGGCCGTTCATCAGAGCCATCGCTGCACGCATTGAGGATAATGTCGAAGCACAGTTGTCATAAATTCTGTATCCAATAGATATATTTGGAAGAATATTCTCATTTTTGTTAATTTCTTGAATAGCAAATATCATTGTCTGAGCAAAGCGAAACTCCCTTAGGTTAATACTGAGAATAGAAAAGCACAATGCAAAACTCTGTTCACAAAATCAACAAGTTGATGCAACATTTTGTGCAAAGTTCAGAATTACCCGGTGCACGCAAGTATTGTTGGTTTCTCTGTAAAGGAAAGTGAAGGTTGTGTGATTTTGCTGTGGATGGAAAAAACGCCTCCAATCGTCACATCTCCGTCTTGAGACAGAAGAGGAAATTCTGGACTTCCCCGTATCTGGCAGAGAGAATCAGGCTCCCAGACTGCGCTGTATGCAGACAGGAGGCTGGTAAAAATAAGGACTCCAAGTACTGAGGACATGTTTATCTTGGTTTTTCCTAAGAGTCTCTCAAGTCAATATGTTTGCTCATTAATGTAGCTGATGACAAGACTCTATCTTTTTTATCACCCAATCAGAAAAATGTGGGACGGCCGTGACTGGAGCTCGTCATTGTGTTATCGTCTGAGAATATTGTGCTTTGATAGATAATGCATAGAAATGTGGTCGTTTCTAAAATAGGCTATTGTATAAGATGGAGTTTAATTAAATGGATGCAACAGAAGCAATGTTTTAGTTTTTAACCTAATTGTTTTAATGTATACTTTCTTATATGTTAGGGCTCACACAGAAAGTGTTAAAAATCAACTTTAGTGAATGACTCAGATCCATCTGAATCCATAAAACGAACCAGATGTGGTGCTTCATTCTTCAAAGTGCCGATGCGGTGATGCTTCGGGGACAAAAGCTCTGCAGGCCAGACTCAAGTTGAACAGTTAAGGTTTTATTACAAACTTCAGCCAAAGTCAGCGCCACCGAGTCACGAGGAAACCATGTTCCAATCACAGAAGATTACATGCTGTTTTGTAGGGCAATGGATAACATGTCACAACACCACATCTGGTTTTCTCCCCCCCATCATATGCATCAGACAGAGTTACTATTACATCCATGCTTTCCACCTCTGCCTATCTTTTCATGTGCTGGAGTCCATTTGTTCAGACTCAGTGCCTCCTGTCTTTGCCCGGAATATCTCCCGAGCACACCCCAAAGTCCTATTGTGTGGTCAGACACTACGCAGCTTGACCACGTCTAGAGGGCAAAGCATTATGGACTCTTTAAAAGATCATTCTCTTCCACTAAACCTAAAATGGATCATCATTGGCTGTTTTTCCTGGGATAATAACCATAAAACCTGATTTCAAATTATCACAGAAATGTATTGAGACATTATGTTGGCTTCAGTGTAGCTTAAGGTTTTTATTTATTTTCACACATAGTTGTGTCTTTATGGTGCATTTTTACATAAGAAATTGGTCATATTGATTAATTATATTTGAATAAACATACAAGTCCTAAAACGTAAATAATAAGTGTTTAGAAAAAAAAAAAAAGTAAAGCAAAGATTGTGTTTTATACAAAACTAACTAGTGTTGTGATTTTCCCAGCAGGTGTTTCTTTGTGTTCAGCTCAGGCCTCACGACTAGAATAAAGCATTTCGGTGCAAATATACAAAACAGTATCCCATAACTTGATGCTAGAATAGCAAATATCTCCACAGCTACGGTGAGATTTCCAGGAGAGCTGACATAAGCTGGGATGAAGGTGATCCAGACGGCACAGAAAATTAACATACTGAAGGTGATGTGTTTGGCCTCATTGAAGGTATCTGGCAACTTTCTGGCTAAGAAAGCAAGGACAAAACACAGCAAGGCAAGGAATCCAACGTATCCCAACACAGCCCAAAAGCCAACAGGTGAACCCAGAGCGCACTCGAGGATTATCTTCTCCTTATAATAATGCATATTTTTGTAAGGAAAGGGCGATTTTATTGTTAACCACAGGATGCAAATTATGACCTGTATAAAAGTGAAAAACAAAACAGTGAGTCTCTGCTGTGCAGGCCCAAACCATTTCATCACGTTGCTGCCTGGAAGTGTAGCTTTAAAGGCCATCAGGACCACGATTGTTTTCCCAAGAATACAAGAGATGCAGAGGACGAAGGTGATGCCAAACGCTGTGTGCCGCAGCATGCAGGACCACTCGGTGGGCTGGCCGATAAAGGTTAAAGAACACAAGAAACACAGAGACAAGGAGAACAGCAACAGGAAGCTGAGCTCAGAGTTGTTTGCCTTCACCAGTGGAGTGTCCTTATTGACTAAAAACAGTGTGGCTACTATTAAAGTTAGCAGCAAACCAAACATAGTAAAAACCACCAGTATTTTGCCCATAACCTCGGTGAAAGAAAGAAACTCAATGTTTTTGGGTAAACATGCATCTCTGTTCTGATTGGACCAATATGCTTCGGGGCACTTTTTGCAGTCGTTAGAATCTGCAACAAAAAGTGATATTATCATTCTATTTACATCAGATACATTCTAATAACATTAATAACTGACTGTATAGCAGCTAATCTGAACATGATGCACACGCTTAAGCAGGTAAAGTGTGCACGAATGCTGGTGTGAATTAGGACTGTGTTACCTGTCGTGTTGCTAAATTCTCCAACTGGACACGGCACACAGTCAAAGCAGCACGCATGCTTTCCTTTTTGAAGGACTTTATGGGTTCCTGGACCACAGCTTTTACTGCAGACTGACACAGGTAGCTTTCAACAAACAAACAAACAAAGAATGTTACTCATGATTAAAGTTTGTTCAGATTCTCTAAGCAATATTGTATTGTCAGATTTTTACCTCTTTACCTCCTCCAGACCATATAATGGCCTCTGTGTTAAGAGAAAACCCTTTGTCAGAGGGCAGGGAGGCGTCATAGTAACCAACGGGTTTAAACAGAACGGATCCATCTGATCCACGCTGCCAGTTCACCAACTCATATCTGTTGACAGCTGCTCCAGTTTCATCAAACCACACTCTTTCTCCACTCTTAATGGTGAAGTTCACCTGCTTTAGTGCCTCCACCACCTAAAATGCAGTAGACATCACTTTTTGTCAGAATTACTTCATATATAAAGACACTCATTCCAGTCTCCAGTATTTTTATTTCATTTTCCTTACC
This sequence comes from Poecilia mexicana, assembly GCF_051168715.1. Lineage (NCBI taxonomy): Eukaryota > Metazoa > Chordata > Actinopteri > Cyprinodontiformes > Poeciliidae > Poecilia > Poecilia mexicana. Next base: position 28,821,790 of record NW_028263382.1, on the reverse strand, counting down.
TCCCATGGCTTGATCTCCAGAGCCTTATTACACCCTTTTTTGTCTGAACACTTCAATATGCTGTGGAGAGAATGAGCCACTGCATAGATGGCTTTGTAAATGTTAGTTGGGTATCTCAACTTCTCCAAGCCATCGTCATGACCTTTAAGCTGAAACAGATCTGGATTCTCTTTGCAGGTTCTTAAAACACTTTCTCTGTTTGTCCCGTTGCACAGGAATTCTGTTTCCCAGAAACCTCTAACCAGAAAATCCTCCAGGCCACTGATATTGGCCTTTTGCACTGCAAAGCCCAGAGCACCTCCCAGCACACTGAAGCTAGTGGGAGTCACAAGGCTGTCCGCGGTGATCCAGGCCTCCACGCCGATGAACTGCCGTCCCGTGATGTTGTGGAGACTCAGCTGCTCTAGCAGGTTATTCATTTCCACATGGGAAAGAAAGCCAACAATCACTCGAGCGGTGCTCTTCTTTATCACCTCTATCACTTTCAGGAGTTTCTCCGGCTCTGCTCTGTCGAATTTCTCCGTGTACTCCACACAAACTCCTTCCTCTTGGGCCGCAGAAAGGAAGATGGCCATCCCATTGTTGCCGTAGTCGTTGTCGCTGTTGACTGCTCCGACCCAGGTCCAGCCAAAGTGTTTGACCAGCTGCGCAAGGGCACGGCTTTGATAGAGATCACTGACAATAGTTCGAAAGAAAGCGGGATACTCCTTTCTACTGCTCAAACACTCGCAGGTGGCAGAATGACTTATCTGTAGACAGATGAACAGAACAGAAAACTGCACAATAAAGAACAAAAAGACATAAAAACTGATTCGGTTCACTCTTACCACTGGAATTTGAAACGGTCCAGTTGTGCGAGAAAGGACAATGGTAGAAGAAGATTCAGACTCTCCAATAATAGCATGAACTGCTGACTGACCAGAGCAGCCGTTTCCCAAAGTCAGCTCATGGCCGTTCATCAGAGCCATCGCTGCACGCATTGAGGATAATGTCGAAGCACAGTTGTCATAAATCCGATATCCGATAGAAATATTGGGAAGGAGATCCTTTTTATTGTTTATTTCCTCAATTGCAAATATCATTGTCTGGGCAAATCGAAACTCCCTTAGGTTAATACTGAAAGAAGAATAGCATAGTAAAATATTATGTTTTCTTCCGACAAGAAGATCATGTAACACATTGCTTAGAGCTCAAAATCACCTGCTACACTTATAAGCTGTTGGTCTCTCTGTAAAGAAAAATGGAGGCTGCGTGATTTTGCTGTGGATGGAAAAGGCACCTCCGATCATCACGTCTCCTTCTTTAGAAAGCACAGGAAACTCTGGACTTCCCCGTATCTGGCAGAGAGAAGCTGGTTCCCCCACTGTGACACATGCTTCTATTAGCCCGACCAGAATAAGCACTGTTGTACCTGATAACATTTTCATGTGGCTGGATACAGCGAGAGCAGAGCCACCCAGATCCAGGTTTTGTTCATGAATATAACCCACACTAGGGTGTCCTACCTTGATATTGACCAATCAGACATGTGGGACGGCCCTGGTTGGATCTAACCTTTTCTTAAAAAACACACACACAAAAAAAACCTATTGTACCTTTAGGGATAACACATTCAAGATTTAGTTATTTATACAAAAAACAAACAAACAAAAAAACGTATGACAAGTTAAAAAATGCATTGTCTTTAACTGACAGAAACCTAAACGGACAAACTTCACATTTACATTAATAATTCAGTCATGATTATCATCAAATTCTCATTTTATTCCATGACAGGTTTGTCAATAATCATACTGAAGAAATTTAAAGACAAATGTCAAGTGAAGAATCCTGGTCCAGGTTCTGCCTGTGCATGAGTGGGTCCTCTCCGGGTACTCCAGCTTCCTCCCACAGTCCAAAATCACAACTGTCTGGTTGACTGATCTCTCTAAATTCTCATTAAGTGTGTGTGTGCGTGAGTGCGTGTGTGTGTGTGTGTGCATGCTTCATTGTTTGCCCTGTCTGTCTCTGTTGCCCTGCGATGGACTGCCAACCTATCCAGGGTGAACCTCGCCTCTTGCCCATTGACCACTGGAGATAGGCACCAGGATCTAGGGATAAGAGTGTTGGGCAATGGATGGATGGATTGATGAATATTTTTCTTCCTCAGACCCAATTTGTTTCCAGGATCATTCGACGTGAGCTGGTTAAAACATACAAAAGATTATATCAGAACTTGGATCTTTTGATTTCTCTGGCTGGAAGAACACCTAAAACTCCTCTAGTTGTCTAGTAAGAGAGCCAATAGCTTGTTCCCAGATGTCATAAAAAAACGTCCTCTGGAGTAGGTAAATATTTTAGATTTTAACAATTTCACACAGATGATTTTTCACATTAAAACACAATTATAAAAGAAAGGTTTAATTTTATCCAGCTCTGGAAAAAATTAGGAGACCACTTAAAATGATCAGTTTCTCTGATTTTACTTTTTATAAGTGTAAGGTTTTTAGTAAAGTGAACTTTGCTCTTTTATTCTATGAACTACTGACAACATGTCTCCAAAATTCCAACCAAACATTTGGTAATTATTTACAGAAAATGAGAAATGGTCACAATAACGAAAAAGATGCAGCACTTTCAGACCTCAAATAATGCAAATAAAAAAAAAGAGTTCATATTCATTTAGAAACAACAATACTAAAGTTTTAACTCATGAATAATCATGAGGGTTTCAATGGGGTTAAGTGCAGTGGTCTTTCTTCCAGAGCTATATATTTTTTTCAGCGACTTTTTCTTTGGAGTTCAAAGGTTACAAAAAAGTTTGTCAATAACAATTGTATTTTTTCACTTGGCAGTTATTGTTAATAGCTTTTCATGGGTGCTATCCTTTTGAATAAAAATGTAGATAAATCTTATTTTAAATTCTACTAAAGCGTATTCCTATGCTCATCCACTTGCATTTACAATCATTTAAGTTGGTTTCTTTATATTATATTTCGTAGATTTCCAACAGATATATCCGATTAATGCAGTTCACATGTAGCAGATAAACATCTTCTTGTACTTGGGCCCAATAGTTTTCTAATATGGAAATCTGTCTATGTAAAACGTTTATTTCCTACTATTTTACCCAACATGTCACTTCAATTTGAAATCTGGACAGTGACAAGGGACTTAAAGTTGCACATCTGTCAACTGATCAAAATAAAAAAAGTTAAACACAACTGCTACAGTAAAGCAGTGAGCCATGTGATATTTAATTTGATGTTTTTCTCTTTTACCGGCCTGAGGGACGTTTAGAGGTCATCCTATGTGCCTTTCAGTCCCTTCATTAATTAAAAAGGACATTGTTGTTTGAATATTTTATATTTATGAAACACCTTAGACCCGCTTGGTTAGGTCTTTTGGGAACAGATTTAGAAAAACATAAACAGTACATGTGCCTTGGGCATGGTTGTGACTTACATGCACTTTCCAATAACAAGCCTACAAACCCTCTGTAGAGTTCACGGTTCCATCCCAACAACATAATCTTCTAATAGTTTGACTTGGAAACTTTCCTTCAGAGTGGTTGCATCATAGTTTAATAATGACGACTAGAGACACTTTGTCTGTGCACAGCTGTCTTTCACTACAAAGTTGCTTTGTGATCTTGGTCAACTTGCAAAAGTTACATAATGTAAATACGTTTTTATTTATATAAACGTATTTATTATATTTATAGGGATAATTGACTTTTAAATTGTATGACGTCATTCAACCTTTGGGGTTTGAAAAAAATGTCCTTTTTATGTAGCTTCTGTAAATATCTGTTTTCAATTGAATGTTATTGAGTTGTTGAAATTATGTTGAAAGTTTAAATCAGGATTAAAAGGCCAAAAGGTGCAATTGGAAAGCCAGTCAGTTTACATATTGTATCTATGGCCTGTTGTGTTCATTTCAATGTGTAACAGCAGTTCTTCTTGATGTGGGCCAATCAAGATCCTAGCTACCAAATTAAGATGGTAAAGAAGAAAAGCCAGGCGAATTCATCCATCCCTTCCTCCGAATGTGAAACTTTCTCACCATAATTTGAGTTCAGATTTCGCATAATTATTATTCTCTAGAGATAAACTAGAGTCAGAGACAACAGATGCCTCAACTTATTTGTTTAAGTACTAGCTTTCACTCTTTGGATCGTGATCTAACCTCCTGTGTCTTCATTTGCTTACTTGTAACTGGACAAACCAATATCAGTAAACCAAAAAAAAAATAAAATAAATAAATAAATAAATAAATCTGGGCTTCACACAAATGTTCATAGAGACACAAGAACAATGGTCCCCAAAATGAGCAAACCCTGGTCCTACATTTTTAGGTGTCTTACTGCTACACATCTGACTAAAATAGCTGGATTAATAGGCTTCAAACTGTTATCTAGTTTATGAATAGAAATTTCTACAAGGTACCCACACTGCAGTTATGGAAATGATTTAAAAGGGACGGTGGCCTCCTCAATGCTTTAATAACTGGGTGTTGTTGTGCAGCCAGATGAGACATGTTTATTAGTTGACTTTGAAAACAATTTTTAAACTTCTTTAAATGTACATGAAGTGTCCAGCTTTAAATACCTTCATATCCTTACAATAATTAAAATAGCTTACACTTTGTTTTACTTTGATAGATTCACCTGGAAGAGAAATACCATTACATGTTGATGTCATAAGGTCTTAGTAAACCTTTACTGAACAAGCATGTAGCTGTAAGGTAAGGTAATTTTATTTATATAGCACATTTTCAGCAACAAGGCAATTCAAAGTGCTTTACATGAGTTAAAGCACTTTGTAGAGGGAAGCTGGGCTACCCTTATCCAGTCCTGTAGAATGTAGAAATTGGGTCAACAATTGTTTACAATTCCCACATCCCAGATCAGGCCAATATGGATTTAGATAATGAGTTGAAAGACACACTGTTTCAAACCACGCTATGTTTAATAACGGTGACACAGAAATATATCATATACAATGCTGCCACCTGCTGATCTTATTGTGCTATTGCTGAAAAGTGTTTGCAATTCAACTGAAAAAGTAAGGCAGATAGATGAATACAATAAGACAGCACATGTCATCTCCCAAAAAAAGTTATGTGGTTAGACAGAGCATAAAAATCTAAATATATTTATTTATTGGTTGATAGTCATCCTTGAAATTAAATTCAAGAAACTGATGAAATAGTTCAAAATAGAAGGTTTTCCCTGTGTACCTTGCCCATGGGACACATCAAGATGTGGGAGGAGGAAGCTGGAATCGAACCTACAACCTTCCGATCACAAGACTACAATGGTGGACCATTGTGCTAACATAAAACTCCAGATTTTATGCTGTTGTGTTGAACGAGTAATGCATTCAAATCAGGTGAACATAGATCTAACAAGGGTTAGCTACTATGTTACAAAACAGAAGACCCTGATCAGCAGCCATCAACATATTGTGACAATTCTGACTGTGTGATAATTTACTCAAACTAAAATGGTTCATGATGGGAAAACTAGAGAAAATCTGCAGACAAGACAGAGGCTGAAAACAGCCGAGGTTTATGAGAGTTCCAGCTGAGTCCCACATACGATACAGTGGTTCGGCCCTGTTGCATGTATGTGAGTGGGTAGGCGGCGTATTAATGTGTGAGTGGGTTGAGCACATTTTTCTGTCCGCCACTCTATTGCCTACTACTTGTAAAGCGTTTTGACTGAAACACACTCAGATATTCACCCACAAAACAAACACTGGCAGGCTCAAATGGTAAGCAAACGTGAAAGCAAAAAACAGAATAAAACTTAAAAAAAACAAAAGGAGTGATTGTATTCAGTGAGCAGGAGAGTTGATTTACTGAACAGCAGTGTTAGAGTTTGAGACAAACTTTAACAGCAGACAATAACCCATGAGGGTTATTCCTTTTGGGACAATAATCCGTCTTGGATGAAGTGCATGCTGCACTGCCTGTTCACCAGCTGTGGTCCATCCAGCAAAGAACAAAGGGAAGTTTCCATCTCACTGCAGCCCTCCATGGAGCTCCAACAGTTAGAGGACAGAGGTATTATACCGACTGTGTTTGGTCTTTAGGTCACCAAACACGACAAATGTTGTCAGAGACCATGTTGCTGCTTTTGTTGCAGTTGAATGCTTTGGCAAACTCTGGGAAGTTCTGAAGGGAGCCCAGTACTCTAGAGTATACAAAGGAGACCGGTGTTAGCAAGTGGACTTTGTGTGTCAGAGGGTTCCTGCTTTTTAAGCTGTACTTTAAAGTCATGAAGTGCTGATTTATGCACTTCGTGTTATTACCTGAACATCACTGGACTGTGTATATCCATTTTAATGGAAATAAGAGCTTGCTGTGGTCGATATGATCCACACCAAATCTTAAAGAGATATACAGGATGTAAAGTATCAGACAAGTAGAGCTTCATGAATTCAATTACAGATGCGTCAGGTATCCCACTGTATTTCTGGCACCCCATCCCAAAAGCATATCCATTTTTGCAAAAGATAAATAGAAATTCTTACATTTTCTTGAACTGCAGTGCCATGTTGTGTTTTTCTTCTATTAGTTGAGTTATCTAGACCTGAGCTTTGGAAATGCCATTAGCTCACTTACCATGTTCCCAACTGTATACTGACATAAGTGAAAAATGTCCTTCATAAGAGATACTGCAGTTTTAAAGAGGTGGGTAGCAACATCACAACTTTGAGATCATAGTTTTTGTCTTTTGTGAATGACATTCTTTTCAAGACAAAAAAATAGGAACAGTTAATGACTAAAATCACAAGGTTGGAGTTTTACTAAAGTGGTCAGTGTCATTGTGCACCTGCTATTAAAAAATGTTCAATTTAAGGCAAATTGTTTTACAAATTAATTAAAGCAGGTCATAATTCTGTTACAGTAAAGCCTTATCAAGTAACTATTGAGCTAGGCAGAATTAATTATGTCAGGAATATTGATGAAAAATATTTAATACTGAACTTTAATAAGCATTTATCAATATTAAACTTTTTTGTTTGTTTGACTTATTACCTGTGCAAAGTTAAGAAAGAAGAGTTGATCATGTGAGAGGTCAATCCCAGGCAGCCGGGGCTCCTCTCCATTCCTCTTCACAAATTTCTTGTATGCCTATAATAAAATGCAAAATTGTATATGTCTTACACATAGTTAATAAATGTTTGATTTATTCATTGTTCAATAATGCACTACATTTATGTTTGCCTCCACAGCTTCTACGTTAAAGTACACATTTGCTATTACAATAGACATCTTGCCAATTCAGATGTGTTTAAAAAAAAGTAAAATCTCTTTTTCAGAGTATTAAACTAGTCAGAATTTTGAGGTTAATTTTTAATTTCTAGTGTTTAGTCCAGTTTGATTTCTTTCTGCTTGTAGTCTTGCTCTTTCCCGACCCCTTTCAGCCTGAAATAATTACTATTAATAATTGTTAAATAATTACTGACTGTTCCCTAACAGACAATGTTGTCATTGCAACCTGGCTGTGCCTATATCTGGTGCACTAATGAACAGGAAGAAAATTAAAATGTTCATGATGCGCCAGACCAGTCACTGGTCAGGGCTGCTCAAGCAGAAAACTATACGGCAATGATGACAAAGCAATTTCTCTTTGCCTCTCTAATCCAGAGTAATTATCTTGAAGTAATTTTTATGCAAAATTGTATTTTACCAGTTCTTACTTTACATACAAAACAATGTCATTTTTTATGCTTAAATAACATTTAAATCTTTTTACAGAGTTTTAATGACTTTAGACTGGTTAGTGACCCTCTGTTGATCCAGAGTCACAGTACCAGCAATCACACCTTCATACAACCTAACAAACATGTCAACACCCTGACAAACAGACTTCAATTTTTGTTTCAAGTTGCATGGACCAGGTCACATATGTAAACAAAAACATTTTCACAGCATCTCTTCACCTGGTACGCCTGTCGAATCCCTGCATTGTCAGCTATGTTCTCACTGAGGGTGTTGTTGCCATTCAACTAAGGAGAAAATAAAGGTGCAGAGTGCAAAAAGTGATTAACAAACTTGAAAGTTTTCTCTCCATATTTTCAGTAAGTTGCAGATATCAGTTTTCCTGGTTATAAGAACGAATCACCCAGGGAATAAAAGAAGCTTTGTTCAAATGAGCAGTACAGAGGAGGAAGGATAAAAGGAGAAGTAGTCATATGTCAACATAAAATACTAAAGACAACTAAAGCAGAGAGAAGATGAAGCTGCAAAATAGGAAAGATTGATGAAGGACAGATGGATAAGTTGGCAAAGGCAACAGGAATTCTGGTAAAATCAATGAAAGTGAGGTTAGTTGGAATTTTGCATGTAATGTTCCAAAAAGGTAGAAAACAAAAGACATGTTTGAGAAAAGAAGCAGTGAACATACATGTAGACCATTAGCCAGGTCCCAGGAAAACTTGCTGTACTGGTTAGCGAAACACCTTGAGAGTTCCAGGAATTTTCTAAAAGACTGAGGAGTCCACCAGTTCTTCAGATTGCCGTCCTTGTCATACTTGCTACCTAGAGACACAGAACAGATGTCTGGGAGTTAGAGATGGGAATATTAACATGCATTTATACTCCAAAAATAATTAAATAAAGAAAACTGCAAGCATGACCCCATTTGCAAATTTTAATATATAGATACATTACCAGTAACGTGTAACAAAGGGCAACATGTTCATCTATGGTCCAAACAGCCAGATGAAGCCTGCACTTCCCCTGTTACACTAAAATGACTAAACTGTAAAACTGAACGATGGAATTTTGTCGTTTTGAAACCGTAAGCTTCCTATGGCTAAAAATGGTTGTTAGATATTGGAATTATTTTTTTTAAGTGTAAATAAGAGTGCAGGTGACAAACCTGAGGTGGAAAATCATTTACATTACAGTACAATTACAAGTACAAATACAGTTCAACAGCCTGAGGCCAAAGGCATCATAAGGTGAAACAAAGCTCTTCTCTAAGTGGTACCAGTTACAGGGGGAAGTTCATCTGTTCACAGACTAATGTAATCCAGTAAAACTGTAAGGGAGAACAATGAAGTGGAAAATTCATACCGTTGTCATCAAAGCCATGTGTAATCTCATGACCGATTGCCATGCCAATTCCACCGTAGTTGAGAGATTTAGGCTGGCCTTTGCTAAAGAAAGGGGGTTGAAGGATACCAGCAGGAAACACTACAGACAGAGAAAGCAGTTTTAAATGCCAAAATAGGTCAGGCTTTATGTTTTATGGCTGAACATAATTTCCAGTGCTTATTTGGTACCTATTTCATTTACGTCGGACGAGTAGAAGGCGTTGATAACGGCAGCTCCAATTATCCACCTTGAAAAAATAGATTAAAACATTGAGAGCGGGTGTTATTAAATTATGACACTATGAAAAAGCACCGAGGCAAAGTAAGAAGGCTACTTGAGTAAAAACGTGGAAAATTAACATACAGCTTTTAAAACCCAAAGTCAATGTAGGACTCCCTGCTGTTAAAGCTGAACTCTGAATGCATGTGGGAGTTTGTGTGGTAGAAAGTGAACACACTTCACAAAGAATAAATGGGGTAAACACTGTAGTAGGTCACTCTGCTGGGATCATAAATAAGACAGGTGATTTAAATACCAAACAATGCACTTTTCATTTACAACACATCTGGAGTAAAGCTGGTAAATCCATCGACCCCACAAAAAAACAAACAAACAAACAAACAAACACTTTACTCATCCTTGTTGACTTTTTCTCGCAATTTCTGCAGGTATTTCTTGGTCCCGTACTCCAGGTTCTGCAGGATGTTTTTAAAATACTCCTCTGCACTGTAGCTCAGCTGACACCAACACAGCCAGAAAAACATCATGACCGAGTGCTGATGAAAGCCATCAACACTCGGTCATGTATTCACGAGGGAAACTTGTTATTCACTGGGATGTTTTAGCTACGATAAGAAATGCAACTTCCCTAAAGTATTTTCTATTACAAGAACTTAGTGAAATATGGATAATGGTGTTTTTTTCATAAATATTTACATCTTTGTACTCATTGTTTAGATATTCGTCATTCATGATGTCGTCAGAATAACCAATGCGTTCACGGATAGCTTGGGCCTGGAAAAACAACAACAAATGAACACAAAAAAAGTCAAAAAAGACTAAAACTGGTTTACTTGTTGTTGTAGATAGAAAAATAAGTTGATTCTTGAAAATGAAATTCACACCTTCTCTTCCGCTGCTCTTTTGGTCTCTTCATCCATCCAGGCGAGGTCATTAAGGTTACTAATGAAAACTTCCCGAATATCTTTAATCATCTCCTCCATCTAATCTCCCAACACACCAAAGAGAGCAAATGTCACAAGATGCCAATGATGGAACAGGAAAATGCATCATAAAAAGGTTCTCTGGTCTGCTGTTTGTTTCTGTTCATCAGCTCTAATTGGATCAGAAATAAGACAAATGTAACTTCTGTCAAACTATTAACACACTTCCTAAAATGATTATGCCTTTCACGCACGCACACACACACACACACACACACACACACACACACACACAGAGAGGCACACAGTTGAGATTTACAGCGTAGGCGGTGTGAGCATGATAACAAGGACACCTCATTCAGCTGCTTCCAGTGGATGCAAACACGACAACACTGAGGCACAGACACGAGACAGGTGACAAAATCACAGATGTCTCTTTAACCATCTAGTTCTGTATATGGATACATAAAAACACTCACTATTTTTATGTCATCAGTTCAGACTGTCAATGTAAAAGAAAGCTGTTCAGTAAAGCTTTATTAATCGGTCCAGTTCAGCCTCTACCTACCAGCTCTTTGCTGTTCTCAGAGAAAGCCTCCTGCACGTAGAGCCGTCCCACAGCTTTGTCCAGGTTGCTGTTGACGTACAGTGCGCACCGTCGCCACACGGCCTTCTCTGATATTTTACCGGTCAGAACCTATTGCGAAGGTGATGAGACAACATAATGAATGAAGGAGAAACTTTGTTCAAATAAAAAAACTGATTTCCATTTTAGGAAGTAGAGTGAAAGAAAAAGGATGGGTTATGAAAAAAAAAACTTACAAGAATCTATAAAAAAACAAGAAATAAAGCACAGCATCGCCTAAACATTTTAATAAACAACCCCAGATGATAGCACTGCCCCACAGGCTTATCCAGTAGGCGCCAGGCATGAAGGGTGATAACTTCACCTGTCTCTCTTCTTGCCCTGACGCGCCCATCACTCTGGAAGATGGTAAATCTGAACTCAGACCACATCATGATCTTCCTCCGTTGCTCCAGAGGATTTTTTTTTTTCCATTTAGCCTCACCGATTAGTTGTTTTCTAAAGGCTACACAGCTGTTCAGTCGCAATCCCTCGAGTTCTCATTGTGTGTGTGGTAATGTGTTTACTTTCACTATTAAACACAGCCCAGAGTTCCAGTGTTGTTTTTCTTCTATTTGATTTCACCAAACGTTTAAGTGATCACCGATCACGATCATTCAGGATTCTTTTCCAGCCACATTTCTTCTTTAGTAGATTCTGCAATCTCCTTAGACGTTTTCTTGTGTTTGATGGATGTCAGTGATTGGACCCTTCTCAAACACACCGACATCTGTTCCATGACCAAAGGGTAAATTTATGACAGACATCTTCCTTGTTTTAATGACATTTCAGAGTCTGTTAAATGTAACATCTATTAGACTTCCTTGTACCTTTTTCTTTTCAACAACTACAAGTAATGTTTTACACCTGTACAATAACTTTCCACTTTGAAATTGTTAAGACATTGCAAGGACATTCATGAAAGTAGTTTTCCCAAGTCAACATGTCAAGGTAATATCAGGCTGCGTACCTTGTGGAAAGCGCTCCTGGTGTTTCTGTAAGGTCGGCTGAGCCCCTCTACCATTTTCATAACAAACCGCCAAACCACATAGTTTTGCAGATCCCTGAGAGAAAAAAAATGCAGTAAGGACAAGGAGATCAACAGGATCCTGCAGTGATCTAACAGCAGAGTGTGACCAGGTTTTTCTAACCGCATCCTGTGACTCTCACCTTGGCAGAAACGCATACAATTACTGCACAGGTAAGCAGTTCCTCTGAAAAACAATAACCATCTCTGATTTGTATAATCTTACACACCTCTTGGTGTATTTGGCTAATACACCTTTGAGTTTTACGAAATAGCTGGGGTAGTTGTTGATGATTTTCTCCGATTCAGGAACCTTGATGTTCACAGTGTCCATTATCTTAGCTGTGAAGTAACTCCAGTTGAATTTCTTCAGGTTGAGCCAAAACACACACAAAGAAACCAAGTTTGAGATATTTAACACTAAGTTTAAATAATAGCAATACTCACGAGCTAAGATGTTAGCATTACCTGAGAGTCAATTTCAAGAGTGAAGTTTCTGTTCAGCTCCCTCAATTCCATCTTATTGTAAAGCAACACTTGATCATTCGGAAGCAGCAGTGGGTCAGTGGCCTGGGAGAAAAGGAAATGCAACAAAACGAAACAAAAGACTAGAGTTTAAAAATCTCATAAAAACTCTGAGTCCCCTACACATTTACACTCTTGGTTCATCTCCAGACGCATGAAGCATGTGCAGCCCAGGAGGCCTCAGGTCTGTAAATGTCAGTTTGAATGGTTTAACTGCTTTGTAATACTGAGAGGCAGAGTGAAGGCGAAGCAAAGCATGTCAGCAACAGGAGAAGCGCAGCCTGACAAAACAGGGTTACAAATCTGTTGATTTCTAGGAAATTCTTGGTGTGACAGGTTAACAAGCTTGTCTCAAAAAGATTTGTATATGCCCAGAATTATTTTGTACTGTGAACTTTTTCACAGTACAATGATGCCATCATCAGTTTCAATGATGCCGGTCACATAAATGCCTAATAAATATGCAAGGGCTTTAAAATACTAAATGGATAAATGTGGCCACATCTCTTTGTTATAATATTTGACTGTTCCACTATTTTAGCTGTACAAGCAGACCAGATGTAAAAAAAAAAAAAAAAAAGAAACAGCATGTATACAGAAAAATGGTAGGGTTTTGGAGAAACCACAAAGGTTGCTTGGAGGTTGGTGACAAGAGAAGCTCTAACTCCCCAAACCATATGTTTTTGTTTACATTGAATGCTGCAAAGGACTTAGTTTTTTGTTTTTTTTGGGCTGTGCTTTAGACATGATCAATGTCAGTAGCTGTCTTTAAATGAGTTCCAAATCCAAAGTTTCCACATCCCAAAGTCCAGTACCGGTAGAGACCAGCACCGGCTGCCTTTTTAAGAGTGTCTTCAGGGAAAACACTACGACTGTTGGATCGAAGCAGACCATCGATCCAGAGAAGACAGAGGCTAAGGTGGAAGAGCTGTAGAGCAGCTCCTGGGAAGTAATTTAATTATTACATGAGATAATAGGTCTAATAGGGCTTTTAGAGGTTTCTTTGAGTTGTAGTAATACCTTTTTACTTAATTAAAATCATTAAGGGGAACTTAGTGTGATTAATAATGTAGCTATTGGATGAATAAATCAATAATGAATACACACAGTTTGTTTTTTATCATCAGTAATTAAGTGGAGAGTTGTTCATCTGATTTGACTAATCAAAGTGTTTTAGGTTTGAGCAACAAATTATTAACATGCACTCCTTACTGATGGAAAAACAAACTGCCAAAGTCCTATAGTTAAACAAAGACAAGAGCAAACACCAAACTGTGCGTCACATTTCAGCTTAAGTGATCTCTGAAAGAATATGCTCACACTGACGATGTCTCTCTCCAAATCCACAACTCGTGTCACCTCTGCTTTTATGTCTGTTTCGCTGATTTTCAGTCCCCGGTCAGTGCGGATCAACTTTGCCAGGTCAAACATGAACTTCTCATAAGCTCGACATGCCTGTAAAACACATTTTATAATAATAATGCTTGTTTTCCCAAAACAAAAACACCAATGCACACTGTTGCTACAGCTACTTCTTGTAGCTGCTTTTTGTTTTACCAAATCAACAGTTCACATTCAGCTGTAAAATAAAACCAGAAGAGAGGATGTCTGTTCCAGTGACAATATTTGGTCTGTCTTGCTTTTCTCTCTTGCTCTCGATGAAGGCGGACGCTTTTTTCCTCTGCTCCCTCTCTGCCCTGAGGGAGAGAGGCCCTCTGCCTGCCCTGCTTGCTCTGTTTTTGTCCTGTCTTCTTCTATATTTTTGTAGCCTTTCTTTGCAAATCATCCAAATCTACAAATTATGGATCTGGTCAACCGATCTCTCAATGCAATTGATCAAATTTTCGACGAGAAGTCTGGGTACAGGAGAGCCCTCTTGTCCTGCAGGGACACACCAGGCGGGATTCACCCTGGATTTATTCATAATAACAGGATTTCTGCTGTTTGGAGCTTGTGGATTCCTGGATTATCGACAAATTTGTGACAGACTTTGCCGAACTAGAAAAAACTCAGATTCTTGGTGTGGACAGAGACGAGGATGCTAAAACTCACTAATGGGATGGAATTGATCTTGGAGAAGTTGCCAATTTCGGTTCAGTGGAACGACCAAACTAATTTAGATGATTGGGAACTGAGATGCATCGGAGAGATTTTAGGGACGACTGAAATTTATAATCTTCCTGACCTAAGACATGCTGCTTCTGAATTGGCTTTCCAAGAATAGTTTCCTTGGAAGGGCTGCATATTTCTAATCTCCTTGAAGATATGAAAACATAACGCTCCTTCCCACCTCAGAATGCAGTGTGGTTCTGGATCGGAGTTCAGTGAATTTGTTATATATTGAATATTCTATTAGATGTACTAGCTATTAATATTGATCTTGTGTCTGTCACAATATACTTCATTGATTTTGTTGTTCAGTCCTATGCTTTATGAAGCACCAGCTTTCCATGTTACAAAATTTTTCAACAAAATAAATCAGCACAAGTACAAATTAACATTTTCTACTGCTTTGGTTACGAGTTACTTACACATGACCAAATAACTATTTAAACATTTCAGCACACCTCTGCAAAGCGACCCTTGCAGGTGTAGTAGTCTCTGGACAAGAGGCCAAAGGACATTTGCTGGTCAAACTGACAAAGAATAGAAGACAAAAAAAATCAAGACAATATTGTAGTTACCAGAAATAAAGACCATTATGTAACCAGTTTTGCCCAACAGATTGAACTCTCTCATTACAAGACCCACTTGTTCAAGAACTTAAGTACGTCTGATTTATCAGCTACCTGGCTGCATACAATATGAAAATTAACTATTGTTTGATAGTTTTTTTTTGTTTGTTTTAATTGGTTGAAATATTGTCAAACTATTGTTAATTTTCCTATTGATGCCAAATATTTTATTGTTTTCCAAATTCCGGGGATCTTTGCAACACAAAAGAACAAAATCAGCCTTTGTATTTTAAAGGAGGTGATTTATTCCTCAAATTCCAATGCATATGCTGTACTAAAACTTTTTGGACTGTGTTTTAGTCCAAAATCATATTTTTGTAATGTTCAAATCTTCTGGGAGATTGTGTTTTGAGATTTTTATTGATTGTAAGTCCAAATAATCAAAACTGAAAAAAAAAAAAAACAAATATACTTGAATTGCCGTTTACCCACTCTGTCAAAATTAGTGAAAAATTAACATACTGAATTCTAATTTACTCAGATGCGGTTTTAGAGGTTTTACAGCCGCAAGCTTTGTACGTACATAAATGATGTGTGAAGTGGAGTCTCCGTCATCAATGTAAACGAAAAAGTAAACCAGGACTTGTGTTGCATATTTCCAATTTAACCTGGCAATGACATCCTCTAACCTCCAGGTTTTCCCTGAAGAAATAAGATCGGAGGAAGGAGGATGTGCGAGGGAAGAACTGCAATAAGAGATTTATAGCGTGATGGCAGCGAGAGGAAGAAAGGTAAAAAAAAATGCAATACCATAGTCATCCTCCCAGTTGTCCACAGCCATGGGCCACTCAAAGATGTCTGGCAGTATGTCGAGCAAAGGAGCCCCTCCTTTCTGCTCAATTAATCCTATACAGTGCAGTATTGATGAAAGTCAAACAGGAATCAGCTTGCATACAGTAATTTTACACAAGCTGAAAAAGTAAAATCGGAACATGCTGAATTAAGATTCATTCTAATTTCTAAATTGAAATTGTAACCCTGTAAGACCCATTGCTGTAACTTTACAACATATCTATTTCAAACAAAAAAATTGTAAAAATTATTATTTTTATTCTAGGTTTTTACTTAGAAATTGAACCTGTTTGTTCAGTCTTGGAATACTAATGGACAATTTATTCTCCAACTTGAAAAACAGTGGCAAATGGCAAATAAGCAATAAGCAAGATCTCTGAGTACCACATTAATTAAAACGTAGTGAGTAAAACGTTTAAGAGTTTTGGCTGGCCATTACAATTTCTAGATCATGTATACATATGTAATGTTATGTACAACACTTTTACAAAATGGAAAGATGAGCATGTTTGATATTATATCTAATATTACATTTTTATCTTCCACATTCTGAAGAAACAGACAACCTTCAGGAATTGTACAAAGTGATGCCTATACAAAACATGACAGTTTATCTAAAATGGATTAGTCCATTCACATTTCATGTCTGCTGACTCACTCTCGTTTGTGCAGGATTTGTAAAGTGTCTTTGCCTTGGTGAGAGCAGCAGCCTCCCTCTCCACCTTCTTTTCAAGGACACCTGCATATAAGCACAAACAAAAGAACATATGATTGACACTGCATTTGACCAATCATATTATGAAATGGCTGTTCCCAAGCCAGTAATATCCAGAGAGTGTCATGTAGCTAATTTGCACATCCCATATTCTTTCTTGAATATATTTTACTGGTCAACGCAGCCACTAAATCTAAAATAACAGATGTTACAAGATTTCTGTCACACCTTTGGGTTTGTTTTGACATGAAGAAATCAGCTTTGTGCATAACTAATGTATCCTTAGTGCGTCAAACTGAGCAGAAAGTTAGAGTCTGTGTGCTCTTGTGCGTAAAGGTATTTACGGGATTTTTTTTCTCACCAGTGTTTTGTCAATATGTGTCAAAGCAAAATATATTTCTTCAACGAAACGTCAAAATGAGTCACGAGAGTGAAGTATTTTTACATACAGTACTTTGTGACTGACTGAACTGATTTTACTCCTGCAGAATTTCACAAAGGAACTCACAGAAACCAGTTAGTGTGTTTTTCATTCTCAACTTGTCTTAGATTTAGCTCCAACAATGGGTGCATTCACACTGCAGCCTGAAGTGACTCAATTCCGATTTTTTGGCAATTCCGATTTTTTTGCCGGGGCCGTTCACACTGCCAGTAAATGCGACCTGTATGAGTTCTGCAGTGTAAATGGGCAAACGA
Source organism: Poecilia mexicana (assembly GCF_051168715.1). Taxonomy (NCBI): domain Eukaryota; kingdom Metazoa; phylum Chordata; class Actinopteri; order Cyprinodontiformes; family Poeciliidae; genus Poecilia; species Poecilia mexicana. The sequence goes on along the minus strand of NW_028263382.1, from coordinate 28,804,419 downwards.
CCTGAAAGTGTCCCGCATGCGCAGTAGAGGGCGCAATAGCGTCAGCGTTCTCAGTCTTCTGCCAACCGCCATAAAAAGTAGAAGTGCTCAGTGTTTGCGGAAGTAAACATGGAGGCTAACGGTGGAGCTTAGCTTACATATTTGAAGTTGTTATCCGGCCGGAGCAGCATATTAACAACTTAATCCTCATATAATCCGTCATGGTTGTTGTTTTTCTTCCCACTTGCGCTTATCAAGGCGCAGAATAGTGAGATTTGTTGAGCATCAGTGACGTTCAGTTCGGATGAATGGGACCTGAACGTTAGGTCACGTTTGAATCGGATATGTATCGGATATGGGTCACATTCGAAAAAGAATCCGACCTGTGCTGTTCACACTGCCATGAAAAGATCGGATACAGGTCGCATTACGTCAAAAAAATCGGAATTGAGTCACTTCAGGCTGCAGTGTGAACGCACCCAATGTGTGTGTGTGTGGTATGTGCATAGTGTGTAATAAAAACTATCAGAGCTTGCTTATGTTCTTAATTCCAAGGTGTAACCACTTCAAGATGCCTTTAACTGAAATATTTTTTTTTTGAATAAAGTTGTTGTTTGTAATAGTAGTTATAGACTTCTGCTCAACTGCAGTCCACACAATGTGAATATCCCCCAAACTCTGAAATAGGTCATTTTCTTTTTTTAATAATCAACTAGAGGACTCAACCTCAAGTCCTGAGGAGATTTTGTTCTGCAACTTTTAATGACTCCAGTGCTTCAAAACATCAGAATTCATTTTCTCATTATTATCAGGAACTTTACTGTGTTGAGGGGGAAAAAATTCCCTCAACACTATGGTCATGTCTGTGTTCAGGGAAACAAGCTGTTGAGTTTAATATCTCTCTTTTTTAAGGCTACAATTACAAGCATACTTGTGCACTTTACTTAAAAACACTTTCTTCCATTCAACCTTAATACAGCACTGTAAAAGCAGCATGCTTCTTTAGAAACAATCTTTTGTAGCTTCCTTTGTTAATGAAGCACTCTTTCCCTTGAATGGTCACAACATGGAACGTCACAGAAAGTATTACAATTTTTTATTCAAATTTACAGAGAAAAGAAAAATGCTTCAGATATATATCTGAGTTTTAGATGGATTATTGCATAATTCGTACTCTTGAACAACAAAAAAACCCCTTCTAAAATACTGTCACCTTTGAGGACGACTTCCAACTCGGCTTTTAAGATGTTGTACAAGCCATATTTGGCGTGGGTCTCTGGGATGATGTTCTTTTTCAGCCATCCTCCACAGGAATATTGATAGAAGTTGTCACAAGGATCCACGCTAGCATCCATCTTCCCAATGAGACGAGACGCTGCGGGAAATTGAGAAGGCCAGCTTTACGTTTATTGGGAGGGAAAAACAAATAAAAAATCTGAAACAAGTATGAAATCATTTGCAACAGTATGAGCTGGAAGAAGCCCTATAGAATTATGCTGATGAAAAATTATTTAGAACTGCGAGGGAGACTGTTAGGACTGTAATAAAACTTACAAAGAGAGAGCACTGGAAAGCAAGGAAATAAATGTCTCCTCAATTAAGACTCTGATTATCAAAAACTCCAAATTAAAACTCCACACATGAAAAAAAAAATGAATCAGTCCAACATCACAGGTCGAAACAAGTTCAACTTTTAATTAGGTCTTTTTCAACAGCTACCTACAGCCACCTGATTAAAGATGCTCCAATGTCACCAATTAATACTCTGGCATTCTGGGAAATATGTTTAGTCATCTTACACCAAAGTGTTCAAAGAGAAGATTAGCTAAGAACCTGTTGAAGGATGAAGGCTGCAGCTGATCAGCCGGATGCTGGAAACAGGAAAGCAGCTAAAAAGCTCTGGTTAGAGAGATCTAATCCTCCTACAGAGCTAAAGGGCCAAAATGCTCACTTCAGATACCAACACAAAACTTAATGCGTTTATTCCTCACTGAAAAGTGAGGTGGAATTATTTAAGTTAGGGATAAACGCTAAGAATTTATTGAGGTTGTTTTGATTATTTTCACTGATTCAATTAAAGAAAGTACATTTATCTGTGAATAATTTGCACTTAGTCAAACTACAGTTTAGCAAAGCTTGTTGCAAGGTAAGAGCTCTTTGTTGTAGGCCTTACAATAAAAATGGTAACTAAACTGTTTAAATGTTTAACTAGACAAATTGGGAAATCTTTGAAGTCTCAAGTTTTCAGTCAGTATAGATTTAAAACAAAAATCAGTCTTGGTGTTTTGATGTTTTTGATCCCTATTAATTACACATTAAATGAAATGAAATTTAAAGCATTTTCCATTTTAGGATTTTTACTTGTCTGTATTTAATGTCCCCCTAACATTGTTTGAATTTGAATTTAAATGTGGATCTGAATCAACTGCATGAACTAGCAAACAAAATTCATGCTATTCTTGAATTGTTGTCAACGGACACCCAGCATCATTCCCCTGGCTGCAAATTGCCTCCAGGATGCACTTTGGACACCCCCGTTTTATAACTTCTTGGATAAACGCCAACTTCTAAGACTTGGAACTCATAACCAAAAAAATATCACTAAACTAGATTGTTCCAATATCAATTATCGTCAAGTTTTCTGTTGTTTATCAAGGACACAAATAATTTTCAACATGACATTTAATAAATCAAATGTACATAGTAGGAAGATGAATCTTTTTTTCTAAACTTAATCTCATTCTACATTATTTTATTATCTTTTGAGATGTTTGTTTCATTTCCCTTAAGAAGCAAACTCCTTGGCTGAATGAACATTTCTATATGTAGTAGGACTGACCAGATCTGTTTCATTGTGGTTTTGACTGAAAGAGAACATGTCTGAGTCGTAGAGGCCGTTTTCAGTGAGCACGTCTAAAATGCTTCTGCTGCAGCCTCACTTCTCCCATGCCGGCTCCCTCTGGGAGAAGTCAAAGCCTTCAGGATGAAACAATAGAGAGAAAAACCAAACAAACACAAGCTGCTTACCTGACTGCGTGCAGTCAGCTGTGGTGCAGATTTCATCTGTAAGAGAACGTAAAACACATTTCCATTACTCGGTGGGTTTTTCAGCACTCATTGGTGATTATACCTAAATCAGTTCCTTCTTCTGTTCTCTTCTTCTGCATTTCTTTTTATTAATTCAGTGATTCTTGAGAATAGGGACAAAATGGGTTTTAATTTTCCCATTTTTTTATTATTATTATTTCTCAACCTTATGTATGCAAATATGACAAATAATGTTTAGAAAATATGAAGATGCTAAGGTACAGGCTCCCAGTTGCGAATTTTTTTTTAAAAATTACATTTTTAATCGACCTGACCCAAAACTTTGTCATCACCATCTGACAAAAATAAATCTAAAATGATTTTTAAAATACCCCATTAGTGATATTTTTACTCAATTTACAGACAATTGCTTCTCAAGAAATAAAATAAATATTATTTAAAACAAAAAACAAGAAAAAGTCCATCTGATGGAGTTGACAGTGCATGACGGAGTTGACACAGAACTGAAGGTGGTGACAAACTAGTAAAATGAAAAACTTGGTACATGTGAAGTAATGCAATTCATGTAAAATACATTAAAATGAATTAGTTGCACAATTAAGTGAGATTTGACAACAATTTCACTGAAAGAGTCAGAAAAACTCTGACGGAGTTGACATCTGACGGAGTTGACGAAATGCCAAACTACCTCAATTTATATGATGTTATTCTGAAGGAGGCCATATTGTAGCTTATCAGGTCCATGAAATCTTTACATTATACCAAAATTAAGCTTTTATTTCGCAAAATTTCATCAAAGTGTTGTAAATTGTTAGTAATGGAGTTGACACATCATGGTTGTGTCAAACAACTTAGGAATAAAACAGAAGAAAAAACTAAAGAATAACTTAAGCTAACCAGAGCTAACTAGCCCTCCTAGCAAAGGAAGAGAAAAGACAACGTCATGGGGTCCTCAGAAGTTCTGGTGCCCCCCAATAATGCCTGATTTTTTTACATTCTTTTCATTTCTGACGGTGTTGACAAAAACTAAGGACAAATTTCAACGGAGTTGGAAAATATCTAAAAATTATTTTTAATTCAATTTATCGACACTTTTATAATTATTTATATGACTACTTATACTTAATTGTCATAATATATAATTTTAGTATTTCTTTAATTGTTTTAAACTATAAGAATGTATTGAGTTCTGCTCCTGGACAAGGGCTTTTACAGGCATCATCCACCGACTACAATGTTTAAAATAAAAAAATATTCAGCACAAAAAAGAAAAATATACATTGTTGTGCTCACATGACCCAGGTTAGTTTAGTTAGATATTTGAAAAAAATATATTTTGTGCATATTTTATTCAAATTTCATGCTTTATCCATAGGACCTGTTTTGTCCCTATTCTCAAGAATCACTGAATTACTTTGTTGCACACATGTAACGCAAAACTCCTCACAAATGTCACTTTCTTTCAGAAATGTGTCAATCAAGTAAAATTTGGATGCACTGTCACTCCAGCTGATTACAATTTGACCTTTAATGCAGCGCTCTGTGGGTTATATGAGTGAGCACACATAAAATGAACATAGTTGAGTGTAAACATGGCTACAAGCACAGCCAAGCCGCTCAGTGTTCATTTCCCTGACAAAGCAGCTTACACTATATTAAAGCACAAGACTCCAAAAATTAATAATGGAGAATTTTCTACCCTGTCGTCCTGACCTCAATGTTGGCTGCTAAGGTAAAAATTACTCAAAAAATATCGGAGGTGATGACTTGAGTTCCACTACCTCTGCCATTATAAAACTGTTTGTCTGAGGTTTGCTCTAATCCCGCATGGGGGCAGAGGTGGCGTCATGTCAATCGGATGACCTTTTTTGTCAGGATTCTGCCATCATCACCTGTTGACCTTTATCAACTGTGTGATAACTGATACTCAAACCCTATTCAACTGCTTATTATACGCAGTTGTTAGATCATCATCCATTTTTCAAAATGACAAACATTCTCTAGGAAATATGCAGTTCCTAGAATCAAGCCTACATTTAGAAATTTGAGACATTGTTTTTGAATCATAAAAACCTTTTTACGGGGACGTTTGAAAACATATGCAAATTTTTCTTTTTCTTTTTTAATTCTGTCCCAGAGCACAGCGGATAAAAGCACACAAAACATATATAAGGAAAGGGCAACACTTGTGCATGATTCTTAATTGAAACACTCACTTGACTGAGTGGCAAACAAGATGAGGAGGACTACAATGACAATGACAAACAAAGAGACGATAGCAATGAGGCTGATTTCCAGAGAGGTCAAACGGGGCTTCTTTGCTGATTTTGGGGTATCGGTCTCTGTCATTGTCAGGTCTCCTCTGTCACCAGCCGGCTGTATCAACTCACCTAATAAGGGAAAAAAACATTAGTCAATTCATTAACAAAGCTGTTCCAGTCTCAGCTTCCTGTCACTCTTACTCAAAAAGGTCCTGTTTGCACCCAATTTCTCTAGAATCACTTGCCATCAGTTTCCAAACCTCCAGACCAGCATACAGACTTCAACAGAAGCTAAAAAGAAAGGCCTCAATGCCCCCGATAGACACCATGAGAACGTAGCTAAATGGCGAGGTCACCATCACTGTGGTAACCCACCACTTCGTGGAGTTGCTTTCATTGCCAAGCACTTCCATTTTCTTATAATACAGCTGACAGTTGACTCTGGAATATTTCAGAGTGAGGAAATTTCACAACTAGATTTGTTGTAAAGGTGGCATCCATTCACAGTTCCACTCTGGAATTCACTGACCAGTGTGACCCATTCATTCACAAATGTTTGCAAAAACAGTCTGCACGTCTCGGTGCTTAATTTTATACACCTGTAGCCATGGAAGTGATAGGAACATTTGATTCCGATAATTTGGATGGGTGAGCAAAAATACTTTTGGCAAAGGGAACAATGATGCAGAAAATCAGTCATTTTGTGGTCCCTCACTGACCAGAAAGCAAAGAGGAGGATGACTGGTGATTTCTCTTCCCTTACTGATAAGAATAAATAAATGCTACATTTTAAAGTATTTACTGACAAAATTACAATAGTGTTCAAAACAACCTATGTTTTTGCTTTACGGTGTAATAATTTATTGGCACACTTTACCTTGTTGTTGTCGTTAGAGCTTTCTTTGATTTCCAAATATATTAGTATGTGTGAGAGAATTTGTCAATGACAGGAATTAACTTAAAATAGTTGTAGATCAACGCTTTATGAAATTCGGTTAATTTACTTGTAGCTTAATGGCACGTGTATGTACGTCAAATTCAATATGGCGGACGCCATGGCGTATCGCAGAAACTGGCCGACCCGCTCAATGATTCGTCTATGTATTCATATCAACGATGCAATCTATTACAGAACAGTTCCTTAAAATACAGAAATAAATACAACTCTGATTTACTATTACTGTAAATTTAACATAGAAAATAAACACAAGCGAATAAATAAATAAATACATAAATATGAATCTCCTTTGTCAAAAATATTTTAAACTCAACAATGCAGAAAATCTGGAATCACTCTGAAGCTAACGTATTGAGTCGATAGCCTTGAGCTATGAATATGACTACTGCTAAATAATTTTAAAACAAAATAGTAAAAACAGACATTTCAAAAGACATCAGCAGCCAGACAAAGCTGTAAGCAAAAAATTGCTTTATAGATTATTATTATTCATAATAAACAAACAAAAAATCTTGCCATGTGAAGTAAGCGTTTGCTAAAAGTATTTTCAACAGTTGTAGAATAAATATGACTAAAGTGGTAGGAAAAATATCGCTATGTGTAGATTAAAATGTTGGGTTGCAAAACAAACAAACAAAAAAACAAACAAAAGAAGAAAGACGTGAAAAATTTACAGATTATGTTCAGTTCAACCGAGTAGCATAGTAGCACATTAAGGCCCATTAATATTTTTTTTTTTTTTTTTTACATTTTGAGGTCACTGTATGGTTGGTGTTCTAAAGTTACAAAAACTTTGTCAATAAAAACACTCTTACTTTTTCACTTGGCAGTTATTGATATCTTTTTATGTGTGGTTGCCTATCAATGGTAATAGTTTTAATTCTACTAAAGTGTATTCCTATTCTCGTCCACTTACATTTACGATAATTAGGCCCGAGCAGCTAAGCGCTGCGAGAGCCTATTGAAACTGTGCTGTTTATTATTATAGTTCTTGTGCCAAAAGAATTGGCTTTTTGGGGGCTTTCTCATATTCAAAAACTCACCAAACTTGGCGGGGGCATAGAGCCCGTGTAAAATTTACGTATTTTAAGGTCCCCAGAAAAATCGCACAAGAAACGGCTCAAGGGCGCCACCTAGCAACTTTCAAAAGACCCTTTCCTATTCACTTACTTTATCGTAGAGACTTGAAACTTGGTACACTTGTAGAGCTCCCCAAAACACTCAGAATTTACAATTAATGTCATAGTGCAAGTATCACAGATTGTCGGCCATTTTGGATTGAAGTTCCGATTTTGACCCGATTTTGGGCGTTTGCAGGGTTCGCATTTGATCGAACTTGTCCTAGGGATTTCGATCGATCGGCTTCAAACTCGGTCAGATCGTTCATAAGGCATGGCCGATCCAAAGTTATCGTAGGTTTGCGTTTTCGGGCTTGCTGAAGGGGTCTTTCCGGGGGTCAAAGGTCACCGATTCGCCATGAAACATCAAACTGTTATAACTCTTTGAAAAAAACTCATAGAAGCACCAAACTTTCAGTGATTGATCATCATGGGATGCTCTACAATACCCAACGGTCAAATGATGACGTCACTTAGGCCACGCCCCCTGAGAACAGGAAGTGTCATTTTTTACGCTGAACGGTCGCTATCTGACCCCTTTGACCTAATCGAGGTGAAACTGTGTCCACAGACAGAAAACATGTTGGTGTGTTGAGGATTCCAAGCCAAGCTCATTTGAATCCAGCAGGTGGGCGTGGCGGCGTGGCGAAGTGACCCTAAACGCCGTGTCCTTACGTTTGGCTGTGGATTCCACAATTTTGAGGCCAGCTGCACCAAACTTGACATGAGTGATCCTGGTAGGGTCCCCTACGATCCTATGTTGTCATGGTCTGACGTCATCTAAGCCCCGCCCCCTCAGAACAGGAAGTGCTTTTTTTTCCACGGAAAGCTGCCTTTCTGGCTCACTGCACCTAATCAACATGATTCTGTGTTGGATGACAGATAACATGTTAGTCTCACTTGCTTTAAAGCGCCAAGAGTCTTCTGTAGAGGGCGTGGCCGTGGGACCGCGGCGAAGCAGAGGTAACGCCGCCGCCATACGTTTGGCTCTAGATTCCACATCGTTCAGCCCAGCTGCACCAAACTCACTAGGATGCATCCTTATCCATCCCCGAACAGGAATCCATAACAGTCGTTGATGGGCGTGGCCTAATTTCTCTACAGCGCCCCCTAGAAATTTTTAAATGATCAGCCCCAAGCCATGCTTTAACCTAGAATTATGAAACTTGGTACACATGTGTATCATGTCAGGACCTACAAAAAAGTCTCTTGGAGCCATGGTGCAAACCCAACAGGAAGTCGGCCATTTTGGATCAAAATCAGCCATTTCCTCTTTTTCATAGACATCGCATCTGATCTATCTCCTCCTGCAGCTTTTGAGATAGAGACTTCAAACTCAGTCAGCAGAGACTTGAGACATTAAAGATGAAAAGTTATCGTAGGAATTTTTCTATGTCAAAGCATGTGGGCGTGGTTAAGTCCCAAACTTTGACTATTCACCATTAAGCATCAAAGTGACATAACATCCACATATAAGGTCACAGCTGCATCAGACTTTCTGTGTCTCATTATAGACCACCCCTCATCACAGTTAGGTGGTCGATTGATGACATCACCTTAGCCCCGCCCACTTCCGACAGGAAGTCACCTGTTTTTTCTACTGTATGTCTGACTTTTACTCTCTAAGTCATGTTGGTCTGTCATGGATTCCAACCCTGTGCAGGCTGACATAAAATGAGATGATTATGAACTCTGTAAATGCCTACTGGTAAGTTTGGGACTAAGCGTGGCTTAGTCCCAAACTTTGACTATTCACCATGAAACATGAATGTGAAATAACTTCCACATGCCAGGTCACAGCTGCATCAAACTTTCTATGTCTCATTATAGACCAGTCCTCATCACAGTTAGGTGGTCGATTGATGACATCACCTTAGCCCCGCCCACTTCCGACAGGAAGTCACCTGTTTTTTCTACTGTATGTCTGACTTTTACTCTCTCAGTCATATGGGTTTCATCCTGTGCAGACTGACATAAAATGCCATGAAGATGAACTCTGTCAATGCCTACTGACCCGTGGGGGCGTGGCAAAATGGCAACGATTGTCTCTTATTAACACACGCATCATCCCATTTGCTCCAGACTTTTTATGAGTGACACTTGTGAACCTCTAAGGAGCCCAATAGAGTTTAATTGCAATTTGACTCCACTGCGCCCCCTAGGTAAATCGACAGCTGTATCTCCTTGCCACATGGCCCAATCTGCTCCAGATTTTGGCTGCATGGCCAGGGAACGCTGCCGAAGACATCGAAGCGGATCGCGTGGAGGATGGCGCGCGAGCGTCGGCGGTGGCCGGCGGGAGGCGGTGCTGGAACATCCGCGGTGGCTATAGGCTTGAGCGGCGCTTGGCTGCGAGGGCCGCTTGAGGCTCCGCGGAGCTTTAATTTAACTTGGTTTCATTATGTCATAGATTTTCCAACAGATATTTGGTTTGTGCAAATGCTACATTGAGTGGCTAAACAATGAAGCCTAATATCAGCTTTCTTTAAAAGTGGATTACTGTCCACATAAGATTATTTCTTACTACTTTACCCAACATGTCACTTCACTTTGAAATTTGGACAGTGACAAGGGACTTAAAGTTGCACTTCTGTCATTTGATCAAAATAAAAAAAGTTAAACACAACTTAGTAAAGCAGTGAGCCATGTGATATTTAATTTGATGGGTTTTTTTTCTCTCTTACCGGCCCCAGGAGATGCTTAGAGCTCATCCTATGTGCCTTTTAGTCCCTTTATTAATTAAAAAGGATTTTTTTTGTTTGTTTAAATTAGAGAGGACATCTGATTTAAGAAACACCTTAAACTTGTTTGGTTAAGTCTTTTGGGATTGGGATTTAGAAAAACATAAACAGTACATGTGCCTTGGGCATGGTTGTGACTTACATGCACTTTCCAATAACAAGCCTACAAACCCTCAGTAGAGTTCACGGTTCCATCCCAACAACATAATCTTCTAATAGTTTGACTAGGAAACTTTCCTTCATAGTGGTTGCATCATAGTTTAATAATGACGACTAGAGACACTTTGTCTGTGCACAGCTGTCTTTCACTACAAAGTTGCTTTGTGATCTTTGTCAACTTGCTTCATGCTTCGGAAGCAAAAAGTCCGAACCATAACCTTCCTCGTTAACCTGGTCTCTGTTTGACACTAATGACAATAAACACACATAGTATACTTGAAAACAAGTACAAAATACGGTAAAAACATTGTCTGTTAGAATAGATTAAAATGTTTAGATACTTGCATAGCACATTTTTACTAGTATTACCTAGTAGAATAAACTAAAGTTAATGTTAGACAAAAAGTTTAAAGATAATATAGCTCACCTTGGTATCCGTGAATGTATAACGAGGTGTACGTCTTAAAAACTTTCTCCAGCTTACTGTTGGAGCTTCGGATCGATGTACATTATTAACTTTTAACTTGGACAAGCCCTGCGAGCACCGACTGTAAAATGGCATTTTCAATGGACCGGAAGCGACCGAGCCGCTTATTCCCGAACATAGAAGCTGACACGCAAAGAGCCCATTATCTCAAACCTTCTTTAAATTTATTGTTTCATTTCATTTTATCACCACCAGGCGTAGTTACTGCAACATTCTGCGGCGTTCGTAGGAATGGAGACATTTTTGAAATAGTATGTTCCGAAGAGAGTTTTTGGAAACAACAAACTCAAAGCTTGTTCAGACAAACTATTTGCTATCCCACATAACAAATTTGGTCTGGGCCAGATGTGGCCCACAGCAGCCTCTTACTGGCCCCACATGGCTGAATGAATTACATATTCCTAGCTCAAAGCTAACGGCTTTAGCCAGTAGGCTTGAACTTTGTAAATTATTAATCCTATTTTTTTTTTAAAGAGTCAAAACTGACATTTTAAAAACTACAGGCGCACACGTACACTAGCAGCCAAACAACACTGTAAGTGAAAACATTTAATTACTTAAAGTAACAAAAAACTAGGAGTTAGCTGAAAGTATTTTCAACGGTACAATAAGGGACGTGTTTCAGGTGGCAGAAAAAATACAGCTATGTATAGATTAAAATGCTAAAAAAAAGAAAAAAGAAAAACAAACAGACCAAAAGAAGAGAGATGAAAAACTTACCGATTAAGCTCAGTTCAATCACACGAGCTCGTCACTATGGCGACGGAGCTGAAGAACGCAATTTGTTACGTACTTCACAAGGACCAGACCATACGGCGGTCATCTTCGAGCGGTCGTCCCTCGTACTTTGCTCAACCAAAATAGCAGAAGATTCCTCACCACTGAGGGATATTGTTGTTCGGATCGATGGACTAATGATGTGAGGGCTCCACAAACAACATTTCACAAGTAAGATGGACATATTATTGTGTATATTTTGTGATTAGAATATTACTTTACTGTATTTATGTCCACCGGTGAGATACCAGCTAATATTAGCTATAGTGCTTGGTGTAATACGGGTTCAGCCCCGCTATGAAGGCCAACTGAGATTCCGTAAATCTAAAAAAAAAATATTTATTCTCTAACATTGACTTAGATTATCTGACACAGGAGCCTACATTAGAAATGAAACAATGTAACATATATTATAAAACGTATATTATGTGTTATAACATTCACCAGCAAAGTTTACACAGATGGTAAAGACTATTATTTATATGTAATTCTTTCACTCTGTCAAAAGTAAGATACATCCCAAATCTTCCGTTTTTGTTTTGAAGGTTTCCTAAAGGCACGATGTGAGGAAGAAGTTGGAGATATCTTTAAAGAGAGACGGATTCACTGCAGCACGGATGAATCTCGCATCGGATTTTGGACTCAATCTCAGCTGCTGAATCAACTCGTCGGCTGAAAAACATATACGTTCATACATACATATAAACATGTATCCAATATATATTATTCAGTATTAATCATTATTTATTTGTGTTTGTATAGTATATGTATTGATATTTCTAAATAATTTATTAAATAAATCATGAACGGCTGTGTGCTTTGTAATATGCTCATCATACATCAATATACGATTATACCGTTCCTATTCTATTATAGCCACTAAGCATATTTAGATATGCTGAACTATGTATTAAAAACATACTAAAAAAATACAATTGTTTATAAATGTAGCTTTGATAGATGTTTGAATAAGGTTTCCAGTAACAAAAAAGCGTGTTATGATCGATTAAATGCGCTGATTCGTCATTGTGCCTGCTAAACACATAACGCTGAGTGGAGTGGTGTACCGCTCCAAGATGGCCGCCTTAAATCTAGTCAGCGACAATAGGCGAGAGCGGTGCATGAGGCGTCTTATTCTTATATTATGTCTATGGACCAGACTGTCAGGTTCTTCCATGCCAACTTCCGTAGTCAAGGATATGTGGCTGGTCATTTCCATTGAAAATCTTGTTTTCTCATTTTTACACAACGACAGGTTCCAATAAGGTTGTCAACAAAAGTAACAGAGCTAACCTACACCACATTATCTGTATCATATAAACTGAAAATGTTGTTATGATAATAAAATGCTTGTTTTGGCCTGTGGGAGGAAGTGGTGTATGGAAAAATAGGTTAAACCAACGCAGGAGCCATTAATGCAGAATAACAGCAGTGTTAATCCAGCTGTGCTACTTACAGAAATGTTGAACTAAACTTGAAGTATATGATATGTTTAATTATAGCCTTTGTCCAATCTTGTAGAATATGGAAATTGGCTTAAGAATTGTTTACATTGTTCATGACTACACCAGTAAGATACAATAATAAAGTACTAACAATAAAATAATTTTAAATTAATTCCCACATCTCAGATAAGGCCAATACTGGTTAAGATACTGAGCTGTGTTATGAGCCACCCTTTGAAAGTAACAGTGAATACATCATGTACAATGCTGCCACCTCCTGACCTTATTGTGCTATTGCTGAAAACTGTTTACAATTCAAATGAAAAGGTAAGTCAGATGAATGAGAAAACACATTGAATCTCCCAAAAAAGCTAATGTGGTTAGACAACAGAGAGTACAAATCAATATATATATTTTTTATGGATAATCCCTGAAAATAAATTTAGGGAATAGATAAAATAGTTCAAAATAAGTTTTCTCAGTATATATGTAAATTTGTTTAACTTCCATAAACTAAAAAGGAATCAGAATTTTGTTGTCCCTGATCATAATTCATAATAAATCCTTAAAATTTGAAAAGTTCAGATATCGGCATCCGATTTCATCAGAAACTTATAGAAACTTTTATGGGAGTTTGTTTTAAGTCGATGGAGTTTGATTAACGATCGTCTTCAGGATGGCTGCAGTTATCCTAACTAATGTTGGACGTTTTTGTATCACACTTTTTCCTTCCACTCAACTATCTATAAACATGCTTGGATACAGCTCTCTATTTTTTAGGAATGCCAACATAGATAAAGATGGAGGAACTGGCCTGCGTTTCAATGAATATATTTCAGATGTATAAAAACGTTTTAAAAGTGAAGGAATCAAGTGAATTTATTTGAATTACGAGGGTATAAGGGTGACTCACTCAGTCAAAGGGATGAGACTTTGAAAGAATGCAGTGTGTCCTATAACGCTAAAACAAGAAGTAAAGGATTTAAATACAATTTCTGACCTCTCCACAATTTAGTAGCAATTATTAAATATTATTGACTAATGGTTTAATGATAAAGCAGATGTCTGACATCTGTGAAATGATGTCACAGTGGGTTTTTTTTATTCCAGTTTCAATCTTCATTTTCAAGATACAAAACATAATATTTCAGTGTATTAACTACAGCTTTTGTTTCACATTAGTTTACTACTTCTCAACTTCAAATCGTTTGCCATATTTACAGCGGAAAGGGAAAAACAAATGATGCAATTTAGTCTCTCCAATTAAGTTTGCGTTGTGTTTTGGAACAGTCAATCCAACCTAAATTAATTAATTTCCACCATAACACCTGTGACCTCCTGTTTTGTAGCCTCTGGCATAGATGTAGTCATTCTTGCTTGTCACTGCATGCCCATTCCACGCCCTCCCCTCGCCCACACACACACACAGACACGCACACACCCCACACCTCCTTCTCAGCCTCCACCTTCCATCTTCAATATCATTGGACAAAAGGTAAATTGGCAGTTTGAAGATGATGTAAGGATGTCACCTCTTGATGCACACAAACACAAAAACAAGTTTCAGGGTGTTTCCCAAGTGTGTGTTATGCTTCTGCAGATGTTGTTCAAAAAATATATCTGATCTGAACAACAGGTGTGGTTCATTTGCCGTTTTCCTAGGGCATAAGGTCACACAAACAAGCCACACCGACATGGTTCCTCCAGATAAAACTTTTCTTTTTCCCTGTGAAAATAAATAGTTATGTCATAAAAACACATATGCTTTATATTTTCTAAGTCCACAATGAAGCCTAAAGTTTGTAGTTTAATTCTTAAAAAACAATATGTCTGTCTGTTTAGAATTAGAGACGATTAAAGATTATGTCAATATTTTATTTTATCTTTAAGTTCGTTTAGTTAATTGAAATATAATATCAAGAGAACTTTAAATGTATTTAATTATTTTTTTGTGTGATGGTAATCAAATCTGTTTTGTTTTCCTTCTTTATGAGACTTCACAAGGCCTTCACTGAAATTGTCATAACATAATTAATACAAAACTTTGGACTTTGGTTACTGAATTTCACTCTGTAAGATCAGATCACTTAGTTGGACATTGAATGAAATCTTTTATATTTACATTAAACAATGTGTACTTTCATATTTCACATCAGAAAGACAAAAATATGTATAAAGCTTCATACAAAGTCTGGCATTTTTAAGAGTAAAAAGAAAAACGTTAAACACAAATATTAAAACTTAAGCAGATGTTCACATTAGTTTACTGCTATTTTCGACCTACGTTTTTTTTTTTTCTAATATTACATTTGTAAAACTAATAGTTATATTAGTTATGTTATCTCAAACCTCTGGCAGTTAAATTAAGTGGGAAAAACCTGAAGATGACAAAAAAGTGTAATTACGTGATCTGGATAATGGCACTTGTATGTGATGAATTAAGAAAAAAAGAAACTTATTTTATGGATAAAGTAGTTTAATCTATGTTTGTGGCATCGCAGTCCCAGCTCAAATAACAAGATATAATTTAATCTCTGCAATTTAGTCTTAATGATGCAAATTGGTAAGATAAACGCTTTTAGGCAAATAAGAGATGCAGCATGCAGTCCTGAAGGGTCCTTCATTTATTTTTTCAAGGCTTCCATTAACATTTTATTTAAATGAGACAGAAAAATAAAAAATAAAATTCTCTGGCAGGGGAATAAAAAGAAGAATGAATAAATTAACTAACAACATAGTGTGATGTGAATCTAGGTGACATGTTTTTTCTGGTCCATATCTAAAATGCTCCCCATGAAGGATGTTTTTAAAAGTCATGACTTTCAGTAACTATATCAGCTTCTTGGCATGTACCAAATTGCGAGTCCCATCTAATACTTATGTTCAAAATTGTTTTAATCACTTTACATTTTGCAAAGTAGTATTATTTTCTTTTTGTATATTGAACTTTTTCATAATTCATCAACATTTCATTCAAGATTAATTGCTTATGTTTAAAGTGTTAATCAAAAATAGAATTTTATGAAGACTTTAAAAGTGTTTGATATTTAAGAAATCTCCCACACAACTTTATAGACAGTATAAATCACAATCCACCTAGTACAGCCCTGCTTACGTCTTGGCCTTGAAACCCACAGGAGCATATTGTTAGGATCCTGTGATTTGAGGTTTGTTTATTCTACATTTCTTAGTTTATTTTTATTAGAAACTAATACAACTAATAAAAAGTTTAGATGAGTCTTGGTTCTGTTTTACTTTAGATCAGTCATTTAGTGATTCTAGTTTATGATGTTTATTTCTTTGTTGCTCTAGTTTATTATGTTTCTTAGGTCTAGTTATTCTTTATTGTTTGATTTATTTTCTAGTCTCCTTTGTACTCCCTCACCCTCTGTGCCACTTTCTCTCTCTCCTCAGTCTGCCTCCTGCTCTCTCCCCTCACGCCTGCAGCCCATTAGCTCATCAGCCCAGGTCTTTGTTCAGCATTCAACCTCCCAGTACTTAAGCACCTCATTCTCAGTCACTCCTCGCCGGTTTCTCTCGTCTACTCCTGTTATTTGTTCCTCTTCCTGCCCCTTCCTCCTGGATTCATTTTTTTATTACACAGTGTTATGTCTAAAGCCTGCTGCTTTTGGGTCCATCCACAAACACACAACATGGCAGACAGGTGGGGTTAATAACGTGGATAAATTGAGAGATTCAACTTTTGGCTCAGTTCTCTTTTTATCTCGGTACAGAACCAGTCTGTCTCTCTTGCTCCATTTTCCCTGATTTGTGAACAAAATCCCGGTATAACAATTTCAACATATCTGAAAAAATATTTTTTTTTAATACATGAATTTAATTCAATACAAAATAGTTTGCATTGGATTGGGTCAAATACACGTGGTTCTTATAATTCACAAAGCAAACAAAACACAGAACTACTAATCTAGCAAGACTATATATATATGTTATAGGACAGGTGCTAATAAAAAGAATCAAAATACAATTGGCATATAGTGATATTTCTTACATGATGTTTAAACAAAATCAGTTTACGTTGGAGCACAATATGATCTTGATGTAACCTGCATCATACAAAGTTCACTCAATAACACAAAAGAAACACTTTTGTGTGTCTGTGCTCCTTGCCTCATTTTTATGTTGTTAGTTCTGTTGTTTCTCAGAGTTTCTCTGTTTCATTATTCATTCCCCTCTGCCCTCTGAGACAGCTCTGTGCCTTCTTCTCTCTGTCTGTATTGACATTCATCCTCTTTAGTCTATTGCTGTCACAGAAGTAAATAAGTTTCTAAACAACATCACGTTATGACATAAAATTTACACTGCACAAACATATGCTGTAAAAACATAATTGTCTCGTAAAACATCACATTGTGTAAGTGTGATAATTATGTCGTGTAAACACAGTTATTATGTTGTTCGAGTGTAACAATTTCATACACATGATGGCAGTAGTGTGCTTTTTAGTCCATGCATAATGAAGGCCTGAACAATGATGCATTTACACACTCAGGTTTTACTAACTGATCTGAATCACCCAACATTCATGAGCTGCATTTACATTAAAACATGGGATGAATGTGAGTTTAACTTTCTCCCCTGAGGGCACACGTTCCTTGAATCTTGCCTGGAAGTAAAGGACCCGATGTCTGCTAGCGCTCAGCGGTCTGTCTTACGGCGTGTCTTCATCTCGTGCCACACAGGGACGTATTAAGATTGCAGGCACACCCACACGCCAGAGGCAACACAACAGGCTGCATGTAATATTTTTGTTTGCTTCATGCTCTGAGGTGCTCTGTTGTGTAGCCTGAAGTGTTTATGTTGGTAATAATGATTTGTGAAACGCCCCAATTGCTTGCGTGTTACACCACAATTTGATATGATAAACGCATGAGCTATATTGTGAATGAAATGAAAATATATTAAATTGTGTAAGCGATGAAAGTAAATTTTAAATCCACGAGAACATAGGAAGTCCTTTCTAGTATTTGTTTTTGTGCTGTTTGGACAAAAATAATTTTACTGCAGGGATCTAAAAAAAAAATAATGATAAAGTAATCTTGAATCTTACAGTTTTTCTCGACTGCTTTGACCTACTTAAAGTACCTGGGATTCCACTCGGCTGTCATCACTACTATTTCAGCAGAGTATAAGACACCTCTTGGAAATGTGATAAGAATTTCTCGCTGGTTTGGCACATTTTCCTCACCCTTTTGCAAAACAGTTCACGCAGATTTCCATCACCTGCTCCTAACTTTTAGAAACTGTCCAGATCATTATGAAGCCACTGAAGCAGCAGTTTGACACTCTGTCATACAAATATTCACTTATCTATTTGCAGGCCTTAAAAGGTGTCCGGTCTGTGTTCAGTATGGATCCAGACTGAGTACCAAACGTGGGGATTTTTTTTTTTTTTTTTTAACAATAACAGATTTTTAAAAATCTTATACTCTGATTTTATTTTGGTTCACATGTACAGAATCTCTTGTAACATTTACAGTTTTTCCGTTTTCAGTCAGCTTGAAAAAAAAAATGTCATGCAATCAAGAAAATTTGTATCAAAGTATTTCTGATACTGGATCCAATTCTTTGCAAGAAGCATAATTTGACACTGCCTATATAGAAAGCTGTAGTTTTTCATGATTGCTTCGATGCAGCTGTGAAAGCAGTCAGGAAAAACTGAGCAAAAGTGTTGTCGCACCGCTTGATTTAATTACAGCAATCGAGTCTACCGACATCACATCTTGACAATTTGTTTGTTTAGCCGTGCAAAAGTTCAGATTACATGATCGTATGTTGTAGAAACGCTGGATGGTGGAAACCAAAATGTGGTTCAGTGGTAGTAGTTTAACAATTTATGCAACTAGGCTATTAAAGCTCATATATTTTACATTTCCCCTCAAACCTTATTTTTTCAGCTGTACTGTACTAAATGTATTCTACAATATAATTATTTTTTAATCAATTGCTTAGGTGCATTTCTCTGATCAGAATGAAAAAAAAAAAACAACTCATAACTGTTAGTTCAACCTTCACAATATTAAGTCATGAGCTCATCACCGTTGGAGGTTTTCATTTCTTCCAAAAAAATAACTTCAAATCCTTCTGGACATGCATCAGTTGCTTCCATACTATCCTCTCCCGTTTTATATATCATAACTTAAGTATGTTGTTTCTAAACAATGATGTCAGGACTGACATTGACATGAATACTTGCATTTCTGTGAAAGATCTATCCGTTTTAAACAAGTGATTTGCTTTTTGTGCTAATTCTTTTGGGGGAAAAAAAAGCATTAGCTGTTGTGCAGTCAAGAGAGAAATGCACTGAAGCAACTGAGGAAAACTGGAACAGAGGTATGACAACTTTTATATCGAGTGCATCAGTCTTTTTAATTCAACAAATGTTATACGCTACGCTATTGTTGTACATACATGTTGTAGAAGTCAATTTAAATTTTGGAAAGTGATGCTTCCAGGAAGGATTAAAGTCTTCTAACATGATGGAAACTGTCTCTCTGTTTGTGCACTTGAAAGACAAAAAGTGGATCTAATGTAGTTTAACAGTCCCAGTGACACTTGTCTACTGTGTGCCTCAACGCATCAGTGCAGGATGAATTAACCTTACTCAAGCATAACTCTGCGTTATGACAGAGCTCATATCCTTCTCCCTGATGTTTCGGTGCCCGTTCCACCTCTTTGTTTTTGTCGTTGCCTGCTGTGAAACCAGGGATTATTTTCCACGGAACACAAGCCAAAAGGGAAATTAAATCTTTCTGAGAGTTTGATGCTGATGAAGGAAATGTTATATATATGCCAAAGGGCAGAATCTCTTACATGACACTAGAGGCTGGATAGTTAATCTGCTGCTTTATGAGGGCTGCGAAGACAAAGAACTCTGGAGGGGTTTTTTTGAATCAGGCTGTAACGCTCCTCTAAACTCGTCTAGTTGGCTTTTGTGCATTTCCATTCGTCGTTTCGCATCTGTTTTTGTACAGCCCATTGTGCAATCATTTGAAGAGGTTTTGATACAGTAGGATGAAGCTATTTTGGATGGTATCAGTTGTGGTCATTCCTACAAAAAGGAGAACTCGGTTTGTGTTTTTGAGTTTTGTTTTGAATCTGTTATTTCCTTGCAACTCCAGCCAAGACCTGAGCCTGCAATGTCAAATGATACCCAACACTATGCCTGTGCTGGAGAAAAAGGGGGACATCATTTTGGGGGGCCTCTTTTCCCTTCACGACATGGTGGAGGAGCAAAGTTTGCCTTTCACCTCCCAGCCTCCTAAAAGTAAATGCACCAGGTAAGACTTGTAATTGTAAATAGTAATCATCCTGATCAGAAAGTTTCTTCATGCAGCTTTATATCAACTCTTTCTCGAATCAGATTCAATTTCCGAACATTCCGCTGGATGCAAACTATGATCTTTGCAATCGAAGAGATCAACAAGGAGGGGAAGCTTCTTCCGAACGTCACGGTCGGATACAAGATCTATGATTCATGCAGCACGCCGCATCAGGCGTTGAAGGCTGCCATGGAGCTAATGGGGGGTGAGAAGAGCTCAGAGGTCGGAGAAAAATCTCAGAGGAGCAGCACTTGCAATGAAAGCGTGCCGCTGGTGATTGGAGACGGAGGCTCCACTCAGTCTCTTGTAGTGGCTCGCTTCCTTGGCGTCTTCACCGTGCCACAAGTAAATGCATATTGTACTGTGACTTTGAAAACAATTTATATTCAATGGGTTTTTAAAAAAAATATATCTTTTACTTTATTTCAACCACAAGCTTTCTTGTATACTTTTTGGTATTTTATGTGAAGGACCAACAGAAAAAGATAGAATCCAAACTTTTTGAAATGTTTGACAAATTGGAATCTGAAAACTGCAACACGCAAACGCAGCAACCGGCAATTTTCTTGTCCCTTTTCGCAAGAAATGTTCTCACGGCTTGATGATTCCATCTTGTTTCATTGTGTGACTCGGGGCCATGCGGAGTTTCAGTTTTCTAGCAAACAAAGGGTTTTAGGTTCAAGCAGTTATGTTTGTTTCAGTGTATCCCGTAAAAAAAAAAAAAAAAGATACAAATTTATCACATGGCCAAATGTGAAAAAACTTCTACAGCTGGTTTTGTACAGCCAAGCATTGTGCCGTTGTCATTTTCAGATGTTGGATTGACAAGTTTTTCTTTAGATTGGAAAAACTTGATATTGTTTCATAATCAAACCCTGCTTTAAAATGCTCCTCCACTGTATTAGTTGGCCTTCGTGAATATGTTTGCTCTAATTTTCACAAAGCAACTTCTGAGGTTTTCATAGAAGAGTCACTAAGATTTACTGAATGATTAACTAAAAAGGGTTGTTTACTGCTGTAGATTTCATATGAAAAGGATGACATTAAAGTACAAATACATGATACACTTTTTACTTATTTGTTAAAGTGACAAAAAGATTAAATTAGTTTACTTCTATCCCACAATTTTAGCTACCTCTCCATTTCTAATTATAACTCCCCATTTATTCAAGGTTGTGATCATTTTACAGATCAGCTATTTCTCCAGCTGCGCCTGTCTGAGTGACAAAAAGCAGTTTCCTGCCTTCCTAAGGACCATGCCGAGTGACTTCTTCCAGGTCAGAAGAAACAGAAAACTGTCACATAATTAAGTGATACGGTCTCTCACTTCAGCATTCCTCTATTCCCAGGTAGACGCTCTGGTTCAGCTCGTTAAGCATTTCGGCTGGACGTGGGTTGGTGTGATTGCAGGTGATGATGCCTATGGTCGTGGCGGGGCAAACATTTTCGCTAACGAGGTTTGTCGAACAGTTATGAATACAAGTATGAATATTTTCTTTTGCGAGCTAATGTTAAAATATAGCTCACTATGGATCTTCAGGGTTTTTTTTGTTTTGTTTTTTTCTTCTCCCAGGTCACAAAGTTGGGTGTTTGTGTTGCCTTTCATAGGATTATCCCTAAGAACAGACAGCAGGCGGAAATTTCATCCATCATTTCCGTCATCCGGCTGTCTGGGGCAAAGGTGATTCTCGTATTTGCTGTGGAACAAGATGCGGCCACGTTGTTTGACGAAGTACAAAGGTGTGATGCTTTAGTTTTAGACTGCTGGAAACCAATCATACACAGACGCCACACTTTAAGTGCTTTTACTTTCATCCCTGTTACATACAGAAGTGAGCTCACTGGGATACAGTGGTTAGCCAGTGAAGCTTGGAGCACAGCATCTGTACTTTCCACCCCCGAAAAGTACCACCACATCCTCCAGGGCACAGTTGGCTTTGCCATTCAGCAGGCAAGCATTCCGGGATTGCGAGACTTTCTGCTTCGCTTGAATCCGTCAAGATCGGACGCCCGGACGGATCCCTTCCTTGTGTCCTTCTGGGAAGAGGTGTTTCATTGCACCCTGGGCGCTCAAACTGAAAGTCGGGAAAAGGAAGGTGAAAGTAAGCCTCCATGCTCTGGAGAGGAAGACCTTGGGAATGTGACGAATATCTATTCAGATGTGTCACAGCTGAGGATTTCCTACAACGTCTATAAAGCGGTGTATGCTGTCGCCTATGCTCTTAAGGCAATGAAAAGCTGTGTGAAAGGAGAAGGGCCTTTTTTCCAGAGGTCCTGCGCAGATCCAGATGTTATTCAGCCTTGGCAGGTACGACTGCATGCTTAAGTTACTCACTGCAGTTTAAGACGTCTCCATTCGCTTCTTCTACTCACACACACACGCACGCACCTTCTTTGTTTAGCTACTTCATTACCTAAAGCAAGTACGGTACTTGAATTCATTTGCAAGTGAAATTAAATTTGATGAGAATGGCGACCCCGCAGCCATGTATGATCTCGTTAACTGGCAGATGAATCCAAATGGGGAACTTAAGTTCATCAACATTGGCAAATTTGATGGCATGACCGGAGACATTAAACAAAAACTGTACATCCATGAAGACATCATTTTGTGGAATGGCAACCGAACCAGGGTAAAAATAAAAAGATGTGGAATTTGAAAACTGTTTTAGCAGAAACTAAGTTTATCTTGGGCTTGCCTTTTTTCCTGCAGGTTCCCTCATCAGTATGCAGCACTATTTGTCCTCCAGGCACACGGAAGGCAATGAGACCCAACTTTCCTGTTTGCTGCTATGACTGTGTGGCTTGTACAGCTGGGAAGATCAGCAATCTCTCTGGTGAGGCAAAATTATTCAGCAGGCCCATTGTGTTGAATCCTTTGATCTATTGTACAGGTGCATCTAAAATTAATTTATTAGTTCATTTGAAAAGTCAATCATATTATTAACCTCACCCTGGTGTAGTAAATGGTCACACAGCGAGGGAAGGGGGTGGTGGGGTTTGCCCCATCAAACTGTTGTTTTCCAAAACCACACAAAAAACAAACAAAAAAAAAAGTTAATCAAAGTGCACACCTCTGGACCACACAGAGTTCAAAGCTTGTGAGGTCCAAATGACCCCGCCTCTTAAGACTGCATGATTTTGACAGTGAAGACTTACAGCGAACGAAAACCCTGAGTTCTGTTTCTCAGAGAGCTAAATTTATTTTCAGTTTCCCGGCAAAGTATCAAGGACCAGGCAAAGTATCAAGGACCACGCAAAGTATCAAGGACCAGGCAAAGTATCAAGGACTGTGTGAGACACAGTGTTCCCGTCCCTGAGTTGGGTTTTAACATCCAATGAGAACTTGCACATTATGTGCGAGACGTTTCCAGTAAGCCGAGCATCAAACTTTTCTAAGGATTTGTCCAGCCTTCCTGTGTGGGAGAACAGGTTGGGACTACGTTCTTTTGAGCCAAAACCACTAACTTCTCCATTCTGCCACACTCGAAATTTCTCTGAAGATCTGGCCTGAGGTTTGACTACTGATGTCGAGACCAGTCTCAAAATATATGTAGCAATAAAGCCCCCAGAAACCTTCTTCCGCTAGCTACATTTTTGCGCTCTGTCCTGACTGTCTGATGTTGACTGCAAGGTCTGGGTACTTTCCTTTTGAAGGCCTTTTTCATGGCATCCTCCCAACAAACTGTGAGCTTGACAAAGTGTGCATTGTCAGGAATCAGTCTGGTGACTGCTCCACTGCATACATCTGTAAATCTCCCTCAAACTCTACATCGCCTTATAAGTATTTTTTTTCTTCTATGCTTTTCTTCTTTTACTCAGCTGTCCTTTGCATACAACATTCTTTGAACAACCAGGTTCCTTAGATATGACCTTTAATATTTTATCCTTCTTGTTGAAAGTGTTATTGTGTAGGGCAACTGTCACAACTGCTGTCTTCCCCAGGATACGGCAGGGATGGCATAGCATTTCTAGAGTAAAACCGTTTATGTGTTTTGTTTTTTTTATGTAAAATACACATTTTCTGGGAAAGTTCTCAGAGTTTTCTGAGAGGTTTTTGGTTTTCATTTAATCAAGTGAAGTCAAATATATTTGTATAGCACATTTCAGCAACAAGGCAGTTCCAGGTTGCTTGTGAACCATAACAAATGGAACATTGACCAACATATTTGATTGGTGAGTTTAGTGATTTCAACAATGATACTTGACAAAATGCATTGTTATTGGTCTTCAAATGATGTGTTTTTGTTGTGATGATGTCTTTGACTTTGAACTGCCTTGTTGCTGAAAAATGCTAATAAATTTGATCTATTGATTGATCAATCATTAAAACATCATACAGTCGTCAGTTATGAAACAGCCAACAAGCATCGCATTTTGTCAAATGCCATTATCAAAGTCATAAAGCAAGTCCGCATCAAATATGTTGATTATTATTCCAATCAAAGGAATAATGATTTACATTAACAGAAAAAAACATTGAAAAAATAAATTATTGAATCTATACTTTTTGAAATAAGTTTCTAAAAGCAATTGACATTTTAATGATATTCTGATTTAATGAGACCTGCACAAAGGTATAATGAAAAAGCTTTGGGTGCCACAGCTAAGTCATTTTTATCTCTCCTCTAGACGCCATAGAGTGTGCGCAGTGCCCACCGGAGTTCTGGTCCAATGCTGAAAGGACCACCTGCATCCCCAAACGGGTGGAGTTCCTCTCCTTTAGAGACACCATGGGCATCACCCTGGTTGCCATTTCTTTCATCGGCTCGTTCAGCACCTGCATCGTGGTCCTGATATTTTTCTGCAAAAGAACCACACCCATCGTCAAAGCCAACAACTCGGCCCTGAGTTTCCTGTTGCTCTTCTCCTTGACGCTCTGCTTCTTGTGTTCTCTGACCTTTATTGGCCAGCCGTCCAAGTGGTCGTGCATGCTGCGCCACACAGCATTTGGGATCAGCTTTGTGCTCTGCATCTCCTGCGTCCTAGGGAAGACATTAGTGGTGCTGGTGGCCTTCAATGCAAAACTCCCAGGCAGCAATGTCATTAAATGGTTTGGCCCCTCACAGCAAAAAGCAATCATCGCTATTTGTACCATAACCCAGGTAAGGCTTTGGTGTTTTTTTAAATTAATAATCTGGAAAGACCTCTCAAAATGTTTGAATAAGACATCTGTGTTTTTTTTGTGTGTTTTTTTTTGTAGGTTCTTATTTGTACCGTGTGGCTGCTCGTTGCGCCCCCTGCTCCACGCCAACTGATGCCGCGTGAGGAAGACTTTATCATTCTCTTATGTGACGAAGGCTCATACATTGCATTCGCTCTGGTGCTGAGCTACATTGGGCTCCTGGCAGTCCTCTGTCTTCTCTTGGCCTTTCTGGCCAGGAAGCTTCCCGACAGCTTCAACGAGGCCAGACTCATCACTTTCAGTATGCTGATTTTCTGTGCCGTTTGGATAGCGTTTATTCCCGCCTACATCAGCTCTCCGGGGAAGTACGCAACAGTCACAGAAGTGTTTGCAATCCTGGCCTCCAGTTATGGACTGCTGGGTTGCATCTTTGCCCCAAAGTGCTACATGATCCTGCTCAGGCCAGAAAAGAACACAAGGAAACACCTGATGTCCAAAGCTCCCTCTGGCAAATTTTAGATTTTTAAACATCTAGTTTCATCTCCTACCACAAAAGAAAGAAAGAAAGAAAGAAAGAAAGAAAGAAAGAAAGAAAGAAAGAAAGAAAGAAAGAAAGAAAGAAAGAAAGAAAGAAAGAAAGAAAGAAAGAAAGAAAGAAAGAAAGAAAGAAAGAAAGAAAGAAAGAAAGAAAGAAAGAAAGAAAGAAAGAAAGAAAGAAAGAAAGAAAGAGCTTGTGGGATATATTTTACCACCAGATGGTAGCAGTGAGCTATTAAGATCAATTTAATCTCTGGCTTAGAAAAATAAAACCAGGAATTTCCTTCCTTCTGTCTCACACCTTCCTTCCTACACACTCCCTACCTCTGCCGCCACCCACACTAACAGCGCTGCAAGACTTCAGAAGCAAAAGCAATGTCACACAAAGGAGACGAGATGAACCTCCACCTCCCGCCACCGTGAATGTAAATATGAAAGACGTCTCAGAGCTGAATCGCGCCAGGATTTGGCAGTCGTGTCATTGCTCAGTTCACAAAACAGAGGATGATGAGGCCCAAGGTTTCTGAGGCAACGCTGCGCAGAAATCCCAGCGTTGGCTAGTTAATTGAATCCTGATTCTCTAGAGGCTTTCCCTTGAAAACATCCCGCCTGGCTATTAACAAACCAAATTGTGTGACATTTTGCTTCTTTTCCCAGCTGCATTAACACCAGCAGTGATTATCCCGGACTGACGGATGGGTTGTTGTTTCCCCAGACATGTTAATGTGGCTGAATATGACAGACAGAGAACATTACTGGTGTCCCAGGAATAGACAGGAGAAAAGATACGAGAAGATTTGTTTTTGTAATTGACATTGACTCATATCGAAGCGTCATTTAGAGGAATCTGTGCACTTTTTTCTTTGTCAAAAAATAATAATTTAGGAGCTTCGGATGGATTTTTGTTCATAGTGTTCATTGTTCATAGTCTGCAATTATTAGAAATGCTTATGAATGTAGCGATGTTTGTTTGACTTAATCTAGAGGACTGGAACACATGTACTCCAAATGACGGTTAAATAATTAATGGGGTTTGAATGAGAAAATGTTTGGTAATTTCCTCAATGAGATGAAAGGATCGCGAGGTTGTGAACACGCAGAAAATAAATTTTCTTTTTCAGACCTTATTAAGAAGGAGAGAAGTGTGAAGATGATGATATGGGGGATGTAATAAGAGAATGACTGGCTGTTGTGTATTCAAGCCTTATCTGTTAAGATATCTGGGACTGAGCGGAGGAGGAACAGCAGAGGTCTGTGCTGTCCAAGTAAAAATGTCGAGAACTTTCAACCCTACAGAGATGGACGTTAGCATATGGTAAGCAAAGAGACACATACTTTAACAGTTTCAAAAGGAGAGCTACTGCGGCTCGTTAAACATGAGCAGATATGTTAATAATATTAATGCGCTTTCTCCGCTAACACCTTTTAATGAGGTCAGAGCCATTACTTTAGCTTAATAGAATGCATTAAGGAAGATATTTGCTAGATTGCGAACCCTCTTTCATTTGCCACCGTTTACAGCTGACATCTACTTCACAATTATAATGTTTGAGGTTTTTTTTTTCCCTCCCACCTTATTTTGAAGTGTTTGCAAATAACACCAACAATTCAGACGAAAAAAAAAAAAACACAGAGGCAACACTTGGCATAATGCTTCTGTGTTCAGCTGAGAAGCAATATTTATTTTTTTCAGTGCATTTATTTATTTTTTGGGTTGAGTTCTCACTGTCAGATGAAACGTGTAACTAAAGCCAAACAATCCTGGATATTGTTAAAAAATAAAACTCATGCGGATGTCACCAATTTGACTCTCGGAACTCAAGTAAAACTTGAGTTTCATTGCGTTCCAATGAAACTTGCGTCCCATACACAGTGGTTTATGTACGTCACCCAAACGCAGAGACGGAGGCGGCAACTGATTTTGGTAATTTAACGAAAAAGAATGAAAAACAAAAACTTGCACAATGGCATGTACTTAAACTTTTTCCTATGAGGACTTGCTAAAAATTTGCCAAATGTTGTGAAAAGTAAACCAAATGTTAACAACCAACAAAAAGGTTTTTTCCAGTCCAACATGTTCAAACGAAGCACAATTGGTGACAGTGCTCACCCTCCATCTCTGAAAACATATAGGTAATGACAGATTAGAAAATATATTTATTCAGTAAAAGACAACCAACATATCCACAGGAGATATTTTAAACAACTACATACTTGTAAACTCTCTCACATAAAAGAAGATGTTTAATCATAACAATAAAATCCCCCAGATAAGAAACTCTGATGATGCAGTGTTATTGTGAAAAACCTTGGCTCATGACATCCATTTGGACATTACTTTGATGCTCATCACCCACTCAGTCTGGCTGAAAAGAGACGCACAGAATACTAAAGGCCTGTCTCAGTGGAAAAGAGGCCTACTTTTCTTCTAGGTTTCCTGGATGGAGGATAGATTTTACAAACATGCTTGAATGATGAGATTGTGTAAAACCTCTCAGCTGTCATGAGGGCATCTGTGTTACACCGATGCCCTTCTGCTTGTATCATCTACCACAACACTGTCACGGTTGTGGAGGAGTCCAATCATCGATGGGTCAAGGCTGTTTCAGTGACAAAAGGAGGGGAAAAAATATTTATGTTACAGCTGATATATTGGTTGTGTGGAAGCATGACTTCTACTGAACAAACATTTCTTTTTACCACAGAGCTGCTCATTCCTTTTGATGCTGGCTCTTCCAGGTGGCTTCTTTTTACTCTTTACAACTGATAAAAGAAATGAGAGGCCCATAGAAAGTGAGGCACTAATGACTAATAAGCTCATCCGTAGTCACACCAATCACCAGATAGCGCTATGTTGTCCTTTTTACATAGTCTATCAAATAATCAGGTTTTGAAGATCCTTTTTTTTAAGTTGAAGTGGCATGAGTCATGATAGCTTGTGTAATTTTGTGTCATTAAGATGCCGAGTAGGTTTTGTGGGAGGGAGAGTGCTCCAAAACATGAGTAAATAAGAGCATTTGGACAACGTGAAGCTGAAAGATGCATGGTTTCTTACAATGAGAGACATGGAAGAACTCACACATCACATATATTTACTAAAATACAACCCAAAACGTAGTTTATCTCCATTTTACAGACATTGTGGCTTGTTTAATGCTATACATTCAAAAACTTTAACCCTTTCATGCATGAATTATTATCCTTTGTGTCAGGATTTTTTTTTCTTAAGGCATAAAAACATTTTGTAAAAAAAAAAAAAAAAAAAAAAAAAAAAATATATAATATATAAAAATATATATTTTTTACATACATGTATACATGTATATACATACATGTATATGTACATATACATATATATATATATATATATATATATATATATATATATATATATATATATATATATATATATATATATATATATACTGTATATATATATATATACTGTATATATATATATATACTGTATATATATATATACTGTATATATATATATATTAAATTTTTTTTAAGGTAATCAATTGTAATTTTATCCAAATACAAAGTTGATATTTGAAAAATACATCAGTAATATTGTTCTTTAGGGGTTATCTGATGTCACAATATTTTTTTTTTTATCTGCACGAGTCGTCTGCAGTAGAAGAAGGGACCGGGTCGGTCGGCATGCTTTTTGTCTGTCCTATATGGGATTTGACAAAAAAAAATTCTTGCATTTCCAGCTGATGGCTAGAAGTTGATAGTGCATTTTATGATGCGTTAGTGTCCACTTCAGTCTGTGTGCATTTATAACATAAAAATCCATAAGAAGCACAAGAAAATGGCTTTTAGATAGCTGTCCACCGTAGTGACCACTGTGCATGAAAGGGTTAAATCCAGACAAACTTTAATTTTAAGAGCTTATGCCCTCTTTCTTATTATTTTTGATTTAGATTTTTGATTATTATTTTACTTTTCTGAGCGTTCACAGAACACCAAATTCAAAAAACACCAAACAGGAACCCTTAACTCGAGGGAAGAACAAATAAGATCACAGACACAATTGTGACACTTCCATTAGATCTAACGTGAGCTCTAACAGCCGTGCAAACAGGAAAGATCAGCATTCTGACGGTGATTAGCTCGGCTTCATTAAATTTGTCTGAAATTTTCCATGCTTGGAATGCCAGGAGGAGTCAGACGCGGGCCAGGGCAATAAGAGGCAGCAAAACTCTCACCGCCAACATTAATGCACGTAATGTTCTCCAGTTGTCCATAATCTTCTTCTCTTGCTGGCGCTCTCTCCCTCTGCAGGGGGAGACGGAGGCAGAAGCAGCAAATAGCTCCGCAGCTGCTAAAATAAGATTAAACTCCAAAGTGCGGGGAGGTGGAAGTGAGGAAAACAAAAAAGCAAAGACTGAAGCACAAATCCCACAGGGCGATTTTGATCACAAACAGAGACGATTCCAAACTGTGGGGCTTTTACCGACTAAAAAGTAAAACTAAAAAAGTGAAATATTAAACCGGGGGGTGATCCGAAAGGGGATTAAAACATAAAACGAAAATGATGCTTCAGTTTATTAGTGACTGTTCACATTATTGAGCGTCCTCGCAGTGCGACGCTGTGGTGGCCGTCCTTCACGCTGTGCTGTGGTTTGGAATCTGATTGGTAATCATCTGCTCACTATCTGTACCCAAAAAGATCAATCTTGTTTTTATCAGCCTTTAAAATGTTACCTTTCTTTTGCATTTTTTTTTTTTGGCCAGTCTATTATGAAACATGTAACTCTAAATATGTAATCTTTTCTAGGACTGGGCTTCTTCCTGAGAGTTCGACGTCACGTTATCGTCTTGTAATTGTTGCAGCGCTCAATTATGCACTGTAATTATTTTCAAAATGTCCTTTTTTCACACACTAGGAAATTATTTGCTTCATAAAAATATAACTAGAGTCAAAAGAAGAGATAGCTCTGGTCTCTTATTTTCTTATGAATTAGTTTTGTAAGACTAACTTAACAAATAACATGACCTATAATACAGTGATTGATCACTCTTCTTCAACCATAACTACTTAATTAAAGTAATTATTTTTACTTAAATAATCAGAGTAAAATGAATGTGGTCTTTTAAAATGCTGTCACTGATGCAGAATAGGAATCCCCCACTGAATTAAAATTAAACAATGTATTTTAATTGGTAGCAAAACTACTTAGAGTGCAGGACGGTCGAAACACTGCAGCATGCAAGAGACAGAGGAACGATGTGGGGTTCAGGCTGGTC
The DNA here is from genome assembly GCF_051168715.1 of Poecilia mexicana. Taxonomy (NCBI): domain Eukaryota; kingdom Metazoa; phylum Chordata; class Actinopteri; order Cyprinodontiformes; family Poeciliidae; genus Poecilia; species Poecilia mexicana. The sequence continues at coordinate 28,773,185 of NW_028263382.1, read as the reverse complement.
ATTAGGACTCAATGAAGGATTAAAATGTGAAGCCATATTACAATATCGCCAATCAAAAATCTTTAAAAGGCTGCAGATTGCTCAATAAAGTGAAGATAATGCGGCTGTCAGAAACGCATCGCATATTCATTTAACAGATGAAAGTTAAAAGGCCCTTTACTCGGCTTCTGATGAATTTTTCAAAACCTCTGGTGAATTAATTGAACTCTTCTAAATATTCTACTTTTTGTTAATTTTACTTTTAGCATGGGGAAATGACTTAGAGCCCCACACTGTGCTCTTTGCACAGCTATCTTCTTATTTTTATTATTTTTTTAAGATAATTAGCACAGCTCTGGAGAGTTAAGAGACAAACATCGCAGAGCTGTTAATGTGAGACAGACGCACAAACCCTTCACATGTAGCCGATGCTGTTAAACTGAGAATCAAACCCAATTGGAAGCCAAAATTAGAAATTAAAGAAGTGCTGATTTTCATTTTGAACAAACAGTGAAGTGTGCTCTATAGTCCGGAAAATCCGTTATATCACATATACATATATATTTTATTTTAAAAACAACTATATTAAATGATATCAGCTTTCACCTCCCTGCTCTTAGAAGACTGAGAATGGTCAACAATGTCAAACTGCGTTGCTTTGCGACCTATGAAATGCCAAAATGATCATATCAAATCTCCTTTTCTTTAAAGTTCATCTGTTTTTTTTTCAGGTGTAAAGTCAACTTGAATCACCCATTCTGGTAAAGAAAGGAGCTTTTTATATTTATAAATCCCCTGTGATGATGATAACATCTTTGACTTCTTGTGATTGTAAGAGTTCCTCTACAGGTTTGAAACGTCCAGACTTGAAGCTTCAAGTCTGGAAGCTTCAAATGCAAAAATCAGACAAAAGTCTGCTTTAATATAACTTCCTGTTTTAGATCAGCCAGGATTATCAAAAGTGTTGTTTTTACTCAATGGCACACATAGTTTGAGCTTCATTTAAAGCCTGCAGAGGAGCACAGCTCCTATCCAAATGGTCACAGACTGAAACCAAAACCTCATTGCCGAGTGTTTCCTCTGCAACGCATCCCTGAAGAAGAAATGAAACAAACAGCGTTTGAGTAATATTCATCCCAAAAATCATTTCAATGATGTATTACTTTCTAATGACATGACAACAAGCCAGCGACGTTTACAAATTACTCCATTGGTAATTAATTACAGCATCCTGCAACAGAGATGTGACCACACCGGAGAAACAAACACATTTTACTTTAAATGCAGCTTTCATCTGAACCGTCACAGCAACAAAAATCGGGGGGAAAATAAATCTTTCATCCTCCGCTGGCTTTCAAAAATTAAACATCGATTTGTTTCTTATTGGCTGATATAAATATTTTAACCCCTACAACAAAAAATAAAAAATAAAAGTAGGCCATACGCTTATATGGCACGGAGATCGATTAAGTAATCAATTTTAGATAATCCAGATCTCTACTCATTATGTAAATAAAGCACACGTGTCCACAGAATCAATTTTTCTTTCAGTACAATTTGCAAAACCAAAGAGCTTTCTATGTACGGTACTACAGTACCAAGACACAAAGGAAGTGAAGAGTAATAGAGAAGATTAATACGGTTTCTAAATGGTAAATATTAAACAAGTTACAGAATGTTGCAGCTGGGAAGCCCATCTAAGATTATCTTGTCCCAGGCTCAAAGCTGTCAGCTGGTCTGAATGTAGAAACATAGAATTGTTTTCATGTTTTCGTCAACTGTTTAGCTTTTTTTTTTGTTTGTTTGTTTGTTTCCTGGTTAGTCCAAGGGGCCGAAAAGGAGAACCGTGGAAAATGAAAAGACACAGAGGGGAATGGTAGTGACACTTTTGAAATGAGGCATCAAAGTAACCTTGGGAAATTTTTTTGATACTCCGTCCTCCCCCCTGAGCACACCTATCAACACTGGAATCTCAAGCCTGACAAACTCATCATCTGCAGACACCCTCTATCAGGAGCAGCAGCTGAGCCATAGGAAATTTATGTGCATGATCAGTGGGCATTGGGCAAAAGAACAGCAGGGTGGCCTGTCGCTCATACAGAAAAGGAAGTAACTGTGACTGCAACCCCCCGCCCCCCCAAAAAAAAAAACAGGAGTGCTTATTAAATACATTCAGTGATGCATTCAGTGACTTGTTTCAGTGATGCAAGTCACGTGACGTGTGAACCGTCGAGACTAGTGGCAGCGTTGCTGCTGCCTGCAGCTAAAAGTGGATCCTAAACAAACTAAGCTAAAGTTTCTGGTGAAGGTCGCAAACTCTACAGCTTTTCTCTAAATAAACGCTTAATTTACAGCATACATCACAACAAGAACACACCTGCTCTTGTCACATTTGCAACTGTTAAGTATCAGAAATAATCCCCTCAAAAACCAACAGCAGCAGTGAGACATTAGCGACTCTCACCATGGTCACGTAAAAACACCAAAAATAAATAAATAAATAAAAATAAATAAAAGAGCTTCACAATCATTAACTGGTGTCGCGCTTAGACACATACAAAGCATTTTTGTTTTGCCAAATGATATTTCTGTCCAATTATCACAGGCATGGCTCCTAATAGAGCTGAGCGATGTGCCAAGTAAGCATCAGCTGCCACAAGTGAAAACGTGCAGGGTGTCTGAGTGGTGGCTGTGGCGTTCTCCATTACAAAGAGGAAGGAAAAGGGGGAAGAGTAGAAGGAAGGGAAGATCATTGTTCACCTCAAGAAAAACACATCACAGAAAAAAAAAAAGATTAACAACGCGCAATCCCGATAGGGTGACCTCGAACCCGAGCACCAACATCTGCCGCCTGACAAACACTACCTGGTTTTTATTCACCGCAAACTGGCAGGGGCCCCCGTCTATGCCGACACCGTGCCAGCACAGCTGCAGAGCGTCGGCCTGGACGAGAGGAGAGCCGCTGGGGAAATCCAGGATGGTGAACAATAAAGCACGAAAGGTCATTTATTATTTCACACATTGAGACACGATCATTTAGACAGCGCCAGATTAAAGTAAAGCAGCCAACATGCAATAATGAAAATGAAAAAAAAAATGTCTCAGTAACAAAGAGGGATGCGTGCTTTGAGCAACTGTTGTTGCGGGTCATTTCATGACACATCAAAAGGCAGAAGGAGGAAGACAAGACATCTGATCTAAAGTCATCGCTGCCAACAGGGAGAAAACCCAACTTGTGTCTCCGCAGGGGAGGAAACTGAGGAAAACAAGAGGCATTGTTTGTGAACTCAGGAGAAACGGCGCAGGCAAATCACCTAAAGACGCAGTCGGAACTGTAATTAAAAGTTCTGCGAAACGGCTCGATACAAAATATCTGCGAAAGGCTCGAGACTGTTCAACTAATCACATCCCATGCATCAGAGTGTAATCGTGCGGATTCTCTGCCAGCATGTAAGGGTGTGTGTGTGTGTGTGTAGGGGAGAGGATGAGGGAGTCCGTTTTAGAATAAGAGGGGTTACTGGGAGGGAGGGAGGGAGAGAGAGAGAGAAAGAGAGAGAGAGAGAAAAAGAGAGAGAGAGAGAGAGAGTGAGCGAGAGAGCTGTCATCTTCGGAAGCAGACCCTGCCGGTTGCAAGTGCTCATCCAATTACACTTTGAGTGTCCTCTCTTCCTGTCCTCTCATTTTTCCTGCGCTCTCCACTTTCCAGACCACCTGCTCCCTTTCTTTTGTCTGCTCTTCTCGTTCATCCTTTTTTTTTTTCTAGTTCTTAAGAGGTCACGAGTAATGAGCACCCCCTTTCCCCTCTGTGCTGTGCCTAGTGTGTTTAATGCACTCAAACGCCAAATGCAGCATGGACAAAATGCTAATTTATTCCTGGTGCTCCAGCAGGCTCCGTCGTCTCTACGGCTTATTTTTAAACCTCGTGCTTTAATTCCGCGTCGTCTCTCATTTCGAATAGTTTCAGCAGATTCAAAGAGCAAATCAAGAGTTTTTAGCTGGAGATGAAACTATACCTGAAAGGTGAGCTTGTTGACCTTGTATTTCTGTTTTGGTTTTATAAACTGAATTATTATTTTTTTCTTTGGGAAGGATAGTTTGTAAGCCTAGCTTGAAAAGGTAAAACCTTTCTTCTGGGGAAAAGAGACGTACAGACTTTTTCCAAACCTGGCCACGTCTTAACCAGTCGTTAAGAGATGCTTCAGTTTTTAAAGTGAATAACTTGATGCTCATTTGAAAAAGGGAGGAAGAAAAAAAAAGTCCCCAAAGTTGCATTCAAATAAACAGCAGTTCAAAATCACCTGCCAGATCGTTTGCTCTTTTTGGTAGAAATTACTTTCCAAATAATTTCCAAAAGTGTGACTTAGTCTAATAAAAAGCAAAGATACCCAACAGTCATGAAGTTCAATCTGTTGGTTCTGTGCAATTAAGTGATTAACTTAAAGGGTCATGTTCTAAATAATACCAGTATCGGTTGAATCATTTATTCCGAGAAGAAACAGATGCCAAACATGTGGACCTTGTTTAAGGCAATAAAGGATGCCTGTTGTATGTTCCTCTCAGGAAAAAACAAACAAACAAAAAAAAAAAACAAGTAAAAGGGTTAATTCCAGACATTGTGCAAAAGAACGCCCTGCTTTGATTAAAGAGTTGATTGGTAACAGAAAGATATAAACAAGTACAAAAAAAGGGCAGGCTGTTCAGCAAAACAATCTGATTTACCTTTAAAATTGATGCCACATCCAGACAGACGTGGAAGAAATCGGAAAACCAGTTATCAGCTCTGTGGCGATACTGAAGGGTTTACACTTGCCTTAAATGTAACAGTATCGAAATGCTAATGTAAAGCTACAATCTCGACTGGAAATCGAAGTCAAACGACGAGCTGGAGGGGCCAAAAGAAATCAGAAAGGGTACATGGTATTGAATGATATGAAAGACAGACCGCTCTCTTTGGGTCTTGACAGTTCGTCAGACCGTCACCCAACTCTGAGTTCTAACACATTACAATACATGGTGGCTTAATCGTTCAGTTCAATAAGGCATACTTATTGATCATGAAAGGTTTTGATTCATCAAAATACTTCAATAGTTCATGATGCTTTGTGGTAAAGAGGAAATCGCCCTTGAAATGGGAGACAAAACAAGCTCTCTAACACTGGAAAGCCTCTCTGGGTTCCTGAAAAGTGCTAAGTATACTCTAAACACTGTTAACAAATAACTGTGTTGCTTCACATACAGACAAAATCATCCTGAAATATGCACGTGTGACTGATCCGTGATCCAAGCATGTAAAGTGTACGAAGTCTGGTGAGACGGTGTGTGACAGCAACAAACTCTCTGCTTTTCAGATTGGTAAAACGATGGAGATTATTTTGGACAAGAGGACATATAGAACAAAACACTTCACTTTAATCGACAGAGAGCTGCAGTAGAATAGACCAAAAATTTGACCCGAATCAAAACATCCTAGCTGTACTCTCCAGAGTCTTGAGGCAGCTCTTTAAGAGACTGCAATCATCTGCAAAGTGACTGAAACCTCAGAGAAAGAACTGTTGAAGAACAACAGTGTTTAGAGCACTGAACAATCGCAGCTGTGTGACAATAAAGGATGCCAAGGACTTTCCTAATTTGACGTGAGATTAATCGGGGGAAAGTGGGAACCAAACAGGAGATTTGTAAATTCACAGGTTAAAAGTTTGATTTTTTTTTTCTTAAACAAAATCTTGTTTAGTAAGTTCTTCTAGTTTGGGTAAACTCTGGACAAATATTCTATTTCAGTGGACATCTTCAGATATATTCCATTGTGTAAAAAAAGTAAAAGATGGCAAATCAGGGATGTTCTCATTCGATCGCAAGTATCTCCTTGGCATTTCTGAAAGCTCATTATTGGATTTGCTGACTCCGCTAAACACCAGGGAGCTGCCGCCGCCTTACATTCTGGGTTTTCACATCACTTTAAAAGCTGCAAGCAGAGAAAGCCGTCAGCTCCATTTAGATTTCTATTTTCATTCAAAGGCAACTTGGCTGACAGTAGTGTAAGAACACATAAAACCAGTACAGTGTTGACAGTAGTCAACACAGTACACCTCAGGTGTACACAATACACCTGAGCAATACAGCCATACAAGAATAAGTCATTAGGCAAATATGTATATCAAATATATCAGATAAAGTCTTCTGATGCTTCTTCACTGTAGTGAAATGTTACAGTTAGCTCCCTTGGAGAGTTTTTACTGTTTATAGTGCCTTGTTGCTTCTGCCAACTCAGCCTCAAGCCATAGATAACTGTGTGAGTTTTGGCTGAAGAAGCCAACAAGTCAATATTTAAACTGCAACTGTGTCAGATGATTGTTGGGAGAGTTTTGCTTACCAAAGGAAATGGCCTACAAGTCCCATTTTAAAGGATTAGGTGTACAAAGCAAACGCTTGACAGTATTCCCCTTTAAAACACAACACATGGAAAACAGTGAAATGTATTTATGTCTCCTGAAAAGATACAGTTTTCAAAATGGCTGTAAGTGCCAACCAGAAGTGGGACCAAGTCACTGTTTTCCAGGTCTCAAGTAAGTCTCAAGTCTTTGTCCTCAAGTACAAGTCAAGTCGCAAGTCGTCAGCTAGGAATTTCAAGTCCCTTCGAGTCGTTTTTTTTTTTTTTAAACAATGTTCCAATTATGCTAAATGTAAATAATAGACCATGTGTTCTTTTAAAATCAAACATGCAATGCACTCATTGCAAATAAAGCACAGTGGTTTTGAATTTGGATGTGATGGTAAAATAAATATCCGTCAGTCCAAGTGGGGTTAAATCTACAGCCAATTTCACATCTCAGTATTGATAAAAACATGTTCCCTGAATCAAGCTTGCCAGAATCACTAACCAAGACACAAAATAATGTGCTGCATTACCATCCAGAAACAACTACCCCACAGCGTTACGTTCGGGATCCTTACTACTTCCGTACAATTTTTTACTTTTACAGCAATTTCTGCAAGATAGCAAAATTACTGGATTTTGATTTGTTTTTCTAGCAAAATTGTACCACGTGGAAATTATACCACTTGGAAATGGGTTCTGTGCAACGACCATCACACTGCCATTTGATGAGTTATAACTGGAAAAAATAGTAGACTTAATGCACTGACTGCAGTAAATGATCTGTTTACTGACAATATAATTTCTCAACATAGATGTCTTCAAAATATACCCATACCTATCACATTTTGGGTCTGAGAATATGGGAAATGTCTCTGTCCGGAGCTACTGTCAGAGGAGGGGAGAGTAAAACCAACGTAAGAGCCGCGGGGGGAAGGGTGTATTTATGGGAAATACTAATACGGGGCAGGAAAGGGGTGTAGAAACCATAGTTTCCCTTATGAATACACCATCCATTCTGTGATGGAACTGGACCCGGTTCGTCATTATGATGAGACAAAGACAAACTCTCTTCCCCGAGTTCAGGTACAGAATCTGCTTTCTGATGTGGATACGTTTGAAGCACCGGATTTATACAGCATGACTAGGCTTGTCACGATAACAAATTTTGCTGAGCGATTAATTGTCTAAAAAATTATTGCAATAAACGATAATATTGTTTCAAGACCAGTTGACACTGATTTAATGGAAATGACTAATAATGCATGTGATTTCCTGCTATAGATATACACTTTATTTTCAAAAGAACACATAACACTGGAACTAATAAACTAAATTAACAAAACAACCAAAACCAAAAATAAAATGATTCTCAGTCTCCATTAATAAAAAACGTACTTGAATAAAAACTAAACAACATAAAGCCAAAGTGGAAATAAATACTGCATTCAACCAAAAGAGTGCAGATTATGAAGTCTGTATACTATATTGGCCTTCAGTAAGCACTAGATTTAAATAGAGAAGATGGGCACATCCTGACGCAATAGTTCACACTACACGATTTTTTGCCCCTATTTTCCCCTTACGATAATCTTAGAATGTTGGGCGATCCAAGATTGTCGCTGATGATATTGTAACCGATCATCCTGCAGTGTGTGGTGTGTTACGGTAAATCGTCGTGGCCGCTCCGTTCTAAATCAGGGTTTTACCCGAGCTTAACGCTGAATGTGACAGGTAGCCAATCAGAATGCGCGGATTCTCCTCCGTGCTTTCTGAGGGGAAATTACGAGGGGAATCCCAAACCAACCCAAACAGCTGACACGGCGCAACCCGAAGTCCAGCGGGCATTGGAGATGATATGTGGAAACAACATTAATATTTATTCAACATTTCGAGAAAGAATATATAAATGACAGAGAGGAGTTGGAGTCAAATTGCTACCGCAGTTGATAAACCCGGTAACTTTTCAGCTGTTCTTCGTTAACGTGACATAAATAGGTTATAATGATTTTCATTCAGTCAGGACTTTACGCTGACTCTAGCCACATGTATCACAGGTGGATTCTAGTAAAGCATTAATTAATGCCCGATTTTAAAATTAGTTAACTTGGCTTGTATTTTCCCCTTACATGTGCCCCTTCCCCACATGGGCACATTATTTTGTGCTCATGTGGCTGGACACCACATGGCAAGACGACCCGATTGAACCGTTATACCTAGGATTTCTGTCGGCTAATGTTTCTCTCAGGTATTGAAAATGGGCTGACAGTCAGCCGACAACTTGTGTAATGTGCGCTGGACATTACACTAAGGAAATAGGAAGGGAGGGTCAGTGGAGAGCACTGGAGTTGAGCCTTTTTTCATTCAGTGTCGTCAACAGAAATAAAAAAGGCAGGGTTTAATTTATCGTGTGATTAATTGATTTATCGTTTATCGCGACAGGCCTAAGACTAAACATAGCTTACAAGTGAAATTTAAGCGGTATCACCAACGTAACCCAGAGTTGCTAACACGACGTTAGCTAGTCAGTTGTCTCATAGTAAAAGAAAAGTGCCGCTTACCTCTTTGTGCAACTTCAAATGCCGAACAGTTAGAAGTTGTATCTCTATCTGAGATCCTGATCTTGCAGGTTTTGCATGTTTCACTCCGTTTTTAGTTAGATATTTCATGATTGATGTACCCAAAATAAATTACTCACAGGAGTATATCTGCTTTGAGCATTTTTTGTCTCTCTTTTCTCCTCTTATTTTTAAATCCTGTTAATTTGATTGGTTGTGCTGCAGCTACGCACACATATATACGGAGTGTGGAAAAACAGAGGGACGATCTGCGCCTGTTAATACGTAATGAGTGAAATTAATTAATGGGGCCAATTTATAAATAATGTGTTTTAAATGTTTGACTTGAGTGAAATATCAAGTCTTTTAAAAGTAAACAGCTTCAAGTCAAGTCCCAAGTCAATGGTGTGAAAGTCAAAGTCAAGTCCGAGTCTTTGAGCATTTTTTCAAGTCACGTCTCAAGTCTTGATTTTAATGACTCGAGTCTGACTCGAGTCCAAGTCATGTGACTTGAGTCTTCACCTCTGGTGCCAACCATTTTTGCAGTGCACTAATTCAGTACAGCAAAAATATCCAAATATTCATTCTTAATGCGGTTCTGTGCATCTGATCTAAACATTTTCTATATATAGTTGTTTTGAGAAACTTCAATTTCTATGGAATACATGATTCCCCCAGGAGCAAATTATTATTATTAATCTTTTTATTAATCATTTTATTCCTACTTTGCATTTCCTGTCACCTCTTTTCAATGCATTTCTAACATATATCTGACCGAAATTAAAAACATTTTTTTTTTACTAGCCGCCTCCTCAACATGTCACTACAGAGAGCTGGTAAGAAAAAAACACTTAAAACTGGATGGCGCGTTCATATTTTGTGCAGTGGTTTCACTAATGGATTCTGATTTTCTCTTTCTCTCTCTCTCTCTCTCTGCGGGAAAAAGTATATGGTTGGAATTTAATTTGTCATGAGAATAGTTTTCCTCCGGGGGGGGGGGGACAGAAGAGAGAAAAGATCATCACTGTGATTTGCAAACCGTTTAGTACTATACATACATGCTTTCATTCATTTTGGAATGCAAGTAGGAAACTGAGCAATAAATCACAATCAGTCCTTGGCAAAGTCTATTGATATCGGTATTTCAGTTCAAAGAAAACTGTGGTTAATATTTGTCAATCCTATTTTAAGTTAACCAAATTAACATATGTATGATTTTCTTTCCATTCAGCCAGGTGTTTTTTGTTGTTGTTTTTTTTCAGTGTGAACTAAATAAATATGATTAACTGGGAAAAAAACAACACTTAAATACATACTGTACATAAAATATACAAAAGTGAAATTGTTGAGATTTCACTCTTGTACATTTAGAGTCCTTTATTTAAGCTTGCAAAGGTCTTTGGAGTTCAAGTATATCCTGTTTATAATTTAAGACCCGAGAAGAACATGAATAAACTCTGGTGTCAGTGCGCAGATGAATTACTCGCGTTATGGGGACTTAAATCTCCCGCGCACCCTTTGGACCTCCCACAGTTAGGTGATGAAAAGTCCTGCCAGAGTAAATCACTAAATCTAAAAATTAAAATATGCATTGTTTAGCTTTTGTGAAAGTGATTGAAGATGAAGTCAGTCCTTGATTCAAGATGACAAAACCAGGAACAAGTAGAGCAGAAATAGAGAAGAAGCACAAAAAGATGTGCACATTTCCAAGAAAATAGTGATTTTCATGTTTTTCCCCCTCTAAAATATACTAGTTGAAGTTATAAGGAAACTACCTCCTGCTTTTAAGTAGCAGTTTTGGATGCTTTACAAAGATAAGCTATCATTAAAAAAAATGATTCTCTGTGGACTTGTTTGCAGAGTAAATTTAAGTCAGCAGGCATTTAAGTTTAGGAGTGGTGGGGAGCTGATTGTTTAAAGGAACACATTTGGTACTTACCACTAACACAAGAACTTTGTATAATCGTTACAAGTGAAGAAAAGAGAATGAACGATCTTTGACACCCTCAAGCAGCTCCACAAGTTCTTCCTTCCATTGAAACGACAGGCACCAATAAAGAATGTCGAGACAACGAGCTTTCATTTAAGTCACATATAAATGTTGTAAGAAGCTGAAGATCAAACAGTTTGTTTTTTTTTTCTTTAGAGATGGAGCTTTTCTTTCAGTTTGAGGAAACATCCTGTTTTAATGACCTTCCTGCCTCCTAAATTACTGTGATGTTGTTGAATGCACTTAACCACTTGTCTGCATTTGTTGTGGAGCATTAAGGTTCCTAACGGTATAAATCTTTCACTCACCACTGTAATTTATTTTCTCAGGTGAACTGGCCATGACTATCAATCTGTAGGCTCAAGCGGTGGTAATTATCCTCATACCTGATACGGCGTTCCTTCTCAGAACTATCTTTCCTCCATTAGTACGATGAGAAATTGGAAAAGAATATTTATTTCCTTAGTTGGTTCTGTCAAGGGGGAATCCTCCACAACAGCATCTGCAGTAATGCACTTTGATTTCTTTGGGACAGTTTAAATTTCTTTTAAAGAAAAAGGAGAAATCTTCGTCTGAAACCTCCTTTTTGGTCTTAGGCCAAAATTATGTATTACGTTTTCATTGAGTCACATGTCATTACTTGTGTTTTTACCGTGTTTGTGATTTTTGCATCAAAACAGTTTCATTTTCATGCACAATTTAAATTGGAAATGTGCAGAATCTTTTCAGTTTAGTATATCTGACATGAAAATCCTTAGTGAAGCAGAACTGTGGACCAATATCTCCCCACCATTAAGAAAGAAAACACCTGCTTAAAAGAAGCTTTTAATGTTTCAATTTACCCTTTTTTGTGTGTTTTTATGTGTAATGTTGCATTGTTTGATTCTATATTTTTGTAGTGCTCTGAAGTGTATTTGAGTACTTAGAAAAGTGCTATAGAAATACAATGGATAGTATTATCATTAGTAGTATTACATATAATTTAGTTTCAGAAACACAAATGCCCTTTATGATCATGATCAATATTGATATTTTTCTTTTGTTTTCCTAACTGTTATATGTTGAACACAAAACTGGTACAAAGTTATGTATGTATGTATAAATATACATATCAATTTGTGAACTGAAATACACAGGATTTTTAAAACTTGTACTTTTAGCTAGAACCGATGTAATTATTCAATTATGTCCTGACATATCAGGTTCATAAACCAACGCGGCGGCGAATTCTCTAATCCTGTAATGGAAGCACTGTCGGCTCCAGACCACGCAGAGAAGCCTGCATTTAATAACAGGAAATTACATTGTCTGGTTGGTGCTGCAGGTTGTGCCACATCCATTTCTCAGCATGCAAGAGACAAAAGCATTATACATAATCCTGGCCCGGCTAAATAACCTGGTGCATTTTGGTGTTTTGCTCAACATGTGCAACAGATTAAAAAAAAAAGAAAGATAAACAACTCCGTCTGACAGACTAATGAGGTTGAAATGGAAACTTTCTGTACCACAGCACTGGGACAGAATTAATGAATACACACGCAACAGCAGTCTGCACACTCATAAACATGTAAGCAAAAAACACCCAACAAATCCTAAAATCTGTCTGAACAGGTTATGGGAAGTGCTGCGCATTGACTTTAATTCACAGCAATTCCACAATTACACTATCACACGCTCATTAAGATATAAATTCCCTAAAGAACCAGCTACTAACCTTATTTTGGCATCGCTACACCTTAATTAAGGAACATTTTTGGTATTTGGTGGTGGGAATTTGTATCAACCCTACATTAGTCCTATTTATGTTTTTCTTTTGGATTGTGTGATTACTGCCACATTTGCACAGTCGTTGTTTATTATTATTATTATTATTATTATTATTATTGTTATTATTATTTAGAAAGGATACAACCACAGTAATTGAATCGCATTCTATGCATTACTTTATTTTATTTGTATCATACTTGTATCCACACAAAGCCCTGTGCAACACAAGTTAATAAACCAAATAAAGAAACTGACAGTAAAGCAATGACATGAGAAAAACTGAAAGAAAAAAAAAACACTTTTAACTGGGTGGAAAGAAAAAAAAAAGAGTTCACAGAGTCAGCAAAAATGAAACTATACAGAGGCAAAAGATTTAACAGCTTTGGAGCCAAAGACTGAAAGACTCTACGCTTCTTAGTTCTTACTCTTAGAACATGAGGAGCAACCAGCAGATGATGTGCCTGTGATATAGAATTATCAGTGCTATGGAAAGTACATTGAGGAATAAAAAAATAGATACACTGGTTATAGTACTCGTACCTTGACTCACACTTAAATAAATTCTTAGCAGGTTTCAGAAAACTACACATCTTTTGAAACCACCAATGAGGTCGCGGTATAATTCTAACGCCTTAATTCAAAGCAAGGACTGAAAATTTTAAATTGAGTTTAGGTAAGGGGAGCAGAACGTTAGCCGACTTAAATCCATTTCTACTCCAGTTTTGAATCATGTTTGCAATCAATGTTCAGTTTGGAAAAACAAAAAAAACATCATGCTCAGATTTAACCATCTAGATGGAATTGCAGTTATTATAGGCTTGGTCCTTGTTGGTTCCTGTGTTCAACACGATCAGTTTTGGTTCACACGAATTTAACATAGTTGGGTGTTTGAACAGGAGTAATTTTCCAAATCTGGTTTTGGAACGACTGACGCAGGCTGACATTGTGCTTGTTGAATGGTTCTACCCTAAACCCTGGACCAGTGTCGGGAAATCAATTACTTTGAGTTTTGCCAGTTCTGATAAAATGGCTGTCAAATAACCGTCCATAGTCATGCCATTGGCTAGGAAATGGTTGTCACAAATTGCATATGTGTAGAATGGAAGAGTACCTTAAATGGAGCATCGAAAGGCCTAAATAAATAGGCTCATGTGGACGATGAGTGTCCAATGCATTTCTGTTTGCTGTGGCATACTCAAATCCTTGAGATGAAAGGCAGATATGGATGTATATTGATGCAAGCTAAACTCTTTGAAAAAAAGAAAACACTGAAAACAAACATTAGTTTAACGTGTTCCATTCTAGCACATATTTACCTTCGCTGAAACTGGATTTCATGAGGTTCAGCTATAAATTAGAAACGTTTAAAAAGAAGTAGTACAACACCAGAGGTTAAAAACCCCCGACAACAATTACAATAAACTGATAAATAATAAATTAACACCAGCATTGACTTGGTTGAAAAGGCAGAGGATAATGATAAATCCTACATCTATTTGTTCCATATACACACAAATCTACATCAGGCCTGCATTATATGAAAACATATATAATTCACCATTATGATGGTTTACTAAAACGCCACTTGAACTACCAGAGTTAAAGGATTTTGCTGCAGTTTGAACATCAAAACTCATACTCTTGGCCACAAGTTCAGGAAAAAACTCAGATTGCATGATAATCTAATCTGCTGAAAGTGATGGTAAAAATCTGGTAAAATATCTTGCATTCTACTTGGTGTTTCCGAAAACTCATTGGAACAAAAACTGGCCCCTCGCATTACATCAACCTATAAATCCTGGTACTTTGAACAACCACATGAGGTCACTGTTTTACATTGATGATATATAACACCTTGTTATATAAAGATCATTTTCATTTTTGCACTTTCACAACCTGTTTGTTATTACAGTTCAAAATACCTAGTTACACACCTGGAGTACTTAGATTACTCCCAAGTAACCTGACCTGGTAGAGAGTCTTTTTTTGTTCTGATTCTTTGCCAATTAACTCAAAAGCCCCAATTTTCTTTTGTCACAAAATCCATTTATTTCTGTTTGTTTGTTTGACCTTGTTCCTAGAAGGCTTTGTGATTTCAAGAGTAGTCAATTAAGACTTTTTTTGGTAGGGGAAAAAAAAAAAAAGCTTTAAAAGCCTCTTTAAAATCATAATGGCTGATTATCAGTGCGAGCGCAGTGGAGTGCACTTCACAGTCAGAGCCCATTTCAAATCAACCGGTGCACAATGCCCACCTGTCTTTTGCCTATTTGAATTTCTGTTGACTCATGATCCCAGCACATCACTCGTTCGTGCCGTTGGGCACTTTCGCATGTGCGGCGGAGAGCGTGTTCTTTTCAGGAGTGTGGCGAGCCTGAACACACGTGCAAGATAGTATTCTGCGCTCCTTTTCCACAAACTTCAGTCTCGACCAATGACCGTCTGTGGTCCCAACACGCCACCCCAAGTATTGCCACACACACGCACGCACACACACACAGACATTCCAGTGGCTCTGTGTCGTTCACCCTTTACTTCCACCACACTCGTATAACCAAACACACACATACCACTGGACCCACTGTTAGGGTCACCCAAAGGGCAACATCCCAGCGGAGTGGTTTTATGACTACGGGGCAAGAAAAGAGAGAAAAACTATGTTATGTGAGGAAAAACAAGACAAAAGTCTGGCACGAGTGATTTAGAGCACTGCCATCAGACTTTTTGGTTTTAAGTACTTTTTTTTCCTCCCCCTTTTGTTTTTTAAATAGTAAATTTCAAAACAGGTTTCCTGTTGCCATTAGGTTTAAATGACCTCTCTGGTCCGTTACTCTGGAATGAGACCTCAGCAGTTTGCAACATTCAAAGTGCAAAACACTCGGTCGAGCCTCCCAGGAACATGCTGAGGTGTTGTAATGTTAGCTGCGAGGGTAACTAGCGTAGCTACTAACGACAGGGAGGGTGAAAGCACGAGGTTGGTGGGTGGTGTGAATTTTCAGTTTTCTGCCAAAGTGCTGTCAACCAGCAGGAGCAAAAGGGGGACGTTTGTTTATGACGCATGATGACTAAAGGTTAGATCGTGTGAAGCATCTCAAAAACTACTTTAAAAAAAAAAAACAACCTTCTGTGGATTTATTTCATATTGGTTTTACTATTTTTTTTTTTTTGACAAATTTTACTCACCTTGTTAGGCACACCTTAATTGTAAGTAATTAGACTCCCTTTTGCCTTCACCTGACTTAATTGTACCTTATCTAGATTCAATGATGTGTCTGAAACTTTCCTCAGAGATTCATGCAGTAGATTCTGCAAATGAAATGTGTCCCATCCGACATGTTTCAAACGTGCCGTGTATACCTATACCGTGAAGACGTCACATTCAACACATCTGTTCGTTTCAGAGGATCTGAATTCCTTCAGGTCCCCTCTAATAGCAACGGGGTATTTTCTCTGCAGCAGCAGCTCAGCAGAATTTTCTTGCCTTTTTTGGATGATTATCTATGAACTCGAGGCAGTTTTTCATTAACATTCCAGTGAATCTGCAGTTTTATAAAAGACAAAACTGCGTGGTGTAGAAATGGAGTGGCCGCCTCATACACGGAGGCTCCACGTCTGTCCTCTTCCTTCTCCACCCATTTCCTGTCTGATCTGCTGCAAGCAAATAAAACAAAAAACAAAGACAGTGAATTTACCATCCATTTCTACATTCTCATGCTTTGTTTGAATTCAAGAGAGTTGTCTTCACCACAGGGGTTTCTATTGCTGTTAGAAATTATTTAACATGAGTATAAGAGAAATAAGCTGTTGAATTGGCCCTTTTTTGACTTCAGATTCTCTACACTTAGCTTTGTGGTTTAGTTGCATTTCCAGTTTTACCGCTTGTTATGCCCATACTACATCTTAAGGGGGAGGGGGGGGAGTATTATGTAAACCTTAATTGTTCCTTCAAAAAAACACTTTCATGTGTTTTTGAGGAATCCTTGAATCATCCATGACAGTAGTTTTAGGGGTTGGGGCTCAAAGTTAATTCCCACATAGCCCCGCCTATTTCCACAAAGCCCCTCCTTGGAGCTGCAGTACAACCGAGCTTCTGCCACACAAAGTTCCCCTCTCCTGTTCTCTGTCCCCACTCAGCTTCACTAGACTAGCAGGAGGAACAATTAGTAAACACCTGCTGAGCTCATGATAGGAACCACTTCTGTCAGAATGGTTGGAAAAGCCATAATGGAGGAGCATTGTTGTGATGCTGTGCTGGGGACGGAATATCAGAAAGAACGGGAGCTTCTTGTAGAGACTTTCTAGACTCTAAATTACTAAGTCAAATTTTGATATAAACAGCATTATTATAACAGCTGAATGTAACATAGCTACTTCATTGTGCTACAAATTGGCACTATGACTGGGAAATACACATCACCCATTTAAACATTCACGATCGTTCCTTAGCTCTGACCTCCTTCCATTCCTCAAGAAATCATAATCTTCTTCTTGATTATTCATTTCATCTGCACTTTCACCCAAATATCTCAAACATGTACACACTTGCCATGTGTTAAATGTCTGGCTCCATGACTAAATCTTAAATATAAAACTGTTAAGTCCAAATTTATTCATAAGGATACCGGAAATCTCCATCTGCCTGGGGTGCAAGCAGATATAGAAAGATATGGAAAGTTTTTACCACTGATTAGGGGTAAGCATTTATTTTAAAACTAACTTAATTGCTTTAATAACTCTTTGAGAACTATATACAATTCATAAGAGATGCCTCGGTTTGTTACTCTCTTGCTACGTTTAACTTAATTTGGCAGAGTGCTGGTTGTATGAAACAGCCTCATTAGCTGATAATCCTCTGCAACAGGTAGAAGGTTAAATAATTCACTTTAAAACAATAGATTTTTTTTAAGTTTTGAAAAAAAAAAAGAAAAACAGAAATAACCACATAAGACAAGTTACATACAGATTTGGCATGTTATTTAAAGATTTATTTTAAAAGAAAAAAAAAAAGCTCCTCAATAAGATTTTTGTCATAATAAAGTATCTAAATACAGGCAACTGAGGTATATCTGTCATCCTACAAAAAGAGAGAAATGAGGGTAACCCGAAGAAACAGCAGCAGAGAAAGCAAAAGCTTGAACAAAGGAAACCAAGACGGTAAAGAGTAGACATGACAGACACGCTGGTGGAGTGGTTGATCGCGGTGAATCATTGTTTCATGATGTATAAAAAGGCTGAGTTTTCCCACATTTAGGGACCCAGAATTACAAATTCAGTTACATTTGAACCAAGGAGATGAAGCCAGAAAACCTGGAAAGATGAAATCCACCCACCATGCAATCTACAGATAAAAATGCTGACATATGTTAATTTTCACAAGTGTGGGAAAAGGTTTAATTTGTAAATCCACTTTGAAAAGATGACCAATGTTTGACCATTGTACCAACATGGGACTCCATAGTTTATGCTGCCGTGTTGAGCAAGTAACCCATTAAATCAGCTGAAGGCAGGAAGTTTAGCTGTATGAACTGACAGGATGTGGTGAGCTCAGTTCCCAAATCTTAAAAACACACCTGCCAAAACAAAATTTTGTCTTGTAATTTTTTTATAGCTTGCTAACCTAGCCTAGTGTAGCTAACGTGACATCTTATGTGCAATATGTTCACATCAAGCTTTGTTACTGCAATGAAAATTAGAATTTTAGAAAGCATAGGTCAGCTGAATTTCAGTGGTACAGTTAATATTTTTACCTTTTGGTGGTGAGCTGCCAAAAGTGTATTTATCTCACCAACAGCCAGGCTAGAGAGTTGCGCAGTTTTTTTGTTTTTGTTTTACTTCTTAAAAAGACAACAAGCAATGTACAAAGTTAAACTATTCTTTAATATATATTCAGATTCTTTGTTTTCATAAATGCACACTTGTGGTAACAATCATAAGGCATACCAATTAGTTTGGCCAACAGCAGGCAGTGATAATTGACATGGGTACAAAGCATAGACAACATTCGCACAAAAACAGAGGAGGCTCAGTACAATTCATGAAAAAAAGTCTGGAATAAGTAGATTGTCATCTCAGTGGTTATATAGAAAGAAAAAAAAATGCAGTTTCGGTTAATTATTCTATTATAAAACAAAAGACCCTGGTCAGCAGCCATCGACTTTTTGTGCATTACAGAGCTTTGCAATCAGGTATCATGATTAAATATTTTTCCATTAGACAAAAATAAATCCTGACTGTGATAATTTACTCAAACTAAAATGGTTCATGATGGGAAAACTAGAGAAAATCTGCAGACAAGACAGAGGCTGAAAACAGCCGAGGTTTATGAGAGTTCCAGCTGAGTCCCACATACGATACAGTGGTTCGGCCCTGTTGCATGTATGTGAGTGGGTAGGCGGCGTATTAATCCGTGAGTGGGTTGAGCACATTTTTCTGTCCTCCACTCTATTGCCTACTACTTGTAAAGCATTTTGACTGAAACACACTCGCATATTCACCCACAAAACAAACACTGGCAGGCTCAAATGGAAAGCAAACGTGAAAGCAAAAAACTGAATAAAAGATTAAAAAAACAGAAGGAGTGATTGTATTCAGTGAGCAGGAAATTGAAAGAGTTGATTTATTACAACAGTATTAAAGTTTGAGAGACAGTGCTTCTGCCCATGAGGGTTATTGTCTGCTGCCATCTTGGATGAAGTGCATGCTGCACTGCCTGTTCGCCAGCTGTGGTCCATCCAGCAAAGAACAAAGGGAAGCTTCCATCTCACTGCAGCCCTCCATGGAGCTCCAGCAGTTATACAGGAGAGGTATCGTACCGGCAGAAATGGGGAACAAAAATGCCCATCCCAGAGGTCTTTAGGTCACCAAACACGACAAATGTTGTCAGAGACCATGTTGCTGCTTTTGTTGCAGTTGAATGCTTTGGCAAACTCTGGGAAGTTCTGAAGGGAGCCCAGTACTCTAGAGTATACAAAGGAGACCGGTGTTAGCAAGTGGACTTTGTGTGTCAGAGGGTTCCTCCTTTTTAAGCTGTACTTTTAAGTCATGAAGTGCTGATTTATGCACTTCGTGTTATTACCTGAACATCCCTGGACTGTGCACGTCTACTTTAATGGAATTGACGGCTTGCTCTGGTCGATGTGATCCACACCAAATCTTAAAGAGATATACAGGATGTAAAGTATCAGACAAGTACAGAGCTTCAGCAAACATATTCGCTTATAGATACATAAGGTATCCCACTAATTTACTGAACTATTGCATATAATTTTTGCAAAAAAAAAAAAAAAGCTAATTCTTACATTTTCTTTAATTGCAGAGGCATGTCGTGTTTCTTTAGTTTTAGTTGTCAATAGCACTGAGCTTTGGAAATGGTATTACCTCACTTACCAAGCTCCCTACTGAGAGTAGTGGAAAGCTGAACTTCACATATGTGGCTGTCGGTGCTCCAGTTGCATTAACTTTCTAATCCTTACTCCAACTGTAAAGCTGCAGTGTGTAACTTTTGTAAAAACATGCATTTTTTTTATGTTGCACATTTGTTGAAACTGTCAATGTCGTAACCGCATAGTATGAGACAGTTTGTCAAGGAAAAAAAAAAAGCTCCGCCTCCTCCCATTGCTAACAGGTACAGTAGAGATATCGATGCATACATAGCTTTTGTCACTTATTGCTTTCTAAAAGTGTACAACGACTAACTTCCTTCCCTATTAACCACCAATCAGTTTTTGGGGCTTTTGTAAAGACATGAAGATATACAATTGATAAACCTAGTAGAGGGACTCCACAGTGTGCTACACTTACAGCATATTTTACCAACATTTTAGGAAAATAATTTTCATGTTATTACTGACAATTTTCAACTTTTGTGCAAAAGCATAACTAATGATAAAAATGTAGTGAAATAAAGCATTTAGAAGATTTTGTGAGAATAATTTATAATTTCAGACAAAATAAAATTCATTAGTTTTTAATGACAGAAAATATTAAACTTAAAGTTGTGGAGTAATTCAACTTAACCTATAGTTTACTCAACTTCAAGGGATTTCAACATTTACATATGGATTTTATTGAAATAAATGTGAAGATAAAAATTCTGTAGGTGATTATTGAAGCATTTTCAAAAGGGATGAAATATTTCCAGTAACTCATCATGACCCTGTTGGCTGTAAAATTATTCTTTAGAGATTTTACGGTGATAACTGAAGACATTTTGTGAATGACAGCATTAACTGATCAATGTTGAAATAGATTGAAAATGGATCTAATTAGTGTTCATACCATCCTCAAAGTGTAGAAAGACTAAAACAATTAAAACGGATAAGAAAAATAGAAAAAAAGAGTATTACTACTGTTATATTCTAATTTCTTTTAAAATTATTTAGTTTTATTGATTAGGTGTTTTGTATGATCCACAGAGCATTGTGCATTATCCCTTTAAAACACCTGTGAGCTGATTTTGCGGATTTATTTGCCTTGCCTTAATGTTTTATTGTATGCGTTTTACTTAAATTTTTATTCGTTAGAATATGTTGTGCAACAACCAGACATGACACCTTGTAAAACAGTGGCCTATTCAGTTTCTCACACAATTTTCTACTTTGTACATTGTGCCCTATTAGTAGCATTGATCATTATTAGCATTTTATTTCTCAGGTGGATTTTTGTGATCAATACCATTATCAATTTTGTTAAAGTTTCTCTTATAGTTGGAATCACTTATTAAATGAATAGTGATCCTCTGTGTTTTGTTAAAGCTCATTTTTGGTACAGAGTATTACTTTTTTTTCTTTTTGCTGAACTGATGACATTTTTCTAAAAAAAAAAAAAAAAAAAGGAATTTTGTAAAAGAAAAAAAGTAAAAAAAAAACATCCTAGTTTAGCATTTTTCTGCACTCTCTAAATGTACTGAAATGAAAAAGGCTGGATTTTTACTAAAATGCTCAGTGTGTTATTATACACCTGCTATATTTTTTTTTCAAATTAAGGCAAATTGTTTTACAAATTAAATCAGATCATAATTCACTTACAGTAAAGAGTCTCCAAGTAACTATTGAGCTACTCAGAATTAATTACGTCAGCAATAATTATTAAAAAACATTTCTGAACTTTATTAAATCTTAATTCCGATTTTTTTCCCCTTTTTTTTGGTTCAACTGATTACCTGAGCAAAATTAAGAAAGAAGAGTTGATCATGTGAGAGGTCAATCCCAGGCAGTGTGGGCTCCTCTCCATGCTGCTTCACAAAGTCCTTGTATGCCTACAAGACAAAATTGTATACATTTTACACATATTGAATTCCTGCATTACGAAGCAAACTGTTACAGTGAACATCTTGCCTATTCAGAGCTGCATTTTAGAGTGAAAAATATGTGCACACTCTTTTTCAGAGTATAAACCTAATCAGAATTTTGTGGCCAAATTCTAATTTCTGGGTTTGGTTCAGCTGGATTTCTTTCTGCTTGTAGTCTTGCTCTCTTGACCTTTTTCAGTCTCAATTTAAACACAGGTAAAGCTTGTTACGTAATCACTAAAATGTTAAAGAACTAATTAATGCCAAAGAGGTTACCCTCACAAACTGACTGTTCATTAATGTAGAAACATTTCATTTTAATATTTGTTCCCAGACTATGTTGACATTGCAACCTGGTTGTGCCTATATGAATGGGAAGAAAATTGAATTTTTGATGATGCACCAGACCAGTCACTGGTCAGGGCTGATCAAACAGAAAATAAGGTAATAAAGCAATTTCTATTTGCATCTCTAATCAGTCTAATCAGTGAGAATGCATTACTGCATTCTCACTTAAGTTCCTGTTTACGTTTTTTGGTCTTTAACTACTTCTGCTAACTTTAACCAATTGTGCTAATTCGTATATCAAAACGTTCTGCTTTTTCTGGAGATTTGTGCTATATCTTTTTGCTAAATTGTACTTTTTGAAATATTTGTGCTTTTTTGCAAATTTCAGGCCCATTGAAATACAATGAAATTCTACAAAATTCTGCTAAAATCTTCTGCTGCCATCACAGCCTGCTACTTCTGCCTACTTCAACCTAGAGACTCCATTCAACTTTAAATCAAGTCACAAGACTTTAAACTATATTCAAATGTCTCAGCTTTTAGATAACTCTTACGGCTTTTCCACAGTTCCAATTTAAGTTTTATGCAGATTTTTGATCGTTTTCAGGGTTACAATGTAATCTTATGGTGGAATTCTCTAACTGTTGTCAGTTACTAGAGTATGTACTCTAGTAACTTTATTTTTACTTTTCATGCTTTTTGACAAACAAAATGATGCTGCTCATACATATTTAACTATAATAATTTATGCATCAAAATGTAGCCACACACTTTAAGGAACTATTACTATCATTCATACAGGTCTTACTGTTTTCTGTCAAACTCTTCTTGAGTACAGACATGTCACACCTTCCATTCCTTCACTGTATTTCTCTGTTGTGCCGTTTCTGTGTGTGCTTGTCTAATTTTCTGTATATACATTCTGCTTTTACCGTCTATAAAAGTCTTCTGCAAACTTTAATCAATTTTATCAATTTGCATATCAAAATGTTCTGCTTCTTCTGCTGAATTATGCTACATCTTTTGCTATATTTTTACTATCGTGCTTTTTCAAATATTTCAAGTTGAATTCAAAATTCTGCTTTTGTCAATTTCTGCCATTTTTACTTTTCAACTTTTTCAAATATTTCAGGTTGCATACTAACTTCTGCTTCCATTTATGCTATATCTTTGGCTAAATTTCACTATTTAGCAAAATATTTCTACCATTTATGACTGTAGCTTCTTCCTGCCTTTCCCCCCCCCACTTTGTATGCTTTGTTCTGCTCCTTCTATATTCTGCAGCAATAATTCTGCATAAATGCATTATCACAGCTGTTTTGCTAGGAACAGTAATTTTTTCTAGTTCAGAGTAATTATCTTGAAGCAATTTTTATGCAAAATTGTATCTCATCAGTTGTCTCAGGTTCCTAGCTACCGTCGCATTTTACATACAAGACAAGATACATATTTTTCTATTTTTAAACATTTAAATCATTTTATAGTATTGTTAGTGAACCTCTGTTGATCCAGTGTCACAGTACCAGCAATCCTACCTTCATACAACCTAGCAAACATGTCAACATCCTGGACAAACTTCAATATTTTTTCAAGTTATATGAAGCAGGTCACATATGTAAACAAAAAACATGTTTTACAGGATCTCTTAAGTTCTTCACCTGGTACGCCTGTCGAATCCCTCCATTGTCAGCTATGTTCTCACCGAGGGTGTTGTTGCCATTCAACTAAGGAGAAAATAAAGAGTCCAAAGTGCAAAAGGGGAATTTGAGACTTGAAAGTTTTCTCTCCATATTTTCAGTAAGTTGCAGATATCAGTTTCTGGGTTATAAGAACGAATCACCCAGGGAATAAAAGAAGCTTTGTTCAAAGGAGCAGTACAGAGGAGGAAGGATAAAAGGAGAAGTACTCATATGTCAACATAAAATACTAAAGACAACTAAAGCAGAGAGAAGATGAAGCTGCAAAATAGGAAAGATTGATGAAGGACAGATGGATAAGTTGGCAAAGGCAACAGGAATTCTGGTAAAATCAATGAAAGTGAGGTTAATTGGAATTTTGCATGTAATGTTCCAAAACAAAACAAAAAAAGGAGCAAACATACATGTAAACCATTAGCCAGGTCCCAGGAAAAGTTGCTGTACTGGTCAATGATGCACTTTGAGAGTTCCAGGAATCTGTGAGTAGAATCAGGAGTCCACCAGTCCTTCAGATCACCGTCCTTGTCATAGTTGCGACCTAAAGACACCAAACAGATTTCTGGGAGTTAGGCATGGGAATATTAACTGCAAAAACAATCAAATAATGAATACTACAGGTAAGACACAATTTTCAATTTAAATGTCATTATGTAGTTACATTTCATATCAACTTCAGAGGTTATGTTTAAAAACTTATTTAAATAGGCTTTGTCATTTATTTACAACATTGTTCCTGTAAGCAAGTTAAAAATGTAGTTTTCTTTCAGTCAGCTGACAGGGACTGTGAAGTAATGTGTACCAAAGGGCAACATGTTCATCTATGGTCCAAACAGTCAGACGAAACCTCTGCACTTCCCCTGTTACACTAAAATGACTAAATTGTAAAACTGAACGATGGAATTTTGTTGTTTTGAAACTGTAAGCTTCTTATGGCTAAAAATTATTGTTAGATATTAGAATTTTATTTTTATTTTATTTTTTACGTGTAAATAAGAATGCAGGTGGCAAACCTGAGGTGGAAAATTATTTACATTACAATTCAAATGCAAGAGACTGTATAAAAAAAAAAATCCTGAGGCCAAAGGCATCACAAGGTGAAACAAAGCTCTTCTCTAAGTGGTACCAGTTACAGGGGGAAGTTCATCTGTTCACAGACTAATGTAATCCAGTAAAACTGTAAGGGAGAACAATGAAGTGGAAAATTCATACCGTTGTCATCAAAGCCATGTGTAATCTCATGACCGATTACCATGCCAATTCCACCGTAGTTGAGAGATTTAGGCTGGCCTTTGCTAAAGAAAGGGGGTTGAAGGATACCAGCAGGAAACACTACAGACAGAGAAATCAGTTTTAAATGCCAAAATAGGTCAGGCTTTATGTTTTATGGCTAAACAATTTCCAGTGCTTATTTGGTACCTATCTGGTTTTTGCTGGCTGAGTAGAAGGCATTGACAACAGCAGCTCCAGTTACCCACCTTGAAGTAAAAAACAAAATGTATTGAATTATGACACTATGAAAAAGCACGGAGGCAAAGTAAGAAGCCTACTTGAGTAAAAACATGGAAAATTAACATACAGCTTTTAAAACCCAAAGTCAATGTAGGACTCCCTGCTGTTAAAGCTGAACTCTGAATGCATGTGGGAGTTTGTGTGGTAGAAAGTGAACACACTTCACAAAGAATAAATGGGGTAAACACTGTAGTAGGTCACTCTGCTGGGATCATAAATAAGACAGGTGATTTAAATACCAAACAATGCACTTTTCATTTACAACACATCTGGAGTAAAGCTGGTAAATCCACCACCTCCACAAAAAGAAACCTTACTCCTCCTTGTTGACTTTGACTCGAAGTCTCCGCAGGCGTTTCTTCTGCACATACTCCAGGTTTTCCAGGATGTTTTCAAAGTACTCCTCTGCACTGTAGCTCAGCTAACGCCAACACAGCCAGGGAAGAAAAAAAAAAATCAGGAGGATTAGCAGTGATGAAAGCCGTCAACACTCGGTCATGTATTCACGAGGGAAACTCGTTACAGTCAAATATTCACTGGGATGTTTTAGCTAGGATAAGAAATGCAACTTTCCTAAAGTATTTTCTGTTACAAAGAACTTAGTGAAATATGGATAACAGTGTTTTTTTCCCCACAAATACTCACATCTTTGTACTCATTGTTTAGATATTTGTCATCCATGATGTCTTCAGAATAACCAATGCGTTCACGGATGGCTCGGGCCTGGCAAAAAAAAAAAAAAAAAATGTGAATAAACCTGGTTTACTGGTCGTTCTAAATACAAATAAGTTGATTCTTGAAAATGAAATTCACACCTTCTCTTCCGCTGCTTTTTTGGTCTCTTCATCCATCCAGGCGAGGTCATTAAGGTTACTAATGAAAACTTCCCGAATATCTTTAATCATCTCCTCCATCTAATCTCCCAACACACCAAAGAGAGCAAATGTCACAAGATGCCAATGATGGAACAGGAAAATGCATCATAAAAAGGTTCTCTGGTCTGCTGTTTGTTTCTGTTCATCAACTCTAATTGGATCAGAAATAAGACAAATATAACTTTTGTCAAACTATTAACACACTTCCTAAAATGATTAGGCCTTTCATATCCACATACCAGAACGATTCAGACTTGCATATTAGACTGTTCATTAATTTGTAATTAATGAACCTTGTCATGATGGTTTTAAAAATACCTCCTGTACAGAAAAAGTGTTCAATTGAGGAAAAAAAAAAAAAGAACTGTGTGAATTTAAATAGACATACAAACCGGAAAAAAAATGTATAAAATTGAAATTAAGAAAGAGTAAAACTAGACAAATGCATTATGTCTTACAGATTTTTTTTTAATTCTGAAAGTTCAGCAATTTATTTAATACGTTATTCTGAAAATGTTAGTATTTCGATCAGAATTCCCGAGGACTTGACCATAGACTTGGCTAAAACAAATTAAAATATTTGTTGAACTTTTTCCATTGTTTTTCAAGATATAACAACAAATGTCATTGTTAGTTGATCTGTCAGTTTCCAAAGTCAGGAAATAATCTGAGCTTTCCCTTAGTGTTGAAAGACTTAGGAATGACAATATCTTTAAAGAGATGAAAACTTTGGGATTTCAAGAAAGTTACAAAAAAAACTTTGAAAAAAATGTTTCCGCTATGTCTTCTGTTATGTAATGAATGTAAATAATTTTGGTTATTCTAACTGATCAAGAGATGTTTGGTCTAATTTAACTTCAAACAGTGAGAAAAAAAGCCTTTTTACTTTGAATGAACAATTCTTTTTCCAGATATAATAGGGAGGGATTTTAAAAACAAAAAGTATGATCTTACAACCAAGAGAAGGAAAAACAACTTTATATAAATATAAAACTTAGGTTAAACTTAGGTTAATCGACACTAATGTCATTATACCTCATTTTAAAACTAGCATTACAAGCAATGTGTGCTTAACAAAAAACTGTTGTTTTTTTCCTTGAGGCTTTTTTTGTAATGTCACCCCCAAGAGTTTCCACATTTTTAAATGCATTGCTTCACATAAAGAATTAAATGAACTGAGACCTACTCTGAGACCACAGCAAGAGAAAACCCAAAAACCCCTCATCTCGTCACATTAGTGGACCCCTTGCTTACTCATTGCACAATCCTTTTAAAAAGGTTGTGGTTTGCCACAAACTGGCAGAGACCACACAGATTTTTCCGACAAGCCTTTAGGGGAGATTGTTGTGTGTGGACACATGCAGTTTGTACAAATTTCACAATACACCATCACTTATTTCAACTGAGTTTTACAGTGAAAGCTTCCACTTAGGTGTATTTATATCAGATCTGCATGGTGAGCATCTGAAACTAGAGCTAAACAAGAAACATGTTGCTTATAGGCTTAGAGTGCTTATTTATTAATTAATGTTCTAGTACATGTTCAGTGATCTCTTGATCACTAATAATTGGACAAAGTATTTGTGTAAGGAGATGATCTGGTGATCTGGATGACTGATCAACTTCTTCCCGCAGGACAATATATGCTTTATAAATTATGATCTAATTGCTATACAAATTTCCTCCTGGAAATAATTTCTTCCAGTTATAATGTATTCATCTATATGAAAAAGATTAATTACTTTAATCTCAGAATTCTGTTTCTTTTTTTTCCTCAGTTGTGACTTTTAAGCAGATGGGCACCTCGGAGGAAACAACTTCACTCACCAAGATGCAAGTTGTGGATGAGGAAAACAAACTTTCTGGAGGAACATGTTGGATTTAAGCCAGCTTTATAATGGCTGAGGAATTTCCAAAGACACCCATTCATTAATAGGAGAGCAAAAGAGTTTCCTGGTGCCCATCTGCTTTAAAGACTTTTTTTTGAGACAAGAAAAGTCAGAATTTTGAGATTAAAGTCAGAGGAGGCCCTAAATCCTCCTCTGTACAGATACTGTTTAAACGAAGAGTTAAAACAGGGTTGCATCAAAAATCAAATAAGTTCATTATGGTTGCATATTAATGTAACAGCACTTCCTGCTGAGAGATTTTGTCATGAAGTATACATGTTTGTACTAAAATATGTGGCAGCTGTTATTCAACTCACACTTTATGCTGGGTCATGAATTTGAGGAATGGGGGAAGCAGATACGTAGCTGGATGTTCAGAGCAGCCATGTGTCACTTCTCACTTAACCAAATACACACACAAACACACACCTGCATGTGTGTGTGGCTATCTTTGTGGTGACTTTCTATCGACTTCCATTTATTTCTACAGCCTAAACGTTACCCTTATCCTAACCCTAACCAAAACTCAATTCACACCTTAATCCTAAATCTAATGCCCGACTCAAAAACAGTGCTTCCCCATGTGGGGATCAGGCTTCGGTCCCCACAAGGAGCAGTGGGTCCCCACAATGTAGTGTCAGGAAAATAGTCCCCACAAGGTATTAAAAACAAACACACCCACACACACACACAGCAGGGAAATGGGATTTGTCTGAGTAGGCAAACATCTTTATGGAAGTTGAGATACTTAAGAGTTATGACAGTGTCACTCATACACGACACAGTATTGTGGCAAAGCCTGCGTGTGCACACACACACACAGAGGCACACAGTTGAGATTTACAGCGTAGGTGGTGTGAGCATGATAACAAGGACACCTCATTCAGCTGCTTCCAGTGGATGCAAACACGACAACACTGAGGCACAGACACGAGACAGGTGACAAAATTACAGATGTCTCTTAAACCATCTCGTACATAAAAACACTCACTATTTTTATGTCATCAGTTCAGCTTGCCAAAGAAAGCTGTTCAATAAAGCTTTTTTTAATTTGACAAAAGTTGGTCCAGTTCAGCCTCTACCTACCAGCTCTTTGCTCTTCTCAGAGAAAGCCTCCTGCACATACAGTCGTCCCACAGCTTTGTCCAGGTTGTTGTTGACATACAGTGCACACTGTCTCCACACGGCCACCTCTGATGTTGTCCCAGACAGAGCCTATTTGGAAGGTAGTGACAGAAAATTTGTGAGTGAAGGAGAAAGTTTATGGCAAGATCTTATTTGTGTTCAAATGAAACCGATTTCCATTTTAGGAAGTGGAGCAAAAGAAAAATGATGGGTTATGAAAAAGTTCATAAGCCATATACATAAAAGTTGAAGGGAATCTGGCCATGACAGACTGGAATCCAAATCAGTCCATTGGTGGTGCGATGTTTACGGTCATTGTCCTGCAGGGAGGTAAACCTCCTCCTCAAGCTCAAATCTTTTGATGCCTTTTGTAGGATTTATTCTAGGAATGCTCTGTACTTTCCTCAGTAGATTTTAACCAGCCTCTCTGCTCCTGTTCAGTCATTTCAACAGAGCTCAAGGCCAACAGTCTCAGATTCTCCCACTTGAGCCAATGGACTTTTGCTGCTACGCCAGAAATACCGTGGACTTTCTGCTTCCTTAACTAATATTTCACATTATGTGGCTTCTGAAGGTCATTACTTATATTGGATATTTTGGGGGAGAGCATCAGAGTAAAATAGGCTGAATACAAAATGCGCACTCAAATTGTGCAAGTCATGTATAGTTTTTTTTTTTTTTTTTTTTTTTACACTTCTGCACTATTTTGTGTTAGTCACATAAAATCAATTTTCTTTCTCAATGTGACAGTGTGAGAACATTTATGAAAGCCTTTGCAAGACAGTTGTGATACACAGAATGTGTTTTACTTTTTATACAAATCCGACATGTTTTTCTATTCATTAAAATTTGTGTAGCATCAAAATGAGAAGCTGTTGACAGGTTTTATTAGCAGGTAACATGATTCTACCATCATTAGTAATTCAATTCAACCTGTACCGTCATTGGACAAATAAAGGACTTGGAGAATATCACATAACTTCATTAATGAAATTTTAAGAAACAGTCCAGCATATTCATTTATGATGACATCTTTCTTTTTTTGATTTCAGAGTCTATGTTTTTTAATTTCAACAACTATGAAACTATCGCAATGTTTTTGTTTTTAATAACTAAAAGTACATTTTAACACTGTACAATAACTTTCCAGCTTGATATTGTTATAAAGACATTGCAAGGACATTCATGAAAGTAGTTTTCCCAAGTCAACATGTCAGGGAAATGTCAGGCTGCGTACCTTGCGGAAAGCTTTCCTGGTGTCTCTGTAAGCTCGACTCATCCCCACCACCATGTTCATAGCAAACCGCCAAACCATGTAGTTCTGCAGATCTCTGAAAAAAAGGAAACGCAGCAAGGTCAAGGAGATCGACATGATCCTGCAGTGATCTAACTGCAGAGTGTGACCAGATTTTTCTGACCACATCTTGAGACTCTCACCTCGACAGAAACGCATACTATTACTGCAAAGGTAAGCAATTTCTCTGGAAGACAATAACCATGTAATTTGTATAATCTTACACACCTCTTGGTGTACTTGGCTAATACAAAGTTGAGTCTTCTGTAATAGTTTGGGGAGTAGTTGATGATTTTCTCCGATTCAGGAACGCTGATGTTCACAGTGTCCATTATCTTAGCTGTGAAGTAACTCCAGTTGAATATCTTCAGGTTGAGCCAAAACAAAACAAAAAGAGTTTAAGATATTTAACACTAACTTTAAATAACAGAAATGCTCGCAAGCCAAGATGTTAGCATTGCCTGAGAGTCAATTTCAAGAGTGAAGTTTCTGTTCAGCTCCCCCAGTTCCATCTTGTTGTAAAGCAACACCGGGTTGTTCCGATCTTCTGGTGTGTCAGTGGCCTGGGAGAAAAACAAAAACAACAAAACGCAACAAAACATAAGACTGGAATTTAAAAACTCCATCAAAAATCCTGTTTTCCCAACACATTTACACTCTTGGTACATCTCCAGAAGCATGAAGCATGTGCAGCCCAGGAGGCCTCGGGTCTGTAGCTGTCAGAGTTTGAATGGTTTAACTGCCTTGTAATAGTGAGCAGCAGAGTGGAGAGGAAGAAAGCTTGTAAGCAATAGGACCAGTGCAGACTTACAAAACAGGGTTACAAATTTATTGATTCCTAGGGAAATATTGGGGTTTGACATGTCAAGCTCATTTCAAAAAGACGTTCATATTAGGCACATTATTTTTTACCATAAACCTTTCCTGAAAAAGCTAATATACTGTGACAATTATGCTGAATTAAGTGTACTTTAATTTCCAAGGCTGATTAACTCCAAGGCAAACATAACGAATAGCCTAGAGCCCAAAATGATGTTGGTCACATAAACGCCTAATAAATATAATGCCCAAGGACTTTAAAATACTAAATGGCCATGACTCTAACATTTGCCTGTTCCACTATTAAATGCACAAGTACAACAGATTAAAAAAACAGCATGTATGAATAAAAATGGTAGGATTTTATGGAAACCACAAAAGGTTAATGTTATCTTCCCCACGGAGGTTGCTGACAAGAAAAAAAGTAACAAGTGGGTGCAACACAATTGCTGCTTACACAAACGCTCATGCTAATGAATCTACCTGGTGCTGCTAATGGCACCTGGTGCTGCTAATGGCAATGATTGCCAGGCCAAATTATGATAATAGATATGACCTTTAAAACATATTTAATGTTTCAACTTTCATGTTTACCATTGGTTTGACAGATCCCATTTCTACTGAATACTGTGGATTTCTAAAGACAATTCTGATCTTGACCAATGTCTGAAATCCTATGGCTAATAGTGTTTAAAATTAAATATAAAAATGTAAATATGTGGTGAAAACCTTTAGATTAATCAGGAATATCAAAAGAAAAAAAACAAAATTAGACCTAGTCATCCAGGAGGGACTCAGAGCCACTGCTCCTTCACATCGAGAGGAGCCTGTTGAGGTGGCTCAGGCATCTGTTTAGGATGCCTCCTGGACACCTTCCTGGTGAGGTGTTCTGGGCACATCCCACTGGGAAGAGACCCAGAGGAACACCCACAACATGCTGGAGGGACTGTGTTTATCAGTTGGCCTGGGAACATCCTGGTTTCCCCCGGAGGAGCTGGCTCAGGTGGCTGGGGAGAAGGAAGTCTGGGCCTCAGGCTGCTACCCCCGCAACCCAACTATGGATAAGCGAAGAAGATTGATAGATGTAAGACTAATTTGCAGCAGTAACAATGTGTTCCTCGCCTGACCCGGCAGGTCCACCTCCTTTCACCAGCTCCCCACACTCTCGTCCCTTGACCTGGGCTTCGCTGGCACACTGCGTGCCTCAACAGAGTCTGCAGTTTTTCAGGACTGTTTTCGGTCCTGAGTTTTCAAATGCAGGACTGTCGTGAAAGTCCTCAATATACAATTAGCCATTACGTTCTAACTGGGCAAAAAAAATCTGCTGCAATTACTTATTTTGTTGCTTCTTTAGTATATATTGTGCCAGGTTTTATTTGGCTCAGAGTTGATATTAGATGGCGAGATTGGGTTTAACTAATGCAATGCTCATCTGTTGGAGAATGTTTCCAAGAATCAATTTTGAGTCAAGATGGAACATGTATTTTCTACCACAGTGACACCTACAGGTGAATGTGCCTGAATATTTGTATCTGAATAGTGGTGTGGACACTGAACCTGGATACCAAATCAAAGTTGTAATAAGTTTCAGGGGGTATGCTGCAGTACAAGTTTCAGTAGAGAATCATGAGAAGAATGGAAAAACGGAGTGAAACAAAGTTCGCTGCTCCGCTGCTAGCAGGCGAACGGTCGTGCCCTACATTGGCTCGCTCCTGAAGGCTCAGAACCCTAATTATTAAAAAAAAAAAAGTAATATCCAGTATTTATTATATGGATAAAAAGAAAGTCATAAACCAACATAAACCAACTGACCATAAAACATAAAATAGGTTTCAGCCAAAACAAATGACAGAACTCCAATGTGGATTTCACTAATAGCCTGTATTTTATGTTGTAGAAATAATGGTAAAACCAATCTCAAATATCCATAAAATTCATTCTAAATGACAGAATTTGTGATTATGGGTATTTAGAGTTACAAACCAAATATAAATGAGTGATAACACAAGCTGTTTTAAGGAAGGTATTTAAAATGATTATGGATATAAAGAAACTACAATATAATGCCACTGATTAGAAGTAGAGCTGTAGTTTGATAATATGTCAGTACCTTTAAGAACAAAAATAAATGTTTCAGTCTGAAAAGCCCATGGATACATGATGCTTTTTATAGCAAGCTTGTGCATGATGCCTCAGCATGGAAAGAGTTAAAAGTGTGAAAGTCACACCATCTATCAGTCTCAGTCCCCTGACTACGCTCCTTGAAACTGCAAACATCCATAGCAATAAAATCAAGAAATATGTCTGCTGAAGAAATTGAGAAGATTGCAGTAATGAATCATTTTTACAGAAATGTTGCACTTGTAGCAGTAAGCAGAAAATGAGTTAAAATCAGTTCTTAGATAATGGCTAAACAATAATGACAAAAAAAAGGGGTGCCCTCTTGTTTGTAGTTTGTCTTATGCCTCAATAGAAATAGAACCACCTCAGCTTAATATTTCCTGCAAACATTCTGTGAAACACAAACAGCAAAATCCCAAGTTACACAAAAAAAAGTTGAGTGCATTGCAATGCATTCAAAGCTTCAGTGTAATGAACTAATAAAATCTAGATTATTTAAATCTAGACGGTCGTACAACGACTGAGTTGCTTACACAATGGCTTAGAACTCGTTTGGGTGTGAAGATGGTCTGAAAAAGCTGTTTACAGGACAATGTCCGTTTTAAAACAAGATCTTAATTATACATGAGATTTTTGCTGTACATTTAGTGAGCAGAGATAAGCTTGAGTTAGAATTAGGCGATAAGGAATATGTCCAGCCTACAGGGACCAGAACAAAGTCTCGACTGAGGAGGCATCAAAGGCCAAAAACTGAAGTCTGCATTGCCACAGGAAAAAAAAAAGAAAGAAGAAAGTGTCCATTTCTCAATTTCCCAAAGGACCCACAGAGGTATAGTGCAGAAGAAAAAAAAATATTGGATGCCAGCAGTTTTATGGCTTAAAACATTTGAGTTGTCAATGGTCCACAAAGCTGCAGCAAGTGCAATTTGCTCAAGTTTATATTCAAAGGGTCTGCATGAATTTAAACAGGTACACGGAGCATTTCTCCTGCTCCAGACCCCACCCCCACCCCCACTCACTGTGGCAGCAGTAAAACGAGCGCCAGATTTTGCATAAAGCAGGGGTTTCCAAAAGCAGCCATCAAGAGTTGGCATCCTGCACGTTTTAGTTCTCTCTGTTTCAACACACCTGAATCAAATGATGGCTCGTTAGCAAGCCTCTGCAGAACACCAACATGTTGAGGAGGCAGTAACCACCACCAGGGAGAGAACTAAAACATGCAGCATACCGGCTCTGGAGGGCAGACTATGGACACCTCTGGCATAGACCCTCTTAATTTCCTTTACAACAAAGACGTGTCTCATGAAAAGCCTTGTATATCACAGGATATATATTACAAGGTCTATTGCAGAGTTATTCCTGTGAGTTGCCTGCTTTCTGCTGCACAGCATGTTACTTTTTATTTTACGTCGCTTAAATCTTTAACTGTGGTTACATTTCCGAAGGAAGAGAATGTTCGACGGCGTCTACGTCTGCATTTCTTGATCTATAGCACGAGTGGGGCACATCTTGTATTACATGACAGCCATGGCAAATCCCTTCTCCCCTGGAGCTAGTAACAGCAGGAACACAAGCTACCGATAAGTGAGCCGTGTTTTTGTACTGAAAACGGTGAATCTCTCAAACAAAGCGGCTTGTGCATTCTTACAGTCTGAGTGCTTCTGCTTAGCCAAGTCCTCAGATCTTTTAACCCTCCTGCAGTCTTAGCACAATGCTCAGGAGGAGTGCAGCAAGTAACACGGGCTCAGGAGGAGTACAGCAAGTAACACGGTCAGATCGAGGGCTAGTAGGAAGTAGGTATCCCATCAGACCATCAATTCCCGAAACGACAAACGCACACAGAAAAAAAGCAGAAAAACTCAAAAAGACATGCAGTGAGAGCGACCCCACACAGTGAAAAAAACGTGTGGGGTCCAAATGACCTGATCTCTGAAGACCACGGTAGGGTTCAATTTAGTCACAGCAACCGTGTCATACCAACATTGCGTCTGAATCTTTGAAATATAAATGGTTTCAGGATCTTTGACAATTACTCTCAAAGTCTTCCCTGGATGCAAATATGTTCTTATGCAAACTAAATTGTACAGGAACAATTTAGTTTTTGCTACATTAGACTTTCAGAAACGTTTGAGAAATAATCCATGTTTAACTAATGTGTACAATGCTAATCTGCCTTTTACTCTGTAGAATAGTTACACGTTGGAAAACTGGAGAGCAGTTTGACTGCTTAAAAGCCTACATCACATGTTTTCTGAAGTTTGCTGCCAACTGATCAAGTCCACCCGATTCCCCAAACACGCATGTCTTTGTTTACATTGAATACTGCCAAGGATTTTGGTTATTTTCCCCATGTCTTGAATATTATCAGTGTCAGTAACTGTCTTTAAATCCAAAGAAAGGGACATTTTGGATTTCTGAAAATATAAGACAACTATCTGACCCTGAAACTAGGCACAGTCTCTTTGTTCTCATCATGGTTGTCCTGATGAGAGAAGCTGAAGAATTAAACAGTTTGGAAACCAAACTCTCAAACACCTGAGAGTTAATTTTTTGATAGAAGCTGAACCTTTAAATCAGCATAAGCCTTATTCTGATGGAATAGTATGTGGTCCTTAGGTAAAATTATTTGTAGTAATTACAGAAATTCTCTCCGTTTTCAACCCTGCTGTGTGCGGATTGGCTCGTCAGTAATTTATAAAGTAAAAATGACCTACTGCATTTCCACTGAACTCCGAGGTCCTGTGATAATACTGATCCAATGAGAGTGAAGATTCATTTTTGTGATTTGGAAAGAAACGGATGGGATCCGATACATAATTAGGCAGTTTTTGTTTCCTTGGTGCATTTTTATTTGCTTTCGTCTAGAATGAGTCCCAGGCCATGAAGGCCGCATTGACCTGTAATGTACAGCATAAAAAACAAAAGGCTGAAGAGGAGGAGCAAAATCGGATGCAGATGAGTCATTTTTGTCTGTAATTTCTGCCATACAGCTGGCAGTAACAGGACCAAGCTGTGGCCATGGCCTCAACAGTACCTTTACCGTTTTAATGTTGCTGTGCAGTCCATCTGGGAGAGGTCTGTAAATCTCAGGCTTCGGTTGATCCGAAGCCTGAGATTTTGCTTAAGTGGTGTGAATGTGCCACATAAAAAGCAGATGTTGGGGATTCATTTATTTATTACACAGAGTGGGTCCTGAGAAAGTTTTTCCTGTGCCAATAGGGCTTTAAATAAGACTTACTTAATTCAAATCACTAAGGGAAAATTTGTGTGATGAATAATGAAGATATCAGATGAATAAATGAATAAATACCCAGTTTGTTTTGCATCTCCGCCCTTAATTTAGTGTAAAATTCTTCAGCTTTGGTTCGACCAATTCACGTATTTTAGGTTTGAGCAACAGATCATTAACATGCACTCCTTTACTGGTGGAAAAACAAACTGAAATTCCTCTAGTTAGACAAAGACAAGAGCAAACACCAAAATGTGGCATCACATTACAACTTGAGTGAACTGAAAGAACTGTAGATGAATGCTCACATTGGCGATGTCTCTCTCCAGATCCACAACTCGTGTCACCTCTTCCCTTATGTGGGTTTCGTTGATATCCAGTCCCCGGTCAGAACGGATCAGCTTAGCCAGGTCAAACATGAACTGCTCGTAAGCTCGACATGCCTGCAAAACATTTGTTAGCAATAGTCGTTTCACCAAAACCAAAAGTGTCTCCTCATACCAATGCGCAGACCAGCTGTTGCTACAGCTGCCTTTTTTTTTTTTTTTTTTTTTTTAAATCAAATCAACTGTTCACATTCAGCTGTGAAATAAAACCAGAACAGAGGATGTCTGTTCCAATAACACTTGGTCTGTCTTACAAATACGTTTTCCCTCCTATTTTTTATTCACGACAGACCTCTGAAAGGCAATATATTTTCCCTGCAGTTTAACCCAAACATTCTTACTATTGCATTTAAGCAGTGCAAAAAAAGTTAACTTGTGATAGTGATGCTTTATATGGGCTGGGCGACATGCCTGTAAAACCAGTTCATATCAGTCGATAGACTATCAACATTTTCATTCACTAATTTTGTTGTTGTAATTATTTGAAATATTGCCAAACTGTTAGTCTGAGCTTTTCTGTTTTATCCACAGTGTTCACTCCACACCGTTCCCTTTCGTTTTTAAATAAAATACTATTTTAGGCAAGTCATCAGGCACGGTGGCAAAACCTGAAACGGCTGCTGTGCAAGTTACACAACAGATTGTTGC
Source organism: Poecilia mexicana (assembly GCF_051168715.1). Lineage (NCBI taxonomy): Eukaryota > Metazoa > Chordata > Actinopteri > Cyprinodontiformes > Poeciliidae > Poecilia > Poecilia mexicana. Next base: position 28,735,352 of record NW_028263382.1, on the reverse strand, counting down.
TAGGTAACCAAAGAGCGAGAGAGTTAGTTGATGCCACCCACCTAATGAGAGGCTAATGCTAGCCTCTCATTAGCTAGCTGAGAGAGACTGAGAAGCTGTAGCCTTTCTTCTGCCTACATCTCCCAGAATGCAGTGTGGTTCTGAATCAGAGTTCAGGGAATATTTTATATATCGGATATTCTAAATGTAGGTAGTACATTTAGATATTGATCTCCTGTCTATCATGATATATATATATATATATATATATATATATATATCGATTTAATTTTCAGCCAGAGGCTTTATGGAACACCAGCTTTCCATGTTAATCTTTCAATAAAATAAACCAACACAAGCACAAATGAACTTTTTCAACTGCTTTGGTTGAGAGTTAATTACACATGACTAAAACATTTCAGCACACCTCTGCATAGGGACCCTCGCAGACATAGTAATCTCTGGACAAGAGGCCAAGGGTTGTTTGCTGGTCAAACTGGCAAAGACAAAAAAAAAGAAAAAGAAAAAAAAGACAATATTCAAGTTCCTGGATAAAGAGATAGAGGTACAGCTGAACAGAATGCAACCAAAAAGTATTTCAGTAGACAGATAAAACATATACCGAGACGTCCATCCCTTAGATTTTTATAAGAGTTCATTTCAATTTGTTTTAAAGACTGTAGATTTTAGCGAGTGAAAACTCAGAAGTTTGTGTTCAGACTACAAAAAACAAAACAAAAAATGTATGCACGAAAGAAAATTATTCCTAAATGCCTCTTCCAACTATAAATAGAAAGTTGAGTGGAAGAATTAAGTGCATCAGGAAAATGCACTCAAGCAGCAAGGATTGGCATAGACTGGAATAACGACTATTTTACCAGGTTTGTCCAACTGAGATTTAAAAATCTTGTTCACAAGAGAGACTTTGCCAAGAATTAAATAAAATGATTGATAAATCATTTAATACGCCTGATTTATCAGCTACCTGACTGCCATCAATCAGCACACAAAATGGAAACAAACGTAAGGGTTGAGGACAAATATTTCATCGTTTTCCACATTAAACATTTGTGACAAGAAAATAAATGCTTCAATCATCACTATGTCAAAATTAGTAAAATAAATCAACACACTGAAGTCAAATGCACTGAGATGCGCCTTAAGGGGTTTTACAGCCACAAGCTTTATACGTACATGAATGATGTATGAAGTGGAGTCTCTGTCATCGGTACCAACGAAAAAGTTAACCAGGAGTTGAGTTCCATATTTCTCATTTAACCTGGCAATGACATCCTCTAACCTCCAGGTTTTCCCTGAAGAAATAAGATCGGAGGAAGGAGGATGTGCGAGGGAAGAACTGCAATAAGTGATTTATAGCGTGATGGCAGCGAGAGGAAGAAGGGTAAAAAAAATGCAATACCATAGTCATCCTCCCAGTTGTCCACAGCCATGGGCCACTCAAAGATGTCTGGCAGCATGTCGAGCAAAGGAGCCCCTCCTCTCAGCTCTATTAAGCCTACAGTGCAGTATTGATGAAACAGAAATTAGCTTGCAGACGGTAATTTTACACAAACTGAAAAAAAAAGCAACATTCACTAGTCAGTTTCAGGCTCATTCCTTTGAAGTTCACATTTTTACCCCCTTGAAAATGTTGTAATTTTACTACATCTTCATTTCAAACAAAAGTTTACAAATTTTTTCTTCTTGGTTTTTACTTAAACTTATTATATATTGAACCCTTCTGTTCAGTCTTGAAATACTATTGGATAGGAAATGTGTATTCAAGTTCTCCAAATAGGGTCATAAACTACCACAACTTGAAAAACATTTTCTGGGGCAAGATTTCCAAGTTCCAGATTAAGTAAAAAGTATTTTCAAGTTTTTTGGGTGATCATTATAATGTTTAGATCATGCATACAAATGTTATGTTATGTGCAACTTATGTACAAAATACAAAGATGACCGTGTTTGACGTATCCAATATTACATTATTATCTTCAGCAAACTGAAGCAAACGCACAACCTTCAACAGCTGCACAAAGTGATGCCTATACAAAACATGACAGTTTATCTAAAATGGATTAGTCCATTCACATCTCATGTCTGCTGACTCACTCTCGTTTATGCAGGACTTGTAAAGTGTCTTTGCCTTGGTGAGAGCAGCAGCCTCCCTCTCCACCGTCTTTTCAAGGACACCTGCATATAAGCACAAACAAAAGCACACATGAAAAAAAAGGACAAAGATAAAGGTGAAATCAGAGCACCTGTCGGAATTTAGAGGGAGAAGAGGGGGAGTGGGAGCACCAAACGCCTGCAGGAAGAAGAAGAACCGTTTTTAAGTGCAAAGGTTCAAATGAAATGATGGTGCTTACGTTATCAATTTGTCCCAGTGTCACCAAGAGCCCTGGAAACTAACGCAATCATTGCAAAAACCCTGGCAACGGAATGCAGTTGTTGACAAAGGAGGCAATATGTAATTTATAAATGGAAGAGAAATAAAAACATGGTTCACTTTTTATGAAAAAAAAAAGTGGAAAAATAACTTCAAAGTTCAACTTCTCAATCCAGGTTCTGTTTTGTTTTTTGTTTTTTTTTTAATTATGTTGTTGGCAACAGAACTAAAAATGAAATGCCAAGTGTTTGTAGATGGGCGCTTTGAAAATTCAAAAAGCCTCATTATAAAGCAGTACAAGTTTCCACAAAAAACAATGCTTTAATTTCCACCGTCCTGTAACAACAAACATCAGTGCTGTCATGAGTTCAAGTCGACTTTATGCCTTTGAATAGATTTAAAATCATTAACTCTCCTGCAATCTTAAGCTACTTGGTTATTTTTACTCTGGATGGCCCGGTGGGGTCGTACTGACCCCACGTGCGCTTTTACAAATTTTCATTTTACTTTTTTTTTTTTTTGTCGTTTTGGGAACTGACGGTGTGACTGGACAACCCCTCTTCCCCCCTCCCCCTTCCCTGCTGTCCGGCCGTGACATCTGCCGCAATCTGGACGGTTAAAAAGGATGAGGTGCTTTTGATGGTTTAGGGAAATGAGAGGGAGGACAAAAATAAAAAAAAATAAAAACTCACTCATTCTGAAGATGTTCCCATCACTTCAAAAGCTCCTTCAGACTTCTGGGACTGCACCCAGGTAACTACAGTCATTTTTTTTGCTTCCTTTCATCAGCCAGTCGCTCCTCACAAACCTCGTCTGGTTCGGCTAATCCTCCAAGCATTCTCAATCCATCTTTATCTCTGAATCCAAGAAGGGTGAAATAAGCTACCAAAGTGCTTCCAGAGCAGCAGCATCATCCTGCCTTCAGCTTGATTTCAGAGGCCTAACCTGTACTTTTTTTTTTTTTTGGCCAGGTAATATACTGTACTTTGAGGTGGATGTCATTCACCTAAAATAAAATGCTCCAATATAAAGTTTCCTGCAAAAGTGCAATATATTTTAAACTTTTTTCAATTCTTTTAAATTACAACCAGAAACTTTTACAAATAAAAATCTGAAGCAGGTGGTGGCATGCATCTGCATTCAGCCCCCTTTTTATGCTAATACCCTAAGGTCAGGTGGAACATGCTACCTTCAGATTAGTTAATGGAGTCTGTTGAGAAGATTAATGGACAACCAGAAGAACAAGAAATATAGCAGGCAATTCAGGGATAAGGTTGGGGAAAAGTTTAAAGCAGGGTTCAGTTAGAAAACATCTTAAAGTGTGGTGCAACTGTGAGCCTACTGCTAAGATGTGGTTGTCTGCATAAGCTGGCCGGTCATGGAGGCCAATAATCAACAATTTGACTCTGGAGCAGCTGAAAAGATCCACCACTCAGGTGGGGGCAACTGATGGTCCTCAAACAAATCTGACTTTTCAGGAAGAAAGACATTGGAAAAATGCATATTTGTTGAGCGGTTCAAGTCAGGTCGACTAAACAGCAAACATTGTCTGCTCATATGAGACAAAGTGAACTCATTTACCTTCATGACGGTCAGAATAAAACATTTTTTCTGTGCCATTTTGAGATCCAACTCTGGCTGACAGGTGTCCAGCCAACGATACGCTACGGTTCACTCAGCCAATCATCGCATGCTGTTGTGTGTATGTACCTTGGCCATACGCGCTGTGGCATCGTGCAGGTTAGCTAGGCAAGAATAGTGCAGGGTACTAAAAGAGACGCAAAAGCTAACGCCTGTCTTGGAAAATAAAACTTTTGCTTATTTACTGGGAAGAATGAACTGATGATGAAGGTTTCAGTGAAGATGTTGTTCTTCCTTTTCCAACTCCTTTGAATCAGGTTTGATTTAGGGACAGAGGTACCAATTAACCAGAGACGGGAGAAACTTGGAGAAACTCCCTACAGGAGAGAGATGGATGGAAGGCACCGTGTATGCGACTGATGAGATATAAAAGGAGAATTGTATGCATTAAGTTTCATTTCTTCTTCTCTCTTGCTCTTTTCTCAGACACTGATATTTACTCTGATTTTCTAAATAAAATATCTAAAGACAAATGTGCATTTCTCTGATTGATTCAGTGTATTGCTCACTCGAAAAACGAAAAAGACTTTTCCTAAACACCTCATCGAGAAGCGAAGGGGCAGTGGGACAACAAGTCACTAAGCCAAAGTAGAAAAGAAATGCGCTTCGCTTAAGATGGAATGGCTGTCGGAGTTTGAGCAAATAGAAGAGCAGTACAGTGGAGTGACCGTGTCAAGGAGGCAATGGGGACCTGAGAAATCCTGGTGAGATTAGTCTTTTTATTAGTAAGCTCTGCGATCACGTGGATGCTCTTTCTCCAGAGGATGAATTAAAGGAGTGGTCTGTATTTGACACTGAAGCACTGAGCTCAGACATCAGTTTTGACTGTGGATCAGCAGACATTTCTACACTGGCAAAGAAGCATGAGGCCAATTTCCCCCTCCCACAGTATATGGGAGGCCATAAACAGTCAATATGCTGAATTCAAGCACATAAAGAAGCAGAAACTTAAACAGGGCTCAATCAGCACATTCTCAGATGTGAGGACATAGAGGAGATCTCGCAGCTTGTGGATATTTGCGCTACATTTCAAACATCCAGTGCCGATTGTTAAAGAGGATTTAGTATAACGAATCGTATCGAAACAGCATCCAGAAATCGTCTTGAAGTGGCACATTTGGACTCGGCTGATGCACATAAAGTCACAGCAAGAAGCAGACGGGGCCATCAACCTGGACCAAAGCAAACAACCATTGGAGAAGTGAGACGGACAGACATGGAAAAAAAAAAACTGTGCAATTAAATATTTTACAAGAATTTATACTGCATCACAACCTACAGCACACATTTCATTGTGCAAAATGTGAACGTTTTAATGTGAACAAAAAGTTATGTCTGAAGGTGTAATGTCTCATTTCTCACCGTGGTTAAAGCGGGACTCTTACAACACTCTACGCATCTCATAAACAGCAATGTTTTTGTTTTTTTCATTTCAAGTGGGGGACATTTCTCATATTAAAAGCAAACTAATGGAAATTGTTGATGTAATCTGATTCTTTTAATAAGCCATGCAACTTGCTATGATCCCAGATTTATGACCGGTGTTGTACTGGTGTGTGGCCACAGCGCGCACATCTGACGTTGCCCACAGCGGTCCTCAGTGTTTTTTATGTCCAGACACATAAAAAATTAGAGGGGACATTTCTGGTCACATAAAATTCCAGTTAAAGACCCCAGTGTATGCAATATGACAAAACATGCAAGAGGTCAAAGAGTTCAAGGTGTGAATCGTTTTGCATTTCCCTTTAAATAAGTAAATTTGTATTAACCCGACAAGCCTGGAGCACCAAAGTGTACTCTGCACTAATTAAAACAAAACACAAGAGATTATTGCAGTACCAGAGTCATCTATTGAAAAATGAAACCATTTCTAAACAAGGCATTTTAACAGGGCAGTGTTTGTATTTCAGCCAAGTGAAAGACGGGGCTTCCTTTCTCCTGGGAGCCACAGCTCCACAGATGTGACAGTAAAAGGCCATTTAGAAACAAGCGGAAACCCCAGTGGTTGATTTTATTGCCCTGGTTCATTGCCTCCTGAAGACCTGTTGTGGGCAGAAAGATGCCAGTTGCATCTGCCTCGGGCGAGCATTTTTCCAGCAGTCAACCAAAAGGAATGATCGATGCTGTGGTGGAAACCGGCGCAGCTGAGGGGGAAGGACAGCAGGACTTCGCCTGTGCAGAGCTGCATGGTTGGATTTGCAACAGGAGCTGCGATTCGTTAAGCAGAACGCTACATAATGAATAGAAAAAGGTTGATAAAAAACATAAGAGATTTTTTTAAAAATGGCAAATTTTCTAGTGATTGCAAAGGTCAGGGTCTTTATTTATGCCGTCTAGATAAATGTGTGGTTTTCATTAAAGCTTTTCCAGTTCTAGAACAAGGGCGACTGTCATAACTTAACAAATTTGTACAAAATCCTTAACTTATGCCCAATGATACCAGAACCGCCACTTTTCTTTATTTAAAAACATGCCTCAGAACCAGTGATTAAACTGAGTTTTACGCTTGTATGAACTCTGACATTTAGGAACAAAGCTGTAAAAGAGAGTCATGTGAAACGTTTTTTGCGAGACCCACAAACAGAAGCAGGTAACAGGTGCAGTTTTTAACAGAGCTTATAAGTAGTGTAAACATTTCTTTCCAGTGGATTAAAAAAAAACAACAACATCTACTTAAGAAAAACATGTACACATTAATTTAACTGGGATTTCATTACCAGTTACTGCTTAGCGTTTGGTTAATCTGTCCTAAATGAAGCAGATGTAAAGTAAAAGAAAAAAGGTCCTAGTTAAAACTGAAACTCCTCCCTCCCTAATGAGCCCTTTCAAAATAAAACCCACTCAGTCAGGAAGATGCAATTCTCACCAAGTCACTTTTAGCTTTTTTTTCTTTATCTATAATGCTGACAATTTGTCCCTGACCCTTAAATAGAGAATGATTTTTTTTTCTATATTCATCTTCTACATTTAGGGTTTTTTTAATCTGTTGCCATTTACAGCGTGGGGACCTTTTGTGAATTTTAATCATTAACCATTTGGAATTCATTATGAAGACAGTCATGAATTATACATAATGTAAATCTCTTTCAAGTCTTTCTGCCTTGTAATAAACTTTCAGTACATGCAAAATGTATGTTAATGACTGAACTCATGATTGTAACAGCTATTGTTTATGACAGTTCAGAAGAAAGGAAAAGACCTTTTGCGTATTGCGTTTTAAAAATTAATGTTATTAGGAAGACGCACAGTCCTATGCCAATTTGTTTTAACATACAGGCCGAGTGTGTTGGAAATATGTTTACGTATAAAAAGAGTAAACTTTAGTGTCACAGTGAATAAACCGCTTCTATTGCCGTTTGTAGTTAGTTTAGGAATCCCTCGGTGAAAACTTATCGAAGGCTCCATAAAGACGAGACCAAATGGATACCATTTGTCCTCCAACCCCCATTCAAACTTCTCCCTCCACATTCAGTGGTCATCATCAAGCACTTTGAGTTTAGTTGAAGTTAAGGGAGCTTTAGCGCCTGGTGGTCCATTAGACTGTTGGGTTGTGGACCAAAATCGCAACATTTGTGATCTTGTCAGCGGGTGCAGTTCGCTTTCGCACTGCATTGTGTCAAACGATGCAAACCAGTTGGAAAAAACCTGTTCCACCCCTCACCTGCGTTGGTACAGAACCAAGACCTCCCGAAGGAGATTGTGCATCGTTGAAGGAAATGACGCAAAAACCTCTGAAAACCACATGAATGCAACATTCTTGAAATTTAAGCAGGAATCAGGTAGTGTCAGATTTCAGCAGTTGTAGCATTTCTCTTTGGTAAAAAGACTACAAGCCATTTCTCCTGCTAGCATTAGACTAGCATTTGTTTTAGTTGTATTTACCCAGAATGCTCAGTGCTTTGGTCTACTTCCTGCTTTTGCACCAGTCCCCATGTTTCCTTGGCATTTGTATTTGAACTGCACCACTCTCTTCAACCAAATCGAAACCTCGGTTTTTATGCGGACCAAAATTTGCTCGTTTGCTCCATGTCAGAGTTGGATTTTGCATTCACACCTCCCCAAACATGCCAGACCTTCCAGGCAAACAAAGTAGAATTCAATTAAAGCAGACTAAACAGGGCTGGTGTGAATGGACATCGAAGGTCTTTGGCTCTCTAATCAGGCATTCTGTGTTGCTTCTGTAGAAACAGCTTTTCTAAGCATGTATGACTTTCTGCATTAGGATGGCATTAACAAGACCTCTTAAATATTTTAACATTTGCAGTGTGACGCATGAAATATGCACTTCTACCATTTGTTTTGGTGTAAAACAAAAAGTACTATTGCAGCAATAGCACACAAGATTTTTGAAATTATACTTGTTATTCAAATTTGCTAAATCAAAATAATGGAGATACACAGAACTACTTGTTCACCATATAGTACAAGTCTTAAAGTGAAAGCAGGAAAAATGGAAACCTTTTAAGAGGTTTACCAACTGAAATGGATTATGTTGTAAGTAGAACAACCCTTTGACTTTGACAAGCCTTCACCCATCTGAACATGGCATCAGCCCCGTTTGTCACTCAGTGTCATCTCAAATGTTGCATCAACCGATGCACACCATCACTCGCCTGCTTCATCTCAACGTGGCACCGGGATCAATACAGGAAAGAGGATGGATCTTAAATTACAGAGGGAGCTGAAAAGGAACTCTCCCTGGAGTCCAGAAAGGACATCACTCACGTCACTTTGAGTCGAGATCAAAAAATAAGAGGGAAGCTGAATCCTTTATTCCGCTTTGTAAGTTTGGGACCAAACAACAACACGGTGTGATAAATAAAACCCGAGAAGCAAAGCAAACGCGACTTGTGTTCCTCTGCTTTTGTTCAATGTCCTTTAAAACGCCTGCCCTAAAAACAAAAGGAGGTGCAGATTAGTAAAATGACAAAGTCGATCCGTCTTTCAGAGCAACTTAAGAGCTGCTAAAGCCTCAGATAAACAGCTGAATGGACCAGCAGTGACTTTTTCCAGAGTGTGATTATAGAGACTCACCCCTATAAATCAATTCAACATTCATTTTCATTTCCACCGATTAGCATAAACTGAACTTGTCTGCACTGTATCTGAATATATGAACCTGAACTGGAATCCATTTCATTTAGATTGATCTGATTACAAATATCTGCATACAAATCGAAACCATTTGTCTTGTCAAGTGCTTTCAGATAACATTTGTTGCGAATTAGCTTGGCTACATATAGAACCAAACTGAGTGAATCAATGTGATGAGTGAACTGCAACATTCACTGCAAATTGGTTTCAAGTGGCTCTTAATTTGAGGATTATGGCTTACAGCTAATGAAACTGAAAATTATTTTTATTGCAGACTAAGACAAAATAAATCTAAATTACTGCCAGCTTATTGAAAACGACGTCCACACACTACAGAGTGCATAGCTGCTCTTTTTGAATGAATTGGTGCGTCGACACGTTTTAGCACAGACAAGATCAGCCAGCGGTTTGTCCATGGGTGCGTTTTTATGCGTCGCATTTTTCTTTCAGTTAACTTTCCATAAATAAAGGGCACAGCGAACTGAACCGGACCCGACTGCAGACGAACTAGGGGTAAAGGGAGGGGAGGGTACGGTAAACAGACTTTTAATTTAATCCAAATACATGGATGTTTATGTAAGCTTTCAAATAAAATAACCATGCTTATTAATACAAAGTAACCAATAATGATGTACACAGTGGCATGATTGAGATCTGCATAAGCATTAGCTCATACTTTTCAGAAATCTAATTCCTTAATGAGCTTTTGTGGTCAACCCTTGTTGGAGATATTCATGACTGCTTGTGGGAGAAGACTCAATCCAGCTGTTCCCACCCCCATAATAGTGCAGGACATATTATAAATAATCATTTCAGTAATAGTCTAATTATCTAAAACTGAATTTTGGGATGCAGTTGGCTGTAAGCCTCATTTCCAAGCGTTTTTTTTTTTTTTTTTTTTAAATGCTTCAAATTTTTTGATTATTTGTAATTCTATTTGAGTTTCATTGTTAACATGACTCCAAAACAAACCCTTCAATAATATTCAAAATAGGATCCACCTGCACCGTCCGCCCCAGCTCCCCATTGATCACCAGTTGTGTCGTTTGGTCCTGAAGTGACATACGGAGCCATTTCTGAACAAACGGCAGAAGATGTGAACGTCAGCATTTTAGGGAACATAAATTGGTCTATCTTTGGCTTTTGAATGGGTCAGACTGACCACTTTCTTTTGGCTTTGTTTTTTCTTTTTGTTTTTTCCATGCATAGAAAAGAGGATTGGAGTCAAGTGTCTCACCATGCCCCATTTTGGATAAGATGCAAAGGACTTTAGAAGACAGGCTCGATAAGAGGGCTTTGAAACTTTAATCCTGTTGTAGTTTGACCGAAGCATCTCATACATTTCGCTAAGAACTCTGGAAATTGTGTCAGCTTCTTGCAAAAGGGGCATAATGTGTCTCCTTTAAATCTGCTTTCTTTCTTTCCGTCGTGCCTGAATGCATCTCGCTTTAGATTATACATGTGGTTATTTGCCTAATCCTCCTTTTCAACTTATTACCATGCATGCACTATTCATGCGCTCGTTTAATTGTAATGAAGTCCTAACCCAGAGACCCTTCACAGGGTGCCTTCCGCAAAAGGGCGTGGATCACGTGTGTGTGGTTGGATTACAGACTGCAAAACACTCGTGTTTAACCACAACAAAGGTTTAAAACTAAAGCAATCACACACACACACAAACACACAAGGTTGTATTTGAAAGAATTTGATAATTTTGTGCCACCAAAATTTGTCATTTTGTCCAGCATAAGAGATTTCAAATTGGTTTTGCCATATACTGCTTTACATTTCTATGTTTAAATGCAAAAAGGTTGAAAGTTAACCAAATTTCACTTGGTTAACAAGTAGGTACAACTTAAAAAAAGCAGGACAAAAGTACATTTGAGATTTAAAGGTTTACTCCATTGTTTTAAGTGTTGTATAACTTCAATTTCATGCTGTTTTTATAGTTGAAAATTATAATTTGAGGTAGTTTTTTTTTATTATTATAGATTTTGTGTATATAAAGATTCTTTTGGTGGTGTAACCACTAATCAGCCACAGTAGCAGTTATAGATTTTACAAAATCATTTGCGTTTTCATTTACACAACCTTTACCCAACATTTTAACCCCCATTATAATTCTTGATTTCTGTGCTTTTGACTTCATATTAGGAGAATCATCATTCTAGGAATGTGATCCTACTTAGAAATGTCATGGCTGAAAAGTAAAAAAAACAACCAAACAAATTTTTCTCAAGCCACACATCTAAACAAGGAGGGCAAAGGCTGCGAAGATGTTCCCACTCAGGATAATAATCTTTTCCCCCGGATGAGCTGGAAGTGTACAGACAGAATTAGTCCAGACAGGAAGGACTAATTGTGCTGCAGGGAGAGGGAAATATAGGGGCTGCTCCAATAAGCTGTGGGACTCCTGCATTTATCTTGGTCTTACAGAAAGCCCAGCTCAACTGATTTATGTTTGCGTTCCAAATCCATTCCATAAGGTCATTTAACATAGTGTGTTTGTCTCTCTCAACATACTCCGTTATAAAGTTTAAAAGTCCACCACTTTTTGAAATTCTTGAGGGAGAACAAAAGAAAGAAAAAAAAAAGGTGTGGGGGGGCAGTGTTTCTCACTCCTGGCTCTCATGAACCGCTATCCTGCTCACCTACCTGAAATGAACGGGCGATTAATAAGCTTCTGCAGCACTTAATGATGGCCAACGCAGCTAAGAGTCAGTCGTGCCTGAGCAGAGACATGCCTAAAACATAAAAGGCAGAAAGTACCGAGCAGCAGGATTTAAAAACACTGTTTTCTTTTTGTACGGTTCTTGAAAACCTGAGTGAAGTTGATCTTCACTCAGGTTTGTGAAGGTTTGTGCAGCAAAATTTTTTGTTTGTGCCGCCGTCATTTTAGAAAATGTCAAGAAATGTTTCCAGAGGTCATGAAAGGTCAGGTCTACCAGCTCCTTCTAGCTTCTGCAAATCAGACAAAATTCATGTCAATCAAACTCGACTACGTTTGTGCAGCAAATTTTTTTATTTGTGCTGCTTTGGCTTTGAAGATATTAATGAAAGTTTAAAGGTCATTTTGATTTAGTAAAATTTGGGGGGCAGGGAGCTGGTTGACCTTTTGACCTTGAAACTTTCATTAATATCTTCAGAGCAGCACAAACAAAAATTGTTGCTGTACAAACGTAGTCGAGTTGATTGACACGGATTATGTTTGATTTGAAGAAGGCATGGGGCAGCCAAGTTGACCTTTCATGACCTCTGGAAACATTCCTTGATATCTTTAAAATGATAGCGGCACAAATGATCATTTTTGCTTCACAAACCAGCACAAATGTTTGACACTAATTTTGTCTGATTTGAAGGTGTGTGTGTGTGTGTGACGTTCCCCTGAATTACATCCAGTAGAGGAGTCGTCCCAACACCAATCAAAAAGAAAGATCAGGGTTTTATCATGATTTAATTAATAAAGTCTTAAATTTGAATTCAAGTAAATTATAGAAATACAGTTGACGTGTAAGCCATTTTGAGTGATGATGACCGTCAGGATTCGCTGCCAAGCAGAGATTGGTCATTTTCACTCAAACACCACTTTATTCATCCGTGTGAGAGTGAGAACAGCAGACAGACATGTCCGGTGTCTGATAACCCCAGTATAGTGACCGTCTAGTTAGAACAGACCAGAGCGATCAAAGTTTCTCACAGGGAGTCTGGGAAACAACGTTAGGGGCGTTAAAGGCCTTCGAAACCTGGAGGAGTTTTCCGCTCTTATCTGAACCCTCCCGAGGTTTTAGTAACCTTCACATAAATCTGGCTACAGCTGGAAGATGCAAGGCAAACGCCCTCCTTGGCTTTAGAAACAAAGCAGAAGCCATTTTCTAACGTTGCACTGATCGAGTCACACAGATTGAGATATTTTATTTATGTGCATCAATTTTGATGCTTATGGCCTTTAACTAGTAAAACAAAAAAAATTAAAATAAAAGTATGTTTTCTTAGAAATCAGTCTTACATGAGAACAATTTGATTGCTGCGTTATTGCAACATGCCAACGCACCGCTGTGGTGCGAAAAACCTTCTTCAGCTGCAATTCATACTTTGTGAATCTCCCCCAGCCTGTTGAAGGGACAAAAGCTCATTTACCTTTCAATTAAGTTTCCATGACACTTTAAAGAGCTAATTTCTTTAGATATGACTCTTTATGGCTAATAAATTGACTGAACTGCTGAAAAAGATGAACTTTTTATTGATGTCTTATTTAACCGAGAGGAACCTACAATGCAAGAGAGACATTGTATACAAAAATTGACTTTTTATATTGTTTAACATTAAACTGTTGCTGATGATATGCAGTTATTTTTTCATTATTTTCAATAGGAGCCATCATGTTGTTAAACAGCAGCTGTGGTAAATGTCTCATCTTAAATAAAACGGAAAGAGAAAAATAACCACAAATATACGCATCTATAAATTCAATATTTTACTTCCAAAAGTCAAATTTTCAAAACTGGGCTCGATAATATTCAATCCCTTGAGCTGTATATCTTTAAGCACACACACACACACACACACACGCACACGCACACGCACACACACACACACACACACACACACACACACACACACACACACACACACACACACACACACACACACACACACACACACCCCTCCTCTGTAAGTGGAACTTATTTTGGATTCTGGAGTCTCCAAATGGAAAATGCCAGGCAGAACCTCCAGTAATCAGGTCCCTCTTTGAAAGCCGCTCCCGGTTCCGGTTTGGGAGGCAGACGCTCTGATTTAAAGATTAAAGAACCGACCTCTCAAAACACTATTAATATGAATGGATCAGCTGATCTCAAACCTCCCCGTCCACCCCCACATCCCATTTTAGATTTATTTACCGCCGTATTCTCTGAAATTCTTTTGAACTGCATTTTTATTCATTTATAACTTCTACCCGGTATTGTGTATCCGCTGTTGGGATGCTGGAGCTGCACGGTGATGCAATCGTTAGCCTGATTGCACTGCAGCGAGAAGGTCTTCGGTTTGAATCCTTACCAGGGGCCTTCTTGCACGTACATTTTATGTGCTCACTGTGCTTGTTTCTCTGGGGACTCTCGTCTTTCTACTGCAGTCTAAAAACATGCACTTACACAGGTTATTTCAAATAAACTGCCCATGGGAGAGAGAGTTTGTGTGTGTGTGTGTTGACTTGATCTCTTTAGCATTTATGCGCAGTAAGAGCTGAGATGGGTCATAACCCACCCAAAGGTAGATATAAAACAAAAAAAACAACAAAAAAAAAAATCCAGTGTTTGTAGACGAACTTTAGTCATTTAAATCGGCGTCACCTTTCTGGCCTTCATGATCGAGCCGACTGTCGTGCTGCATCGCAAATTCTCCGGAGAAAATATTTTGAATGCTCATTTAGGAGTTGCCGCCACTGCAGTCGTACACCATAAAACCCTGATTATAACGTCTACCAGAATATTCTCGTGTGCTTTAATGTTAAACAGCGTCGTCTCATGCACCGCCACAGAAGCTCTCATCTCTGTGAAACACGTAATTTTTAGTCTCCGTCTCATATTATGCAAATGCGTTTCAATCCTGGACAACAAATGAGGTGTTTCAGGCAATTCAGGATCAGTGTCGAGAATAAATCTCCGGGATGCAGGCGCTTTAAGACGCGGCACGGTTCCTTAACATGCACGACACACATTCAAGGAATGCGGGGAAGAGCCACCGTGCCCAAGAGAAAGCTTTAGAATTCAAATCGATATTTTAATAACTTTAAACTATAGCTTAGAATCCTATTCACATTGTAATGACAGAACAAGCTCCGCTTCAGCAGAAGGATTTTCACTTCTGACATACCTGTTTGCAGCTGATTCAGACAGAGCGGTCAGTGGCTCATTAATGAAACTCAGTAATGTGCACTTATGTACAAAGGGGTGACATGCAATCATTATTAAAAGAATGAAACCTTTTAGTGAGGCGCATCTGTTCTTGGAGTCGCCCGTCTGTCAAACTAAATTCTGCCACTCATCATTTTGCTAATGTCCCTCCTGTTTATTAGATTGTTCCTTGTTGATTCTTAATTTAAGTATTTATATAGTGCGGGACAAACGAGGAGTGGTGAGGTTGGAAGTAAGGCGTTTTCAAAATTATTTTAACAGATGAGCAAAAAAAAAATTAAAATAAATAAGTTGGGGGTTGCATACAGCTGCTTCTACTTTGAGACTCCTAAATAAAATCCAGTGCAACCTTTATGATGCAGAGACGTAGTTGGATAATAAAACCTTTTAATTTTGAGATTTCAATTTGATATATAAAAGGAATTAAAAATAAAATTTTATTCAGGGTTTCCCCCCCAGTGTATTACAAGCCTGGCGGGCCACCAGGCTTTACTTGTGCCCCCACCAGGCTGAGCATTGCTTATTTAATCAATTCTTTTTAAAATGTTTGCATTTTTTAAAACTTTATACTTGGTGTTAAGGTGTTAATCTTCCAATAACACATAATTATCAAGTGATATTTTCAAATTTCCTGTCAACTTTAAACATTCAACTCAAAAACACGACGGGCCGCTGGATGAATGACTGCCTGACCGCCCAGCTAACAAACTTAGCAAGTTTTCTGGGGGAAACTTTGATTTTTAATTTTATTATAATTTTTATGATTTTATTACATATTTTATGATTTTATTAATCATTTATTATCATTATTTTGTTATCAGTAATAGAACAGCATCCCAAGCTTGTTCAGATTACCGTTTGGTTCTGCATCCAAAGCAGAAGCGCTTGAAGCACAGCTGGAAAACTAAGAGCCATTTACCAATAACTGATCGACTGGGAGAGGAGATCATCAATCAGAAGCAACTATGGCAACTCTGGATGAGCTACTTTACAGCTCAACTAGGACAATATGATAGGACAATTATAAGTTACGCTCGTTCCAAATCTGGGCTTCGTAAGAAAAGAGTCATTGTAGAGACGGTCCTAAGAATCCGTGAAATTTATCGCAAACCATTCCAGGGTTATGAAGAGAACATGGGAAGGAAGATATTCTGGCCACATGAGATCCAAACTGGACTGGTAAGCACACATGCAAAATGCTAAGCCTCACTTAAATCATCCAAATCAACAACAACAAAAAATAAATACAGAAAAAAAATGTAAATTCAACCAAATTTTACACAGATTCAGAGTCGATGTCGGTTATAAAACGTAGCAAAGCTCCTTCTATCCAAGATAACCTGGCAGAGTTACTGAGCATACAGTGATCCAAGCAGCTCACACCATAACATCTGGTGACAAGACTGATTCCTGTTAAAGAGAAGCACCGTTTGACAGGAAGGAACCTGCGACAGAACCTGGCTCTGTGGGTGAAGTCATGTATGTATACGCTGCTGAGGCTCTGTTCGTTAGCCTCAGAGATCAACACAGACAGGGTCACAAAAGGCGTTTCAGCTAAACAGGCCAGGTGCAGCTTCAATAAAGATTATATGTTAAAGAAAGAAAATAAAGAAGCATTAAGTGCAATAACTCTGGGTAGCAAATAGCAGGAGTCAGTGAGGAAACAGCAGAGTGAGGAAAATCTGTGTCCTCCTGCAACCTCGGTCTATAGTACTGTAACCAGAGAGACGGATGGGGTAACCTCCAACTGTATGATTTCTCAAAAAAAAAAAAAAAGTAAGCTCAGTTTTAAAAATAGACGCAGTACTCGGTAAACTGGAAGCTGGATCCAGAAGAGATGAGCCTGATAATTAAGATCTGCCTCCCATTCTACTTTTAGACATTCTAGGAAGCAGCAGTCACCCTGCTGATGGTCTGAGAGCGAACATAGGACAGTCTGCTAAACAATCATGTCTGAGGGAACTGGATTATCAAAGGAACATTTTAGATTATATTCCAGAATTAACAGAGAGCCAATGATCAGAGAAATTAAAACTGTAGCAATATGACCTCTAATTTTCATCAAACAAACAAAAAAACAAAACAAATGTTTTAGACTTCCCAAAGCTAAGACTTTACAATAGCTCAGCACTTAAAAACAGACTACCTTTCCTGAATCACTCTTAAAAACTCCTGAAAACTTGTTCGACTTTGGAATAAATAACATATCCAGGTCAAAAAGGTTCTTTTGAACATGCAGATTACAGATAACCAAGTTAATATCATCCATTGTACGTTTTCACATCTTCAGGATAAGCATAAGCTCCACCTAACTGATTGGAGTCATCACCATTTATAGACACACCTGTATCATCAGCGGAAGTGTTATGGAGTCAATACAGTTTTCTTCACAACATTTCAGACCAGTGTGGAGGTTTCCCTGCTCACAGAGCAGCTCTCAGCATGCAGTCAAAGCAACAATGGAACAGTTTAAATCCAAGTAATCGAGCGACGACGATCAGTGCCAAGACTAGGTCTGAATCCAGATGAGAATCTATGGCAAGAAATTAAAATGTAATTTTTAGACACTTCTCCGTCCAGTCTGAGCTTTTCTGCAAAGAAAATTGGACGAAAGATGTGCAAAATGGACATGGCAAAACGCTTAGCTCCATTTGCAACAGAAGGGTGATCCGGCAAGTTCAGAGGCGCTGAATACAAATGCATGCCAATATTTTCAGATCTCAGTCAAATTTGACAACCGGTGAATCGGTTTCCTTTCACGTAAAAATTGTCTGCCACTCTGGGGCATGACGGTGACAAAGGTGGTAGGAGTTTGTCCCGTTTCCAGAGGGTCGGTGGTTCAAATCCCTGCTTGGTCTTGGTATCCTTGGGCATTTCACTTCACTTGCCTGCTGCTGGTGGTTTACCACCATTACTGTGTGAATGTGAATCGGTGAATGACAAATTGTCCTCCACTGGACTAAAAGAACTCTACAAGTACATTTAGCATTTCCTTTGCACTGGTGTATCAAACAGAGCGACAGTACATTGATAAGAATCACAACTGCAGGCTAAGAACGTCCACACTGATCCCAGATGTTTAAAAAATAAAAATCTCCACTTAAGTTGTTGTTGGTTTACATCCGATAATCCAAGCTACTTAAATGGGCTTTAAGTGCGCAGAAATTTGCAATCTCAATGAGAAACGAGCTTAGACTCAAATATACAAGTAAAAAAAAACAAAAACAAAAAGAAAACATAAAAAGTCCCGAAGTCATGCAAAAAGCAGGAAGTCAGCAGTTTGTAAAGAGCAGTCACCGATACACAGGCTATAGCCAGGAGATGAATACCACATGCCGTTTCATGTGCTTTGACCCATCCTTTAAACTGGTACGCCGCCATTCCCCTGGTTACAAACTGCACTTCACGCCCAGGCTGCCCCTCTTTTTGTGGGCTACATTTCAACACCTATCATCTCCATCTGTCATCCACCTTTGGTTTAACTTCAACTCAAGATCTTTTTTTTTTTTTTTCCTCAAAACAAAGCCTTTTATCCTCTCACAGTTGCTGCCTTCCTCTTCTGGGAAACAAACTAATTAGTAATTAAAATGCTCATGGTCAATTGGGAAAATTATTGCACAGTATGCCACATCTGAGAGGGAGGTAGGAAGTGAAACTATATAAAAAAAAGAAAAAGAAAGCTTGTGTGCATGAATGCTGAGGGCATTAGAGATGAAAAAAAAAATATATATATACATCATTAATCATTTACGGCATTCGACAGGAGTGAAGAACCATCCGAAGCATTTACAAGGAACTGCAAACCACACTATTTACTTGACTATACAAGCACGCACACATTTTTCTTTTTTTTGTTTTACAGCTGTAATCCAGGCAAAGCCCTCCAGTGTCCAGGTGTTTTCAGACGTATGCAGCTGTTGAGAGGAAAAAGCATCCATCAATCAGCGGGGGGGCGATGTTCAAACAAGCAGCCGTGTAGAGCCCCGGGATCACAGGCTGCATGTTTGATGTCAACCTTAAAAGTAGAGGTCGTTAGTGTGTTTGTCACCCTGTAGTTATTGAGGTTTTTTTTAAACCAAATCAGCTGATGACACGTTTAGCCTTTAAGGAGCATTGTGTCGTCTTGAAGTTTATCCAAAAGAACATGGCATGCGGTTTGTTTTGTCTTTAAAAGAGAGTTTTACATGGAGGTACACACACACACACACACACACACACACACACACACACACACACCCACGCACACACACACACACAGTAAACCTGCACATGTGTTTACTGTACTGCGTGCGACATTCCATCTCCGGTCGGTGAGCTCCACAGCCCAGAGGAATGAGCACAGCACCGACGGTCGGAGGGGATCACGCTGCTGAATGATTAGCAACAGTCCCCTGGCAGTCCAGTGCCTTTCTGTGGTAAACAGAGCATTTAGAGCAATTAAGCTAAAAATTTGACAGCGTCAACCTTTGCACTTTGCCCACAGTTCTGCTTTTTTTTTTTTTTCTTTTTCCTGTTTTGCATTTCAGGTTTTTTTTTTTACTCTCTGGTTATTTCCTCTCACAGCACATCTTGCTGTCAAAACGTTTATAAAAGCAGCTGAAATGTAAAAATACAAGGAGTGCGAAATGACAAGAGTTTCACACAGAGGCATGCCGTGTATGTAAATGGCCATGGTATCACATTGCTAAAAATAAATGTTTATTCTTCTTATTCTCCTTCCACTCACCGTCTGTGGCTTTTATGAGAGGGTGGCCTGCCAAGTAGGAGCGAGGGCAGAGGACATTGGCTCCAAAGTCACACGAAAGAAGCTTGTAAGAGTATTTGTACTCCTGGAAACTTGATGTTTTGTCACATTATATGAGCAAACTTTGATGCATATTTTTTTTTTGCAACTTTTTGATTTTATGCAACAGACCCTCACAAAGAGGTATGCATTCATGAAATGGAAGCGATTGCATCAACGGTGGTGGTGTGATTATATGTTCAACCACTTTTTTTGATCCATAAAATCCAGTCCAAGCAGTTGAAATGAATTCATTTCAGTATGAATGCGAGTGTTCTTCACAGGATAGCTGGAGAACATTAGTGAAGTTCACGAATACTAACGCAAGAGCTTCAGGGGAAAAGCTGTGGAAAAGTTTAAAACGGGGTTTAGTTATGCTGAACTTGGGATATCTCAAACTAGATTATTCTTATCGCTACTTCAACTGTAAATCCACCAAGACAAAGAGAGCATTAATCAGAAAAGGTGCCGACAGGCCCGAGGCAACGATGGCAGTGCTGCAGCTCATGAGGGAAACTCTGCTGACAAGACAAGCGGTTAAATGTGAACAGTTGTGCCAACAGATTGGTTCACTTTTGTTTTTTGCCACTGGCCACATAGGAGGCAGAAAAATGTGGGGAAAAGGTGCACTGGTCAAATGGGGGCAAAATAAAACCTCTAGTGTTCATGAATAAACTTGTGTGGCAGACAACAGTTGCTGAGTTTCCAGTGACGAGATACCTGCACAAACTGGAATTACAAATATAAATTCAACTCCTGTTTTTTATACAGTTTTTGCATATAGGATGAGGTGTTTTTTGTTGTATTGAAATTGGTATTTTTTTTAATAAACCTCAATGGAAACACTTTTTTTGTATCACGAGTCATGTGATCAACAACCGGCTGCTACTACTGGAGCAAAAGCAAAGAAGATGACAGGAAGGGACGGGAGGAGGACGATGCAGCATGTGTGTTTTTTTTTTAATGACTTGTTGCTTGAACAAACAATCCTGTGGGATTTTAATCGTTTCTTGTATAATTGCAAAAATGTTTTTCCAACATTAGCGGAATATCAAAGTTTGCAAAAAGTCAAAACGCAGTGACTGAACGCCATTCCCAACACGCAACCGAAGGAAATTGAGTGGTGGTGACATCATGCTGTGGGCAGAGCTTATTAGCAGAAAACTTGAGAAACTGTTAGCCGTTTATGGGACGACAGACGGGCTGTAACGATTCCTCGAATGAGTCGAGTACCTGGATTTTTAAAATTCCCACGAGGAAAAAGCGTCTGCCTCAAACCTTCGTCAAGTTATACTTTATTATTTAGCGCACAGCTTTCCGGACGCATCGTTATTTGTGTTGGGCAGCGCGCTCACTTCTCACTTCCACCTATGAGTTGTTGCAAAGAGCCAGCGGAATAATATCAAATTTTCTTGGGGTTTTTAATCGGTTTTTTTTGGATGGAGAAGGAACAAATAAACTTTTGTAAACTGATTGGTGCGATGAGTGAAGTATGTCTTTCTGGAACAAAGAGTGCTGTAACTCAGAAAGAGACAGATTTTCTTTCCAGAGAACTCGAATCATAAGAATCGATAGAGTACTTCTTACTAAAATATTTGTTAACAGCCATAGAAGACCGATTCAGCTAACCTGGAAAACCACTAAAAGGTTTGCAAACATTCACTTTCCAGCCAGACAATGACACTGAACACACAGCAAGAGCTCAAAGGGACTCATGAGTTAGAATGACCTAGTCAAAGTCAAAAATCCTAGTTAAACTGATATTCGCAGTTGCTCTCCATCCAAACTTAGCAAGCTGCTGTTATTTTGCAAAGAAAAAGAACGTGATCCTCCAGACGTCCAAAACCAACGCCATGCAACTGTAATCGCACTGAGGGGCGGTTCCACAAAAGTTACTCACTAAAGTGAAAATGATTACAAATGCAGGTCAGACTTTGACAGCTGTGTCCCTTTTCTTTTACCGTGCAATAAAGCTATACTTTATGTTGGTCTGTCATATAAATCCCATTAAACCATAGTTGGGACATGACAGAATGTGGGAAAAGTTCAAGGGTTATGTTTCTGCAAGATTCTGCAGGTGTGGCAGAGCGTTTTCTGAACCGCGAGCAAAAGTCTTGCTTTAACAACTCTGTTGTGAAGGAGTATCAGGTTGAATTCCTGGTGCGGTGCCAGAAATATTGCAGCACTCGTCAATAAAGTCCCAAAACTCTAAATCCCAGCTCCACATTTCTACCATCTTCCAATTTTCTGCACCCAAGAAATACTCAGAAGGTTAACGGCAGAACGAGCAGATTTAAAAACCTCTTACATTGATTTTACTTTTATCCACCATCATGAAAGGAAAGAAAAGAGAGAGAAAAAAAACACTCAATGCTGGCACAAATTATTTCATTAAGCAGTTATTGTCAACACCCTAAATGGCTTTTCTTAGCCCTGAAGCTTCACTTAGTCCTCATAATGCACACACACACACAAAAA
Source organism: Poecilia mexicana (assembly GCF_051168715.1). Classification (NCBI taxonomy): domain Eukaryota; kingdom Metazoa; phylum Chordata; class Actinopteri; order Cyprinodontiformes; family Poeciliidae; genus Poecilia; species Poecilia mexicana. The sequence goes on along the minus strand of NW_028263382.1, from coordinate 28,713,073 downwards.
GTACTGCCAGTTAATTTGAACATTCATGGCACATGAGGAGTTTCTGTTCATGGAGGCTTTGTCCTCCATAAAGCTTTAGTGTCTTCAGCTGAGCACTCGAGCGGCCTTCTCGCAGACGGTCCTGGGTGAAATACGGACCTCACACAAACGCATACACCCATAAATCCCCAAAGCACACAAACGCAGCCGCAGAGTAATGTGACCCTCTGTATATCACAAGAACCAACAAGGCTCTAATGCTCACTAAGAGAAGAAAACAAAACACTTGAGTCTCATACAAAAAAATATATATATATATATTCCTCCTAATTTATATATATAAAAAAACTGCCTAAACTCCATGTTGACATGCACGCTCACTTGTTTCCCCAACTCAGCTTTCTGCTGGCAGAGTCCCACATAGAAGTGAAGCCAGACTCCTGCAGCATCTGAGATGTCTATAGAGCTGCAGTCCCTGAAGGACAGCTCTCTTTAAAAATCTGATTTCTAAGCAACTAAAAAAAAATAATAAAAAAAGCTGTTCAACACCTTCACAAAGCTAGCCTGAAAAAAGAAAGGAAGAAAAAAAAAAGGTAGATGTAAAAATCCACTTTTTGAGGTTCATGTTACTCCATCAAAAACAGAGTTGCTTTGATTCATTCATGTTTGAATATCCTTGAATCCCTGTTGGCAGCCACTAAGGGGTGCCTAGACCTAAATGCATGCTCATAAAATGCACCGCCTATTTCCCCTCGGAGCACCCCCTCCCCCACACCCTCTCCACTCGGCTCCTTCAGACTAGCAGCAGCAGCGACTAGCAAACACCTGGTGGGACTGCACGAATCTACCGAGTTCAACGCTCCCAAGAACGGCTGTAAACGGCATCATTGGGCGGCATGGAGAAGCATTGTTGGGATGACGTGTCGGAAAGGGTGGGAGGTTCTTAAAGAGACAGAGGCCAATTTCAGTGCATCAAATATGGTAATGATGCAAAGGAAAACTTGTCTTCCTTTGCATATAAAGTGTTATAAGATGGCACAATGTGACTGGAAAACACACAACACCCTACTTTAACATTTAGATTCATAAACACAGTGCTATGCCATATTTCAAGAGTTTTTTTTTTTTGTTGATTTTGCAAATTTTGGCTTGCAGCAACTAAAGTTCAAAGTGTACGTTCTAGAAAATGCAGGTATTCCAGCCTGCAGTCCATACCGTAAAGTATTTGCACTTGGTGCTTTATCGGAGGCTCCTTTTGCAAAAGTTACAATGCAACATGACATAAAGGTGACCATCGTGTGTAGTGAGAGGTTATGGAAGCCCAGCTCACTTTAATTGTAGCCTTAAACTTCTCTGCATTGTTGGATCTGCTTCCTATGTCATTTTCTTGACAATAGCGCAAAAAAAATTCTGACTCCACCACTAAAAAAAAAAAAAAAAGTAGAAACTTCTCAGTCTGTGGAAATTTGCACTTGACCTTAAGCAATTTGGATTCCATGCCTCTCCACTCTTCCTCCAAACATTTGTGACTTCTGCTCGGCTGCAGTGAACACCTTGCGAATATCCCCTGAACTCTAAAACAGGTTCTGCCTCACAATCAAGCAACGGGTCTCAACCTCCAGTCCTCAGGGGGACGTCGTCCTGTATCATACAGCGGCTTTTTGCTTCAAAACAAGAATCTAGTTATTAGCAGGAACTTTTTCTGTGTTGAGGGGGAGAAAAAGAAAAAGTTATTTGCCAAGCATATTCAGGTGTGGTGGACCAGGGCCATGTGAAAATCAGCTGTTGAGTTTGATCTCGCTTTCTTAAAGCTACGGTTGCAAGCATCCTTGTGCGCCTTTTTTTTGTTCTTCCATCCAACTTTATTACGCTCGAGTACATCACTCTACAAGCAGCGTGCTTCTTAGTGGCTTCTATTGTGAACGACTGTCAATGCAGAAGCACTCTTCCCCCACGATTGTGTAGGTCACAAAACTCACAAAGAGAATAATGCTTCACATATACCTCTCTTAATGAAGCCGAGTTTTACATGGGTTATTTCCTAACTCCTAATCGTCAACAACAACAACAACAAAAAAAGCCTCAGTGAAAACCTTTTCACCGTCACCAAGTTGTTTTTATCTCAATCAATCCATGCAGGTTCCAGACCTTTGAGGATGACCTCCAAGTCGTCCCGTAATATGTCGAACGTGCTGTATCTGGAGCTGGTCTCTGGGATGATGTTCTTTTTCAGCCATCCTCCACAGGCGTATTGATAGAAGTTGTCACAAGGATCCACCGTAGCATCCATGTTCTCAATGAGGCGAGACGCTGCGGGAAATTGAGAAGGCCAGCTTTAGGTTTATTGGGAGGGGGAAAAGAACATCCTAAACAAGTATGAAATAGTTGAGCTGGAAGAAGCCCTGTCAAATTATGCAGATGAAATGCAGTTTAGTTCTGCTAGGGAGACTGTCAGGACTGTAATAAAACTTACATAGAGAGAGCACTGGAAAGCAGGGAAATAAATTAGTGAACAACAAAGCAGCAGCAAAGACAGAAGAACATAATGAAGGTCTAGCTGATGAGAAAGAAACCTGAGAGTTGACAAGAGTATAGCCATGCTTAATTTAATACAGGTGTGTGGCAAGACGTAGGTGTTCCAGACAAATGGCCTTTCAAAATAAAACAGGAAGTCTCCTCAATTAAGACAGTGAAAATCAAAAACTCCAAATTAAAACTCCTCACACGGAAAAAAAAAAATGAATCGGTCCAACATCACAGGTCAAAACAAGTTCAACTTTTAATTATGTCTTTTTCAACAGCTACCTACAGCCACCTGATTAAAGATGCTCCAATGTCATTAATTAATACTGTGGCATTCTGGGAAATATGTTTCGTCATCTTACACCAAAGTGTTCAAAGAGAAGATTAGCTAAGAACCTGTTGAAGGATGAAGGCTGCAGCTGATCAGCCGAATGCTGGAAACAGGAAAGCAGCTAAAAAGCTCTGGTTAGAGAGATCTAATCCTCCTACAGAGCTAAGAGCTAAAGGGCCAAAATGCTCACTTCAGATACAAACACAAAACTTAATGCGTTTATTCCTCACTGAAAAGTGAGGTGGAATTATTTAAGTTAGGGATAAACTGCTCAAATAATTTATTGAGGTTGTTTTGATTATTTTCACCGATTTAAATAAATAAAATATGCAGTGAGCACCCAGTAGTTTGCACCGAGTCGGACTACTTTTTTGCAAAGCTTGTTGCAAGGCAAGAGCTCTTTAGTAAAGCCGGGTCATAGGTCTTATAATGCAAGTGGAAACCAAACTGTTCACATGTTTAACTAGAGAAATTGGGAAATATTTTCTTTTGTGGAACACCTGCTTATAAAGCTTTGTAAGTTTGTCAAAAATATTTTCTGCCAAGAAATAATTGACAGGACCACAATGAACTAAATTTAAATGTTCCCACCCCCCCCCATCCCCCACTTTCCATTTAGGTGCCGTTCCCAGACAAGTAAAATCTTAACATTAGCAGAGATTTGCAAAGATAAAACAGCATAGCGGCGGTAATTGGGTTTTGTTCAGGCACCAGCAGTGAAAATATGTTCGCTTTTTTTTTTTTTTTTGTTTTCCCAAGCAGCAATTAAATTACAGACGGCTGCTCACTCGGAGATCCCTTGTGACAAGGCTGTCTATCAAATCTGACTGAATTGGGACACCGACTCTGCAGAAATGCTGCCGAAATAAATTGGCATCTGTTGCTGAAAACTGGCACCAAAGATGTTCATCTCTTACTTATCGCTGTGGTTTTCATTTCCCTACCAAATACATTGTTCTCCCGCGCACAATGCGTGTCTGAGGAGGAGACACGGTGATGAAGCACTCTGTCGTCGTGGATACGATTGAAGGAAGCATAGGACGTGCCGCTTTATCAAATGAAATGCTGGGATAATGGCTGATATCGGCTACGTTTGCACCAGTTGGACTGTGAGGATAAGAGGAAAAATATATATTTGACAAAGTTTCCCTTCTGCTCTGTTATGTAACGAAAGCTATAAGCTCTTCCCCTTCACCAGACACTATGTATATTTTATGTACATCTTTAAACATTTCTGACTTTTACCAAGCCTTTCCAATGGTTTTTGAACCATTGGTTTTCTGCTGGCTGACCCTCAGATCAAACATTTAGCAGGAAATTCTCTTTAATGATTTTCTGCCCGTCACAAAGTTATCCAGCTCCCATAGACTTACCACCATGTTTTTGTTGAAAATGTTGTGCTGCTTTTACAGATGATAGAACAAGACAGACGAGTTCCGGCTTTGCTGTGTCAGTACACAAAGTCTAAACTTTGTGGCATGGGGGCCAAAAATGTCAAGTTGAAATACACAAAACTTTTAGCGTATTTTCTTTTAAATTCTAAATTTATTTTACCTGCTAAATAAACAATGTCAACTAACAAAAGACTAAATGAACACTTTCTTTTTCCCAATAAAATAAGCAAAGCAATCGGATTCATTTGACAAGGGAGCAGCAAATCAATGTAGTTGTAAAACAAAAGAAAAAAAAAAAAGTCTTGCTAGTTTGACAGATGGAAAAAAAAAGAAATTGTGTTGTAAATTTTTCAGGTTGATCATTTGTTTCTCTAGATTTATTTTGTGCATTTTCAGCAACAACAACAGAATGTGGCTTACTTTTGTTGTATTTTGCAAAGTTTATTTAATGGCAAAACAAATCTGTATCTTAATGTAACGCGCTGGATATTTTTGCTCCCCAATAATATTTAAAGTATTAGTCTTTAGCACATTAAATTGAATTTTTTTTGTATCTACTGTAATATTTTTTAAACGTGGACCTGCATCCACTTGGTTAGAGGACACAAAACATTTTAATCATGACATGTTTTTAACTAAATGTAAATAGCAGAAAGTTGAATATTTTTGTCTAAACTTAATCTCATTGTGCATTAATTTATAGTTTTTTGAGACATGTCCGTTTCCTATAAGAAAAACTTCTTGGCTGAATGAACATTTCTATATGTAGTCGGACTGACCAGATCTGTTTCATTGTGGTTTTGACTGAAAGAGAACATGTCTGAGTCGTAGAGGCCGTTTTCAGTGAGCACGTCTAAAATGCTTCTGCTGCAGCCTCACTTCTCCCATGCCGGCTCCCTCTGGGAGAAGTCAAAGCCTTCAGGATGAAACAATAGAGAGAAAAACCAAACAAACACAAGCTGCTTACCTGACTGCGTGCAGTCAGCTGTGGTGCAGATTTCATCTGTAAGAGAACGTAAAACACATTTCCATTACTCGGTGGGTTTTTAAGCACTCAGTGGTGATTATACCTAAATCAGTTCCTTCTTCTGTTCTCTCCTTCCCCATTTCTTTTTATTAATCAATTTGTTGCACACATGCAACGCAAGTGTCACTTCCTCTCTGTCAGAAATGTGTCAATAGGGTGAAACGTGGATGCACCGACACACCAGCCGATTACAATTTGACCTTTAATGCAGCGCTCTGTGGGTTATATGAGTGAGCGCACATAAAATGAACATAGTTGAGTGTAAACATGGCTACAAGCACAGCCAAGCCGCTCAGTGTTCATTTCCCTGACAAAGCAGCTTACACATTAATAAAGCACAAGACTGAAAAAAATTAATAACGGCTCAACACGCTCACAAAAGCCAGACGAACTCCATCAGACTTAATTGGATGACCTTTTCTGTCAGGATTCTGCCATCATAACCTGCTGAACTTTGTCAATAATTAATCTATAGATCACCTGCTTGTGATAACTGATACTCAAACCCCATTTAAATGCTTATTTTAAAGCAGACGCATGAAGGCGTGAAAATCTAAGATCTGACAGTGAACTGAAAAATAAAGGGCTTTAGCCAATTTTCCATTTTTCTTAATGCACCATCCTTTTCTTGAAAAAAATAAATGTTGGAAATGGGCAGTTCTTAGAATCAAGCCTACATTTAGAAATTTGACTGTTTTTGAGTCATGAAAACCTTTTAAAGGGGACCTTTGAACACACATGCATATTTTTCTTCTTTTTTTTAATTTTGTGCCAGAGACTGTATTGAAGCACAGTGAATAAAAGCACACAGAACAAGTGTCTTGTATCTGCATGCTCTTTTGTGCTTACCATTAACCATGAAGTGAAACCTAATGAATGTCCCTGACAAATCCTTTCGGCTAGATGATTCACTTGTTTTGCTGACGCAGTTCTTGTCATTTGCGTTTGTTAAAGACAAGAAAAAAAAACAAAACAAAAAAAAAATGTATCAGTATCAGTGCTAAGCCTCAATTACAACACTCACCAGTCTTCTGGGTGGCAAACAGGATGACGAGGGCAACAATGACGATGAACAGCAGAGAGACAACAGTAATGAGGCCGATTTCCAGAGAGGTCCAATGGGGCTTCTTTGCCGATTTTGGGGTACTGGTCTCCGTCATGCTCAGGTCTCCTCTTTCACCAACCGGCTGTAACAACTCACCTAATGGGGGAAAAAACATTAGTCAATTCATTAACAAAGCTGTTCCAGTCACAGCTTCCTGTCACTCTTACTGAATAAGGTCCTGTTTGCACCAGTTTTCTCTTGAACCATTTGCCATCAGTTTCCAAAAATCCAAAGATGCTCAAAAGAAGGGTCTCAATGACCCCAATAGATACCATGAGACCGTAACTAAATGGCGAGGTCACCATCACTGTGGGAACACAAAATATGGATGGGAACAAAGACATGCGAGCACAAATTGGGTCTTCAGGGTGGATTTCCACTTGCAGACTGGGTGATATGTGGCCTGACCTCCATTTTGTAATCTCTCCAGAAGCCTTAAAATGCAGTTGCAACATCGACAGTCTCCCAACAGACAAAACGGATTTTTATAACTTTCCTGGTCGTTTGGAGAAAATGAGACAATGGAACGCATTGAGAAACTTCTCGGCGGTTTGCATCACTGACCAAGAAAATAAGGGAAATGCAAACTTAGTCTTGGTTGTGCGACTACGATGATTATAAAATGTTAACTTCCCAAATTTAAAAATGCAATCAATCCAAGAAGGTTATTTCTGACAGGAAACGAGACGGGTGTGGAAACGAGACGGGTGTCTGAAAATATAATCACACTACGTGAAGGGAGTATCGGTTTTATTACACTAAACTCTTTAGACACTTCTCAATGATGCATTTAAAAAAAATCTCCATTTGCATTACAAGCATCAGACATTTCTTATACTTGCTTACCATTCGCTTACTGGCATTGTAACAATTTATCTTAGATGGTGGGCTCCGGATCTATGAGGATGAAAGTCTACTTGCCATCCACAAATTCTCCATCAGATTACAATCTGAACGTCTACTGGACCAATCATCGCCTCCAGTCAGAATAAAGATGTTGGTGTAACTAAAAGTTTACTTGAATCCCAACTCTATTAAGGGTAAGAATATATTTGGGCTGTGAATCTATTGATGCATAAAACAAATATCTTCCTGGATAACATGATGCAAATTGCAACAATTAGCATAGAATATTCATTTTAGAGGAATTTGGAACAATTATCGCATCTCTGTTTTCAATAAAATCAAATATACCATCGTATATATATTTGTGTCTCAGTCAGTATGTGGAAACTGCGATGTAGTGAAATTGTTCTATTGCACTCAATGGTATACCATGCAAATTTTATACCAGTCGGTGCCTGAATAAAAATGAAGTTCTGGTGCATGTTTTCAAAGAGTTGTCGGCAGTGACCATCTAAACCAATACTGAACTTATTTTCTTGGGAGATTTTTTGTGTCGTGTTTTGTTTGCTTGTTTTTTTCCCCCCCAGTGGAAACACTGGAAGCTATTCCAAAACAATGCATTTTAAACCTATCCATATATATTTTTCTTTTTTTAAGAAATGCTTTTGTTTCAGCTTGAGATACCGAATTTACCATAAGATTCCTCGTTGACTGCAGGATCCAGACCCTCCCTACTGAAAATGGAGCGTCTGGCTCCACAAAAAAAGGCTCTTCAAACCAATAAAACATGACACCTGGGGGCTCTTGAGGAATCATGATGAGGTGAACCGAGAATGAGTTGGTTTTTATTATAACAAAGTCAATGTCAGCCCATTAGTTCAGAAGCCGAAAAACTAAATAGGAGATTATTGAGATTTAGATAGGATTAAAAGACATCCATAACTAATGCAACTTGAATGCTAAATCTAGGTTGTTGGGTTTTTTTTTGCCGGTGTTATTTAAATATCCAAGTCTGTTATCAACATTTGATTTGATCAACTGTTTTCCTAACAAGAAACAAATACAGGAGAACATATTTAACAGTTCAAAAGTGGATGCTTTTTCAAAGCCCGCCTTTGTTTTGACAGACAAAAATGTGGAAAGCCGAGATGAAGGACGAGCTGCAGTCATCATAAAAAGGACAAAAAGAGGAAAATAGAGCAAGAGGTGAGAACAGCTGAAGTTCTTACCCTCGCGGCTCTGCACTCCAGATCAAGAAACGGCAGGAGAAAGAGAGAAGGGGGGGAAAAAATAAAAATAATAAGAAGCAGCAGACAAAAAGCCAGACTCTTCCACTGCTCCTTACAGTCAAGTGTTGTTTTCCTCTCAGGGGCCAGGAGAGAACTTAAAGTTCATGTAACAAGCACTTAAGTCTATCTGTGAAGGTCTGAAGGCAATTAATCCTTAATCCCTTAACAGCGCCTCATGAACCCGTGCACACAAACACGCATCCACAGCGCCATGCTCCGCCGCACTTTTTTACAAGCCAGTGCCATGAGGTGTCTGCGCAGATGGGTGGGTCTCAGTGTGAGCAGCCCAAGATGAGAACATCGCATGACCAAAGTCTCTTTTGCTCCCTCTGAAGGAACAGGCCCATCATTTAAGGCGCTCACGTACATTTATTACAGGAAAATATTTTCCTGCTGAGTGTCAAATTGCCCATCATTCCTCTGCATGACAAAACAATACACCGACGTAGAGTAAACTTCCCTGATTATGGTCATTATCCAACCGCATTATCGCGCACGGTGACTTTTTTCTTCCCCCCCCGCGGGTCTCTGAAGGCACCCGTGATGACATCACCGCAGGTCACGAGATTTAGTACAGGGAGAGTGACGACTGAATGCAACTTTACAAACATAAGGTGAGGAAATGAAGTAGGACATATTGGAGAGATAAAAAGACACACACACAGTGATAAGACAGTGGGAGGACACAAGTTGACTTCCCGTCAGCTCCTCTGTGTCTGCAGGAGAGGGCAGGAAAAAAAAAAAAACACACAAAAAAAAAAAGACAATCCCAGATTTCTGTGACAGCGATCCCACAGCTCTAATAAAACTGTGTGCATGTCAGCACTGGAGACTATGCATGATCTTTACTCCCTCCAGCTCTGACACTGCCAAACAACTGAATGTCAATGGGGTTTATTAAAAAGGGAGAAGTGGCTAGGTTACACTCACTGGGCAGACCTGGCTTTTCAAGTCAATGAAACTCATGCTACACATTGCAAAGCAATAAAACAGTCCGTTTTTTTGTTTTTTTTATTTCGCTTCATGACCTCATTGTTTATCGTCCTTGGATGAAACATGCCTTTACAACTTCTTCGCTCTGTGTACAGTGGTGTAAAAAAAAGAAAAAAGTATTTGTACTCTTAAAGGTTTCTTAGGCTGACACTGGATGGTTTCTGCTTAATGAGATGCTGCGGCGTTTTAAAAGGATCCAAGTCCAGATTTTGACTAGTTCAGTTCAAACCCTTTGCTTCCTTCAAGGCGGTGAACTTGCTAGTGATTTTCCGATCATTATTCTGCTGCATAATTCAAGTGCTTTAAGCTTAAGGCCTTTAAACCAATGCTCAGACATTCTCCTTCAGGATTTTTTGAAGGAGGGAAGAAATTATGATTTCGTTCATTTCTTCCATTGTGTACCTGTTAATCAACCATCTTGTGGTGAGGTACTTAAATCACAGCATGTCAGTCTTTTTTTTTTCCCCTTTTCTTTTTTCGGACCAGTTGAGTTTTATATGACAGATTGTGACGCCTTGATGAAACCAACTCTGTTGGTGACCTCTTGCTGATTGGATCATTTCTACTGAATTCATCTAACCAAATTTCCTTAGAGTAGGCAAAGCACACAATATAGAAAATTACTTCAAATCACCAGTCATAAAGAAAGGTACAAAATGTCCCAGAGGCCGGTAAGAATTGGTGCACGGGCAGAACGAAATGACCCGAGGCAAAAAGCAACTTTTTTTTTTTTTTTTTTTTTTAAATAAAGAAGTGACCCAAATTGGAGCAGTAGAAGGTAGCAAATTATAACCAGCACCTTCTCGTGGTTATTCTGGTACTGATGTACACGGTAGACATCGTCCGTCTGTCAAATCCATATTTATCAGAGAAAAGTCTGAAAAGACTGAGTGAATCCAGGAAGCCATGCTGGAGTCTGTGGTGAGCCTCATAAATATCACTGGGTCACCTTGGAACTGACCTCTTGATCGCCTAGTATGTTGCCTATAATTTTTCTTTTCCATCTAGAGTCAGTTTTTTCTACCTGTATGACATCTAATTTACTTCAATGGAAAATCTTTTTCCCATTCAAAAAATAATCTGAACTTCAGAGCACTGTTGATGAGAACGGTTTAACTGGGATGTATGCAACTGACTTTGAACCAGTGGATGACTGGATTGAGTCGACATATTTGTACTGTACATATACATATAAATAAGCTGAATTGACCTGTATGTGTATTAAGACTGGATTTTTGGTCTTTATAAATGCAAAGTTTTTGAAAAGCAAGCGTAGCAACCTGCAACCTTTCTAGTTAAGGGGCGAATCAAAACTAAGCACAAAAACTGCTTATTGTCAACTTATCGTCGACTATTGTATCTTGTTCATACCTGATGCTTCTTTAGGGATCAGAAACTGTCCCACTCAAAGTAAAGCTTCTGTTGTGCAATCTTTTAAGGTATTTATACAGCACATTTTCAGAAATTCAAAGTGCTTTACATGAATTAGAGGGAAATGCAACAAAAAACCAAAGGAAAGGGCAAAAGAAAAAAAGTATAACCCCATGTTTAGTAGCCCCTGATTTATAAACTAATAGGAGTTTCTCTGGATTCTAAGTTTGTTCCAAGTCCTGCTTTGAGTTTTACCATCATATAAGTGCATATCAATGATGTCTACGGATTTTTACTCCACTAGACAGAGAGAAAGGCGTATCTATGACTTTAAACTCAGAACTTGCAGTGTCCAGGTAAAGTCTGCACCTCTTTTTTTTTTTTTAACTGTAGCTCTTTCAAACGAGGTTTGGCGTTTCATGACGGCTTCCGAAAAGGCAAGACTTAAAACTCTTGTTCTCCGCCACGCTCTCCATCTATACGGTCTCTCCGATGTGATCCAGCTGAAACATTAACAGCCGTATACCTCACAAACTACTTTGAAATTAAACCTATCATTCAGCAAGACATGACGCCAAACGTGTCTGCAAATCAGCAGGGCGAAGCCACTTTACTGCAAACTGCATGCGACTCCCTGAACACATGGTGCACCTAAATGAGTATCAGTAGAAACGTGGCCTACTTTGCATGAAGGTATAGCATAAAAAAAGAAAAAAGAAAGGAGTTCTCAGCTCAGGGCCTTTGGCTCCAAAAACAAAATCACTTCTGAGAGAAGAGACATGATGCCCAGAGGTGATGTGATCTAGATAAGTACACCTTCTAAATTGCTTTCCTGAATGCGAGTAAAAATAACTTTTAAAGGGATATTGCACCTAATGGTGCAAATAAAGTAATCGGAGAGGATGCACAGCTGGACCACCGCTTTCCAACTGGAGCCAATTTACTAAACTGTCAAAACTCCAGTGATAAAAATATCCAGCATACGCGGCGCGCACACCAAATGCGTGACAGCGTCTCATCTCCTGTTGCACGTTGTGAACTCCGAGGGGGAGAGGGTGTCATAATCAACTGGTGCACGCTGCCCCGTGTTACCCATAAATAAATGAATAAATAAATAAACAAAAATCGCATCTACGCGCACGCACACATGAACACGCCAATCAACGCAGATGGCACCGCGTCGCGAGTCCGGCTCGGGCTGCATGTGGCGACTTACCAGATATGTCAGGAAATTTTCGGTCGATGATATATATGGGCATCACATCCACTGATCAGATATCCATCAAATCCTCAAAGGGAGCGCAAAGAATGCTGAACAGTCCGCCACTGATGAGCCCTCTGCTTAAAAACCCTGGATTTGAGGCAGACACGAGCCGTTCACGCCTCCCTCCGCTTCTTCTTCCTTTTCTTCTTCTCCTCCTCCTTCTTCTACCTTCAGCCCTTTGTTCTAGAAGTGCATATTCAGACGGACGCGAACACGGATCCCCTTTCCACAAGTACCAAAGCCGCACCGTGCATCTATCTACCCAGAGAGGATCGCTGACGGAGAATGATCCATCAGCAGCGTGGCGCAGCGCAGCCGCTCAAGTGTGAGATCCACACACACACGGGTGGAGAGGAAGAGGGGTCCCATATTCATAAAGCCCGTGACGGACAGCTTAGGCAAAGTGTAAAGGTTTCCGAAGTTCCCTCTGTTCCCTCGGAACCTCGATGTGTCGGTGCGATGCCAGAGAGCGACCCTGTCAAGCGGTTCCGCGGCGATAAGTTGCGCCTTGGTGGTTTCAGGGCGCAGGTTCAGCTCGGCAGCGGGATGGAAAGACGTGCTCCACACTCAACTACTCTCACACCGAGCTCTAATAGATGAGTTTAGCAACACGGTACCATATAGACTGGCAGTCCTTGCCCTGGGCGAGCCTCTCTGCATCGTCTCTGATCTGCAAGTGCACAAAATTGGTTCGACAAGAATGAGAAAGGAAGACAGATGTTTAGCTATCTTTAAAAGAAAAGCAAGAATCTGAAGCTATTCGAATTATTTTTTCCTCTTGCACAAATGTGCTCCACAAACCACCAAAGCTCTACTTGAAACAGTGCAGAATATGTCAACTCATGTTCAGCTTTCAGGCTTGTATCAAATTAAGGTTTTCTTGTCAAATAATGAAATAATAGAGCAGATGCTTTTTAAATCTCAACCTCTGTTCAGCACAGAATAATTGAGTTCAGGTTTGATCAGCTAGCTATGGCTTCAATTTAATTACCGTACTTTATTTCACTACTAAAGGTGATCAAAGTCCAAACTGGTAAAAAGGAATCTAAAAATCGGTTGTCGTTTTCTTGTAGGCCAGAATCAGGAGTTGGCCATATTTCCAACACAGAGGGGTGGTGTCCAGACACTATTGGCTAGAAATTGCAAAAAGAGATATAAAAAACAAACAAAACAAAACTTGGTGTCTTGTTCTAGAGTGATGAGCAAGTAAAGCAGAAGATGTATTTTATGTTCCTCCTGGCCTGCAAACACCCTGGGATCTTACAGAATCCCATAAAGCACGTTGCTGGATAGAGGGATGTTTAGGTTTTTGGATGGATGGATGGATGGATGGATGGATGGATGGAATCACAAGTCCTCTGGTGTGTTTGAAGACATTTGTGTTTCACTGTCAGTCAACCCAATTAAGTGTTTCTCACTAAACACAGTCGATACCTCTTGCACAGACTGCCACCACTTGACAGCTTTTGATAAGGATTGCATTGTGGGCTTATTAGAGGTTGCATTGTGCAACAGCCTGGGGAGCACAGCTGTCACTGTGCCCCGATATTTGAAACAATAGATAATAAACGATGGCAGCTGCAAATATCCGGATGTTGTAAAGCGCGTACACCTCAGACGCTTTGATTTTTTTAAAACCAGGCCTTTCTTTGATATAAAAAAAACAACAACTATTTGTCTAATTATTTTTAGCAATAAATGAGCAAAGAATTTCTTTTTGATTACATACCAGCATCTGAGTCTTAACTATGAGATTGTGCTTCAAACTCCTTTAAAGGAAATGACAGAATTTTTAATCCAGATCCAGCTCACCAAATCCACAGGCAACATCTGTGTGCATATGATTAGGCTGCTTGAAACCATCAGTTACCTTTTGGCATGTTTTGCATACATTTATAAAGTACAAAAAAAGAAAAATTGCTCTAGAACAAACATTTTAATTCACTCCAACATAATTTATTTCTTTACATCTGACCTTTTGCTCCCAGCCGGTGAGCAAAGTTCCCAACAGAGTCACGTTCATGCAAACAGCCAACTCTGCAAACACACAATGAGTTTTTTTTTTTTTTTTCCTTTTTTGGTTTAACAGCAAAAGTCGACATCAAACTGAGAAGAAAGCTATTCACTGCAGAGAATAAATGACCCAATTTCCATTGGAGCGACGGCGTTTGGATGAGACCGCATGATCAGTGAATGATCGTCTGTCATGAATGCGTATTGAGCTTATATTGCTTATATGGGTGGAGGTGTTGGAAGCAGTGAACATTTTTTATAATGCTGTTTAGTTCTTATAAAAAAACAATCAGAGTACATCAGCCGCAAGAGGGATGTAGACACGGTAGAAGATGATTTATGTTCTCTCTCTCTGTTATGTGCAATTTAGCCAAGTCTCATTGTAAGTCATGAAACAGAAGCAGAACATAAGTTATTATATCCCTAAAACAATGACATAGAACTTAATTTGTGTTTATTAGCAACTAAGTAAATTAAGGTTTATTTCACAAAGTGTTTCACATTAAAGTAAGTAATTCAAAGTGTAAAAAGTAACCAAAATCGAGGGAAATTGAAAGGGATCACCAAATCAACAGATGTCATTTTCAAGAACAGGGCATCTATTGGCTAACGCTCCGTCTCCTTCAGGCTTCAGTCCCGTATCCGTCAGGCTCTCATTGTAGGACCTTGATGACCTGCTGGTTACATAAGTGCGCGAAAGTCCATTTTTATGTACAGTAAGTTGGTGCTTGTCCGTGTAAAGCCAAATCAAAACCACAATCTTAGAGTGAACTTTCGGCAAAGTTGTTCCTCTTTTTCCACTTCTTTGCAACTGCGCTCTCATCAGACACACACACGCATACATAATGTGTGTGTTTCCCCAGATACAGGGTGGACAGTATCTCATGGGGAAACGCAAATCGAAGTAACAAATGTTTTCAGGTAGAACTTTTTTTTTTTTTTACGCATGCACACTTAGTGTCAAAGAACCTACCACCAACTAGTGGCGTGACGAGGGCATTACACCTTTTCGATGTGTACCATCACTGTGTAAAAGATTGTAATTGGAATGTCTTCATGTAAATATGTTAATAGAAAAGGGAAAAAAAAAACATTTGTAAACAGTGCCTTAGAATTGTAGCCAATTTTAGAGTACACACTGCTGTTTGTGTTGTAGACGGAGTAACGGTGATGGTCAACATGCTACTTTAGTTAACCATAGCATTTTAGCTCACTCTGGACATTTTCATGACATGTAGTCAAGACTGAGACAAAGTATATTATGTTGTTTTAAGCTTTTCAGGCTCTGATGCTCAAAACTCGAGACCAACTGCAAAGCTCTCCATCAGAGCTGCAGAGTCAAGTCGGAGTTTACACACACTTTGCCAAGACCCTTTTAAATGTCTGGAGCTGCTTAGGGCCACATGCACCGCGGTGGCTTTGACATGCTGATCTCATTAACAAATGACATCGGATTTCACACTTACCACTCAATCATTTAAAATCTCTTTAGTGTTTACTCAGATGACCAATTTTCAAACTTTTTATTATTTTTAATTTTGAATCATTTAAGTGTTAAAAAAATAGAAGCAAGAATAAGAGAAATGTTTAGTGAAGCAAACACTTTTTCCACAGCCCTGACTGCTAAGCCTGCTTTGGGCTTCCAAAGTTTGGTGAAGTGATGAGACTGGATGGCAGCTGGAGTTCTGAGCCAAGAGCCAAAAAAAAAAAAAAAAAAGCCAAAAAAAACCCCACCACAACAACTGCGTGGTGTCATTCAATTCTCACCTCTGCTGCAACATTGAACTATCTACGCCAAGAAGAATACAACGTCTGCGTTAGAAGATAGCAGTGGTCAACAGCCAAACACCTACGGCGCGTATTGCTGTACAAAACATTGCAGAGATTTATTTTTTATGCTGTGAATCACCTACAGTCGGTGTGCTCTGGCTTAAGAACGGGAGATGTCCAAAGCAGTTTGTTAAGAAGCAATAAGTTTTTTTTTTTTTTTGTAATGTTTGAATTCTAGAATGTGTGTATATGATCCTTTGTCTGTGAAATATTTGTTACCTTCTGGGAGTGGCTCTGCAGCGGCCATCTTGGACCCCTGGTAAGAAGGAGACCCACCTCAAACCCAGCTGTTTTATGGAGGGAGCAGTGATGGCTGGAGTTTGATTGGCTGGGGGTAAACTAGGAGGCGGCAGGGCCGGCATCCTGCATGTTTTAGTTCTCTCCCTGGTTTAACACACCTGGATCAAATGATGGCTCGTTAGAAGGCCTAAGGAGAACATGCTGAAAAGGAGAGAAATAAAACATGCAGGATGCTGGCCCTCGAGGACCGACTTTGGGCACCACCGGTCTAGGTGGACTGCTGGATGTAGCAGACAGACTGACTGATGGGAAAGCTGCCATTTTGAACTGTGCTGTGATGCTGGAGGCCTAATAAACCAGCTTTGATTGTTGTCCTGCCAAGTTTGCTGATTTTTCTTCCCCTTCCACACCACACCTCTCAGTGAAACAATATTTTATGCATGAAAGCTCCACTTCTTGCCTCCTTTGGTTCAGCGATTCGTTCATTTATAAAAGTTTGCGTTCGCGTGGCTGGCTCTGTTTGTGTTTTATGAGCAAACAGAGGAGTTTATCTTTCTGGCTTGATGACAGAACAGTTTTGTGAAATAGGCTCATGTCACACTGGATGAGTGGTGGTTTAACGTTTTATAGCCTGTTTATTTTTCCACATTAGGGAGTGTTATTCACTTCTACGAAGCCCTTCAGTCTACATGACCTTAAGGTTCGAAGGTTTGTGGTGGAGACACAGCCCGTAGTTTGAAGTGGATGAAAATTTCAGCTTTTTTTTTCTTTTTTAAGGTGAATTTTTCAGCACACAGATGATGCCTTGCTGAACATAGCCTTCTACTTTAGAGCCTTCTAAATTGCAAGGGAGGTTTATTTTAGCAGCACTTGTGGCTGTCAACGTATAAAATCCACAATTTCAAGGTTGCAAAATCCATAAAATAAAACTTTTTTGTGGAAAAAAAAAAAGTTAGTTTGCTACTTTGTGGCTAAGCCTGGTTTAAAATTGCGTTTTGAAAATGGTTCGCGAAACATAAACAGCTCAAGTCAGAATACAAATCGAGAAAAACAAACAGTTTTGTGGCGTTTTTAAGAGGTTTGTTTCATTGACAGATAAAAAAAAGGCCAAGTTAGTTACCAAAATAATAACTCACACAGATACAGTCGTCTTTTTTTTTTATTTGCAGATTTCCGGCACACACACCGTAAATGTCAAAGCCATCATCAAGCAATGAAACAATAATATTGTATTTCTACTGTTGTAGTAACTTTGAGCTAAACACACAGACACACACACAGAAGCACAATGGATGCATTCTTAAAAATTATATCTATACATATATTTTTTTTATCTCAGCAACTATGCCTTTGATTATTTACCACTAATACATAACATACATTCTTTATTAACTTATAGGTTAAATATTAACCACAACACCAAATACTCTATCCTTAGAGGTGCTTTGTAAAAAAAAAAAAAAGTTGGATATTTTCTTTATTCTCAGTGTGTTGTTTAATTTTAAATGAGAGCACCTATCTTCTATTTGATCTTTTTAAAAATATTACTTCAAGTAATGACACAAAGTACATGGATTTCATGCAGACCTGAAGCAGGATGTGTTATTTTTTACGTGATCTGGTCCAACACATTTAAATTGCTGAACAAAAAAAAAAAAAAAAAAAAAAAAAAAACTAATATCGCTACTACAGGAAGGGAGAGGATTAAACTGTCCTACAGGCTGCAGTGGGATAATACTTTCTGATAGGAATGACAGTGAGAAAAATTCCTCATTACCTTCGCTGCGACAGCTAAAGCCAGCAACACACAGCAGGGCTGATAGTGTGTTGTCAGCTTCGGCACCAAGTGGTAAAAACGGATCTGTCAAGTCTCTTTCTATCTGCATCTTCCAGGTTTTCGGGCGCTTTATGCGAGACACTTCAAACGCAAACGAGATTTTAAATCATCTTTCAGGCCGTGCGGCGCTCGTTTCCGTGAAAATAAACATGCGCGCGCAGATGTCATGTTACAGGTTCGCGGCTGAAGCCGATCGATAACTCACAACAACCGAAGAGTAACCCGAGTCCGGACCGAATGCTGATCGAAACCCCGTTCTAGTCGAAGTGAAGGGAGTTTTATTTTGTCCATTTGAGAAGACTGTTATAGATCTTACGAAGTCACTTAAACACACACACAAAAAGATGTGGATTTGTACGCCATTTTAAGCGAATACAGCCTTTTCCATTCATCTAATAAAGCTTCCTGTGAGAAAATAACCTGCTCTGCCATCCAATCCTGGTGCTTCTTCTTGCTAAATATCAGTCTGCCCTTGAATTTTTCTTCTTCTTTTCTTAGAGGAAACGTGGCAAGCGTCCAAACATCTCAACCGCTTTTCTCCACTAAGCTCTGCACTGGTGGCAACCCAATCCTTTAGCAGAATCTTCTTTTTCAATGTGCAGTACATGTGCACAATATGCACATTTTTTAAAACACGGTCGGATATGTGTGTTTAAAAAAAACGCACAGTATTTTCTGTTAGTTTTGTATTTTATTAATGCTACATTTAATCTTATGTCTTTATGTTTTTAACACCTTAAGAACTTTTTGTGTGGACTTGTATGTTACACCTGAATTTCCCACTTTGCAGGGCACTAAAGGCTGTTTCTGTTCTATTTTGTTCTATTCTTGAGGGAAATTTGCTGACCACATCAGCTCAGAGTCCAAAAGCTTCAGCGTTGTCTCACTGAAGCGTAGAAGGTAGAGCACATCACTCTGATTCTAAAGTCATTCTCAGAGAACAGACTTTAAAATACTCTTGCTAGTTTATAAATCGTTGAACAGCTTAGCAGCCAAAATGCATTAAAGCTCTGTTGTTACTGAATAAAACCTTACGGACTTTTCTGCATCCCTAGAATCAGAACCAAACACGGAGAAGCAGCGTTCAGCTTTTATGCTCCTCTGATCTGGAACAAACTCCCAGAAATTCATAAAAAAACAAAAAAAACACTGAGTTCCCTTTAAATCAGATTTAAAAGCAGCACCTGTTTAGTGCTACCCTTGATTAATATTTATCAGAACATCAATAATTTTAGTTTGTATTCCGACTATTCATTACTTTCCTTTATGATGCCACAGCAGTGAAATATTTGCACTGTTGTCTTCATGACCTTTTTTTTATTTGATTACTTTTTAGGAGACAGTTCTCACACTTGCTGGACTTTTTTTTTTCTTTTTTTTATGTGTGTGCCCTTTCCTTTGGCCGGATCCGCCTGAAATCTTTCAAGTTCTTGACGGTTTAATCTATTTTTGATTTGGGTGTAATTTTACCGTCAAACAAAAAAAAAAAAAAAACAAACAAAAAAAAACGTCCTCACGTAAAACCACGATTGATACAAGACAACGATTACAGGATGTGTTGCCTCTGAGGTAACCAGCTGCTGACAAAAGAAGAAAGATTTCAAGCACCACTCCCTATGAAGTAAACATTCCGACACCGCCGTGTTTCACACAGGCGATGTTGCGTTCAGGGTTATCATGTACCGTTAGTTTTACGCCACACTTTTGAACGTAGGCCTAGAAAAAAAAAAGAAAAAAAAAAAGCAAATTTAGTCTGTTCTGACCAAGATTGTGGCCTTGATTCACTGGAATTTACCGCCAGCCAACAACTGAAGCAGTTATCTTTTCATTATTATTATTATTAGTCTAAAAACTTTGCGACACAACTGTAAATGTAACATTTAGTGTTATATAAACGACATGACAGCTCGCGCGTACCGCTGCGTACATGTCGTCCGCTTCATGTTCTAGTGTCTTTGATCCCGAACGACATCAGAAACCCCACCAAGGAGTTTCTCTGCTGAGCGAATATCCACGAGGCTGAAGTGACTGACGTTTTTAGATCCAGCGTCGCGTGTGCATCTAAAAGATTTGTTTGACATGCAGCCTCCGCCATTATGAGTTCCATCTTTGTGTTCCTTTGTTTTAAACATTAAAAAAAGAAGCCCCTCTGCCCCCCACCCACTCCCTCTTTTTTCTCTGTTGGCCGTTTGAGTTCTGCTTGCTGTCAGTAAACCCAGCATGTTATGGACTCCTGGAGAGTGTTGGATTTTAATTGCGCTGTGCTTGGGGAGACGCAGCCTATTGCTGCAGAAACAGGCACTTGTGCGAACGCAGATACATTATTACCAAACATGTTGTTTCTGTGGAGTGCTTCGTGAAAGCGGTCGTGCCTCTCGAGCTGTTTCGCTCCTTGTCATTTTTAGTGATTCGGCTTGTGAAGCTTTGGTGTATTTTGTCGAGATTGTCAAAAAGAGGAGGCACATGCTTGCGGAAATCACATGAAAAATGATATATATTTTATGGCAATAAAATCCATTAAAGGTGTCTATATTTTACATGAATTTGGACCCCATTTATTCCGATGCCTCTAAAAAAAAGTGTGGCACAACTGCAAAAGGCCATTATTTAGAAAAACAGCCAAGCGTATAGTAACTCTGGAGGAACTACAGAGATCTGTTCAGACGTCTTCTGTGTCCTGTCAACACACTGGCAAAATGAAAACCAGGACAATTATTACTCATGCAAAGTGGTACATCATGGATAAAGTACTATATTTTTTAACGTTATTTTCAGAAAGCAAAATTGGATTTTAAGCATTTTTTTTTGTCAGTGTGTGGCATTTCAGTGCTGACATAAGGTGTCTGTGAAATGTGGTTTTTATGTTGTTGTTTTTCTACCTAATGTGGTTCTAATGCTAAAAATCGACAGAGGTTTCATAAATCCCAGGCTGTGTTTTAGAGAAATCATATCCAGTGTAAGTTAAGCCACTGAGACTGGACCAGTGTAAGTATCACAAAATTTGAACCGGACATACAGCACTGAAAGTAGGGGAAACCCTTTAATTTGATAACAAATGTACAAATTTAATGCCACTTTTGGGGATGCTAGAGGTGTGTGGACATGGTTTTTATTAATGCTTACACTGTAACAACTCAAGAAAAGAAAAGAAAAAAGGTTACTGGTAGTGCAGGAGAGACTTTTTTGAAGTCAATAAGAAATAAAGCGGTCTAAAGAAGTAATGTCTGAAATTAACTTTTGGCTGGAAAGTGACAGGAAATGAACGCCGCTCATTAACCTCATCACAACATCGCCGAGGTAAAACATTAGCGTTAGCATTATGCTATGTGGATGAATGGAGCTAAAAACAGAGTAATTCTTGAAGAGAACGCGTCGTAAGTAGCCAAAGCACAGGCACATATACTACGGTTTTTTTCTATGCGTTTGTTTTTATTATTATTATTATTTTCATCAGTGAAAAAATTTGCGAAACCACGAAACATGGTAACATTTTTATGCATGCAGCACCACGTCTGTTGGCAATAAAACAACTCTCTCTGTCTTCATAAATGCATTAAAGTGGAGCGACTCTTTGACATGGGCGTTTCGGTAAACAGCCTCGTGGTTTTGTGCGACAGCAACACTTCAGGCGTCTTTTAACTATTTTTCACTCAGACCAACAAAGTGTGAGTCACGTGTACAAGGCTACACAAAGCAATTACCACCATACGTACGGCACAGACGGCAATTGGGCAACAAAACAAACATCTTTGTCTACTTCTCAAAGGCTCCACTAACCCCTTTCAATAAAAGTGACTCATTAACACTAAGTTTCAAATGACAGCTCCGCGGTTAAAACAAGGCTCCCAGAGAACTGGAAGCAAAAACCGTGACTAATAAGCAGTTCCGCATTTGCTCCGCATATGTCAGTGAATCACTCCGGAGTAAGCAAGCCTGACACAAACTCGGGGAGCTTAAATCTCTATCTTTGCGAAACGTTTTGGCTGATGGATGCGTGTTGTCAGAGGCAGTTGAGATGAGTTTCGTGGGTTTTGGATCAAGGCCACCGCGACGGGAAAGCCTCTCTCGGCAGTTCCTCTTCTCGGAACTGTCAGGTGGCGCTTCTCCGGTTCGAGACGGTGTCCGCAAAGAGACAAAAACACATTCGCTTCAAAGTACAAAGCGAAGGACTCATGTGAGATGCGATGCTGTTACTCAGACAGAGGGACTTTTAGACTCTTGTGTGCAGCAACCATGGTAGAACAAAGAAGGGGAAGACAGAAGGTGGAAAAAATACATATTCAGGGGAAAACATCAATTAAAAAAAAAAAGCAACTTATCCAATAAATCCACATGTGTATTGTCTGCTTTTTTTTCTATGTGCTTTAGTTATCCACGAAGAACGGGACAGGGGGAAATAACGCTATGAGTAAAGACTGGAAAACATGGTGGTGCTAATAAAACTCATGTTGCAAATATTACTGCTTTTATTGCTTTCTTGAATAATGTATCAACGTTTGAGGTAAAATTAGAGCGCACACATATCGAAAGTATACATTAGAGCACCATCAGTCTGAGAGAGAGAGAGAGAGAGCTTCCAGAAATCCACTTAACCAAACTCTACCAGCTCTGCTGCTGCCCGCTTCCTAATGGCCTCAGAAGATGTCATTTGTGTCTGGAAACTAAAGCACACCCAAACTCAGAGGGTTTTGGTTCCAAGCTGAAAAACATGCTGGATTTGGTAACTTTGGTCAGTGTCAGTGGAAAATAAACATTACCTATTTGGCCCACAGTCATTGCTGCGTAGCTAAAAAAAGAAAAACTAACACTGCCCATCAAGCTGGAAGTATCATCTCCAACAGTGAAACTTAAATACAGGAAATCCTGCAAGAAAACCACTTACAAACAACTTCCTGCAAAAAAATCGAAAGAAAAAAAAAAAAAAAACTTGACCAAGACTACAGCCATAAACAGAGCTACCCTGTGTTGGTCTATGACATCAAATCCCTACTAAATAGATAAAGTGCAAAGATTAGAGGGATGCATTACCTTCTGCTTACTCTTTTGAAGGTAGTTTGTTACACAAAGGAAATCCAACAACAACAACAAAAAGGTTTGCAGTTTATCCAGAACACTGCAGCAAGAGTTTGAAGAATAAAAACAGAAAACTTTGTTCTATTTCAGCTTCTCTTATTTAACTCCCCATTGAATCAATCCACAATAGAAGATAAAAGATTCCTTCTTATACATAAAGCCTCCAATTATCAAGCTCAATTGTACGTCAGCGATCATATTGTCGTGTATGTTCCCAGAAGAGCACTTTGCTCTTATTTCTCTCTCTCCAAGACAAGGGAATAAGCTGAGTTCTCACAGCGACTGTCTACAGGAATCTGGCGTAGAAAAAGATTTGCTCATTTCTCCTTTTCAATATCTTCTATTCTGATCATTTTGTTGGTCAAAAAAAAAAAAATCTTGCATCCATATTCTAACGATAGATGGTGTGTACACACATAGATACACTCACAACTAAAAAGAAAGAGTTACAAGATGAAACGTTACCTATATATATATATATATATATATATATATATATATATATATATATATATATATATATATATATATATATATAAATTAATTGCAGTTTTTACACATTTTTGTTGTTACTTTAGCATTAGATACTTCAGCACAGCGATCGATACAGCTGTGTGTGTACCAGTGCTCTACTTAGAAAATATATTTAAAAAATTGTTCATTCTGACTGGCCTAAAACATAATATCAAAACTAAATGCCAGGAAGTGAGAAAAAAAAATCTAACATCTTATTAGACACCTTCTGGCATTTCTTACTTGACTGACAAAAATGATTGTCCTGGAAGGAAACTCTGTAATGTCCTTGTTACCGAGGCAGGCACATGACGGCGGAAAGTAATCCACAAATGTCGACTTTCTATTCAATATGCATGCCAGATCTCACACTTCTTAAAACACTAAAGCTCATTAGTGTAAAACATTTTTTTTAAAAAGTGCATTAGAAAAAAAGGTGCGACAGCATGAAGGTGGATGCACCATGAGTATTTTTAAAGAAATGTAATTACAAAAGTGTGAATTTTTTCAAAAGTGGTTGATCAAATGACTGCTTTTCTTACCTTGAGTTATGTTGAGTACATAACTTTACCATTGAGGTACATAACACCTCAAAGGTATTGTTAAGTGTCTGGGTGTAGAAGAGAAGAAGATTTTAGTTGAAAAAGTAAAATATTAAAGTCGATAAAATAATTTAAACGCTACTTCATGAGAGTTCTTAAAACTTTGAGATTTGGCCTTCCTATAATCCACAGTTATTTACATGCCGTTAGTCATGTGATTCTACAAAACCCACACATATCAAATGAGCCTTAATCATCTTAAGTCACAAACTCGACCTGTTGAGGCA
The DNA here is from genome assembly GCF_051168715.1 of Poecilia mexicana. Taxonomy (NCBI): domain Eukaryota; kingdom Metazoa; phylum Chordata; class Actinopteri; order Cyprinodontiformes; family Poeciliidae; genus Poecilia; species Poecilia mexicana. The sequence goes on along the minus strand of NW_028263382.1, from coordinate 28,688,616 downwards.
AAGCATGCGGTCAGCCCTCTCTACTTTGATACCCTTACGTAAAAGTAGCAAACAGATTCCACATGTGTGAGATGTAATCCCGGTGTAAAACCGGCTGGTATGCGCAAGTCTCGGACATTTCTTACATGACTCTAGTGAACAGACAGCACAAAAAAAGAGAAGAAAAGTCAAGGTACACGGGAGACAGCTCAGGGATAAAGTGGTGGACAAGTTCAAAGCAGGACGAGGTCATAAAACAAGACACCGAGCTTTGAACATCTCGCAGAGAACTGCTCAATCCATCCGTCATCCAAAAATAGAACAAACACAAAACAACCGCAAAACCTACCGAGACAAGGCCATCCGCCTAGACTGAAAGGCTGGGGAAGGAGAGGATTAATCAGAAAGAAAAAAAAACAGCCAAGAGGCACAAGTGGGAGAATATGTTGGCAGGACAACTATTAGTCATGGACCTAAAAAGAAAACTACAAACAAAAAATAACTGAAGTCTTGATGGAATAGTAGCGCAAAAATAGGCATTGTTGGAAAAAAAAAAAAAAGAAAAAAAAACATTAGATGTCCTGCTTGTGCTTTGCTGGAGGTCAGCATGTGGATGAAGGTGGAGTGGTCAGATGAAACCAAACACAAACATTTTGACTGAGAGGCAACATTTTAAAGAGGGGAGGAAAACCAACTGCGAACGCCCCTCCCGTCCTGTGGTGGCAGCACCGGGCAAGAAAACGCTGTGAAAATGAAACACAGTTGAAATATTTCATTAAACGATCCACTAAACAACCCACATATGGATTTTTTTTCCCCCCACTTCTTTCCTGTTTAAAATCGTTCATCTTGTGCTCGATACAGTTCGATAAGCCTCAGAGAAAAGATCCTTCATCGAACGTCGAACGGAAGTCCGACAGTTTAGGGAAGAAGCTTACAGGTCTCTATCTTCAGTCTACGATTTTGGCAGAATGAAAAGTTGACCTCAGACGTGTGATTAGTGAAGTGTGCTCCCAGTTAATGTAAACAAAATTACAGCTGATCTTCTGCCTCCTGTGTCTCCACTGGGAAAACGGCCCTTTCAGCTACAGCGTGCGCCATCAGCACTCAAGCTTTGAAAATAAACTAGCCGTATGCGATTGCACAAACATCGGTTGTTCTTTTCATGCAGCACTTATTCCAACTTGTAACAATTTTTTTAAAGTAATAGATGTGTTTTTTGTTTTTCATTTCCTTGCTAAAAGGAACCACTCGTCCTAAATCTCCTTCTTTAGGGCCCACAGGCGGTAAACGAATGTGCTTCCTCCTCTCGGCGTGTACGTCCCCTCACACCTGCTTGAGAACGCGACAGGAAGCGGCAGCAGCAGCTGCTGTCGCTCTTCTTACATGCAGGGGGTGCAAGTTAAACTGAAAGGACGTGTTTCAGATGCGCAGGTGTCTCGTATCAGGAAGGGGTTTGTCAGCTTGTTTACTCGATTTCCTCCCTTTTACAAGTACAGTCAGACACACACACAAACACATTTTCCTGTCCCTTTAATGTCCTTCCCATGGTGAGCCCTGGAGGTCGGGAAGGTCAAGTTGTTTTGCTGCAACAACAGCTTTCATCTCAGGCTTAAAGCGATTATTTCCTGGACCGATTCATGCTGCTTCGACTCAGTGTGTGTCACTCCCCAGCAAGAACAAGGGGTCTTCGGCTGCGAGGAATTTGGCGGACGGTGTTGCATTTATGTGTGATTGATCACAATCGTCTGTCCGTGTCATGTCTGCGGCGCAGCGAGGCTTATTCGTTAGGCCTGCAGCCTGTTTTCTTCGTGAGCTCTCAGCAAAAACAGAAAGACGTACTCTCACAGCTCAGTGTCACTATCACTCAATCAGTCCCTCCACGTCAAGAGCACCTCGGTAATCAAGATTAATAATGTGAAGGGTAATATATTTCAGTAATTCCTTTCAAAATTTAAGAGTAAAATATTAAATCGGTTTATTATACAGGGAAGCCGATCAAGATTCCCAAAAGTAAGTTGGATGAATCGACAAATTGCAATGTAAAAAGTGTGTTTTCTCAGAAGTCACGGTGTTACATTAGACCTAAAATGATTTTTTGTGTGTGTGTAGGATGTTGTGTTAGGGCTATGTTACATGCCCTCAGCTGGACGGCTGTTGACTTTGGAGTCGTTGACGCCCTTCACAAAGATGGTGAGCCACAGTCAGTCCTTCTTAAGTTAGGTTGCTTGGAAAGTTGAGTGGAAGAAAAAAAAATTTAAACTGAAAAAGTTACACAAGAAACAATATGGTAACCACACACAGAAGGATTTGCAGTCTCGGCGCTTCAAGAACTATTTCACACATATAGATCTAGGTCATAGACCGTCACTTTGTTGTTATTGTTTTGTTTTTTTGGTTTTTTGTTGTTTTTTGTCAAGCTATTTCTTAACCAGAGACTATATCAGAAGCATCTTACCTGTGCTACAGGGATAAAAAAAGGGGGGGGGGGGAATTTGCTCAGTTGTGCAAAGTTCTTTTTTCAAATCAAAGAAAATGTTGCATTTTCCAGATTAGTTCCCTAATCTGGAACTAGTAAAGTTCCAGATTAGGGAGGAAGAGATAAAAGGCTCAACATCCCAGTTGCTTGAGGTTCAGTCAGAGATCAATTTTAGAGCCACTTCATTTTAGAGCTGATGTTGCTCCAAAGGGATTTCTAACGTCCACAGTCAACACAGTGTTTTATCAGAACATCATAGAGCATTTCATGCTTCCCTCTTCTGACAGGTTTAATGGAGATGCTGATGATTTTAGCTTCAGGAGGCCTTGGAGACGGTCAAAAGCAGCCGTACCGGCTTCAGTGAACGGGTCAGCCATAACCGCCAAAATTAAAGAAACAAGATACTGAAAACTCGTCATTCTGTCTAATGAATCCGTGTAACATTTCAGTTTTTGAATTGAAGAATATTTTTATTTTCAATTCTGTATTGAAAGGAAAATAAAACATTCCCCCCCTTAATTTTAGGAGATATGCTTCTTCAATTCAACAGCTCAATCTTTATTAGAGTGTTTAATGAACCCCGTGTGACTTTTGCTGTCAATAACTTAGCAGGTAAACGTTGATGAGCCTATTTGAAAGTGTGAATTTTCTAAATTCAAGAAATAAAAAGTCACATTTCTCTCACAGAGAACTTCTCACTGGGAATTATTAAAATAATAATAATAATTGAGAATCTGTTTAAAAATGCTCCAGCATAACTAGTGGTTTGACTAATGACTTGAAAGCTTTTTTTTTTCTTCTGCAGGATGTGCATTCCTTAAAATGTTGCGAACACTTCAAAACAGGAGACGTTTCAGCAAAAATGAATCTTCGAAGGACTGAGAAAGAGTCACTGTTGAATCCCGCGACATTTAATTACTACTATCTTTCCGACTCAGCGGCGATGTCACAACTGATTACTGTTCTCTTCCTGTTGAGAAACCTCCTCTGCCCAACTTCTCAGGAAAAAAACAAAACAAAAAAAAAAAACGACTCGAAAGCTTGTTGCTACACAATATCTTGATTTAGACATAACAGCCAAATAATCATAATCATCCTGGTTCTAGGAACAATCGTCAAATAATAATGGATTGCAAATGTTTCATAACAAGCCATTCATAATCTCCACAGAAACATTTTGAAAATTGCTCCTTCGTCATGTCTGATGCACAAAAGAGAAAAGGAAAAAAAAATGCAGCAAAATATCTGGTGCAACAGCTAATCATACCCAGAAAAGACATTTCAAAAGTAATGTGGCGTTCAACCATCATTGATTGCATGGTTGCATGACTAAAAGCTTTTTTGGGAGTGTTTTAGGAAATGAGGTGATGACACTGGATTTTTCTATGCAGTTACGTTCATCTACATTACCACATCAAAATGGAAAAAATATGTAAGTGCAAGACTGAAAAAATGGATTTTCTGTTTGTTTTTTGGAGACAGGAAGATGAGTTTTAATAACATCTATCTATCTATCTATCTATCTATCTATCTATCTATCTATCTATCTATCTATCTATCTATCTATCTATCTATCTATCTATCTATCTATCTATCTATCTATCTATCCAGCTTCAATGAGTTTCTGGATGATGGCCCCTCAGCAGGTTGCAGAGAAACTTCACACATTTTGCTGTCATGAGTTCTGTCTGGATATTCGACAAAACAAGGAGTTTGTTCAAAATGTTTGCTTTATTTGTACCAACCATTTCTCAAAATATACTTTGCAAGCTTTCAGAAGGTTTGAGGTCAGGGTTTAATATTGTCGGCCTGATTCACTCATCGTCAAACAACGATGTGCGTTTTGGGTTGTTAGTCCTGGTGAAACACCAGGTTGTAAGAATCTAGTTGAGGATTTGAGATGAAGTTGGCCAATTTTGGAGGAGGACCAGAACCACACAGAGGAGACCGTTAGCATAGCGCTACCGCCATCATGCTAGACTGTTGCTAGAGTGTCAATGTGTGTTAAAGGGGCAGTAATGTATATCATTTAGATTTACATCACATTATATTATATATCCCCTCATAAAAAACCCGGAGTGTGTTATTGAGTATGTTGTAGAAATCCTTTACTCTCCCGTGGCAGCGCGCGGGCGCTGCCTTCGACGACGAAGCTCCTCCCCCGAGCTGCAGCTTCCAAGCTTCAGAGCTCGGCTCCTTCAGACTAATGGCAGCAGTAATTAACAAACACCTGGTGAAATCTTGTGTATGATGAACTCACTACACGAGCTACTTCTCAGTGCAACTTTGGTAAAAACGTTGTTAAAGAGTTAGCAGAGGAGGGCTGTGATGACTGCCTGGACGAGGAGGAGTAGCTTAAAGAGACAGAGACCCAGTTTCCAGAGAAAGAGACTTTTTAATGTTTCAACATATTAAGACATTTTGCACAATTACACTTTCAACTTTGTAGGAAAACATTGAAGATGGCACCCTTCTGTTCCAGGCTTCAGAGATAGATGGGTGAGTGAATTGAGGACTTCATCTTTGGGATTAATAAAACTTTGTGTGTCTAACAGGACATTGATCCCAAACACACATTTACACTCTGGCAGTTTTTTTACACTGTGCGCAGTCTGGCGAAGTCCCATTGACCTTGCATGCACTTTTATGTAGGTTTTGTGCATGTGTATGTGCGTGTGTGTGTGTGTGTGTGTGTGTGCGCGCTTCAGGGAACTGATGGGACAACCCCCAAACTTCCTCGCTGTCCAACTGTGACATCTGCTGCTCTTTTCCTGAGCATTGCGCTAAGTCCAAGGGAGCATTAAAACTCAATCCATCTTGATACACGTTGCTTTGAAGCTGAGTCCATGGCAGTAAATCAACCAAATCAAATCAACTCCACCTCGCTCAACTCTTGCTTCTAAATTCCGGTGAAATTGTATTTGCACGACTCTGTTGTCTCTCAGCCCTGCTTCGTATTCCTGTGTGCTCTGGGCAGCCAACCAAGCAGATTCCTCTTAATCTCGACTGAATTAAAACGTCACGCAGGTCCAGACTGACTCAGGGACAATTATCCTCGGAGAATCACGGCAGCCTGCGTTAATCTTTTTGGACGAACAGCTTTACTTTCGGACAAAAGTCTGAGTTGGATAACAGCCCCGTGGCTCGTGTGGTCACCTCACTGCGGTGTTCTGGTTTCTCCACTGGGGCATTGTACTGTTACAAGCACTATTTGTCTTAACATGCCAACATGATCCGTCGACCACCTCCGACATTCCTGCACCTCTATTTGGATCTGCACACTCTGTTTCCTCTCCTGTCTCCGCTTCTTGCCAGAATTCTCTGACAGGAAATGTTTTACTCTATTTGACTTTAAACTGTGGAAACAAGAAATCTGCATGAGCTGTGACTGGTTGTTATTTTCCTTTTTCATCTTCCCAAACAGCAAGCGAGCTTATAAGTAGGCAGAATTACAAGAAGAGAGCAGGAGCCTAAGGGTAAAAAAACGCACAGTAAGCCGCATGAACAGATATTTATCGCTTTCTGCTTGACTATTTCTACGTAGTACTTTAAAAAGCTTCTCGTTGATCTGGAATCTGCTTTACGAGTGGAGCTATTGCTATCTAATTCCATGCAAAGAAAGCACAGAAACATCTATTCATAGCTGTCACACCCTTAGGCAAAGCACACTAGTTATTTTTAGTGACTTTCTTTTTTTTTTTTAGACAGATGTTTCTTTACTCTAGCTAAGTTTTTCAAACTGTTCGTCCGTGAGAGGGTGTGACGATTTGGGGGGAAAAAAATGATTAAAGATGCTCTTCTTGGGATAAAATCTTCCCCCAGTCAAGGCTTATGGCTCGTCGCTGCCCTTCTTGAAGAGTGCTTCAGTCTGATAGCGGGGCTGCTTCTTCAGAGATTTTTTTTAAAAAGTTTGCCCAGTCGTGCTTGTCAGTGGTAGGAAAAAACAGTTCCATCGGGTATGCAGAAGACAGATTAGAAAACATCTCGAGGAAGGTTTTATCCCTTATGAAGGGCTGGTTTTTGCATAACTGAGATATTTGCTTCTCGTGTTAGCTGTTTTTATTGAATGAGAACTCTTATATCATTCTCTTTTTGTGTGAAGCTGTTGCCATATTCCAGATAAATGTTTTATTGAGGATCCTTCTCACCCACAATATGATGAATGAGCTCAAATGCAGCTCGTTATTCAGTACCTTGCAAAAGTTTTTAAACCCCAATATTTTTCTTGTGAGCACTAACTTCTACGCATTTCATCTGGGTCTTAAAGCTGTAAATAAAAGAATAGATGGCTTTTAACCTTTTTTTTTCTGAAATGTGTCTGTTTCCAGATTTTTTTTTTTTTTATACCCCCAAAATAAAGTTGAATTTGATCAACTCCTGTAGGACGTCCAGTGGAGGAGTGTAAGGGAGTCTTGTATGATCACTGTACAGTCCGCTGTCTGAAAATGGAGCTTATAGTTCACCGCGAATCTACGAAGACTGGCAGCACAGGAAAACACAGCATCCATCTAAATAACTCAAGGGAGTGAGCTAGAAAGTTAACGGCAGGATTCATGTTTTATTAAGTTATACAAACCGTGTAAAAAAATTAAAAATAAAATAAAAGAGCCTGTTTTAGTCAGGAGAAATTCAGCTTAACTGAGTTCTGCTGTCACGTTTCCCCTCGGTTTTGATCTGTAACTTTAAAACGACGTGCTAAGAGAAAATCATAGGTGGAAATAACGATCAGGAGTCGGATATTTCAAATATTAATAAACAAAGTAAAATGAAAAAAAGGCTGTGTATAAAACAAGATATATGTGTTTGGATGGTCCATGGAAACTAAAGCAAATCTGGGTTGCACAATTGAGTGGTGAGAAAAAAGTCATCGCTCAAAGAAGGGAATAAATGATCCTGTTTAAAGTTCGCCACAGTAGGGGTCATAATAAAAGTGAGAGGTTCTCTGATCAGGTGAGGAAAAAAGGGTGGTATCCAAACAACCCTGCTCATCACCCTGATCCCCCATCCATAGAGGAAAACATGGTGGTAGCAGCATCATGCAGTGGGAATGATTATTTTAATCAGGGACAGGGAAACTAGAAAAAAGTGACAGGAAGACGGGTGTAATTAAAAACAGGGCAACATCGGAAGTTTGTGGTTCACAAGAACTCAGTTTCAAGCTGACTTGGTTCCCGCTGGACGGTGAATAGATGACAAGTCCACTTAAGCATCCATCCATTCATCCATTCATCTATTCATCCATGAATGTACAATTTGGAAATTGGGTTGTGGCAGAAAAAGCGACAGGAAAACTTAAGCATGCCTCTATCCAGCAACATGCTTGAGGTTGTTCTGAAGCCAACAAATCTTAACATACATCCACCCTCTAATGGGTAGAAAGTATATTTGTTGCTGAGACAGAGTACAGACCTAATCTTTTTTTTTTTTTAATAACTTTGCAGATGCTCTCTATCCTACCAGACTGATTAGAAGCTATTTTGCTAGTAAGAAAATTTAAAAAATGTAATTTTCTGCATGTGCAAAAATCTTACTGACGGCAAGACCTTGAACCGAATATTCACAAATGCTCTCCATCCAATTTTGAACAAGCTTGAGCTATTCAGCAAAAACAATAATAATAATAATAATAATAATAATAATAATAATAATAATAATAATAATAATAAGGCAGAAATTTTGTCACAATTCTGTCGATTCGCCAAACATGCAAAAAAGGATTTAACAAGCATGTCTTCCACGTTATGGTTGTTTCATCAGAAGAACGAATGAGCGGTGAGACAGGGCCAGGAGGCAAAAAGCAGGTACTAATGGGTCCTTAATGAAAACCTCCAGTCTGCTCATTAATGTAGACGCACACACACATCAGGGACTCGGCCGCAAAGAAGGAGGGCAAGACTCAACAAACATGCAAGTGTAAAAATACACTTGGAAAGGAAAAATAGATGGGCTTGTCACATCGTGTCACTTTAATGCTCCTCTTTAATCTCTGCTCTCTTCCATCACATATTAAGGTCTTTCAGTGTGACGGGAGAGAAAACAAAACAACAGCCCATCATCGCCAGCTTTGCTTCATAGACGCTGACACAGGCTGCACAGGTGCAGCTCTTCCCCCCCCATCCTCTCAGTAACCATCCAGGTGAATTACTCTCTGCTGGTTGTTTTCTTGACATTTTTTATGCTTTCCCTGCTAGTAATTACTTCCATTAAGCCAGCTACGCCAGACGAATTCATTATGCTGATTAGAGCAGGGAAGCTTACTGGCAAAGAGTCTGAAGTCTTTCAGCGAGGTGGTCAATGAAACAAACGACCAATTTTACACATTTGTTAGCAATTGCTGTCCCTGTGGGAATTCATCCGTGGTTTGTCTCAAACTCTCCAGGATGGTGTGTGTTTAAGGGCTCCACAGAACTGCTCCAGAGTCCATTAAAAATAAATAAATAAACGAGCAGCCAGAAGGCATAAATTGGGTCAACAAGGAAACGCTGTTAGCTATCTCTGCTTGTTTTAACATATTGGCTTCGGGCGACTTTTCGATGTCCAGTCCTGAGTGATCAATTATGAGCTATATTCGAGCCAGGTCTCAGTCGAGCCTGCCACAGTGCGACAGCGCCATCTGGTGGACAAACTGGGAACTGAACATCATTTAGGTGTTCTGTTGTGCCTCGGTTCCTGACTGTAAAAACCTGCGCAACACAAAAGCCTTTCCACACTTGCATACATATTTTAATGAAGAGAATAGGTGCATTGTTTTGATTTTGCCATCTGATAGGTTCATGTCAACATTTGCCCCTCAAATATTTGTAAATGTTGCATCCTCCTTGTATAGCTTTACTTAGCTACGCGATGTGGTAGTGCATTGGAGCACCATGCAGACTTAACTCGTACTACTTTAGATTAATTACTAATTTAGAGTAAAATATGGTCCTCCAAGTGTAAAATTTCGATATTTAGCTGACTTTCGTCACATATTTAAGGCCAACATTATTCACACCCCTGGCTTGACTTTTAAGGTTGTTTTTATTTATTAAAGCCTCAAGTTGTTTTCTGACTGAAAATGACTCCCTATAGACAACAAGTCAATGTGCGAGGCACATAATTGTGACGGGGGAAAGCAGTATCTAAAAAGTCAGAACTGTATCTTAGATTTTTGCTGTTTACTTCTTAGCTGTGTTGTTGATTGTTGTCACAATGGATGGACCATCCAATGTTGTTGAGACCGAAAGCTTCTCCTTCTTTCACAGAAAATTAAGGCAACATCCCTGTGAAAAGGCCAAGCAGGCTTTTGTGCTCCTTACTCTGAGGAATTGCTTCCTCTTTGGTCAACATTCATGGAAATTAGCAGGATGTTATGTTCACTGCACTGTCTGAAGTGAGGCTTTCCCACTGGCCACTAAGGGTTTTTTTTATCGTCGATTTCTTCTTCACTTCTTACAAAATACTTTGTATTTACTGTCTTTTTTCTTCTTCTGTCTGTTGTTACGTAGTGGGGGTGAGTGGCATGATTGGGCCTCAGTTTAGGTCTGTCTGGTAATTGTTCTACAAGCTGAAGTACATCAGGCCATGAAATGCTTGACATGATTGCTGAAGATCTTTGGGAATGTAACCTTACCATTCCAGTCTGCCCTTTTCCTCCTCAAAAACTACCTTGATAAGTTCTGCTACTGCTAAACAGAGAGTAGACAAATTGACATACTAAAATGAACTGTCAGTGACATTACGCCATGTTTCAGACAAGAAATGTGAGCATTGGGAGCTTGTTTTAGTTTGGATGGATTTGCTGTTAGCAGAAAAGTAGTAATAATTTATTTAAAAAACTAAAAAAAATGTGGTTTATAGGTTCTTAGTGTCTTACAGAATAGATTTGGAAGGTTTTGTGAAGGCTTTTTGGTAACACTTCATTTGAAGGGGTGTGCATAAGACTGACATAATACTGTCATAAACATGACATAACACCTGTCATGAACTTGAAGGAGTCTCTGTGAATGGCTGTGACTGTTGTCATGAAGTGTCACTCGGTAAATAATGGCCCTTTTAGTGCAAAGTCGACACTTTTGATGCAAGTTTTCGTACAACTTTGCACTGAAAGTGTTATTATTTATCGAATAGTTCAATGTTAGCAATTCTAATGGGCTTTTAATGCAACTTGTAGAACAACTATGCATTAAATGTGTCATTATTTACCAAATGACACTTTATGACAACAGTCATAAACATTCATGAAGACTCCTTCAGGTGTAATGTCATGTCAGTCTTATGAACACCCCTTCAGATAAAGTGTTACTGGGTTTTTAGTGTATTGGAGGAGGCAAAATACTGGGTAACGTTTTTTTTTTTTTTTTTTTTTTCAAACCATCTATTTATATTTTATTCTGAATCTTGAGGAGTCCTGAGGACTGTAAGTTAGTGACTGTTTGGACCCTTTATAGGAAGTCTCAATTCTGCCTTTAAATTTCGGCATCTTCTGTTTGCGTTGGAGGATAAAATACGGTTCATTCACGTCGGACGTCAGTGGTGTGTTTGAAAGCTGTACATTACATGTTTAGGTTTTGCTGATCTTGGCACCACAAACAATAACTTCTGCATTTGTTTTGATATTTCTGACTTACTGCAATAACACTTTTACTGTTAATTTTGCATTTGAAGGAGCAAACGTAAACACCACATCTTCCCAATTTACCCCCTTGAAAAACTAATTCTCAAAAAAAATTAAAAAAATCCAAGGACATTAGTTAAAATATAGCAAACTGGAAAAAAGTTTAATTAAAATAACCTTTTTAGCAATCTGCTGTTTAAAAAAAAAAGCCATCCCACTGTGTGTTTGTTTTGTATCATTGTCACGTGAGCAATTCAACCTTGGCTTTGCTTCTCTTTTTCTTTTTTTTTTTCTCTTTCTGCTTCCTGGAAGTAATGCAGAAGCATGACATTGAATGCAGCAAAACAATCAAACCCACTGCAGAGATTCTCAAATTGATCTGAAATAAAGTGAGAGCGCGCATGCAGCACGGCCTCTCAGTGAAACACTGCAAACACGCGGCATCAGACGAGTCACAGGGCAGGTGTGCTTAGAAAACACACACTACATATTGATTTATTTTTAACGAAAGTGCCTTTAAAAAAAGTGCTATTCCTCTAAAACCCAGACCAATTTCATTAAATTCAGTTCAGTTTCCTTTCACTGCTCCAATTCACAACAAATGACATTTCAAGGCACTTCCCAAGAAAAACAGGTCCAATCCATTTCCAGTCACAGCTGTCCTCTGCCCGTTTGCAGTTTGGTACTCACAGGTTCGTCTATTTGCGGATTTTTCTGTGGAACGTTGCTCCTAATTATTTGTTCTGCATGTAGTAGGAGTTTAGTTAGGAAGATAAAAGAATGATGAAACTAAAACTACTGAAGGAAAAACAGCAAAACGCAGTCAGATTCAACTTTACACAGCGATCCTTGAGAACCTGTGATTATGCGGTTCCTCCTGCAGAATCCTGAATAATGTCAAGGTCAAGGTTTAGTCTTTCAGCCGTTCAACATGATGAAATCACTTGAATTTTGGATGCAAAGCTCCTGGACATGGAGCGTGTCTTCTCTCTGATGTTGCCTGCCTCCTTCCAATATGAAGTCTTTTTCGTAGTTGTGAGATTTTAAGGGTCCCCGTGATATCAAAGGGTAAAACTCCTCCTGTCCCTGCTGCTAAGACTGAAGTGGGTCAAAATGCAATATACTGTTGTGTCAGTAGTTGTACCTGCCTACAGTATTCAGTCCTTCATGACAGTTTATAGAAAACCTCCCTATTTGTGGAAAGCATATCATAAATATTCAACAGAAAATCTGATCAGGAAACTGAAATATCTAGATGGGATATTTAACATACTGTTGACTTTTGCTTTTGCCAGCGGTGCCATTAAATTTCAATGGTGCTGATTGGCTCTACCCGTAAGCATAGAAATAAAGAAGGCTGCAGAAGTCCTAAGATGGTTTTCACTGTGTATATTAAGGTATGTTTGGTATCTGGTCTATTAAAACTTTTTAGTTAGAAGCGATTTTCGAGACGGTTTCATGTTTTTTTTTTCCATGTTTTTTTTTTTTCATGTTTGTTCTGACCATAAACCTGACGCATAACCCTAAAAAAACCACGTCTTATGGGCCCATAAGGAGCAGTCACTCACCATAACATAATGTGTGTTGGAAAAACGGTCTTTGCACTGTATCAGACATGAGCCCACACACACACACACACACACACACACACACACACACACACACCTACACACACCTACACACGCACACACACACGCACACACACACACACACACACACACACACACACGCACACACACCCCTACACATACACACACACACACACACACAAACAGGCACACACACACATGCACATTAGGGAGATGCTACGGAGAGCAAATGGCACATTTTCCACTCATTTAACCTGTCTAAATGTGGTTAGACGGCTGTATATGGCTTGCAAATCACATGCTGTCCACTTGCTTGTTCTCACTCATTTCTACCAGGTGGTTTAAATTTGTTCCAGTTCAAGAAAAGGCCTACAGCACTTCTTCTTCTTCTTCTTCTTCTTTGTTTTTTTTGTTTTGTTTTTGAAAATTGTCACCGCTTGAGAAACACTAATACTAAAAATAATTATCTGATAACTTGAGATGATATTCCACTATATTTAGAATGTTTTAAGTTGAACTGTTATGAATTAGAAGTGTTTAAATTGTAAAAAAAAAATACTCTGTTTATAAGAAGACGAATTAGTTTGGTTTAGTGGCTGAAAAACTCGGTTGGTCTTGATATAAAACTGCACAGCACTGTGTTTGTATTTATCCAGAGGAACAAGAACAGGACAAGAGAAAGAACAGAGAGCAAAAGGTGTTTGTCTTAGACCACAAACTCCAACATTGTTTCCTTGGAAACAGATGCTGTGAATTCAGAGCAGCCTGACAAGAATTTCTGACAGTCGGGGTAGTTCGGCTCTAAATGACACATGCACACAAAAACAGGGATTTCTTTTTTTTTTTTTTTTTTTTTTTTTTTTTTTTTTTTTTTGTTTTGCCCCCAGTAATTTTGTTAACCATTTTCAGAAAAAAAAGCTGTTTATGACTTTAAATTAAATATATTACTTCACCTGGATAACTATGTACATGTTACAATCCCTCAGGCACTCTTCGTGTCACATTTTTTGTGACATTTCCACATATTTATCTTCTTCATTTCAAGGCGCACTCACACACTGAAATCACACAAAATCACTACAGTATTCTGAGCCAGAACTAATATTAACCAAAAATATATATATTTTCTTGTTGTGAATGGAATTTTAGATTTATTTGTGCAGACAGGCCTAACAGGTTTTCTTTCAGAGTTCGTCTTCCCATCATCTCTGATCATCTTCCGTGTCCCTAATGAAGAAACGTAACATAATATCTCCACCATGTTTTACTGGGGCGATTGTTTTACGTTCTGGAATTATGTTCCACTTTACTTTGGCTCACCATAGAATCTCAGTAAAACACTTTGTGGTTGTTCTCGAAAAAGATGTGAAAATTATAAAACAATCACAACACACTTTTAGAAGGTGGTGTCTGCTGTAGGTGGAAGTGTTAATCTATTATTTGATCAATAAGACTGTGGGTTCAATGTTTTGTTTTATTCCACTGGAGTGCTGGATTGTAGACACACTTCAAATTTCGCATTGATTACATATTTATATTTATTTTACTTAAGCTTGAAAAGTTTTGGATGGGAGAGCAAATACACTTACCAATATAGGGCAAACTTGGATTTCCAAACTTTAGACATTGTTTTTTTTTTCCTTCTTTTTACTAAAATCAAAGTCAAATAGTTCAAATACATAAAAATGAGCCTTTTCAGATTTGTCATCTTGCGCCAAATGCCTGCTAAAATATAAATCATGTCTACCTTCTTCTTTCTGCATTTTATGTAAAGAAAAAAAAAAGTCTAACTTAGCTTCAACAAATAAAGATAAAAATTGTTTTTGGAGGCCTGTTGGCTTCCCTGGGAGCATGATGAAACAGCAGGGCATTTTAGAAACAAATAAAAATTGTGAACTCTTCCATTAAGCTGAAGATGAGTTTTCATCCAGTCACGATCCACAGTTTGGAAAACAAACAAAATAAAAACTTTACAAACAGAGTGGGAGACATTTAGTCAGAATTTAGATTAGACTTTTATTGACAAATCCCCTTCGTTTTAATCTACCACCTCAAATAACAGACGCTGCTTTATTCATTCGTTTTGCAGATGTGAATATGTTGCTTGTTTTTAAACTCATCCCTGCTTGAAATCAATGTTCTGTCAATGTTAACACACATGTAAAGGTTGCAAAAAGCTTTGCAGGTGCTATTTCGTTATGTGCCGTTCCCCTAAAGATCACCTCAGCAGAGGATTAAGGGGTTGGTCATTAAAAATGCATGACACTAACTATTCATTTTCCTTTCCTCATTCACTTTTAATTCCCTCTTTTATGCAAATATAATCTTCCATCCTATCGCTGTTTCTGGGGCTTTCTGTCAAGTGCTGCTTCATTAATAGTTGATGTAACTTAGGATAATGATGCACTGAAACACCGATCGTCCTGTTCTCTCTCTCTCTCTCTCTCTCTCTCTCTCTGTGTCAATCTGAATGCATGAGTGAGTGTGTGTGAGAGTGTGTGCGTTTGAGTGGGCTTACAAATCAGGTGTGGGTGGATTCAGGGTTGATAAAAACACAAAGTGCACTCAGGCGATGCTACGCTTCAAAGAATTTCAGATTAATTTGAGATCCACCACCAGGGGCCAGTAAATAACAGGCTAACAGTGATTCGTGCAGAAACATCATTCAAAGGTATGACCACAGAGCACAATACACACAACACCGTGCATTAATCAGGAGTCCGAAGGCTATTTGTTCAACACGGTGCAATCATCTGTCATACAATAACCGCTGCTATTTTATGTTCTGGGTTAAATTTAGGAGAGTTTCTACTTAATGTCGTCCCTACGGCTTCATTTCCAAACTAATATCACAGATGAATGATTTATTAGATGCTGTAAGATGGCTGCAATTCTCAAATCAGGAGCTTGGCCCATTACTTTTAATGTAGCTTTATTTTGTTTGACCTGATGAGACGCTGAATGTTAATTTAAGTAGACTAAAATGCCCCCTAAAGAATTGATTCTATAATAGGAGACTTAATTTCCCACAGTGCGGATGAACGCAACATAACCCTGCAAATACTTTCTTGGGAACCTTGAACTATTAATTTTGAAAAGACGTACCCACGGTTTATTTTAGGGGAATGACACGTTTTTTGGGCACCCCTTGGTAAAGACGTCTAAAAAAATGAATCTTGATTCACAGTCGCATGTTCTAACACAGACAAGTTTTGGTACATTTATTCAGTTGGGGGAAAAAAAAACAAAAGATCCCATGTTGAAAAATATTTGTCTTTTGAACAAAATCTTCAGTGGCACAATTATTGGTATCCCTGGCAATCCATCCGACCGACCATCCATTATCTTATCCCTGAAGGGTAGCAAGGGGTGCTGGTGCCAATCTCCAACGATCAACGGACTTACTTTGGTTTATTCTAACTAATCTAACAGTGTAAGGTGTTACATATTATCAGCAACTTAATTTATTGCTGATAATATGACTTGGCCCTTCCCTGCATGCGGCCACTTTATCTTGCACAGGATCTTGCGGCAGTCTGCTGTCGCCGGCTGCACTTACTTTTCTTTGCTGCCGTTTGTTAGCAGAGTAGCTAACTCTGCTACTCTGCAGAGCCAGAGACTGCAGGAGATTAAATGAACTGATAATTAAGGTTGGCTGCAAACTGGATACTTTTCAAACTATTACACATTATGGAAAACACTCCCCAGTCTCTCCATCACACACTGCACCAGCCGCAGAGTGTCTACGAAACAACAATGCAGATGCAGACGTCTGTAGCGACGGATACAGAACATGTTTCCTAATTATTATGAATGTCACAGTAAGGTTTGTCACCTCTGACTTCAGTAAGGACTTTCTTTTCAGAACTTGAAATAATGTGTATATTGTACTGGGTGTTGCATATTGTGCTGTTTGTAAGTTGTGTTTAACTTTTACTATAAAGCGTATGCTGCAGAACGTGTTTCATTAAATTGATCATATTTTGCAAAATACCAGACGTTTGTATGCTTTAACTGACAGCAATAAAAAAAATCGGATTTTTCTTTTATCTTACAGTCAAGCCTTTAAGAATCTGATAAACATACTTTTTTATTGAACCCACATTTCTGTTTGTTAAAAAATAGTTTTTTTTTTGGTCTGATGCAATGTTCTAATTTTAAAGCTGCAGTCTGTAACTTTTACAAAAACATGTTTTTTGTAGCTCAATTTTTTCAGATTATTGATGCCAAAACACAACATAGTGATAGTTTTATGTCAGATCCTGGTTTGTTTTGGTGATTTGATTATGTTTGATGTTTCTTAGGTCTAGTTATTCTTTCGTGTTAGATTTATTTCCTAATCCCTTCTATGCTCTCCCTCGCCCCCTGTGACACTTTCTCTCTCTCTCACCTGCAATCAGTTAGCCAATCAGTTCTGGTCCATTGTTCCACATTCACTCTCCCAGTAATTAAACACTTCTGCTGCTCTCACCCTTTGCCTTTGCTAGTCCCTCCAGTCAAATCCTGTTTAGTTCCTTGCTGTCCTGCTTTTGTTTCGCTCTGGCTCCCTGTGCTCCCTGTGAGTTTTGAAAGTTTGTCCAGCATTTTTTCATTAAACATTCTTCATAATCAGCTCTCCGCATCTGCTGCTCCTGCGCTTTAAAAACACTTTTCATGACATTTAACAAACATGTAAAGAAATAAATAAACTTTTTTGTTTGTTTTATAAAAGTTACATAATGCAGCTTTAAGTGACAGGTTTTCATTTATTTTAAATGGACAATCATTTATTTACAGAAATAAAGACTTTCAAAACCAACGTGTAATTAATCTATAATGCGTTTCGCTTGGTGATAATGTTCCTAAAATAAAAGAGCTTTTTAATGATATCCTAATTTATTGAGTGGAGCTGCAGTACTGGATCAGTAGGCATGCAGTTTACTTCAAGTCCATCAGATATATGCCACTAAACTGAATATTGCTTTCCGCATATAAACTGCTAGTCTTTTAAAGTTTCTTGAGTTGACGCTGGTTGTCAACTGGCAGTAAATAGATAAAAGACACTAATCTAAATTTTGAACTAAAATTGATCAAATTCATTCCAGATGCTTCATTTAGCATAAATCAAACACAGATTTCAGAGCGATTAGCCACTGTGCTTTAGGTAGGTGGGACCAATTCATTATTAACTGGGTGGAAAGCCGTACTGCATTTTTCTATTACTGCAACTGTATGTCACTTTCTATAAATATTCACCTTAATAACGTCAATAAATGATCTAATGCTGTCTTCATTAGATGCTCCCCCCTCCCGCTGGTGTGTCACCTCTGTCGTTTTCAATCTCCGCGTAAAATCCACACAGAGTTTCTCCTCTATTAATAGATTTCTGGATGCAACTTGTCAGGGTGTTAGCTTTTCATATTTCCTAACAGATCCGTTTTCGTCACGTTTCCTCCCCAGCGCACTTGTCTGTGAAAACCTTACAGACTTGCACTCTCACCTTCCCCCCCCCCACACACACACACGTGAACAAACCATGCACACGACGCACATCAACACACGAGTGAGTTCGCACAAAGTAGGTCACATTAATGTGTGAAATTGCTCTAAGTCTCTGTGTGTGTGTGTGTGTGTGTGTGTGTGTGTGTGTGTGCGTGTGGGGGTGTGTGTGTGTGTGTGTGTTTTGGTTTTCTGTATGCTCATGGGTTATGTTTTTTCGTCCTCTCATGTTCCTCTGCATGTGTCCTCGTGGCCCCGGAGAGAGCTGAATCATTAGGCCGGCTGCAAGTCACTTAGCTCAACTTGGATGTAATTCTAAGGCCTTAGGTCAGGTGCATTCACATTCATGTTTTGCAGTCGTATCACACACACAGAGGACGGGGTAGTTAGATGAGGGTAATTTAATAACACGGGGGTTTTGGAAAAGACATGAAAACCTGTGAATGTGTCCCGCTTAAAGGGGGAGAAAAGGAACAAACACAGGACACTAAGCCGTCACTATTTTTGGACCTCAGAGTCGATGAATGAACACCCATGAACCCTTTTGGGCAGAGTGAGGAGTCCTTCAGCCTGAAAATCCTTGAGCACCACAGGGAGAGATGAGACGAGGATTTACGCGCACAAGCGGACACTCTCTCAAGCTCTCACAGTTTAACTTTTTTTTTCTTTTTTTTTTTTTTCCCACTAGGAGCTTTATTTTTGGTTGGCTGAGTCCACCGCTGCTGTCCCCTCTTTAACCTACAGCTCACAGAACATCAGGCTTATTAATAACTCATCGAACTGCGGCGTCTCTGTGACAAACAAGATTATGATGAACTTTTGCAGGACGACTTCCATTAGGGCGGGTGAAGCGAGGTTGATTTTCTTTTTTAATTTCATTATCGTGTACTTTTGTCCTCTTGCTTTGTGAGCGCCTCTCCTCTCTGACAGTAAATGCGAATGGGAGGTAAATCCAATCCCGTCAGGCTGACCTCTTTCCTTTTCTCTTCTTTTCTTTCCTTTTCTTTTCTTTTTTAAAATAACATCTCTATTTGGTCACAAACACTCTTTAAATCCAATCTAAATCATATTTGTCCTTTCACTACCACTGTAATGAGGCATCCCTGTAGATTACAAACTCTTCAGTCTGTCTTTGAACTGCTACTAAAGAGCGTGGACACACGACTTCCGGTCTGGAAACATCTCCATTAGCTTCCTAACCTAATTTGCAGCAATCTTTAACAGCTAATCACGTACCTATGCAGATTTAGATTAAATGAAAAGAATTGTCTCGGTTATGTAATCTCCTCACCATCGATGCACTTTTAAGAGCACTGCAGTAACACCAAACACAGCCGAACACTGGCGAGGCAAAAATAGAAAGAAAAAAAATATTCTACGCAGACAGCTGCCTTCAGAAGACACATAATTATTAAACAGTGGACTTAATTTAATCTCGGCAAAAAATTCACCTGCTGTGCGAAGGTCTCTGAGGTTTGTTACAGAACAAGATCAATGCAGTAGACAGGCCAGGATTAAAGTCGCAAAATCTAAAGCAGAGGTGATCAAAACATCCCGAGCTTCAAGCGTCGGAAGGAGTTTTTCGTTTGAACTTTTCAAGACTTGATCGTCAAACTTAATCTGACTGGTTGTGTGAAGAGAAAGGATTAAATCGAGATTCTACCAGGAGGAACATGCCAGCTTTGACTTGTTGGAGACATCTTCTTAAAAGCAGGTGGATCAAGTCCAAAAATATCGACGATATCGATACCAAGTTGGTGTCCGTATTAGTTCAATACCAGATTTATTGAATCGTTTTTATCTGTTGTAGTTTCATCTCACAGCTTATAAAATAGTTTTTATTTGTTCTATCGTTTTCTGTTTGTTTGTCATGTCAAGATGTTAATAAAGTATGTTGTAAACACCAATGAACGTAATCCAAATCGTAATCATTTTTGTTAAAATCCAAGTTTTAACAAGATGAACAGAAGAACCCAAAAGAGAGAAGTTTGAGAACATATAAAACTTAATTAACGAAAAGTATCGGTATCGTATCGTATCAGATCTATCTGATCACATGGTGTTGGATTGATGCCAATTATATGATGCGTTGCAAACCTTTAACATCCACAGTTCGGGTGGCTGAATCTATTATATGTGCTCAACAAGTTTTACTCTTATTAAAGGGTTGCAAAAAAAGAGATCTATATTCTAGACAGAACATCCTAAGAAGTCGTAGTTTATTGTTTCCTCTAAGTCATGAAGATTCAGCAAACATGAACAAAAAAAGGTCTTCGGGTCAGATGAGAATAAACTGTTTTTTTTGTTTTGTTTTGTTGTTTTTTTTGGCTACACTGTGGAATTAAACTAACACTGAACGTCCCAGTGAAAACACTGTCCAGCTGGGGCAACTGAATGCTTTAGATCCATATCCACACAAACAAAGTCTAGATTTTAATCTAATTTAAAACTGAAAAAAAAAACAATAATTACAGATGTGCTTTTTGTAATCAGAATGAATTTCAGCAGTTTTGCAAAGAAGAGTGGGTAAAATTTGTAATGACTAGCATTTCACACTATTTAAAACGATTTTTAAAAACATTTGAAAACTGTTAAGCATTCCTCTTCCCTTTTTGGTACTTTGCATTGTTCTTTTAAATAAAATCACCAAAAAAATGGAGATTTGTTAGCGTTCACGTGGATCAAAAGGGCAAAATGCTGGTCACCTTGAACACAAATCCAAACTCATTCATCTATTCATGTGCAGACAGATTTTTTTTTCTAAATCGCCCAGGTTTCTCTTTCATTATTATGCAGATGTAGCAAAATGCCTCTCATGCCAGCGTGCAGTGTCAGTGTTGGACTGACCCGAGAACAGACTCCTGCCATAAATGAAACAGCTGTCTAATGCACCGGCTCCACGTTGGTAGTGTAGCTGCGTTAGACTCCCTCCCCAGATGACTGCCGTGATAGGAAACGGTGATGACGACAGCGCGTAAATCGGCTGCTGGAAACCAGAGAGATGCTCCGGTCACGCTGTGTGCGGTGAACACAAGTGCCTGCCTGCCCGCCTGCCTTCCTGCCAGCCGACACGGTAAAACCAGCGGAACTCCACATCCAGAGGACGGGGAGAGGTTTGGGTAGGCGCGCGTCCCCGGATGGATCGCAAGTAGGGATGGTGCGCTTTCTGATCTTCCTCCCACCGACACCACTGTGATATTTTCTTTTTAATTATATATATTTTTTAAACAAGCTGCAAGTCAAACTTTACAAGCTGACCTGACTCTTTCTAACAGTCAAAACTAAAATCAACCAAAAATAAATAAATAAATAAATAAATAAAATGTCAACGACGCACGAGAGCTCCCCTGCGCCCAACCAGAGCCACCTCTCCACGGCAAGCTCGGACAAAGCGGACCCCTCTGCGATGGAGAGACGGATCCAGCTTCTCCTCTTCGGCTTGTGCGTAACCATCGCCGCCGCCACCTTAGTTGGAGGCGTGTATTCGCTCCTTTCGCTCCTCCGGATGAGGAGGAAAACCTCGCTGTGTGTCATAGTGGCTTCCATGTCGGTGGACGACCTGCTCAGCGTGGTCCCCCTCTCCCTCTTCATGCTCCTGCAGTGGGAGACCCGGCGGGGTGAGGGGTCTGGCGGTCTGTGCACTCTGTCCGGACTTCTTTACGTGTTCCAGGGGGTTTCCAGCAACATGAAGGCGTGCCTCATAGCAGCCTACACTTTTTATGTCACCAAGAGATTCGGCGTGCTCCAGTCCGTCCGCCGGCCGCTGAGAGTCATGTGGGCTATCGGCGGCGTGTGGGCGGTGAGCCTCACCGTGAGCGTGCTACCTTTGTGCGGATGGGGCAGCTTCGCGCCGGCCTCTCTCGGCTGCTTCCCGAAGAGCGACAGCTTTTACACCCTGCTGCTCTTCTCGTTGTATCTCCTGTGCTTCTGTGGCTTTCTGGGTTTCTTCATTCCCCTCACGTATCAGCTGCTGTGCTCCAGAGAGCCCCAGAGGACGTTACTCTACCCGAGCTATCTGGGCATGGCGAGGGGACTGAGCGGCTCCGCTCACCTCTGTGAGCTCCCGTCGTCGTTCTCCCGGGACAGTCTGGACAGAAGTTTCGGAGCGTACAACGAGCTGAGCCCGAGTTCTTGCGGGACGGGGGTGAGGGAGAAGGAGGACAGCGGCCTTTCCCCTGTGTCCGCCGGCGGACGTAGGGGGGCTTCCGTCGGAGATACACCTGTTGTGTTCGCGCAGAAGCGCTTCTCCATGATTCTGGCGGTTCTTCGAGTCATTTTATGGATGCCGATGATGGTAAGCAGAATTACCAAATAAAACAAACACAAAAAAAAAAAAACATCTTTGTAACTTTCTCTACCAAGAAGTACAGTGCTTCCCAAAAGAACCCTCAAAAAACATTTCGCATTTTGTCACATTAAAAATCACAAGCTTCAGTGTATTTCCATATGATTTTGTGTCAGTCTCACACAAAAGCATAATTGCGAAGTGAAAGTAAATTGATAACCCCAAAAAAAATTCTACAGAAAAAGAAAAAGCTTGTGTCTCACAGTGTTGGTCCAAGCATAACCCAGTCTAATTCATAGCCCCCCCATAGTTTCACAGTTGTTGCTAACTTGTCATCACTTCAATAATTTCTGCTGCTTGTCTCTCCTTGAGTCATACTTCATAGTTAATTTAACTGCAAGCTCTTCAATAAATAAAAGTTCCTATCTTCTTTCCTGTTACACTCTGGACAGAACTGCCAGATCAAATTAGCAAGTTAGAGAAATGGCCTATAGATTCCATAATTTATATTCTGCTATGTATTTAAAAAATAATGTTTGTCTGGAGTTGAGGCCCCAAGTGAAGTTATGATTAGGGCCTCACTGAAGCTCAGACCAGCTCTGGACGGGCAAATGTACTCAGTTCCCTTTGAGGCAATATATTTTGGCAATACTTTATTTACTTAATACTTGTCTGATCATATGGGGTTGAAAGTTCAATGACCTATGTAGAGTCTCAGAGTGTCTCCAAGTTGCCTATTAACTAAATTCAGCAGAAAACAGATCAGACCGCCTTGCTGTCAAATTCACTGAGAGCATTCAGCTTGTTAAGGTGAATGAATCTTCATCAGTGCAGACAGACCAACTGCACAGAGTAGCATGAGATTCAGGAATAAGACATTTAAGCAGCACTTACTCCATTTCTATTGCAGTGGCATGTATGTGCATGACATAGGGTGGCTCTAACTTGTAATATATATTCCATAGAATTATTTTCTATTTTATACGAGTGCTACAGTATTGAATGCATCTCAGTAACATATGTGTATATAAAATGAACGAAAACCCATGTGGCAAAATAATCATGTGCTGCTTATTTGCCAAATTAATGAAAAAAGGCTTCAGTTTGTAAGGTATAGAGTAGCAGCCATTGTGCCTACTCTACTGTATAAGCCTGTAATCATGAGCTGAGGTTTATTCAGTCTGTCATATTCAGGTTCTGCAATATCATGTGCTTCATCCTTCTTATGGCCAGGTCATGCAATGTTTGGTGAGAAGGAGAGGTCATTTTCTTGCATAGATTGGCCAATAGAGAGTGCACACACTAACCATACCATACACAATTTAACAAAGTCCCTTTTAAGAAGACGTAAAATAAGATGATGTAAAAAAATTTGAATAATTGGGATGAACTAGAGAGGGCTGTTCAAATACAATAATCATTACAGTATCCTTGAGAAAAATGATTTCAGACAACATGAGTTTGTTTTTGTTTACATGCCACAAAGAACTGAAGCTGTTACAAAAGCTAAAACGGGACCACAGAGTCTACCTGACTCTTTTTTGGTCAGGTAGAATAAACAAATACACAGCGAATTAAAAAAAAAAAAAAAAGAAAAGGCCTTTTTGTTGATGAAGGTTTTGTGTGTGTCCCCCATTCATGTGTCTCCTTCCCTGCCAACTCCTCATGCATTTTGTACGTCTCACTTCTGGGTGAATTAATTCAGCCTTCCCTCTCGCTTTCACAGACTGTGGTCCTCATACGGCATGCGGTGAACGCGCGCAGCTCTTCTCTGGAGACCTTGAGCTTCTTTCTCACTCTGCTTGCACCTGCGGTCACTCCCCTGTTCGTGCTGTCGGAGCGCTGGATCCATATGCCGTGTGGCTGCTTCATTAACTGCAAGCGGGATCCGGCACAGGAGCCTTCAGGTACAAAGAAGCAATCTAACAATCGTGATTGCTCAAACACAATAAAACTTCAAACATGACTCACAGTAGGTTTTAAAAGAGAGAAAAAGAAAAAGCTTTAAGTTTCTCATTTTGTGTTGTTTTTTGTGTGTGTGTGTGTGTGTGTGTGGTTTTTATTTATGTTTCTTCTGTCTTCCTTGTAGAGATGAAAAGAAGATTTGAGTTCAGCCTTTCCTTTCAGCAAGGCTACGGAGTCTATAAGCTGTCGCATGCCACCAAGTCTCTAAGCAGCCCTCCTACAGAAAAACCCACTTATCACAGCCTTTTCAACTGTGATTTCCCAAACGCGCGCCTTGACGCGCTGGAACCCGGCGGGCTCTCGAGATTGGGCCCCACTTTCGATTTCAGCACCCCGCTGCCGGCGGACAGCTCGTCTCACGCCGGTCTCTTCTTGGAGGCCGGCGTAGGGGGGCCGCTGGCCGATCATCCCGCTCTGCCCCACGTCAACCACAGGGACGATGAGGAATTCCACTGCGTCCCCTCGCTGCCTTCCCACCTGCGGGAAAAGGATCACACCCTGAACGACTCGTCGTCGGTTTTCGACGGACCGGAGAGGAGGCTCTCGCACGAGGAGTGCAGGAAAATCGAGCTGACGGACTGGGAGTGGTGCCGAAGTAAATCAGAGAGAACACCCAGACAGGTACAAAGTGGCTGGTTGGTTTTTGGTTAACCCTATTATTATTATTATTATTATTATTATTATTATTATTATTATTATTATTCAGGCTATTGTTTTCCTAAAGTTAACACACAGGAAGCTTTATCTCACAAAATATGGTGAGGTCATCATCTCTTATTCATTACTGTTCCAAGGCTCAAACATCAACATATTGCAACAGTATTTACGCTAAACGTCACATTTGCTACCACAAACTCCTATGTATTCTTTTTTTTGTGTGTGTTTTCTGTGATAGACCAACAGGAAGTCGTGCACGACTGTGTGGAAAAAAAAAAAGTGGTTATTAGGGCTGGACAATAAATCAGCAACAATTTATATCGCCATAAAACATGGGGTAGATAATACGTTTAATAGAATATTCGATCATTTTACTGAACTTCATTCCAGAACCGCAGAGCATTCTGGGGGATCTAGGTGTAGGAAAGAATTAACCTGCTCAATCTCTGGCGTCAAGTAACTCAGTGCTCTTTGGTTACCTTAGCAACAACCTTCTGAGTAATTTGTACAGCAGCAGTTCCATGTTTCGCCGCCTCGAATCATAACCAGCGGCGGTTCCTGCTATGGGCGGCATGGACAACCGCCCAGGTGACAAAAACTTGACTTACTGTCAAGCTTTCTGCAGGTTCAAACCGATTTTCATCGAGGATTGTCCTGCATTGTTTTTACCTCGACCCGTTTTCCCATCAACTCTGACCAGTTTCCCTGATTCTGCAGAAGAAAAGCGTCCCGTGGTGATGGGAGTAGCGTGTTCAACACTTGCTTTCTTCCTGTCACTCTTCAACACAGGGCCAGGTTTGAGGAGTTAACAAGTAACAGTTGTCCTGTCAATAGATTTACTCTCCTGAGCTGTGTGTCTGTGCAGCTCCTCCAGAGGTACCACGAGCCTCTTGGCTGCTTCCTTAAAACCATCTTCTCCCCTTGCCTTCGTCAGTTCAGTTGGATTGACTGATTTTGCTCGGTTTGCAGTTGTGCTATTTTACTTTTTCAGAAGGGAGAATGAACAACGAACTCCTTGTTGCAGCTTGTTTTAAAGTTTTTGTAGGAAAACATGGCATCTTAATCAGTTCTCAAGGCTTTCCTTTATTAAAGAAGGAAATAAAACAATCTTTCTGGAGAATGCCTCTGACTTTCTCTGGGCTGGTTCATATGTCTTTGGGCTCATTTTTCAAACCTGCAATTACGCCTTTTGAAATTGTAGATGATCATCCTGGCTGCTGTGCCTGCTGCCATCTAGATAAAAGTGGGCTTGAATCATCCCTTGTTTACCCCGTTTTCTCAACCATGGTTTTCCCAAGATATCTTCGTCTGTAGCAAGCAAGCGGCAACAGATCCTAACTAATGGAGCGATTGATTGGGACGCTATCAGATGCACACCTGTCTTTCAAAGGCAGAATTGAATTCATTACCCCTCTGAGACTCCAAAACGGCTCGGCTCAATTCGTTGATTTACTCAGGGGAGTTCATTCAGGAGGAGGGCGTTCAGATTTACGCCTCTGGGATTGCTGTCAATGAAATGTGCGTGCCTGAATTCACCTGAGAATTCTCTGTGATTGCTGAAAAAACTGAGGAAGACAAAAAGAAACCAATTCATTTTGGAATTTCACTCATCTTTAAAGTGGAAAGCTGTATAGACGCGTTCAATAAAACAGATTAAAATTTAATTTCAGTAACTTAATTCCCCAAATGAGACATTATATAGGTTAATTTACAAAGAATTACTTTCCACTTACAAAATACAACATTTTGTCATGATTCTTCTGGGTTTGGACTTCAGTTTTCTTCTTTGCATTCTGATCATGTCCTCGTCTGTTCATTCCTTGTTGTTAAATTATTTTTGAGTTGTGTGCTTTGTGTGGACTGGATTTGATTTTTCTAAGATGGTTCTTTTTTTAACTTCATTTGTAGTTTCCTTGTGTCTTAAGTTGTTCTCCAGTATTTTTCATTCACCTATCCCAGGTCTGCCATTATGCTCTCCTTCACAGCTATTCCCTATAATATCATTATCTTTTTGCTGCATTCTGCCTTTGCAGAATGCATATTTACCTCTAACATTCTGGTGCATCTAAGAAAAAAAATAGTTTTGCGTAAAAGAGCAATATTTCTTGCCAGTTGTCTTAGAAAGTGAAACTGTGTTTTTATAGAGATTTATTGCACAGCATAAAATATTTAAAGCTTCTATTTTTTTTTTTGTTGCATTTTGAATGACCATGGCTTATAGCTAAAGAAAACTCAAAATCCAGTGTCTCATAAAAGTAGAATATTTCATTGGTTCAATGAGAAATGTTTTAAGCACAAATGCCAGCCTTCTGGAAACTATGTACATTTCTATGCACTCAGTATTTAGCTGAGGCTCCTCTTGCATGAATTACTGCATCAGTGCACCGTGGCATAGAGGCGATCAGCCTGTGGCGCTACGTAGGTGTTGTTGAAACCCAGATTGCTTTGATAGCTGCCTTTCTGGGTCAGGTGCCTCTCTAATCTTCATCTTAACAGTTCATTGATTTTCTAAAGGGTTCAGGAAAGAGGAGTTGACTGACCAATGAGGAACAGGAACACCAATGTCATTGGACCAGCTTTTGGTTCCTTTGGCAGTGTGAGCAGGTATTAAGTCCAGATGGAAAGTAAAATTAACATCTCCATCCAGCAAAGGGAAGCATGAAGTGCTCTAGAATTTCCTGGTAGATGCTGCATTGGCCTTCAGAAAACACGGCGGACCGACACCAGCAGATGACACGGGCGTCCAAACCGTCACTGACTGTGGAAACTTCACTCTGGACTTCAAGCAACGTGGATTCTCTGGATTCTCCACTCTTCCTCCAGATTCCATGACCTTGTTTTCCAAATAAAACTCAGAACTTACTTTCATCAGGACACTTGACTCTGGACACCATTGTGCAAAAAATCCAGTTCCTTTTCTCCTCTGATGTTGTCTCTGGTTGTGGGGTGGCTCGATTAATGCAACATTTATAGCCTATGTCTAGAATTGGTGGCTCTTCTGGAATGGATTCCCCTCAACAATCTTCTCAAGGCTGCGGTTCTCTGTCCCGGTGTTCCACCTTTCTTTCCACACTTCTTCCTTCCATCTTCTTCAACAACGGCTTTTTTAGACCATGATTGTGTAGTCCGCTTAAAGCCTGGGGAAAACCTTTGCAGGTGTTTTGAGTTAATTAGGTGATTGGGGTGTGACACCATGAACCGTTTTCACAGTATTCAAATTGTCTGTGCACACCGAATCTGTGGTTTTCATTATCTGTGAGCCACCGTCGTCAAAATTACAAGAAATAATGGAATATATCACTCTATGTGTGATGGATCTATATAATATATGAGTTTTCCTTTCTGAGATTACTGGGAAGAAATATTGCACTTTCATGCAATATTATTTTTTCTTTCAGATGTACTTGTATATTCACATCGTTTCTCATTCCGCCATACATCGTGGTCGGGGGGGGATAACACCATTAACCCGTTTTTTTTGTTTGTTTTCTTTTGTGGACGGCTCAGAGACTGTGGAAACACACGGGCATGCATGCGTGTACAAACCCTCACAAGCACGTTTTATCTCTGAGTCTCTGAGTTTCCTCTTCTCCGTCTCTGTTCCACTTGCAAGTATGAAATGTGTTTTTGGTTCGAAAAAATCACCAGAGGGTGGAAATCCACAGAGCATGCATCTGCAGCTTGGCTTTTGGCACTCACTTTGCATCATGTGGAAGTTACAGATTCTCACTGCAGACTTGTACGTCTCGGTGTGTCGTTTTTGTCTTTGCGCGCAAGTGTGTGTGTGTGTGTCCTACTTCTGGGCTTCTTTAACAGGGAATTTTGTGGGGTTTTTTTAGTTTTTCTTTAAGGCTTAATCATTGATTGGAGCCCATACATGTGGAAGTACAAACTCGCTACCAACAGCGGTACATGCAGTACCCGTGTTGGCTGTGTTTTTCTTCCTCGTTAGCAGGCTAGATGTCATTAGCCGGTACCTTTTCACCCCCCTCACTGCCAGAGCCTGTGGCCTTCAGCACCCAGAGGGAGAGTTAGAATCGGAGCTTAAAGACGTATTTACCCCCTCTGTGACTTTATGCTCTATTACCGAGCACAAAGCTTGAAATACACTTACTAGCCCTTTCCCTCAGGGGATGTGCTGATCCAATGTGCATTCAGTTGTTAGCCCCTGAAAGTCAGTTTCCCTCTTCATAGGATTCA
The DNA here is from genome assembly GCF_051168715.1 of Poecilia mexicana. NCBI lineage: Eukaryota > Metazoa > Chordata > Actinopteri > Cyprinodontiformes > Poeciliidae > Poecilia > Poecilia mexicana. Next base: position 28,659,391 of record NW_028263382.1, on the reverse strand, counting down.
TCCAAACCTGGAAAACAAAAATGGCTCCTCTAATAACATTTGAATGCAACACACACTCAAAAAACCACAAATGGGTTTAATATCGCTTCAGTCAGGAAAGTCGTAAAATAGTTGAACCCTTCATCTTGTGAGACAAAAACAAAACAAAACTGTGCAACATAAAGTGAATTTTCCCTAGAATTTTCTTAAATGTTGCCTCCATGGCACCAAATGTTCTTGTACTCTTTTAAAACTAATCTTCATCAATCTTTCTCCAGGGTTTTTAAAAGGCTATTTTAGAGTTCGTTCTTTGGACTTTGTCTTTGTTTTACGTCTTTCCTATTTATCCTTGTGCCTGACCAGAACAATATTGTAACTGTGCTTAGAAGAGGAAATGTGGACAAAGCCACATAAGGTTTCTTTTGTTTTATTTTTATAATTTTTGTTTAATTCAGCAGACGAAATCGGAGCAATGCGTTTCTTTAGGGTCTGAAAATAACTTTGTTAAAAAAAAAAAAGATTTATTCATCTCTTTGCTAGGTGGAATTTAATTTTGCACATACATAAATAAAAAAAAATTGGTTAGATAAGCTAAATTGTTTGACATGACGTACTCGTTGCCTAGAAGGCTGTTGTTAAAAGTTGAGCGGTCTGAAGAGAGCAGCTGAAACACTTAACCGTTAAAATTTATGACATTCAACCCAAGGTGTTGATGCTGTCAAACAACTATTTCTTAAAGTTTTGTCAAGTGGAACCGGAACAACCCTGTGCTGCAAACTAAATCGCCGGCGAGTTGCACCAAAACAAAGCACGATCATGTAATAATTAGCTTAGAACGTAAGCAAATTGCTCCGCTTGAAAACACTGTCAGTAAGAAAAAGACATCTCTATAATTGAATGCTAAAGTGTAGCTGAACGGTTATTGCTGAGGTTTTTTAGCGACACCTCTTACTTAATACAGAAGGTGTGATGAGGGAGCATATTTGATAATAGGTAAGTTTTGTTTTTAGAGCAAAATTTAGCATTAAATTTTGCTCTAAACATAAAGGAATGTCACAACGAGTCTCTTCCAGTACGTAGTTATGGATTTATTACCACCGACATGTTTTTATTGCATTTTATTGTCATCTCGATAAAAAACAAACCAAAGTGTTATAATACTTTCTGAGGTAGGTTGAGATTAAGACTGCACTGTATGACTAAAAATATTTTCTGAACAGTTATAGTAATGCCTTCCTTTAAAATATTCGGAGAGAGAAAAAATATCGTTTTTTTTGTTTGTTTTTTTCTCACCTCAAAGCTAATTTCTTGTACTCATTCCACCCCATCATTGGACCTACTTTGAAAGCAGGATGCTACATTCAAATAACCTTCTGCTGCTTTCAGAATGGCCTGTAAAATTTGCAGCCCTATGTGTTTACGGCTTTGTCATTTGAGTGAATGTGATCGCTAACGTCCTTGCTTTCTGTTGCTCATCACAGCCTCAATCAGATAACCACATTCAGCCCTTTTTTAATAATTCAAAGCCGTAATGAGACCTGTAGACGTGTCTCTCTACTCATGCGCCACATTATTTCATCTCCTGCACCCTGCTAAACCTTGTGTGTCGTTTTAAAGAAATTATGTGGAAAAAAAATCAAAATAAAAAAATTTCATGTACCAAGGGCTAATTTTCTGCCAAAATAAACAATCAGGGGGGGATAAACATAATCAAACCTGAAACCTATAAATCAAGCCGTAAACACAAAAGTAAAGTAAGTTGTAAAAATATGACATCAGCTAAATTGTTCATCCAGTCTTTTCAATATCTGAAGGTCTTAAATCTTATTTTAGCAGCAGGGAGGGTTTTAATATGAGGAGCAACACATTGGCCTACCGTTACTGGTCATCGTTCAACACGGTCCAGTTTCAGTCACTTTGAACAGCAGGAATGAAGTCCGAATGTGAGCTGGTTGCTGCTCTTATTGAGCTGCAGTGGCAAAACACAACTTGATTTTTATTGTAGAAGCAGAAGCATTTTTATTTAGCTTTTTTGTTTGTTTGTTTGTTTGGTTTACGATGACTCATATCAATTAGATGTCTAAAGTGGATGGCAGGAGGTAAAATTGAATTTATCCATTGGCATCACTTTACAGGAGAGGCGTTCAGACTCAAGGGCCGACGTCCTGTAACGTTTGGATGGATCGGAGTTTTTAACTCTTCACTGCTGGATTGTGCCATGTGTCTGGACCCACACTGGTTTTTTTTTTTTTTTTGCTTGTTTGTTTTTACCCCTGTGCATGTTCACTATGTTCACCAGTCCACTATTCAAAACTCAGTCGGTTTTAAAAAAAAGCAAACCTCATGTTCACTCGTTCGCTGACATCCTCCTACAGGATTTTGCAGAGGAACACAGCTGTTTGCAGCGTTTTACTTGTGGTTTTGATTAAAAAAATTATTAATTATTAATTATTTATTAATAAATAAATAATTTTTATTTATTAATTATTAATACATAAATAATAATTTATTATTTATTAAATTATTAATAAAAAAAATTATTATTATTTTTAAAGCAGAACAAATTTTCATTCTATTCTTTAGCTGTTTTTGTGGATGAGAAGAGAAAACGATAGGCGATCTGCGCACATTTAGCTCCATCTCCTTCATGAATCCACTGTAGAAGTAAAGCAAATCGTTGGCGTTCAGCAGTTGCAGAGAAACGGAGAAGGTTGCACCGCTTTCAAAATCCCCCTCGGCGTTCTTGCTTTTGTTTCTGTGTGATGTCAAATCTAAGCGACGGCTATTAGATGTAACTCCAGCATCACTCTGTGCTGATGTTTGCATTTAAATTGCATATTATTTGGGGCCGTGTGTCACGTAGAGGCAGAGCGGTGCCGTGATGAGGACGTAGTTCTTGATTCATCCACAGCTGGACCTTTGCTCCGTGTCCCACCCCTTCTCTTTCTGCCTGCTTCCTGTCTGCTTCCTGTCTAATAACTGTGCATAAAAGGTCACTAATGCAATGTATTCAAAGAGTCTTATTAATAAATTATGTATGCTTTGGGTTTTGCTCTACCTTTCTCTATTGGACACAACGTGCTCATTTAAATGCGGGCATGAAGTATTGTAAATCATGTTTTTGAAGATTTTTATTAAGATTTTCTCTATTCCATTCAGTTGTCACCACACAAAGCAACTATTCATTCATTTTTCAAAAATTTCTACCTGTAAAATGTCAGTTTCTCTATTCATGTCTTTTCTAGAGCACATGACAGTAAAAAAAAATGTTTGAATGACTTTTTTTCCCGTTCGCATCAACACAGCCAGATTTATGCAATAATGAAACAAACAAAGCAAAAAAATATGTAAAAAAAAAAAAATCAAAGGTGTACAAGGAGCGTTTATTAAAATATATATATTTTTTTCTTTTTCTATCACTTCTGCATCCTGTTGCGTCTGAGGCTGATTAGAGAACAGCCGTGACATGATAGAAAAAATGGGTGCAAAAAGCTTCTTGACGGGCCGGGCCGCTCCCGCAGGTATTCACTGCAAATTGCTTTATGACTCCAATGCAAGAAACAGAAAACAAATATCAGCAGCCAAGGCAGCTGAAGAAATGGAGGAGATTGAACCGCTTTGTGTATTTCCCAGTTTGTGTAAAAGTGTTAAGCTAAGACATTGCACAGTCGGGCTAAGAAACTCCTTCCATCAAAATACAGGTAGTAATTTTGATTTCGAGGACGGTTTTTAAATCTATGTTCCCACATTGCCACATTCGACCAACTGTCCACAATCAATGAAAACGTGCGCGCCCCATAAGCCAAGGCTGGTGTTTTGTTGTGACATTTCTCAGACGTTGAGGAAAAACATAAATTCAGCTTCTACACTCACATGTGTCAAACTCAAGGCCCGCGGGCCACATGTGGCCCGCCATGCCATTTTATGTGGCCCTCCCAGCATTTTTATAGGCCGATGATCGACTTAAAATACGTTTTGAGCACGAATTGACTACAAACTACATTTCCCACAATGCATTCCGATTGTTACCAGCCAACATTACCGCTTCTCGCCACTAGAGAGCAGCAGAGTCACCTTAAGCTACTTATTGATTTTCCCAGCGAATAAAACTGAGACATCGACAAGCTAACATCAAAACGTCCAAGAAAAGAAACATCGACTTACAAGTAAGACTGTGAATGAAGATGTGTGTGAGTTGGTGTCAGGGCGGCAGGTCGCGCTAGACTTTTTTGTTATCCGTTATCTTGACCGACAACATAAAAAATAAAATAAAAATCGGTCATGTACTATTTTTATCCGTGAAATTACACTCATATTAACATCGGCTATTTAGTCGCATCTTATGTGGTTTAGCTAATATTTACCGTGAATCTAGATCCCATCACAAATTAAGCAGATAAATGTATCTACATCTAAGCGACTTCACTTAAATTAATGTCACTTCACCCGCTGGGGTCTGAACGCACTTCCTCCTGGTTCCTGGTCTGCAGAAAACTCCGCCGCGTCCGCAGTGGTTGAGCAGCGGACTGCGCATGTTACAGTCTAATTAACTTTTGCACCGTCATTTATTTCCTCAAGATAAACTGCCGGCTCCTCAAATGGATTAACACAACGTTGCATTCTCTTTAGCTTTCTCTGGTCTGCAATGGAGACTTGAATTTAACGCGCCATTTCTACCAAAGGTTTGTAATGCGCTTCCTAACCAGACGCTCCAAAGCGTCCGGTCCATAACTCTTCAACACGCTGTCAGCTCCCGGTCAGAAAGACGCATTTAGTTCAGAGACCATGAGATGATATTCAGAAAGGATTTTTTTTAATTAATTGATTTCAGTTGCCTCTGACACTAAATCTTTGCGTAAAGTCTATAATGTTTGCCCATGTGACTTGTTTTTATTATTTGTTTGCTTACCTTTAAACACTGATTTAAATATTGTAATTTTTAAACTAAGCAGTAATTTTACATCCATGGAAACTCAAATGTAATATTTAAAATTTCAATACATTAAATCAGTTATTTAACCATATGAGGTGGTGTTTAATTTATTTTTAGCATTGTATTTTTATATATTAATGCTAGGGCTGTTTTCCAGAGCTACCATCTGCAGCTTTAGATGCATTCCTTCTCTAACACACCTGGACCATTGACTCATTATAAGCCTCTACAGAACTGAATGAGGGAAGTCAACCTTTTGTCTGGGGTGTTTTAGCAGGGATGCACTCCTGATTTGTACCGTCAATGTGGCCCTTTGAGGGTGGCCAATATGCTGAAGTGGCCCTCGGTGAAATTGAGTTTGACACCCCTGTTCTACACCCTTCAACAAGCTCACCTCATTTTAACAGAGTCTAGTTAGAGAATGTACGGCTTTTCCCTTGAATCACCCTCTCACCGTTTCCTGTGGTTTTCCTTCGCAGAGGTCATCGGGCGGTCTTTCTATACCTCTGTGTGCCTTTCAGGGCACTGTGTCTCTCCAGGCACCCACAGGCAAGACGCTCTCTCTTTCCACCTACGAGGTCAGCAGCGACGGCCTCAAGATCTCCCCGAACAACGCCAAAAAGGTAAAGAGTCTCGGCCCCGTCTCGTACTGGAAGTCTTATGGGATGACAAGCTTTCGTTTCCCGTTTCTCAGCGGTTTGTTGCAGAAAAATGTTTGACATTTTATATGAATTTCACTTGGTATGTACTTTAGTCTTAGCTTTGTTTTATATAATTGTCTCTGTACTTATTTAATCAACTTGGCATTTAAGAAACAGTGAAACAACTGGGACGACATCCGTTGGCTAACTCAGCTGTGACTGTGAGCTAATATTTCAGTCTTAAAGGGCATGCATCATGTTTTGCAACTTTTCTTTCAAATGCTGGTTGAACTTTCCGCTCTCTGTAATTCTGTTTTTTTTTTTTTTTTTTTTTTCATTTTAAGTGGAAAAAAAAACGTTCAGCTTCTTTAGCAATGGTGTCCTCATTGCTAAAGAATGAGGACACCATTCATCCATGGTCATTCTAGAAGAAACTACCGAGCTTGAAATAATTTTTTCAGTATTTTTTTATAGATTTTTTAAAATCCTCTTTCATTGATTAAAGCAGTGGTTCTTAACCTTTTTTGAGGTACTGAACCCCCCAGTTTCATATGCGCATTCACTGACAACCCCCCCCCCCAACCCCCAACACAGAAAATAATTTGCGGTATTCTGATTTATTAATGTAATTATATTAGTTGTATTACCTCCACCACGCCACTAGAGGCAGTATCAACCCCGAAAAGATGTGACTAAGGAGCAGATTTAGACTACAGAATTTGGTAAAAACTGTGAGCTTTACTGAAGTAATTAAAGACACAAGTTCAAATCCATGCTGAAAGTGGAACTCCTTCCCGTAGCTCTGATTGGCTCAGCAATGTAACGTGATCCTCTGGAGCAAGTGATGGCAAAACGGGCGTCATCACGACTTTACACAAGTGTGTCTATCTCCGCGGCAGAGGCTCCGCCGAACCCCTGAGACCGACTCATCGAACCCCTGGGATTCGATCGAACCCAGGAACCACTGGATTAAAGTCACTATTTGGTCTTTACAAACATTGCATACATATAAAAACATTTCTATGAAAATGACACAATCCTAACTACCCCAACGGCTTAAAGGTTTTAGTTTCTCTACCGACAGATTTGATCGTGCTTAAATTTAAAACTGTGCTCCTCTCCCACTCTCTCTCCAGTTGCTACGAGAACAAAAATCTCCTGTTTGGCCCTCCATCAGTCTTACGATAGGGTGGGCTGCAGAGGATGCCCACATTTGGGAAGATGTAATCTTTCCCCTGCTTTGTTTTCCCACATCCCTTGTGGTAGCTGTGTAAAATATCACAGTGGTGAATAGAAGCAGCTGAAAGTCTTACTTTCTTTATTAATTAGTTCAATTCTTTCAGAGCACAATGACTTTCATGCCAATCAAACCCTGTAAGCCCACCTACAGTTAGTTTTCAATAAAAAAAAAACTTTTGTTTTTTTACCCGAAAAGATCACATTTAAGGCATTTGTGTTTTTGATAACACACATTACTCCAAATTCTTTTCCACACTTTACACTTTTAAAGCTCTTCTTCCAAAGACTCTTACTGTGTCAGAAAGATGACTTATTTGCTTAAAAGAACAGTCTGCAGGTAGATTTGGAATAATTTATGTTAGCACTGTCAAGCCTTTATGTCGGCACTGACAAGTAATAAAGCATGTTCTCCGATGTTCAAACGCAGTCCTCATTCAGTCTTGTTAACGAGGATAAAACGTCTCAAGAGTGGCACAACGTTTGAACTGGTTTTTTGAAAAATGGTTGCTGTTTATCTGCAGTTTTGTAAGACCAAGTTGCCCTAATTCCTATCTTAAATATAGAAACGTAGCTGTTTGTCTCCAGGCACTAGTTGGATATTGAATAAAAGGATATGCTTGGACTCTTTTTCCTTCGGAAACTTTTTCTAAATCTCCAGCCAGCACTTGAGCAGATTCTTTAAAGCATCAGAAGAAATCTTGGTTAAACAGGAAGGGGAAGTTTTGCGGTGACAACGTTTCCATTTCAAATGTGTGCAAAACTTGGTCAATATTCCACTTATGTCAAAAAACAAATTGAATTTCGAAACTGTGTTGTTTCCTTTAAGCAAGAAACGCAATTAAAGTCATATGAGAATACCGTATTTTCCGCACTATAAGACGCACCTAAAAACCTTCAATTTCCTCAAAAGCCGACAGTGCGCCTTATAATCCGGTGCGCCTTATATATGGACCAATATTGAGCCACAACAGGTCCAGCAACGGACTTTACCACAGGGGCCGCGTTTCATTGGCTAATGCCCATTTTAGGTCACAGTGCAGCTACCACGTGCGTGACCGTCTCACAAACACAAGCTACAGTAGTAAACATATGCTAATGTACATTCAAAACCATGAATGCCGACTTACCCAGCCTTGCAAGAACAACAGGCATCAGTGATCTTGTCCACAGCTATATTTATGCTGAGGGTGTGAGGATCTGCTGTTTTCCTCATCTATCGGTAGCTTTTAGCTGTGACGCGCACAATGTTGGAGGCATCCAGTGGCTCAAACACCTTGATGTCGTCCAAAAAAGATGACATGAACTTGTTGGTTCCCCTGTCCATTGTCGTGGCTGATATGTTGTGAAAATCCGGCAGAAATGCTACGCTAATTAACTCAGATCGAAATGAAAGACGTCATGTTTACACAGACATGCAGTAGGCTGCTTACGTAGTTGGTCCACTACGGTAAGCAGCCGCCTACTTCTTTTTCCCCCGTAGAAGAAGTGGTGCGCGGTGCATGCTGGGATAGTTGTCAGAACACTGGTTTGTTAATAAAGTTTGATAATACATTTAAAGGGGGGGAGGGGCAGGGGAAGAGAGACAGAGACTGCAGCGGCAGCGTGTCGGTTGGTCTGTGTTACCCAGAAAGCAGTTGGGCATAATATCGCAACACCAACACCGTGAGTGAAACAACGGCTGGGCCAGCCTACTATATAAAGTACTCGGGGACCATTTCTTTATTAATGTGGATGTGTAATAATAGAGTATGAAGCGTCTATTCTATGCGCCTTATAATGCGGTGCGCCTAATGTATGAAAAAAGTCCTAAAATAGGCCATTCATTGAAGGTGCGCCTTATAATCCGGTGCGCCTTATAGTGCGGAAAATACGGTAAATTTGCTCACTCAATAAGTCATTAAAAAACATGCTTCCTGTCATCTTCTTTGTCTTTTCCTACAGTGGTAATACCTGACACGTGTGATGCGAAAACAAAGTGTTTCCATTGCAGTTTAGCGAAATATACTAATTTTGGTAGAGCCACAAAACCACCTCATCCCAGAGCTTTTTCGAAATTGGCACATCCCCATCAGGCAAATTTATTTTTGTAATCCCCATTGGCGCAATTTTATGGTCAACGGAAAACGCAGCTAGAAATGATGCGCTGCTTGTAAAGGGCCTAAATAATCTCTATCTCTTAAAGGTGGAAGTGTACCGCTCCAAGTCCGTCGGCCACGAACCCAGCGCAGACGACCCAGCGTCTGGATCCCACGCCGAGGACACCAACGTCAGCTGCGTCGGCATGGAGATCGGCATGGGGATGGGCATAGGAGCCGGCGTGGGAGACACCAACGTTAAAATCCACCTGGAGGTCTTGGAAATCTGCGACAACGAGGAGGCCATGGACAGCGTCTCCATCGTCTCCAACATCAGCCAGTCCTCGATGCACGCCCGCTCGCCATCGCTGCGCTACTCCCGGCGGGAGAACCGCTTCGTTTCATGCGACCTGGCCGAGACTGCGTCCTACTCCCTGCTCATCCCCAGCGGCGGCAACGCCGAGGCAGAGACCATCAATATCACTATTCCTGACACGGTGGAAGCCCACCGGCAGAACAGCCGGCGGCAGACGCAGGAGAGCTCAGGGTATCACGAGGATATTCAGCTACTTAATGAGGCTTACAGAAAGCAGGCAGGCGAGGGGGAAGAGTGAGATATGTACACAATAACAAAGGAGGGGCCTCTCAGGGGGAGGCTGAAACAGCAACTCAGGCAGTAAAGTCATGAAGACGAATATCCTAATCATTTCACATCTTTTTTTTTGTGTTGTTTTCTTTACGATCACAGCTTTAACAGAGCTTAGAGGTGATGTGAACAGAGACTCATAGTGTTGTAATAGCCTCTTTGCTTACTCCTGTGTTTCTTCTTCAGGTAAAATAAGGTGAAAGCACATACATATTTTATGTGTAAACTAAGTGGAGAAACGTAAGCCTGCAAAACAAAAAGGCATTTTCAAAGTATTCATACAGTTCAAACTTTTTCACATCTTGTCTGAAACCACATCGCTCCCAAGTGACAAACCGTATTATGACTTTAAAAAGTATTGGTGGCAGAGGTGTGTGTGTTTTGATCATGATCTGATTCAAGTTAAATACAGGGCAAGTATCGCCGATACTGAAACTTTTTATTTTCTTAAGATTTATATATCATCAAGCTTCTGACCTTTAGGCGTTTTTGTGCATTTCCTTTGAATTATTTTATTAAGGCAGTGTAATGTAAAATCAACTTTTTCGAGCTTTACATCATGTTATAATGATTTTCCCTCACCATAAGCACACCTGGGGTGTTGCTTTGATTCTTTCATGCATGTTTGAGAAATCCTTAAATCTCCCGTGGCAACCGTTCAAAACAGCTGGGGGGAACGAGCGCCGACTTTGAGACACAGTTCCTCCTCAGAGCCGCGGTTACCAAGCTTCTGAACTCCCACCTCACACAGCAGCCCCTCTCCCTTGCAACTTCCCCAATGAACTCCTTCAGACTAGCAAGCAGCAATTAGCAATCACCTGGTGGAACTGCGTGTCTGCTGAGCTCATTATACAAGCTACATCCCAATGCAATGTTGTTAAAGGGTTAATAGAGGTGTAGACGTTGTGATGACCTCGCTGAAGGTGGTGTGTTAGAAAGAGCAAGAGTTCCTTGAATAGACAGAGGCCCAATTTTAAGCTGCTAAATTACAAGGTCAAATTTCTTTTTAAGTCGAATTTGACATGTACAGCATTTTTATTACATCTGACAGCAACATTGGTTACTTCATTGTGCTATAAAATGATACTATACAGCTGGAAAACTCATAATACTGCTCCTTTAAAACATAGGACAAAGTTTAAATGCTTTTTATAGCATATTAACATGATTTGCATGCACTTTTCCTAAATAAAGTGCAAAAAATATCACAAGTTTTTTCGATGTAGAGTTGAGAAACTACAATACAAAAATGAAATAAAATTTCCAGACAGAATCTGAAACTGAAGTATCAATGTTATAATATTAGTATCGATCTGATACTGATACAGACTTGATATCGATATTATCTAGGGCTGTTGTAAACGAATATTTTAGTAATCGAGTAATCTATCGATTATTCTTACGATTAATCGAGTAATCGGATAAAAAAAAATTCTAAAATGAAATATTGGTAAATCTGGCTTAATACCGGTGTTACTATCAGATATCAATATCAGTCCAATTGTTCATATTTGAGCATCCCTAACAGTTGCTTTTTTGTAGTTTAGAAAACTAACCTGTAACAATAATAGCTCACTTTCTAAGTTAACCAGAAGAAAAGTTATAGAAAAATCTGAAATTATATTGAATTTAATAACAAAGAGGCAGGCTCACAAATATGCTTATAAAAAATGTCTACAATCCAGCTTTTAGTTTATGTATTCATCTTCAGTGAGTTTAATAGATTAATTAAACTCACCTTGCCACCTAACCTGTCACGCTTTGGGTTTGAAAATACGGGAAATGCCGCCTGGAGTGGGAGGAGAGGGCGAATGAACGAACGTAAGATGGGGTGGAGGGGAGGAAATAGACCAGCGGACTGACGAACCGTTAGACCGGGGGACGAACACGGGGGGAAGCAATACGGGATATTTACGACACCTTCACTGGTCACACTCAGAAACTCATCTACCAGCCATGTACGATGCGCTCCGCCACCCGTTTCTTCAGACCGGGATATGAAATTTATTGTGCGGTTCGTCGGTAAAGCTACATTTACACGGTAAGCATCAGCTACTCAGCCGCCCGCCCTGTTCAGTCTATCCGCTCACCTCAGCGTCTTCCCACCGTTCGCTTTCAACCAGCAGCCCCGGAGGAGAAATGCTGCCGTACTCCAGGCATTCCCCCAGTCATTTTAAGGATGCTTATTGGTTCCCCAAAAACGATAAAAAGTCGGGCATTATCATCAATCAATAAAATCCCCACGGACCAATCTTGAAGATTGGACTTTATGCCGCTGAGACTTAGCTTTTGTCAACAACTCAGAGGCGGAAGTGAGAGCTCCGCGCAACACAAATGAAGTCCCGGCCGGAACACTGTGCGCTAACTAATAAAACATAAATTAACGAAGCTTCGAGGCAGGTAAATTTTCCTCGAGGAATTTTAGTAATCGAGGTACTCGAATCATTCGAGGAATCGTTTCAGCCCTAATATTATCCATATTTTTGGATTGATCCGCCTACCTCTGCTGTATTCTTTTCCTTCAACACTTTTTTATGGTCTACAACCACAAGCCACCAGAAAATATACTAAAGTCAGTGGTTGTGACATGACAAACTGTGGAAAAGTTGTGCAGGTATGAATACTTTTCCAAGGCACTGAAGTGTGGTGACTTAGATGATATATGAAGACAGACCAGAGTAGGCACCAGGATCATCAGTATTTCATCTTAGACTTTTTTTTTTTTTTGCATGTGGCAGACTGTCACCATGGAATAGATTTAGCAGCAGGAGAAGGGGGAAAAAAACATCACTCAGAGAAGCTGAAGTCTGATCACACGTCTCATTTAGAAACAGCTCACGTGGACGACGTCACCGGTGACTCAGCGCTGAGGGGAGGGCCCACCTGACCCATCTGTCTGACTCATTTGTGTTGCAGGCTTAGGGAGGAGAGCGAATCTCCTGTGATGTCAGACAGACAAGCACCAAAGGTATTCACGTTGCACTGAGAAAGGGAATGTGCTATTTTTTATTTTTTTAATTATTTTTTTTTACCATCCTCGTATTTTCCTTTAAACCCAGCCGTGGTGTCAAACATTTCAACGCTCGTCAGCGTCGCGTGCCGAGAGCCATGCCAGGTTGAAAAATGAACAGAGAACGAGGTGATAACTAAAGATTAGATAAAAAGGGATTTTTGTATGCAGAACACTTTTCTGCCTCGTTCAGCTTCTCTGCCGTTCAGAGATGAGTGACTGTGTGTTTTATTTCTGCGGGCAGCGCATAACTTTACGTCCGCGTGACACTTTGGGGAATCGTTTCCGTTTAGTTGACTTCCTGTCCAATCAGCGACTCAGTGAGACTTCTCATTATCTACATGCGGAAATTTAGTACCGGAGAAAGGCGCTGCGGCCTTCCAGAATCATTTTTTTGAATCACTGCGAAGACAGTTTCAGACGCTGTTATCTATTCTCATAGGTAATACCAGTGTTTACATTATTACTTCGATGCACATTCCCACGTATTCCCAGCAGTAAATTAGATATTGTAATTTATTCTCACAATTCAGATGTACTTAATTTCATTTCGCAATGGTGTCTCCAGTTTTTTCAGCTTTGACTCAACACCCTCGCTCTGACTGTGTGTGTGTGTGTGTGTGTGTGTGTGTGTGTGTGTGTGTGTGTGTGTGTGTGTGTGTGTGGATTTCGTTTGCAGACTTTTTGAGTCGCTCGTTGCGTCAGCCTAAAATAAAAAATATAGCTCCCTTCCTCCTGAAGACTGCCATTAAAGATTCATTCCAGGAAATTACCTCCACCAATTTCTGAGATCCTCTCCTATCCAGGGGCAGATTGTAGGAGAGAGAAAAAAAATAAATAAATAATGTACAGGCATACGAGTAATGATGAATGTAGAGCTGTGTTTGGTGTCAACCTTCTTTTTCTTTTTTTTTTCTACTGTTAATTGTGCCAAAGGTTGCCAGTTTGAGCAGCGCTTCACCTCTGCAGCCTAATTAAATCCATCATCTGTGTTGCTCAGTGTTTTACGGTTCATTTGCTGTTCCGGCGTCGTCATAAACCACGTGATCAATAAACTCTTACTTGTTTTCAAAGAACTTGGGCTGTGCACCAGCTTTTGTTTATTTATTCATGTCGTTTCTCCGGGCATATTCGGCGACAACATACAAACTCTTACTGTTGAATTATTTATCAGGGAAAACAGAGGAAATTAGGTGCTCTAATTAACTTGTTGTGAGGCTGACGTCCTTAGCATGCAACATCTCTGGATGTTGCCCCACGGGAGGGGGAAAAAAAAGCATCACATTTGTATGCTCAAGGTTATGGAAAATTAACAGCAATTGCCATACTTTGTGTGCTAGCATTTTCTTGCATGTACAAAAGATTGGGAATCCATTCGTTGTGTTTCTCTTATCCAACGTCAGGTTGCTGGGGGTAACCGTTACTCCCAGTGTCTCTCTCCAGTTAACTCTGGGAGATCCCAAGAATATCCAAAATGGATACACAGTACAGTCCGGTCAGTGGGTTCTGGTTCTGGATGGTTCTTCTCACCTGAGTGAAGTTGAGGACAAAATTGATGTAAAATGTTTGTGCTCCGTTTGTGCACAAAAGTTTTCGTTTGTGCCGCTGTCATTTTAAAGATATTAAGAAATGTTTCCAGAGGTCATGAAAGGTCAACCAGCCACCTCCAGACAAAATTGGTGTCAATCAACTTGATTGTTTTTGTGCTGCAAAATTTTTGTTTGTGCTGCTTTGGCTTTGAAGATATTAATGAAAGTTTAAAGGTCATTTTGATTTAATAAAAGTGGCGACCTTTTAACCTTTAAACTTTCATTAATATCTTCAAAGCCAAAGCAGCACAAACGAAACATTTTTGCTGCACAAACATTTTACACCAGCACTTTAATTGGGTTAAAGTCACAGAGTTTAACTTCCATGTTCCACTTCCTTTTTAATACCCTAAATCAGTCCTATGCACTTCTTTTGGCACCATATTTTTGTCCTTACCAGACATGTCTTCTCAAATATTAGTTTCAAGAAACCACATATTCATAGCTGACATACACCGTTTCAGATTTGCCTGCGAAAGAGAAGAAAAACAACCAAAACCATCCAGTTGTTGTTTGATTAATCTGTTTCAAAAGAGGCTGCACTACCGCAGTGAGACCTACACTTTAATTTTTCGTGAGCCTAAAATGGGCCTAGACGTTACCACGGCGCTGAATGCAACAATTGAAAAGCAAAGCAAACATCAAGCTGCCAGCAGGAAAAGGAATATTTGAAAGTGGGGAAATAAATCCGACAGACGAGAGAGAAAACCATCAAGTTGGTTTATATAATAGGAGGAGTAATTACATGAGCAAATGTTGAGGAGCTAATGTGAAACAGAACTGCCACATGGCGGAATGAGATAAGATGAGAGCAATTTAGGATAAACTAAGAAAAAAAAAACAGCAGCAGCAGAAACAAACCGAAGCCCAGAAACAAAAATAATACTAAAACGAAAGAAGCAGACATCAAAGCCGCGGAGGGTTTCATGAATAACACAACATGCATGCAATGCCTTTAAAAGCCGTCTGTGCTTCTGGCCTTTTGGACCTCTGTGCATTTTGAACTTATGTGATAGATCAACAAAAGGTAGGAAGGAAAATGACTCGTTTAGAAATGGGAATTTGAATAGTGCGCTGTTGATTTTGTATTCAGTATATTGTAGCGTTCACAAAACTACAGCAGAAAGTCGTTTTTTAGAAGGTTTTCACCAGCTTTTACGTGTCTGGAGAGTAAAACTTTTGTACCGTCTTTTAAAACATATCTAGAGTTCAATCAAATTGGTGCTGGTTCCTTTAGCGTCATGGTACAGCGATTCAAACAAAATGTAAGGCCGCACTTTTCAAATTTCTATATAAAAAAAATACATGTAAAAACATAAAGCAAGTATTATTATGTTTCCATTGCATAATCTTGCATCATATCCTATAGGTATTAGAATCCTAATGAAATACAAGCATGAAGTTGTAATGTGACAAATGTGAAAAAGTTCAGACAGAAGGAAAACTTCTGCAAGAAAATATAACGTGCAGATAAACTATGGCTTGGCTAATGTTTATTGATCAAATGTGTGTTGGTTTTGTTTATTTTTTGTTTTTTGCACTATGTTGTTTGTGGAAATTAAATTTGAAAAAAGACATTAAAATATATGTTTCTACATATAAGACGTATGAACAAAAACTGGTTCTCCCGTCCAACCATTAGATTCCTCAATGGGATATACATTTAAAAGAGACTTTAAAAAAAACAGTTTTGGTAACACTGTTTGAATGGGGTGTGCATAAGACTGGCATGATACTATCATAAACACGGCATGGCACTCGTTATGAAGATGAAGGAGTTTTTATGAATGTTTACGACTGTTGTCACGAAGTGTCATTCGGTAAATAATGACACTATTAATGAAAAGTTGCTCTAACAGTTGCATTAAAAGTCCATTAAAAGCGTCAACTTTGCATTAAAAGTGTCATTATTTACCGAATGACATTTCATGACAGCTGTCATAAGCATTCATGTAGACTCCTTCGTGTTCATGACAGGCGTTCTGTCACGTTTATGTCAGTGTCATATCAGGTTTTTTGCACACCCCTTCAAATAAAGCGTTACCAGACTTTTTCCTGTTGATTGCTTTACATTATGACAACAAAAATACCTGCACCTACATCCAAACTTCAGCTGCTTCCACCGCCTAAAATAACCTGCAGCCAGGTTCAGGTGTTCAGATAAGCTAAAGGCTTCTGTTTTTACTGGACTGCACCTTTATTACATCTGTATTATCAACAATAGTGTCTTTACCACTGACCTCTAGTGACCGTGCAGCGCTTGATAAACAAGGCGAGACCAAAAGGAAGCGACAACGAGGCATGCTGAAGAGCTTTAATTTCAGGGTGTCTCCTTGGTTAAATGTTTAATTAGATTCCTTTGTGTGCAGGTGTGAAAACAAGGTGGAGTGAATCTCTGCAGCAGCTCCAGAGCTTCGCACACAAACACAGCAGACCTCGCTCCCTTTCATATCGGTTGTTTACGCAACCTCTCTGCCACTCAAACGGCTTTTCTCGGCTTTAATTTTTCAGCGTAGCCCTTTGGTACTTTTCTCCTTCGGTGCTTCTGCATTTGCCTAAATTGCTTTTTCTCTTTCACACTGCCTCATTTCAAATCTATAATTTGTTTCTTTTGAAGCAGCCAGCCGAGATATTCATTGTGCTTGCAGAGTATGAAGAAAAAAGAGAGAGAAAAAAAAAGACATCTTAAAAAATGTCACGGTCTTAAATATTTGCAACTGAAGCAAAAGTCGTTCCTAATCTGAGAAAGGGACCACGGCGTATTTTCGGCAGTTTGTTTTTAAGGTGCAAATGTTTGTTTGTGATGTTCTAAGATTTTACAAGCAAATAGATTTGGTGGGAAACGTTTGATTAAATGAAACCTTCCAACAAACAGATGTGGAGAGCAGCACCTCGGAAAACGCCACTCAGCTCCCCCGCTGTGAAAGAGCTGATCAATCTTTGGCTGGTCTGTGCATATTTATTTTGACAGTTTATATATTATGTTAATATTTATGTACTGTAAAGCCCCCTTAATATAATTACCATTATATTCTGGCCTTTCTGGCCCATTATATATGAGCTTCTTCTAATTATAGAAGAAGCTCATTTAAAAGGGAGGAGCATTTTCATAACGGTGTTAGGCTTTGATAGGTCATCTATGTTTTGTCAAATCGTGCTACTTTTTCACTTTTTCATCTAAAAGAGATTTATATTATATGACATTTGTGCCACATTAAAATGTTTATAATAAGTAAGCGTGGAGAGTGTTGGAGATAAATTATTTGCTCCTCTTCTCCCTTGCTTTTTGGTCATAATTTAATACTCCAGATGATCAAACAACTTTTAATATTTAAGATAACCCGAGTATTCAAAGTATAGTTTTAAATCTGATAACTGATTTTTTTTGCTGCTATGACTGGGGATGTGTCTTTTCCATTGCCATGGGTTAATTTTTGTTTTTTACCTACTCTTCTTTGCAGGAATGGTTAGACTTGCGTTTTAAACAAACTGTTTAAAACGCAGCATCTCAGTTGTATTTAAATGTTGCATTTGTCAAGCCCACTTCAACACCTTTGTTTAGTCTGCTGAGTCGTTCTGCGGTGGACCTGATGGTGTGCTTTTGGGCTCTTGTCCTGCTGCAGACCAATGACAGGAGACTGTCTTTCAGGACTTTCTGGTCAGTTGCAGAATAACAGGCAGTACATGCGGGTCCTGAGGAAGGAGAGCAGTCCCAGACCTTCACACCACAACCACCGTGTTTGTCTGGTGGCACGATGTTCTTTTTTCAGAGATGCTACTCTTATCTTATCTGTCCACAGGATACTTTCTCACAGGTTTTTGGCATCACTTCTGGGAAGGTTATCCACCGTTCCATGGGGGTCATTCGTGCATAATGACCCCCATTCTTAGGAATGGTGGTGTAACCCTCTCAAAGCTGACAGATGTCACCAAGTTTGCTTTTTATCTGTTCTTATTTGTTTTTTAGATATTGAAGCTGCAGTATGTAACATTTATAAAAATATGTTGTTGGTTGTTTTTGTTTTACATATTTCTTAAAAATATTAACAGAGACAGATAATCTGTGAAAAAACTAAGGTCCTCTGCCTCCTTCCTGTGTGCCCTCTGCAGAAATATGCCAAAAAACAACCAATCAGAGCCAGGAGGAGGGTGTTAGTGCTGTCAGTCACCCTTGTGTGTGCGCTGCAGCTGTTCTAAAGTCAGAGAAACCACTTGCCATGGAAACTTCTTATCCATTGTTGTCAGTAATTCACTTCGGCCACACTAGGACCCTCCCCCTGGTTCTGATTGGCTGTTTCTGTCAGAGCGGTGTATTTCTGCAGGACCACAGGAGGAGCTCAATTATTTGTCTCATCTTCAGGACATTGTAACAGATTAAATAAACATGAAAAAGAAAAAGAATTTTTTTTATATGTAAAAGTTACCTTCTGCAGCTTTAGGAGGATTATAGTTGTGTTGTATTGGCTTCTTTTTGGTGATAATATTTGTTTGATGATCTGAGATAAGAAAGAGAAAAATATCAGGGGAAATCAGGGGATATATATATATATATATATATATATATATGTATATATATATATATATATTCATGTGTCTGTATCAATTTTACTGAAATAATTAGTGAAACATAAAATAGTTTAACTAATCACAAGAAACCCCATAGATCATAATAAGCCATAACAAATTACTGCCTGAAATAAATCAGTTACCCGATAATTATGTCTCCCTGTAACTGAATTGTTTCCAGACATGATTTATTCAGGCCATTTCATCCACTGAACAAGAAAAATACAGATTTATAAATCAGGGCCTGAGCTGCTGATGTTGATAACCGAGCTCACGCTCAGTTAAAGCTCAATACACTGGCTTTGTGAAGGTTCCTTACAAAACACCGTCTGAGGCAAACATTTCAAATGTGTCAGTAGAAAGTAATGGAGCTGCAGCGCAGCAGACCTGGAGTCTGAAAGGTGAGAGACCAAAACCAGTCAAGTTGAATTTCTCTCACCAGGCTGTAATCCTTCAGGTCCAGGCAGGAGGTCATCTTCTAATGCTGCTGTGAGACGGATGAACCTTTTCACCGCGCTGTGAGTGTCGTCCATTTGGATGAAACCAGATGCTAATCTGCAATTGCACCCTGTTTTGTTGTGGGTCGATTGCAGTTTGCACATATCACACATAATGTGGTTCCAGATATTTGAGTTGTGTTGGAGTAAAAGATGCCATAAATCAAGAAATCCTAGCATCTCCTAATGCTATAAGAAATGTAGCATTAAGAAATGCTACATTTTGAATTTCATGCCATTAAAAGGTTTTGATGTGCCACATTATAAATGTAGCCTAGATAAATATGATTTATGAATATTTATGATGAATATTTATGATGAAAAAAAAATCTATATGCACACACACATAATTCTAGTAATATATTTAATTTTAATGGAAATTATATTTTAAAAAATGTATATTGTTTATTTTTTTTAATGTTAAAACAATACACTGATATACAAGAAGCATGTTTTTAAAAATGTAAATATTTCCAGTTTTTAATATGTTCTTAAAAAGTACATCCAGTTGATAACATATTTAAAATGTTTTTAAAAATAAAAAAATAAAAAATGCAGCCTATTTAAAATACACTTATCCAGATTTTTTTTTTCACCTGGGATGAATCGTATAAAATCTGCTTGTTTCATACTTTTGCTTTGTTATTTTATTCAGCAGATTTAAGAAGACCGACTTTTGAAGAACAAAAGGCAACCAGAGGTGTCAAACAAACCGCATCAGAATTGTGAAACTCATTATGAAAGAAAGGTGAAACACGGTGGCAGTGGATTTCCTCCGAGATCAAGAAAAAAATACCTGACAGTGCCTGTTTCACAGAAGGACCGAAAAGTCATTTTGGACTCATTACATCTGAAGAGCATTGGGGTTTCTACAACTGTGTTTGTGTGAGAACATGCACAGACGAGACCAGCAGCATCTGGAAACGGTGACATTTGAAACACATTTAAAGGTGACATGCATCCGCCGGGGACACGGAAACCACAGAGAGAGAGAGACAGACAGAGAGAGAGAGAGAGAGACAGAGAGAGAGAGAGAGAGAGAGAGCCAGAGAGAGAGAGAGAGAGAGAGAGACAGAGAGAGAGAGAGAGAGAGAGAGAGAGAGACAGAGAGAGAGAGAGAGAGCTTCACTGTCTGCTGGTGGGATCAGACATGTCGAATTTAAAAGTAAAATCACACTGGTAAGAAGTTTGGGAATAGAGAAAACTGAAATGTTATTTAAAAAAAAAGAAATAAATAATGTCTGAAATGTTGACAAGAGCATTACTTTAAACCTTTTTTTTAATAACACTAACCTCCATAAGTAGCCCAATATCCAGTCCAGTCATTGAGGTTCAATCCAGTCACCACGAGGAGCATTTATGTCTTTTTTTCCACAGGCAAAATTATTGTTCTGAGACGCCATTTGTCAAGTTAATGGAAGCCACTCTCCAAATTATGATGCCCCAACTCTGCTGGGACACTTTAGAAGCTGTGTCTATGTACCACTTAAGGGACACTAAGCCTTCATCATCTCCCTCAGACGTTTCGACGGCTCTATTTTTAAAACAGCTTGTTGGCTCTGGTCTTCCCGCAATATTAATCAGTGCTAATAGCTCTACAGTTCCAGTTACTTTCTCCTAAATGGTGATCCTTAAGGAGACAGGCAGCGTCTTCACAAACTCATGTTTGAAAATTATAGCTTCACTGCTCTCCTCTGGATCTGACTGTGTTATTGGTGATGAAAAAGCTCTTTTTTTTAAGAAGTTTCAAAGAACTGTGCATTAAGAAGTCAAAACAATAAAATAGGTGCCAGAAAGAGATCAGTACAACAGACTGTGTATATATATATATATATATATATATATATATATATATATATATATATATATATATATATATATATATATATATATATATATATTATATATATATATATATCGTTATTATATATGATTAATAACGAGAACAAGTGTTCATGCTGCAGGAGTGTTTTAAACGTTATCCTGTCTTTATAATGGGGTCAAAAAAATTCCTGTCTCTCTTGTCGTTTTAACTGAATGAATGCCAGTTTTCCTTTTTTAAAGGTTTCTGTTTTGCATTTTCATTTTGTAAATATTTGTCTTTTTTAAAGTTCTGACGACGGCTTTCTTCATTCTACTTTTTCATATCGCCAACCTGAGCCGCTGACCTCTGCAGCTCCTCCGAAGGTGAAATGGCCTCTTGTCAGTCATTTGAAATTAAAAAAATAACAAAGACGACAAAATAATTATTGGATCATTTAACAACTTGCGTTCATTTATTTATGTAATGCATCTTTTTTTCAACCTACCAAATGCTTGAAATTTGATAGTGCCACATATCGGTAGGGAAAACTAATTATCAGGTCGCCATTTTGAACTCGGCTCAGACATTCCCAGGCAACTAAGAGTCCTCCAGCGATCTTCGCTTTGTAAATAAGATCATAAACTTGAGTGCAATCGCCTGAATATGTTGAGTGTAAAGTGCTTTAAGTGCTCCGTAAGATTAGAAAAACACCAGACAAGAGTGTTCGGTTCCCATTTCCATTTGTATGGAAGAAAAAGAGAAAATAAATTAACCATATCAGTGACATAAGTAGATTAGAGGAAGAAATTGTCATTGCAGGTTTTCAAGACCTTCCTAATGGGAGAGAATATGAGGCTTTTAGCATCTTCGCACATCTTCTTGCATTACAATTGCAAAAGTAAAAGAGTCTTGGTTTAATTTTAGTTTTTCGTGATCTTGATGCACCCTGGCTTGTTTCAACAAGATGACTGTTCGGTGAGCCGCGCTCTCTCTGCACTGTACGTAGGTGTGAGTGTTTGTGTGCATGGCTGTTTCTCTTGTGTGTCTCTGTGTGGCCCTGTGATGGATTAATAACGACCCGATGAGATTCTGCGCTGCCCCTGAAAGTTCAGTGGACTTACCTTGAGTTTAAACGAAAACTTAACCAAAGTCAACATATATTGGCTCATCTTTTTTCAGTTGAATGTACTTAAGAAAACCTCTGTTACTCGCTTAGGAATGAAAACGCATCCAACGTATTAAGATGAAAATCTCTCATTTAGGTTTGTTAATACAACTCACATAACTTGAGAGTTTACACAGAATAGCACATTCATGCACAGGTCAGAGTAAAAGCTCTGTAAGATACAGTCCAGGCATCGTTTATACCCCAAGGACAAAGAGTCATAAACACAGGAGAGACAGCAAGGCTCCCTTGCAGGTGCAAAAAAACATTTCCAGGACAGTTAACTTTGGCTTTGTAAATTAAACAGGTTCATATGGTGGCTGGTTGTAAGCAATAAGGTAAAAAAAACAAAAACAAAACACAATTCTAGCATCATGTTTTCTAAAATTCTCTGAAAAGTTTCAATGTCCCCTGTGTTGTCTTATGGTGTCGTAGACTGCAGTGATTTCCAGTGTAAGATAACTAGATGATAGGTTTGTTATTTGGGTAATATAAAACTGAGTTCATTTGTAAGGGGGGTGGAATGTGACAAATTTTAAATTTCAGTCTAGAGAGTCTTAGGACTTTGTTAACCTGATGTCATGTTATGTCTGGTTTAATCTTTAGGATATTTGTCTGGGCCAGTTACTGTTTGTCCCTGGAGAAATGACCTTGGTGGAACAAAGATCCAGACAGTTTCACACACTTTGTTCCGCCATTATAATTTTTTCCCCCTTACTGTTTGTAAAAAAAAAAACTGATGTGTTTGCCTGCTGGCATAGCTCTCACTTTGAGCTATTCAACAGTGTGTAATTTATGAGCTCTTAATATGTTGCATATTATTAAACCTGGCTGAGTGATTTTCACCTTAGTAGCATCTCCTCCCCCCTCACAACATTTCAGAGGCGTGAGCGCTACGTCAACATGCAGCGGCTCTACACCGCATACGTCATATTCATGCGACACGCCGGACAGAAAACAGCAATTTCTGGCTGCTTTTGTACTTTGCTTGCTGCGTCTTGTTTATTTATCGAGTGAATGCGTTTTGGTACCTCTACCAGTTAGTGAACTGACAAAGATAGCGGTAGGTTTTTCTTTTTACAGCTTGTAAAATGCACCAATTCAGCCGGTGCTAGTTAATCCAAGCTGCGTTAACGTGCTCCTTCCTACATGTGTTGTGACAGTGACAGGTTTTACATTTAGTGCGTTTTCTTGTTCACGGCGGTATGAGTTATTGTTACGGCGGTGGAGGTGGAAGAAGAAGCAGAAAAGGAGGTAGAGGGTACAGGGATGGGAGCAGAGAGAGACTGGACAGAGAAGGAGGAGGAGGCGGTGGGAGAGGTTTCAGAGGACACGGTTCCGACTTCGACCAGGACCGAGGAGCAGGAGGAGGTCAGAGGGACCGCCCTCCTCCACACCTGAGGGGCCGGGAGATTGGTTTGTGGTACGCGCGGTATGGAGCCGTGAGGAGGAAACAAGCGGACCGCAGATCGGTATGAGCCTTGCTGGTTGACTCTTGGTCGCTGTAACTTTAGAAGAACAGGTTTTGGATTTGACCACAATGATTTGTGCATTTGTTTGCAGTTGCCTTTTATTTATAATAACTAGTAGAACATCATTGATGTAATCTGTTTTCATTTTTTTTTTTTTTTTTTTTTAGTATTGAGCTATGTAATGTTTTCTCCTACACCGATTTGACACAGCTTTATGATCATTTGCCTAATGGTGTGCTAACCCCCTTTTATTGCCTTAACAGCTGTGATGCATTGACATTGGACACCAAAGGGTTTGATGTGTTTTCAGATTTGAAACTCTCACCATTTGGACGTTTTTTGAACTTGCTCAAATCATTAGGCTCGCCTGTTTCTCCCCACTTCTTTCACAGCAGCTTTTAGGACCAAATTATTACTTACTGCCTTATTTATTAAATTTGTTATGGTGACAGGCCTAATTTCACTTCCCTTTCTACACCTTGATAAAGACGACTACACTACTGCCTTCACCTCTGCTTCTATGCCTCAGTTAAACGCTCCACAATCCTTTGCTGCATCACTGTCACATGACCAAACAAATACCACGTGACCAACCCCCTCTCCTCTCCCTTCAGAAACAAATGGCAACAAGATACAAATTTATATCGGTTGTGAATATCGGGCCAGTTTTATTTATCGGACTATAAAATGACACATTTTGTCCAATACCAGTGTTGGTCTCATCTCTCTTTCCTGTGGACCGGATGTGCTTAGTAGGTTGGTGAAACACAACTATTGTGTAATGTATTTGTTCCAAGCTAGAATGCAATGCCCGCCTTCTGCTGTGATTAGTTAGAAAAGTCAAGTAGAACCTTTTAGAGATACAAAGTGCAGTAGTAAGAGAACATATATATATATATGTTTTTTTCCCCCCTTTCTTCATATGTGTGCAGCGGGCCGTGGTCCAAATGGACGAGGCCAGAGAGGAACACATCACCAAGCTCCTTAACTCTGTCCAGAGTGACCCAACTAGAGACAGCAGGGACGCACAGTCCTCAGCGTCTGACGCCTGGCGGACAGCAGCCAGCAGCAGCAGCAGCCACTGGTGAGAGCTGCCAGTGACTTCCGCTGTGCACTCACTCACTGCCAAGCTTACGACGTAAAAGGATGTATGAAGTCAGATTATTTGAGTTTCTGTAGCTGATGTTGTGTCTCATTACCATGTTGTGAAATCAGTTACTTTGATGGGGATATGCCTGAAGAAGAGAAGCGGAAATTGGAGGAAGAGGAACAGAAGAAAACAAGCCGCACATCTCAACGGTACGTTATGTTGTCATATTTAAATTAAAATATACCTTTGAAAGTAAATTTTTGCAAATCATATAAAAATAATAACTAAACTTGTCATCCTAATGTGTGTGTTATTTAATTTTTTTTTTTTTCTTTTCAGTGGTTCCTCTACAGCAGCTAAAGATGAACCTCCAGACAACTGGGACGAAGATGATGAGGACGACGTGGAGAAAGAAAAACCGATGAGCGAAGACGAGGATCTGGAGTTCTTATTTCAGGAAGTAGTCAGAGATGCATCAGTGGATGAAGACTTGAAAAGAGATTTCGAAAGCAAAAAAACAGATCGAAATTACAAAGAAATGTTGGTAAGTGTGTAAATATGAAGTTTTAATTTGCTGTCAACAAAATGTCCAATACGTTCTTTTTTTTTTTTTTTTTTTTTCAAAGTACAGTATACCACTGTAGAGACATTTTCTACAGATAACTTGGCATAGAGTTTCACCAACATTGTGTAAGCAGGATGTTAAAATTTCAGGTTTAAAAGTTTAATTTTCAAGTGCAAAATAGGACATGCATTGTTGACAAACTGTACTGCTGAATTTTGCTGCGTGAAGTGATGAGGCTGGAGTTGAAAGCAGAATATGCAAAGAGTGAATTGTTAATGTTTAAATAAAATTTGATGATGATTTTGAAATTGTACAAAGAAACAAAAACCTACTCTTCATCTTTTCATCTCTAGAAATTCAGGGAAAAACTACCATCATATGGAAAGAAAGAGGCAAGTACTGCTGCTTTATCTTCCTTTTAAGCAGTTACTTTGCAACTCACCATTAAAAACGTGTTGCATAATAAAAAAACATACATATTTATTTCTTTCTTTGTTTTTTTTTTTTCACAACCTCTTAATTTCATCCCTTCCGTCTCCCCGCATCTCTGATTTGATCCACAGGATCTGGTGCGGCTCATCAACTCCAACCGCGTCTTGGTGGTCAGCGGGGAGACGGGGTGCGGAAAGACCACTCAGGTCACCCAGTTCATCCTGGACGACCACATCAGCAGAGGCCTGGGCTCGACGTGCCGCGTGGTTTGCACGCAGCCCCGCCGCATCAGCGCCATCTCCGTAGGTTTTCTGCAGCCCTGCATACGTTGACTCATAAGTTCTGGTTTGTCTACTGATGAGGAATGTCGTTGCCACGCAAAATTCGGTTTGCTAAATTTCATGCATGACTTGTCCTGATAAAACAATTTTTTTTTTTTTTATGCAGGCTCTTTTCTTCAGTGGAATTGTGTGTGTGTGTGTGTGTTTTTTCCTCTCAGGTAGCAGAGCGTGTAGCTGCAGAGAGAGCAGAAAGTGTAGGAAATGGAAATTCCTGTGGTTACCAAATACGCCTGCAGAGGTAAGATTTTTCTACATAATGACTGCTGATGCATGAAATGGAGGTAATGGATTTGACTTAAAAAGCTCACTATGTATTTAGCTGTCAGAAAACACAGTTTTTATGTCCTCTGATTATGTGATTCTTAACCTGTTTCCGATTTAAACTTCATGCCGGCTTCAGTTATCAGAGCAAAGCAAATCATGACTTCATAAACGGACAATTATTTTAATCCGCAGCAAAAACCTTATGCCAACATTACAGATAAATCTAAGGTAAATATTCAGCTTCTTGGGACCAGATGTTCAAGCTGAGCTGCATCGTCTGGTGGTTTTTAAAAATACACCGAAATTTAAGTATGGTGGGAAGCACAGATGCCTGATCTGAATAAATGAGGCACGTCCTGAGAGAAAAAATATATATTTGTACGTTTTGCTTAATCTCGTATAGAAATTTTTGTTTTAGTAGATTGTGTTTCTTTCGGTCGTCGATATTTCAATTAGAGTCAAATGCCTTAAAGATAATTGGACACTGCATCAAAGTGCAGACAGAGAGTAACTTAAATATGCCCTAGGAGTTATTAATAATGTCGTTAGTGTATCTGAATGAATATTTTTAAGTCAGGCATCTGATCTGATCTGAACAGATTGGTGCTCATCTAGCTGAAAAACAAAACAACAAAAGCCAGAGAATAATACTTGCAATGATAGTAGTAAAAATCAATTTAAGAAGTGAAGACAGCTTCTTCGAAGGTCTGGCTTAACATCAAACAAAGACGTCAAACCTTTCATCTGAGGCTTTATTGCTTGCTGAGGATTCTCAACAGCATATTGCAGGTGAACGCTAATTGAAGCAAAAGCAAATTGATAAATCTCAGGAGAAAACGGTTTTATCTGGCGGGAGTCAGGATAAAGAAACTTGAGCTTTCTAAAATAAATGATACATAATTGTCTTTTTTTTTTTCCTTGCACCAGAATATGTAGTTGTGATTCATCGACTTTTCTTATAAAATGACTTTAAATCTGTACCACCACCAAGCTTAAATGCTAGGTGAGTTTAAAACGGCGTTCTTTTGAGATGCATTTGTGAAGGTGCTGCTGCGCTTTGACTGCTCACTGTTGTGGTCTCACAGAGC
This sequence comes from Poecilia mexicana, assembly GCF_051168715.1. Classification (NCBI taxonomy): domain Eukaryota; kingdom Metazoa; phylum Chordata; class Actinopteri; order Cyprinodontiformes; family Poeciliidae; genus Poecilia; species Poecilia mexicana. The sequence goes on along the minus strand of NW_028263382.1, from coordinate 28,631,995 downwards.
ACAGTGGTGAAAGGTGTGATGCTGCTTTGTTAAACCTCTAATGATGCACCAGGTTTACTTAGGAAAAAAAAAACAGAAAAGCTGACATGAAAACTTTACAGCCTTGCTCCTTTTATTCCCTCATTGTGTAATCTAGTTCTGTTACCAGAACCTTGCTGCATTTAAAGAAGTCGACTGTGCTGCAAACTGAATGCTCATTGTTTTAAAGGCTATTAAAACACACAAAATTGAGAATTATTTCCAACAATATTGGAGGTAAAAACTTATGAGACGGCACAGATGATAATAATGCAGTCACGATATGACTTGCGATTAAACACATATACTTAAACAGTGTTGATGTCCTCCTTCTTTTGGTTCATAGCTCATTATCTGGGTCTGCGTTTGCTGTCGTTCCATCTGCTGGGGGGAAAAAAAAACGAACAGTTTCTCTCTCAACAGAATGGTTTTATTGTAATCTCTTCTGGCCTACATCTGTTCTTCTTCTTATGCTTTTGTTATTGGCTTGACCACCTGTTGCGTCAAACAAGTGTCACCAAATAAATTACATAGGATGGAGAGACTGAATGTCTATTTTATAATCAGCTGACATTTATTGTCATCTTGGAATTTCTTGGAGACGTGCAAATTTGCTTACAGCTACATTACAACGATGTTAAATTCCAACATATTGTGAAGTCAAAGCAAACTTGCATGTTGTAATACAATCAAGAAGACATGAAAATGAATGTTCACAGACGACACCCCCTGTCTAATCTGACTGAGCTTAAGCTAACTTGCAAAAATGAGTAAGTAAAGAGTTTACATCTGTAAACACAGTTAAAGCCAGTTCTATATAGTTTTCTACTATCCTTGAATAGTCTTAAATTCATGTATCTATAATTAAGGCCATAAAATGTCTTTAAATTCATTAAAAAAAAAAGCATGTTGGCCTTAAATTTGTTAACAGGTCTTAAATTTTGGGCTGGTAGGACTATTTAATCTTGTTAATCAAGATATATGTAGTTTTCTGTCAGGCCAAAGCTTGAGACATCTTCACTGCATTCAGGGGTTGGTTGATGCTACCGCTAGCTAGCTACTTGTACTTACCTTGCTACAAGCTAGTCAGCTTTTTAGCGTCTATCATGAGTAAGTGCAGGTTTGTCACCGTTTGGCCGGACGATGTTCGTTTTCTTGATTACAGCATCTTCCCCCAACCATTCCCTATATTTACAGTTTTTATTTATTTTCTTTTGTTAAATCAAGGTGGCATTGGAGAAGTCTTAAAAAGGCTTAAATTCGACTTGCTAAAAACCTGCAGAAACCCTGCGGAAGCACATTGACAATTTCAAAAACTGTCATTTTCCTTTTCGCTGATAAAATTGTCATAAAATTGCAATCCGTTATAAAGTTTTGTCCATGCGGTGTGACAGAATGTGAAAAAGCCCAGATATTTTAGAAAGGAGCTGTACGAACCAGAATGCCATGAATAATACATAAGGGACAGGCCTATCTTTGACAGCTGACGGCACTTCTCTTTCTGTTTTATTAAAGGAATATTGTTGCATTTAAATACCGCTGAAAAAGCAAACAATGTAACTAATGGGGTAGCTAATGAGGTAGCACAGAGCGACGTTAACATCCACAAACAAGGTCTGGTTCTCTCGGAAATAAAAGGCGACTGGACTGTCTCAGTCTCTGTTGAGGTTGAGTTGCCGACCAGGAAAAGTAGACTTGTGTTTGGAGGACGAGGCGGATCATTGTTTGCAGTGTGAACAACGAGACGACCTCACAGCAGACCTGTTACAGGGCAGCGCTGTGCTGTAGAAATGAATTTGTGGCGCCGCGCAGAGCTCTAAGTGTCGAGGCTGTTGGAAACACAGCCGCTTTTATTTTCCCTGCAGCGTTTCTGCTGCCTATTAGGACCTTCTAAATGCTAAATAGTCTGCCGTGTGTCTGAATGGGGAGAAATCTCGCCATACTCCTGTTCCCGTTTGTGCGTATTTTTATTTATTTTTTATTTTTTAAAGCTTCCAACTCTTTTTGGCTCACTGCCTCGGTTGTTTTCGTTCTGCTCTGACCCTGCGAATATGCGATTCTTTCCTGAGCTCAAGGTTATTGCTTCAGTGTTACTTTTTCCTAGAAAATTGTCAGAAATCTTTTTTTTTTGTTGTTGTTTTTTTAAATGTCACAGTTGAATTAATTATACAACAAAGCTGTCAGTGAAGTTCAGCTGCCGAGGAGACGCAGTTGGCGGTTTTGTTTCAAGAGGCAAAATGAATCAGAAGGATAAACTTTTAAACAATGAGAAACATCCTGGTGAAATTATGAAATCAAACCAGTGTGAATAATTAGCATTGCCTTTCCTCATCCCAGTTCAAGTTCTCTCTAGAGCTCATGTCACGAAGTAAATTATTAATCTAGTTAAAACTATTTTCCTTTTTTCTCAAGAAGATTAAAAAAATATTAACACCAGGAGAGAGAAAAAAAAAAGTTTTTTCTCTTCCACCATGATAAACAAAAGGATAAAATCAGTTATGTTAAATTGTATCTCTTAAAACTTCGACCGAAAAGAAAACTATCACGGTTTCCTGGCTGAAGCCGCAGACCGCCCAAACAGTGTCTCAATGGGAGAAGAGGGCGAGGGAAGTGTATTATATGGAGCAACAACAAAAAAAAGCAAAACCGCAGGTGAAAGTGACATGTTTAAAGAAAAAAATATAATAGTTCCCCATTCAAACATTTATTTCAAACTCCAACTGAGTCTGTATGAATTGCGTTTGCTATGCTGGAGGAAATATTCCTCTATATTTTTCACTCTTTTTAACTGCGGACAAACAAAACCCCTCCATGGAGCGTTAAGGTACCAGTGGCTCTATATGCATTATAACAATCATGTACAATGTTTGTTCTGTCAATGTTGAATAAATAAGTCTATAAAACCCCTTTGCCACATGTTGTGGTTTGCAGTTACCCAACCTGTGACATTTCATGGAACAACAAACTCAACTTTATGCGACGGGACTCGCGCTTTACTGGTGGAAGTGGTATTAGAGAAATATCCGTTTTGTCTCCTCTCTGCACCAGCCCTAATTTGTGTCATCTGGAAAACCTAAAGCCTTTCTTATGTCTCATCTTGTCCTCCTCACATTGCACAGCCGGTTACCACGGAGACAAGGTTCAATACTGTACTGTACAACAGGAATTATTCTTCAGTGGCTCCGCTCTGATCCGTAAGTCTGATCCCATCTTTCACTTTCTCACCGTCATCATCCGCTTCGAGCTTCTGCCTGTCGCACATCCTTTCTTTGTCTTGGTTTTATATTTTATATGTATTATTTTTATCTGCCAAAGTCATTAGCATGAGTCTCCATACTGACAGGGAAATAAAGACGCATGTACACTGAGATCTTCTGTTGACTCATCCCTCTTTGCTCTTCGTTACATTCTGAGCCGCTTAGATTAACAAGAGGGTTTTAGTGAAATGCCAACTTTTCCTTGATGTTCAACTTGAGTGAATAATTTGAAGACTAATTGAGAGACCAAAACATTTGTTGAAGAATTTCTCTCGCTTAATCTGTGGATTGTATATGCAAAAAAAAAAAAAACTTAAAACTGCAGCAAATGCCATTCGTACAGATGCTTGAAATCCTTGAGTTTAATTTAGGTGTTTTCAAAGTTTGGAAAGTGCTCGATATTCAAACTGCACAGTTTTTTAATAATGTAACGCTTGATTACGCTTCTTCACAGTTGGGACCAGATATTTTGACACGCCCAATAAAACGACAAACATATATTTTTTTCTCACTGTCTGAAATTAAATCAGACCAAACATTTCTGGTTTTAGATCAGATACAATTACCAAGATTATTACTATTTACTAATAGCCAGAAAACAATCTCATTTTTAGAGATTTCTTTTTTTTTTTTTTTTTTTTTGTAGCTTTCTTTGCATGTTGTGTTCAAGCGTCTAATTTGAGCAGAAATATGCACAAACCCTGACGAAAGGCCGACGATAATCCTTACAGATTAGCCCGTCCCTCGACCTAAAAATCAAACTCCTAATCTAATCTCCCATGTTTTCTTAGGTTGTTATCCAGTGTCAGTCATCTTGTGCTGGACGAGATCCACGAGAGAAACCTTCAGTCCGACGTTTTGCTCGTCATCGTGAAGGAATTGCTCAACCTCCGGGATGACCTCAAGGTCATCCTGATGAGTGCCACCCTCAACGCAGAAAAGTTCTCTAAATATTTTGGTATGACGCCTCCAATCTACGCAGTGTTGTGTTACACAGAAACAATTATCCTCACCTCTCTTCCCTGGTTTTTTATTTTATTTTTATTTTTATAAAGACAAATGTCCAATGATCCACATCCCTGGGTTAGCCTTCCCAGTGGAAGAGTTCCTACTGGAAGACATCATTGAGATGACCAGGTACTATTGCTAAACACCTGAATTATTACAATATTCTGGTAATATTTTTTAAAATGTTTTATTCTCACATCTGTGTTTTAAAGAATCTGTAGTCACTAGCTGCGTTTCCATTACAAATGTGTGCAAAAATATGTCAGTATTCTGCTAATGTTGGAAAACACACACACACACACACACACACACACACACACACACACACACGCACACACACACACACAATTTCATCAAAAAAACGTATGCCGCACCTTGATCCTACAACTACTTCCTGTCATCTTCTTCATGATTTGCGCCACTGGCAATGTCTGGTTGTCGATGGTGTGATTTTTCCTTTGCAGTTGTGCAAAATAAACCAATTTTGATAAAGCTGAAACAAAAAACCCAACTCATCCTAGTGCCAAAACTTGTGCTACAAAATGCCGCTCTGTGGCTGGAAAATGCATACTACCGGCCCTTTAAAGCATGCACAGGCTCAACGTAGCAGCTTTGACTTCCTAGGCAGTCAAACACTTCCTTCAGTGTTTGATTTCAGCATCGCAGCTTGTGCCAAACGGATTGATACAAATGCATCCAGTCATAAACGTCCACTTTGTGTGCTCTAACGGGACGATTTGTCTCTCTGCCAGATATCGTCCGCAGAATCAGGACCGTCGGCCTGCGTGGAAGAGACGCTTTTGGCAGGGCCACCAATCCAGATCGGAGAAGGAGGAGAAGGAGGAGGAGTATAAGGAGAGCTGGCCATGTTACGCACGAACGCTGCAGGGCAGGTGAGTTATTTTGTTTGGATGCAGTTTGAAACCAGGCGTTTCAACTGTAGCTGCTTCATGACCCAGTATGGCTATTGACAGCTTTTATTTATTTAATAAAATAATGATTATCTCTGACATACTATTTCTCTCATTACTGTCACATTTAGCAAATAGAAATAATTTAGGTAATTCTAACTCACCTAAAACAAGAGAGCATTGCTCTGATTAACTTCACACAGTGAGGGGAAAAAAAAAAAAGAAGTATTTTTGTTCTGTGTATGTAAACCTCCGGTTTCAACCGTGTGTTTCTTTGGGTATAATAAAGCGGCTGTGTTGGAGCCGTTCATGAACAAATAGTTTCCCGACAGTTGGAGGGCAATACCTTTTCTTTACCTTCATTATAATTGCTCGGTCTCCAGTGAAGAGACTGTCAGCATAATTGCTTGCGCGACACTTTACCCTTTGAAAGTTGATTTAAAAAAAACAGCCTCGCCTTGCCTGAGGCTTTGGTACATGGAGATGTAGCTCATTTCCTACATCAGGCAGTAGCTCTATTATCCCCTTATTTTGTTTAGTTTGGATTAAAGAGACAAATATAAGATCAGCCTCTATTCTGGAGAAGTCGATTTTTTTTTTCAGATATAAGTTAAAGGATTGTATCTTTTTTTTTTTCATTTTCTTTTGTAACTGGAAGAGAAGCATGAGGTTAAATCAGTCTGATTACATCTAAAAGTCCGAGGAGGCGTCTCGTCTTCGTGCTGAATGTTGGCAGGAAGTGTTGAGCAGCAACACACCGTCCAGCTGTCCGTTTTCCTAACCTGCTGAGTCCTGTTCAGGGTTCAGGCTGGTGACCTTTTCTGACCTCTGGGTCAATAGTTGACCTCAGAGTCAACGGTTCAACCAGGGTTTAAAATGGATTCGGATTACACACGTACAGGAAATCTGACTGTGAAGAGCATTTCTGTTGCTTCGTTGTTGTTTCAGTTTGTGTTTGCTCTGTATTCGGGGTTTGAAATCCTTGAAAATGCTTGAATTTCAATTGGCTGTCTTCAAAGTTTGGGAAATGCTTGATTTCTTTATGAACTCCTTGAAAGTGCTTGATATGCAAACTGCACAGTTTTGTAATGCAGAGCAGTCCAACGCCTGATTAAAAGCCTGGATTTTGGGAAACATAATTTACAGCTGAAACCAGAAATTTTAATGCACCCAAATAAAAAGACACATTTTTTTCACACTGTCTGAAGTGAAATCAGACTAAACCTTTCTTGTTTTAGGTTAGTTAGAATTATCAAAATTATTTCTATTTGCTAAATGCCAGAAAACTTATAGGATTTTTTTGTATATTGTGTTCAATCATTTAATCTGAGCAGGAAGGTTTCAATATGATCAATATATATTATTAATATTGGCTCAGTGACTATTGATATGTATAATTGAGATAAAGGTTGGCTTATATTTTGCATGTCAAACAATGCTATTGAAATTGGAAGATTTTTTTAATTATTGTTTTGCTCTCAAGTTAATAGAGTGAAATATACAACAAAAAGTATATTTCTGGTTTCCCTCGTTCCGGCTGTACAATGTAGAATCCCATCACAAGATGTTATTAGTAATAGTGATACACAATTAAAATGGTCTGTTTGTAGTTAATCTGTATAGCTATTATCTCCAAAGTGTGGCGCTGGAAAAGCGTGAAAATGCACCTTAAAAACGCACGGTCAGCGCTTGAATCTTACAAAAATGTACAAACCCTGAACGCTACAGCTACTGTTTTTAGATGTAAAAATCACAATTCCTCTCCTCGTGCAGCTTGGCTTGCTCCACTGCTGCCCAGAAAGTCTCAAGATATTAATCCTGTATGGTCAGAGCATGATCTGAATTGCTGGCCTGGAATTCAATTTCAAAGCACTCAGAGCTGGGCGGGATTGGCTCGTCTGAGCGCTGCAGGGAAATTTGTGTATCGCCCGTGGTAAGAACAAGAATTAAACATATTCAGAAGTAAAATTATTAACATCACACGCTAAAAATATGAACTAACAGTGAACGCGATTCACTGTCAAAAGGGCTGGTTCATATATATTTCTGCGTTGTGTTTTGCCCTTCAGACTGAGAAGAAAAAAAAAAGCTCTACGGGTTGTTTCTGGTGGAAATCTGTAATTTAAATCCGTCAGAAAACAAAAGAATAAGAAACACCAGTAAATGGGGGGGTGAGGGGAATAAACGAAACCCTTCTGGCCTCGATGCGACTAGTCAGAGAACAACAGAAGGGCTTTGTTTTCATCCTGACAGATGAGAGGTGGCGACACGTTCAATGTTTGTCAATGTTTTCCAGATACTCTGACAGCACGATCGAGGCGGTGGAGATGTTAGACACCGATGAGAAGATTGATCTGGAGCTGATCCTGGCGCTGATCCGGCACATTGTGCTCAACGAGGGGGTGAGCGTAATCGCGTCTCCGGTTTCAGCGCAGTCAAGAATAGGATTTCCTTTTCTCGAGTAAATCTGTGCTGAGGAAGATTACTTTTTGCAGGCAGCCTCTGATATCGGAGCAGAACAGGCGTCTGCCACTGGAACACGCCTCGAGGATTTTTTATTTCTTTTAGGTTTGCGCCGTTCTCCTGACACGTTCAACACCGGCAGTGGCACACGTGGAAAACGGATCCACGTTAAGTAAAAAAAAAAAAAAAAAAAAAAAAAGAAACTTAAGAGGTGACACGGCTGCTTGAGCTGGAAAAGGAGAGAGGCAGAGGAGAGCAGATGGAGGGAACGGGGCGAGCTTCCAAACACAGAGTGACTTTAGATCAGAGAAAATGACACCGATCCTGGCACCAGATCTGTGCTAATGAGTGATGGAGCAGATGCTCTGCCGCTACACGTCCACTTCTCCCTCCCTCCATCCCCCTTTTTTCTTCCTTCCTCCTTCCAGTTCTCATCAGGTTTCATCCTTTCATGTCAGCATCTTTTCACTGCTACTTTTGCAGATTACTAACAGCGGCAATCAGCTCAGCTTATAGGGCCTAATCAATTAGATTATCATTGGATATATGATTATTTGTGTGATTCTAGAAGTGAAGCTGCTTTTAGACTCATTACACGCAGTGTTGTTTTTCAACCAGCGCCTGTATCTGCTAATTTTGAAAATTGTCGCTTGCATCTAATCAGAAATTATTTAAATTTCATATCAGAAGGATTTTTGATTCAGAAATAGGAATATATGCGTTATCATGGAAGAGAGCTGACTTGATATTTGTCATTACCAATCAGAGCAAGCTAAAATAAAAAGTAATTACTTAAGAAGCTGATGATTCGTAGAGAGCTGTATCCATAAGCCTGTCAATCAATAAGCAATTAATCACATGATAAGCTTGATTTATTTATGGTTTCAGTTGAGTGTGTGTTTTTTATTTCCTTTTTATTGATTGTGTTTTGGTTGTTGTGTTTTATTTTGGATGTTTAGCATGTCTTCCAGTTCCAGTGTAAAGTTTATTTGTCTTTGAGAGAGGGAACATGCATTATTATCATCATCATCATCATCAATATTAGCTAAAACTGGCCTCAAAACAACAATAATGCTGCATATTGCAACTAATTTCTAGGACAATTTATCGTCCTACAAAATTTATTATTGTGACACGCCTACGTATCCAAGCATATAATTGCAGAAATGAGTGGAACAATATATATATATATATATATATATATATATATATATATATATATATATATATATATATATTTTAAAGAAAGTTTGGAAGAGGATTTTAAACTGAAGATTATTTAAGAGTTTGGGGGACATGAAAGAAGTTGTGGACTGTAACCGAGGTCAGTGCTCCAAGAGCTGCCTCACAAAGACATAAACTACAAAAATCACATTACTCACATAAAACTGGTTCTTAACCAGAAACAATATTAAAAACATGTCCCCTGTTAACATCAAAATTAACAGAAATAAATGCATAAAAGTATATGTGGATAAATTGTGTATATACCTTTCGCTTTTTGTCTCAGGGTGTTTGTACATCTTTAAAAAGACCTTCATATATCTAAAATTAAGGCCTTAGAAAATCTTAAATTATTTAAAAAAGATTATTAATTGGCCTTAAATACGTTAATTATAGGTCTTAAATTTTTTTTTTGACGTACCTGAATTGTTTATTCTTGTATGTTCATGTGTATGTAGTTTTCTGTCAGGTCTGAGTTGCACACAGACGTCTTAATTGCTACTTGAAGCAGTTGAGGCTAGCTAGCTAGCTAGCTTTTTTTTTGTGCCTATCATGCTTAAGTGCTTTTAGCCATTGGCTCACTTCTGTTCCTAACCTAAATGTTAATGCATGCAAAAAAAATCCTTAGCACCAAGGGGGTTAAGGCTGTAGAGAACCATATGCAGTGAGAAATGCAAAGCCACAACAGACCCCAGAAATTTCACAGTTTATGCTATGATTATCACCCCCCCAACCATTCCCTAAATTTATTTATTTTTTCTATCTTAGACTTAATTCAAGGTGGCATTAAAAAAAGTCTTAAGACAGAACCCCATTGTATGTACATTTTGAAATAGATGAACTTTAAGTTAGATTTGCCAGAATCGAAACAATAATGTTGAGGATAATATTTCACAGCAATTCAGGAAATGAAACAAAAGCAACTCAGTTTTCCATCGTATTTCTCTCCAAAGCAACCAGTCGTATTGTTTCTGTTTGTTTGCGGCCGGCGGCCTTGCCCAAAAGGTGCGAAAGAGTCGAGAAGAATAAAGGGCGCCTTGGAACAAGGAGTGACTAACTCGGACAGACAGAATAATTACCCTCTCCTATATGTAGCCATATCTCCATCAGTCACGGCGCCACTCAGCCACTCGACCAGTTGATTTGCCGTGGCATTGTCAAATGGCTGGGAGGGAAAGGCGCTGATTCGCCATGACGCGGCTCCGCACCAAGGATATGGCCCGTCTGTCGGGTTTCGCCTGTGATGATTGGTTAATTATATTGAAGGGGTCTATGATTAGACGTTAAGGGGGTTGACATGCGAGCAATAATCACTGCCTGCTAGGTGAAGCTCTGTATGTGGGAGGATCAGTGTGCGTGTTGCCAAATAGTCGGCTAACACCGCTGAACTGTTTCTTTTTCTTTTTTTTTTTGCTTTGAACTAATCCACTTCTTTGTGTGCCTCAGACTGTAGCTACTGTATATATGCACTTTCTACATAACACTCGCTCTCATGCGAGTGCAAGCCTTTGGGAATAATAATTATGTGCAATTAAAAGGCAGAGGTAGTTAATGCTATGAAATAACTTCTTTGTCTGAATATTTTATTTTTATTCCTTTCACCTGATGAATAATTGCTCTTTTTGAAGACTGGGCGTTTTTCTGACTACTTGATTTCACGCTGAGATCCATTTTTGCCTAATTTCAGGTTCCTTGTGCAGCAAATCTTTGCACAGATTTTTAGAAGTTAGACTACTTTTGGTTGTTTTGTGAAATGTTCTTCATGTTTTTTTATTTTTATCTTTGCTAAATACGTTTTATTTGTAATAGCAATAAAATGGATATAACATCCAAGGTTGTCAACACTTTTTAAGGGTATTGTATATATTTTTTCGGCATATTACCATCTGTCCTTTATATAAAACTGTTAATTTCATGTTATTACCGTTTGTTTACGTGTTGCAGCAGGCATAGGGGACAGGGCGGCCATGTTTGGCTGTGCGTTTAATTGAAGAAGAGACGGATTTTAGCATTGTGGTCAAGACAGTGCTAGTATGGATTGAACAAAATGTTCAAATCTGTTCATCCCTAATACATTTTAAGCAAACCCAACATCAGTTAAGTCTGATAATAAAGCTGCTATAATGTTCTGATAGCAGGGGAAGTAAATGGAGGAATACCTTCCTCTTTGAGATTAATCTGACTGAATTTAAAGCTGCTTGTTGACATGCTAGGCTAACATTAGCATGTTTCCTCTTTGTTTTGATGTTGATGATTACCAATTCCAGCTTGTTTCATCGCGGATCTTGGTGATTGTGTGAACTGTCTGGCTCTTTATCCTTAGTACGGTTCATGTTTTTGACTCCTTACAAATCCTTGGAGAATGTGCAAAAACTTCTCCGCGTAGGTATTTAAAAGCCTCGTGTTTTACAGCTGCTTCCAAGGGACTTTTTAATTTTACTTGCATTAGAGCGTGCTGAGGAAGTGAAACGAGGATACTGAGAGCTTCAGTAAGAGCGAGTCAGCAGGTAGAGCATAAACTAAAGGTAATCAAATTACTTTGACTCCGGCAGCGGATCTCTTCACTAATGTTTTTATTCGTTAGTGTTGGATTTCCTCTCCTGTTCGACTAACAAAGTTTTCGCCTCATATGAGATTTTCTGCTTGCTGAAATGTACGAAGAGGAGCGTTTACATCCCAATGTGGCACAACTAGACGGATTGTCGTCTGCCAGCGATGGTGGTGTTTTGAAAGCTGCATGAAGTGTGGCGTAAGACTTTATTAAAGCCACAGACACAAGTCATATTTATGTCTAAATTTGTGTGCATTTTTTTTGCTTTGGTGGTCTGCTTTTCTTTCGCGGTGTCAGAGAGACGTGAGCTGCTGTGCAGCAGAGACTGACCCGTTACAGTAGGATGTCATAACGATGTTGGCAAGGCGTTCTCTCTCTCATCGAGAGGCCGAAGGGAAGTCGGCCTCGTTGGCTCACCTCGGCTCCTCGATGCTGGGCATCGTGCTCATTCATTGTTGTAATGACTATTTAACGGATATTTGGCAGGTTTGCTTTTACCGTAGCCTTTGTTTAAAGACGGCTCTGTAATCGTTTCTGGCAGGAGGGAGCAATCCTGGTTTTCCTGCCTGGCTGGGACAACATTAGCAGTCTCAATGACCTCCTCATGGCGCAGCAGATGTTCCGATCAGGTACGCTCAACTTTTTTTCAATGGTTTTTGGCTTAGACTTCATTTAACACGAGAGAAGAGACAGTTTTTTTATTTTTTCTCTCTGATACACCAACAACATTATTTCTTTTTGGTAAGATCCAGAACGAATGAGATTTACAGATTACATCCTTTAAACAATTTGAAAAATGTCATGGCTTTATAAGCTTCTGATTTTGGTTAATTTGTTAGATTAGGGCTGCAATGATTCATGAAACAATTCGAGTAACTCAATTTTTAAAATGTATCAAGTTTATTAATTAAACTATTCGTCTTTCCATTTGAATTTCCAGCTTATGGGCAACACGTGTTTAAATGTCACTGTTTGCAAAACACACGACCAATTATTATACTTGGATGTAATAAATATAGCACGTCATGCGTTTACATTTAACTTATCCACCTATTCTATTCTGTTTGCTGCTGCTTTATCTCAGCTTTCCTTCTATATCTGATCTTTCAGAAAGGTTCGTCATCATCCCTCTGCACTCCCTCATGCCCACTGTTAATCAGACGCAGGTAAACTTTCTCTTTGTTCTCTGATCATCCGCCAGTCGACCAAAACATCCCGTTTCATCTTTCTTCTCCAACCTCCTCCAGGTTTTCAAAAGACCCCCGCCAGGAGTTAGAAAGATTGTGATTGCAACCAATATCGCGGAGACCAGGTGTGTATGTTTGTTTCCATGATTAGTCTCAAGTCCATTACTTCTCTAAGTGCGGCCTTTTTTTTTTTTTCCTCTCTCTCCTTTGCGCTGAGTGCCAGTCATTACCGGGATAAAAGCTAATTGGATGCTAATTAGCATATTTTTCTTGGATTGATCACAAATCCTGTCTCCACAACATGGATGAGAAAGTTTAATTTAGTGTTCACACGGCGCCACATTCACATAAACTGAAGCTGCTCCACCTAACATCACCTCACTTAATATAGACTCTTCTTGTTAAATCAGTGATTCTTGAGAATAGGGACAAAATGGGTTTTAATTTTCCCATAATTTTTTTTTGTTATTTCTCAACCTTATGTATGCAAATATGACAAATAATGTTTTGGAAATGTAAAGATGCTAAGGTGCAGGCTCCCAGTTGCAACATTTTTTTTCAAATTACATTTTTAATCGACCTGACCTAGAATGTTGTCATCACCATCTGACAAAAATAAATAAAAAATCATTTTTAATGACCCTAATAGTGATATTTTTACTCATTTTTCATATAAATGCTTCTCAAGAAACAAAATAAATATTATTTAAAACCAAAAACAACAAAAAGGCCATCTGACGGAGTTGACAGTGCATGACGGAGTTGACACAGAACTGAAGGTGGTGACAAACTAGTGAATGAAATGAAAACCTTGGTACATGTGAAGTAATGCAATTCATGTAAAATACATTAAAATGAATTAATTGCACATTTAAGTGAGATTTGACAACAATTTCACTGAAAGAGTCACAAAAACTCTGATGGAGTTGACAAAAAGCCAAACTACCTCAATTTATATGATGTTATTCTGAAGGAGGCCATATTGTAGCTTATCAGGTCCATGAAATCTTTACAGTTTACCAAAATTAAACTTTTATTTCACAAAATTTTATCAAAGTTTTGTAAATTGTCAGTTATGGAGTTGACACATCATGGTTGTGACAAACAACTTAGGAATAAAACAGAAGAAAAAACTAAAGAATAACTTAAGCTAACCAGAGCTAACTAGCTCTGTTAACAAAGGAAGAGAAAAGACGATGTCATGGGGTCCTCAGAAGTTCTGGTGCCCCCCAATAATGCCTGATTTTTTTTACATTCTTTTCATTTCTGACGGTGTTGACAAAAACTAGGGACAAATTTCAACGGAGTTGGAAAATATCTAAAAATTATTTTTAATTCAATTTATCGATACTTTTATAATTATTTATATGACTACTTATACTTAATTGTCACAATATATAATTTTAGTATTTCTTTAATTGTTTTAAACTACTATTTAAACCTTTTTTTATGATTTCATCAGTTTTTCTCTTCTCTTTCCTGACTTATCCCCCCCACCCGTCCTCTCAGCATCACCATAGATGATGTCGTTTATGTGATTGATGGAGGAAAGATTAAGGAGACCAACTTTGACACCGACAACAACATCAGCACCATGACGGCCGAGTGGGTTAGCTTGGCCAACGCCAAACAGAGGAAAGGACGTGCTGGCAGGTACTGGCAGAAGTGGACACTTTGTGCGACGCGTGGAACTGCTGGCTGCCTTTGCACTGTGAAATTTGTTACAGGCGCATCTTCAACATCGTATCTGTTTCAAGTCAGTAGCCATATTATGCCTGATTTAGGTGTTTAATAATGTTAAACATGCTTCTGATTTGTTTCTCAAATTGGCAACAACAGAACAAAGTATAGCAGTGCCACAAAAGTGTGTATAAAATATCCATTTATTTATTTGTTTGTTTTATTTTAAATATCCATTTGAAATCCACAAATTTGAAAACAAGAAGGAGCCCAATGTTAGCACAAAACATTACATGGAGAGAGGCAGGTTTGAGTCTGAGGTTGGGGGAAATTTTGTAGGGCAAAATTACAAATGCTACCTTTGGGCCACGTATGATGCACTTTATTTAAAAAAACAAAAATAAATTCAGAAGGGCATTTTTTTTTGTCTGGAAGAAATAGCCAGGTGCTCTAGCACCACCTGGTGTCTGTCTGTGCACGTCCCTGACCTTTACATTTAGATATATATTTTAAAACATTTAGAATAAAGACACCTTTCCCATTAATCCGTCTACGTATCGCGCACTAGAACAGGAGATTTACCGTAGATCTCTTCAACGAGCTCACATCTTACTGCTTCCCCATCTGCAAACACAGAGAGGCAAAGTTCAGACACACCCAGGTTGTTTCGTCTCTCTGCGACTTGAGACGTCGGTTCTGTTCGGTTGCTCTGACATCAAAGTGCAGCAAGGCCCAATTAGCAGGAGCCGCTTACTGTGTGCAGTTTCATCCCACTGATTTCTCAAATTAAGCCCTTGTCACAGGACTGATATAACATGTAATCTTTTTCTCCCTTCTCTCTCTGTCTGGTTCTTTTTTTTTTTACATATATCCAGGGTGCAACCAGGAAAGTGCTATCATCTGTACAATGGGCTTAGGGCCAGCCTGCTGGAAGCCTATCAATTACCTGAAATTATGAGGACACCGCTGGAGGAGCTCTGCTTGCAGATAAAGGTGATGTATGTGGGGAGAAAGAGATTGGCTTTGGCTGAGGAACCGAACTGAAGGGAGGTTTGCTTCAGTACCAGCCAGAAATGTACAAGCAGCATAAGAATCAATGTGCTTCATTTGTGCTTCTTTTCCAAGCATGTGAATATTTAATTTTTAGAATTTTCCAACTATTCCCGTGAATGTAGAAGTTTGAATTTAATGTCAATTTTCTCTTATCCACACAGGGTTAAAATTCTGCATACATGCTCAAATATAAACATGCAACCTCATTAATGGCTTTTGTTTAATGTTCTAGCATAATTCTAGCTGGGATATTTGACCACCTTTTTATCTTAAACTGTGGACCCTGTTTAAACAAATCAAAAGGGCTTTTCTGCCATATGCTTTGTTTTTAGACACAGTCCACACAGAATCACTGCCCAGTTCTGTCCAATTTTCACTTTTGAAATGCACACAGTGTCTGCACAGCCTTGAAAAGTCTTAAATTCATGCATATAAAATTGAGGCCATAAAATGTCTTAAATTAATTAAAAAAATGTAAGTTGGCCTTAAATACACTAATCATAGATTGTAAATTTTGCCGTGGCATGGCTATTTAATCTTGTTTGTAGTTGTTTAATTCTTGCAGGACACTCTAGGCATCGCTAGCTAGTTGCTAGTACAACCTTGCTAGCTAGCTATTTTCTAACATGGGTAAGTGCAAATGTGTGACCAGTTGGCTGGACAAGGTCTGTTTTTACTTGTGTTGCCAGCCCATACAAGTCAGCAGGATTCCCCCAGTCATCCCCTAATTTATAGTTTTTTCTGGCCTAAATTTCATTCAAGGTGGCATTAAAAAGATCTTAAAACGTCTTAAATTTGACTTACTGTTTGCATCTTTACAGTTTCTTTCATAGCTTGCAACCTCTCAGTCATGGAAGTGTAAAACTCATCTTCCAGACGTGATAAGCTTCAGCCTTGATGGATCATGGATTTTTTTTTTTTTTTTCGACCCAGTCTTAATTACTTCTATTTATGAGTGGTCACGTTTTGGATCGGATAAATAAGCCTTAGTTGCAATTGGGTGTTGATCCCCAACACACACCACAGCCAGTTTTTACGTGCATAAAGCACGCCGACATCAAGCTTCTAGAAACGCTGCGGCATCGTTGGAAATGCATGGACCGTGTTTAAAGGCTATGCCAGTTTATCCGCTGCCGCTTCTGCAAAATTACAGCAATCAGATTTGCAACGAGAATTATGCCAAAAAAAAAAGTATTAATATCTACAGAAATCCCCTGATTTGCAGTTTTCTAAGAGACATTTATCCTACTTTATGCGTTGTATCAGTATTCCAACCAAGCGTGAAGGATTAGTCAGTGCTGGTGCTGGTGGGGTTTGGTTTTCTTTTGTTAATGAGGATTGAGGAAGGACATCCCAGACTGACTCACGACCCTTTTCCAACTGTTTCTGTTTTTTTTTTACATACAGTGTAATCACATCTGTTATTGCCTCTTTCTCGTACATGAACATCTCTCTCTCTTTTTTTCCTCTGTTGGCTGCTTGCTGCTGTTTGTCTCTTTGAATCCTCGTAGCGCACTCGAAAGTGTTTAAAGCATCGCTAATGGAACATAAAGCCAAAGTTCATTCAGTTCTGGTGTTTGCAGAGATTGTTCTCACCAGCAGCTTTATTGTATGGGACTTCAAGCGTGCATCTTCCTGCAGCCTCAGTTCAATAAATTTGAGTGTGTGCGTGTGTGTGTGTATAATATGTTTTTTTTTTTTTTTTTCAAAGCTGGTGGCTGAGAGGCTGCCTAATGCGTCAGACTAACCTCAGAGTGAGAGACACTCTGACAACATGCAGACCCCAGGCTGAATCTCTAATGCACAGACACTCCGTCTCTCCCACACCCCACCTTTTTGTCAATTGCAGAGTGGATGTGTGGTTGCTACTTTACTCTTTGGTGAATTTAAAAGTCTGCCTTTTCTTTTTTTTTTTTTGATGTGGAAATGAATGCACTTTAAGTGAATGTGGACATTCATAGAATCAGCTCTTATCACAAATTCTCTCTTTCTGGCACTAAGGGAATCGCATTAAAGCGGCTCCATGCAAATGCGTGTCGAGTGGCGCGCGTCCAAACCGCCTTTCGAGTGCGCTTGTCGGACAGAGAGAGATGCACACGAGCCCTAATTTCATGCAATACCCAACAGTTTGGTTTGTAATCTGGTGTGCGATGAAATGCTTCGGCTGACTGGATGAAAATTGATGTACGCCCTTTAGATTCTGAAGCTCGGCTCCATTAGTCGATTTCTGGAGAAGGTCTTGGACCCGCCGAGCGAGAAGGCGGTTAACCTCGCCATCAAGAGCCTCACAGACCTGGTAGGAAACTGTAAAGATTACATATAGTTTGTTTCGGGGTCGGGGGGTGGATTGACAGGGATCAAATAGTTCTGTAACTTCATCTCAGGCTGTCTGCACATCTTTAAGACATCTTAAATCAACATGTCTAAAATAAAGCATTAAAATGTTTTAAATTCATAAAAAAAAAGTTAGTTGGCCTTATGTCGTTTTAAATTTTGCCTTGGTAGGATTATATACAAATATAATTGATGTATAGATACTAACAATCCTTGTAACAGCAGTTTAGCTTTAAAGAAAAAAACATTTCCACACATTACACAAAAAAATTCAAATCATATCAATATTACAGGAAGGGCAGGAGAGAAAAGAGAAAATAACTCATCTTTGCTACTGCCCTGTCTATGACATAATTTGCTACATTTCTTCTCGTTTTTAATAAATCAGTCTGTATTTAAGTTAATTGGAGAAGTAATCCTCCCAATTTCATGAATTTCTTCTAGGATTTTTGTTGGTGCGTCCTTATTTCCATATCCCCTCGTAATTTTTTTTTTTTTTACATTTTTAATAGCTGTTAATGTTATTTTAATCAAATATTTGTCACCAAAGTTCATTTTACAGACGGCACATCCCAGGAATATTGAATGAAAATCATATTAAAAATCCTGACCAGTGGTTGTTTGAAAACGTCAGTCGGTTCTTTATCATTTTTAAAGTCATCCAGAGCCACAGTGGAGCCACAGGCTGTGGACTATGACTTTTATTTAAAAGAATATTGGAAAACCGTGCATTACTTTTCTTTGAATTTCACTGTTTTATCATACTTTGTATGGGTCTTATAAAGTCCCAATGACATGCAGATTTTTGATTTGGCAAAATGATAAAATATGAAATAGTTGAAGAAAACTAAATATGTTTCAAAACTCTAAAACACCATGCAGCCTTATGGGATCCAGAGCAACCAGTCCTCACACGACGAGGCATGTTTGTGTCTAGTTTTGGATTATTCATGGTGTTTGAAGTGTACAGATTCCCAACCTTCATCATGAGAGAAGCAAAAGAGAGAAAAAAACCCACAGTTATCATGTGTGCTTTCATGCCCTAGAATCGATTCTGAGATGTAGAAATTTTTTATGTATATATTAAAAAAAAGTTTGGAGACCTTGCCTGAGGGGAGAATTGAGATTTATTGATGTACTGCAAATTTCTGTCTAATACTTAATCAGCAAACTGGCACAGTCACCTTCCATTACCAACTGGTTACCTTGAATGTAACACAGATCGAAAAAATATGAAATTAAACACAGAAACACAACAAATACTCCCCATTTTCTCTTAAAATCACCCAGTTAAGTTTCATGTTTGATGATGCAATGCTGCTAACCTTATTGCAAAGCTCCTGTCATTAGAAACGCGTCGTCCTGAGCTCAGGGTGACATGAAACGTTTCCCTCTGGTCTTTGTGACGCGTTGCGGCAGAACGCTCTGGACCACGCAGAGAACCTGACGCCGCTGGGTTTCCACCTGGCGCGGCTCCCCGTGGAGCCGCACATCGGCAAGCTGATCCTGTTCGGCGCTCTGCTGGGATGCCTCGACCCCGTGCTCACCATCGCCGCTTCGCTCAGCTTCAAAGACCCTTTCTTCATACCCCTGGTAGGTTGCGCCGCGTCCACAGACATGAAAGCCGACGTCGACAGCAGATGCAAGCACGCACACTTCAGCGCGCTGCTGCAATCTGCCTTCTGGCTGTTTTGTTTGTTTTTTTTATCTATCGTGAATGTTTAAGCATTTTTTTTGGAACTGCCCGTCTCTTCTAGGGTAAAGAGAAGATGGCAGACATGAGGAGAAGGACTCTGTCCAGAAACTCAAAGAGTGACCACCTCACTATTGTTTACGCCTTCAAGGTAAATGAATCCCACAGCCTTGACCCTCACGTCGCCTCTTAAGCTGCGACTGTTGGATGACTTAATTACGTCTTAATTTCTCATGCGCCGGCTGCCAGGGATGGCAGGAAGCCAAGCAGCGGGGGTCCAGGTATGAGAGGGAGTACTGCTGGGACAACTTCCTGTCTGCCAACACACTCCAGGTGAGGCTGGCTGATTGCAAACTGTTTCTTTTTTCATTTTTTTTGCATCTGACAGATGGGGGGGGGTGTAATTCAGTTCAAAGTAATTTGCAGAAGAGCAGCAACACATTTAACTCACAAACATTAAATGATATTAGGCTAAAATGATTATGAGCAACATTTTCAGGACAAAACTAAGAATTCCTATTTTTTTGTTTTTCACAAATAAAAAAATGTTTCACAAAGCGCAGAATGTGTTTTATAGTATCGATAAGTGTAAAAATGTTAAATTGAGGATTAGCTATTCTGTATGTTGTGGATGTGAAATAAATCTCAACCTTATCAAATAATCTGTTGAGTGCAGTTCGGGTGTAAAGTTTGAACTTTGAGGTGATTAAAAAGTCCAGACTTATTAAAATAAACAAAACAAATTAATTCAATAAGTAATTAACCATTTAGTTTAGCACTGATGGGAAGCGCCGAAGGAGATGCAAACTTGTTCATGATTAGCAGCTAAGTGTTAGCCAGTTTCAGAGCTTAGACAAAGGTTTACGTCTTGTATATGGTAATTTGATTTTCTGATGTGCCCTCGGCAAGAGCAAGATGCTGGTGTAAGGAAATGAAAAAAAAAAAAAAAAAAAAAAGTTATGTTTTGAAAGCAGTGAACTTTTTACTTCTTATTAATCCTCCAGTTTAATATCCTTTCAGTGAGTTTTCTCTGGCTCCCACGTTTCTTTCCAATATTCTGACCTGCTTGTATAAAAAAATAAAATAAAATATTGGATGAGCGTGCACATATACACATATTGTTCTTTTTATCTTTAAGTTTACATGTAATTCTGTGGCCACATGAAGCCAAAGGTTTCCTTGCTGTCTTGGCCTATAAAGCTGATTCCGGCTCCATGACTCACATATTTCTTCTTTTTCTCACTTGCAAAATATTCAAAACATTCTAGATGGCGTGGGAGCTAAAGGACTGCCACTCACCACACTTATAAATGCAACCTTGTTTAAAAATGACAGTATCCAGGCTGCATTTGGCGTGACTGCCAATCAGCCGGCTGCAGGTTGGCTGTCAAAGCAGATATCCTGGGTAAAATCATGCTGCTACTCTGTCAACTTCAGAAAACAAAAAGGCGTTTAACACTCTGCACATGAAGCCTGTAAACTACAAACTTGCACCCCAGTAATGTGTCCTTTTCATTGTTTAGATGCTGCACAACATGAAAGGTCAGTTTGCTGAACATCTCATGAGTGCTGGCTTTGTCAGCAGCCGGGATCCCAACGACGCTAAATCCAACATCAACTCAGGTAACTACAGGAGTTTTCTTTTATCGTTCAGACTATTTTACTCTCAAAACGTTGGGGATTATTCGGCTTTTGTGTCAACACATTATCTGAGATGAAGCAATCACCATTGAATGATTCCACCTAAATGCCATCGTTTTCCATGGATTTCACCTGAAAGCCAAACATCCCCAACTATTAATGAGCAGTGTATGTTTTCAACCAGAGAACCCTTCAATGGAGCCGTGTGTAATTAAATACGACGGTCTTATATTTCCTCAGACAATGAGAAGTTGATCAAGGCAGTGATTGTTGCTGGGCTGTACCCTAAGGTGGCCATGATCCGACCCTCTTACAACAAAAAGAGACCTGGGTGAGTCTGTCAGTCCGAGAAAGCTCACAGTTGAGAAGTAAATTATCCATTGTGTCCTTTGTTTTGTTTTTTTGTTTTGTTTTTTTTTTCCTCTCCCTGAAAGACAAATGGTGCCAGCGCTACAGTCACTCATCACACTTCTAGAAGGAGTTTTGGAAGGGTACTGTGACAGTCGCAGCTGTGCGGCAACCGTGTTTCAAAAATTGTCAGAAAAAAAAAAAGAACGAAACAAAGGCACTTTTGCAGCTCAAGATCAATGCACTCATCACGGAGGTGCCCTGAGGCAGCTGTCATATGTGGCAGCTTTGACCTGTGTGCCAAAGATAAATGGCTTTGGGAATGGCAGTTTTATTTATATATCACATTTCATTACATATCAACTCAGATTACAAGCAGTATGCGATACAGTGCTGTAAAAGGAGTTTAACCCCTTACATGTCTCTTCTGTTTTTGCCCTGCTGAATGTCAGACGAGAGTGAATACAGAATACAGTTTTCAAATAATCAATCAGAGTTTAGTTTTCTCTGTAAAAAAATAAATAAATGAATTGTTTTCCCCTTGGGGACGACTGCTGTCATTGATAGTTTCCAGCAGCTGGCAACGACTCCTTTACATCGTTCTAGAGAAATGTTAATCCAGTCTTCTGCACAACTGTCTGAATCCAACATCTTTATATGAGATTTGAGCATGAACAGTTTGCTGAACGTTATGCCTCCGCATCTTTTTGGATTTTCGTCCAGACTTTGACCAAGCCACTCAAAAATATTCATTCTGTCTCTTTTTTTAAGACAGTCGCACGTTTCTACCTGCGGGGTTATTCTACTAAGGATCCGAGTTTACGTCTCTCAGATCCCGAAGCAGACAAGTCGATCAAACTGCCGCCACCACATTTGACGTTCGACGTTGTACACCAGATGTATCCCGGCGCACATCTTCCAAAAAAAGTTCACAACGTTTTGCCTTTAAGATGTTTCAGCCTACTTCGTGTTGTCGGACAGGTCCTAACAAAGTGAGGGTTAGCAGTAAACAGGCCCTTGAGTGTGTCTTTTAAAATTCAGGTTTGACTAATTAGCATTTATTAATGACCTTTTCACATAGGGCCAACTTGACATAGTTCATTTTTTTCCTTATTTTTAGATTAAGTCCTCATTTGAGGACTCCTTTGTGTATTTACGCTGATTGTGTTTGAGCTAAAACATGTACGTACGCCAGCAAAACAAAAGCTAAAGAAATCTGTAAGGGGGTGATAGTTTTTCACAGCACAGTTTATTTAAACGATATCAAGGGATCGCGCTTCTGTTTTAGCGCTTAGCGACACCTTCATGAATGCCATGAATTTCCACCGAGTCCTTTTCGTTTGCATGTGAAGCTAGCCGGTCGTAAGATAAAAGGATTTAATTGCTTGTGTAGGGGCTCTTTCCTTTGTTACCAAATCAATCTGCAGTTAGTTCACTGCTGTGCAGCAGTCGGTTTTGTTTTGTTGCCACACACACACACACACACACACACACACACACGCACACACATTTAGAACAGGATGTCACTTTAAACTTGGACATGATTATCAGACTTTCTGCTTTCTTTTGTTCTTCTGTTCTCTAGCAGACATGAAAGGAAGCATTCTGAGAATAACAAGCTAAATGCATGCGATTGGAATCCAGTTTTTTTTTTCTTCCAACAAATTTGATCTTGTCAGTTTTCGTACCACTGAGAGCAGAATATGTACAGACAGACGATTGGCCTTGAATGTGAGGCGTAAGACGTAATATTTCCTACTTTTCGAAAGGAAAAGTGTTTCTGAGCGATAGACTTTATATGAAAGTCAGAGCCGCCTTAACCTTGGATTTGAATTCTGTGAATGGTGTGTTGAAGTGTGATTTTACCACTTTACCATGGCAGGGTTTTTCTGTTAGACATAAGATCCAGTGAATAGAAGTGGTCAAAATGAGCGTGTCGTTAGGTAACCCGTCACAAACACCTTTCGGCCGTAAAGCCGCGGTCAAAGAATACTTTGTATTCTTTGAGATATTATCAACTGTCCTGCAGTTGATTTGTCCGTCACTTTGGATGAAGACGGACGTTTTGGCGATACAACGCAAGTTAAAGACGACGCCACGGCGAACGCGCCAACAATTCGGCACATTCCCGCTGCGTCGAAGCAAAGTTGATCCGAACAGTTTCACACAGCGTCGTGTGAACGCTGTTTTGTATAAGCCTTCGCATTACCTTCACTTTGTTACATTTGGGTTGCATTTGTATTCAACCCTGTTGGCATTGACACAGCTAATGCGGTTTATTAGATGCATTGCCAAATAATTATTTTTGGAAGTCATCCGGAAAATGAGGCGTTTGGCCTTTTGATGTGGATGAGAAATGCAATGTGTGGTGGAAAACTTCAAATCTCATGGCATTTGAGAAAAGAAAATAATGCCCAAGAAGAAAACTATACAAATAAATCATTTTAAGTAGCAAAAATCCTCAGGTTGTAATGTTGTTAGGTTTAGAAATTTCACACAAAGTGACATTCATACACACCAAAAAAAAAAAAATAAAAGGTCACAAGAAGCAAATCTGTCCTGCAACTTCACCTCATATTCCAGCCCCAGGAAACAGCTTCTGCTATGAAAGATGAAAGCATAAATATAACTTTCTGGTCACAAAGAGCTGAGAAATAATTAGAGAATGTTTGTGATGTTTCATCAAAAGATCCCTTGGCCCAACTTTTGAATGCGAAGCCCGATTTTTGTATTATTTTTTTTTTCATGCCTTGGGATTGTGCTGCTGCCATTGTGGCCCTGGGAACATATTACTTGTAGAGGAAAAATGGATTCAATTAAATCAGAAAAATTCTCAAATGAACTCTGGACTTTCTGCTATGGAGGGGAGTCTCAATAGGAACAAGCCCAAGGTTTTCATATGACCCTCGTATTCCTCTGACTAAAGAGGGTTCTTTTCTTTTTTTCTTCTTCAATTTTTTTATTTTATTTTATTAAAAGCAGGGTTGTGTTGAGTATTTATAAGTAAGAACTGCAAAAATTGTCGCAGTTTATAGAATCACAGAGATTCTCATTGGGTCTTTAGAGCAACAACTTTCGCTCTCTGAGGACGTTAAACGCCCAACGAACTCCCTACTCTGAGAGATTAACTCCATCCATCCAATCAGTGCTGAGATTTCTAAATTTGCTGAAGCTCACCCTGAACAGCCTCTGTAGGAAAACTATTTGGCTTTTTTACCCAGGAAGGCTTGCCTGACCTTTGACGACCCACATCCAGGGGTCTCAACCCGCTTCGGCCTGCGAATGAGTCAGACTGAGTCGGATTCACAGATCACGTTCAATAATGGTTGTTCTTCCTCTATTTTGAAACTTGCCCTTGATTCTGAGCCAGATATTCTTTAGTGACTCGCATGGAGCCCCAGTGGTGCTGCTTTGGGCTTAAGGCAACCTTTGAAAACCTTCTGTACATTTATGAACCGTACAGCAAGGCGTATTTTACCAACTTGAGATTATAGACGCTGAATCGGATAACTGAATGTTCACAATTTCTGTAAAACTGTATATGTTTCTTTCATTAGTAATGCTTTGGGAGGGTCAGTGATGTTTAAATTTAGCAGCACCGGTTGTTTTTGCTTGTTGAAGTAGAATCCACCAAGTACGTCAAGATAAGCTTTGCTGTTTCGTCTCGTCCACCTCAGGGTCAAGGTGTACACCCAGACCGACGGAAAAGTGTGTATCCATCCCAAATCTGTCAATGCTGAAGAGAGGGAATTCAACTACACATGGCTCATTTACCACCTGAAGATGAGAACCAGCAGCGTAAGTAAACGGACGTTTTGTTTTGTAACAGCGGTAGAACAAACTGTGTGTGTGAGAGCGAAGAGCGTCGTTTGAGGAAATTCTGATCTGCAAAATGTAGTTTTACGGTTGTGAGAGCGTGAAGACATACTAACCAGTCTTCTGGAGCGTCAGAGATTATTTTCCTCTCCTCGCCTGTACAGCATCATCAGAATGTATTTTGTCTTCCTAGAGTCTTTTTTTTTTTTTTTTTTTTTTCCCTTTTCTGTCACTCTTCAATATTTCACATCATCAAACAAATTGATCATTTTCAGGACCCTCTTGAAAATGAGATCTAGATCTCGATGGAGTTTTGCCTGGTTAAATAAAGGAAATAAAAACAATTTGAATTTATAGCAAAGATAACCTCTGTAAATGGAAAAAAAAATCCAAATGAGCCAAAACATTATTTAATTTCTGAAGGTCAAACAGACTGTATTCAAACCATTTATTAAAAGCAAAAAAAAAAAACGTCACTTGTTTCACCTAACACCTGGCTGTGGGACCTTTGCCTGCAAAAAACAACAATTTGCAATGACTGGCAGTAAGTCTTACTTCACCATGTAGAAACTTTAGTCTTTATTTACTTCACCTCCTGTGCTGCGTTTTTGTTTTGTTTTTTTTCCCCCCAAATATCTTGCCGTTTGAGCGCATCGCTGGTGGAAAATCTCCACCTGTGAGACCCCCGGCGTGAACAACAACAACAACAACAGCCGCTAAAAACACAAGCCTGTATTGTTCGTGTCTTCTCCTGCACATTTCTGCTCGTGTGTGAAAACGGCTTTTGGGATTCTGCCTGGCCTCTTCTGAAGACCACCTGTGAGAGGATTTGGAAGCACCAGTGGCCAAAGGTTGGCGGCGGTGCCACGCCGGCTTTGCACTTAATGAATATTTGATTAAAAACGCCGCCTTTCAAGTCCCTCTCAAAGGCTGTTGGGCTTCAAAGCTTCCAGGCACAATGCAAGAAGCGGTCAGAGGGGCGAACCAGTCAATGCCGATTCCTGACCGCAACACTCAAAAGCGTCATCCTTTATTTTTTCTTTTTTTTTTTTTTTTTTTAATAAAGCCGTCCTCAGACTCTTGTTTTCTTCATCTATCTGTCTTTGTTGGTCCTGCCCGAGAGCCGCTGCTCTGCAGGAAATAAAACCAGGTTTCATAGAGAAATTGCTCCGATTGCATCCTGGACCTTCGTCATCTCTGTGTCGACGAAGAAAACGCGTTGGGCTGTAATTTACCTTTGTGTGTGTCTCATTTAAATCTTTTCCTTTTGTTTAGTTTTTTTTTTTTTTTCCCTCTCGCTCAATGCCGCGCTGCTGCGTTCGCAGAGTGAGGTATTCAGACAGCGTGAGATTTCCAAGGTTATTTTCTCGCTAAGAGAGAAGGAGGCAGACGAGTGGAGAAGCAGAAAAGAGGGGGGAACCGAGGAAAATGTGCGATGACGTTAAACTTGATCTCCTCTGACGCACTTGTCCCCGGTGATCCATTACATCACAGACTTATAGGGTGAATGTCGGTGTGCCGGCTCTCTCTCTGCTCATTTCCTTTCCACTGACTCGACCCTTAATTTTCAGCTTGTTTTATACCGCCGGAATATAAATAGGTTTCGTTTTGACCTTTTTGTCTTTTTAATTTATCGTCAGAAAGTTTGCGTTTTTAAAAGGACACTGTAGGGTTTTCTTTTTTTTTGTTTTCTTTTGTTTTTTATCTTGAGTGCAGTGAATGTGCTTCACGTTGTTTGTTGGGCAATATACAGCACAGGTCAGAGGTCAACATGAACCCATAACATTACTTTTGTTTTTTTTTGTTGTTTCTTTTGCTGGATGGAATGATAAGGCAGCCAACAATATGACTGGAAAACAAGACTAAGATTGAAACTGAACATAAACATGAACCAACACTGGGATAAAATGTCCTTGAGCGAATTTGCTTTCTGAAAACATCGTGAGTCCCTAGCATTGTTCTGACTGGAATTTTGACTTTTTTTTTTTTTTCTTATTCAAGAATATGCAAACTTATTGAGTTAAAATAATAGTCGGATTTTTTTGTGATGAATTGATTGTTGAAAAAGTGTCAACTAATCTAGTAATGACTCGTTAACTGGAGAATAAAGACTCAAAAAAAGGACGTTTGCTGAAGTACGACATATTCAGAGCAGTAATTTAGCAAAAACTGTTCACATTTTTTTTTACTTTTTTCCATCTAAGATAAAAAAAAACATCTTTGTTTGTAAATATGTTATACCCAGAACTCCTTAAGTGGTATAGTTTTAGCTTCAACATGATCTAGTATACACTAAAGGAATGCTGTGTTACAGCATATTTAGCAATGAAATGTTTCTTTTCTTTTTTAAAAAAAAAGGAATTGAATCATTTACATCTTTTATTGCGTTTCTAATATTGTATAAAAAGGCTTAAGTGGTAAAATAAAAAATCAGCAGTTTGCCAATTATTTTTTTTAATCCAATTAACCGGCGGAACAAATGACAGAATAATCAATTATGTACTAAAATAATTGCTAGTTGCAGCCCTAATTAACTTGAGTTTCTTTCCATGGTTTCGACTTTGTGCAGAGAAAACCACATTACATCTAAACTTATTTTTAAGGCACTGAATGTTCTGCTATCAATGGCCTTGATGAGAATATGTGAAATTCTGACTAACAGCTTTGTAAAATAAAGATGTGCTAATTGGCAGACATTGTGATTATTTTGATTTCAGTCAGAATCAATACATTGATTAGTACTTTGCAGTGACTTTATGAAACGATCAGTTATTTCTGTTCTGTTATCATTCTTCTAAAATAAGATTTTGTTTCAATTTTAGTTATATGTTTAAAAGGCATGTTTTTTTTTGTTGTTATTTAGGTAAAAAAATTGGAGTATTACACTCAGCTTTCAGGGTTTTCAGTCCTTCATTTCGTGCCTGGCAGAGCGAGCTGCTTTACATGAGCAGCTGTCGGCCGAGGATGTGAAATGAATAGAAAGAGTGTGGCACATTAGGGAGATTCACAGATGGGGCAGGATGACATTTCTCCTCACACCAGAGGCACCGAAACACATTTCAAACTGGCACAGCCTCTCTCTTCACTAATGGGACACTTTCAGCCCACACCGCGGCGCAGCTGTCGGCCTGAGCAGCGACGCCGCTCCCCGTCACCGAAACGTGTTAATCTGCTGCAACGATGCCGTAATTGCGCGTATGCGCCATGTCGCCGTCTCCCTTCAGATCTTCCTGTACGACTGCACCGAGGTGTCGCCGTTCTCGCTGCTGTTCTTCGGGGGAGACATCACCATCCAGAAAGACGAGGGCCAGGAGACCGTCGCGGTCGACCGCTGGATCGTCTTCAGGTCCCCGGCGCGCATCGCTCATCTCGTTAAGGTGATCCAAGCCGACGCCAGATGCTCGTTTTATCCCGACGTGTCGTTTGTTTTACCTTTTTTTTTTTTTCCTTCTTTTTCTAATCACTCTCCGTTTTGTGAACTGCAGAGTTTGAAGAGGGAGCTGGATTCGCTGCTGCAAGACAAAATCAGCAACCCAGCTCCTGTGGATTGGGATAACCGCCAGTCCAAAGACTGCGCCGTCATCACGGCCATCATAGACCTCATCACTACCGAGGAAAGGCCTGCAGGCAGCAGCAAGGACGACGGCAAGACGTGGGCGTCTGCTCCCAGCGGAAGGCACTCTTACTTCGACGATGACGATGACAATGACGACGATGATGATTGAAAGTGGCCGGGCGTTTGGCTGGCGATGAAGAGAGGAGGCTTTCACGATGACTGACTGCACATTCAGACATGAGTTTGTTGGAATATTTATGATAGACAGCTGGCCTCCTTGATGCTTCTGCTTGGTTTTAAACTTTACTGCTCCCTAGATGCTGAAGGCCAAACACGGAGGGCTTAGAGTGCTGAAAAAATGAAAATGAATTGTGCTTCTCTTTCGCGTTTTAAGATTATTCAAGGACCAACCTGTCTGTATGCATCCTTTTTTTGTTTAGTTTGTACATTTTATGTTTGGGAAAGTTTCACCTTTCTTCCACATTATGCAATAAAGAAGCTACTTAAAATCACTCTGTGCGACGTCTGCCACCTTTTCAGTTAAATGCCTAGAGAGAGGGTGTTTTCACACATGGTAGTCTGGTACAGTGGGTTCGATTAGCGACCAGAATGACAACATTTGTTCCATTTTCAGCTGGTACGGTTCACACTCTGACCGCACTGTGTCAAAGGATCCAAGCCCTGTGAAAAACCTGTTCACCCTGTGGTGGCGCTGTGCAGGAACCGTTGTAGGAAACGACACAAAAGCCTCTGAAGAAGACATAAACTCAAGTTCTTTTCTTGCAAACTGTAAACAAAACTGGAGTAATGTCAGATTTAAAGTTGAAGGATTTCTCGTCTGTCATTCGTAAAAGTAATTGTCTCCTGCTAGAAATAAGCCAGCACGCTTGTTTTTGGTCTTATTTACCCAGAATACCCTCTGCTGCTTGCTTTTGGAGCGGTCTCCGGCCCGCTTGGCTTTCACATATGCATTCGAACCGCGCCAGAGTTCACTTCAACCGAACCGACACACGGGTCCCGAAATACTGTTGAACGTTTACTGATACCATCTGCTTTTATCTCTACAGCTTAGGTTTTTAACATTTTTTTGTCCAGAATTGGGTTAGCAGCAGGAATGCAAATGTTGCAGCCCATTTCTTCAGTACCACTGTGTGTACTTTCTCTTGCAGCACAGACTCCAGTTGCGGGTCACATCTTGTGAATCTCTCTCAAACTCTTGGCCTGAGCTTTGCTGTCCTCTTTATTCCAGCTGCTCCTTTTCTTTCCTCAGTTTATCCTTCCACTCTATGTTCCATTAATATGCTTGCATACGGCATTTTGAACTGCCAGGTTTCTTGGCTCACACACCGTGGTGTTGAAACTGAACTGGAGAGTCGAGGGTGAGGATGTCTACAAGACTGGACAGGCTGTACTTTGAGGAATCTTAGCTCTTTCAGTGTTTCCAGCAAGATACTGTGCAAGTCTGTTGTGAAGGGTGTAATTTCTCCGAATAGACACTAGGTGGTGAAAGAGTTCCTTCCTCTGGACAAAAAAGTGTCCTTCTGAAATTTTTTTTTTTTTTACTTGCATGTATAATTATGTAGCATTTCCGGATCTCACCCCACCTCATGCAGACACTTGATTAAGAGAGATCCATCACACTTGATCAACAAATTTATTTCAAAATGTATTCACTGACAAAAAGATGTAAAATAGCTTTTGGTTATTAAAGTGATCTGACACCATGTATTATCATCAGCAATAAGCATGTACATATAAATATATATAAATGTGTGGATTTAAAATGCTTCCTAACTCTGTCGACATTAATGTGGTGTTGCTGCACTTTGTTGTTGCCAGTTTGTTAGAGAGACCGACCTGTAGAGCACTAAACATGAGTAAACACAGTCCAGCATCAGACAACATTCGACTATTGATTTGAAACGGGTTTATTGTGTGGTGTTCAAGCTGTGCCTGTACTAAATCTCGCACTACCAAGGCAGCCAGAGGTTTCACGTGCCGCACAAGGTACGGCGTTTTCCCCACTTACACACTTGCTGCGCAAAATATCTGTTAAAATATGTATATATATTTTTAAGGTTTTGTATTCCTCCATTTAAAATGTTGAACTACGGCAATAAATGTAATTTCCAATAAATGATTCAGATTCATGTGTAACGTTTACAAGAGCATCTGACTGAGCATCAGTTCTTTGATGACATGGTGACGGCAAAACAAAACTGCAAAAGCTTTCAGTCTGTCAATATGCAGAATGAAATGATCACTTGGAAAACGACATGGAGAGCAATTACACTTTTATTAAGAGACTAATTAAAATGGCTTTTTCTTTTCTTCTGATATAAATCTGTAAGAAAACACAAATGTTACTGTACATATTTACACATGCAAATCTGTTGCTTTTTTTTTCTTTTCTTGAAAATAGTTACAAAAGGAGGAATTTGTTGAAGCAAAAGAAGTTCATGCATCAATTTCTGCTTTTTTTTTTTTTTTTTTTTTCCTGAGTACAAACGTAAAGCCACACAAGAGGTGTGTGTCCATATGGAGGGATGGAGAGGGGTTTATTCTGTACAACAAAACCTCAGCTTGTGGTCAAACATCACTGTTAAGTCCAGAGCTGTTGGCTTGATAAATTGTGTTATCGCCATCCATTGGTCAGGCCATTTTTTTCTTTTTTTTCTCCCCCCTTTAGCCGAGCAACAATAAATGATGACTCACACACCGGACAATCGCATTAAAAGCAGGGGCCAGGCAGGGGTCTTGGTCTCACCGACGGCAGACGCACAATTTCTTCAGCGTCACATGCATTCATAAAATATACATACATGGGATTATTTATACACCGCCACGTCTGGTTTGCATCAATAGTGATATTTCTCGCCGTTCAAACTGCAGAACTGATGGAGTGGGGGGGGGGCAGGGGGGAAATAATGGTGCTTGAGACGTAAATGTAGAGTCTGATTCATGAGGGTGACATTAACCGCTGACAAACGGCAAGTTGGAGTGCAGATACTCGGCCCTTCTGCCCGACTGGATGCCATAATAGATCCCTTCTTCTTTCCTGATGGCTGTAATTTGTTTTTGTTTTTATTATTTTTTTAATCAGCTTTGAGTATTTACATCTCTATGTACATATGGATTTCGATTTGATCTTCTGCTCGGCTGTTGCTTGAAACACATTTCCAAGCTTGTAGCGACACGAGTTACCGGGGCGGTGGGGGGGAGGGGGGCGTTTCATCGGCCGGCCGGAGCCTCGTTAGCGGGGCGCGCCTGGGCTGCTGTCAGATTCCCTCTAATTGGGTTTGCTTTACCTCCCGCAGCGCCACTGTAATCATTACGCAGCACGCCATTTACAAAAAAAAAAAACCAACAAAAAAACACATTTATTAATTTAACAACAGTTGTTACGTGGCAGGGTGTTGAAAGCAGCTGCTTCGGCTGCGGTGTGCGTGGAGTTTTTCCTCAACCAGCCGGAGAGTTAATCAGTGTGACACATCCCCGCTGTCGGGGCCACCCCCACCCCCACCCACTCGGAGAGCGATAGCTAATTAAAGGAATCCGCTTTCGTTTTTGTTCTCCTCCCGAGTCGGTGCTCAGCAGGATGAAACCCGGGCAGGTGCTGAATCCGCAGCCGAAAAGTTCAGCCGGACGGTCTCTCGGTCGGCGCGGCTCACACGTTGGTCTCCAGCCCCTGCAGCCGGTCCATCCTCTGCATGTTGCGTTCGATGGTGGCCTGGCACGTGATCTCCTCGCCGCACTCCGCGGGAAACCACCCGGCCTCGCCGTCGCGCAGCCGCTCGCCTTCGTACCAGCCTGAGGGAGGGAGAGAGAGAGAGCCGCACTCGCGTCAAGCCTCTACTTATGCAGCGTAGATGGTTTTCTTTTTTTTCTTTTTTTTTTGTGATGTTGTTGTGTCCCTTTGACGAGAAAGCCTGTTGCTATGGTCACCGAAGCGGCAATTAACTTCCAGGCTTTTGGGTAGAGATGGATGGGGGGCAGGGGTGAGGATTTCAAACACATCAGGTCCATTATGTGAAAGAGATAGGTAGCAAAAAGGGAGAGGAGCGCGAGTGTGAGCGCATGATGAAAGGAAATTGAGGCAAGATGGTGAAAACTCAGAGGAACGCTCAATGAACCAGATCATTAAAAAGTTGATTTATTTCAGTAATTCAATTCAGCGGGTTAAATTTGTTTACTACGGAGATCTGCAACCACAGTGATGCAATTTCAGGATTTATTTAGGTCAATTTTGATTTCTATACATAACAGCTAAAAAAAATCTTTTTTTTTTTGGAAATTAGAATATTAGTAGTTGTATATTTAAAAATTCATTTGAAACAGAAATTGTTTATT
Source organism: Poecilia mexicana (assembly GCF_051168715.1). NCBI lineage: Eukaryota > Metazoa > Chordata > Actinopteri > Cyprinodontiformes > Poeciliidae > Poecilia > Poecilia mexicana. The sequence continues at coordinate 28,598,905 of NW_028263382.1, read as the reverse complement.
ACTAAGCCGCTACATGTCACTGCTCTTCACAGAGAGCTCTTTATCCAAGCATATTTCTGGAAAGCTTAGTGGAAGAAAAAATTATGGTTGGAAAAAAAAAAGGGTAAGTTAAATCAGTTAATAGGATATGGACAAACTCTTAAACAATGAAGCTCCTCATGCTCCTTAAAACATGTCTTGGGTCTACAACCCCCTCACAGCTGCAGTTGCCACAGTTTTCCTTCCACTCAACTTTCTGTGAGTGTGGTTACTGCTTCGTTGGCAACAATCTTTTGTGATCTGTCAACAATTTTCCCCATGACTGTGTGGACCGTAATGCATTTCTGTAGTTATATCTTCTGTTATTAGTCTTATGTAATATTCAGATTTTCTAAGTGTAGCTCAGCTGTAAACCACAATTATCAAAATAAACAGAAAAAAACACCCTAAAATATTAAAATCTGTGTGTGAGCCGTCTAATAGATGAGTTTCGCCCTCCTTTAACCGACTGAAATAATGTTTTCTCAATGATGCTGCTGTCTGTCGAGACGAACAAAAGTATATATATAATGGAGCTTCGTAGGAAAGGCGACGTACCGTCCACATGCTGGGAGACCAGCACCACGTCGGCCACCTGCAGCGACAGCTCGTCTGGCTGCTTCGCCGTGTACGTCCTTATCACCTCAACCTGCGTAACATCTGGAAGAGCGAGAGAAAAAGAAAAAAAAAAAAAAACACTGCCTTAAGTTTGTTCCAGAATTCACAATTACATTGACGTTCAGTTTCGCTGAAGGGCCACAAGGTGGTGCAATGAGCTCAAAAAGGAGATTTTTTTTTTTTTTTTTTTTTGAGAAGACTTACTGGTTCTGTCATGTCTCCTGTCATTGTTGTCATTCTGGCCCAGGGCACTGATCCAGCGCGCGCGCTCATTCCTAAACAAACAAACAAACAAAAAACATTTCTTTGAAAAACGTTTCCAGAGTTTCACTTTTAAAACTACAGATGTTTGACACCTTTGTTTTCAACAGGAAGTTTTCCCTTCCCCCCCTTTTTCCAGCCCCTATTCAGCGTGAAAGCGCCGAGATAAAACGAGCACAAAGGGCTGATTCTCGGTGGAGGACAGACCTGCTCTTGCTTTCTTCCGCTCCCCCCGCGCGCGCTCCGTGGGAAACGAAGTAGGTGGAGCCGCACGGGTCGGATCCTGTGAAACCAGATACCATCTCACCTGCTCCGAAGAATTCCCACCAAGCAGGGGGGGAGATGGAGGGAGCGATAAAGAGAAACTGGGGTGGGGGGAGAGGTGGAAAATGAAGGAGAGGATGGTTCATTCGGAGGCCTGGGTGACTCAGGTGTTGGTGGCCTCCAAACACAGACAGTTGCACAAAAGTAGCTGAAAGCAGCGGACCAGACGTGAGTCAGATCTCATTATTGCGCTTCCACCGAGTTCTGATGGGTTTTTGTAAAGAAGCTCTTTATGTTTGTGCTGGTCATCAAGCTGCCCACACAGCAGCAACCAGAGCAGCAACTTTTGGGTTTTAATTGAGCCATTAGGACCTGTTTTCTTTTAGTGTTGACTGAAAAAAAAAACACTTCCATTCAGAGTCCAAAAATTAGTGTTGTTTTTTTGTTATTTTTAGATCAGACTTTAATCTGATAAATGATACTTGTATTCTAATTGTCAAAGGTGTGCTTAGTTATGTAACAAAATGCTTTCTTATGCATTGGTAGTGTGAGCTGGTGATTATGTAAGGACATGATCCTTTAGCCGATGACCAGGGTTCAGGTGTTACTGATAAAACTGCTAAAATGCTCCATCACACTATCCTTTTATGTCCTGTTCATAAATTAACACAGTGGTGCCCCTCCCACACCTGCTGCTGATATTAGATGGTTGCTCTATTTTGTTTGTGGCAAAAATGATGAATACAGCTGGATTTAAATATTTCTGACTGCAAAAAAACAGATATTTCACTGCGTTAAAGGGGCAGTATTACATATTTTACAGTCATTTTATAGCACAGTCAAGTAACTATGTTGCATTCAGTTATTATAAAAACGCTGTACATATCAAACATTGCATAGAAGAAATTTCACTTCGCAATTCGATGCGTTGAAATTGGGCTTCTGCCTCTTTAAGAGGCTCCCGCTCTTTCTGATACTCCGCCTCCAGTATGCCGTTACAAAAGTGATTCTAATTACACTGTTTACGGTCGTTCTTAGGAGCGCTGGACTGACAAGTGGTCCGTCCGATGACCTCAGCAGACTCGCAGTTTCACCAGGTGTTTGCTAATTGCTGCTGCTGCTATAATTAGCTGAGGGCGGAAGTGAGGAAGGTGAGGGGAGAGGCGAAAGCTCGGCTGCTCCAAGGAGGAGCTTTGTGGAAATAGGCGGAGCTTTGTGAGCATACGCGCTTAGGCAGTCCTAAATGGTTGCCGTGGGAGATTCAAGGATTCCTCAAACGTGCATGAAAGAATCAAAGCAACACTCCAGGAACTTTTTGAGGGAATAACATGTCAAGCTCAAAAAATTGAGTTTCACATAACAGCCTCTCTTAATGTCAATATCAAATTTATTTATATAGCACTTTAAAACAGGTATAAAACTGCACCAAAGTGCTGTACAAGAACGATAACACAAATGACAAAACGGAGCACAAAACAATAAATACATCAATTAAATCCCAAAGAGTAAAAATGAGTTTTAAGAAGTGATTTAAAATGATCCAGGCTGTGGGCAGATGTAATCTGGAAAGGTAAGTTATTCCATAAAACAGGAGCAGCAACAGAAAAAGCTCGATCTCCTTTCCTCTTAAGTCGAGTCTGAGGAACTGTCAGTAATAGCTGATTATTTGATCGTAAAGTTCTGGACACAGACTGGAATTTTAAAATGTCCCGAAGATAATTTAACTTTTGCTAAAAGCCGAAGGTTGTAGAAACTCGATTAAACGACAGAACTAACTTGTTTATCTAGCTTTAAAGAGCTGTCAAAAATGAAACCAAGATTCCTAGCAGAGGTCTGACAAGACCGAACCAAGGAGCCAACAATCTGATCTGGATTTGTAGTCTGAAGTTTTTGACCAAATAATAGAACTTGAGTTTTGCTTTCATTGAGGTGAAGAAAGTTTTCTTCCATCCATAATTTAACTTCAGCTAAACAGTTTATCAACAGCTGAAGAGAATCATTTGTACCATTTTCCATTTTAAGGGGCAAATAAATCTGGATGTCATCTGCAAAGCAATGAAAGGAAATATTAAATTTTTGGACAATCTTACCAAGAGGCAGTAAATACCAGATAAACAAAATGGGCCTTAAAATTGACCCTTGGGGAACACCATACTTTAAAGGTCTGGCCCCAGAACAGGATTGGTCAAGATGAACAGAGAAAGTTCTGTTTCCTAAATAAGATTTAAACCATTCGAATACTGAGCCTCGCAGGCCAATACAGTGTTTTAATCTATGAGCAACTTTAAACCCAGACTAAAACTTCTCAGTTATATTATTATCTTTTAAAAACATTTCTAGCTGAATAAAAACTGATTTTTCAAGAATTTTAGATAAAAAAGGCAATTTAGAAATGGGCCCGAAATTTGCTAGGTCACTGGAGTCTAGATTGGGTTTTTTAAGAAGTGGTATGACCACAGCATGTTTAAGAGTAGATGGGACACAACCTGACTGCAATGAGGTATTTATCACCTTAAGAATATAGCTGCCAAAAATAAGAAAAATGTCTTTTATCAGACGAGTAGGAAGACAGTCCAATGGATAATTTGAAGGCTGCAGATGCTTAATAACCAAAGTCAGTTCATCTATAGAAACTAGCTGAAAATGCTCCAGAATAGCTAATCATTGTGGCATTCCATGGGAATCTGAATCTACCAGCTTATTCGAGCCTCTAAGAGCTTCAATCTTTTCTATAAAAAACTTAGAAAAAGCCTCACAATGTTCAACAGAGCCTAAAGGGATAGATATAATCAAGGGATTGACAATCCTATCCAGGACTCTTAAGATACACGTCTCCTATAAGTAAAGAAACGGTTACTGACAACCACACACAACAATCCTTTTAAAAATCCCTTTAAATCACACGTGTCAATACTTAGAAGCATTAAAAGCATCATGTGTTTCTCACTCAATTTCATGGACATCAATGTGCCTCCTGTGGCTCAGACAGCTGTTTGCTTTTCTCGACAGCCGGGCCTGCATGCCAACGGTTGGATGCAAACGTGCGCGCAAAACAAAAGTCCCGACAGGTCGGCCTCTCGCTCAAAACAGCTGAAACAACCAACAAATACAAGCGCAGGCATCGGCAGGGCCAACGCATGTGAGACGTACTTAGACTCGTTCGGTATGCGCGCTGATAGCAGGTGCTTGCCCCCCCTCACCCCTCCCACCTTCCCCTCCCATTGACCGAAAAGCCTGTGCAGAATCGGTCTATTCATTGTAGTGAGACTTCCTCCGGCTTCAGCCATTCATCCTGCCGATGAGAAAGGAATGCCAAGATACATAAATCCATTGTGAAAGGCTCGTGTTTCACCTCTGAAAAGAAAAGAGAGTCTCGCCGGGTGGATTGCAAAACCTATTGCACACAAACGGCTCGAGAGTGATGACAGCCCCTTCTCTGACCTTCCTTCCTGCGTCGGATGACCCAAACATCATCGCCCAGACTTTTGGGTGTTCGTCCCCGCTTCGTCTTACAACTCAATTTCCCTCCAACTGGTTTGTTTACTCTCTGTTGGGTCGGCATTCCATGCTGCTGCTGCTGCTGCAGCAATGCTGTGAAAACTGTTATCTTACCTTTATCCATCACTGCATATCAATATGAGAAATTATTTCTGTTGTTATTGCCATAGTCAATATTATACAGTAGATATGAATATAGAAAATATTAAGAAAGACTGTCAAAACCAAGTTAACATGAATAGTAATTTATTGGATGATGCTACTAATGTAAGAGAGGTGGATGCAAAAATCTGTCAACGTGTAAACATACTTTACTGCTGTTCTTTTGTATATAGTTTGTATAACTATTCTTTTACTACACTACGATTGAACCGTTTTAACAATAACTTGAGAAAACGATAAAAAACTGTTTTCAACTAATGATTTTTAACCTGTTTAATGGACAAAAACGTCAATTAAACGTAGAGGGGCGTTATGTAGAAAAAAAAGGATCATCTCCCTTCTTTAAAAAAAAATAAAAAAAATAATGAATGAACTTTTCTGAACCACATTTTGGCAACAATTCAAGTTGACACTCTCCAGACCTGATCACAGTCACGCCTTCAGAGCTTCAACAGAACCTGTCAGACAACACGACGTAGGCCAAAAAAGATCTGTAAAAAGCAACATGCTGTGCCTTTAATGAGGAGACATTGCACCGATTCTGGTTCAGCTCAGGTCATCGTTCGTGTTCCAACAATAATCACGAACACCCGAACTTCCTAATTACTGGTCGGACACAACCGCAGCGCAGTCATGGAAATCCCCGAGCATCTGCGACTTGCACGTTACATTTCCCATCAACAACTTTCCCGTTATCGCATCTAAACGAAAGCAGACAGAGTAGACGAAGAGGGGGGTAAAAAAAAAAAAAAAAAAATCCAAAACGATCCAGTGTGCAGAACAGAAGCACCGACTCCCGTCTCCGGTCGGAGCTGTTATATAATAGCTGCTGCTCTCTGTCACAGCTGAATATCGGTTCTGTTTTCCTGTAGGCCTCTGAAGCCGCTCTGTTCCGCTAATAGACGAACGCTATTCACCGATGCTGAACACTAGACACAGCAACAAGGTCACGGGGAAAGCATCCCAGCATGCAAGCAGAGCAGAAAGACAATAAAAAAGAGAGAGAGAGAGAGAGAGAGAGAAATAGAAGTCCACACAGAGAACCCTTTCTCTGATCCGTCTCTAAACAGCTGGAATTCCTGATGCATTAAACCGCCGTCGACATCAAAGGTCGTCCTCGTATACGCCTGCTTCTGGAACGCTAAGCGGTGGTTCACAGACATGGACAGGGCAGCGGGAGAAATGTCAGTGAGTGGAAATGAAAGCAAAAACTGCCAGATGGGGGCAGGGGGAAATAAAACCCACCAAAACCCATTTCTGCAGTTTTGTTTCCGAAAGAAAAACAGGCGAGCCTAAAGTCAGAATGTGAAGAATTTCACCCTGGAACGCCAAACATTCGCTGCACTCAAAGTCAGCAGTAAAAGGAAACATAATGAACATTTAAATGTTTTAAGATGAGAATAATTTCTTTTCCAGGGAAGCAGATACAAAGGCTTGAGTTCACTGAACGAGAAATCTTGCAGTTTTTTGTCACTTTTGCTCTCAAATGCTCGGTGATCCACAAAAAAAAAAAAAAAAAAAAACGGCTTAAAGGTTCAGAATTAACTCAATTTCTTCTTAATTTACCTCCCTGCTGTGCCATAAAAGGACTATATGTTCATTAAATGCTTCAATAATTTTAGATCAGGTATCACACAGGACCGTTTCCAGCAAATCTATCGTGTTTTGACGGGGCCAGATGACCAAATCATTTCAAATCACATCGGCTGAAAACTTTTAATCCATAAAAGTTAAACTCATTAAACTCATCAAATCCTTGTGTGGATTTTGCAGAAAATAAGCTCTAAAATATACAGAAAGGCAAAGCATATGACGGGAGAAAACTGAATCTTAATTCATATTCTACAGCTACGCCAAATTTTTTTTTCTGCTGGAGAAAGTCACAGCATGCTCGTACCTACGGGCAATTTGGAGCAAATGATTGACAGTCTGTTGGAGTGCCTGGACATGCACACACGCCTGGGAAATGCATGTGTGTGTGCGTGTGTGTGTGTGTGGATTTGCAATATTGTAAAGCAGCTTGTCATTCTCTATTCGTGAAAAGCGTATGGGGCACCAGATGCTGGTGGAAAAAAAAATTAGCAACAAGTCAAATCAAAACACAGAGTAAACTTGCTAGCATTAGCCTAAGACTTCAATGAATGATTCAGCATGAAAGAATCAGCAGCAAGATTGTGGCAACGAGTTTACTTTAGATTGGCTGTATGTATCGGGTCAGATATGTCTTTAGAAATAACGGAAGCTATTCACGTTTTATTTGTCAGAACATTACGACCTCTTTCTTTTTTGGAGCAGATGTTAGCCTGCAGAAGCTATCTCTAGACACTGGTGTACTAAGTATTTGGCTCAGATTAGTACTGGGGAGGGGGAAAAAAAAGAAGAAAGGAACGTCTCTTGTTAAACTTTTTTTTTATTATCTATTTTTAGGTGGAGCTGCTAACAACCTCCCTTGTTTAACTCCCAGCCTGCTGAGACAAGACTCCATGTTGTGCGATTTTTTTTTTTTTTTTTACTAAACTTGGGACGACCGGACGGGACGGTCATCAGAAAACAAAGAGCTCCCACAGTCCTCTTTGTGAAAGAAGAGGCACGCAGACTCTGGGCAATGTGTCGAAGGATCGGGAGAAGTAAAGGAGCAGCAGAGAGTGGGTGTGTGGGTGGGGGCACGATCGTGGGAAACAGCCAGCTTAGCTGCTGTCTGTTGCTAAACAACAGCTTAAACAAAGCCTAGTTACCACCATGACATTGGACTGTTGCCAGGGTCTCCCCGCTGGGTTTTCTCGGCTCATTCAGGATTTCGGTGAGCTGTGGCAGACGCCACCAAATGAAGGAAGTTGGGTTGGTTTTTCCACAACAACTCATGCAGCAGAGAGGAAGGCTGGGCAGGAAGATTGCATTCGGATGACACCACCGACACAAACCAGTACCTGTCAAGTTTAATATTTTCATTGGAGTCGAATTTAAAAAAGTAATTAACGGCTGCAATGATATACAAGAAGCTAAAAAAAAACATTAAGAGGGAAGATTTATTGAATATTGAAGCTTTTTTTTTATTGGCAAAGGATAGAAAAGTAGTGAAAAATATTACATGTACTTTAGGGTTTAGTTGAATAGGTAGGCTTCAATGTCTGGTAAAAGCAAAAACAGGAAGGTGTTAGAAACGTCTGAAATGTTCCACACAATAAATTTCTCCACACAAAAGCGATAAATCACAGCTGCTCCCGTCAGAAGACGGAGGGAGTTTCTCCAGCTGCATGAGAGTGAGGGGGAACAGTAAAGACTTAGCAAAGCTTTGAACCACAACGGATGATTACAGCGTACGGCATAGTGTGTTTGCGCATCCATGCATGTGAATGAATGCGAAGGCCAACGTAAAAGCAGATCCCTTTCCTTTGTTTGGGTTATGTAATCCGAACATCCTCACTTTACTCCCTAATTACTACATGAGGAGAGATGAAGTTACAGAGTGGTGAGTTAGCTACAGCTAACAGCTTACAGGCTGTTTTTAGGACTTTGGTTGGCACTTGCTAACTTTAGCCTTAAAGACGACAACAAATTTCACTTCCATCTTTGTGTTTGTTTTCAGAGCGGATTCAGAAATAGACTCGTTGCTTTTAATGTAGCTAAAACCACGAGGGAATTTTTGTCCGTCTGTGAGTCAGAAGGTGAACACAGCAGCACATAACGGAGCTAAAAATCTGGCCTTGCAGTCAGAATATTAAAAGATCTCAGATTCCCTCTGCTGTCTGAGCCAATAGCCCAGACCGTCCGTACGACGAGCCTTCAACACGTACAGACACGCAAGAGTGACATTACGCCACGGGCAAAAAATTATTCACTCCCACTTAAGGCTAAGCGTTGTAAATGCTTAAGTGAAATTTGAAAATGGCTTAATTAAAAAAAAAAAAAAAAAAGACAAAAAAAGGAAAAGGATAAACAAAACAAGGCACTCACTCCAACTCCGTTCCGAGGATCATTGCCACCTTTTCGCTGGAGTGGTTGCTACGGAAACACAGCCGGAAGAGATGGTTTGCGCCGACCTGCCGTGAGCTCAGCATGCTCGTGGGACTCTTGACCGGTGAGAGGAGAACGTCCTCCGGCTGACTGCTGCCTACTTGGATCTGATCCCGCAGGGCGTAGTCTATGACCGTGTGGCTGTCCTCACTGGTGGAGAAAAAAAAAAGGTACAAAGAAAAAAATGATATATTTTTTTTTTTGATTCAAGATAGTGAATCTGTCTGCAGGCGAAGAATTCAGCCACACACTTCTGTTCTTCATCGATAGAAAACAAAAGTGAAGATACAGTGCTCTGAAAACGTCTGCAATGCAACCAATCTTTTTTTTTTTTTTGCATTACAGCCACAAACTTTATTATATTTTACTGTCATTTTATCTGATATGACAAAAATAAATCGTATAAGGGGAAAAAAGACCACCGATTGTACATTAAAATTTGCATTTCACCAGGTAAAAGTTAGTTTTAATGGTAGCAAACAACAGGAAGGAAAACTTTCCTTCCTGAAAGTAGTGCATGGGAACAGAAAAAAAAATTATGGAATAGCTTGATTTGACTGTTAAATTCACTAAGACGGAAATATTTGCTTCATTAAATTATTACTAACCAGAGCAACAAACGCAGGTCTCAAAATAAAAATTACAAAACGACATTTTATTGGAATTGAGTCTAATTTCAATTCCACAATCCAGTTAAAAAAAAACACAATACTTTTACTCTGAACGAGCACCTACAGATTAAGGACTGCAAACTGATTAATTTAGTTATTTTTGTCAGATGGCCCAGTGTTTTAAAAGGAAACTAAATATCCTTTGGCTAATGTAGTTACGTTGTACTTTGCAGGCTTGCATGGATACATCTAGCTAACATTTATCGTTTTAGAGTGTGGTCTTGCACAAGCTGGCTGGACGCATTCAGAGAGGATGATGCTATCTGGGTGAGCATTGCAACCTTGAATCTGAATCTGTTGAACACGTTCTTAAATACAATTGTAAAAGTCATTTGCTTAAAGAAGCCAAGGCCAGAGACAAGCAGGGGAAAAACACCAACTAAAGCCATCTCTGCAGGCTCTGTGATCAAAAAGAATTGTTAATATTTTAAGTGACGATTTCCTTGAACCACTGTTTTCTGTTTGGACAGCTCGCTCTCAAAGTACAGAAGGTGCAGACAGCTAACCAACCACACACACAGTCTGTCCTTCAGGCTTCATGATTTTATGCAAGTCAGGAAATATCAGCAGAAAGGCTTCTGAAGCAGAAGTCAGGCGAAGACGCGACATGAGAATCTCCGAATCCCATTTTACCAGCTGACACACCTGAGAGCTAGTTTGAGTGCTACAAGTGTCAAAGTTTCCTTTAAAAACGCAGAAAAAACAGACGCACATGTTGGTAATGAAGCCAAGGTTCCCAAATTTTGAGTATAGTTCAAACAAAGAGTAGGGTTAGGGCAGAGTTTTGATATGCTACGCTGCGCACAGCTAACCGCTACACACGGACGCTTGGATAATGCAGGTACATATTTACGCTCTTTTTGACTGTAACTTAGCTGTGACACCTAAAAACTAAACACGACGTTTAGACATGAGTAAATAGACGTTTTGATTATATATTTACACAAAGTTCATCTTGAGCTTTGAAGATGATTTAATGAAGACTAAAATCAACAACGAACGGAATCTTTATCTTTATCGACTGCAAACCCAATAAAGTAGAGATGCTCCCATCATTGATTGGTTGATTCTTTGCTCATCTGATTTACCTTCAATAAGCACAAATGAAACAACTGTCAAAATTATTAGCTGTAATAATTAGATTGTGTGAGGGAAATTGTCATCAGAACTGTGCTTTACTTACTTATCTGAAAAAGACAAAACTATCTGCCTTTTTAGGCTATATTTAGCATCTCTAAGGTTAGCATGATTAGCGCCTAGCATTAACAACTGACTTGTTGCTTCCTTTTAAACAGCTTCTGATTTCATTTTTAACCACTAACCCCTAAAAACATGGACGTTTCTTTTATTATCACTTCATAAGCACCTGATCATCAATCACTCCAACACGGCTCAAGCTGTGTAGAAGTAGAGTTAGAAAAGTATCTCTTCCTGATCTTCCTCGACTGATTTTAGGACTATCAGCATTGTTGCCTCCCTGAGGACAAATCTACCGGTAAAAATTCCAGGAATGCCATTCTAGTGACGTGAACAGGATGGGTGGGGAGCGTAACGTTTGTACGGTGAGTCTCCATGAGTGATCGGGTGAGCAGGTATCATGCCCCGGTAATTGCTACGTAGCAGCTAAAGGGAAGTGGAAGACGGCTGCGATCGCATTTTGACATGAATGCGGAGGATTATAAACACCGAAAATGATATACGACGAAAACTACCGCAAGGTTTAACCAAACAAACACACTGCTCTGGATTAAGGGAGCTCAGACATCAACCAAATGTTTCCGCATACCGTGCCAGCTTCTGCTTCTCTGATTTACACTTTGCTCTTCAGCAAACAAACCGGGAGTCGCACAGTCTCTCAGGCGGATGAGACTCCGGCTCAGACATGCAGACAAATGAGTACATGCACACCGAAGAGCTTTATGTTTACTGGTGTGAATGTGTGTGAGAGAGAGAAAGAGATAAAAGCACTGATGGTGTCCAGGGCGGTTTTCATCTCCGCTGAATGCACAGGGGTAAAGACAGATTACCAGGCTGGACTTGCTCAGCATTTCACACTGGTTGTTTTGGTCACACGAGTTTAAAACGGTTGCAAGTTTAACTTTGATAAATTTTAAAGAATCAGCATTCGTCTGTTTGCGGCCGTTTCTGGTGTAAAAACAGATAATATGTGATATTTTGGGGCCTCTGGGAACTTTTTATGATTTCAGGAACAAATAATCAAAAATAACCAAGAAGAAAAACAACAACAACACTGAAGACGAATGTTAGTGAAAACAATATAGTCAAAAAATCCTATTTAAATTTTGATTTCATATCTTCGAATGCATATGAAACATGTCTAACTGCTAAACTGTGATTTAATAGTTAAAAAAAATACATTTTTCAAACTATAACTCGTCAGTAAGTCGCTGTGTGTTATAATTGTGTCTGGGTATCTGAGTTCTACATTAGTTGTTTTTATGTTACATTGTCTTATCGTATTTTAAGTTCACTTTGTTCAATGATTATCAGGTTTTTATCTTTAAAATGTGCAATGTTTTGTAGCATTGCACTTTGCTCTTAAAGGATTTAAGGGGCTGGCCTAAAATTGTATTTCTGTAGAGTTGCTAGAAAAGCTGAGAGAATCCAATCTGCTTGGTCCATGTTATTCTGGACCACCACTCTTATCCTAAAATCAGACCTGGAACCATCGCTATGGAAACCAAATGTTAGGGAGAGTTAGCAAGCCTCCGCTGCTAGTTGCGCAGGCTTTCCTGAGCAACTTTTAGAGAGTGTGATATAATGTCTTGACATGACATGTGATTTCCAGACTCTAGTTTTAAATCAAAAGCTGCTTACAAGAAGTTAGTCATTACTTTCCACTGAGTATTTAAAGAAAAAGCTCAAAAGCAATAGCTTAGCAAAGCGTTAGCTTTAAAACACACAAACTAACACAGCTCTTGCTACATTAACAGAATAAAGTACAGGATAACCAGTACATTACAACATCACTTCTGTTACTGGTATCATTATCTAACATTACCTTCATCCTGAAAACCTTCTAAGGTCAAAGGTCGTTGTTCTCTAACGTTTAAGTGTCACGGTTCTGACCCTGCTACGCCTTTCAAGTGTTAGCATTTGGAGAAATACAAACTGGACAAGAAGAACCAGGAAGGTTTCTTCCTGAGGCAACGTTGGATTTAGCCGCGCGACGGACCGCACTCCGGGTCAGAACCAACGAGACAGTTGCTGTTTTGTTGCGTCGCAGAGGGCGTGTGGCCTGCCGCTGTCCGGCCGGCCTCGTGAACCTCCGGCGCCGCAGCTGGAGCGCGGCGGAGTGGCGTGCCACGGCACAGCCGCGGCTCTCCAAACGGTACAAACCAATATTATAACAGCTTCTCCCATTCACACACACGCACGCACACTGATTCCAAAGTACTCCCTTTACCAAATCCCCTTTTCCAAACACACGGTCCCTGACGCTTTTCACTGCCGGAGTCTGCTGTTCCAGATCAGATTCTCAGAAAAACACAAGGAGGAATGTGTTTTAGTGTTTTTTTCTTTTTCTTTTTTTTTTTATGATTCTTGGGAACTCTCAGTCTGCGAGAAGGATGGCAATCGAATCCAGACACATGACAAGAAAGGACAGGATATTTTGGAAAAATTTTACAAGCATGCGATTGAAACCGCACGCAGATGAAAAACACACAGCTTTACGGACGTTCTCTGCATATTTTTGAATGTTTATTTTTGCCGTTGTCTAAAAATAGAGACATAATTACGCACTCGAAAGCACAGATGACAATGGAAAGACTTAAGGTTCATCGGGAAGGGTTCATGCTCTTCTTTACAATTAATGGAAAAGCATTTATGGCTGCTGAAGTAGATCTAAAGCATTTATTTTTTTTGACTTGTTTCGACTATTCTTTTTTTTAAGTTGGGACTGAACCACTGTAAAAAAAAATTAGTTAAAATCAAAATGTTTACTTCTAATCCAAATCTACCTGGAGTCTGAATAACTTTGGGCTTTTTGCAGAGGTAGGAGTTCTCTGAGACACATGAGCAACAGATTAAGTCAGAGCATGGAAATGTTTGCATTCAGCCGGTTTAGACTAAAGCTGCTTCTTTTCTCCCATCAAGAGGCCTCTAATAAACCCTGGACGCTTATGTTCTGTGTGATAAGACACCTCTACCTTCAGATTTTTTCCATTACATCCCTGACGAGACAACCGTCAGGGATGTGGCTCCTTTTACAATCGTGGTCCCTTATCTCAAAAATAATCTGGGCAGGCCAGGACTCCAGCCAAGTTATACAAGCACCAACTTCGAGATACCGAAAGTGCTGAGGCTGAACCTGAAGCAGCTTCCGTGTTGCTTGGCAACCTCAGAGGTTTGTAAAACACAATAAAGTCATATCTTCATTTTTTAAGTCTTGCACAGAGCAGCTATCGTCACACTGAAAATGTTTAAAAATCCAACCGTCGGAGAATGTTTTTAATTAATATACATGTTTTTAGAAAGAATTTTGTAAAAAAAAAAACTATATATTTTACTATTTCAAACACTTAAATGTCACTTTATCCAACAGAAGGTTTTTTGAACCTGAAACGACTGATTTGTATTAATGGTTTTGACCTATGAAAAATAATCCATCAGCAAACACACACTAAATATTTTTTGTCTGGTTTCCAGTGCAAGTATACTTAGAAAAAGACAAAACTAACCTACAAGTAACTTTTTAGCAAGATATAATAGCTTCCTTTAAGTCAATAATTCTTTAATATTTATAAAAACGTAAATGTACTATGAGATTTTTTCACTTATGTTTTAAGTAAAGAAATCTGCCAGTAATAAAATCAATATTAAGGAATTACTGACTTAAAACAAGCTCCTATATCTTAATAAAAAGTTATCTATAAATGCTATTTTAATTGTACTAAAATATTTGCACTAATAGCTAGACAAAAAAGATTTTGTTTTCTTTTCAAACTTCGTCTACATCCTTCAGTTTAGATATCTTTTTATTATTATTTTTTTTCTAAAGGGATTTTCCCTGAACAAGTTCAAACACGACGACCGAACCGACTCCGCTGCAAAGCTGGCCCCGCCTTCGAGATTCTTAGCTGCAGGCCCTGAAAACCAAAAGGCTTCTGGGAAAACACTCTGGGAAAACTCGCCCGCTCACCCCTTCTTCTTGGTGACGATGAGAACGTCGTTGAAGAGGAAGAAGTAGACGTGTTGTCGGGATTTCCGCTTCGTGAAGATGCCGCTGTCCTCCACGAATGCAGTCAGCTCGCCTCTCTTTACCATCCACCTGGAGGACGAGACCAGCGGGAAAGGCTGGGGGAACAAAAAAAAAAACAGATCGAAACAACACATTTCATAAAAATGCATTCAGTTATGAACGTTGTAACGTCCCTCAGCTGGAGGACCAAAGGTGGATCAGTTGTCGACACAAGAGGCGTCCGTGAATCCCAAATGCTCCAACAGCTTTTTTTTTTTTTTTTCCCACACTGGTTAGACACACATGAGCTGCCAAGCCTTGTGTGTTCAGTGAGTGTGAAGACCTGTGCCAACTGGACGACAGCGGTGTGTGCATGCTTTACGTTGCTACGGCTACATGTGTGCGTGCAGCTGCATTGCGGCACTCGTTTTGCCCCCTGACATAAATTGCCATTTTAGACCAGTTGTTGAAAGGTAGGGAAGAGGACGAGCGACATTTAGCGACTAAATATGAGCCAAGTGGTTGTCAGTTCAACAAGCAACAGTTCAACGCTAAAACACGTCAAGTGCAATTAGAACAGAGAGAAAAATCGAGTATTTGTTACTGAGTAAAAACAACAAAAAAAAAGAAAGAACTGCAACAGCAGGAGGGGGACGCAAAACAACCAAACATACGGTTTTCCAAGTAAATGGAAAAAATTTGCTCAAGTATACAAGTCATGTAAAGTATGCTTTCATGTTCGTAAAAAAAAAAAAGACAAAAAAATGCTGCCTTTAGAAGAACGACACAGTCCATTGTTCATTAACTGTGATGACAGACATGTTGCACATGGCGTAAAGTGTAAACCTGCTCTGATTTGTTCACATTGAGAAAGATAACGCATGAAAGCGCACTTGTTCTCCTTATCTCATTTCTTGGCAGAAATTAACCCTCAGGGCAAATAGTCATAAAAAAAAAAAAAAAAACGACAAAAGAAGGACTATACTTTCTGTCAAAATGACATGAAATGTGGTTGAAAAACGGGAGGAACTAAAAAGTCCAGAAAAAGGTGTCGATTAATGATTCAATTTGGTGAAAGGGGTTTGAGAATTGCTCCAATGAGAACAATGAGAAGGACTTCTGGTGTCTTTTATGAGGCTGAATTTAAATAAATGTTTGGGAGCTAAAAAAAAAAAAAAGAAGAATATGTCTAGTTTTCAACTCGTTCAATGACATCCAGCATTTGGAGAGGAGCAGCACATCAAAAAAGTTAAAAAAAAAAAGCGAATAACCTTCGTATTGATATCAGCAAAATACAACTGTATTTTGAAACGGTTAACAACAAACAAATTGAAGTTTTACAATTGGCTTGTCTCGTCTCCTGTAATAAAAGTCATTTAACTTGATGCAAAGTAAGACGTAAAAATATCACAGAATGAGATTTGAATCCGATTTGGAGTCATCTCAGTTAATAATACACAAAGCACATCAGTTTGAAAACAAAATATTACCACCTGCAGGTTGGTTTGATTTAATTTACTCGTTAACTATAAAAGGGAAATCGTTACCTTAATCTTGAACTGCAGCTGAGTGCTGATTGTGTACATCATCTCTGTCCTCTCCATCGTGCGAGCGCCTTCGTTGCATTTCCGCACCACCTGCTCACACAGATAAAAAAAAATAGTCACTGGATAAAAAAAAAAAAAAAATGTTTTCAAGTACATTTGATAAGACGCAGAAAGGATTTAACTGGAGAGCAGAGCAATGCTGCTCTGCCTCTCCTACTGTTTTTTTCCTGTGCACTGCCAGTTAGCTGGCTGAAAGAGGCTGCTACTCTTTTTACTGACTGAAATGACTGTATGAAAATATTTCAGATCAAAACTCAAAATGCATAATTCATTGTTTTTAAGGTTATGTGTTTTTAATGTGTGCATTTTACGTGTTTACTTAAGTTTATAACAAAATTGCAGCGAAGTACACGTACATATTACGCCAGTAATAACTTATTGTGATATTCTTGCAATGATATAAGTTGCTTTCCTACTAAAAGCTTCTCAGTTTGTGAATTAGGATCTTTTTACTCAAGTTCATCGTAACACGAGAATCTGATACTGCTCTTTGACATTTTTTTTAACAATTATTTCAGGATGTTGTACATCTATTTCCAGACCAAGAGCTGCAGGAACCAATCTATTTTTCCATTACAGTCTAGTGGTGATCCATTAACATTAATTCTTGATATTTCCATAAACATCAGGCCCTGCCAAAGCAGACTCTTCCAAATCCCCACGATTAGTTTTTTTTTAACAGCGTGTTAATTATGCTGCAGCACAACATTGCCAAAAGAAGTAAAAAAAAAGAAAACAGATTATTGCATTGCTAATGACAATTAAGATTCAGTTTTATTTACCATCAGTGGAGACAACAATATTTTATTATAGATTCCATCTAATAAGCAGAGAGGTGCAAAAAAAATACATATGTCTTTGTTTGACTGTGGTAAAGCAGACAGCTAAATTCCTGTGGGAATAAGATGTAGAACTATCAACAACAAAAATGAAAAGATAAACAGACCAACAGAAGGCGTAAAAATATTTCATTTCACTATTTTGCAAAGTTATCCAGATATTAAACGGTTTAAAAAAAAAACACACAGACCTTGCTCATGGCTTGCAAGGCTTTCTTGCATGTTTCATAGTGTGCCGAGTCTTTTGACGTCTTCTGACAGATGGTCTGCAAAACACACACACACACACACACACACACACACACACACACACACACGCACACACACACACACACGTTTCACATTAAAAACGAAACAGTTGTGGACGATAGCCCACTCTCTCCACTACGCTCACGCAGAGCAATAAAAAGAGACTCCTGAAAGAGTTTTCTGTTTTCTGCTTTTTTGTCTTCCACCTAAATGTTTCAGATGATCAAATTCATTTTGATATCAAACATGACCTCAGTAAGTACAGAGATAAGTAAATATAAAACAGGGTTTTCAAGTTATGACTTTCTTCATCAAGGGGGGAAAAAGTGGCACTAACCAGCCTGGAACTATTTGAAGCAATAAGTAATGAATGAAGACTTAACTGCGATTAAAGACATTTTTCTGGAATTGGTTATTAGAAGACCTGCAAAACCAAGAAATCACTAAACTAGAACCTGTCTGACATGATGAAGTAGGCTAAAAGTTTACAAAAGTGCAAAAATGGCTAAAAGAGTCCCGACTTTGACTTAAATCAAAGTCCCGACATTGATTTAAGTCCAAGTCTGGACTTAAATGGAGAAGCTATTGCTTCTCCTCAAACAGTCAGTTCATACATGGTTCTGAAGTAATAAAGTGAAATATTTGACTAGATTCCTGAGTTTTTCACACAAGGCCAGGTCGAGTTGGACAGATTATTTCCCTAGTAAATGGAATTGTTTGCTAACTCCATTGTGCATTTATTACAGTTATCTTTGCTTGGAAAAAAATAAAATGTTTGCTGATCTGAAATATTAAAGTGTCACACAACAGAAAACAAAAGAAATCTGCAGAGAAGTCGTTCACAGCGCTGCATCAGCAGGGACCAAATTCTAGCACTGTGGGAGTAAATAAACAGAAATAAAACTTTCTCAGGAGCCAAAATTATCTCATAGTACAAGCATAAACCCCAAAACCCCTTTGGGAGCCACTTAAAAAAAAAAAAAAAAGAAAAGAAGAGGAAAATCAAATTATGATGAGAAAAAAAAGATAAAAGGGAGACACAGGGAACTCAAATATTCAGTTCCAATACGAAACAAACAAACGAAGAAGAAGTGAAAATGAATCACTGGGGATTATTAAAGAATGACGCGAGGTCACGGAAACGCCTGTGGGGTTAGAGCGCACCCCGCGCGCAGTCAAATAAACGAAGCGTTGCGTAACACTCAAAGAAAAAAGAAAAAGTCTTGTAATTCCTCAGGCCTGAGCTACTGTGAGCATTTCGGTTCACTCACGTCCAAGAGCAGCGGCAGGCGAGTGATCCTCTGCATGGGCAGGATGAGGAAGGAGCTCATGGGGAGGTTCCTGCAGTCTGGGTGGCCCTCCAACCTGGTCAGCACCTCCTTGAAAGCAGAATTCTTGGCACCGCTGAAAGTAAGAAGGCCGAGTCAGAGGAGCAGGGGAGAAAGAGAGAGCGTCTCTGAGGAAGACGTCGGTCGGTCAGTCACTCACACCAGCCTCTGCAGCGTTCTCTGCTGGTACACCTCATTGGAGCAGTACTTGATGTAAGGGTCGAAGGTCGACTCGGCGTGCTTGCAAACAATGTCGCTGATGTCATCGATGACTATGCTCTGTTGGTGTCTGTCCTCCAGCTCCTTGAAGAACCTGAGACACGGTTGTAAAAAGATTTTTTTTAAAATGTAAAAAACAAACTAAAGGTTAGTAGGCCACGAGCTGCCATGATAGAATGACATCAAGTCATGACCCCAAGGGAGGAAAAGACGCGACGCACTAACGGACGCAAAGTCAGGATACCGAGACGACCTGCCAATCAACGTCTTACCTATAAAAACTTGGGGTAAGATCATGAAGCGGAACTCCCCGTCACTAAAAATAGATAAAAGCCAAGCAGTAACCATTACATTAGATGCGTTTCCTCTTCCTAAGCACCAACAGATGGCCGGGTTAATGACACGCCATTTGTCCGACTTCAAGAGAGCGAGTGTTTTTGCTCGCCCTAGCTTAGGTGCCAAACAGGAAGCGGGGATACAGACACAGGATGCCGCCCTTGACCTGCCGGGCCGTGTCCGAGCTCAACTGGAAAAGCAGATGAGCAAAGACCGGCTCCTTCACTCAACAGACCCATTGCAAGTTGTTTATGGGAGACAGTACTTCTTGTGACCATGTGGCCATTTGCTAATGTCTAATTTTGTTCTTTCCATGATGTCTTGACGGCCATGAGTCCTACACCTCTGCCCCCCGTGTCCTAAATTAAGGACGTTAAGAGGATCAAAGTTCCAAAAAAATGAGACCAATAAGTCCAACCTGCTGCAATAAATTGCTGGAGTTCAGTCAGCACGCGAACAAAGACATTTGCAGAACCACTACTGACAAAGAGCACAAATTAAACCATATCCTGAATCTCATTAAATGCTCCTGTCCCAGTTAAACGCTCAGATTTCATGTAAAACTTTTATTAAGTAAGCCATACCAAAGGAAAAATACACAAACAGGAACCCGCCTGTGTGTAAAGGAAGCATGGGGTGGGGGGTGGAAGACAAACACACACATACACACACACACTCTCCATTATACAGACTACACAGCATCCTGGCTGCAGACAGATATTGCTCTCTTGTTCCGAAAAACAAAAATTCAAATTCGAAGTAAAAGATGTTGCTTAACCGGTGTTGCAGGGAGCAAACGCACATTAACATGTGCGGGTCACGAATATGTATGACGAACTGAAGTGAGATGGGTTGCAGCGTGTCCACACAGTAGATGGAGTAATACTGAGTCATTCAAAAATGCAACGATACATTTCATCAAGGCAGTTTTAACTCGTATGATTTCATGCACGGATATTTTTAAAAATGAGCTGGTTGTAGATCTGCTTGACGAGATGTAGCAAGAAAGATTCAATAGTCATCAGTCTGAAAATGGCCTTTCAGCAGATGGATATTTTTGACAGTGTGTCATGGGTAAATTTGTAGACCAAAATTTAGTTACAAACCTTAAGAGAAAAGCCGATGAGTTAAAGAACAAAATACGAGAGTTTACATAACCATGTGCTTGTTTTTCCCCCCCTAAGTTTCCATTTTTTCATTTTATGTGTCAACTCAAAGGTCACATAAAGTCACCCAGTGCTCACGCAGGCCAGTAACCAAAGGTTGTGTGTATTAAAGTTCAGCTTTATGACATTCTGACAAT
Source organism: Poecilia mexicana (assembly GCF_051168715.1). Lineage (NCBI taxonomy): Eukaryota > Metazoa > Chordata > Actinopteri > Cyprinodontiformes > Poeciliidae > Poecilia > Poecilia mexicana. The sequence goes on along the minus strand of NW_028263382.1, from coordinate 28,578,315 downwards.
ATTTACTTAACGCTAAACTTGTAAAAATGACTAACATACTAATTGACACACATTTGAAGTGGGTCAGTTGCTTGTTATGAGACTGAATAAAGAAAAATCCAACATGGGATTCCACAAGGCTCCGTTGTCAGAACCTCTTTTATTTAGTAGCAACATTATCGTCCTAGATCACACTTTTATGTCACTGACATAACTTTACATGTCTTCGCTCACTGAATGAGTTGCTCCAAAAAAAGAAAATCAATGTGTTGATGGTTCAGAATCCACTTAATTAAATAAAGAAAAGACAAAGGTTGTTTTTTTTCTTTTGGCCCCAAAAATGTTGAGATTAGCCCTCAGCCTCAATGGGATTACATAAACTACACAGCTTTATAGTTTAGTGTTATGAGGTTCTTACAGTTGTGTAAAAAGTCAGCTGCAAATGTTATCCAATTGGAAAGTTAAAGGTTTTGCTATTACCAATAGCATGTCTTATGTTTTTCACAAGAAATCCATGAGAGACAGAGAGAAAGAGAGAGAGAGAGAGAGAGAGAGAGAGATGACATCTACAAGCAACTCTCTGAGGCTCCTTTTGTAGAAGCAACAAATAACTCAGCGAAGTGACTGCTGAGGGAGCAGAGATTTCCACGGTCTCAGCTTCCGTAGCCTCTAATGGATCAGTGTTTCCAGTCATTTGTGAGATAAATGGAAGCTCATCGTGACCTGAGCCAGGAATTTTTCAAAACCAGTCTGAACACATGAGCTAACACACCGTAACAGACAGCTTAACCCAAATATTTCCTTGCAGCTAATTGCAGTCAGTACTTTGTGTCACAAAAATGGAAGCCGGCTCTCTTGAGTTCTCGGCCTTCTGTCAGTCACTGAAAGCCCGGTTCTGAGTCAAAGTGAAAATAGCAAGCGATGACATTAAAGCAGAATGTTTGTAGCATGAAATAATCAGAATTGGGTAGTAGCTAGTTTCATTTACTCAGTTAGATTTACTTGAGTAATTTCTTGGACGGCTACTTCTTACTTTTTACTTGAGCAGAAACATTTTGAAGTAAAGCTACTCTTACTCGAGTACAGTTTTTTGGATGCTCTGCCCACCTCTGGAAGCAATGCTCATTTAAGCCAAGACAACATTTTCTCATCTTCCCAAAGAAGTAAAAGATAGATTCCCCAAACAAACGCCTAACGTACTTTTTGCTGGCCTCGCAGACGTCCGAGATGTTGGAGAAGAGGTGGTGGTGGTCGATCTTGGTCATCGCCTCGCTGAGCTCCGATGAGTTCTTGAACATACGGATGAGAATCTCCAAGCTGTGGAGGTAGGAGTGCTCCGATGAGATCACTTCGAAGATGGCCTTAAAAAAAGAGAGAGAGAGAGAAAAGCAACACAGATGAGACCTGATGGGTTCAGGTCCCCTGGGTTCTGTCGTCGACGCGACTCGCATACCTGCAGACTTCAGTCACGTCTGGAATGTCAAAGCAAACGACATTCACCCACAAAGACTTGTGAACCAGTTGTGTCTGTTTTAAAACCGACTCCCATACTTATAATTCGTTGTGGTAAATGACAGCTTAACAGAGCGTCTCTGTAATTGTTCTACTTTAATGGGGGAATTTTTGTCGTTGTGACACAAATCACGGGTACAAACAGACATTTTATCCCAGTTTTTAAGGACACTTGAGATTATTTTGAGGCATGGAGAATAAAACACAAGTCCTACCTCTTGTCTTTTGCGTTCCTCCTGACTCAGCTGCTCAGCCAGGCCATTTTTCTTTACCTTAACGAAAAGTAAAATTCTTCAATTATTACTCTTATGATTTAATGGTTAAATTAAAATCATTCATTCATTCATTCATTCATTCATTCATTCATTCATTCATCTATTTAAATGTATTAACTGTAGTTACAATACAACAAATACAATTGTAAAAAAAAAAAAAAAAATCAGTAACAAAGAAGGAAATGGCTTGACCCAAATAAATACCATGGCAACAAGTCCAATAAATAAATAAACATTTCCATCCACCTGTCTGCCCTTGCGGGTTTAGTGGGTGGACTGGTACCATCTTTAGGGGTTTGTTTAAGTCTCAATCCTGTTTTTTAATTAATTATATTTTTTTTATTTCACTTTTCAGTAAAATACAAGCAAACTAGTATCTTGAAACGGACTAAGAAGGAATAGTACTGAACTTTTCAGCCTTAAGTGAAAATGGTCATCAGCCAGAATGGGACTCTAAATGGTATTGAAAACCTCACTGAAAAAAAAAACATTATGGTTTCACTAGCACAATGATTTAAAAAGGAAAAAGAGAAACATATAGCATAATGGGGCTGCTTTCATTTAGATATTTTCCCCACCAGCTCTTTGCTTGCCAGCTCTAGTTTTAAAGGAGTCATAGGTCACAGAGTGGGTTGGGGTCAGGGTGGGTGACTGTTTTTCCACAAAAGAAAGTATGCACAAACAACCCAACTGAACTTTTCTGTAAGTACAAAAACAGCCTCCAGCTGACCGGCTAAACGCAGCAACAGGTGCGGAAGGTTTCAGCACCGCTCCACTACATCCTGGCTACCAGCTCGAGGCGAATGCCTAGGTTGCGATAGGGTCTACCAAAGCAAGCATGGCTCCTTCTCTTCTTTCACCTCATTCCATATAGGTAACGTTACACCTATCAATAAGCATTACACTGTCTTTCAGGCCTCATTCCTGACAAGGTATTCTCTTACTTCCACCAACTTCTCAGCCTGTTTGGGTCTGAAGTGAACGGAAGCGAAACCGCCTCCTCCAGAAGCGCCGTCGACTCTGTGGTGGTATCTGCCCTGAAGTCTTTGAGCCAAACAACAAGAACAAGCAATCCCGTAGATGGTCAAACATCTTCAGCGATCTTTCAGTTCCCTCTGCACGCGCAGATATCAGTTTTATGATTTATTATTTATGCTGTATGTTTTGACCGCTCTCCACTTCCCCGTTTGAATATTCTTTGGCAAAGGCAACGACCTTCCAGGCAGCGCCAGGTGAATTCACCATCATTTGTACAGTACAGGGCGTGACTGGAACACATTCAATTAGGTGTCATCATATGAGATGAACCTGTTTTATTTGCTCAAGGTCACACCGCAGGATGTAAACTCCAGGTAAGCCGCACCTTCTGGAGCTTTTGACAGTCCTGGAACGTCATCATTTCTGGGATTTGATGTCCCATTTAAATTTTAAAAAACAAAAGACGGGCAAGAGAAAAGCAGGGCTGAGTGAGATGTCCCGATAGGCTGTGAGTCACTCGAAGACAACCTGTATGTCTGGTTCGTGGACTCGAACCGAACTAAGCTTCCCGTCACACCTTGACAGTAACAGCAATGCTTCACCATTCCCAAAAAACAAAACAAAAACAAAAAAAAAGTCATGACTAAGACTCTCCAATGTGAGATTTACAGAAACACAAACCAAACTGACACAATATCCAAAACTGTACTGCAGCTGTGATGGAAAAAAACTCTTAGTTCAGAAAAATACTGGCCAGTCTGGTGAAGATGGTCTATGCTCAAATTACATCTCGGTCCAATTACAACTAAGGACCATCAGAAAGTATTTGCAGCCCTTCACTTTTTCCCAAATTTGTTACAATACACAACTGAAAGCACAGATGCATATGATTTCACATGCTTCAGCAAGTCAGCTGGAGTCCATATGCAGTCATTTTACTTGACTGGGCACGATCTGGATCGGAGTGCACTTACTGAAATAGGCACTGAGTATCCCGAAAAGCGCTACAGTTGCTACTGTTCAGAAACGGAAGACGTTTGCAACCACCAGGGTGTAAGAACCGGTTTTAAGTTTAACCCTTGTTGATGCACATCAGAATCCAATTTTCAATCCACAATCCAGTAGCCAGACGGGAGCTGCTACTCACTGAAAACCTCATGGAAACCTGCTTAAATTTAGCCAAAAAGCAAAAAGGACCTGTCAGGTCAGACGCAACAAGAACAAAGAACCAATCATCAAGAAATAATAGGTACCTGGTTGAAACCATCCCTACTGTGAAGCATGGTAGTGGCAACGTCATGTTGGGGGAAGAGGTTTTTTTTTTTTTTTTTTTGTGGCAGTAAATGGTCTTAATAATTTCAATCAAGTGAAGAAAACCTCCTCCAGAGAGCTCTGGAGAGAAGGACAGCTTGAAGGACAGCCAAGATTTAAAAAAAGGTGTGGCTTCAGTGTTCATTTAAGTGTCCTAGCCAAAAGACGGTAACTTAAAAACTAAAGACAATTGAACATCTCTGAAAGGGTCTAAAAGCACTACCTGTACACTGCCCATTCAACCAGACTAAGCTGTAGATGACTGGTTGACAAAATGCTTCAAAACATTGGTACTGAGCTTAAAAAGTACAAAAGATATGAGGCTCAGTTTACTGCTGGAGGTGCTATAATACTGTATTATTCCTTGGGTGTGAATACTTATTAACCCCAGGATCAACAAACTCTTGAAAAAATGTATTCTTGAAAATGCAGCTTTAATATATGGGAAAACTGAAGAGCGGTGGCTCTTTAAATACCAGCAACCATTTTGTTTTCTAACTTGCTAGTAATTTCTCATTTATTAGAGTCTGAAACTGATACTAATTAACTCCAGCACACTGCTTTCATCCCAAACTTGCGCAACAAACGAAAAAAACAGATGATGAAATGGGTTTGGAATGATTTAATAAGAAAGAAAAAAAAAGAAAAAACAACCAATAAATTAGATGACTCGCTTCCGATATCCATCTCTGAAGATTCCAATCCGTAACTATTATTATGCAACGGAGGATCATCCCTCATATCCCTATGGGGAACATTTTGAGCATATTTACAGTGTGAGTATCGAGGGTTTGCCAGCTCACTCACTGGCAAGACGCCCAGCAGCAGCAGTACTTCCAAGACGTCCTCTGACTCTGACGGACTGTCTGCCTCTGAGGCCGAGTGTGTCCGAGAGACAGCGCGCTTCACTGATAAACAGAGAGTCCCAGAGAAAAACAGAGGCAAGTGGGAGGAGGATGGGTGTGAAATATGGCTCAACTGGTTGTGACAGCATTCTTTGGAGCACTAGGATTCCAGCACTTTGCAACCGCAGCAGCCGGATCGCGAGTAGAGAAAGGGTATAAGTTACACACAACTAACTGCGGGTTTTGTGTGTGTGTGTGTGTGTGTGTGTGTGTGTGTGTGTGTGTGTGTGTGTGTGTGTGTGTGTGTGTGTGTTGTATCTAACCACGCTCAGTTGGCTCCAGGAGGTACGTATGGGTCTGTACTGCACGATGATGCCCTGATCGGGCTTAGGCCTCCTTGAATCAGCATCCTCATCGGAGTCGTTATGCAGGGCCTTCTCCTTGTAGTTCTGGTAGAGCTCCTCTTCTGAAATGTGTTTGTTGTGACAAAAAATAAACTATTTTTAATTCCAAAGTAAGGTGACATTAAAACAGCTGAATGCATAAAAAAAAAAAAGACCCAAAAAGACAGGTGTTACCTTCACTGTCAAATGTCCGTTGAGACGTCAGCTTCTTCCTATTTGGAATCTGAAAGAGGAAAAAAAACAAACAAACCACAATCAACTTAAACTGTGGCGTACCAAGGAAACATGTATCTACACTGTCTTATTGCATCATAACCGCCAACAAACACGTTAATTGTTTTCCTACAAGGCTTTGTCCTAATCCAAGCTTGAACCACAATGGTCAGTCTGTGTTGTGGTTTTGTGATTCAGACTTTATCCCCTCCTGCTCATGTAAGTTTGTGTCAAAGCAATCTTTGTGTACAACACTATGTTAAGCCGTCAGAGAGGCCGAGATTAACCCAGTCAATAAATCTCAACCAGCTACAACAAAGACACAAAAAGGATTCAACAGATTACCAAAGTTTACAGGGGCTACGACTTGTTGACTACAGAGAGAAGTAAAAGGAGTTTTGCGACACGTTTGAACTAGAGTGGCTCCTAAATGTTTATCCACCTGTTAAAATGCCAGGCTTTTGCTGATTATGTGTCTTTTTACAAAGTTTTCCTCTTTTATTGTGTCAGATATAGAGTCCAATTGAATAAGACAAATATATCACAGGGGGGGAAAAAACAAGTAATAATCGTAACCTTGTTGCATAAATGTGCATATCCTGAGAACAATACTTGCTAAAGCATCTTTTAATAATAATAATAATAAAAAAACACTTTCCAGTCTTCTATAGCACATCTACCAATATGGAACTTGGTAATATTTTTCCTTTCTGCTAAAGTGCAAAAGTTTTCCAAATCCATCACATTCCACGACCTAATTCAGATCACCATCCGTTTTTGTTTTGTGTCAAAACAGATTTGTGTTTGAAACTGTTCATGACTTAATTCACTTTGACAAAACCCTCATTTCTACTGAAAGAGACCCTCTACCTACTGCTACTAAAACATCCATTCTCTGTTAGCAAAGTGTTGTTTGCGTGCCCCTCTCTTAAGAGTTAACATACATATTGCATTTTTCCTCTTTACAGTACCGAAATATATTCATTATCAGTTCATGAATAGATTGGCCCACCTTGCTTTTCTTTTTGCTTTTAGTTTTATCCATCCGAGGGCTAGAAGACTCTGAGATCCTGGGGCTGGCAGCTTTTGGTGCTTCGGCACTTGTTAGACTTAAGGTGGAAAGGTTTGTTGAGCCAGTGGGCGAACCAGGATTTTCAAGCCCTTCCATGACAGGCATCTTTAACTCAACCAAGGTAACGTCCTTGTCTACTTCAGTCACAACTGCCCTCCTGTAAGACGTACTCCTCAAAGCTCTCCGTAACGCCCCGGGGCTTTCGGTCTCTCCCTCTGCCTCTTCAGTGTGGCCCCCTCCCGTAGAAAAGTAACCTCCTGCTTCCACCATGCTGAGAACTTTCATCGCTCGTTTGGAATGGTCCAATCCCAGCCGTTGGGTCCCAGTAGGAGGCGCCTTGGTTTGTCGGATATCGGATGCCAGTCCTTTGGGAATAAGCTGCTGGGTGCCCATCTTCAAGGCAGCGGGGCTGTTGGTGCTAAGGACGACGGCAGGAGAGGGGGATGCAGTTGGGGAGAGCGACGGCGATGTGGAGAAGCTGGAGGAAGAGGAGGAGGCGTACAGGGTGTCGTATGAGGATGCTGGGGAGGTTGTCTGAGACTGCAATGGATTCCCTCTGTCAGCTGGCGACGGGGAGCGGGGCGTCGGAGGGTCCGAGGAGGTCAAAGACGAAAGTGAGGGGATGCTTGAAGAGGAGCTGTGAGAGGGGGAGAGGGTACCGTACCCTGGAGATGAAGAGCTGGATATCGATGACTGTGAAGACAGCTCGTAGTGGTACTGATTTGGCGTGTGTGGAGAATGGATGTGTGAAGAACAATTGTCGGTGGGAGTTTCAGGTGGGGGTGTGTTTGTTCCAGAGGAGATCTGGTCTTTCTCCAAGTCAAGATCAAGAGGGTTTGTGGTCGATCTCTGCGTGTCCTGGTGATGATTTTCAGAGCAAACGCTTCCATTCTGGTTATTTCTTCTGTTACTACCTCCATTACACACCCTGTTGTCCAGCGTAGCTCTCTTATCCTCAGCCCTAAACTTGGACAATGAGAAGCGTCCATTGTAGAGGCGCCCAATGCTAATGCTCCGAACGATTCGCTTTTTTTCGGAGGGTTTGTGCAAAACATGCTTTAACACCATAGTGTTTTCATTTAAAGGCTGGGGCGGCTGGCTCAACGTGAAGGAACGTCCATCGTCCCCCGCAGAGAAGTCTCCAGTCGTGACCCCGTTTAGGTGGTAGCTCACGGGTCGTGGCTTGAGTTTGTTCAAGTCTTGGGAACCTTCACTGAGGTCTGTGCGCCGCCTCCACAAAGGTGTGATGTTGTTGTTGGATAAATCCACATCATTTCCCAAATCCATGGCTGTTCTTCTCTCTATCTGTGGTGAAACGCTGAGATCTCAGTGCAAAAAAAACCCACCACCCCAAAAAATCACCCTTGTAGTCAAGATTTCCACCCTTGAGATAAACAAAAGAGAGGAACAGCAGTCAGTGTCAAAGAGCACAGAGAGTGTCCAAATTCACATGGATTACTTATTAACAAAGTTCAGGAGATAGAGCAGCCACAGTCAAGACACATCAGTGGGCAAGCTGCTTGAAACTGAAGGAAAGTATGTGAGAGCAGTTGACAGTCCTTTTGTACTTGCTCACTGTGGTGAAATGCCCCAATTACAAGTTCCAAACTGGCAAGATAATGTTAGCACCAAGCAATTACTGTAATGCCACTAGGAAAAACTGTGGTATGAGGCAAGAGCTTGGAGGTTTCTTAAATCTCCGTGAATCTTTAACTAAAAAGGTTCCAGTTGTTTTAATAATCATGGGCACATCTTCTCGAAACATACAGGCAAAAAGCAGATAGTTACTTTCCACAGGGAGGAGGAGGTTGTAAATCCAACAAAGTTCTCCAGCAGGTTAAAGTCCAACTCACCTCTAATCTGTCGATCTGGGGCAGAACGCGCTCATTGTGCCAGCGCTCTGGGCAAAACAAGCAGCTTTATTGAGTGAACCCACCAAGAAGGCAAAAAAAAAAAAAAATCCAAGAGCGTCCAGAGGGTACTCTTTCAAAGCGGATCCTGTTGTTTAAGTTACAGAAGTTTATCTGATCGGACGGAGACTCCCCAGAGCGTCTGTGCGCCTCGGAGCGCAGAGGACTTTCTGATCCCCGAGAGGAGGAGGAACGGGAGGAGCAGAGTGACAGGAGGAGGAATGGAAAAGGAGGGAGTGCGTGGATGGAGAACAACAGCACTCAAGTTCGCGACTTACCTTAGGTATGTCCAGTTTCTGCCCCGCCTACTTATCAAAGTGGATTTCCGAGAACGCAAGAGATTCATTCTGTAAAGCAATTTCAACGAAACGTGAAGCCTCAGCGGTCGATTCAAAGAAAACGCGGAGTATAAAACACAGCGTGTGTCACAGTTTCGCAGAGTTTATGGAACCGTCCAAAGAATAATAAAGGAATATTAAACGGTTTACTGATCTGAAATGACTGTGAAAATGAAACTACTCTTAAAAGTTGTTCATTGGAAAACAAAACAAAATGACCTTGTTGTTGTTGTCGAAATATACATTGCATTACATTCTGACAGCGTTTCCCCCCCAAAAAATAACAACAGTCTATTGATAGTCAAACAACCAAATACATAAGTAAAAAGAGTGAAATAAATTATATATATATATATATAATTTTTTTGTAAACTCTTATTATTCTCTAACACTCCCCATCTTTTTGAGTGTTTATGAATCGCCCCTTAAAGTGACACCCTAACCAAAACATTTGCAATGGAGATTTTGTTCTTGAGTTCTTGTGCGTCTTCTGATTCCGTTGCAAGAGCAGCCAATGTTCTTCTTCCAGTTTAGTTGCGTTTTGTCGCCCTCTCCTGGTCATTTTTGGATAAATGAGTTTTTTTTTTCCTTTTGCGTTATTAAGCATGTTGCAATAATAATAATAATAATAATAATAATAATAATGAAAGTAGTAGCATACATGTAACTGATCAGTTTGCCAGTCATTTGTGACACTTGAGTTAATGTTAGATTTAAATTAAGACCAGATCAGTTCTTGATCTCCTGAAAGGAAAAAATACTTTTTACTCTCTTACCATGAAACTAGGGTTTGGTTTCTTGCATGCCTGGACCTCAGTTAAAGAATTTCATGTCAATTTCACTTTTAAAAGATATTTATTTTGAAAATTGGGTGACGGCACGTTAAGTTCTTGTTAGATACTTTAGGCCATACGGACTCGTTCAATAAATTTGAATATTATTGAAAAGCAAATATATTTCAGAAACTTTCTCGCTAATTGAACACGTTGTGTAGATTAATCACACACACGGATGTTTGATATCCTTTATTTCTGTTAATTGTGATGATTTTCCCCTAACAGTTAATGAAAACACAACATTTAAAATTAGAACATTGCATCAGACCATTAAAAAAAGTTCTACTTTTAGAAACAGAAACGTGAGCTTAATGAAACGTATGCCAAAAAGGTACTTAAAGGTTATTATGTTCAAAAAGGTCCTTTTAATCTGATGAGACTCATCAAGACATTCTTAATTATTGAGTATATTGAGTTGTAAGATGATCGCTCTCCACGCTTTTATGAAATGCTGAGTGAGGCTTCTAAGTAATGATAGGCTGTTACAACCAAACGTATTTTTACACAAGAAAATGTCAACCATTCATGAATGCATTTGTGTGGATCGTCTGTCATCCAGGAAATAACCATGCCAACGCTGGTGTTGGTCACGTCTTTAGCTGAACTGATGTTGTCATTCCTGTTACCACGTCTTCTTTTTTTTTTTCTCTCATTTGGGATTTCTTTCTGAGGTCGGCAAGTAGGACACGGCTCGTCCAGATCCACATCTGGTTAGAGCTCGGTAATCGTTTATGGAATTGATTTTATCTACTTCCAAGAGTGCAAACTCAAAGAAACAAACTTAATTCACTGTTTGTCCCACTTTGTAAACATGGACAGAGTTTAGTTTTAGGACAAAAAAAAGGTTAAGTATCAGTTATTTCCTCAGGAAATTCAAGGCTGTTGCTTTAAAAGACCAACATCAGCTCAGTGTGATTGGAAGGGGCCTTTTAAGTGTAAGAGTGTTTGTAGTTTATATAAAATTGTGTCCACATCGGCACCATCTTTGGTGCTACAATCCAACTAGGTATATTATAAAAGGTACAACGACCTCATTGTCCCCGCCTTGTTCCCTTCTTATAAACATCTCACCAATATGACAGAGAAATCAGCCAAGAAATCTTGATGGATTTACAGTTTTCATATTCCATTCTAATAAAATGTCTTGTGCAACTTCTCAAATGACAGATCGTGCAACTCTGTGTGTGGCACAAATGTCCCTGTTAAATTGAAGGCAGGCTCTGCTTCATCTCCATAAACAGACTGTTGCTCGAATCTCAAAGAAATCTTTGATCTTCTCAAAATCTCAAAAAAAATCCCACATTTTTTTTCTTTTTTTTTTTCTTTTCTTAAATCTTTTTATTACGTCATATATTTACTCCGTGTGCTGGCTTGTGTTACATGCTTTCGGCCACTAAGGGGCGCATCTATCCCGTTTACCAGCCAAGGGAAAACCTGACGATTTCAGAGATTTTCTTGAGAAATTTTGATTTTAGCGTGGCAGTGACACACAGCTAAAACAACAACAAATAGAACAAGAAATAAAAACAGAAATCCAAAGTTAGGAAGCTGGAAGTAGGAAAAGGTTAAAAAAAAGAGCAAATAAAGTTGCAAGTATCTGTCAAAGCTGGTTAATTTCTTCATACAGCAAAGAGCTGATAACAATGGTGTCATCAGTAAAGTGAGGGTAATGCTTCAGTGTGGTTTAATCTTCCATCCGTCCATTTGCCCTTTCCGTTTGTCCGTCCGTCTATCTAAAGACACAGCACACACCCTCGGGAAAAGCCAGTGCACAAAAACAACAACAAGGATTCAGCCATTTCTTTTCATGTCTGCTTTTCCGTTTAGACGTTTCAACTCTCACACCTGCAGGGTTTCACATGTCCAGGCAGCACACCATGGGAACATCTATTGTGTGTGTTTTATTAGCACATGTAGACCAAAAATGACAGCTTTCTTCATATTTTACTAACCAACCGTGTCAAATTGCTGTCTGCAAATACAGATAAAGTAATGCATCTGCCACTTATACATGTTTTTTTTTTTTGTTTTGTTTTTTTCCCATGAAACTATTCATAATTCTTGAACTTTTTCTCTCTTCTTTTGACATTTTGGTATTAGGTATTTGATGTGATAGATCAACACAAATCAATTCCCAAACTCTTTTTTAAGAAGCAAATAATGGTGCAAAGGGAGGAAGTTGAAACTTTAAAAAATATATATATATACCCAATATTCCATCCATATTCCTGTGAACTCTTATCTTTTCTCTTCCAACTGGAGAAAAGTATCCCAGCAACACGGGGATACTGCTGTTCTATGTAAAACTGAACATGCTGAATTGGTTTTTCCATCACACTTTGCATTTTGCATGCGAGTCAAGAGAAGTTACATGCTGGTCTTGTGGCATACTTCAAACATGACTTATTATCTTCTTGCCACTCTTAAGATGCATGATGAAATCTAGTTGCTGCAACGTAGTTATCACCAGACCGCTCTGACCTGAGCTGTGGCTCACCGGAGCTCAACCTAAATGACCCCGGGGCCTCTAAGGCTCCCAAACGATTACTGCTCTGCTTTCCTGGTTTGTCAGTTTACTTGAACGATCATGTCTTGGTAGGTTTGAGGTTGTTCTCTTTCCGTTTCTGCACGATGAGCCGAACGGTGCTGTACGAGCTGTAAGAACTATGTGGTTTCATAACCGAACCCTGCTTCGAGCTGCTCTTCAATGCCACAAACGTCTCATACCAAGATCAAGTTACTCACAGGTACACTCTGCTTACTGACTGACTGAGTCATGAAGGCAATTGGTTGAAAAGGATTTTATTTAGGGGTATAAAATTAAGAGAGAGATTAAGATATCAGAGCCAAACCAGAGGACAAGCCTGAAAACTATGTACAGAGTTGCTTCTGTTTCATTTATGAGCAAAACTGTGATGGTTCAACGTATGAAAATCTCAATAAAATAAATGAAAAACTTGATGAAAATACATTAAAGCATTTCTAGGGATGTGGATACTTTTACAAGGCAGTGTAAAAATACTTTTAAAAGTTATTTTGCCTCCTTTTTCAGATTTGCTTTGTTTTTGCTTCTTGTCAAACCTCTATGCTGTTTTTTTATATCAGCTATTCAAAAATAAAGATTTTATTTATTAAGAAAGATGTACTCCAAAAAACTACACTCCTTCTCTCCTAGAGTTTTGTAACCTTTGCTGACAAACAGTAATGAGTTACTGTAGGCATGTTCCACTTTATTCTTTCCTATCTTTTCCTTTTAAAGCTTCACTTTTGCTTCACATGGCTGCTAAACAAGCCATGCTGATGTCCTCCTCATGCCATAATGTCAACAGTTGTGATTTTTTTTTTCTTCTTCTTTTTACTCTCACCGTGTGATAAAATAGATGTTTGGTGTGAGCGTGTAGAAAAAAAGTGAGCTCTCCAGAGCGTCGTTTCTAGGAGCTTCGAAATCAATCGCGTTCTCTTTCTGTGCACAAAATAAAAAGTAGCAGCGGCTTTCGTTTGGCATTGACTCACTTTTTCTCTCGTGGCCTGTAGGAAATAAAAATAATTTTGCCCAGGATTGTTGTAGAGAAGTGGTTTTCTTTGCCCCGTTATTGATATCAGAAGGACGTTCTTCAGGCAAAAAGACGCAGGCGAGGCTGGAAGAGGAGAAGCTGCGTGGTTCTGAATGGTGCGCCACGTTTTTATGTCGTTTTACTGATGCTTATGTGTATCTCAAACTGATAAAATCTAGTTTAACTCTATAATAGTTCCACCTTCCCAACAAATGAGTCATCCCAGCAGTTTCCCTGGTAATGCAACGAGGCCATACCGCTGTTCACGTCGGGTCATCGAATGGCTGACCTGGAGGATACATTTTCTCTCCTAGCTCACCTTCGCTAATTTCCTCCTACGTACAGTACCAGATGAGACATGAATAATTAGATCTGCTTAACGCTCTGAAGGCATTCTAATCAAAAGCAGCCAAGTTGGACCCAGGTTCTGGTTCAAACGAGTCAAACGAGAAACGCACGCAGCAAACGCTTTAATAGGCTTAAAACTGCTTTAAAAAACGAGAAGGAAAAAAAAAATACCATCTTGTTCTTCGAAGTGCCAAGGATTACTGCCTTAGCCTTCATTCTTTTGTATGCGTAAGCTGCTTAACCTGAGGCTTTAAGCAAAAGTGGTCACCCCTGCAACGGGCATTTGCATAAAACCGAGCTTCGAAAAAAACATTTTCCCTTTTGCATTTTTCACTGTTAACTGTAAAATTGTGTTGCGAACCCCCAGACAAATCAGCAAACTTTTTTTGAAAAAAAAAAAAAAAAAAAAAAAAAAAGAAATGCAACATCCTGCTTAACTTGGAAGAAATTAAAGCACAATTCTCTGATTTCATTACAGTAATTAGAGAAGCTGCAGTGAACATTTGTCTTACTCTAAGCGAGGGACTGGTTGGTGCGTACGTGTTGGAGCTGTTATGGGATGCTTTCACACACAACCTCCTATGAACCAACCAAAGAGCTTTTCTCAGCGCTTCGTGCTGCGCTGGTTTCAGAGGTGAGCATTTATCGTATCGCTTGTCGTTTATCGTGGACACGTTTCTCATCACTGTGAGGATTTTGATTCATCGTTGTCAAGATAAAGTCCTATAAATGAAGTTTAAAAACTGTAAACAACTGTGTCGCCGGAATTGTTACTTTTACTATTTTCTCCGCTGTTTGTTCAATGAGCGAATCCAATATCCATAAATTAGAAAATAGGATTAAATGCAGCATAGTGATAAAAATCACACTTTTTTATGTGACTGGTGTCTGAAAGAAGCTTATTGCAGATGGGAATTTTATTGGATTTGTTTTTGTGTTTTTGGTGATATTAATGCAATCACATCCATACAGCTACCTAAAAAATAAAAAAATGAAAAAGGCAATAAATAATTCTTATCAGCATCTCCATCATTATCATAGAATAAGGTGACAAAACATAATCTACAAGTAGAAAAATCCAGTATATTATGTATGTTGTGTAATAATCTGCTGTGTTTTCAGTGGTACATTTTGAGTTTCTGCATCATAAACTACATTCCTGAACATATTCAGTATTCTGGCATTTTAAAAACGCGCTCCGCACTCTGACCTTTACTCAGCTTATGTCTCTCTTTTTTCTCGCTTCTGCTTTTCCTCTGACTCACGGCTCATTGTACTTCTCCTACTCAGTGGAGCTGTTTGCTTGCTGTCCTTGTCTCCCCCCCACAACACTCCCTCCACACAGACACACACACTCACACACACACACACACACACCTCCCCTTACCCTTTGCTTCCACCCACGCGTCTCTTCATCCATCCTCTCAGAGAACAATGCAGAGCTTAGCTAACGACTTTAATTACTATAACTTCGAATTGTTGAAATATGCGCCAGAGAGGAAATGCAAGGCAGATTAAGGAGCTGTGCGTTTCATATCTATTTATCAATTATGTTGGGACTTTGGTCCAAAAACAACCGATACAAAAGTTTAGCTGCCCAAACTTTTGCATCACTGCCTGTCCGTGAACACATATGGGACCAACGCGGGGGGCATCTGCCACTTATGCACATGTTTGAACCCAAGCTAACCCCCATGGCTACCGACCTTTTGGCTCGTCCTGATTGGCCCGTGTGGCTGCAGTGACCCACGATTGACTCTCCTCTGTGGATTTTCATTGGCCGTGCGCCTCCGGAACGGTGATGTCGATGTCGTTAGCTAGTTGCGGTAGATGTGGCTTCGAGATAAACGCTAAAGCGGGCAAGAAGGGGAGATGCAGAATGACATGCATGTCAGCCACTGTGAGGTTCAACAACACCCAAAGAGAGGTGATTTTCTAATCAATCTAGAGTTTATGTTTGGCTGAAAACAACTGTGAGGTTAATGTAATTTCTTCCAATGGGTTAGGTAATGGTTTTATCCAGCCAACTGCTCTGCTCCCAATCACCGGGACATATAAATGCCTTAAGAGAAAGTGAGAAAGATGAAAAACAGCTAGAGGGAATATTAGACCGACATAAACGAACCCCCACCTCACCTCGCAAGTCTAGGGTCAAAGGGCCTGTTACTAACAATAACTCCTACCAGATTATGTCTTTGCTCTTAATTTCTCTAGGTCCTCTAGGTTTATTTTGGTAGTACATTAGAGCATGGCCCCAACTGGTCACCAAATATTGACGGATAAAGCTACAAATTAACGGTGACTAATTGGAGGTTCACTCAAATCAAAAGGTTAGCGCTGAGAGAGCTCAGGACAATATGGACCCAATCTGTTGGAGAGTCAGCCTCTGCTAATTGATGAGTAAGCTAATTGTTTTGCAGGAAATTTCACGTTTAGAACAGGCGTTCAAAGACGGACAAAAAATGCGTACAACCCATAAACACTTTGGCCTTTTATAACATTACATCTATTAGAGCGACGCATAATTTCCAACATGCTTTGTGAGAGCAAATATGACTAGTGTGGCATGACGACATACTCAACCCCCTTGCCACCTTTTGCTAGTCGCATGCCGCAAAATGTGGTTCGACATCCAGTTTTTGCTGATTTTAATAACCTCTACTTTCTCCTCTATTACGATAACAAAACTATAAATCAAGTACAGCTCCTGGCCTGTTCTCTGTTTTATGAGTGACAGTCAGAAGACAGTATTAGTTTGAGCACCACTGCCAGCTCCGATGTAGCAATAGGCTGTAAAGGAGGTGTTGACATAGTAATTATGAAAGCAATTATAAAGGCACTCTGTGAAACCAAAAGAATGAAGCAATCTTTCATCCTTGGGGGGAGAGAAATCCCTGTTAAATCAAGTGTGCATGAATAACGTATTCGTTATCCTTCATAAAAACACAGATGTTGCTATTGTCGTGCACGTTACGGCACAGACAGCTTTCTGACTAACAGTACGCATTTGAGCAAAGAATAATAGGGAGTACTTGTGTGACTTTTAAGCCGTCATGAACTTAGCTCAAGCAAACAAAGTGGAATCGATGGATAAAATAAAGCGTCGCTTCAACCAGCAAAGTGAGATGAGTAATGGATTTCTGTTCCTGCATGCTCTTCCTATCTCATGCCAACTTCTCTGTGCCTTTTCTCTCCTCTTCCTGCTGCTGAGTCATCTCCCGAATCCCCCTGCCTTGTCCACTTTCTTACACTGCCTACCCTCGTCCCATTTCTTTTTTTTTTTTTTTTTTTTTGCCTTCTCTTTAATAAATTATGACATCTAATTATTCTTCTAAAGGCTGCTCAATGAAGCCGTCATCGAAGCAAAACTGGAATTTGTCTTCATCTTCTCGCCAGCAGAGGCGCTGTCAGGATCCACAAGGTTCATCCCACTTCTGAGATGGTTCATATTTGATCGAGCAGTAACTACACGGTGTTTATGGGATCATTTTTGTCTCAGAATAAATATTTCGGATTCAAACAATAGCTGCGGCCTTCTTTCTGAATGTGGCATTTTTGTCTAAATAGCTCACATGGTAAATCTGTGCTTATGGGTTCAGCATATTTGCATGAATGTTTTCCTACATGGATGATGTGTTTTGTTTTGTTTTTTTCAGTTTTGAAAGTCTAGAACCCCACCTCACCATAATCATCTATCATCATTAGCGTTAAGCATCAGTTACTGATGTAAAGCACAATAATGTGAACCTGTCTTATTTGAGGAGTTTTTTTTTTTGTTGTTTTTTTTAATCTGAGAAGATCTTTTGACTAGCAGTATTTTAAGAAAAATATAGAATTAGTTTATTTGGAGCTGTCTAATTGTATGTATCACTCCGCTTTTATATACATTTACACTTTTTCTTTCTTTTTTTTTTTTTTACAAACCACATTTGGACATTTTTTAGGGGTTTTTTTGTCGAGCAAGTAAAAATAAAACATTTCCAAAAAAAATAATTTTATTAAAATTTCCACTTTTTTCAGCAATTATGTGGCCTGTGAGTTCTATCAACGTAAAAAGATTTGCTCACCTAAACAGAAAAATTTAAGATCAGACAACAATTAAAACTGAATGCTAATTCAGCCGACAAATTCAATTAATACCAAACCGTACCATCAACGTTTCCTTTTTTTGTGCTGCAAATTCAAAGTCACTATCCTTATTCCAATTGTTGTCTTTTGTGAAACTCCTAAACCTTCGGAACTCCCCAAAAAGTCTCTAAAACCGTACAATCGTGTTGTATTTATTCGACGTTTCACCATGAGTTGAACCCCTGCCATAATTCACAGCGAGTGTGTGTGAATCAATTAAACTAGAGAGAACATAGATGCTTTTCACAGCTCAAACAAACCATCCACTCCTCTAATCTGTCACGTTTCAAAACGCTCCACAATTATTCCTCTGTCGCCAAAGATTACAGCCGACAGGATTTAATTCAAACGTCCCCGAGACACACCTCTGTAAGCCTTTAAGTAAACAGCGCGTCCGTAAACACGATCCAGCAAACCCCACAGGAAGCGGTGATGGCATCGCTTCCTGAGGATGACTATAGAGCGAAACGGCGACTGCGGGAAGCGAAAACCAAACGTATGGGGTACGACTCACCTTCTTGGCTGCTGTTCCTTCAGTAAAGGAACACAAGATGATTACTAAAACTGCAAAGCGAAAATGTTTTCAGTGAGACGATGAATACTGATATCTCTGGGGCCTCGCATCCGAGGTGTTTACCCCGCAGCTACAAATTTGTAATTATATTTGGGGGAATTAGCAGAACGAGCAGAGACCCTGGGCGCTAATTAAAAATAACGGCTTGTTTTGGGGATTTCTCACAACCGAGACGCAACTCTCAAGGCTCGCGCCTGTATTTAGTGGATTTATCGATCTTTTCTTAAGTATCAGATACACACAAAGATGCAGCATGTAACCTGCAGCTTCCGTTTGAGTCATCCACTGGAAGGAAGCAGACAGGACAAATGTTGACCTGGAAGGGGGAAGAGGACGACGGGCTCATGGAACGAGTCACGTCATGAAAGAGCCACTCTGGGAATCAAAGGAAACAGAGGAAGTAGGAATGTTGGCTGTAAAGGGAACTGTGTGTTTAGACTAAAGGTCGTCAAATAGGTCTGTATCTTTGTTTGCTTCAAACATATATACTTTACTGCTTGAACTCCAAAGTGTCCAGATAGTCCAAACAATCTTTGCCCATCTCCAGTATTGCAGAGTACGCTCAGGGTTTCTTCCTGATAGATGATTATAGAAGCAAAACTGCTACAGCCTTTCCCTTCCAGCAAGATCATTTTTTCCAAACGCTTGGTTATGAGAAATTTGTCGAGATGTGTTTATGGGAATACTTGATGTTCTGTCAGGACAGCAGTTTGGGGTCAAACACTGAGATGAAAAAAACCTGGCTCACTGTCTCCTCTCTAATTAATCCCAAACGTCAATCAGGATCCTCCACTCCCAACCCTCTCTGTGTTTCATATCTTTAAGGGTCTTACTTTATGCACAAGATATGAGGGCTAACCCCTCAGAAGCAACCCCAACCACATATTGAATTGCATTTAGTTACGTAAGGTTTGGATGAAGTTCCTTGGCCATGGAAAATCCTTCCATAAAGTCCCGTATGCACTGTTGATCTAATCTGATGGCCGTCCAAAGTTTGGAGGTCGGTAGCTACTGACTCTGTAGATGATTGGCAACTTTTGCACACTATCCTCCTCATCATCCTGGCACTCTGGCTGAGTTGCTGTTGTTCCCAGTTGATAATGGAATGGTTAGCAAAGGATATCTTACAAATGGGGGCAATGCGCAGGCGGCATGCTCTCAGTGTGCCACGTTTTAATTGACTTAACTCTCCAGAGAGGCCTGGTCTTTAGCCTCTCTGGAGTTTGTACAGTAGGAGCAGTTTTTACACTCAGCTTATACACCTTTGTTAGAAAGCTAGAAACTGCTGATCAGGCCCAAAGTCTGGGTGTAGTGATGGACTCTGACTTGACCCTTCAGAGCCACATGAAGACAGTTACGAAATCAGCCTTCTATCGCCTGAAGAACATTTCTACAATCAACTAAGACCTGGAGAAACTCATCCAGGCTTTTATCTTTAGTCGCATTGATTTGCATCCCAAAGTGTCAAATCCCTGAATGAATTAGCATCACAATACATTACAGATCTCCTCTTGTTGTGTCAACCTTCCAGACCAACATTCAGCTTCCGTGCACCACAAATCTGGAACAAACTTCCAGAAAACTTGCAAAACAGCCAAAACAACGAGTTCCTTTAAATCTGGACTAAAAACCCAGCTGTTTAGAGTTGGCTCAGACCCATAATCACTTGAACATTGACCATCATAGTTGATGATGATCATTTTTATGATGGCACTCGAAAATATTTAAGATTCTGTTACCGGTTTCTCAACTGGTGACTATATTATGTTTTTACGACTTTTTATTTTGCGACTTTATGATGTGAAGCACGTTGAATTGCCTCGTTACCTTGTGCTATGCAAATAAACATGACTTGTTTATTGACGTGACTGTCACTCCTAATGGGGTTGCATTTATAAATTCAATACTTTTGGCAGTGTAGTATACGTATTAAACAACACAGAGTCATGGCACACAAATTTTCAGTCTCTCAGTTTAAGGTAAACAGCTACGTGTTGTAGACAAGCAAAAATACAACACTCCTCCTCTGAGCCCCTCTGCAATTTAAAATCTTAGTCATACCACACCAAAGGCTGTTGTAGCCCCACCTCCATGT
This sequence comes from Poecilia mexicana, assembly GCF_051168715.1. Taxonomy (NCBI): domain Eukaryota; kingdom Metazoa; phylum Chordata; class Actinopteri; order Cyprinodontiformes; family Poeciliidae; genus Poecilia; species Poecilia mexicana. The sequence goes on along the minus strand of NW_028263382.1, from coordinate 28,557,943 downwards.
TAAATGCCCTTAGGCAGTTTTCCTCCTTTTTCATTTTTTTTTCTTGGATGTTTTTTTTCAAGGTACTGATTAAGTCTACTGACACTGTGACAAGTGAGGAAACCATCCAGCTTGACTTCGTCGATCTGCCCGACTCATATGTGCATCGCGTTGAACTCAATAGGCCTCACAAAGCCTCTTTTACCCATCCATCCATCCGTCTCACACACTCCACCTCCCTGTCACTCAGTCACTTATGGACAGACAGGCTCCTCTGAATATAGATGTCGCTCCTTGTCAGCTTTTTTTTTGTTTTTTTCATCCCACACTTCATAGACTGCCAAAGATCCGCTGTTCCTGAGTTTCCCAGAATACTTCTGAATGACACGCGCTGTCCAACGCGCCACGTCTGCTGCTGACAAATCTGGCAGCGTCCCGCTCCCGATCATCTGCTCATATCATCTCCCTCTCAGGCGAGACCCTTTCTGTTTTAGCTATTTCTTTCTCTTTCTCTCTCTTTCTCTCTCTCTCTCTCTCTCCAAACATTTAAACACTACATTTTCTTTTCCTTTTTTTTTGTTGTTGTTGCTGTATTTTTCCGTCTATGGAAAAAGATTTTTTTTTTTCGTGTTATCCTTGATCCAAATCACAGCCTGCCTGGTGACTAGAAACTGATTCACAGAAGAAACTGAGGGGAGAAATTCAACTGTCGGCATCTTGTCGCAAGCTGTACAACACCTTAAGTAGAATTTATTTATTTAACTAATAAACTGTATTTGTTTAAATCCACTCCTGGGAGTAATGACAGTTTTAGGTCTTGATTAAACGAATGAATGAATCTGGAGGGAATATCTGGGTAATGCCAATGGGACCTTCCTGATGAAATAATTTGAGCTCAACAAATAAGAGGAATCTTCAAAAGGAAAAAAAAAAAAAAAAAAAAAAAATATATATATATATATATATATATATATATATATATATATATATATATATATATATATATATATATATATATATATATCGGAAGAGTTTGACGCCGTAATGCAAGAAATGAGATTTTCACTCATATTTGGGAGGGAGGAGTGTAAATATCTTTTGAAGGCAACGTGAATAAAAGGTCATAAACAGAAACTCCTTGTTATTGCTCTAAAATCTTTTGAGAAAATTTGTCTCAAATCTAATATTACTGACTGACTTTAAAAAAATTTAAGTCTTAATCTGCCGGCGGTACATTTCATTTTTTTTTTTTTTTACTTGAAGTCTCATTAGCATGTACAAAACATTATATGGACATTTTAATGAGTTTTTTTTTTTTTGCGTAGGTGGAGTGCAATATACATCACATTCATGATTGTGTGTATTCATCCCCTTGGATATTTAATGTTTTGTGCCATAATAATGCAGATGGCTGCTCTTCATCTGGGAACAATGTGAAACCTCTGCTGACTTACATTTACTACACCCACACAGCAGTAGAGGTAGATAGATAGATAGATAGATAGATAGATAGATAGATAGATAGATAGATAGATAGATAGATAGATAGATAGATAGATAGATAGATAGATAGATAGATAGATAGATAGATAGATAGATACTTTTATTGTTCTCTATAATAATTTCTATACATTTCTCTGCCGCGCAGTACCAGATGAAATGAAGAGCCTGGGGGTCCAGATGTATTTTTCCTGCTCCTACACATTGTGAGTCATCTCGCCACGCTAAGCTAACCCCTCCTTCATCTACCTCTCTCTTAAGGACGGCACACTGGAAGAGAGCCTTCACTCCCAGACGAGCTGTTTGACTGTCACCTACACAAGCTAATGGAGCTCTTCAACACGACACCCGATTTACTTTCTCAGCTCGAAACCTGTCAAAGCAAGACAGGCGACCAAATCCTCCCTCCTCCCCCTGTTTTTTTTTTTTTTTTTCCCCCACCAAAAGTTGTGTTTAGTGATGAACAGGGAAATCTGTGGGTTTTATAGAGAGGAGGAGTTGGTCTCTAGTTTCTTCTGGGTGAGATGCAACACGGATTTCTGGAAGACAGCTCGTTTTTAAGATAAAGGTTTACATTTCATGTTTATGTGGATGAGTCGTACAGTGAAACAGAACTCATAAATGAGCTGTATTAACTGAGGTCCCGTACACACGGACATGACAATGGCATGTTTTAGGTAAACAAAAACAAAAAAAAAATAGAGTTTTTTTTTGCAAAAGAGAAAGAGGAAAGAAAATGTGACCCATCTGCTAGTTTGGAGGGAAACAACTAGGCCAGGTTGTCGCTACGCATGGCTGAGATAAACAAGATGCAGGGGTTGAAAAGTAGCATGAAGCACAAAATGGAGAGAGACCTCCCCTTATCCACCAGTGGATGGAAACTGTCCGCTCCACTCCTGTGAAAGTTTTTTGGGATTTTGCAGTTTCCATCAACTGATTCTAATGCAATACTTGAAAATGTGGGTTAAAAAAAGCATAGATGGAAACAGCTTGTGACAGAAAGTGTTCAGCAGGTTATATTGTTGTATAATTTAAGCAGTTAATACTTCAGACTCAACTGTAACTTACTATAAAACTTGTCACTCCAGTAGCTGTAACCAAAACCAAATCGACATACTTACAAAGAGACATATCTCAAAAGAACTGCAGCTGTAATGGCAGCAGAAGCTGATTGTAGCACAAAATTAAACAGAGTGGAAAACATATGCATGCCACACTAAGAAGATGTTTTGTGAGTAAACGCCATGTCAATTTTTTCCTCCACATCATACTAGCGTGCTGCCTGTTGATGGTTTATGTCAAATAAAAAAAAAAATACAATGTAGTTTGAAGTAACAGCGTGACAAAATGTGAAAAAGAGAAGTAGCATCAAAATGCAGGACTGAGATCTGTTAGTCACCTCAGCAAAGGACATTTCATTTTTGAGCTTTATGTTTATTAAACTATTTTTCAGTTGTTTTCTTTTGTCAGTTTTTTTTTTTTTTTTTTTTTTTTTTTTTTAGAAATCATATCTGTGTTGAACAAAAACGGCACATAACAATCTCAGACAAGATAGCATTTGAAACTAGATGCTGAGCCACTGGGCCGCTGTGTTTGTGTGTCTGTGACAGGCTCTCTATTCACCAGAGCACAATAACGCCTCCCAGTACAGCCTCCCCACTGTCCCGTCTGGTGGCCAAGTGGCAGAATGCAGACTGTTCTACAGTATGGTCTCTCTCGTTTTCTTTTTTTTTTCTGGTTTTAGGGAGACACGGTCATTCATGCAGAGCACAAGAGCCCAGTCATTTCAGGAATGACTACCAGCATTCAGAAAGTGTGGGGGGGGGGGGGGGGGGACAAAAAAACATTGAATTTGGGGAAGCGTTTGGCTTGAGTTTGACAGGAGGGTAAAAGGGCAAACGTCCAACCACCGAACCGCGTACGTAGCGGCACAAACAGGCATGCAAATTTGTGGCCCCGAACCATCCCACCCTGTTTCAGTTTCCTGTCAACGGTCACAATGCTATCGGGCAACCCATCCCTATCTTATCGAGTGCAGGCTCAGACATGGCCAGAAGTTCGCAGAGTGTTTCTGTTTGAGAGAAAGAGGGTTTGCTTGTGTGTGTGTGTGTGTGTGTGTGTGTGTGTGTGTATTTCCCGGGGGGTATAAGCAAATGAATTCAGTGCACAGGAATGTACAGCTGAGTGTTTTCTGATGGGAAAAAAAACAACAACTTTTTATGCTTCTGATGACCTCCATATTTAGTTGTTTGTTTCTATTACTTTTGCCAAATGTTGTTCTAGAGTTGTTGTTTTTTTCAGCACTAAAAGAATTAGTATGTTTTTTTTGTAATAACGCTCAACCACTGCCATAAACATGCTAATGTATTTGATGGAAACCAAAAAAATTCAATGATTTTGTCAGTAAGTTCATACACAGGTTGACATTTGTGTCATTTATGGGTTTTTTTTCCAATATTTAAAATGCTTCATCTTGACATAAAAGTTGATAATATCCCCCTTTTCTCCCCCTGTTGAAATCTGCTACAAAGACATCCGGCGATGGGAAGAGAGATACGACATTCCCTGTGAGCTCATCTTGTCTCACGTCAGATATCCACTTCAGCCTGCGATTGTTGATAATCTCTGCACATTCGTCTTGCTTCTCATTCCAGCTGTTTGAAGCCTAGGAGAATACCTCCATCCTGTCCTGGCTTGAACACTTTCCCCGCACCGCCTACAGTTCTCTGAAAATAGACAAATAACCCACAGGGAGCATGAGACACATTCAGAGCTCTGCACCTTTAGAAACAGTAAATTGCCTTTCGCCAAGCGTGTTGCGATCACGTCCCCCCTCCCCGCCTCCCCACTTTGCTCTCCGCGCTCCTTCCCCCCCCCCCACACATGGCCCTGCGCGGCCAAAGAGACGTTTACTTGAAGAACGTTACGAGATGAAAGTGGAGAGATGAGAGACGGAGCCTTTTTAGTTAAATGTGTGTCAGACCTATCTGCTATGTTACGTCATCTGAACTCAACTTGATCTGCAGAGGGAAACCATCCTTATTGTTTTGACTTTTTTTTTTTTAACTAAGTTTTTGAGTGTGTGGCATCAAAGTGGCTGGATCCTGTGAGCAAAATCCCTCTAGTTTCTAGGATGTAATTAAAAGTGTTATATATAATCAAGAAAGTCTGGCTTTCTGGAATGAAAAGGGAAATATTTTGGACTGGTGCATCTACACTCACACAAATAATTTCTCGTATTTCGCTCTGGGCTTCACAGATTTAAATATCTATATCTAAAAAAGGCATCAATACTGACTGTAATTGCTTGAAACGGAGACATTTCAAGCATACTATTTTAGATTCTGTCTTTATCGACTTATTGGACATAGAAATAAATAACACGCTGAACAAAAAAAGATCGAATTTGCTACAAATAATCAAATTAAGTTTATCCAAGTAAATACGTTAAGTTGTCATGTTAAAAAAAAAAAAAACAGAAAACGTAAATAAAAAAATGTAACTTGATTACGGAGCGATAAATTAACTTTTTTTTAAGTTGGAACTCCATTTTCTCGCTAACAAGATGCTACTACATAGCGTTTGTAATGAAACACAAGAAAATTGTCTTGTTGCACAAAAACAATCCATATACAAAAAAAAAAAAAAAAAAAAAAAAAAACTATGGCATCCTATTAAATACTCAGTTCTCTGAACAGAAGTGCTCACATATGGGTGTAAAGTGAATCAGTCCCTGTGGGACGGGGGTCAGTCTGCACCTCGAGTGAAGGAGTTCATTTAGCTTAAGTGATCCACTCAAGCTAAATGAACTTAAGAGCAAAGTGTGCTGTGGCGAAGAAATACTTCACAAAATAATGTAAAGATTCAATCAACTTGTCCAGCTACATTATGGCAATGAGACATTTCGCCGTGGGCCGAAATACGGCGAGCGATCATTCATGTCGTAAGATAGACGGACTACAAGTTGCGTGAAAGCTCCCTGATGGGCCTTTTATGTCAGCGACACATACAAACACATATAAATATGAAGCCGAGCGGCTCTGTGCCAGCTTATACTTGCCCACAAATTACAGTAATAACAGGTTCTACATGTTGCCAGCAGATTGAGAGACGGCAGACAACTGCAGTCACCAGCAATTAAACGGTGGTGTAAGTGTGTTGTTGTCATGGCGACTAAGCTCTGAAATTCTGTTTCACATTAAAATGCCGCTGCTTTTGTTAGTGTGCCTCTGCATCCTTAACCTCCCCTTCCTCAGGTTGCCTGGCTCTTATGTCATCCCTGCTTTCCATCAGTCTGTAGGAGAACATCAGACGCTGCACCAGTTCACCAGCTTGTCTCCACCACCAGCACCACCAGTCTTTGTGTCTCTTTCTGTTTCTCTCCCTGCTGTGCCCTCATCCATGTCACCATGTTAGACAGTTAGGAGACACATTGTGGCACAAGATGCAGCGGTGGGGGTGGATGATTTGTGCCACAGGGGTTTTACAGTCCGTCTCCCCTCCACCACACACACATTTCTAAAGGAAACGGCGCTGCATTGTTTTGCCCCCGGTGTGCGGAGAGACACCAAGGTAAATCGCTTTATTTGCGAGCCGCCTAGTACGAGAGAGAAAGCCTGACTGGAGATGTGTGGGAGATTTGGAGTGTTTCTGATTTCTGCGACCTTCCTTTTATTTATTTATTTTTGTCTGTTTTAATGCAGTCTGGTTCTGCTGCACGGCGCTAGGCAGGTATTAAGCTCAGACCGTGCACAGCAGCCATCAGGTCTGCGTGTTTCCATGTTGATGTAAGTAGTAGCAGAATTGGAGGTGTGTCTGAAAGATAAGCTGAATATCTTCAAACACATTTGGAGTTATTGTTTTTTTTTTTTTGTTTTTTTTCTTATGTCCATTGTTCATTGTGCCAGGACCGATGTGTCGAGGGAGGTGGCTTTGTGTCAGCCACCTGAAAACTTTGACTTTGTTGTCTCTAAGCTCTGTAACTTTTAGCGGTGCGTTCAGGGCCGCCGTCCAATTGGAAAACTCGCAGCCAAACACGATGCTGCTACCGTTGCGCTGCGCAGACCTAGAGCAATGGCTTATTATGAGCAAATAATTTCATTTTTGTTTCATCAGACCACATAACAGGTCTCCAAGAATTGAAATCATCCTATAATCTTCTTTTTTTTTTTTAGCTTAAATTGTGTGAATAAAACCATAATATGTCAATACATGAAGTCAACTTTATTTGTTAAGCACATTTCAGCAAAAAATACAGTAACCAATTATGAAACAGCAATAAACATTTGGTCAAATAGCATCATCAAGATGATCAAGAAAATATATATGAAACTCTGTTTCTGTGTTTTGCTGGAAGTTTCTTCCAGACCAAATCAAAATCTTATTAAAGGAATAATAATCTCATTACACACACACACACATATATATATATATATATATATATATATATATATATATATATATATAAACATAATCTCATCATTCTTTTGACACTTAGAAAATGTGCCATAATGTTGGTAGATATAAATGGCCTAAAACAAGATAAGTTTAGCGATCAAAGAGGGAAAAAAATATACATAGAGAGAGTTTATATTTCAACCCTAAATAAAGTTTACTTACTGACATGTCTACTAAGACACCCAATGGAAACCAGAAACACCCAGGAAACAATTCAGACCTTGGAAGAACCTGCAGACATTTCACAGTAAAGTCACACCCATTCTGCAGAGTCGCATGCACTTCTTACTCTATGTCAGCGACTTTGCCTTTGCCTCCAAAATCTATAAAAAAAGTTAAATATTAAAAAAAAAACAAAATTGAGAGAAAGGTGAAAACACATACAGCCAGGAAAATAGGTGGTAAGAACAAAGGGGGAGGGGGAAAGGCTAAAAAAAGAAATACACGAAGTTGATTTCTGAGCTATGGCTCAGGGGAGGCTCCATGACTCAGGTAGGCTCATGGCAAGTTGCCTGGAAATAGACAAGCAAAGGCAGGTAGGCAGGAATCAGATCAGCTAGAGAGGAGGAAGAGGAGGAGGAGGATGGAGTTGGAGCAGAGTGAGAAACGAAGAGAGACCGACAGATGACGACCACACAGGCCCGGTGGGTTCTGCTGTTATGCAACAAGAGACGAAAAGGTGCAGACTAATTACAACGCACAATGCAAGCAAACCTCACTGAAGTTGGTCTAATTGTGAGAACAGTTTGCGTGCGTGCGTGTGTGTATGCATCTGTGTGTGTGTGTGTGTGTGCGCGCGCGCGCTGCTGTCTTTTCATGCAGGATTTATCTTTGCCCAGCAGGCAGTGGTATACCATATGGTCCACACCGAGTAGATATTCCTAAAGAAACACGTTCGACGCTCACACTTTGACACAAAGAGACGCGGGCTCGCACGTGGACGCTTCACACGCAGACGCGTTGCGTTCGCGTGCAGAAAATGTGACGGGGAGGAAGTTGAGAAAGGCAGACAGACACTGGTAAGCGAGATAGAGCCATCTGCCCCGTTGTTGGATCTTTGCTGAGATCCACGAAAATCACGAACCACACAATTACACAACGAACCAAGCTAGCTCTATGCTGAGAGAAGCGGTGGGTTATGGTCGCTTAAAATAAATAAATAAAATCGACAGGAAGCTTGAACCGGTTGAAGACATGAGAGGGCGCCTTACCCGAATTCCCCTCAGACATTCGGAACCCCGAAGGAAGCGGGGAGGCGGTGGGGGGTTGGCTATGAGTCCGCTAAGCCCCCAGAGCCCATATGGTCTGCAGGCACACCCCCCCCCAAAACGACTAGACAAGCCCAGAGGCTGGAACCCCAGAGAAGAAACAATGAAGAGACTGAATGAGCATTTATATGTGCGCTCTATGTCTTCCAGGAGAATCGTGTTCATGTGCACACGTGACGGCTATTTGTTTGCTAGCGTTCAAGGCTAAAGAGTTTTTTTTTTCTTTATTTTTCTGATTAAACTAGCTCTACAAGATAGGCGACATGGTGAAATTTATGTGAGCACGAGTCACGGAAAATAAATAAGATGATTCTGTGCCCTCCGATGTGTCGACACTTCTGGTGTTATTATGAATGAGAAACCTGCAGCCTTGCCACATCCCTTTCCTTGTGTGTGTGTGTGCGTGTGTGTGTTTTCCCTCTCTTGGCTCAGATTTGCTTCCAACTCCTTTTGTCTCCTCGTTGTTTTATTTGGCTACGTCTTGTTAAACAGTTCGAACACACTTTTAGCTTTCCTGACTGCTTACAGCAAGTAGGCGGCTTCTCATTATGTCTGCCAGTTTGTGCACTCAGTGATAACCATCCCAGTTATCAACCTTAACAGAGATTAGGAGGGGCCTCGGAGAGTCAGAGAAAGATCAAGAGAGACATTCAACAGAATAAAGATGAGACGGGTAATAAACTGGATGCTTTTCCACCAAGTCACTCTTGAGGCATTTATGGGATTGAAAGTTGTACCGACACAGACAGAAAGAGGGGATTGACATGTAACAAATATTCAGCTTACTTGCAACTGATTGGCAGAAGTTGTACATCATGCCATCAATGTGTGATCTATTAAGCATCACGCAGGAAATTCTTTGGCTTTGTTGTTTTTTGGGGGGGTTATGACCTTGGTACCACACCGTCTTTGTGTAAAAGATACTGGAGTCTTTTAGATGCACGAAGCCGACCTTGAATCAGAACTGGCATTACTCATTGTAAGCGAGTTGGACATTGGGCTGTCCGACAAAGATTTTAACGTGGCTCCAGTGTGAAAACAAAGAGACCGAGTTACACTGAATGTAAATATAGACGCGACACTTGGTCATGAGCTGAAGACGTTTTGCAACAGATCCGTTTCTCTCCAGTATTGTTTGCAAATCTGTCTAAATCTGTGACGTGCCACCTCACAGATGTGGCAAGGACAGGTGTCGATAAAAGGACATTCTGAAATGTGCAGAATGGGTCAGGAAACCAGTCAGTATCTGGTGTGACCCAGGCCTGTCACAATAACAAATTTAGCTGGGTGCTAATTGCCCAACTCTCTGCATTAAGGAGATTGAGTGATTTAAAGGCTCATTTTTATTCTATTTTTTATTCTTAACCACTGCTTCAGGTTAACAAAAGTCATATGCGAGGACATTCTTAATAATTTTGCATTATTAATGAAATAAATCATTTTATTATTGCTTAATATAATTAGAATTAGCTTTAGTCATCAAGTTCATGCACGTAAATATCCTCGTTTTTGGAAATTATCCCAGAAGTTATTGCAATAAATGATGTTGTTTAGAGACAATTTTCAACTAATGGCAAAAGAATGCAAGAACACGCTCTCAGAAATCAATAAATGTTCTTTGCAGTTTAAAGTTTAACACTGGAAGTCTAACACAGTAGGTAGCACAGCAAGAAGGTCCTGGGTTCGATTCCCGGCCCGGGGTCTTGCATGGAGTTTGCATGTTCACCCTGTGCAGCACCCGGGTTCTCTCCAGAGTCCAGAGTTTTAATGCAGAGAGTTGATTCTTGACAAGAGGCCATTCGATCGCAACACGGTCAGATGGTCCAAGAATAGCTGATAAAGTAAATTAAGAAAAATGTGAGTGGGACAAATAAGAGGGGACAGGCCGAGACATGCCATGGAGGGGCGGGAGAGAGAGAGAGACGGAGGGCAGAACGGAGGAAAAGTGAAGGGAAAAGGACAAGAGCAGCAGAAGAAGCGACACTGAGTCACACAGCAAGACAGGAAGTCTTACACGGAGACACCCTTCCTTCCTGTCAGCACCCTGATCACCAACACTGGACACCATTCAGTCTCACATCACATGACACATGTGACAGGAATTATGGCGCAGCGCAAGTGTTGTGGCTGTGCTTGTTCCTGTAATGATAAAGCGTGTGCCTAAAGGGGCCGCCTTCAGCGAAACTAGAAATTAAAAGAATCCAGTGGGTGAAGATCGTCTTCCTAAGACAAGATTTTACAAAAATCACAATAGCAATAAAGCATCTGTAACGACATCACCCTCCAAAATGTGGACTTCTGACTCGAGATCCCCGTGTGACAGTTGTTTCTATATCGTTGTTTTTGCGCCACCAGAGATTTTATTTGGACTGCATGTGAGAGGAAAAAATGTATTTGAAGTCTAATGATTGACTTTGGAACGGTACTTTATCTCCTCAGAACAACCTCACTTAGAGCTGGAAACAGTTTTATTGGCAAAATGTAGAAATGCTCAAGGACTGTGAATACATAATCAGAAGTGCAATTCACAGAAATAGGCCTTAATGTAAAATTTTCAGAAAATAATATTCAGGGAATAAAAATAATAAAGTTCAGACCACTTGAAATGAAAAGCAAACCATTTTTTTCTATGTCTGGCATTAAAGCAGATTAACTCTTTAGGTCAGCGAGAGTAACCAAAAGATTTTTCAAATTGTTAAACTCTAAAAATGTTTCGTAATGCGTTCTTTAAAGTCTGAAATTTAGAAAGATATCCCTAAGATTTAGAAGCATTACCTTCAAACTCCACGAGTTTAGGCAAAACATTGGGGTATCCTCTCACACAATGTTTTTTTTTTGTTGGGTTTTTTTCATATGCAGATGACAATTTGCCGGATTATTTTTTTTTTGACCCAATCCTCCGTAAACAACTGGTTGATGCTTACAAGAAAACTCGAACAGGACACTGTGAAAACCGGCGCCACCAAACAATACGTTTTCAACGTTTTGGCATCAAAAATCACGACTTCCCGTCAGTTCGCTGCAAAAGGCCGCATGTTGGTTGTCCACAGCGTGAGTGTAATGTGGGTCAGTAGACTGAGGAATCGGCGTCTCACAGGACACTTCCTCTTCCACAACACAATGCAGGATATGAGCAATTTTCCCAAAGTCTGGCCTCAAAAAAAAATCCTGAGAAAACGACACACTTTCAGAGGGTCACATGTGGGGCATCTGGAACAACTTTATGATAACTCATGCCGTTAAGGTAAAATCCGTCCCCCGATGCATTGCCAAAACTCTGGTCAACATGAAAAAAAAAAAAAAAAAGCCCATAAAAAATAAAAACATGGCACTGGTGTTGGTGAAAATGAAACCATGAGTCATGCAGTCATACCTAGGAGATGTTGACAGTGATTAGGCTGGATGGTTTTACGTCACTCAGGTTGTTGCTTTTATCACACTTATTTCCTGTAAGCGCGTTGACAGTGAGACAGAAACTGTGGCGCTCTGGGTGCGGCTGCTGTGTAGTTTTGTCGAGTGAACTGTGTGACCAGTCAGCTGTGCCACATGCTGATGTAGCTGAACACACTTCCTGTCATGACCAAATATAAAGGGAGACAAAAAATAAAAGGTGCTTTCTGGATTACCAAATGAGGAATCGATATCATTTGAAAAATAAATTCACGGGGAGATAGGTTGTGATTTGCCATTTTAGTTTCATCACCATCAATATTAAGGATTTTTAAGGCACCAAATAAACCTTTAAAAGAAAATATTTGCGGTTTCTTTAGCAGGTTGTTCTTCTGCAGTGTTCTTTTTCTGCTCCCTGTTTTCTTTGGTTTATAAAAGGAAATGTTGCGTAAACGTGTGTCAGGAGAGCAGCTCGGTGATAAATCTGGACTCTTGGGGTGAAAGAAAAAGGCTAAGGTATAGAAACGGAAGAAGAGAGAAAAAAACATCCAAATTCATCTATTTTCTGTCCTCGGTTATTCTTGCAGGGTTGCCAGGTTTGCTGGTGTCCATCTCCAGCTGCGATTGGACGAGAGGCGGGAGAAGGATGCCGCTAAACCCCGTCCTCTCTCCTCCGGCCACATTTACACCGGATTGGCTGAGGTGAGGAGGAAACGGGGCCGGGGAAAACTGGAGCTGAAAGCTGATAGCAAGTTACTTTTTCTGAGGCGCATTTAAAGTCTCTGTTTGTTTAAAAGCCCCAAACGCTGGAGAGCCAGGATCAAATAATGAGTGAAGACAGATTTCTCTCACCACAGGGGGGTTCAAGGTTCAAGGCCTTACTGAGATCAGTCACCCGGTCCCGCTGAAGCAGACAGAGCAAGACGCTGCTTTCCCCGAAGGAGTCAGCAGAGCAACAATTGACAAAGAAAGAAAAAAAAACAACTATTTCATTTGACAGATATAGATTTTAGAAATATAGATGATACAGAACTGCTTTGTATCATTGAGTTAGCAGCTCTACAGCCACCTGGAAGGTATTTTTTTATGTAATTATTCATTTGTAATTACAAATGTATTGAAACAGGATTGAAATCAGATGTAATTTCAATCATTACAGACATTAAAACCTCTTACACCCTCAGGGGGTAGAAATAAATTTAAACTTAACATTTTGGGCAAAACCTTTATGCGGAATAGTTTTTGAAAGATTAAAGCCTCTTTTAGCGGATAATAAAAAATAAAAAAGAATTTAAAGGCACGTGGAGCCTTTGTTTACAGAGCGAGCCGAGGCCACGTGGCAGCTGGACCCACCGGTGGGTCCGTCGGGTTCTAGAGGTTAAAGTCAACAATTTTAAGACTGAGCAGTAAAGTGGATTATGTAAGCGCACAGTGTTTCTTCTGTCATGTAAAAAGATGCAGAATAGCCAAAACAACAGTGCAAATGCAATAAAAATAAAAATCAGGACCTGAATTGATTTTTAACTCTTTTTAGAGACTGATACATGATGGTTAACATCTGTAATAAATAACTATAAAGCAACACTTTATTTAATTGGGTCTCGACTGCATCCCAACAGAGCTTTCTGAGATCTGCAGCCATGAGCTGAGCACACTTTTTGTTGTGTCTGTGTGATTTATAGACAGGATGAACAACATCACTTTAAAACATGGCCAAAAAAAAAAAGAAAAGAGCTCCAGCTGCTTAGAACATAAATATTAAATATATAAGGGATAACTCAACTTTTCCCCAACGCTGTGACATCTTATTCTTGTAATGAGGAACAGCTGTTAGTTTAAAAAAAAAAAAAAAAAAACATCTTTATCAACAAAATGAAACAGCTATGGCACAACAATATGTGGCCAGGAAATGGCTCATGTGGGAATAAGATTTATATGTTTCAAATTACTTTCTGCAGAGCCCATCAGATGCTGGTGTAGCTTGTGCCACAGTAAAAACATGGAGTCTGGGCAGCTGGAACTTTGTGTTTTCTTGCACACGACCGCACATTTTCTCACTCTGTAGAATGTAGCAGTAATCCTCCAGTAATGCTGCCTCTTACTTGGCAGGATGAGACATTTACAGATTTAAAAAAAAAAAAAAAATTAAAAACCAAGTTAATCCAGATGCAAGCAGCAACACTGCATTAGTACCCCTAAAACCAGTCAGTAAAGTTCTTGACATGTTTTAGAAATCGATGTTGGTGAGAAACTGAAGTCCTGACAGGATTTTTAGATGGCTGGTGCTTGTTAGCATCAACAAGTTGCATTAGCATGCAGCTAATTATAACATGGCTCAGCTTCAATTAGCCTACCTTCTTCAGAACTTGCCTATTGAGTGGGCTCAATCCTCAATTTTTTTCTATTGTGTTTTAGTGCAGATATTTAATTGTGAGTTATGCTGCACAGTGTTTATATGACACTTAAACCTGCTTAAGTTAAACTGTATTTTGAGCTGCTGATGAGGAAAATGTATATGAATGTCAACAGATGCACAAATAATGCACATTAAGGGATATATGTCTGTATGTATTTATGTGATGTTTATGTTTACACAAGAAGAGTTGACAAAGGCCTACACGAATTAGCCAACCAGCAGGCATGTTATCCTGTTCATCTAAAACAGGTCAGGTGACATTTTCTGGATGAAAAGGATAGTGAGCTACTGAAATGTGGCAGGGAGCCAGAAGAACCTGTAAGTCCATCCATATTGGTCTGATGGGAGGTTGGCTGTTGCAGTCCATGCACACGAAATTTTATATGTGTGTATATATATCTTATTATTATTATTTCTGTATTTATTTCCAGTCTCGACAAATTAATGGCATTTTTAACATTTTCATTTATTTTCAATTTGGCACTATTTGCTTTCCATACATCACTACCCACCACTTCTCTGTTGTGGAAAACTGTGCATGGATGTTCGTCCTCAAACGGCATAGACACAAAAAAATAAAACTAAAAATTTAATTCAAATTCAAAAATACTTTGTTGATCTCCAAAGGAAATTAAATGTTGTTGTAACTCATATTAAATCATGGATTCTCTTCCTTGATGTGTGTCAGTTCGTAACTACGTTGACCATTTTTGTATGATTAGTTATTCTGTGTATTTTCAGGGGGGGTTTTTTGTGTCGTTCACTTTGATTTTCGGATACATGGTACTGCAGTGATGCGTCATTTTGTTGTGTGTTTATTAGCGACTGACGGGTAACGATAGATCTAATGGACAAAGAGCAGAAAAAGTCAAAGGACGAGCCAGAAGGTGTAACCATGGTCTTATCAGTAATTTAGCTCTTTTTTAAAATCACTTACTGATCGGTGACGTCTAAAAAGTGGGATTTTAAAACCACATTAAAATCAACAGATATGCAGTGATATAAAACATTATATTTCATTGCTTTTAGACACTCCTTATATTTAAAGTTTGACCGGTTCCAACTTACTTCTCTCACCAGAAGTGTTTTTGTGGCTTCAGTATAAATTTTTTTGAAACACTGATGACAACAACGCCGCTCCGGTCCGCACTTCAACTAGATTAAGAAAGCTAATATAATGCGATTTGAAACATGCAACGTTTTATCAAGTTTTCCTTTATATCTTTTTCTTTTATGTCTGACTTCACATATGAAGCTGTAGTCTTCAATAAACTCATCTCTCGCAGAATGTCGAGGTGGCATGGCGTGGATTTACTCTGTTTCGATATGACCCACGTTCCAGCGCCGCTTCAATTCATCACGTGCAAATAAAATTGAAGTAAAACTTAGTTCCCCCTGCTTAAAAGCTTAGAGCTTTGCTTTAAATATCATAACATTTGATGACCTGCGCTTCAGCTGCTAGGACGCAGGAGCACCTTCGTCCATAGAATTGGTTGGACTAAACATGGAAAACAAGAATAGTGGTTGAAATAAAATCAGACCGACTCACCAGAAGGTGCAACACAAACCTGTTTAGATGACAAGCCGATAAAAGTCAAATGATGCAATACTTCCGTAGCTTCCCAGCTGCCGGTCGGCTCACGTGGCGGAAACTTGATTTGCATGCTTCCCAAACATGACACATATTTCACCTGTGATGGGACTTCAGAGGAACCACAAATTGTTTTTTTTTTTTAATTGATTATTTTATGTAGCCAGTTTAAAACTACGTCGGTTACCTGTGCGCACAACCCGACAGACTCAACAATCCGTTTTGACGGTAGCCAAGCTCGATTACAAATCAGGCCCTGAAGCGTTAATGGTTCTCACTGACACCGGTGAACAAAAGCTATTAAGACCATAAATCAGTAGTTCTGTCCGCCTGCCTTCTGTGGCCTAGTTTTCCATTCAGATGGAGCTGTGGTGTGAACCAAGACAACTGTGCTATGATTACATAAAGATGGGCATAAGGAGCAGTTTGTGGCGCTGCACAGTGAGACGGCGTCCGTGGGCCTGTTTGGACAAACTCACTCTTTGTTTTAATCTTCTTCTTTTTTCCCCCCCACTTTCTCTCAGCAGCTTATTCTTTATATTTTGCAGTTTTTCTTTTTTGGATGACCTTCCCCCTTTGATTGTGACAATCAAAGCAAAGCACAGAGAGGACCATAAGAGGCATAACTAATTCAACTCACGAAAGGCAAGTGCAAGGCTGAAGCATGTGATCATACGCAAACCACCTCGAGCTCAAGTTTCTCCGTCCCTCTTCAATCCCTTCTGCAGCGGCGGCTAAAGACATGCCCAGACATTACAGTTGAAGGAATGGTGGGAATGAGAGGAATTCTGGGGCATTCCCGTCTTGGCACAGCCAGCGCAGAGCGAGAAAGTCACTCCCTGGTTTTCGAGCACACAGGCTGGAGCGAATGAGCGACTGCCAATTATGACCTCTCCTCCGTGGATTCTTATAATACGGATTGGGTGTAGATAGTTCAAGATGTTTGAAGTGAGGTTCTGTTGAAACATGAGTAAATATTTCAGCTGTCTCTTGGTGTGTGTGTTTTTTTTTTTTTTTTTTTTTTGGTGTCAGTCCAGACACAGAAGCTAACGACAAGTCCAAGAGGGGCCAGGACCGCGATGGGCCTTCGTTACGTTAAAACACCAATGATGTTTTAAGAAGCTCAGAATAGTTTGTCACATTTGCACTATGCAGTTGTTTGCATAGAAGCAGATACTTATCTATACAGGAAGATGAAGATACGAAATTGTACAAAGAAAACAGACACACCAGTCTCGTGCAGGTATTACGTGATTGTGACCTTTTAAGAAACCAACTTAAAATCATCCTGAACTACTGGTTAAAGTTTATACTCGCGGGAAAAATCTGTCGGTTTCAGTCCAGAACGCCGTTTCTCTTAAAAGGACCCAGTTAGCAAACCCAAACGCTGAGCGATGCGTTAGCTCCGGGCATCTGGACAAACACACAGCATGATGTTGGACTGTTGCAGGGACCCAAACTGCACGTGTGTTTAGAGGCACACACTGCAGCCAAACTGGTGTGTGCATCTGTGTGTTCATGTGTGAGAGCTAAAAAAAAAAACAAAAAAAAACAAAGCTCAACCAGCCTTAAAGGGTAAGACAAATAAGCCAAAGATGGCTATTTCTGTTGTTGTTACGATGATGCAACAGGAAATGACAGTAGTAGAAGATGATACAAAAAAAAACTAACACCGCTACTTATAAACTAAAGGCAAGCACCGACACACAAGAGTGTTTGATAAATTACTGCAGAGTGATCTGATGACGTGCCGCAGTTCTCCGATGGATGGAAAAGCGAGAACAAAACTAATAGGAGCAAATGGCTTCCAAAAGAGCCGTGCTCACTGCGACAAATGCAGCACACAACAAGAACATCTGCCAAGAAAAATAAGGAAGGCAAAACCAATCTGTTGAACACAAGAGCGCTTCAAAAATAGCCCCGTGACGCTTGGAGAGAAAGAGAAACCTGTAATTCAGCAAGGAGCCTGTATAGTGATTAAGTCCCATGTAAAGAAAAAAAAAAAAAAGTAAAAAATGCAAACACACACACCACCCACTCATGCTGTCTGTGTTGCTCCGCTTCCTGTCAGAGCAACTGCAAAACACTTAAATTGAGACAGCAATATTCAAACTTAACCTTCAGTTTTTAGGCATGGGCTTAACTATTAACAATATGTTGTTAATCCACCTATCATTATAATAAGGAGAAGTCACTCAGAAATGAGTGATGAAACACACCAGCCACCATTCCAGCAGTGTCTGATCCCCCCCCGCCCCCACCATAGGTCACAAGGTCACCATGAACACCCATACCACCCTCCCCACCCAAACCATGGCAACCACTATCACATGACCATTTCCCATGACCCAGCAACCGCCACCATGCCGGGTCACTTGAGAACGTAAGCCTCAAAGATTTTCTGTCAGCGAATAAAAATCAGCAAATGCATAAAAAAGAAAAGACAAAAAAAAAAAAGGGAACACTCAAATAATGCATAAAAGAGGTCACCGGGGAGCCTGATTGAAACGCAGAAGACTTTGGTTTTTACTGTTGTGCAGCGAAAGAGATTTGGGAAGTGAACGTTTTACCACTTTCCTCTTTATGAAAAGACAGATCAAAAGAAACAGGAACTCAAAAAAAGGCACCCTTCTTCTCCAAAGGGCAAATTCTTCTGCTATCAGATGTTTACGCCACAGCGAGATACTAAAGCGGGGCTACGGCAGAGGCAGCGGCGGCGAGAGAGACGAGAGGGAGGGAGGTTAGCGTTTACTGTAACTGGGGAATTTAGCTGCAGAAAACTTCCCCCTTTCATCCACTTACCACTCTGACTGGCTTTATTATTTTTAAGGCAGACTTCGACTTCAGTGCCGTCCTCGCCCGACTACACTATCTCTATCATGGCCTTGAAGGAAACATGCTATTAGCTTTGTCTTCACGGAGATAACGCAGCTGGAAAGCAGACACTGCTTCCAGTTGGATGTTAAACAGAGTTGGTGGGAGGGGGTGTGATCTGTGAACTGCTATCAACAGTTTGACAAAATAAACGAAGACCCTCGGCACGGAAACCGAACATTAGGTGGTGAGGGTGTCTTGTTGGCTGTAAGAAATGAGAAAGAGAGAGAGAGAGAAAAAAAAATCAGTGTGCATGTGTGAACATGCACACGCTGTTTCTATTTTCACTCCGAACACGGTTGACAAATAATGTACAAGATCCTTGTGCACACATTATGGATGTTCATTTGGCAACGCAGAAGAAAATCACTTCACAGTGATAAGAATGTACCCTAGAGAAATCAGCTGATGATTGAAATCAGATCACTTTCAGGTGGACTCGCCACTGATGTTTGAACTTGAAACTTGGACCAGCTCCAAGTTCAAAAATCAAAGGTTTTTCTGGTACAAATATTCGCCTGGCCATTGGCTTGCTATGCAATTCCGCTTGATTCTCATCGCCCTTCAGTGCTCCGTCTGGGACTTCTCCCATTGAGCTGAATTCCTCCATAAACTTCAACTGGGACAATCAACAAACAGAAGTTGTGAACAATGACATTCATTTTTTTCCCCACCGTTTTAAAACTGCACCGCTTGTAATTTAGCAACAGCAGCAGAAGAAGTGAAGAAAGCCCTCAGTCGGCATTAGCCAGGCTTACAAATACTGAATTAACATTAGCACCCATCTTGTTTGAGTTGCAGTGGACGATGATTGTTTATGGCGCAGTCAGTTTTGTTAAGCTTCATAGCGTTGAATCGGCACATTACACAAGTCAAGGCTAAACGTTAGCGATTGGGTAACATTTAAAACTTCAACAGAGTCCACACCTCTAGCTAGCAATCGTTTCTCAATATCCAAGAATCCTGACTGGGTTGGTTTTTACCTGGCTAGCAAAATAACAATACCAAGCAGTTTTCTGGAGATTCATGGGGTTACATTTTCCTTTTGTAATGCTAGCCACACTAATCGCTAAAAACGAGTTTCAAATGTCAACACTACAATGATTGTCTTTTTTTTATTGTCTCTGTTGCTAAAAAACATATATATATTTTGAAAGTTCTTCTTTACTTTGTGTAAGAGAAATCGTAGTTGTCCAAAACAGGCACGGGCAGATCAAACCTTCTCAAAAACTGGAGATCAGAATCGCCCCCATAAAAATCCGGTCAGTTGAGTCTTTAGCCATATCCCAAACCTCGCAGTCACACGGTGCACACGATACTATACTGCTTACGCGGGGCTAACAGATACCCCAAGCATGCAGTGTCCCACGCAGCAATCTGAGCCAACGCAGGACACTGACAGGCAGACACATCTGCTCCAAGAGAGACCGGACTCCATTTGGAGCTTATCTGGCGTTTGTTTACTCCGCACCCCTCCAGCCACGCTGTGGTCGGCCCAGTCTGCCGGGTTTAAGGTAGCGCTGGAAGGTAAACAGAAGCTGAATAGCGGCGCTAATCGGTCCCACCCACCTCCTCTCCGCATCCCACGACCGCAGCTGGGATGTTACGGTGCTACACCCACGCAGCTAAAGAGACATTTACCCAAAGAGCTGGCCATGTCTTAGAAACGCATCAGGAGATGCCGGGTGGATAGAAAGACTTTGAACTTGAGAACAAGCAAAGGCGATATTCAACAAGCTTGTTGTTCACTACAAGTCGTCTTTACAAGGTCTGCTACATCTGGAACGTCCTTACACACACACACACACACACTCATATCATCTAGAACTGTGAAAACGAACAAGGCCAAGTTACTCATCTTGTTTTCAATCTACTCATAACAGATACACCCCGTGCTGTTTTTTTCTTCTTCTTTTTCTTTCAGATAGACATTTTACGTCACAGTGGTTTCAGCGTTAGCCACAAAGAGAGTTTTGTTGTTGTAGCAGAAAGGACAGCGTGGCTCAGCAGCATGAGAATGAAAAGTAAGAAAATTGGATTTTTGAGTTACCGAAAAGAGAAAAAAAAAAAAAAAAAAACTAGTGGCTCTTAAAGCGACAAGTTACAGTTTGCTTTAAGTTTCGACATGAATCTGTGGCCACGAAACGCAGTGTACCAACAGCAGAAAGTGCAGGATTTACCCCCCCCCCCCCCAACGGCCTACTTCCTGTTAGCTTGTTGATAAGGTAAAGATGTATGCCATTCATACAATTCGGCGGTTTTGGGTTGAGGTTAGACTACTTTAAGCTATAAACACCCTTGTAAACATTGTCATAACCGGATATTTTTGAGTATTTATGGAAGTTTCAAGAAGAGTTTTAGCCCTATCCCCAACTGATCAAGACCAACATCGTAAAGTTATAGCGGTAGATGTTAAAAAAACAACAAAAGCACAGCCTCAAGTTTTTTTTTTTTTTAAAAATGCAAATTGTATTAAAAGAATTGTCTTTAAAACAGCCAGCTGTTGTATGGCTGATTTGAAATTAAACTTACAATCAGTTTAGATTCGTCAACGGTACATCATCACATTTCCTGTTCAAAAACAACAATAACAACAAAAAAAAAAAACAGAACAAACTGGATTCCTTTGAATAAACTGGTCTGAAAGGTTTAAGCGTTGTGCATTGTTACGACACCGAGGTTGGTTTCAGTACCTGTGCATTTCAACAGAAAAGAAATATGGCCAGACCAAGCAGATGCCAAAGAATGCAAATCATCACATGAAAAAAAAAAAAAAAAAGAAGGCCAACGTAATACAAACAGATTTCCACCTTTTTTTTTTCTACTAACAACAAAAATGAAACCTGCTGTCGTTAATCAAGTTCACATAATCATCCCAAAGAAGAGTTCACAAGCTTGTGAATGGCCACGTCGACAGAGTTCTTTTGGTGATGCGTGTGTAGGTTGGCACAAAATCTGAACGGCTGATTTGTTTCGGAAAGGCACTCGACACAAGGGGCGATCAGGATCAGGTCAGCGTCTCCATGGCGCTTCGGTTAGTGTGAAGGGAAAAATGAAAGAAAAAAGTGGCACTCGTATATATTCCACCGGCAGATATGTGGTTTTCTTTTGACTTTGGAAAGGAAGAGAAAACGTAGGATTTGGAGTGTCATGGAGCATTTCTTCCCTCCCTCCCCCCCAAAAAGAAATAAAAACATTGTCCTCCTCATCAACTGTGCAGTCATTTAACAAAATATATATTCTATCTCCCTGTCTTCTTCCCATACAGAAATACCCATTTTACGAGTTCCTCTAAAGTGTTAACCTTTGAATCTATTTTTTTTTTTTGTTGTCGTTTGTCTTTTTTTGTTTCCCGCTGGGAGTTTTAGTTCCGGTCGGAAAGCAGGGTTGGGATTTCTGAAACTCTCGATCCGACTCTGCGTTGACGTCGACGGTGGACGCTTTTGATTGTGCAGATACTCCGACCCAGCAGAATTCCTGAAGAGTGGGGCCCTCCCCTCCGCCTCGGTCGCTCCCCTCCTCCTCCTCCTCTTCCTCCCTCTCCACCTCCTCCTGTCCCCTGCAGCATTCCTCCCTTCATTTTCCTCCAAGGCCAGGGTGAGACACGAAGAAGAGCTCGACAGTACAGACTAGCTGCAACACACTTCCGTCAAACAAGACAAGAGAGAGGAGGTGAATTCACAACTTCACATGAAATATTGACAAAGTACATTTGCTTTCTAGGTTTATTTTTGGGATATTGAATGAAAAAAAAAATATTGGTGAACTCTAAATGTGACCCAACTTCATTCGTGAAATTACACATGCTGACTAGTTGAGCAACTCGCTCCTCTCTATGTTAAACAAATTCAGCAAACAGGTTTGTGAAGCTAATTAGGTCAGGGAGCTCTTGCTCTCGCAAGTTCTGCAAATTAGTTCCAAACTTCTCCAATCTGCTTTGTAAAACAATAAGCTTCATATGCCTTCCAGTAAGAACTATCCTGGCATTTGATTAGGAAATACTGGCAAAAAAATAAATAAAAATCTAACCCAATTCTACAATCCGTCAATCCATAGTTTGAATACATCTTACTTGTTATTTTTTTATTTATTTTTTTTTTAAATAGGTATACCAAGTTTTAAAAGTTACACTTTTATTACTCACGCACCAGTCAGCTGGCTGAAAGTGAGTTACTACCCTTTTTTTTTCTCTTTTCTGGCCTCTAAAAGCACCGAGTCATGACACAGCAACTAAAGTAGCGAGGCCCATCACCTCCGTTAAGGTATTGCTGTTTTAAAACCACTTTTTGGTAAGATCCGAGTAGACATTTTACTATCAACAAGTCTGCTTGCACTTCAGCTACTTAGCTGCGTCATCATCCACTCACAAGCAGCCACTTAAATGTAGCGGGCTGCACGTTTGTTGATTCCAAGTGATAATCTAGAACATACCCAGATTATCATGCATTTTTTGCTTCCGTCATTCCTATTTGTGAAATACCAAGATTTGTGGTTTAAGTATTGGTTTAAAGAGCACCGTTTGATTTATCTGAAGTTGAGAAAAGAATTCTAAAAGAATATCTAAAAAGTAATGAAATAGTCTCATCTCATCCAAAACATCAACGTATTTAATTTGTGAGCACATACTAAATCAGATCACCCGCTTAAAAGATGAAACATCTTTTATCTCAATTTCTCAATGTTGTCAGGATGAATATCTGAACGTGCTAAAACATTTCATGGTGTCATTTAAGGAGAATGGTTTGATTGACATATTTTGAGACTTGCAACACTTTAATATAAACTGTGGAACATAATTTAGATCTGAAATACTTTCAGAACTTTTCCCCCCTTAATTATTAACCTCCACACATGTTTTGGGTGATCGAGAGATTCTCTGATTAGTACTTTTTGCATTTCTTATTAATATTGCTGTTTTTAATCTAGATTAAAAGCAGAATGGCAGAAAGTTATGACTATGGACACTTTAAATTACTCCATTTAGACAGAGTTTACTTCTGTAATTTTACTTTAGTGTCACACATCAAAATCAAAATAACAAAAAAAAAAGTTTTCAGTTTGAAATTAAGTCAATTAGATATGGTTCAACTTTTTGAAACAATGAAACAGGGATATTCAAACTTAATCCCATCTTACTTCCGGGCTACATCAGAGTGATGATCATCACTCTCATTGAGGAAAGGCCACCTTTTTAACTTCAGCTGGTAATCTGCTAGCAAAATCTCCAAAAACTACAAGCTAGTTACCAGGCTAGCTACCTAAATTACAGATCAATCCTCCAATTTTCATTTGATTGGAAAGGCAATTAGTTAAAAACCTAATCTCCCTATACACTCCCTTTTTCATCACAAAATAAACTTCCATCATTCCAAGACTTGGACAAGTATAGTTGGTATATCAACCAGCTATGTTTCAATGCACTTTTCAGAGTTCAGTAAAGGTCTGCTAAAGTTTGGACACATATTTTTTTGATGCATAAATGCAGGTGATCTTGTAAGTTTCTGGTGGAACTATAACTATATCTCTGTGATAAGTCATGTCTTGTTTTGTGTCCATTGCAGACATTAGGGGAAAAACATAATCTGAATCAGCAAGTCAGACCTCAAAGAAAATGGGAAATGAGTATCAGCATGCAGGAAAAGTTGGATCAGTACATCTCTAATAATTGTATACTACATCTACAA
Source organism: Poecilia mexicana (assembly GCF_051168715.1). Classification (NCBI taxonomy): domain Eukaryota; kingdom Metazoa; phylum Chordata; class Actinopteri; order Cyprinodontiformes; family Poeciliidae; genus Poecilia; species Poecilia mexicana. The sequence continues at coordinate 28,533,784 of NW_028263382.1, read as the reverse complement.
ATATAGGAGCTGTAGGGATATTTCCTCATTTTCTGGTTTAAAATGACAGGAGATTGAACATGTTGTGGATTTGTCAATAAAGATGTATTGCAAAATGCTAATATATTTTACCTAGGCTTATACCATGAGGGTCTCTTGCCAGCCGATTCAGAAAGCTACCAAAACATATCAATAACATACGAATCACATGCTACAGAAATGTGACAGCTGTCTGTGGTGTTCGGTTGTGTGTAGACTTACCATTGCAAACCTAAAACCGAGTAGAGAATAAAACTTTATGATTGTCCTTTTTTTTTTTTCCTTAAAGAATCACACAAGGCGAGCAGCACTTGCCGCCGCCATTTGGTGTGTTGGCATAGTTCATCTGTCGGACTATCTCTGCAAACAGTTCGTCCACCGACGTTTTATTTTTGGCTGAGGTTTCCATGAACGGGCAGTTCCACTCGTCCGCCAGAGCTTTCCCCTCACCGGACGAGACCTCCCTCTCGCCCTCCAGGTCCACTTTGTTTCCGACCAGGATCATTGGTACCCGCTCATACCTTTTGACCCGAATGATCTGGTCCCTCATGGGTTTGATGTCCTGGAAGCTCTGCTGGTTCACCAGACTGTAGACCAGGATGAAGCCCTGTCCGTTTTTGATGTAGAGGTCTCGCATGGAGGCGAACTGCTCGGTCCCTGCCGTGTCCAGGATCTCCAGCACGGACGGAGACGAGTCCACTTCGATCTCCTTTCGGTAGAAATCCTCTATCGTGGGGTCGTATTTCTCTATGAAGGAGCCAGTGACGAACTGGACGGTGAGCGCGGATTTCCCGACCCCGCCGGACCCGAGAACCACTACTTTGTACTCTCTCATGGCTCTCTCAAAGCAGCCGACACTCCTGCTTCCTCTCCGCTGTTGAACCCGCTAGCCGCCCCTGCTGGCTTTCAAACCGCAGCCGCCAGCACTTTTCCGCGAGCTCTGGGGCGGTAAAAAAAAAAATGGGGTGTGGCCGTCAACTGTCGTCCTCCGGGAAGTAAAATGCAGGTATTTTCGGCTCCAGGCTCAGCATTTATACTGTAGCATGCTGAGGTCCCGACAACAGCCCAGCCGGTTCTTGTCCGAGCTTCCCCCGTTTTCCTTCACGCAGGCAGCCCCCGTGCGTTGACTGCTCTCATTGGCAGACGTCAAGCCACCCGTAGCATAAGCAATAGCGCTGTTGCTCACTTTCAAAATAAAAGCACTGCATTATAAAATAAACATTGATATTCAAAAATACATACTAGTTTACATTTCAGGCCCTACTAAAATAAAATAAAATTTAATGCAGCTTTAAATTGTTATTTTTGACTAACTAGCATTATATTGTCGTAATAATACCCATGTACATGGCGTTAGTTGCCTGAACTTCTGGTTTAATTCTTGTTTATTTCGCTAACTTGACACCAGCCTGTCTCAGCCCTTCCTGCTCTCACTTTACGCATTTGCGTCCTACGTCACCAAATAGAGATTCTGCCTCGCTCAGTTAAAGGTGCAGTGCCGTTGCTATCGCACAGTCAACACAGCTACTGCCCCCAGTCCTCTCCTAGACCTGCCACACCTTAGTTTCGACATCACTGCTTCTTGGGTTTACTGTTGCTTGAGTCATTATACAGCTTACTGGAAACTTCTACCTGTAGAGATACCTGCAATCAGTTTGTTGCACAATAATAACAAGGAATTGAATGTGTGTGTGTCTGGGGGTTCCCACTTTGTAACATGAGATGATTCTGTGGAACAAATGAATGTGTTTCTTTAGACCCAAACAAAGATTCTTATTTTATCTTTGTTTGGCTTTGTTACATTTTTTAAATTAGATCAAAATGTCTTACAAATGTGTATTTTTAATTAGAGCCATCCAAAGTTTGAAAATCCTATTTAGGGGTCCATACATTTATTGTGAAGCCTGTTTTGAACCAGCTTCCATTGTCATTTCTTGTATTGCTTTCACTTGAGTATTCGGTCCATCCTAGGAAAAAATAAAATAAAATTACAAGAATAAAGTCATAATATTATGAGAATAAATTGTACAAGAATACAGTAATAGTATTAACAGAATAAAGTTGAAATAATACAAGAATAAAGATGCAATAACATGGATAAATTCATAATATTTCAAGAATAAAGTCACAATATTATGAGGCTAAAGTCATAATATTATATACTTTAGTCTTATATTATTTTGACTTTATTCTCATAATAATATTACTTTATTATTGAAATTCTACTACTTTATTATGATACTTTTATTATTTTTATTTTCTTAGCATGGCCCTAATACTAATAGTTTTTAATATTTACAAGATTACAAAATTTGGCATGCTTTTATTTCCCCTTTTTTTTTTTTTTGCCAGACAATTGAATGTTATTTTACATTATTTATTAAATGAGAGCAGTTCTTATAAAGAACTGATTTAAAACTGAGAAAGTTATGATTTTTACATGTTCAAATACCATCATAATTTAGAGATGCAGATAGAAATCAGTCAGTGACAGGAGTTGGAGGATTTTCAGCTTGATCTGCCATTTGGAAATTAAAAATGGCATCCTGACAACACTCTTCACTGTGCATGCTGCTACTGACTGAAGAACACTCAAAATGAGCGTTTAGTCAGTTAAAGGGAGGTGTTTTAATCAGTCAGGGATAACAATAAGACTTATTTAAAAAGAAATTGGATTTTCTAGAGCATGTTGAGCCATGCTCATTACAGCAACATCTGAGTACAAATGAGTGCCGGATTTTTGATAGCAAAAATGCTAGATATATAATAAAAAATAATAATAATAATAATCATTTTAAGGCATTTTACCAATACAACTATGACTGCATTTCTCTGTTTTACATTTAATGCTATTTTATTCTACCCTCCCAAAAACAATTTCTTATCTTTAAAAGAAAAGCTTTGTTATGTGTGATTATAAATTGTTTGGTTTCTTGTTTTTTTTTTTTTTTTTTTTTTTTGCGATTTCTTCTTAAGCAAACAAAAAGTTCTGATGGGCTGATATTAATTCAAGTTGCCTCGCAAATAAAGGTTATTTTTATGACAATGTAAAGTAATATTTGCTGAGTCGTTTAATATGTGGTGTTTTCTGTGACATAAAAGGAGAAAAGCTAGTGTGACATTACAAGACCTGATGGGAGACCAAACAACGAAGCATAACTTTCCCCCCGAACCCAGTCACCATTCAAAGCTTTCATATGTGTCGATGTTTTGCTTCTGCGCTGCAATCTGGAATCAGATTATTCTTTATTTCCCTGTTCATGAACTTTAAGCCTCATGCCACATTGACATGAGGAACCACTTTTAAACTTGTTCCGGGAACAGAAATTCCTTTTTTTTTTTCTTTTTTTTTAGAAGTTGTCATCACTAGGCGTAAAAACAACTGCAACGACCTTAGAACAGAATTAATTACACATATCATCTAATTTCTTTTTGTCTTGTTTTGTTTTTGCTTTTTTTATTTTCATTTTTTGCTTTGTGCTCACCATTATATAACCCTTATTGGAAAGCAACCACTGTGTTTCCAATCAGCGCCTGGAAGCAGACAGATATGATGATTAAGCTGCAGCCTTGACTTCATCGCCTCGAGGGATGGCGGAGGAAACTCTGTTGGAATATCGGAAGCCTAATTTAACCAGAAATCCTCGGCGGTGATGCAGCATATACTCATGCGGCGTCGATCAGCCTTGTGAGTGCAGATACAATCGGTGAGTCATCGCCGTGTGTCACCGTTGTGTTGTAAGAGCTGATCGTCACGCCTGCACACCCACTCAAAAGGTAGAAAGATGGAGATGCCACACAGGAATTTTGAGGATTTTTTTCTTTTCAAAGTTCTTTAGCTTGGAGGGGTTGACAGAAAATTAAATGTTTGGACTGAGTCGTCATTGGACTTTCCAAGTGCCCTGGAGCTTAGCCACTGCCCTCATCCCATTAGGAAACAAGCCAAAGCCTTGAGGACAATCAGCACTCTCCAAGCATGGGGGAGTGATGGGTAATGTGAGCTAAGACCTTCTGATGTGGACTGTCACATCTGTGTGAGTGATCACTCCAAATGTCCCGCCAAAGAAAAGATGATAGTTTGTTTTCGCACGCAGCCGATAATTAGATAGACACGGTCACCTTATCAATTACCCCCCGGTGAGAACTCAACAACTCACTATCAAAGAGTGGAACAATGAGGGATGTGTGACTTTTCACACGGTTTCCATGGCAGTGAGGCCTCCTGGCTTCACTGTAAAGTCTGTTTGAACAAATGAAACGTCTGTGGGAGTTTTTTTAAAGAATACACAAAGTCAACTAGGGTTAGAAAAGGCTGCAGGGGGAATGACAGTGAACCAGTTGTTACTTGACACTATTTTGGAAGTAAAACATTGACACGTCGTCCTGTTCAATCCAACATAACGAACATAAAATGTAAACAGCCTGGAAGAACTGCAAAGTCTTGACCGAGGCTGTGTTAACCACTCAAACTGGAAGACTGAGGAAAGTAAACATGAATCAGAGGAGAAGCCATGAGCCCCGTCATAACTGGAGTTGGCAACCATTGTTTGGAAGAAGGTTTTCTGATCAGCTGGAATCTGAGAAATTTGAGCTTTGTGGTATTTTTGATTGATATCTGTAAAAACTGAAAACTTGTCTATGTATCCAGGTAATACTGCAATATTTTTTATCTGGTGCTACTACAGGAACCGGACTGATTCTTCATTGCATCTGAAACGTTGAATGTTTTATTTTCTGCCTTTTATAAACACAAACACTTTCAGTTCGTATTATGTTACTTGGATCATACTTTTTATGCGTGTGATTAAATGCAGAGGGTGGGACGGTGCTCTTTGTTTTATAACTGTAGGACAGCCTTAATTCTCTAAAAAAAAAAGAAAAGAAAAGATGAAACTAATCCTTAGAAACATTGCGCTAAGTTCCTTAAATGGGAAAAAACTTGTAAATTATCTAATTTTTTTTATTGAAACTTCCGTTAGAAAAGTGTTTTATTGACTTCATAAATCCAGAACTAGTACAGCTCGTGAACTCTTTGAAACCTTTTTTTGAAACATGAGTATGTAAACTTTTGAATGCTTAACTGCACTTAAGCTGTTCCACACCTCATGTGTCACTTTGTCTAGTCCTTCACATGTTTCTGTTAGCCGCATCTCTGGGAGAATTACTCCACACTTTTTAAAAATAATTTTTCAGTTTCAAAATACTGCCTGAGACTTTTTTTTTTCAGAGCCTCATGTCTTAGTACAGAAAACAACAATAGGTGTGATTGAGATAAATGACTATGTGTTTCAGCATGGCTGACTTGCTTAACCGTTGAGCTTGTTTAGATTTGCTTCCTAAATTTTTCAAAATCCAAAGATATTTCCTTTTCCCTTCTTTCTTAAATCAGAGATCACACGTTTGTTGCTCTTCTCCTCAACCATGTCTGAATCTAATTCAGAGCATGAACTTTATATAAAGGTAAAGGTGCATTTATTTACCAAACACAAAACGTTCTGAAGAGACAAGCTTCAAGCTTTCTCAGTCGTCCTCCTGTGAAACTCCTGGCAGACTAATTAAAAAGTCTCTAATCCACTAATTAACAAAGGAAAGTTCCCTCCTAATGTTCACAGCCCACTGAGACATTTAAAATCCAACTTTAAGGCTACGAGAGGAAAGGCTTGTGGTAAAATGTGACTTTTTTGTTTTATTTTGACATGCTGTTTACAGCTGCCCCCCTTTGAAATAATTACTTTACTCTAATCGTCCACATCCCCACTCACCTTTTGTGTTAGGAATTCAGCTGCAAGGACGGACTCATTAATCATTTCGGCAGCATAAGTCGCTATAGCAGGGATACACAAAGCCATCTTGACATTAGACTCAAGACGAACTCCATAGTTCCATTCATGCATTGTTTATATCTGCTTATCCTATTAGTGGCTAGCCGGTGCTTTTCTATTTGTATTTGAAATTGCTACCGGCATTAGAAAGGGGGGCAGATACAGTATCGCTGCAAAAGTTTCCATACCCCCTGGATTTCTCTATATTTTGTCAAAACACAGAAACAAACATCAATGTATCTTCTTGGGATTTCATATGATAGACAAACACAAAATTATGCCTAATTATGAAGCAGAAAGATGTGCGTTGTGTTTGTATTGACTCCCCTCTAGATCAATACTTTGTAAAACTATGTGGGTTTTTTTTTTGGGATGTGTTTCTATCATTTGTGTACATGTAAAGACTTAGATCCCCCCATACTTCTTTGACTCAGGCAGAGTGGATGGACAACATTTTGTATCTGTATTTATTAATTTTTTTTTTATAAATCCCACTCAGAATGTTTTATTTCTGAGTGGGATTCAGATCTAGGCTATCAATATTACATCATGATGGTCTAATGGTCTGATATTACATCAGAATATTTAGGAAATATATTTAATAAAAAAAAGTGTGCTTAATGAAAAGTACGTTTGATACCTGCTTCAAAAAGTACCTTCAATCTGAAAGTACTCATCGGAATGCATATTCTAAATTACTGAATATGAATATTCATATACATAAAAACTGCATGTTAAATGACTGGACATGTGCAATAACAAACCAATAAACCTGAACGTGCATTTATCCGACAAATCATCAACATTCCTCTCTGTGTAATGTTTTACTAAGCTCTAGTCTCAGAACAGCTCAACAATAAACATTGTCGCAGTAACGGTCTCTGTCCAGTGGAGGGCAGCAGACCTACACCCTGCCACTGCTGGCATTTACTGCATAACTTCAGATGTTGATCCCAGCCCATGTGAGCCACTGGCTCCACAGAGAGGTGCAAAAAATGTCAAGTGTTCATGTAATTTTACTCACACAGAACAGAAACTTCTAGAGTACGAAACACCAACAAGAAATGGCTCTTGTTCGATTTCTGAGTATTTTAAGCTCTTTCCGTACAAGAAAAAGAAAACGGAGCACAAATAAATGTAAGGTTTTAATTCACGTATTGCGGCATGAGACAACAGTGTTGCTCAGGAGGAGTGAGCGCAAACAAAGACATGATGTCATCGTGATAAGCTGACAGGGATATTAAAGTCTAGACTCCTAGCTGAAGCAGCAAACGCAGCGCAAGAGAGAAACCTAATGGAGGGCCGAGAGCAGAAAACAGGCGACCAGCGGGACAGCAAGGGAGTGGACACAGGGTCTTTCATCCCGGCCCACAAAGCCAGCCTTTCATGTGTGGAATTTGGCAGTCATTAATAATACATACAGCGGTGGACAGATCAGTACAGCTGAGAGCCAGGGGTTAAAGGTCAGGGTGGAGAGTCACGGCAGCCATCATCACTGCAATGACGAGTCTGACATTCTCACTTCCTCACCAACTTCTTCATACTGAGCAGTGACCAGTGTTTTCGTTTCACGGTTTGGCGCTCCAAAGTTGCCTAAAGACGGGTTGGAGGGAGGTGCAGCAGGTTTCTTTCTGTTTTGTTGCAAAGTCCTCCAGGCGAACGTGAATGTTCTTATGATGAGCAGATGTCATCGTGTGGGAATGGGAAGTGAGAGACTCAGGGATTGTGCCAAGACGGACATGACCGGCTGCCAACAGCAATGCAATTACTGTTGCCGCTTATACAATGGCGGCAATTCATCTATCAAAATAAGACGTCAGGCGCTTCCTCTCCCGGACGTTATCTTCCTGTTGGCGGTCGGAAAACCTGAGGGACTCTTTAAAAAGGGAAAGAAAGGAAATGAAATCACTTCGGATTTGCACAGTTTGGCCTGCATGCAATTTAAAACGAATTTCCATATAGGTACTTTAATATTGTGTTTTCATTTTTCGTAACTTAAATACACGAGTCAAGTTCAAACCTTCTTCATCCATCAGCTTCAGTTTACATGTCTGAGTTTATGTGAAGGGCTTTCATTGTACAATCAACAGTTACACAGTGTAAGGCATCTTAAGAAATAAAAACATGCACTTCAAAGACTAATGAATTACACTTTATATTGAATATACTTTAAAAGCCGAGGTTTATTTTAAAAATAGAAGTTTAAAATAGAGGTACTTACAATTTCCTCCTCCACCCAAGAATATAATAGAAAGTAGGTTTACCATGCTTACGCTTTACAAACAGCACTATAAAGACCTAAGAAGACAACAGACAGATTCCAGAGTAGCAGCAGAGCAGCGTTCAGGGAAACAGCTAAGAGGCCTGCAGTGACTCTGGAGGAGCTGCAGAGATCAACAACACGTGTCTGCAATCTGTGGAACTGTTTAGAAATGACACAAAGTCTTGTTTGGCTCATCACAAGGCACCTAGGCGGGATAGCAAATGTACAGATGAAGAAAATATGCTGAGAAAAAAAATGAAGATTGTTGAGGGGGAGCAGGGGGTGCGTTTCTCGATTGATTTTTACCCAGAAAGCACATGGGCAAAACCCATGAGTGAAACGGTCACTGGGAATGTAACTTTAACATATTAATTTCTCATATGTTAACATAAAGGCTCGTTTTGAAGTAGAAGCTGCTACTTACAGGCATTGCTTCGAAGAACTCGACCTGGAATGCGGCGTTCACAACAGACACGTGTGTTCATCTGCTCTACCGCTAGCAAACAACCATACTGATTAAATAACATAAAAGTCTAGCAGTTCCCTAAAAGTCCAACAGATGGCAGCAATGCGCCACACAGTTTACAGGACACACTTCCTGCTAAAGAGCCCCCTGGTGGTTGAAGAAAAATCCACATATAAACCGGAAAATACAATAAATGAAAAAAAATCTGAATGCTCTCTGGTATTGTTCAGGGGGCTGGACCAAATGTGGAGGCGGGCCGGATCCGGCCCGCGGGCCGTAGTTTGGGGACCCCTATTTTAAAGGATTCCTTATGGGCTGTTACCCATTTTCTATCATGGATTTTCTGTCCACCACCTGCACATTGTCAGTGCAATATTTAGTTTTATTCAAAATGATTGTGACCTTTAAATCTTTTAAGCATGAGTTGCTCATAAGTTCAAGAGGTTAGTCAGTGTTGAGTTTTGTGCAACAGACAAATTATTGAAGATCCAATATTTAGGCCCCCTTTTTTTACCAGCTGTTTATCAAAGACACAATTTGTGTCTATATCTTCGGCACAAATTCAGAAAAATATCAAACTCAGTTTGCGGTATTTAAGTTCTTTTCAAGATCTGATAGTCTAAACTTTGTTTACGGGAGATTATCAGCTGATAGCTTGATTTCTCAAATACGGCTTATCTGATGTAGATAGTTTTTAGGTCAGATACCTTCGATTTATATGTAGAGTGTACCTGTTAAGAGAAATAGAAAAAGTTTCATGCAGAAAAAATACTTCCAACTATTTAAAAAAAATATGTTTAAACTTTAAAACGAGTCAATGACCTGCAACATAACAGGAGGGTTAAGTCACCAAAATGCTTTATTAAACAATTAGCTTAATAATAGTTGTAATCACACAGAACAGTTTGTCCCGTAATATTAATAAGATCACAATGTTTTAAACAGCATCACTGGTGTGAGCTTTCATAGCAGAGTTTTGATTCAGCCCCCCTGCTCTGCATGTTTTAGATGTGCCTCTACTCCAGAACAACTGATTCAAATGATCGCATGACCATCAAGTACTGCAGAAGCCTGTTAATCACCAAGATATTCAATCCAGGTGTGTGGCAGAAGGAAAACACCTAAAACATGCAGGGCAGGGGGGGGATGAGGACCGCAATTGAGAAACACTGCAATAGGCGTTTGAGGTGAAAGTGAAACTTGAATGCAGCCGATTATTCTGACCATCTTGCATTTGGCAGAGTGACAACTCTGTTTTCTGTGGAAAGAGGAATAGAATCAGAAGCAGCTTACAACATAGACATTTTCAGAAAACCTGACGAACGAGATTCCAGAGGCGAGTTGTCGTGCCTCTGTGTCTCTTAACGGAACAAGTTTTTTGGTTCCCCACGCTCACACACACGGTAGACGCCAAATTCACCTGCGTTGGCGTTTGGCATGACCTTAAGCTGACTGTGCGCTCAGCCTGCTTGTGACTCACGTCGGAGCCTCCCACCTCTGTTTCCAGCTCGATCAATACTCCCCTGACGGGTGAGGTCGCGCGCTTTCGGATGAGCCGGGATAAAGCACCAGGTGCTCAGGTCGGCCCAATCTGGGGAGAAAAAAAAATGTGAATGAACCCCTGGATTCTCTGCTAAGTTTAGCAGAGAATCCAGGACGAGTGGATCGACTTACACACACCCACAGCGTTTGCACGCAAACACACACATAACGTGTCCCAGAAGGAGTACTATGTTTTGTTGTTGTTGTTTAAAGGTTTTAGAATAGGTGAATAGGGAGCTGTAATATGAAACAGTTGGAGTTTTGCAAAATTATTCATACGCCTTGAACTTGTTGAATGATTGAGAAGTGATCACCTCAAGTTTATTTATAAAGCACATTTCAGCAGCAAGGCAGTGCAAAGTGCTTTACTCCATGAAAACAAAATACAGCAACTAATTGTGCAACAGGCAACAAACATTAGTTTTTTTTCCAAATTTACATCAAATTCAATAATCAGGATTGAATTTGATTGACCTTTGCCCTTCCAACAGGGCAAAGGTTGTAAACATAAGAGCCTAATACAAATACTTCACACTTTTCAGATGTCATTGCACAGATACGCACCATTTTTATCTTGGTGTGCTGCACAAATCCAAGCAAAACACAATGAAGTAAGTGTTTGTAGCATTAAAGAAATTGGGGAAAAGTATCAAAGGCGATAAATTCTTTTGTAGTGGTTTCACATTTAATTCCTCTTAACAGCAAAGCAGCTTCTGTTAACCGTCACTTCCACTTCTTTTCTTTACGGCTGGATCCTCTTTCAGTTCCCCCCACGTGAAACAGTCTGCTGAGTGAGACACAAACCTCCCAGACTGACTCCCTCCCTCCTCTTCGCCACGACGGGACATAAAAAGGACACCTGTGAAAGGTGAATGAGTGTGTGGGTGGGTGTGTGTGCGTGCGCATGCGTGCATGTGTGTGTACATTAGCAGTGGCACACGTAGACGTGAGTGTAACCACTCTTCACCTTGGCCAGCCCCAGAACATTAATCACCTGGAGCCGTCGCAGTCACCGCACTCTCACACCCGCTTTCGACTACTATATAAATGCTCACAGACACACACACACACGCGCACGCACACGTTTGCGTGGCTATCTTTGTGGGGACTTTCTACTGACTTCCATTCATTTCTACAGTCTAAACCTTACCCTTATCCTAAACCCTAAACCTAACCCCAACCCTATCATACCTAACCCTAACCCTATCCCTGACCAAAACTCAATTCACACCTTTGTCCTAAATCTGACCCCTGGCCCAAAAACAGTGTTTCTCCTTGTGAGGACCAGGCTTCAGTCCCCACAAGGAGCAGTGGGTCCCCACAATGTAGGATGTGTCAGGAAAATGGTCCCCACAAGGTATTAGAAACAAACGCACACACACACACACACACACACACACACACACACACACACACACACACACACGCACACACACACACACACACCGCTAAGATTCATGGAGGGAGGCAGTCAAGCAGCACAGGATAATAGAATCTAAATAACATGGCTAAAGGGAAAGAAGAAAAGGAGAAATAGGAGGCGTCTGAAGACTGAGTGACTGATCATGGAGGAAATTAGAAAGAAAGAAAAAGAGAGAGTTTGAAGTAGAAGAGAAGGGGGCCAAAGGTGAAACTGAAAACAAATCCTGTCGTCGCGTATCATTAATGTGATATTTGCTGCCATTGTTTGCCTTTCTTTGACTAAGGCTAGATCCTCAGATGTTTGTGTGTGCTGATGATGGTTGTTCTTCAGACTTGGAAAAAAAGCAAAAACAAAACGTGTAAGCTTTATGTTTAAAGGCAAAAGGCACTCTGCGTCTAATTGTCTCTTTCTGCTAGTGGACAAGGTCAGCATGCATTTACAGTACAGGCTACTTGATATTAACAAGGTAAGTAAGGAAGTAAAACACTTATAAAAAAAAAAAAAACACTGCAAGAAGAAAATCTGATAAGGTTTTATCTGTGTTGACTCCTTATGTCATCAATACCGATCCCGCAGCTGTGTCGGCTTCTGCACCAGGAAGCTGATGAAATCGTATCCTGATGTGGACGCGAATGGCAACACCTTCCCTTTGGTACATTTTATTCTTTAAACACACTTAAACTAACAGCGGAGCAGCGGCGATAAAAGAGTTCCACCTCGAAGAGTCACGAGGTAAGCATGCAAACGGTGGAGGAAGCAGGTCTCCCACAGGAGGCTCAGCTCCAGATAATCAACTTTTATCGCCAGTGGATCATTAACAATCGTAAAGAACATGATGTGACAGTATTAAACACTTTGGGACCGCGTACAATAATGTGCAGTAAGCATGCCCCTGGATAGGAAGTGTTCAATTTCTGCATGCACATAATTTCATTCTTTTTAATTTGTGTGTTGAAATACAAAATATAAACTAAAACTCTTATTGGCTTGCGCTCAAGAGAATCGGATGTCTCAAAGTTGAGGATACTGATTAGATTTTGAGGCCTTGGCCTATGCCACCTGTTTTTGTATTTTTTTCTGTCCTTGTGTTGTCAGGCTGCATCTCTATCAGCCTTATTCAGCCTGATTATCCTTCCCTGTTGTGCTGTTCACTGCTTAAACCAGCTTCCTTCTCTTTTTCACTTCTCTTGTGACTCTCGCGTCTCACCGGTTCGCGTTCCCGGATTAGCCTTTGTGCGCCTTGCCCCGTGACGGATTCTGACTGTAAATCTGGTGAGGACGACCTCTGCAACAGATGATTAACATCTGAAAGTGCTTCACAAAACTGAAAAGAAGTTTTGTGAAGCTTCTTCACAAAACTTGTGACTGGACTGGGTCAGCTTTCCCCCTCTGATTCAGGCTCTGTGTGGTCTACACCCTCTCTGACCCGCCTGTCCCTCACTAGTTAATGTTGGTGTGCTCCACTAACTCTGCCACACACATTTCCTTGAGAAATGAACTAATCTTCTCTTTTTTTCTCTCTCTCTCTCTCTACAAACATGTACAAACAAGCATGTAGAATCTACAAGATGATTATTATTTGAAGTGTGTTTATTAGGATGAACACAATCAGTTTGTGACAGTTTATTACATAATTACATCATCATTTCTAAAAAATGTGTGTGTGTTGTAAAATGCATTCAAGGATTTTATTAACATATCAGATTACATGAAGGGTAAAGGCATCTCACTCTTGTCTTAAAAAAAAACAAACTTTTCTTTCCTAATATACTCTCAAACTACTTTTGCCATTTTCAAGTCAAGGTTAAATTATTATTTTAACTCTCATCTTTTCATCTTTCCTGAATTTATATGCCGGACAGGAACTGATGTTTCAGAGAATTCATTTAATTTCTTTATGTTAAACCCATTTTTAGACATGTCAGCATAGGCAACACGAGAAACAGCAGCCTCGAATCCCCATAGCTGCTCCCATGGGCAAAAATAATCATCCCTAATTTCTTTATATTTTTTACTGAAAAACTTCTAAAGTGCTTTTAGGCCATATTTTGCTCTGCTGTAACATCACGTGTGGATTAATGTGTTGGAGATGAAACAGTGCATAATAAAACCGTTTCAAACCTTACTGTGTGAAACGACAGACGCTGCCGTTGTAAAATTTAGGATCTTGATGTCGTTTTTTTATAAACTCCTTACATAAACTGTGACTCCCTAAATCAACTACTTAAGCTGAAGAGGAGGCTTTGGACAGTTTCCTGCTAACGTTAGAATAACTTTAAAGTAGTTGCTGTTTTTTTTTTTTTTTTTTTTTTTTTTTTAAATAGAGACAAAAAAAATGAAGTTATTACTTGTTGTGTTTGTTTTGCACTGTTTACAGCCTGTGCAGTGTTAACACCCGATTTAGCCTTAACGACTGTTTATTTGTGAACGTTTACATGAGAGAATAACTTCAAAATTACTTGGTTTGTGCGTTGAAATACAAAAACTAAACGAAAATGTTTCGTTTTTCTATGTTTTTCTTTTACATAGAAAACGTTAAAAAAAAAAAACATGTTCATTTTCAGTGTGGGACACAAATTCATTTCTTGAATTTCTACTTGAATTTTCAAAATTGTATGATGGACGCCACTTGTTCAGACCACCGGTGCTGACCAGCAGGAACACTTCCTCTCCTTCTGTTTTAACAGGAAGCATTTAAACGTGCAGGGGAAATTTACACTCTCCCAAGCCTTTCCCAGGGACACTAATGGGCTTTTAAAAGTCAACATTCTCCTGTGAGAGGCCGTTCTGAATGACTAACGAGCGATAGTGGAGGGACTGCGGGTGGGACGTGTTCCCAGCTTCTAGTGGTCTTCTATGTTGAGACGTAAACAGCCCTGATAAATGCAGAAGTTTATTGGACTGATCTAAACAGACGTGAATCTTCATGGGAGGACATGGAGTCAATGTTCTCGTCCATGTTTGAATGGCGGGTCCTGCTTTCTGCAAGTTATTTTGCTTCTGTTTCTACGGATGTAATCTCTTGAACCCCACCCAGTGACACACTGCTTGGATGGAGTAATAGATATAACTTGCCCTTATGCAATAATCTGCAGAAAGACAACCAGCCATATGGGCAGTGGGCAAATTATGCTTTATTTTTCAGCAAAAATATTTTAGGCTATGATAAGAAGAGATGGTATCTTTTTTGTTTGTTTTGGTTTCCTCTGGCATTTTTTATTTATTTATTTTTCTTATCAAAATTTTTTTATCTGGAAACGTTGTGCTTTATTTAAAGAAATATATAAAACACTTCTAAAAAGTGTACACATTTGTCAAATTCTTAGGTTTTATATATATATATATATATATATATATATATATATATATATATATATATATATATATATATATATATATATATATATATATAAACAAATTTAAAATTGTTTTTCTGCTTCATGTATCTCCCACAATCAACTGCAATACAAACAAACCAAATTGTCAGAAATGTAAATATTAAAGAGGCACAATAAACTGTTTGTATAGATGTGCACAGCCTTTCACTCACACTTTGCTGAGTCGCCTTTTCATTGAATTGCATCGACTCATTCAAACACTTGAGCTGCAGCGAGTTTACAGATGCAGGTTCAATCTGTAGATCTGTGCAGGACCGTGCACATCAAAGCAAACGAGTCGGTGAAGTCGTCAGGAGGCCAACAGCAAAACAGGTGCTGAGGGAATTTCTGCAACTCCTTCTGCAATTTCTGGTTATGCCTTGAATGCAGCAGCAGTTTGTTTTACTCTATGTGTCTGATTAGAGACAGAAGCATTTCCTACCAAAGGAAACATCAAGGCCCTGTTCAAATTTCCTAAAATCTTGTCTGAGAAAAAGTAGAAACAAAAATACATCACCTCCCAAAACAAATAACAATATCAAAATAGAAAATGAAAACTTTCAACAAAACACCACCATGCCAGCGGCGACATGTCTTTTCTTCAGCTTTTGTGCAAATTAGGAGATGAAATTAAAACCAGTTCTACATATACAGTAAATTTTGTCCCTTACTCTTCAAAAGCCTTCTGAAAAGGTTCAGAAATGTTTACATGAAATTGGCACAAAGAAAGAATAGCTTCGCCAAAATAAATAAATAAATAAATAGGTTTTCTGAATTTTGCATTCTCAGAAACTAAACTCGACAACTTTAGGGTCACCTAAAGATGGTGGTTGACAAAAAATATCAATTTTCAGAAGATTTAAGCAGAGTGATTAAAAAACAGGCTCCTTAAAGGAGGTTGAATGATTAAATTCAATAAAACTGCTTCAACTTTTAAAGTTTCTTTCCATGATTGCTTTTCCTTTTATCTAAATATATATATATTTTTAAATGCCTTCTTCTCATTTTGTTTGACTTTCCTTCTCGGTTTCTTGTTGTCAGCCCTTATCTTTGCATCTTTTCTATTTTCCAAAGCAGCGGGACCCTCCCATCTTTCTTATCGCGCGGAGCCGCTCATCTGCTCTCTCATTACCAAACCCCCGCCAAGCTGTGTGGAAAACGGCTTCCTTGAAAATCACTCGGTTTTCACTTTGATTCATGAGTCTCAAAGCAGTTTCATTACGAATATAAGATAGTCGGAAATCATAGAAAGAAGAAGAAGAAGAAGAAGAAGAAGAAGAAGAAGAAGAAGAAAAAAGAGTCACTCTGAGTGCAACGTCAACAAAAACACGTTGGGATGCTGCGTGGGGCTTGGACAGTCGGGACTGGCTCGTTTCTGATCCGACGGCACGCAATCACAGATTTGGGTTTGCTGAAAGACGGCCAGGAATAAGCCGATCGCTCACGCTGATCGATGACGACTGTCAACAGCGGCTGCGAAGGTATTGATCATAAACTGAAAGACGGCCAAAAACACGGCCACGTTCTCACACGCCCTCTTTCCTGTTGCTCTGGCGGGGCCTCCTGCGTGTTGCTTCTGGCGCCAGAACTCGAAAGACGGCAAAGCGTGACGGTACAGAAAAGAAGCAGGAGCGATTCCCGGTTGTCTTTGCCGCGTTACTCGGAAGGAGATGAGCTGTTTGTGCTTGTTCATGCGAGTGTCAAATCCAGATTGCGACCATGCCTGTCTGACAACATTAAAAAGACGGCAATTCCACGGCTTCAGATCTCGCCACGGGCGCAAAAACAAGCCAGATCATCAAGACTTTGATTTCAAAGGGCTTTTAATGTGAAGAGCCCCGAGCCGTCAGTGGGTTTAACAAGCGGCGTCGGCCATGATGCGATGACAGCATAGATATGTAAACACAATAAAACTGATAGTCTTGACACGCACACACACACACACACAAACGGCCAGCAGATCAAGTTTAAAGTTAACCACACTTATGTACACACTGTAGATTACTTTACTTTAAATACGTCTTAAAGTAAAGCATAAGTATGTTTGTTTGTATGCAACCAGGTATGTCTTCTGAGATACAATATATATATATATATATATATATATATATATATATATATATATATATATATATATATATATATATATATATATCAAAACACACTGACAATTACAAACCATAAAGCTACAGATATTAAAACCCAATTAAAATACAATATTTGCGTATTCCTGGACTCTGGTTGCTTGTTCTTCGTGTCTCTGTGTTGCAGCGTGATGAACTGATGACCTGTCCAGGCAGCGTATGCCTAAATATGTATTTAAAAAGAAAATTCAAGCACATATATCGATTTGATCCCACTTTGAAACTCCACATGCTTTTGTCAATCATGAAAGATGCCATCGAAGTTTGCACTTCCGTCACGACAAAAACCTATAAAGATTCAAATGTTGCCAATGTTTTTGGGAGGTACTGTGTGTCTCACGTTATTTATTACTGGTTATTTATTACACTGAGAAAATAAAAAGATAAGATCCTGGCAGTTTATCACAAGGGATACATTTTATCCACTCTCCGAAGCTTTTGCTGCTTTTGTATTGTAATTTATTCCTGCTCATTGGAACTCCAAATAATCCGCCGCTAGTACAGACATATGGGCCAAAACACAAACTTCTTGACGGTATTATCGCCTGGGAGACAGGTTTATGGGAAATCAATCTATTCCCACAGCCGAGTCTTCTCTGTAACCTCTCATTCTTTCACTTTGGCTTTGACAGGAACTGCGGCGTCGTGTTTGATGGCATCGCATGTCCATCCAGTGGGGCAGCGGCAGTGATCCGGTGCATTTTATCGCACGGAGACGGCTGACTGGCATGTTGATTATAAGTGAACACGCAAGACGTGGACGTGCTTCTTTGCATTTGAAAATGCATCACCAGACTCAGCTGTTCTGATAGTGAATAAGGTGTGGGCCTCACCGACCCGGCAACATGCATCGGGTTTTGGAGTCTGGATCTGTTGTCTCGGAAGCAAACTGTTGACTCAGAAAAGCCTTCGGAAAAAGAATTTGCAGAAAATATTCTAAACGAGTCGCTTCAGTCTCGCATCGCCACTGTTGGACCGACCTCTCACTGCACTGTTTGGTTCGGTCCAATTTCTGCAGATAGCCAGTAAACATAAGTTAATATCCATCAAAGCAGCGCAGCGCGTTGAATTAATGGAACCAAAAGTTGCTTCAAATATTTTTACAGCATGTTTACTTAGCTGCTGCAGCTGGAAGTGGTCCAGTGACTTTTTTCCTTAAAAGTCACCGAACCAGTTTGTGTGTAAACACACACATTATAAACGACTCTGAGAGCTTATCGGTCTTAATACTGAACTCAGTGTCCTCAGACACGGTGCGAGCCGCTTATGACGCGGAGGTGGGAAGAATTTCATTCGGTAACGTTACAGTAGTGGGGAGAAAAAAAATGCTAACCTAATTTGGAGCCTTATGTAGTGCAAAAGTATTTATGCTCCATGAGCCTTAACCGTTACAAATAGAAACATAGTTTTGTTAGAATAGTCTCACCTTCCTAAAATAATGGCCTAAGTTTGTTTTTTGAAATATTTGATTTCTTTTGTGCCTGAAACATCTTTTGGAAAGAAAGAGGTAGCTTTTATTTATTTATTTTAATTTTTTGGCCAAAATTACTTTTGTATCATTTCTTCAAATGTGTTTAGGTTGAGTTTGTAGAATCATTGAGTCATTTTCTCCAGAGTGGTATCGATTGGGTTTAGCATCGCTAATGTGCTTGATGGTGATCTACAGATTGACTTTAATTCTCAGAATTTGCTTTTGATCGGGAGTAGAGATTCTTTGCCACTCTCTGTCAGCTACTGGACACGTTCTTTCTCCTCTCACCAGTGAATCATTTGTCAGACCACTTTAACGGCATCCGTGGAATTAATGATGAATGATGTCCGAAATTTAAAAACAAAAGCCGTCTTTCAACTTGTTATTCCTTTGGAAGATGAATGTTATATGGGAATGTAAACTTAATTAAAGGTTTCAGCTGAGTTTGTTCCTGAGAAAATGCTACTTTATATCGCGTTCAAGGACGCCGAGTTTTGAGAGAGCGCAGTAAATCTGTTATTTAGCCGAATCCCCGCGTTCCCAGACGGAATGCTGCCGCCACTTGCTCTGACTATGGGTTTCTGCTGGTTGACGAGGTCATAATGACGTAATGCTGGCCAGATTTCATCACCCAAATGTGTTCTCCCAGTTAACTGGTTTGATTTCAGGGAAGTGAATTGTTCTTGGGCTTCGCACCGAGAGAGACTCAGGGAGGAATTTGCTCTCTCTCAGTTCGTTCACTGTTGTGAATTACTGGTAAGGTTGTTTCATTTCTGTATCCAACTTCTAAGTTGATACATCTTCATCTTGGTAGCTACTCTTTTCTGGAGCAGTTTGTCGAAGTCCTGGGCGGAGAACAGAGGCGTCTTGTCTCGTAGGTCAGAAAATAAAGTTGAAATCCTGCAGTTCTTGATTTTGAAGCAACCCAGCTGTGAGAAAAAAAATTAAAACCACTGACCCTGAGTATATAAAGTATATAAATACTCACTCAGGGAAGCTTGATACAAACGCACACCACACTTTTCAGATTTGAATGTGTAAACAAATGCAAAAAGACTTCCTCATTCGCATCATGCACCACTTTAGTGTTGGTCTTTCGGAAATAATCAGGATGACACTTGTGGCTGTAATGAGACGAAATGAGGTGTTTTTCTAAGGTGCTATATTTTTAAAGAAAACAGTTGCGAAAACAATAGAAATTAGGAGGGGGGGGGGAACAAACATTTTAACAACATCTGGACATCAAATAAATCGGTAAGGTCTAAGAGTTTTAGTAGCTGCGTTGTCACGCGCCTGATCCCAGAGCAGCGTCCTGTTGTCCAACCTGACAGCACGCGGCTGCATTAGCACGGAGGCTTGAGTAACCAACCTGCCCATCTGTGAGGAAACCATTACTGCTGAACGACGCTTTTAGAGGCTTTAAGACGTCTCACTCCCCCGTTTAGACGAAGCCGCTTGCAGATAAGTGTCTCACAGGAATGGCACCAAACTAATTTCTCTACAAATCTCCCAAAACGTTTACTATGAAAAACAAAACAAAACAAAAAAAGGTATCAGTGGGGGTGAGGGGATAAACTGCAGACGAGCAGACCTGACACCCATTGAGCAACCGATATGCTGTTACAATATTACATGTGGAAATGTATGGTTACTGTTGTACTTTGCGTAACAGCTGAAATGATTATAAAACCACAGCTGACAGTTTTTAGCACGCGGTTGAGCGATGCATCAGAATTTGATTCCTCGCCACGTCACAGTGGCTCCCTGGTGATTATTTGGACAATGTGTTGTTCATCAAGACCACACGTTAATGTTTTGAATGCATGTAGGGTTTTTTTTTTTTTTTGTGGTCATCAGAAGCTGTTTAGCTCGAGCGGACGGTTTGCTCTGTGATCGATATGGATGTGGTCCCAGGAATCCACTGTAAATTACAAAGGTCAGCATTATAGCGTAAAATCAGTCCCGGCTGCAGTCTTCATCTACAGCTCTTCCCACTTGTGCTTATGTGTTACTGAGTTCTTCCCACCCCTCCTCCCCCCCAAAGAGTTAGGTGAACAAAAGCTCATTTTTCAGTGTTTCATTCAGAAGAATTAGAGAACCATGTCAGAGAAAAGAGATGAAAGGCGGCATGGGAGGAGACGCTGGCGAGAATCCCAACTTTCTGAGAGTCAAAATTCGACACTCATGTTCACAAAGCGCATGCACTGGCTTTCCCTGGCTCTCGCGTTCCTGTCATGTAATAAAAAAATGTGTTCGGGAGCGTCGAGTGTAGCTACTGCACGGATAAATAACTCGTCACAGAGGCATGCTTCAAGACAACAGCCACCCACCACAACGAGGTCCACGCTGCCCCCAGGATCTCTCAACGCGGTGGCAAACACATACACACGCATTCACTGAGGCAAGTCAATGCAGTTTTGCAGCCTACAGCCAGGAAATCAAAAGCAGTTTGTAGTCATGGGCTTGTTTTCTTTTTCTTTTTTTTCTCAAGAGGAGAGTTTGTTGGCTTCCTGTGCTCACAAGACTGTACAACAGCCACGGGGCTCTTGGCTACAGCTTCACACCCCTGTCTGCATCAATAGTTCTGTGCCATTGTGATGGTCACAAAGGCCGTCTAAGTATACGCCAAGAGGAAAAAGGTGCCACTCTTTATTCCTCCCTCATCCCCTCACTTCCTCTTGGCTGACTTGAAAGAGAAAGTCAAGCGGCGGCGGTGCTGAGGTAGAGTGGGAGGAAGAACACAGAGGTGGACCAAGCGCCACGAATTTGTCCTTGCAACCTTCAGGGATGTGTTTGCATTCATTGCAACTCGTTTTGAGCCGTTATGTAAAGCTAAAAGTTACCATTTTGATCTTGTTGCTGTGGATAACATGTCTTAAGATGCACTAGGGAGATTTGCCCCTTCAATCTTTCATTAACATACAATGCCACTTTTTCTCTGTCTACTTCCATTTTATAACTATCATGCCATTTAAATCTTATGTTCTTAAAGCATTGTATTAGGTTTTAGAAATCTCTGTTTTAAGACAGCTTTTTATTATTATTTTAATCCCTGTTTGGACATGTCACTCTTATGAAACTTGACAGATTAGGATTCCTGATCAGAGCAGAACAACTCCAAGCATCTTCCTACTTGTAGAAATTATTTGCTCCTTAATAGACTGAGGCCTGCAGAAAAATCTAGGCCTGCGGTATCATTGCATAACAAGTACAACCTTAGCACAAATGCTAACGTTAACCAAGCACGAGCATGCTAACAGGTTTGGTAAAACAGAAACAGAACAAAACTTCTAAATTATTCAAAAAGGCAACTAAAAAGAGAAAAAAAACCATACACTGCTGTATATTCTGCTGAAGGATACTGGTGGGCATTTCATGTTTAAGTTCCAAAACTGGACTGGCATTTGCCTGAAAACAAAACTCTCAAGATGGTAGAGTTTCACATCGATCACAACTCCAGTGTGACTGTTTGAATTTTCAACGCTTTCTTTTTTATCTCACTATTTTTTATGACCATGCTACTACACAGGGTAAGTTTATGAACATGTTAAGTGTCTAAAAACAAAATACAAAAAAATGTATTGTGACTAGCTAGTATTGCTAGGTGTTGTTAGCTTGTTGCCAAGCAAAGAAAATCCTGCACAGCTTTCTTGACATGGCTAAATCATGCTAAATCAAAGCCATATTCTAACTAAAGAGATAAAGTAGATATTTGGTTTTCTTTTTTCAGTGTTATTTTCTTTACTTTATAAAAGAAAATTATTGGAAAATACCCCACTGTAATGAAATTATCAAGGTCAAAGTGCTTGAACAACTCATCTTTTTGACTGTTATTAAGCTTCCTGTTTACTTTGCAAATACTGGCATTAGGCTAGTTACTGGTATCAAGGTGATTTAAAGTTTTAGAAGATAATTATCTCTAAACACACATAATTTCCAATCACAGCTTTCCTATACTAAAAGTAAAGGGAACTCTGACTGTCTGGACATATTTCTCGAGGAAATTAAATGAGCACCACCATTTTTTTTTTTTTTACCTTATTATGGTAACGTTGTTTTAAACCTACAGCTGACAAGCTTTGAACAGCTCATTGAGCCCACTTTTTGTTCAAGCGGAGCAAATAGTCTAACTAAACAACAAATAATAGCTTATTATACTGATTTTATCCTTACACAAGACTAATATAGAAAAAAGGTAGAATGAGCTGACAAAAACACACACACACTTTTGTAGTTAGCCTAAATAAAAATAACTGCAATTTGTATCATTTTCACTGCTACGATTAATCATAAACTATTAGACCATGCCCATTCCTTTTTCTTTTTTACAAAAATTTGCAAATACAATGTGGTATTGTTCTCATAGTTTCTATATTGTTAGGATCCATACGGGTCCATGTTGAGCTGGTAGCTCATAAAACAATACCAGAGAAAAAGACTGACAAAGATGCATGTGGCCAAGAAATGTCTTGCACAGCAGATTTACTTCCTTTTTTTTTTTTTGCTTAAAACAGGCCATGACACAGGAATTAGTAGGCTTCGAACATCAAACATCTACACAAAATACGGAGAGAGTTTTCACAATCATTTCTCAAGAAGGCTTACAACCAATATGAAACAAATACAAAAAAAAAAAAAAAACCTAAAAGACTGTCTGCCAAACACGGACACAGTGCACAATTCACTTTTGAGGTATCTCATACAAATAGATCTTCAACGTGTTGATGGAGCTGTAAAGCGAGCGAAGAATTGTGACTAAGATTTTCTATGTTGCAATGAATGCAAGGGTAGTTAGAACATGCTGAGGTGAGTCACTCGTTCACGCTTTCACCCTGCTGGACTGCTTTCAGCCTGGACTTATGCATTAGAAAAGCTCCAAGTTAGTAAAAAAAAATACACATGATGAAGTCAACTAATCTTAATAGTCACAACATCCTGTACAGTACACCTAGAAGAAGGGAAAAAAAACAACTGTAGCATCAGATGCACAAAAATACTGCAAATTTTACCCTTGTTTTCTGTGACAGCGATTAGAAGGGAAAACGAGCCTTTGTAGACTTTGACCTCAGAGAAAACCACACACTGACCTCCAACAGTGATACATACCGGGTGACAAAAAAAAAGCAAACTCCCCCTGAAGATTAAGGGGTAAAGAGCAGATAGTCTCAGCTCATAGTGCATTACAATGTCTGCTGTGCACATCTGTTCAGCAACCACAGGCTCAGTGCATTCACGTTCTCGTCTAAAAGCCATTCACACCGCCTGCGACTCCTCAGGCGCAATCTCTCATCTTGCTAAATGGGTATTGATTAAACATCAGCAAGTGGCTTGAGAAAATACAATTCACGTTAAGCCATAGCCGAAGATATTGATGGACAACGGATTATTGCCTGTCCGACAATCTGTTTCCCCTCAGCCAGTCTTCACGGGGTTCATTTAGTCCGAAGTGTAAGCAACACAAGCTGCATGATGGAAAACGAAGTAATGGCTCTAGTATTTTGAGAACAACACAATACAAGGCAGTACAGTACGATAGCTTATCAATGTTGACAAGCGACTGTCAACAAAGCGTGTGGAGTAGTTAACCATCATCTGATACATTTTTACATCGTCTTTAGTCCACACAGTGCATTTCTTTACTCCTAGTCCATCTGTTTCCCGAACTAAAAGGACACCTTGGTTAGTTCCTGCGGTTCCCGTTCTCCACGTACTCGGCCAGACTATTGAGAGCCGTCTCATCGCTCTTGGACTGGAGGACGGTGTCCCCCTTCCTAGAGGTTTTCTTGGTGGCCCGTGACAGCTTCCTCCTGAACGTATCCCCGGCCAGGAAGTAAAGGATGGGATCCACGCAGCTGTTGAGGCTGGCGAGGCCCCGCGTCACCTGGTACGTGGCGTAGACGCGGTTGTTGAACTCGCACATGTCGGGGCTCTGGAAGTACAGCCTCGCCCGCATGTTCAGGTTTTTCATGACGTGGAACGGCAGGTAGGAGACGGCGAAGACCGCAAGCACGATGATGACCAGGTGGATGGATTTCTGCCTGAGCGGCGCGTTGTTCATGTCGTTGTAGATCAACGCCTTGACGATCATGCCGTAGCAGCAAAATATGATGATGAACGGGACGCAGAACCCGAACACAGTCAAAGTCATGCTGTAAATGAAATAACCCGGCAGCTCGTCCTCAGTGGTCGTGTCGTAGCAAGTGGTCAGGTTACGCTTCGGACCTGTCCTGGAATAATAAAGAATCGGGGACATGCTTATGACGACTATCAACCACACCAGAGCGCTGGTGATGACAGCGTTCTTCTTCTTCAGTCTGCCCAGAGACTTGAGCGGGTGCACCACGCCAGTGTACCTGTGAACACTGATGCAGGTGAGAAACAGAATACTTCCGTAGAGGTTCACGTGGAATATAAAGCGCTGGAGGCGACACAAGACGTCCCCGAATATCCAGTTGGTTTTGTTGAAGTAGTAGAAGATGAGGAAAGGCAGAGAGAGGACGTAGCAGAAGTCAGCCAGGGCCAGGTTGAACATGTAGACGGAGATGCTGCTCCAGGGTCTCATGTGGCAGACGAACATCCAGATGGCCAGGCTGTTGCCCACCAGCCCAGTGAGGAAAACCATGATGTAAACAGTGGGCAGGTAGTAGAACTGGAAACCTGTCTTGGTGAGGTTGCATCCTCTTTGGATGGATTCATTCAGGAAGGAGGTCTGGTTCAACGCTGTGGTCATGGTTTCAGGGGCGGGAGCTTGTCCTATTAGACAGAAAAGAGGGGCGAAAAAATTTATGACCAATCTTATCTCGATTCAGTCTTTGAGTTTAAAATGCTTAATTAACAACAAGGCGGCAAAAATCAAGAATTTAAACACACGTAGTGATGGACATTTCGGAGCACTTACCGTAGAGAGAGACTTATATTCCACATTCCTATACAGTGTCCTTCACAGTTGCAACAACAACAAAAAAGATTTCCGTCATATCTCGGACGGGGCGTCTCAGCTGACAAATCCCTTCATTCGGTCTCCTTACGACGCAGGAAATAGTTTAGAAAGTTACAAAAAAAAAATCCTCTGGTTTTCTATAGGTGCGGGGAAAAACTAAATCTGCTGTCGGTTCCTCCATGCGTCGCGAAGCTTTCCCACACCAGTGGCGGTGGGACGCAACCGAGACAGCTGCAGGCTCTGGCATGAAGAGCAGGAATTGCAAACTGCCTCCGTAAAACGAGAGAGAGAGAGAGAGAGAGAGAGAGAGAGAGAGAGAGAGAGAGAGAGAGGAGACTGTTCGCGCCTCAGTCAGAAGAGGAAAAGAAAAGAGGGGAGGAGAGAGAGGAGGGAAGGTGAGCTGGCTCACAAATCCGCTCCGTCCCTCGTGTGGCTCGACTCCTTATCTACCTGCACGTCGCCTAAACCTTTACTGTCAAAAGACACGTGAGCAACTTTGAAGCAGCCAGGTTCAGTTCGCGTTGTCGTTAATTATCGATTGGAGTCAGAGGCGGTGTTTGCATGAATGCCGCCAAGGGCGAGTCCCTCCTCCTTGCGCACAGAAAATAGTAAACATCTGCCTGTGAATAAAACATAAAATAAAATAGAACAAAGGTTTCAGTAATACTCAAACTGCGTTGCTGTCTATGTTTAGTGTTGGTCAATTCGGCTCAAATCTGATCAAAGTATTAAATAATATTAAATTAGATTCATAGATTTTTGAAGCAGTGAAAACAAGCAAAAAATAATAATAATTGAATTGGTGGATATTTGAATTCTCTGATGTCTAATGGTGCATTCCACTTGTGGCTGGATTTGGGAAATTCCAACTTTCCAGTTGAAAAAACTAACTTGAATGCCCTCTGAATCAGATGTCCCACTGGGAACCTGGGCACAACTCCCAGTTGGGACTTGCAAAGCAGACCTCTTGTTTCAATATGGCTGCTCGTCACATCAGCAATAGTAAGATGTGGTAAATATAAGACACACATGAAAAAGTGTGTCTAATAATCAGTCCTAACATGTAGTGCCTGCAACTCTAAACTGAACCAATTCAAAGTGGTGTTAATCTAAAAAAAAAAGATGTTTGTAAGAGCCACTGCAAACAATGTTTATGGCTATCGGCCATTTTGAAATTCGGACTTCTTAACTAGAACGCTGTTACCTCGGGTCGGAGGTCAAACCCAACTCTGAGTTCCCACCTCTCAGGTACCTGGAATGCAGTACAAATATCCAGGTGCGTTGTGTGTGTGGTTTTTTCCAGTGCACTAACTATACATTACTATCACTTTCTTTGTTCAGGCTTCATTTGTTCCCCTAAAAAAGTGGGGTTGACCATTCTTAGCTAGCTTTACAAACAATGTTGTATTTTATCATATATTTTTTAAATTATTTTTTTATTTTAACAATGTCTATATACCACCCCATAATGGAAGGTGTCATGACCGGGGAGCAGTCTTGTCGACATCAAATATTATTACTGGACAGGTAACTTTTAAAATCCGTATTTTTGCCACTTAACGTCAGACTGTCATTCCAATGGGGAATAATGTGGTATCATTGGAAAGCAATCAAGTATCCTTTGAACTCCTGTGTGTCCCCTATCAAGATAGCCATTTAATCTCTCTGCAGAAGCTAAAACACAGAGCTCGGACTATGTGTTGTGCAGCCAAGGACAAAGCAACCCTGGCACAAGCCGTCCACAGGCGGAGGGTGATGGAGAATAGTGAAGGGATCCGGACATGCTGCTACGGCCAAGAGTCTTAAAATAGTGTTCGGCAGAGTGAGCCAAGAGTGTTGCAATACTCTAATGGACGCCGGGCAGCCAGAGCATTACGCATTGACCTGGTGCCCCTTTAATGGTCCACCAACAGCAGCCTAAACATCCACTGGCTTTCTATGAACGATTACAAAAGCTAACACTTTTATCCAACTAAGAAATGCTAGTGAGTAAATATTAATGACCCAGCTGTCCACACACACTTAAATATACCAAAACATGCTAAAGTCATAAACTTTCTACACTGATTTAATCTTTAAATGACTGTGTTAGTTTTCAACCCCCCCGTGTACACAAGCACCTTCTGTACAAACACGTTTGATTGTACGCGCAAGTATTTTTGGAGAATGTCGTTATGAGCCTTGGACAGCCAATTGATTAAGATTTACACAATCGACACGAGCTTGTGGATGCAAAATAGCTCAAGCTCAGTAAATTTATCTGTGACCATTAAACTTTATAAATTTATAAAATTTATAGATCGACATGTTTTGAAATATTTTAAGGAGGTTACTGGAAAAGAAGTATTCACCAGATCCTCGGTTACTTTTTCCAACGATTTAAGCAACATTACGGCCCGTGGCTTCGAACACAACAAAAACCATTTTATAATGGCCAAATCATAGGATTATTCATACAGTGTTTTCACTTCCTGCCCCAGGATATCTTTGTTTGTACCTGTGTCTCTAAGGCACTCCTCCCTGCAGGCCCAGGCTGCTCTTACTGTTGGGATAACTGGCCAACAGACCGGTGGAGTGCCAGTAGATGCACAGTGGATCCACACACATTACTCCGTCGGCGCACAAACAAGAGACCCTGTTTTGACACGTAACTAGCCCGCATCCTTCTCGACCTTTTGGATGTCTAAAGCAAATCTAGATTCCACTTTATAGGGTTCAGAAGGAGCTACACTTCTAAATCTATTTGGTAACAATTACAGATGAGATGTTGGACGTCTACAATTTTTGAAGATGGGATCAAATTTTAGCGACTTCTTGCCACGATGCACGAATGACGAAACAGACCCTTGAATAACAGTGGATTCTCGAAGGCGGCTTATAACTTTAATCTCCTCTTCCGTCTGAAACTCACTGGAATGAATCACCAGGTTGTTGAAAACATTACACAAACAGGTTGTTGGCATCCAATAACTTAAACGATTTTAAAAGTAAATCCCTGTGCCTGATTCATAGATGATGTATGAATTAAAATGATCCTTCCTTGATTTTTTTTTTTTTTGAAGGTTTCTAAAGGACTGAGTCATTTGAATAAATCATTAATATGAAGCAAAGTAAACAATAACAGCTCAAGCTTGGAGCTTTGTGGGACTCCTAAAGTACATCTAAGGTCAAATATATATATATATATATATATATATATATATATATATATATATATATATATATATATATACGAATCAAATAATTACTTTTTCAGAAAATGAAAGCATTTGAATACATTAGCTAAACGAGGATTGGTTTTTAAATATGCTCCTGAAATATGAAGACAACATACAAACAAACCCTGGAAAGACACAACTGCTGTTACTAACCAAAGATTTCAGAAAGTAATATCGGTCATCATTTATCTGTTGAGCTCTCAGAAGAGAACCTCTGCATTACTTTTGCTGTTGTGCAGGAGGATAAAATGAGCTCCAGCTCAGTGGGTGTAGACTCAGAGTCCTCAGGGCAGAACAGGAGTTCTGAGAATTGAGTCTGATCCAGGAGCCGTATCAATAAATGACTGATTCCATTTCTGCTTAGCCAAATCTGGGGCTATTTTCTCTGCCTGTTTGCCTGCTGGGAATACTTGCAAAAAAAAACAAACAAAAAAAACATGGTCAGCAGGCAAAGATATAGACTATGTTTGGTACTTGGCACAATTTAGGTTCTTTCTCTTTTCTCTTGAACAACACAAGGACATAAACAAGCTTTTAAATGGCGAGCAGCACCTTTATCTGAAAACTTTAGGCCTGTTGCAACGCCAACACAACGGTCCAGTCTTAAACCGCAAACTCACTCAATTTAGCAAATACGTTTGCATTTCAGGCTGCTCGAAAAACCGAGGGGTGATTACTGGGATGCTTTGGGTGACATATTTATCTCAAAGATTAACGACACAATAAACCTGGATCAGCGTGACAGATCATCCCCGCTTTTCGGTGATACATCATCCTACCTGTAAATGTTGTATTTTTTAAATTATTTTCCTCTTCTTTTAATTTCACGTCTCCCATTATCGCGTTTTTGCTGACTGTGTTGGCATTAGAGAAAGTCATAGACCAATTGTTGTGTAGGCTATGCCAAAGTAGTCACATGGGAGATATTAAGCAAATGAATTATGTGGTAACGTTGATAAGCGATGGCAAGGAGAGCCTGGAATACAAACGAGGTGTTTACGCCGGGAGCTGTCTTTGCTTGAAACACAGATGCATGGATTCTCTCACTACAGTGACAATTTCTGTCCTTGCTCTGTTTTTTTAGGGAGATTAAGCAATGCATTAACTCATTCAGATGACTTCTTTTTTTTCACTTTCACAGTTGAATTGTAAATCCCATGTATCATGCATTTTCTTGTTGCTCTAAGAACAAATACGGTTATTATGTTGCCTTTTTCGAAATTTTATTAAATCAATCTCTTTCCTCAAAGTTCCCTAAGGATTTTAAGGAAGCCTAATAATTTACTACAGTTCAGAGTAAGGCTGTAACACTGTGAATATTTTCCTTATGCACTGCACATAATTTTAATCAAATCAGATTTTTGCGGGCACGATGAGCAAGTTTGATAAGCTTTAATACCGATTCCGCATTCATCTGCGACGTGGCTTTTGTCGAAACCCAGTCCCACGGAACAGGAGACATTTTAAAATTAAATGTTCCAAGACAAATTGAGCCGGACGAAGAAGTGATTCAACGCTCCACCGCCACAGTTCTCGATAAAAGACCCTATCCCGTTTAGCTCTGACCTCCGTTTCCCCCCGCACGCAAAGAAGCTGACAAGATTTGAGACATATTGGACACAGCTGGATGCTCCCTGTAACACTAATGAATGCATTAGCCATTCACATTTGCAAGGTCAGCGCACCTCAACCTGTCAGAACGAGCAGCAGCTTCGCGGTGAAGTTTTTTTTTTTTTTTTTTTTTCCCTCATCCTGTTTGAAGTCGGTTCCTCGTCTCTTCTTTGCAATACTAAAATTTTGGCAAACTCTAAAAAGGAAGGGCCAAAAAATAACTAATGTTTTTTCTGATTTAAAGCTCAGCTTTTGTTTCTATTGTTTTTCCCTTGTACCTTAATTTAACATTTGTTTCTCAATGTCATTGTGCATTGTTGAAGCTGTAAAATGTAGACTTATTCAAAATGTGCAACAAAGTAAAACTTCAGGCAAATTGAATAAGAAATATGATCTTGTAGCTTAAGCAACTACCATAAATATTATTGACAAAATTGATACATTAAATACAAGATTTCAGCATCATATGTATCAAATAGCATGCTGACTTGAAAGAGCTTTGTATAAAATGACAGCTGACAATTTTTTTTTTTTTTTAAATCCTGCTTGTTTTTTCCAGTTTCTAACTGTATTAACTACTTCCTTAGTTGATGTAAATTGCATTACATACATGACGTTATGGACTTCTTGCTGATATGTTTCAGCTCTAACAGTAGTGAAGCAGTAATTGACCTTGTGACCTGGGATTTCTCATCACCTCAAAGATTTTTCATCTGGTTTCATCCACAAACCGCAAAATGATGTCGGTGAACAACTAACTTATTTTTCTTTTCCTACATAAAAACAAAACAAGAGAGAGAACAGCATTTATTGCTTTTTAATAAAATACAACTAGGTTTATTCATATATATTTAAACATGTATTTATTTACAGATCTGTCAGTCAGTTTAATGTGCAACACTACACTTAGTCATATTTTACACTCACTGTTTTATTATAAAATGTTTTCACAGAATGTGTGGGTCAAGGCAAATACATACAGTACTAAAAGTGTAAAAATAATAATAATAATAATCTATTAACTAAAAATATCTAGCATAGTGCTACTACGACTGAACGTCACTTGTGCTCTCGTTCACCCGGCTCCTGCTGTTGCACATTTTGGTGAGTCAGGTGTTCCTATCACAACTAATCCATGTCTTATGGAGGAGCACCGCTGGTCTGCACATGCTTCCAGGTGCAAACACAGATAAGGACGAAGTTGAAATTACCTTCTGCAGCTCCCAGTGCAGCTCATGGACCACAAAACAAACCCGGCTGCTTCGGTCTGCTCTGGAATCCTGACATGAGATGCGGCTAAGAGAGCGGACAAAATCTTTAGCATTGAAAAGTTCTGGGCTTTAGTAGGAACTGGACGTCGTTTGACTATTCGGTGGTTGATTTTTAGTGTCTGACCCGTCTGTAAGTCCATTCCCCACCAGAACTGACATGGTTAACAATCCTCCAGCTAATCTTGCTAATTTTCCTTGACTATGCGAAAGCCGGGCCTCTGATCGAAACGCGTATTAGCTTGTTAGATTGAAGACGCATCTCTCTAAGTGGGGAAATCTAATTGAGGGTTTTGTGAGAAAACAATTTTCCACACCGCTTTCAAGTCGTCTTTATTTTTTTTTAATCTCCTGAGCTCCAGTCCATGTAGCCTAATTTATTTTTCTAATTTTGTTCTCTTTGTACTTTTGTCCATCCTTCTGCTCATTTCACGTACATCTTTTCTCGACTGAGTTTACCAACACAGATTAATGTGTTTTTTTTTTATTTTTTATTTTTTATTTGCACGTCTATAACAAGACCAGCACACGTGTTTCTGATGAGCATCTTCATTGGTTTTCATCTCTCTTATCAGCTTTCCACCAGACCAGGATGGAAAATAATGAATTTTTTCCTTTAGCTTCCCTTCTTTCGTCACGCTGCATCGGTCTGCCATTGTGCATCTTTCCGTCCCCCTTTTTGGGTTTTACTCTCACGCTGCCTCCCTCCCTCCCTCCCTCCTGCTCTCCATCTCATTCTTCAACTGTCTTCTGTAGAGAAGAGAGGAGATGGTGACTTTTAATTTACATAAAGAGATTTAGCGGCGGTGTAATTCCCAGCACCGTGCGCTTTCTCATGCTTACTTTCTGTCCTGAAAACTCGGTGCCGGAGGAGCTCCCCAGAGGAGGCCGGCGGGGGAAACTTAGATACATTCATGAATATTTGCACCTCTTTAAGCTTGGTTGACTCCTTCCTGTGGGATTCACGGTGCACCGATGCCTCGTGGGCCACTCAAAAACAAGTTTGTGCAGAAAACTCAGTGGCGACTGGTTGACAGCCATGGTGAATGGTGTTTTTGAAAATTGTGGAGCGTCACGGCTGATGATCAGACAGAAAGAAACAGAAATGTTTTCTGTTCTTCAGTACTGAGACAAAGACTGATGGGAATGACTAGCTAACCTGTGCTGCCCACATTAAAATGCATCACTTTCTATTGATCCTCTTGAAATTCACCAGACGATTCGACGGAGCGTTTAATCACAGACAAATCCTGCTCAGTCTGAGGATGTGACTGGCTTCAGAGTTTTCTCAAGTGAGTCACTTTGGGAATTTAAACTTTGACTTGTCTGCAAGTCTCTGCAGTGTGTTTGAACTGAAGGTCGCCGTCCAGTCAGTGCGGTTAACCACCGACTCGGTTTTACTTCCTGGTTTTGGCGCAGACAATCGGCGCTTATCTTTCCCCTGATCTCACTCCTTGTTTCCTGCCTCTGCTGAAAGAAAGAAAGAAAAAAAACTTAAAACAACTCTGCTGCAGCGGTCAACACTCCCTTGTTCGATTGGCTTTTTCTATGTGAGGTTAACTGATTTATGATTGCGAAAGCGCAAAGTTTCTTGTCTGCGACAAACTAAACATACAACATGACAAATATAGAAGGAAAAAAAAAACAGTGTATGATTTATTTGGTCATGCTGGCGTCCACTGGGACTCATGAAAAACTAAAACATCTGATCAAAATCTCAACCATGGTCACAATTTGAAAAGCTGTTTCTCAACAAGGTTGTAAGTTGAAAAGATCTATTAAAAATCTATTAAAATCAGCATTTAAACTCAAGCTAAGTTGAAAATTAAAATCATGGCCCCAGAAAACACTAATAAGTATCAGGTGTCAGTACTGAATAGCTCCACCTCTCTTGCTAATCACTTTGAAAACCCTAACCCTGATCTCGAATTAATCATTTTTCCCCTCTCAAGATGAAACCGTTTTTTTCTAAACAGTTCAGTTATTTAATGTATTGTGTGGTTAATAAACCCCTGGTGACACGCTTAGCTTCAATCATCAGATTCAGTCGGGTGTTGCAAAGTGTGAGGATGGGCTTGTCATAAAATGCACCACTGGTCTTGCCGTACCCCAAGGTTGAACTTTTGCTCTCTGCAGAATGAACCCGAGCACATGTGACTCCCAGTTCGGGTCTGGAGTCATTCTTTCTCTGCTTTTTAATGTGGAGAAGTTTTTAAAATGACGATCTGCTGCCCTTTGACTGCTTTCACACCTGAATGATGTTGACTAGTTGTCACTACGGTGACGGTACCTGAACCATTACGCCTTTAATAATCATTTCAATGTGACTAAAATATTATCTGTCGCACCGTAAATGGAGAATCCTTCAGAAATAGTGAAATCGTTTTGTCGGTGTCGCTTCACGGGTTCGGTCTTGTGGAGACCGTATTTTATTTGAGGAGATGGTTTTGTGCTTTGACTTTCATCCTTTGTCAGACAAGATCATCTGAGCTCACACTGAATGAACTTCAGACTCTGGTCGTCTTTTTACAGCTTAGCTCATCGTACAGCTTCCAAAAGACAGTGAGGCCATGCATCCGGTGCATAATGAAGTGACGTGAATGTCACCTTGCTTAAAAGAACTGAATTTGGAGTTTAAAGATATCCTTGATGTCCTAGTTTGGACACTAAATTTCTATATTGAGTGGAGGGTCTTTCACGTCGAGACTCTTACAAACCCTCCTTTTACTTCGATCAGTAAAGATGCCGCTGCCTTTTCACACTTTCAACCTCGAGAAGGAGAAACCGATCGCTTCGGTTTCTGCAACGGGACTCAAACTTTGAACAGTCGGGAGGTTTTGTGTGTTTGTGGTAAATGGGTCATTACAGTGGCAGGAACGGCTTCCCGGGGACATCTGCTACCCCTGCCCCACATTCACATCAAGTGCAAGACCTTAAAAGAAAGGTCAGTTAAATCAGGTGTACTATTTATTTGTCAGTAAACGGTTTGGGCGCGCGCACACACTCGATCACACAAAGGTCAGCTGCTCCCCGGGGCTCCTCTGACTGCAGCTGTGATCAACCGGCTGCACCTTATGACCAACCCAACATGCGGCCTCTGCCACATGTTTTCCTTCTCCTTTAATCTTCCCTCTCATTCCCAAATCTCGTCGCTATCTGCAAATTACAGGTGCAGGTCAGACTTAACTATACAACGTTATTTATGCTTACTTGTGATGGGCTGCATTGAAAATGTGGATGTTATCCGACATGATTAACGCATTAATCAACTGTGGACCCCCTTTTGAAAAATGCTGCCCCCAATCGTGGTCCATTCATGCAAAGGTTTACAGAGATATCTAATCAAAATTTTACTATGAATCCCAATAAAAAATGAAACGGTTTTATGTTTCCGTTTCTGAATCTATTTCCGTCTTCCTAAACTCCCAAAACAAAAATCTTTCTCGATCCCCAACATCCAGCTAATATATTTATGCTAGCTGTTACACTGATGTATACGATAAAATCAAATGAAGAGGCTTTCAGATGCTGTATCACATGTGGCAGTTCTACTTTGTCTAAAATGGCGAAACATGACAAAGAAGATGGACTTCATTTTGTCACCAAACTAAAATAAGATACAACACGTTTTGGACTTTTATTTACAAAACGTTTAATCTTCTGCTCGTCAGACATTTGCGATGCAAGGGGCAGAGAAGAGGTTTCACTGACACGACTCTGAAACAACTGATTGGCATGTGTGGTACCTGCCGGTTGTCATGGAAACTGTGTGACCTGAAGATGACCACGTTGTGCTGCAGGTTTCATAACGGTGAGCTTCAGAGATTTATTCAGCGAAAGTTGAATATGGATCCTCGTTCAGCCATGCGTTCAGCCACTTAGAGAAATTGGCCTTCAAGCTACATCACTACATACTGCAGGCAAACAAGAAGTCATGAATTATTGAAATGGTTCAACTTAGAAAAAGTCAAGTTTAAATAAGAAATAATGGTTCACGTTAGTTTTTTTTTTTTTTGGGAATTTTAGAGTTTCTTTTGCATGTGAGGCCATTCTGTTACTAAAGTTAATACCAAACCGGAGGCAAAAACTTGATTTCCCAAAAATGTTTCAGTGTGAGACCTATTAAACCTATTCGATTACCTCACACATCTGCAGCGGAGGAGCCAATAGCAGTGGAAGGACCGGGTATTTATAAAGTTGTGTGAAAGGTGTTGTGGTTGTGGCGGCCTCTTTTTTTTTTTTTAAATCTAATTCTCTCAGCTTTGTAGGAAGCACGGAGCCATCTGTAACAGCAGGTGACGAGCGCAGCTCCCAGCAGAGTGGAGTCAGTCTGGCATATTTAAGGAAATGAACGCTCTAATGGAGCGAGCTGCTCGGCTAAATTTAATTAAGGTGAGAATTGCTCCGGGCAGATTTACTCAACGCATTTGGGCAAATATTTGCGGAAGCATTTATGAATCAGGCCGTGCGATGTTTGGTTCGGCCTATCATAAAGAAATATTCTGCCAGTCTTTCTGTGTGAGGCAAATGTTGAGCAGCAGATTAGAACTGGCACAAAGTTACTTTGGGTTTCTGCAGCCTGTGCTGCCTCACTTTAAATGTCGGTTTCTAACATCCATGAGGCACAAACAATGAGTCCACTGGCTGAGCAAGACTGTTTAAGCCATGCATAATGCTTATTAGGTTGAAAGGTAAAGAAATTTGTGTGAAGTCTATAATTTCTCTCTTGCAAATTTTATTAGCAGTTTATTTACTTTGAGAGTTTGGGAGACAGAGTTGAGGAGACTACCTGCAGCCCAACAGAACACTTTCAGGACCAAATCTTTTTATAATTCCAGCACACCATCAATTTACGACGGGAAATCACTGCTGTGTGTTGAAGCCTTGGAAGAGCCCGTCCACATAGCCCGGAAAAGGTGGCCCAGATTATATTTATCCACTGCATGTTCTATAGAATTGACAGAACAAGGATATCTGCATGGGATAAATTACCTCCACTGAAATGCTGACGATATGTATTCATTTAAACCAAAACGACAAACATAAATACTGTGCCTGGTAACAAAAAATGAGTAAAACTGAACATTAACAGTCACCAGAGACCAAAAATCCACCACAGATCCAAAAAGCAAGAAATGTCCTGTGCAGGATGAGTGAAATTTTATTTTTGCGATGCTTATTTGGGATTTTTGTAGCTCAGACCCACAGAGTACAAATAAAATGATAATAAAATCTGACTGCTAGCTGGGAATGCAGCTGACATAAAATCACACATGGTGCCCTGTGATGAGTAGCAGAAGTTGAGTCAGAGACTCCTAAGCTGCTCCTTTGAAAGTGTTTTTAAGCGAAGCCGCACTACTTCGACCTGTCTTTCATTATTTCAGGGAGTCAAGGCCGGTTACCCTTAAAAGAAATCCTTCAATTTAAAGAAATCAAGCGCATAGCCTGAAATCCACTGATCGAGCTGTAAAACCGAGGCTAACCAACAAAGCCTGTTGAGTAGCTGTGATGAATGATAGAACATTTTCCAAAGTGGACAGGTTTGTGTAAGTAAAGAGGTTGAGAGGCTTTTCAGGTTATGTAATGGAGACGATCATCTTTTTCTCCATAAAGTTCACCACCAAGGCACTTGGACGAGTTACACAAAGTGGTAGAAAACATGCTAATGGCTACTTAAATGTAAATCTCTTCCTCTGATCATATTGTGCGACCAAGGCCAATCCACAAACACTCAGAGGCTTGAATGTACTCCAGTCATCGATCCCATTTCTGCTGGTACATCCATAATCTGAAAATGGAGATTTAAAGCTAATCCATACAAAGCACTACTGACTATGAAGCTTTAAGCAGCTCTAATATGCTGCTTTGAATGAGGAAGACATATCTGGTGCCAACCAAACTTTTATTACCTTTCAGGACAACTATTAACTCCCATCTGCTTCTCCCTCATTCTTTTGGGAGTCTGTAATGACTTGTGTGTGTGTGTGTGTGTGTGTGTGTGTGAGTGAAGTGGACAAATGCAAACAGGAACACAGGAGCAAAAGCAGAAACAAATGGGGACAAGAAAAGTGGAGAATAACGAGAGGAACCAGCAAGGAGTGACTGAAAAAGAGTGAATGCTGGAACAATAGACTGCGTCTGATTGGCTAAGAGGTTTAAACAGCGGAACTAGGAAAACAATAATAACACCTGGAGTAAATAATGGGCATAATCTAACTAAACTAAGAGCAAACTTACCGAAGTAAAACAGAACAAGGCATATCTAATCACAATAAGAAACTATGGAACAACAAATGAACAAAACTACAAGCCCAGAAAAACTCAAAGCAACCCAAGAGTCTGACAGAATCAACATATTACTGATGCTATGGATTGACTCACAATTTATGAAAAATAAACATTAAATGAAAATTCTCATTAAACAGCAAATTAGAACTTTATTTACTTTTTTGAAAGGTGTTTTTGGTGATTTTGAGCACAAAACTGAACGTTATAACAGTATACAGTAAGAGGAAAATATCAAATGTCTGATCTGGAGCCTGTCAAAACATGCCATGGAGCCGCTGCACGTTCAGCGTAAACTGCATAAAGGAAAGAAAAGAACAGGAAGGCAAAGAGTTAAAGAAAGAAGTGTGAGAGGATAAGTCGGAACGGCATGACGCAACAAGTTCACATCCTTACCAACTCAAACTAATCAGTGCCTCTCTCACGCACACGTGGGCTTAACGATGTTTTCGTTTATTTTGGAGCGCCTTAAGATTTCTTCTTGTTGATGAGATTAAAGACATTCCCCAGGTTTGATTCCTGTGCATTTTTTCTTCTTTCATTTGTTTTCTTCTTAGAAACAAATGGGGAGATTTATTTCCCCCTCCCACCACCATCATTATCATCATCATCATCATCATCATCATGCAGTAGCAACCTGTTTAAATTTGTCATGACATTACGAAAACTCATAAAAAACAATTACAGATTACATAAGACCACATGGCGGCTTGCCCACATAAACAAGCGGTCTGATGTCGACTCAAATCAACCCGGTAGTCAGTCGCCGTGGTGATCCCTGATTTACAGCTGGGAAAATATTACAAATGAACATTACAAGTGGATATATTTCCAATCAGATTAACAGCATGAGATTCACACCAGAGGTCAGAGGAAACCTTTAAACAACTTAGTCCGTGAAATGGGTTGGGTATAATAAACTGAAATGGTCATGAAATGCACACAGGACCAAATTGTAAATAAAAAAAAAAGTATTAAAAAAAAAAAAACTGAAGATACAATGGGGAGAATGGGACATGAAGGAAACCTTATAGGAGAGAGATATGAAGAATAAAGGATGTAACCTGCTAAGATGTTAAACCCTGAAGAGCTCAAACATTGAGATGGAAGAGACACAGCAAACAGAAGAGCTAATCACTGGTGACTCGGTGCAGCTGGAGAAGGAAGCAGGCAGAGGCAAGTGGGGGAAATGAGAAACATCTGGGGAGGGAAGCAGAACGGCAGGCTGAGGGAAAGGTCAAAGATGAACAAAGCAGAAAAGAATAGAGGAGGGCAGGGGAAATCCCTGGAACAGGCATAAACAGAAAGTAATCCAAGGCAGAAATGAGGGGAATAAATGAACTCAAAGATTACTTTTATTTGTCAGCGGGATGCAAGCTGTATTGTTTATACGCAAGGAGTGGAGACGTGACTGCAGCTTGGAATGAAAGAGGACCGGAAAGGACGTATGGAGGGACAGCAGAGACAAGTGATGCGACGACAGACAGGATTAGCGACGGCCTCACCGGAGGCTGAATAAATGAGAGATAAAGGGAGAGTGAAGGAAACAGAAAGGAGGTTGAAACCTGCGGTGGCAGTATCGTGGTCGGAGAAAATAAACCTGGCTCACTGTGCAGAGACCTGCAAGTTATCTGAATGATTGTTGCATTTTAAAATATGATAATGCTAGTTATGTGAAACGGCTACACGGTTTTGAAAGGCTGTACTTACTGTTGTTGTTATTATTATTATTATTTATTTAACAGTTCTCTTTGCAGCTGAATACCTAGCTGACAATATAAATCATAAACCCATGTCATGTAAACATAATTTTTCTTGTCTTTTAAATATTTTATTTTATTTATAGTTCAATTTCTGGTTAAAAAACTCATTTTAGACTTCTCCCCCTCTTGTTTTGCCCCCTTCCTCTCCCTTTCTTATCACATCACACCAAACAACTTAATGGTCTGGTGACCAGAGTTTTCCAAACCTAATAAGGCGACAGAGAAGACTGCAGCCAGAACTTGGTAACATTTCACATACTCTGCCTCCTTCATGAGAGTTTCTCTGCTATTTTTTATTCCTTTTGTTTTTTCTAACTTTTTATCACTTAGGATAGAAATTGAAAAGATTTATTGCAAACATTTGCATCGACCAAACTCTGCCGGACTCAGGCCGGCGGTGCTTCGGATGAAAATAACACTTCTCGATCATCTGTTCGCCCCGCTGTGATAAACTGAGTTCACGAGAAACCACCTGCCTCGGGTTCGTTGGAGCTGAAGGTCGCATCGGGGGCCGCTGAAGTGGGTTGGCTGCTTTGGAAAAGATATCAGACTTTGTTGTGCAAGAAACTTAACTGTGGCAAAATAAAAAGAAAATAATTGAGGACTTGTGGGTTTTTTTTTCATTTAAAAAATGTATGGTAAGAGCAGTATTAAGAATATTTAAAAGTGCCAAGAAACTCAAAACATGCATTCAGTATGGAAAAGCCATTTGTTTTGTTCTTTTTGACAAGAGATTATTTATATTAGAGGATCATTTATATTAGAGTATAATGGAGGTATTTTCAGGATAATTTCACAAAGGTTTGGCCAACAGAGGTGGTGGCACTCAAGCTATCCATCACCTTGTAGTTTATTTTACATCCTGTGTTGAACAGGCTCCCTTTCATTTCTGTGATCTACGGCAGTTGGGACGACACTTTCATTTTCTCCTTTAAAAACAACCGGCTAAGTGGATATTCCCTAAGCTCCCCTTGGTTCGAGGCGTCAGTGGAGATTCGTCTCGACATGCCGTGTTGTTTGTTGCCGCTTGAGATCGAATCTTAGCAGGAGGGGAAAAAAAAGACAAGGATTAGGGACAACAACGGCGCGCAGTCAATTCAGTGACTGTGACAGATGGCTCTGGCGGGCCCACCAGTCAGATGAGCCAACACAGGTGTCGATTGTGTGGCGGTGTCAGGTTTCTCAGGTAACAGAATATGCTGATGAATTGTCCAGTTTTAGATTTTCTAAAATAGGAAATGTCCATTGGTGTCCAGAATTAATGTTGCAATTACCACTGGTTCACCAAAACTTTATTCCCTACATGGGTTTTTACACCGTTTCATTTTTCAGCAAACATGAATGGCAAATTACCAAACAGTTCCTGTCATCTGTGGTTTGGCAGTAGTTTGGGTGGCGTGACAGATGGAATAGCTTTTCGGCAGCTGGATCACTGGAGTAAACCCAAACCCTTGCATAATAAAATTAAACACAAATTGAATATGTGGAGAAAAGTGGGACTTTCAGCCTCTGCCTTTCACTGATGCAATTTTGTTTTTCCATGATAGGTGTTGCATCTACAAAGTGATGACAAGATAATTTACCAAACTGAAACAGATGTCGTCTTGACTGTAACTCTAACTACAGGCCTTATGCTGGCAGTCTGCATCCGCTGGAGTGACACATTTTGAACTCAGTCTGAATACAAAGTAGACGTGTCCTGAGACAGATCTGGGCCAGCAGTCTGAAAAAAGCCCTTGTCTTTTTTTTTTTTGCTAAGCAGATCCAGAATGAACCCCCCTCCCCCCCCCCAAAAAAAAAAAACAACAACAACAACAACAACGTATTGAATGAGTTCGTCTGCACAACAGGAAATTGAGGAAGTGTCAAATCATTCCTCATAGAAAACCCTGGCGAGAGCACACGCTGGGTAATGAAGAAGCTGATTTATGTCGGGTAATTGCCTCTCTGAGAAGTGACAGTCACGGGAGCGGCAGCAGATGAACCGCTTGAACAAAATGCTGCGCGTTACGGCATTAAGATAAAATCGATGAAACGGGAACAAGAGGAAAGGAGAAGAAAAGCTGCTGAGCGGCTTCTTTTACGCCAATATGGCTGTCTCAGCAGCGAGTCAGCGCACTCTCCTTAAATCATAGTAAGTTAAAAGCAACACGGGGATTTAGTCACCAACTGTTGCAGTGCCGATGGGCTGTGTGGATAACTTACAGCGTATCATGGGGAAGCTTTGGAGAGGAATGTGGAAAGAAATATGAAAGAAGGCGCAGCTGAGAAAAATGAGTATCAACAGAGATGAACAGTGTGTTTCATGGCGATTCAACGCCGCAAATTGGTGAAGCCGCAGGTAGTCCGGGGTTGACTCGTTTAATTCTGCTAACCATTTCATCTCCTCTCAACTGTCAGCAGCTACAGCGACACGCTTTGACAAAACTGGCTTGAGTCCATTTCAGCTTTTCATTCCCGTGTCTTCAACCCATCTCTCCAGCTCTCGACGCAGCCCTGCTGTCAAAAATGATGAAGCTTTGGCGAGACCGAGGCGGTTGCGTCCTTTCGACACAACACTCGGATCCCTGTTTGACCCTCTCAGTCGGCGGCTTTCATTCTCTGCCAGGTTCTCCTGTCGCCATCCGTGTTTAAGAAAAAGACAGACCAATTAGCTGGCACACAGGAAAACCTCAGAGCATGCTAATCGGGCCTGTAGCGTGCTTTCTGACCTCTTCGTTCTTTGCTCTGGTCCTGCCTTTGTGTGCGGCGCGAAGGGCCGAGGGACATCCTGTCACCGACTGAATAGTGGCTGTTCATCTCTGAGTACAGCTGTGCCCTCAGTAGCCTCTCAGTGTGACCCATATTCCTCCAGAAACAAGCCTGGAAACTTGTTAATGTGCTTTACAGAGTGGTCTTTCTTCCATCATCCGAGAACAAAGATATTCAGTTAAATGCAATAAGAAAAAAAAAAGAAAAAAAAAAAAGTAGGGTCAATATTTCACTTCTGAAAATTACTGATTGATTCAAATAGGAAGTTCTTGTTTTGATCAAATTATTGTCTTCCTTTAATTGTGTTTTTATACAGCTACTAAAGATGAAAAGAAGGGCCTAAAGACATAATAACCCTTTTAGTAAAAAAATATATATATATATAACGAATTGCAATGTTTTTTTTTTTTTTTGCTTAAAGCATCAATAAACACAAAAAATAAGTTACAAAAACAAACCTTATCAATGCGCAATACTTTGATTACATGGAAAAGGTTAATAGTTCCCGGGTTTGGTTTTCACAACAGCCGAATGTAAGCTGTCTGAGAGCATCAGAAGTCAAATTTTATAAAAACAAACAAAAAAAAAATGAAACAAAATAATAACCCCAAAGGCTTCAAGGGACAGATAAAGGTCAAGAAGTTACAAAGAAGTTTCAAAAAGAAAACACAGAGGTTGAATTCAAGTCAGTTCAGTTTATTTATAAAGAGCCGACTCAGAATGGATGCGATCCTCAAGGCACTCGACGATGCGTTTAGGTTCAATTCATATCCACAAATACACAACCGCTAACACCATCAAATCATCAAACCATCAGGCTGATTCAGAGTGAGTTGGGAAAATTTGCAGGGTTTTTTTTTTTTTCAAAGTTTGTTCACCTTCCTTTCTGAGGAAACCCAGCAGTTTGTATAAAGTCGCTTATTTTGGAGTTATTCCTGTTACTGACTAACCATGCAGTTTGCTGACTGCATCGTCCTTACGCAGTGGACTTCAAATGTCTGTTTGTTGGTTCCACAAAGGCGTGTAAAGCAAAAACAATTTGCAGTGTTGAACAATTCAAAACGTTGAAAATCCAGACAGAAAAACCGGGGAAATGAATATTATAATTATATATATATATATATATATATATATATATATATATATATATATATATATATATATATATATATATATATATATATATATATATATATATATATATATATATATATATATATATATATATATAGTTTTTTACAGCTTTTTACAGAGTGCTGCAAACTGCTCTGCCGGAATGAAGTCCTCAACGGCTTTGGATCGACTCGAGCCGAGAAGAACCCATTAAAATAACCGAATCCCGGCTCCTTTTGTCCGCAGCAGCAGCAGCACAGCAAGCTGGCTGGCATTAAATCCCACCCGCCTGATCAATATTTCCCCTGTTCCGACAGGAAATGCGATTAGCCTGACTCGCTGCGGCTCTCCTGCTTCTTGTTCCATTAAACCCGGGGAAAACGCTCGCAAACGCTTTACTGTAAGTAAACACTTATTGCAATTGCACACACCTGGATGGATACAGTTCTGCATACATACACATACACGCACACGCACGCATACCGACATACAGTCTCGTGGTAAACGGGATCTCTGGGCC
The DNA here is from genome assembly GCF_051168715.1 of Poecilia mexicana. NCBI lineage: Eukaryota > Metazoa > Chordata > Actinopteri > Cyprinodontiformes > Poeciliidae > Poecilia > Poecilia mexicana. The sequence goes on along the minus strand of NW_028263382.1, from coordinate 28,489,789 downwards.
TTGACTAAAGCAGCACTCAGGGAAAGACAAGTGGTGACTCAGCAGACAGATAGGAGCTGAAGCCAAGACGGGAGGGGAAGGCGGTACGCAGGAGTAATAACATTAAAATCTTGTAATAATAAAACTGTCAGAATGACCAACAGAGTTATTTGTTATTTAGATCAGAATCCCCCCCCCCCCACCCAGAAGTCTGTTTCTTTTTGCACGTTTGTGAAAACAGCAGGTGATGCATGCTTTCCCTCCAAAATGTTTGATTACCTGAATCTCAGAGGAAACAATGCCCCTTATTGCGTTTTCACAGCTTTCTTGTGCCACAGATGATTTAAAGACTCAGCATGCAGCTTCAACAGGTTCTTGTTGTTGTCGTTTCGTGCTCCTGTTTTCATTTTTGCGCTACGACCTTAATAATGAGGTTGGGACTCCTTATCTTTCTACTTAATGAAACACATTTCAGTCCAAACCCACAGATTAAAAATAGACTATTTTTCTCCCCCGAGAGGTAAATCCGTCAGATGACATTTACTGCGCTCTAAGCGACACTTGCGGCGGCCGAGCGTCGTCTGCGCGACTGATCGTTTTTCCCTTCTTGCTGCGCGACAACCGGGCTGGGAAGCTCAGAGCCCTCACAGGATAAAATTCCCGTGCAACAAATGACTTAGCTTGTTTGTTGTCATATATGAAAACCAGTCCGATTGGAAAAAGCAGCCGTGATCGGATCGGATGGGGGTTTGGGAGAATGGGGGAGTTCGCGTCGCGACGTGTTGCAGACACGAGGAGGTCGTCCATCATCGTTTGTTAGGCGGGCTGCGGGAGCTGACGTTATTGGATCAGAACTGCTTCATTACGCCTCCACAGGACATGTTCTCCCTCTAACGACAGAGAGATGGAGGGAAGTGAGAGGGAGGGGAGGGCAGACGGGCCAAAACACAAGAAAGGCCCCACGATGACAGGAGGAAAGGGAAACGAAACTGCTGGATGCAAAAGACGTGGGAAGGAATGTTTGGCAAAGGGGAGAACATGAATGTGATCTAATGAATGGAAGCAGCCTTCAGTGGTTTTAATTAGTTATTAATTAACTAGTTATGGAGCTTGTTATGGAGATGCAGTTCATCTTAAATACATTTGAAAAGTGGTTTGATTTTTATGATTCATGTTTTGAAAATTCACCATTTCTGTAGATTTAACACACACAGTTTGAATTTTAGAAGTTTTTTTTTTTTTTTTTTTGATTTGGGGCTTTTTCAGAAACACTCTTAGGCAGTTTTTTTTTTAAATTGGAATATTAAGAATAATAAATGTATTGTTTAAAATGCAAAACATCAGCCTACCTGAAAGTATGTACAGAGCATGCTCTGTACATACTTCTATTACAGTTCGCTAATTACAATGTAATTACCAAGTAAGTACTTAGTAAGTTATGGTGTAATACTATGCAATTAAAACAGTTTAACAATGCCTACGTTACCCAATGTTTACAAACTGCTTTGGCAGTAAATAACCAGAAATATTACGATATAATTAAAGAAGTAAGACACAGTGTATTGCTATGGAATTAAAACTCATTTTACAAGGTGGCTACAATCAAATTACTGTTTAACAATACCTAAGTTACCCCATGTTTACCAATGGCTTATGTGGTAAATTGTCACATATTCATTAAATTTGAACAGACAGGGAAAATGTTTAACTTCCGAGATGTTAAACAGTAATTACCATTTAACTCGGCTTGTACAGGTTTATGTTAACCCATCTATAAACTAGCAAATTCTTTATCGATGCACGTGCATCGATAAAGAATTAGAGAAACAGTGCAGTCAGCCAGTCATGTTTCTTAGATATTAACATGTGACACAGGCAGATCACATGTTTATGTTCACCTTGCTCATAAAGTAACACCAGTAATACTTGAATATTATCAAATAAAACACAACAAATTACCCAGAAAGTAAAGGGACACTGTACAGTTAAAAAAAGTCCATCTGTAAAATGCCTCAAGGACTCTGCTGTGATTTGGCGTTGCCTAAATAAGCCGAATCTATTTGACCTTGTGACCCAGTGACCTTGTGCAGGGCGTCAGAGACTGTTAGAAAACTCTAAACTCAGCTTTCCATCCAACGACTGTGTAGATATTAACGTCACTGAAAACCTTCAATTAGAAGTCCTATGATACCTTTAGATATTAAAACTTAATTGATGGGAGTGAGGAAATGAAAATACAACCATTACCATAAGACTCCACCTCAGTTACCAAAGGCAGTCCTTCCAAACTGCTCAGCCTCCATAAACATATTTCCACCAAGCCAGTAACTAAAGTTCAATGAAAAAAAAACTATTATCATTAAAAATTATTACAGAATCAAGTTTTTACAAACAAAGTTCACGTGAGTATTAACAGATGATCATAATTCAACTGTTGAGTTTGCTGTGGAAATTCTCAAAGCGGCAGTGCCATCTAGTGGCGCTACGTGGAGACGCATCTATTACCAACACGCCTGCCTACACATGAACCCGGTGAACCGACTGGACAAACCCAGGAAGCTTAACACAAATGTTTTGGATTATGGTTACCGAACCAATTCTATGATTAACGTGAGAAAAAACTGCAACACAAAGCATCTCTAATGGAAAACCAAGTTGTGCAAACCTAAATCCCAAAGCATGTAAGATCTGGTTGAAGCATGTTGAAATGTGTTTCCTTAACCAACTGGGTCCAAATTAGATCCCATCAAAAAGGCCCCGACACCCTGGTTCAGCTAAATGAGGCACATGTTTCTATCTCAATTAAAATCTGTGCTCCAAACGAGAAGCTTCGCCGGCCAAGACGGACTGATGCGTCATGCATGGAGTTATCTCAAATAGCATTTTAATGAACAACACAATCGGAGCGAGGCCTCCGAGGGCCCCGAGAAGATTAAAAACAAGTCTGCAACATATTAGGCTAATACAATTAAAAATCAATTACGCTCGTTATTTTCGCAAAAATAAATAAACAAAGAACTCCTGTGAAATGATGATCGTGCACCGCAGCACTTTTATTGGCTGCATCGATCACCATAAATGTTTCAGCAATAAAAGTCTTTTTTTTTTTTTTTTTAAATCACATCAGCATCGGTGCTGAATGATCAAAATGGTTTGTGTTAATCCACAATCCACGTGCATATATACCATATGTATACCACTGCTTACTGCTTATATATTCACCATAGTTATAGTTGTATATACTGTAGTCTGAATATTGCATCAATATTGTATTTTTAATAATGCTGCATCATATGTATATTACTGCTTGTACATTCACCACAATCATAGTTTGTAGGTATTTAGTCTGAACATTTGCACTAATACTGTATATTATAATACTGTATACTGTACTTGGGACATGTGCAATGACAATAAAGTTGAATCTAACTAATTTTCATTTAATATTAGTAAAAAAACCAAAACAAAAGCTGTTTGACCATCCGAAACTGAACTGTGACAAAAAAGGGGAGGTGGGGGGGGGACTGAGGAATTTTGTGAGGAACAAAATACCCAGCATAAAGTCAAAGTATGGCTAAGGCAGAAATTGGCATAACTATAATTGAGCTTTAGATTTCACAATTCTCTCATTTAAAAGTCTCTCGTTTAAAATGAATGAACCTCAGGTGTTGATTTTGCTGTTCTTTTATTAACAGAATAACATAAATAACATGAATATGATCGTAAAAAGCAGTGTAACATATTAAATGTACATAGAGTACAAATACTGTAAAGTTTAAAATGTACAAATTACGATATGTGAATATGCAGTTTTCTAAGCAAACATTTCTTTAAATCAATGTGTTTTAGTTTGAATATATGTATATATTTTTTTCAACTTATTTGGATTTTTACACATTCAATTTGAGGCAAGAAAATAATATAACTTAAACAAGCTTTTTAAAATGCGTAAATGCATGAAACTCTACTTGATTTAAACTTTATAAAGTTTAAATTTTCCACCAAAATTAAAAAAAAAAAAAGTTCCAATTAAATATCAATTTAATGACAAACTGCTACAAGCCAAGTTGATGAAATGACTCCAAAACAATTTGCATCAGTTGTAAATTTTATTACATTTTTCAAATTCATAACAGCAAGAATATATAGCAATACAGGCCCCATGAAAAAACAACAACAAAACAAACAGAAAAAAAACTTTTTCTCATAACACCACACAACCTGTAAAGTTGAAACATCACTCCAAAGGTTCTATTAAATACTCTACACTTCTTCTTGATTTAGTGCATGATGTCATCAGTAACACCAAGGCATACACGCTTTTCTGTCAACTCCAAAAAAAAAAGAGAAAAAAGAAAAAAGTACAGCGCCCCGCCCGTCTGTGAAGCTCCTTCCTTATTTCGTTCTGATGATTGAAGTTTTATGGCTTAAGACTGTTGCAACCTTTGCACATCGTTCCCTGTGAGCGCCTTTCCTTTCCCAAACGAGGCGGCCAGCATGCAAACGCAAAGCATTCCTCCAGGGGGCCTGGAACAGTAAAACAAGCAGAAACAAACTGCGGCAGAGGACAGGATACATCATCTTAGCACTACGAGCAGAAAGAACAAACATACAAATCATAAAAAGAAAAACAAAAAGTTTACATTATATCATAAATATAAGAACAGTGTGCTTGTGGAAGAGGAAGGACGACGCGAATGTTCAGAGCAAACGTTAAATATTCAAACGGAGCACGATTCAGTGTGCGTGGTTAACACTGATCAGTGTGACTTGCTTGACTTACCAGACCTTTTTTTTTGTTCTGGATTTGTAAATATATTTATTTTATAAGAAAGTAAAAAAACAAATCTTTTTGGAAAATTTAAAAGAGATCGACACTCGTCTTTTCAAACCGACTGCATGATAAATTTATGAACTACGGCTCGGTTTGGGCGCGAACATCAACACTGCAAACGTTCAACAGATTCCAGAAGATGAAACTTGTGGGAACAAGAAAGTCTGAGGTTTTGAGTAAAGCGGCTGCAGGGATGAGTCGTCTGTCATCTGGTGTTCAAGGTGAACGGAAGATGAGGGCAGATGCCTAAACGGATCACAGACTCACTCTGCGTTCTGTAAAGTCAGTAAAATTCCTGCAGAAATAGAAATTTTTATAACTTTTTTCTTTTCTTTTTGCATTTTTGTTACTGTGATACTGATATCTTTATTTTGTCTCGTTTGAGCTCGCAGAAGTCTACAAATTCAACTGTTCTGACTTAAATAGTAACAATTTACCCAAAGACGTACATCTGAGATGCACTTTCCGACAAAACGAGACACTTGGAGGTGGGATTTCACAAAACGTAAAGTGCGCATCTGTACACGGCGTTCTGCTGCAAGGATGTGTGGAATGTCAGGAGAACAACGTCCTGTCAAAAGGATCGGACTTGTTGACAAAAAAATAAGTAAAAAAAGTCCCTTTCTAATGGAAGTATATAGAATAGATAGATATCTTCTTTTTGGCAACACGTGAATCTGATGAAGCGAGGATCTGTACTTTAGACACTTTATAAGTTTTTTTTATTTGTTGCATCCTTTATTAGTGTCCTGCTTCCTGTTACTACATAAACTCCATACTAGACTATCCATCAAGTTTTTTTTTTTCCAAATTTCCTGGTCGGATTCCAGTTTGCTAGGTCTCAAAACTGTCCATTTTCTATGAAAATGTCCCTACTTGTGGGACAAATCGCCATATTACTTTTCACTCTCTGAGTCTATTTTCAGAAAGAGGACTTGCTAATGACATCGTCGTTCACAGCAGAAAAAAAAAACAAAAATGAAGAAACAAAACATTAGACCTCTAGAGCTAAAGTCGCTGCCCAGTTGTTCGCCACCATCAGGGCAAAAACAAAAATATTCAAATGACTGCATGACATGAAGAAATAACAAACAATTAAAAGTAGAAGTTAAAGGCATCGATTGGCAATTGAAGAAATAATTTGACATCAGTGTTTTAATGATGCAGTTCTCCGAAGCCGTTGCAAAAAAAAAAAAAAAAGTACAAATTATAAAATTTTCTTTGAAATGAACTAAGTTTAACCCGAGTTTAAACTTTTTGTGAACTGCCATCGGGGACAGAGTGCAAAGCAGAAAGTACCGATACATTATCATAAAATTTGCAGACTTGGGACATTTCTCGTTCATTTAATGGAGGAAAGCTTTTTTTTTGACCAGACCAGAAATCCTTGGTTTTATTTAATCCAAGGACGAAGCACAGACATAAAAAGGATAAAGAATCCATTTGCAATAATTATAAGGTATTTAGAATACGAGGAAAGCCTTACTGATAGACTCTGACGTCGCCCTGACATTTCTTGTTCAATCCGTTCCATCGACCACAAGCACAGCTGACACAAACGGAAACAAAAATTACTCTTATAGCTATGGTGTTTGTGTTGCATGTATTTTATCTCCCCAAGTGGTGAAACCTTAGTGAGTACAGTCTCTGAAAACCTTTTTTTTTTTTTTTAAATAAAACACTACTCTATGTTTTTGTATTTTATATATATATTTTACTCCATTACATTGATAGGATATTGTATACTGTAAATACATCTTTCTGTGTAAATGAGTTCTTAATCAATATTATTGTGTTGTGAAGTTTATTATTATCGTTTTTTTTTGTTTTTTTTTTCTCCGTCACTGTATTATATGTATTTCCGTTGACATGCATTCCACTCTGAGTAAAGGTAAAACAGACAGAACATGTTGTGGTAGGTGGGGCCTGGGATGGGGGCTGGGTGGAGGGGCGAGGGGGGCGGTCATGGCGCTGACTCGTCGATACAGACGGGTTAAGGGAAACCAGACGAACCCCCTCCCCCACCTCCGGACCCCCGTCAGGCTCTGACGTCGCAGGACGGCCGTGGACGCCTCCTTCCAGAAGTTTTATCGGGCAAACTACAAGCTGCTGACAAAAAAGAGGGAGCAACACTTGGCCTTTTATTTTATTTTATTTTTTTTTTTTATTATCATTATCAAGGTTTCCCCCAGAAAACATGGTGGTTGGGTGGCTTGGCAGTCGTTCATCCAGCCGCCCGTTCGTGTTTTTGAGTTAAAAATGTTTAAAGTTTGCAGGAAATTGGAAAAGATGACTTGATAATTATGTTATTGGATGATTGGAAGATTAATATCTGAACACCAACTACAAAGTCTTAAAAAAATGCAAACATTTAAAAAAAAAAACTTGAATAGATAAGCAATGCTAAGCCTGGTGGGGGCACAAGTAAAGCCCAGTGGCCCGCCAGGCCTGTAATACACTGGGGGAAACCCTGATTATTATTATTATTGTTATTTTTTCCAAAAAGAGGCAAGAGAGTGAGAACTCAGCGCCCTCTAAATGCAAGCGATTTTTGTTCAGCCTTTCAAAAAGAATCATTTTTTTTCTTTTTTGTTGTTTTTTTTGTTGTCCTAGCAAAATTCCCTGTCATCGTTTTTCTTTTTTATTCAAAATAAGATCTCAATATACACGATACTCTCTATTTTTATTTATTTACTTTTTTTTGACTATGTACAGAAGTGCAAAAAAGTCAACCTTTATTACCTCTTTATCGCCACGGTCCCCCCGACCTTCCCGTCTCCCTCCCCCCCGTTGTTTGCGGTTGGCAAAGTTGGAGACGAGCGCGTTGGACCGCCGCTCGCCAAGTTCACCTTCGCCCTGCCGGCTACGCCTGTAAAAGTGATTAAATATGCAGCTTGTTTTCCAACATGGCCCAATTTCCAGGGAGAGTAGAAATATTTAAACAATAGTTAATATTTGAAATGGATACAGTAGAAAATATCATCTTTACTCTAAACATCTATGAACTAGACTTTTCGATAACACCTTTTTTTTTCTTCTTTTTTTTAACGCTTATAGGACTAGGTACAAACCTTACAGTCGTTAAAATATTAGTCAGTTATTGATGAACGTTGCCACAGTGACAACTCAGCCTCTCTTGTTTCTATTGTGTCAACACTGTTATATACTCATATAAAACATCTTTGTTCAAAGAACACACACAACAACAAAAAAAAGTCGAGAGAAATGAACAAAAACTGCATACGCTTCGACAATACGCATAACGTAGAAAATATCGAGCTTACAATCGTAACCGTACTAAAAGAAACAAAAAAAAAAATAGAGACACTACGTGGAATTTTCGGGAAAAACTCTGGATAGGAGGACACACGCAGAAACACGCAGAAACACACACACACGCACACTGTACCTAATATACTCATTATTATAAAGATAAATATCATCAACAAAACTAAAAATTAAGAACTAATATCAAAGTATTTTCCAAACAACATGAGCACTCCTTGTCTCAGAAGGAGAGAGAGGGTTAGGAGAACACGAGCATGACAGCCACGTGGTGTTCTGTGTGTGTTGCATTATGGCGTGGATTAGGCAGCTGCATGGTTCAAAATGGCGTGTTGCATTGTGCTGACCCGATGGTACATTCTAAGGCTTTGGATGAGTAATACAATCAGGTTTCATTTTCTTGCCGCTTTTAAGCCGTCCTTGTCCGTCAATTAAAATATGCCTGAAGAACACCCAAACAACCACGAGAGAAACAAAACAAAACAAACAAGCAGTTTCAGAGATCTACTCTAAACACCCGAACCTTCTTTGGGCTGGGCGTCCTGATGAAGTCAGCCCGTCTAGTCTACTCATTACAACAGTGACACAAAAAGACTTTGGCTGACTATCCGGAAAAACAGTTCTCAGGTATTAAAAAAAAAAACACTTTTAAATATGTCGGACCATATATATACACGCGCGCACTACACCGACTTTTCTTCTACGCTCTGTCTTAGAATATGCATAACCATGTATAAGAAAAACGACTTATGTTCTTTAGTTTTTTTTTCTTTTTGTTTTTTTTAAAGAAAACAAACATCATCAAACCTCCACCGGCAGACTCTTCTTTACAGATTTCCGTTTGGCCTCACAGCAGTTATTTCATTGTTTTCGTCTTTATCCCAGAGAGAGATTCTTTGGTCTCTCGCTCAGGCCTGCATGCAACTTGCGCTACCTTGAAAAAAGCATTATTATTCAACTGAACTTTTTCACATTTCGCTACACGACTACCACAAAAACTTCAGAGTGCTTAAATTAAATTTGCTCTGTCACGCACCAACACAAAGTAGCGCAGAAAAATTTGGCGTGTGTGTGAAGTCCAAAACTTTGACGACCTCGAGGTTTCTCCGGCGGCTTTCGGAAAGTCGCCTGCTTGCAAAATGTTGTATGAAGCGTTTGTGGCAGAACTCCCAACACTTCGTACAAACCTGAACACGCCGTCCCAACGATGAGACCATGATGCTGGCGGCACTTAGCGGGGAGGCTTTTCTCTAGTGGAACAGGAAGGCCAATCCGAGGTCACAAGAAAATGGATGAAAGTAAACAAGAAACCAGGAGAACGACTCAATTCGTGCGTTACGACGCCTTACATCTAAATCTAACTGAGAACATGAGGTTATTTCACAGTTGTGCCATTTTAGAGCAAAGAATTGGCAAAAGGTTTCAGTCTTTATATGCGCAACAAAACAACTGCAGAAAAAAAAAATGATGCGCTACTTTGTGTTGGTCTGTCACAAAAGAAGAATAAGCGACACATTTGAGTTTGTAGTTGCAGAGTGAAAAAATGTGAAAAACATGCTGGCACAGAAAGACAGATCGTTGTGGGTGCAGGTCCAACAGCTGACAGATATTAAAGAATATAGTAAAAACAAAAAATGTAAAAAAGTTTCAATCAGTAGAATATTCGGGGTGCAATAATCAGCGGCGCTTAGCGGGAATTCCAGCTAACGACAGGTCATGTGGCTGGACGCAACATGCTGTCCTGAAAAAAAAACAAAAAAACCCCCTAAAACAGACATGTATGAATTAAAGGGAATTGTTGAGTTTAAAACTTTGTAACACTGCTTGAGTACAATTCCTGTATATTTTGAGATGCATGGCACTTTACAGGGACTCCTGCAAGGTTAAAGACGTGTGCTTGAGAGATAAAAAGGTAGGCTACAAAGGTTTGCAAGACACATCACAGACATTCAGCTGCTTTCTTGCTCAGGAAAATTCCCTCATCACTGTTAGAAGAACAGAACCAGAGAAGAACAGAAAAAAAAATAAAGAAAATCATTGTGCATGCATATGTGGTTCAGTCAGATTATCTGTTCCTTTACCTTTAACTGAGATACAAGGTGCACCTTGGTGTAAACAAATGAACACATTGACATTCGAAAAACCAACAACCGATAAACAAAACAAGACAACGCAAGACGTGATTCTTGGTCAGCGGACGTACCGATTCAGTCCTGACGACTGCTCCCCCAACCCCACATGAACCTCGTGTCGACATTCAAAATGTGTCTGGTGAATAAAGGTTAGTCGCCTCTGCAAAACGAGAGGCAAGTCTTGAAATACAAATGACGCTCTTCTAATTCTTCTTCCGTTTTTTGTTTTTTTTTTTGTTTTCGTTTTTGTCTGTCGTTGTGTGAAACTGTGCATGAACTTCACATGAGAACCTCTCTAGCGAGTTGCTCCTTCTACGCTAACATGCAGATGTTATTCCAAACCGGCTCGGCTCTCGCTGTTACTTGTATGAAGGTTGACTGTTAATCTTGGACTTGACACCAGCACGCTCCACCTCCAGTTCCATCTGGACAGGTTAAAAGAAAAAAAAACAAAAAAACACAGACATTTAGATTAATATTAGTCTTCTTGTTATTATGTATTACTATACCTTTTGAATCTCTGCCTTTTTGAGCTGTGAATACTTTAACAGTCTCCATCTCTAGTCCTGTCAAAGTAAATTCCCACCCACACACGTAACATGTTCAGGTCTTAAAAACATGAGAAAAATATTATCTTAGCTATGCTAACACTGCATAACCCAAGATATTACAGTCTTTGGCATATGAATAGTCTCACTTTTTTTCTTCAAAACTTAAAATTTATTCATGAATTCATGAATTGTAACTATAAATGCTGTCAGACGTGTTCCAGCATGTTAGCATGTCTCTTTTTTTCCTCCTAGCATTAATTACATGTTTGTAATAACTTTGAGAGCTTGATTTACTTGTGTTCCCCAGGTCTGCGTCTGATTGGTGGCTCAGAGATGAGTGATTAAGAAGTTCATGTTTGAAAATGATAGATTGATCTGTTGCTGTGGAAAGTAACAGCGAGAGTTTCTCTTACTTTGTTTTGCCGAGGCTAGAGAGAACCATAACAGCTCCTGCTAACGTGAAGGCTATTATCATTTTGAAACTAGTGTTTTAGACTTTACTCATTTAAATCAACCCCTTAATTTGATGTGTGGACTAACGTTCTCTGTTCTCCAGAACATTTGATGCACGATTCCATTCTAATTACTTCCCATCAGTTTTTTTCCCCATCTTTTCATCTCAATTGAAGTTTTGATCATCTTTTGTTGATTCCAAATAAATCTTAAATCCCGAGAATCATAAAATTGCGTGGTTATTCTTTTCGTGTGACAGAAGGAGCTGAGGAGATCAGAGGATCTTATAAGGGTTTATCTCTAAACATCAAAGTGGTTAAATGTAGATTAACTCTGATTAATTATAAACAATACAAGTCTAGACGCAATATAGCAATGATGATTTTTTTTATAAGAAGAAAATTTGTTTGTGCAGTAATAAAAAAAGTCACTTTTTGTGAATCCTACACTGTTTAATTTCAAGTTAAAAAAACAACAAAAAAAACATCAGACACATTTCCAGAACAAAAATGAGTGCAATATTTTGCTAACTTTTTTTTAAAAAAGAAAAAGTTTTCCATAAATTTAAGTTCTGGAAGAAGTTGGATTGAAACCTGCTCTCTATTGGGAGGGATGTTTGTATTTTTGAACAGAATCCTGCTGAAGGACCCGATCAAAATCAGTTTTCCTGACAAGTGGCACCACGTTATTATTTCAAACCTGAGGTTTCACAAAGTTCCCAGAGCTTATAGAAGAGAAGCAGGCCGACTGCTTAAAGGTTTCTTCACCATAGTTGATGCAGTGGCGTTTGATCCAGTGGAGCACGGTGAGATCGCTAAAAGGCTAAACCCCACCCACGTCTTCAAGCTCTTTGTTTCTGTGGAGTAAAATTTATTTTCTTCAGCTTCTCAGAGAGCTGTCTGCCACGATGAACTTGCAGTGACCGGAATGAGAAAGCTTGAGAGCGATGGCACCAAATTTAACACACCTGCTCCCCATTCACTCCTGACACCTTTTAACGCAAACGAGTGACGTGACGGCGGGGAGAGAAAATGTCTAATTGGGCCCAGTTTGGGCATTTTCACTGTGTGCTCACTTTTGTCACTCATGATTTAGACCTTACAGGGCGTGGGCTGAGTTATTTTGAGGGAACTGAAAATTAACGCTGTTACACAAGCTGTAAACTCATTACATTGTACAAGTCATATTTTCACCATGAAATATGATAAAATATTTTATTTCCCACTTTTGTTAAATAGTCCAACCTGGATTTTGTTTGCCACAGAAAACCTAATTCTTTGCCTCATTTGACCAAATTATTCTCTCCCAGTTCCTTTACTACAGACAGACGCCGATAAGTGTGGACAACAATTTCTATCGTTTTCCTAAACATTTAACTCCAGTGAACCGTCTACGTTGCGTTGAAATGGTTTTTGACAGGAACTGTGCAAGACACTCCAACAGGAAGAAGTACATACTGTTCTGACAGAGACTCCTACATCTGGGTCACATACTTGTGACTAGTCAGATGGTCCGCAGATATTATTGGAATCTGACAGAGAGGGGAGAAGAGAAAACGGGAAGACAAGGAAAAACAGAGAGAGTTAGCGAATGGACCGAACAAAACGAGGACAAACAGCACTTCATGTGAAAGACGAGTAGAAACAAAACCACAGACAACTAGCAAAAGATCAGAGACGAGCCTTTGTTTTTTTCTTATTTATGAGGAAGCGCAACAGAATCACATCATTTAAAGGAAAACAGAAAAAGCCTGAGCCGATTTGAAAAACATAAGAAATAAAAGTAATAATGTGAAAGAAAGTGAGAGGAGGCAGGAAGAGGAGCAAACCTGGTTGGCTGTTGCTGTTGCAAAGGGAACACTTGTGGCAGGTGTGGTGGCTGCAGACACAGTGGCTGGAGAAGCACCGTGCATCATGGGTACTTAAAGGAAAGATCACACAGGCAAGATGAACCACACGAGATTTAAAGCTTTTCATGCTCTGTACCTCATTTTCATGTCTGTGTTCGGACTGCTAATAAACATGAGAGAAGTCTCCAGTTTTTTTTTGTTATTTTTTTTGCAAAGCAGCTGCAAGTCTTAAATTTCTCGTTTGGTGAGTGAATTTAAACATCTGCTACTGAGCTTAGCTTGGTCAGAAACACGGACTATAGATTGGCAAACAAAGGGTGAGAGGATGTTGTCCAAGTCACTTTATTCATGCATATTTCCACTCTCAGTCAGGCTGGAATCACAAACGGATCTTTTCATTAAATCCGTTAAAGTAAGCCCTCCATGGCTGCGCCGAGAACAACAATCTTCAGTGCAGACGTGCTGACTTAAGGAAAACTCAGCGTTTTTTTTGTTTTTTTTTTAAAGGGCAGTGAGGCGTGTAAAAATGAAGAATCAGAAAGATGCAACCTTTTCTTCTACTGCAGCATCCTGGCTGATCATCCAGACTGGCTATTCTGCTCCTTCTCCATCACATACTTTTGACATTTTAGTTATTTTGTTTTTTAACTGAATTTTTCTATTATTTGGAGCTATGTATCAATGTTTGCACCCACCTGGGACATTTTGGTAGAACTGATGGAGATGTAAAGTTGCTCTTTGTTATCCATGTGAGGTTGAAACTGTTATTTAAAATGCTAGATTTTTACTTCCTTTCTTTAATGTCAGCGTCTAAATAAGTTAATATATTAAGTTGCTAAAGATCTCACACGCACAGCAGGATATTGCCTCGGCTTCTACTCTGAATAATTAAAGAGCAGTCGCTGCAGAAAGATGAGAGAGGGAGATATATTGAATGCTGTTTAATTATGGCTCTCAAAATCGGATCAAATCTGCATTAGCAGTTACTGAGGTTTACAGAAACCGAAGATTTGAAGTCGTCCACAAATCTTTGAGCAGTGCGTCGCTGCAACCAGGTTCTCCTAAATGCTAGTGAGTTGCTATTTTACGTCTTGAACAACATAAAGTTCAAAACTTAGTATTTAGAATACACTAAAGTTCATCCAGCTGCTAAAATGTTAAGTGCCAAATAAAGAAATCTCAAATTATTGTTGTAGCAAATTTAGTTCCCTCTAATATTTCTGTTGCAAATACAAATTCTCTCATGTTTAAGTGGCTTTTTACAGCCTGACGGTAAAATGAAGTACTGCAGAGGTTAGAGCGCTTCAGATGGAGACATAATGCAGCAGGGGAATTAAAACTGCAACAAGCATTAGGTGACTCACAGAGCTAAAAAGAATAGAAATGTATTTCTTAAGGACGTACTGCAGCAGTACAGTAAAACTTCCAATTGATATATATATAAAAAAACCTAAACTTTAATTTACAGTTTTGCAATTCACGCCGAAGCTGCCGTAAAGAGACTGTAACGTCAGTCAAAGGTTTTGCAGGGTGAAGAATGTGCTCAAAATCACAGGATGACTTAAAAGTGACAGGAGAGACCACAAAGGACTCAAACATGATTAGTAAGGAAAGCTGGCACCTACCAACACTTGTTGCAGGTGTCATGCACAAAATCGAGCCTGCCCATCATGCATTGCAACAGGGATCGGAGTGAATGGGAGGGGAGTGTGGGGAGGGAGGGGAGAAGACATCAAAGAAAAAAATAAATAAATTTTAGAATCACACATCACCAGATTTGACCTGGACATGAACAAATCACACTCACGGTGGGTTAAACGGCCAGGCTGAATCGAATTGCTCCAGCCGACCATTGATACTGATTATCAGGAATAACAGCGTACATAACAGCCTGAATTTGCCGGTCCATTAAATTAAAATTAAATACTAGCAGTGGCCTCGTTTCACCAGCGGCCTCACAGCAACTGTTTGCACCATGAAATATTTGAGTGACCTCCTTTTTTGAATCCCCTAAGTGCGCTGTGGTGACCTGACAGCCCAGTGTGAGACATACGAGGAACTGCTGGGAATCGATGGCGAGCTATTCTTAGGCTGTCAGATGAGAACTCTGGCCACACTGTAAGATGACTCTGCAATGTCTAGAGATGTACTCTGCAACAAGGCTGTCCTTGTGTGTGCGTGTGTGTTTGATTATACCACACTCTTTAGGTGGAGGGTGCATCCTTCTTATTTTTGATGATCCAGTAAGATCCTGTCTGTCAAATGTCAACATCTGTTTAACTAAGCTAGAAGCCAATTAGGTGCCCTGATTGTCTGATCACTTGTTTTTTTTTTGTTTTGTTTTGTTTGCAACAGAAAGCAATTTGTAAAGAAGATGATACATCACTTGCTTGGTTTGGCCTAAAATAGCCTCCAGAGCAAATGTTTGTCAATCTGCCACAAAACTTAAATGCATGCTGTGTCTAAATATTGACTTGCAAAGGCATTCATACCCCTTGAACTTATTCTAATTTTCGCAACCGAGAACTGCATTTTGTCACTGAAACCTTTTCATTTTTATATCCCCACATCAGATCCACTGCTCCCAGTCGCACCTAATTCACAAATAGACTCGATCTCTATTTGATCTCAGAGGTTTGATGGAGAACATGAGTAAACAAGCAGCATCACTAAGGAAGGCACCAGGCAGGTCTTTGAACATCTAGCACTATTCAGTTAATTCCCCACAGAGAGACAATTAGTGTTATTTCTATTCTATTCTGTTTGATTACATTCTACTATCCCTCAACAAAACAAGAACGGCACAACTGCAAACCTACCAAGAGAAGACATGAATGTCCACCTAAATTGGACAGAGTGTGGCAATCAGTTAAATGACTCATGGAAACTGCAGGATCTATTGATCTATTAGTTTTACAATCCACAAATTCATTCACCAAAAGGCGTCAAGATGAAAAAAAAACACTGTTGAAATAAAGCCGTAAGAACTCCCAGCTTGTAAAACCATAGAAAACCGATGTCCTTCTGAGCTCTTCATTGATCGGGTAAAATACGGATATCGTCATGGTGACCTTTGCCGCATGTCTTTCCTTTCTCTTATTTTCCTACTTTTGTGTCATAGGACTTTCAAATAAAGGCCTCCAGAGCCAAAAAAAAAAAGAAAAAAAAAAAAGAAAAGAAAATTCCCAAAATGAAAACCTGTTGGAAGCAGAAAACCAGTCGGGGCTTTAGTGAAGGTTCACCTGCTGGCTGGAGATTGACCCAAAACAATGAAACGCTTTATACCAACACATATTTATTTATTTTCTATCGAATGGCTCAGGCCAAGTCCTGACTTGAACCTCACTGTTCATCTGTGCCACAACTTGAAAAATCAATGCTCTCTCTATTAAATCTGACTGAGCTCTGGATCCAAAAAGGTCAAATAGTTCCAGTCTGGCTTTTCACCTTTTTTTTTTACTCCATTTCCTCATTTTCATTCCACTTCACAACAATTCACTAGTTTGTGTTGGTCTTACAAATTGAGGTTTCTGAATATGACATGAATACATTTGAAAAAAAAAGTTCAAGGTGTGTGAATACGTGGCTAAAGCACCATATGCAGTAAAGATCATGCAAGTTGTTTAGCATGACACTGACACACACAAAAAACACACATTCAGCCATTCTTTAGTGATGCTAAAACATACATCCAGGAGTGATTGGGCAGCCTGCATTATGACAATATTTAAATATATATATATATATATAAAAAAACAAAACAAGGTCCTACCTGATGGTATGAAGGCAGCCTGCTGCTGAAACTGCATGTTGGCCAGGGCCTGTTGGTACTGGAAAACGCCAGCATTGAACATAGTGTTGGCACCGTTGGCTTTTTCAAGTGCAGGTCTCTTTGGTAAAGGAGGCAAGACGGGAGGGAGCCCCTGATCAGGGGGACGACACCAGAAGAAAGGGACGGGAGAGGAGAGAGGAAAACAAAGAGTGGCGACAGCGAGAGTCAGATGAGAGAGAAGAGAACTCCAATTAGAAAGCAAAGTTTTCACCTTGCTACAGATAATACAAATAAAACCAATTAGCAGCGGGCTGCATTAAAGTTAGAGCAGCACGTGATGTGGTGCTATCGAGCTAGATCAGCAACACTGGCAATAAACATAGCTACATGACTGGTACTAAACAGCTTCTAAAGGATAAGACATCACAATTTTATTAAAAAAATATATGGACAATGATAGTACAAGATCTAGTTCTCATCATCGGTCAGTGAAGAGAAATAAAATATTTAGCGTGGGGCATGTTAATATTGTTATGACATCTTTCTCAACAATTATTCATGCAAAATAAAAAATAACACCAACATGCAAAGACTACCAAGACACTAATAAAGACCGCAACTGAAGGCTCACCAAAAGGCGATGAACTAAATTCTGAGTTTTCATTTGTGAATCAAATAATTTCTGGTGTTTTGAACTTAATTTCTGGAGCGAGAAAGTTCTCTGTAAACAGAATCGAGGCGTCTCATGAGTTCATCGCCAATCGGCGCTCCCGCAGTTTCATCAGTCAATGACATGTGTAACACCATGGCGACATGCCAGGCTAAAAGGTGAAAGGTCATAGTACCAGGTCAAAAGTTGCGTCGAGGGGTCGCTTCAGCGATTTGACAGCCGACTGAGTCTTAATTAGCAGGCAGCGAGCGCGTGATGCGGCAATGGGCCAATGGGGTTCAAGCGCAATAACATAAACCAGCAAGCGAAAGGGCATCATGGGGATGAGGGGGGGCAGCAGTGCAGTGTGGGTCGGAAAACAAACAAACAAACAAACAAACAAAATAAACAAATCATTTGAATGCAATATACACCACTTACAAGACTACAGCATGCGCATAGGGTTACTGGAATGAACACACACCCGTTTACAGTTAGCGAGAAAATTCATGTTCGTCAATCGGAGCTGGAAAAAAGATATTCCTGTTCAGACAGGAGGATCAGCTGACCTTCTTATTTCAGTTCAATGAAGGGGAAAAGAAATACTACCAGTCACTATCAATGCAGGTTTAATCAGAACAATATTTCGATGATAGTATTTGAAGCTGAAGTTTATTGACTGGGCTTTCAGGAGACTAGAGTCGATATTTCTCTGCTTAAGCCGCAAAACCCATCAGTTATCCCTCAAAGCCGAGGCTTCCTGCTCTGATCGCTGCTCATTATTTTATATACGATGTAGCGGCATTAGGTTTAGACACGACTGTGGAAAGAAACTGTTGTATTTTATTCTGCTGAATGATAAACTCAGTACTTTATTTTTGTCTTATCGTCTCCTAACAGTGTTTCCTGTTACCCACAGAAGAGTTGTAGCTGAACACACTCTAGAAAAACACAACTTTTTTGTTTGTCTTTCACGTCTGCTTTCACAAAACCTGCAGAAAACCTTAAAATCAACAACTATGGCAGTTATTAAGTTTCCAATCATCCGTCCATCGTCAGTCAATGTGAGAGGTGAGAGGTCGAGTCAAACTCGGACAAGTCGTCATTCCATCTCAGGGTGCCGATATAAGTTTATTTTGATGCAGGACTTACTCTCATTTTGCATCATGGTTGTATTTTTCTAAATCTTTCAGTGTGAGATTTTTCATCTGTCTTTTATACATCTTTATGGGTGCCCATAAGAGTGGTTGGCGGCGTTCATTTTTAATTTACGGCCTTGTGACACATTATCTGCCAACGAGGTTCTTGTACCAATGACAATCTATTTGATCTTATGCTCTAATCTTAATTAGGTACTTCAATGTCTTATTTACTGCAACGTATTAAACCTTATTAAGCCACTGGAGGTTATTTACTGGCAACTTTAATCTGTGAGTTTTACATGGTTGGCCCTATTGGTGCTTTACATAACCTGCAGCCGCATTGGTGTCTGTGATTTTGAATTTTAAATGAAAGCTTCATAACATATATAACATGTATAACATTTATACAGTAAACAAGTTGTATTTATTTTTTCTTAATTGGTGTAAAAGTCTAAGTTTCCAAGGCACAGAATTTGGGGTTGTTACTATGTGTAATCGTCAAACTTCCAAGTAATAAAGTCTCTGAATATTTCACTCTTTCCCTAACAATCTATATACGAGTCTCACTTTCTACTCTTCTTTTTTCTTTCTTTCGATGATTAAACAGCAGTAAACACAATATGGTTTTTCTTTTAGGCATATGCAGGAACATCTCAGCACGAGAGCTAATCCTCCTCTCTGGATTTACCTGCACAATGTCATTACAGCACTGAGCTAAGCAAAACTTCATTGTGTGTCCCTAGAGGAAGCGATCTCTGCATTGCAGAAACTACACCAATTTGAGCAGTAGTCTCCACACAGTTGTCCTCTCAGCAAAAAAAAAATGTTAGCACAGGCTAACTATTGACTGTGAGCAGCAAAATACACGGCTAATGAAGCAGCAGAACAAGGGCGAGTGAAGAGAGGAGCAGAAGGCTCAGTCACATGCTAGCACAGTCAAGTAAGCATGTGTGTCTTTAATTGCATAGTGAGTTATAGTTGTACACTGCAGATATAATGGAGAATTTCATGCGTAGGACAGAAACATCTTCCTCTGCACATAACAGGTTCGTTGGCATGTTTTGATTGCTCCGAATCAGGAATGAGCTGGGAATAGCTCTCTGAATTTATCTCTTCCATGCATTGTCAGACAGATACCTACCAAGGCTGCGGCGGCCGCGGCCTGGTTGACTTGGTGCTGGGCGGCTTTGATTTTGGCCTGCAGGTGAGCCGGGGGGTGAAAGTACTTGCACTTCTCCCTCGAGCAGCGGCCCTTTATGTAGTCCATGCACACAGTGACTGTGTTGTCGTTTGTGTCAATCATAGTGCTGTCTGACGGATGGGCAAAGCGGCAATCGTTCTCCCCTCGAGTGCAGTTGCCTCGCTGGTATTCCCGGCAAACCTGGGCGACAAACAGAACAGGGAACATTTACACCGTCCTTAGACGTTAACATCGGGACGGGACAAGATGGAAGTGATTGAGCTGCTGCTCCGTTTACAGTGCCTTGCCAAAGGGTTCACGTTTGTTGTAAACAACAGGTGCTCTCACCTGTTGTTTACAGGTACTCAGTTGTGTTGTGGTGTGGACTTGATTGATGATTTGACCTAAACCACTTCCTCGTATGTCTGGCTGTATGTTTAGGGTCTTTGTCTTGTCTCAGGTCTTTCAAGTTCCGGTGGTCTTTTAAAAAAAAATCATTACTTCCCTCATCTTTACATGAACTTTTCCAGTGTACCTGTCCTTGCAGCAGAACAGCATGCCCACTAGGGGAGAGGCATGCTCAGGGATCAGAAAGTTACTTTTTAATTTGATCTGAACGGGGATCTCCTCCCACTCTGTAGTGTCCGTCCTACCAGATTCATTCAGAGCACAACAAACAGCTTTCCTGTCAACGGATAACTCTCCCACGTGAGCTGCACACTCCTCTGTAACAATGACTTCTTTGTTGCTTCCTGATTAGAAATGTCCTAGTTGACCTGCGAGTTTATGTGGACATCCGTTTCTCTGTGACTTTGGAGTCATCTCATATTCTGTGCCTTCTCAGATTGCAGATTAAACTGAGACGGATTTCTTTGTAATCTCTAACACTGCTTAGAGCTTCCTTACAACCTCAACCCTGATCTGTCTGGTGTGTTTTGTGATCTTTGTCATGCTAATTGTTCCCTAAATTTGTATAATCAAAAATTATAGAATGAACAGAGTTAAAAGAAAAACACTAAGTTGTAGTCTGTTACATGCAATTCCAATAAAATAAAATAAGAATTTGGTGGCAAAAGGACAAAATATGAAAAAAATTAGATGATCAATTTGACTTCAGAGCTTCACATGCCAGTAACCATCCAAACTTTGTGACAAACTTGTCCACTTCTGTTGATTGACATGCCGACTTGCATTTATTGAGCCTTTTTGTTGTTGTTCTCGTGATGGACAGAAGGGGGCAGCATCTCCACGACCTCGGAAGGAAGCTAAGGAGGGATGTAATTGCTTCAGTATGAAATTTACTGGCTTAAGTGAGGCCCATGGGAAATATGCGGCTGGTTAGGCTCTGGGGAGGCTTTAACTGACGCAATCACCTGAACACACATAATAAATAACACAGAGAGACGCACAAAACGTGGGCACACACACACACACACACACACGCACACAAAAAAACATTTTCTCCGGTGACTCAAAGCAATGATTGACCTTAAAGAAGCATGTCTCCACCTGGCTGTTTTTCTAAGCTGCGTTTTCACCATTAGCCCTAGCAGAGTGAACTATTTTCATGGCGGGTTGAACCAACCACCGTTTCTATGACGGCACAAGGCCTGTTTACACATCTGTTGTCTGGAAAACAACTCTGATGAGACAACCCCCGTTCACCAACACCGACTGACGTTGAAAACTGACATTACATCCGTCTTACTCCTCTTACCCTTGCTACACCTCCTTGTTTTGTTTTTTTCCTAAGTTTGTTTGTTGTTTTTTTAAGCGAGATCGCCTTGTTGTCGGGCTGATGTTGGCGGGGCAGGCAGGCAGGCGAGGGAGAACAGAAGATATTAGCAGGGCTGATGAATAAAGAGTAAGCGACTGACAGATGGCGAGTGAGGAGACAGAGGTGCCACCGAAAAAGATTAGAAGGCAAGAGACGACTAAACGATAACAGATTAGGCGTTCGGGGGCGGCAGGTGTGAGCCGGCGAGCGTCTCCTTACAGTTATGCATTAGCAGGAGTTAAATCAGTAAAACTAATTCACTCCACAAACACACAAAGGGGCCTTTAATCATATTTCTGGCCCCACGGTAGCTGTCCCTGTGGGACATTTGTGTCACCAGGGCTGCAGGTAAGGAACAAATGATTTAATGCACATGGAGATAATGATGTAGTGAAGCGGATTAGGAAGAGAAGTCTGAGAGACGACAAAGAAATATTTCTGGAGAAAACAGTCTGCAAGATTGTCTTCTAAAATTGGACCTTCTGCCAGCCACAATGAATTATCTACTGACTGGTATGAGAGGTTTTTTTTTTCCATTGGAATTTCTGGTATGTTTATTTTAGACGACACACTTTAGACTCTAAGTCAAGGCAGGCAAGTCTCTCTAAGATGTTTTTAAGAAATTCTGGTGCGAAAGTACAGAAACAGGCATGTTTTTTTCTTCTTCTTGTTTTTTTTTAAGTTAAATAAACAAGAATTATTGGCACTAGATTAAACTCATAAATACAGTGGAAAAGCTTGAATAAAGCCACATGATGGCCACAAACTTCAACACGTTTCTGTGGGTTTATCCTAATGGCACACAGCAGCACAAAACTGCAAAGTGGAAAAAATAAGTTTACCGTCATTTAAATGTGAAATTCTACCACTGTGTTTCATGGTTGGGAAAACTGGTTCAAAAATTGGTTTCCAAACTTTTTGTTAAAGATCCAAAAAGTTCCTCTGAGACAAACAGGTTCATTTTTTCCATGTCTCTTGCACTGCATGGAGAAAACTTTTAAACTCGTCTCCTGTCTTAAAACAATGGCTCATATTGACACTTTTTTTTTTTTGTGGATGACTCAACGAAATGTTTTCCTGTCAACAAATTCTCCCATCGCTGCTCTGTGCTATGTTCTTTGGTTAGCATGACGCTATTTATGCACTAATGCTCTCAAACGGATCTTTGTGTGATCTGATTTTTGCACAGCTGTTCTGAGAAATACTCAAAAGTAGATCCTGTTTACAAAATAGGTAACTTATTGAGGGATTTGATTGCATTGGATTTCATTTAGGGGTGTCAGAGTGAAGAGGACGGAACGAAAACGCATGCCACAATCCTCCAAATCAGTTTGCAAAAGAAAATGAAATCAAGTGCGGTAATTCCCTTCCAATTCACAAAACATTTAGCACTTTGTGTTGCATTTGGCTAAAAAAATTCAGATAAAATACATTTATGTGTTATGTGACAAAATGTAAAGATGTTTCAAGAGGCATTAACACTTTCCGTATTTTACCACTTTTGCCTGTGAGATACCAACGTCAAGAAAACAGTTGTAGACTCAAGTGACACCATTTTAGCCTGCAATCAAGCCTGACCACTCCTCTGTCCGTGACATCCAATCTGTGCCATTTCCTTTTCTCTTCTTGTTATCCTTGTCTGCGTTCACCTCCAACCCTCTGACGACCACAACAGGTCTGAGGATCGATTTCCGATCGCCCGCTCCATTTCTCTTTTCCCGTCATTGACCCAGTCCTCCATGTCACACGTCCCCCGCCCGTCCACCGCAATCCGGCGACTTGCTCGGCCCTTGTCGTACCCCCCTCCCCTGCCCCTGTTAATTACCCCGCCACCAAACATCACAAGTGCAAAATGCAAGCTTCCCGGCGTCCTCACACGCCTCCTGCCTGCCCTCCAACGATTTGGCCATTATTCCGCTGCGACTGTTTCCCCGAGTGCAGCTTACATAATGGATGAGATTGACTTGCCGTCCAATTAGCGAGCAAGGGGAGGGGCGGTCGTCAGGTTTCAAATGACTAATTGTTTTTCATCGAAGACGGGAAGTTTTATTTTTTTACACAGGAACACACCTTTTGTGCCGAACTACTTGAGATTTTGCCAAACACAGTCGTCTGCAGCCTGTTAATTGGAACACGTTTAATGTTTATTGAGAGATAATCTCATTAGTGTCGTCCCCCCCCCCCTTTTTGCTTAATTCTTGGCAGTGACTGAGTTATGATAATAAGGTGTAGTTACTGTGACAGAAACTGTATACAAGATGCATAATTAAAGCCTACAAACAAAAAACTGTTGAGGCAAGACTTTCCAACTCCTGCCTTTATTATTCAAAATAGGCGTCGGTTGACGTTTCAAAGCCTCGTCTGTTTTCGCAGCTTGGAAAAAAAGAGAGAGAGAAAAAAAAAATAAGATCCTTGGCGGGCGCGACGTTTACTGGAGCTTTGCTAATTTATTTCCTAATCTGGGGCTGATTTGGGACTGACAAAATAATAACGCTAATCCTTTTCATCTGTGTGATCAACAGCTTGAAATATCTGGGGTTTTTCTTTTGTTCTTTTCTTTTTGTCTTTCTCACCTCCAGTCTGTCTGTCCTCATGAGCTTCTGTGCGGCGGCGGCGGCAGCAGGTACTGGAACGCTGGGGTTGCTGGTGACCAGTACGGGCGCGCTTGGCAAGATGTCGGCGGGCATCAAGCCAGGTGACACGGGGCCAAGGTAGGGGTTAAACGCAGCGGCTGCTGCCGCTGCGGCGGCGTTGGCGTTCGTTGCAAGGCTGGGCGTGACTGAAAACATGGGCTGCACAGCACAAACACAGAAAAACAGATCAAATTAAGCAAAATCAACCAGAAACATACTTTCCAGATGTACAGTTTTAATAGACCTTAAACTTTAATCACGTTACGTCAACAGAATTTAATTTTATCTGATGGGTTAATACCAAGTAGCACTAATGTGAGCTGAATGGAATTTTTGAACCCCCCCCCCCCCCAAGTCTAAATTGGAAAAGTGTGCACATTTTAACCTCTAAACCTAAATAAAACACATGAACACCACTTGATTCCAGTTGCTGGTATCTGCATAAATTCATGTCACTATAAATCCAGATGTTCTGTGAAGGTCTCAGAGGTTTTTGTCAGAGGACATCAGTGAACAAAAAAGGCGTTATATTATGGAAACCAAGGAACACGGCAGCCAGGTGAGGGAGAAAGTTGTGACGAAGTTTCAAGTCGAGTCGGGTTGGAAGGCAAAAGCCCGAGCTTTGAACACATGCTGAAAATGGAAACGCTTCGGCTTTTAACCGATAAGGGGGGGGGGCTTTAATTAGATAGAAGAGGAAGAGGAGAAGCAGGAGAGAGGAAGAGGAACCACAAAACGACGTGTTGGGTACAGGTGCGGCGTACGGGATCGGGCTGGCATTACGGCTTTTCCTGCTACTGCATTAACCTCGTAAGATCAAAGCGTCGTGGTTCAAACCTCGACTCTGAGGCCACAAAATTATTAATTCCCCTTCAAACATATGTAATTCATTGTTTTGACAGATCTGCAAAGGAATTTCATCCAGAGTGAGTCTTCTGCACTTCTCACTTACCAGACAATTAAAACTGTTTTCAATCATTTTAATCATGTCCATAAATGTGCACAAGATTTAAAGTAAATAAAAAATACCTCTTTGATTACAAACATGAAGATTCACTCTGGATTAAATTAAATTAGCTGGATCTACCATGAGAAATTTAGGTACATATTTGAGATCAATTTGAATGTTTTCAGCAGTTAAAAAGCCTAGGTTTTGACTAGACCACTTTGGTATTTGGAAGTAAAGGTGCCATCGTTTTTAATTGTCATGTAGATGAAACACACGGCCGTTTCTTTTTGATGGGGGATTTTATGACATAAACAAGATTGTGCAGCTTTGGGGATTGTTTAGATTTTTATGAGCTGCTTGTTTTGTGGGCTAATTTTTGATTTTGTCATTAATTACGTACACACATAGGAGCTTTGTTTGTTCAAAAAACGTGGCACTTCCACACCGCTAATGAAGTTCTTTTGTTTTAAAATTATGCTTCCAATTTTGTCTCTTTTCATCTATTTGAACCATTGTTTCTATAACTTCAAAAATCCCATCTGCATATGTGAAAGGTGCTTCTACAAAGCACTGACCGATCAAGTCGAAAATACGTTGACCCAAACTTTTTTCTGATTTTTATTTGTATACATTTTTTGATCACCCAACGTTGCTTTCCTTCACTACTGTGTGTTTTATCTACAACGATGTCCCAACAACACTTAGTGACATTGGTGAAGATGCTTCAGACTGCGCGTACTACAACGTGAATAAATAAAATCTGCAAGCGTTTGACAAATAAAGCATGTGTTGCCATCTTATGTCTTTGATCACAGCTTTCGTGGACTAGAGTCACACACATCGCAGCAGCAGTAATGATGGAAGTCAAGCCGTGAATCCGCGTGATGTGGGAGAGGCGCTTCTCTGCTCTGCCTGTTTGTGCTGTACAGGAATTTACCCGAGAAAACATCCTCCTCACATCTCCTTTCTCCTCGCAATCTTCCAAAACGGAGGCCGACGCGTAAGCAAGCTGACACGGAGCACCGAAGGTTTTCCCCGCACGCTCTTGACCTCAGCCCCCGAACCGAGGACTGTCAGCTGGGAGGACACGGTGAGTAATAGGGGAGCAGAAGCAGCCAGAGCTGGACAGCTACATTCTTCCTCGAAGCCGCCTCACTGCTCTGCTTATTCTCAGGAAAGTAAGACACGATGTTTTGAAGCGTCTAATTCCTCCAGGTCCTCCCGCCGCTCAGGAATGCCTGAGGAGTCCAGATTTGGGTAGGTAGGACGTAGCTGAGATATCCACTGGAGGTATTTGCAGCTGGAGCGGTGGGGGAAAGACATGATGTCACTGCGAACGGCTCACAGTCATGAGATTTTAATAATGCAGTGATGTCACGCAGCAAGGAGCTGTGACCTCTCTTATGGCCTTTTTCGGAATGCCTCTTTATGTGATACCGCAGATTCTCTCTGGCCTAAAACCACTGAACTAAGCGAGGGGGAGAAGAGGGTGGTGCTGATGTAATGAATGTATTTTCTCATGAAATACTTTCTGATTGTATTCTCTGTTGGAACAGTAATGTGGTTATTTGCACTTTAAAACATTCAACCTTGGTACTATGGAGCCAAGCTGATTCTGTGTTGGAGTTAAGGAGAACTAACTGCATTCTCTGTCTGGAGCTTATTCAGTGTGACATTTTAATATATGGGTGATCATATTCTGTATTATAAAAAGGTGGAACGAAGCATCACTGTCAAAACAAATATATTTTGTTGCAAAAAAAAAAAGAAAAGAAAACATATTTTCAAACAGCTTTGGCCATTTGTAAAAACAGGCTAAAGTGAAGAGTTTTTTTGTTTTTTTTGCAAAGTGTCACACTTCACACGTCCAAATCCTCACTCTACATTTATCTGGTGCCAGTTAAAAAAAAAACACCCAAACATAACCAAGCCTCACTGTGGGAATTATCACAATTCAAGTAGTTTAAGTTATTAGTATTATTATTATTTGAAATTGCATTTAACCCACTTTTCATTTTCGAAGGAAAACATTTTGCCTGTGTTCTCATCCAGGAGAATTTGTTTCTGACTGAATGTGATTCTCATGCAGTCTGTCTTGTCACTATTTAACAAATCGGCACACATAATATTTTGAAATCTAGTTTCGCATTTGGTTGACAGCTGAAAAAAACATAATGTCAACGGAGCTAAGATATTGTTAGACAAATTAATTTCAGGTTTTGACAGCCAAAAACGTCAAACCTTGTTCAGATTTGGTAAAAAAAAAAAAAAAAAAACCCCACCAAGATTGAATTTAATTCCACTTTTTTCTGATTTTAAATCCTCCTAAAACGCATCTTATCTCAATAATCAGGTTTTAAGTAGGTAGTTTTGTCAGCTGGCTCAGGTTCGTCTGACTAGGAACGCTTCTAAAAAGTTGCATTAACGTTTGTGGTGATAACAATAACTCAAGAGATTACAGGTGGATTTAGTGCTGCCAATAAATGCCAATGAATGTAATGAGCAGAACCAGAGTCAGCCTCTTGAAATGTATGCTTCCCACTCACTCTGTTGGGTGACGCAGTAACACTGTATTCATTCAGTGTATTCATTCAGAGTCTTTTTTTTTCTTCTTCTTCTTCTTTTCCAGAGCCCATCAACAAAATCTGAGAAACAAAGGCTGAAGAATCCATTGCAAGACTTAAAGAAGGAGTGGATCATCTTGGAACTGCAAAGCCTTTTCTTTTCTTTTCTTTTTTTTTGTTTTGTTTATGTCATGGTGAGAAAGTGTTGGAAAGACAGCAGGAAGAAGACAGCCTGACAGGGAAGGACACAGCAGCAGAAGAAAAGCAGTAAGTGAAAGAGGCAGGAAGAGATAAAGGGACAGAGGAAAAAGGCGGGCAGGTAGGTAAAGTAAAGGTAATGGAATGTCAGCAGACCTTTAGACTTAGCCTACAAAGAAAAGTTAAAAAGAGAGCTTGTCGTGTGTAAAAGGAACAAAGGTGGACGCCCTTTTTCCCCCCAGACTTTAGATTTCCTCCTTCCCTCCTCCTTTTTCTTCTGAGTGCGCAGTTCGATTCTCTATCCCAGGATCTCTTGAACCGTTTTTTCTTTTCCTGTGCTCCCACAACCACCACTTGTCTCATCATCTGTGTCAAAAAAAAGTGCTTTCATTTTACTTGTGAAACTGTCCAGAGGGTGAGGTAATAGGGATCCATTACAACTGGCAGTGAGTGATGGGGCTCATAATACTTTTTATTAGACAGTTAGCATCGACAGATAGTTCATATTATGTTGTTACAGAGCCGCAGCAGCGTAGCGCTAATTCGTTTTGCTTGTTTGAGCAGCTCCTCGGTTCTTTTATCCCGCCGCACACCCGGCGCTTTTTAAAAAAAACGACCCGCTAGGGTCTAAATGTGAAGAAATGAAACGCTTTGCATCGCTCTCATGAACATGAACATATTTGCAAAAATAATTTGTATGAACTCTGGAGAAAAAAAAGGGTGATACTTTGTAAGGAAAGAGAGACTAAGTTACTTCTTGCTGTGGTGTTATGCAGTTTAAAAAAAAATCTTAGTCATCAACTAACCATCTGGAAGAGCAATGCTCTCTCCACACTCCCTCTGTGTGTCTCAAGTGGTCAAATGTTTCTGGAATATCACTCCCTTCAAGCACTCCACATGCTGAAGTGAGGCAGTCTTCACCAGTCCAAAGAGGTTAGTGGAGTATGGGCCTATGACATAATGATAATTATCTTGTGGAAGGGGATTTTATATGCCGTTTGTGTCATTTTTGTTGCACTGGCACATATATCTGATATAAGGGGTAACTCTAAATTGCTATGGTAAAATAATTTAAATGAATCTTATGCTTTTGAATCAACTCCAGTACAGTTCTTATTCGGCTACTTCACTTGCTGTGGAGCAAAACTGGCAAAAGCAAAAAAATTAAAATTTTAATTGTTTTGGAACTTTATCAAAAACTATTTTAAGTATGTTTTTGTAATTGTATTATTGCTGTATTTTTCTTTAATCTTGTAAGCTGTTTTATAATATTGCTTTATCTTAAATGCATCATTTTCTCCTTACAGCACAAAAAAAGTGACTTCGGATGGTTTCAGAGACCCTTTTTTATTTATTTTTTTATTTTTAGGAATTACTTATACACACACACACACACACACACACACACACACACACACACCTGAAAGATTCTGGTCATTGGTTGATTTAATGATCCTGTCACTTTGCTCATTAGTTAGATCAGTCATTAGTAGCTACAAATGTCAGTAAATGCTCTACATGCCTCAAAGAAAAAAGTAAAAAACAGAAATCCTGACTCTGTTATGCACTTATATATATATATAAAAAAAAAACACTTTTTAATTTGCAAATATTGAAGTCATGGAAACATGCTTGTTCTCACTACTGGTTGTAGCTGTGCTCCGGGGATCATGGCGTTGGCGAGCTGCATCTGTTGGGCCAACATGGCCATGTTTTTCTGCTGAATTAGGTTGTTCCTTCCGTTGATCTCCAGCTGTGTCTTTAGGTGCGGAGGAGGGTGCAGGTACTTGCAGTTCTCCCTGGAACAGCGTCCCTGGTTAGGTGGGAGAGAGAGGAACGAGGTATGAGAAAAAGAGGGAGGAGGAGGAGGGGCGAGGAGGATGAAGACAAATGTATGGCCGACTGGAAAAAACTCTGTCGTGTAATTGCGGCTAAATATCACAAGGAAAGACCCTTGACTCAAGCTGATGCAACACTTTAACAGAGATTTTAAGCTAAGTTATCATTAGGAAGCAAATCGGGGCTGTCTTCTTCATTTATATATATATATATATATATATATATATATATATATATATATATATATATATATATATAGCTTTTTTTTACTAAGATAACTGGCCTGAATTAGCTCTTTTTCTGTTTTGTCTATGAGAATAAAAAAGTGTCTTCGGGTGATTTCATAGATCCTTCTTGCTTATATTTTGTTTTTTTTTTGTTTTTTTTGCTGTAATAAGATGATTCAAAGCCAAACTAGACATAATGAAATATGCCAACATAGAAAAATCAGGTGATTTATTTTTTTTTTAATTAAGAGTTTTCAAAATTATCAATTGTTTTACTCTTTCAGCTTTCATCATTAGCTGAAATGGAGGGAAAATAGGTGGAGAGGTTCACATAGATAAATGTTAGAGATTTCTATTAAACATTTTTGCCTTTTCTTAAGTTGCAGCCAGAATTCTCAATCTGTTTTACTGATTTAATGTGATCAGAACAAAGTAACGAATAATTGTGAAGTGGAAAGAAAATGATACTTTGCTTTCTTTTTTTTTTTTTCACTACTAAAGAGACCTAAAAGCGTGCTGAGCGTTTAAATTCGGCCAATACTTTTTGGAATAGCGTTTAGGTGCAATTTCAGCTACAAGTCCATGGTAGTATTTTGCACATCAGTCACTGGAAAGCAGCTCAGGCTCAGTCAGACAGAGAGCATCCGTGAACAGCTATTTTCTGCTCTGGTTACATGTTCTCAGTCAGATTAGGTTCTGAGGATTATCTGACGCATGAATATGTTTGATTGAAATTATTACATTGGAGCTGTGTGAGTATGTTTAGCATTGTGGTCCTGCCCTGTACTTAGCTCCATCCATCTTCCCATCAACTCTCTGTTGTTGCTAAAGAAAGACATCCCTGTAGCATGGGATTGCTACTATTATGTTACACTGAAAAGACGCTCTGCTCAGGCTGATGAAGTCTTAGTTTTCCACCACAAAGCACTTTGTGTGCAGCCCAGAAAGTTTAACTTTCATTTCATGTGATCAAAACTCATTCCTCTAGATGTTTGATGTGTCCCCTACATTGAGTTATTGCAAATTTTAAATTGATGTCAAATAACTTTCAGGTTTTTGGTTTTCCACTTCTCCATAAAGACGAAGTCAGTGGTGAGTGCAACCTGTCAACAGATTGTCCCACCTAGACAACAGGCCACGTTTCCTCATTTAATTTAAAAACAAAAGTAAGGGAAGTTAATACAAAAGCATTCCTCACGGTTCAGATGTTTATAAGTAAACAGTTTTTGAAGTTTAAAGAAGAGGTGGTGGTGGTCCATAATGTATGGACTTAAAATTTGAAGGTAATATTGCGATAATGGTAAAAGACACAAAACAAAAACTATTTATTACTTCTCTTTTAGGCAACTGTATGGCGGTCGCAGTGTGACAACAATCATGGCCTCACAAACACAAACACTGCTCTTGGTAAACATTTGTAATATGCTTTTTTAGGACACTAGTCACATAATGAAGTGTGATACTGCACTTAGGCATTTATTAATATGAATAATAACTCATATTATTATTAATTATAATATTGTTCGGACAATCCTGGACAATTGTCGGGATTGTCCGTATTGTCAATTCCGACAATACGGATTTCAAACGTTGTCATGATAAATTTTTTTATCATGATGTTAAATCAGAATTCTTATCATAATAAGAAATGTATCATGATAAATGTCAAACGATGCAATAAATGCCCACCCCTACATTAAAAGCATTTCACCAAAAGTTAACCAGGCTGCCAAATGTTATGCACATCAAACAAAAGTTGTGTTTGTGGTTTGTGCTGAAAAATCTTTGTTTGTGCCTCCATAATTTTAAAGATAGGGTAAGTTTAAAAGAAAAAGAAATGTCTCCGGTGTATCGTTTTTCTTCTATTTAGGAAATATGTGCTACCTAAGTCGGTACCGATAACATACCAATAAAATGCCAATAAAATACACGAGTTTCTAATCGTAAAATGCGATGGGTAGAAGAATCAAACAGAGTAGAAAACACTGAAAGACAGCGAACCGCCACTTTGATTCAGTTCTGCCTCTTTGGCTTAAATCAAAAGAAAAAGTATTGTTGTAATATCGCGTCCTAATCCCCCTTTACTTTACCGCCCTTGAGACTGCTGGATGTGTAGCAAAAGCTCCATAAGCGACTATTGATTGCCTCCTGAATTAACCAAATGAGTTATGTGTCAATATTTGAGATCATTGAGGAAAAGAACAGGCTGGAGAACTGATGGAGGATCGATACATGATTGAAGCCTTCTGCGAGAGTGGCAAACACAAGCACACATAACAGAGGTCTAATATTATTCCAGAGTCTATAGACAGAGCAGTGTGTGTGTGTGTGTGTGGGGGGGGGGTGTGCGTGTGTCTGGGTGCTTGCTGCTGTGGGTGATTATATTCATCCAGCAGCCTAAGGGGACAAGGAGAGAGTGTAATTTACACTCTCATAATGCCGGCTCCTTCAAATACTCCCCCAGATAGCTGTAATATCTTAGATGTCTCCTCCTCTTTTTCTTTTCGTCTCTGTCTCTCTCTCTCTCTCTCGCTCTCTCTCTCTCTCTCTCATTGTTTCCATCTTTCTGGTTCAATCACTTCAATATTCTGAGCCCGGTGCTGATATTTACTCTCATCATGACTACAGAGCAGAGCAGCTGCAGTGCTGCTGTGATCTGTTCAGGTAAATGTGGAGAAGGCGCACAGCAGAAAGTCCCGCTGCTCTTCTCCTTTCTTCCCTCGGCTACCTCATCAGAATGCGTCGACTAGCCTCTCCTAGCATTACTGAATTTTTTTTCTCTTTTTTTTAAAAGTAAAAGTATTTCAAAGAAAGATCCAGGGGAGGAGTAGGAGAGGGGGGGGAGCGAGCCCTGACAACACTACAGTGCCACCTCTCATGGGGAATTATGAGCCCGCTGCTTTATCTTGGTGAGATTACCTGCTGCTCACTGCGACCAGCTGCAACACCTGCTTTTCACAGCCTAACACATCCACTCTTCCAGCTCCTCTTTTATTCCTGATGCTTCTCCTCTTTCTCACCCCCACCCCTCCTGTTTCATCTCACTCCATGTCTCCCTTATCTGCGCCTCAGATTTCCTCGCGCCGGCTGTTCTGCCTGGCGACAGACTTCGCATTGGAGAGCGACGGCGTGTTGGGGCGTGTTGGGGGGTACCTCCGACATTTCCATTGGCCGGCGCCGAGACGGGAACGGTACTCCGAGCCTGCCTCCTGGCCTCGAGGCACACATCATCAGAGCTCCGAGTCCGGTTCATCCCCGTGTGTTACTGTGACTATTGATCAGCGGGTAATTGGTTAATGTCTTTTGATTTTCAAAGTACATTCCCTCTGGCAGAATACACTTAAGCATGTCATCTCCTGGGTGTGTTTGTCGGCTGGTATCACTGTTACATAAAGTCTCAGCCATTAAGAGTTTAGCAGGTTTGAAACACTCATTTTATTTAAAGAATCATGATGAGAAATAACTACTCAGGACATGGTGAGCGACGAAGCTCACCAAAAATAAAATAAAAAATACATATAAGTACATATCTGTTTGTTCTTAAATAATAATTTGGGCATGTCCAAATCAAAAGGGAAAGTTTAAGTAAAGTGAATGTCATAAATCATAGCACTAAATAATGAAATTTGAAATTAATTGATCATTTTTATAGTTTCTTTGACACGGAGCACCGTCGCATATTTTAAACAGTAACTGTGGCTTGTAAAGTAAATTGCCCATCTTTCAGATCGAATGCTTTGACTGGAGGCCAGAACACATACATTCATGATGTGATCATTAAATGAGTTAAGCACATGTTTAAGAAAAGCTTTTGCTTTATGTCTTTGACACTTCTGGACTTCCATACTTAAAGGACAATCAAAGGTTCCTTTTTGTAAAGGGAGTTAAGGATGCAGATATTTAATGATAACGTGATCAACGTGAAGTGAAATTGTAATTGTTCTGATTAAATTAATAAATAAAATAAAAAAACAGTTTAATAAAATAAATAAGAATTGTTCTTCCTAAAAATATCTGCATGCAGCACATAATTCAGATATTTGTTTAATCGCAATCCGTTTGTAAAAATTGTTAAATAATTTTAAATGATGTTGAAGAGGTGCAGCTGCCTTTAAATTAAAAACTTAACGATGACAAAAGTATAATATCTGCACAAATACAGTTGTTAATCTACACTATCACAGCAGCTGACTCTTTAGCTCTTCTAAAAACAGTTTGAAAGGCTCCTTTAGTTTTAGATTTGAGGAAACATCATCCATCCATCCATCCATCCATCCATCCATCCATCCATCCATCCATCCATCCATCCATCCATCCATCCATCCATCCATCCATCCATCCATCCATCCATCCATCCATCCATCCATCCATCCATCCAGTTACAAAAAAACACACCCAGTTTCAAAACACAGATATTTTTCTTCCACACAATCCTCAGTTCATTCTGGGTGACCTCAGCCACTCTAAGGTCAGAAATTAAATTCCTGCAGGGCAAAGGTCAGCAACTCCAGTTCTCAAGTGCCACCATCCTGGATTTCTGCTCCAACACACCTGAATGAAAAGGCAAAATTCTCTACTTGGCATGTGTTGAAGAATAAGAATAAGTTATTAATCTGAAAACTATAATTAGGCTATTTCAATCAAGACATGTTAAGTTTTAAAACTAGCATATTCTAAATTTATTTTCTTAACAGATGTCAGCAGGTTTTGCAAAGGCCTGGTCGTTAACTATTCATTTGGTTCAGGTGTGTTGGAGCAGGGATGCAACTAAAACTGGAGGACAGGAGCTGCTGACCTCTGATCCTGGGGCCCTTTTCCAGTATAAAGCAGGAATCGTGGCCAGATACACCAACCACCTCAGCTGACTCTTTTCACTATAGAAGAGCAGTAGCTCCACTTGAAACTGAGGATTCACATCTACTTACCATATGTAAATGTTGGAAAGTTGGACCAATAAGTTGAGAATTTAAGGTTTTGCCTCATCTGTCTCTTTGCTGTTCAACAACTTTAACTTCTACAAAAAAAAAAAAATGTGTATAAGATTTGGATTTATGAAGCCACAAGATTTCCAGCCTTTCGAGCAGAGAATGATTTATTTATGATAAAATTTAACTTTTTGTCCGCTCAGTTTTACAGAACTTTTCCAGTCTTCTGGTCCCACTGGGCCGCTGAAGTTGTCCCAGTTGATGGCATAAAACATTAAAATAGGCATGTTGGTTTTAATAAATATATATACTTTTAAAATTTAAGTTAAAAACATTTTCAACTTGTTTTGATTTCTGTTATGTCTTGTCCTTTGGATACTTGACAGTCATTAGAAATGTATGAACAGCTCTGCTAAGCTACATTTCATGGTTTTCCTTGGTTTAACTTGGATTATTGCTTGAATTTGCAGCTCAGAAAATCTGGAATATTTGAATGCCCCTGCAGATTTAACTATCATTTGTGACTGTGCTGCTGTCTGAGCATGCAGTTATGGCAGATGGTAATGCCCAGGCATTTTCCTGTCCCTTCTCTGTCCTTTTCTCCCCCTGTTTAGACAGTGTCAGTGAAGGTTAATGGTGAACCTGTCTGATCCGAAGTCACTGTTCCTCTCAGGTTTGTTAGCTGCCAGACTTTACTTAAGCTGACTCCGTTCTGCCTTCAGCTGTCTGCCTGTTGTCCCGTGACACGCTAATGTGCCAACAGGCCACTTGCAACTGTCTTTCACACATTATCCCGACTGCTCTATCTCCTCGTCGTCTCGTCTTATCACGTTGCCTACTTTCTGTGTGTTTCCTGCTTCAGGTAGGGTCCCTGAAGATGGAGGGAAGCTAAATGAGCGAACTTGTGATTTTTTTTTTTTTTTTTTGAAGCTATTTCCTCATGTCCTTCACAATAAGGTGTTATCCTCCCAGAACAAGCAACACATGAGATTCAGGTCAAACAATTTAATTTAGAATTAATCTAAAAATGCATTTTTGATGCAATGAGACCTTAAACACTTTCTATAAGAGATTAATTTATTTACACTAATTCTTTGCTTAAGGATGAGCAGCGTTACTTTGCTTATTTAGTTGAAATGTCAGTAAAATAAAAGAACATTTGTAAAAAAATATGTCAAATATAGAAGAAAGAGGTTAAAAATGCAATTTTTATATCAAATTCCAATCTAGATGACCTGACAAATTTCTATTTTACTTCAAGGTTTAAAGTTTATCTCTTAATATTAAAAATAAATCTTGATTTTTCAGTAAAGAAGATGTAAAATTACGTCAATGGCATTAAAATTAACCAAGTGTCTCAATGTTAAGGTGTTCTTATAAGTATCTAGGTTCTTCTGAATGTCACCTGCATAATTGCTTTTGATTTTGGAAGTTTAGGAAAAAAGCATGTAGAAGGAGGACGTACAAATTAAAAAAAAAAAAAAAAAAAAAAAAAACGTCCAACCAGAACCAGAACAAGCAACTGAAAACAGTATCATGGTGCAGCCATTGTATAAACCCTCACGTTAATGTAAACACGCATCTAAACTGATGAGTGCTGAAGGGAATACTGAAGAACAAAGTCGACACTGTGACCCCTTTTTGCACTATATTATCCCCGCCTGAAAGACAAAGTATTTCTAAAATTACAATAAATGGAATTTTTACATCAGCGCTACATGAAATGACCGTGCAAATTGAAAGCGGGTACTCCAGTTAACACCACATTTCTACTCGCTGTCTGCAGTCTCCCTCAGCCCTACGGAGTGCAAGAAACCTGTTAACTTTGACAGCGCTATTTTAAAGTCCTATTATCCAATAAAACATCACCCTTGGTGAAGTTGCAATTACACGCAACAATCTGGTACAAGGTCTGCACGACAAAGGGTAAATGTTGTCATCTGACAGCGGGCTGGAGGCTATGTGCTCACGTTCATGTTCAAGTCATTTTATTGTAATAAGAAAGCTTGTTTGGGTTGATGTTGACGCCCAAATATTTCATGCTCTAAACATGCCAACAATTTCATACAGGTATCCGTCTGCTGCTCAGAACATTTTGGCAAATATGGCAAAATCGCACAAAATTTTCCAAATTTTACAGCCGGAGTCTTCAGCAGTAATAGTGGTCACATCATGCAAAATCCACTTTTTTTAAGAGTGCTTAAATACATTTTGTGATATACTTTGAGTCTCAAAGAGTGCAGAGAAGTTATTAGTTTCTTCCACTGCTAGATAATTCTGTTTGGGTTGCTTTTTTTTACTTTTCTTTTTGTATCTGCTCAGTTTATTTATTTTTTTATTTTTTTCTTCTTTTTTTGCTGCTTTGTTAAGCGGTGTCACGGACTTCTGGCTAACAAATTTTGCAAATATGCCAATTTTATTTCTCATAGCAATTTTGCAGGTCAAGTTCAAGGACGCTGAAGCTACAAGTGGTTAAGTCAAAATGTCTGGCTGTTTGGTGTATTGATCCACACAATTTATGACGCAGTCCCCCAGCATCAGAACCTGGTTCAATTATATTTTTCTTGGAAATGTACCCACATCGGTGAAGCGCTTCAAGGACGAGCAATCTTTGCCAGTATCTAGAAGGACTTGAAATAACAATTTAGACATGACTAAATGTCCTGGCCATTGCTTCAATAGTGTTTTCTGCTTATATCAGTGCATTGTACTCTTTTTTAGTTCCTTGAGGACATAATCATGTTGTGTGTTTTGAATACTATTACTACATAAATAGTTTGGCCTTGTTTTTTTTTTTTTTGCAGTTTTGGTCACATAATCAAAATGCATTCATAGCATTCTTGGTGCTAGAGTTAGCTAACTTTCTAGCCAGGTTGAAGCCTTGTTTGCAGAACGTGTTCATGATTGACAATGAAATCTTTAGAAAGGTCTAAACTTAGCAAGGTTGTTATTTCTCAGAAAGAAAAAAAAACCCTGAAAGCAGCTAACTGTGAGAGATTGATATAGCGCTCAGTTTAGCAGTGAGTGGCTGCTCAAAAAACTGAAAAGACCTTCAAGTTATACATTAAATTCAGAAAAGAGTTATGAATATTTTCTTTCAAGTAGAGGGATATAATATATGTTTGCTACTATCTATTTTGCAATCAAATGTTTTTATCTGACTATTGTAAATGTAATTATTTCTGAAATGAAAACATTGTTAAATTCACAAGTAGATGTCTTGTGAGATGTCATTGCCCTCAGATAAGATCAAGATTTATTTAAATGATAACATCAATCTGTCCCTGCATGACATACATATTCACAATCTCATGAGTAAGAAAAAGTTTATGCTAAAACAGAAAAAGCAAATCCCCTTAAAATGAACGGACACCAAATTGTAAATAAGTAAAAGTGATTGAAAAAAAAAAACATTTAGTGACTAAAGCAAAACCCATAATAATGCTCAAGAGATTTTTTGGGCAGTGGGGGGGAGAATCACCAGAATAAAAAAAAATGGTACCTCAAAATCTTTAGACAATACTACAGGTCTGTTCATCTGCATGATGATCACTTGTGTTATCAAAATCCGCTCTGAGGCTGTGTCACTTTTCAATTCTTTTATCTGTAAAAATTACAACTAGAAAAAAAAACACAACAAAACCTGCAGCAGAATTTCTCTTGTGAGCTAAAAACAGAGGCAAAGTCAAGAGCACCAGTGTTCAAACCCAAAACATTCTGAGCTTTAAAGACAGAAAGCCAGCAGGAGGCAGACAGAAACACAAACGCCCAACGTGTTTCTCCTATTGGTATTAATCAAAGGCCGTCTGTGCAGGTGGTTTCAGCACCGACTCTGAAGGTGCACCATTCAAAGGGTTGAGCGGCACGCTGCTTTCCAGTGCGTCCGCTGGGCTTAATCGCCTGCTGATGCAAAATGATCTTTTAATCTACCCAAGCAAAATTACTAATTCTGACTAAAACTACAAAATCCAACTCCTCTGATCTTTCCTGCCTTCTCCCCCCCTCCCGCCCTTTTCCACTCCCTTCTGTCTGAGCTGGCTGCTGCCACACCGTCAACACCGTGACCAGTGTGACAACTGTGGAGCTCAAGTCTGGACATCCCAAGCCCTTGTGCATTATTAATTCTCTTTCAGCAGCTCTGCCTCCGCCCTGCTCCCAAAGACAACCTTCAATCAACTAAGAGCTGTCTGGATAAAGGCTGTGACGAGAATACCGAGCATAGATTTGAGCACACATATACTCTCACACACACACACACGCACACCCCCCCACACACACACACACACGCTGGCACAGTGATTTCCTAACTAAAGGTTCCTGTTGGCAAGCATACGTCAGACAAATTATGACATCAGACACGGCACAAAGACGAGCCTGTCTGAGGACGGCGAGTACTGCCAGACACTCATACACACGCAGACTAATAGAGAGACTATATTTTTATTAGTAATACACTCCAGCCTTCATGCAGCGGCTAATCACACAGTGTATTAGAGAGCAGATCTGGCCATAAACAGCTTTTTCTCGATGGCTTCTTCTTCTTTGTCTCTCTTTGTGTGCTAATACGAGGTGTCCATATAAGTCTCATTATCTCCTTCCAATCGTTTATCAAATCTGGAACACCCCTGGTGCACCAGTATAATAGCCTGGATCAGTTAATGACCTTAAAAATCTCATTTAAGTGGGCAGAGAGACGCGCCGCTGGGACGACTAAGATAGAACCACGGCCAGAAGAATCACGGTGAGCGACCGAAGTGATGGTGTGCGCAAAGCAGAAGCTGTCTGGCATGAAACAGCGGACGGGTTCACAGACGGACGCCGCTCCAGACAGTAAATCCACTACGTGTCGCAAATGACACACAGTCTGAGAAAAGCTTTTAGCTATAGTGCTCAATTAGCAAAAAAGACCAATTACAGCCCCCAACTGCACCACTTAGCCTGGCAGAGTTAGCATGTTTGGGTTGGGTGCGGGTAGAAAGAAAAAAAATCGTTAGCCCAGGAAGCTAATGATGGGGCAAAATCATTAACCATAATGGCTAATGACATCACTTTGATATAGTGGAGCTGAACTGTTCTAGATTTCTGATCCAGCTTTGGAATGCTATTGCAACTCATCTCTTTTGGTCTTTTTCTCCTAAACTCTTTATAGCGATATCACAAAGTCCAAGTCATGACTTAAGTTTTTAAAGTCAAGCTCAAGTCAAGTCTAATGTCTACAAAAAAATGGCAAATTCAAATCAGGACTTAAGTTTTTAAAGGCCAAATCTGAGCCAGGACTGAAGTCTTTAAGGATAGCTCCAAATCCAGTGTCTAATCTTCTCAAGTTCCCATTAAGCAAAGCATCAAGTTGTGAGAGAGCGAGCCCAAGTAAAGTCTAAACGCTTTAGGGGGAAACTTTGAATCTTGTCTCAAGATTCAACTTTATAAGGGCAATGTTAAAGGCTCCCACATACTTCATCCAAAGCAGTTGGCGCGTGGTCATGTGGTTGCAGACCGTCTGTCTTTCACACAACCACCAGGGGGACACCCCTCCCACTTCAGCACACGTCACAGCCATTAACAGGCTCCATCATCTGCTTTGCTTTAGCGAAACATTCACAGAGAGAGCGACACACCTTTCTGCAGACAGGCTCCTCTGTGGACAACGACGTCACAATTCCCATCCAAAGGTTTTTAGGTGCTGGACAGTCTTGTTATTGTAGCAGTTATTTAGTGAATAATCTTGTAATTTGCAGATGCCCGTTGTTGTCCGATATGGAACGTGCTGGAACTGAACTTATCGGAAATGTCACAGCTGAAGTAAAGGCCCGCATTCTCTGGGGAAATAATGTTAACTGCACTGATTATGAACCTACGGTGGCGACGACTTAAAATGTCGACGTTTGTAATAACGTTGTCTTTGCTTCCAAACAAATTGTAAACAAAAGATTAACTTCAGTCTTGCCTCACAGCAGCTTCTCACCCATGGAACAATAGTCCACACAACTCCTTAAGGACACAAATAAACGAATAAATGAATTTTCATTTATTCATTTCAGTTTATTATGGAAAATAAGGAATTTTTTTTTTTCTCAAAACGACTCAATTGGATTCAAGTGACTCCTCATAGACGTTCAAAGACACTTCTATCAATTGCAATAGAAACGCCACCACTCTAAAACATCTTCCTTTAATGTTTAGGAATGCTATCCTAACAACCCTATTATAAACTGGTCCTAGTTTTTTTTCTGTGCATGTTAACTCCTTCTGGCCTGCAAGAAAATGTATGTAACATATTGATGTGCAACTCGACTAACTTACAAATACGACAAGCCTGCATGTGTAATTAAGTCAGCTGATTGAAATTAACTGTAGCAGTTCAGGAGTATCTCCATCAGCAGTACATTTAGACTGTAATTATGTTTGAGTGAACCGAGGCAGCCGTTCATCTCAACATCCTAGTGGTAATGCTGAGATGAAGATTATATGCTGTGTGAACAGCAGCAAATATTGACAGAAACAATATTCTGCTTGAAGTAACAACTCACAGTTTACTGGCAGCTTTCTCTCTCACACACACGATTCTAATTCGTCACACCTGTTTTGTATACAGTTGTTTTCTTCCTCAGCACTTCAGCGATGAGTCATGGGCTAAAGCATCAGGACGAGCCAATAGGACAAAACCAGAACAGACCACCAAAGCAGATCACCTCAACATATTGGTTGTGACTAGAAATTTTGTCCATTAAGGTTATGAAGAGAATCGGTGGCAAAAAGAAACCCTAACCGCCTTTCGTCTGAACTGACAGGCCTAATTCAAAGTAGACACACAGGTTTGTTTTCTGGTTGTACAGAGATGAATTGTGGAAAAGCTCGAGTGTTACGGACACCATTTCTAGGCGCTGCATATTGAGCCTGGTGAGGCAAGATATTTTTATGAGTTGCCACATATTTCCCCTGGTTTGTTGGTGGACTTTTACCTTCAGCTCACCAGCTGAAACTAATTAATCCAACGACCAGGTCTTCTCCTGCTTCCTAGAATCCACATGGATCTGTGTCCTCTCACTTCATCACGTCTCATCACAACTGACAGAAGTTGATTTGAAAGTAAACTTATGATAGGAGCCATAGACGCATCTGTTGGGTACGGCTTTGTAAACCGTTTGTTTACCAAGGCAGAATCAGATGTGCTCAACGTCCCTCCATCTTGCTACATTTGTACAAGGCTCTAAGCTCCACATGAAGGTAGAAACCGCTGCAGCAGAGCTCCAGGAGACGCGAGTCTCCGATGTAATCTTTTTGGGTTCGGCACAGGACATTAGTTGAACAAACTGGCAGATGATGGAAATGGGCCACATTATGTAGGGCTGCGTATCATGTGATTTTG
This sequence comes from Poecilia mexicana, assembly GCF_051168715.1. Lineage (NCBI taxonomy): Eukaryota > Metazoa > Chordata > Actinopteri > Cyprinodontiformes > Poeciliidae > Poecilia > Poecilia mexicana. Next base: position 28,447,485 of record NW_028263382.1, on the reverse strand, counting down.
GGGTCACATGACACCTGAGCCTGAACCAATCAGGATGTGTTGCTGACTGCTTTGAATAGGAATATCCTCGTGGTGAGAAAAGGAAAGATTGAGTCCAATGCCAACGACCTCTTCTCAGGAGCAAGACATATTTTTATTCATTGCTCAATAAACTCCTTGATCTGGCTGTGGTTGCACAGAAATATGCTTTGTTTTCTCTTATGCTTGTAAAATAAAATAAAATGAAAAAAAAAAAAAAAATCAAGTAAAAAAGCCTCTGCAGTGAGTTTTCCTCTCCAGAGGATGTGGCATACTTGTAGGTAGTAAGTGCTGTTGTTGGTCTTCTGAGAATGTCACGCTGAGTTGTGCAAGGCAGTCTCTAATTAGCTTTGTCCTCATTAGGTTTACAGCACTATCTTCCCTCAGACGGGGGGGGGGAGGGAACACACGCGCGCTTGGTCACACGTTCACAATCACACGTGTAAAAACAGAGAAAGAGTGAGATAGAGAAAGGCCACCCCACAGCCCCCCCGAGACCTGGCCCTTCTTCTTCTCTCTCGCTTTCAATTAACCTTCCTTCTCCAGCCTCAATCCATTCATCTTTTCTCTTCATCTGTTCTTTGCTCTCAGCCTCACCGTCCCTCTATTCACAATCTTCAAAGTTTACTGCAATTCAGCTTTATCTCTCATTCACCGGGCAGAGGAGACAGCTAGAGAGGAGATCCATTTAAAACCGCCTGGGCGGAAGACGAGTGAATACGCACAAAGGACGCAACGGCTTTGGGGCCTAATTATGACAAACAGCACATTGAAGCATTTATACTGGAGGTGCAGGGGTGTTCATAAGTTTGCATACAGCACACTCATCACTGGTATGAATACCAAGATAATCAGGATTTCCAGGAAGAGTGAGATTTATATGCATGTGGAGCAAAACCTGAAATTAACAGCTGCTCATATAAACAACCAATTCAAATTAACTCTAGTGGCTAAATATCTAGCCAGGATTACACCAGCAGCCCCAGCTCACTAAAGAATGTTTATCTAATATTTCCTGGTTTGGGGTAAGTGCTTGTTTATGCCCCGGTGTGGGTTTAAATGAATTAAAATTTTTGCAACTCATCCCCACTCTCTGAAATTCACTCAGGCTGTTTGCTGTACAATCTTACCATCCTGGAAAAAATGGTTCCACCGTGACGTTAAAAGGGCAAAATTGATGTGACATTCACGGCGATAAAAAATGCATGCAAACGACTGAGCGGCGCTATCGACTTCACAGCCTGCCGAAGATACACTTCTTTCATTTATAACTTATAAACATGCAATTTAATCCCAAAAGTAATACAGAAACATGCTCTGCGGTCACTGTGAAGAAGACCCGAGAGACGGGCCAACAAGACATATTAAACTGTTTGCCTGCATCTCTATTTGAAGATTGTAGATATTCCATGTACAGGGATACAAAATGTGAAGTTGTCCTTGTAAAATGAACAAAAGCCAACAAAGTCTAGCAGCTGCCTTTGATTCGCGTTGTGATCTTTCGCATACAGACAGAAGTGTTTCCAAAGTGAAAACAAAGAATGCTGCTCTCTGTAAACTGTGTTTTTGAAAGCAAACAAACAGTCACAGCTGCTTAGGAGCACAAAAAAACAAAAATAATGTGGGCTCTTTGACATATTGACCTGTGGAGAAATTAGTAGTATCAAATGGCTTATTTATTTCTCAATCCACCCCCCTGGGTGACATGAGTCAGGATCAGATGCCTTTTTGTCAGGGTGCTGGAATGTATCATTAAGTTCTACTTCTGATGAATCACGCGGGTAAGGCAACGATTCGAAAGGCCACACCCCGAAGCTTCCAAGAAACACAGAACAAAATAAAAAGCTAAAGGAGACATCTCCTCTTACATGGACCCATCAACAGAAGCACGCACACACACACCCACACACACACACACACACACACACACACACGCACACACACACACGCACACACACGCACACACACACACACACTGTAATTTTAGTTCAACAAAGGATGTCGCTGTGCTGGCTTCGGCTGCTAATGTCGCTGTCTTGAGGTTGAAGCAGATATGAGGGGATTAGCATTCATTAGTCCATAAAGTAATGGTAAGCCTGGCGCAAACGCATCCAGAACAGTGTAAAGACTAAAGACTCAGAGAGTGACAAGGCAGGAATCTGTGTTATGTTCTGTAGCAGCCAAGACAGACATCCTGTGTGGCTACACCAGATCTTCATTATATGATGAAATTGAGTTTGAGCAAAAAATTTATAATTTGTTAAAATATTAATCTAATTAAATGTCTCCAAACAGCCTCATTTCTTACAGCTCTGGGAAATATTAAGAGAGCACTTACAATTATCAGTTGTTCTGATTTTACATTTTATAGATATATATTTGAGTAAAGGGAATATTGTTCTTTTATTCTATGAACTACTGACAGCATGTCTCCGAAATTCCAAGCAAAACTTTAGTATTTATTTGCAGAAAATGAAAAATGGTCAAAATAACAGAAAAGATGCAGTGCTATCAGACCTTAAATAATGCAAAGAAAATAAGTTCATATTCATTTAGAAACAACAATACTAATGTTTTAACTCAGGACGAGTTCAGAAATCAATATTTGGTGGAATAACCAGGAGATTTTCAATGGAGTTCAGTGCAGTGGACTCTTAATCTTTTCCAGAGCTGTATATAGCACTTTTCAGGACACTCAAAGACACTTTACAATGAAATCAGTCGTTCCTAATCATGCACACATTGACATGCTGATGATTGTAAGTGAATGGGAACTGTACCAAGTAAACATTTTTTAAGCATCATATCTTTTCTATACTGTAGCTGAATACATAAATCCCTTTATCGCAGTTTATCCATCTTCTCACTGATATATTTAACAACCCAATGCACGATTGCCACAAATCACTTCAAAGTTGTCACAGCAGTCACTTCACGACGCTCCAATGGCGTCTGCAGACGTCATATTGCAATTTAATAGAGCCTGTATGAGATGTGATGGAAAAGGGTTATGTTTTGTGGATGTGCAGGCGACAAATCGGCAACTACTTAACAATAGTCACATGACTATAGAAAAACATATCTGCCAAAAATATTTCAGACATTTAAGTAGCTCTAAAGTGGTTTGAGTTACTGTCAAGGTGCAGCTAATAAAGTGGCCTTTGACTGTAAGACAGTATAAGCAAAAAGGATACCTTAATTTGTAATTACAAGAAAGTGGTTAAAAGTATATATATACCGATCACGGAGCATGCCACATGATCCCACACAGACACCATGAGCAGAGGGCCATAGCCCATCTTCATCACGCAGTGTCTTCTGGCAGCACACTCTTTCATATTGATCCACACTGATCACCCTCGGCTTGTACCACTTCAGAAGGGAGCAGGGGATCAGTGGTCAGGGTTATCACCTTCCCTTGGGCTTCTAACAATATGCCCATTGTCAAAATCCCCAACGAAATTCAGCCTAACCGACTTAAAGGATCGATAAAAATCTCTAATTTGAACGAACGTTTGAAGAAAGACGTCTACAGGCTGGGGCTGTAATGGAAAGCGAGCCGTCGGACAGATCCTGCACAACACAGCTGCTGTTGCCATTTCAGCTGAGCCTGAGACTGCCGTAATCCAGTTAGAGCCTTGTGAGGAATCACAATGACCAACAGCAAGCCCTTCAACAAGCTCTACAACAATAAAAGGGATATTACAGACATTATTCAACCCTGAATATTTCTAGCTGACGACTGACACAACTCCCATTTAATCCCGCACCTTTCCCCCTAACGTTATTGCGTCTGTCACTGCACACCCCGTCCATCAGCAATCCCTTCCTCTCCATCTGTCCGTCACTCTCCAAAACACCCTGCTGGATGTCCACATGCTTATCAATCACTCTTTTGGGTCTCAATCACCCCTATTGTTGAGCGTTCTTTGTTCACATGTGTCATTAATCTGCTGGGATGACACAGCGCTTTTCACCGTCTGTCTCTGAAGAGATTGTATCATTTCCCTCACATCATATGTCACGACAACCTAATTACAGACTCAGGCATTTACGTACATGGCGTCAGACCGTTGGGTCTTTTGACAGACAGACTTGTCTGTGCTGCAGCTCTGCATGCAAGCAGAAGTGAAAATATATTTTTAAGAAATGTAATTCAGGGTTAGTTAATCAGCTTTTAGAAAGACTCTGGAGTGAGAAGAAGAAATGTTGAAAGCAGACAAAGACATACACTCCATAATAGTCATGCAGATCAATATTGGATGGAAAGTGCTGCCCAACAGTGTGAATTTATGTTGATTAGCACTTCTTACAGGTCTATCTTTTTGTCCACATAACTCTTTCCCCCTTTTTTTCCCTCCTCCATTAACAACATGTTTTGTTTGGCCTCAACACTTGCTCTTTCCTGTGTCTGCCTATGCCATCTAATATTCTGTCTCTGTGCAGCGCAAACAAAGTCGAGAGGAGGTAACCGAGTTCTTTTCATAAGCGTGATAAATATCCCACTTCTGCGTTTGTGGCTGATGGGTCTCAAGGACGAGATTTAATGAAGCTCTCATCCAACTCTGATTATTTTCTAATTAAAGAAGTGACTGATGGGGGCAATGACTACATTCATGAACGCATGCTTATAGCTTGTGGGGTTTGTGAAGAGCCAACACAAAGACAGTAATCATATTCTGTCGAACCTTGTTTGTTTCCCTCCCTTGAGAGCTCAAATCACTTGGCGGAACAAATTACAAATCTAACATAAAATGATGTCTAATACAACAAAAACTGTATTAATATTCATAATAGATCTGTACCTGATTGGTTATTGAGGATTGTAGGGGTATACCCGAGTCAAATATTTCTGGTGGGATTTGTGAGTGTGTTAGATTTTGCTTTAGATATATTTCAAGAAAAGATCTGAAATGAGAACAATGCAAAGTTGTTGAAATGTTAGCTCATAAGGAACTTGCGATCCTGAGCCAAGGATAACAATGCGGTCTGATGAAGGCACTTTCAAATGTCCAGAGTCCAAACCCTGCAACGTCAAGTTGATTTGTCATTTTACCATCAACCACACTCTTCACTGAGTAGTGAGCTACAGCGAGAAAAAAATTGAGCGCCCTGCGACTTGGGTTCTAATTTTCATCTTAAAATTTCAGATGAAATAATCCAAAAAAAAAGAAAAGAAAAATCCAGAAATCACGGTGTCTGATGTTCAAATACTTATTTTCCTCACTGGAAGCTCCTTTGTTCTTGTGGCTGGGGAGGGAAATCTAGCACAACTCATGCCTGACCTCAAATTAGCCTTTATTTATAGTGCAGAACATATTTTTGGGGAAGAAGGAAAGAAGGCCTGACGAAGATATGCAAACGGTACACTGGATGGGAATATTATTTGGAGTGAGATATTGCACAGTTCTGTTTTTGCAAGAGGCATGTGAACATTTGGAAACCTTTTTGTGTTTAGTTTTTTTTTGCTTGACAGAGACGGTTTCCTGTAGTGACATGTATTTTGTGGTGGCACATCCAGGAGGATGTCTCACACATATTACTGACAGTTCCACGTCTGTCTGACTGCTGTCATGTCAGGTACAGGCTGTCCACTGCAAAAAACATCTTTCTGTTTTCCAAATTTCCCTTCAAATTCTTTTCCGAAAAAGAAACTCTGGAAGTAAATGCTGATGTGCATGCATAATCGATTTAAAAAGGAATATGAATAAAAAGACCCCAAAACTTACTTTCCTTCCTCTTTTAGTTCACAACGCCATTCCAACCAGACCCAAAATGGAGTGATAGCCCATAGTTTCTCGTGACTCTCACATTTGCTAAGCTCTATCTTAGTATTTGCCGTCGACAGAAGGTTTTTCTGTCTGTTGTTTTCTTAATGTCCTTCAGGTTGAAAGTGGACAATTGCACATAGGAAAGCTAAAAGAACTGAAATCCAGAGAAAGGATTAATAGCTGCCCTAAGAGAAGGAGGAAAGACGAGGAAAAGGTAAGAAGTGCCCTCTGCCAAAAAATGACAGGAGTGTGAATGGGCAGACAACTCGGTCCAGGTTGAATAAGTTGCTCTGAGCTTCTTTACTTTTGCTAAGGTCCTTTCACACCTTCACTTATTTAACAGTTTGTTTTGTGTATTACAACCTGATGAATGGTGAGCCTCAGCGACAATAAGACAACTGTGAAATAGAATACAAGAGCGGAAGAGCAGATGAAGGCCCCGGAAGACACTGCCACTCCTGGAGACGAGAGAAGTTATTTTGTAATACGGGTAACGGGTGGGTGAGACACACAAATGGGGACCGATGCGTCTATCGCTGATCATGAACGACAACTGCAACGAGACATCACAAAATCAGACCGTCTAAACCTCCAAGGTCCTCCAGCTTTGCGGGAGAAGTGCAGAGAGATCGGTTATATTGAGCGAAGGTTTCCGGGCAAACGTCGAGGTCATAGGCTGAAGGGTGCTTAGAGGCAGGAAAAGGATGACTGCATATGGCGGCGGGCTAACTTCTCCATGCCCTTGCATGCTCGTCGGCGCTGGTGTTGTCGTGTCACGTCTCCATGCTGATGCAGCATGTCTAAAGATGGATGTGTGCAAGTCTATGCTGATGCAGCTTATCCACAAATGGATGTAGAAATGATGGTCTCTCTGAGGACACAGAGACATTTAGAGGATATGCTTCAGACAAAGTTAATAGCTGCTGGTGTTTTTTTTTACTGGTTCCATCATAGCAGCGTTCTAATAGAAGTTTGTCTGCGTGGGGATCTGCGGGATAAAACAGGTGAGTTGTTCGAAATTATTTTGCTTCTCTTTGAAATGATAAGTTATAAAATAATCTGTGCAAAGCTGTTGATGGTAGAGCAGTATTATTATTCTTTAACATTGTTAAAAAAAGGTGTTGATTTTAGCACAAAAACACAAAATAAACTAATTTCTCCTAATATGGACCCTCCCGTCATTTTTAAAGCAGTTTGGTGCAAATTAAGATTATCTGTGATGTTTTGCAGTATGCTATTGTTTTAAGTCATAACAGTTTGCTATTGTGTCAATAAGCATTAGCATTATTATAACTCTAAGCTAAACTTAACCTTTATTTGTGTCTTATAAACATTCCAAGCAAATATGTTGCTTAGAAACCATTCTTCTGAAATATTTTTGTCCACAAATGACTATTTTTATGTAAGATTTAAATCAATTCAAATAAATAAATAAATAAATAAATAAATAAAACTAATTAGAAACCTTGAAGATAGCTTTACATCAGCAGTGCATGTAAACACTTAGAGCGGTGTAAAGGATCATTAACCTGACTGAGGCTGATCCACTGAAGAATCGCACAGATGTTGAGCATGCAATGAAAGTCCAAACCAGCAATCGTGCATTTCTCATTCCCATTCCAAGTGAAACATCCAGAAAATTCCAAGTAGACTATAATAAATTTGCTCAGATTTATTTATTGCTCAGAGTTTATTTTGAAACAATAACTCAAGATGGATTTTGTTAGAGTTTAGACCCAAAACCAAACACAAAAATGATTGAACCCAAAGAAGTGTGAGCAATATCCACCCACAGAATATAAATGACGTCTTCCCGTCAGCCAGTGAAAGAAGAGATTGAAAGCAAACAACTTTCCACAAAAATTTGAGAAATGCTGTTTAAAAAAACAAACAAACAAACAAACAAACACAGGAATGAACTTGAGTAAAATAAAAGTCAAAAGTGCCTGGGATCCCTGGAAAAGAGGAAAAGAGGAGAGGAGATCACTGGGGTGTTGAATGGGTTGAGCAAAAATAGATTAGCAGAGGTAATGAGAGGAAGGACGACGAGAGCAGGAGCTTGACGGTGGAATACAGATACAGAGGAGATTAACTGAGTTTGAGTGTGTTTTCCTTTCAAAGAGGTTCTTATCCATTATATCGTATCCCTCTGTGCAGGGCGTGCACACATGCATACTCACACTTACGCCTGCTGGGGCTCCCATCCCTATGCATTGCAATATCTTTTCTCTTTGCTTTCACATCTCCATCTCCTCCTCTGTGCACTCACACCTGCCTTTCTTCTACATTTTCTTTGAACATCTAAAGTACACGTCAGTGTAGGGCACCAAAGGTTGCAGCACTGAAAAGTTACCACAGCGAGTTGTATGGGTGAAATGCAATGACATGTAAACTGTGTGCGGAATTGGAAGTGAACTTTAAATGTGTGCTTTCATCTACAAAGAGGATGCAAAGTGAAAGCAACATGATGTGAATTTAGGTCAACAAGAAAGAAAACTGTGCTACACAAGTCGTAAGTATCTCTCTGGTAAAAAAAAAAAAAAATGTGCACAGTACAAAATAGTTGTTAATTTAATTCTTCAGGATGTTGTTTTCTTGTTCTATTCCATTAATTTCCAGGATTTGTCAATTCCAGTCCTCACGCTCATGGAGTAAGAGTCAAGCTTTTCTTCTACTTCTCATTCTCCCCGTCCATCCAAATGAATCCTAATCCCCCCAAAAAAAGAAAAATGCCTGCACTGCAAGCACCGTTTTCTAGAAATAAAAACTTTTTATGCATTTCATTTTTTTAGGCAACTAGGAATATATGGAACTTTTAACGTACCAAAGAATAAGATTTGCTTGTTTACAAATGCGTACATGTATTGTTGTTCAAATACAAGTTTGGGTGGCAACTGCTTTACATTTTATTATGTCTTAACAAGCCTGTTCATAACAAGAGCAGCCAAGAGTTAAATAATAAAGGTCCAACATCTATGTACCTTTTTTATGTAGATGTTGATGTAAAAAATGATCCATATACCATGAACACTCCCATCTGTAGGATATTTCACAGCCACTTCGACACGACAATTTCAAGTAATTTTGTGTTTCTAGGGAAATAAGGTTTTCCGACTTCATTAAATATTTTCTACAAGAAGGTAACATAATCGCATTGCAATGTAAAAACAGAAGAAAATAATAAAATGCATCACATAGATTAAATACCTTAGAAAACTCCAGTAACTAGATTTTGCACAGTACAAAAAGAAGTGAAGACTGAAGAATCTGTTTGTTTAATCAACTGGAAATAATTAGCAACGAGGCTAATTGCCATCTGAATAAAATCAATGTGTCTCAGTGTCAGTTTGTTAAAAATGTCACCTCCTGTTTTTGTTTTACAAGATCTGATGTGAATTGAGGCTAAAAATCAGATGATAGTCCATTAGTTCTCCTAACAATAAGAAATCAGATTTTAGGGATATTAAATTCCTATGTGAACAGCAGCACAAACCGAGTTACAGCAAAATCCAACATATAGGTTATCTCACACCTCCAAGCCCAAGAAAAAGTTAAATAAATTAAGTTTACCTTAATATTATGCATTCTGCAAATCTCTTCCACCTCTCTGTGGAGTTCGTCTGAACGATTTAGTAAAAACAATTTTAACATTTTCCAATAAGTAAATTTAATACGATTTTCTCGCCGTTATTTTATTTTATTTTTTTTTCTATCAGAATTTGGCCTAGATTACGAACTGTAGGACAAGGCTGAACGCCAGTAAAATTGAAAATTTTAAATCATGCCCTTTCATGCTGCAGAAAACAAATTAGTCTTAATACAACAAACCCAACAGCAAGTGAAAAGCTGAGCATTTCCTTGGCACGCTCTCGGCGGTATCCATCACAGCCTCAAAGTGTGGATTTATTGTATTGTGTCAGCCTAAACACTAACAGCTTGACGTTTTCTTCATTTTCATTCAAACCAGCTCGAGCTCTCGCTGTTTATAGCAACAAGCTGTCGAATCCCTTCAGCAGGATCCTCTCTAAGTGTAAAGCTGCACAAACTCTTTTTGATGAGTCGCCGTGTTAAGCTTTGAGGTTAAGGCAGCTAAAAATACTAGGTTGGGGAAAAACTGTTTCAGAGAAGTGGTTTTAAAAAAACTGATCAAACCAACTATAGCGTTGGTCTCTTCAGCATCCATCAAACCTAGAGGACTCTAGACTACTCCTCCTTTTTCCACAGAAGACGAATTTGAAGAAAACTTGAATAAAGCCTTAAAAGGAGCTATTGTTGGTGTAAACTATATTAGATCCTTTGTTTCCTTTTTCTTTCCCCAAATGGCAGAATGGAGGCATTTTGCAGACCATATCCAGTCCTTTTGGATGTTCAGCAATAGCCATTGTAGTCAACAGAAAATTGAAAACTCAACACAGTTTACATATTAATTCTGCACACGAATCCGAATGCTTTTATTTACAAAACATGCTGGGTGCGGAGATGGCTTATTGAATTCAAAATTGTAAATTGTAACTTTTCTGTCATCTGTGATCAGGTTAATTGAAACAATAGATGTTTTATTGTAGAATATATTGAGTAAATCTCTGCAAGAGCATTTTAATACAAAGAGGTGAAAATGGTAAAAAGGAGAACAATCTGTGCATATGATTTCCTATCAGCTATGCTTAGGCTTCCCTTTCTTTGTGCGCTGCATACGTAACGAAGGGGCATGTGGCATGACAAATTCTTAGGAGTGGAAAGCCACGTCTACCAACATTCGTCGTTTATTTTTTTTTCTTTTTTTTTTCCCTTCACCAACCTCCTGATCATCCTTTCCTTATCCCCTTTGCCTTGCTCTCTCCAGGCCAGATATGTGTTATGAATTTATGTGCAGATAAAGCAGATCTATCATCCTGTCACAAAGGCAGGGAAGGGAGGGAGACTGTGGAATGCCCTGGCACGGGGAGCAGGGAAGGGCTCCGTGCAAAGTGCCATGCTTCCCCGCACATTCCCCGTTGCTCCTGCCCGTCTCCAGTAATTCAGCGTGGCTGCAACGCCCCGGCAACCGCGCTTATCCATTCCTGTCGTACCTGTACCAGCCGTTCCCACCCCTGTCATCGGAGCACCGGCCATACAGCCGGCAACACCGGCGCCTGGATTAGCAAGAAATCCGGCCTCAGGTACAAACCGAGGTAGGCAGCAGGCCGAGCGGCTCGACCGGCTGCCAATTGTGGTCTCCAGTTACGCAGAACGGCAGCTACCTGCCCATCAGATAGGAGGCAAATTACAGAGTGTGTGCAGAGCGCGGAAGAATGAACTATCGGACACCATCGAAAAACATCGAGCTCGCTGATCCAAATCACGGCAAGGTCTGCGGTGTCAAAAAAATCTAGACAAATAAATAAATATTAGGAAAGTAATTGTGCATTTTGAAAATCTGCTAAAGGCCGAGGAAGATGTTCATCTCATTGCAGGATGACAGCCCTAAAACAAAGTACAGCATGAATTACAACAGAAGGGTTTTGATTAAAAAAAACAAAAAAACACCAACATAGTCATCTTTTAAAAAACCAAGGTCATGTCCAGACCAAATATAATTGAGAATTGTCAGGCAAGACCTGAAAATTAGCTTTTTGGAGACAAATCTCCGTCTAATCTTCCTGGGCTTGAGCCATTTTACAAAACAGTAACAATTTTTTGAGTCGAGGGGGCCTGAATACATTTGCATCCTAAAATCTTAACTGTGAAAAATCCAAAATCTCTGTAACTGTTTCCTTCCTCTTGACAGTTAAAGGCTACTTTGTTGGTCTGATACATAAATCCTTATACAATACATTGTAGTTACAGTTTTACAATGCAACATATAAACACTGCTAAAAAAAAAAAAAAACACACGCTTTGGGAACTTATTTGTCCCGTTTAGCTGATAAAACCACCAGTGTGCATATTTCCACTAAGACAATTTGAGTTAAATTTACTAAACAGTTGTTCACGTTCTTAAACATCCAACATTTTGTCACTTACTGATGAAGAACTGATGACATGCAATTGGTTTTTTCTTGCTCCTCTTCTGAGTCACTGATTTGCAAAAGAAGAATAGTATTTTGTCTCAAGCTTGAATTCACTTCTCAAATGTTGAGAATAGTGCGCTGACTAAAGCGCCGCAGGACAAGGTCAACGTCTGATTGACTGAACCGAGCCAAAGTAGAGGAAATTTAACCAAACAAATGATCAGGTCCAAACTGAGAGTAAGTGTAGTTTCATTGGTAGGTGCAAGAAAAATATGGTTGGATTTGGGAAAAAAAAGAAATTTCAAGCTGTTATTCATGACTCTAAAAACGAAAAGAAGATTATTCCTCAACAGAGATGATATGAAGGCTGAGGCAAGGCCTTAATACTCTACTAAGCCGAAAATTAAACGTTTTTAGATGGATGTCAGCAAAACAATTTCAGTTTCACTTTTTGCAACTGGAAGAATGAACCTAAACAAAACATGTTTTACTTGCAGAAAGGGTTTTTACCCACTTTTACATGTGTAGGGCTCACGACCATTAATTAATTTCCTTTCATCCATTAAAAAAAAAAAAGAAAAAAAAAGTATTTTCAACTTGCAATATTAAAACAAAAACACATACAAATTAGCTTAGCTTGGTTTGTGTGGGTGTGCAGGGCAAGTTTTAACGTGGGCTTAATTGTAGCCCAAACCTTTTATCCTGCAGCTGTGGGTGGAGACGTTTGTGCTACCAGGCATTTTGAGACCTTTTCTAAATATCTCATATTTCCAGAAAGGACCCACGTGAATTTGCAAGAAAATCTGTCTCAATAAAGCCTTTCTATTTAACTTGATCGTTTGTTGCTGTGCTGGTTTGTCAGAAGATGGATCCAGCTGAGAAAAAAAAGTACAATGATCAAGTAACAGGCGTTAATAAAAGTTTGAGCTTGAAGTATTACAATATAATAAATAAGTATTATAATTAACTCGCCCTTGCAGTTAATTAGCGACGTAAAAGCAAAGTGTAAAGTGAGAAGAAGGCAAAGTAACAGATGAAGACATAATCACTACAGTAATAAATACAACTGAAAATTAAGGAGGCTTATTAAAAATTTATAGAAATAAATGATGAACAATGAATGTGTTTTAGTGTGTAGCTAAAAGAGGGAAAACAATTAATCAATAAAGACGTGTAGCTATTACCCGTCTCTTTCATAAATAGTCAGAAAAGGGACTAAATGAGAAGTTGACTAGTGAGTCTCAAAGACTATTGTGTGAATTCAGTTGTATTTAGTGAATTAGAGACAGTATTTTAGCAAATAATAATTTTGCCACTTTCATGTAAAAAATCTAATGAAGCAAAATGTCCTTGTTGGTATTATGTCAATAAAAAAAATATTTACACTTATATATTCTTCATTTATTTTTAAAAACCAAAAAATGGGTTTTGCACCACTGTGACCGACACATTATAGGATACAGTATGTAAAGCGTATATTACATACATTCATTATTTTTACCAACTGCAGTCGTATCACTATCGAGATAAAATTTTTGTCTGAATTGGAGTTCAAAAATTGGTGAACAAATGGGTTTTTGGCCCTGGACTCTATGAAACCTGGAGCATCGTCATATTTTTCACCAACTTCATTTAGTTTTGATTGAGCTTCTAAAGTTTTCCACACTGATAATCAGATCAATAAAAAGATTAAAACAACTGAAAATGTAATAAACACAGTTGGGGTGGGGGGTTGTACATTTCATAGTGCAAATGTTTCCGTTGCCAAAACCCAAAAATAAACTCAAAAGTCAGTGTCTCTGCTGTTAAATCAGACTCAGCATCTGCCAATACGCCTCTATAACAGTTTAACAGCATATAAACAGACTTTTAATGAGATTGCACAAGTGACATATACAGCCACATAAATGGAAGCCTGTATAAAATTCAATCCCACCATGAGTTATTATGAACTCAAACATCCGCAGTCTATAAAGTCCATAAACATCCTAATCAGATGTGCAATTGCCTCACTTCACTGAATGTCTTGTCAAATCCCTTAATGTAATTTTTTTTTTCTTTAACTACTCGGCTCGGTCCACTCTGTTTCCCCCCCCCACTTCTCTTCATTTTTAATGCCGCTTGATTTTTTTCTTCTTTTCTTTTTCCTCTCTCCTTTCTTCCCTCGTCTGTGAGAGGAGCTACACGGTGGGAGTGTGTTGTCTGAGTGCCAGGGCAAAAAATAGACGGCAAATTACAGAGCCTTCTGAGAACACCCCACCATGCAGCATGACCTCAAAATAACACAGCCAGACATATAGTCCCATAGAAACGCCAAGTACACATTACGCCGTCCTACTTCTGGTTCTGCTCGCTTGACGTGACGGTCGCACAGAACCCTTTGCCAACCAGCAGTCCGACGCAGTGTTTGAATTTATGTGCCTCCAGAGGAAAGTCTGAGTCTCATTCACAGATGTTAGTGTGATTACAGCCTCGTCTTGGCGCACTGTTTCAGAAAAGCACACACCTAAAAGTAGTTACTGCTACGTATCGGTTCCTTTGCCAAGGTCAGACTTCGTCACTGCTATTTCCTTCAGAGCAACGACTGTTTTCCATCAGGAAAAAGATTTAAAGATGCGCTCCTCACTGTAAATTGTCACATGCGCTGCAATTCTCTTCAGTGTCCCCAAGTTTTGTCACATTCCAACCGCAAATCGCAATTGGGGCTTTTTGCAGTAAACCAACAGAAAGTGACATAACTGTGAAGTAGAACGATGACGCTGTACGTTTTTCAAAACTTTTCAACGACTGAAGATGTAAAAAGCGTCTTGTGCATTTGTGTTCAGCCCCCTTTTACTCAGATAAACCATACAAAACCTAGCACAACAAACTGGCTTCAAGATAATTCATTCCTAGTGTGTCCACCAGTATACGACTGATTCCATTCAACAAGCCTTTATTTTTGTTTTGAAGGTTTGTTGAGGAATATCAGTGAACAAACACCATCATTATGATTAAGAGAGAAGGCTGACAGAGTGCCAGTGCAATTTCGGAGAAATCTAATTCAGGGCTAGGTGATAAAACAATATCCAGAGATTTGGACGTCTGACAGAGCACTATTTGAAAATGGAAAGCGTCAATCATAACATAACAGTAAAACCTACCAAGGCATTGCTGTTCATCTTAACTGAGAAAGGCCGGGAGGGAGAGCATGAATCAGAGGAGCTGCCAAGAAACGAGCCACGGAGATCAGCAGAAGAAGATGCTCCGGTCAGATTAAACCCGAATCAGACTTCGTGGCAGCGTTATATTGTGGGAACTTGTTTCTTTGGAAATTGACAGCAAAACTTATCAGAGTTCAAGGGAAACTATGTGGATCTGAATTCAGAGGAGTCTTCACTTTCTAGGAGGGAACCAACTCTAAAAGTAAACCATATCTACAATTATTCATGTGTTAGAACATTCCTGAGCTAAATACAAAAGACAAAAAAAGAAAAAAAAAGAAACATTTACTTACTACTGCTTTCTATTTGCTCACAGTTAACATGATTTGGGTTGATCTACTGTATAAAAATCATTGCTGGTGATTGTAATGCGACTAAATTAATACCTTTTCCAAGACGCTGTATTTAAACCTCCGACAACGCTGATTTACGATGCAAGCGGTCAAAAAACCAGGAACCCAGCGGGAGTGATGAATGAGCATCACAGGTGTTTGTCACACTCACCTTGAGTGAGTCAAAACAGGCAATGACTCTGCCGTTTTCCACCTGACAGCTCTTGGCAGGGTGGGCGAACTTGCACTCGTTGTCCGGCCGCGAACACGTTCCTCTTTGAAATTCCCGACACACCTCCAGCGTCAGCCACTTCGTGTCCCGGATCGGTGTCACATTCACCGCCATTTCAAACTGAAACAGGAAGGGGTCGATTGTGGGGAGCTAGCTGTCCAGCAAGCTTGCTGTTCTCTGGTAAAACCGGGGCAAACGATGAGAAGGGATAGGTTGAGAACATGAGAAAACAAGAAACCCAAAACAAAAAACAAAAACAAAAAAACACAGAGGTTGTGCTCCAAGGTTGTGATCTGAAAGAAGCCTGTTGGGGGGGGCTCTCCTAACACCTGGGGTCCATCCCAGGAGTCTGTTTGTGGCTTAAACTGGAGTCCTTCAGAGCCTGTCAACTGGGGCTTGTGTCGCCGATGACCATACAGTGTTGTCTTGTAACCTCTCTCTTAATGCACACGCGTGCACGCACAACCCCGGTTCTCTCAATTTGCTCAGTTGTCAGCCGAACCGTCAGACGAGATGAACGGCACAACGCGGTATCGATCAGGCCTGGCCCATGATGACAGAACGCAGGGGCCGGCAGACGAGGTGGGAAAGCAGCTGGAGGAGAGGAGAGCCGGCGGAGACAACAGCAGTGAAACAATTTTCTTCAGCTAGCAGGAGCCGATAAAAGCTGTTTGCCTTCAATATTTGTCTGCTGAGAAGGTGCGGGGGGAGAGGGAGCAGGGCCTTCACAGAGGAGGCTTGAGTGGCATGGATGGTGGAGAGAGCAGGATACGGGGGCGGAGGAGGAGGTGTCGTTTGCACAGAGACGGCCTTAGCGGATGGAGCTGGCAGTCATGGCAGCCCTGGTGCTTTTGGTGTGGCTCCAGCGGCTCCGGCGGACTTGGGCAGGCACGGGCGGCCTCAGAGGAGCCAGACGGCCAGGGGGGTCAGCACATGAAGGCACTTCTCTCTGCAGGAAAGCACAGGTCAGAGGTTAACACATACAGGACAGAGTCGCGTATAAAGCTTCAGTCAGTGCATCCTCCTATACATTTTCCTCCTGTAATCAACCTTGTCCGCCGGCTCGGGGAAAAATCTAATCGGAAATTGTGAAGAGAGAGAATTTTAAGCATTTAAACTGAAGAAGAAAAACAAAAGAGAGATATGAGAAAATGAGCGAAGCGGGCAACCATATTTAGAACTCTGACTCAGAATCAAAGTTCATTACAAAACAGCTTTAATTTATGCGTAATGCACTTGAAACATTTATACAATCGAGAGGAATCCTCAATTTCACTTATTAGCATTAATTACAATCCTAAAAACGACCCAGCTGTAATATTGTAATAGTTAATAATGTAATCATAGATGATAGTAATACCACACGGAGCGCAATTGAGCATGAAATGTAAAGATTAGTAAGTTGTAAGTAAGCCTGTCCCTGGTGAGACTGCAAATGGCCAGTCAGCTAGCCTGACGACTCTAGCAATGCTGCTGGCTGCAGGCCAAAAGGGAGAGAGCGATTTGGACGGGATGAGGTCACCATGAAGGACAGAAGAAGAGACAGAGACGGACTACCTTCATATTCTCCCTGTTCACTATAAATGCCTTGCTAAAACTTTGAGTCTGTACGTAGCTGATTACATTAGTTTATTTTTTGGGTGAGGAGAAATCTTGCTCCTTTACCAAACATATGCACATACTACATTCAAATATATGCACAACCTGCTGAGGTTGAGATTAAAAGACGACCACCTTAGCTGTTTTATTTGTTTGCATAGCTAAAGCCATGTAGCTACAAAGCAGTCATTAAGCTGGGTTTTTATTTCTTTAACCCAAATGCTGGATTTATGCTGTAAGGGCAGATGTTGGTTAGTTCCAAATGAACATTGAGTCAAAGATTTTGACCCAATGTTGGGTAGGAGGCCAAAACGAGCCTCATTGTTCTTCACAGACCCACAGTTGGAAATACACACAAGCCCGATCAGACTTCACTGAAACCTGATTTTTTTTTTCTCTTTGTGTAAAATACTTCTGATGAGATGACATAAGTGTAGCAAACCCTGCAAGTAATCAACCTTGTAGCATAAGCAACATATTAATGTATTTGTGCTCTGTGTTTGACAGCTTGACAAAGCCAATGTTTAGTTTTTATGAGTTCTGGTGTTGGTGGAAAGCACAAACATTCAACAGCTGCAAAACACCAGATGAATAGTGATGAGTCGGACGGATGAACGCGTTTCATGGAACAAAATGCCGTGTTTTGTAAGTGATGCAAAACTGAGTGGAATGGGGGAAAAAAAACTTTTTCAATGTTCCAACTCTACGTGAAGTTTAAAAAGAATAAAGCTTGGCACTTTCACTAATTTTGTTAAGCAAAAGCAGTGTTATATTCCTCCATGTCCCACAGTAGACAAGAACATAAAAACAACTGAAAGTTACATTAAATGTCCATTAAGTGTCACTTTTGCATTATTGGGTAAATATTTAATTTAATGCAAAGTTCCATTAAAGTTTGCATTAAAAGTGTCAATTTTGCATTAAAAATGTCACTATTTACCGAATGGCACTTCATGACAACAGTCATAAACATTCATGAAGCCTACTTCATGCCAGTCTCATGCACATCCCTTCTAATAAAGTGTTACCGAGAAAAAACAGTTTCAACGGTGGAAAAATGTGCAAACATGATCATACACTTAGCTTGCAAAGTTTTCATTCTCACATTAATAGCTATAACTTGGGTATGCTTTTTTAAAATCTAGAATATAGCAGTGGATTCTGGAAAAACAAGCAACTTAAACCCAAAATAACTCAATTTGTAAGAACATCCAAATAAATGCAAGTGACTGGAAGCAGCAGCAGTGTTAAATGAGTAGGTCATGACCTTTGACCAACAATAACTCCTACTTTCTCCAGTGGGTAATTTTACAAACAAGAACAGCTTAACCAGCCAAGATGTACACGGAGTCAAACTCTCCTTCTCTCTCTCAAAAAAAAAAAAAAAAAAATATATATATATATATATATATATATACATATATATGTATATATATATATATATATATATATATATATATATATATATATATATATATATATATATATATATATATATATATATATATATATATATATATATATATAATATTACCATACAACACTATGGAATCCATTCATTTGTACATTACCAAAAATAATTTAAATGGGTGTACATGAATTGTTTACTTAAATGATGAATGCTTCCTGGCTTACTTAGTTTGCTCATATTTCCAAAGAAGATGAATTAAATTTAGAATTAAATTCAGCCCTTCTGTATGCCACAGGACAAAGTCAACTCGAAACTTAGCAGTAGAATAGAGAAGCAGAAAGAAATGGTGAACTAACAGTTAAAAAAAAATGCACCCAAGGCTCCCACCACAGCCCTGCTCTTGCTTTTCCTGAGGTCATGCATTTAAGCAGAGAGGAAATGTGAGATCAGAGCAGAAGCCCACAGAATATCCAGTAGCAGTCTCATGCACTGAAGCAAAAGAGAAAATAGTCCGTTCAAAATAAGTGACGGGTTTAAACAGCTGGAAAATTTTCACAAATTTCATTAGACAAACTTATCCTTGTGTCTTAGAGGCGTTGGATGTTAGTTTTTTGTTGTTTTTTTTCTCAAAGGAGTTCTGTTTTCTTTGGACGCTCAGAAGCTCTTGTGCAATGCGGTGCTGAAAACAGCTACATCAAACTGCAGCCAATTCAATAAACTGGGCTCCACCTCTGTGTGTTATTAGCGGTTGTTCAACATGGAGGACTGAATGAGGTTCACTCCAAAATAGAAAATGGGAACAAAGTCATATCAGATGTGAAAAATGACTTCAACATCGAGGGAAATATATAAATAAAGGCTCAGTCAATAAGCATCTTAGGGTCTGTGAATAATGCATGTGGTCATTTCCCATAGCCAGAGGCTAAATATATTATTACACCTGCAGATCCACTAGCCGAGGTAATAAGGTGGGGTTAACGCTGAGCTCAAGGGAGATGTAGATCATATGCAACAGTAATTGCCCCATTGCCCTTAAAGTGTGCACTTTAACATGTAGAAGAATTCAGTAAAACACTAGCAAAGTTTTTCTCTTTAACATTTTGTTTTTGATTTACTGAAATACAACCACAAACCTAAATTTAATTTACTGGAATTTGAAGTGACAGATCAACAATCGTACCACACTGAAGTGGAAAGAAACACGTGATGGCGGTTTAAGGTGAACGCACCTCCACCACCTCCAGCTGTTTTGGAGTTTATCTCACAAAAATCCAAATAGAATTGTGTAACGTGATAAAATGTGGCAAAGCTGTGTGAATAAAAAAAAAAAAAAAAAAAAAAAAAAATATATATATATATATATATATATATATATATATATATATATATATATATATATATATTTTATTTTTTATTTTTTTTTTTTTTTTTTTTGCAAGGCGCAAGGGTAACCGTTACCTCATTATAAGAACAGAGTGTAACGCCAAGAGTGCCACAGAGGTTCAGGTAATCATCCCTCAGTTGAAGAAAGTTGTCTGATCTTCAGCTCATCTGTCAACGCTAGCCTCGAGTGACTGCAGCGAACCCAAACACACACACACGCAGACCCACGTGTGTCAGAGATGGAGACTAATTTCTGAATTTAAAGCATTACTTTCCTAATTTTTCTCCAGTGTTTTCGCCTGCGGTAAACAAGCCGGGGCGAAATGTAAACACGTTGATACAGATTCTGTCTCCGCGCTTCCTGTTGCTGACCGTGACCTTTGCGCACGGATCAGTTTGCACACACTCACAGCAGATGACATGGCATAAATTACAGCAGAGGTTTATCAACCCCCGTCTAATAAACACTTTTCCGAGATGTAAACACTCTCGGGGCTAATCATCATTATCTCTTGTTCAAAATGTTAGAAATGCATACAATGTGAAAGCAAATATTGTACGGCAAATTTTGCTGAACCATACACAGTTCAGTCTGAAGTTTAGTGGATACAACAAACATGTTAGTGAAGGTGAATTGGTCAAATGAGACGCCACTTTATTAACTACAAACAAAAATCACATGAGTGGAGGGACGTTAACATTGCAAATAACCTTTAACTTATCAGGGAAATGGTGGTGGCAGCATCATGAGAAGATGTGCAGAGTTGTAGAGAAGATAGATTGAGCTGAACACTCTTGGAGGAAAACCAAAGGTTGCTATGAATTAAAATACTTATATGTGTTTAGAAAGGCCTAGTCAAAGTCCACACCTAAATCCAATTGAGATTCTGTGCCAAGAATCGAAAATCGAGTTGGCACCTCAAAATATTTACAGCTAAAATTGCGGTGTCAGATTGTTTCATTAAGTGTTAAATACACAACTTTTCCAATTTTTGTTCGTCAAAATTTGAAAAACCGTGAGAATTTTCCCACCGCTTAACAATTATGCAGTTCTGTGTTGGTGGGTTGCGTGAAATTCAGATAAAAAAAACAGTAAAGTTTGAAGTTATAGCATGAAAAGGTTTAAGAGAGACGGATAAGAAATTCCACATACATAGTTTGTCGCTTCACTTTAAGAAAGTTTAAGACCCTTGAAATCGAGATGGAATATTATGAACTCTGCATCTCTATTTTTATCTTTTCACTGCAGGACTGCAGCATCCTGACCCCACACATTGGCATCGTTTCTGCTCTATTTTTAAATTAATTCACATTGTCTGGCCAAGAAAACAGCATTGTAATTGAATGAATGTGAAGCACAAGTATGGAATAAATGTTTGGATTTGTTCAGATGGAAAACCTGTGAGCAAAAATACAAAGCCAAAAAAAAAAAAAAGACTAGAGGCCATTTAATGGACCGGTGACACTGGATGTCCTGGTATCCAGTGACAATTTGACATGAAAGGAACATAAATGATTAAAAACAACAAAAAAAACACAGTTCTATGAAAATTAAGTTTAAAGAAGTGATTTCAAATAATTAAATGAACAAAAAATAAAAACAAAGTTACAATTAACAGGACTTAAGCTTTTGCATTAAAGCCATGCTTTCTGTGGTTTTTGCTTGAGGTAGCTGCAAATCCTGAAATTAATGTGCACAGTTTGGCACCAATCATGTGGAATTCCACAGTTAACTGAAGCCACATTTGGCTCTTCGTGCACGAGAGCAATGTGCAAAGGAAGAATGAAAGGAAAACGTAGCAAACAGAAGCCAGAGATCTGAAGAGCCTATTCACCTTGAATAACTCCCTTTGGAGAGAAAAAAAAACAAAACAAAAAGCCCTAACAGGAAAACAAGAAAGGTTTCGGGAAGAGGTTAAGAAAGTTTGATGATCTTTGACACAGAGAGCGAAACAGAGGCGTGACGGCGAATGAGAAGATGAATTTGATTTAAAACAAAAGATTCCCAAGAGTCACTGCGTCAACTATCGTCTGTTTAAATGTCCTGGGAATTGGTGTGAGGCAATCAAAAGGGTTGGAAATATGATATTCCAGACATTTTCTGTCACGTTTTTTTTTTTTTTTTTTTATCTTGCCACATGTTGGTACATCTAAAAAAGAAATAAAAAGAAAGCAACACACACACACACACGTCAACACAAGAAAGAATATTGAACCACAAGAGAATAACTGAATTTTCGTCAGTGACGACAGAGCATCTACAGAACGTAGATCTCAGGTCACTGACACTCAGCTTGCATTGCTTTGTGACACACATATATGTGTATTGCATCTCTATGTTGTTTTGCTCGTGCTACAAAAGTTGCATGTGATTTCATGCGTTCATATGTGCATGCATTTTATAGGACGTTGTAAATTATTGTTTGTCAGACGTCTTTTTGGAGGGGGCTGATTGCACAGCTTGATTCTGATTGGCTTAGATGCCCTTTAACTTCTATGGAGACACACTGTGTTAAAGATATCTGCAACAAAATGATGGCAGCATGTAGCTGAATTATTGCCTGCTTTAAAACAGACTCATAAAAATGTTATCTAGGGTTGAGTTCAGATATTCATGACCTCACAGTGTCAGAGTTTAGGAGGTGGACTTTTTGAAAAAAGGAGGAGAAAACCAAAACACGAAAAAGAGAAAGTAGAGATGGAACAAGGGCAGAATATTCAGCAAAATGAGAGGCTAAAGGACGCTGACTGCAGCAGCTGGACGCTTCGTATTACATTGCATCGCCAGCTGACGAGGATATCGTCTGTAAACGACCTGCGCTGACCTTTGGGTGGGGAGAAGCATTGAGGAAAACTTAGATAGGGGAGTGGAGCCTAAGAGAGAGGTAGAACTACCAGACTGACAGTGATGGGACACAAACAAGAGGAGTTAGTGGTGAGAGACAGGGGCTGGTCTCAGGTTGAGAGGCGTAGGTAGAAAAACCGTTTTTATCATCCACGGATGATAAACACACACACACACATATATCGCTACATGTTCCACGTCTTTTTCTCTGCATCCCTTATAGTTCTAGTTCCGCCCTTGGGCACAAACCAGTAGAAATAAGAGTGGAAAGGAGTAAGGAGAAGAGTCGATTCCTTATTTCAGTGGACTGCTGCTGCTTCTGTTCTACCATCTTGATACGTTTTATCACAGTTTATCTCTTTTGATTTCCCCGCTTTCCGTTTTTTTTTTTTTTTTTTAGTTTTTTTTTCTCTATTCAGCTATTTCTTCCCATCAAAAATTGTTTCAACGTCTCCCCGGTCGCACCAGTCGTATGGTGTGACATAAACAAGTCGGTGAACGTGAGCCCTCTTTTTAAAAGTACTCGTCCTCGCTTTATTTACCTACACCGCCTCGCCCTTCCCTCTACCTCTCCTTTACGCTGTCTCTAGACCGTTTCTTGTTCACACAGCACCTTATGCTGCAGTATCACCGTAAAGTGCTGCAAGGTCATCATCGCTACAGCAACTGAGTCAACCGCGCTTAAAGCAAGGACGAAGCGGTTAATGGTGTCAGGTCCAGCCTCATGTCATGGCCATATGGTCAGAACGGCAGAAAGACGTTGTCTTTAAACGACGTTGCACCATCAATGCAGCCTCTGCTGAGTCTGTAGCAACAAGCTTAGATGTCGCAGCAGCAATGGGTTGAGGTTAAGGTGCAATGTTGAAATGTGTTATTTTAAAATTTAGTAGAAAAGATCACAAAATGACCTCAGATTCTATAAACTATGCAAATAAATAAGTAGTTGGTTACAGACATCCACCAAAGTTACTATGATAATCATGTTCCACTATTCAAAGGTGCAAAACTAATAAAAATGTCAATTAGTTAAAGACTTGCTTAAATTCCTTCAGATATTCTGTTCCATCATCCTCGACCAAAACAGCTATTTAAAACATTTGTCTTAAACTACTTTTTATTTGGCATGAAAGGGATGATTTGGACTCTTTGAAGTTAGATTTTGGGAATTTATTGGTAATAGTTTTCCTACATATCAACATGAGCTTGATGATTATTAAGCTCATGGGTAACAAGCTGGTCAGATGAGCATTGTTTGTTTTCATGGACTTCAGCCATTTGTAACAACTCCAACAAAAGATGTCAATATCAATGGATTATAATGCGACATGATTAAATTTGTCTAATGCATGCCATATAGTTTCCAGTTTAAATGCATAAAATCCACTTCGATCTCAGGCATAGACAAAGTCAAATGTAGATGAAAATCCAAATTGTTGAAAAGTTATTTGTGCGAGAAAGCCCGGCTGATTACACTATAGGGCTGTTGTAAACGAATATTTTAGTAATCGAGTAATCTATCGATTATTCTTACGATTAATCGAGTAATCGGATAAAAAAAATTATAAAATGAAATATTGGTAAATCTGGCATAATACCGGTGTTACTATCAGATATCAATATCAGTCCAATTTTTCATATTTGAGCATCCCTAACAGTTGCTTTTTTGTAGTTTAGAAAACTAACCTGTAACAATAATAGCTCACTTTCTAAGTTAACCTGAAGAAAAGTTATAGAAAAATCTGAAATTATATTGAATTTAATAACAAAGAGGCAGGCTCACAAATATGCTTATAAAAAATGTCTACAATCCAGCTTTTAGTTTATGTATTCATCTTCAGTGAGTTTAATAGATTAATTAAACTCACCTTGCCACCTAACCTGTCACGCTTTGGGTTTGAAAATACGGGAAATGCCGCCTGGAGTGGGAGGAGAGGGCGAATGAACGAACGTAAGATGGGGTGGAGGGGAGGAAATAGACCAGCGGACTGACGAACCGTTAGACCGGGGGACGAACACGGGGGGAAGCAATACGGGATATTTACGACACCTTCACTGGTCACACTCAGAAACTCATCTACCAGCCATGTACGATGCGCTCCGCCACCCGTTTCTTCAGACCGGGATATGAAATTTATTGTGCGGTTCGTCGGTAAAGCTACATTTACACGGTAAGCATCAGCTACTCAGCCGCCCGCCCTGTTCAGGCTATCCGCTCACCTCAGCGCTCTTCCCGCCGTTCGCTTTCAACCAGCAGCCCCGGAGGAGAAATGCTGCCGTACTCCAGGCATTCCCCAGTCATTTTAAGGATGCTTATTGGTTCCCCAAAAACGATAAAAAGTCGGGCATTATCATCAATCAATAAAATCCCCACGGGCCAATCTTGAAGATTGGACTTTATGCCGCTGAGACTTAGCTTTTGTCAACAACTCAGAGGCGGAAGTCAGAGCTCCGCGCAACGCAAATGAAGTCCCGGCCGGAACACGGTGCGCTAACTAATAAAACATAAATTAACGAAGCTTCGAGGCAGGTAAATTTTCCTCGAGGAATTTTAGTAATCGAGGTACTCGAATCATTCGAGGAATCGTTTCAGCCCTATTACACTAACTTGAATTTGCAGCAATCCCTCCTTTTGAACAAGCACATATATATTTTATTTTGAATAATTCAGGTTGGCCGCTCTTTATTCTTATTTGCTCAAGTGTGTTCAGTTAATGAAAGAAAAATGTTAAAAGCCCTGCTCGGCTGGCCCTTTTGAAATGAGGTAAGTTAATCACAAACAATAGACATCTTTATTCCTCCTTTCACTTTCTGAACACATTTTCTCCTTGCTTAGACGGAGGACAAAATCATCTCCTCTATATATTTCCAATTAAAATTTGGCAAAGGGCCATGATTCCAAAAAATACCTTAGACTTTAGAAGGATTTATGAGCAACACCGCAGAGCATGGATTCATTACTTTTCTTCTACCAATCAATCGCCTCACAAGCAAGTAAGAACGCAGAACATATCTGCCCATATTCTTGAAGCTCTTTAATTTACTTCATCTTACTCACTAAAGTATGCCACAAAGACATATTGACTGAACGAAGTGACGGATCTGCATCAATTTCAGAAGAAACGCACCAAAAGCATGCATGAAAGAAACCAGGGTGTTGCTTTTCAAGACCTAACCATGTGCACAAGTGCCCCGCCATTTCTCGCGTGCTCTCTCGACGCATAGCTTTCCCTCGCTCTCACACAAACGCACACATAAACAAACTCAATCTATGCCTCGCTCCTTCGGCGATAAGACAAACAGAGGGGAGGACAGACGACAAGTGCAGCCAGTGGCACGTGCGCAATCTGTTGTCTGCACCGTGATATCAACGCAACTGCTTAAAAAGCCCTGCGTGCAAACATAAAAGAAGGAGCGTTTACGTGTGAGTTAGACAAGAGACGCACGAATGCGCGGTCTTGGTGTGTGCTGCGCAGAAAAGGTAATGAAATGATTTGCGTGCGATGCATATACGGATATTGTTGTGCAGGGGCCATATTCTGCAGTATGGCTTGTGATGCCACCGAGGTGTAATGCAGCGCCAGCGGAGGGTGTCACTGAGTTCATGGACATAAACCAAGCCACTGCCAGACTAGTCTGCTCCTCTCAGGAATAGCAATGGCCGAGGTGTGCGTGCGTGTGTGCCTGCATGTGTGTGAGTATTTGTGAGTGTTTTTTAAAAAAAGAGTGTGGGTGGGAAGATTGAAAAAGATTGGAAAACAGCTAAAAGAAGAGGAGGATTCCAGGGGCTGGAAGACAGATCGATGGACAGACAGGCAGTCTCTCGAGAAAAGACAGTGAGTGATAGATGTCCAGGGGATATAGAAACATCTCAGGCAACAGGGAGAGAAAAAAAAAACACCCACTTTAGAAAAAAAAAGAAAAAATCCTTCTAGTTTGATTTCACCACATCGGCATGTGGCATTTCAAGCACATAGGCCGTTATTACTCATGAAAAATTGCAAACAGCAACTCGCACACACACATACGCGCACACACACACGCATTCTCTTCTGCACAGAGGCATGCAGAAAGCCCTTTTAAGGTTAGTTCTGTCACTCCTACTCTGACACTAAAGCACATGTCAACCTGGATAGACGTGCAGCCATGAATAAGGGAGATGTGTAAACAACGAGAAGGCAGACAGTGACAGGCAGATGGACGGACAGGTAGACTGGTGCGAAGGCACAAGTGGCATGGCCTGTGAAAAAAAAAAAAAAAAAAAAAAAAAAACAGAGCGGAGATATTCGGTGAATAATGAGATAGAAGCCCAAACAGACAAGAGGGAAACGGAGATGTTTCTGAGAGAGAGGGAACATAAATCGAGACAGAAATATTTCATAAGCGATCGGGGAGATGAAAATCTCTGGCAGGGTATGGATCACGAAAAGCGAGACGATTGCTGAAAGATGCTAAACGGCTGAAATACTTTTAGCCATTAAGATCAATAAATAGAATATATTTTAGAAGATCTTTTTTTTTAAATGGTGGGAATTTTTCACATTCTGAAGTCTGGAATTTTAGATCTAATCAGGAAATACCAAAGAAGTGGATGTTCCCTGAAAGAAAACATCTCCAGCTTTCCAAAATCCCTCTTTCTCTCTCTCTCTCTCTCTCTCTCTCTCTCACTCACGCACGCACACACACACACACACACACACACACACACACGAACGGAGCGGCACAAAATCTCTTTTCTCATCATCAGAAAAGGCATAGGGCACAACGGGGGGATAATCTGTACTCTTCAGTCATCTATGACCAGTGATTCAGTTTGACACCTTAATCTGTGGAAATCACAGAGGACTCCTCCATGGAGCCAACTGTATTTACTACAGATTACATCTTCCACTGGTGTGCATTAGTCCAGTGACAGCTTTGCAGACTGCAGGGAAAACAGCAATCACATGCCACTGACAAACTCCTCGTGATTTTTGCCACTCAGTGAATGGCCTTGCAGGACTCCCCCCAAAACCCATCAGCGGTGTGAGTGGCTGTCAATCCGCTGCTTTAAAGCGCCATGTGGAACTCCCACTTTCAGAGACATTCTCCTAATGTGACCTTTGTCAGTGAATCCTCCCTGTTTTCTTTACCCTTGATAACGGAAGAACTTAAATCAGGCCAGAAAATGCGCTCATTTAATGGCACATGTGAACTAGTTTCCGTCACTCAAGCAAACGCTAGCGACAGCAGGGAATTTGTGTTGCTTTTCTTCAATGGGACAGGTAAGATAATGATACTAGAAGGAAGAACAAATGCCGCTCGCCGCTAACGGGTCTCTTTTTAGAATGGATGTTGTTGTTAAAAGTCGACAAAATGTTAGCTATTTACAGTATTAGTAAGGTCTTCTAAAATAAAGTCAGATGAAGCACAAATATGTGGGAAACTATCTGTGCCAAACTAACTACTATTCCAAGACATCAGTAGATAACAGGACGGCTCAAGAGAGTGTCGCAAAGTTGTCTGCTCCGCGTCTTCTTCAGATCTTTTCATGTCCGTTTCCTTCAGCGGTTCTTGGTGCAGCGCCACCGCAGGCGAAAGGCAAGAGCAACAAGTTTTTCAAAGGGTTTGGTTCATTTGACACAGTGCAGCGTGAAAGTGAACCGCACTAGCTGAAAATGTAGCAAATCTTTCAATTTTGGTCCCCAGTTGAACCGAGTCTACCGCACCGTCAGGCGTGAAAACATGCTCGGTGTCTTTTTGCTCTTGCTACCCTATACTCTAATGACCTTGTGGCTCTCTGTACCCTGATCTGCAGAGAAGAATTTTCTTTTTTTTGGCCAGACAGAGAGAGAGAGAGAGACAGAGAGACGCTGAATGAACCATAATGAACCCCTAAGACAAAGAATCAGACAGAAAGCTGCAGAGAGAGAGAGAAAGAGAGAGCAACAAAGGCAAGGATTTGTGAGAATGCAAAACTGTGAAACAGAAAGAGAGGTGTTGAGATCAGAGGCTGAGAAGGATGTGTACACAATAACAACGGACATGGCACCGATGAAAAGCAGAGTGTAACGCATCGGTTCGAAAAGCACAACGTGGAGCCGCACAAATAAATGCTGCAAAAATTATTTGGACAGAAAGAAGACTTATTGTGCTTCCAGCGACGTGCATATTAGTGGGTGGACCACCCACATGTCTTCATGATTTCTTCTTTTACAAATGGAAGTTCAGTTTTCAGATTCGGTGTTTGATTTCTGTAACATCGGAGCTGCACACTTAGAAGTTCTTCCCTCACAACATAAGAATCTGTGGCTCTAAGCAATGAAGCTTTTACCTCGCCAGCCTGTTGATCCAGACCGTTCAAGTTTCAAAAGCAAGCTTAGCAACTGGCAAACAGCACTGGTATTGCATTTGGTAAATAAGATGAACCGGGCCTTTGTTTCAGTTTGCATGAAAGCAAGACACAAAACATCACAGGCAACAGGATCATAGGTGGCAAAAGTGAATGAAAATATCAGCGGATATTAAGAAATCTTAAAGATTAGATGAATAAACTGTTTATTTTTCCCCCAGAATAGAAACTGGAAATAAAATACATTCCTTATTTAGGTCTGCTCTCTCTTCTTCCTCATGAATGAGAAAGTTCACATCTTCTTACATTTCCAGTTCAATATAAATGGCAGAACAGCACCCTCCATATATACACACACACACACATATATATATATATATATATATATATATATATATATATATATATATATATTCATTCATATAATAAAACTGTGTAAAATTTTACACAATTTCCAAATAAAGGTTTAGAGAAAAGATCAATCAATCAAGTAATAGCACATTTCAGCAACAAGACAGTTTAAAGTCCTTTACATCATAAAAACATAAAATTAGAAATATCACATAGTCAACAATTGTGAAAATCAGCATCAGGCGTAGCATTTCGTCAAGTTCCATCATTAAAATCAACTTTTGATTTGAGTAAATTCATTCAATAAGGGTAAAAAATGAATTAGTTCACAGCCAAAACCAAAAAAATTTTTGGTTCGTTTTTTCAAACGCAATTTGTCCAAACATGTTTGTTTCCTACTGGAAGCAATCTTATTATTTTGGAGCGGTAAAGCCAGAGTTCTGACTTGAACCTGATGAAGAATTTTTGACGAAAACTAAAGATTATTAATGTCAGTTCAAGTTACCAACATTAAAATAATCAGTCAGTAAATGAAAGAAGGGCTTGGTTGATGCACATTTCCAACAAGACGTCCCAAAAAGAAACGTGATTGCTTATCTTTTGAGAGAAACAAACTTATTGGTTGAATAAAGATAACTCAAGCAATAATTAGGAATTTTAAAACTACTGAAATAAGGACCAACCAAAATGGCAAAGAGGTAAAGAAAATCTCTGCTGTTAGATTACATAGCTGCAATAAAAGATAAATGTAATTTAGCTTCTTTTTTTTCTACCAGACGGGCCAACTAATGATGTCTAACAATAGATTTGTAGCACACCCAACCTCTGAACAGCATCTGGGAGGGGCCAGTTCACAAAACAAGATGCACCTTTTCTACAGCCATGATGTCCTTGCCCCACATCCTCTGCCTGTTTCTCAATAAAGTTACAATTGTACATCATCTGTAAAAGGGAGATTTGTCATTTTATAACTTTACTTCCCTAAATGGAGAAACACCAAATCCTTGTTTTTTTCTTTTCTTGTTATTTTACATTTTTAACTGATTGATTTATGCTTCCTTGGGAGCAAATCTGCAACTTTTCTTTGGTCCTTTTGATCCCTGTAGGGTTTGCTTGCATGTCAGAGTATAACAGACGGCCAGAATGACGCTAGATTTTTGAATAATTTCCTGAGTGCAGTCTGAAGTCTAAAGCAGCAATCGTCTTGCTGGTAAGTTGGAGTAATGCAGTGAAATTGAAACTGCTTTTTTTTCATTCATTCCTCCATGCAAAAGGATTTAATACAATTTGCAACAAACGCACAAATCAAAGTGTTTTCTGGAGAAACTCATGCTAATCTCTGCAGTTTTTTTTTTTTTAAAACTGAGTTATTGTTTGTCAGCTCAGGTCTTTGCCCCGTTAAAACTGCTCAAGTCCAACTAACACTGATTTTGGCTGTGAACTAATTCATTCAGACGCATCCCTTAGCAGCCAGATCGCGAATAAAAGATACGAAAGGACAGGATGAATAATAATAATAATAATAATAATAATAATAATAATAATAATAATAAAAAAACATAATTGACATAGAGCTTTGTTTCTAAGTAAGCACATAACCTCAGACATATAAACCCAGTAAACAGTAAAGACTTACTGCCTCTCTGCACGGACTCATCTGACTGCTGCTGAGGGGAGAACGGGAAGCGAAAACCTCATGCTTGCTTCGCGGCAGTCCTCTCTCTTTCACTCCCTCTGTTACTCGCCCCTCTCTCCTCCTCCTCTTCTTTCCCTTCGCTTTCACCCTCCCCTGCCTCTCTTCCTTCCTACCTTCTCCTCCTCCTCCTTCTTTTCCTCCCTCCCTCGCTCCCTCTCTTGGCAGAGCCTTACTGTATTCAGCAACACCAGTCTCCATATAAGGCGGCCCCGCTAAACATGTCGCACATAATTTATCCACGGCAGGCAGCAAGTTCACCTTTCACAGCTCACACTTGGACCGCATGAGAGAGAGAGAGAGAGAGAGAGAGAGAGAGAGAGAGAGAGAGAGAGAGAGAGAGAGAGAGAGAGGACGGAGTGTTGTTGTCCAACTTCAGCTACGTTCCACAAAATTTCACACTCGGTAAAGGTGCGCGCGCAACTGTTTTGAGTGCGCGCGTGTGTTAACAAATGCTAACAGCCAGACCGTGAAAACGCTACCTGGAGACCAGTACGCGGCTCACCTACCTACATCGTTTCCCCGCCTCTTTGCATCCCTGCCCGCCTGTGAATCTTTGCAGATGCTGTGAAAAGCTGTGTCCACCTACAAGCCCACTTTTTCCTCAAGCTCTTGTCTGCGCTGCCGCCTTTAAAATCTGACTGACAGGGATAAAAAAAAATCATAATAATAAAAATAATAAAAAGAAAGAAAAATAACCCTTCAAGAAATAAGTTGTTTTTTTAAGAGGATTTAAACGTCTTTGTTTTGTGACCGAAACGGGAAACGGCAGCAAGAAAAGGTTGAGGTGAAATAAAAGTGTCAACAAACGAGATCCCCGCAGAGTGCTTCCTGGTTGTGAGCATCAGCGCAACTATCTGTGATGATGGCTCAGTTTCTGCGCTATCAAAAAAAAAAAAAAAAAAAAGAACTCTGCTGACCTCTCCTCCGCCTCTTTCTTCCTAACACACTCACAGAGAAACAAGAAAAAAAAATAACAAAATAAAACACCATCCAGACAGCAGTTGCAAAACTGATGAAAACAAAAAGCGGTGAGTTACAGAAAAAGACAGATTGGGAGGAAGGGGAAAAAAAAATAATAGCAACTCTTTGAGTAGTGGTTCTGGCTGGTATTTTCCTGCCTCCTCCACAGCTTCGGTCCACTCACAGGACAGCAAGAGTCACAGCTCTGTTGCCATGGCGTCTAACTCCATCAAACGCTACGTCAGGTGCGTGTGTTATGTGTGCGAGCATCTGTGACCGTGCTGGCGTTTTTTTTTTTCTTCTTTTTTTGCTCATCAAAGTGTGTGTGTGTGCGTGTATGTGTGTATACGAGCTGCATGCAGGTGGGTGTTGCCAAGTGATTCAGAGCCACATCACCGGTTGCAATATATCAGGTTTGTTTGGGATTTATCACCGCACTGGCTTTTGTGTGTACGAGTTTGTATGCGAGAGTGGAAGAGTAAGGTGTTGATTGAACAGCAGCCTGCAGCCTGCTCTCAAAAGCACCTATGATGAATCTCTGCGCTGCTCAACGTGTTAATGTTTAGCTCCAGCTACTATAAATATTTATCAGCTCCTCATAGAGCCAGAGCAACTCACCGTGGGGCCCCAGCTTGTGTGGAAATTTTGATTTTCGCCCCGCATTGTCTTGTGCCCTAAAAAGGTCCTGCAGCTGCTTTGCAGGATTATGCTGAACTTTTAACAGGTTCAAAAATGTATGTCATTGTTGTTGTTGTTTGTGTTAGGAACGAAACAAATTCTAAAATATACATATATCTATACCAGCAATAATATTCAGAGAGAAGCTACAGAATTTATTATAGTTAATTTATTGTCAGTGACCGTGGAGTAAAGATATCAGCGATTGATGCACATTAGAGAAGGCGCCGGGCAAATGTTACAATATATTATAAAAACACAAAGTTAATAAAGTATATTAAACCTTTAATTGTGGCTAATCACATTTAGAGCCAGCCCAAAGCATAAGCAAACAAAGCAGCTGCTTGGGCTCCCCTGAGAGTGGGTGGCCTCTCGCTTGGACTATAGATGGTAAAACTTTACATCTGTGTTTAAATTTATTGAGAGCAACACAGCTTTTAGACTTCAAATATTTCTGGAGAGTAAAATTGTTTCCATTTTGATTAAAACTTAAAAAGAATATGCTAGTAAAAACCATGCTAAATAGAATATAACAGATATTTATGATAAGTCATAATTTACTGTTGATGGACTGATGGTGTTTGTAATGCACACTGTGATCGGTGGCAACTGCCAGAGCTCATGTTGTAACCAGGGTTAAAAACAGAGTGAACACACAACTTATTTACTATTTATTTATCAAATGATGTAAGGTCGGTATGTCGAATTTCAGTCTGACTCTGTAAAACTAAATCTATCGAAAATGTTTTGCATATTTAGGGCGTTTAATGTTAAAAGCGAATCCTTTCATTTGACCTTTCCAGATTTATAAAGACATAAAACTGTTAGGATCTGGGGAAGGCTGGTTGGGGGGTCTCTAGTTTCTCCACCAGGGGGCATCCTGGGACCTTCTGGAGGGCGTGAACCTGGAGCTGCACACCTGCTGCCACTTACCATCGTTTGGAGGGGTTTATCAGGACGGAGCCGCCGACACTCCAGTGCCAGAGTGTTAGCCTGTGATGGTAATATCATTGTAGCTCACCTCCGACCATCTGTTCTCCGAGTAACCTCCTTTGTGCTGCCTTCTCCTAGGTTGTCGTTCTGTGAAGCCTTGAGTGTCTTCGAACCCCTACGAACCTGGTCAGATTACCTAAGATCCTCGAGACCCCGCGGAGTTTACCCGTTGGTGGCCACGTCCCCGAGACCAGCCCTCAGGTCTGTCGGCGGCAGATCCCTGGTCAAGCGGATCTCTTCCGGCACCTGTCTGAGATCTTCCTCCACTCACCTGTTCCGCCCTCTAGAGATACTCACGCCCTCGTTCCAGCCTGCCGTTCCGGATCCTAGCGGTTCGCCTCTCCGTGCTCAGACGAGCTCACCGGCAGAGATCCAGTACCACGCAGACGAGCACCAGTTCCGGACCACCTGTTAGCACTGTATTAAATAAATCACCTTTACCATTACCTGTCTCCAGAGTGTGTTCTGCGCATGTGGGTTCGACAAATTGCTCTCAACATGACAGAACACTCTGGCCAACAACAAACCCCAGCAGACGCACTCCGAAGAAGCTTAGCGGAACAACATTCTCTAATTCAGAGCCACGATACTGCCTTACGAGAACTAAATAAACGCCAGATCGAGGCAAATAATCGTCTTGATGAAATCGCAAGCTTTTTACAGTCATCCCGTCAGCAGGCTCCAGAACCTGTACCAGTTCCCCCACCCAGTCCCAGTACCGCAGCAGCCGTAGTCCATTCCACGTCTTCAGAGTGTCGGCCACCCAACCCAGAAAGATTCTCAGGTGACGGGAGTAAGTTCAGAGGATTTCTTTTCCAGTGCACAATATTATTTAATCACTCCCCGCACTGTTTCTCCCATGACGGAGCCAAGATCTCATTCATTATTTCCCACTTAACAGGCCAGGCGTTAGACTGGGCAGAGTCGAGGTTTTCATCATCCACAACATATGATTGCACCTTTGAGGAATTCTTGACAGAATTTAAACAAGCGTTTAACCAAGACTCAGACAAGACTTTAAGTTCCCGAGATCTGCTAGAAATTAAACAGGGTCATCGAACCGTAGCTGAGTTCGCCATTGACTTCCGCATTAAAGCGGCGGCGTCTGGGTGGAACCCTCCGGCACTTAAAAGTGCTTTTTACAACGCCCTCCAAGATTACATAAAGGACTTACTAGCAACTTTAGACGAGCCCAAGACCCTGGAGGAGTTGATTAGTTTGGCTATCCGTTTGGATAACAGAACCCGCGCTCGGGCTAGAGGTAAAAGAAATCCATCTGTGAGAGTGGCTGTGGAGGGCTTGTCACCTAGCCTTTCTGCTGCAGTCGTTCCGCCGGCGGCAGAAGCGGAGCCCATGCAGATAGGACACACTCGCCTCTCCCCCGAAGAAAGGCAGAGACGAATTAATGCCAAACTCTGTTTGTATTGCGGCGCAGCGGGCCATTTCATCGCTTCCTGTCCAACAAGGGTAAAAGCCAGGGTCCGCTGGTAGATGCGAGGAGACTGGCGGACCATCAAATTAAAGAAAAATCTCCTCGTTTACTACTACCCGTCACTCTTTCTGTTCACGATCAATCCATAACGCTTTCAGCTCTAGTTGATTCCGGTTGTGAGCGCAATTTAATGGATTCCAGCCTCGCACAACAATTGTCCATTGAAACTGTTCCTTTAAAGGTCCCCTTGAAGGTTTCAGCTCTGGACGGCAGAGCACTCTACCAGATAACCCACCAAACTGTTCCGCTGAATCTTCTGATCTCTGGTAATCACCATGAAAAGATTTCATTTTTTATTTTTCCCGCAGCCAGTTCCGCTATCATCCTGGGCTTCGACTGGTTAGAATGTCATAATCCCCACATCGACTGGTCTGAACGACACATAATTTCCTGGTCCATTAACTGTCACTCGTCTTGTCTCCGCTCAGCCTTGCCGCCAGGTCCGTCACCGGAGGGCCAGCAGGAGGCAGACCCACCTGATCTCTCAGCTATTCCGGTGGAGTATAACGATTTAGCCGCGGTTTTCAGCAAGGTAAAAGCACTGTCACTCCCTCCGCACCGGCCGTACGATTGTGTGATAGACCTGTTACCCGGAGCTCCCCTGCCTAACAGTCGTTTGTACAATATTTCCCGGACAGAGAGAGAAACCATGGAAAAATATATCAAGGAGTCCCTAGATGCAGGAATTATCCGCACCTCGTCTTCCCCGTTAGGGGCGGGGTTTTTCTTTGTTGAAAAGAAAGATGGGTCTCTCAGACCATGCATTGATTACCGAGCTCTCAATCAAATCACAGTTAAAAATAAATATCCATTACCCCTCCTTTCCTCTGCGTTCGAGCCTGTTCAAGGAGCCACCATCTTTACTAAGCTGGATTTAAGAAATGCTTATCACCTCCTACGCATACGGGATGGGGATGAGTGGAAAACTGCATTTAAGACCCCATTAGGCCATTTCGAGTATTTGGTCATGCCTTTTGGTTTATCAAATGCCCCAGCCTGTTTTCAAGCCCTGATAAACGATGTTCTGAGGGATTTTCTGAACATTTTCGTTTTTGTCTACCTTGATGACATTCTAATTTATTCTAAAAGTCTTCCAGAACACCAGAAACATGTCCGCCTTGTTCTCCAGCGGCTACTGGAGAACCGGCTGTTTGTAAAAGCTGAGAAATGTGAGTTTCATCAACCATCTGTTACATTTCTTGGTTATGTCTTAGAGGGCGGACAGGTCAGACCATCGGAGGACAAGATCAGAGCAGTTCTGGAGTGGCCGGTTCCTGAAACCAGGAAACAGCTCCAAAGGTTCCTCGGGTTTGCAAATTTCTATAGGCGGTTTATCAGAAATTACAGTCAAACCGCCCTGCCGCTAACTGCTCTAACTTCACTCAAGACCACCTTCTCCTGGACTCCCGAAGCAGACGCCGCCTTTTCGAAGCTGAAATCGTTATTTGCTAATGCTCCCATACTCGTCCAACCTGACCCTACCAAACAGTTTGTTCTTGAGGTGGACGCCTCAGATTCTGGTGTAGGAGCCGTCCTTTCACAGTTTTCGGACTCTGACCATAAGACTCATCCCTGTGCCTTTTACTCCCGCAGATTGTCTCCAGCTGAAAGAAACTATGATGTGGGAGACCGTGAGCTGCTCGCCATCAAACTGGCTCTTGAAGAGTGGAGACATTGGCTGGAGGGCACAACGCACCCTGTACTGGTTTGGACCGATCACAAAAATCTTGCCTATTTGAAAACTGCTAGGCGTCTTAACCCCCGACAGTCACGATGGTCGTTATTTTTCTCCCGGTTTAACCTGTCCATTTCTTATCGCCCAGGCTCCAGAAATACTAAACCAGATGCGCTTTCCCGGTTGTACTCCCCTGACGACTCTGACAGGTCTCCGGCTCCCATTCTGCCCCCCAATTGCTCCATCGCTTCAGTCACTTGGGAGGTTGAAGATCTAATAAAACAGGCCCAATTATCTGAACCCGATCCTGGTACCGGCCCTCCCAATAAGGTTTATGTGCCCACTTCTGTCAGACCCAGACTCATCAACTGGATGCACTCCACCAAGTTCTCTGCCCACCCAGGGATCAGTAGAACTATTTCGCTCATATCCCGTCGATTCTGGTGGCCGTCGAGCTACAAGGACATTAAGGAGTATGTGTTAGCCTGCCCTGTCTGTGCTCGTAATAAACCATCCCATCAACTTCCGGCTGGTCAGCTCCAACCGCTTCCTACCCCTAAACGACCCTGGTCTCACATTGCTCTGGATTTCGTTACAGGACTACCCGTCTCGGGGGGTATGACCACCATCCTCACAGTTATTGACCGGTTCTCCAAGGCTTGCCATCTAATCTCTTTAAAGAAACTTCCTTCTGCCTTTCAGACGGCTCAGCTC
This sequence comes from Poecilia mexicana, assembly GCF_051168715.1. Lineage (NCBI taxonomy): Eukaryota > Metazoa > Chordata > Actinopteri > Cyprinodontiformes > Poeciliidae > Poecilia > Poecilia mexicana. Next base: position 28,409,814 of record NW_028263382.1, on the reverse strand, counting down.
CTGGTCAAGCACGTTTTTCGACTACACGGCATCCCGCAGGAGATACTGTCTGACCGGGGACCTCAGTTCGTAGCGCGGGTATGGAAACATTTTTGTGCAGCCTTGGGGGCTAAAGTTTCCTTGTCCTCTGGTTATCATCCACAGAGTAATGGCCAAACTGAACGCATGAACCAGGAGCTGGAGGCTATGCTCAGATGCCTCACATCGACCAACCCCACCGACTGGAACAAGTACCTTTCGTGGGTCGAGTATGCTCATAATTCTCACATCTCCTCCGCTACTGGTCTCTCCCCTTTTGAAATCTCATTAGGGTACCAACCTCCGTTGTTCCCTTCAGAAGAGAAGGTCATTGCTGTCACCTCGGTGCAACACCACATCCGCCGCTGCAGGGCTGTCTGGAAGACTGCAGTGTCCGCCCTTAATCGCACCCTGGAACTGAACCGCCGATTTGCTGACCGCAGACGTAAACCTGCACCTGTCTATACTCCCGGTCAACAGGTTTGGCTCTCAACCAAGGATATACTGCTAAAATCCATGTCTAAGAAGCTGTCACCCCGTTTTATTGGGCCGTACAAAGTCGAATCAGTTATCAGTCCATCAGCGGTCCGTCTGCAGCTACCCTCTTCACTCAGAGTTCATCCCACCTTTCACGTTTCCCAAATCAAGCCTGTTGTTTCCAGTTCCTTGCACTCGCCATCAGAACCCCCTCCGCCCGCCCGAGAGTTTGAAGGGGGCCCCGTTTACTCTGTCCGCCAGATTGTCGATTCCCGCAGGCGGGGTAGGGGTTGGCAATACTTAGTGGATTGGGAGGGTTACGGCCCTGAGCACCGTCAATGGGTTCCCGCCTCTTATATTGTTGACCCGTCTCTTATTTCGGACTACCGCTCCTCTCTCCCTTCTGGGTCTGCTGGACCGCCAGGTGGCGGTCATTGAGGGGGGGGTACTGTTAGGATCTGGGGAAGGCTGGTTGGGGGGTCTCTAGTTTCTCCACCAGGGGGCATCCTGGGACCTTCTGGAGGGCGTGAACCTGGAGCTGCACACCTGCTGCCACTTACCATCGTTTGGAGGGGTTTATCAGGACGGAGCCGCCGACACTCCAGTGCCAGAGTGTTAGCCTGTGATGGTAATATCATTGTAGCTCACCTCCGACCATCTGTTCTCCGAGTAACCTCCTTTGTGCTGCCTTCTCCTAGGTTGTCGTTCTGTGAAGCCTTGAGTGTCTTCGAACCCCTACGAACCTGGTCAGATTACCTAAGATCCTCGAGACCCCGCGGAGTTTACCCGTTGGTGGCCACGTCCCCGAGACCAGCCCTCAGGTCTGTCGGCGGCAGATCCCTGGTCAAGCGGATCTCTTCCGGCACCTGTCTGAGATCTTCCTCCACTCACCTGTTCCGCCCTCTAGAGATACTCACGCCCTCGTTCCAGCCTGCCGTTCCGGATCCTAGCGGTTCGCCTCTCCGTGCTCAGACGAGCTCACCGGCAGAGATCCAGTACCATGCAGACGAGCACCAGTTCCGGACCACCTGTTAGCACTGTATTAAATAAATCACCTTTACCATTACCTGTCTCCAGAGTGTGTTCTGCGCATGTGGGTTCGACAAATTGCTCTCAACATGACAAAAACTGTTTAGTAGCCTCCTTTCAGCCAGCTGACCAGCAGTGTGCAGCAACAGGTGGTTGAAGGGCCGAGGTGTGTTACTTTGGTTCACTCTGACACTTTCACTGGCATCTCAAAGGATTTCAAACTGTAGAACAATGTGATTGAAAAAGTTGATCAGCCCCAAATTTTGTTCAACAATCAGAAACTTTCACAAGAATCAAAATTAGTTACTGTTTCTCCTTTTTGTTTAATTCTAAAGCACATTATGCGACTTCACAAATAAAATACGGTTTGATAGTAACTCAATCTCTGCTCTGCTTTTACCAAGCCCAAAGAAAAGTCTCATTTTGTTGTCTCAAGAACAACTTTTTACCTAATTTACAAAAAATAAACAAATCTTAAACATAGATACACCAAAAAGTCGAAAAAAAAAAAAAAAGCAAACTCAGCTTCACATCCAGTACTTACATTAACAGCTTTCACTCACTTCACCGGACAAAATGACTTTGGCAGGAACCAGAGAGTGCTTCGTAACACTGTGCAGACTTCATTCTCCTGAGAAATATTGCTGAGTTTTAATAATACAAATTCTCATTACACGTACGCTAATTAGCATTACCTTCCACACCAAACTGCAGCACACCAACCGGAGTTTTATATCCTCTTGGATTGGCTGCATTTGTCATTTTGCTCCCTCTAAAACAATGCAGAAAGATGCACTTTTTTTTTTCTTTTTTATGCAACAATCGTAACGTGTAAAAAATAAGGACGGTTATCCATGGTCATGCCAACATGAATTGATATTATTTGTGCTTTAAAATGTGTAGTTAAATAATAGTACTCTCCCAGTGACAGGTTTTTAAGTCTAAATCGAGAGACACAGTAATAAGGCGCCGAGGCACAGTGAGAGGTTTTGGACTTGCAGATAATTGCTGCAATTGCAGATAATTTAATGCGCACTAAGGTTCCCCCTCACTGCTCCGCTGATGTCTGTGTAAGAAACCGAGGACTTTCTCTCATTTACACGAGTTGGTGGCCCCCGTTCTGCTCATAGCAAAACAAAAGACATGGACTCTTGAACATATGTCCCCTGTGTTCCACACCATTAAAGACAGGCACAAGGGGGAGGGAGGAACAAAAAAGAAAAAAAGGTTTGAAAAAGAACAAAGTCGGGGCTAGTTTGGACAACGAAATCTGGTTCCATATATCATCCCCGATCTTCTCTGCTAAGCAAAGCCAGAGTTCAACTGAAGAGGAGAAGAAGTTCCACCAAGGGAGTTTTACAAATCGCACGGCTTGGAAAGTTCCTTCAGGGAATCCTGGTGTGATTCTGACAGCTTTTTAACATTCGCATCAGGCCAACGCTCTGTTCCTGAGTTTCTAATAATATGATCATGTAGGCTGCCTGTGTCTGCAACGTGTGCCGAAATCCAAGGTATTCTGCAGTTTTACTTCATGAGCATAGTGGGGAATCATGGCGTCTGTCCATAGGCTAACCCCCAAGCTAAGCCCCAGCAGCAAAATGATTCAAAAATATGCTAAATTCATCTCTGCATCTTATCACTTAGAAATAATTGGCATGAATATTGTTTACTGGAGGAGTGCTGGACCGTCAAGATTGTGTTCGATCGACCGCGTTTGCATTTCCTTAACTTTCATCAGCAGATAAGTTAACTCGTGTTTTCTAACAATGTTTGGTTCAGAAACATAAATGGCTTCCTTCACCTTCTTTGGTAAACGGTATGTGTAAAGAGGCTTGTGACATAAACAATATTTATCATTCTTTGCAGCAGCGTAAACAAACGGAACATTGTAGAAAAATACAAACTTTATAGTGAACAAATATTTGGTTTCCAGAGTAGTTCCTCTATAAAGACAGATTATAAAAATATAATCTGTCTTTGAAATGAACTGGCATCATTCACCCAATGACATGAACCCTCATATGATGGATGGATGGATGGATGGATGGATGGATGGATGGATGGATGGATGGATGGATGGATGGATGGATGGATGGATGGATGGATGGATGGATGGATGGATGGATGGATGGATGGATGGATGGATGGATGGATGGATGGAGTGGTCCAATCTGCTCCTTCTGAACACCAAGTTTTCAAAATGGGAAAGACACAAGAACATACCATTTAGCTAACATCTACATTCGCTGCTCAGTCAGAAAATGTCAACAAGTTGAGAACGATTCACTAAACTGTAACCATATCTACAGTCCGAGCAAAAACTGATGAGTTAAAACTAAATCTTTGGCAAACAAGACCGAACAAAAGCCCGTGTTTGTTATGATCTGTGTTTTCTGTGTGGTTATTTTTAAGGTTTTTCTGTGTTTTAGTTTTCCCCTGTGAGTCTGTCTTCCCTGTTGATTGTTCCCCAGATGTGTCTACTTACCTGATTACCCTCCCTGTGTATTTAAACCCACCTGTTGTCTTTGTCTCTTGTCGGGTCCTTGTCTTAGTTTGTCTATCGTCTAACGCAACGTCTTGTGAGTCAGTTTGTTTTTCCCCTCAGTAGAACTGTTAAGTCCTGAGGTAGTTCATTTCGATGTCCAGTCAACATGTCAGTTGCTACCGGTATTAGCTACGTGCTTGTTTGCTGCCATGCTTCCTGAGCCAGGACTGTGTTCGTCTCTCTCATTAAACGCTTCATCTTCACCATACCTGGGTCTCAGCGTCAATCCTCACCACCATCAACAACCACTTTATGACAGTGTTTACTTTGCCGCCATGCACTGTGGGGTAAATGGTGGCAGAGTTGAAAAAAAATCCAAAGATAACTAATTATAGAACGTCAGCAAATCGTTCATAGTGTGCCAACATGGAAACTGTGAAATCAAATTGAATTCAATATCCAATGTATTTACGCTAAGAAGTGTTTTTGTTTAAAACTAAAATAGTTGCCGCCAAAACAAATGGCATCCCTATGAATTCTTACAAAATAACTGAGTGTCATAGCTTTACTGCAACCATTTATAGTCTTGTTTACTTGAGGTGCTAATAAGTTTAGAAAGCGTTGTACATTAGGATGACTGGTTAGTTACCTATGAATATGTATTTCTGAACAACCAAGAATATAGAATCAATTGTAACATCAGAAAACATCTGGTAGCTAATTTTATCAGCTGAAAAAACTCAGGCAGTGGATGGAATCTCTTCTTCAGATAAAAAAAAAAAATTAATTAAAAAGTAGTTTCTCCATTTTAATTTGTGGCAAGTGGATTTCTGCCGGTAAATTACATAAAGAAGTTATGCTGTCTGTGCTAAACGACGAGGAAATAATAATTCAAATGATTTCTTTTGTTTGATTTGAGCAAGAAATGCTTTCTAAAAACAGAAACATTTCTAGACACAAAGGGCTTTTGTCTACTAAAGTGCTTCCCATAGGTGCATGAATCAATCTGGTGCAACATTCAAGGTGAAAACAAATATCGCAAAGCTTCAACATGAAACACACCGAATGCAAATCTATTAAAAAAATCAGAATACTTAGAGGCGTGTCACTTTTAAGAGAATGTTTAATTGGAGTAAATCTGTAATTTAAGAATCATCGGTTTAATTTCCGACTAATCCCGCTTTTAATTTTCTGCTGAGTCTCCTCATTACAGTGTCAAAGCACATTTTTATGACACCGTCCCACAGGGGAGGAGACCAGAAATTTCTCATTTGGGTCCCAGAGTAATAAAAGTCAAGTGTCCCCTCCCCTAAGCTGCTGCAATCGCACTTCCCAGCCCGTCTGTGTCTCTGGTGCAACTGATACGGTCACGAGCCTCTCTGTGGCAGTTAAAACCACAAAATGACCCATAAAAGAAACGGCGCGGTTTTACCGATTAGCTCACGCTGGCGTGATATCTAAGCCTCCACAAAAATAAAAATAAAAAAAGTAGAGAACGCATGTATTTCAGCAGGCGATTTAATGCTGCTTCTGTAACCCGAACTAAGTGATTCCTTGTGATTTCTGACGTGAAAGTAAAACTTTAAAACGTGTCACTGGATCAGACGTGCTTAACTGTTAAAAGACATGTTTCAGTTACTCAGATAATTACTTTTTTTCACCATCACTGTTCGGCTTTGATACAGAATTCACTGTTTTCCCAAAAGTTATTGTGTGACCTGTACTGGTCTTATATCTAATGTTCACGCAAAACCTACAGAGCACATTCAAATCTGAATACAGTTAAACAGTATTTGCACTAATAAAGAAAAAAAAAAAACATTAAAAGAGATGAAGTGACACACACACAAAAAAAACTGAAATATTAAATCCATGTCAAATATTTTGATTGGCCCTTCTTCCCAGGATTATTGCTTTTCAGCTAGACAGAACGGAAACCGTCTGGAGCAACAGGCAAGGAAGTTGTCAGAATCATAACATGTCAAACATTAATAACAGCGTGACATCTGTGTGGAGCTGCAGAGAGCCACTCTCTGCTCTCCTCCTCTCACTGGGCAGTAGCAGACACACACACACACACACACGCACACACACACACCCACACGCACACACACACACACACACACACAATAAAAAAAGGATCATCTCGTATAATCGGCAGCCGTCTGCAACGGTCGCCTCAGTTTCTCCTTACCTGCTTGGTTCTCTCTCTCTCTCTCTTTGTGTGTGCGTGTGTTTGTGTGTGTGTGTTTTCTCCTGCGCTTGCTCCGGCCGTATGGGGGTGCACACGCTCGCTCGCACACACACACAACCCCTCAAACAGGAACTGATGAATCTGCACGACTTCAGCCCTGCAGCGTGCAGTGCATTATGGGGTTTCGCTCTCTCGGTCTCTCCTCTCCTCTCCTCTCTCTCTGTTGGCAGCGTTAGAGGGGGATGTCCTCACCTCCTGTCTGGAAAGAGGAGGGCAAACACACACACGCGGTCACGCAAGCACGATGCAGAAGAAGACTTGTGAAGATGACTGCCGCGGCTTTGGTTACCATGGCAACAGCCTCCCTCCATCCCCCCTACTCCCTCCCCTCTTCATTTTTGCTCCTCTGATGTAGTTGAGCCTCTCTTAGTTACGAGTATTCTGTCTAAATCAGGAAAGAAAGTGAAACTAAAACTTCTCTTTTTTGTCAGATAAACACACTCGTCGCGCTCCTCTCCACTTGTATTTGAGCTCTGTGTTTAGAGGTAAGCTGAGCAAGAGAGAAATGACAAAAGACTTGTGTTGACACGTTGATAACCAACTGTTGCTTCTGCCTTCTCAGATAAAGAGAGGGGATTATGGCGTAAGAGGGAGCAGAGATAGCTGCAGACTCTGTGTGTTTGTGCGCATGCAGATGCATGTGTGTGTGTGTGTGTGTGTCTGGGTCTGTGTGTGCAATGGCTACAGGAAGTTGGGTACAGTTTCTCCCAATGGTCTATTTCCTCTTCCTCGTCGCTCCTTCTAGTGTAGAAAGCCTAGAAGAACAGGATGGTTGATCTTAAATAGACTTAGCTCATCTACCTTCTGACCATATATGGTCAGTATGTTTCCAGTGACTGTATGAAACTGACATTTCGAAAATACCTTTGCTTAATGGCAACACGCTAATTTTGAAAAATACCATTTGTTCTTTTGAGAAAACGGCTTCTGCAGTCATATTGAAATTGGCTTATTCCACAAACACTTTTTTCGTATCACACATGATCAGCAATCGGATGAAGGAGGCGACAGGAAGTAGGCATGTTTTTCAATGACTTATCTCGTGAACAAACGTATTCAAATTATCTAAAAGAAACACCTCAATTGCAAATCTGTGGGGGTTTTCTTGACAATAGCGGAATATTGACAAACAGCTTGCGCGCATTTGCAATGAAAACGCATCTACCGGCTCTCAGTATCATCTCACCTTCTGGCTTTTGGGTTGGTTCAAGGAAAAGGAGACCCAGAGGGGAATGCATTTATTCCTTTTGGCACAAACGGTGGGTGGAAGGGTCAGAGATGCAAGAATGACACAAGAGTGAATGAATTACACAGAAGGCAAAGAGAGCGACTAAGAGATATAGTTGAGATATCCTCTCCCGTGTCTCCCTTGGTGACAGAGTGGGTGGGAAGCCCAGGCTGTCCTTCAGGCCTTGCAAATCACCAATACACAGCTGAACCCTATAGAGCGACTTCAAGCCTTCGACGCCAAGTCTTCCGACCCTTTTGTTTTGTTTAAAAGCTACGAGCCCACTTCCTCTCTTTCTTCCCCCGCTGAGTTTAGCAGTCTCCCACTTTCCTCCAGATGTGATCTGACCACTCAACCGGCTGTGGCTGGTTCTCTTGTTTATAACTGTAAAGACATTCGCCGTTCATGAAAACCTCACACTAAGTTTAGAAGCAAATAGGGAAAAACGTCGCATTCGCGTGGCGTTCCCTCTCTCCCAGTTGTTATGGGAACCGCCGGCAATTGGGCTCGCTTTCGATTCGTCGCCTAAATGGTTGGGACGAGAATTCAGCCAGAAGTCTTGGCGAAGTAGACAAATAGGAGAGTGACTAGAGGTTGTTCAAGTTTTCCAGATAATTTGGACTTGCGGACATCTACCTACTTTGAAAGGAAAACAAAACCTACTGCACTGTGTTCCCAGATATGTTTACATTCCCAGTTTTCTAAGGCCAAATTTTATTTGCGTAGTAGATGAGGTGACTTGACAAATCACTGTGATTTGCACATGGTGCTTTTCTTCATGAAATTACACATATGAAGTAGTTGAGTTACTAACCCAACTTGGATCATATTCTTTTGGATGCATAAACCAACATTTTTTTTGTTTTGTTTGTTTTGGTAAGTAAATGAATGTCACTTGTTTTGAGGCCTTAAGTCAGTCTGTTAACTCCACACAGACGGCCGTTTTCCATGTCATACAGTCACCTTCCTAAAATAATGAGTCATTTTTTCATCTGTTTGTTTTGAAAAGAAAGAAGTGAGGATTATTTATTTAGAGATTTTTGGGGCAAAATCACTTTTGGCAAAAATGACATTTCAGGATGGTTACAATATTAACTTTTGGTGTAGCTGTATTAAAGAATGTTAGCTATGCCGTCCTGAAAAACAGAAACACGAAAATCCATAATAGGTTTCACCTAAAATGCATCATAATGTAACAACACCGGGAAAAATGTTCCCGGTTCCTACTTCAAACTTAAGATTGATTTTTTTATTTTTTTTTAATGTTTTCTGAGGAAGACAAAATCTGAAACAGATCAAGTAAAGCAGACGTTTTCAATCTATTTTCGCTTTCTGCAGGAAGCATAAACCAGCTGGGACTCCTGTGGTCCTTGTAATGAACGGTTGCTGAATTTGAGGGACTCTGAGCAACTTGCTCAGATTTGAAAGCCAGTATGATTAGTCTGCTCGTTGGGACTAATGGCAATAGCAGGTGTCCACAGGCTCCATGTGCCACATCTACTCATTAGGGATATTAACATTAACTACCTGCACATCCACACACACACCCACACACACACACACACAAAAACCCCCTCACTGTTCATGGAACTATTCATTAATGACATTGCAGTGGCCCTTGAGCACAACGACCATTGATTAGGCTTATGCATAATGATTGTGGTGGAACTGCTGGTGTAATTATTGCTGCCTTCTGACTTCTGTTCACATGGATTTAGATTTTTAGAACTAACATGCAGTGAAGGTATAATACATCTTCCTGACATGGATAGCTGCAGTAAACCTCGACCTACACCTAGGAGCGTTGCATGACATCTGGTCGCCCTGAACACAAATAACTTGTGGCGCTAACCACCAAAAACCAGTAATCCATTAGTTTTTTTTTGCTGCATCTTTTTCTTTCTCATTTGGTGGTGTAAAGTTAAGGTTCAAGAAGATAACAGACTTTAGTAGAGTTAAAATAAAGAAACAAATGAAGTGGAATGAGAAATGTAATGGTGTAATACAGAGTTAACACTCATACTATAAAGTGTTGTTAGAATCAAAGCTTCAAGTATACGTGGGAGAAAAACTGACCTAATTAAAAATAAAAGCAGAAATCTTAATGTTTCTGCTTTTACTGTTTTAATTATCAATAAATAAAAGCAGACATAAGTAAAAGTAAATATTGATGTCAGGAATAATGAAAAACTATATATATTTGATTAATTTGCAGAACTTAATGAAAGATAAATAATTATTTTTCCACTGACAGACTAACACTGCTGCTGAAAATAAACCGTTTTTGAAGCAGATGTAACAGCCTGGCTCAGTTTTTTAATGTCTTTGTTGCTTTTAAATGTATTATTTTGCATGTCTTTCATTGTTCAAGGCAGTTCGGTATTGCTTCAGTAGTAAATTACTGCAAGTAAAATGAGGCTTTGCTACATTTTTTAGTCTACAACAGTGAACTAACTGCTTAGCAACAATTAACTATACACCATTTTCATGTACAGACTTCTCTAAATTGAACACTCGCACATTAAACATCATGTGGCAGTTTTCATTACGGGCTGATTAACAGCTCCTTTTTTGGACAATCAGTAGCCCTCTTTAACTGAGCTAATAAAGGTCAGAGCAGCTTTTGTTCAAAAATCAACCCAGAGCTGTTAAGTCCAGCATGTGTTTAAATAGACCGCCACACAAAACCCAGAAACACCAGAACCGGCACATCTATGTTTACAAAGAAAGTTCGCAAAGAGCAGCTCTGTTTTGAGTTGCACTTTAAAACAAGTGCTTTATCGCAAAATTGTGTTGATATAAAGTCCTCGAGATTAATTTGATCAATTTGCTTGTAACTGACATGAGAGTGAGGCAGAGGTTGTTTTTTTTTAAGTCTCTAATTTTGACGAAGGTCTCAAAATTGGCTCTTCTTCAAACGATAGCTGAGGATTTCCTGATCTGGTCCCAGGTATTGGCTGCCTGACTGTCCTGTGTGATAACCCCTGAGGAAGCTCAGTTCCTGATACCCGTTGTTTGTCCGCTTTCCTGTGCATTTCTTAGTTGATTATTTTCTTTTCCGTGGCTCAGAATTACAGAGTCCCGAGTCGTTGAAGAGCACAGCTGTAACAGCCTGCAATAAATTTTAGGACGTTCAAACTGAAATACGATGTTTACAAAGGCAAAGAGGCTTTTTTGTTCAGGTTTTTTTTTCCTCAGTAAATTTTGGCCAGACATGATTAACTAGCATAGTAATGAAATATGTTACGAGCCAAATTAATAAGTCATTTCAGCCTAAGCACCTCAGACAAACCGTTCTGGCTGAAAACGTCAACGGGACGTGAGTTCATTGAGGAGTGTAGCTGTATGTACTGACCGATCTTTATTACTAATCTTGCATAAAGCTGTATGTTTTTTTAAAAATTATTTTTAGGTGACACTTGATAGAACATTATAGGAGCTTTCTTAACCGAGTTAACCCGTGTTTGGACAGTATATTGAATCCGCCTCGTTGAAACCGCAGCTGGAAGTAACAGGTCTCACTGGGAAAGCAAAGCCTGCAGCAGCCGCTGTGAGCGAGTCGAGTGCTAAATATCCGCTACTCATGTAGAACATGTGTAGCTGATGAAATATAATATTTTCTTTTACTGTACACACATGGAATTACTGCAGAATCAGACAGAGACGCAGTGTTCCCTGTTGCTTACTCTCAATGTTGGACCAAAACATTCTGACCTGTGCATCGCCGTGAACCACAACATATGGTAATCCAAGTTATTTGTAAGTACATGTTCCCTTGTCTATATGTGGCAGTACAGAGGCTTACTGTCGGCCTGCCCCTGCAGAGACTCACAGTGAACAGAATGACCAAGCACCGCAGCATCAAGCTTGATTTCTGTTTAACAATTCCCAACATGCAGACTTCCATCTACGCACTCAGCATATCCCTAATGGTAATCGACAGGCCTTATGCCATCGTAGAGTTACATTAGGCCAGCCAAAATTAAATCAAGCGTCACACTCTTTTATCATTGCCATTGGAAAGAGGTTAAGCGCAATGAAGCTGGCTGAGCCCATGAAATCTTCTACGAAATCGAATTATCGTCCAATAAGAGCTCCGTATGAATGTGATTTACTAATCAGCGTCCAAAGACAAGACCACGAACTAACAAAAGGAAAGCAAAAGTTGTCACTCATAAATTCACGTTTCCATGTGACGAAAATAACGTTTTGGAGAAGTGAAAGATTTTTATATGCAATGAGACATTCGGTAACCAACACCAGACGCCATCACCATGACCAGGAGTCCTTGAGATACTTTTTCCCCCCCACTGCAGTTTCAACAATTATTACATGATTAATCTGAGCAACTTTTTCTTTTCCTACGGCAGAAAAAAGGGCTTAATTTTACTAATTAGATCTACCTGTTAGAGTCTTTTGAGGCAAAGTCAACACCGAGCTTCAATCAAAACGCAGGGATCGCCAAGAAGCTAATCTGTATTTGGAAACACGAAGTACAACTGGAGGCAAAGATACAGAGCCCCTGTCAAGGTTTGGCGTGGAAAACATTGAATCTGAATGGAATTTAAACAGAACGAGAAGAGGTGTTAGAAGCCTAATAAACACCAGGAGAGGAAGTTTAAAGCTATTCAAAACAACAAGTCTGGGCCAGCTTCCGAAATGAAAACAGGAACTTAGTAAAATAAGAAGCAACCAGAATAAAGGTGTTATGTTGCATTTTTTTCTTTCTTCAATTGCTTAAGTGCCATTTTGTATTTTCATAACATTTCACACTTCAGATTACTTACAAAATGGAAGACTTCAGTGAAAACTAGACAATTTCATCAAAACATCCAACACATCAATCGCACCCCAAAACGGCACAGATTTACTCTGTAAACAAACTGAATTCGATAACAAAGTGTGCAACTTTTTGATACCAATAATACTTACTACATTGTTTGTCATCTTAAAAATCCACAATCATCACTGCCGAGTAAGTAACTGAGTATTGTCATCCACAAAATGTATACCACTTAATGGCTCAAAGTGAATCATGCTGTGTGAAGGTAAAACCCTTAGTTACCGCACGTGTTTACAAAATACTTGTTGAAAACGCTTCGCACATGAATTACCGTTGAATGCCGTGAAACGAGGGAGGTCTTGACATTTCTAATAACACAGGCCTTTCTCTGGGATGTTAACTGAATACCTCAGGCTGCCTGGGTGATCAGAGCGTTGGAAAAACAAAACGCACACACACTCACACACCTACACGCACATTTTCAACTGAAATATGATTGCATGCATGGTAAACATAGTGGGAGTGAACAAATCTCAGCAGATTTCCCTTGGTAACTTACTGGTGGTAAATATTTATAAGCAGGAGCTCCAGCCTTGTTGTAGCTAGCAGAGGAATGTGTAAATGTGTGTGAAAGTGGAAGAAAGACATGAAGAAGTAATGAATATTGACGAGAAGGCTGAACTTGAGAAGTCCTGCTGTAGGGTCAGAAAGAAAACCGATTACATTGGAACAAAAAGAAAGAGAGAAAAACATTGGCTTTAAGAGAGAATTAAGATAGAAATTACAGAAAAAGTTTAACCCTTCAAAGACGCCCAACTCATTTGGTCACACTGCTATTAGATAATGCTGAATAATGAATAATCAGTATTTAGTTCTTTCAGCTGCGATGCATGTGTTCAGGATTATAGATGAACGTTGGAGCAAAGCCCGATTGGTAAAGCAAAAGTTTTCATTTTTGGCTCAAATTTTTATCAGTCACCTTCTCCAACCGGCCACCATTCATGAACAAGATGGTGATATATTTGAACGCAGAGACTGATCCCCCAACCCGAAAGGACAAGTGAACCTCTTTTCTGGTCGTAAACCTCCGGCTAACACACTTAGAGCTACTGAACCTCAGAGTTCACTTTAAAGGCCGCCAACAAAACCTCATTACCTGCTAGAAAGCAAAAGGTGAGACCCTGAGGTTTTTTTTGTTGTTTTTTTTTAAAAACAGACACTTCTCCTCTCCATGACTACGCCTTTGGCTACCCATAAACATAACAAACAAGATCGGTGTCAAAGGTCGACCTTAGTGGAGTCCAACCTGCGTCGAGGAACAAACTTTACTGTTTTAAGCACAGCTTTTTCTGGCTGTGGGCATACAATATCAGAATATTTATGCTTAATGTCTGTGTGCCCTTTTTATTATTATTTTTGGTCAAATTTAAATTAGTCAGAGATTACATAATAAAATCATTAATTCATGAGCAGTGGACATAATTAGTTTATTGTAGGTGGAATTATTTAATTTGACAAACCACCACTCTTTTTTTTTTTAGTTGAAAAATGAGAGTGTGAGACTTCAATCCAGTTATAAGACATAAGAGTTAATAAGCAGAGCATGAGGAAGTTTTGTCTCATCTGTAAGCTGTTATTCAAAAAGCCCACAGTAAGGCGAAAAGCAGGTCTTGAAATGCAAATGTTACACAATGTCTGCAGATGACAGAACGTGGACAGAGCATGCACTCGACTTCCTTTTTTATTTTTTCCCAATTCATGAACTATATTTTCCACCCTTGTCAATAATTTTCTGTGTCTAGTTGGAGATGCTGAAATGATGCTGTGTGATGGTCACATGTGATTTGTTTAAAGTTTACGATACTAGACTCAGTTGCACGTGTGTTCTCTGCATATAAAGTGTTGAATCTTAAACTAGCGGACATGTAGACAAGTTGTAATTCCTGCTGTTTATCATATCTAGCTTATAGATTAACTAACAGGGGCTTCATGCCATATTTGTGGAACGTTTCACCTTATTGATTGCGTGGAGAACAGTTTTTAAGACACTGGAGCCTGTCAGAATCAGAAAGGAGACTAAATATATGCTGCTGTCTTTTTTACGATCGCCATTCTCAATAAATATGAATATAAAATAAGCAGAGAATATAAAATAAGCAAAAGGCTTTCTGTGTCCCATCTGTCCGATCACTTGATGCTTTTCTTAGCAGTAGACTTGACTACCGTTGAAATGAAAATGGATCCTGATGATCTATTGTTCAGCTGGAAAAAAAAAAAACAGCTCCCACATCATTATGGAGCCTTGTATTGGTTCCCTGCATGAGATCTCCAGTGACGACAAAAGCCATCAGGAATATCTGTGAAAAGTTTTGTTCTTGTCACAGAATAAATGTTTTCTTTCTTTTTTCATGCCCCACGTTTGTCCCGGCAAAGGCTAAAAGGGATTGTTGTGTGAGAAGAAGCCTTCGAATGCGTTTTTAAGTCGTGTTCAGATGCCTGAAGACGGCAGGATTCTGCTCTTCAGTTGAGGACTGGTCTTCATGTTCCGCTCGCAGATCCTCTGGCTCAGGACAAGTGAGTTCTTTTTCCTTTTTTCTTTTTTTGTGGTCCAATTGATTTTTTTCCCCCCATAAACTTTAGGGTCGTTAAAGAATTTCAAAACATCTGGCAGCAATAAATCGTTGTGAGAGTCCTTTATTGTGTAGCTTTAACAATCCTGCTGCATTTAGACAGAAACCTTCTCTGCCTTTGCCATCAAGAGGTCAAGACAAAGAAAATGCCCGACAGAAAGTTAAACGAAAGCCAAACTGAGCCAGGGGTTTGGACACTAGAGGGTAATGGCACATTTGACGAGCCGATCTTGTTTGAGTTCAACGGCAGTTTGTAATAATTTGCCTACTTTATTTGCCTCTTGTACTTGTAGTTTCTGCTATTTTTTTTATTTTTTTCAAGTTTTGCTTGAAGCCTGGTTTCAAGTATTCTGATATAAAGTGTGAGTACTTGATAACGCTGGTCAAGTACTCCCACTTTGCTCATTTGTCTCCCAGTCTTAAAGATTTTGAACGAGTTCGGACGAGTCCCGGGTCAGTCCAGGATCTCCGTAAGTGAAGCGTTCTTGGAAAACCTGGAAAGGGGAAGGGACTGCGGAGACGTCCCGATCAAACTCACTTTGACCGATTTCCTGTTCTTTGCGGAGACGCAGCTCTTCCCCGAGTTCCACTCATAGCCATTCATATCTGGGATCTGGATCTCTTGTTCATGATCCATATCTCATGACTATAAATTGAGTGAAGTGTCACTCATCAGTTTTAGTCGATTGCTCAGGGGTCAATCTTTATCTAGAGCAGAGGTCCGACTATCTTGGTGTCTTGTTCGTAGGGTGAAGCGGGAGATTGATAGAGGGATTGGGTTCTTGTATGAAGTAATGCCTGCCCTGCTCCATGTGTGAAAGGTCATATAATTTTAAATCAAAATTGTACGACTTTGATTGATAACCCCAACCCTACCCCCTAATCCATGTCAAACAAAATCATTATGATTTTCTCGTCATTTTTTAAGCAATACCTCTGCTTAAGAATTCATGATTTCACACAAGTGAAAATAATAAATAAGTGCTGTGACTTAGCAAATTGTCACTTGCTCTTTATTAGATTTAATTTTCAGTCTTCTGAAAGTGATCATATACTGTATTTTTCTTCCTCTATTGCTAAAAATAATCTTAAGAGGTGCTGGGCAGCTTAATAGCCTAATTAACACAAATCCCTGGAGTACTATAACAGCCAAATTCAATTAAAAAAAAGAAAATCTCATTTCTGCATAAAACCCCATGACTTTTTTTTCCTTCTTATTAACTCCTCTTGATGTGCAATACTTTTTTTATGAATGCTGTTTTTGATGTCTCTGTTTTTGTGTACAAACATGCAAATCTCTGTCACACGCAAATACCCTCGTGAAATAATTTTTCTTTCCCTTTTCACATCCTTTTTCCCCCGTTTTTCCTCAGCAGACAGTAATCCCCTGCTGCAGCACTAATAGCATTAGAAGAGCATATCCAATCCCTTTAGTATCCCTACAGGGAGCTCAGAGATCAGACCTACACACACCGAGGGACTACACTACCCATGCTGCCTGATCTATGCATTCTCCTCAGCTCGTTATTGAGTTAATAAAACAAAGATTGAATTAGAATTGGGAATAGACAAGCATATGCCACACACCCCTTACATTACACCACTTTTCAACCGTGGACCTCATTGTAATTTTTTTTTTTTTTTTAGTAGGTTTGTATTTTGTGGACCAATGCAAAGCAGCAGGTTATTGCGAAGTGAAAGGAAGATGATTTTTTTCTTTTCTTTTTTTTTTTTTAATTGTCTTGCTCAGAGATGAACACCTAAAAAGTCTGCTAAGCATTTGTGAGTGAGTCATTACCTTGTAGAGCCACTTTTCACTGCAGCTGCTACAGTTGAAAGCCATTTTGGGAATGACTGCTCCAACTTGTAGAGATTTAATTTTTTGTTTTTTTTTGTCTTCACAACTTTTTGCTAAATGAAACAGCTCAGTCAGATTGAATGGAGAGTGTCTGTAAATACTTTGACTGGGTCGTCGTAACACACAAAAAGTCTTCATTCTAAATCAGAACCTTGTAGCTCTGGCTGGATGTTCGAGGTCGTAGTCCCATTCTCAAGGCCTTTGCAACATGTATTAAAAATGGCACATAGAGTGAACACAGCTGAGTTAAATTCTAATTAGCAAGAGTTCTAGAGAATGATTATTATTTTAGGCTCTAGAGCAAAAGGCCCGAGACCGCGTTGAGGACTGCAGCCACTCCACGTGGTGCACACACTCTACCAACTGAGCAGCCCCAAATTTTATCCCCAAAGCAAACATACTAGCCATTGATTTCTAGCCAATCAATGTTGAGATGGGCAGTAAGCTAAGCTAATAGCTAGGAAAGGTTCTCATAAAACCTTTCTCTCTGTACATTCTTAAAAGAAAAAAAAAACAAACCTCTCTTAGGGATGTTTGGAATCAATACACCATATTTCAAATCTGACACAATACTTCAGACTGGCGTTCACTGTACCCCTTCACGAGCTCTGTTTGGATTTGCCGCATGGTTCCTGAATTATTCATGTCCACACGAAGCCTTAACGTGTATTCTCTATTTGCCCATGTAAAAACTATGCACATCCATGTCTTAGTGTGCGGCACGCACTGTTTTTTTTCCCCTTGCTCTCTCTCTCTCTCTCTCTCTCTCTCCATCTCTCTTGTGTTTCATGCCTTTCAATGGGAAAGAAAATGGCCCATTAGTTTCACAAGTCAAACAGATGTCAAGAACCTCCAAACCGCAGGCCTTCTAAGGCAGACCAGCAAAACCAGCCAAACCTGCAGAGGACTGGTCTGTCCCTTCCTCCATCCGATGTAAGTCGTGGTGCCAAACGCTGTATGTCTTGACTACAGCTCCATCACTCAGCCGTTGCCAATTGCTTACGTTTGAGTCACTGACTTGAAACTGGGATGCAGTCTACCACAGTCAAGGCTTACAAGTAATCATTCTGCTATGCAGAGTCAATAATGCTACTCTCTCTCTCTCTCACACACACACAAACACACACAAAGGGGAAACTACAGACAAATGAAAAGGAAAGGGGGACGTGTCTGTCAGACCTAAGAATGAGCTGTGAGCTAATGAGTGTAGATGAAAGCTGACTGTCTGGGCTAACTCAATTCTTTGCTCTGCTAGTCACAGTTCTTAGTTTAATGATGTTTGCTCCAGACTACTGATGCAAGAGCCAATGCTGAATTGTCTTTTTCCTCTTTTTTTTTTGTCATATTTTCTCGGCGTGCTTCACATGCTCAGAGTGTTGAACTTGGCTCAGGCGGATGGATGACATCACCCACGCCGCACAGCAGACATCTGTTTAAGACATGTTTACAGCGTTCAAACCACCGGCATGCCTCCATTCCCATTCATGTAAACAGTGCGCGGCCTAACCCCCCGGCCGTGTGCGCACTCCCACCGCGCACGCGCGACGTTTACACAGAACGGATAAAGAAATATAGCTGGAACTGGACCGGAATAAGGCTGCGATGTGTTTGCGTCTATCGTCAAATATGGAACAGCAACAGAGAAACAACAACAAGGGGGTGGGAGGGGAGGGGGTTGAGGGCGATCCGGGGAGGTCGTCGGCTTAAAGTGCGCCCGAGATTCAGAGATTTTCGAAGGGCAAGGTGGTTGGTGTGTACACAGAGGTGAGTGGGAGGCACGTCTCTCACTCAGGAAGGCTTCAAAGCTGTTTGTACAGTCAGCAGGCCAAAGGTAGGGCTTAGATACTGGATGTCTGACAAATATTTGATGCCAGGGAAAATGAGACAAAGTAAAAAAAAAAAAAAAGAGGAGGTATTGGAATACATAAAGAAATTTCTAATGTGTGGCGTCCGTAGAGGAGAGTCTTACATTAATATTGCATGAGTATCTGGTCTCGGGTTAATAGAAATCCTGGAAGATCTTCCCAGAATAAGATCAAGAATCCCTCCAGCTGAAACGCACTGTTTCAACTATTTTTATCCTCTTCGGTTCATGTTTTCTCCCAGGAACAGATCTGTTTCACACATAACATCAATGAGAGCCAAGTGTGTGTGCGTGTGAGTGAGTATGTGTATCGGCTTTGAGAAGGCCGCAGTCAGTCACAGTCACATTAGTTTAGGATTGATGCACCCTAATGGTCCTAATTCTGTTCCCTCATAAGACTTCCTTATTCCAACTCTCGTCTTAATCGGGGTTTCATTAAAGGTGGAACATTTTAGCATTGAAGATGCTGCAGGATGGACTGCCTTTAACAAGTCTGCTTCTTTTAAAAGCTAAAATAATACATTTGTTTTCAAAAGCCGGGTTTTTGAAGTTGGTGCATTGCTTCATTTTTTAAAATAAAATTAAACCAGAAATTAGGAACTTGTACAAAATTTGTTAAAGCTGTCACTATGTCCTCATGGTGCAACATGAGACAGATAATCTGACTTCCCTTCCTGGGGACCTACCGCCATTTTCTGAAATGCATCGCTCCTGGTCAGAAACAACCAATCAGAGCCAGGAGGAAGACATCAGCACTATCAGTCCCTGCCTACCTGCTCATTCCCAGGGAGGTGCTACAGCTCTGCCCCCACAGGAGAGCCAAATGTGAATGTCCAGGCTAGTACTCATGTCGATCGATGACGACGGATAAGCAGATTTCCTGTAACATTACGTTGCTTCTCTGCCATTGGCATAGTTGCAGAAAAACAGCAATCTTGAGCTTGTAGATGCTGAAAACGGGGGAACAGAGTGTACACAAGAATGATTGACAGCACTAAGACACTCCTCCTGGCTCTGATTGGTTGCTTATTACTGGGACAGTGCATTTCTTCAAATGGCCACTGGGAGGAGTCAGGGGAACTTTATTGTATTCACAGATGATCTTTCTCAACTTATGCAACCAGGACATCGTCACACTTTTAACACATATGAAAAAACAATTTGTTTTGGTCACTTAATGTAGTGTGAACTTTTTGTCCCCATAATTTTTATCTTCTGAAAGCTAAAGGTCAGAAATGTGCTTAAAAGCACCGCCTTTTAACAAGTATCAGCACTTAGAAGGAGTTTTTGTAGCAGATCAGAGCCTCTTTGTTCTTCTTGAAGACATTTTTGCCACTTTCTTCAGGAAAAGTTCTTCAGTCTGTTGAGACAGTAGGAAATATTTTCTGCTCCAAGTCTATTCACATTTTTTGTTGTTGTTTTAAATATGCTCAAGGTCCTTTTTAACTTAACACCATCCTGATCCTGTTTCAGATCATAATTTACAGGGTTTTTAGGGACTGTTTTTAAAGTACGCACACGAGTGTTCATCGTAAGTTTAAAGAAGGCTCGACGATACAACCGTTTGCATGGTATTTCAACCCAACTGGATGTGTAAATATTTAGTCAGTTATTCAAAAAGTCTAAAAAGGATGTAAATAGATAAAAAAGAAAGAGCTTATGTTAAGAAAATTCTCAAAATTATTTTAGATTAGAGGAACTTATTTTTAGTTGTATTTTTTATGTAACCATATGGGAAAGAGAAACATAAATTCCCAGCTAAAAACACAAATATTTTCCAAGACTCCATTTTATTTTTCCATGATTAGCTTCTAACCCAGAAAAAGGAAAAAGAAAAATAATTTTCCTGATTCTTTGTTCCCTGCATGAGGGTTCGAAATGATCAGAACTATGGTCAAATGGCCTCTCTGCCCATTTTATTAAATATTTCTTTTCTATAACCAATCAGCATTTTTGACAGAGCAAAGAACTCCTGTTGAAGAACGGCATTAAATACTTGCACTTTCCTGCTTTGTTCCTCGAAAACAAATAAAATGTCCCAATGTTTTCAGTATTCAGCAAAATTGTAACTCCTTTTTGTTTTTTTCAGGTGAAAATGCAGAAAGTTTGTTTTGATGACAGCTCACCGCAAGTAAGAGTTGAGCAGATGGCAACACAACAGAACCTTTCATAAACACAGCCGAGTCTGCTAAATCTTCTGGGAGTCTTTCTGACTCAAGAAGGGATTTTTGATTTTGGTTATTCTCTCTTACAAGCTGTTCGTTTAACAAGTTGTCTTGGTTACAGGCTTTGGTTAGCGAGTCAGAGGCCCTTGCCGAAATGACTATGACCACATTTTTCAACAACAAAAAAAGTGTTTGAATGAATTATTTGCATGTCGGTTTACCTTCGATCTACTTTGGAATTTAAAGTACAAACATGTTCACAATAGCTTTTACTCCACAACTGTCTGTATTTATCTGCATTAGCTATGGCCTCCAGGGATATAACACAAAAAATATGGGACATTAAATCTATATGCAGGAGTGGATTTCCACCCTGTAAGGGGTCTTAAAATAAAATATAAAAAATGATTTCTCTAGTATATCTATGGCATTTATTTTCCATATTTAACATTTATTTAGCAACAGATACAAAGAATCTATTTTTCATGAACATTTTGTCAAAAACCACAAGGACTGTGGATCCTGGAGTTTCTGAAAGTAGCAAATCTTTCTTCCCCTGTGGAAATGAACTCGACTTTTACAAAGCATCTACTTGGCTTAAAACTTGACTCTTAAACCGTTTTCTGTGCTCTTTTTTTATTTTATTTTATTTCTCTAGGACTCACACTGGTCACTCTGATTATCTTTCACTCCTTTTTTTTTTACACCGCTAATCTACATTTACACATCGTTTTCCTTTTGCGTGCAACAGACCATCGATGGAGGTACTGCTGAAGATAACTTGATGCAACCCGTTTCATTTTCCCAGTGAAAACACTCCTGGCCAAGTGATTTTGTTATTTTTCCTCTACATTATAAGCAGTCGTTGCTCAGTTTCTGTTTAGCTCTATATCTTTCCTGGAAAAAGCTAAAGACATAGCCAAATATTATCATTAACCCTGTCTACATGGTGTTTCTCTTTCCCAAAAAATAAGGAGAAATTGTGTTTCCCATTGTGTCTCTCCTCCTGTTAGAAGGAGGTGGATATTTCCCACTGTTGCCACATGCTAGCTGCGAGTAAGAGATTGTTGCAAAAACGACTCATGAAACAGTCGAACCTTTCTTAGAAAGACAGAAATTTGACTGTATTATCATTTAGATAGAATTGAACTGCATGCATTTCAATATGAATTTCACTGGATGAGTGAATTGTTATGGACTCCGTTTAATTTGGGCTGAATCACATTTAATCTAATCAGAAATAAATTGGACTTTGTCTTGTGAAGCACCTCAAGATGAGATTTGCTGTGAGATGGCAGAGTATAAAACTTTGTTGTATTCAAGAGCCACCGCACACAGATAAATACTAGACATGGGCTCCAATGTCAAATTCCTTATGTCAAGCAACTCCAGAAAACCGGAGACATCAGCAACGCATGCCCGCTCTGCCAGAGGTACCAAAAGCTGGTCAAATGTTCTTGACTGGACAGCAAACTCCCCTGACCTGAACCCCAGAGAAAATCTGCGGGGCTGTTGTCAAGAGGAAGATGAGAAACGTCAGATGACCTTGCAGTAATTAATGCAGAAGGAGGTCCAACCAAGTACTGAGTGCATGGAAAAGCACAGAATGCCTGAAATCTGTGCCTAAAACATCCGGTTTTGACTGCTCTGATGTGATATCTGGTGAAATTGAATTTCTGGTTTTCTTTAACTGTATGAGTCATGTCAATTGAGATTGGCACAAAAATAAATAAAGCTTGAAATATTTTAATCAAACTCGTCTGTAAAGTGACCGCTGCACTTCCTGAGACGACGGACGAGAATTCCTTCAACCATACGCAATATTTACATTTTTTGAGATGTAATCTGAACGACGATGATATCCACAGAGCCACACTGTCTAAAACACAGATGATTCCAGTCGAGGCACTGTTGGCTCTATCTGTTCAGACGTAAAAAAATAAAATAAAATAAAATAAATTGTACTTTGAATTACAAAGCAAATGAGGGACACGGTGAGAATAGAGCGTCGGTGGAGTTTCATTTCAGGCTTTATCTTCATCTGAGTAAAATAAAAAATAAAAAATTCAATTTAAATACATCCTTTCTCTACCGCATACCTGCTATATGGACACTTGCTCATTTTGCAGCATAACTCAAGGACAGAGTCAGCAAAGGGAATATGAGCCTAATCTCATCCACCGGCGCTGAAATCTAAGGCGCTGTGAGAGAGGCAAGCAGTCGGGGTGTCAGTGGGGTGAGACTTTCGCCCCGTCTTCCTGCCGAGTGAGCTGATGAGACGGGGAACAGGAGACTGCTCACCTTCTCCAAACAAATACTTTGTATTCCTTGTCGGTGTGCAGCGGGGTGCAAAGTTGACAAGTTTGTATCATGTGACTCATAATCGACCCCCAGAGATAGAAAGGAGAGGAGGGGGGTGTTGAGGAAATGTCTAACAACGAAGGAAGGAATCGCATCAAATAGAAAAAAAAAGGAAGTCGGACAAATCGACAGAAGCCTTTTACTGCCTTGCAGAGGAATTTATACTTTCTATACCTTTTCAAAAATTTAGTCATTGTTTTTACCCATGAACTTTAATGTGACTTGGACCAAAACAAACTAGCGCGCAGTAAGGTGGAACTTGTTTTTTAAAAAAAATAAAATATGAAAACTGTAGCTCACAATTGTATTCAGCCTCCGCTAGCCTCTGCTGGCTTTGTAAATCCAGAGGCTAAAATGTTCCCCAGTTCAATCAAATGAGAAGTTTTGCCACAGATCAGGCACAGTGAACCACTTCACAGTTTAACAGCATCAAGGTTGACACGTCAACGCAAGCGATTAACCTAAACATTTTAAAAGATTAATATTATACAACGCAGATTAATCAAAACCACCATTTTGACCTAAAAGTCTCTCTCCTACATAAAGTTCGTCTAGATGGGGACAAGCGACCGTCGACTCATTGCACAACTTCCACAGGAAATGAACGAAGGGGGACATTTCTAGATAAATGTTTGAAGCAAAATGGCTTCATTTGGACGTTCCTGAACATAAAAACCTGGACAGCTGAGAGTCTTGTTTTGTATGAGACAATAAAACATTTTTTTTTCTGAAAACATGCAGTTTTCACTTTCACTTTTTATAGGTATATGTTGGACTAAAATGAACATTGTTCTTTTAATCTGTGTACTACTGACAACATGTCTCTGAAATTCCAAGCAAAAATTAAGTATTTAATGCAAAATGGTCAAAACAAGACAAGATGCAACGCTTTCAGACCTCAAACAATGCAAAGAAAACTCAGGAAGAGTTCAGAAATCAATATTTGTTGGAATAACCAGGAGGTTCAGTGCAATGGGCTCTTCATTTTTTCCAGAGCTGTGTTTATAATTATTAAGAGTCATATGCAGTGATCAGATCAGAGATGATGAAATAAACAAATGAGTACATGAGTAAATAAATGCTGTAGAGAAATTTGGAATGCAGCTCTATTGGGAATAAACATTTGTTTAAAATGATCAAAAAGAAAGAGAATTGGGATAAATAAGAAGTGAAAAAGAAGCTACAGGCGATTTCAGAACAGCTGATGTTCTACTCCTGACTCCGATCTGCAGCAAAAGGTTTGGCAGGAGAGCTCGTGTTCAGTCCCAGAACATCTCAGAAATCATGGGCACTTTGGCCCTTTGCCCCCCCCTGTCGAATTATGTTTTACAATCTCTCTCTCCCCAAGGTTTACAAGACACAAGCCATCTCCACAAACTCTGCTAAACTGTTACAGCGAGTTTTACATAAGGCGAGCTGTTTCACAGCTCCCAGGTTCCCCATCCGGGGCGGCATGATGTCATCAAGTCAAGACACAGAACAGGAGAGCCATTATTTCCTCCGCAGTGTTGTAATGCTCACCTACGTAAAACCGGGTGATGCTGGTAATGAAACAAGAGAACTCTCTGCGAAGCCCTACGTGTGTGTGTGTATGCGTGTGTGTCTGTGCTTGGAAATCAGCTCCTTCACAGAAAACACCCAGTGCCAAATGAAGGATGGCGAACCACGTGAAAACTGAACATGAATGGGCAAATGGAACCCAGATGTACCGTCCCGCGCAGCACAGAAAACGAGTTTTTCATCTTGTGGAAAAGCTGCAAAGGTTCAACTCAAGCTACTGTTCAGAGGGACGCATGTGAGCGAGTTTGCCACAGGAGAAAGGCGCGAGCCTCATCCTCGGACAGCCTCAATTTAAAGACCTGCTTTGGGCCGAAAACATAGCGGGGGCGGTGTTAAGGCGAAAAGTTTGTGTAAGCTTAACACGCGGCGTCTGGATCAAGCCACAGCTTGACATTTGTTGTGCTTGAATGACCCACAGAGCTGAAAACATGAACCGAGTTTTAATATTAGCCCCCACTGAGGCCACAAAGCCTTGACTGTGCCGTTGTGTCCGACTGACGGTTAGCTGACCCGAGGATGGTTTTGAATTAGTTTTTTTTCTCTCTCTCTCTCTCCCCTTCTCTCTCTCTAGACAGCCGAGGCAATCACATCGGTATAAAAAAAAAATCCTGTCAAAGCACCGTGGAAAATAAGCTTCCAGAGGAGGTTTGACTGAAAACGAAAAGACACAGAGAAGAGGGCGGAATATGAGAAAGTTATGTAGGAGGCTTGTTACACTTAATGGGGCAGTTGGGTATCAAAGGACCACTGTGAGGTTTTTTGCAGAGTAACATGGTGGTCCTGTGGATATAATTTTATTTTTGCATCACAACAACCCAATTTTACTTCCAGTCTGACACGTGTGGGTGCTTGGTCTAAATTCATCAAGTGTCGCATTTCAACCCACAAGGTGCCCTGTTAGTGTCCCTTTTCGGTGTGCTTGGTAAGTCCAGCAGACCTAAATAGAAATCCACATAAAATCTGAAATAGAAACCGTGAGATGTTACCCAGACACCAACAGACATAATTTGTAAACTGATCTCTCTTTTCAAACAGAACGATGTCCAAGATCTTATTAACCAAAAGCAAAAACATTAACAAAAAAAAAAAAAAAATTGTTTTGGACAAGCATATCTCTCACTAATAGGATAGAAGGGTTTTCCTAAAGACGAAACTTTTAGTTAAATCGGTTTAATATACTTTCAAATCTATTTTTTCTGCAGTTCATGTTTTCCTGTAAAGACACCGTGTGTACAAATAACCATATTTTTTCTCACTGACAAATCAGACCACATTTTGCCCTTTTAAGGTCAGTTAGGATTAACAAAATTATTTCCATTTGCTAAACAAAAAAATAATTTCTGAGAGATGTTTTTTTTAGTATGTTTGTCAAAGTTTACGTTCTCTAGATTTCCCTTGCCTTTGAGCAGTCTGTGTAAGGCTAGAGGATGTTGCTGGCTTGGTAAGCTTCTGGTGGATCTGTTTAATAGAGACCCTGCTTCCTTGTTTTCATATTTTTCAGTTAGGAGACTGAATGTATTTTAGTGTAAAATTATCAAAAAGCCCAAAAAGTAGTGAAGTAAAATACAGAAAAAATGTTGTCTTAAGCTGTTAAGAGAGTTTTATTGTCAACTGTGAAACGACCAGCGACATGAGCTGAAGGGCTACTCAGAGAGGAAAAAAGCTATTACTTCAAAAGTATGACAAGCCAGATTTCTGTTTGTAATATATGTAAGCCATTGACATTTGGTGGAAGAAAAGGAAAACTTTGCAAACCAGCGATTACCAGTCCAACTGGGATCTATGGGGGTGGATTTGGTGGAGGGAAAATGAGTGTGCGTCACAAAATAGATGGCATTATAGAAAAAGAACATTATGTAGAAACTAGAAAATTCCTGAAGAAATTTAATCGGGGCCTGCCAAAGTGTGCCTGTCGGTTTGGACCCAGCGTTCTGATGCTAAAAAGTAGTATCAATTCTAAAGAAAGCTGCAATGTACTCAACAGCATGTGGAAAGTCACAAGCATGTTGAGAAACAAGGACTTATGCCATTCTGTATGTTAAAATTAGTGTATATGCTAAAATTAGCCAAAATGCTAATGTTAGCCTAAATGCTGGCAGTAGCATGTGGAGCATCACTAGCATGTTGTTATAATTTGACTTGCTCCATTCAGTATACTAAACATGTGTAATTAATAAGAAAATTGTGCAAGGCAGTTCACTCTCCTGAGAAAAAAAAAAAAAAGATGATAAAGGCTGACATTATTACACCGCCTACGGCGGTGCACTAACCTCAGAGGAATATTGAGGCTTTTGTTTTGAAATTTTCAGTAAGCTTCATTTAAATGACCAAACTAATTTAATGTGTAACAGTGGTTTGTTTAAACCAGTCACCTAAAGCCCAAAAGAGCAATTACCTGCTGTGAAAAATGTGAAGGCTTTTATTTTGAAATTTTCAGTAAGCTTAATTTTAAATGGCCACACTAATCCAATGTGTTAATCCAGCTATATTATGCCCAAAACAGCAAGTAGTTCTAAATGCCAGCTCACCCCGAGTCTGTGGTATCTGAGTGTTCCGCCATGTTTGTAGTTCTGACCTTCAGTCTTTGTAGTTCTAAAGAGAAGTTTGGCTCTCTGCCAACTGTCATGTGGATCCGTAAAAGTGATCCAAAAATCATTTGAAGTGTATGAGAGAGCAATTTCTCGTCTCTGATAGGACCGCGATTCATATCTGTAGCTCACTCACATTAATAGCAGCGATGAGAGAAAGATGGTGTGCGCTGAGGTCTGAAATTTTTCATAAAAGTATTTAAAGAATGGCTGAGAGCGTGTGGTTACCCTGTCACTTGATTTCGCTCTGAAGCACCTTGACAGAAAACCGTAAGCCCTGAAGAAATTTTGAAAACATTTTATCAGAGCAGGTTTCGTGACCGACTTTCATACCAATTACAGCGATATTTGTAGGAATAAGAGCTATTTAAAAATTGTTTTGGGTTCAAAAATCCACTCATTTTCTCACTCTAAAAATGTGGCTGTTGGTGTCAGTTACACTTTGCATTTCGGCAGTTGGAAATTTCGCTCGTTTTTTGCTTTTTGCGTCGCCATCGTAAATCCGATCCCCAATACAAATAATAGCTCCAGTGCCGGTGTTCTGTCTATCAGTGCTACCCTTAAATCTGTCCTACCTTGTGGTAATGCGCTCATCGATGAAATGTTACATACTGCTTACTCAGCAGGTTTCTTAAAAATACGTCCTAACTAGAAGTTTTGTTTCATGTGTTTTATTTCATCGCAGATTACAGTAAGCTTTATTTAATTTATTTTATACCTGGCTTTCATTAAGCTGCTGTATTACTTCATGGTTTTAGTTTACATGACAACAGCTTGTAAACATATTTAGAAATGGCTTTAGTTTGATGTCTGCAATGTTGTTACTGTAAACACATTATTTGGCGGTTTATCAGGACAAAATACTTTGTTTTGTGGGCTTTTTTTGGCCCTATACTTTAAAATATTTTATTTTAATAACACTATTAAACTTTGCTAAATAGATGTTGGCAGCGATACTACGCGAGACTGAAGCTGTGTAATAGCCGTATAATACACATGAATCATATCCTACCATTTCAGGTGCACAGTGACCTGCGCAGTTCGGTGGACACACTGAGCCTACGCTGCATTCAATAAAGTCTGTCATACAATGGATTAATGTGCAAAAAAAAAAGTTGCGGTGATTTGTATTTGTCTGTGTTTAATGTAATTCCAATAAAACCCTGTTTCCCATGTCTGACACTGTTTTATTCTTACAAATGCCTCTGTATTTAAAATATTTTTAACAGGTAGGATATTCTAATAAAATGATTAGTGCATACATCTATAGCTTTTCATTTTTAATGGGTAGGATATTCAGATGAAAGAAGTGATCTTCTTGTAGTTTCATCGTGTATATAAATTATTCCAATGCTAAGCATAACTCATAAGCTTCCACTTCAGTCCCATCACTCAAATAATGGCGTCCAATATATTTAACATTAACAACCAGCTATAGTTTTCTGTTTGTAAACATGACGGTAGGAATTTTGGATGCGTAGCACTGACAGATAAACTTAGCTATCTATCCGTGCTACAGTAGCAAAATCTGACGAGGTAGCACTCATAGTCAGAACACTGTGTTACAACCCCATCCTAAAACCTCTAGAGTAAGTTCTGGCACCAGGCTTTAACATAAAACAAAAAGTAATCTGAACAGTTGATGTCAGTAACCAAAAATATAATTTATTTTACAATTCTGATAAAACAACACTAAAGGAGACAGAAAACACAGGGAAGCTTTATGCTTCAGGGTCTCCAAGGCCAAAATAAACAAAACACCCCCTTCTAACTATAAAATAAAACTTTCTAAAGAAGAACTAAAAGAAAATACAAAACCTAAACTCCATTGCTAACCACAAAACAGGAGAAAACAGTTTGCAACAAAAATGGCAGAGAACCCCTAGCTTCCACTTTGAAAAGAAACGCTTCTTAGACAATTATTCACCAAAATGCTCACAGCAAGATCAGTTCAGTCCCCACAAACAGTCAGCTCTCAAACAAGATCACGTCAGGTCAAGGCCCAGAACAAAAAAAAGGGGATCTGGCACCTCCAGCTTGCTGCTCTTTATAGGGTGGCTGATGAGCTCCAATACACTTCACCTGCGGCAGCCAGGCAGAACTGAAACAGAGAGATACAGAGCTCTCTCAGAAAGAGAGCCCCTAGAGGTCAGTGACTGTAACACACCGGGATCGAGCCGCACGTCTTGATACCATTTTTGTGGGGTGTCTTGCAGCGGTACGAGCCGCATTAACGGTCACAGAAGAAAAATAAACTATATTTACTAGAAAATTTCTGAAGAAATTTAATCGGGGCCTGCCAAAGTGTGCCCGTCGGTTGCTAAAAATTAGCATAAATGCTAAAGTAAGCTACAACGTACTCAATAGCATGTGGAGAGTGACAAGCATGTTGAGTATCGTAATTTTTACCTTACTCAACAAGAATTGTGCAGTTATGTTTTTTCTGAAAAGTGAAAGTTTTTTCTTGTCGTTGGTGGTAAGTATTATAAGACATTCAACACAAAAGCAAAAGTCTGATTTATACTACTATTTAGTTAGTTAAGTTTACATTTGGTAAATTTCACAAAAGTAAAAGTCAGATGTTTACTTAAACCCCTTTCGCACTGCAGGGTCCGGCACGCTTTGGTCCGGTTCCACCCGTACTGCAGCCCTATTGTGTTTGCATATAACTGAGCGTGGCATCGCAGCTGTACCAGATGTCATTATTTTTTAAACTAAACAATGGTTCCGATGTAGCGGCCGAAGTCACTTCCTCTGAGATGCAGAGGAAAACTTTCTCTTTCCTCGTTGACCGATCTAGTTCATTCTGTGCTCGTTCATCAGTGAGTAAGCAGAGGGAAAAAAATTACCTCATCATGGGACCAGGTAACAGCAGAATATTGGGAGGAATTCATTGCAAATTAAAAATGATAAAAATATTAAAAAGAGCACTCTTTATAAAATATAGTAAGAACAATTTAGGGAGAGCCAGCTAGAACCAATCAACGGGTGACTGCAAAACAACCAACGGCTGTCTCTAAACCAATCAGCTGCTGAATTCAAAGCAGCCCCGCTTGGAACCACAGCTCTTGTGGTTCCAAGGAGCCGGGTGGAACCTGGTCGGAAGTTCTAATGCAAAAACGGTTGGCCCTACTTTGAACCCGTGTCGTTCATTGGCGGGCCTTGCAGTGCGAAAGGGGCTTTTGTGGCACTTTGCTACCAGAAAACGTGTCCATCTCTTAGCAACTGATTAACAACAAATATTGTTATTGTTAAAAAACATAAGATTTCTTCTACCTCCAGCCCCCACTCCAACTCCTGGATCAACTCCACCAATCCCAGCGGAGGGAGACGGGGGATCCATTCATCCAACATGATAGCCATCCGAGTGGCGATGTTGAGCTGTCTGACAGTATGGTTTGGCCACCTCTTCACAATAGTCCTTAATGTTTTTTCTAAGAATATTCCAGTCCACTGGGTTCATGATGATGCGCTCCTCACCGTTTAACTTGGTCAGATCCTTCTGTCATGAAATACGGGTGATGGTGGTGAGAGAAAACGCAGCAGACCCAGGTAGGAGATGAGTGATTGTTTTAATTATGAAAAATAACTCAAAAGAGTCCAAGGAACAGGCAGCACAGTTGAGCAGAAGGCTAATGCTCATCACTGGTAGCAACTGATCAAACAAGATTGACACGAAAGCTGAAGACGACTCAGGACAGGAACAACAGTACCACTGTGACGACTCTAGCCGAAAAAAGCACAGAGACAACAGGTGGCATAAATACACAGGGGGTAATCACAGAATGAGACACACCTGGGAACAATCAAGGGAGAAGACAGGACAGCACAGAGACTCACAAGAAACAGAACCTAAAATAAACAGAGAAAACTCAAATCCCCACAGTGTCAATTTAAAGACTGTCTCCAACAGTTAGAGAGGGAGAGACAAAGTAAATTTAAAAGACACCAGTTAGCCTAATCACTTTTTTCCCCTGAGCGGTAGGAAAGCCTAAGTAAGGAGGCCCAGATTTCCGTCTCCCCAGCCATTTGGTCCAGGAGTTCCCAGATCAGCTTAGAAACATAGTCCCTCCATCGTGTCCTGGGTCTTCCCCTTGGGCGTCTCCGGGTGGTGGGATGTGCCTGAAACACCTCACCAGGGGTTAAAGGCAACAATAACCCCTAATGAGGGAGGCGTCCAGGAGGCATCCCAACCAGATTTTCCATCTTGGATTTGGAGGCACTGATCCTCATCCCGGCCACTTCGCTCTCGACTGCGAATCGCTCCAGTGAAAGCTGTGGATCACAACCTGATGAAGGCAGAAGGACCACATCTTCTGCAAAAGGCAGAGATGGGATCTTAAGGCCACCAAATCGGATCCCCTCAACACCTTGGCTGTGCCTAAAAATTCTGTCAATAAAAATATTGAATAGAATTAGTGACAAAGAGCAGCCTTGGCGGAGTCCAACTCTCACTGGAAACGAGCCCGAGTTACTGCCGGGAATGAGGACCAGACTCTGATGCTGGTCATACAGTGAGCCCCTGTAGCTCGGGATCAGATCACAAAGGTCCCCACCTTCAGCTGCCATCCTTTCGATACTGCAATAACCCTAATGAGGGAACTTTATCATTCCCATCTACTGTGCACTCCCTCCAGGTTGACCGCTAATTTTTCTCCTCAGTTTCCATGGGAAAAACCTTCCTTCCTGCCGGTGTAAAAGGTGGCTTTCCAGGTTTCCTTTTGCCAGGGGGAGTTGGCTTCAGCTGTTTTAATTTTGGTTGTGTTGTGAGCGTTTCTTCTTTAAACCCTGGCTCCAATTTACCTTCACGCAGAATTCTTCACTTACATCTTGACTTTCTTTTGGGTAGCTGGTTTTTTTCCTGGATCGGTGGTTGAACTCTGACTTGTTGTTCGATGGTTTCTGTTTCAACTTTGCTTCCATCTTCAGATCCTTTCAAATCAGTGTCATCTTCTACCTTTGCCTCTTTGCTCTTAAGGATTCCTTCAAGTTCTCGTGTTCCAACTTCTCACTGTTGTACAATTGTGTACATTTGGTCGGTGACTTCTTTTAAGTCATTTAGATGCCTGTCCCTGTTTTTGATTAGAAGCTTTAATTGATTATTTAAGGATCTATTTTCTGACTTCAGGTTTGTCCAAACAGATTCTGTGTGGGCAAAACCTTTTTTGACATCCAGAGCCTCTCTCTGTTGTTGTGAGGTCTCAGCCTGCTGCTCCACAAGTTTACTGACCTGGTGTTCTTTTTTCATCAGACTTTCCTTTAATGATGTTCTTTTAATGTTTTGCTGTTTTTACACAGCTGATATGCCTGAAGATAAATCGATCCATGGTTTAAACTCTTGCTTAGTTTTATCTGTGGTTTCCTCCATTGGAGTTTTTGGAAGTTTCTTCTCAGGAATTTTATTTTCCTTCTCCGCCTCTTTCAACTGCTTTTCCAGAGCTTTTACCTTGGCCTCAAGAAGTTTGTACTTGTCTTTTTCTATCAAAATCTCATTATTCTTCATGCCGATTTCGTCAATCTTTCGGGACACCTCAAACTCAAGTTTCTTCACTTCACTTTGATGCTTTTCAACCTTCACTTTGTATGCTGTGATTTCAGACATCATTTGCCTTTTTTCTACCTCAATCTTCTCAGCCTGCAGGTTTGAGTCACTCTGGAGGTTTTTTAAAGCGGTTTGAAGCTCTCCGACTTTATTTTTGTAGTCTTTTACTGCAGACAACAATTGAGTCCTTTGGGAGCTCTGGTTCTGTACCTTGTGTTTTAACTTTGGGATTTGCTGAGATTCCAGGTATTTGTTTTTCAAGGATTCAAGGATTTTTTTATTGTCATACCACCTTGGGAGTTTGTGGTACGGATCCCAGATAAAGAAATCCACTACACACACACACACACACACACACACACACACACACACACACACACACACACAAAAGAAAAAATACATCAAATAAATAAATAAATAAAAATAAATAAATAAATAAAATTGATAAATAATTAAATAAAATAAACAAATGAACATTTAAATTATTAGTCAGTAACCAATTATGAGGATACTTCCAAAATTTAGATGCATAACTACAAGAAAAGAATAAATGTTGCAAAGTTTCTACATCAAAAGGTACAATCATTTGCCTCAATATTAAATTTTAGTCTTAAGCATTCTTTACATGGATAAAGAATACATAGCCTAAAAAGACTCTAATATGTATTTTTTAAGATGTCCTTAAATCAGTTTTGGAATTTTGTTTCTCCCTCAGTTGCAAAACCTGTTCTGTCTGTGTTGTCACTGCCAGAGGAATCAACATCCTGTTGGTCAAGACGTTTTGGAGAAGCTTGTCACACAAATAAGACGTATGCTGTCTACCACGAGGTTATGTTTAAATATGGTGTGTTATGTAAGCAATGGTGTTTTCCTAACAGCTGAGGAGTTTCAGCAACAAATACCGTCTCCTCAACTGTTTCTCCGACTGAACATTGCTCAGAAATCTCCAATAGTTTTTAACTGTGAGCAAAACAGCAACAGCAAAGATCTATTTTTATTCCCTATTGCTCTTGAAGGTATAAATATTCATGCCAAGCCAATAAACTTCACCCAGCAAGACATGATATTGTTTAATTTTATAAGCTTTAGACCGCAGTTTAAATCTCTTTTAAGAGTTGCAGTAAAAAAAGATGCCATTGTTAATAGTTTCCATTGCCATAATTCAACTAACCCCTACTTGGGCAACCACAGACTCGACCCACAACTATTTTTGACTTCTGAAAACAAAATATCTGTGGTGCAGAATGTGAAAGTGCAAAAATATTGACAATTTGGGGGTGGGTGCGTGTTTATTTTGACCCCGGTAGGGAACGGGATCAGATAAAGCCCTCAGTCTCACCTTTATCCGAGAGCTGTTTAAGTTTTGCTCACAAATTCCTGGATATTGAAAAACTGATAAACTCAAGTCTATGAGAACATTTTTCTCTGCTCTGTTACTGAAAAAAACAACAAAAAAAAACATGAAGATAAAGCTGAAAAGGGTCATGAAAGAATGTTGGAATGATCATGAACCATAGGAGCTAAACGAGACGCTAAATGCTTAAGGAGTGTAAATCTACAACAGGAGGACAAATAGAGATAGGAAGGAAACCTGATGCGGCTACAGATTTAGTCGACAAAAGAACTGTACTGTTTTGTAGTAAAACAATCCAATCTCTTAATCTCTGAGCCACAGTTGTGGTTTTGATGGACATAAAAGCACTCTAAAGCCACAGACTAGATCACACACCGATGCAATTAACTCACTGTCAAGCGCAGATAATTAGCACAGAATTGTGGTGATAAAGCCCTAAGTGTGTCACCTTCCAGAACTAGGACATCAGTGTAAGTTACAGGGGCTAATGGGACTCTCTGTTGCTCACAGCGAACCAGCGTATGAGGCACTGTACAGAGTATTTAAAGGGAAAATACAAGGACTACCCATATATGGCTGTCAGGTCATATAACAAATAAAAATTATCTTTGGTTTCCTTTAAGTCATAAGTGGTTTTCTTTTTTTTTCTTTTCCCCCCTCTTTATGAAAATGAGCAGATATATTGTCAACTTAATTTGCAGTAGCTTCATTTTTTGTTCTTATTATTAGAATATGCTATCAGGCTTCTTATTGGCTTGCAGTCCTCATTCTGCTGTTTTGTGCTTCCGCCCTCCAGTTGTTGAAAATGATTAAATCATGCGAAAAAGCTAAGACGCCGTATAACAGCACACATAGTTTGTTTTCGTTTCTGTATGTGTTTAATATAGCTTGTTAAAAAATTGTAGGAATTTAATATGATCACATCTCATTTTAAGCCGAGTGTAGATGTGATATTCAGTGAATAATAAGTGTCTCTGACAGCTAACAACAAGTTACATTTTTCTTTGTGCTTTTAGTTTGGTGCGCTTGTGACTTTTTAGGCGGGAGTGAACATCAGGATGAGTTTAAAAGAGCAGCCTGAGGCCTCCTGAATAAAGAATGTTGCAAACTATGAGTCGGATAAACAGTGCTAGGAAAGTTACTTTTAAAAAGTAAATAGTTTTCAGTCATTTTATGTTACTCTGTGGAACACGTTACCCTGACGATGAGGAATGTGATGGTGAGAAAAGTTTGCACATGTGTGTGTGCGCTTGTACTTGTTTAGGACCATTTCTGACATATTTACTAACCTTCTGAAGACCACTAGGTCTTATGGGGACCAAACCCCAGAGAATCCCTTGTATAGGGTCTTTGGGTTTAGAGGTATGGTTTGAATGAGGCTTTAGCTAAGGTTTAGGCACACAGATGCAGTTACCAAAATGAATGGACGTCAATACTAATTCATGTGTGTGTTTGGGATTTATTTTGGCTTACAGGCCTCTGGTGAGTTATGGCTCACCAGATGAAGCATTGATAACACTGCTGTTCTGAAAGCATATGATAAAGTCAGTCTTTGATTAAAGTTTGACTATGGGGTAAAATGAAATGTGTGAGAGGAATCATGATGCAGAACTGCTTCAATTCTCCACCTCTCCATCTGCCTTGCCAGTTGTTTCCAATCTGAGCGTACTTGTGTGTCAGACTTTGTTCGTGTTTTTTTTTATAGATCACAACCTTTGTGTGAAAAATGACATACGCCAGTTTCAGGTCCGTTTTTTTTTTTTTCTTTTTTTTTGAGCCCCATGATTCTGATCTCTTTGAAATAAAGTGGCATGACTTTAGACTGTACATGCAAGGAAGCCCTCAAACATTTCCTAAGGCCGACATTGTTCGTTTCCATGGTCTGCATGGCAATCTGACCATATAGTTGATAAGATTTTCTCAAATTGAACCTGACTGTCTTATCCAGTGCCTTGAAATCACTAATTTGACTCGACTTAAAAGACAATCTAAATCTGTGTGACACACTTGCAAAACCTTTTTTCTTTTGGTAGCTTAAGCAAATTATTTTGAATTTTAGAGCTTTTCCGTAGTTAGACAAAGGCTTTTCTCATCCTTTGTCCATTTACATTAAAATAAGATACCAGACGATTTTTGGTTTTTTCAGTTGTCACTTGTGATTGCAGCTGGCTTTGACCACACTGCCCTCTGCTGGATAGTAATTGAGTCACACAGCTCTACAGAAAGATGGACATGCGTTAGGATCTGCATACAGGATTGCATAAATCGCTTATTTTCTGTTTTGTCCATAAGACTTTCTATTGCACCATAGACATTGCGTGGATCTTGTTGCCAAGGCACCAGTTATGTAACACAGTGATATTTATACACATGCAGAAGAACAGAAGTAAGTTAATGTTTGCATAATCATTTATTTACTGTGGTTACTCTTGCTTTTGACATTAGTGGTAGTGGCAAACACCCCATGAATTCAAAATTTTTTTATCCTATTTTTTTTGTTTGCAGTGTTTTCAATTTGCCACCAGAGAGCGCTCTTGCTTTAAATAAATTTTAAATGAAAATATGATTTCATAATTTCAAGTAATTATCAGACATAAACAAGTGGGGCGTTTTATTTAGCATTATCTGATTCATCCAGTTATTTCCTTAACACAACTCATAACATTCTGAAAAGAATGTAATTAAAAAGCCAGAGACTGACATATTGTTTGTGAACTAAAGAAATAACAGCTATCAAAATTCAACATTAAAATAGACTCGCCCCAAAGCTGACCTTCATTGGCACAAATCTCCTCACTATGCATGCCCAAGGACGATAAAAGATTATTCCTGATCCCTTAGTAACCAAACAAACTGCTAACAATCCCAGATCCCTCGTCCTTTTGTCTCTCGCAAGACTTTGTCTCACATGTCTCTCAGCAGCAGATCATGTGCTTTCTAAGGGCTAATAGACATTGTTGGCCTTGTTGCCAAAATATACTCAAAGCTCAGTATCCAAATCAACAGGGTTAGGATCACAATGTGTTATGCAACCTCAGGAAAACCGTTTTGGAGACAGATTTAAAAGTAACAACAATGGTGGAATGAATTATAGTCCACACCTTTTAACACTCACCATACAACAAGCACAAATGTTTTGGCAAAACTGATTAGCAATGCAAGTAAAGTGTGGTTGCATCATTTTATAAATACTATGTGGTGCTCAGAATGTAAAAGTTATGGAATCAAAATTCTTGTACTTTCAAAAAAAGCTACCAGTTTGGAGCTTTTTGGTAGTTCTTCCATGCATGCATATGTATACATTAATGCACAAAGTTTCTGATAAGCAAGCAGATCAATCAAGACTATCTGTAAAGCACAAAAATATGTTTCAGACAAAAAAACCCAGGTAAGGCTGTCAAGATGACGTTTAACACAGGACCAAAATACAGACAGAAGATTTTGGGGGCATCAATGGTGAGATTTTATTGACAAAAACGAGGATACTTTGCAACCAAGCCGCAAAGGAAGTGAGGCGTGAAGAACAGGTAGAGAATCAGGAGGATTCATTGACAATGAACATCCAGGAGCTGAAATACTGAGAAGTGCCATAACTGACAACATGCAGGTGGTTGGTTACTCATAACAGGGTGCAGCTGGCAGATAGGGCAAACAGACTGAAGGAAGGACGGAAAATTAAAAAAAGCTGAACAGAGACCGAAAGAATCTAGCACAAAAAAGGAAAACGCCTGAGAAATAATCTAAAAGGATATACAAATAATAATAACAAAATACAAAAAACAGAACTGAAGAATTAACGAGAAGGCCTGTTGAGCAATACCAAGAAGAATAGAAAGAGAAAGAGAAATATGCTCCAAAGTCCTGCAGTGGTGAAATTCAGGTGTACCAACAGCATTGAGTCACAGAGGTTTCACACAAAGATACAAAAAGTATTAAAGTTATATTAAAAACAAATTGAATACAATACTAACATACTGTGTACTGTGAGGTCAAGATAATAAAATAAAATACCACCAGAAATAACAGAATGATCTCAGCGATGTGAAGGACAATGCACATTGATGCATTGAAAAGACAGACTCTTTACAATGATGAAAAATAAAAACTGCAAAAAGAACAGGAGAAATGTTATTTAAAGTGATTCAAACTGTGCAGATACCAACTGGAATGTAAACTCTGGTTGAGTCTGTTGGGATCAGTGACAGTTATAGAGTCGAACAGCTGGTGAGAGGAAGGATCTACGGTGAAGCTCCTTTGTGCGTTTAGGATGCAGCAGCTTGTCGAGGAAAGGAGCGCTCCAGCTCAGAAACTGCTTCATGCCTGGAGTTGGACACATTGTGCAACAGTGATGCTATTTCAGCCAGAGTCCACAAAATCCTGACTGGACTGTCTGTGCTCTGAGTTGTCCTCTCCTGTAAAGAAACAACCACGGAAGGGTTATCAGAGAAGTTCTGAACACAAACATGAACGAAAACCAAAAGTCAAACAACGAAGGAATGTGACAAAAACAGACAGAGATATTATGACAAACCTGCTCTTCGCCAATTGACTCATTCAACAAATTTCAACTGCTCATTAAATGTGGCATCCGTACAACTGGATTGGACCTGAACTTTTAATTAAAATACAGTAAACTGAAATGCAAGATTTGTAAAGACACTGGATGAAATTAAGAAAATTACTTATTTACGATCACACTATAAGTCCTCTTAAACTTCAAGTTCTTTATTTTATTTGGATTCAAAGGAAACATGTCAGCTTTCTTAACTCCTGCCATTAATCAGCTCTTTGCCTTCTTATGAAGTTTTTCTTTCACTGACGGTTTCTTTGAATATCCACAGAGCTAGTCATTAACAAAAATAATGTATTTTCTTGTGAAACTCATCAGCATAAAGAGAAACTAGATTTAGCCACTCATCTGTTTCAGTAGTACTGCTTTAATAGTAACAGAGCTCTTGATTAGCATTTCAGATTATTAGTAGCCTGTGCACTGTTTTCTTTCAGTTTCATTAAAATATATTATTTTAATACCCTGACAACAAAAAACTGACCATGTCAGCAGGTAAATATGTCCCTCCTTTATTGTGTGATAATTTTTAGTGGCTTGGTGCTCTTAACCAGCAGACGTCTGTGCTTTTGAGTGGTTTCTGAATCAAATTAAGAAATGTGAAAGTGTTGTATTTTACAAAACAGAAAAGACAAACAAAAACTCTGGAACCGTTTACAGATTGGTATTATGGTTTCATGGTTATGGACAGAGTTATGAGGAAAGCAAACAAGGTTCTAGCAGGCGAGGCAAACACCCCGACATCGTTGTCTGAGCTGCTTCCTTCCTGTTGGATGTAGGACCTTCTTCTATTCTCAAGAAACGGGACAGGCTTTTCTTTCATAGTCCAAGTGATTAAACTGGTCAACAGTAAAAAAAAAAAAAAAATGTACCATAAGTTCAAACCTCTTTGCCGTTAATACCATGTATGTGTCGATGTTGCTATTTTTGCATGCAAGTCCCAGTTGACAACGCTGCAAACCAATTTCCCTAAAGGGACCAATAAAGCCCTCTATCTGTCTCTCTGTCAGTTAATTATATTTATAACACAATCCAGCAATGCTGTAGGTGTTTTCTGTACAATATTTATCTTATGTTGATCAGCCTTTCGTTGTGAACATTACCGTCATTTTAATAAATTCTCAGCTTCATGCAGAAAGATTTGATGACTCATCTGGTACTTACCACATCTTAGACTGTTTTACATATTACCCTGGAAAAAACAAAGTTTGTGTGACACACGACACGTAAAAATCATCTCCATAAAGGCTTATGTTTTTACAGTTTGCGGCGCTGGAAAATGACCACAGACATTGCCCAAGGTCAGCGCAATCGTGACTACAAAAGACCCCCATCCGTATTAAATAGTTTCCTTGAGACAAGACAATCCAATGAAAAAAGATGTGTGCATAATGGGGTGATGTCAAATTCACTGGATCTAAACATATTGAAGAAATACAAAGCTCAGTCAGAAATGACCAATCAGAGCCGGGAGAAGGGTCTTGTTGTTATGCTCTGTTTCATTGTATTCTGCTTACTTTTAATTTCATCATTTAGTTCATTCAGTTTCATCACGATAACTTTGACATCATCATCATGCTTTCATTACTCTGCAACCAGGGTTTTGCCCCATTTCCAAATTTTCAACTGTGCTTTCTTTCCTTTTTAATTCTGCATTACTTGCTTACTTTATATTTTCACTTCTGTTCTGTTGTTACTGAATCAGACATGCAAGTTGCCTTGCTCACACACACACCCCATGTCAGACCACTAATTTTCTAAGAGACTGAAAAAAAAATGTCCTTGACATAAATGCGGTGACTTTGTCCTTAAGACATGTTGTAACAAATTTGGTTGTATTCTCAGTCAATACTGATTTGGAATAAAGAACTGTATTATGGAAATATTTCCCATAGTTTCTCCAAATGTAAGAAAAAGAAGTTATAAACAAACAATTCCTATTTGTTTCAAGTTTCTTTAGACTCTCAAAAAACTAAAGTAAATCAGAATATTTACAAAAGGAATCTTGTTTTTTATACATCTTTTTAAATTGGGCTTTTCCCATGCTGAGCGGCCTTTAAACCCATGTTGCTACGGGTTACCCTCTCTTACCGAACTCAGCCATCATCTTCATCTCTTGGAAACAAAACCCATCTTCTTCATTTTGAGAAGATTCACATGAACTAGACATCTCATTTCAATGAAACTGGATTCAAGCTACCTTGATCCATTAAGATGCAATTGGTGGTGGATTGGAATGGGTCGACACGACCAAGTAGAAAACCACATCCTTTAAATGAGAAATACATCACTTCACGCTATAAAAGAGGAAGGAACCAGAGAAAACATTTCAGAGAATCAGTCTGACTCACACTTTGTCTACTTCGGACGCTGCTTCAGTCTGTGCTGAAACTTTTTAACTCAGGTGTGGATGCTGGACAAAAGACTGCTAAGTTTTGTAAGTAATAATCTGGTTTGCTCGTTGATATTGGCTCGATTATTTTTGTGGAATATACAAATTATCAAGTCTAACCGTTCACATTTCCGGCTACAAAAAGATTGCAATAGAAGTCATATTTTGTTTGTAAATCTGACTGCATAGTTACAAGAAATTCAGCTTTGTGCGGGTGTGTGTACCATGTACTTAATGCCTTGTGGGGAAAAGTTTCCTGACCCATATTATATTGTGGAGACCCACTGCTCACTGTGGAGACCGAAGCCTGGTCCCCAGTGGGAAATGCTGTTTTTGGGTCAGGGGTTTGAGTTTTACTTGATATTTTCACTTCTGTTCTGTTGTTACTGAGTCAGACATGCAACATGAAAGGTATTAATTGAGTTTTGGCTAAGGTTAGGTATGTGATGTGTAGGGTTAGGGTTAGGCTGTTGAAATGAGCGCAAATCAATGGAAAGTCCCCACAAAGATAACCTGACAAAACATGCATGTGTAGGGATATGTGTGTGTGCGTGTGTGTGTAAAATCCCCCTATATATAAATACATTGTATTTATAGGCGCTTTTCAGAAAACCCGATTAACAGTAGAAGACACAGAGTAAAAATGAACAATGTAATCTCAGAGTGCTCTGACCTGAACAGATGAGTTTTGAGTTTGGATTTAAAGAAGGGAACAGACTCACTATTTACCACACAGAAAAGGAAGAAAAGATGGATTTTTTTCTATTATCTGTCTCACATCGTGCCGTCACAGCATTATGGCAGATTTAACAAATATGTCAAAAACATATCATTTATGAAAGTTACATACTTCATTTGTTATGTGAGGGGAAACTTTTGCCAGTTCCCCAAAGGAGCTGTCAGGTGTGAGAGAATTTGGCACAAAATGTGCTTTATAAAAGTTGACAGTGAGGACAATTTACCGTTTGAGAGAGTTTTGAGGTGAACTAGGGTTTTAGTTCAGATAGGGACTTGGTAAGAAATTAGGGTTCAAAAGTGGAGTTAGGATTATGAGGAGCTGGGTGTCATCCACGAGACAGTGGAAACTGATGTTAAATTTACTAGAAAATGTTACCAGGGTGTGTCACATCCCTGGTTGTTTGGACTCCTTGCTTTTGTTGTTTTTCTTGTATCAATTTTGTTTTACTTATTTCTCCTCATCCCAGTTTATTCCCTCAATTAGTTCAGCAAGTTTGAATTTTTTCGCTGTTCATATGAGCTTGTTCGTCCCTTCTGTTAGTTTAGATTCTTACTTTAGGTGTTTAATTTATCTTGTTAGTGTTTGGACTTCCCTCTGGTGTCGTTCTTGTTTCAGACAGTCTGCCATTCACTCCCTCTTCCCCAGCTGCTACTTGTTTACCTCATCAAGCCTGACTCACTCCCTTCCCAGCTGCAGTCAGTTTCTCTAATTAGTTCCTTTGTCATGCTCGCTTCCTGCTCTGTGTATCCACCTCCCGCTCGGTACACTCCACCAGATCGTTCTGTTACGCTGCTTCTCTCCGTTGACTTCCCTCCCTCTGTCTGAACTGAACTGGTTGCCTGTTGAGTTCAGTTTTGCAAATTCACTTGGGTCCTCCTTTAAACCTGAATCATGACAAGGGGGAGGATGTAAGTGATGATGAAGAAGAGGGGCTCCCAGTATTGAGCCGTGGGGAACATCAGGGGTGACGGTGGAAGGTTGACATCTGAACAACTTGAGTTGGATGAAGTGAGTGCAGCCTTAGAAATATGATTTGAACCAGGTTTATTGGGGTGCTAGTGATACTAACAGAGGGGAACAATGTGAGAAACCATGTCAAAGGCCACACTTAATCAAGGAAGACGAGAATGGAGAGTAAAATGGGGTCTGCTGCCGTCAGTTTCCGTCACTCCAATATCATCAGGCAATGGTTTGCCACCCAAACAGGAACAGGAAGACTGCACTGTAATTTCTGCAGCACTACATGAACAGTCTTCCATAAGGAGATTGTCCTGTTTCCATTTCTTCTGTTTTGTCTGTTTCGTTTTGTCTTTTTCTTTCTGTATCACAATGGCACAGACTGTCAACCAATTACAGTTAAAGTGTAAAAGTGAATCTTGTTCAGTCTCTTCACTGATGATCTTCCACCGTTACAATTTACAAAATCTACCATCAAAACATCAGTCATAGTCACAGAACATCCCTCTACATTACACTGCTGCATTGA
Organism: Poecilia mexicana; assembly: GCF_051168715.1. NCBI lineage: Eukaryota > Metazoa > Chordata > Actinopteri > Cyprinodontiformes > Poeciliidae > Poecilia > Poecilia mexicana. The sequence goes on along the minus strand of NW_028263382.1, from coordinate 28,366,434 downwards.
CATGACAAATCAATTTCACTTATCCGACTTGTCATTCTGAGGCAATGACACGTTCAGAGAGACTGACTTTTGCAGGTTTATCTGTGGTGTTTTGCTCTTTGCACAAGAAATGCATTTACTGTATTGAAGATGTCGAGGACTATTCAAGAAACGCAACTTAGGAAAACCTGCGAGCGCTGATAAACTTAGCCGTGGTGTCAGATAAAATCAGACTTGCAGATCAGTAAAGGTTTGAGCAGCAACTCTTTTAGAAGCTCGGTGAAGGCGGCCACAGAGGGAAGTGCGATTAACTCACACAGAAGTTCCGTTTGGTGGGGGATTAAATTAAGATTATCTGTAGATGAACATATTCGCATCTGAAGATCGCATACTTAAATCTAATACTTGCTGTAACTTGATTCTGCGTATTACTTTTCCAAATAACCATGTTGGGTTTCTGTGAACTTAAATCAGAATAATTCATATTTTATCTTTAACAAAGTAAAATAGAAAGCCTGTAGTCAAGCGAATAACATTACATTTCCACAAACATGTCACTGTTGGTTCAATTTATGTAATCCTGTACTATAAATTACAGTTCCTTACCAGATGATCTGTGGAAGTTGCAATGGGAGACCAGACAAGAGAGCTACACCATTCTAGTTAAATACGGGAAAGATGTAAAGCAGCAACTTTGCTTGTGGAATCTTTATACGCTTTAACTGCAAACTAATCACAATCTCTTATATGTTCATCACCATAAACTTAATGGCCCTCGTAGTCAGACGCCCTGTCACGCTGTATGAAAGGCAGTATTTTCTGTTTACTCTCTGCAGTGTACAAATAGTGGCGGCACCGGCTCCTCGTCTCACTCCAGTTCACGCCGACAGAAACGGCAGGAGCCACACAATGGTAAGTCTGATCATCACACATAAAAAAAATACGCTTGTTTAAACAAGAATTATGTGACCCTCAATGACCTTTTGTAGCCCCAAAATTTTCCTTTAATCACCGCTTACCCTTTTTGCTTCCTTTCTTCCGTCTGATTCTTCCTCACAATTGTTTCTTTTCCCTTTTGCCGCGGCAGGTGATGAACTCCACACACCTAAACGAAGTGCTGGAGAGGTACTACTTGTCGCCACTCTACGCACTGGAGTTTTGCGTCGGCTTCCCCCTCAACCTCATCGTCGTGCTCGGCTACATAGTTTGCTTGCAGGAGTGGCAGAGCTGCAACATTTACGTCTTCAGCCTGGCCATCTCTGACCTCGTCTTCCTCTGCACTCTGCCACACCTCTCCTACCTGTACGCAAACGAGCAAGCCGTCACCGTCCCAGCTCTTTGCGTCATAAACCGCTACGTCCTGCACGTCAACCTTTACTCCTCCATTCTCTTCATGGTCTGGATCAGCATGGATCGCTTCCTGCTCATAAAGTACCCCATGCGAAACCACCGCCTGCTGAGGCCGAGAGTGGCGCTGGTCGTCACGGGCCTGACCTGGCTGGTTGTAAACGTGGAAGTCTGTCCGTTGATAGCCCTGCTTATGCAGGACCTGCAGAAAAAGAACTGGAGCAGCTGCGAGGATTTCGCCAGCCTTAAAGGAGATATTAACCCACTGAGCTACAGCTTGGGGTTAACGGTAACCGGCTACATTCTCCCTCTGCTCGCACTTTGTGTCTTTTCCCGGCAAATCTCCCACCTCCTCCAAATGCAGGAGCGAGCCGTACAGCACAGGACGTCCTACAAGAGGCCTCTCAGAGTTGTCGCTTCGGCCACGGTCATGTTCCTCATCCTCTACACCCCGTACCACGTTCTTAGAAACGTCAGAATCGCATCTCAGCAGCTTTGGGCCCATGTTGACAGTTCTTCCCTGGATTACATCAAAGCCATGTACGTCTTGACCCGACCGCTGGCGTTTTTGCACAGCGTCATTAACCCGGTCTTCTACTTTCTCATGGGAGACAAGTTCAGAGAGCTTCTGATGTCCACAATCCGAAACGTGAGCAGCAAAACCAAGCTGAGGCAAGAGTCAGCCTGACCGTGTTTACCACAGGAGTCTTGAATCGTCCGCATGCAAACAAACCACAGTGTTGTAAACACACGATTCTCGAGATGTCAGACTCTTACCACTTATTTCTAAAATGCAAATTATGTGGCTGCCAACATTTTTGCTAAGGGAAAAAAGCATGATGATTTTCATACTTTGTTTGCATATTTAGAGTCTAACGTCTTTAATGTTACTTATGTCTGGTGGCCTGTGACATGGAATAACCCTTTATTTTTGTATATAGATAAAGCAGGCATGGTGATTTCCAAGAGAACTTGTACATTTGTATACAACATATGCATTTTCAAATTATTATTATTTTATAGCTAAAACACAACTGCAGGGTGTTGTCCTTTGTTTGTAAACATTGGATTTGTGGGAAAAAAATAAAGGGTTTTACATTTTTAAGATAAAATATAATATTTTTATCACCACACAGTTAAAAGAAGATGTGTTATAAATCCGTTACCACTGACACTTGTTGAATCAAGAGGACTTAATTGTCAAATCGCTAGGGTGACACAATATCTAAACATGCAATACACCAGATAAGTATGATAAGTACTAAGTAATATAATACGTAATGATATTACCAGAGAAGTTGAGTCAAGATTAAACATGTATTCATTCATTTATTTTGGGTTTTTTGTTAAGTTTGTTACTACTTTTATCCAACAAATCATCTTGTCAAGATAGCTGATATTTTTAATGGACAAAAGCAGAAGTGTGTAGAGTATTTAAAAACTCTACTCAAGAAAAAGTAAGAAGCAACCCAAGAAACACAGACGTATCGGCGGTAATGGCGTTAAAAAAGAAAAAAACAAACAAAAAAAAGCTTTAGAAAAAGTAATAAAAGGTCATTTTTAGATCAAAACTGATATTTTTTGGCTGTGTGTAAAATGTGTGGCAGAAATCAAGCAGCTCATATCACTCTGATGAATCCATTCCCCTCCTGACCTGTGGTGACGGCAACATGGTGTGTTGTTGAGGCTTTTCTTTCGCTGTAACGTGGAAACTGGTTGCATGAAGAAAACCTGCTGCCAGTAGCCGACAGCAATCCTACAAGCACAACCAGGTCAAAAATGGAAGCATAATCATGTTTTCAAAATAGTCAAAGACTGACATCCAGTGGAACTGGTGGCTGCTGCTGCAGCACATGTTGCTAAACCAAGGTACCCTCCTCAGCTAACATCCATTGAGAAGCAGGGTGTGTTTTTTTTGTTTTTTTTCTGTGCTCCTGTGTAGGGAAGAACTTATTGATTGCTACTTTTTATTCAGATGAAGCATTTGTTTGGTTTAGTGATCTCAATTTCTTTTTTTGTTCTGAATTTACTCCAGTTTGAGGTGTGAAGGTGTTTGGTGTGACACTTAACCCACATCACTTTATTCGGCTCATTTATTTTTGCTACATCCTGTCTTCATTTTTCGCAGAAGACTATTTGCTGCGTTCGCTCGTCTCCTAGACGCTATCTGGGGTTGTAGGACACAGGCACATACAGAGCTATTCACGTCTTGAAAAGCTGACTTTATAAATTCCAACTAAAGAGTCGGACCCCTTTGCAGCACTGGGCAGGCTTTGCAGCTTTGAGCTGAACAAACAAGACTGATTCAAATGCTGAAACACAAGAGATCATCTTAAGGTAACACTTTGCCTCTATCATGAGGAAGACAGTAGCATGAGGATGTGTAGTTTCATTAGTTACCGTCCTCAAATGTTGCCATGATATTTATCTTGTGTAGACGCCGGTCAGGTCACCACAGGGCTGTTTCACAAAACCGGGATTTTCCCAGATATCCTAGCTGAATTAAGCCTCCACTCGGTTTCACAAAAGCAGCCGGACATAAGTTACCATGGCGATTTATCCTGTGCAGCTTGCCTGCTCCAGACCAGACCAGACTAAGAGCCAGGATTAATCCTGGTGCGTTATCTGTTCGGTCAGCGGCCACGCCAATCAGAAAATTGGTGTGGCCAATTGTTTACTTTGTTTACTTTGCTGTTTGTTTCCCCCCTTTTTTTATTTTATAAAATGCCACTTATTCACAGTGGAATTCAGTCAAATACTATTGCTCTACAATCATGATGGCAATCTATAAAATGATCAGCTTTACAGTTGTCTATGTGGGCATTCTTAATGTCTGTGTTTCTGAAGTTTGACAGAAAGGCTCCCGCATGTCTTGAGGGGAATAGAGAAATCACTTATAACCTGCAAAATGGGTTGTAATCAAGTTTAGCCATATAAGTTGCAGCACACCAGATGGGATTTGGAGACAGAGCATCAGCAATCAGGTGCAATGATGGCACAAAAACACCCTGGTTTCTCATAGAAATAGACCCAGCTTAAGAATAAGACAATGTGCTTACAAATATGTTTTATACACCACATCCCGGAGCAGTAGACTGTTGACATCCGGGTCAGAAAGTGTGTCGAGGTGTTTAAGGGGTAGATTTATTGGGTACATTTTTAAAAACAAACACACGCACACACACGTATGCTTGGGCATGAACTCAACTTTACTGTAAACCTCTTCCGGTCCAATAAGGTCGACCGCCACGTGGATTTCGTATGCCTGAGTCAGTCTGTACAGGACTGACTTTAATGTAAGATTGGATGACTACTGCCAGACTTTTACATACACAGGAATGACTGACATTTGGGACTTTCAGTGACGCATTTGAACCCTTGAATAAATAAAAAAACATGCAATTACAGTAGAAGAAACATAAGTTTTCAATAAAGCTTGGTTAACAGTCATCTGGTCCCCTTCAGTTGTCATGAAAATTGTGAATAATTTCTTTCAACATAACTTGAAAGAAATTTGACTTTGTAATTTGACGCCTTGAAATTGCCCGCTGTCTCCTTAAGTGGCTCCTAGTCTTTATTCTTATTGTTAATGTTTTTCTCAGTGCAACAAGTGCTAAATTTCAACTTAAAGTCAGATTAAATACTATGTGCCCCGTCATGCCATTTGCTTTCCATGTCGATATTAAAACCAAATCTTTTTCCACTACTGGTGAAGTAAAAAAAACAAATCTATGTGAGCTATGGAAGCTATTGTTTTGTCACACCACTGAGCTTTTGACCTTTGGTGATTGCTAGAGGGCTAAATGTATTATTGTAAAGATGTTACATAGCTTTAACAAAATGAACAGGACTTTATGCTTTGATTTTATTAGGACAAGTCATACCATGATCCATCATTGCATTTAGATAGGAATCTCAAATGGAACCAACAACCCGAAAAAAAGAAGAAAAAAAAGCAAATAGAAAATGTCTGATCTGACGTTTTTGGAGCACATGATGAAAAGCACAAGAGTTGCATTATGAGCGATCAGAAAGGATAAACTAACGGAAAAATATCTGAGGACAAATAGGAAATATACGTGTACTTTGCTTTATCTTCAGCTATGTTACCTTGTGAAGCCAGTTGTTTTATAGATAGCAAGAAATCCAAGCAAACTGAATCTGGAGTAATGTTAACTTTCATTACTTCCCATTTAATCTCCATTCAGGCTTTGAAGTATTCTGTTGGACTTGATGAGGTCATGTTTTCTCCATCGGTTTAATTTGCGCTTACAGAATTCTGCATGAACATACGTTTACAAATTTCTTAAAAGAATTATGCAAAATCCCTAAGATGTTACTTCATTTGCAACCGTTCCCTTGCAGTGCCTCTTATAAAATGGTTATTAGTCCAACATTGGCGTTTGAATTCAGAAACAGAGGAAGAGTCATGAGGCGCTTTTCAAAAGCACGAACACAACAAACATCCCTTTATGTTTCATGGGAATAAATCCAGGTTAAGATGAAAAAATGGGTGTATAAGTGTGTACGTCTTTGTACTCTGCACCCTGGAGCAGTCAGAGTCTTTCATTGAATAACAGTTTATATCTCTGAACTTTCTATTTAATATATGTCTGTAAAAGGCGTAAAGTAACATCACATGTTCTATCTGTTCCTACTGTTCAAGTACAGCATGCTTTCTTAATGAAACAGGTGGTTACATAAGACAAAAAAAAAACAAAAACAGTTTTTTAAGCAGTGAAAGCTTAAGTGATTTTATTGTCATTTTACATTAAACTTGCACGAGGCTCACAAATTTTCCAACTGCAAAAACAAAACGTAAAACTCATTGTTACATCCGAGAACGTAAAAGTGTTGACGCAAAAACACGACGCCCGGCATATGTGGAAAGTTACATTATTAGTAGCAGAAGGTAGATAGTATTGACATTTTGTCATTAACAACGTTAATAAAAATATAATTCTCAAGCTGTCACTTGTTCATTCATTTCATATATTAAATTAAATAACTGAAATAGTCCTGAAATGCAAATGAGTTATATTCAGTGCTTGCAATGACTGGGCTTTAGTCAACAAAAACGTCCTTTCTGAGTAACGTTAATATGAAAACCATATATGGTAATAAATATATTACAACCTTAAAATCTTCTGCCTGAAACTTGAGTCCTAAGCTACAGCTTCACTTTCTGTCAACTTCTTTCAACAAATCTGGGTTTTGTGTAAAAACTTAAAAGTCTTTTTAGAATGGGGTGAGCAGAGTCGCATATGGTCCTAATGTAAATGTTGATGCTACATATTATGAGTTCTGCTTTTTAAATTGGGGCACTCTCTAAAGATTAAGGCTTCACGATCAATCTTTACCACATTCCTTCATTATGTTGATCCCTCTTTTTGCCCCATCGTTGCACCAATCTCAGCTTTTCTCAAACAATGTTTAGATTATTTTTTAATTTATTTTTTTAATAATAGTCAGATGGAATATGGAACGTTAACATTCACTGACCTTATATTGCAAGAGAACCAAAACATTTGACAGTGGTTACTTGCAGGAAGTGACAATTAAAATTTGAGGGTTTGTCAAATTAATCTCTTTTGTTGTTCTTGTCCACTCCACCGCCAAAAAAACTTTTCAACGTAATTAAATTTTACCAATCTTTGGGATCAGAAACTGAAATAAGTCAACGAGTTACAAGTAGTTGAACTCATTTACGCATACTTATGTCTTTGGAATGCAGTACATACTGTGATAAATGTTAACTTTGGCCAAAAAAGCATCTGGAAAAATCCTCTCCTGCTCGCAAAGACTTGTAATGAATTCTTCAAATCTCTGCAGGGACAGTTTTACTTCCAGAGGTATGCATTACTGACTATTAAGACTAATATTGATACAATAAATACGAGATCTGATGGAAGATCATGTGGTGGGAAGCAATAAAAAGGAGCTCTGTTCAGAGTAAAATAAAAAAATAACCTGTCCATCAAACTAATATGATAGCCACAGTTTTATTTTACATAAGCACTACGTTTGCAGCTAGCGCAATGATATAATGATACAGGTGTCGGATTTCTCTCGTCACCTTAAAATTAAAAAACATGTTCACTACCGTTTCAAAATTAGGCAAAATCCATTAGAACAGATGAAATTAGCATATTTGAACAAAAACAGCGTGACCAAAGAAGTACACCACCAAAAGTTAAAAACGACATGGAAAAAAAGATTCAACTAAACATTAGTGCATTGTGTGGAAAACTGGAATACCCACTTATACAGTCAAAAGTTTTTTGTTTTTTGTTGTTTTTACAAATTATCCTTGAGCCATTTAACGTAGTTGTCTGTCATGCGACGTGCAATGAGAAAGTCAGTCGGCCACACGGTAAACATCAGCGCTCCGTGGAATCCCGTGTCGTAGTGCTGATGCGTCACCTCAACGCCAGCCGCCCGGAGCCGTGTGGCGTACATGATCCCGTCATCTCTGAGGACGTCGTACTCGCACGTCAGAATGTACGCCTTGGGCAGAGAGTGCAGGTCTGCGTCCGGGACCAGCAAGGGCGACGCCCTGGGGTCGGCGAACGACTGGGACGGCCCGTCTGTCCCGGCCGCCTCCCCTTCGGTTCCCTGGGCGACGGCGGGAGCGCTGTAGTTGTACTCTTTGTGGTAAGCCTCCGGCAGAAAGGCGCTCCAGTTGACGAACTTCAGCAACCTGGACGACTCGGGGCTGTTGTGCGAGTTGGCCATCATGGCTCTGAAGAGGGCTTTGTTGCTCGTAAAATACTCGCTCCAGAAGCGCACCATGAGCGTGCGTGGCAGAATCGGCATGTCTTTGTTCTGCTGATACGAAGGCGTCTTGAGGTCCAACGCCTGCAGCACGGGGTAAAGCAGAGCCTGAGCCCTCAGCTTGATCTGCTGCCCAGACTCTTTCTGCAGCTGTGGAGCAGACATAAGTAAATCAGACTGTGTCGATAAAAGGATGGGGCATTACTCAGTGATGAAAACAGCAGGTTTCTGAAGAAGCCCCTATATGTGATACTCACAGCTCATAAAAAAGAGACAAAAAAACATTTGTCTTTTGCTGCCATGGTAGTGATGTACAAGTTAAGGACATTTCAACAATATCGATATTTCTGGGCTCGACTGTATATAACATGAGCATCAGTCCTTACACTGATGCACAGAAAGTTAATTTTGGTGTTAAGTAATCTGTTTTTATTTTTAAAGTATCTCTGTTTCTGAATACCATCATAACTGACGGTTGCGCCTCTCTTAAATGCTCCATTAACCCCAGCATGGTCAAATAGTTAACTTCAGACTTTGTCCTTCCTTTGTCTGAAGCAATGAAGACGCACAACAAGTTAAGAGCATGAAATTTAAAAACATCTATAATTTTTCTTCCACTTTGACAATGACTTTCTTTGGTTATCTTTGCTAAATTTTCAGTTTCGTAGCTATTGGGTTGTCTGTAAGTTAACTCAGTTATTTGTATAGTGCTTTTCAAGTCGTACAACTTGGAGTTCAGTGCTTTGCCTGTGGGCACATCAACACGTGACAGGAGGGAACTGCAGTCGACCCTGCAACCTTTTCCTTACAAGACAATGACTCTACTTACTGAGCCACAGCTGCGTTTGCCTGATTTTCTGTCGTTTTGCTCGACTATCCTACAAAGCAGTCGGTACAAATATTGTTTTCTATTCAGTTTGATTTCTGGAGAAGACGTGTGCTGATTCGTCATCCCCCGGCTCGGTGAAACAAGCTTTTAATTGACAAAATGGATGAGCTACTAGCTACTCGCCGCCCCAAACATCTCAACTTCCAGGTAAAAATGAATACATATTTGCGAGTGCACCAGTCTACAAAGCCCCAATCAATACTGAAAGATGTTTCCAAGAATGTCTTCAGCCTGGAAGACAAACGTATAAGAAGTAAACGGATGTGCAGACAAAACGGTTCTTTGTAGGAGCACCATGTTGTCCGAGGATGCTACAAAGACACAGCTGTAGATCTCTCACTGTGATACTGAGCCGGATAACAGAACTGCACAAAAGTCACAAGCCTCTTCTCATTTCTTTGTTTTGCTTTACATAAGCCCCTCTTTCTTAGTCTTTTAAAAAAAAAAAAAAGAAAAAACCTGGGGGATATTTTTTCCTTAAGGTTTTCTAAAGCTGCAGCTCAGTTTCCTTGTTCATTCCGTATCTTTTTCATAATGAGTCTTTTTACTTAAGACATTCACCTTTGACCTAGAAAACAAATCTTGTCTACATGATTAATAAATAAATAAATAAAAATGCACGCGTGGCAACAAATCAGGTAATATGCGCTAATAATGCAACAATTTGGTCATTACAAAAGTAACAGACCAATCATGTAGTTATTTGTTAATAATGTAATTCAGTTTTTTGGCCCAATAACAATAATTTGCAAGTTAAACCGAATTATATTATTGGCTAGATGACACTGAGCAAACAGAAGAAGGTCACATGACCTCTGACCTCAACCTGTGTTCCGGCACATTCCACTAAAAGATCTAAAGAGCTAGGGTCACAAAACCAAGTTATGAACAGATTCACCGAATCTAAGAAAATGCTCCCTAATGTTATTAAGCTATTACAAGCAAACCTGCTGCGATGCAAGCTGTACTTTTCTTTTTGCCTTTGCTAGGAAGAATAATTGTGCTCTATGCTTTTGTTCCGTCAGCTGCGTGGGAACAAGCTTGTTATCAGCAAACAAACCAATATAGACCCTTCACACCGCTGGAATTAGGAGACAGCTGTTCTCGCCAACGAAGACTTTTAAGGTTGACCCATAAGTCCTAGACGGAGCGACGACGATCCAGCTAAATTTGCAGTACTGTAATTCTGCCACACTTTGTGCTCTCTGAAAAGTTCCAACGGTTTCTTAAAGGAGATACGTTGTGCTTTCCACCCAATATCGGGTTACTACGGTAATTTTACTCCCTGCCACAGCAGGGAGTGAAATTAATCTGAGGGGCATTCTGGTATGTTGGGGAAATAATTAGCTAGATATTTAAAGTTCCAGCTGTTATGGGCAAAATGGGCAAATATATTTAGTCACAGGACATTTAAAGAACTGCGTACAATTAAAATAAGCAAAAAAAAAACAAAAAAAAACATCCAGGCAGAGATTTTAAAGTTGAGTACGACTACCAAACTGCACAGAACTGCCAAAACAAAAATATTTTGTTCCTAAGAAATACACTCCTAATTATGTGTTCTTCAAATAAAATATTATTTCAGCTTCAGCTTCCAAGTAATGATGACGTATCATCATCATTACTTTATTGGCTTTGTTACATTTAAGATGACCAACAGCATTACTTCATCGGCAGGTATTAAGTTATTGGCCACTATTGCGTAACAGGATCAGCATTTGTTTCACTTGCTTTATCCAAGTTATCAATGTTGGATTCTCAGCACCTCCCTCCCTCTTTATCATCATAAATGAGTAACTGGTGATGCACTACATTGAGCCTAAAACATACAGGCGTCATCTACGTAACCTCTCAGCTCTGCAGGTCATTTCCTACACACAATGCTTTAGATCTCAGAGAATGCTTGAAAGGACGGCTCACTTCACCTTCACTTACAAACGCACGCGTCGTTGCATCACGACTCCGTTTGAATTCGTGTTCTTAGCCAAGGTTATGCGACGCACACTTTCAAACGAAGACGGTGCTCGTCGTGCGGCGTTTGCGATTTGTTGTAACTTTACTAAAGCCCAAGGAAATGACTTGAGAATTCACCCAAACCTCAACCCAGATCACTATTACAAAATTAAATTCCAAGGAGATTATCTGCCAAACTCCCTGCATGCACAAGGATTATTCTTGAGCCGCGGTTCTGTCTGTTCATGCGCCTGTTGTACATTGCGGAGCCTAAAGTTTTCTCCTGAGCCTTCTGTGTGATGAACTCTCGCTAATGGAAATAAACATTCGCATGTCCTCTTTTCAGTAACCAAATGCTATTAAGTTAAGGAAAATTTTCAATTTTTTTTATTATTATTATGTAATTATCTTTTATGAAACAATATTGCTTTGTCCCATATCAGGTAAAAATGGCTTAATTGCTTATCAAATTGCCCATGCGTGCCTCAAAACCATAAAAGCTGCTTCTCCCTATCATGAGAACATTGTTTGTTTTGTGCAATGAGGTATTGTCCACTTCTATTTTCAATAAGCAGAACATGCAGCACTGCCCCAACCAGCAAAAGTTGGATTATTGCTGAGAGGCTGTCAGCATCGGCTGCTTGATACAAGCTCTTTTAGACTGGTGTAAAGTTTGGAAAATTCACTTTTACTAATTCCCCAACTTAAAAATAGAACTTTTTAAAAAAATATTAAATATTAACACTGTGAAATGTCTTGGAAATGTTTCAGACTATGAATTTTAATGCTGTCTTTTATTTAGAGAAATTTTGTCGAGTTTGACAAAAAAATAGGGTAAAACAGCCGCAGTCCTGACGCAGTTATTACATAAGGCTAAGGCAGTGTTTCTCAAGCCTTTTCAGGCCGAGGACCACTCACCCCGTTTATCAAACACCCAAGGAATAGCTTGAAATGCAACATCTTAATATGTACAACCTGAAATGAAAACATTAGTGTCTTAACTCACTATCGAGTAGTTTACAGATTCTGGAAGTATGGATTGTAAGCTTTCCATTGATATAAAACACATGGAAATAAAAGCAAAAGTTCAGTACTACAAGTGTTGTGTGCACTCGGCGTTTTAGGGCTATTTTGTAATTCAGAAGAACAATAAAAGAAAATCTAGACTTGAGTTGCGTTGGCAAAATCAATCAGATAGCCCAACATAAATATTTTTATTTTAGGTGTTAAGATGCAGTTAGTCAGTGTGGGGTGCAGCTCTTTTCACCACTGGCTTATCACATTCATCACAGCCTTACATATTCATGCCTGTGGCTCACTATGTATCGTAACAGTGTTGAAAAGCAAAAGTTCTGCAACTCACCCTGAGAAACTTTCCACCAGTATCTTCGGGCTTTCTTTTTAGTGACCCGGTCTTAAGCCATTTATCAATTATTATTTTCTTAAACACAATCCTTTGGTAAGCTAACTGTAGCGTCACACTTTGAGTTCAAGTGACGGCAAATAAACGTTTGTTTACATGCAGTACCTCTTCCTTTGAGCTTCTTAAATTGTTTAGATCAAATTTTGAATCTTCAATTCACCGTCATAAGAATTGTGTTTGTACAAGTGTTTGTAGATTGATCATCTAAATGAGTAATGCTTGTTGTGTGTTTCTTATTTGTTAATTTAAACTCATGTGGGTTGATTATAATAGAGTTAGTTTGTGGCAATGCTAGTGATTAGCCGTCATTGGTAGAGCTAATAATCATTATTACCAGTACAGATTATTTGTCTTGATTAGAAATAAAGTCATTTTTAATAATATACTGAAATTTTCTTTTGCATCCATTTAATGTAATACAGGAAATCCTGACTCCTCCTTCAAGTGATTATTTGATAGATTATCTAACTGTCTTGTGACCATTAATTCGACTGATTTGTCACATCAATTTCATTTTTGAAGCATCTTAAAACAACTACAAAAATTTCTTGACCAGTCAAGGTCATACCAAACTGTATTCTCTGGCATTAAACATTGTTCAGAAGTATATTCATTTCTTTACCGACATTCCAAAAATTCGATGAGTGACATTTAGCTATGGAAAATTCTACCAATTTCTGCTAAATCCACCTTTTCTTGTGCCCTCAAATAAAATGAGAAACCAAATCTAAGCCTACTCTGAGTCTCAAAAACAGACTCTGTACCTGCTGAGAGACTGCCGCTGCAAGGTTCCCTCCAGCACTATCCCCTGACACAGCAACACGCCCCGGGTCCACAGAGTACTGGGCTAGCACCCCCTTCTGGAGGAAGTATTTGACCACACGGTGCACGTCCTCATACGGGACGGGGAAATGGTGAGCAGGGGCGAGGCGGTACCTGAAACAGATAAGAGTTCACAGATTATTCCTGCAGTAAAAACAAAGGTTTTGGAGGTCAGGCTCACAGACAAAACTTTAATCCTGGAAACATAAATATGATCAAATTTCAGAGTTAAATATGACAAAGACAAGCAAATAAGTCACTGTACAAAAGAGTTTTCTTTTTTTTTCACATTGTGGCCAAAGTTGTTGTTTTAAATGAGTGGTATATTAAATGGAAAAGTAAAACTAGAATGAGCTTGTTTGTATAACTGTCCAGTAATGGAGGTAAACAGAAGTTATTGATGGATATGTGAAGAAAGTCTTCAGAACATGCTGTAAGTACTCTGTGAAGGCCAGAGCACAGATCTAACCACTTAACAATTCTGTTATAAAGCTACAATACTCTATTTTAGTACTTATAATGTCACAAACAATAATTCATCAATAGAATATCTCTGAATTTTTGAAGTGATATTCTGTTAAAAAGATATAACCTGCTAATATTTTAGGTAAGGCATATATTTCTCTTTGTGTGATGAAAAATCAAATGAGTTTGGTTCCTTGAACTGATGCCAAGAAGGGAGAAGACCGAAAACAAACGCACCTCTTACTTTCATATGTCTTCTGTGTCAATGACATGCTAATGGAAACATCACGGTGATTTTAAGTTTCAGAAAGTAATGTTTACAAGCAGTAAACATTTACAATTCAGTCTAACTTTTGTTTGCTATTCTAAAGAAAGTAATATGCATTTCTCCTTAATGATGACGCTACTTTACCCATTACTGTTACTACTGATGGAATCGTACTTGAGAAAATTTTAACTTTAATTTCCTCACTAAAAGCATTTGTTTAATTATTGTAAAATATATTGTAACATCTAAGAATACGAGCAAATGACAATAAAAAGTCTATTATGGAGATGAGATGAAGACAACACATACACTGAGGAAATCTCAAATTTTCAAAGAAATCCACATAACTAGCACAGCAGCTATATTACGCAAAAAAAAAGTTGTATTTTTTTTTAGGAGACAAAACCCCCAAAAGTTTCTGTTTGCCATATTTTTAGGGACGCAAATAATTATTTTTTGGTAATTAATTATTCTCTTAATAATTCTGACGAGGGATCGATTAATTGGATAAAATAAACTTGGAACATTCTGCTGATTTCTCATTTAACCACCTAAGTCATTTTTATACATAATTAAAAATATATTAAATGTTAAAATGAACAATTCAATTCCCTTTCTTAAATAAGAAAGAACAATAACACCATTACTTTAGTGAACGCTTGATCATTAGTATAAAGGATCCATCAGCAGCTAAAACATATTTCACACAACATGTGAGAAGATCAGCCGTTTCTGCTGGACTGAACATTAAATACAGTGTAGAGTTGACTGTGTTTTGGATTAACAGATTAATAATTGGAAAGCAAAAGGTGCTTAACATGAGATTTGTTTTGTTTTTACAGAATTTTAAAAGGGTTACGGTAAAAAAAAAAAAAAACGATGCCACTTGTGGAGTTATGGGTAAAATGTATTTACAAGTAAAGGTTTTGTCTTGAATGCAACTGTCATGAAGTGGGTTTGAGGTGGTGAGGAGAGACGCAGGCTGAACCCAGGTAGTAGTGAAAATTGAGATTTAATGAAGGAAGCTCAAAACAGTCCAGGATGACAGGCAGCATAGCTGTATGCTATGTTGGAGCAACAATGGCACTGAAGACTGAATAGGAGAGCTAAGCTTAACCAGGACTATCCAGTTCAACTGGCCAGCACACGACAGACAAAACCGACATTAGACGACAGTAGACGAGGACCCAACAAGAGACAAAGACAACAGGTGGGCTTAAATACACAGGGAGGGTAATTAGGTAACTAGACACACCTGGGAAGCAATCAACAGGGAAGACAGGACAGGAACAGGACTAAACACAGAAAACCTCAAAAATAACTACACAGAAAACACAGAACATAACTGCAACATGTATTTGTTGTACATTTTGGCTTCATTACTGCTGAGTTTTTTCATCAAAATGGCATTTTTAATCAACACTAAATTCCCTATATGAGATAAGAGTCAAAGAAATACTTAAAAAAAAAGTAGCTTAATAAGAGCTCCATTTGTAATTTTTATATTGAGGTTTTCTGGATTTTTTTGGGTTTACATTCCCTAAAACTACAGCAAAACACTTACTCTACAGAGAGGACGACGGCATCAAGTTCAGTGACGATCTTTCTGGCCAGCAGATCGTATGGACTCATGCCTGCACAGAAAGACAACCCAAAGTCAGAAAAGCCTTTATAGATGAATGGATTTCTTTAACTGTACACTAACTCACATGAATGAAAAGTGATTCTGTCCTACAAAATATAAAGTTATTAATTCAACAGACTGAGCACTGCACAAAGACTTCATCTCTGCGAATATGCAACAAAACCCAACCTACGGGAGCTTCCCAGACACCATCCTCCCCCGTGCAGATAAATGACGGCTCTCCTCAGGCCGGCGTCTCCGCCCTGGCGCTTCGGTTGGTAAAGCACCACCTCCACGCCGTCAAACTTTTCTTCTGTCACTTTGACGTGCTCGTCAGACACCGGTACGATCTTCTCCAGTAGAGTAATGACATACATCACATCCATGTAGTCCTTCAGACCCGCTGACTCACAAAGGTCTGCCTGGAAAAGGGAAACAGACAATGAGAGACGAAAAGAACCGTCGTCACGTCCCGGCCGTAAAATGAAGAAAGTTTAAGCTCACAGCTTCATTGCTTGGGACATGAATCTGGCAGATAGGGAACGAAATAGTCACATGAATGCAGTTGTGTGTAATGTCAACTGTTGCTGAAGAAGATCTCTTAGGAGAAATCACAACCAAGAGGAAGTCAAAAGTAAAAGATAACTCGAGCCTGAAGCAACAACACTGGGGCATTCTTCTTGTTTCAAAGGCTCAAAACAGATCTCTGTCTGTCAAAATACAAATGGGTTCATTTTTACTGTGAAATCAAATAAAGATGTTGGCAGCTTCACATAAACTATATGACACTAAAGGGATCACAACCTGCAGTCAGCCTCGCATAAATTAAAGGGAGTACTTCATGTACTTCATTTGTCCCTGCCTGCAAATGATTTATAAATTAATAAATAATAAGTGAACGATGCGATCTTAAGTGTGGTTATGTATGGCTCATCGCTTCAACACACATCTTCACTGTCATCTATGTTAAATTACAGACATGCACATGTTGCTTTATAAAAATGTTTCTAATATAGATATCTAAAAAAAAGTTGTCTGATGTTTCAGTGTTACATGCTAAAAAAATGTGGAAATAAAAATAATACTTTTGTTGCGTTTGTGAATTATTTGATGTTATAACCACGTGCTCAGACGTAACTGCAAACTATGAAAAGTCCAGTTTGCTACTACTGTGTGAGGCATTATAAACCACAGGTGTCTAGCCCTCATAAATGGAGGAGAGTTTCCATAATAGGATCTATTATTAGACCAGGTGAGGACTATACAACACATGGATTAGCATCTGACATAATCTGGTGTAACCAGTATGAGTATCTACATCAGCAAAAAATAATAATAGAAAAAAAAAAAGTTTAACCTGCTTTAAAAGAAGAAACAATAATGAATACCAAAACATAAAGCAAGTGTTGCAAAGCCTTAGTGATAAAAGCTTTGTCAATAAAGTAACCTAAAAAAAAATAATCAGGAACTAAAAGAAGAGGAAAAGTTTTCTCTTACCAGGTGACTGAGAGTTCTGAAAAAGGAATTGGTCAGCATGAGCTTCCATCTCTCCTCTATCCTGTCAGGAATTGGCTCGTAAACATAATAAGCTGTGAAAGAGCAGAAAGCGACGAATAAAATGATGCTTCCAAGCCTCATCTTACAGCGTGCGTCCGCCGGCCACTGAGTGCGAGCTGCAAACACGGACGGACTGTTTGGTTGCACTTGTTAAGGAGTCACTCCGGCGCGCGGAAGAGCGTACGCCCCCCCACCAAAAAAAAAAAAAAAAAAAAGAAAGAAAGAAAAAAATCTATTTCGGATCCAGACGAGTTAAATGTTACAGCGTGTGGTTGGTGTCATTTGGTTCCTATCGGCCTGCATATTCGGAGCTTTTCTTCGCTGACGGCGCGCGTTCCGCAGAGCATGTCTGTCTCGTGCAGCGGCGGAATTAATTGAGGTGTCAGTGGCGCGGAGAGGGCGCGCACGTTGTGCGCTCACGAGGCAGCACCGTCCCACCTTGCCCGTAAGGCAATTCCTCAGGTGCTCTCTAATCGTTCGTGGATTAGAGAGGAAGAGCAACGGAGCTCTGTGCCCAAACGAAGCGGCTACGCAGATATGAAAGCTTTTGAAACAACAGAACTCCATGCAGTGAGCTCTTCGGACCCGCTCTCTGAAATATCTAAAATGTCATTAACATCCGACTTGTTTCTTGCGTTCTCCTCGCCGGTTTCAGTTGCCCTTCGGATTCTCCGCGGTTCCGTTCCGTCTAATTTCTAAGAGAAGCTCTCGGTTATCCCCATCTTCTAACCGAGCAGCTATCGCTAAATGAATGTCCGGATAAGTGTAGGTGGCTGAGGCAGCCCAAGCTAATTATACGATTGGTGTTAGATTTCCCCCAGCAGGTCTGACAGTCAAAAGAAACATGACTCTGAAAATGCTGCTGGAAGAGCAGCCAAGAGCTGCAGGACTCTGACACAGAAGAGTAAACGCAAGCAGGAGTTTCCCTCAAGGTAAATAATTGTACTTTTAGTGACGGCTTGTTCTGTTCTTGGTTCAGGGATGTACAAAGCTCAAGGTCATGTCCTGAATCCCATGGCTGAAGGAAGAAAAATAAATTAACAAACAAGTGTGTAGGAGTCTACAATCCAAAAGTGAATAGCAACTCATATTGTATTAATACCCAGTAAAGTCCTGACCATTCTAAATGCAATAAATCCAGTAATGCAATAAAGCTATTGAGGCAACGACTTAATAACATTTAGACATAAGTATAATGTTGGCTTGCTTTTACTTTATTAGCATAGCGCAAACAGAAACCCTTTGAAAATGGAAAAAAAAGGGAATTCGTACACAGAATACACTGTATGAAATATTTTTCTCCTAGCTGACTTCATGACCAAAGTGAAAACTGTATTCTGCGAATTAACGACAATTCGATAAAAAAAATCAAAAAAACACATTTAACCTAAAATAAGAGATGCTGTATAAAATCACCCCCTTCAAGTCAGTGGTGTAAAAAATTGTTTGTCTTCTTCCTGATTTCCCCCTTTTTTTTTTTTTACATGTTTGTCACATTTCACAGTTTCAGAACATCGAATCAGTTTAAAGATAAGTCAAAGACAACATAAGTAAACACAAAATGCAGGTTTTTAAATGAAGGAGAGAGGAAAAATCCTAACCTACATGGCCCAGTGTAAAATAAATAAATAAATAAATCAAGCATTTGAAATAACTTGCAATGAGTTTTTATTGGTGCAATGGAGGAATTCTGGCCAACGCATCTTTGCAGAATTGTTGCAATTCAACCACAATTAAAGGTTTTCAAGAATGAATGCATCACAACAAGTCTGCCAGGGCCTAAAGCGGCAAGACGGCCCCAAACCATAACACTACCACCATATTTTACTGTAAGTGTGATGTTTTTCATTTCACCAGCCTTCTTTTCGTCTTCCCGATTGAACTGCAAAGAATAACGAGGCTTTCTCTGTTGCAAAATTGGTAACAATTTGTGATCCAATTTTGTGGTTAAAACTGCAATAGGGTTTTTACCCCAGCAGAACAAATCAAACATTTGACGGAAATAAATAACCCCCCCAAAAATAACAATGTCAGTTTAAACAAGAGGAAGTAGTGTAGCGCTTTGATTGTGAGCGATCTTCCTCGCTTTATTAGATAAATAACTTACGCCATGTAAAGCTTTGAAGATGAAATATTGTTGGGACTAATTTAATGGAGAAGGAACGGATGCTGTTCGGTCAGTCAGGTTTTTCTGCATGCTTCAAACCAGAAGAGCTGCGTGCCCGCACGTGACTCGAGGCTAACCTCTGTGTAGTGACCTTATAAAACTTTTTTTTTTTTCTCTCTCTCCTCCGTCAAGTCGAAAGTCGTAATTGGCTGGTGGGTTTTCCGGATCCGGCGAGTGCCTCCTTCCACCAGCCATCAAACCGCGTTATTGAGACGTACGCTGCCAGATGCAGTTCGTTACGGAGTGTAAAACGCTCTGGGAGGCTGATCACTGCTGAGCAGCAGAATACCAAATCACCTTCTATGAATGCATAATTACACTTCAGACGCACAGGGATTCCTCCCTGGATCTCCCTCCTTTCATTTCCACTCCGAGATACGGATTTCTCTCAGCTTCTGAGGGAAACCACCTTATGAATGTTTCATGGCTCTCGCTCCGCTCTTGACAACTAGTTAGTGGTGGGAGCTGGTCTCAGAGCATGAGTGGGTGGGAATGTTGACTTCGTCTACGTAGGGACCCGCTGTGCTGCTGCTGCTGCTGCTGCACCTCGTGGCAGCACAACACCTTGCTGCGTGTCCGGATAACTCACAGGACCAACACAAGTAAGGATGAACGTGTGTTCCTGTGGTATCGGTGTTTAATACAGTATAGAGTACATGATTGCAAACAGGAGACAGGTAATGCCTTTTTTTTTCTTTTCTTTTTTTTTTTTGTAATGCACATTCTTGAGATCTGATAAAGCACGTCAAATTCTTCTAATTAGGGAACTCAGTTCATACCCCCTCTCTCCCCCGACACACACACACACACACACACACACACACACACACACACACACACACACACACACACACACACACACACACACACACACTAATGATGAGCGTGAGCTGCAAACCTTTTCACATTTTAATTTGCAGAACCCCTGCTGGAGCAAAGTTAGCTGCATAGTGTGAGGCATCTGAAGGCATCACATTCCTATTCAGGCTGAGATGAGCCAAAAAAAAAAAAAGAAAAGTCCACTTTTTGGCATAGTGATCACGCAATTGATTTTGATATGCACTGTTTCAAAACTCTCAGGGTGAAAAAGTCAGAGAAAGTACACACTTGTACCAAGAAACTGTTCCGTCAGCTAAACAACATGCTAATCTTTCATAAAGTGTTTCAGTTCTGTTGATTCCAATAACTAAAACCACCCAACAGGCCAAATGCAGATGCACTGCAGGTATTTTCTCTTGGTTCAAACACATCTAATCAAAGTGCTTGGTGTATATTTCACTATGTTGTGACAGTAAATGGATGATGAAAAAAATAAATAAATAAATCTAGCTCCTTCACCTCATCATCCAATCTGCAGAAAATGCACTGCTCCTAGTCAAAAACAACCAATCAGTGCCAAGAGAAAGGTCTTAGCGCTGTCAGTCATGCTTGTGTATGCGCTGCTCAATGTGCCAGTGGTGGAGAAACAACTTACCCGGATAAACAGGAGAACTGTTTATCCGCCATCATCATCTAGCCTGAGCATTTATGACAGGCTCTACTTTTAGGCAGGAGCTCCTGCAATACTTTTACGACGTAGTGACAGGTTTCAGACATATGTACACTCCAAGTACATATTTGTGTACTTCAAAAACACATTTTCAGTCGGGACAACATATAATTGGGCTGGACAGACTGGGAGGATATTTGAGGAGGCTGATTTTCAGTACATTTACAGAAATAAGTTGAGATGCAATATTGAACAAATTCAATTATTTTATCTTAAAGCCTATTAACATAAATTGGCTAGTGATATTTTGCGTAAATAAAATTACAAACATATTATTTAATAAAGGATGAGAGCTCCATGTGACATTAAACTTAACTCAAAACCAGAAAGTGCACATCTGAGACCTGGTTCACTGAGTCCCAGAAGAGGGTTGAAAATGTTCCCTGTGTGATTTAAACTAAATTGAAAATGAATTGAACTATACTATTTGTTTACATTGTCCTTTGTATAAGATTTTCAGGAATGAATTCTTTGGTGATGTCCTTGATGTTTACCCAGACTTGTTTTTGTTGTTTTTTTACGTAGGCGATGAAGATAAACTACAGTATTTATTGAAGCAAATTGTGTTTTAGGGATCTCAGTGTGTTTCCAAATTTTTGTATTATGTTTGTCTGTGTGGACACATTTTATGGCATTTGGCAAAAAAGGAAATAAAATATTTATGTAAAAAGAAAAAAAACAGATTTTTTAATTAAAGTTACTGCAGCTTTAAGTCTGGACTTTGTCTAAACCCTTTCAGAATCTTTTGTGTCTTTTGGGGTTTTCAGACATGAACTTGCTGGTGTTCCTGCTGCGTAACCTAAAAACAACTTGGGTTATGCAGAAGGATTGGATTATGCAGAAGAACTGACAGGCAGATGTTCTCCTTAAGTCGTTTCTGCAGGAAAAGGAGAATTTATGGTTCCATCCATTATAGCGAACGGTTCAGGCCTTGAAGCTGACAACAGCCTGAAACCATCACCCTAGACACCATCGTGTTTAACTGTGTAAGGACTTAAATGCCTTAACGTGTATTTTTTTCTTTTGTTTTTGTTCATCTGTTCTTGAATGTTGTGGTTATAATTAGAACAATATTCTAATCACAGCATATTGAGCTTCTTTTGAGATCCTTTACCTTACTTTGTGCCGTCAGTCAGGTTATATTTACTGAAAGTTACACCTTATTCTACAGGTCTGGAAGCAATCAGAACTTGGTGTAGCTGGTGAAATCAAACTGAGCTTTACAAAAATAAAAATATGTGTAGACGCAGTTCATTTACAGTTTATCAAGGAGGTAGATACTCTTTATACAAAGACCAAGTTGCCTTAGATTTTTTTTCCCAGTTTTAAAAAAGTAAAGCATCGTTTAATGTGCTTGCTGAAGTTATCTTTGATTAAAGAGAACGTTTGATTAAACCTAATGCCAGCTCTAAAACAGATGAGCGAACGTCAGAGAACAAGAAAACCATTGGCGTTAGGTTAAAACATTTTTGCTAAGAAAGAAAACTGAGGAATGAGGGCTTTTCTCTGTCATGTAGAACAGACTGGGGTAGTCTGGAGAACGGCCCATCGGTCTGACTCTTGTGAAACACTATATGAGATTCTGTTTGGATGTCCACAACAAATTGTTCTCTGGGCGAAAGAGCAAGGAGACCATTCATCTTGTAATCATTACAAGGAGCCAGCAGGGGACTGAACTTTGTGTGGAAAACTGTGGGAGAGCGCTGGGAAACTTTGAAACATGTTAAGGGATCATTAAGGCAGCCCCACAATAAACACAACTTTTGGGGAAAACAGATGTTGCCTTCCAGAAAGCACATTGCATTTTGCGAAATGAAAACATTGCATTGTCAAAAGACTGATCACATTCGGCATGCGTTACATCAGCTTGAGGGACCTGGCAAGAACAAGATGCCAACTAAAGATTTGAGATCGAGTCTGGTTTGAGCAGCACACGGGTATGCAGTGTCAGAAAAATATCCAAAATTTCTCATTTCAGTGGATGAGCAAAGTATATAAAATGTGTTCTCTTAATGTTTCCTTACGTTTGTTGCATATATGATAACAAACTATATAAAGATCTAATATAATGTACATTACACTGTCAGAAAAGTGCAAAAAAGCATAAAGGATCTCAATTTGAAATGTATGAATAACTGAATAGGATATATTCTAATATATAATGGACCTTGGATCATGTGAAGTGGTTAGACTTTGAAAAGCATTTTTTTTTCTTAAGTCCACCAAACTGTTGTGATGGTGATGATGAAGGTTGTCCTGCATGGGGAAGCTAGCTGGCCCAACAAACCCATCTTCTAATGTTGTTGCTACTCGGAAAATCAAATCTGAACATTTCAGTCCACCCTTTTCAAATTCAGCAAACGTGTTGTTGTCAGGTTTTCCGGAAAACCTTTGAGTTGGTTTTGAATACTGCTCAGAATATATCTAACAAGCAGTTTGACTGAACTTAAAGCAAAGTCTGTTTTTCAAGATGCGTGTTTGTCGTATTTTTGACCATCTTTGTGAGTTAAAAGGTTGTTGCTTTCAGAAATATTAAATCTTCTTTAATAACTATTCAAATATTTGAATATGGTCAGCCTGATGGTAACCCGTCTTAACATCTTCGTAAAATCCCAGCTGATCTGTGAAGGCTGTTAAATTGCAAAATGTGATATTGTCCCATAACTCAAGCATCAGAAAAAAAAAACGAAATAGCTGAGGTGATGAACAACCAGTAATGAACAACAAACTCTTTTTGCATGTCATGTCTTTCACGTCTCACAGTAAAATTTAGCTGCGATTCATTCTTGTACGGTGTCATCTAGTGGCAGCTGACAATAAATCTGTTAGATTTCTCGATTGTACAAGTAAACTAGTAAAAAGTCCTGAGTGTGGCTTGGGAAACTGAGATAAAAGAATTGTATAAATTCAATTGCATTGGCCTAAACGAACCTTTATCTGGAATAACAGCTTTTTTGACGATCTAAACCAGTGGTGCCCAAAGTGGGTCCTCGAGGGCCGGCATCCTGCATGTGTTAGTTCTCTCCCTGGTGGTAGAAACAACCTTCTCAGCTTGTCAGTGCTCTCCTTAGACATGTAATGAGCCATCATTTGATGCAGGAGTGTTAAACCAGGGACAGAACTAAAACATGCAAGGAATACTTGTGTGCTTAAAGAAGATGGCCTAGAGCCAAAGTTTTTAGGACCTTCATGGCCTCGTACCAGACACCAAAAAGCCATAAAGAACATGGAACCACCTCTCAACACACTACACGACTGACCTTAAATGCATCATGGGAATGGTTTGTATTTTGGACTGGTTCGTTTTTAACCTCACAGAAGACACACATTCACTCAAAGCAACTCCGAGCACACGGAGGAGGAGGAGGAGGAGGAGGAGGAGGAGGAGGAGGAGGAGGAGGAGCGTGGCATCCAGAACAAGATGAGGCCTTCACAAATGCCAAACTGCTGATAACAGATGCCCCTATTCTGACCTTTTATGATGTCAGCGTGCCTACAACAGTGAGCGCTGACGTCAGCGGTTATGGATTGGGATGTGTTTCACTTCAAGACCACGGCAGGCGGCTAAGAGGGGTTGCGTGCTGCTCTCATACCCCGGCAGAGGCAGGAACAAGATAAGCACAGATTGAAAAGCAGTCTGCAGTCTGGGCATGTGAAATGTTCTCAGAGTACCTGTGTGGCCTGGACAGCCATTCAGACTGACAAGAGCCATTCATTGGTTAACCTTCATGACATTGATGCCGTTCCTCTCCACTGCCAATGACTGCTCCTTAGGATGACAGCATTCAAAGCAAAAGTAGAGGACGTCCCAGACAAACAGCTTGTTGTGGCAGATAGACTTTCAAAGACACACTTTTGCAATGTTTTGCCTTGACATTTCAGCAGATTTTAAAGCTCCAGTATGCCACTTTCATAAAAGAAATCATCCTTTTATGTATATATTCGTCACTATGCTGCGACTTCTGACAGTATAGTATGAGATAGATATTGCATAACAATAATATTGTTATTTATGTACTTTGGTCTTAAAATAAATAATTTAAATAGCAAATGTTCAATTACTTAGATTTGTTGAAGCTGCTATTTTGTGACTGGCTAATTCTTAAGTCACCTATTAATGCAGAAACTGATAAATATGTTTACTGAACAACAGTCAATTCTCCAAAAGGATATTAATTTTTTAATTCAGTCAAAAATGAATGACATTATGCACCCAAAATGATGTTTTATCTTCCGCATTTGGAAACGGTTCTTTGGAATGCATAAAAAGTTTGTCAACACATGTAAACTAATCTGAATGAGTCGAAACTGAACCGGCTTCATTCCCAGCTTCACAAATAAAACTAGTTCCTCAACATGCACGATCCGTAACAAGCTGTGACAGCATAACATGCGTTTCCTGGTTTTCTTCTTCTATTTTTACTTTTAGTAGTTTAGTTTCATCATCCCTACATGTTTGTCAGTAGTTTTAGTTGGATGCTACTAGTTCAAGAAGCTCGATGGTTAAAGTGTTTAACTATAAGGTTAAATAAATTTCGTTAATAGACATGTATATTGGAGAGAAATTACATTTATTCTATAATTATATTTATTATATTTATTCAAATTTTGATCTGATTTACTAGCAATTATTAGAAGTTACTCAGAGCCAAGACTTAGACCGCTACTGGCACAACACATCATACGTTTAGCTATTTTCCTTGGCAAAAAATAAAATCTAAGCTTAATTTTTCTTCATAAATGTCTTAGTTTTTACCTACAGGACACTAACCGTATTCATTGTGTCCATTCGCTTCTCTTTGAGTCTTGTGTTGCCATTTTAAAAGAGCAGTGGAGCTGTTCTGCCTGCCAGGGGGAAAAAAAGCAGGTAGTTGCAACATCACCCTGGACTGTGTCTATTGAGAGTAGGTGTAGCTACAATTTTGATTCAGTTAATAGCTATTATTATTATTTTTTTTTTTTACATGAGATTGAGACACTACTAACTACAGGTACACAAATTATGCAGTTACACAGAAAAGAGCAATTGTTTTAATGCTATTACACATCTTAAGGGAGTGGCACAAAAAAAAACTGAAATATGAGAATCAATGTGTTTCATGGTGTTTAAGCAATTTTCCTTACACATTGAGTAATGTTAGCTTTAATGTCTTGCGGTACCGGCTGTTCCTTACTTGACTCTTAGCTGAAGCAACAGCAGGAGCCTTGAGATTTATCACTGCACCCTGTGTCTCATGATCATGGGGTTATGTAGGAAAAATCAAAGGATAAACCCTTTTTCAGTCTTTGCCTATGCAACAAATCTGTCATAAGTAATGTTGGCCTCTAATCCCGTAACCGCATGATTTTTTTTTTTTTACCACCTGATCCAAATAGACTAAAGGGTGTTTGCTTAGAATGACATGTTAGCCAACCGAGCAGCAGTAAAAATAAACTCAATTTAAACACGGCCTGTGTGGAAACATTTTATGGCGCTTTATGTGAGCTTGGTTAAACTTTGAAAGATATTGACGGTTTGGCTAACATTGTCATGCACATTCAAACGAGAGTCTACTGCCATTCTGGCTCTCGCAAGCACATAAATATGGCTTAACACCTGATAAGGTCAGCATACAAGAATGCTAATATTGACAATGACATTTTCTCCGGGATAAATGTTATTACAGGTTGCCTGGATGACCTCTAGCGTAACGCTCAGTAACAACTTGAAAGTGTTTTCAAAAGCTGAGAGTGTAAGGAGGTTTGAGGAAAGGACTGATGGTATAAGTGGAGGACTTGGAGAAAAACCTCCTTGATTGTTTTCAATAGTGAGCCTAATTTCATGCTTTAAACTCAAGTTTTATTCTTATTATTTAAGAGACTAAAACACTTGGATCAGGTTTTGAAAAGGTCATTACTAGAGTTTACCGCGTGCTGTTAAGCCCCATTATCTATATTTGCCCGAGAGGGTCAACTTAACCTGTATGTCACCTGCAGTTTTCAAAACCACCACTAGAGGGCACTTGATTATAAACCACAGCTTGTGGAAATGTGTTGTTTCACATGAACACGAGAACATATGGTAAAAACTAATTTTCTTTGTTATTCTTTTTTTTACCATATGTTAGTACAGGTCATTTATTTGCATTACTTGGATCATAAAATAAAACATTCAACAAAAACACTGAATAAAGTATTTTAAAAACATACAACCATGCACATTGAAAGCAATATGATGCTTAATGCATTCTGTAGAAACCCTGTTTATAGACAAAGAACATAAGTTGTAAAGACACATTGAGGGGAAAGGCTGAGCTGAAGTTCAGTTCTGTAATAAAAAGGGTCCGATATTCCCCTTTGGATATCATTTATCTGCATCTGCTGGAAACGCTTACACAAGGTTATTGCTGCCAAAGGAGGTTCAATCCGTTATTCAATCCAAGTCTAGTTGGAATGTTTACTGGGTACGTTAATGTAAAACAAAATCATCCGACAATTTATTACCTTCATGGATTAATCACCGTATCTGTCCCTGGCATATCTGATGAAGATAAAACTGTTTTTGCTCTTGCTGTTCTTCCAAACAGCTCTAAATATGAGGAAACCCAATAATCAAGCCTGAGGGAGAAATGCAAGAGTTTTTATCATTTTACTTAAACATTATTATTATTATTATTATTATTATTATTATTATTATTATTATTATTATTATTATTATTATTATTATTATTAAACACTTATGAGCAATAAGACATTGATATCTTCAGTCATATAGATATAGAGTGAATTTTTACCAACACATGGATTTATTTAGTCATTGTGTAACTGTTAAGATTTGCTCTCCAGCAGATGGTGCTCTGTCCTAAACAAAAAACTGCTTTAACAATTTAATTCATACATTGTGAAACACACAGCAATTGTTTGGT